>NC_060248.1:55915242-58415242 GCF_921293095.1 Ischnura elegans
ATATTAAACTCGTTTTTGTTACGGAAATTGTACACCATTAATTGGTATTTTTACATCTTTTTCTGACCCTCCATTTCCTTTTTAAAATTAACAAATGTAATATGCGTTAAAGCAGAGTATAATTCCAATAATAAATTTCCAAAATAAATATAACTGGGGTGACACTTGTGCTTTATACTCAACGGTACGAAATTATTAAAGTCATAAGTTGGCCAATATGTATGTATCTTGTCAGTGATTGAGTAAAAATAATTATCAGAAGACACAGTAATATGGTATATTTAATGTTTTTCTAACAAATTAATGCAATAAAACGGGATTTGATTACAATATTTTTTATAAGACCTGCTGACGTACCTATACATACAACGCAGCTTTATAGCATGTTTAATTCAACACACTTGCCAACTATAATTTCAACAACGCCTGTATCCCCTGCAAAAATAATCTACATACACGTATCGTCATCGAGATAATAATTTGAGAAATATTATTTTTTGGCTAATATTTATCCAGAAACATCATAAATTTACTTGTATTAAAAGTTATAATTTGCAGAAGTACATCACAATTAAAGTTTTAACTAAACATGCCGAGGTGAGGTTTTTTAATACTTTGAAAAGGGTACCAGGGCAGAAGTCTAGCACTTAGACCTAAGTCCGTTTTCAGTACGAAGAGTTGGGCAAAAAAGTTGTTTTACGAATCAATATGGCCGTAGGTAAATTTAAGAATCTCTTCCGCAATGCAAATGTGAAAAGTACAGTGAGAAAGTAAAAAAAAAGAAAAGTAGAGAAACCTATGTAGAAAACGCATAAACACGGTGTCGCATCCCGACGCCTTCGCCGGGACGTAACGACAATCGCGAGTCGCAAGAGTCGAGTGGCTGCCTCCTGACTCGCGGGTGTGGTCGAGAATCGGGGAAAATATGAATAAAATTCCCGCTGGATACTAGTGAGGGTATTTATTGAGAGTAAAATACAGGTCCCCTCTAATTACTCCAGCTCGTCGAGACGCCGGAGGGATCCAGCCCGGCCGCTTCCTCTCTCTGGAGAGGACTGCGCACACATCCTCCTCTTGCGTAGATAAAAGGCCAAAGGGCTCTGCTCTTCATCATGATGTTGATAACAGCCCACCGCCCCCCAAAGGCAGGCATGACCAGAAGCAGGGCCGTAGATAAAAGGCCAAAGGGCTCTGGGGGTGCATGCAACACCTCCCCCTTTTACCAGAGAGAATCTTCCACACGATTCTCTCGACAAACTGCACACATGCCAAGCAGATATACATACATGTTACACACAAAAAAAAAATGAATGCTGGAGTCACTGATACAAAAGTGAAAAAAAATACACACAGTTAAAGCACTAACGTTTTCCCGATTGTGGCGTATTGCTACCACCCGTTCTCGATACTAATTGCTGGCTTGAACCCGGAAGGGGTACCATCGGTAGATTTACCGTATCAGATGGTGGACTTTGATGCATTTGTTCTGTAGATGTATGCACCTTACTAACAATTTTTGGCTTAAAGATTATACATAAATCTTTACATTCACGGCGTCCCCTGTCATCTGAATACGGGATCAACCTTTTTAAACAACATTTACAACAACAACAATAAATCATTACAAGTAATATGAGAATCAAAGATACATAAGTAAATGTAGAAATTTTCTTGTGCTCATAGATGTGAGCTTGGTCCCAACTCTCCTTTTCAATTAATTGCTCCACCTCCGAGACCTTTACACTAGCATATTTTAAGTCATCCAAATGCCGAATCAAAGGCGAAAACGGCAAGTTTAATTTTAATCTCGCAAAAGATACTAAATCCTCCTCTGATAAACAGCAATCAAAGGTCAATGAAAAAGGAGGTATTACATCATCCTTGGAATTATTATATTTAAGGTTTATATCACCCTGGAGAATAGCACCAGTGCTATAACCTTTGCAATAGTCATTAAACATTAATTTTCCTGTGCCACTTATGGTAACGTCGTAAGGGTCATCACCCTTACATAGCACGGTGACCTTTTCAGGTCCTGGAGAAACAAATAACCACTCCCTCGATCCTAAACGAGTCCAGAATGTTTTTTCTAACGACACAATTCTTCGATCACAATTTAATGGTATTGAGGAAGCTGATAGAAGCAACTGAGTTTCACAATCATCAAGCACGTGCACAAGTCTTAGTGGGCATGTTTGCTTACACAATCGTGCATTTGCACTCACCAATTTACAATCAGCAAAATCTTCTCTGGAAAGTTTTGTTACATATCTCCCACTTTTATCTAGCAGCAGATACTCTCTCTCCGGCTGGATAAAAATAAACTTCATTGACGTGCCGTTAATCTTAATAGGTAATGGTATTACATGGTACACATTAAATCTTACTAAGTTACTCAAGGGAATTGAAATAACATATCCCAATACGTGATTAGATAGAAATACATCCAGCTCTAGCATTTTGAGAAGTTTACTTCGGTAAGCCACACCTTGAGGGAAAGGTAGGGTTAGGTCTTTAGGAATGTCTGCCTTGTGCTTGTCAAACATAGTCATTATTTCTTCTGGGCTAATAATTTGTGGCTGCAGCACTCCCTTTTGCGCGTTTATTAGTGAGTCTATCACAACAGTATACTGATAGGAGAGTTCTCCGATGGCTTGACTTAACTGTTGGACATGTTCGTTCCCTGATAAGACCAAAATAATATACTTTGTATGATCAATCAGTTCTCCCGTTGTTTTATCAATATAATTTTCTAACCTTCTCAATCCTTCAGAAAGTATTTTCTCATTTCCCTCGACGTCTATTAATGACTGATTGACAGCTGAAATAGTGGATTTCATGAGAGTTACTTGTTTCTTCACAATAGTTAGAAGGTCCTTATTTTCAGCTTCCAGGTTACCTATTTGCCCTGTATAGTACAATGCATCTGCGTCATCCAGGGTCCCAAAAAGAACTTTACTTACTTCCCCTATAAAATTAAAAAGGCCTCTTCTTCGCCTATCAGGAGATCTCGAACGGGAAGTTAACTGCTCCATTATGTCCTTTAGTTTATAAATTCTATTCAAATCATTTCTCAGTCCATGAAACGTAGTTCGGCACCCAGTCAGATGAATCCACGAAGCATTCTGATATTTCCTGCAGAAGTCTTCAGTTAACGAAGCATAAGTATTTACTACGGCCAAGTTTCCTTCCAGTTGAGTGACATTTACGTAGGTGACTAATTTCCATTCACTACTATACATTTCCGCCTCTCCTTGTGAATCGTAATACAGCCCAGGTGATTGTTTGTACTCTTCTATTCTGTGGTCTTCCCCCTTTCCGATGGTCGCGAGACTCAAACAGAGGAAGATGCAGGCTCCCCTCTCCATTTTTAGGATCCTGCGGAAGATTAGAAGAATATCTTTAGCCGGTTGGCATGGACTTTCACCTCCGACCCCCTTCTCCTCCTTATCGTAACATTCACTCCGTCCACCCCTGTGACATCATACGGACCGATCCACTGAGAAGATAATTTCTTTGAACGCCCCCTTCTAACGGCTTCGTCATGCAACAGGACCCTATCGCCCACTTTAAATATCTCCAAGTGAGTAGTCCTGTCGTAAATTTCCTTACTTCTTTGTTTTGCTTTTAGTAAGACTTCTCGGGCCCTCATGTGACTACTTTGCATCCTATCCCGCAATTCCTTCACGTAGTCGTCATACGTGTACGAGGGAACTGAGGGGTCCTTTTGCAATATTCCTGTGTGTCCCCCGAGAGGTGAGTCATGATATTGCTTCAATATTTCTCTTTTTCTTTCCTCGCATGGATTGGCAACACCATCCGTCTTCTCTTCAGCATCCAAAGAGTAAATTCTACTTAACGCGTCAGCATTAGCATTCTCCGATCCCTTCTTGTATACCACATCGAAATCGTATTCCGCCAATTTGATTCTCCATTTCATCAACCGAGAGCTCGGGTCCTTTACATTGAATACCCAAGTCAGCGGCTTATGATCTGTGACTACGGTGAATCTTTTGCCGTAAAGATAAGGACGGAAGTACTTAACTCCCCATACGATGGCTAGCATTTCCTTCTCCGTCGCGGAGTAATTTACCTCAGCTTTACCGAGCGTACGGCTTGCATAAGCCACGGGCGGATCCTGCCCAATGATGCCTTGAGATAATATAGCCCCCAACGCGTAATTGCTCGCGTCGGTCGTGAGAATGAATGGGCGTGAAAAATCTGGGTATTGAAGAACTGGCTCCGTAATCAAAAGATTTTTCAGTTTTTTAAAAGCATCTTCTTGCTCGTCCTTCCATTCATACTCTGCATCCTTTTTCAATAAATCATGTAGAGGTTTAGCTATCAGTCCAAACCCCGGTATGAAGCGGCGATAATACCCCGCCAATCCAAGAAATTCCTTCAGCCTTTTTACTTTATCCGGCCTGGGGAAATTTTTCACCTTCTCCACAGTCGAGGGATTTGGTTTGACCCCCGTCTCTGAAATCACATGCCCCAAGTAGTTCACTTCCTTGCGAAGAAACTCACATTTTTCCGGCTGCAATTTCAAGTTGTGTTCCCTTAGCCTTTGGAACACTTCTCTCAAGCGCTGATTGTGCGTAACTAGGCTATCTCCATGCACAACTATATCATCAAGGTAAACATAACAGTGTAACCCTTGTAAACCGCTCAATACCGTATTCATAAGGCGCTGAAAAGTAGAAGGAGCTCCTTTAAGACCCATCGGCACTCTTTGAAACTCATAGTGAGCTCCTAAGGCACTAAACGCCGTTTTAAATTGGTCCTTCCGATCCAACGGGATTTGGTAGAACCCACTTGCCAAATCTAATGTGCTAAAATATCGTGCCTTTCCCAATTGATCCAAAATGTCTGTAATATTTGGCAATGGATAGGCATCGCCCACCGATTCTTCATTTAATTTTCTGAAATCCACCACTATTCTCCACTTTTTATCTCCCGTAACGTCAGCTTTCTTCGGTATAACGAGTATTGGGGAGTTCCATGCACTTTTACTGGGAACAATTATCCCCTCTTCTAGCATTTTCTCCATCTGCCTTTTTACCTCTTCCTTTTGAGATTCAGGGAGTCGGTAGGGTCGAGTATTAATGGCTCCTCTTAAATTGGGAGTGGGAATCTCGTGACTCAACGTCTTAGTGTGCGATAACTTGTCTCCAGGCAAATAAAACAAATCTGCGAATTCTTCGCACAATTCAGTGATCACTCTCTTTTCTAGATCACACAGATGCTCTTGCCTTAAGCAACTCCGTAAAACTTCTTTCCTTGACAAATTATTTTCAACATTGCATTGAATTTCTTTCATATCAGTATCCACAGATTCCAACTCAACAGGGGAAATCTCTACCTCTTGTTCCTCATCGCTGATATTCAAAATGCTTCCAATGCACTCTCCATCCACAGATTCCAACTCAACAGGGGAAATCTCTACCTCTTGTTCCTCATCGCTGATATTCAAAATGCTTCCAATGCACTCTCCCATCTTCCCCTCCGTCAAAGCTGATGCTAAGAAGACACCCTCTTTTATCTCTTTCTTGTTTATCACTCCCACCCCCGTGGATGCAGTAGGAATTTTTACTCGCACTTCACTACGGGAGGGTATAGATATTTTTCTAATCTCCTTAGTTACGTCTTCCATGGATTCTTTTGAGTCAAAGTCCATGAGTAGGCCTCTCATGTAGACCCTTTTTTGTGTACAATAAATCACTGCGCCAAGATCATTCAGGAAGTCCCTACCGAGAATTCCATCTACTTCAAGACGAACATCGGCTCCCTCTATCAAATGAAAACCATGTTGCATCTCCTTCCCTTTCGCCTCCAATAATATGGCCGCTTTCCCTTTTGTCTTGATGGGCTTATCAGTAATGCCTCTTAATAGCAAGTAGTCCTCCGGCCAACACCTGGTTTCCCCCTTCAAGGACTCCATTTTAATAATACTCACATCTGCACCGGTATCAATTAGAAGACGCAAGATGCCTCGTTTGCTCTCTCGACTCTGGAAGGTTATCGTATCGGCTACGTCACAGCGACTCGGCCCTTTCGACAATTTTCTTACTTCCGACAGACGAAAGCTCTTATCTCCTTTCCCATTCAGCGACCGCGAGTTATCATCCATAATTTGACGCGGCTGTGGCGATCCATTTTCGGAGGATTTGGCTCTTGGTCTGCGACAGTCTCTTGAAAAATGGCCTAATCGCCCGCAGTTAAAACATTTCACACTTTCTACCTTTTTTATCTCCTTCTCTTTCATGTTTACCTTCCCTTTAAGGTAGCATTTTTGCGCTGAATGCCCAGGCTTGCCGCAATTTTCACATTTAAAATATCCTTTCATATTCCCTCTTTCTTTCAGTGACAATATGGCACTCTCCTCTTCTAGGGCGACTTCTACCGCAGCAGGCAATAGTATAACTTCTCCCTTACTCCTCACAATTGTTTGTATGCGCTCATTAGCCAGCCCTTGAACAAAGCAAGCTTTCGCGAGATGGTTAACTAAGGCTAAAGCGCCGGCGATCTCTTCCTCTTGAGATACTCGTCTGGCCGCTTCCCTCAATTCCGTTTGCATAGAATCTATGCGATTACCCCAACTTGCAATGCTCTCCGTCGGACCTTGCTTGGAGTTAAACATTGCGCATGCGTAATAGTCTAGGGTACGTCTTGTAGCATAGTTTTCTTCTAAAATAGCTCTCACTTGGGGCCACGTGTGAGCGTGATCTCTGACGAGAATTTTTGAACGAGCATCCCCCGTTATCCGAGCCTTCACGAACTTTAATAATTTGTCATGATCGATCGGATTTACTAACTCGAACACAACGTCCACGTTTTCTAAAAACTCCCGGAGTTCTTTCTTGTTCCCGTCGAATGGCTTATTAACAATCTTTATGGCTTCCGAAATACTGCAGAACGTTCCGCGGCTATCAAGGCCTTCTGAGCTAGTCATCGTTGTGACGGACATTATGACAATTAGCAGACAAACTTAGTAAGGGCGATACAAAGGGCAGAGGAAAGGAATCAGGGTGGCTTACTTACAGTAAAGCCGACTTCTCCTTTGTACTCTCTCTCAGCGCAGCTTCCTCTCTAGACGAACCGCTGCGATGAGGTGATGCCGAAATCTCAGGGGTGGCGGCGACTAGTCGGTAGAGCCTCCCCTCTCAGCGCCTGATGTCCTCTGCTTCTCAGTGAGGCTCTTCGGTGGCCTTCTCAGGTCTCCACACTGCGGCCACGACGACGATTCTCGAAATACCCCACACACCTAACACCAGTTTTAATGTCGCATCCCGACGCCTTCGCCGGGACGTAACGACAATCGCGAGTCGCAAGAGTCGAGTGGCTGCCTCCTGACTCGCGGGTGTGGTCGAGAATCGGGGAAAATATGAATAAAATTCCCGCTGGATACTAGTGAGGGTATTTATTGAGAGTAAAATACAGGTCCCCTCTAATTACTCCAGCTCGTCGAGACGCCGGAGGGATCCAGCCCGGCCGCTTCCTCTCTCTGGAGAGGACTGCGCACACATCCTCCTCTTGCGTAGATAAAAGGCCAAAGGGCTCTGCTCTTCATCATGATGTTGATAACAGCCCACCGCCCCCCAAAGGCAGGCATGACCAGAAGCAGGGCCGTAGATAAAAGGCCAAAGGGCTCTGGGGGTGCATGCAACAACGGAAATAAAGGTGAATATGTTATAAAATAGTAGAAAGATGTGTTATGAAATAGTAGAAAAGAAAGTAGTAGAAAGATGGATACCTAATAGCAAAACAAAAGAAGAAAAAGAGAACGGTAAAAAAATTCACGCCTTAGGCACTACTTAAGGATGAACAATAGCTGCACTATCTCAAAACTAATACGTTCGAAGAGTAAAACGTTCAACTGGCAACCTGTTTACGCCGTGTTACACGGGGCACGTACTTGCACAATCTGAAGTGTGTAGGAACGCGCAGACAAAATTGCGTCGTATAAAGCGGTGAATTGCTAGAACACATGCGAGAACGCGTGGACGTGAGATGAGAAAATTTCCCGTTCTAATTTCGTTTATGCATTCGCGCAATTCCCCGCCATTCTTAGAAATTAATGCAGTTCTAACCTGCGCAATTCCGTGCCCCGTGTAAAATGGCCTTTACTTCTCTCTAATTGCTCAACACAAATGGCTTCAGGATATAAAGATGCTTACAGGAAAAAATATATTCAGAGGGAAAATTTCCAAAGCAGTCGGATTTATAGTAATAAATGTACAGATACATGAAGAATAAATGGTCAACTGTGAAAATAAATCTATGCCTTCAAGGCTGATGATAAAAAGTTAATAACTGGACACAAAGAATTGTGACAATGGTTTTGAAAATACGTACATGAAACCTGGTAACTTCAGAAATTTAATATGAAAGATAAATTGTTATCTATGGCTCAAATTACACTGACTTGCTTTGGGTGCACTCTGATTATAGAAGAAAAGGTATGAGAAAGCAGCTAATGGAAGAAGTTCATGATTATGGTCGAAAAGTGCACTGTAAAATAGCATCCGTTGCAACCATGAACTTTCAAAGAGTAAGAGCATTTTACGAAAAACTTGGAAATTTAAGATTCAAGACGGCTGAAATCGTTGTGATCAAATAAGGTAAAAACATGCAAAACAAATTGGAAGTAAAAATGGCGATAACGAGATGATTCTTGCCATTTTTCAAGGAAAAATATTTGTAAAACGGCCTTTAGACGAAGGAGAATAAAATGGAAGCAAAAAGTGAGGGCATGAGAGAAATGATATGTGGGAGGAGATTTGCGGGTGCCTGGCAAAGACGGGTAGGGAAAGAGCGATTGGCAGCCTCCAAAAGAGAGATTGGAAAAGTGAAAGAGAGGAATTGGAAGAAAGGAATATCGCGTTTCTTGGGGCAAAGGGGGTGGGGGGGGGGGGGAGGTTGAGGCAGCGAGGGAGCTTTGAAAGGGATTGGGTTGAAGCGACGACGCGCTGGAAGAAAAATCCGTTTTGCCCTCTTCGATTCGGAGATATGAAAACGATTTCATGAATTCCTCAAGAGCGTATGGGATGTTTGTTCAAATGGAAGGAGGCTTGAGCAGTCTAGATAGCCGATATTTGAAGGCAACCTCTTTTTTTCTAGGTATAGCTTTGGTACTGGGAATTCATGATTGAATACTGGAAAAAGGCAATAAGGTTAGATTTAGCTCCCATCTCCAGTGCGATCACCATGAAACATCCCATTTAAAAAAAAACTTTTGTTTCAAATCAGCGATTAAAAGCCTGAATGGGTGAATAATGCCATATGGTGCGAAACATTGACCAAGTGTTTAAAAATAAATACCTTAAAGTAGGCACGAAAATTTGCGATGAAAATTGCCACCAAGACGGGCTGTCGCTTTCGAGAATTAATAATACCGACACATGAGGGTGAGAAAGAGCTCCATACAATAAGCACATTTCTTAAGGTGAAAAGCATACTAACTAACTAACTAAGCAAGGAAAAAGATAAAGGCTAAACGTCTTGCATTGTTCATGAGAAATTTGAATTATACTTTAAAGTATAAAAAATGGTAAATTATCAAAAGGATGTCATAGGTAATGATTGTGATCATTAAGATTGGTGAGGGTTGGTCTTTACTAGGCAATTGAGCATTGGGAAGGAAAAAAGGTATAAAAATTATAAAATAGTGTCGTATAAAACGAAGAATGCTTAGTCTAAACGATGACCTCCTTCATTGACGGTTTTTGCTTAGAAGTATAATGAATAAAAATAGCGGATAGCCATTCTTTATTGGATTACCGAACGTTGAGTACATATAAATTAGTTCTTTGACATGAAAAATATTTTTTAGACAGCATTAGACATGATATTAGTTATTTTTACTCATCAACTTGCCAATGCCTCTGGAAAGTTTTGTCAGTGAAATGTTTTTGTGAACATATAATTTTATACCTAATGGAACTATTTCGAAAGAAATGTAATGACGAAAAAGTAAGTAATCGTAGAAAATGTAAGTTCAACTTGATGAGAAAGTCGTGCGTTAAAACTGTCCTTGCCCATCGAGATTTTACGAGTGAGCTGGAGGTCAATATCAAACCCTAAAGATCTGCGACAAATTACTAGAGAGCCATTTTAGCCTCGTAAAGTCCAGGTTACCATTCACCGCCAAAGGCTATCATTCAATAAACTCTTACGCGGCACCCAAGCTCTTTCGTTTAATTTAGGAGAAACCCATCGAGGCAATCTACCCCAATCCATTCATTCTATGAGTGAGCGGGCGGGAATGACTCATCTGGGTGCTCTTTGAGCAAATGTAACCGCGGCTCAATTGCACCGTGAATAACGGCGCTTCAAACAGTCGCATGAAAGGGCTGGGGGAGGCCACGGCAGAACCATTTTATGAGAGCACTGAATCAAAGCAGGCCCCACTTACCCTTTGACGTTTCAGCGCGGTCAGAAACATGTATCAGATGTTTAAGGGGATTTAAGCACCGCGTCAGGTACCTATTTGAAAACCGGCACGATTCTTTTACTCTAACGTGACCTCAATTCTTTTCATATTGCGGAATATTTCTGGAGAAAAATCTCCCGCAAGGGAAGGAAGGATGAAATGAAGGATGCAAATGAAATGAGTACCGAACAGAAGGACTGATATTTCTACTTCTTCGATATCAAAATATAAAATATACAATGCGAGAAACTGGCCATGTAAAATTTCATCAACAAAAACATTGCTAATAAAAAACCGTAAAGAGTCGGAAAAAGCAATCTATTTTAAAGTGAAGATTAATGTATCCTTTTATTAAAGTTTTTTTACCTAGTTAGAAAATGATATATGAAAACTGTGAAATTCTGATATTGATATGAGTAGAATTAAAATGCGACCTGAAAAATATTATAAATAAAAAAATTGCAAGATTTATGCGTGCAGTTGCAATTGAATGAAGAAGAAATTCATTGAAGGGTAAGTTTTCATACTAAAAGCAGCAGTTTGAGTCCTAGAATAGGCTACAATAAGGTCACTACAATATCGCAAAGGGAAATATTTCAATGAAAATGCTTGAAATTCCAGGGTTTAAGTCAAGAGATACTTGAAAGCGATCTATGAAACGAGTTTATTGCCTATTTGAGACATCATTAATCTTCATTGATAACGTACGTCATATATAAATAACACTTCAAAGGTGATCATATCCTCACAGACACTTTCCTTGTTCACTTTATTACTCAACAAGCATTTCTAAAAATAATAACATCCCATATTAAAGTAGTTAAGGCGTGGGAACTGTAAGAGAGATGCTATAAAGAAACTGCACGAGTAAGTATTGATATAATTTGCCAAAGGGAGAAACCAAAGCTTAACGTGATGTTAGGAAGAAATGTAATTATCTCCCTGTGCTGATGCGCGCAATATATCCCAAGTAGCAGAAAATGTTGCATGGATATCCAAAAAAGGTTGAAAATATTCAAATGTCGTTACATCCAACCTGTCACATTCCCTGGATATTTTATGGATATTCGGCAATAATATCCATGAAAAATAATCCAGGGAATATTCATATAATATTTTCACCGAATGGCGTGATTATAGCGCTAACTAGTGGCATTCTCGAAACGGAAGTGCGAGCCGTATAGACCAGCGTTGACGGCCTGGTTGCCTGGTGACGGAAGTTTGTTGAACACTTTAAACGTTTGATTAGAGAGTCTTGTGAGTATTGTCCTTAAGGAATCGAGTGGAATCCGCGAATTCATAGTTTGAAAGCGAAGTTAGAATTTGTGAAGCAGCAGTTTTTGGTACTCCATGCATATTTTATAGATATCCAAGTAACTGTGCAATAATTTAAATGGATGCTAGCAATGGATATTTATTGAACATCTTAAAGTGGGAACTTTGGACATATTCTGGATATACATACAAGGTTATACAAATATACTTGATATCTTATGGATATTAAGGAGGTTATTTAATAACATTAAATGGATATTGTATGGATATTATCTGTTGCTTGAGTAGATTTTACACAAGGAGAAAATGTTATTTTTTTCCTAGCCATCCTGCTGAATGACCTCACTCCGCAGTAGACAGAATGACGAGTTCCTCTTCGCAACACTTTTCCCGACAAAACAACCCTCTAGCCTGATTCCAACAGACCTCCACCGCCCTGTATCGCATGGCAATATTCGCGACCGAGTGTCAGCCATAGACGGACTTCCCTTTTACCCGACGCGCCTGGAATCGATCCCCTACCCTCCCAATTGGGAGCACTCGGGAGTGAGAGAAGAGGTAGTTGAGAGAGAGAGGAACACCAGTCGTCTGCACTGCATCCGGAAAGCCACCACCACGGACTCACCCTCCCCATCCTCCTTCCTCCCCGACTCAGAGGCCAGTAATGTGTGCTATTCATACTTATACGTGAAGTACAGGAAAAGTAGCTTATTCAACAAATTTATCCATTAGATCCGAATCATGCAATACCTACAATTAAAATAAAATGTCGTGGGAATAAAACTTAGCGTTAAAAAGTCAAGCATTCATATGACAGTAAATAGGGCAGGGGAACTGTAAATGAGATACTTTAAAAGAACTATCGATGTGGTACCGATGTGATTTTTCGATGTAATTTTGAACGAATGTTACGAATAGAAAATTATTATTCTATTCACTCAGCGGTGGGGTCAGTCAGCAGGATGGCAAGGAACAATATAATTTTTTCTTTGGGTAAAATTTATGCAGCGTGCACCACTGCAGCAGTGCGTGGAGGTAAATGAATTTCTTCCTAAAGTCATATTATACTTTTTTTACCACTCTGGAATATTAAATCGGTACTTATATAGTTCTTATATGGTACATAATTTACATTTCCCAGGTCTTCATTACTTCCTTATGATTTGATACGACTTCATATTTTTTTGCCTACTTTGGTGGTCATTGATTTAATGTGGAATGGAGCATTTCATCTATACCGCTAACTCTCCCGACTGGGTAGAACATAATAAGTGGGCAGGTATTTGGATGAGGTGGCCATTTACGTCGTAAAGAGGGGCAGGGAAGGAAAGGTGAGGGAAACCAAGCGTCGGAAAAATGCGCCAAGGGGACCGGGGCTTAACGTCCTATATGACTGACTGAGTGCAGTACTTCAATAGCTATAGTATTATACTATAGTATTTTATTATTAATTAGTATTCCACTAAAAATCATGTAGTGATCGAGCAGTCTCTAAAAAATTTCACCATTGCCAGGACTTGAACTCGGACCCGTGAGATATGATCATATCTCCTCAAACCGATCCTCAGGAAACCATCATAGCCTTATGAAGAGAACAGGATTATTTAATTCTTGTTTCCACAGCAGTGACTAGAAGAGCTGGAACTCACATAAAAACTGCATGCGATGTCGTGTAGCTGGGATTTGATTAAGTAACTACTTTGGAGAAAGGAACTAGCTGTAGCAAGTAACTGTGTAACATACTGTGTGGAATCTAAGACAGAGCAGAAGTTAATAATGCCGTTGAAGCACCCAACACAAACCTATTCCTAAGAAAATGAGCAAATGGGTGAAAAGAGGTATAAACACTTATGATGCAATGGGATTCAAAATGGTAGAATAATAGAACCGTATTGAACGGTACGTAGTTCAGAGATGTCAGTATTCGGTTAAAGAATTTAATCTATCTCGTTATTCATGGGGGCAACAAATTCCTTTGCTTATAAGAGTAGCGGCCTCAAGGAGCTATGGATCCTATGTTGCGACTCAATTCTTAACAACGTCATAGAAATGGAAAAGCCGCCGTTCATAGAGCAACACGTGGAGCAGATTTCAACGAGAAACGTCGGCAAATTTCCCCTTTCCATGACCGTCCCACCAAGTTTGGCCCAAAAGCCTTCCCATGCCTTCGTTCTCTGGGAGAGGCCCAAACTCCCAAGGTGACTCTCAAGTCCCTTATCCGTTTCCCTCGTTGAAAAAAAACGAGACGATGGATTTGGCCGGCGTCAACTCGCGTGAGTTTGACGCGTCACCAATCCACCGCATCCAGGAAATATATCTGCGGATGGAATTTGGCGACGACTGTCGCTCTTGACGCATGACACCTGAACTGACTGATCGTTGAGCGTGTTTAATGTTGACCATTTTCCGAAGAATAAGCTGTAAGTATGTATACGACGCAAACTTGACCTTACTGATCGTCGAGTTTGTTAAAATTTTGACCATATACCTAAGAATAAGCTGTAAGTACACATACGACTGGAAAAGTTATTAATTTTGAAAGAATTGGCTATTTTAAAGTCTTATTTTTCTTTGAAGAGTACTGGAAAATGCCAGTACATCTCACAAGATCTGATGACGTATCAGTTATAATTTTACACAGATTTGATGGAGACTATAGTCGTTCACTGATTTACCACTCATAAAAGTCGTCAATATATTTGCTTTTTAACCACTTTAACGCTATAGAGATAACATTATACTGATTTTAAATGCAAAGTATTTATATTTATTAAATAGTGATTTTTTGTTCATTTTCTTGATTAATATCTTCGTCAAAATGCCTCCTGGATATCGGTAAAGGTAACAAACAAGAATACTTTACAAGAAAAATTACCATGTTATTAATTTTTTCAAAGAATAAATTCCAACATATGAACCAATGATTTCATATTTAGGCCCGCATATCTTGAAGATTATCGAATGATTTGTCGAACAGTCATTTGAACGTATTGATTGTAATTCCGTGAATTCTTGACCACTGGCAAGATAAATTTCGTATCTATCCTCTTGCGTTCGTAAAATAAGAATTATAGAGTTGAAGACTAGGAATAGGAATTCTTGCCAAGATTTTGTGAAGTCTTAATCCCTATTTCATGGAATTAGCGTGGAATTCCGCTCCGTTAAACAGAGATATGACACGAGTGCATTTTCTTTCCTTCAACCATTCCGCTTGAAATCATCGCAACTATCCCAAAATGCTCCGAACCCTCTGAAGTGAAGAGTGATGTAACGTATACACTTCCTTGATGTTTATTTCAATACTTCAGTGGATGTTTAACTTTTTCCGTCAACACAGCTTAGAAAAGTTATAGGGTCATAAGTTTTCCTGAAGTTTCAACTTGGGCTTCGTTTTGGGCTAATTTCCAATTCTTCTTCGGGGCTATGGAATTCCAAGTCGGAAGGAAAATTTTTATTATATTTAGGACTAAAGTGGTATAGGCGCTTTCTACAGAAGATTCAATATTCAGAAGAGTCAATGATATAAATCAAGAAGATTCAAAGATAAATGCAAGGTTTTGTGGAAGGTAGAAGGTAAGTTCATAAAGCATAATAACTACCGTTTTCAGGAGCACTCGTTGGAAATGTGAAGACTAGATTTTTCTTATTTCTCTTTCAAATGGCTTAATGAATGTAAGCTATGTTTCCTAAAACTTGAGCAACATAAATCAAAATGCATTAAATTCAATTTTTGTAATCATTAAAGCATAAATTTAATGAAACCGCCGCTGAAAATTGATGCAAACAACTTATATTCACTCAGAAAATGTTCTCTGCATTTACCTGATCCATTACTATTGCTTATTAGGGCTATCCAAAAATATTTTAAAAACCCTAAATTTTTCTGACCGTTCAAATTAAAATCTCTCTCATCTTATACGCGATGAATTCGGACAGAGATTCAGTGGAAAACCGATGAAAATTTAAGAATGGCCGGAAATATATGGAAAAGTTATTGAATTCACATTCTTCAATACGGTGAACATTCTGCATACATGATCAAATATTTTCCGGAGCATGGCGAAATAGTGGGCAGATCACATACCCACTGATCGAAAAGACCCGCGTTCAAATACCGCGAGAGGACATCGAAAATCATCATTCCTTGAGGAGGCTAATTTTTTTTCACAAAAAGTCCTTGAAGAGGCTAAATGAAATGAACTGGCTCCCCTAACCTAAATATAAGAAATTCAGACGCCTGTTAGTTTAGGGTGGGTTTCACTCTAACCTATGCAAAAATGCCTTGGGATAAAGGCATTGAGTCTATTTATTTCACGTGACTTCGAATGTTGAGAGAAATAGCTTACGGAATAGCTTGCAAATGTTATAAAGGAGACAAACAATCGGAGTCTAAAGCCTCTATTAGCCGAGGCAACCTGGGCAATCCACCGGACGATCCACCGGTGGAGAGTCTGGTTGCTCGGGTTTACTCCGCCCAGGTTACCGGTGCCGTCACCAGTATCTGTTCTAAAAATTACCCAGCACACAACAGTAGTTAAAACGGTGTTGTGTTGAAGGGACGTACTATGGCTAGCTCTTCTCATAAAGAAGAGAAGGCGAAGTGTTAGAAGGTTTTGGAAGCATCCTATGTTGATGTCTAGACTTACCAAAGGGCTTTATTACACACTATACCGTATACGATGATCTTTGTGCAAGTTTTTTCAAGACCGAACAACTCACCACTAGTTTGGACTATGAACTGAGATTGTACGTCTGTCTGGAGCGTCTTGGTCAGGGCAGTATGATGCGCCCGCATGCAGCATTCAGTCACCGGTGGCGCGTCTGGTCGCCTCGGCTAGTAGGCTACATATCGATGGCTATGTTCTGACAACACGTATCTCAAAAATAGCAACTTTTCAGGAGAGCAAAAAAGAATAT
Source organism: Ischnura elegans (assembly GCF_921293095.1). Lineage (NCBI taxonomy): Eukaryota > Metazoa > Arthropoda > Insecta > Odonata > Coenagrionidae > Ischnura > Ischnura elegans. The sequence continues at coordinate 55,931,867 of NC_060248.1, forward strand.
TTTTTTACTTATAAAATGAAATTAAAAAAAATAAGTTCATAACAGTGAAAAAAGCATTCATTTACGAACAAAGAGTTGATTTTTGCTTGTATTATATTTTTTCAATGTTATTACACTTTGTTTAAGATACCCGTCTCAAACCGACCTAATTTGAGATAGAACTTAGCCGTCGATATACTTCAATGCCCTGGAACGTTGATGAGCAACCATAAGTGGAAGGTGCGGTTGCGGGGCTCTGTCGACTGGTTTCGGTGGAAAGCCTGGTGGCGCGTCCGGTTGCCACGGATAATAGGACTCATTTTATTCTATGCCCCACGACTGACCAGTTCCACTGGTGGAAAGCTCGGTGGCGTGTCTGGTTGCCTCGGCTAATAGAGGCCTAAAGAATAGTGTCAGGACGATTGAGAGACGGAGAGATAGCGCAGAGTGTGAATTGGGGGTGAGGAAGTGGGGTAAAGTTAATGGGTGGAATTTGGGGCTACAATGGGCGGGGTTAAAAGGGGATCGCGGCGCCGTACGCTTCGGGCAAAACGCACGCGAATCACATCACGAAAGCAATGGAGGGAAGAAGAGAGATAAAGAAAGGGAATATGGATAGGGAAGTAGAAGAAAATGGTGGTTAATTGGTTGGATAACTGCCGCAGCGCCAGAATTGAAGCAAGCGAGCGACAGCATAAGAGATTACCTTGAGATTGCGTCCGAATAAACATGAATTGATGCCTTTTCATATCTCTTCCATAAAACTTGATCTTGACTTACCTACAAAGTTTATGCTTTATTTCCAGAAAAGAAAAACTATAATGCTTTCCCTGGGCGTAAACAACAAACATACTCTTAGCTAAATTATTTCAATTCTCACCTCTTAGTTTAACCAGCAAAGTATACAAAGAATACTCATTTTTAGCGTTTTACCTGAGTGAAAATACATTATAACATACCGATTCTACATCAGGTTTAGGAAACAAAATTGATGCGTTCAACTCCGCCGTATCGCATATAAGCTAATGTCATGTTAAACGTACTTGGTGGTATTGAATATAAACTATGATAAAAAGAAGAACACATTGATAATTTCCACACTTTTAATGTCACAACTCAGCAACCGACCATGGTTTCAACACGTAAGTGTCATTTTCAAGGTTGTGTTGAAACCATGGTCGGTTGCTGAGTTGTGACATTAAAAGTGTGGAAATTACCATTGTGTTCTTCTTTTTATCATGGATATAAAGAACTTCCACAAAGTCGAGCCGGATACGATTTTATAAATTAAATATAAATTTCAAATACCATAGTATGATATAAACTCCATGACATGACACGAGTCATAATCACGCCTTGATCGTGAATGTTTACGGTATACCGCTACATTTTAAAATTTATTGCTTAAAATTAAATTCCGTTAAACGTAATTTGATAAAAAATGTGCAAAAATGCTTCACTTACTGAATAGACAGACATATTTCCATAGCTTTTACATAAAAAAAACTTTCCACATTAAACTACTCCAGCAAAAACCGAATGAATTGAGACGATTTCTCGGCGATACCAACTCATGACCGGAAAGGGACCGTTATCCATTCGTGCACGGAGCCACGAGTGAGTGAGAGGGGCGAACGGACTCATTGGGGTGGGCAGGCAGGAAGGGTTGGGCAGGCTGGACCAGGGAAGAGGGGGCGGTTATACGGAGGGAGGGCGAAGGGGGTGGTAGGGAAAATGGTGTGGAGTAAAGTGCGGGAGTTGATAGCCCTTTAGGGGTCTAGATTGGGAAGTTCCGGAGACCAAAGGGAACAAGGTAAGAGGCATGGAGCATGGGGATGGGTGGAAAGGACTCGGCTGGGACCCAAAGGGGTTAAAAGGCAATGGGGGTTCGGTGACGAGGCGGGGACGGACGGGGAGGGGATGAAAGGTAGTCGAGAGGAATAGAGAGATAAAGATCAGAGAGGGGACGAAACAAGAGGGTGTAAGAGAGGAGTGAAAGGATGCTGCTATACCACGGTAGAGGGCGCAGGACGCGGTGCGGAGCCGGAGGGGAAAAAGGGTCGGTCAGCCCAACGGGCAGTAATTCCATTGAAATGACCGCTTTTGAAAGGACGTAAACCACGTTTCATTTGGTCAGTTATGACTCCCTCTCTGAGATGGAGGCGGTGTGGCGAGGGTATGGGGAAAGTAGGAGGGCTAGGTTTATTTTTGGAGGATCAAGATCCTGCTCTCGCACGGGAACGAACGCTAAATGACACGCCACGCATGTTCTTGAGCATTAAAATGCATGAAAAAATGCGCGAGCGGCTGGCATCAAAGTGAGCATATGAGCGCTTGCTTCTGGAGGGAGAAATGCCCAGGCAAATGTCTCGAACCGCTTTTTAAAGGACGTTAAGCACATATCACTTGGTCAGCTATGACTGACTCTCCGAGATGGAGGGAACGAACGCTTAAGGACACGCCACGCATATTTTTGAGCATTTAATCGTATAAAAAAAATGAGCGTGCGGCTTTCATCTACGTGTGCGTGTGCGCTTGCTTCCGGAGAGAGAAATTCTCAGCCAAACGTCTCGAGAGGCATAAATGGGGGAGAAAAAGGAAAACAAAACACTCGCGGATATGGGCGAGCACGATAAAAGTTGGATCTCCTCCCGAGTGTAAATATTCCGCCTCGTTGCCGAGGGTATTAAAATACTTTTTTTTTACTTCCCGTGCTTCATCCTGCACAGTGGATGAGCGCAAGAGTCACTACAAGGATAGCAGCTGTGGGAGATTATGACGTTTTCAAAGGATTAAATTAACGACACGGATGGGAGGAAGGAATATTGAATTTTAACTAAGTGAAATGAGAGAAGAGGCTCTTTCACAAAGGGCATTTATAAGTACATTTTTGCCTGAATTATTTGACTTTTAATTCCCACCAAAATCCCATCATCACTGACTAAACAACTTAGCTCCGCATGGGTAATCAATGAGTCATTGTAAATGTATTCATTGAAGTAAATCATGAAATGGCAATATACGTAACACTATCATCATAACTATTTAACACATCACTTATCTGCATTTGCATTTTTTATCCTTTAAAGGAACTTTTCTGGAAAGAAGTAGAATTATTTTTAAAAATTTGAATGGCAGTGATTAAGTATTTTATCTTAACCAGAATAAAAGAGGCAATTAGCCACTAGATATCCGAGATAAGTAAGATGAGTTAGTTAAGATTAAGTATCTGAATAGAAGAAGAAAAAAGACAGAAATTTTATTGAGCACTTCTCGACTTTCGTGCCTATATAACCAGAACATCTATAAAAATTTATGTACTGGGTGTGTAAGGTAATGTGTGTAAGGGTAGGTAATTTTGGGATTTTAGGATTTCCTCTTCACCCTATCATACTCAACCGTTCTTTTGAAATTTCACTTTAGGAGGCCAAATATGATTAATTACGTTACTTATCGCAAATGTGATACTTAATGTGCACAAATTAATTAATTTTTGGCCCACTAAGGTTAAAGTACGAACAAACGGATGCAATAGGATCAAGTTGACATCCTAAAATCATACATTTTTAGCCAAGTACTTACCTTCCACAACTCTACAAACTTCTAGCAAAAAATATGCGTCTACCATTTACTAGTCTGCACCGTGGAGTTTGAAAACTTTTATTTTCCTCATAAATAAATAAACAATAATTTTACCCTAATAGAATCGTATTCTCAGTTCACAGCCTTGGTCACAAATGTTGGACAAAAGAAATGGGATGAGTATGAAAATAAAATCAATATATATAAACTCTGTCTATATATATATTCAGTTACCATTTAATGCTAATAACGAATGGAATATTTTCTCTCTAAAAATTGCACATTTTTAGAAGAGCCCAAGTGGATAATGATAATGAAATATAGTAGCGCCTAGATAATTGCGCCGAGAATTTTAACCTCTAAATCAAGGGACTTCATAGAGAAGGCCCAATTCCATTCCATAGAAGGCTGATTTCTGTTTCTACTTCGGTCGTATTTGAATCGGCTTTCAAAAATGTCCACTACACGGTGATGAGTGCAATGCGACCCATTTTTTTCCAATAGTTTTCAGTATAATGTTCGACATTGCTAGGAATAGCATTGAAAAGTAATGCATATGATACATATATCACATCATCATGTGTATTAATTTCGGCTGACACCCCCTAAATTATACCTTATTTCCCCATTAAACTGGGATCAATTTTGTCCGTCAGCGACGCGAATGGCTACTTTTGTAAACCTATTTAAACGCGCGGTAGGTTACAACTCTTTTAAAGGCCGACTTGAGGATCCTCTTTTGTAATATTCGTACTCAAAATAATAAATGAATTGCAGTTCCGTAGCCAACATGATGGGGCAGGTTTGGCAAAATTTCCCGTGGACCGAAAGCAAGATGGACTTGGGTTATATCGGTGTCGTGGTTCTTCATTCATTCGACCCCGGAACGTTCAAGATCGCCCGCCGTCTCGGCAAAGAGGTCGTCGACGGGGATAGCGGGAGTAAAAGAAGTTGAGACGAGGGGATGCAGGGAAGTATTGGACCATTTGGGAGGAGATGGGAAGAGAGAAAGGGAACGAGGAAGGTTCAAACACTCAGGGATGGCCACTTAACCCCGAAGCGAGGGTGGATGAAGGAGGACGGGAATGACTCGAGAGGGCTGTTTATGGGACTCTGACGACGGTTTTAATCGGGAAAGGGATGACTCTTGGAGATATAGTTCGGGAGATGATAAATGGAACGTGACAGAGAGAAACGGACATTAAAGATGGATCTCAAGTGTGGCAATTGGATGCGAACGCAATGCATCGATTTACGACGAAGAAAAAGTTACTCACGATGGTCAAAGTTGGGGTAAACAATTAAAAGAAGCCAGAATAGCCTGTAGGCTGGGCAACTGTTTTTATTGCACTGAGGTTTAATAAACATACTTCAAAAATGGGGACTCAGCTCAAATTAGCTCTTAGGTTATCCACACGCTCAATTCTAATGTACCTGACACACAGCGGTGTCATGGTGCCGGAACAGCGTTCCGGCGCTGTTTAACAAAAGATATAATAGTCAAATAACACTTTTAATAGCACTTTAACAATTTTGCTGCCTTAAAAATTTAAAATATAGTCACTCGTAACCAAAACAAATTTTTTAATCAAATGCAAATAATAACTTATCATAAAAAAATCACACAGAGTAATATTTCACTTGTAAAAAAAGTTAAGGGATATGTGTTCCAGCACTGCTAACACACTGTCGAGAGTTGAAAATACGGTATAAACAGCATATCTCTTAATTTACTAGGGTTTTATAAAGGAATTATTGGTGCTAATGCTGAAAAATGTGAGCGAATGCATATTACCAGAATATTTGCCTAACTAGCGCAAATTGTGAATGGTGGGACGTAAACAAAAGTCACAAAATACTGTGAACAGATAAGCACTGATCTGTCTTTTACATAGAATTTAAAAAAAGAGGAGCATTCGAAAAGATAAAGGGAGATATAAAGTGAGTTATACTATATCATTAAAACTAGGAAAAGTAATTAACCTTTTGGCAGTAAGGATAATCATGAACATTTTACAATGTGCAAGCGATCAACTTCGATTTTGAGTTTCGCATAAATGTTTCATAATCCTAAAAATCAATTTCTCCTTCTGGTAGGAGGTTATGTCAATCAGGTTAGTTATCAGCTCAACTTCAAAATTATAGGTACAACTTATCCTTTCAATCGAAGTAAATGAGCCTAAAAGTGAGAGGCTTTTCTTGATGAAAGTAAAAACCACGCTTTCTTGATATATGCGAGTGCTGAAGAGGTTGAAAACCGGATTTACTCAATTTGAGAGACTAGCTATGAGTTATCATCAAACAGAAAGGCCAAGGAGGTTGGGCCAATGAGTCAATAAACCGATAAAGAGTTAAGATGATCGACTCGGCTGCGCTGTTGGATCGGCTTTTCGTACTCAGTTGTTTTGTAGGTGGTCACCGCCGGCTACTTCTAGTCGCTAATGCATATGAACTCGCTCCCCTCAAGCCGAATCTGCCATATATCCAATACTTATCACCAAGTTGCTTAAGTGACTACAAGAAATAACAAGAATAACTTCGATTATCATCCATACAACACACATGTCCAAAAAAAATTCACATGACCTTGTACTTTTTAATGAGTGCTAAGAAACTATGTTCGTATTTTAGCTATTGAGATTTCCATTCTGACATCTCCTGCCATAAATTTTTTCCAAAGTGTAAACTGAATTTTTTCATATCATTACCTAAAGAAATATATCGTAGCTGTACCTGTACTTTCCTCAAGCATGTAAAGCAAGGTAGAAAATGTAAAATAATCTGTGATTGAATTGAAAGTGTAAAAATATAAGAGAAGGATCTTAATATATGAAGAGGATAGCAATATAGCTACAGAAAAAAATACACGTGAACAAAATCGAAAAATTTATAGAATGCAGCAACACTCCACCACACAAGATACATAGAGGACCGAAGTCATTCTCCCATATTTATTAATCATAACATTTATAAGATTTAAACTTGCTCTTAGTAAGGAACTGGAATGTTATCTGTTTTTCTCTGAGAGTATTGGCACTCTAAGATGAGAACCATAGCGTCGAAAGCTAAATTGCTGGATTTTGGTCGCCCGATTCTATCCACGACGTCCTCCTCAAGTCCTTGCAATTTTTCTTCATGTCGTTTCCAAAATCTTCCGCCATCACGCCAATCCACACAAGGCAGCCTTTCCAGGATCTGGCCGTTATTCCATATCCTTTCCGTGTGTCTTCTTAAAATCCATAACACAGCCATGGAGTAATGGTATTGTACGGCGTGTATTAGTGGTGGGAGCGGTGGCTGATGGGGAAATGGTACTACTTCTATGAACTACATTCTTCCAGGGTATAGAAAACAGGATGTGTGGAGGTTAAGGTTTCCTCTAGGGTACGAGGAAAGTGCATGGATAAGGGATTTATATCGTCAAATGTAAGGATCCGCTCAATTAGCGAAGCTCGTTTTCCGTTGTTTATTAATTGTTATTGGGATCAACTAAATTCGTACAGCTTCACAGCCCCACATTTATAATTTTAGCGGTGTATTCATGCAATCGACTTCTCCGAAGTTAAATTAGCCAAGATAATGCAAGAACAAAAGCGACCAATATTATTCTATGTAAATAAAAATAGCCACTATACTTCTAATATCATCATGCTTCGTTCATTCGGAAAGAGGTCATTTGTAAAAATGCAACCAGAAGGCGAAAATGATCCAAAAAATGCCAAAAATCGATAACCTTGGATTAAAAATGTCAAAGTTCGGTGTTTTGAGGAAAAGAAAAAAATATGGCGGTATTGGGTTTAAAAGATAAAAAAAAATGATTGAAGAAAAAATGGAGGACCACAGGAACCTTAAAGACATCAAATCATACCTCAAGTATTCAATATATTCAGAGTAACTGAAAATGGTCAGCACTTGTAATTATTGGATCCAAATGAAAATAGTAGTAAATATTTCCACTGAATATGTACACCATGGGTTGATAAGATAGATTTGAATTGAAATAATTTAGGTCACCCGGAAAACTATAATAATTTCAAATTCTAAAAAAAAACAGTATTGGTATAATTATACAAGAATGACGATCTCAAGGTCTCTCAAACATCTCAAAGTCATTAGCGAATTTTATAACACTACTTCACCAATTTATTAAATGAAATTTTCGAATTAAGGACTGACGATGGAAATAAAGTAAATGTATGAGCCCCAATAATAATATGATTTAATTACTACAGATTGATAAACTATCAACCTGGATGAGATACAATACAAAAAATGTTCATTTAAGCAGAAGAAACGAATAGACGTAAAATCGAGCTATAATATCCTTCACCAAAAAATATCGACTCCAATGGCAAGAGGTAGTAAAAAAAATGAATCTGGACACCCGCTATGAAGAAATCACAGAGGACAAAGACGGGCGCACGCCTTTGATAATTACGATCATATGTCAGGGAGCGCCGGCCGAGGAAGATATGATTAGCAATCGTGAGGAGATGAGCGGCGCACACTTCATGACTCGAAGAGGATACGAGATAGGAACGACTGAAGACGCTCAAATGTGCGCAGTCACGGACGTAAAGACGACCGCCCGCCTACCTTCGCTGGATCGCCTCACGATGGACAAGCGGCAGGCAAGTCGGTCTCTCCTTCCTTATTGCCCTACGAGACTTGGAAATGCCCCTTCACTCCACCTACCGGCGGTGATGTGTCGGCGGCTGCACCTTTGCTTTTATTTTCAAGGAATGCGCTCCGCCCAGAGGCGATGTTAATTTGAGTGGAGCTGCCGTTCGACTCACGAGAGAAGGACTCGTGGGATGAGCTGGATTTAAAAGCTGAGCAGCTGTCTCTGAACGAGTTAAATCGTTCCGTGAAATCAGGGAGTTCATTTTTCTCGCGGTTTACGACTTCTAGAGATGCTCCGAGTCTTTCATTCTGATTATAAACAGATATGCAAGCCATATTCTCTCGCCTTAAATTAGATACGAATAAAAGAATCATATAGTGGAATCACACAGGCAGTTTGAAGTAACAAAAATTTCTGGAAAAATTGATTAATTAAAAAAGAAGGTAAATACTTTGCTGAATAACATAGACATTTTTAAGAACCAATGAAAATCCAACTCATAAACTAATATGTGGACATGATACGATAACGAAAATAAAACATGTATCTTGAAATACTCGAATTCAAAGAAAATTTATTCCGACGAGTGTCTTTATCATTACTAAGTAAGATCGCTAAAAATAACCTTTTCATGCGACATTATATTTTCAAGTATTAGCTCCATGGGAACATATATTTATCTTATTCCACTCAGATTCTAGGCCTATTATGGAAGATTCAAGTAGGTTCATCACTAATGGCGATGATTTGGCGAGGAGCATTGGGTGATTATTATCAGCCTAATCCTCATTTTCCTTCGAGGCAGGTTTAATTGGGTCTCTAAAAAATAAAACACGTCGAGGAACGTGAAGACATCTGCGCTCTGAAGACGTAGGGCGACCACCTGGGCGGCGGAGCGGACTCGCTCCTCATTCACGCGGTGACTCGGCGAAAAGCAGGGATTCATAAATTGTGCATAACAGTCGGGGCTTTGAAACTTATATCTCATCCAGAGGAACTGGGTGGGATTCCTGATCGGAGAGGCTCATTAAAGTACAATGATCGTTGAACAGGAAAGGTCGCGTGGATTTAATAACTCTTCATTTCTCTACCTACCACAAATGCTTAAGATGATGACTACTACCTCCCGTACCAATCTGCTAATAACCTTTGCGATTTTCGCACCATCTAACCAGGTGTAAAAGATCCCAATTGCGTGTCAGCTACCGTGAAGACCACAATCAAAGTCGGGAACGGTTAGAAATCCAGCGTATTGGTATAAAATTTCAACATATGACGTACCTAAAGCCTGAATCACACGATCATTTTATCCGTCATTTCCTAGTGATCACTATCGCGATCACTAGAGTGATCACTCGCAAATGATCGTCGCCGGCAATTGTTTTTCTCGATCACTCTAATGATGAGGATTCCCATCACTTTTTTATCACTCGACTGGTCGCTTTTTCCGTCGCTGAAACCGTCACTAAAACCCCATATCAGCCAATCAGAACGCATGCCCGTACGCAGCAATTGCAGCGCAACATTTGACAATCGTGGGTACGACATAGATAAAAAAATACGCTATATATTTTCGTGATGCGGGTCCTATGACAGCTGGCTGTGATATCGAAAGTGATGCGAAAGGCGACGGCGAAAGGGACCGTGTGATTCAGAAAAATGATCACTCGAGCCATCACTTTTCCCATCGCGAAAAGCGATCGCTCCAGTGATCACTTTTCGCAACGAAAGAAAACGATCGTGTGATTCAGGCTTTAATATTTCAAATAAGGCATGGGATAGTTTACTATGCTACAAAGCGGAAAAATTGCACATCAATATCCTCTTATCGTGTAAAACAAGTATTTCAGTAAAAAAAAACATTTTCAAGGAATGCGCTCCGCCCAGAGGCGATGTTAATTTGAGTGGAGCTGCCGTTCGACTCACGAGAGAAGGACTCGTGGGATGAGCTGGATTTAAAAGCTGAGCTGCTGTCTCTGAACGAGTTAAATCGTTCCGTGAAATCAGGGACTTCATTTTTCTCGCGGTTTACGACTACTAGAGACGCTCCGAGTATTTCATTCTCATTCTAAACAGTTAATTGATGGGCTCAGGCAATAAACCAACTAAACATTTTGGTAAGAGCTAAATAAGGCCTTCAATGAAAAGCAACACACCTATTATCACTCCAGACCGCCGTCAAAACGCATTTATAAAGAAAACGAATAAAGTGGCAGCTATTTTAGACCGACAAAACTCCGCGAATGGCATAAAACTCAAGACTCGCTCTGCTGTAATTACAATCGACTTCCTCCGAGGCAATGCACAGTAAAAGGAAGACGGCAATGGCGCAGGAAATGCGACAGAACCAGCGGCCACGGCGGGAAATTTCTTCGGGGGAAGCTCAAATGACTAAAACAAAAGGAGGAACGTGAAGAATCCTTCTCCGGGTGTTGGCGGAGTGGGTTGGGGAGCAGAAGGAGTAGCGATTGAGATTTCCTGCCGCGTCTTAAGCCTCCCTCATCCTCCCTTAGGAAACGAAACGTTCGTTTCTACACGAACTAAACCCATTTCCTCACTCCCGAAGAAACGACGCGAGATCGTCGAAAAGGCTTGCCTACTTCTTCCAACACCGCGTAACAGCCCATTGACGGAATGTTCCTTGGCAAGTTTTTCGTCAGGAAAAAAGAATCGACGTGGAACGGAGGTGGTAACCCGCAATAGAGGAAGATTCAAGATGTTTGAGAGAGAGAAGGGGGAAAGGTGATCGAGGAATAGTTGGACGGAGGCAAGGGAGCGTGATAGAAGAATCGCCATCTTTAGGTCATTCAATCCGCTAGACTTGAAGCACTTCCTTCTCCCTTGTACCTTGCCCTATCAATGGGGTCGTTCACTCGGATCAATCAGAACATTTATGTCGGATTTCAAAGCGTTTTGATCCCGAGAAGACGATGGACGAGCAGGCAATCGAAACGTGATGACAAATGGGGCGGATCAGGGACGGCGCTAGCAGGTGTGGGGCTAGGGGCGAACCTTCAGTGCGGGGCCCTTCACTTAAAATATTAAACTCTATACCCCATCTACAAACTCGAGCATTTTGAATCCCTACCACTCTCTGGCTAAGTATGTGTTCCCCTCCCAAATTCAGACTTCGTAATTACGCAGTTGTGATACCATCACGCAGTTGAGTTCAAAATAGTATAATACAAATAAAATTTATAATTATATTTATTCATAAAATTATAACGTAAAATAAACATAAAAAGCGCGCTTATTACTTTAAATTACTGCATTATTATTCCTTTTTCATAGTATTATTTTTTGTCTAGCACGGACTTAGCAATACAGTAATAGTTGAAATTGCGTTTTGAAACTATCGTATATTTTGATTTTTTTTCACGAACGCGGGGCCCCCCAAAGCGCGGGGCCCGGGGCAGTCGCCCCGGTCGCCCCACCCTAAGGCCGGCTCTGGGGCGGATTAATCGGTGGAAAACCCGAGAAGAGCTCACCGAGGAGAACAAGACGGGCAATAGCAAAAAAAAGAAAGGGGATAATCAATCCACCCATAATACAATTTTAACAATCAACCCACAATACAATAATATAATTTATACAGAAGAAAGCCATCGATGACAAAATAAAAATCAGGGGGCCACTGCTGTATCCGAAAAAAACCTCGTTGAAAGATTAGCGACCCGGATTTTCCGCAACGGTTTTTTAGTTCAGAGGCCAAATGATTCCGCATGTATTTATTCTATGTTTAAATAGGATTCCGAAAAGATTCAGTATGTAATTATGCTCTTTATTTAAAAAAAGAATCACTTACACATGCTACCATGTAGCTTAGTGGTACTCAATATTTCACTAATACGTTAAGACCTTTCTTTACATAGACATTGTGTATATATTTTTCCTGTTATTATGTAACCTTTCCAGGAAGATTTGCTCAATCAAACTACTAAGGAGCCCATTGGTTCTTAAGCGTTAATCAATTCGTCAAGACCATCTCTTAAAACTCCATTCAGTAGTATTATCTTATATTTCACATTTCTGCGCACTTCTTCCCACCGAACTTGATCCGTTACTGGAAGAATGGGGAGGAAAACGACGAATCCAGGTGGAACGGAAGAGAAAGAACAAAGCAATCGATGCCAAAATAAAAATCAGGAGGCTACCGCTGGATCCGAAATAACCGCGCCGCGACACCCATCCCGATTTTCGGCAACGGTTTTTTGGTTCTTAAGCCGAAAAGATTCCGCATGTATTTATTCCATACTTAAAAGGACTTCAAAAATATTCAGTGTGTATTAATGTTTACTATTCCCTAAATGAATCACTTTAACATGCTACTAAGAAGCTTAGTGGTACTAAAGATTTAACCAATACGTTGGGACCTTTACTTACAAAGACATGCTGTTTCATATTTTCCCTGTCATTACGTAATCTCTCCAAGAAGAGTTACTTGATCAAGCTACCTACTAAGGAGCTCATTGGTTCTTAAGAGTCGATCATTTTCATCAAGATCATCTATTAAATATTCATTCGGTATTATGTCTTCTCTTCCACATTTCTGCGCACTTGTTCCCCCCAGAACTTCATCCGTTGCTGGAAGAATGGGAAGGAAAACGACGAATCCAGGTGGAGCGGAAGCGAAAGAACAAAGCAATCGATGCCAAAATAAAAATCAGGAGGCCACCGCTGGATCCGAAATAACCGCGCCGAAAGATTGGCGACACCCATCCCGGATTTTCGGCAACGGTTTTTTTTTTGGAGCCAAAAAGATTTTCGCGGCGCACCACGGTGGCTAAGAGAGGCGAGCGGTGCCGCTATCAAAGGAGCGAGGGGTGAAGGCAGTGGGATGGGAAGAAAATAAAGAGAGACGGATTTTGGACAGTGCCCAACAGGATTTCACGGACTCGTGAATCTTCCCCGCGGACGATAACTGTCTCGTCGGAGGCGGGATGGAAAGGAACACGCAGAAACCTTTTGTTAGGGTGGAAGTGATTGCGATGAGTGCTAGAATGAAAGGAGGACCACTAGAAAATATAAAGAGAGAGAAGCTTGTAAACAGAGGTCAGTTTCTTTGGTTATAAAGAATTCCGACTCTATCAATCAAGGCTGGAAAGTTTAGGGTAATGGACCTAAAACGTTCATTGAGTTGCCTTGGCTAACATATTTACAAATCCAAACTCATTCGTGGAGCATATTCGAGCTCTTTGTTTCAAGTGTTTTCATGGCTGCCTGTAATTTAACATGGACGAAGACACGCTCTAATTTTATCGCCCTCAGTTATTATTTCGATATGGTGCAATTTTTACTTTTGAGAGTAAAATATTCTATAAGGAAGATAATTACTTCCGTTACAGCCAGGGATGCTGACTTACAAAATATATTGGGGGGCCCAAACCAGGGATCTTGCCCCGGGAAATTTTGTAAGTGGTGAGTTTTAAGTTTTTTAAGCAATTCAGAAGAGTGATCAAGATTAGAATCCTGATAACTCGAATCTCGATATCTGGACACTCCGGGGAAAATCGACAAGCCTGACACATTTTTTCCTCGCACCCATAAAGAATTTTTGAGGGGGCTCGGGCCCCAATAATTGGGATCCAATAAGTTTTAGTAGAAAATAGTAGAAAATTATTTTTACCTTTCATAGGTAATAGTTATCTTCCTCAACTCGTTATTTATTAACAAAGATAACCACAATTTTGAAGTTCCATTAAAAATCATTCCAATTCTTTCTATTCTAATACGCTATATAATTTTAATTTCCAGGGTGTTATGATTAAACTATCGATAAATACCCTCACATTATTTTAGTGAAAATTATCGATAACTAATGAAAAGGAAAATGTTCCCTTATTTGCAAAACTCAGGTTTCATGGACATGTGTCCAATCACCAACTAATCCAGTGGCGTAGCCAGGGGGTCCGGACCCCCCCCCCACCCCCGAAATATAAAAACTTAATAATTTTTCTTCACGAAAGAAAATAAAATATTACAAAATCATGAATTAACCAAATATTTCTTTAACAAATTAAGTTTTTTCGATTATGATAAGTGTTAAAATTAGTTTAAAACCCATTACTTAGTACCCCATTTTTCAAATAATTTCCCCCCTCGTTTTGGACCCCCCCCCCGAACGAAATTCCTGACTACGCCCCTGAACTAATCCATTGAATAAAAGCTGTCTCAGGATTTTCACGACTCAAGTAAAGCTCAGGTAAATATAACACGTTGCTCCTAAGCTGTTGTATTTATGGCTGAGCTTTTGAGTGTCCCTAAACGCCTCATAAGGCTCTAATATTTCTCATTATCATCTTTTCGTTTCCGTTTAATACACCCAATAAAATACCCTCCGTGCACCGTGCACCACCCGTTGCACTCTCCGTGCACTCAAATATACCCATTCGTGCTCTCACGCACGCTCCTCCCCCGTCGAATCACAACCTCCGCACTTCATAAGTATGCCAAGCACTCTTCTTTTTCGAATCCTTTATATAAATACGCCAGCATACTACCCACACACGCACACTCGAGCACTCAAAGTGCAAGTCCCCATTCCGCATTCATCTCCTCGATTCGTCCATTCCCAACACGCGACCGAATTCAAATTCCAATCCTCTTCCATAACTGCCAATCGAGTAACACGCCACCCCGCACCCTTATCTCTCTCTCTCTCTCTCCGTATGTGCGCCCGGTATAAAGGCCGAAGAAACACCCACGGTTATTACCATAGAGGATTCTCCGGTCGGACACCTGATGCGCTGTCACAAGCGGCGCATTTGAATGAGTTTACTTAACTCTTCAAAGACTAAACTATGTTACCAACTGATTTTGATTATTTTTGCATACCCTATTTATTTTACAATTAATTGAGAGATATTATGAAATAAAAACGAAAAAATGTTTACATTCATTTTCAAGCATGCTCCCAAATGAGACCACGCCACAAAATTCTGCTATTGCTTGAAAAATAAATATACTCTTGACCAAAAAAACTAAGTCTAACAACGTAATATATATTGATCTATTGAATGAATGAACGTTTTTTACTGGAGGGAGAGTCTAGGGAAAATGACGAATAAACCTCATACTCACTACAGAGATGATAAAAATAAGCAATTTTGAAAAGGTAAAATCAGAGGCGGTCTGGGATGATAGGGGGCCCTGACATGGGCCCCTTTACCGGGGGATTCGGGGCTCTCCCCGTAAATGGATTTGACGTTTATCTGGCTCTTAAAAACTTGATAAAAGTTCACAAAAATACCAATTTTGTAGGAAAAATGCTATGAAAAGAGAGAATTTCACAGCAAAAAGGTCAATAATGTAGTATGGTTCTATCATCTATATAGTAAATCATTTCCTTGAAATGTGCACTGATATATAAAAAATAACTCTAAAATAACCCTTTCAAAAAAGGCTAGGTTCTCTTTAACCTTCTGACACCTTTATTTAATTTTATTTTTTATATAATCTTTTTACACTGCATATGTTTTGAATAAAGCAACTAATTAAAACGTAGAATTTCATACACGTAAAAATTAATTTTGTTAAAGTAATCTGAGTTTTTTTATTACACCTTCCGTATACGCTTCACGACAGACACGGGAGTTGTGGGGGCCCCCTGAGCTCGGGGCCCTCGGCGATTGCCGACCAACCGACCTGGCGAGACCACCCTTGGGTATAATTAACGACCAATGTATGCGCAAGTCATGCGATTCACTTAAAAAAAATACTTCCATACTTTATTTACAAAACAAAAGCTATAAAATTAATCACATATACGAAATAAAATTTCCATGAATTTTTATATATCTGTTCCCAAATGGGAACATCAGACTGTAAACGGTTCAGTCGCCACTCCCGTCGCTGGCGGTAAAGAGGTCTGAATTATACGGGAAAATAAGCTTTAATTAGAGCTGTTAATAAAAATTTATTTAAATGATGATAAATATTTATCATGATGATTCATATAAGCTATCGAATTCATAACTTTTCAATTTCAAATTTTCATAACGTTTTTTCACTTGTTTTTTTTTCGATTTCAAAAACACTCAAATTGTAAATAATGATCATAAATGGATCGCTCTTCCCCCATAGCTGCGATGCGGACATTTTTGAAAGCAGATTAATAAGCTCCCGAGGTGGGAGATCGTCGATGTTTCTGGATCGCTATGCAGTGGTGTCATGGCGCCGCAACGCCGCGCCGTTCCGGCACTGGCAAAGAAAAGACGTAATAGTCAAAGAACACTATCATCAATTTTTCTGGCTCAAAATTTCTAAGATATACATTTTTAATCAAAACAAAAAATGACATAATATGCAAATAATAACTTGCGATAAAAAACACACAGAGTAATATTCCACTTCTTTTTAAGCAAGTGCCATATTAAAACATAAAAAAACAGTAAATTTTTTGTAACAGTTTCATTTTTACATAAAATCCCACTCTTTAAACTACCAAAAAAACGCGTCTTGCATTATCATTACAAGCGGTAGGGTAATTCAAGCTTCTAAGGGACGGACTGGGGCCTTTTCTTGTACCTTCTTGGGCGTGCTCACGAGGGCGTCTCCCAGGATCAAAACTAGGGGGGGGGGGGGGGGCAAACCGTGGTAGTTCAAGTTGTAGCATTTTAACACAGAAAAGGTGAATGAAACAAACATTTTACGAAAATCATAACAATGTCTCATTAGTTTTTATTATTATTTGCTTGGATAAATAATGATTTTTATTTTAGAAACCTGTCTTAAATTTATCCTTTTCTTAAAACAAAATGGGTCAAAACTTTCGTGATTATTTTTATTATTATATTTATTTCGCTTATCATTTTCGCTTCTTCGGGGGGGAGCTGCCCCCTTCTGCTCCCCGCTGGGTACGCCCATGCGTGCTCAACGACAAACACGCTCACGGAGTCGAGACTTCACGTCGCACGCGCTGACGGAACGCAAGACCGCGTGTGAAAAGCGAAATGCGCAAGGGTTGTCGTCTCCCTCGCAAATCGCCTGGTTACTTGCCTCCTCGCCCGATTGGAATAGACGCCATTCTCCAGTCCCCGTCCGTTCCCTCTTAGAGGGTGCCCATATGCATACATGTATGGGTGAGCGCTAGACACTTAAAATGTTTTCCCAAGGCGAGGTCTTTATATATCACCGGGAAGGATCCTCCGGTAGGCAGGCATCTGGGATGAAGGATGCGAAGGGTATGAGGGGGGGATAGTGATGGGAAAACGAGTCAGGAATATCGTAGTGGGAAAAAAAGTGAGGGAGAGAGAGAGAGAGAGAGAATCTTGGGCCGGATCAATCCGATGGGGCTTCTTGAGATATTTAAGACCGCGGAATCCGAGATTCCAACGCTTTCCTATTTCTTTTCCAGCAAATAGATGGTTCGACGTCGTTCCGATCCTCCGGCACGCACTAAATGGGCCAAGGAGTGGAGGTAGCCAACAGGAAATCGACTAGCCTTGCCTCTGGAGAAGGTGGAAATTCTCTTAGAGAATAAATTCAGAAGAACTAAGCGTGATGAAGTGGAGTTTTTCCATATTGAAAGAAACACGCAATTTCCCACGATTATAACATTTTTTTGGAACTATTGAAGGAACTCTTTTTTTAACTTGAAGATGATGTAGTAAAATCGAAACCTAGGTCGCAAGTAAAAGTTTATAACAGCGGAAAATTGTTTGTGTTTGTTTCAACGTCTCTTAGGGAAGATTACAGTAAATCACAAGTGCGAGGGAAAGTTTTAAAATTACTTCCTTGATAACATCGATGATTTACGCACGTCACTAAGATCTAAAACTGGGACGATTCTCTCGGTTAATTTTTTAAGCTCTCAGCTCAACGTTCAGTAGCTTTTTCCGTTTTAAATCGCAAAAAGTGGCTAAAACTGGAAGAGAAAAATTATGCATGAGGAGTGATTAATTATTTTATGAAACAAAATTTCTATTCCCAAGACAAAGGAACCAGCGGAACTCGAACCTGCGATGTGATGCTCAAGCGGCGTCCGACACAACTCCAACATTACAAGGATGGCAAGTTTATCGAAAATCAAAAGCTTCATTAAATCAATTGGCACATTAACTGTCAATGAATTTATTGTTTCGTATCATTCAGAGCCAAACTAGCTTCGAGAAAAAAACGAACCCGTATTTCGTGAATCCAGCCATCTATCTGCTGGGAAACTACGGATTTGTGTTGCAGCGAACTCGATATTGCATAATAGGACTGGGTTTTCGTGATTTTAATATTTTTTCTGATAGTTGATTACGCGAAAATCAAAGTGTTTACTTTCAAGATCCGGCATTCATTACCATTGCCTTTTCTTCACGCTATTTCCATTGAAAATTAGGCCTAACACCTAATCAGAAACCAGCTCCTATGTTCTGATTCATGCCACATATGATCTGGAAGTAGAATTGGAGGAAATGCATTCAGGTGATTATCCCAGGTCTTTGCTTGCATATTTACAATATCCTAACGGTTAAACAAAGCGATGGAGGAAAAACGCGGTGCAGTTTTTAATAGTAAAACGCCCCAATTCTCCATTCTCGTAACAGAGAGATCGATCTTTGGAGAAAGCTAAGGAGGAAATTTGACTATATTACTATTGTACTGGTCAGGATCACATCATTGCGTAAGGAAGATTGTATTTTCATACTTTACATCAGATCTCACCTGAGTGCCATCGAAATGTCGACCTTTCAGCCAGTAAACGTGTCCACACACGCATGTATAATTTTGAAGAGTAAGACTCAGGAAGAAGAGTGTAAATACCGAGTATAAAATCTTGCGACGCAATTTCCGGAATACTAGGTCAGTGCGGCAAGTAGAAAGAAGAAAGAATGAATCCCTGTTCTTCATATGGGCGTGAAATTTACACACATAGGCCAAAAATTGAGTGAGCTCAGCTCCTTCTAGGGCTGAGGGGTCCTCTACCAACCACTTAAGCTTACAATTAGATTAAGGGCTTTAAATTTGCCTGTTGTAATGCATGGGCTTAACATGGAGCAAGCGGGACTTAATAGTATCATTTTACGTGAATAAAGAAGAGTATCTATCATTAATTCCATACTCCTATTTATCATAAGTTTTGATGATGCGTAATCAATCATCGCCATGTGTGAGGGCAACGACCGCATCTTCCAAAATTTGCCTACCCAAGCTGTGAGCATCCTTCGCGTATCGCATGGATCGGAGTAAAAAAATAAGATAATCCTTCATCTCTCCGATATGATGACGAGTAATGATGACAAATAAGTGACTCATCCAACTGGACGCGCACGGTTATAAATTAGGGAATACCCCTGCGTGACGGCGGCGTATGGAGAATTCATGGAGCGAGGCAGCGCATAAAGCAGCCGGAACCGTGGAAACGGCACTGACAACGGTCGAAGACGGAGATCACGGAGTCGGAGTGAAATTCTAATGTCGGCCATGAATGGGATATGAGAGGAATGTGGGACTTGTGAGCGTGAAGGGACGGGTGGGTGAGGACGGCTGTACATCTGTGGGGAGATTGAAGGAAAGACGAGGAATGGCAGATGAAGATGAGTGTCGCGGGAGTGAATGAAATTCGAGACGAGGGAGGAGAACGGGGAGAGAATAAACGGAGCGATGGTCCGAAGGATAAGCAGTCGTCGAAGCTCCGCATGACAAACCGCGCAGCCGGCCAAATTGAAAAGTTATTCCGATGCTCGCGCCGGTGATAAACCAAAGCGAAGAATTTCCGATACACCACCACCACCCTTCCAGGCATAATGCACTTCTTGGAAGCACGGATGCCTTCTTCCACTAAATCACATGAGATGGCGTAAGCCTCGGTCATAGTCTAAATTGAAATTTGTTTCTTTTTCCTGCGTCTTCTTTTGAAGCTCAAAAGCATTTCGTGGGCTTTGGAAAAAACCATGTATAGCGATGCAAAAGAGAAGGGGTTGCGTTGAAAAATATTTGATTTCTGCATGATAAAATTCAGCTGCGATTAACAGTGCACAAAAGCCGAGTTCTTTTTGATTCCTTGCATCTCAAATTATAAAATATAGTTCTATGAATATTTAGCAAGGTTAATTTGTGTTCTACATAAACTTCATAAAGCATCAACAGTGGCGATGGAAAAAAAATTAAAAGCTTGCATCTACGCCTTTTCAAACCAATGAAGAGAAATTGCTAGGGTATAAAAAAAGATAAGAAGAGACCTTACGAACGCACACAGTAATCGTTCGATGGATTTCAAGCGAAGTACACTAAATTACATGGATAAAAATGCTTAAATCTTATATAGCTTCAATCAATAAACTAAATTTATCTTTATACTATGGAAAACATAACGGGAAAGGGATGTGCAAGTTTCTTTTGTTGCTCGGAATTTAGCTGATGGCATGCACAGTAGAAGTATTGGAAAATGCTTGGACAGACTGCATTTCCGATACGGCTTGCAAGTTCACTATTAATTCTTCAAGCTAAAACATAATTTTTTCCGAATTCCTTGTGTTTCATGTACTGCAATACGGTGCTCAGCATTCATAATAAACCGTTACCTAACATTTTGGCGTAAACGGCCAATTGCTGACTCTTTTGCTCATGGATGTTAAGCTCTAGAGACAGAGCTGGAGATCCAAATGCCGATAACTAATCCACTGTTAATTGAAGGGAAAAATTAAAGCAAGGTTTAACATAGGATAATGTTACAATAATCCGCATATCCTACGGTGAATTATTTGGAGAGAAGGACAGCAATAGTGCAATGAACTTGACGATTGCAGAAATTTTCAATTCACAACAAAAGAAATAATATTAATATCCATAAAAAAACTTCAATGCTTACCTTATACGTCAATAATAACACGCAAACCACTGCAATAGCGAAAGAAAAATGGAAATTCTATCAATAATGAGGTTGAAAATCTAGTCTCCAAAATAACTGTACGAATATTGTATTCACAGAATGGCTTCGAGCACGGCTTCTTCAGGCGTCGCGAAACCAATGTAGAAAATTTATATTTACTACAAAGTAACTAATCATTATATCCACAGATAGACTTCAAAACCTAATACATCGATTGACGAACGCAAATTACTCCAAAAGCGAAATAAAAATGGATATCATATAAAAAATACGGAGAAAAACACTGGTCGCAAAAAATTGGACGAATATTGTATTCTCCAAATGACTTCAAGAACGGCTTCTTCAGGCACCGCTGAACCAATGCAAGCCGTTTCGAATAACGAAAGACAAATCGTATCCCCGACTTTCAAAGGGTTCCCGCCCCGGATCATATCCTTGGACCCCCCTCCTAGCCTCCGACGACCACCATTTCTCTTCGAGTCCGCCGCCGGGCCACGCCGATGACTCCGCACTCCTCCAGCCGGTCAACTCTCGTGTCTGCTGCCCTCCCCCGCTACGTGCATTGGCGAGCGCCGAGGGTGGGTGGATACTCGTATAGATAAATACATATATATCCGAAGCGGGTGTGTGAGCGTGCTGGGGCGGTGCGCGCGGAATAATGCACGAACTGTTCTTCCCTTTGCCGTCATCCCTCCCATCCTCCTCACAGTCGCAGTGGCCGACCGTTTCAAAAACAAGTGCCCCGCCCACCCCACAGACAGCGGACTCGAACGATTCCCATTCTACCATCCCATCAGTCTCCCATCGTTAGAGACCGTCATTAGCACCCGATTAAATAGAGTTGATTCAGGCGTAATCTTTGGTGGAATTTTAACATTGTGCATTAAATATTATTACTATCGGCGCAAGAAAGGTAGAATGTTGAACTTTAAGCATTTCTACAACATTCTGCCGAAGCTCCAAAAGGTCGTATTATATACCATTCTACTCATCGTTTATTCGAATACAACAATGGTTCATTTAACATTGTTTATTTTAATGGTTTATTTAACATTGTTTAAACGTAAACGTTTAGCTTCCACGGTCGTAAGAATGAAGAATAACACGCGAAAAACTATGCAGACGGCGATACGGTCGTCTTCATCAAGTCCCGGGCAAAATATTAAATTGGTGCATTTCATTCTATTTTTATAGAAAAAACGACATCTTAGCATTACAAATAAATTTAAAAAATTAAATTGGACCCATTCCTTGATTTTTAAAATGGCCGAAAGGTAGATTTCAATTTACGAGGTTAAGAATCGTATTACATGAAAATTGAAGTTACCTATGGCATATGTAAAAATATTTCTACACTTTTTATCTAAGGAAATTTTTATATTGTTCCTCTTATTTAAAATAAACCAAAAATACTAAAAAATCCCCGTGGCAATGCACTCTACCAAAACGACGCTTGCAATTCCGAAGCTTGTGAAGTAGTAATTTTCAAAAAACAATCTTAATAAACACAACCAACTTAAATAAATTTCGTATTATCGTCAGGTGAACTTTTTTGAAGATGTCGTTTTAGCACACCACAAGTGTTTTAACAGCCTGTTTCGAGGAAAATGAACTAGTGATCGTGCAAAGTATACTGAAATCAGTCGTGCGAATAAAATGTTTTGTGGAAATTTGGTGGTAAGTTTCTATTTACAATTAGCACCTGAGGTAAACCCTCAACGGATACAACGGTCAGAATCTCATTCGCTCTCGTTGTTTCATCAAATGTCTTCAAAATCATGAGTAGTACTCATAGTTATCATTTACTTATTTGGTGAACTCGTTATTTTTGGCTCCCCTCAGCAGAGCCTTAGTTCAAAATCGTCAGCAGTATATTATAACTATTTGATCAACTCCGTAGTCTCTAATTAATATAATCCCAGCATGGTTATAAGCAGTTGATTCTATAAATTCTTATCAACATAAAGTTAGAAGACCCTTCAACATCATCAGCAGTATCCTCATTGGTTCTACCATGGAACGGTCCTGGTTACAGAAAAATAGAATTGTAGAACACCTTAGATCACGGATACCTTCGTAATATAATAGGTAGTAGAGATTCGTGCGTTGTTTTCATGTAGTGAATCGTGTTTCATTGCCACTTGATTGCTAAGTATTTGAAATGGTTGGCGAAAAGAGTAAACTGCTATTCTGCGTGTATAAAATATTCTCTTTATTTTGATACGAAAGTTATTATCATCAAAACAAATGATTGAGGCTCCGTAGTGCTCAACATAAAACCAACGTAATGATAACCGTGTAAAAAAATCTTGTCTATTATTTAAGCGCCTCGGGAGAGAGAGGAGGACACGTGCCCCTATCCCCCCCCCTAATCCACCTACGGCTTTCGCGTTTGCCGACGCTTCGGAAAACAACTTATTTTCCATTCTCAAGTTCACATCGGTAAACAAAGTATAAATAAGCCCTGATGAAGATATAAGAAAATATGGAAACATCGGCAAACATTTTTGCGTTTCGTTCCCTGACCTATACTCCAAGTCTATATTAATTATTATAATATTACGCCAATCCCTCGAATCCGACCAGAGGAAAGGGGCCAGCTCTTAGAAAAAATGGGGAGGGGGAATAGGTGGGTGCACGACGAGGAGGACAGAAGGAGGGAAAGAAGAGGGTGGTGGAACACCGGGGGCTCATTGGGACCCAGAGGGGAAGAGGCAACACGGCGAGGAAACAGGACATTGGGGATGGGACGGACAGGTTGGCTGGACACACACACACACACGAACACAAGTAGGTATCATGTGAGAGAACTCGCATCCACGACCACGGGATATGAATAAATAAAGAGGGACAGTGGTCTGGGGTCGAGTCATGCGAGGCTGAATAATACAATGGCTAAATGGAGGGAGGATGGGGAGAGGGGGAAAGGGAGCAGGGATATGAGGGGTGGAGATTAA
Organism: Ischnura elegans; assembly: GCF_921293095.1. Lineage (NCBI taxonomy): Eukaryota > Metazoa > Arthropoda > Insecta > Odonata > Coenagrionidae > Ischnura > Ischnura elegans. Next base: position 55,955,829 of record NC_060248.1, read on the forward strand.
GGGGGTTGGAATAAAGAGAGGGAAGGGGATCAGAATGACTGCGTGAGAGAATGCGACTGGCTAGATTATTTGGAGAGTAAGGAGGCACTTCATTAAAATACACGCTAATAACTAGTTGCTACTAATTAGGGCCACCTGAATGATGTACTTCAAATATAGGGAGAAAGAAGAACATTTGCACGCTACCACACACAAACTTTTAACAAATGCACGCGTTTCGGTGGCTTATAAGATTTTCAGGGCGCCGAAAAACCCTATAAACACCCACATCGCATGAAATTGGGTGCTGAAAACATGGTAGATTGCGGAAAATAAGGGTAATAAGAACGTGAGAAATGCAATAGGAGTTAATTTTATTTAAAAGTTGAATTTTAAAATCTCTCTTAAAGATGAATTAAGCACTTCCAGATAATATTTCCGGGCACAAGCATCAATTTCCCTAGAGAAAATTTCATATTGTTCAATAAAGTCGTCATGCCTTCACATTTCACAAGCCTCTGTCCTCATCTTATTGATATAAAAATAGAATCCTAGAGCACCTGATAGGAATCCATATACGAGGTCATAGAAACATTGATACATAATATTAACCCACGGAAAGAAAGACCAGTATGTAAGAATGTAGAAAATCAAGCCATAAAAATATTGGGAGGGTCCTCCCAATATTTTTATGGCTTGATTTTCTACATTCATAATAAGAACCTAGTCGAAATGTAGAGAAAATTTGAGTGTGGGAGCTTACACTGCAGCAGCTTATATAAATAAGAATGCGAGTTTAAGACGTTAAAACGATTAGTGAGGACGCTAGGATTTAAAGCAAACTTTTTAAGTTAGAAAATGAAGTACAAGGAGACTTTCACAGCTCATGCTCTCTCTGCAAATAAGTTTTTTCAAGCATATCAAATTCTTTGTTAAAAATTAAGCGCTGGAGAGAAATGATCCCCAAGAGAGAAATGATCCCCCTGAATATCTGATAGTCATTGGTGCCCGCCTGAAGTTCCCGAAGGAAGGTAATTTTATTACCCTGAGCATGGATTTTGGTCAGAGGTGCGTTCCTTTTCATTGCCGCGCTAAACACTTGGCAATTTTAACGGCTGTTTTGATGATCGTCGTCGGAGGGCAATAAATTCGTTTACTTTTATCAGAGCCCTCATCTCTGCACGGGGAGTGGGTCCATGGGATCGGGTCGGGCGCTATGGGGGATCCACGGACGATGTGAATCAGAGCTTGATGGCGTACCGGTGGGGAGTGGGGGAGGGTACGGGGGCGGCCATTATGGGAAGGGGGGGGGATAGGATAAAGGGACCAGTGGGGTTGGATGAATCAGGGACTCGCTTGATGAGGAAGGAGAGTGAGGGCCAGGAGAGTGGGGAAGGTATGGAGCGCCAAGGGTCAAGAGCCGTGCGGAGGAAGGAAAAAAGTGGGAATTTTCTATCATGAGAAGCGAGAGAGAATGTTTCGTATACACAGAGAGGGAGAAAATATTTGCGGGGTGAGAGAAAAGGGGTACAAGTGTTTTTTTTCTAAACAGGGTTAGGTAAAGAAATTGAAAGAAGAAATATCCAAAAACTTGGAGGATAAGGGGTACGAGTGAGTCTTCGTCCTGTGCTGACATCGAGGGGAAAATAAAATGCACTACTAAATATCTAGGTGATCAAGTTTGTTTTCTGTACCTAAATTCTGTGCTTAGCCTTTTTTCTGGAATAAAATCGTTTTTACCCCTTGGCCTCTTACTCCTCCATTCAATAACTCAGGGAATTTTTATCCCAATCGTTTTTCACTACTCCTTCCAAAACGTGCGAATATATTAATTCTTTCAACTAATTAAGGAATTGAATTCTTCTTCTAAAGATTGCTGTAAGCGTTCGTAAGGTCTCTTCCTTTTTTTATATCCATGCAATTTGTCTTCATCGGTTTTAAATGCGTGTATGCAAGCTTTTAAAATCTTTCCATCACCACTGTACATTTCTTATAAAGTTTATTTTTCACTCTCTTATCGTGAACCCTTTCTAGCGTCCTGGGACCGTGGTTATTATACCTTGCGGTCACATTCAATTGAGTGACAGCCATCTCTCCGAAATCCCCAAATCGCTCCGACTTCACGAATATCCGCCGTTCATGTGCCCACAACGCTAGTCTATACCCTCCTGTCGAAGAATTTTCATCCAAACCTAAGGAAGAGAACACTACTGGCTCTATTGATTCGGAACCGTGGCTCGAGGAAAGATCTGAATCATTAACAATTTAGAAAGCTCACCGTTTGAAAGCCCGCACATGAATCATGGTGTATTTATTTTTTACTCTCGTTCTTGAAATAATATCGACAAACTTTCAGAAGCTTATTCTTTACATCGATAACTTTCAAGCGATCACTAAGCTATTTTTTCTTTACCGCTACACTCACCTAAAAGTCCTTTAAAGATTAATTAACTATAATTAAACTTATAACAATACCATTACAGCCTTATTAATTCATTAATTATTAATGCATCAGATGGGATCATGATGACATCATGAGTATTAAAAAATTGATCCATAGATACTAATACTATTGGTTAACATTGGTTTGATACGAGTAATTAGAAGCATGATTTGGCATTTAGATATGCCCCAAACATTTTAGGCGATATTTTGTGCCCAAGTGATTTATCATTTATATCAGTTAACGAAGATAACGCGCGTCACAGACTTTAGAATTTAGTCCTACCTATTACTAGCCTGCGCTAAGCAAATAGGATTCCTTTATTAAAAATGGAACACAAGTTCTCTAAGATCATTCTTCCCTTCATTAGGGAACATACTTATCGTGTGCTTAAAATGACACAAATTTTTCTAGTGCTGTCTATCACATAAATGATTTGTTGAGACAACATGCATTTCCAAGCTTAAGGCGTAACCATCTGGTCTGACGATGAGGATGCATTGTGTGCTGAACAGATATTGGAAAGAGAATTAGTGGACAGTACTACAGCTTCTTTATAATTATTGTGCAGCTCCAAAAAATATTCCCACACACGGTGGAACTCAAAGGATGAAAGTGGTCCATCGCTCGCTATAAACACGCTCCAAAGCGCACACTTATTCCCGCTAACATCTCCAATATCTCTATTCCAGCCACTCAACTCAGCTTCCTAACCCTCTGTGCCCCAAAAAAAAACTCACAACCCTCTACTCCATTGTTTCATATACCCAACCACTCATTTTTCCACCGCACATCCCATTTTCCCAAAAAACTCCTTCCCAAAATAAAAAAATAAAAATAAAGTAAACCCCTTCAGCAGCGAGGGCTGTTTATTTTTAATTGCCCTCCACGATTCGGCGTATAATTTGCCCTTCCGGCCGGAGGTCATAAATCGGCAGGGCGGCGCAGTTGTAGTAGTGGTGCATGGTGGGGGGAGGTAAAAATCAAGCAAGCGAGCGAGCAAAAAGCCTCTCTGCTGGGAGGGGGCGATGCAGTGAAGCTGTGGGGAGGAGGAGGGGGGAACGGGAATAGTTAAGCGAGAGTGGGTTGGGGAGGCAGCATAGGGTTGGGGGGGGGGGGGGGGAGATGCGGAAAGGGAGGACCGGAAAACGAGAGATGGAATCAGGGTGGCTACTGGGTTCCTAATTTTGTGATTGAAAGAATGTTCCCAGTTTGGGGAAATTTGCATGGTTCAGAGCGGTCAAACTAGGAAATATGTTCTTGGTACCAAGATGCGAATGAAAAATTCTTCTAATATCATGCGTAAACGTTAAAAATAAAATTCAAAATTTACACAATGACTCGTTGCAATCAAGAAAATACACAATCAAGTATTTATGTTAATTAGCCATTAGAGTAAGTGAGCCTCTGCGCTGCGTATTCAAGGACTTGCTAGAACGAGGGCCAACTGGCGATTGATTGTAATACATTGAATTTATAGTGTTTTGCTCATCATTAATTAGCACAAGCCACCTATTTTCAAAATTATTTCGGCATCCCCATCCGTAGACATGCATAACAGAATTAAATGCTAATAGACCCCTGCGCAATCTAAGATCCAACCTCCTGCCTCTTATGCAACTTACACATTAAGGAATTTTTTTCTCTCTGTGATTGAAATTCGTCGACTCCGCTCTAGGTGTTGTATTTGCGCGGTGTTATGAGATCACAGATGTCTTACTAATCGTCTGAATTAGAGAAAAGACGAGTTGCCGGATTCTGTCAACGCTTTAATGCTTTAAACACTGGTATCGAGTACCTACAAAGGACAAGAATTATAATGACCAAAGTATAGGGTATGATCTTTAACCATTGCGGCAGAGAGAAAAATTGTACTTCTGCAAGGAAGTTTTCATTTTTTCCAAAGTCGATTTTTGGGTTTCTCAGGTAATTTGAGTTCATTCCCCTTCTGTTAAACCTATTGACCAGATGAATTAGTTGAAATTCAGTGAAAATAAATTCAATGATGTTAAACATGAAAATAAAAACTTCATTGGACTTTGAATCACGTAACAAAGATCCTTATTGCACATTACAATAACATACAAAGAACGATAAATCAACCAAATATGAATTTTAAATGCAGAATGATCCGCAAGTTTGAGAAGAAAGTATCGAATCAAAAAGTGAAAGAAAAAGGAAACTCCGATAAATGCATGAATTTGGGTGAGTTGATGATTTCTTGCAATTCTCCTAGAAATAAAAAGAAATGCTGGAAACCCAAATGTGTGAAATATTTCCCGCTTACGTGTTAATATGATTGAGGGTAAGATAAATTTCCCGAAGAAGTAGCGAGTGTTTCAAACTCAAAATTATCTAATACCGAGCTTGAGAGTTTTTGTCTGGCTGAGATGATACAGCGAGGCGTATTTATTTATTGTAGCCGAGGAAGGAATGACTACTGGGGAGGGAAAACTTTTTTCGAAGCAAAAAAAAATATATACGGTTTACGGAAGAGAGGGCTCCCTTACTTCCATAATGACGGTCCTTCTGCGGGATCCAGGGGATTTATTTAGCCTTTTAGCGGCCCGCGAACAAGGGAGATGGGGGAATCCAACACGCAGTCCACTGGAAGCGGAGGAACGCAGACAACGAGAAAGAAATAGGGCAAAATAAATTCGTAATCGTCAGACAGGATACGTGATAATAAAAACCAACCCTTGTTTCAACGTTGGAGAGCGAATGTGTGGAGGAAGGGCTGGAAAGAGAATGAAAAAAAAACATTTTTTTCCTGAGGGAGAAGAACCATAGGAGGGAGAAAACAGAAGCACTCACGGTCTCCAGAGAGGAGTATATGATTATCCTGAATTAAATACGAATGTTTTTTTAGTTCTTTTTTTACCATTTCGCTTGGGATGCTCCTCACAGATGGATTTTTCAAAGAACGACTTAGGGAAGTGAGGATATGGGAAAAGCTTTCATTGCCTTCTTTGGGGAAGGATTGAATCATGGTAAATAACGATGAATCCAACAAAGATGATAAATGTGCTCCTAACTGTCACAATGCATCGGTAATTGCCCAAAAAAGCAACATCCTTTTCTGAATAAGACGCAGTAGTTGGCAAGGGATTGAGGTTGTAGTTTCACTTGTTAGGTAAGTGTGGTCCTCAGGTGTCAAAAAACATTACGAATAGCGTGAATTGATTAAGTCTATGGAGAGAAGAAGGGGTCAAGGCTTATGTAAGGTTATATTCATTTATTTTTAATTAAAACACCCATGATATTTCTGTTTGAAATGAATTTAAAGTAAAAAAATAATTCTTAGTTCTAGTAAATGAAGTACTAATTTGCTCTTATCAAATCAGTAGTATAAATCAGTAGCTTAAACGATAAAATTTTCTAATTTTGGGGTGGACTAGTGAGTCCCTTGGGTCTCCTTCATATCAATTAAGCACCACTGGACGAAAGTACGAATTACTTTCGATTTTCTACCCACATATCACCACGTTTACGAGGCTAACATTTGGAATTGAAGTCCTTGAAGATTCCGCAGATGGAACTTGATGCGCTCTGGTTATCACAGAAGGGCCAAAGGTAATCTCAACATCAACATGTCACATTTTACATCGCATTGATAAGAAAATTATGCCCAGGAATGGTAACATAACAATCAACGAAAACGTAAACACACGAGGATAAGGGGAAGATGATTTGTCGTCATAAATGTAATGGTTGCTAGGCAATTACGATCTTGGAGCAAATTTTCTGATGCCGACGAATTCACTAGCGCTCTGAAATTAATATCATACTCATGTGGAGGGTCATCATATACATTAGTCATCAATTACTCGAAAATTTTCAAATCTAAGTAATATAATCATACTTTAAAATAATATGTAGTTTACCTTCCAGTCATCAACTCTAAATAAATGAGAAGAATTTCCGAACGGATAGATACAGAAACATTTCTTTTCTCGCGGACAGCAAAAAATTTAAATAAAAATGAAGCCATCATCATATCATGTATCTTACCCAAATCCAGCTTTCAGGTTAACGGCCGGTGCCCTACCACCTCCCGCAACTCGACAATTGGGTCGATTTATGGGGTACAGCATTAATACGGATGCAGTGTATTTCAGCCGATTGGTATGATTTAGCATACCAAATAAGCATGTCTCCGTGGCAAACATATCTAATCATAGGACATACAATGGAAAGGAATGTATTTCCTTCTGGTGAAAAGAGCCTGCTTGAATCAAAAAATTTATGTCGAGTCGGAACATGAAAGAAAAAGCCGTTTCTTCGACGCCCGTAGAGCCATAAAGGCAGAATGCGGAGAAAGTATTACTGCTTTATCTATTTCAAGGCGTGTAGAGGAGATTGAATTGGATACAGAGGCAAAGAATGGGGAAGACGAGTCAAAACGAGATCCGACAGAGAAGCGACGCGGCGTCGGCACACTCGGAGGGGAAGGAGAAGGCTTTCTTCTTTGAGAAATCGTTATCAATAAAAAAAGGTTGCGGCGGCACCCACGAGAAGATCGCAAGGGAAACAGACGAGACTAACAAGGAGGCGCGAAGGGACGTGGAAGATGAAAGATCTTACGGCGGGGGTCAATTTAACATCGTCCGGAGGGCGTCCACGTCACCATAAGTCCATATAATTAAAATTAAAAAAAATATATTATTTCAAAGTGCAATAATTGAAAATTTTTAACCAATAAAGGTTATAATCGTTATTGGTTAAAAATTTATCCAAAAAAACCAATAAAGATTATAATATAATAATAAATAATCAACAAGTCAAATGTTTAACCAATTTGACCTATTGAGAAATTATTGTTTATAAATGGACATGCATTGCACTACTATCATGAAATCAATGAATACATGAATTCTTTTAGTACATACAATAAATCGACGAATCGAATCGACAAATATATATTATACACTTTATTGGTTAAACTTTTAACCAATAAAGATTATAATATTTATTGGTTAAAAATTTCAATGAAACAATGCGTTTTTTGACATTGTTTATTTTTGACGAGTGTTGCTAGATATGGTTTTATTTTTGTAGTTGCTATACTATGTTTTTATTAGCCTTTAGAGGCCGCAGGAAATCAGCTGGCGGGTCGCATGCGGCCCCGGAGGCCGCGGGTGGAAGATCCTTGTCTAACGGGGTGGCAGGGCCGATTCTTTGCATTTTCTAGGGTAAGCGAATAAAATTCCGCCCCTTTCCTCAAAAAAATAACCGGAGAGGTAGCAGGGATTATCCCTGGATAAATTTTAAAATAAATTGGAATTCTTTAGGAATAAGGGCTGAGACTTATATATGGGCTGGAATTTATGGCGTCCGTGCTCATATATATATTGAATGATATATTTATAGAGCTAAAAAAACCAATCATACATAAAAATGCTTAATGTACTCTTACGAATGAATCAGTCGGTGACGGAGCGACGGACGAGTCCACTTGGGAATAACAATAACGCGAGTAGTAGGGGTATGGGCAATATGGTTATGGCTAAATCACAATCCACTCAATAGTATGGTATAATATTTGGAGGAAGTGACCGACAGCTGAGGTCATTTGCGCCTTGAGAGAAGGGTAGGTAAGGAAGGGTGGAGAGAAACCCGGCGTCGGAATTAGCCTGCTCTTAACGAATGGCGCCGAGGGGACCACGGCTTGACGTCCCATACGACGGACTGAGTGTTGCGCTTGAAATGTCCTCAACACAACATCCAACCACGGATCGTACAGCCCATGAAAATTCCCTGTCACACCCGGGATTCGAACCCGAGACCGCGCGGTGGGAAGCCAACACTCTAGCCACCACACCAACCCGATTCCATTCAACTCATTCCGCCCCGGTAGGAAAGGGTGTGAGTGAGTGGTGGGGGGTGGCGCAGAGTAGGGAGGACTTAAAATAAAAACTGAAGAACGTGACGCGAGGAAAACAAAGGGAGCGTATTTCACTGCGTCATCGCGTTAAAAAGGTGCCGGGTCAAAGAGGAGAATGGGAGTGAGCGCTGAGCCGGACGAATGGTAATGGAAGAGCACGACGGAATAGCATTTTCGTGTATTCTTTCGTGATGGGATACGGCGAGCGGTGGCCTTTACCCCCCTTACTCCCGCCGCCCCCCACCACCGACACGAGGTGACGGAAGATAATGAGTGGGACGAGAGTTGATGAGTGATACGAAGGTATTTTATGAAACGGGATACAATAATGGGAAGCGAAGCCACGTGAGTTTGAACAAAGGGATAAGGCTTACAATAGCAGGTGATGGAATCTAAGATCGTAATTCTCCTTCAACAATCTGGAATATTTTTGGCGGAGATGCATGGAGTTGTCTTTGAGATTTGTGGTTGCGTCGTCAAGAAAAAATTGAAATGCACTGAAATGGATAGGGACATTTTCCCCGAGTAGAATCGGAATTTCAGGGACTTCGCTTCTAAGACACCGATCTTAAATACACTGATACTAGAATGAGGCCGAAAGAAAGGTATTCTACGAAACGGGATACAATAATGGACCGAAGGTATGCACAATGAGTCGGGAAGAAGAAGAGAAAGCCAGATGACAGATTACTCAAGGGAGGGAATCAGTGAGAGTGCTGTCTATTTTTTTCAAGCAGTTTTTGGAAACAATCTCAGCGATGGACCATGAGGGAGTCGTACTGTATTAGCATTCATGGCAACTGCACTCATTGTGGTGGGAAGACTGCACGCCAATTTTTGGTAATTAAAAGTTCCGACACTAAATAAAATCATGAGTCTAAAATTCTAATGCCCTGAAATGGAGACGATACATTGTATGACACAATTCAGAGAAACAATCATGATAGAGTGCTAGTCGTAATAGTAGAGAAAAGAAGATAAGGCGTGAAAGTCAACTCCTTAACTCAGTGCAGAGATTGAGATATCTTTGAATCACATTATGAACTTAATTTCCGCAATTAGCTAAGAGTTAACCAATCAACCTGAACACGGGTTCATAAAACACTGATCAGAAAGTTGATATAAATACCATTAGCAAAAATTTAATTGCTATCATTCGCGCATAAACCAATCGTTTGGTTTACGCTTCATGCGGCACAAGAATGCCACACATTCTTAAGAAACTAAACTGTATTCCAGTAAATCACAAATGATAAAAATTTTCGAACGTAATAACGTTAATGCCGTATTTTTTAAAGAAAGAGTAATTTCACTGAAATCCCAAACTATTAATCGCAACAGATACAAATTCACAAAACACCAGAATAAAAAAGTTTCATCGAATTTATAACATGATGAATTTCATTGCACAGTTAGTATGATACTTGACAGATACAGATAGGTAATACAAGTGATAATAAGTATCATACCAAGTACCTTTACTTTACATCTCTCACGCCTCTCAAAACAAGCACTGTTTTCTTGAAATATATTGAATGGATCAGTATTTCAGCTACAGCCCTTGTTAAAGCGGCCGTGGACACTATACAGGTAGGCCGCACACCTAACATTATTGAAATCTCATATTCAACCTTTGCTACGCGAACGGATGCAGCCTAGATCACGTGACAAGAGCGTACCATGAGAAGAGTATAATGATTAACGTAATGATTATAAGCACTGAGTAGCAATTACCAAAAACTGATGGCAGTCCATTTTTTCCGTTAGTTTTTTTTGCAAGAAGTGCAGAATTCCGTATACGCGTACTAATTCAAAATAAACCCGGCCAAATAAAATCAAATGCTCATACATGAGATTTCACTCAAAGCAAAAAAAAAAAAAACAACGAAAAGAGAAGCAAAGAGAGAAATATTATTTTGGCTGATTCCTGATGGAATCGGCCCAGTTTCTGGCAGCTGGAACGATTTGCCAATACCGACCATGGATACGAGCATGATCGATACGAGACTCTCTCTCTCGGCATGGAAAAGATGGAGATTTAGAGAAGACAGGATGAGGATGAAATGGCGGATGGGATACCCTCGGTTTCGGGTCCTTTTCAAGAGGCTTCGTGGAGCGAGCGGATCCATACTCGTAAAAAAATGAGGGCCGGAAAGAGGTTGAGACGCAAGGGATAGGAGTGGAAAAAGGTTTCACTGGAGGAAAGAGAAGTCGCCCTTTAAATTGCCGGTATATATGGACTACCAAATGGGGTTATTTGTTCGCCGGCGACCAAAAAAAAAAAAGAGGTGGGAAAAGCGCACGACTGAAATGGAGTAGTAGAGCCCATGTCCACGTCTTGGCGGCGAAATACAAATGAATGGCTTCTGTATGGTGTGCTTGCAGGATGAAAAAAGTGGCAATTCCTCCGCAAAGCTTTCCGGAATAATGCAGAGAAAACGGAGATACGGAGTGTCGGCCACATTCGAGACAGTAATCTATAATTCTCCCATGGTTTCTGCAGTAAAAACTATTTTTACATGCGTTTACCGCAAGTCTTTATGTGATTATTCACCGTGTGGGTGAATCAAATATGAAATGGGTGAATATATTATGATTTAAATATTCATTTTAGTCGCTCAAATGATCTAGTGGAATAGATGAAGGGAATGATTAGGACAAAAACGATGCCACTATTTGATAGTGTGGGAAAAGAAAATTAAAACTTGCCGCGTAATATACCGTGAATGAGGCTTAATTTCTTCTCTTTAGACTAAAGAGGCATGCCTTAGTATGTTTATTCACCGTGCGAGTTAATCAAATATGAAATGAGTGAAAATATTATGATTTAAATTCTCATTTTAGTTGCTCAAATGATCTAGTGGAATAGATGAATGGTATGATTAGGACAAAAACGATGCCACTATTTGATAGTGTGGGAAAAGAAAATTAAAACTTGCCGCGTAATATGTCGTGAATGAGGCTTAATTTCAGGGCGTCATTCGTTAAGTGTAGAATTCTCCGTGTATATTTGTGATATTTTCTGCTGTTTTCGTTTTTCTTATTTAAGAAAATTTCTTGACTTTCCAAAGCTTACCGGTAGAGCCACCACACCCGGAATTTCCAAATGATTATCAAGAAAATTTTGAAAGAGAGGCTGCGAAATGTATCCTGCAAATATTACGGAGGGATTTAGGTTTATGATTAGGCATACGTGAATATAATACGCGATTGGGGCTTATAAGTACATAGATCTTATTCGTCTACCGAGCAATCCCAGGTAACGACTGGTAAGGACTGACATTTTCTTCAGCTCTAGACCGATTGCTGCGTCATTTGGAGAGAGTGTTTTCAAAGTGAACTGAAAAAGGTAGAAGGGAAATTTGAATAGCAATAGGCGTAAAAAGGCATACATTGTAGTGCAAAGAGAAATATTCAACGTAGAGAGAGAGCTACCATTGCAGTCACAGGAAATATTGGTCACAATTTTACCACGTGTATAATACGTATGTTCCGTGGAGAAACAGCTGAATGTCATAACCAATAATATAAACGATACTGATAGTGATTAATATCGCAATAGGAACGAGAGTTAGAAATAAGGAAAAAAAGGGTTTGCTTTCCTATTATTATTCTTTCTATAACACATAAGAATGAAAATAAAAAAAGGTCTTTGAAGGATGAAAAACATAAAATAATTCCACATCGACTTCCAGTGCTAAACAGGATCGCATGATAAAAATTTCCTCTACATCTGGGACACAAACATGATCTATATGTGCGTATCTCTGTCCAATATTTTACCACATCAATCAAATACCCGGTAAAAAATGTATATTAATTTGAAATAAAATAGGAGTAAACCAGTACCAATACGGTCATAATTTGTTTTAAAATTCAAAGTTTGCGGATATTATTTGGAAACGGTCATCAATCGAATTATCCTTTGCGTATGAATATTTAAAATCGAAGCATAAATGGACGAAAATATGGCGCTTACATTCTTTGCAATCAAAACTTTTAAGTGTGCAATATTGGACGGGCCGAAAGAAAAATGTCGAGCTGGACGAGGAAGCCCAAAAGCACGACAAACGCAATCATTATTTGCAAATATTATCACATCAATCATACATATAAATCAAAACCATAAATAAATTTTAACCACCGATGGGATTGAAAATATAACGCCACGCAAGAATTAACTCCACCGCTGACGTTATCATTTGATGAATATATATTAGATGATCGCTGTCATCGTTCATATTTTATTTTATCCAATAAAAGATTCAGCTCCATTAAATTCATTCAATCAGTTTCAATGGATTATTTAATAATATCCGCTACTGACGTAATTATTAAAGGGGTGTTTTTGCATGCAACTAATCTCTTGACTATATGCGGGCGAAAGTATGCAAAAATTAATTATTATTTATAAGTTAATTACTCAATATACATAAATTTTGGGCGAGCATACGTGAGCCGATTCTCCTGGAGATCATATAAAAATAAAAACTGCATGTAATTATATATAAATATACGTACGTGAATTGAACTTTCATTAGTTGTTTTTTTTCTGAAGGCCGTAATTGATTTTGATTATCATTAAGCACGGCGGATCGGACTTTGAATCCTCGAAACAATTATCAAGGGGCCGCGTATGGTATGAACCGCCGGTAAATTTGATTCCGCGCCCGAACGAACATTAATCATATAATAAACAGTCAGCTAATCGGCGATTAGATGAAAAGAAGGCTACTGGACACTTCAATAACTTAATCTAGGGATAAAATGACAGAAATGAAAACGACCAATAGAATAAAAATGGCAAATGACGTCACTCCGTGAATTTAAAAGATAGCATCGGAGTATAATTTGGCACCTTAACTATACGCTATGGTCCCAAAGATAACCTGTTAGACGATAGAAAACAACCTAGCTATCGGCTTATTTATCCTGCACGCTATATTTTTAAAGATATATTCTAATAAGGTGGAACAACAACAATCTTCAGATTAAGGTTCGGAAAAATAACAACTTTGTTTTTCTACAAATACAGTTATATTTTCATCATTCTCAAGACTAGTAAGACAAGAATGGTACAGTGTATCGAGACTAATTGACGACAATACAAGCGTGTTTGTAACAAAGCAAAGTTTTTATTTTTCTTAACCTTATAAATGATTTCTACAAAGTTAAGGCCTCAACCATTCACTACAATCTGCAGATTACAGGTAACACTCCAGTCACTGCAATTTCATGTAACATATCACTTTGGACAAGTATTGTAATGAGTTTCAATCCAGAACTGATACACTATGGTACCTTTCACTGAAACCTTGAAATGGCATTAAAAAACATGACACGATGATTATACTAAGCTCTGAAAATTCCACTCCATCATGCTTGGATATTATTGGATTGGATCTAGCTGGATTTTAAAAGAAATGATTTCGAATACATGGCAACCCTACACCAGTAGAATTTGGCTGAATCTAAGTTTTGATGACTTGAGAGGAGGGGAATAGTTTGGCACGGAGGGAGATTGGGTTAAGGGAAGGAATGCGAGCGGTTGGATAAGAAAATAGGGCACAAGGAAGAAAAAGAGAATAAGAAAGAGGAGAGGTTAGCAAAAGAGAAGAGAAATTACGTCTATATTTTATAAAAAAGTGGCAAAATTGAAGATATATGCAAAAATGAGTAAAATCGGATTTTTACACAACTTCTCTTTGTAATTTTCCCAAGAATGCATTTCGTTCAAATCCGTATCCGGGTGATAATATTTCTGTGGACCATTACAAAGTGAAGTTACTATGAAATAAAGTACGCCAAGGATGAAATTCACGATGAATGATAATCATTTAGCTTGGGTGGAAACCAATCCCGGATCTACAGATAACCGGTCAGGTTACTATAACCGGTTAGGTTAAAATAAATGTGCCCTTACCACAACCAAATTTGACTGTGTTTAAAAGAAGTTTTTTGTACGTAGGACCAAAAGTTTTTAATTTGTTACCCCAGTTATGTTTTATTTCAAAGTCTTTAAAAAAGTTTTTGCAAAATGTACATTCTTGGCTTTCACTAAAGAAAGTGTAGAACAAATATTGTTGTAAATGAATTATAAATAGTACTTTAGTTGTTTTCTTCATGTACGCACTTAAGCTTTGGTTGTATAGATTATCAAGGTAACACAAAAATAGCTACACTATATGTAAAGCATAAATATTATTATTTTGGATGGTAGCCTCAAACAGGTTATCCTTCGCGGCTACCTAAAATTACTCAAATTTGTTATTGTCATGTAATTTGTGTATGGAGTAATAAAATTATTACTCCACCAAGCCATTTTATTTCGATTTGAATCTCAGACTGGATTTACCGAACAAGGTGTTGACGTGATCTCTGCATTTCTTCATGGTTTTCTTCCGCGTCAGCATGTTTGTAGACAAAAGTTTCTACAGTTACTACAGTGTCTACAAACAAGCTGACGCGGAAGAAAACCCTGAAGAAATGCAGAGATCAAACCATCGCCGCGGAAACCTGCGTTCTAACAAGGTGTTGACATATCAAGTATATCCGGGTTCGAAGTCCGGCTGGGCCAAATAATTTATTCATGGAAAATTTCATCCACAGTGTATACAAATTTGCAGCCGTGCGCGTGACTGCGAACAAAGTCACTTGTTTCGTGAAGTACTCAGGGAGTAGCGACGAAGTAGGGTTTATTTCTCCGACAGTGGGTTAGAAGGCACGAGCACCGTCTCTGGTGACACAGAGTGCACTTGTACTTGAACTTCACATCCGTGGGCGTGACTGGTACTTGTTCAATCCAGGCCATATTTCCAAACGTTTATATATGAGGGGTTGAGAAGCCAACGGGTGCAAGTCATTTTTCCAGCCTTTATATCAACTCACCAACCTGTCTGTTTGTTTGTCTGTTTGTCTGGTACAAATCTTGTAACTCAAATTTGACTCACTTCCTGTGAAGCAAAAACGCTGAAATTTTGCACACTTCTTCATTTCCGATGACAATACATGAAAATATAACTTTTTCTCTCCTTTAACCACCCCCCAGTCAACCTATAGCCCCCCAAAACATGTTTTTGATCTAAGAAGTTCCAAATGGTCGATTTTCGTGTTTTGCGACCACAGTAAAAGTTATCCACTTTAGGCATATCCACATAGTAGGCATTTAAAAGCATAGGGGTGGCATTTTGAAACATAGGGGGCTTACCATTCACTGAAAATTTAATAAATATATTGACTTTTTTAATACGTCACTTTTGGTTTTTCGGGGTCACTGAGTTTTTTTGCTTTGTGTCATATATAAACGTTGCTCATCCCCTGTAATCTAAATATAAAGGCTGGTTTTTAAAAAAAAAATTTTATAAGAGCTTATTTTATCTAAACAGAGTTAGGTATAGAGATTAGCCAAAGAAAACAAACGAGATCAACTAGGTACTTAGCAGTGCATTTGATAATCCATTCGATGTCAACACAGAACAGAGACTCTGCCGTATCCCTTGGCCACGAGTTTATGTATTTTTCTTCGATTAATATCTGTATCTAAGTCTGCATTGAATAAGAATCACTTGAACCCCTTGGCTTCTGGGGCCCCTCATATATATTTACTATCACACCACTGCTAACAGCACTATTTGGGCATTACACTGGGATTTTTCATATTATTAAACGTACACGAACACCCAAGCCCTCGGTAGGGGCAACCTAGGCACCCTAGACTCGAACCTGCGACATTCGGTTTGGCAGGCGAGGACTTTACCCCGCCGCCACCGAGGCCGGCGATGTTCCCATGTGATTCCACAAAGTGAAGCGTGATGATGCGCAATTCATGAGCGAAATTAGGTTTATAAACCGCATTCTTAGTTGATAACTTGCAACCCCCGTAGTGTACATAAAATAGACGGATACGCAGTGAGTTTGTGCAAGGAGTACGTCGAGGGAACTCGAATGAATGAAGAGGGAGGCACGACAAATAAACGAGAGCAATGAGTGAGGGTGGATGATGTTCGGAAAGGAGAGGAATGACGCGAGAAGTCGCAGCGAGGGTCGACAGACGGACATGAGGCGGCCAGCGGCGGCGCGGAGGGATGATTCGGCCTCGACGCTGGCGACATGGTCATGAGAGACGTGGGTGGGCGCGGGGGAGGAATACTCGGTGCGGGGGTGGTCGAGGAATTGAGCGGTGGATTAAGGAGGGGGGTCAAGGGTGGGGTTGCGAACTCTGGTTGGGAGAGCGGGCAAGTGGGATGGGGGCGTGACTTGCGGAAAGCGCTTTCTCGAGCGAAGGGAGGAGTGGGGAATTGTGGGAGGGCCGGGGCGGAACCTCATGCGGTGTGGTCTCTTCCGAGGCCGTAGCGAAAGAATTCTGTGGCGGAGTCTCTCGGAGCAATTGGAGGCTGGGCATAAAAGATGGACATGTGGGATGATTGGAGTGAAAAGGCGATCAGCGAAAGCAAAACAAAATTGGATTGAGTCAATATCGGGCGATAACTGCGAAAAAAACAAGTGTATCATAAAATATGTAGAAAAATATTTAGAAAATCTGTAGCGAACTAAGGTTATCTATAAGTAATGAACCCGTTAAGCCACTCAAACCAAAATGAAAAATTAAAAAATTTATTTGACTCTTTGTTCGTGATTGTAATAATGCGATGGTGATATTTATCTTCAAAGCCAAAAAATTGCATATCAATTAAGATGCATTGAAAAAAATTACCTAGCTATGTATCCATAATTCGATAAAAATATATAAATTCAATAGAGGGCAGTTTCCGCCTGAATTTAGGGTTGATTACCTACTTTTTCAATTGTTTTCAAAATTTCTGCAATTTGGAGAGGATTTTTAAAACATGAAAGAATGAGATAATTCATCCGTCAATCTCTCAAGTTGATATTTTCCATATTTAAATGCTCTTCGAGGGACTGCCGCATGCAAGAGCAATTACCGCAATATCAATCCTAAGGTAATCATCATCAAACGGGTTCGGGAATCGAGGAAAAGTGCGATCATCACAAATGTGAGAAATTAATCTTCCTTCTGGGCGCAAATCGATTGTATCTTCAATGAATATATTATGCAAAAAACTTGAGGACGCAAAGTCCAGTTGGTCTGAATCGAGTGAACGGGTTGTAAAAGCTTAGTAGGCGGCAGATGATTAATATGTATAAAATTTGAGGCAAAAAAGAGGAGATGTATGGCAAAGAAAAGGATCGAGGGGTAGATAAGAAGAAGGTGGCCAGTTGGCACGGTGAACGAGGGTGGGTGGAGAACATTTGCGTAAGGAGGCGAGGCAGCAATCGAAAGGAATGGAGAAAGAGGAAGAGCGTGGGTGTGACTTGATGGGCGTCAGAGCGGGCTGGGGGCGTCACGCCACCCGGTGGGTCCCGGATCGAGTGGAACGGAGAAAAGAAAGAGGCGGAATAAGACAACTTCGCGAAGAATCCGTGTCAATCCTCCTCCATATATAATTACACTGAAGATGGGATTGTTGCTTCGAGCGCATGGATTCTATAATATGTGCCCGCCGATCTCACAATTAAAGTGGGTATGTGCATCAATAGCCTGCAAGAAGAGAAGCTGTGTATTGAAATTATGATCTTGTTCTTTCCGGCGTGTAATGATGGTTAAGTTTTATCGGGTTTTCCACCGGGTGATTTGATTGTACGCCGACGTTACAGAGGCAGCCATCGAAACGCTGGCCTACAATTAACTCACCCGGCGTAAAAGAGAAGACTCACCAGAGAAAACTTATCAGTGATATGAAATTGCTTGTAATACATTTAAAATACTACTTTACAAGATATAAAATGGTAAAACAAGTGCATAAGTTGTTCATCAAATTATATAACTTAAATAAATAACAGGTATAGATAGTTAAAAGGTGGAGAATAAAAAAAAACAGAGGTTACTATATTTACAAACTGGTCAAGCTATCCAAAATGCTGAATTTAGGATCATGTCAACGTTTTTTGTAATTGAATCAAATCGACGGTCGTTTTCTATCATTTACTCTGCATAGATTCGCTTTGGTTACTCACACTGCGAGAGAAGTAAGCGTGTTGGTGATATTACAGGCAGCATAAACTAATGGAGAGAACAAAGTATATAAAATCACGTAAAATTGATCTCAAAAAATTGGAATGATGAGTAAGTTCTACCACTTTATTACTGAGTCAATTAACACTCCAAGTATTCGGCCACTTATTTACTTAATCAAATTGCAATAACCATTCGTCGAATATTTGTGCTCATGTGACAGCTGAGGAAAACATTAAGTCTTAATTCTCTCTACATTCTCCGGGACAAAAGATGCCGGTATTTGCTTGGGTTTTGACTGAAATAGCCACACAAAGAGAACGACAAACATGAGACATCCAAAAAAATAAAATGCTAATTTAACCTCAGTTTCATTAAAATATTCAACGCTCCGAGTTAACCTTAAAAGGTCACAAGACCACTTGATATTGAAAACGACCCCAAGAAGTTTGTACACACCGTCGGCCTGTAAACATTCACGTCTTTTACGCCACGGATACAACTGAATATCGAGCTCAGGATTTTCATAAATCACATTCAAAATCCCGATAGTGATCACGCGGTCTGCGTCCGTACATCTGCCTTTCAGATGGGATAGAACGAGACAATCGTGAAGACTCCGAGATCATCACGCGAGAAGAACACGAACACAAGCAACTTCTGAGGGGGTATCGCACCACTGTCTCCATCCGCTTAACAGGGCAATGATATCCATCAATTCCTTCGCTCTGTTTCAAATCGTTCACTCTGAGGAATCCATTCACGACCACCATTCAATTACACGAGCTGCTCGTGGTGCACTGGCCGCGAGGGATCATCTTCTCAGCCCGAGATAGGCATTTGTACAGCCCTTGAAACTGGTTGATGCCTATATCAACCATCTTATCAACCGAAATAGAGGTAAATTATTAACTGTGGATTGGAATAATAAATTATCTAAAATTATGATTAATATCTAATCTATTAATATCGTTGAGGTTTTTTTCAGCCAAAAAATTACATTGCTTAAACTTGCGAGTGTCACCGATGATGCGTATAGTAAATTGATGATTCATTTGGCATTAATTTATATCCAACTCCACATATTTATTGCAATTAAGGATTTCTTTATATCATTGTTCAGCCTCTTACAGAAGAGGCAAATGATGGATTTGCAAGTTTTTGCATTAAAATTTCCGAGAAAATTATTTTTATAATTGACGGAAATTACGCAGAATGAATGCCAGAAGTCATTTATTCATAGTTTAAATTGCATTTGATTTTCCTGTTCCAAATTTAACAAGAAAATTAAATTAAGCTTAATTTTCCTGTTCGTCGACAATACTACGGGACCCTTTACGTCTACTATAAAACGACAATACGACCGCAGTATTCCTGACGAATGAATCTGAATTATGAATCTGATGCATGGTGTATGATTACGTTCTATTCTACAAAACAATTCGTAACTCGCAGCTCGAGACCCATGTCAAATGGTACAACCGTTCACTGGAGTAAATCGTTCAGTGGAAAAATCCTGTCTGGCCGACTCGTCGCTGGAGGAGGTGGGTGGAAGCAAAACAACGCCTCCCCCGAGTTATTCAGCAGGGAGTCTCGTAAGGGAGATTCACTCTCGGCATAAGTGGGAGCGGCACCCAATCCTTCCCCGCATGATGTCTCATTCCGGGTCCCAACCCGCCCAAGTCTCATCTTGATCCCGTCCCTCCGAGAAAGAGACTCGCTTGCAAGTAAAATGCTTCTCTCTCTCCAGATGCTTTAAACTGTCCCTTTAACATTTGCTCGAACCATTTCGCTGACTCTGGCCTTGGCGTCTTTCATCCCGTCCGGAGGTGAACATTCCTGGGTAATCCTCCCACGCTATTAAATTCCGAGAGAGTCCAATATTTACGCTTCAGGTCCACTTGTTCATGCGTACCAGCGGTAAAGCGAATAATAGGGAAATTCGTCAAGAGGCAAGATCCCAGGATTACCATTTATATGTATTCTGAGAGAGGTAAATAAACGGATTATGGTTATCGTTGTGTTTTATCAACGCCTCATTCACGGCGAGTTACTTCTCGTTGATTCAACCAAGTTTTGCTGATATTTAGGTGACAGCTCTACTCACGGCTTTCGTTGAAGAACTCACAACATATTTGCTTTAATTTGACTAAGTTTAATGACTTAGTATGACTTAATATGTATAAGTTAAGGCCACTGTTATCGAATGCAGAAAATAAATTGGCTAACAACATAGATTAACTCGATAACATGACGATTTTTCACTCTATTCACGTCATTTCCGCATTTTTCAGTCAGATTAGGAGAACTTTTTCACCAGTCATTACGCGGGAACTACTAGATGAGTAGCTAATTACCTTTAGACTTCAGAGGACGCGAAAAAAGCTAAAAAGATGAAGAAAGAGGAATATACCCTTTGACGAAATTTCATTGCTCGCTATATTAAAAAAGATAGGCGAAAAGCTAACCATGAATCCTGAAAAAAGCGTTCAATTGCGTGGGGATGAGTAATATAATATCAATACATGGAAGTAAAGAGGCTTAAAGAAATGCTTGGTTGAAAAATGAACAAACATTTCCCTCTATATTTTCACCAAAAATTGTTCAAGGAGCAAAACAAAACCTTTTTCGAACAGTTCAGCAAATTTTCGGAATCACAGTTTTGATGAAAATCATTGGCAAAAAACAATGTTGGTCACAATTTTAGTTGGCTTCCAGCTTAGTATCCTCCAAATCTTGCAGTTATTTTGCCTTGTTCTAGAAAACCTCACCGGACCTCATCTTCCCCCTCTCCTGACGCCCTCTCCATTCACTCCTCAGGGAAACGAGCCAATGAGAAGCCTCATCCTCGTTTTCGGGTCTTTACATGGGCCGCCGTACTTTTATCTTTTTGCACTTGCCTCCGCTTTTCTTTCCATGGACTGACTCTTCTACAACTCCCCCATCCTTCTGGCTCCTGCCTCCTATCCATCTTCCTCCTTGCTCTCTCCATCCTCGTCACACTCGTTCACTAAATTTATGAACAGAATTAAAAGTGATGTAGGTATTTATTATTCCTAAAAGGCAGGCTACCTGGGTTTAACTTCATAACTGCACTATCTTGGTCTTCGGGGTGAAAACACGTCGAGCTGTCACTATTCGCAGGCTGGTTTTGGAAGCGATTCAGCACTCCATCTTCTGGGCACACCAAGCGATAAGCTTATTTTCATAGTGCATTATTTGTTATTTTTCACCTTTATTCATATTTTTTTGGCACCGCAGTAGTTATAGCTTCTTCCGAATGCATATTTTAGCAATGACAGATAGTGAATTATAGTTGTAGTATTTCACAAAATTACAACGCATATATGCCGTGATTTTGCGGTGTGATTACCTTTTCCATCTATCATTAGTTGCCGCCATTAAAATTTATAGGTCTGTCGGCAAGACTACTTCAATAATGTTCCCCATATTGTCCTCACACAATTATAAAATTAGATAGATACAAATTAAATATCTTAACCCATACTATTAAGAAACCGCTGCGCTGTGATAAAATGGGAATAAGAAATACCACTCATAAATTACTTAGAAAAGAGCTACTTGAAAGGAATAAAAAATTAATTTAAGCAAACTATTTAGAACACCAACGGGACACAAACACGGATATAGAGGATGAAAATCCAGTTAATCTACCACAACATCAGCCCAATTGAGGAAAGCAAAAGACAAAAAAAAGGGAGCAGGCCCAATTATCTTATGCTTTGCGGCATTATGAATCTGACGAGCTAACACCCTACTTACAGGAAGAGTGACGTCAGGGCGGACGAAGAAATAGGGTGTACTTTTTTCCTCTGGGAACGCAAGCGCTAGTTCTGGGACTATAGAGGGCATAAAAGAGCACGGGCAGAGGGAACACAAAGTCGAGAAGGACCTGAGAGGAAAAAAGTGAAGGTCATGGGGAACTGGGAGAGTAGAAGAACCAGCCCTTAGGAGGGAAGAGAGGACACGAAGCTAAGAGAAGGGATAGGGCGATTAAGGACGGAGCCCTAAGTGGAAAGATTTTCACTCGCAAGAAGAGGAAAGAAAGAAAGCCCTTTCCATTTCGGAATGAGGCAAAGGGGAGAGAGTGGGATAAAAAGGGCGCTCGCTCCCCTCGTGGAACAGGCGAAGGGTCGATTAGGAAAGGCGAAAAACCCGAGCGAGACGCGAATAAGCCCTGGTCGGCGGCTTTCATTGTCCTGGGGACGCAGCCGCCTCCGTTTTATAATACACACCCACCGACGTCGATCGCGTATGAGATGATAAGGTAGTGCAAATGCGATATGGCTCTGAGAAGAACGTTTGTGACTGTTACCGGAGGAGTAATTCCCTAATAAAAATGTATCCCATCATCCCACCCATGTCAAGATATTCTATGCGTAACTACACGTAGAATATTTGCCCTCACATTTATTATAGTTTTGCTTCAGTATTTCTTTGTCGCGGAAACATACGTACATTTTCTCTCCTGATAAATTATCAGGTAGGAACGTATTCAAGGTATTGGTCGGTATGTAGGTCAAGGTACTGGTAAGAAAAAACTCGCTGAGATTTCATTTTTGATTAAATCGTAATTAGTATTTAATAAGTATATTTCATGCATTAATTTGTTTTAGCAAATTATTGAAAATCAGTGAATTTTTCAGCAGCGAAATAAATATAAAAATAAACATTAAAAGTCATAAATATTTTTGTTTACAACTGTATTTCTCTTACCTGTCAATGCATTAGTCCTATAAATGCAATAAATCAACGCGCATGTACGATAAGAGGTTAAGTGCAATTCACAGAGTACCTAAACTAAGTGGGGGAAAGGAGAGGTTAATCACTCCTGATAGAGAGCAATGGGATTTTGGATTTCCAAAGCGGATGAACAACGTAAGGGGTAATGTAAGTAGAAGTAAAGCATTCAAAGGAGAAATTTCTGGCGAAATAGAAAGAAATTCTTATTCCAACACAAATCTCCGCCACCAAGACTGTTCTTTTTCATCTTTCTCCTTGTCTGACATCGATCTCCTACATTTCCCACGACACCCATTACTTTTCTTCTTTGCAGTCCCTTCTGCCAGAGTGTTGCCTTGAACCACTCCACCCTTTGTCTCCTTTATATTGCGTTATTCATCCTTATGTCAGAGGCCATTATATTATTGAAGCCAGCTCTCCTATTTGCTACATAATAATAACTACTCCGACTATATGGTGGACTGAAGTGACACGAATTTTTTATTTCGACAAATAATAAAATTATTTTATATACGCGAGAAATTTCCCATTGGTGATGGATTTCAGAATTTTTATCTTGAATTTCTTGCTTATTCATATTCATCCTCGAGCGTTCATATTTTTATTTTTTATATTATATCACCGTTACGACATTGAAAGGGTCGGATTTATTGCGGCTAGTTCATTTAGAGGGATTCGATTATTTTAAGGGCGCATGGAAATAAAAAACTGTCTCCTAATTAAAAAACAACTCCTCCATAAAAAAAACCTCTATCATTTCCATTAAAACCGAAAATTTCAGGCACAGAACATTATTTTCATGTAAGATGACCTTTTAATGTTAATTTTTTTTCAATCGACCTCTACGTTTGAATAGATGGTCATTTAGACAGAGGAAAACGTTTTTCCGATAGCTGAGAAAAGATGACGCTATTGGAAAGACAATGTATCATCTCATCTTAAGCCACATCTTTCCTGACATATTAGTACTTCCTGAAGCCAACTCATTCATCAATCGAAGAAAAAATCTTGCTCACACCTAACTTGGCGTTGCAATGGGGATGAAAACTAAACAAGAGTCTCTTGACAGCGACTTAAAAAGGAGCAAATCCACTGAGGATGATCATCAATTGAGAGTAGATAAAATAAGTATATTTGAATTAACGAGAAGAAAGGAATATATCTTTGCATTTCGAGATGCATAAAACTATCGTTTGTCAACAAACATAAATTTCACAATTGATGCGGAATTTGCGCTGTGATTGAAGAGACACATTACCAATTGGTCTTTACAAAACAAGTCACGTTTCTCTATGCTAATCATTAGTGAATGGGGACTGAGGAAAAAATTGGAATCCTACAACTCCACTAATTAGGCATTTTGGCAGGGAAAATTTCACATGTGTGCTTTTATCACCAAAAACAGTCATCCTACCTAGTTCGATCGAAATCTGCGGAGTACAACTCGCAAGTGTCCCCTGTAAGAGCGCCGTAGACGTCAGAGTGATCCACTTGAGGTTCTTTTACCTCCACTTAATGGTGGTACGGGAAATTTCACATTTGTACTTTAACCACCAAACACAATCACCTTATCAAGTTTGATCGAAATTTGTGTTGTAAACCTCGCGAGTGCCCCTTGTTATAGGATCGTACACTTCAGAGTGATCCCTCTGAGGTTCTAATACCTCCACTTAATGGACATTGTGGCAGAGGAAATTTCTCATCTGTGCTTGTATCATCAAGTACAATCATCGTATTACTAAGTTTGATCGAAATTTGTGGAATACACCTCGCGAATGTCCCCTGAAAGAGGGCCGTAGACGTCAGAGTGTTTTTTTCTTCAGAATTACCAGCCAGCCGCCGTCATCCCCGCTTCTGTTTTCATCCACCCCCAGTCTATTTCTCCCCCCTAACTCGGTCGCTCGCTTTGTCTTCATCCCCCGGCTTTTCTCCCCAGTGAACTCTTGGCCCCTCTCGAACAACGACGCAGTCCATTCGCCCCGGCCCTCTCTCTCTCCAGACGTTGCCATGGAGATGAGTCTGTTGCGCAAATCGCCCACCCTCGGAGGCGGCCCTGACTCTCGAAGGGAGGGCGGATAACACACACACGGGTGGAGAGAGAGGGTGGATGACCGCCAAATGGAGGAGTAGGACAAAGGGAAGGGTGGGAAAAGTGGGCGTGGTGGGGTGTGCGGGACAACACCAGCACCGCGGGGGGTGAGAATACGGAATGGAGAGCGAGGAAATGGAAACGGTGATAAAGTCACGAAATGAACTTATTTATCCGAGGAAAAATAGACTTCCGTTCTCGTCGCTCCATTGCTGGAATAGGTTGGAGGGATAACGGCTGCCGAATTGAATCAGGCCTCTTGAATACCTCAATAATACGAGAATCTGATGAACAAAAACGCTGCGACTTATGGCTGAGACGTGGGAAGAGTCAAAACAAGTCGATGTGTGGAAAATAACAGTTCCATCTTACATCTTCCGGTTGACTCCTTATTGCGTCATCAAAACGAATTCTCCTGAAAAGATTCACCACTAATCCTTAACATAGCCATTTAGATATTTTAGCCAACCTAAAACAAACATAAAGTCTGTATCATCTTATTAAGACTATTGATTTACGTAAGCCAAATATTAGAAAAAAAACCCACGTTAGTATAAGAGGAGGATTTTCTCCCACAGAATAAAGAGCTAGCGAGCGAGAAAATGGAAATGGTGATAAAGTCACGAAATGAATTTACTTATCCGAGGAAAAAAAATAGACTTCCGTTCTATTCACTCCATTGGTGGAATATGTTGGATGGATAACAACTGCCGAATTGAATCAGAACTCTTGAATACCTAAATAATACGAGCATGTGATAGACGAAAACACTACGACTTATTGCTGAGACATGGAAAAGAGTCAACGCAAGTGGATGTGTGGAAAATAAGAGCTCAGTCTAATTCTAATATATTCCGGTTTGCACTTTATCACGTCATCAAAATAGATTCTCCAGCAAAGATCCCCCACTAATCCTCAACATAGCCATTTAGATATTTTAGCCAACCTAAAATTAACATAAAATCTGTGTCAACGTATTAAGGCCATTTTTTTCACTAGCCAGAAACTTTAGAAAAAATAAAACACTCATTATTATAAGTAAGTTTGATAAGAAATCCAAGAATCTTCGAATAGCCATGGCACAGCCAAAATTTGAACAGAAACCATTATTTATTTTCAACCAAAATGTATTTATTAAGAGTGCATCACACTGTATCTAATGTAAACCAGTACAAATAAAAATATTTGAAGCTAAGGAAATGGAGGATGAAACAGATTTCGGGTAGAGGAGGCACTTGCAAGAACAATAAGAATCATTAAAAAAAGTCAGGAGAAAGATGAAATACACCTGTGAAGTGCTGAGATAATTGTAGTAGCCACCGGTACTCCGACTGCAATAGGTAGGAAAATAATGAATAACAGTTTTCTCTCGCGTGACGCGTCGTATAGTGGACTGAAATCGGAAAAAGGCATCATATTATACACACTGAGTATAGTGGCAGAAAATATTCCACGAGTCAAACCTCCATTGGGGAGCCTAAGACTACGGGGGAAGTTGAAGTGTAGAAAAGATTTGCAAAGGCTCAACGTAACACCGGAGCTGATGCAGGACCGATGCGGAAGGCGATGTTGACCAAAAACCTTTTTGGGTTGATTTTGTGGCTACAGGAATAGGTAAACTTAAACACAAAAATTGGACTGAAAACAGGGTCCGCCGTATTGTATCGTATTGGTCACAAATACAACATATGAGTCGTGAAAGATGATAATTTAAGTGAATTTATCATATATTTAGACCAGGGATTTTTCACCTACAATCTGTGTGGCAAGAAAACTAAAAAAAAAACACAAGAAATATACCCAGCGTGTGAAAACAAAGAGAATGCCGGGTATATGCGTGAAACAAAGTGAGAAATAATGTTTCATTACACCATGGTACTCAAGTATTGAGCAAGATTTCGAAGAGTTGAGCTACAAAAGTAACAAAATCGCATATTCGTTCAGACGAAACCATATTATTAAACCATATTAATGCGCATATTGACGAAATTTCTAAGCATGTTACTAAGAACTGGCTTACCGCATGAAGGATCGGACCCATTTTTCTCCTTACCTGGAAAGTAAAAGAGCAAATATATTAGAAGAGAAAGATCATAAGTTATCTGTGGCTTTTGCATGCTAAAAATATTAAAATAGCGTCAACACGAAATGTTTTATGGCTGTTTATTCCATAAATTTGACAATGCATCAATGTATAATAGCACTTGGTAAACAAGAAATATGGTACTGCCATTTTCGATGATGACACTTTTGAATAGTAATGTCGTAGCAAGAACAGCATACAACTGAAATATAAGATACATTTTCAAATTTACGGAAAGAAAATAGGCATGAAATATTGCATAGTGATGGTCTCTTAATATTATTTAACATGCAAAACTCAAAGGGGAAACGAGGTGATGTACTGATGTACTCTCAGAATATTTTACTCGTCAGTAAATCGGCAAGAAAATTAAAAATACGGTTAAAATATGTCGTCAGATCAGTAACAGTAATCAGTAAAAATCAGTATAACAAGATCAGTATCAATAATACCAAATTTCTTTACAAATTCCATAGAAAAAATATCATATCCATGCGTCAATTCATACTGAAAGTTACTTCAGGCTTAATGTCGAGGAATTCTATCATATAAAGAAATTAAAAGTCACTTCCAATTAACCAAGAACTTTTAATTCATCATTTTACAGGTTTTTCATAAAAGAACGGTACGATTTTGAAAATTGTTACAATGAAAACAAAATCACTTACATAGTATGTTACTTATTTTTCGAATTTATCTTAGCAAAAAGGCTTTTTTCTTAATCAATAAATTCAATACGTGCGACCTAAGTAGCTTGATGAATGTCCAAACGATACTCAACTTCTGTCCGATCATAAGTTAACACTTCTCCGTTGATGGTTGATTCATTAATCCTGATTCCATTGATTCATTAATCCTAGTCATTAAGTGGTTTAGATGAAGTATTTTCCTTTGTACATAAACAAAGCTTTTGATGAACCCCCACAAGAAAAAAAAACCGCAAGGGGAAATCTAGAAATTTCCCTACTCTATTCCTAAGATTTGCCGAAACCGCATCATTTTCTTACGATCACCCTGTATTGTGTGCATACAGTTTTGTTCCTTCATCGATAATTTATAGGAGTTAGACTAAAACAAAAATTAAGGGAAGAGTATTTTCAAAGGAGGGGATTCAGAGGGGGAGAGGATGATTTGGTGCGGGCGGCGCGCGGGGAAACCGCAAGGACTCTGCGGTGGATATTAGTCCGTGGTGGGGGCCGCCGCGTGCCCTGGGGAGGTCACGGACTTCGACGGCTTAATTGGCCACACCGTCGCCGGGGTGGTCCCACCGCTCAAGAACAAACCCATCCCTCCCCCCTTATCTCCCTCTTCCTCACTCTTTAGACTCTTAATTCACCATTTGATTTCATTCCTCCCTTCTCCGCCCCCAATAGTTTCTCGTGCTCAATACGCCGTTGAGAGAAACGTTTCATATCTCCACTCGATGAAAATACCCCCAATGAATCTCAAGTATTCCTGCAGATTTAGCATTCTGTATTAATGAAAATCAACTGGGGTATTTTCAATAATGAGCTTTTTAGATTCGGTAACTCGAACATTTCCGAGAAGCGAGAATCTTGAAAAAAAATAATCGCGGTTAAGTTCATATGAAGCAATGAATAGCACGATTTGATGAAAATCATGTCAAAAATTATCAAATTAGACGATTCTTACGTAGTTTATAAAAATTTACAGCCGTGTCATGACGAGCAATTATAAACCTTCCTTTAAGTAATGTTTAACTACCAATTGAGCATAATACATTGTTAAAATTAGTCCCATCATCCGTCTAAAATTGCGAAATAAGGATACGTAACGCATACCAAAACCATCCCGGACATTCGTTTTCAATTAAAATCCTCAAATAGTGAATTTAGTAGCAAATTACACTCATAGAACCGTTTAGTTAGTATTACCACTTGCTAGATAGGTACGTTGCGTCTCGAGCTGAAATACAGCTGAGTCAGTAAACCTTCTCTTTCCGTACTCCATCACGGAAAAACTATCGTCACTAAATCGATGACTTAAGCGCAGTACCCACTAAACCAACAACAATGACGATTTCTTCCCCGAGATTCCGTTCACTTACGCTAAACTCCAAATGGAACACCCAACCCCTTACGGGCACCTTTTTCGCAAGGTCATTCCACCGTTTACGAGGAATAAAATGCTTACTGCCTCACTGCGCGCTTATCTCATTCCTTTTCCATCCATCTCCATTTACAACATCAACATCCATCCATTCCCCTCCACCCCCTCACCCCTTCCCGCACCTCCCCTTTTTCGCCCCTGTTCAATTTCTCGCCGCTCCCCATAGAGCAGGGCCGGTTGCTCACGCAAAGGGTGTGGGACCCCTTACAACAACAACAGCAGCAGCGGCAGCACAAAGCTAGTAGAGTTTCCGGTCTCTCACAGCGAGTTCACCTCCCGTCGCATCTCGTAAAAGGCAGCACTCTTCCTCGGAGGGATTCACCAATGTTGCGAAGCCTTTTAAAGGGGCCTTTCTCCCTTCTCTCGTCTTGCCTTGGGTGACGGAGAGAGAGGCTCCTGAAATCGTTATCGGGGGAAACATTGAGGCAGAGAGGGAAATGGAACACATTTGCGTCGATCGACACTCGGCTCATAGACCACCGTACAGTTTCCAGGAGTGCTATCGACTTTCTACGAGAACATTTTCATACATGCCAGGTGGAAATTACAATGCGTTAGTTAGACTCAATTATGACCTATCGTGGAATAAGCATACTCGGTGAATAACAGGTCAAGCTAACCTTAAAATGGGTTTTGTTAAAAGAATATTAGGAAAGTGCGACGACAATGTGAGAGAAATTAGCTACTTTTCCCTCGTTAGACCACATTTAGAATACGCTGCCATTGTTTGAGACCCACATGAAAAGGCTTAATAACAGAGTTAGAACGCGTGCAAAGAAGGGCTGCCAGGTACGTGAGAAGTCGTTACGATAATCTTGTTAGTGCCACTGGACTCTTAAATAAACTTGGATGGGAATCTCTGTTAGACCGTAGATTGAAAAATAGACTAAACCTTTTAGATAAATTCAAGAGCAGCGTCTTCTCTGACGAAATTAGCAATATCTAACGAACGCCGACATGCTCCAGAAGATTAGACTATATAAAATAGAGATATAAACTGAAGAACTCACATATTCAGAATGTCTTTTTACCACGATCAACAAGAGATCATAACGGCAGCGTTGGAACTCACAAATAGATTAGATGACTTTTAGTGTATCCTACTAACTTATGTATAACATAATGCATGCTTCTAAATTTTATTATCATTTCTAACAGTATTTGGTGACATAATTTGTTAATTTGCGTGACGTTTTTTGGACCGTGCGGTGTGGATGTGGGAGTCCAATTGCACGCTGCATGCTGGTCTTTGATCACCCCCTGTCAAACACCCTAGAGGTGGCTCGCAGGGTGTATTGTAGATGTAGACGTAGATGAATGCGCATGTACGACGGACGTAGCTTTGTGACGGAACGAACTCTTACTTCCCTCTAATTGCTTAACACAAATGGCTTCAGAATATATAGATGCTTGCAGGGAAAAATATATTTTGAGGGAACAATTCCAAAAATGTCGGTTTTATAGCAATAACTGTACAGATATATGAAGAATGTGTTACAAATATGGCCAACTGTGAAAATGAACCTATGCCTTCAATGCGGATGCTAAAAATTTAATTACTGTACACATAGAATTATGAAAATGGTTTTTGAATACATATATGAAACCTGGTAACTTCGGAAATTTAACGTGAAAGATAAATTTAAGACTCAAGACGGCTGAAATCGCTGTGATCAAATCAAGCAAAAACATGCAAAACAAATTGGAAGTAAAACTGGCGATAACGAGATGATTCTTAGCATTTTTCAAGATAAAATATTTATACTGTCAGCTTGGAAATTGAAAAAGAATTAATCGTTTTGAAAATTCCCATTAAAACCGCATGCGTGTTATATGAAGCATCACACACAAAATATGCTTTCATCAATTTTCTTGAGGGAATTATTCAAGCAAATGGACTGGTGATGAAAATGATAAAATTCGAGTCATAGTGAAAAAAAAGTACATTGTAAAACTCTCGGCCAATTGCGAAATCTTCACATTTCCTACCGATTATGCATATCGCGTAGCCATTCATTTTCCCTTCCGCTCCCTTTAAGTCGCCCATTTGAAATCATCTCCATAAATCTCCGCCCGGGAGGGTAAAATATCCTTCCAATTCTCTCCTCTTAGCATTCCCATATCCAACCTTTTTCCGCCCTTAAACCATCCAAAAACCCTTCCTTCTCGAGCATTGACTTTCTCGGGGCGTATTTCCTATCAAGATCCTTTCAGTCCAAGACCTTCCCACCCACACACCCAGCGGAAGAAAAAACTCCCCTCCCCCCACCTTTCCTTTTCCTTTCCTCCACCACCTCCTCCCAATCCACCCTCCCTCTCCTCCCCCTCAAACCAAACACAACCTCACGAGCCCAATCAATCAACTCGCTCTCCCAACCCCACACTCCAACCTACAGACCTTTATCGCCCATCCCCCATCCGCGCACGCCCACACAAATATATATATATACACAAGCTCCCTTATTCCTACAGTCCATTCAACCTAAACACCATATCATACTACTCCCTCCCGTTTCCACACTCTTCTCTCTTTGTTCCTTGTTCTTTCCTCTTCCTCACCATTCACGCAAGGATAATTTTTTTTCCCTTCCTCCTTTTTCCGCATTGATGCGACCTCATCGGTTCATCGATCAAGTTTGCGGACTCACTCTTCGGGTGTTTGCGCGTTTTAAGTCCTCAATCACGTACAAATCTTTTACATCAAAGAAACTAAAATGGATATGCACTTACCATTTACATAAATCTAAGGATAGGTTACGATCACCATATAAGGTCTAATAATTGAAATGATTTAGGTAATTAATTGAACAGGATTTTGGTAATTC
This sequence comes from Ischnura elegans, assembly GCF_921293095.1. NCBI lineage: Eukaryota > Metazoa > Arthropoda > Insecta > Odonata > Coenagrionidae > Ischnura > Ischnura elegans. The sequence continues at coordinate 55,988,059 of NC_060248.1, forward strand.
ATTGGAATTGGCAGTCTATTGTATAACCATGATGAAAGAACACAAGTGTTAATTTCCAGACTTTTTTATTCCAAAACTCAACAACCGGCTATGTTTTCAACACATTGTGCCATTTTCAGGGAAAAAACCATGGTCTGCAATTGAGTTTTGGAATTAAAAGGTGTGGAAATAACCATTTGTGGTCTTTCATCATTACTATCTACCAAATCAAGCCAGAAACGATTTTATACTGTTTTTATAATCTTTTAAGAGTAGTAAAAGAACTCCAAGTACAAACAATTACAAAACAACAAAAAAAACAGTAAAACCTCTCTTAAGCGGCCACTGCTGGTTCTAGGGGATGAATGACAGTTAGGAAGTGTTGTCGCTAAATAGAGGGATTCGGAGTGAATCAAATGATAGTAATGAGTATTTTAAAATTATGTTTAAATCTTATTTTTTAGCGATCATTGAATATATTTTTAGATAAAAATGGAATTTAATTTTTTCAGAAATCGGTTAATTAACTTTGTTTTGAATGGTTGCGTTACCTTTTCATTACAATTTTTTCTGTGCATTATGAAAGTTTTCCGTAAGAATCTATGGAATTTTCAATGTGTTCATTATCAAGTATTGAAAAAGAATATTTTTCAGATTTTGATTCAATCATTCCGCTCCGGAAAAAATAGCTGTTGACAGGGGTGACCTCTGAATAAACTGTTTAGGCCCTTTGGCGAGGTTTTACTGCACTCCACTCATTGAGACGTCGTCAGATCTTGATATTTCGTAACCCTTAAGCCAAGATTACATTGCATCGCCTATAACCAAGATCTCGAAATTTAACTTCACGCCAAAAGGAGATGTCGTCACGCAGCCTACCACTTTTGAGCTGCTCTGGCGTCCCATTTGGAATCTAAGAGCCATCATCAGGTCTTCCAATAGGCAGTGATCTCGTAAGAAGATATCCAATTAAGGAAAGAAAGCATTCAGAGGAAAAACTGTTAATTGAGATCAATCTGATATTTTTTATACTCGGTTGACATAAAATTTTCATAGGGCGAGAGAGCTACAGATTATATTTCACTTTCAGCTTTCTCTTTCTCGCTCTTATCTTTTCCCACCCCCTCCCCCTATCCCTCCTACTTCACCATTTTCCCGCAGTGTGGAGGGAGCGGTGGGGAGAGAAGAAAAACCGATCGCTTTTTCCGTCGAAATGTCCTGCCTCTCCAGTCGGCACTTGCTTCCCGGGAGAGGGATCGATTTCCTCCAACGTCTGTCAAACGAGAAAGAGAGCGAAGGAGAGAAGTTTGGCTGTACTGGAAGAAATAGGGTAAGAGGACGATGAGACCCTTAGCTCGTGCGCAAAGAGGTTATATACCTATACTTCAGGAGCCGCAGAGGTACCATCAATGTTTATTACTTGTATTTCTACTCAGATGGCTACCTTAATACCTTACTGTAAACATACATATTAATTTAAACGACATGATTCTTGATTCCTATCGTTTCCCAAGAAGAAAATATCTATACTTCCAACTAATGTTTATGGAGGAGAAAAATTGAAAACACAAGAAACTGGTGGCGGAAAATATATTCTCGTCTAAAGAAAGATATATTTATTTATAAAAGTTCACGGTGGTTGGATTATTAATTTAAAATTAAAATAAGACGATCGGTTCTTCCAATAGGCAGTGATCTCGTAAGAAGATATCCTATTAAGCAGGAGCGGATCCAGGATTTCTTTCCGGGGGTGGGGGGGGGCACAAAGAATCTCGTAATACAAAACGAACGCAATAATAATGGGACCGTATTAAATGTTATTAATTAAATGGGACCGTATCTTGCATATCTTTTAAGGATCTAGGGGTGGGGCGCGTGTCTCCGTGATCCCCCCTAGATACGCCTATGCAATTAAGGAAATAAAAAAATCAGAGGGAAAACTGTTAACCGGCATGGTCTGGTTGTGTTCTATCTAATGACATCAATATCAACCTACGATTTGAAACACTGATTGAGCGAATAGGAAGCTGCACGTTATACCGCCGTTTCGTGATAGTTTGCGCTCGCCGTATCCGCCTGCCATCGCCGGCCTAGTGAGAACTTGGCACTTGTTTTGTGGTCGGGTGCGGAATCGGAAGAAGACGCACGAGATACCGGAGAATGAGATGACGCATGGGAAAATTCGGGAAAGAGTAAAAACCGCAAGGAGAGGAGAGAGAGAGAGAGCGAGTTGTGGGCGGCACCGAAAGGAAATGGCTTCCTTTTCCAAACGGCAGAGCCCATCCCGCCAGAATTTGTTTCCAAGAATAGTTTTCTACGGGAGAGATCGATCTGCTGGTGAGAGAGTGCCCCCGATAGCTTCTCCGGCAGAGACTAGAGCGTCCTCTCCTTGATAGCTCCGTCCCCTCTCTTCTCATCTTTATCATTTCTTTCTTTTTTTTCCTTCTGACCTCTCGAAAACCTCCTCCAGGGCAATATCCGACTCGCTCTCACCCCATTACCCTCCCCGACCCCCGCGAAGGCTTTTATTTTTCCTTCCACTGGATGGGGGTACCCTGACCACACGAGATCTGTCCTCTGCCGCAATGCTAGTTTGGCGGAGAATGGAAATGGGGAATACAACAAATGCACTTTGTAATGTTCATTTGTGATTCTCTTGTATGATGTTGGGCACGATGTGGTGGAAGTTCTTAACATTATTAAAATAAGACATTGCAATATTTCCACTGAGATTTATTATTGCAAAACGCGTTTTTTCGACCCCTCCCTTCAAGCACCAAGATATATATATATATACATATAAGTAGGAACTCTTTAAGACTCGTCACACTTGATAATGCTGCTTGTAACGACGAAACGCGTTGTGTGGTAAAACTCAGTGGAAATATTGCAACGTCTTATTTTAATAAAATTCATTTGTGATATTTACCCCTTATCTGCAAATAATACGCGAAATAAGACAGGTTTGTGTTATATGCCTACAATCGGCGCAAAAAAGGTAGAACGCTGAAGTTTGAGCATTTGTATTAAATTCTGCCGAAGCTCTATAGGGTCGTTTCATAAATCGTTTTAATTATTAAACGTTGCTTAAACATATAAGGTTAGCTTATACGGTTGGAAGAGTGAAGGAGAACACGCAAAAACTGTGAGAAGGGCGAAGCGGTCGTCTTCTTCATCTTGTCACGGGTAAAATATTTGATTTGTACATTTAATTATATATTTTGTACGGAGATGATGGCATCTTCGCATTACAAATAGTTTTTAAAATTGAATTTTCCCCATTCTTTGATTTTTTAAATGGCCGAAAGGTACATTTCAATTTCTGAGAAGTAGAAAAGAAACTGAATATTGCAGTTACGTATACTATATGGAAATATGTTTCCAAACTTTTCACGTAAGAAAATGTTTGTATTGTTCCTCTTACATAAAATAAACCACAAAAACGAAAATAGCATTTTTGCAGTGTGTACTGCATTGGGTTGTATTTAAGAGCAGCAGAAGAATTCAAGAGTGGTAGAATCAAGTTACCTTGTTTCAAGAATGAAGGTAAACTAACTTGTTTCAAGAGGAATTCCAAAGAACCAGTTAGGTAATGTCTCATTGAATGAAATTGCTACTCTGCTAAATTGGCTCTATAAAAGATATCAGACCCCTACTTAGCAGCATTTTGCGACATTTTTAAAGACTTAACTCGAATGAAGGAATCGAAGAAAAAGCTAAAGATTATCTCAGGCGAAAAAAACTCTCCCAAAGCAGTAGGGGATTGGAAAATGAGAGGGAATCTGGCGGAAGATATTAGGTTGGCGACAACGGCAACCTAATGAAGTCATTTTTGGTGAAAGTGTCGAAAGAAATTGGTGAATCAATAACGAGAACCTTGAGCAGCTAAAATTGGCAATACAAGTCGAAATTCAAACACGACTCGAGGATTTGTTACATTTGATGACCAGGACGCGGAAATTGAAGAAATTTAAATAAAAAAATAGTGAAAATAGGTTCAAACTGGTTAACGTGAAAAATGCGTTATTGTTAAAGTAACAGTTTTGACGCAACAAGACAATTATTTGTTTTTACTATTTGGCCAACTAATTCAAGTTTATATTCCATCAGCGACCATGGATTATTAATAAGTAAAATGGACTCATTTTGTTGCAATAAAAAAATGGAATACATTTCTAAATTATGACGAGGAAACATGGGTCGAAAAGTGGTAAAAGGTGATCGAGAGAGAGAATATAGGTAGAGAGATAAGGGCGGGAGTTTTATAATTATTACTTAACCGCCATTATTTTGTTAAAATAACTTGAGAATTAAGAATCAAAGACCAAAAATAACACAAGTGACAAAACGACTTCGTTTTCTTCCACGGATTTATTTTTTTGGCGCAACATGTTTCAACCTAAAGAGGTCATTTTAAAGCACCTCTTGAGGTTGAAACATGTTGTATCAAAAAAAATTAATAAATCCATGGAAGAAAACGAACCCGTTTTGCCATTTGTGCACTTCAACTTCCACAAAGTTTAGCCGGAAACCATTGAACGGGCAAGAAAATAAGCTAAAATGGAGGTAATCTTCGTCACGAGAAATATTTGAGGCCAGATAGATTATATTGCGAGTAGAGCAATGAAAGAGAAATTGGGAGTAGGGTGAAAATGTACACATACATTTCAGCCTCATCAACGAGTGACGGAATATTTATTATGATAAAATAAGCAAAAAAGAAAGTCAGTGAAAACGAGAATAAAAGGTAGGAACGATAACCAATGTTACTGGAGTAGAAAATTATAAGAGCCCAAAAAAATTTTTAGCGTAAAATATTTTTATGGAAAGAAAGATATTTGAATTCGAAAAATTTCACGGAGCTTGGCTTTGATTGATTTTAAACTATTAATAGAGCAGAATAATTTAAATTTATGATCACAAAATAGATAACCCGGTAATAAATTCGTAAGAGATGCTGAAGAAAACGGTAAAAAACCCACTGCATGCCCGGTATGATAATGACGACGAAACTTTACATGAGCCATCTGCTCATTAAGTATGAAATCAGAGATAATTACGAAAAACAATGGATTGGGAGGGATACTTTTTCACCCGACGATTAAAATGCAGTTGGCCAAAAAATTAAATGATTGGATAAAATGATCCGATCCAAAACCCTATAAGGTATTTGACGAAATGTGATTGAAACCGATACGCTAATGGAAATTAGAAATAACCGAATAATGAGTCGAATATAATCTCGTTATCAACTGCTGCCTGCCACAGTTTCCGAAAAAAAAAGATATTTTAAAATCGTTAAACCGATCCGAGGTGGAGGAAGGAATTATTTTCAAAAACCCATTCGATTTACAATCTTTCCCCTCACATCATAATGCTAATTGGACGTAATAGAGCGAAAAATGAAAATCCATTCGATTATCATCAACCTCTACACTCCTCCCCTCCCATCAAAATTTGATCCCTGATCCAAGCAGTGGGGGGAAGGGCACATATAGTAATAAAGAAAATTAAAATAATAAAAAAAAACCGGGAGGGAATTTCGCTTTCCACATAGTACGAGAGGGAAAGGGCTATAAAAGACCAGGGCCATCAAGGGGTGGAGAGAGACGCGTTGAGGGAAACATGATGGAAGGGGGGAGAGGTTGAAAAAAATACATAAAAAAGGGAAAGGGATGAAGATTCGCATTGGAACACCCTCCACCCCGCACACTTCATATTGGCCTCTCACGATCACTCAGTCGTTGGCCTTTGGTAGCGGAGAGGAGGAGATATTCCCGTGAGAATTGAGACTCCGTTGGTAGGAGAAGCGAGAGGGAGGTAGACCTCCTCACTTGGCAAGAACCGGGACGGATCAATCGGGAGATTAAAGATGGAAAACGTCGAGCCAGGGGTATCCGGGTGAGGTGAGGGGTATTGGGCCAGTTTTTATGGGTGGGAGAGGAAGGTGGGGTAAGGCAAGCAGGGACGGAGGAGAGAAGACTGGTGATAAAGCTTCAAGAGGCACGAGAAAAGTGGCGAAAGATATAAAAAGCACTGTTCACGGGTACTCCTGAGGCCGATTTTATTTCCTCTCGAATTATTGCTTCTGTAATGCAAAATAAAAAGACTGAAAAAAGGTACTAAGAACCTGTTAGAGGGTGCATTGAGGGGAGAAAGTATAATCTTCCCACTAGGGAAGCCACCCATCTAAAGTAATAAGAGGCTTACAGACTAATCTAGGTTACCACATGGCTTCGAAAGTAAATAAGCAATGTAAGAAAGATAGTGAACGTTAAAAATATAGTGTGCATGACCTGGTGTTGAAGGTTATAATGAAGAGAAGTAAAACTAGGATGCCGGTTTAAGATAATAAGGAGATGAAAGAGAAGCTAAATTTAAATAATCCAAGCGGTACTTGACGCATAAAGTATTTTCACTATCACTCAGCTAATGCATACCGAGAGAATTCATAATAACTTTTTCCATGCCAGTAAAAGAATATCCCTAGAGTCTTTTGGACATGACTATTAGTTTTGACGGATACTGATGAGGCCGAGATTATTTCCTTTCGAATTATTGCTTCTGCAATGCAAAATTAAAAGACTGAGAAAAGGTACTTACTTAGAACCTGTAAGAGGGCGCATTGAGGGGAGAAAGTATTTTCTTCTCACTTGTGAAGCCACCAGCCTAAAATAATAAGTGGTTCACTGACTAATCTAGGTTACTACATGACCACGTAAGCAAGTCAGTGAAGTTTGAAAGGTGTGTGACTATTAGCACTCTATAAAAAATGAATTAGCATGAAGGAAGCTTTATCAAATCAAAGTCAGAGAAAAAAATTCCTTGTCAAACTTCATACAGGCATAATGAATGAAAATAATTCGAGAAGGTAAGGTTAAAATACATAACAGTACGATAACATCTTTCGCTACTTCTTTAATTTATAGCACATTAACATACCATGCCATATAACCGAAGGTATAAATTGTATGTACTTTAGGAGACATAATTCCGAAAGGAATCAATAAAAATGTAAGTAGCGATACATCTCTTTATAAATTCGAGGAAAAGGAATAAAATGTTTTAATCCCATCTTCAATGTTCCAAGATGAACCCGCAAATTAGCTTTAAAGCATGATATTGTTCACACTACCATAAAAATGCGCAAATATTTGTCTGCATTACGCCAGGGAGTGAAAAAGTTTTATTTTACAGGAGTGGCAAAATTTAACGAATACAAGCTCGGCTCTCCACGTCAATTGTTCCGTAATTTGTCAATCAACTGATTATTTATAAATGAAATAATTTTGCAGGGAAATGGGCTTACGGCATAGCCACACAAAAATCCAACTGACAAAAATTAAATCTTTCATGACTTTGAATAATAAATAAAAAATTCCAAAACCCTTAATTTCATCATCCAATTTGGGTGAGGTTTACGACCAACGCATTAAAACGGGCTTAATTATTTATCTGAAAACCTCGGAAAATTCGTGGGTGGCAAGCTGGATGAAAATAAAAGATAAAATTTCGTCAAAAACATAATGTATGCTACACTACCGTCATGAAGGATATGATCGTTGGACACAGTCCCCTACGAGTAGTCTCATCACAGCAAATGGTCTAGAATGGTAAGCCCTCTTTTTCATTTTCTAGTCCCATTATTACGCCTTCTTTCTATTTATATTCTTCTTCCCTTCACATATTTCATACGATTTATGATTTGTGATGATTATTTTACGGCTTTTGCGACATGCCCTCAATCCAACACTCACATCAGCAATATCAATGCATATTCTTTAAGGCTGTTTTTTATATTCCAAAACATCCGAATACAGCTCTCATAGGCCATTTTAAATCGTGGTATTCAACAAAGTCAACAATGAAACGTACTCGAACAACCATGCCCTGGATAAGGGAAACGCGAAAAAGTGCGAAAAATCCACAGGAAAAATCATTCGCCTTGACCGGGATTCGAACCCGGATCCCTCGATTTCCGGCCGAGTGCTTTAGCCAGTTAAGCTACCGAGGCGTCATTCTCCCCTGTGGAAATTTGTGGACTATACCGGACAAGGTGGTATGGACTGCTGAGCATATGATGCGACTAGCAGTCCAGGTCGTGCGCATGGCGCCACAGCCGGAGAGCAAAGCCCGAACTTTGAACACTAGAGGTGTTCGCTCTGGACTTATGAAAGTATACCGGGACTAGCCACGGTGATAACTTTTTACGGAGTCACCCGCAATGCACAAATAGTGCGAAAAAATTGTGCATTGCGGGTGACTCCGTAAAAAGTTATCACCGTGGCTAGTCCCGGTATACTTTCATAACCGCGACCTCATGTTTGGCAGGCGAGGACTTTACCCCGCCGCCACCGGGACCGGCGCCTTTTACACGGTGAATGATCATTCAAATGGTTATTCGAATGATTATTCGTAACCAATGCATTCCAATCGTATCCTATTATTTAATTATTGCAAATTGAACAAAATATCGATGTAATCTTGAAGGAAAAACGACGTTTTTTTCATTAAAAATCCCCGATGTTCTTTCCGAATTAATGTTTACTTTAGAGAATAGATATTTGTGCATTTACGTTCTCTTTCAAAATATATATTAATTATTTGAGCTATCGTATGGGTTCCTGTGTTTACTTCCAAAGTTTTTTATATGATCTTAAAATTTCGAGACGTTCAGTTTTAAACAAGAGAATAATTATAAGTAAGTTGGCAAAGAGGAGTCCTTCAAATAAAATAGAGAGGGAAAAAAAGGCTACTTAACATGCTGCAGAGAGTTGAATATGATTTTTCAGCAGAATAAAATTTATTTGTAACGATCATTTACAGCCCCGTAAGAAGAAGCAAACTCTTTTAGCGCAAAGTTAGTCCGAATAATCGCCATGTTTGTCTACCAATTCCTGATAAAATTGTCCGATGTGACAAAAAAATTGACGAGTTCCTGTTGGTTTTTTTTGCTGATTTGATATTTTAAACTGTCGATGCAATCGTTTTCCCAAGTAATTTTTCCTTACCAGTGGATAAATTTTCGAAAATAATGTTACGTACCTGTAGCTCAAAATAATATAAATAGAGGAATAGAATTCTATTAATGAGTGTAATGGATAAGGAATGTTAGGAATAGGAGAGAAAACAGATCGCAGTGGAGAGAAATGCACGGATCACCCCCTTCGATTGTTTTTTCTTGCTTTTTCCTCCACCCCTTCCATCCCACACACAAAGGCTCCTTCGCCCTTCGCCCTGGGGGTCGCCTCGTGACCTTTAACGAATACACAACGGTTAAAAAACACAAACAGTCAAGCAAAGCATCCAATGCGATTAAGGAAGCGAGTTTCGGCCGAGGGTAGGGATTAATAGCGAGCGCAGGGGGAGAAAAAGAGGAGGCAGTTCTATTTAAAGAAAAGATAGCAGGGGACTGATGATTGAAAGCAGGAATAGATGGACTTACGTTCAAGATATTGTGCTGGTAATAGAACTTAAGTGGGGAAAAACAGTAGAAAATACAAATACGATTACGCCATAAAAGGGGATGATTAACAAGACGAAAGAAATTTTACAGCATTTGAAACGGTAAAAACTAATATTATATTTAAAAACTGAGGGAGAAAGAGATTAATTCAACAATTTGAGCAACTTGAAATTACCTTTGAATAATGTTCTGATAACAATAGTGAGTTCGAACTCCAATAAAATATCAAGAAAGTGGTTTAGAGGTGAGTAAATGCTGTGCATAGGGAAGAGAAATTAAACTGCATATTTTTATTTGAAATACTACGAATAAAAACACGAGCTAATCCTTCGCTAACGAACAGGTAACTTAATGGTTATGAGGGAGATACTGAGGACAGTAGAAAACCGCCTTATTACGACGTGAAAAAAAAACATCATAAATTTTTTTTTTGTCATTCTCGAATCATTTTATCTTCAATAAGACAGAAATGAGGATGGATTAAGCACCGGTAAAATCAGAGTAAATGTACTCAGATAATTAAAAAGCAAAACTGTTACTAGATAACACAAGAAGGCTGATCAACTATCAGAAAATACACCTACTAAAAATGTAAAGGAATTTTTACGACGAGAAAAAACTAAGAAAACATCATTTAGTGAAGTTAAAATACGATGGAGTATAAAAATATGTAGTCAAAACGATCCTAGGGAAAGGCAACCGGCAAAAGGAAAAGAAAAGCAGGAATATAATAAGAGCAGATTAAAAAGAGTGAACTTAAAAGCTGCAGACAAGATAAATGACCTTATTTTCGACAGAGTGTCCCATTTCGTTGATCCTCACAGACTGCGAGTTTTGTCCGGGCGATGTAAGCGGTGGGGTGAGATGTGACAGTGGAAGTAAGAGGAAGGGATGCGGGCAGCGGAAGCGTGGAAGAGAGAGGGGGAAACGTTGAAAGGGAGATAAAAGTATAGAGAATGAGATATGGGGATTACGCTCGGGTATCTATAAGAATTGGGCAGTCGACGCGGGTGTAAATAGTTCTCCTTCTCGTATAAAGGAAAGATGAGAGAGCGAACGAAAGAAATACCTCTTCCAATATTTATAGGGGGCACTAGCGAGGGAGTTTTGCGCGGGAGAAGCTCGGCTTGGAGATCGGAAAGGAGGGATGTCGGTCGGGGGTTTGCGATTTGATGAGGCACGCCGAACACTCTGCGGAGGTCTGAGAGAGAGACAGGCAGTAAGTAAGATAAAAGCGACGCTTGGAGAAGGAAAATGCGGGCGGATGAGAAATGAATAGGAACTTGAGTCGATCGGATGAACAAATAGAGTAAGGTACCGGCGTGGGTCAAAAAGCGGTAAAAGTGGATAGAAGATAGAGTAGAGGAACTTATGGAGCTGGAAAATAACATACTATTTGTATCGAGTTAATAGAATGATGTACGAGAAGTATTTGAATTGATAGAGATTAGTAGCAAAAACATATGGGAGGGAGATAACTTCGGAAAAAATGAAGTGATAGAAATTGTACAATAAATATTGACAACTTTACGGCTTTCCTCACAATTTTAAAAAAATAAGTAAAAATTACTTAAATCTAATGTTTATTAATAATATTAGACGGCAGAACCGAATGAATAAATTAATAGATGGTTCTTCAAGTGTTTCCATAATATGTTCGATTTTTTGCAGATTTCTTCCGTGAAAAATATAAAATAAATATTGTAACATAGCCACTAAAAAAACAAAAGTGCAATATAATATGTATGTTACATAAATTTTCTTAAGTTGTATTTTCACTTTTAAATCTCTTAAGCTTAATGCTTTATTGACAATTTTCGTACTGCATAATTCATTTTAAATACTTAACCAGCTTTTTTATTAATTGTAGCTTTCATCTTCTCACATAATAAGCATTAAATAGATACAGTCATACGTAGTGGATTGAATCAGAATAGTGAGTAAATTTAACTGAAAAAATGTACTTCCTCAATCATTTTCTTATACTTACATCATTAGATATTTTTGGCAAATGTTCGTACCAGCAAAGATTTTTTCCGCTAAATAGAATAGCTGAACTTTTTTATCAACTGGTAATGTTATAATGGTATTCATTGGGATTCATTGTTTTAATGGGGTTCATTAAGGACTAGATTCATATTTCAAGAGAAATATAATTTTACAGAATATCCATCGCTAAAAAATTGGACTGATGCAAGGAGTTACATAGCACTCCTTTGAGAAATAAAAATAAAAATAACTGAGCGGTAAATAATCATAATAAATAAAATACCGCTTTGACAGCACAGCGAGATTGATAAAATTCAAGACTGATATACAATATCGACTTTTTCATCTACAGGAACCTCAGGCAAAAAAAATCAGGCTAAATACCAACTATCATTCAAAAGGCGGCGAAGAATCAAATAAATCCATGCATAAATAAGTATTGAAAATAAACATCGCCATCGAGACATCGAAACAGCAACGATACGAGATTGATGGAAGCTGGAAATAATATGGCTGAGGAAAGCTGGATGTTCTCCATGGGTGAAGGAAGAATCTCTGGGAATGGAGCTTCGGCAAAGGCAAAAACCTCGGAGCGGTCTGAGAGACTAGGGGTAAAAATGGGAAATGGATCGACTCTGACTGTATTCGAGGAGTCTCCCAGTTGATCGTCGGCACAGCCCCGAAAGGTGGGAACCCATTCCCTCGCCACCTTGGAAGACGCCTGCCTTCACGAGAGCTATTTGTACCCCTTCGTTTATTTTTCCGCCACGGTCGGCCTGAGCCACCTCTCTTGTTCCTACACACCCTTTTTGCATCCATTATTTCCGCAGTCCCTTTCTTTTCCCCCAAACCGACGCCATTTTTTTTTACCTCCACGTATCCCCCGCGTCAGAGGAAACGTATCTTTTCGCTGACATTGTTGACTCCCTTTGATGTGGTGAAACTCTTTGATCATATATTTTTTTTTAGGAAAAAAAGAATGGAAAGCAGCGCAGCTATGTTATGATAAGATGCCGTCATGTTTCCCGAGGGGAGGAGTAGGAGGAGGAAGAAACGGGGATAAGGATACGCAAGGAGATCCCTTCGATCGAAGTCCATTCTTCTTCGGCAAAAGGACGAAACAATGCTCCCTACCTGTTCTCCTTTTACTTCTTGTATCTTGCCTTGGAACACATTTGAGAAAATCTTGAGAGCCGGTGAAACCAAGAATTTGGCCGATAAAGCAACGATTAAATCGAAAATTCGATAGAAAATCTCATAAATATCTAGGAAAGCATTTTAAATGTGAGTTATAATGATAAATTTGCTTACTTCTATAGAGCATAGGATGAAACAATGCTCTGCCTGTTCCACTTTTACGACTTATATCTTGCCTTGGAACACACCCGAGAAAATCTTAAGAGCCGATGAAACGAGGTATATGGGCGTAAATGCAAAGATTGAATCGGAAATTCGATAGAAAATCTCAGAAATATCGAGGAAAAGCAGTTTAAATGTGAGTTATAATGATAAACTCGCTTACTTCTAGAGCATATACTAAGGCATTTTATATGCGTGTTTATATAAGATATAGGTTTTCTCCTCGTATATAGGCAGAAATCGAAATCAAGGAGAAGGAACAGGGTTACTGAAGTCGATGTTGGTGTATTCCTGAATATGCATATAAATTTTTTCAATTTAAGTGGTACTATAGGGAATGTTATTGATGAAACTTACAAGATTTGTGTCTTAGGAAGTAATGATGCGGTCTGCATCATTTACCTCAGATTATTAACATTTTATGATAATATGACAAAAAAAAACAAAACATGTGTTACGCATTAAAATAGGAGGAAGTATTTTCTATACTTTCTTAGAAAAAAAAGAGCATAAACTAAAGGACTAAAATTCGGAGGCAAGTCAACAGTATTTAAACACGCTATTAATTTTCATAAGCGTTTTGACCCTTTGTATTAAACTAATTGATTGATTAAAAGTGTGCAAACCAAATGTCCGCAAACATAATATTAAAGTAGTGATTAATTTATACTAACCACCTCACCCTAGAAGATGTTTATGAGTGTCAATTTGATTTAAAATACGAATCACCCTACGTATTGCGATATTCTGAAACCCTTGCTCACTTATCTCGGGGATGGCAGTGCGTTAGGATTACGAACCTGGCACGTTGATTTTAACAAGCCCCTCCGCGGGCAATGGAGCAGTTTTTCCCGCAGCTTACCGACGGCAGACAACTCTTATTTTTTCCCTCTGAAGAGAGCCACCATCTTCATCCGCGGCGCGTCGTGAATTTCAATTCGTACGTGGATCCTTTGGACGTGTGCCAGCAGCTTATTCCACAGCTTCACGGACGGAGCGAGGCGGGTCACGGCCTTCGAAGGGGTTTTTACTCTGGATTGGCGGGTTGCATCAATTCCAGGGGCACACAACCGCGCGTAGGAGGGGAGTTAAAGACGGAGAGTGGAAATCTGTCTCTCGGAATGAGACAAAAAAACAAAAGAATGCGGTTGGGACCCGGCGCACACCCGGGCACTCGCGAAAATAAAGCTCACGAGATAGCTGTGAACGTGTTACTAATACTTTGCGATGCTTACCTGGGATTTAGACAAATAAACATATCCTTAAACCAAGAACGATATTTGCTATGAATAAGTTATTTGGCTTATATAGGATCTCGAAATTGCCGGTCAGTTATGTATGTATACATAATGGGATCCTGGCTATGCCAAAAGACCTTTTCACGGAAAATTTCACTCATGATGTAAGTACCTGTGTGCATTAAAGGGTAAAATAGTTTCTCTTATAATACATTTGTTGTACAGAGAATCATCTTCTGCGGTGAAGCGTTTTACCTAAATTCATATTTGTTTCAATATGATGTACGTAGCTTAGTACTTTTCATGTTTTAAACCGATTTAGTGGTCTTGTAATAAGTGCTAAAACAAGAAAAAAACTTAAATTCTATATTTAAGTTTAGAGGAGCTCAATGACAAGGGGGAGGTCACATGAGGGAGAGAAGATTTCAGATTCAGCATTAAAAGCCTTTCAATTGAAAGAACGCCTGCCAAAGAAGGGTGTAATTCAGACGCAGTTGAATTCATGCAGGAAAAATAATCAGAGAAAATGTTTCGTATTCTTGGTGACGTTTAAACACTCCAATTTTTGCCACATATCTATGAGGTAATATCTACATAGAATATAAATATTTTGTAGACAACAACCACAAGGTTTTCCTCTACTCACCCAAAAAATGTTTTGCGTTAAAATAAAAAAATATGTTATTATTTACGACGGAAAATAAATCAGAAAAAATGATTTGTAGGTTTTCTGACGTGAAAAACCTCAGTCAGGGTAAAACAGAGAGGGTAGCACCAGGGGCGCCGACTTATAAAAAATATTGGGAGGGCCCATATCGGGGTCTTACCCCGGGAAGAGGTTAAATTCAAAGTGTGTCGCAGCACCGTAACACTATCATAATTCACACCACTTGTTTTCAGTTAACCTGCTTACTACCTTAAAATTATTTGTTTTAACACATATTTTTTTTTATTGAATATATTTTAAAAGATATCTATCGTCAAACATGGGAAAATACCAATATATTTTTGCGATTTCACAAAGCATAATATAACTTAATTATTTTCTTGAATTATTGAGGGGGCTCAGCCCCCCCGAACGAATCTTTGAGGGGGCTCGAGCCCCCTCAGGCCCCAAGGAGTCGGCGCCACTGGGTAGCACGTAATATTAAATAAAATATTGTAGTCCAGTTTATGTTTTCTGTCAACTCTTGTGTGATGAGAAATTGGACGCTCAGTCCAGGAGCTCATATCCAGCTTTGTGGGCGTGGAGTGACAAAGATACCTGATGTGTATCGATATCAGGGGATATAAAATGAAGGCATTTGAAGGAGAGAAAATACAGCAATTGCGGATAAAAACGTCGGCGAAAGCCAGAATGCAAATAAAGAAATGGATCATTTCCAGCCACCAACGCGAGCCTGGCTACTTCGCAATCTCATTGGCGCCCTCTAGGTCACCCTCGCGGCCAAATGTGATCCCCGACTCCATCTTCAAACCCTTGTTCTCACAGTCGCGCCTCGACTCGGAAGACCAAATGCCCAACGACATCTCAGCTTGAGATAAAGAGGACATCGGGCTTCACGCTGACCTTAGAGCTCCGTCAAAGAGCGTATACACGTGTCTAGAATAAGGGAAATAATCCAATCCTTATGTTCGGTTTCATTTCCTGCACTCGTGAGATGAAAAACCTAAGATTTCTCCGCTATTTTCTTCTCTCCCTTTATTTTTCCAACCAACGTTTGCGCAAGCTTCGGCTATATCCCTCTTCTCCCCGCTTGACCTCTGGAGGATGCAATTTCGAGGCGGGAGGCTAAGAACGGCGGAGGAGGCCATTTTCGTGCATGGACGCATTGAATAACTGAAGCATTGCGGGGAAGCTCAAGCGCTGCCATTCTGGGAATCAAATGCATTCGTAGCATGAAATTGGAGATAAAGATTTACGTGGACTGATACCTTAAGATTCGAGGAAGGAAACTCTACAAGACACAAACGATACAACATGATTCTGATGTATTGCTTCTTTTGGAATACAGTATGGTTAAGAATGTAAAATATCAGGAGACTTTTTACAACTTTAGAAGAAAAATATTAATTCTGTGGAAAACTTAAGAAGAGAGGTTTTCAAGTGAAATTTGTCAAGTAATCGACCCGGTTACAAATTCATGAGTCACAGGAATGAACAACGTGATTTTTATGAGATTTTCTGATGAGAACAGTAACTTTTAGAGCTCGTGGTTTACCCAATTACCAAATACTTAGTCCATTCAATAAATACCGATAAAGAAAATGGCAATGTAGTTTGTACTGAGATCCCTCAATCACCAAAGAGGGCAGAAAGACTAGGAATGCATTTGGGTAAAATTTAGCTTTTGCCATTAAAAATGGATCAATTTCGATCAATCACTAACAGATTTCGAATAATAAATTAAGTAACTTGTTTTAGGCTGATATCTTCTATTTTGAATAAAATAAACTAAACTATACGATCAATGGCACAGTGCCATCCGTCATACAGTTCGGTTCATTTTTCATTTAGTGCCATTTTCTAAGGGGAATCAAATCCAGCCATTCAATGAAAATAACCCACAAAGTGATGCCCCAGCTAAGTTATCAGGCCACCACTAAAGATAGAAAGAATATATATGATCATTAGAAAAGACGGGTGTATCACGAATGTACAACGCATTGTAAAGAGGAGCAAAACTCTAACCGAATAATTAATAGCCCTGAGTCAGCGACTGATGGGTACATTTTTTTCCTGTCACCTCCTTTAAGGACCGTTTTAAGATTCGTATTTAGACTCGGATGTGACAGCGCAGTTGGAGTTGAGAGCTATGAATAACTTTTTTCAAAAGCGCACGCACATGAGTCAAACGGGGAATTGCGCAAATTTCTACCGCCCGTGTGAGCGCGCGGCGGGCTTTGGCAGCGCGCGCGAGGGACACAAATTCTCCACGCAGCGGCGGCGAAACAATTACGCTTTGAGGGTTTATGTAAACACGAAAGTAAAGTGGGTAGCGCGGCCGTAAAGAAAACGCTCCGCTGAAATATTTCGCCCCATAAAAATGTCTCCAACCCTGTGCCTCCATCCAGGACTCGAAATCATCCCTGCCTTCCAATCCATCCACGTGAATGTTATCAGCCGCGCCAAAAGCACTCACGCCGGAGCTATATCTTCCCTCCTCTCTCTCTCTCTCCTCATCCAACGCCCTCCTTTGCAGCTTCAACTCTCTTACCCCTTACCTCATCTCAGACCTCACCTCCGGATACCTCTCTTTCCGCTTCGAGCGCGAACCCCATCAACCACGCCATCCTTTGACTGCCTTACTGCCACTCTCTTGTAGTTCACATCGCCCCCAATCAGTTTAAACCACCTGGAAATTATTACGCTTCCTGCTAGACGCAAATAACTTCAAGCACTTTTCACCATATTGAGCATATTTTAATAGTTATACTACATACATAAATGTATCTAAGCAACTATGCGAACCACTTCATGCAAAACATTAAATATGATCGGAACCGAGCTTTGGGAATTCCTAGAAATGAATGGAGGAATGCCAGGAAATATAACAGTTTGAAATTTATCATGCTGCAATAAAAATTTAAGCGTACCGGGACTAGCCGCGGTGATATCTTTACAGAGTACACCGCAACGCACCAATTGTGCGAAAAATCCACAGAGAAAAAAAATCGTTCACCTTGACTGGAATTCAAAACCGGATCTCACGGTCTCCGGTCGAGTGCTATAGCCAGTTAAGTTACTGAGGCGTCATTCTCCTCTGTGGAAATTTGAGGACTATACCGGACAAGATGGCATAGACTGCTGAGCATATGATGCGACTACCAGTCCAAATTGTGCGCACTGTGCCACAGCCGGAGTGCAGAGCCCGAACTTAAAACACATAAAAGTGTTCGCTCTTGACTAATTTCAGTATACCGGAACAAGCCACGTTGGTAACTAGTAGTACATGGTATTACCCTTCTTACGATTACTACGAAAGCAATTTCATGAGAGTGAATTGTAATATGTATTAGCTCAAAAATTGGTATGCTCATCATTGTTTTCATGGCACTAAGAATACTATTTTTTATTCTTTTAGAATTTAAAGAGCTTCGGTAAATTCAGGTAGTGACGTATTTATGAATACTTACTCCATCAATCGTCCACTGCAACAATATTATAAAAAACTTAATTTTTGTAGCATAATCGATGGTTTAATCGTATTTGTCATATAAATAATGGGGAAGAATAAAAAGGTAATAGTAAAATAATGAGAAGCTTAATTAAGTGAATGGCGCATATATTTCCTCTTCCCTATTCCAGTCAATCTATCTGGATGAAACCTTTGAAAATCCCGTCTCTTACCTTCTTCCGTCAATGTTTTGCCTAATCACGGAGCAATTAGCTCATTCAATTAGCAATCGCTACGTTATCCAACTTTCACATCTTTAAAGCTAGTTAGGGCGGTGATATCCGTTAATTGGTCACGACAAGAGGAAAACCGCTCCAGCCAACCACGAGAGGCCCACATAAAGACAACAGAATAGGCAGGCTTGGACAAATTATAAACCCGGTAATTGATCTGACAAATTTTACGGGGATTCTTGACAGAAAGAAGAGTAGACCAGAGATAAAACTTTATCAACGCAGAGTAAAAAAGAGTCGTGCTTCCATGTAGGCTTCCGCGGAGATTTTGACTATCGACAGTGATTCTACCGGGTTCCCTTCCACGTTTATCCATTTCTTTGGACAGTATTTCGCCAACGTCCCAGTTGGCTTTATCTGATACGCTAAAGTGCCGATACGGAAGTTCCTACATATACACCCTGTTTAAAAAACAATTTAAAACAGAAGAAACGCCGAAAAACTTCAACCGTGAGGACAGCTACCCGCTTGCCAGTGCGTGGAAAAGGGTCTTCAAGAAATTCCACCAATCAGAGCACACCCCAATATAGAAGGCGCTGAACACGGTGCATATATAGAAGACAAATAAAAAAATATACATTGAAGAAAACTGTAAAAAGAATCAAAAGAATAGTAAAAAAAATCAAAATCAAAATGCAAAAAGTTGCTACTTGCAAAGGAACAAAATAACGATAAAATTATTTATGGACAAATTATAATGACTGCAAAAAATAGAATATTCTGTTCAGATTTCAATGTCTTCAAATGTGGGCAATGTAGCACTTAAGTTTCTGCTAGCACAAACAACACACTACACTCACAACACAAACATATGGGATGAAGTTCGCCATGAAAACATATTTGACTTAGCCGGCATTCGAATCCGGATCTCCCGATTGCCGGTCAGATGTGTTATCCAGTTACACCAACAAGCCATTTTCTCAGAGTGAACTTCGGTATGGTGGTGTAACTGGCTAAAACACCTGACTGGTAATCGGGAGATCCGGGTTCGAATCCCGGCAAAGTCAAATATTTTTTCATAGCGAACTTCATTCTTTGGTGTATTTATCATTGCATCCGTACGCGTCACTGCGTACAGAGTCACTTGTTTCTGCAGTGCTTTACAAAAATATGCACAGAATAATAATTGTTAATGTAAAATGGCTGGTAGTAGTGAACTTGATTCACCCAGACAGCCGAAACGGGCCTGCGATGCGTCAAACAATGTGGGATTGCATCGGAGTGGACCTGAGGACGCCAACTGGAATTTTGGCGAAACATTGTCCAGGAAAATTCATCAACGCGAAAGGAAACCCGGAAAAATCATTGCGTAAGAGTCGAGCTTTTCTGAACATGAAAATATATAATTTACTAGCATGTCCATGCGTGTTAACCACCGAAATCTTTTAAGCGGAATCCTTTCACTTCTCCCGGTGACTTTGCATTCCTTGGCCCAACCCCCGTCACTTTCTTGACACCGTAATTCAGCCGGGAGTATGGCCTCTGTTCTTCTTCTTCTCCGCTGGATGGGATGAAGCCATGAAAACACCTCACGCCTCTCGCCCTTTCTCCTTTTACCTCCGCCGCCAATGGCCCCGACGCACGTGGTGCCGTTCCTCACACACCCACATCCACACATCCGCAGGCGTGGGTCGGGACACCTCCCCGACTCACGCAAGAGCCTTTGCCGCTGCAGATTCATGATCTCTCATTCATGCGAAAACTAATGTACCGCATAGGTGGGTCGCACCAGACCGCTAGCCAGAAAAGAAATCGTGGGAGGGTTTCGCGATCAAGTAAATTTGTGGTGAGGAGTTATGCTTACGAACATATCTCGCAAACATTTCTGGGATGGGGGTGTTAAATTGGGATTCTTGAAAGCTATAACTATTGCTGTGCCACCTCCACGTGTAACTAAATATCAATATGCTACGTGTAACTAAGGAAACTGTCTAAAGGAAACAAATCTGTTAGATAAAAAATATATTGGATACCGTGGTAAAAGTTTTCAATGCACCAACTATTTCATAGTTTCATATGATAGGTGAAAAATTCAATTAAAATTGGGTACCCTGATGTCTTTATTTATTCCTGCGTCACCTACGCAGTTAACTAAAAGTCTCTAACTGTACATTTATCATTTCGATTGGTAGAATAATTAGGATTTGGTGAGAAATTTTTTATCGATTTTACCTTGCTATACCCATTTTTTAAAATCTGCCTACTTTCTATATGCGTTTCCAAAACTAAAAAAAAAAACTAAAGAGCTTATGGTAATTTTAGTAACACTTTTTCTTCAAATTTCTAATAAAGAATGTTTTGTATAAATGTATCTGCATGAAAGAGCAATCTGAGCCCCTATGTTTCTCTGAAAGGGATGTCTCAATGAGAAACAAAGGAAAAGTGCCAGCATTTGTGGGAATATAACCGCCAATACTGGCAATTTGAAAATTAAATAACCTGAAAAACCCGAAAAAGTAGTTACAGGATAATTAAAAAGGTAACGGAATTTTGAAAGAATACTGTTAGTTGAGGGAATGGTGGAAAAGCGTGCAGCAGAAAAAGTTGACTGAATTTCCCGAACAAGTATTACCCAGTCTACAAGAATATCTATCAAGCATTCGGATAGTATGGAAGGTAAATGTTATTTTACAATTTACACCAAACATAGATTTCACGCGGTGAAGATGAATTTCAGTTAATCTGTAATAATGCTGCATGTATAAACATAGTATTTTTTCAGAGTGGTGGAAGGCTAACTAATTTACGCAATATTCCAAAAGAAAATATTTTATTTCGATCGGATATTGCGCAGTTCGCATCACTTTCAGGTCATCTAATGATGACCCGGGAAAAATTAACTCTTTTTTGTTGGAAATTGACAGTCATATTGTGTTACTGGGGAGAGGTTACGAGATAGTATGTTGATGATATTTAGGAAATAATTCACTTCATTAAATTTTTATTTGCGGAAAACTGACAGACTCCCGCAACAATGAAATCGAGCTGTAAGGAGTCAAATACAATCATGACTCTGAAACTTAGTGAGAAATGATAATATTCTTGCGTTACTGGGGTGAGGCTATGAGATAATATGTTGATGATATTTAAGAACTAACTTCGCTTCATTGAATCTTTTTTTGTTCGTAGGACTGACACAATCTGGCATTGATAAAATAGAGCTGTATGGAATCACATACAATTCACGACTCAAACTTAGCTCTGCAATTGTGCATGAGTCCATTATCTTGGTGAAGGATATCGCATTTGGGAATTATTTATGGTGAAAAATTGATGGTATTGTTGTGTTACTGGGGTGAGGTTATGAGATAATATGCTGATGATATCTAAGAGCTAACTTCACTTCATTAAATATTTTTTGTGCGTAGAACTGACAGAGTCTTGCATCAATAAAATAGAGCTGTACGGAATCACATACAATTCACGACTCTGAAACTTACAATTAGTGAGAAATTGATAGAATAGTTGTGTTGATGGGATGAGGATATGAGATAATATGTTGGTGATATCTAAGAGCTTACTTCACTTCATTAAATATTTTTTGTGCGTAGAACTGACAGAGTCTTGCATCAATAAAATAGAGCTGTACGGAATCACATACAATTCACGACTCTGAAACTTGCGCTGCAATTGTGCATGAGCTCACCATCGTGGTGGAGGAAATCGCATTTGGGAACCTCCCCTTGGCCATTCTTACGCCGCCTTGGAAGTCTTCCCGCTGACTCATTACGCAAACGTTCCTACCCCCTCCCCACTCAGTGTCTCCACTCAAGAGAGGAAAGGGGCAGGAACAAATGAATGCCATTTCTCTTCACTCTCCGGGGCAGGAGAAACGAGTGCTCCACGACGATGCCCAATTGGCTCGGAAGGGCACTCCAATGCGACAAGTTCATTATTTTTGGCCCTTTATCCCTCACTCTGCTTATCCTCCACTCCTCCTCCTGTGATGCGCAAAATATGAGAAACAGCGGTCCACTCAATTATCGGGGTCGCGCCAGATTCAGCATCCAAAAGAGAGAGATACAAAACCTTCCTTTTATCCCTCCGCAAGAATAATGGACGGAAACTGGAATCCCGCCTTGCGAAACATATGCCGTATTTGCGAGGATGATGGCTCGTGTAATAACCGATACTTAAGCAGCCCTCTGGCTCCACGAGGAGAGACGAAATAAATGCTACAATCTAGCCTCACGATTCTTCATTCTAGTCTATTCGTAAAAAGGGCGATTTCGCGGTGACAGCAGTGATAATCGACTAAGGAGACTGAAAATTGAAGTAATTTTCCACATACAGAACATAAGAGATGGCAGATATATTTTGAGAAAGCAGAATTAGCAGATGAATAGAGGCTCGTCTTAGGTCTATAATAATCTACTCTGCCTAAAAGACACCGAGACATAGTTTTTATCTCCATCTTAGAGGTCGACTAGCATGATTCGTTTCCAATGTGAATGAAAATAAAAAAAGACAGAAATGTGTTACTCGCAAGAAGAAGCATACGCACATGAAAATAAACAGAGTAATTTTCGTTTCTTGATGAGTTGTGCACAGAAAAACCAAAAGAGGCTCAGCTCAGGTAATCAAATATAAATTTTAACAAAACAATAAAAATGAAAGACGCATTGGTGCAGAAAAACACGCTCTGTTGGTTTACAAATTTTAAAAGGGTGGCGTTCAAGGGAAGAATAACTGTGACCTCCACCATGTATTATGAAGCACACTATATACGGCTCTATAATGCAGTGGTGCATTGATTTTTGGCGACATAATAGAGAATATATGTAAGATAAATATATTTAGATTCACATCATAGTTTCTCCTAACAGCCTCATCTACAATCAAATTGTGGCCCAAAAAATGTAAAACAATATAGAGAACGCAATAAAGATAAATCCTCGTTGATCAAAGGGATATGGGAACTAAAACTTCAGCGATCCATGAGGTGGACAGTGATGCAGATAGCGTCGAGGTTACATTAACAGATTTGAAAAGAGCGTAAAAGCTTAGTTTTAGAAATAAGTGTATAAAGGCCGTTTTACACGGGGCACATCATTGCGTAATCTGACGTGTGTGAAGGCGCAATCAACATTACTTCGTGTAAAGCAGTAAATTGCTGGAACACATGCGAGAATGCTTGGGTGCGAGACGGAAAAATAGCTCCTGCATTAATTCCAAGCTCGCATTCTCTCAATTTCAACATGCTAACCTGCGCAATGACGTGCCCCGCGTTAAACGGCCTTCACGTATAGTGTAGGCGTCGAATATGTACACCGAAAAGAGGGGTTTTTAAGATGACCAGGAGTGCTTGGCGAGTAAAAAAAGAGAGCTCTACTATATACTGTGGAAGAGTGTGCGAGCGAGCGAGCAATAAAAAGATCCATCTTCGCATTCCCCATCAGACCGCTAGGGGGAGGCAAGAGGAGAGAGATTTGGCAAAAAATTCAAAGGGGTAGGGCGAAGGAGGGGTTATAGGTGGTGGGGTGGGGAAATGAAAGGCGGGGGATGGAAGTTTAGCGGGAGCCGGAAGAGAACTATTCAACGCACGCGCTTCTCGGCTATATCACGGCGGAGCGGGCGGTTATGGGATTTTTATCATCTCGGGCACTGCGACTCTCAGACATCCCGCACCGTTCTCATTTCCATCTATTTTTCTTCTCACACATATACGTTCACAAATATATATCCAATCTTCCACCCCGTTAGCCCCACGCATACCCAAAGCAGTCGCCACCCCCCACCCCTCCTTCTACTTTTACTCTCTTCCTCTCTTTATCTCTCTCTCTCTCTACGGCCGCGGGTCGTAAAAATAAACTAAGTCTCAAATTTCAGACAACCGCCATCCATCCCTTAACTCTGTCTCTCTACCGCGTCGTCACGTTCTTGAGCCGATTCCAACACATTCGCAACGATCTCACGCGGAGTTGGTGGTGAAAAATTTCCCATCAACCTTATATGTCTTAATGAAAGTGTAATTGACTGAATTGATGGGAGTAGGCCTAGTCCCGAACTGAAGAGGCAGGTCCAATCTGGGCCAGCTCAGCGAACTCGCAAAAAAACACTCCAAGTAAACCTGCCGCAACCGGTAGAACACTTAAAAGATGATAATGGGATAATCCAGAATATAATTTCCGTTTTGTTCTGTATGCTTCTATGGTAACTTTTATCCAAATTTGGTTTTAATTATACAATAGAGTGGAACCCCTTGAATACAATGAGATTTGAAGGACAGCAGTGGTGTTTTAAACACGGTCACAACGCGTAATTGAAATGTAGTTTCGACGTCGCGTTCTCACGTTGCTGTATGCGGAGTGATTCAATTTATTCATGCCCGTGGTTTCAAATCGGTTGTAATTCATCAGAAGTGAGTAATGTAAGTAAGTCAGTGGTTTGGAAATGGGTTCGTGAATTTAAAGGCGGGAAAACATTCACTTGAGGCAGTAAGGTAGCCAGGAATTTCGTTCGGGAGGGGGGTGGAGGGGTCCAAAACCAGGGTGAAAATTAAAAAAAAAAAGTCACCAAGTATTTAACTAATTTTAACACTTTATATAATCGAAAAAAATTAATTTTTCAAAGAAATCTTTTGTAAATTCATGATTTTTCGGTATTTTGTTTTCTCTTATGAAGGAAAGAAATTGTATTTTTATATTTGGGGGGGGGGTTTCCGGTCCTCCCCACTCGCTATGCCACTGAATTAATGATGGAATTGACAGTGACTTGAAGAAAACGTACGGCCTGAAACCGCACGTTCGTTAATCAAATTAAGAACTTGGGATCAATTTTGTGAAGATTATCTGACCCATCCTCCTAGTTCTCCCGAAGTAGCCCCACCAGACTTTCATATGTTCACCAAAATGAAGAAAGGCTTAGGCGGAGAACGTTTAACAAGTTACGAGGAAACAAGCAGCCACCAACTGGACGAAGGATATGGAGGAAGAGTTTAAGAATTGGAATTTTAATGCCTTATTTATCGGTATACGAAGTGTACTGAGTTATCCGGAGACTATGTGGGAAAATAATACACATATTCAAGAACACTTTCTGTAAATTTGACGTTTTTTCAGTTAAAAATCGATTTAAAACTGAAAACTTATTCCTTAAAAATATTCAACATTAACACAGCTAAGAATTTATTCTTGCAAGTTTCGAGAAAATAAATTCAGTAATTCGAACAAAGCAGTCATACAATTAAAATTCACCAAAAAACAAACACATTATGTAGCAGACTCATTGTCTCCATTCTACTCACAAATTACTTTTTATTACGAATCATGACGTGGTACAGTTGGGGTAAAATGACCTAAATAAATGAGCCAGATTCTCCGGCACGAAATTTATGCGGAGGAGATAATCGTGGAAATACTGAATCACAGATATATACACCCGCAAAACAATCTCATGATCAAGACCTGTTGAATGGATTATAATAGACTATCGACGGAACACGCGAAACAGGATGGGTCCTCAGAGAGGAAAGGAGAGAATAACTACGAGAATCAAGGAGCGCCTCCACTGGATTCCCGGCCCTGAGAGTGAAAGCCACGCGGACAGATTGCCGTGAAATGGAAGCGTCTAAGGGCGAGGAAATAGGCTGCGTATGACGTCACGTCTCGGGGACGGCAGTTTCATTTCCGCAAGAAGAGCCCGGAGGCAGAGAGAAGGAGGAGGAGGAGGAAGGATAGGGCGAAGAGGAAGAGAGAGTGCGGCCAAGGGAGAAGGGAGAGGAGGATAAAGAGAGAAAGGACTAAGAGCTTTCCGGTGCGGATTTCACTCATAGGGATTGTCGGGAGGGAGCATAGAAGAATAGGAAAGAAATAGCGTTTATTGTCACAGGGAAAAATAGCTCCTATTGCGCAGAAATATACTGTGTAACTATTACTATACATTACACTCTGTATCAGTAGCGTAGTCAGGATTTTGAAATGGGGGAGGTTACCGGAGAGTTCGGGGCCCTTCCGGGAAAACACCACAGGGCAAAGAGGTGTCCATGGGTCCTCTTTTGAACGCTCAACGGATGGTTGTAACCCGGATACCAACCATGGCTACGCCTCTGCTCTGTATTACCCGTTATTTTCAAGCGAAAAATGCAAATATAATACATAGTATGTAGCATACAGAAATCAAATGTTTGTCTCTGTGTTATATAAAATAAATTAGTACATAAGCCCCAAATACTGTGATAATGAGTGCATCTAAGCTAAAAAATCAAAACGGGCTATGAATTCCTAAAATTTTACCAGCCTCAACTCCAGAACTTTTTACAAACCATTCCTCAATCCAGTCATAAGATACACATGCGAATGATCAGTAACAATTCATTGTTATCTTAGACCGATTTCAGTCTTCAACATGAAATTTATTATACATATTAACAAAATTATTGGTTAAAGCCTTTTACGCCTATTTCTTCTTACAGCTAACATTTGATAATCTTCAAATAATTTAACAGTAGGTTTTTGAGTGAATTAACTGACAAAGTCCAAGGATTCAGTCGTCCACTTCGTGCGCAAACGTGACATCATCATCACCAAGAAATCAAAGCCACGGAATGGAATCGTCAAAATATTGATATTTTTCACTCAGGCCCAAATGGTATCACACGACAATAAAATAAGATTGATGAACGAGTCTATTAAATCAAAATTTGACATTTTGCCTTTACGCGTTGCGTGCGGTAGTGTTTATAACCCTCGCTCCCCTCTGTTCCGGCATTTGTTTTAACCCGGGCAATTTTATATGCACTTTTCACTTTGAAGTGCCATTGTTTCTTATGTTTTAGCAATTTTTAATGGAATTTTTTGCACTTACTCAAATATAATGCTGGTGCCAAATCTTCTTTGGTGTGATGCCAATGCGTGAAAGTATGAACTTCGTAAACATGAAAATTTAATCAAAAAATATATACAGACATTATAAAAGTGAACAATTTATGTACATTTATATGAATGATAGTTGCCCGTTTATACGAATAAAACATAAAATATTAAATGAAATTGGCAAAATAATAGGAGTCAACAGTAAAAATATGAATTCTTATTATCGGTTCTTAAAGGCCTGTTTACACGGTACATTAACACGTACGGGTTAATGTCTAAATGTATGACCGCGATAATGAACGCCAAAATGCACTGTGTAACCACCCAACTTGAGCGAATGCATGCACAGAAAATGGAACCTATTCTAATTTGGATCATACATTCGTACATGATCCGTTCCGGACCACACAAATCATTCATGCAACAAAGAAATTAACTCGTACGTGTAAATGTAACTTGTAAACAGGCCTTAACACATGGCTCAGGAAAAATAAAGATTCTAGTGATCCGTACGCAACTTGTTAATGATAAGCAATTTCTTCGGAGAAAGAAGGAGTTAATGTAAGAGGCAAGGAAGAGAAGGAAGAGAAAGAGAGAGAGAGAGAAGTGAATAATCCAGCCCGGATGTCTCGAGGGGCAGGGAAGACGAGGGTTGCGAGGAGAAGAGGTGTTCTGGGAGTGGTGTCAAGCGTATAGCCTGCGTGACAGGATAAGCCGGGCATTGCGAAGGGGACAGCTCGGCGCGGTGTGGTTGGCGTCAGAGAGATAGAGAGTGCATGCGCGAGCATGCGAGTTTTGGATATGGGAAAGCGGTTTTGGAGAGAGAGGTTAAGAGGACGCATCACTTCCTCTCGACCGGTATCTTCTCGTGACGTACTACTAGGTTTAGAACTATACTGTAAGCTTGAAAATTTCAGGGTAGGTATATAGGTACTAATGTAAACATCAAAATTTCCCTTCATCACAAATTTGCAAATTTAACGCCAGTGTTTTCTCCGATACAAAATTATTATCTGTGCATAACGGAAAATTTGTAACTTGGCTCGAGGGATGGAAATTCCATCACTTTTTCCATCACTCGGTACGTAGGTAGGTACCTTTTATAGTCGCTGAAACTAATGTTGGCACCAGTGGCGTAACTATGGAGGCAATAATGGGGATAGATCCCCCATAAATCCTCAGAGAAGTAAAAAAAATATTCAAAAATCTAGTCTAGTTTTGACTTATAATAACTGCATCTACATAAAGTTAATTTTTAAGTGCCAAAATGGTGTAAAATGTATTTGCAGGCATATCATTTTTCACAAATTTTTACGGACCTCCCGTTTCCTGTGGGGGTGTGTCGTCCCCCAGGGCCCCTATCCCCCCCAAAGCATATTGCTAGTTACACCACTGGCTGGCAAAATCATTCAGCCGAGCACAATGCACGGTCGCTAACAGAGATTGTATGGCCACGCTAAGCTTTTAATTTATTGACAGTTGCAAAAACAGTAAAGATGACAGTATATAAAGTGTCTCTCCAATTCTCTCCGATTCAAGCTTAATTAGAGACAGGTTAAGTGACAACGATTCGTCTCGTTCACCCATTATAATCCAATGTGAGATAATTTGATAATTTTGAGAATGGATATCTTTAAGAGCGACACAGATAACATAATATTAGACCCATACTGTATTTCCAGGTCCGATAGAAGCGATAAATTAAGAGAGATGTTTTGCCAAACGGAAATATCTGGGAATTCGTACCCGGAACCACAAAGGACTTTAATAAACACTAGTCCCAACTTCGTTAGAGCACTTCATTTTTTTTGCTGTAAACGGCTGGTGTCCTAATACCCCCTGCCACACGCCTTTTAGGCGGCTTGCGGCGTATTATGTAGATGTAGATGTAGAAATGTTGCCTGGAAGTAACATCAAAAATGTATACCGTCGCAGCTATATTCAGGAAACATTTGAACTACATATTCTTCTATGCAGTGAAGGTCAATGGCGAAATATATAGCTCCCATATTAATTATGATAGAGTCGAAAATTTTCGCTTTTTTCAAATGAAAAGTCTTGAAATTTAATTACTTCCCGAAGCAGTTCTGTGTTAGAAAGGGTTGATTGCGTCTCTACCTCCACCCTCTTTCGTCCAGCCTTCCCAACTTCCAACCAACCCCTGTACATCTCCTCTTTGTTGTCGCTGGTGTAGTGAGCAGAGGTGGGAGCACATTTCGAGCATAATTTCTCTCCATACCGACAAGAACGTTTTGGAGCACCATGTGAGTGAGTCGAATTGGACCGAGGCCTTTTTTCCCTCACGCACTTAACCTTGCGAGTCTTTCTCACTGCCCCTTCTCGAACCTTCTCTCATCCTAGAGCACTACATGTTTCCCGCGGTTAATCCTCGAAGATGAGGTTGACGGCGAAAACCCAACATGTCCCACCATAATGCCCCCATATGTCCCATAACGCACCTTTAGCCTATTAGTAGTCGGTGCTATTCTAACGGAGTGCGTAATGTAAAATATGATTTATAGACTTGATTTGATAAATGCTATTTAAACTGGAAATAAATTTATAAGATTCGCTTAGGAATAATACGTAAATACATTAATTACTATCGACCATTGTTTCACCAATTGATCGCAAGTATCCTATATTCCTGAAAATGTGATCGGTATTGACTATATTTTCAGTGTGGAACCTAAAAGGTATAAAAAAATGAATAAACTAATTTATGAAGCTTATCTCAGCCACTTGAATCAAGCGAGTGTTGCCTTGAGCTTCGGTAAAATCGGTGACAGAATCAAGAAACTTGTATATCGTAATGGCATGGGATAGGCCCGGAGGGCAAAAGGTCTTTGGTCAGATTCCACCGAAATTCCGCGGGACTGGCATTTAAATAAACAATTTAGTATTTACCTAATTTTTCAAACGTAACTCTTGAAATTTTGAGGTACCTATAAAATGAATTTTTGGAAGGATGCGAAGCGTTAAAACGCACCAAATTTTCAGAAGAGAAATTATTAATTAAATAATAAAGGTATTAATAATCCTTATTTAAGCCAAGCGCTACCTGCTAGCTGGGTACTCTGCTACCTGCTAGCAGCCTGCATCTTATCGGTGCTCATAGCCTCGCACCAAGGTGGCCTCACACGGCGGCAGCTGAAACCAGAATGGCGCCACACGGGCTTTTCCCGGCATTCATACTTAGCCGTCGCGTTTTCATGCGCTTGAAAATTTTCACTTTTCATTTAATCGCAAAAAATAGATATCGTCGTTTAACAATCTAAAAGCGTGAAATACGTACTCCAAGAGTAATAATCTTATGATTTAAGCAATGAAAAAATTGGATACCACCCTATTGCCTTTTTTCCTAAAAAATTACCATCTTCTCCTGCGGTTCAACCGAATGGGCTTACTCAGGAATTCACTCATAAAAGCTACCCAAAGCAACCGAAATCCATGACGTACATTTTTATTCAGCTCTATCGCTGCCTATCACGGCTTTCCACGAATTTGTTTCAGGAAATATCTCCTGCCAGAATTTCCATCCCCAAAACACTGACGCTATTTCTCTGCCGGCTCACTATTTCATTTTCTTCCTTTGTATCGCGGGAGGAAGGCTGTCTTTCAAGGCGAATGAAGACGAAGAAAGGAGGATCGATGCAAGCCAATTGTATACATTTATTCTTCTTGGCTGACTCCTTTTAGACAGGCATCACCATTTTGATACTCGAGGCGGAACACATGGCTTTCTTCCTATCATAAATGCAAAAGAAAGTTTTTTTGTACCCATGTACCTCAGACCAATCATTTTTCTCCATTCATTCCATCAAAATCTGCTTTGTGGTCAAAAACCGTAACAGCTACGGAATTTTTCAGGTAACGGGCGATATTTTTTCAGCAAATACGATGCATACACGCCAAAGAATATACTTCTTCAAGCAGAAGACCTCCATTCAATGCATAATTCCTGAGAAAAAAATGAAAACCAGATTCTTAAAATGGAATGTATATAATTTAATTTTATATTTTACATAAATTACTGTTAACAATCAAAGAAAGTATACTTATTCCAGTCATTACCTACATCTTTGTGTGGATTGAAATTTTTTTCATTTGACAAATATCCTGATTTTAAAGTCGGGTATACTCGGCATGCCCTTCATTAATACACTAATCGCGATAGGTGTTTTACAGAGCGCTATTTCGGTATGAAAAATATAATAATTGTTTTGATATTAGGGTGTGAAGTTAAAAGGTAGAAGATATTCTGGGTACTGGATGCAGGTGTCATTTCATGAGCAATAATGATTATCATTCATGGTATGGCCACATTTTAACAATAGATAGCAGACAAATCCTCAGAAATGCCCACTCTGTGCGAAAGTGTACAGCACATCTACTATCATGCAAAAATTTGCAAATTCATAATATGGCACTGGAGCTATTTCTCAGAATCTATAGAACTGCCGGAACTAAAGTATTAGCCTGATATTTTTGATATAAATACTCATAATACTCATAATTGTGTTAACTTATCACAAATAAACAAAGTCGATTTGCATATGGTAGAGGATTAATAATGATCTTTAGTAACAGCTACTCTATAGCAAGATAGAGCAAAATATTCCAGACGTAAGTCAGGTGACATTGAACTCATAACACTCCCATAAAATTGGAACGAAAGGAAGTATTCAAATAATAAAGATAATCCTGATTACCGTTGAATAAGCGAAGATTATTTCGTAGCCTAAATTTTTGTGAAATCAGTGCACACGAAAATCGGGCCAGAAAAAGATATCTTTCCTATCCAAAGTGCCACTATCTTTTTGGCTCAAAGGTCTAGGAAAACTTCTCTTCTCCCTTACATCCCTCAGCCTCAAAGGTAATAACTCATCGCAGGCTTCAAAAGCCTTACGGTCTTCACATCTCCACATCAAAGGATGCTCGCTCAATACTTTTACCCCTCATGCATCAACCTTTAAAGCAGTTATTGCTCCGTGAGGGTCTTGTGAGAAATAAGAAACTTCTTGGTGGAAAGAATTTAGAGTCGGATGAAGTAAAAGAAGGATAACTCACGGAAGCGTCCCGAGGAATGAAAACTGGCGTATATTAAAAGCGCATTCGTCTTTTTCCCCGGCTAAAATATCTCAACGCAAGTGCAAACTGGCCTCGCGAGACGTTGAAAGGAAATGGTGGTCATTTTTAGACTGAAACAACTCATTCACGCCAAGGAACTTCCAAGAGGCATACCTTAAAATTGCTTCAAAGATACAACGTTTTACTCAATGGTTACTTAATATTTTACATTAGAAATACTTAACTGTGAGCATTCAAAATTGGAAGTGGTCATACCAGGTAGTACCGAGGAAAATATATCTTGCGATGCTAAAAAGCATTGAATTCCATACCCAAGTGATAAGAGGAGCAGTTGTTCCAGTAAATCACCTTTTCTAGGATAATGTCTTCGTAATTATTTATCACTTATTGCAATCATTTTACTTTTGATTATTATGTTCACAAGGTCTCATGGGAATACAAGGAATTCAAGGGGATCATAAATTAAAGAGATACATGCCATTGATTCCTCAAGTAAATAACTTACGCTCAGAAAGACAAAAATAACAATAAATTACAATGATAAACAAAGCATTACAATAATAATTTAAAGCTCTAATAATAAACGATGCGTAATAATTTTATTTTTTTCGTGCATCCGGAATTTAGATATATTAACACTATAGCGTAAGCAACATATAATCACGCATTGAAAATTTTAACAATGAAATATAAATTCTAAGGTATTCCAGCCGTGTCTACCAAGAATAACAAAAAATCTTACAATAAATAATGGGGGTGGTAACCTATAAAAATAATTTAATTATTAATATAAAAGTCACCGTCAAAATTAATGAAGAATGTAGGCTTATATTTTCTAAAGTTAAAACAAAAAAAAAATTAAATACGCAATAAATAGGAATCCAAAAATATTCCACTGCATTTGAAAAATGTTTAATCTGATGCCGCATTGTGAGATTTGATTCGCGTGGGCAATAAAAATCAACCCTGTTCATAACGATGACATACTAGCGGATAATATCACAAACATTTCCATAAATGTCTCGAAAATTATTTTTTAAGTTTTCAATATCACAAACTTCATACATTTTTGAGAGAAGATAGCGTTACAAAATTGGGATTGCCGTTACGAAGTTCATAAAATTTGGAAGATGGTTTTACAGGAAATAATGATATAGCAGCAAAACTGACAGACAGAAAACGCACCCTATAATTAAAATATCATCTTGGACATGACCTACAACAGAATCGCACGTTTCCCCTTTAGATAGTATCTAAAAATACATTTATGCAACACTCACCTGTGTAGATGACATACATCTTGACAGGAGAGTGGAATAAATTGAGCTAAGGCGAGTATAATCTTTCCGATCTCGAATCCACAGTCCGTGTCGTTACCGGCGGAGTAACAGAATAATGACAGGATGGAATTCTGTACGAAGTTTCTACATATGGTGAAAACTCGTAATCTGTGGCTTAACTTTCACCAGCACCATGAGGAATTCGCAATGGAGGGCTGAAAAATTGGCTAATGAAACCTATTTCCTAATCCTATGAAAATAATAATAATCAACAAATCTGCGTATGACAATAAACTAAGTACGTTTTATTCAAATGTTAATGCATGGAAAACCATATTTTACGTCGCATGACACTGTGAATGAAATCAGAATGGCAAGCGTAACTAATTATGCCATCATTGCCAGCTTTTTCGATGGTTAATACTCAAATCATAAAAAGCATAAATATTGCTTCAATCACTCAATTCGTGAAGACTGGTGCTTCCAATCAACTTCAAACTGGTGTTTAAAGTTTCCACCAATCGTAATAAAAATTTGACTCATTTCAAAGCTATTCGATCCCCTTTGACTCAAGTTTGCACGCTTTGGCAACGCCGTCGCAAATCGATCATTTCGTCGAAAAATT
This sequence comes from Ischnura elegans, assembly GCF_921293095.1. Lineage (NCBI taxonomy): Eukaryota > Metazoa > Arthropoda > Insecta > Odonata > Coenagrionidae > Ischnura > Ischnura elegans. The sequence continues at coordinate 56,022,310 of NC_060248.1, forward strand.
CCCATAAGGATATCCGGCTCCGGATTACGTAACAGCGCCTTTTCCATTCCATAACATCGCCTACCTTTCCCGGTTCCGAGAATATATTCATGCACAAACACACGCAGGGATATGGCCGGAGGATTTCATTTAGGGTCACCCCATGCGAAAAGGTCTCCAATAATAAGTGGAGAGACTTTGGGGAGCAAAAGGGAAGGGGTTGGAGCGATGGACACGCAAGAGAAAGGGGTGGGTGGACGGAGGTTGGGGCGAGGGGTACTCTGAGATCGGAGAGGGAGCAGAAAAGGCACAGCATAGCGAGGATAGAGGCGGGGAGGAGGTTGTCCGATAGACAAGGACTCGTTCCCCGCCGAATAAGTGGGGTTTTCGGGGAGTCCTGGCGGAGGAATGCGGGATGACGATCCGTCCGCCGGTCGAGTCCTCGCCCGGGGCAGATATACCTTCCCCTACTATCCCCTGCTATCAGTTTCCCCTGGAGTTCTATTCCATTATCTCCCCACAGATCATGCGTTTCAACCGCTGGTTCATCATCAGTTATAAGCGGATTTAGGGGGGGCATTTTCCCCCCCTCCAGACGCTTAAAAAATAGACGATATTTTTAAAACAAATATTAATAAATATTACATTTTAGCATAAAAGTTATAAATATTTGCATATAAATAACTATTATATTACAATAAAGAGTATATTTCACATAATAATTGCTATATGTAGTTTTTAATCCCAAATATGAGATGACCATTTACCTGTCAGACCCTTATGCCCCCCACCCCAGAAAAAATCCTGGATCCGCCCTTGTCATCAGTCACACACACTGATCAGGGTATGTACCGGTTGATAACCCAGCGGTTGCAATGCGTTGTACCAAAGTAAAACTCATGAATATTACAAGGGGATCCTCAAGTCGTCCTCTACATATGTTGTCGCCCACCGCGCATTTAAATTGGTTTACAGAAGCCGCTACTCGCGACGCTGATGCACAAATTGATCCGAGTTTCACCTCCTAATCTCCTTGTATATTTCCGCATTACTCGATCTATTAAGTTTGAGTGTACCGTAACTAGCTATGTTAACTTTACGGACACACCCACAATGCACAAATCGTGCGAAAAATGCACATAGAAAAAAATAATTCGCCTTGACCGGGATTCGAACCCGTATCCCCCAATTTCGGGTCGAGTGCTTTAATCAGTTAAGCTACCAATTTTTATTTCAATATTTTTATCTAAAACCACATTTTGAAAGCTGCTAACCTTGATTTCTTCGGAGGTTTTCTCTTCCCCTCCTGTCCCCTGCTTTGACTCTTCCCCTTATCAGTTCGATTCCTTTGAGCTCCCCCACAGCACCCCAACCTTTCTCTCTCTCCACAGGACTCGAAAAGCCTCTATCGACCGAAGATACTGTCCGCATTCGACACTGATTACTTTATGGCCAAAGACTTTTGATGAAGCCGCAGCGCTCAAAAAAGGGAGAGCTTTCCCGGAAGCCTTTGCCTGATTCTCTGCCGCCCTTCTCTCTCTTCTTCTGACAAAAACGGATGATTCCCGGGGTTATTTCAGGCGCGAAGTGTCTAACAAACAAACCTTGAGATCCTGTCTGTTAGTTTGATCGTGGGAAAATCTAGGTTTCATCGTATAAATCTTCATTAGCTGACCGCTTCAGCGAAGTTACCTAATTTGAGTCAATATTCGGAATTTTACGAGAGACAGTAGTGGAGTGATGATTTAATTAGTATCGGCGCGTATTTTTGGAGACGGAGGCAGAACTAAACGCGGAGTAAACTTATATTCAAAATTTTAGAATAGCTTCTTAACATTTCTTCCTGTTTCCACTTCATTATAACTAAGGAGGCAACCTAGAGATAGTCTAAGCTACTAATCGAATCAACGAATCGATCGAAGATAAATTGGGAAAATATGCATGTATAAACTATGGATTCATTTTTAGATTCTACGGTTTCTCTTCCGTGCAAGAGGTGGGAATTAGTACCTGTAATTTTCTGGTTCAACCTAATGAAAACATTGATGATTGTAGCGACATTTTAAACATTTTATCACTGGACATTTAAAGTGATGCAGGAGAAATTCCATTCCCGAGGCTATTAACTCCTTCAGAAAAATGCCCAAAGCGCAGAAACTCAGCCATGAATGGAAAACGTCCGGATGATGAAGTAAAACAGCAAAAATCACCATTAAAAGGAAGAGAAGCATTATATATCTTAAAAAAATGAATAATCAGAGAAAATATCGTAGACTACGGTACCATTCAATTAAACGTAACATTTTTCAAACATTGTATTGATATCGGAACCTTTAAAACTTTAAAGAACAGCACGCTAAAAGCTAAAATTATTAACTACGAGTACCAATGAAAATTTTAATCGGCATTTATTCAATACTGAATAATGGCTTACAAAGGACTTCTTCCTCTGTCAACTTACAGAAAACTGAAGGGCAATGGAGAAAGAATCTAAAATAGGATCGGAGATGTATCAGAAAACCATCAATCTATAAACTCTTCATTCAACCCTGGAGCATATGAAACAAGAAAACACGAAAATTCAACGTTCCGCCTTTTTACATACATCCCCTGGCTGCCACACGAAAGCTTCAGCTCGCGAAACAAATATAGAGGATACACAAGGCACCAGGTGGTCACGAACTGACCTATCGAATTGCGAGCGAGATGAATCCACATTTTCTCTCGGCCTCCTCTTCCCTCGACTCGACAAAAATGTTCACCGCCGCTTCCCTCCCAAAAGGCAACATCTCCTCCTTGAATTCCCCGCTCGCCTTCCTTCGGCTACCTTTGAGTGTGAGGGACCGCCCGCGCACGAGCAGACCTCGTACAAACGTGTCTCGCGCCAGAACGAAGCGACGCGTGATAATTCCGCATGCCTGTCCACAAGAGCTCCCGGAGCGGCAGTCACTTCCAATATGTCACATGCTCGGTTGTCTTCTTGCCCGGGAAGAGAGGAAAGAGCACCAGACGGAAGCGAAGAAGATCTCTCTCTCTGGCTCTCTTGAGAGATAAAAATAATAATAAACCCCGACGGTTTCAACGCTAACCTCGCGAGATGTATGTACGGGGCGATACAGAAGGGTATCCCGCTTTACGACGACGCCAACCGCGAAGGCAGTTACTTCGAGCAGGAGAGAAATATCAGGTTATGTTAAGGTGGCGTCGTCTCATCTCCTTTTAGAATGTGATCCTCCTCTGGTCTCGCCAGCTGCGTTGTGTCAGAGGGAAATTTGCTAGAGTTAAACTCCTTCCTTGTTACGTGTACACGAATCGTGCCGAGCCAAATGAAGGGGTTTCATTCGGGGAATCAGAGGGTTTTACGAAAAATCCTTATCAATGTAAAATCCGGTAACATTATACTTTCATTTAAACGCCAATTTTCGTTGATCTTCACCAAATTTAAAATATATGAGGGAGTGAGAAGCCTAGGGGTACAAGTGTATTTTTTTTCAATGGAGTTAGGTAAAGTTAATTGTTAAAATAAATACACAAAAACATGGCTGCTAAGGGATACAAGTGAGTTTATGTACTGTGAAGACATCGAGTGGAAGTTAAATGCACTACTAAGTATCTAATTGATCTCGTTTGTTTTCTATAGCTAATTTCTGTGCCTAACTCTGTTTAAAAAAGCAGAAATCATTTGTACCCCTTGACTTCTCACGCACTCATATAACTTATTTCACATTCTAAAAAATCCTAGGGTTAGGCGAAACCGCTGCGACAACAATAAACATATGATAAATACGTAACCATCTTGATTTAGGGGTGGTATCTTTACGACGCAGGAGACATTATAGATGACAAACGACGATCGAAAACAAAATCCTTCTAACGACATCCATTGCTGCTAGCACGACCGACTATAAAGAAGCGGGTTTATCCACTTAATATTAGACAAACGGATTTAAAAGTTGGCAAAATGCCTTTGACTGTTGTAATATTAAGGAAATATATACATTCATTTCTCAAAACGGGAGATACTGTCACATAAAATCCTACCCTCAAAGACCATGATTGAAGTATTAACTTATAATGACACACCTCGGGGTGTAATAGGCTGCACCATACCGAGCAATAAGCCAAAATTTTTGACGACATCAACTTTATTGACTTTCGAATATACGCCCATGAATCACAAGGAGGGAATTAGGACATAAATCATGTATTAATTGTATTAGAAATGAACTGTGGAAGGCAAAGTGAGATTTTATCAAAAACTTGATATGCCATTGTTTTGAGTGAAATGGCATGCTATGAAAGATTTAATCATATTATTAGATTTTAAAAATAGGTGGGAAAAGTTGCACGGTAAAAGTGAAACCACATTAACAATAAAAATGAAGAAATCATCAAAAAAATCTGATTGGTTCTTTTACAGTGCAGATAGCGGCCAAATAAATTTAAAAAAACAACCAGTAAAGAAATAAAGTTACCTGGCACGAGAATCATGTGCGTTGTGTTATTTCGCTTATCTGCCCTTACCTGCAAGTAGAAAGAGCATATATTAGTTTCATTCATTAAACTATTAACATTAACTATTGCATTAATACGGCAATAAATAGTGAAAGTCAGTTACCTATAGAAGATTTATGTACATATACTAACAATAAATAATAAAATGGAGTTTTCCCTCATTACATTAGGTTGAATATAGTCATTTAAATAAATTTAATTAGGTGTGTATTTTGAATTAATTTTTGCAGGAGCTATAACATAACTAATTCGTTACAATCCTTGTTATAGCTCCATTGTATTGGATTCAAAAATAAAAATTTGAATATGCCAGATTATCTTGAAGATGGATCTGAGAGTAGCATTTTGTAAATATTTCCATGGAAAATTCATAACCCTTTTTTTTAAGACAGTATTTTAGATACCATCCGAGAAATCATAGATTAATGAACCTGGATGTAATAATCAACCTAATTTTTCCCACGCAAAAATTCGCGATAAAATTTTGAATTTTCTTTTACCTTTACCATCACTCTAAAACTGGAAACTTCCCTATTCCTTAAAATATGACTACTTTTTCTATTTTAAACAAGAAACCTCGCGTTTATCTGGTCTGAAGTGTGACAATATCCAAGGAAAGAGCGCAGCTAAAAGGGGTATGAATATCCTTAAGGATGTGACGTAAAAATGTAGAATTCAATAATAGATACCCACATCAATTTTGCTTTCAACATTAATGGGGAAGATGGAACTAAAGATATAGTTAGTTTTTTTCATAAAACAGTCTACCTTCTTCTTAACAATCAGCAATACTTCTCTCAAAGCCCTTACTATTCTCTCAATCCATTAGAATTCTAATTGAAATTAAGTATTCGATGGCTTCTCGGCGACATCATCCTGTTGTGGAAGTGCGACAACGGAGGCACTGAAGAGCTCTTATCTCCAGAGCTTTAAAATAGTGTGTGACATAAGCGTACCATACAGCCTCCCGAGGGAAGTGACACGGGGAGTTTTTGTATGCAGGACAGGTTGCGGGAGTAGAGCAGCGGGAGGAAAAGGGAGAGAAGTGGCGCGAGCGAAGGGAATTGAAGGAGGCTGCCGAGCGGAAAGCAATGGTTCAAATGGGACGGGAGAAGGAGAGTGGAGAGAATGAAGAAAGGATAGAGAGAGGGGTATAAATATAAGATACAAATGGTGGGCGTGAAGCCAGAAGAAGATCTTCATAGACATGTGGTATGACAACAGAACAGTGGCGGATACATATGGGGGGCGCGCGCCCCTCCCTTGCGGGTCCGCCCCCATTGCCAAACATTGCAGAACCACAATTGCGACTATTTTATATCATAAGGTGGAATTGTCTTTTAAATGCGTGTAACCACTTCAATGAAGACTTTCTTAAAATTTTCATGTGACATGATTATTTTTTATTACGATAAAAGTAAAAGTAATTCAAGATATCTTTTGCGTCCCCCCCTTTGAGTTTGTTTTGTATCCGCTACTGCAACAGAAGGAAGGTGGCTGGGATCTCAATAGGAGAGCAATGAAGGAGGAATTCGAGTAAAAGAGTATGCCAAAGACTCCCCAGGTTTATCGCTGGCAGGTCCACGATTATTTTCCATTGAATAAAAGGTTGGGAGAAAGTTAATATTATGCAAAAAAGGTCATGTTTTTAACTGCCATGATGTGGGCGCGTAATATCAGTTGAAGAGAGGATGACTACACGAAACTTAAATTCAATTATAGGCGTAAAATATTAATAAGATACCTTAAAGAATATCAAATTATGCTGACCTTGACTGAATGACTGAAAGGAAAAAAAAAGTCCGTTAAAAGGGTCTAACTTTGACAACCTCACTGATGATCAGTCACCAAGATGCAAGGAAACAAGTGTCTCTTGATTGAGAATATTCTATGGAATTATTAGATTACAAAAGGGATGAATTCTTGAGGGATGACAACTGGCGAGTTGCAGGAGCAAAAAAATCCTATTTAGTAATTAATGATTTGTTTCAATTTTTTTTGGGTCACTTTTTAGTAGGAATTGTGATATTTAGGTTTCTCCAAAATAAAACTCTTGGCTATGTATGTAAAGAGTGGGTAAATTAATCGCATTAGATCATGCAACAGTACGGGAATTTCAATCAAAACAAAACAATGGACCCGATACACTGTTGTCGCATTCATATCCTTCCGTCTTCCAACAATGTCTAACCTCCTGCTGAAGTAATAAATATGGAGTTACTCATTATCCCACGCAATAAAGCCAGTCACACCCTAATACAATAGCAAGGCAATCGAACACAATAATTATCTCCTTGGCGCACAGAAGATTGAGGGACAGAAGTAGGTACGGGAATGCAACCTATTGAGTGAAATTCTCAGAGTTGTTTGTTTTACAGCTAAAGAAGGAGAAAATGAGTGATATAATCTCTGAACTGATCCCACATGTGCGCTACTTAACGCGTGAATGCGGAGCGGCTAAGAATATTGTCACGCTCACCAATTCGCCGGTCGTACATCATAAGCGGGCGGAGTCCTTCGGTAACGCGGTAGGCACAAGAGCTGTTGGCCTCGACGCGGATTGACAGGTTAGGGAGTAGAGTTAGTCGCGGGATTTGAGGGGAAGTTCCATTAGCGCCCTTCTGTCAACTCAGCCACGAACCAGAACAGAAGTAGTAGATCACTAAAAAGTGTAAGCAGCCATTAGAACGGAAAAGACAACAAGGATTTCTGTGCGTGTTGTTATTCTTCTTTCATAGTATGGCATCCGTAACGCTCCATGTTAAAATTCATCCAATAGAAGGCCACAGATAAACATTTTCTTGGAATATATTAGATTAAAAACTCCCACTGACACAGCAAACCAAGGTGAATGTAGATTTTCCATTTTCTTTAGTCTGAGCAATGGGACATATGAAGGAAGAAATTTATATTAGGATATCTCAGTTTTTTTAATGGTTTCTTTACTTAAAGAGAATATTTTGGAGTTAAGCCATCACCAACAATAAGAAAAGTTTTTACCGTACATGGTACAGATATACCTAATATTTTTTCAAGAAAAGAAATGGAATTGAGTTTGGACACGGGATATGATTTTTATTAAAAATTTATTATTTTATTTATGATTTTTATTGTTGGTGGAGCAGGAGATCATCCCCCAAATAAGCAACTGAAGACTTGGGCCTCTATTTTTTATTATAATTTGCCAATCGTAAATATGAATAAAAACTCAATAAAATAAAAGAAGCGTTGAAATGTTCGTTTAAGTTTTTCATGAACTTTATATCTGGAAAATAGAAAAAAATCGAGAACATATGAATTTCTTTAAGAAAATTTGGACGCTCAGGGAAATAATGAACCTGTAGATAAGTCTCTGATATTACCATATCTCTTTGTTCCACCGCATTTTATTTTGTGATTTGAAGATGTTTCGTTGGATTGATATTTTTGGTCCCCTTTTACAGAGCATTTTTGGCACCTGTTTTTATTCAAGGTTAATTATATACTAATCGGAAAATACTCTGCCACAATAAATGGAGGGAGTATGCATCCTCTCAGTTAATGTTTATCGGCATCTGACAATCAGTGATATTAATTGCTTCTATCACCATGATTAACCCACTATAAACCAATGCTTCTTCTAAGTAACACAAAAATGTACACATAGTAAGCTCTATTCAGGAAAGATTTAAACTACGTGATCTTTTGTGCTCTAGAGTTTAATAGTGAAATGTGTAGCTGCCAAAATAATCATGATTGAGTGAAAAATTTTCACATTTTTTTAATGAGAAGTTTTGACTATTTATTTCTCCCAGAAGAATCTTTGGATTAGAAAGTTGTAAATACGTAGCAAAAGGCTTTCTTTATCATTCTTCGGAATTTATTATATATTTCTCCAATAATATTAATAAAACAGAAATTCCCGAAGTGGAAGCGAATCAGAGAAAAAGACTGTCGCGATATGCTGAATGTGTAAACTTCGAGCTCCTTCGGATTAGTCTTGGTTGAGCTCTAGCCACATCTATCTACACCAAAGTTCCGGTTGAATCACTGAGTGATATGTACCACAAGAGAGTTGTTATTCTATCGTGGTTGAAGAGAATTAATAGCGCATAATCACATGCAACTTTCTTTGCAAGCATAAACCGGGAAAGGGTATGACCAGGCAGGTTCCATTAGCATCCTCTCAACATGCGACCGGCAAAGACACCGCATAGGCCATCCCTCGCTAACCCCTTTCAATGGAGCCCCGTCAACCCGAGCACCCTACTCGTCATCTGGCCGGGAGGCGACAAGGAGAGCAGGGGGACTGAGAGCTTCCTCGCTCGGACGCTGTCACGCCTTGGCAGCTTCACTCGTGGGAAGACGACAGGATTCGTGGCGGCCTCAAAGGGGATGGGGAAAGGCTTGTGCAGCTATTGGATGGGGGTTAAATACCCAGGTGGGGGCACATAAGAAAAAGGCTTACCACTCCATAAATGGTTCCAGGCACATTCGCTAAATGGTGGTTTCAATTATCCTAAATGTAAACAACTATCGGGAGAAATACGGGATTTCATAAAAAAATTACTTCGAGTATTCGCTGGGTGACGGAGATATTGTGCGAGTATAATAACAAAATCTAACTCTGTTAATGGTTTTTGAGTCAATGTTTTTATCTATATGAATATACTACTCCGAAATCCGCATAAAAATACATTTAGCAGGTGTTAGGATATCAGCCGTAAATCTGTACTAGAGCAATAAATAATTTAGGAACCTATACTGAGAAATCTGACTGCCTGAGTTTGAGATAGCATTTAGAACGGCCCTTTATAACTTGATAAGAAAAATAATTTCATAAATCCTCACTCTCAACGATTTTTACGTTTTCAACAAGCAAATAATGAATATATTTCACAAAAAAAATAAATTTTTAAGCTATTTAAACAAAGTTTAATGATGTTTAAAAATTCCATTTAAAGATACAACCATTACTATCGAAATCGATGACTTCTGAGTCTAGTTAAATACGATAGTCGATAAATATGGTATAAAATTAAGTTTCGCGTTTAGTATGATATTTTAAAATACTGCTAGCATATGAAGCAATTAATTCATGGTTCAGTAGCATAAATTCAATTTAAAATGGTGGATTTAAATGATAATGAGAAAAAAATTATGAATACTGATTATAGGATTACTCAGCCAATTCGTGAATGAACAAGTTAATAAAAATACCAATTATCTCGAATTTAATAATTTTGTGGCTGATTACATTTATGCATGTGTACTTAGATACATGCGTTTCTGAGGTGGGGAGATAATCTAAACTATGCATGGAGTATTTCATTTCACATTCAGAATGGCTGGCTATGAATTAGATAAGATGCAATAATATTAGGTCAGTAGACAGAATTTCTAACTAATGCCCGTCCACTCGAAGGGAAGGTGAGCTACTAAGGAAATGAAAATTTTCACCCCAGCAAATTATGGTTACTGTGAGTGTAACTCGAACTATCCAATATGCAAAAATCTCGAAATAATTTAATAACCCACAAAAATGATTTCCCTTTTTCCCAAGAAAAGTGAATGAATTGGGAATGAAACAAACAGACAAAAATCAACAACCTTAGAAATCTCCCTATTGAGCTTATCGCTGACGAAAGTTAATATTCCTCGATTAGACGTGAATCTGTTTCCGGAGGTCTGATGTGATAGTCATTACCGCTCGCGGTCTCAAAATTTTTATTTCATTTATATTTTTTCCGTATCCATTGCGGACACGGTTGAAAAAGTTGAAGGTGAGATAGCTCTCACGGCGGAAGAAATGAAAGTTAGAATATTTATGAGACCAGTTGATAAAATAAATCTGGGGAGTGAATTCTAAACAGAATCTCCTTCTCCCGGCTTCAAAATTAAGCCGTTGAAATCGCGACGATCAATTACAGCGGATACGAGGTGTGTTGAGCAATCATCGGTTGCAAGAATGAGTGCAAATTGATTATCTCAATTTCCCATCCCATTAAATTCCATCACAAATTTCTGAATGCCCTCCACTTTCACTTATTAATCCTGTGATAACATCTACATCCCTCCCATCTAACCACGCGCGAGATTCTTACAATTAGAATGATATCGCCCACGTGACAGCTAATTGTCAGCGTCGATTTGGGAGCTGTGCTCGGTCGACTGCCTACGTCCAACGCTCTCACCAGGTAACCAATAATTTAATAAGACAATATTTTTGTCCACAACGAAAGTGAATACATCCATTTTGTCGAAATAAAATGGAAAATCAACAACAAATATAAGGGCGTAAAAACATTTAGGAGAAAGTAAATCTAATGCTCTCTCGATCTAAGAAAATATTTTCATTAAATCGGTCTCAATGTAGATAACAATTATGAACTCTTTCGATACGCTGCAATGTATATTCAATGAAAATATATAGGCGGGAGCATTCGTAAATGCCTACTAAGATAAACTAGTGTTACATAAATTACACTAAGAACTATGAATAACCTGAGCGGTATTTTGTTTTAGTAAACTGGTAACATTCGAAAAATTCATCGTTCAATTGAACCACATTCCTTTTTTGAGGAAGATAATGGTATTAGGTATAAAATGTGGAAAATTAGTCATCTAGTTATTTTTTACTCCAAGTTTCGAATATATTGAAAGAATAATGTACCATAAAAGCCATGCATTCACAAATTAGCTGTGGAAATTTATAGATGAACGGGAAAAATTGGAGGTACGCATGATCTCGGGTAGCGATGAAACAAGTGAACATCTTATCCGGGAGACATAATATTAACGGAAGTTTTCACCGTCAATGAACTTCGAAATATTCTTTGAAACGATTTTTTCCATGACAGTAAAGCAAAATATTACCAACTTATCTAAGGAAAACCAACGAAGAGAAGATGATGGAAGAGGTCATTTGAATTGCTAAGGCAGAGAAAAGAAACGTTTTAGCATCAGCATCTGGATTGGCAATTACTCAAGAGGGGAAACATAATTCTTCAAATCGCACAAAAAACGGAGTCATTTAGAAATGCAAATTTTTTGAACAGAGGGAATTTAGCGAGAACCAGGAAATAATAAATTCCTCTCCCATGAAAAAAAAACTCTTCCAATTTACCTGGAATGAAAAAAGAAGGAAGTCGTTGCTCTTATAAAAAAAGAGGATTCACGCGCGCTCGCAAAAAAATGATTTTTCTTAGAGCCGCAAAGTACGCAGAACGAAAAAAAAGCCATTCAAACATCATCTTCCTATTGTTTCCTGGTGGTGGGAAATAGAGAAAAATAAATGTGAGCAGAGGGAGCAGGTAAGAGATGCAAAGAATAAAAAAAGAAATGAGGGTCTGCAGGAAAAAACTGTGGAAGACTGAGCTGGGCTCAGTGGGGTCCAGGGCTGGGAAGATGACCTGAAAAAAGAGAAGAATTGGAGGAACGGAGAGAAGAGAAAAAAATAAAGGGGTTTTCTACCTCGGCGGAAAGCTTAAAACGCAAAAAGTGGTATCCGACAGGAATGATCCTTTTTCTTAATACTGAGAGCGCAAGTTCAAGTTTGCTCCTACTCTATGGACCCGGTCGAGGGAAAAAAACTCTACATAAACGTTCGTGTGTTACATATTATACCTTTATGCTCACGGAAGAAATAGCTTTTAAAGGTAATCTTATGGCTGTTAAGGTAGATTTGAGTGCATCATTTGCAGAGTCACTGAATGTCTACCATCCCCAAATGATATTCCTCATCGATTTCCATTAAGTACTCGTAAATACTCGTTCATTTTATCCTTAAATCCCATCCTCCTCCTCCCTATGCATAAAAATAAACGCAACACTGCACAACTCTTATTGTTAAGCAAGATGAGGTAACACTCTTTTCTGTTGCTCATTGATACCTCCACAAATTTCCCTGGGTTTTCAGACGATTTTAGAGGGGGCCTATTCCATGACTTTTTGTCGTATTTCGTCTCGTTCACCCCAAATTCCCTAAAACGTAGAGGTATATAATCAGTTGGAAACAGTGTAATAGACAAAACAATCGGTGTTCCGAAAATATTAGGATTTCAGACGATTTCAGAGGGGGTCGATTCCCTGATTTTTTTCGTATCTCGTCTCGTGCACCACAAACATTTGCAAGAATCAGTCAGTCAGTCAGACGGTGGAAGGAAGTGGAATTTATAGAAACGGCACTGGTCTTGTTGTACTAATAATGCAGCTTCATTGGGAGAGATTGGGACTAGAAAGTCCCATCATCTATCTAACACCTTGTCGTGCAATAAACATTTGCAGATGAATACATTGCCACGTTACTCTTGAAATTAAATGCAGTCAAATTACAACAAAGTACCTACTGTACTCATGCGTTTATAAACCTAGTACAAGAGGTACTGTACTGTTCGGCAGGGACGCTTACCGCAGAGATTTCAAGGAGAGGATAAGGAAAGTGAAAGAGGGCGAGACTGAAGAAAGAGAGTTGGCTGGAAGGAGAACTCCTCCACCCTACACATTCACATCCCCCCTCTTTCTCTCTTCCTGCGTGTTTCCCCTTTCCCCCTGGGGCTCTAACCCTGCGTCGCTTTGCCTCGGAGAAGCCGCAAAGGGCAAAAGATAAGCCAAACATTTCGTGGTGTGCTTTAGAAACGACTAAAAGGACGTCCTCAGAGGAATAACCTCGGTGGAATTGCACGGCGCGCGGAATAAAGATGGAAATAAAGAGGCAATGCCGTTCCACCGAAATGGGAAAAATGAAGTATAAAAGCTGGGTGGAGAATCATGATATCGCGGTATCCCTCGGTAAGAAAAACAACGGAATGGTAAGATGTGCGCTTTCAAGTTTACGGAGCACAGAGGTCTAATGATTATGAATGAGTTTAGCTGTTGCGGTGTATGAGGGAACGAATTGAAGATATAAGCGAAGCCTAAAGCAAGGAGTTGAGACCATATGCGCTGACTAATTGCCAGATTATTATTTCAAAAAAATCTTCTGATAACTTATGTCTTGAAAAATTGTCTTAAAACAATCATCTTAAGATCTCCTCAAACATTTTGAATATTTTGTGAAGAATTACCCGTTTTAAATTTACGTCATCGCCTTGAAATTTTAAGAATGTATGCAGTAAAAGTTGGTCAATAGTTTCCTGCTCATCAATATTAAGCACTTAAGAAGGAGTATCAATTTTGCCGGTATCAGAAGCGGCGGAGTTAAGTTCTGCCAGCCAAACCGATGGTCGCGGGTTCGAGTACCACCTGGGAATGGTTGTTTTCCAATGTTCTGCGCAAATATATTAAAATTATCGTAATTGGGGGCACCTGATATAATTGCAGACAATATAAGTATTATTATTTTTAATAAGTATAAGAATTTTACATGTGGTTTGGAAACTTAAACTTACATAGATACCTACTCAGGTAAAAGATTCAGCTGAGAATAGTCTACTCCATACTCATGAAAGCTTCAAGATAGTAGCATGGGCTTTAAACAAGAAATTTAGCGAGAAATAAGTCGTATTGATCGGGAGCGCTGCGTCGTTGTAAGGAGGCTGCAAGAGTAGAAGTAGAAAAGGATTTCTGGTAAATAAATGGACGCGGTCGCCAGGGAACGAGAAGATGGGGAGTGGAAGAGAATCATCGAACCACACTCCGGATTGCTATCCGTCCTTTCTCTCCTGCTTACATCACCGAAAAAACACCTTGGAAAACTAAGAGGGTTCAATAAACAAGGAATTCTTTCACTTTCGTTTAACTTAGCTTAGTTGCGGAGTGGAAGAAGGGAAAAATATAGGATGTGAGACGATTTGAAAGGGCTATGAAAGGAAGAAGGATATAATAGGGGATCGCGTTTGATATGGCCAGAGTTCTTGGTGCCCATCTATTGGGTCCGGCTTCAAATCCCGGCGATTGCGGAATGAACGAATCCTCATGAATCCATGAAGGATTGAGGCCTTTATGGAGGGCATCTGAAGCACAGCACTTTGTCCGACGGATGGGACGTAAAACCGTGTTCCACTTGACGTCTTTCATTAAGAGCAGGCTAATGCCTATGCTGAGTTTCTCTCCTGCTTTCCTTCCCCAACCTTTCCTAATGACGCAAATAGCCTTAGCTGTCGGTCGCCTCCTCCATATAATATATAAATGGTTGATAATAACCAGGATATGAAAATGGAAAAATATTGTAGTCCGAAACCATACTAATTGATCGTAAAAGTGGAAAGAAGTACTCTTAAGGCATGAATAAGTGATTAGACGTCCAAGACATAAATTCAAATTTAGTGAATATCGATGAAAGCATGAGGGCATTTAAAAATTGTAGCTACTATTACCGGATATTTTGTCTTATGGTAGCGAACGGCACCATAATTATGCATTAATTCCTAAATTGTATCAATTCCCTTTGACTAGCGACAAAAATATAGGGTTAATGCCTACGATAGTTCTTTTTACTATTCGAGCTGAGCTCTGTTATCTGACTCAATTAGTAACAAATTGAAATTAATTTTGAAATAAAGCCTTCGAGGTACATACATATCATAGAATACATAAGTACATTCAAGAGAAGTGTATGGAAACCACGATTATTGATTTACCCAAGTTATAGGTAGAACTAAGACTATTTATAACATTATTTATCATGCATGCGCAAAGAAATAACGAAAATAAGAGAAAATAAATTTAAATTACCGCAAGCAACCAACAATATCGTCGGAGAAATAATTTTCTGACGTAGTGAAATGCAATGCTTCTCTGCTAAGAAAATTATAACTTGAGCACGATACTTTTCTAACAGCGAATGCATGCAGGTGGTCGGAGAGTCGTGAAAAAATCAAGAAAAAAAATTGCGATAATTTTCCACTCCTGTCATGTAAAAGTTCATTTAGGGAGGAAAATGAAGAAGGAAAGAATGAAGTCAGGAAGAAAAGAGACTTAGGAAGGCAAGAAAAGAAGAAAACCTGCCATCTGGAAAGGCAAACCATATGTCACCCAAAATGACGGTCTACGAAGAGTTTTTCCACTGCAGTAACAAAATATTACGTCGAATAAAGCACCCAACACACGGAGCCTTCGTTGCAATCTCTTTCTTTTCCTATTTCATTCCGCATCTCCCTCTAAGAAATGATCCCACGTCGAGGTAAAAACAGTTTTTTTTTTCAGAATGAAGCAAGCATGACTCATCGCGGACGGGCTATGCTAAACAGCAACGTGAATAGTGGTATTCATAAATCAAACGACACTGACGAGTGCATAGTGAGCAATCGTGACTTCTTCTACACTTCAGCAAGCCCAGAAAAAAGCCATAATTGCTCAGACCTGAGCTAAAGATTTTGCTTGAAGGATAGAGATTTATAATTAGTACCATTAAGTTATTTTACATCAAGAATCCTGACCCTATTAAATTGGAGAAAATGGAAGTCGATCGAATTCTCCTACTGAAAATAATTGAAATGAATATTTTTAGCCCAATATCTGCTCCGTAAAATGAAAATTACCGAAACCACCATATCCTACGCATAATATAGTTTTAGTAGACAACAAAGTGAACCTGTCATTAGATACTTCTCGGAAATTCTCGAAATATCGCACATTTCACCAATGGATCACTTTACAGAGGAAAAGAAAGAATGAGAAACTGTGCTTAGATAAAGGGAAAGCCTGACGTTACGATAGAATACGATCCGGCACCATTACGTCGGCCGTATCAAAACCAGTCACTTCCAAGGATCACTTTCACACAATTCGAGAAGAGGAGAACTTTTGCCTCCCAATTACGATTACTCTTCTCCATCACATGAACTGCGGCTGCCGGATCAAGATACCTAAGGCACTCTCTCGTAAGAAAAGAAACATTCCGTAACTGCGAATTCCAAGCAACCTCGATGGAATAATAATGTAAAAGACATCGAATGGCATATGTGATAAATTAAAAAAATACTTGAAAAAGACATTTACATAGAATAGAGAATAATATTTGAGAATAGACATTATTAAGTACTTCACATGAATTTTTCTTGGGATTCCCACCGGTTTAAATCGTTGCATATCACCAACGTTTAAACTCTGACGACTGACGACTCGTCCATCGTCAACGGGGTGAATATTATTCACCAGCTGGCCACCCGGCGTTGCTCAAGATGGATAGTATCCAGAGAAGTGGGAAATTAGGAACTCGGACTTCATAAATATAGAAGATTGTTTTGTCTCCCTCATTGAGCGTGTAAAGAGGTGTGCCTACCCGGCTGGATATCCAACCGCAGAAGTTTTATGACGTGACGTAACAAACGTTAACGGGAAAACGACGTAAAGACGCAACGGACGCAACCGAAAGTAGCTCAACAGGGTTTGGAAGCATGATATGCTACAGTGTAATAACTTTGGTCGCAATCCGTGCAGCCATATGGAGACGCATAGCGGCCAAACAAACAGATCCTCTTCTATAAATATTGATTTGTTGCAATGATTTCAGGGTGAATATCATTCCTTATTACGATGATAATCACCCCGATGGAAATAACCCAACGTTGTTGATATGCAACGAATCAAACCGGAAAATAACCTGAGAAGACTTCACGCAAATTACTTGCCGGGAAAGAATTACATCATATATTATTATCCATGCGTATCACAGTCATACATCCAAGGAAAAAGAACATCCTGAATCATATTGAATGACGTTAAACAGGGATATCGAGTTGAATAAAGTATTCAAAAATCTGAGGAAAGGAAGAACTTAGAAAAAAGGAAAAAAGTCCATCCCAAGATTATAAATTAGGATAATTAAACAAGATCTATTTATTTTTACACTAAATGAATATGCATACCTAATTCGATGTGGACATACCAGAGCCATATCAGGACGTATGGTTCAATGAAAATATCATCCTCTACATTTATTCGGATCATTCATATATCTTTGGCGTTGCCGAATTAGGAAGTTAATTCTCCAAAAATAATTTTCGTTGGAACAGGGCGCACCATGCTATCATATAGTGGAGATTATTTCTTCCGGCTTGACTCGAGTCAGCGTCCATTTATAGAGAGATTAACAGATAAATAATGTAAAGTTTACTTTCGAGGAAACGAGATGCAGATATGGAGACGGAAATAGAGCAAACAATGGGAAGAAGAACATGAGAAAAATCATCTTGCCACACCATTGCGGCCATTGAATCCTGTCTCTATTACATCCTCAGCTCTTCAGCGGGACTTGGAAAACCGATTGATTCCATACTTCTCCCTTCTACATCCTTTCTCTCCACCCACTTAGCCTTTGAATAGTCCCTCCTTCCTCTTATCGCCCACCAACATTCCATCTCAGCCTTCCTTTCCTCCCTCCACATCTCCGCAACGTGGAACTCCTCGAGTGTGAGGGTATCGCGAGAGCTTTTCTCCGTTTTTATACATCTCCTGCGACCTTCTTCTTTCCCAAACCTTCCCTAAAAAAGCATCTGAGGAAATTTTTCGCTTCTATATCTTTGGTATTGGAAATTTGTCCTCTCTTTCCATTTTTCTCTCACGTACATTGCTTTATACAGAGCTTTCCCTGCGTAGCTCACCGAATTGCTTCAATCAGCGGTGACTGAAAACTTCAACAAAGCTGAACTGAAACAAAGGGCATCAGTGCATGTAGATGATTGAAAATGTTCCATAAATATTTATTTTTATCAATAATATAGCTGGAGTATTGTTGAATAAAAATCAAAATGGCACAAAAAGAGTGGTCACATGAATTTATTTGAACATGCCACTCGATGCGACCAACAAAATAGATCGAGTAATAATAATTTCCGTTGTAATTTTAGCCAACATAAATTAGCCAGTAAAAACTATATTGTTAAGGAATTTAAATTTGGGATCCTTTTAAATAGGTAGGTATAATTAAGCTTGAAAAATATGAGCTGAAATCTAAATACATGCAACTAATACCTTCTTCGAAATCAATTTGAGAGGAAAACCTTTCTGCTTATCATAAAAGACGTACTTACACGACGAAAAATTCATTACTGAAAGCCGTCTCAGTTTTACACGTTCGACGCTGAAATCTCAAGACGGGAATCCATTGGCCTTACTACGAAAACAACTCGATTGCGCACAAGATCCGAATTCTTTGCTGTCTCACTTTCGAATATCCCACTTGCTTCGGCAGATATCGCAATCGTTGTAGCAGTTGAAGAAGGTGACGCTGTTAGCTCGTAGACGCAACACACTGCTTACACTTCCCTTGTGGAGGGGGTAATCTGAGGGAACAGCTTCTTGGGGCGTTAGTCATCCTACACCGGAGACGGCAGAGTTTCCGGCCGCCATCACAACCCTCATCCCCCCTCGCAAAATACCCCCGGCCGCATCCCCACCGAGTGAACGATACTAATGCCTCATCTGCCGCAACCGCTCCGAGAGTAAGAGAGAGCATAGCGCGGCTCTTACCGGCAGGAGAACACCACTGACAGGACTTGCAAACAAATACGAAAGGAAGATAGATGGAGAGGTTGTGTGAGTCCGAGGGATAGCTTGGCAAGGCGGCAATGACGCTGGCTAGTACGGTATGAGTATCTAGTGGATACTAAAACGTAGGGTATACATTTTCGCTGATAAGCTAAACATGTCTGGAATCAAGCAAATGAGAGAAAACTTTCACGAAAAATTTAACTTAGCACTTAAAAGTACCAGAAAAATATTTCTTAAAGACTCACCGGCAGAATTAAAAACGTGATACTCGAAGAAAATGCAAATAATAAAATATGCAAAAGCACAACAAATCAATGAGTAAGTATGCATTCAAAGCCTTTTAAATAAAAGTGTGTTTTAGGTGTTTTGTGCGTCGTATCACGCACGTGTGAAAAGATAAACTAAGAGTGAAATTCGCCGTGAAAAAAATAACTAAAAAGTCTTGGATGAGAAACTGGTTAGCGTACCCGATTGAATATCGAGATATTCGGGTTCGTACACCTGCTAAGCCAAACTATTTTTCCACAGCAAACTTCACCTAGTGAATGAACCAAAACAAGGTTTGAGGCTCTCAATCGGTTGTGGCTTCTTGGAAGTCCTTTCTCCCTCGCGTTGCCATCCTTGAAGGACCGCAAGGGCACAATATCTAGTACCATGAGCCTTGGTACAATTGCCATGGGATATTAGGAATCTGGATAGTGTAGTGGTCTGCGTATGGGCCCGGAAAGCCCGTGGTTCGATTCCCGGTCCAGGGAAAGTTTTTTAATGCCAATTCATGAATATTTCACCGCCATTCACGCGGCAGGATTTGAAATATTACACATAAAACAATTCTATTTACTAATTGGCGGAGGACCACATTATCATTACTCCTGGATAGCAAAAATTCTGTGATAAATTGCTGCACGATCCCGAGATCATCCTCACGAGGGTCCAGCAATTTCCTCGAAGTCTGACCTCGACCACGTGTGATGTTCTCGGGGGGGCGATGAGGGACACCCTCGGCGGGAGAAGAAGAAGAAGGCGTGTGGCGGGGAGGGAAAAAGAGACGGGACCTCACGAGTAAACAGCCACAAACGAGTGGGATGGGTGAGAGGGCCGAGGGGGGCGGATGGAGCAAAATGATAGCCTCCCCCTCTCTCTCTCTCCTTCTCTCTTTCTCTCACTCCCGGAATAGTTTTGCCGACCCAAACCCCATCCCCCACTCCACTTCGCACCAAAAACTCCGTACGCCCGTCACCCGAATCTGAAAACCTAACCGCTTCCCCCCCCCCATTCCATCCCCCTCTCGCCTCCTCCTTCCTTCCCCGATCCTCGGGGGCATGTGTTTGCCAGGGAGAAGGCGGGGGAGGTGGGACGGAGGATTAATTACAGAGGGATAAGGGGGTTGGGGTCCTTCCCCACGCCTGGATTGTTTCCTTCTTTGTTCCGCACATCCCAGATCCTTTCGCCTCCTCTTACTCTCCCGACTATGAGCAAGCTATGAGACAGTGGAGGGGCTGGATACAGTAGAGTATTAAGTGCGTCTGGCAGTATAGCTGTACTTCGGATACGTGAGAAGTGGTGCGGCGATCAAATACACCCGTCGTAGTTCATCAAATGTTCCTAGCATGAAAATTGGTACCTACGATATGCAAACCGCAGCAATGAGATACCAGAGACATCATTATAGACATATGATCTGCGATAACTTTCACTTTGAATTAGTTTGATGATATTAAATATGCACTCGAGGTGATGGATATCGGATAGATGTGAGGTATATGACTGTTGTTCCAGCTGGTTTTCGTAAAAGTGATTTAACAACTTACTAATGCTTTACGAAAATTACCTTTCATTTTTGTAAAATGATAAGAACCTCTATGAACCAAAAACTGCTAATGTATTAAAAAAAATGACAGATTTTTTTTCGGGGAGAAGTTAATTTAGTCCTGCAAAGTTAAATGTTGGTTGTCCAAATACAAGCCTTGCGTTCAAGGCTACTTTAAGCTTACTTCTCCATAGCTTTTCTCCGAATGGCATTTAACATTTCCGTGACGAAATTAAGATTAATTCTATCCACAGGTTTACCTCTATCGAGCCTTAACTTCAAGCCCATGAACCACAATGCATTTATGTTAATTATAAATTACTGGAAAATTTCCGCAAATTTAGTTTTATGAGTCTTTCACGACTAGTTTTTTCACATTTTGTCATCTTCTGGTGATAAAAATTGTATTGAAACGTGTATTGCAGTGAATGATAGGTTAAGGCATTAGTGAAGCATTAGTAACTTATAATTTACCAATACGATAGAATTCCTTCAGATTACGCCTGAAAAACTCTTTATACATAACCCATTATTTGTGTGTTTTTCTCATACTCTTTTCCTCCCCGGCTACGACGCTTTAATGTTGAAACGCGTGGGTAACGAAAACCCATGTAGGTGGTTCTTTTAGGAGCAATTCGTTTGGGAGAAGGGGGTCAACGGCAGAGTGGGTGAACGCCATGGAAGTGAGATTTGAGATGCGAAAATGAAGATAAATGAAGATTAATGATATATAGGAGTTGAATAAATAGTTACAGAATACTTTTTTTAGTTACTTCATGATAATGATTCAAAATACATCATTCGCCGGAACACTCCTATCCTCATAAAACTTCTATGTTCCACGAGGTGTTCCACAATGTTCCACGATCAAGTCAAATATTACGATTTATTTTCAAATAAAGGACACTTAATATTTTTAGGGAATAATATGTTTAGCCCCGCAAAACTTTGTCTGGAATATTAAAACAAAGTTACTTCAAGTATCCTTCTCCGTAGTTTTGCACTGATAGGTAGACGTATATTCGTCTGCAATAGGCAATAAAATCATTTTCATCAATGGTTTTTCATCATCGCGCCTCAAACCATTTACTCCTCAGACCACAAACCATTTGAATATGTTTTCCTTAACTTTCCTCTCCTGTCTGGCTACGAAAATGAGATGCTAAAACGCGTGGATATCGAAAAACCTAGAAGGTGGAACTTATTAGGAGCGGTCCTGATGGATGAAGGAGGAATGAGATGAACGCCATTTAAGTGGGACTCATAAATAGTAAATAATAAATAATAATAACAATAATATTAAATAGTAATATCTAAATAGTTACAGTATAATTTATTCAGTTACTTTACGATAATGATTCATAATACATCGTTCCTCGAAGAACTTCAACATTTTACGAGATATGCCTTACGATCAAGTCAAATTCTACGCTTTATTTTCAACTAAATGGCACAAAACATTTTCAGGAAAAAAATATATGTAGCCCTGAAAAGTTTTGTCTGCATTACTAAGTCAAGGCTACTAAAAGCATCCTCCTTCGTACTTCTGCACTGGTAGCTATTTTATCGTGCGCAGTAAGTAATAAAAAGATTTTAATCAATGCTTTCCCCGATCGAGCCTTAGTAATTTAAGTCCTCGGGCCAAAACCTATTTGAATGTGTTTTTCTAAACTTTTCTGCGCCACTGTAATGCTAAAACGCTTGGATACCGAAAAACCTTGTAGGTGGTTCTTTTTAGGAGCGATTTGTTTTTCGGATAGGGGAAGGGGTGGATGAGGGAGGAATGGGATGAACGCCACGTAAGTGGGACTCGAGGGGGGCGACAATGAAGATAGATGAAGGTTAAGGAAGGGGAGAGGGCGGGGGACGGATGGTGAAGAGGGGTGTAAGAGGTTGGAAGGCTCGAGAGGAAGGAACCTGGGAGGATAATGAGGGAATAGAATGTTGGGAATGGACGGAAGAAGAGGGTGGAGTCGAAGGGGAAGAAGGGGGAGGGTGGAGAAATGGTGAGAGGGTGGGGGGAAATACGTTTTGTCAAACTGCCCTCCACGGGCGTCGTGCATCATAAATCTCGCTACACCTTTTTCCACTTATCTCGAGGGAGGGGAATAGACCGTTTGCGTTAAACGCGTGAGGTCCGCTGACCTAATGCTGTTTAATGAGAATCCCTGCGGGTGACTTAAGCGCCGGGCGAGTCTACGTTCCATACATATTCCGCTCGAGTACCTAATTGAGAAGGTCGACGGGACGTGAGATACTGATGTGGGAATAACGATTTTCCTTTTCACCATCTCGTAATGTTGCTCAATATCGTAGATCATATCTATTGACATTAGGTATGATGTGAACAGGCATGCGTCAATGATACTAAATCAAAAGCGCAATGGAGATTCAAAGTTTATGCAGGAAATGACCACAAATAATCGGAAATTATATCGATCAAAGAACGCCGTTTTCAAATATATTCATTCCAAAAGAAACGATAGGTAGGCATCAATGTTTTTTTCTCCTTTAAATCCAAGGAGTAAATTACAGGGAGAAAGCAAAGAGCTCTCTACGTGATGAAAATCTCATAAATTATCGTAAATTCTACAAAACATCGTGAATATCTTCGTGATGAAGATGCGGGAAAAATCAAAAGATTTTAGGTGGAATGTGCTCATCGTAGCTAAAGCAATGGCCGGCGCGACGGATCAAATCAGCTGATGGTGTATACTTTCATTGACGCTTCTTTTTCTCTTTTTGCTTCATTCTTCCTGCGCAAAAAAAAATACAAAGAAAGACAAAAAAGGTTAACTTTTTCTATTTGAGTCAACAAATTGAATACTTTGAGTAATGAACCGCCCTCAACCTTGCTAGGATGATGCTGATTAATTCAGGGAAAGACTTTCCGCCAGGATCAAGAACTACATCTTCAATCTACAATCAAGAACTACACTTCGTAAGGTTCACTACTAATGTTCAACGAAAACTGGAGTACTTGAAACACGTGTGCTCACTAAGCATCACAAGTGAACATAACAAGGCCGAAAAAAGCACTTAAAGTCGATCATATGAGCACTGTGTTGATCAAGTAGCTTTCTAATTAGCCACGCGATTGGGTGCAAATTCATCCCTGGTGAAAAAAGAATAATTATTTTATGTTCCGGAAAATTTAAGTTATAATGGGCATTTTCTGTTTTATACTACAAAAGGAATAAACCGACTTTCAATTCAAATAACAATTGTCCATGAATAACTTCACGTTCGATTGTAACTCGTTTCGCTTTTTTTGCATATAATTTTATAACAATCGTGCGCCTGATGTATGGGTAATTTTGTATCCAAAGGTAGGTTGCGAGAGTAAATAAAACTTCCTCTCCTTAAAAGCTATGCAATCCAAAGGGATGAAACGTTGAAGGAGAGAGCTGAGACAATGGTGGCCGGCGGGAGGGAGATAAGAACCTCTTAAAGGCACGAGGTGGGTGGGCGGGGGAACGCCCACTTCAAACCAACGCTCTCGACCTTTATAACCCCTCTCCCCTCAACCCTTCCATCCCTCACGGATCTCGATTCAGCTCCCGACAACCCCTTCCCTCACCCTTTGCATCTTCTCCTGGGTCACACCTGGACGTGTTCCCAAGTCAAAGGGATGAGAGAGGGCGCGTACCGATGCTCGCTTTTCTCGCGCTCCGGGGGAAGAATTGTTTTGGCGAACTCCGTTGCCGCCGAGAGACGGGGAATGCAGTCGCAAGGGGGACGGACTCTGGCCCGGGAGGGCAGGACGGAAAGAGGGCGAAAGGGGTTGGGATCTGTGTGCTGCTCGGGTAGGACAGAGAGAGAGAGAGAGGAGGTGGCCAGGTATGCTTAAGGTTTGGGGAAAGACTAAGACAGAATGAAGGGACTAGGCGGTTTTGTGGCCGGGCGGAAAATGGACCGCCTCAGAACTTCCAGCCACCGTGCTCTCCTCCTTCAGGGGGATTTAAGGACATTTCCCAGGGCTTTGTCGGACAAGTGTACGGAGGAGGGGAGTATTTTGCAAGAGGGCGCATCCTTTTGGATGGTCCACAATTTCTAAGTTTAATTTCACGTGCATCATAAAGTCTCTATAATTTCTGAAGTAAACCTTTATACATACTTATGTGTAATTAAGAGCTCAATATAATTAATTAGCACGTATATTTCTTGAAGTGTGGGTTTGAAGACAAAATACTTCAGTCCCCTGAAGTTTCGAGCATGGCAGTATGGTAAGAAGCATATAGGTAAAGTACATACATTACCAATAAGGAGTTAACAGTTTTCTGAAAATTTACTCAAGAGTGGCAACAATGTCGGAGATAAACATCAAGTAAAAAGACATTAAAAGGCCTTATGATTATTGTATAATGGGTAAAGCAATAAGCAAATTTAGGGCTAAAATATGCTTCATACGGAAGTAAAGAAAAATAAATAGTAAGAAAAGTGAACGATATTCGTAGTTAGATAAAAGATAAAAAGTATTATAGAGTCATAAATATTCGAAGAGAGCTTTGTGGGAATGTTACTTTTTCCATTCATATGAAAATTTAGGCATACAATAGGCAAATAATTGTGCGTTACTTAGCGATGATTATTGAGTAGAGGAAAGGTCGCTCCCATGGTGAGAGTCACAGCGGCGGTCAATCATATAGAAACATTTCGGGGTGAGGCAATGGTGACCATGAACAAGGGAACCACGTATTTAGAGGAATTGCAATCTAGGACTTGGAACAGAGAAAGATGTTTGGGCAGAGTACTTCTGGGTGTTATGCAGCTAAAACAAAATTATAATCCACAAGGCAAAATACAGGAGACAAAGTGAGCACAAAAGGGATAAAAACTACATTTTTATAGTGCAACTATTTCACACGTGAAGATTATATCGAAATATTCTAGATTTACGGCACTAAAAAGAGAGTTTTAAAAAGATAGGAGCAATCTACGATGCGGTGTTGATAAAAAAAATCCTATTTTCCATAATGTACTAACAGAGACTAGCAAAATAAAAATAGCAGTTGACAGAAATTAGGCTGACAAATGAAAAGTTCAATTACAATCTAGTCTTAAGAGAGTGAACGATTTATTCCACTTCTCAAACGCTAGAGTTCAGAAAGAACAAGCTTTTCCGCGAGATCTCGGTTCGCTTAGGTCCACGATATCATTTTGATAAAAGTTTTAAAAAAGTAGACCATCACATTTTGAATTATTATCTCGGTAAATAAATCACTTTCTTCGTCCACCCACTACTGCGTCAGTGACCTTCACATAAATTATAACCTTGCCATGCTCTTTGCGGTCTCATGATGAGTTATTGCCCCCGCGATTGCTAAAAGCCCTTTTGTGATGCAGACCTTTCTCTCTTGTAATTTATTGACACTACACAAATATAATTTGGAGTTATTACACCAAAAAATCGGGATAATAATCCAATTTCGATCGAGAAAAAACTGTGGCAGGCGACAGTGATCACATTCACCTCCAGACTAGCTACTGCATAGTGCTAAGGCTGGGCACAGAATATTAAATTCATATAAAAATGACCTCTGAAATGAACACTATGACTGTTCATGCACAATTCTTTTGAGTTAAATGAATAAAAGATTGAGTATATTAGAGTGTTAATCAGTAACTCTCTTCCATTTAAGGATTATTATGTTGATGAAATTTCATCTCCTTACATGTAGTGACCAATGATTACCATTGAATGAATGTCAAAAAGTTATATAATCATATTTTTTCTACTCACCCAATTATCAAAATACGCAACATATAAACAATATTGTACAGTTATTCAGGGGATACCAGCAGACTAGATAGCGGCGTACATCACGAATAGACCCTCAAGTAGATAAAATCTCAATCATTGACACATTGACAGAAAAACTGACTGAGGATTATTATGCGATGGAAGCTTCAATGGTAAATTTTGAGTTAGATAATTATTTGCATGCAATGTTTCACAGTCATAAAATCCTGACAAAACCAGAGGTTTAGGTTTGATCCGATTAAAATCATGCGTCAAAAGACACGTAACGCCGATGTGTCGTAAAAGCAATGGGTCCTTGGCAAAATACACCCTGAGAGATAAGCAAGGCAAAGGCGTAAATAATCCTAGAAATTTCAAAATCCCCAGAAACGAGGCTGATTTTTGTAAATAGCTGCCGAGATACTAATCTCGCACATGCTTTGGCGTTGATGGATTCCGATAGCGAGCTTAATGACCGTTAGTACCTGGGAACTTTCGCACCTTTAAAGCCATTCCAAGGACAAGGCTCCAAATAGAGGTGAAAGAAGGAAGAGGGAGACATATAACAGCAGGAAAAGCAACACCGGTCCCGAGAGGCACGGCAAGAGGTCTGATTTTACCCCACGTGGTGCGACACGTACCAAAACGAAAAAGGCAGGAGGCAGCGCTAGGCTCGAAGTGCATGCAAGAAAATGGATTAATTGAAGGAAAGGTTACAGGAAGGAGATGAAAATTTCCCGAAAGGATATTCTAAACACCTTGATGTAGACCTGGAATCAGACGTGATTATTTTGAGGGTAAGAGGATGGAGAAAGACGGCCATTGTGAGAGAGAAATAAAGGCAGATTGTGATGGAGACCAAAGATGACAAAAGGCTGTCAAAAAAACGAAGAAGAAGAATCTAAACTCCATCGAGAAATAATCTACGAAGTGACTTGTCGGACATTATTAGCTCTAAATGCAAGACATTTAAAACGAAAGGTATTCCGCGAAATACTGATCAGGGAGAAAATATGCTGTTTAGTTTTCAGCAGAGAGTCAAAAAGGCACATCTTGAGGAACAGTTTAACAGCTTTATGAATGAAATATGATTTGATGCTTTCCCGGCGAATGATGTGGTTAAACTCTTCACAGAATTCCCACCGGGTTAATTTTTCCATTAAAGCCAACGTTCCAAGCTTCCACTCGGGGCTCATCCTCAGGGCTATATTTTGTTTTTAGAAACAACAAGAAAAAATTAACCCTTAGGATGAGCCCCGAGTTGGAGCTTGAAACGTTGGCTATTATGGAAAAATTAACCCGGTGGAAATCCCGAGAAGAGTTTACCCACCTTTATAAATGTGAAATTTTCATTTAAGCTATGTAATATATTCGGATGCGTTTCAGCTATAATACACACGCAAAAAATATATATAATATGAGCAATCGAGAAATGTTTTCGAAGTACTGGTCGTAACACACGGCTAAAATGTATGAATCCGACAGAAAACTGTTCTGAGCACGTAGTTTACCTTTCTGGAGGCAAGCGAAAAAAATTGTTTCAAGGGGGATAAAATCCGTTATCAGCCAAACGGCTTATATAGAACAGAAAAACGCACTTTTATCAGCGCGGAAAACTCCAGAAGGGAAAGAGGAACGTGGTGAGGTGTTGGCGGCGAGGTTTAAGGGCCGGAGGAAAAGGGCAAACGGAAAGAAAAGTCTTAAAGTCATGGAAACGACATTAAGACGCGAGAATCGTGTCTGAGAACATGGCGTCGCGTGTTGATCCTCCGGAAACTAATCGATTCCAATTCTCTTCCATCTCACACGAAGGAACGCTTTATCTCCTCGCATCGGAACCGCCAACAACGCCGACCCTCGGATGTATCTCGTCTACAATTGACCCCCACGTTACCCTTCTTACCTTTTTCACGCATGACCTGCTCCCTCTGAAAATCCCTATAATCCCGCCCACGGACTTTAAGTTTATTTTTCCGCCCTATTAAGGAATCCGGAAGCGAGGATCAGGCCACGAAGATCTCGATTCGGCAAGAGCCATGAACTGCGAGGTGGGTTTGTGTGGATATTAATAAAAATATGAGCCTTCTTCTCGTGTTTGTATAAGAGCTCAGGCGAGGAAGGTAGAGCTGAGGAAAAATAAAGAAGTACGTTGCAGAGAATCAGGATATAATGCTTAGGAAAAAATCAATATTAAGGGCTATGCGAAGTCTATCTGAAAATAACATTTCACATAAAATGGGAGCGAATGATTTGAAAACACGTTTTCAAATCATTCGCTCCCATTCATCATCGTTATTAATGGCTTAAAACCTCTATAAGGCTTCCAGAAATCATGAAAGCACGAGACAATTTTCTTTGACTCCACATCGAAAAAAATATAATAGGAGAACGAATTCGGCATGAATAGTCTTAAAATTGTTGAGCCTTATAATATAAGTGGCGGAACGTATCTTGGAAACGCCTATAGAACTTATTACGAACTTGAGTATTTGAAAATTAACTAATTGACATCAACTGACGTATACGCATACACTAAGTAACAGCTATAGGTACGCATAAAAAATTTCCAGAGTTAAAAAATATGGAATTGAATGTACCGTGCATTGGTGCAAAATACACATGACTTTATTGCTCACAGGGAATACCAGCGTAATTATTACCGGGGAAATACCCAAACGTATAAATAGGTGGGTATTTATGACTAATATAATAATCATCACCTTTAAGGGGGTCCTAGAATCCAGTGTCGAGATGCAAAAAATGCGGAGAGCAGTGAATTTTTACCACAGTGGGGATTTTAAAGAGCTGGATTTTATTGCTATGCTTAATGTTTTCATGTAATTTCAATTAAAAAATTGCATGAACTGTCACTTTGAAGGAAATAATTAAATGAGTTGAACTGTATCAAACAACTAATTGTTTACCTTTCATTTTAATTAAAAAATTGCGAAAAATGTCTTTCTGAAGGAAATAATTAAAAAATCTGAACTGCTTAACTTAACTCATACTCAAATGGAACTAATAAAAGTTTTTTCTTGACCATCGTTCATCTATACCTCTGAAAAGGTTTCCTTGTGGTAGTACCTTCTAATGAATATCATATAACACTCTCATTTAGGCTGATTGTGGAAGCCATGGTACGTTAATAAGCCAACAACACTGACTGTGTGTGAAAAGACTCCCGAGGAAAGAGAATGAAAATATAAGGCCCGTTCAAGGGTTGAAAATACGGATAAATCAAGAGGGGGTAAGAGGTCTTGCACGAGCAGACGCCTTCGGAACGGATAGGGTCGTGCTGGGAAAAAAAGGATGGAGGGAGTTAAGAAAGGGTCAGAAGTAGATTGAACAGAAAGACCCTTAAATGAGATAGCATCTTTGGCGCGAGAGTTAAGCAAGCTTTATGGACAAACCATGAAAAACGATTGGACGAGGAAAAAACTGATCTTAAGTGGTCCACTCGCGCTCCGTAGGTAAGATTGTAGACTGTAGATCAGAGTAAAATGACGGCTATAATGTATAGGCATGACATGGAAAGGGTCCAGGTTCAGATCCAAGCTGGGGTGGTATTTTCTCAGCAAAATGGCAATCCCAGCTTGAGTTAAACTGTAGAACCCGTGGAATATATTGGTAAAGTATAGGCAAAGTCTATCACAGGATCTCTGGGTCCTACCATTTTTTCTCGAAAAAGGTTTCCTCTCAGCTTCCAACTTATTTTATCATTATGAAGGATGAAACATAGGTAATTCCGTTGATACAAAGCCTATTCGACAACCAGCAAGTGCACCCGAAGGGAGTTACATGAGTTAGAAAACTAGAAAATGATTTTGTTGGACTTCTTTGCATGTATTTTTTCATAGATTTCAAATTTTTTCGTTTTCATAGATTTCAAATTTTTTTGGCAACAGGGAGCATTTTGAATCAACGACTAGACGATGCATATTATATCAAAGTAATTATCAGCTATATACATAGCACAAGGCAGATGGAGCTTGAGAGCTATCTGAAAGTAGGTTCCTTAAGAATATGGACAGTATTATATTGTAGTTTGTCTTCATAAGCCAATTAATTGACTTTTCGATGAGATAGGGAGGAGACAGAAGGTTTGGATGAAGCGAGTACTGAGCGGTGAGGGGATGTTGAAAACGATGTTAAAGGGTAGAATGTTAGGGAAACGAGGGAGGGGAAGGAAGAGAAGAGAATTTTTAGATAGATTGAAAGGGAGTAGGCCTTACAGTGAACTGAAGAAGGCAGTGCAGGAAGGAAAGGGAGGCTCCCAGCTCACTTCTTTAGTACTCTTTGGAAACCTACCTTAATCGGTAGAACACTATAACAATAATAATAACCCAACTTAAAATAAGTAAAAGGTCACCAAAATAGGTAGAATATGACCTAAAGAGGGGGAGTGATGCGTCTTCTTAACTTTTACGCGTTCTGTGAACGTGTTTACTTAACAATTTTCCTCCACGAGCGTCTGTACCAACGTTGTCCGAACGTGTACTTACGGGACAGGGACGTACATTGAAGTCCACGGCTATTTTTGAGCCGGATCTCTGCATGGGCATGCAGCGGCCAACCGGCTCAAATACTCACGTACCCCCGAGAGAAAGCAGACGGGAGAGACTCCTGCAGACTTGAAAGCAAGCAACCCGGTGCGCGGACGGACCCTGCTGGAATGCAGCACCGCAGACACCCTCCCTGCGCGGGCATAACGAAAAAAAAACGCCAGCCTTCTCACGTGCACATATGGCAATAAATATGAAGGCGCAAGGACGCCGGGACGCAGAGATTACGCCGCACTATGAAAAGCCGAAATGGTGAATGACGAATGTGCGGATACTCAAAAATGCATACTTGCCGAAGATGGGCTGGTCACTCGAGAAATTCCACGTGGTAGACACAGGTGTCATCGAGGTTCAGTTACCGCTTTAAGCCCACTGATCCACCCAATTATTCCTCAGATACCTTTCCGCCGTTACGTTTGAACACGTACTCAAGCGAATAGCGGACCTAAAGTCGTGATCAAACGAACTTCCGCGGCTACGATTTTATTTTGATAAATTGTCCCTCTCGCAAATGAGCAGCCAAATCCAAAAAGAGCTCCAACCAAATTCTCAGCTGGATGAAAGCTTCTCGGGTTTCCAACCGGGTCAGGGTCTGCATGGTGTAGGCCGACGTTTCGTTGGGAGACTTTCCCAACATCCTCAGGGCTGATGATGCCGATATCGCGGTGTTTCGATATTTATACCCTCCTCCTTCACCTAGGTGGTCTCTGATTGGTCCGGGATTTTTCCTCCTTCCTCGTCCTATTTAATGCCAGGTTCCAAGCGCTACTACATCCACGCTACTCACCGGGAAAAGCTCAGATTCTTCAAATTCTCAGCTGGCCCGACACGGATGAGCTTAATGTATTTTAAGGAGGCAGTGAGTACTTTTTTATAAATGTCATAAACCAATCAAACCAGAGGTTGGAAACCCTTAAGATAAGAAAGTGATGCGTAGGATATGAGTGCCAGAAAAAATTGCCAAGAAACGGAGAGAAAGAGGAAATAATAAGTTTTTGCCTGTAAAAAATGTGTGGAATAAACGAAAAATTTACATTTTCTTTTCTCATCATAGAGACGTCTAATTAGTAAAAAAGACCACAACGTGTTGATTCAAAAATATTGTGTATTGTGACGTATTCAGGAACAAAATGAGGTATGTATGCTTCAGAATTTTTTTCCGTACTTCAGATGAATGAAGAGCATGTGTGTATTTTCCATGATATATGGAACAAGACTGCCTAAAAATTAAATTGAAATAAAAATTTCGAGAATATACAACCAAATATAACCTAATAATATCAGAAAAATCTTTCAAAAATTGATAACGGACGTTCAGTGGAACTGATGCTTGAATGTTGCGTCGCGATAATGCATAGTTATTGTAAGAAGGCGATAGAATGATTCTGCTATGAATTTGGCATCCATACCGTAATGTATTACATTGACATTTAAGCTTTTTGAACTCACTCCATCTATTACGGTGATTAACCTGTATTGAATATATTGTTTTTCAATTTTGAACACAATTAATGTATGTCTAAATCTTTTTTTTTCTTCATTGAATCTCACACGAGTCATTGCAGCTGTTGATGATGTTTTTTCGGGTGTGCCCTGTGTACTCATTTGGTATGCCGTCTGACGTTTCATGACCATTGCTGGTCACTTTTTCTTAAGGAGTTCGATAAAGGGAAATCTTTTTCTTAGGGAATTCCCTTAGAAAAAGTGGCCATCAAAGGCCACAAAACTTCGGGCTACAAACCGAATAAGTACGCGGGGCACACCCGAAAAAACATTACCAATATCTATATCTTCATCTTTGATCTGGAGTGTAGCTCACTACGGCACGGAAACACGGACACTATGGAAGGATGACGAGAGAAGATTGGAGGCATTCGAGATGTGGGTGTTGCGAAGAATGGAGAAGGTGAAGTTGACGGAGAGGAGGAGGAACGACGTAGTGCTGGTCATGGTGGGTGAGGAGAGTCAGCTTTTTGATGAGATACGGAAGACAGAAGGTTTGGATAGAGCGAGTACTTAGCAGGAAGGGGATGTTGAAAACAGTGTTAGAGAGTAGAATGTTGGTTAAACGAGGGGAAGGAAGAGAATAGGATTATAAGATAGATTGAAAGGGAGTAGGCCTTACGGTGAACTGAAGAAGGCAGTGCTGGAAGGAAAGGGAGAATCCTAGAATTCTTCTCAAGTACTCCATGGAAACCTACCTTAAACAGTAAACCTTTCGGTGAATTGAAGAAGGCAGTGTTGGAAGGAAATATTACTTTTTTAGTACTCCATGGAAACCTACTTAAATCGGTAGAATACTATAATAATAAATAATATCTACATCACTGTGAATCGGGTATTTAGCATGATTAAAGAAGCTAGAAATTAAATATTTGTAAAGCCATCTACCAATAAAATATGCCGAATATTCTCGGGAATTCAACCTCGCGGATAGTTCATTTTCCTAGAAAGGCATAAAATGATCACCGTTTCACACTTGAAGCTACGTATATGTCCGAGTGACTCGGTAGTCACCCCACCCCTCAAGGACTCAAAAACATCGAGGGTAGGGGGAGTGTAGGGAGGGGGTGAGGGAGAGACATCCGTGACTCGACTCCTTCAGCCCGCGTCGGCCCGAAATCTTAAAAAGACATACCAGGGAAGAAAAGCTGCTCCCTCGCTCGGCAATAATTCACGGTGGTGTCACGGGGGGAATCTCTTCGGATCCCCATCTTCACTCCCTTTTGTTTATTTCGACGGATCGAAAGAAAAGGAGGAGGAATGCCGGGAAGAATAAGGGATGTTATATCCTTACCCCCTTCCCAAATAATACCTCCAATATTTTTCCCCACCCCAACCAGACTACAAAAAGACAACCGTGTTTCTCGCGGGACGACTCCTCGCCATTTTCTTGGCCACGTGGCCAGATTGGAGGGACGAACGAGGCAGATAGCATTTTCGCATAAATTGCACGTGGAAGGAATGCCGTCAGAATGGAAGGTGTATGACGGCATGACGCAACTCTTCCCCGCCCCCACGGTACCGCGACAACCGCCTGGCTCCCTTGCCGTTTTTCGGATGATGAGCCGCATGACAATTTTTCCAAGTTGTCGGACGCGCCTCATGAAAATGATAAACGGCCTGCTGTTGGATAGTGAGGCAACACTATTTAACATATGACTTATTGCGCGCGCTCGCCTCTGCCATACAATTTCGCGTCCTCTCCGCAGTCAATCATTATTCCTGGCATTAATGAGAAGTGAAAATATGAAAATGGTAAGTATTAGGACCACACATACCCCCATTCTTTCTGTTCCAGATGAATTGAAACGATAATGCTGTTTCCAAATGCAGCGAATTGAGACAATGAACTATTGAATGGAGCTGGAAACAATAGAAGTGAGTGGGGAGTCATGCATTACGCCGCACGGAGTGAGAGTTATTAATTTTTAAAAAGGTCCCGAAGAGTTAAGGAACTGAAAGGCTAAGTGTTATTCTGGGAGGCCAAAGCAAGCCGGTGATACAAAAGGATATTTTTAGCACAAAAATGGTTTGAATTAGAATTAAGATAAATTTTACATGATTATAATTTAAATATATGAAGTTCAAAAGGACAAAATTTATCTAATTTTACGCTAGATTTTAAAATTGTAAATATCTTGGTTACATTCAAAAAGTATTATATGTTTCTTTTAGATTCTATCATCATTAACATTAAATAGAATTGTTCTTTGAAACATTGCTCATTAATAGCTGAATAACGTTCGTCAAATGAGCCTCAAAAATACATGATATTGAGTGAGATATTTTAAATATTTTCAATGAAATGAGGAATTAGACAACCTTAAAATCAAAATGAGACAGAATTTTCGTGAATACACAAACATAGATAGCCTATAAATATCAGAAAAATCATTCGGAAAATCTCAATGGATGTTCATGGCCATGAATTACATTAAATAGATATTCAAATACTGAAGACTAAATCCAAAAGAATTTTTTGAAGAGTAATAAAATCCAATCGATTTAAAAAAAAAAAAAACAACATGAAATAGAGGATCAGCATCTTCTCCAATGTGCTTTCACCTCAATTATAGCAACTGGAGATCACAGCAACTCGGTTAACATCTGGTTTATTTGTCATATCGCTAAACACATGTGATGATATTACCTCCGTACCGGCAATCCCTACAACCGGAGGAAGCACTTAATATGGGCTCACATAATGGAGGTCCAAAAGCGTTTACGTCAGACTCCACGTGTTGTCAGAGATCTAATATGATCGCGATGGTGTACACGAGCCATGGAAAGACGTGCTCGGGGAGGACATTGTAAAGAGGATGAGGGGGTAAAGAATTGAAGGAAGTTGGATGAGGGGGAGGACGGCGTCCATTAGGGCATTGGACGTCTGTGATAAGTGTCGCAGACAGGGGAGAAATTACAATGGGGTAGGGATGCTTCAGCGGCAGTCTGATGCTTACCCCATATTGAAGACAATAAGGCGTGCTAATACAAAGGTCAGAGGAGGATTAGGAAGAAATAGGAAACAGTCATTTCATTGTGCACGTATGAAGTGAGTTATTATTTCAGAGAGAAAAGAACAAAAAATAAAAAGA
The DNA here is from genome assembly GCF_921293095.1 of Ischnura elegans. Lineage (NCBI taxonomy): Eukaryota > Metazoa > Arthropoda > Insecta > Odonata > Coenagrionidae > Ischnura > Ischnura elegans. The sequence continues at coordinate 56,057,929 of NC_060248.1, forward strand.
AATATTGGGTAAAGTTTCCGGCTAAACTTGTGAATCCTCGGTACAAGAAAATACACTTTGTTCTTTCAAAAAAAAATTAATACCGACCATGGTTTTGACTCTAATGACGATACCTGATGATGAGGCCATAAATGAGGCCAATGGAAATGGATCATGGCTCATCATGGTCGACATTAAATTGTCAGTGCCAGATGTACAACGTGTTCATGTACAGTGTAATCTTCTTATCCTGGAATGTGTACAGGAAAGTTTTCTGTCTGACTTGAAAGGAAAACGCTTTCAAATATCATTGCGTCAATTGAATGGTCTAACTCAATACTTGAAATAATTCTAACTCCGAGATCTTGAAAACCAAAGTAGTTGGGGCCTCACAAAGTATTTGCATACACAAGAGAAGGAGTGAGCGCAGTATAAAAAGCTTACCCGATAATCGAGACGAGAAAAGTCCAGTTCTTTTTTACCGTTAATTGCTTTTGTAGACTAAAATATAAATCAATTATTAAGACGAAACCGACATCCTGAGATATATCCGTTTAAATGCTAAAAATGTGAGAAAAAAAGCGACTTGAAACGGTTGCAATATGGATTTTATTCAATTCGCGAATTTACTGCATTCCACATGAAATGAAAGCTATGGAGAGGCTTGAAAACCTGATTGAAACATTATGATCATACGAAAAAGCAATTAAAAATACAGAAAAAATACTTGAAAATAAAAATCCCTCTGCCTGAAAAAATAAAAATTTGGCCTCGGCTCCCTCCGAAAATAGTAACCAAACCAACTTTCCCAACGTAAAACCGACGTAAACACCTGCATAAGAGGTGGAATACCCATTCAAAATATGAAAAACATATAATTTTAGCCAAAAGATACATTAGCTTCAGTAAGAAGGGATGGACTGATTCCGCAAGAACTTCCAAAATAAATTGTCGTAGAAATTTCCTGACCGCTACACATCGTGTAAGGACCCCACGAGCTAGAAAAAAGAGGACTTTTGACTATATTTCGGTACTTAAACGGAGAAACCTTTAGGCTACATATCCGAAGCATGCTTAAAACGAAGAGAAGCGAATGGGAAATAAATATTCACAGACGGAGATTTTTTTTGCGTCAAAGGAGAATGGTACTTGAAGGGATACGGCAGATTGAACGGAGGCGAAGACTGCGTCGCGTCGGGGGTAGATAGCATGGTGACGAGGGGAAGGAGCGCGACAGAAGATAGAAAATGGGATGCTCGGAGGAAAATTCGACGTACGAGGATGTGTTTCTTCTCTTTCCCCTCGTCAAAACCCACCCATGAGCATGAAAAGAGAGACTGGGAAAGCAAAGTACGAGTTTCGACAGGAAAGAGATATTCCTGTATCCTCTTCTTGGCATGGCAAAGTCCTCGCCTGCCAAACCGAAGGTCACGGGTTCTAGTCCCGTCTGTGTAGGTTGCCCCTATCCAGGGAATGGATGTTCATAAACGAATAATCGTTAAATAATTCGAAAAACCCGATATAAATGCCTAATAGCACTTTATTCGGTGGTTCGACAATAAATAAATATATATTTGGATGGAAAACTTGTAAAATATATGGAATTTTCTTTCGATTTATGAAAGATAAGCAAAATTCAGTCTTGAAGAAACACCGAGAACATTCTTATAGCCACACAGTTGGACAACATCCAAATAACTATTTGTAATAAATGAATCTAAACACTAAATTTATACTCCCAGCTTACTTCTTGATACACAAACTCCTTATAGTACGTATATTTATCATCATCATTGGTCAAAAATCATAAAAATTGGTTTGACACAACTCTCCACTCAATTTTTCTATCAGCTTATCTTTTTTCACCAACGTATTTCACCTTTTCACATCCTTCTTTACTTGCTCAATATATTTTGTCGAGGTCATCCTTTTCCGTTCTTGCCATCCACTTGTCCCTCGACGGTTACCTTCATCAGGCCATCATGTATCGAGATATGGTGTGTATAGTTGTTCCGTTTTCTTATCAAGATATATATTTATTTTCTAATTTCATTTGCATTCGAGACATGCTGTAATTAATTTCAAACCTGCTCCGTGATCGTTGGTTAACATTACTGCAACTGTCATGGAAAAAATACCCTGAACCGGCAATCAGAACAAAGACTTCATGAGCCACTGCGAAGACAATATCCAGGTTCTTTAATTCAAATGAAACATTTTCCCCGATATCCCCACATTCCGTGGTTTCTATCCCGGTCCAGGAGAATTACATATCATGGCAAAATAATGCTATACATAATATTCAACGCCCAAAAATTCCTCTTTCCAACTGTTAACTTTGAAATGATTGCATGGATTCTCATCAAAATATCATTTTTAACGAAACCATAATAATCGATTATTAGGGTCACTGATGCACTTATTAAAGTACTAGTTTTTTTAGTGATTTATTATTAAAACATTCTGTAGAAGATAAAAGTGATGATTTCAGTGAAAACCTAAAATATCTAAAGTTTGGCCAGAATAACTTGGAATATCGTGAAAAATCAAAGAATACCGAACACCCCGTGTATGTACACACATGAACTCAGAAGGTTTTCTGCTTCGGAAAAAAATACTTGTGGGTGGGGCCGAGGGCTCCATTGCGAATGAGGGTGGGAGCGTTGCCCGACGGTGCTGTCACTTACAGACACGTGCAGCGGCGCGGGCGACTGGTGCACGTCCGGATCGGAAGAGGGCTTGGTGCTTCGGTGGCTGGCGATGGGGCAGGAGGTAAAGGGGAGAGGGATGGTGAAGCAATAGTGGTACCGGAAAAGAGGGAAAAGGCAGGGGTTGCACCTCAACCTATCCGGTGCCCACCCCTTGGGTTCTCCACCATTCTCCCAATTCGCAGACAACACTACCCCCCCAACCCCCCGCACACATCTCCAGAGACAACCTTTCATTTCGCTGGCTTCTCCGCCACCCACCCCCTGAGCTCAAAGCTTCCCCCTTCCTCCGAGTACCACTCAATCTCTCGCAGCTCACCCCCCCATAAGGAGACCGAGCCGTTTGACTCAGTACTCCCCTATACGCCTGCCTTCCCTTCCAACCCCCCCAGCTCCCGAGCGTAGTCATCATCATCATCTGCCATCTCAGAGGAGCATCCCTTGCGGATCAATTCCTCCCCATACCCTTGATCCTCCTCGCTTGAGCGGCTCCGCATACTCGCTCACTGCGCGCCACTTGAAGAATGGACGTTTGAGCCTTACGTCAGGGGATAGTACGTACATCTTTTTTTGACGGCGGGAAACCGTTTCGTGGTCCTATTTTCTCTAAGGCGCGCTCCACCAACGTGCTTAAATTGGCCACAAGCTGGGTTTCCTGTGAAGGCCGTTTTACACGGGGCACGTACTTGCACAATCTGACGTGTGTGCGAAGGCGCAGTCAAAATTGCGACGTGTAAAGCGGTGAATTGCTAGAACACATGCGAGAATGCGTGGACGTGAGATGGTGAAATAACCCCTGTTCTAATTTCGTTCATGCATTCGCGCAATTCCACGCCATTTTTAGAAATTGATGGAGTTCTAACCTGCGCAATTCCGTGCCCCGTGTAAAACGGCCTTAGGAAACGTAAAACAAATATTATATCAATCATTTCCATTTATGAAAAACTGGCAATACGTGTATGCTTTGACCTACATCATAAACAGCTAAAGCCTGATACTTCCCACTCCCTTTTAACCTCACTTAAAGTTGCAATCTTCCATTTTAGTTGTGAAAATATAGTTTCCAGCAGACTATCCATGATTTTTTTATTTTTTTACACATAACGAAAGCACATCAAAAATAATTATTGACAACTACAGATTTTTAAACGCGATATCATCATCTCCATTATAAGCAGCACAATGGTGACCATATCCCCACTTATAGTTTTCGGGTTTACTTGTTTATTTGCTACTCATACATTACAAAAGCTCATAGAAACTTATTTTTAACTATGATGGACTACCAAACACAATATAAAATTAATCTTTATAGCTTTAAGTAGCGAAATCAACATTTATGCATGGGGTATTTGATATTCATTCCCTTTTACCATAGCCTTTTACGAATTTAAATAAAAATTCATTCCCAATTATAATTGAAATAAGGGAAATATGGATAAAAAACGTAGATGGCCATTAAATACGATTTGATTGATGGAAAAGAGCTGGGGATGAACTAACTTAACTGATAATTATGAATTTTTCCATATTTTATACATTTGTTTATGCTTTAATTATTGGGATTCAAATTTAATAGTGACATATTAATGTCACACGTCAAAGGTACCTCAAAATATTAGTTTAAAGTAGGCATTAGAAAAATAAAGTTAACCAAGTATTTTGTGCATTGTAATAAAGGTGTCACTGGTTCATTTATAGAATGGAAATGAAAAAGAAAACAGTGCCATTGCATCATTCAAACACGCTTTAAAGGATCTCACACGAAACTTCCACCCATTAAACACCACTTATGAACGCTGTTCTGCGAGGAAAACAGCCTTCCCGAGAATCAAAAAAATATTAGAGCATCATTCTCCGGAATACAATATTTGCATAAATTCCTTTGCCCTCCAGGGCGGGTAAAGACTTTAGCTCAATTTACGGAGGGGAGCGAGTTCGGAAGCCAGGAGTTGATGGGGATGAAAGAAGTGGGGGAGTGGGAAGAGAGGGGGGGGAGGTAGAACGCCAGGCCCTTCATCTGAAGTCTCGGAAAACATTCAAAAAACCCAGGAGGCGCTTGCGAGTTTGTATCTCTGTCCGCATCTAATTACATTCTTTGGCTGCCGGGGTGCCACGAGAATATTTTTCCATCCTCTTGAAAGCAAAAAAAAGGAATCTTACGCAGAAAAATTCTACTTAATACGAGCAGGAGTTGGAGTTAAGGTTATTTTGAGCCGCGAGAACAAATAAACATAATATTGAATTCCTATTTTTACTCGGAATCTTCACAAAATTTATCTTTTTTCACCCGGGACACCACTCTTAGCCACTCGTCATACTCCCAGCCCTTCTTTAACCTTCCCTTTTCTTCAGTCTTTTGTTTTTTCTATCAACAATCCTTACAATCCTTTGTCTCCATTTATCCCTTTATTTCTTATTTCTCTTCCCATTTCTATCTTCAGGCTTGTGATTAGAGTAAACCCATCTATAATATTTATAGTATTTTCGATGCACCTATGAATAATTTTTGTAACTCAAACATTTTTTTTTCTATTAGTGCACAAGACCACGTGCTGTTCTCCACCTTTTCAGTTCAATCCATCTCAAAGGAAAATAAAAACAGATACATTTTACGGTGACACGGAGGAAATCATCTAAAAATCGTACCTAATTTCCTGGTGCGAATTCGTGGTCGAATAGATAGGTGTATGATTTTGTTCACTTATGAGAAAATAAAGGGTTTACATAAAAATAATAAATCGAAACCAGGAAATGAAATTTCTCATAGTGCGCACCATAATTTACCAGTATTCTCTTAAAGTTTAACGTCCGGCGTCCTAACACCTCCCAACGCTCTATTGAGGTGATTCTGAGTAGCTAGCAGAGTAATATGCAAAAGTGGAAGTAAATACCAAAAGTTCGGCAAGTGTAATCGATGAAACGCCTTAGCAATACGGATTGAAAAAGAAGTCTTCATTGACGTGAAGAAGCCGTCTGAAAATCCGTCAAAAATCAGTGAAAACATTCGAAGTAAATGTTAACGCAACGAAAGCGACGACCCTTCATAATAATCATCCCGAGGAAGCCTACACGAGAATGAAGTAAAGGATTTAACCCGAATAAATGTTCGTACCAATCGTGGAGTGATTTGGCTCTAATGACAGCGTTGTCGTTAGAACCAAATGACTCCAAGAACAGTATGGAAAATTCAGATGAAGAGCTAATCGTGGCATCTCTGATACTGCACTGGACCATTAATATTCCATTAGTGTATTTAGCATACGTTTTGAGTGAGCTATTGTGCCTAAAATGGATACAATGATGGTACAACGAGACAAATTGAATTGATGGCTCAGGAAAGGTCAGTTACGGTATCGTATGGTATTTGGAGGAGGCGACCGAGAGCTAAGGTCATTTGCGCCATGAGGGTAAGGAAGGGTGGAGAAAAACCCAGCGTTGGCATTAGCCTGCTCTTAAAGTACGGCGCCAAATGGACCAAGGCTAACGTCCCATCCGACGGACGGTGTGTTGTGCTTGAGATGTCCTCCACACTGCATTCAAGCAGGGATCGGGCAGTCTATAAAAATTCTCCACCACCGCCGGGATTTGAACCCGAGCCCGCGGAGTGGGATGCCAACATTCAAGCCACAACACCAACCCGATCCCCGAGGTCAGTAACGAATTGCAAGGATTTAAAAGCAGTGCATGAAAAAGGTGACTTTGTACGCAGTCATGCCCACTGGTGCAAAGTGCTAAACACCAATATTTTTCACGGCGAACCTCACTCTTGTTGTTTGCAAGGATTTAATTGAGGTCAAGGAGTGACAATAATACTCATAGCTCTTACTTTCAAATATTTGTACCTTTGTTTCCAAAGTCTCGAGGAAGCCTACACAAGGGTGGCGTTAACGATCTAACCCGTATAAATGTTAAACAAAAATAGCAGAGTACACACCTTTCGTAAATCGTCCATCACTCCCTTAATCTTCCATTTATTTCCCCTCGCATGCCCACAATACTTCCTCACCCCATCTCACCTAACTCCTCCCAATCTTTTCCGGCCCACATCCAACCCCCTTCCGTAAGCCTCCTCCGCCCATATCCCTCCGACGTTCTCCCACACCCTTGAGAGAGAGACCCATGAAACTCCGTTGCCAAACGCGCAGAAAAGCCCTTTTCCAACCGGTCTCCCTTAGCCCGTTCTGACAGCGGGATTAAAACGAAGTAGGCGGCACGTTTTTTGGGTGGTTGGGGAGGGGGGTGGTTGCATTGGCCGGGAGAAGGGTATACAGGGTTGCGGGTTACGCATTTGGGGAGATGAAGGTTGGAGGGGGGGAAGGTTTTTTTGGGTTTTTGGTAGGCTTGTAACCGGAGGGCTTGGCGCGGGCGGAATTGCTTAGGGATGAAAATAAAAGAGGGCGAGAGCATGCTTAAAGGGGAAGACGGAATCTTTAGTCCACGAATATTACAAAAGAGTTCTTCAAGTCCGCCTCTATAAGTGTCTCACCCACCAGGTTTACAAAAGCCGCCATTCGCGTCGCTGACGGATAGATCCGAGTTTCAGAGGGAAATCAGGTATAATAAGGGGTACTAACCGAAATTTATGTACATGAATACGTGATCTAGCAAATTAATTGCGTTCCAATGCTATCCCTCGCAATGACATCGAGAAAAGTGCATTGCACTCATGACCGCTCCGCGGACATTTTCGAAAGCCTATTAAAATTCGAGCGAAGTGGCAACAGAAATCAGTCTTCTATGGTATGGAATTTGGCCTCCTGTATGCAGTCATTCTCTCCGTTTCATCTCTCCTGTATGCAGTCATTCTCTCCGTTACGACCAAGCACCTCCATCTCAGCATCAAACGTTTTCATCATTCTATCCATTTATCCCTTTTGCCTCTTTCTTCCAGATTTCCTGCAAGACACCTGTGTACACAGCAATACGCTCTCGATGTGGCACAAAAGAATTCGCGGATTGAATCATTCTCCCTCTTCTTAAATATGATGGGAACCTTCCTTTTCACCGATTAAATCTCGCTGAAGCGAAGGCTGGTGTGAGAAAGGGAAGGTAATGGAAATCGCAGAATCGAAATGGCAGAATTGCCATGAGATTCAAGTGTTTCATATACCAAAAATCAATCTTATTTCATGCACGTGGAAACCACGAACAAAGCCTATATTCCTCACGATTTTCATGAACAACTCATGTCACAGTTATTTCAAGGAAGCAAAAACATTTAGCAAACCCAACGATAATTACCTATCATTACCCTCAACTGATTGCCTTTTTTGGCCTTCCATAACTTGTTATAAACGTGCTACAAGCTATGGGTCCCGAGATTGTATAGTCGCGGGATAATTTCTTAAAAGCAGCAAAAATTTGCATCTCTTATTTTCTTAACGACAGCAATACAGTTAAGAGAGATATTTCTATCGCTCACGTATATATACGTGAATATACGTAATAATTAAGACATTTTTACGAAATATAGAAGCAGTTTATGAAAAAAAGCTCACGTTAACTTCTTTATCCAAAAACGTTTTCCAATATAATTTTAATGCTATTGGAAAATATATTTACTAATAACAATCCTCAAGGTACATACAAAAGCGTGTCACCATTTTCAGTGTGGGTAAAAAATATGTGTGAACTAATCGTAAAATGAGCGAAGAAAGAGCATGAACGTAAGGATATAAATGCAGGTAAGTACATGAAAATAATTCAAGCCCCATTATCCCCATTATCCTAACAGCTAATTTGATTTTTAGGTAGTGACATCTCAATAACATCCGTCAACATTAAACCATTCCTGCTAGCTTACAGAAACAATCGACCTTATACAATGGTTGAATCTGCTGACCGCATAACAACGTGAGGATGAGCCGGAGGAACTTTGCCCGCGAGACGCCACCCTATTCATCTTTTTGATCGTCCATCCTATGCGCTCATCATCATATTCCACGCTCAACGATTCCCGGAATCCCTTCTCCACGGAAACTCTTTTTACCGCATAGCCGAAAAATGGATCTTCCGAAGGGGCGTAAGGGAGAAGGAGGAGAAAAAATATGGAAGCGGAGGTGGTGTATGTTGGGAGGATGATATCTTTTTCCACATATTCCTCCCTCTCTCTCTCTATCAAATCCTCCAGAGGGAAAGGGACGCACCCTGGGGGTTCTGCCCCGCCCACCCCTCCCGCCCCACCCACCGCGCACCCGGAAGACTACACCATCTGGGAAAATACAATGGAGGGGAACCAATTTACGTTTCGGGGGAGAGACGGGCGTGGAGCAAGAGGGGGGGGTTTGAGGGGAAGGGAGGCAGAAGCCGCATTAAGGGAACGCGGAAAGGGAGAGTGGAATCTGGAAGAGGGTCAGGGGAATAACGGAAGGCGAACGCTGAGAGAGGAAAGTGCGAAGAAAGAAGGCGAAAAAGAATTGTGGTGGGATTGGAGTTGTCTTCGATGAAAAAATAGCATTGTACCGTAAATGCGCATTAAATCTCATAGCTCGAATTAAAAGGGTGTGTTATGTAAAAGGATGTGATGTGTTGTTGCGTTTACTAATAATAAAGTTATTATTACTCCATAAAACAATTTATTATTATTTTATAATTTAACAATAACTTGTTGTATGGAGTAGTAATAACGTTATTATTACTCCATACAACAAATTATTTGTATTTAATAATTTGTTGTTGTTAAGTAATTGTATTATTATATTTTTTAATAAATAAATTTATTATTACTCCATACAACAAATTATAATTATTAAAAGTTTTATCCCGTTATTTTTACTTCCAGGGAGAGAGGTAGTTGAAACCTGAAAATATTTATCCATGAGAATAGTTTTCACAAAAACTTCTCCGCTTATTAAATTGTTCATACATCATTATCACTAAACTGCGAAGACAGCTCATTTCTAGAAAACATGTTACAAAGGTATGACAACACTCTTCTGTATTGACACAACAGATCGAACGCTGTTTTGTAGGGATGGACATTGAGCTCATTTCGCAGAGTCTGGGTAAAATGGCTAATTATTTTGACTGCGCCACTTAATATTTTCATGATTTTCGTCGGCTTATTTGATAAACATATTTTTAGATTAAAAAATATAATACAATAATGTCAATACTATACTTTCAATTTTCATTTACACAGGTTACATTAGTTTGCGAGAGTTTAAAATGCACCTATTACGTGCATACCTAATGGAACACCGATCTCGTGACATAACAGCATTCCGAAAGCATGCTGTTCCATCGATGGAATCAAAGACCAATTTATATGATACAGCAGAGAGCAGAGAAAAATATTATTGTATAGTAAATAAAAATTTAATATCATGGCTCAATGTAAAATGGCATGGGAATTAGCAATTTGACGGCCTTTGAACCATCAAAGTTTGCTGAAAATAATAAAAAATAAAAGACATTAAAAAATTCCTTGGAATCTCCTCGCAATAATGTCCAAGTCTGACCTCCCAATGGGATTCTAAAAAGTCTCCATCACCCAAAATTACTATCATCAAGGAACTCATTAATCATGCTGACGTATTCTTGTCAAGGAATTACTTTTTCCAATAAAAAAGGAAAAAATACTAACCTCTTTTGTCCGAAAATTCTCACTTCGTCTCCAAATAATACGGTCTGCAGTAAAGAGACCCAAAAATTTTCGCTTATCTCAACAGAAGACCAATTTCCAGAAAACAGAGAGCCATATCAGGGAGAACAAGAAGGGTCAGAGATCCCAAACAGAGAAAGGACGACGTCGAGAGAGTCGTTTCGTTGCGATGGAGGAAACGGGAAAAGCCTACGAAAATATTCACAGCGTTGTCATTATAGCCAAATGACACCACGAAAACTATGCATGAAGAACAAATCATGGAATGTCTGGCACTACATTGAATAGTTAATATTCCACTGCTAGTACATTAATTATTACATAAGTATCATCAATCATGATAAATAACATGGGCATACCAGCGAGGGGCAGGAGAAGGCAGCTGCCCCCCCCCCCTACAAGCAAAAATTGCAAAAATGTTTAAGGAAAATCAGAAATGGGTTGAAACGAAAGTTTTCAACAAATTTTCTTCTAACCTACGAAAAATGATATTAGTATAAGGAATGTAACTAAAATAATTTTTTAAAGCAAAAAACAAGTAAAGCGCTGTTATAATTTTCTTATAATGTTGGTTTCATTCACCTTTTCCATGCCATGTTTCGACTTGAACAACCATGGATTGCCGCCCCCTAGTTTTGATCCTGGGTACCCCCTTGATAAGTAAGTGTATTAATTACTCTATTAATATCATAGGTGCTGGGTGAGAAATTGAGAATTAATGAGTAGAATGATGGAACACCGTGACAGCTTGAACCGATGGCTATATGTGCGGCAAACACGCCATTACTCCAGGAAAAAATAACTCCGGGAATAAATAAGAGGGAGTCAAAATCGAGGATGACCGGAATGATCCCAATTCCGTAACGATGCGTGTGTTCACACCCATCTCCATCCTTCACCGGAAAACAAAACGAGGACCTCCGGAAAAATCTGACCGCGCACTTGATTCTCCGCCCCTGGTACCCGCTCCGGTACCAGGCTGGGGCACTTATGGACTCGGCCAAAAAAGAGGGGAGGGTCGGGAAAGTGGAAAAATAAAGACGAGGGAAGAAATAAAAACAGGACGCGGGGATGATTTTTCTCCCGGCAAGAACATCTGCCCGCGGAGGAGTGGCGGGGAGGGTCTCTCTCGTTCCATGTGAAATTGCCGCGGGCCGGAGAGTGAAGACGGAGGGAAGCGCTGCTCCGGCAGGGAAATAAATGAGAGATGAAGAGGAGAAGGATGGTGGCCATCAAAGAAATGGCAGCGCCACCGGTGAGCATTAACCAGCACTAATGGGAAGAATAACTCCGTGGGCATGGATAGCGGGTAAAAAGGCGAATAATAAGAGACGGAATGAGGCATGCGGCAGCAGAATTGATATCGTAATGACCCGCGCAGTAACTGTGGCCAACAGACAACTAAAATGTATCCAGAAGCACTCGTATCAAGGTCAAACAAAATTGACATCGCCACCGGCCAAATAAAATATATTAACTTATATTATAATAAGTTTAACTTAGCTATTACCACCCCAATGCCTTTCGCTAATGATTATATTTTACCTAGCACTGAAAGTGAAATAATGTATGCCCGAAACTGACTTACATTTAAGCATTCATTTATAAAAATTATAGCGGTTTTCACGGCATTTCTTCCATATAAACAAATAATAAATCCTGGTGCCACAAACATAAATAAACCAAATTTAACGGTATCATCAATAAGAAGAGAACGCCAGCAACAACATCCGTATTGCAATTATCACTCTGGATAAAATCCACTTAAATATCTGAAATGGGAATGCCTGAACACTTCAGAATATCTTCACAAATTAATAATCGCACTGACGCTTCAAATCTCGGTTTTTCTAAGCCTCGACCGCTCGACTGCTAGAATTTGCACACGTGTCTTTCTCAGGCGGCTAAAAAAATGCGAGTAATCTCATAATTGGATTGCCGGAAAAACACTCCCGGTCATGATTCGAAGTAATTGTTTTCAACGCTCGGAAAAGTGTCCCGAGGCTTGAAGCAATATTTTTCCATTGACGTTGTGCACCCTCTCTCTCCCTCTCTCCGGAGGTTTGAAGCATGATCGATCCTCAACCCCTCAGGGCCGATTCGTCGGACCACGCAGATAGTATGGGGCATTAAAAATAAAAATGAAAAAGAACACCACGGACTGAAGGTTTTCCCGAGAAGAGGAGGGGAGGACAGCCAAGCGAGGGAAGCAAAGAAGATCTCCCCCCAGGAAAATAAAAAAAAGAGAGACGAGCAGGATATTAAAACAGCAAGAGGAGGATGACTGTTTTTGGTGGAGGTGCTTGCTTGCTGGGCGCTGGTTTTTTTCGGGCCGGGTTGAGTATGATACCCGGCGCGGGAACAGCTTGACGTTTCACCGTCGCTGTTATTTTTGGGGAGAAGGCACGAAGGCTTGTAAGGGTATGCGGAGCGTGGATAGTTTTAAGGTGAGCACACTTGAAGAAAGGGAGAGGTGGAAGTGGTCCATCTTGGACCGCTTCTGCTAATGAGAGGGAGCTGGCCAAGGGAAAGGTTGGATTTTGCTGTCGCTGAGAGAGAGTGAATGAAGTAATCTCCTTGCGTTTTGGGAGTTGGGCGGTTTTGAGGTTTAGTCATTCAGAGGAACAGCAGAGGTCATTTGCGCCTCGGAGGACATGTCAAATATTTTTGGAGTAGGTGGATGTTTTTGGCAGGCGCGAATAACGCAAATTGAAGAGGGATGGATTGGAAATGTCAAGCCTGTTTTTATATTTAATATATTGCGGGAGGAAACGAGGTTACTCAAGACGTGATCTTTGTGAATGAAACCGACATTCACGCCACTTTCTCAGTACAACTGTACACACTACTATATATAATTAGAGCCGGTTTTATAATATTTGGTTAGCGCTAACCATAAGAAGATACAGCCTTTCGCTTTATTAGGGTGGTTTCCTACATAAAATAAAACGAAAGGCATTGATTGCGATTCGTTACCCACCACTAGTGTATTCATAATATGCAAAATATTTGGTTTCAGAAATCTCAGTTTAGACGAATGGCAATGGTCAATTTTAACCGCATTTGAAGAAGGCCAGATTGACGCCCATGCGATGCCACTCCACGTGACGTCACAGGGTAGATTCTGCACGAGTGCATAGGAGTTTTACATCGTCTGAGATTACCAATGCATGCATGAGGCACTGAGCTCAGGGAAACATTTTTTAATAATCACCTATTAAAACTGCCTTTCGTCGGAAAGTTTCCTTCGTTTGATAATGTATTCATGATCCTTATTTAAGCCCAGCGCTACCTGCTAGTAGGGTACTCAACTACCTGCTAGCAGCCTGCATCGCCGCGGCGCACATATTCTCGCCCCAAGGTCACATCACACGACGGCAGCGGGAACCAGAATGACGTCACACGGGCTTTTCCCAGCATTCATACTTAGCCGTCGCGTTTTCGCGCGCTTAAAAATTTTCACATTTCATTTAATCGCGAAAAATAGATATCGTCATTTAAAAATCTAAAAGTGTGAAATACGTACTCTAGGAGTAATAATCTTTCGATTTAGGTAGTAAAAAAATAATTGGAAACCATCCTATTGGTGGTTGCTGAAAGTTCTGACTAGCTGGAAGTCTGATCTTATTCAGAAGCTAGCCAGAAATGTCAGCCACCGCCAGGCCAATTACAAAGCTTTATGATCACATGTTTAGCGCAAATCAGGCATTATAATACCGGCCCATAGTGTTATTTACCAATTGTCATACTAATATTTTACCGAAAACATTTACATAACAACTACAAAAATAGAATTTATAATAAATGGATAGGACTTTCAAAAAAGTTGGGGATGACCATGGCTATATTGCAAATTTCCAAAGAATTAATTCACTATCGCAAAATGAATTAATATGCAAGTATATCCCCCTAATTCAAAGATTTCAAACAATTGAGGATAGAGAACTTATTCTTCCACAAGGGAGACAATAAGAAAACAGAAACATATTCTACCAGATTCTTAGCTGTTCCTGCCTCTACCAAGCTGAATTTCATCTTCCATCCGACGATTGTCGAGAAAAATTCAAACTCTTTTATTATTAGACGATAAATTAAGCACTTAAAAAATCCTGAGAAATCTCATGAACTCTGCTACAAAAGACAAACGCATTCCAAATTTGATACGTAATAATTGTCTCTTAACAATATTTTTTTTGCAAATTATGGGCACAGGAAATAAAAAAATGACGCACATTACTCCGTGGAAATACGCAAGGAAAAAGTCCTTTCGAAAAATTAGGCTTTCTTTCAGCAAAGGTAAATTAAGAGCTATTCCATGCAACCACCACTTTGGAAGGTGAATTTTTTTTTCGATGGCATTTACTCGCGGACTTCTAGCGACCCAAAATGTCAAAGCATGCTCCGGTAAAAATGCTTTTTTTGTCGTCACGCCACTTGGTGCACATTGCCTTTTTCTCTTGAGCATGCATATCAAACCTTTGAAATATTTTTTTTATCGCGCGCTACCAGCTGGTCTGAATAGAAAAAGGGCCTGCAAATTCATTTCCAGGATAAATTGGCGAGAGCAAAATCTTTTCAATCCACACTAAATCCAAGAGCTGGCATACAACCTGGACTCTCCTTCATCACCGTACTTACTGGCAACATATTCTTCATGCCTTCCTCGAAATGGTCCAGTGCATTTAGTCCTACGTCAAATTAAATCAAGTTTTTCAAACATTTGCGGAATCACTAATATATTAACTGTAAATGGTGCACAAAAACTATGAAGACAATGCTTTCTCTATTACAGTTAAGATGTTTACTCGTTCATGGGCCTCGATTTCAGCATTGTTGCACCACCACGGTGTACAGACGTCGGCCTCGCATTTTCTGATTTCTTGGACTTCATATCGATCTTAAATATCCGAATTTAATTACCCATGCAGTTTAAGACTAGCATGCAGTCACTAGGCCACTAGCGGCTCCCAGCCTAATTCGTATAGAACCAGCGTAACGCCCTCTGTTGGTCCATTACAGTTCATGATAAAACGCCTTACTTTCTTTTGCATTTTACACAGTTCACAATTAAAATATTTGTGAATGGATGTTCATTTGCATCTAAACACTACTCCGCAAGCAGCCTAAAAAGGCGCGTGGCAGGGGTTGTTAGGACACATATGAAAAGCAAGTGATAAAAAAATGGCGTAGCATTTATTAAAGTCCTTCATGTTTCGGGGGAAAAATATACTCCCATTCCTATCCGATCGGAAAAAATATCTCTCTTAGTTTATAGCTTCTGTCGGACCTGGAAATGTAGTAGGTCCCTGATACGACGTTTTCTGTATCGCTCTTAAAGATATCTATTCTCTATTGCTCATGCAATCTAAGCCTAGCGCGCAGCCTCCGAGTCTCTGGCGGCAGCCAGCCTAATTCGCTAAACAAATAGGTAACGCTTTCTGTATGCCCGCAGTAGTTTTTGACGATTCGAGCGTCTTTCCTTTGATTTTTTAAAATGTTGCTGCTGAGCAATAAAATCGAGAGAAAATAAGTCGGCCAAAAAAACTCATGGGAGTTCACGCTTGAATAAAACGGCGATATGGAGCCAGAGAAAACGACTCAATTACAACCCGGTAAAAATCATTGCTCCAAGCGCCTTACCCACTCCACGGAAGAGCTGAACCTTGTCCCCTTACCCTGTCCTATCACACCCTTTTTGTTCCCTCAGAATACCCCATAACAATTCATACCGCCCACCCCTTTTGTGTGCTCTCCCAAGGACCCAGAGAGAGGAAAAAATAAACGCACCCTGCGACCCTTATCCGGGGAGGCCGATCCTAGCCGGGGACAACTGACTCCCCCCGCATACGACAGCTCCCAAGGGACGGAGGACTCCGTGTGTTGCGGTCTGCTGCCCTCTGAATCGATGGTGCTGCTCAGCGGAGGGAGCGCAGGAGGATGGAAGGACTTGGAACCACGTTAAGTCCACTCGCTCTACCGTCCCTTTTTCTCTTTTTCCAACCCACTGCAAACGACCGCGTCCATCAGGCGAGCGTGTGTTTGAGTGACAAGTAGAAGCACAGTGGATGCATTCGAGCACCACAGCGTAAAAATGAGAAATAGTCCAATATGACAACGCCGCATTAAACGGACGCATAACCTATCACTTCACTATTCATATTTGATCTTCTTAGTCGAAAAAGTACTCTTTTAAAACTATCATCTTGGAATTATATGGCGGTATAGATTAGACCTTTGTCAGCGTTTCAACATTTTACTGTATCTCAAATAGAGTAAAACCTGTTTAAAGTGTTTAAAGCGGCAACTGTTGGCTACAAAATTACCGTTCAGTGGAGCAGCTGCTTGATGAGGGATTTCGGGGTATATCATAAAATACTAATGAGCATTTAAAATGAGATATTATCTTATTTTCAGAAAACAATGATCTCAATATTCGTCTAACAAATATGTTTAATTAAAAAACAGGCTAAAGAACTTTGTTTTATTTTATGCACTTCCTTTTGCTTAAAATATTTTCAATATAACTTTGAAGATTTTCGTAGGATTCCATCGTGTTCCATATCAATGCTTTGCTAAAAGTTTATTTAGGATATTGTTTAATCTCTCATGTTTTAGGAATAAGTACCGTTCACATGGGTGACTGCTAAATAGAGTTGGCTGTGTAGAGAGGCATCACTGAATATAATTTGTACGCACGAGAAAATACGGAGGGCATAATTTTATCTTCGACTTATAGACAAATATTGGCAATGTTATGTCATTTTTCGTAAACTACTCCAACAGAAACTCCCACAGCAAAAAATTTCTGCGAAATTAAACAACAAATATTAAGGTCACGTCGAAAAGAAGGAAGAAAAATAATTTAGAGGAAAAAAATGCATTAAAATTCGTTTCATTCTACAATTAGGATAGTACCCTATCTAACAAGTCAATGGAATTTTTTAGCTTCTGAACCAAATTCAGGCAACAGAGTGGCTCTTCTTAATCCTACAGGCACTCAAAACAAAAAGGCAAATGTTGACAATGTTACATGAACAAAGGTCATTTTTCGTAAACTAATGCAACAGAAACTCCCACAACGAAACATTAAGAGCAACATAGCTAAATTAAGAAGTAATACATTTTGATACATTACCAAAGCAAGTACCTCATACTATGAGGTCCTCATAGCGATAGACTGTATTTTCTGGAAGATACACTCAGCAAGTCGGAGAATCTGTATTTGCAATAACGCAATCCACCCGGGGACATAGAAAGTAGGGGCATGGGAAGATGAGCCGGCATCGGCGGGGGGGTCGGACTGTTGAGTTCCACGGGGCAAATCCGATTGCCGGGGCAACATCAAAGGGTAAACGAGGCAAGAGACGATGGAAAACATACGCAGACATATAGGTGCGTGAAGGGGAGAGCGGGTTATTAGATGAAACGGCGAAAGGGAGAGGGGGCAGTTGCCGCGGTTTCGGGGCGGACGGAGAGGAAGGTGAAGACAGGAATAAGCGGTGGGAATGGGGAGAAATGACAGAATTGGACAATTTCTCTCTCCCCTTTTGGAGTGAAGGGGGGGGGGGATCGGGTGAATAATAACTGCCGCGGTCGGACAGAGGCGGGGGCGTACAGGGAGGAAGTTCGCATTGGAACGGGAAAAAGGGATTTCGACCCCTTCGTGCCGAGAGACGGTAAAGAGGAGAGAGTGTGAAGTGGCCGGTGATGCAAGTTATTCTGATTCGCCAATCTCTTTGTGGGATCCCATTTATCGGGATCGAGATTTTTCATTTTTGGCAAATCGACGGAAATGAAAATAGAATTTTTTTTTGCATTTCCCGAGAAGGGAACTCTCCCGTCTAGCCTCGAATATTGCTTATATTTTGTATTTAACGTATGAGAACACAAAAATTACTCACAGCAATCATCGTTATGTGCGTAGATGAGTTACTATAACGTATATATATATATTCGAAAACAGCAAAAGAAAATTATTTAGTGTGAACTGTCTCCTTGACAACGAGCATAAATGTGTAATTATATGCCATATACTTTTCAAGATATCGATCACTACAAAAAAATAGTGGATTTCTTTTTCCCCAACCTATTATATACATCCTTTAAATTCACCTCCACATCACTGATGTATCAACGTCGTGAGTTTTTCTTCCTGCCCCTTGGTTTCACTCTCTATTTAGCAATGAAGATACTAGTTAAAAAGATCAATACTAAAATTGGAAATCCGTTTTTATCATTAATGAATCGAGAAATAATAACAATTGTATTTACCATGAGGGTTACCACTATGTTAGCACGAGTTAAAATTAGCTCGCATTGACATATAAATTTGCCTGGACCAAAGTGATGAATTAAGGTAACGAAGATAGCATAGAAAAAGAATAAACTCAAACGTGGAAATTGTGGCCTTTATTTCATGTATACAATTCATTAAAATGCTCTCCATCAATTTAGCGTTAGCACGAGCAGCATCCACATTTATAACACCTCTCTCTTGGGTCATTAAAGATTTAAGTCTGATTCAATATTACCCTCGGAGGAAAATACGTCTCCACACTGTAGAATAAAAACCAGTTCAAAGGGCCCGTAAGCTCAGTTTAGAAATCTATCCAATCATTCTCGCGCTCCCGAAAGGAAACCATTGTGAATTAGCTCGCATAGTCCGAGAGCGGAGAAAATTACGAGCGTCTGACCAAAAGCTCATGTTTTTCCACCGTCCGTGCCGTTCCATTCAAGCGGCAGCGCAGCGAGGATGGATACTTGACATCCTGAAATGGCTCGGCCTCATCCATAACACCCTCCCCATCCCTCCTCTTCCCCTCGCATCGCGTCAATTACCGCAACGCTGTGACGATTACAACGCCGCCACCGCGTAGACGCCATCTTGCCGAGGCGGGGGAGGAGGTGCGGGGGTGGGGGGGAGGTTGACGTGCGAGGAGGCGTAAGTGGGCTTCGGGTAGAGGGAGTTGTGGAGGCGACGTTACGGCAATATTGCGGGAAAAGGGAATGATGATCATGGAGAGAATAAAGAGCAGGAAGCTTCGGGCGAGATTAATCTTGAGGTAGTTCCACTGTGACGCTGAGACTCAAAACAAACGGTTCTATTTGGATACATGGTTTAAAAAAATGTTACTTTCTCTAGATGAAATTCATTGACGTTAAAATTTAAATAAGGTTTAACGTTGAGCCGGTAATTTTATGAATGAAGTATTCAGTTCACACTTTGTCTGCGAGTTAAATCACCACATTAACGAAACTGTCGTGTTAAAACTAAAGTTATAGTATTTTACTTGATAATAACCATTAAATTATTAGCATGTGGTACTAAATTTAAATTTTTAACTGCAAATTTTATTTTATGAACCACTTTATATTACTTTTTCATGTAAGCGACACTAATTTTACAGATGGAATTAGTATTTTTACGTCAATGCAATCGCCACCACGAAATCTCATACAAATTGAAACATTATCAGAAAGCAATTTCAAAGATACCAGAAGAAAATCTCGATTTCTTTGATCACCACTCGTACGAGTAGGTACAGTTGAAGGAGCTCACGTTAAATTGATCCACAAATTATCCATTTCTTCATTTCTGGCAGCAATCTCCTCGATGCGACCACAGAACGCATTGCTGTGTTAGCGGTGATGTTAGCGGGGAACAAAAGTAAACGAAAAGGAAGTGAAGGGAAAAATTCCACAAAGCCATCCCCCCAATATATAAAGATGATGATTCGAGTCTCTCGAAAAACGTGCTTGAAAACTCGTGCGCCGCCGACGTCGTCTGCGAAGCGCATCGGCGGATAAACGCGCGCCGCCCGAGCGCTAAAAACGAAGAGTAGAGAGATGCCGGATGAACACGGCGCGGAGCGCTGGTGACAAACAGAAGGCAAAAAGGGACCGAAGTAGGGAGGGCGGGAATGAGAACCTTCAAGGGGGATGAGGAACCATTGCTCTGCAAGCGGGGATGCGGTGTGGGGAGCAGGAATTGTAATGGCGGACCCAATCTGAGAGAGAGAAGGGAGGGGGAAGGAAGTAGAAATATGGCGTCGCGCGCAGTTGAGTGAGGGTAATGGAGGTTGATACGTATTGAACGAAAAGTAGGGGGAGATTAACGCTGTCGGCTGGGGGGGAGAAGAGGACTGTGGAGGAGCGAGTAAGGGGTTCCTTCACGGAGGCGGTGGGGGAGGCCCTGAAAGGGTAAATAGAAGAGGGGATGGGGTGCCCAAGGGGGATGGGAGAAAGAGGTAGGGAGGGAGCATGTATGAAGAATACCGAGCGGGGGGAAGCTTGGTTACTTCCGAAATCCGTTTTTGGGATCTCATCCAAAATGGGACGCCGTGTACGTATTATTATGATATTTTTTTTATTCTCCCCCGCAGTGAGGCAGTTGAAGAGAGAGAGGGAGACAGAGAAAAGAGGGAAATAATATTAAAAAAGAGGGAACGGACCCCTTTTTTTGATTGACACGGCGAATCGAGTTGGAAGTGTTCCAGTCTTTGACCAAATATATTCGCGGTGGCGTGGCGAGATGGAAACTTCAAAGTCAACAAAGGATATGGTCCATTCGTGCGCGGGTGGCTGGGAGGGAGGAGTGGGGATAGACTCTGCTAGTATCCTCCGGACGGAGGAGGAAGAGAGAAGAGAATAAAAAAAAGAAAAGGCCTTCGGATGTTATATAAACCGAGCACGTCTCTAAGGCTTCTTTTTGGCCGCGATATGAGCGCAACTCAATAGGGCTTGCGGACGAAAATTCAGACCATCCCACCCGCAATATTTCCCCCTCTCTTTCAGCCTGGCCCTGTTACGCCAACGGCTTCGCATTTTTACGAGCAGTCGTCCTGGCTGAGATACTCCCGACGGGAATGGGAGAAAAAGCGTCATCTCCAGCCCCCCTTTATTATGTACTTGAGTACATGCGCACACGGTCCCAAAAATGCCTAAATGAATCGACGAAGGAGAGATAAATTGAAAATAAAAAAGACGGAATCGCAATGCATAACGACCCACCAATTTTGCCCAACCTCTCCTCGCTCTAAAGGCCGTTTCACACGGTACACGGAATTGCGCAATCTGACGTACGTGCGAAGGCGCAATCAAAATTGCGTCGTGTAAAGCGGTGAATTGCTAGAATACATGCGAGAATGCGTGGATGCGAGACGGCAAAATAGCCCCTGTTCTAATTTCGTTCATGAATTCGAGCAATTCCACGCCATTTTAGAAATAAATGCAGCTCAAACCTTCGCAAGTCCGAGTCCCGTGTAAAACAGCCTTAAGAAAATTATTGCTGACCCAAGGAAAGAGTCAAATCTCACTGGAAAACGAATGGAGTAAAAAAATAGTGAGAGGGACAAAAAAATAAATCGAAGCCGCGCGAAAACAAACGCCGATAATGAAGCTTTTCTGAAAAGTCTCGCGGGTATTTGGGAGGGGTATTACGTGGATTAGGAGAAATATCCGTCCGGGGATTGGCACACCTCCAATGACGAAGGTCTTCCGATGAATGGAGTGAGAACGGCGGGCCAAATGAATTTAATGGGCGGCGGAGAACTGGGGAGCTCTCATCGAGGCAATTGGGGGAGCCTCGGCGACGGTTAATAGCTACCAGATTCCAGCCGAAGATCCCCTCAATTCCAACGTCTCCCTTCGTGCTACAAAATACATAAATGAAAACTGTCTTGGAACTACTGAAGCAATCCCATTATGGCGTGCTCGCATAAAAAATTGTACCACTTTTCATTCGATAAATAATAAAAAACGTACCACGTATGATGATAAATGAAAACATTCTTTGAGCTACTAAAGCAATCCCATGATGGCGTGCTTGCATCGAAAATTGTACAAATTTTCATTCGATAAATTATAAAAAAACGTACTACAAATTTATGATAAATGAAAACATTCTTGGAGCTACTCAAGCAACTCTATGATGTTTGCATAAAAAATTGTACCACTTTTCATTCAATAAATAATAAAAAAACGTACTTCAGATGGTGATAAATGAAAACATTCTTGTAGCTACTCAAGAAACTCTATGATGTTTGCATAAAAATTGTACCACTTTTCTTACGATAATTGATGATAGAACTTACTACCTTCATACTACGAAATAGATAAATGAAAACTCCCTTGGAGATAGTTAAGCTATCCCATGATGATGGGTTTGATAACATTTTACCGAATTTGCTAACATTTCACCAAACTATTTAATCTAACATTTTACCACTTTACATTCGATAAATAATGATAAAACGGATGCAATATATTTGCTTTCATGGAGCAAAAACGGAGTATTGAAATAAATTTTAGCAATTTTTATGATTATAAAATTTATTACCATCTAGATTTCAACAGTACTACTTCATTTCTTTAATGTCACCAAATAGTTCTCATCACATGGAAGATAATGAAGAAACATTGAAACCTATCATAATAAATTTTATAATCGTGTAAAATTGCATGTATTTATTTCAGTACGGAAAAAGTTCACTCCATCACGCTTCAATCTTCGGATTTTATTAAATTAAGGTGATTCTTAATGGTCATCAGATTCAAGCCGAAGATCTACCCAACACCAAAGTATCCCTTCACGGTAAACAATGAATGAAAAACAAACGCTATTGGAGCTACTCAAGCAATCACATGACGGTGATTTTGCAAAAAAAAATGATGTCACATCTTAATACTCAACTAATAATGTAAGTTTAAGATTGATGTTGTACAGTACATATGTACAGTACATTAAGTACACATGCATGGAGTACATTAAGATTACAATCTTGCTCTAAAAATAAAAATATGCTTTAATGCAAAAACGTCACAATTGCTCGATATGTCGTTTTCTGCATCGTTGCTAACGGCTAAAGCTGCTAAAGTGAGTCAGCCGTATGTCTATCCAAGTAAACTATCCTGAACGAAGCAACAATTGCGAAACGACTGGATCCGTTTACACGAGATTTTGTATTCACCAAACTTCAGGCCTCAATATCTCTAGCAGGGAAGTAAAATGAATTTTTTTCAGTTTTGGAAATGTTTCCATACATGAGACTCCTTAACGATGGAATAATCTTAAAAATGGATCTGCACGGATCCAAATAAAGACCTACTATTAATATGAAAGCAGAAATATTTGGCATCTTAAAACCTAAAGTTTTTCTCTTATAGCAGCAAGTTGGTAGTGACTAAGAATGATAAGTATTCGTCAATCCATTATGTACTCCCTCATTCTGTCCTCAAGTTTACCATTTTTCTTTCCAGGTTAAACTTCTGGGGATGAACATGTGACTTAGGTTATCCCTTTAATTCATTAGGGTTTAAGGAGCTTAATAAAGGAAAATTCACTGAGCATGTAAAATCAATTAATAACATTATCTAGTGTTTAGATTAATAGCTGGAAACCTAGTCCAACGGATAATGGATTTTGGGCAGAAGACTATAATTACGGGGAGTCAAAACGGCACCTCGAAAACTAAGGTACTTTTATAAGATATAATCAGAAACCATTTACACAACATATCAATTAAGTTGCTGTTTCAGCAAATCCGAATGACACGAGTTTGCTTACACGAGTAAAAATTAGCAAGTTAGGATACATAAAGTTCCACGGATAAAAAGGAATAAAAGTCTAAATTGCGGGAGTCACTACAAATAAAAAAAGCCTTCTACGACTGGAACGACGCTTCCCTTATTATCCGCGAGATTAAGTTAAAAGTGATGCCAACCGGTGGAACAACGATGGCAAAAAAGGGTTAATTGATATAGAAGGAAAAATCAAGAAGGAAACAGTCGAGAGCTATTACCGTGAATCGCGAAAATGAGGTTAACATAAACGGACTGTGACGTCAAAGCGCGGGGCAAATAAAATGAAGACGAAACCGGAGCATTTAGAAACTAACGGATCCTGAGCAAACGGTGCGCCAACAAAGGAAACTAAAATTAAATCCACAGAATTGCGGATATTGAATTACGGGAACGGACAGCACGAGTTGTGCTTCGAAAATAAGAAGACTACAATTGGAGCGGAGAGAAGGAATTATTCCCGTCCGCTATACACGTCTCCCATTAGATTGCTTCCACATATCCACTGAAAACTATCGTGCCCATCCCCCTTTTTCCCGAGATTGAAGAGCTCAATTTTGTTTAGTTTTTTTTCGACAAAAAGCGAGACGCGACGGGAGTGCACAAGGCAGATGCAACGTGCAACCCAAAAAGTAAACGGAAAATCGCGATGCCGGCCTCCAAATAATTAATACGATACCGCACAGTACCCTCGATATATCCTCTCGGCACGAAACTCACCGTATGCGCGGTAAATGGTCACTAACTCGGCGCAAAAAAGAAAGTTTCCCAACGTATTCAAGGAATGAAATGTTGATATAGTGAAGACAAACGGGGGATGAGAGAGGACCGAAGGGTTCAAGCCTTGAGCGCCAATGAATTACAGACGTTGCGGGTGATGGCATTCGCCTGTGCGATGCAGTGGCTATAATTTAACTCCGACGAGTCAGTTTTTGAGCAGCGTAAAAACTCGTAAAAATTTCTGCTTCTCCATCGTCGGAACTGCTTCCATTTTGAAAAACATTGGTGAAGACATCAACCCATTTTAAATAGCTCCGGAACAAGTCTTACAATAAAACTTTTTCGCTTCGACAAATTTTTACTCAAAAGCTAATGGAGGGGTAGTCTAAAGAGGTGAGTATGAAAATACAAAATAGTAGCATTCGACTGGAAATTACCTCATATAAATTATGACAAAATCAATTCATACAGTGCGTATTATGAAAGCCTTGCAACTGGCTAATCACTGTCACATCATACACAATTTATGTAATGACCAATCATCTCACAATATTCAATTGGAAACAGTGTAAGAATCGTTACACGACAAAAATGTGAAATGTGAAAACGTTAATTTTTCATACGATTTAGCATTTTGGAAAACTATCATCAAATATGTCAGTTTTTTAGTGATAATATTGAGCGAAGGAACGTTTTTTTTATTAATACATGGAGCAATTCAGGATTCATGGAGCATGTTCGGCGTCCGTACACAAAATACGCTTGGAGAACAACACGCTGTACTTAATAAGAGATTTTAGTGAAGAGGAGTTGGCGTTCGGCAAGAGCACGCGAAAATGTCTCAGAGTTGATGCGGACTAAACGAATTCCAAGATTCGAATGAAAGGCAAGTAAAGTTGTGAAAAAGAATAATCCTCACTAGCCCAAGGGAGAGAACCAGATTCAAGTACCGAAACTTTGGAATACATGAAATTATTAGCTAAATGAAAATCCGAAATACGTCGGGAGTACCCTTGATGATGTGCAGAAATTATTCTCGGACCTCTCCTGGCTTACCGGGTCTTCTCCCCGGACCGGGTTAAGTTTTCCTCGTCTAACGTTTCGACGCGCGAGTCGAGTATCCAAGCGAAACGCCGGCCATGGAAAATATTACCCGAGAGATGAAAACGCGAAATACACCGGGATAACACCAGATTACATGCTAGAATTCTTTCCGGGTTCTCCCCCGGCTCATGTTTCCCAAGACCGACATTTCGATGCGCTAGCCGAGTATCGAATGGAAACGTCGGCCATAGAGAATATGATTTTCGTTTCCGCACTTTCTGATTCGATATTCGACCCTCGCATCGAAACTTCGGCCATGGCTAATCTGATCCGCTGGATAACCCGAAAAGAATTCTTGCTGATAGTTCGCCGGGAAAGCTTATGATCCTATTCCTCCGAGATGATACTTTACAAACGATATTAGTGAATAGGAGTGGGGATTCAGCAAAACGACGCCATTAGAAGGTCCCGGGGAGTAGAAGTGGACAGGACGTATTCGGAGACCTTCGTGGGTGGGCGCGGCGAACACTGTCGGACGGACCTCGGCGGACGTTTAAGGAGATTGCTTCGCGCATAACATTCCGCAGAGCGAGATTGAGGCCTCCCGGGGATCTAGGGGAGACGGCGGAGGAAGCCACGATGAAATGAACATTCGGTCGGAGAGGACAGGCAGACGATCGGACTCAGGAAGAGAGATGGAAGGACCACATGCCAGGTGGCGGTGGGATTTCAATTTAATATCCCCAACCCCTTTCTCTCTTTGCTATGCATATATGCACGAGTGTGCGCCCCCCCCCCTTGTCATATTTTTCGACGTCCCGCGCTGAAGATGAGTAATCATTGCGCGTTTGATGCGTCGCTGTCCCTATGCCTTTATAGAGAGTGTGGTTTTGCCTTGAGAGAACGTTTTTCTCAGCTCCTTAAAGGGATTAATAGGGTTTCGGCCTTAGGTTGGCTCATCTCCTTCCAAAAATTTTTTCTTCCCCCCCCCCCCCTGTGGTCTCGGTTGTAAGAGAAACAAAGATGGAGGCGGCTCCTTGGTTCCCCCCCACGGATATCTTTTCATGAAAATGTTATTTTTAAATCCTGTGAAGTGTACACAAGTATGGGTTGATTGATCTATCGCGGCGATGTATTCATTTCTCCCGGGTGTCGAGGGCGAGAGGGAATTTTCATGAGATTAACACTTTCAGCCCGAAGGTAAAAATTTTAACTTTGCCGTGATTCGAAATTATTTTTCGTCATTTAGACTTATAAATGTTAAATTTTATTATAAGAACGGATCTTTCAACGTTGTCTCTGCCGAGCGAAGTCTGCCGTCATCTATAAATGACGCTCGGATCTGGGCGGAGTCCGGCGCGTCATCTATAGATGACGCTCGGTCTCAAAGTGTTAAGAGAATAAACAAAAGGTACAAAGGATCATAGAATGGTGGAAAGCAAGAGTGGTAACTACAGGAAGAAATGAATCGTGCCAATGGCTTCATAATCGATGTTTTTGTTAGAGGAGAAAGATGATATTGCTTTGGATAAGGGTGGCTTTACGTCTTTCACCCAATCACTTAACGCGGAAGTGTCGATAGGAAAGGGTAGAGATCACCCCAGGAAGAGATACAGGTGTTAATCCACACAATCAAAAATACACAAAAAAACTTGCAGATAGCAAATAAGGACAAAATATGCAAAATTTTCCCACTTGTTACATATGCCTCCCTTTCTATAGTGAGGTATTGAAAAAAAAGACGTACTATTAAGAAACGCACTCGTATGAAGCTAGGTAGCCATTAGTAGAGAAATAATTACTCAGTTAAATTTTCAGTCCACAGCTTGAGTACTAGGTCGTGAATCAAGTGTAAGTAAATTACTCGAGTAAAAATTAGTGCCACTCCGTCACCTCTGGGATCAAATGAAATTAAGGCAAGCAAACAAGACAAAGAAGGCACTCCGAGAGGCGCTCTGTTGGCATGGTGCGCAGCAAAAGGAAAAGATGAGTCCGCGACTCCGACGTGTGTGGGTTCACTGGGTATTCCTTTAGCAGTCTGTTTGGAGCGACAAGAGAGATTATTACGCATGCTCGAGAGGAACCCCGCCGAGTGTGACTAACGGAGGAGGACGTTTAATTTGGTCAGAGAAAGCAGCTCACGTCGATATGTGTCATCGCCCGTGAAAATCCTGCGCATCTCTAGCACCCTGACCGGACCTCTCCCCCCCCCCCCCCACTTTTAAAAAGGATACAGGGTAATGGGGTATGGAGGTAGGGGGAGGAGGGTCACCCACCTATCTATTCCTTTGAACTCTTTTCTGGAAGGGAGGGTCAGGCAGAAATTCTCGCAGGTCACAATTACTCCTTCTCGAGCTTCACTTTCCGCGTTCGCACAGGTACAAAAACACACAAAAAAAAGGACACACATTTCTCTCACTGCCTACTACCTGTGTTTTTCCTCTTTTTTTCACCCTCTTGTATCACCGCTTGCTGCTGCTTTCCTCTTACGCATCCCGTCCCCTTTGAGGGGAGAGGGGGTGATGGCGGGGGATGAGGGGGTTCGTCTCCCTCTCTCTCCGCCTCACATAAAACCCTCACGAGCCATCGCATAAACTTCCGACTCGACGCGTCCAACGTCCTGGGGCACCCCCAGTATCTCTTTCTCTCATCTTTTTCCTCTCTTAGTATTTTTTTGAAAGTGTGTGCGTTTGTTCGCTCGTTTGCTTATTTTCTTTCATCTTTTGTTTTCTTTTTTTTTCAAATTTACTCGTCAACTCTCGCATCCACTCCGGTCTGTCTCTTTTTTGTTTTGTTTCAACTCTTTCTCTGATCCGCACTTCCCACTTCTTCTCTCCATTCTACCTTCCCTTAACTCCGCTATCTACACATTAGACTATATGCCTTTACACTCAATCGCCAAAAATTTCATTACCTTCGATATGTATTATCGAAAAAAAACCGCCACGGGGCGCAATTTTAACCAAAGAGGTGTACGTTTTTATTCGACAAGTGAACACATCAGTTCATTCAATTTACTTTCTTGTTTATTTCCCGAAAATTATAAAAAGGGGACAATTTTCATAAATTCTCTCCACTCAACAAGCAGCTTTTTTCCACAGTCGATTTCTTTCGCTCACGTTGATATTTTTTACGCGACAATAAAAGATTCGGAGAAATTCTTTACGCACTAAAAGGCTAAATGATCGTCTTTGACTGCCTGACACCTCATTGGCCACAACAAGACTAAAATTAGACATTTAAAATTTCCAGATATACTATCATACAATACATAGCACGATTTGTGATACGTACAATATGGTCTTTTACAGGCGGGGAAAGATTGAAGTAACATGGACACTATAAGGTAAAACCCGATGATTAACTTGGAAAGGATCAATCTATTTGGGTAATATTTGAATTTATTTTTATTTATTCCCAAGCCACCGAAAAAAAGCACATTTTCGCCCTTTACATTAGGGTTTTTAATATTTTAACAATTACACGTACAATGCCTTGGATAGGGGAAACCTACCCAGGACTCTACCCCGCCACCGAGGCCGACATATCGTAAGCAACCTTGTTTGATGGCAACCTACTTTTTCCACAAAATTCTTATTTCCCTCTCCCCCCATCCGTTAGTCTACCCCGGGGAGAAAAAGTAACGAGAGGCGAGGCAGGGGTGGCAGAGAGAAGGGAGGAGAAGGGCAAAAAGAAATGACATCCGCCTAAAGCCGAGCGAGTGGGCAGTGGTGGGGTAGTCGTTTCCCTCTGCGTCCACTGGCTGTGGTCGTGGCCACTCTTCTATGAACCGTGTCACACGCGTAGCGTTCCGCGGGACCGCTTCAGTTCCGGTGGCGCCCATAACTCCCTCATTCGGCCACCCACCCATCCTCTTATCCGCCGTCCCCATCTGAAACTAACCCCCGAAAGATCGATTCGAAGAGAGGAATCCGCCGAACGGCTCGGGCAAATAAAAGATGCCGGAAAAAAAATTAACTTCCACGAGCCGATGGAAAAGAATACAGGTGGAAATGCATTGGCATTGGTCGTTACACGCTGGTATCCTCTCATATCGCCACCATGCACACCCCCGGGCTTTCTTCTTCTCGTTGTATGCTTTCACGAATAATCCATGAGGGATGAGTGTTTTTATGGGAAACGGATAGACTTTTGTTACGCAAGTTTTTCCTCCACAACCAAACACATTTGAATCCGATAGTCAAACAACTTGGGCGATTTTCCCAAAAATATTGTGTACGTAATTCAGATTTCCTGTGAGAATCACCAAGACATGAAAGTTGATTAAGTTGATTTATTTGAAGCATTTAATGCAGGTTACCAAAACATTTACTTTTAAACATTTATAAGGATTTTATATAGTAGAAAATAATCCAGTAAAAATATGATTCATGGAAACAAAGTACCAGGAGAAATAAGCAAATGAGAATAACATATATAGCTTATTTGCTTAGATCAGTTATGTTAAATTTGAAATTTTAGGCATTTATATCAATAAATCATTGGCTTAAGCAAGAAAAACTGCAAAAAAGCAATTACACCATTTGAATTTAATTTAATGACGATATAAAAGAGTGAAATCTTAGGAAAAACCGATGTGATAAATTTCAAGCTCAAACAGAGTGGAACTTTATCATATACCCATCAATGGATTTCTAAACATTTCATTTATTCATTTTAGTTCTACTCTACATTCGGAAGGAATCAATTAAAATATACGACTAAAAATAACGATCACCTAAAAATGTAAAAAAAAAATAATTCCCGAAACATACAGGCAATAATTAGCTTCATCTTAACCGGAAACGATATTTCCATCCCATAAAAACCACATTATACCTGATTCAATTTTTCATTCCCCTGAGAGCTCACTTGAATTGGGATAGCCAAAGAGTAATGAGCTGTAGCAATAGTATTGTCATAAAATTACATTTCCAATCATGAAACTATTCCATAAATTGGTGCCATTCAAATAAATCAGATTTATATTCAATAAAGAGAAAGGCTCCTTAACGATTCACAATTCATCATTGGAGAGACGTCCTCGCCGTTGGATTAGCACCCCATGACGCAGAGTTCGTATATGCCTCGGATATCGAGGACTGCCGGCGGCCGAAAATCTTTATGCGCCCCTTCGCTTCCAAATTGCCTCGGGCCACTGGGCCAGTCGCCATGTCTCCCCTTACTAACCACTCAACGGCCCACGCACTTCCACGACCTCCTTATAAAAACCCCTTCGTTTCCCAACCCACCCGTCTCCGTACCCAGCAGTGCCTCCATCCCCGCAGTGGTCGACCCGAAATTCTGGACTATTATACGCGCACACACTCGCCTCACACACTGGGAGAGATAAGGCTGACGGAACGTATCCTTCTCCTCGCTATATTGACATATCTGGCGGAGGGATGGCCGATCCGGGGAAGTCTACCCAGGCGTCATGAAATATTAATGTCTGCCTTAACCGAGGACGGAGTCGCCAGGAGCTTCCAATAGGCTGCGTGGTTGGATGGACGTGAGCTCACTAATACTTGACCCCTTCCAACTCCCACCCATGATTTTTACAATAGTCTTAAGCGGAGAGGCGAAGGCTTTAGGACGCTCCGGTGAACGCACCGATGCTCCCAGCTCGGAGACCCTTACAACGGTGGACGGTCTCGTTTTTATTCATGTGGCACCATATTTCGTATACTCCTCTATGGCTTTTATGAAATGCTCCGGCTATGGAGGATGACTAGGATCAACTGATCGAGGAGGAAAATAATAGCCGAGGATATAAATGACGATAAGTGGAATGAATAATAGCTAGTACAATTGCACTGCAGACCTATCTCGAGAGACCTATCATCATATATATCATTCATCGTTGCTATGGATATAACTAATCCTTAACATATAACATCGTTGATATGGATAACTAATATTTATTACTTCTTACCTTAAGCGGACCACTAACTGAATAAAAGTGTCCTAATCTCATAATTTTGTAAAGAGAGCGTAAAATATTATGGTAGCTTTATTGACTTTGTCAAGAAAATTACGCATCACATTTTATCTCATTAATGATGAAAGTCCACGTTTATTACTCCTCAGTTGCCTAGTGACAGCAGAGGGAGTTACACTATTGGCCATTTATTAGTTTTAAAAACGAATCGATTACAAAACAGAAAATCTCCCGCTGACAAAAAACGTCTTCTTTGCGACAGACATCATATCATACGTCGTTGCTATGGATGAAAGACTTATTAGAAAAAATTGTTTATTGCTTCTTAATTTAAGCGAGCCACGACAAATACGTCAGAAGTT
This sequence comes from Ischnura elegans, assembly GCF_921293095.1. Taxonomy (NCBI): domain Eukaryota; kingdom Metazoa; phylum Arthropoda; class Insecta; order Odonata; family Coenagrionidae; genus Ischnura; species Ischnura elegans. The sequence goes on from NC_060248.1 coordinate 56,089,867, forward strand.
TGTCACACTTGGTTCTCCACGCCAATATGAGAAAGATAATCTGTATATTGTGTGCGAAAATTCCATTGAGAAAATATAATTCACCTTGACCGGGAAACGAACCCGGATTACCCGAATCATCATCCGAATACGATCCGTAGGCAAGAATTAGCCCTGCCATGGAAACTATCAGATGAAATCGGTATTTATATAGGTACGCGAAAGACGAGAAGGGATTAAAAATTAAATCCCAGTCTACTCTACACTACAGTCCGTGGGATCCAAGTCCGACCCAAAATCCGATCATCCTAAGAGAAAAAAGTAAATTGTGATCCAGGTTCACAAAGGTTCCAATTAAAAGTACCATGAATCCTCTGTTTGCGGACACCTCTCACTTTAGAACACACAAAGAGCATCCTCTGCCGCCCGAACCTGGTAATGTTGTTGTTGAATCCTTGGTAAGGATACCGCAAGACCCTGGTAAGGATGTTCGCTAGTACATCTTTAAAAAACGGAACGGCCTTTTCTCCCAACTCTTCTCTTAATTGCTTTTCCAAAAACCAGGCGTGTAAAAGTAACCTAAGGACCTCAGTTTTTAAATTAAACTTTTATCCATTACCCTGCCGAAAGTGTAAAGCTCCATAATTTCTAGTTTATTTTTAAGGGGTTGATGTTTGACGTATAAGTATAGCTTTCAGTTGCCTTTAATTCCTTTTGAAGAATATATGCACAAAAAGTAATAGGACGCAAAAAACCAAAGAAATCTTTTCTGGGGAAAACCTTTCAATAACGTCTTACTGTACTTACGTTATTATGATTAAAAACTTTTGGGCTATGTCGCCGCGTCAATTCTTGGATGGCCCCAACGTTTCCCGACCGATGCTGGTCGGTTTGTCAAGGGATTGTGAGTCACAATTGGCCACGTTGGGGCCACCCAAGAATTGACGCGGCGACATAGCCCAAAAGTTTCTAATCATAATGACGAGCACCCGCGAAAGTTTTAACGAAGAATGTACTTACGTTGTTTTGAACTACCTAAAAAGCCTAACGTGATCAATTTTGTCTCATATTTGATTGCAATAAGATTTTACTAAGGAAAATATAAACTTGGAACATTTCTATCAGCCGTGGTATTAGTTAAGCTACGTGTTAGATGAAGAATGTAATAAACACAACACGCATTACACAATTTCCATCGATGGACGCTTTTACGCCATCTTTACTTCACTTAATACATTCGAGGAATTTTCGAATTTTATCCTGGCTTTTGGGCGTCCATTGGATGGACAAGATGAAAGGAGAGAGTGAATGGACTTGAGAATATACGTAGGAGAGGATAGGGGCCGCGGGGGGAGATTTTAAAGGAACGCTTGGACATCAGGAAAAAGAGTTGGATTCTCGAAAGGGGCGGATGAATTATGTCACGAGAAAGAATGAAAGCAGTGCGGTGGGGGTGGGGTGCGGGGGATGAACGCTAGGGAGCCGCAAGGAGAAAGAGACGACAAATAAGGAAATAATTCGAAAAGAAATTTTCGGGAGAGAATGAGTGGGAAGGAGAGTGTGTGTGCGAGGCAGGAATATAAAAATAAGTGGGACGGTTTTTGCAAAGGAGGAACTTTGAAGAATTTTTATTACTCGCAGTCTCTTATACAAACACAAAGTTAACCCTAATAAGGGATGATAATGGTAGTAAAACAAACTTCCCCTGATTAATATTTTTATTCTCCTCTTTAAAAAAATCTTGAAAAAAAACACACACAAATGTATACGAGAGAGCGGATTTTATTTTCCGACGAGAAAGGTAATTTATGATCATCGCCGAAAAGAATATTAGGATTATTCCGTCAATCCTGAAACCAGAGGAAGTTCCGAGAATTCTTTTAATTATATGAAATGGAAAAGGGCCCCGTAAATCATCTGCTCAATGCCGAGAAGGGAATGGCACCAGTTGGAAATGTCGAAATATGAGCATTATTTTGCGATTTTCAAAACAATCTTAAGCAAGGAGATGGGTATTGATTCGCTTGATATAAATCTCATTATTGATAAGTAATGAGGTGAGTAAATATATAACTTCAGGGATCGGATCAGTTAGAAGCATTGGAATTGTTGATACGAGTCTCACAGAATATCGCCAGTAGGGACATTTGGAAAATAATTTACATTTGATCTTAAAATCTGGAGGAACTACAGAATAGGTATGATGAATGGGTACTTAAGTTCTCGAGTAAAATGGCTAGAATTAATGTTTCCATTGAAATTACCATAAAAAAACGACTAGAATAAATTTAGCCCATTGTAACGTTAATCATTAATATAATTCCAAGTAAAGTAGTGAGAAGGCAAGCGAAGCGTACTTTTCAAATATTTGGCATCTGAGGATATTTTATTACTACAAAAAGCTAATATTCTATGCAGATGCTTCAAAAGCAAAGGCTAATAAGGGTTTCAGCCTGAGAATCATTATCATTAGCGCTCTATGCTTCTTGAAGGAGCAAAATACAATGCAAATAAGTTGAAACTGATCGAAAAAAATAATTATATCAACAATAGATGTATTCTGGCTAGTAAATACCAATGGTTTATCGAATATTAACAGCCACTAACGCATGGAAACTTCCTCGTTATCTCCATATCTTTTGATCTCGCCTGCTCTTAGAGTTGATTGCAGAAAATTTATCGGTGCTTCGTCCCGCCACAAAAGTCTTCGAGAATGTATAAATGTATAATTTACCTTAAAAGGGAATATTGAGATGGCACGGAATGAAGATTTGCGGAGATGTAACACAAACAGCTTTTTTTATGTCAATAGGATCGATCCCGGTCTGCCTCTCGATGAGCGAAAAATTATACAAACTCACAAAAATCACTTTTTTTCTCTTCGTTTTAGACTACTTTAACGATTTTTGGAATCACGTACGTGAGAGAAGATTCCGTTTCCAATTTTTCCTTCGATACTACTTCTCCTGGAACCGCCAATCGATTCCATCAGGATTTTTTTTATATTTTTTTTAAATCCGAAGAAAAGAAGAAAAAACATCGGTTCATCATCCGCGATACGGTATCTCTTCCATCTAAAAAGAAGAAACTCCTTGTGTGTGGAGCAAAGGGAAATTCTTCTTTAAAAAAAGGAAAAACGAACAGGATCAAAAGAATCCATTCATTCCAACATCACATTAATGGATTTTTTTTCCAGATTACAAGATTTTCAAGTTAACAGAATTCGTAAAATGCTCGAATGATTTATATATATATGCTTTTGCGGGACTTTTAGTGAGGCAAGGATTGACATTAGCTCAAAATCCGAGAGAGGAATCCATAATTTCTACGCATTTTTACTTATTTCCACGAATTCCTGCGATGTACCCAAAGAAGGGCGGACCACTTTGTATGAAATGATTTCGCTATAAAAGATGGGTACGTAATTAACTCACGTGGTTAAGGAAGGTGGATTAATCCAGATGAGATCACGCAGATATCGTACCTGAAAAGAGCAAAAAGAGAAACATCAGTGCATGTGATACATTAAAACCTTCAAATCTAGCAATTGAGAAAATTTCAGCTAACATGTGATGTTTGCAACAAGACATTCCGCGTAACCAATAGCCATATTGAAAGAATATGAAATTATAAGATTTATACTAAGTGAAAGCATAAATGGATTTTTTACTGAATAAATGGAAAATAATGAGCACTTTGATCGTATTAAAATACATAATTAAAAGGAATAACTCCAGGTAATATTAAAACGTGAGGCTATGTCTACGGATTATATCATTGGTTCGTTGACATTAATCTAAAGAATCTCAGAGAATATCGTTAGTACATTTTCAAAATAATTTATACTTGAACTAATGATCACGAGGAACTACAAAGTAGGTATGATGAATTTGTCCTTACTTTCCCGAATCAAATGGTATAAAATAGTCCTGCCAGGGAAACTATCAGCTGAAATCGGTATTTATACAGGTACGTGAAATACGAAAAGTGTTTAAAAATTAAGTTACAATCTACTTCTATTCTAAAGTCTATTAAGTTACACTTTTCAAATTGGCTACCATTTTATTTCTGAAATCCTTCACCGATTATATTCCTTACGATTTATTTATTAATGTCAATGAAAATATAACTATTTAGTCCATTGCTTACAACTACGGCGTTTGCAAGGAGATTCACAACAAATTAGGATACAGAGAACATTGAAACTTATGGATAACACGTTATGAATAAGAAATTCCAAGGAAAGAGAAGATGAAAGTTTAGTTTCCAGTGAAGATGACTAAATATTCGAATCAATTTGTGATTGGAAAAACATTAAAAGTTTTCTTCTGCGGCAAGTATGACACATTATTTAACATACTATTCCATTTCATGACAGCAAAGCCTTATATTCAGCCTGTATCTGCAGACGAATGCGCCTCACTCCCATATCTTCTTCATATCGAATTAACAGTGTTAGGGTTACTGAATGATATTTCAAGAAATTTGTTTTCTGCCGAAAAAAATGATGACTAGGAAGACTAAAAGTACGATAATTTTCCAATGATTGTTTTTTTGGTTTCAGTATGAATTCGTGATTAAGAGAACACCAAATTTTAAAGTATAATTAATAAAATTCCATTGCACTTGTAAAGGTATTCCTCAAATATTAAAGATACAATAAAGCTAGATTCTGAGCATCTGCCTCAAGGTGACTCGAATAATCCAAATTTGAAAATCGAGGGCAGATTCCAAATACGAGCCGTTTTTAAGACCAATCCATTTAATGAAGGTCCATTTTTCCTCCCTCATTAGATACGATGTGAGGGAATGTGCAAATGCCTCTAATATTTTAAGATTTTTTTACAATAATAAGTTAAAAAAATAATGTTTCGCAAAGTTACCATTACGTTATTTTGCATCGCACATCTTATTAGCAATCCAAGACGGACTACGATTGAGCGAATATTTTCCCAGTGGGAATAAGGAAATATTGTAACCCAGTGAATTGATCACATCTCGGAGGCTCCAACCAATATCCATCTCCAGCCTGCTAACTGAAGGTGAAAACTCTGCGCCTTCTCGTTCCTTCAAATTTGGATTCTGCCCAAGTAAAAAGAAAGTAACGATGCCTTTAGAGGAAGCTTGCTTACTAAAGCTACTTGGAAGCAAAATAAAAAGGCTGCAAATCACAGAATACGTGATGAAAGCAGAAATATTCGTATTGAAAGTATTCCCCCTGTATACAAATTAAATGCGGTTTCATTAGTGATGCCTCAGTGTTAAAGCAAACTTGGGCCTGATACTGTGCCGTTGGTGTTGTTCTTTTGGTCCTGGCAGTAAAAACAAGTTTCCATTTCAAGTAGGTATACTCAACCTGCCGTGGGGGGAAGAAGTTTGAAATAAAAAATAGCTACATGTTTCTTCAAAACATGGATATCATGATAATGATGACTATAACTTCATGATAAATGGTAAACCTGGTCCACTTGACCGGTTTCAAAACGTACTTAAAGATAATAGAGGAGTATTGACTTTTTTCCAGTGAAATAATAATATATTTGCTTTCTTGCACGAAAATAATCATAGTTCCGCATTGAATCTATTGCTATGAGGTACTTTGGCTATCTGATGCGCTATTTATCAGAATAGAAGTCGGGCTTATGCTTCATATGCCAGGGATATTAAAAATAAAGGATTCTTATTCTCGGTTTCCAATACTCCTAAACTACGTAGTTTCAATAATCACACAGTTAATCGGATGTAGACTTAATTGGGCATAAACTTCGATAATATGGCCACAAAAAAACTTGATCCTCATGCATGGTACAGTAAGTAGATTGATTGAAATTTTTAACTTAAATTTAAATAAATGTAAATTGATTGGAAGGGGACGACGGTTTTGTGAACCAAAAAAATTGGCAGTCGAAAACATTTGGACGGACAAGGCATAATAAGCCTGAGAAGCCTATGCCTAATTCCAAAAGGCGTAATATGCTTTGTTTGCATATGAAATTAATGAAATTTCATAAATAAGTACATGAATAAATGTAATACAATAATATAATTATACATAAACATGTAGAGTTATAAAATTTAACAAATAGAACATTCCTTTCATAATGAATATATGACAAAATTTATGAGAAGCTAATAATTTCTAGAAAAAATTGTATCCCACTAAAATCCTGATAAGATAAAGCGATTGACCATTATTTTTGGAAAACATTGACGTAGTTTATTCACAAGGATAGATCGATCTGACAACTTATATTTCATAAAAATTCTCAAAGCGAGACTAAACATAGTCAAAAAATGGGGCCCGGCAAAATGGTTTTCCTCAGCAACCAAAAATTTTGATTTACTCCGCTTGGCACTTGAAATGTTTTCCCTTTCGCCATTAAAAATTTCACGCCCGGAAGTGCACGATCATCCGGCACGCAGATATGAGAGTACAAACCCTACCAGTCGAACTCACTAATTGGGAGCCGAGTCACAAAACGCTTGCACGCAAAGCAGGAAAAAATACCAGACAAATCACCAATTAAACGAATACGTTCGACTTCATCGCTGGAAACTACAAAAAGAAGTATCAAAGAGGGGAAAAAAAGGACCGCGGTGAAAAATGCAAAAAAGCTAAACAATCACGGATGTCCCCGGGTGAATTAGCAGGAATGAGAGGAGAAAGAGATTCTTCTCCTCAAGCCGCTCCTTTTCATAAAAGCGACTACCGAAATGGCGAGTTAAAACGATTAAAAAAAAACCTATAAATACATTCACTGACACACACACAGATGTGCAGGCTATAGGCCCTTTTGTCTCACTCGCTTAAGGAAGAGGAAATATATATACACATATATATACGCATCATGGAATCTCGCTGAGATTGAATCAGAGCTGGGCGTAAGGAGGAGGACGGAGGATCCAGAATCGGAAGATATCAACTCAGAAGGCTATAAATCAATCCGAATAGTAATTAGCGGCGGAGGAGTATAATTGGCGCTGTGCTGTTTCCAGAGCGTGTCTCAGGGGGAAGGGGAAGGGAGAGAAGGCCGGCTGCAAAAGAAAGTTACCGGTAAAAGCTAAAAGGGAAGGATAGCATCATTCCGCCTTTGCGGTCCCGATTCCACGTGGAGATGAGGAAGCGGTCGCTTCTCTTTGTTGAGGGACAAGTCGGTTTGGGAAAAGGGTGAGACGGAGAACATTCATCGGCACGGTTGGACATACCCAAACCTCTTTCCCTCCACGTCAATCGCCGGTTAGGGAATGTCCGCAAGGCAGTGGGAAGAGGGAGGGATAGGCATTACAATCGGACCGGCTGAAAAGACGGCGGAACCATGGATGAATCGTGACGGGACTGCGGAATGGCGGGCAGCGCGATCGCCCCGTGCATTGGGTAATACCGTGCGACCTGGTGGGAGATTGGGGAAGGGGGAGGGCAATAGGTAAGCATGGGAAGGGGAGCTGATTTTTTTCAATTAAAAGCTTCATTTGTAGAGCCGTGATTCACATTATATTAATTGCTGCGCACTAATACTCACGCAGCTTCCGCGAAAAACGATTTCGGAGTTGAAAGCGTTCGCTTTTGTCTTCACGAGTCACTTAAACTGAGAAGATACTTTGTCCTCGACTGCCAAACCGAAGGTCGTGGGTTCGAGTCCCACCTGGGTAAGTTAACCTTATCCAGGGCATGGGCGTGTGTGAATGTCATTCATTGTTAATTGTTAATTACCCATTTTAAAGGCATTAAATGTGCTGTTTATAGGATAATGGAAATAAATAAAATATATAAAATATCACATTCATATGCCTAAAACATTTGCATATCAAATGCTTTTTCAGTCATAATGCCATGAGACCATAGGGAAGTGGTGGGCAATATTTGGGAAATGGTATACGATAACGAAACATATCTAAATATATGATTTCACCAAATACAGTAGTTTATAATACAGAATAAACATTGAGGAAGGAAAGATATTCATTGCCATTATATTTTTCGCATTTTATGCAACGGTTAAATAATTTGTAAAATGTATGCGTCATTCAACCAGGAAATGAAAAATCTGTTCTCCCCATATTTAGTTTCCGCACCTACCTACTATTCTCAGTTTCGCAAAAACTATGACTATGCAATTATGAGACTAACTCGAATGACATTCGTTTCAACTTACCACTCCATTACATTCCTTTTTAGCTCTATTTATTTAGAGGTGTAGTTCATATTTTGTCATTTAAACTTGATTAATTAACACTAACATTAATCGAGAACAAAAAACACCGACACACTGACATACTACTTAATGATTTATTGCTTTATTTAAAGTGCAAAATACAGGATAATTCTTACTACACTATCGTACGTAATTTTTGCTATTTTGCGTAACCGGTGCTAGAGAAAGGAAGATCGTACCGCTAACGTTTTTTTGCGAATTTAAAATATGTTCATTGGATAGGAAACGATGACAGGAAAACATCTACGAAACACAAAAAGTATGCCATTACTCACTCAGCATTAGCCAATAAGAAACAGAAAAAGGAAGTGTATCACACAAAAATAGCCAAGACCTTACTTCATTACATTTGAACACGGAAGACCGATAATGCAGGAATTTTAATGTGAAAGTTTTTGCACGAATTCCCATTCTTCCAGATTTTCTTCTTCCAACTACGATCACCATGGGACCGAAGCACTCGTCAATTACGTCATTAGGGCAAAAGAAATGAAAGCGAATGACTTCCGGGATGACGGAAAAGAGCCAATCAACTTCTTTTGCCTTTCTATTTCCCGGGAAACGAGTCACGCTAGCGTAAGAAAAACAAACAAATTGACATATTTTAGATACTTGGTTCGAAAAACAACTATTGCATCAATAATACGCAATAGCAATTCAGAAATGGCCTTTTTCTTTTCCATCCAAATGAATTCTATTGATACACCGTCCAAGGAAGAAAATTTTCTTTCCATATTCGCGGATCTGATCCCCAGTGAAATAAATTTCGCAAAAGATTCATTGCAAAACACAATTTTGGCACATGAATCGTTGCAGCGGAACATGTTGGCTGGATTGATTCATTTTTCTAGCAAAGACAGTCACGTTTTTTGGCAATTTGATTGATTTATCCGATCAGTTTAAGAACCTTTAAACTAAATTAACTAAAAACTAAAGTGATAAAAAATAAGAAACTGACCTATCTTTAGTGTAAACTGACAAGGCCTTAAATATGTAACGAAATATATTAGCGATCTTTAATTAATCGCTCCCTCTGACGAGAAGCAATGATATACTTAAATTTTTTTTGTCAGGTAATTCATGTTACGATATTATTAAGTTATGCATGTTATTATGACATGATGTTTTTCACTCGTCAATTTATCCCTTCACTCGTTAGTCACATATTTATTGCTCACCTAAAAATTAATTTTCCACCAAACAAAAATATCTTCTAAAACACAAGATGCTCAAAAATATTTTTGCCAGTACTGTATCTTCGAAATCATGACCATTACTTACCCATGAAAAAATTACCATCTCACATGTTCACTCTGAATACAAATCAAAGCACCATGTTCGATGTTTGCGGTGAGGCATTAATAATTGTCGCTCATTCAGACGGCTACCTTTTCTAGCTTCTTTCTTTTCATAAAAGAGCCTTTCCACGCATACAGATGCCTAATATAGCCATAGAATAAATTTTCTAATTCCACTTGATGGAAAAATCAGGTTCCAAAAATTTATGATCATTTTTAGCGTTCCAGTTGTCTACCGCCCGCCGCTTGAAGCTATTGTTGTACTTTATACCAATGTGATAATACTGGCATACTTTCTTATTTTTATGATTTCAAAACATCAACATTTATAAATATGAAACACCATGCGGTGTTCTTATTTAAAATTATATTGTTCGTTTCCAATACATAGCTACTATCACTTAAAAGCTTACATTACTGGACAGTACACCTGCTCAATGCTCAATCAGATGGCGTCCAAATACGTAGGAACAAGTTTAGCCGAAATATCATCAACATTAGTGAAACTTGCACGTGACCAGGGATTCAGAACTATAGCCCCAGATATAATGAGAAAATAAATGTAATTATTTCATTAAAATCCGTGAAAACTAATTAATGAATAAAAAAGAACATTGAACGATACACATTTTCACAAAATATTATCTGAAATAGACGACCGGTTTCATCCAACGATGGAGATCATCAGGCTTTTTCCTCATTCTGTCCTCCCTTTCCCGGTCGCCAATTTAGGACACATTTTAGTGAAAAACTGTAAAAGAATTATTTTAAAAGGAGCATGAGCGAACAATCAAATTTTACTACCAATACTCCCTCTTTCCAGTTTACACTTCACTATTCGCTCCTATCTGTCTCCTTCAGGTTCAGACATTCCCTACAGCACCGCGGAAGCAAGACATCCAACCACTCTCTCGTTCCTTTTTACTGCGGGCATTTGAGGCGAGGAAGCTGCTGACGAGGCGTTCCAGGCCGTCATCACTCCCTCAGCCAACAGTCTCGCCTTTACCTCCTCTCCTCCTGCAGCCACCGACCGCCTGTTTCCTTTGACGTCCGCGCGATGGCGCAAAGGGCCTGCCATCAAAGAAAATGGACCCAGCCGAAGGCGGTGCGGGCTAAGACGCAAGGGAGAGGATTGTAAGCTGGATCCATGGAGTGAGCAAAAGAAGCACGGAGACTCATCATTCGTGACCGTCGTATCGTCCTTTGTCGGTCTGTTCTGCCGCATGCCTATTTCCGATATCAAAGGTTTGTGGCATTTGAGAAACTTTTCTCGAATAATGTTATCCTAGATGCCGAGTCCGAATAATATTATCCTAGATATCCTAAATTCTTGCCGGCCTCCGTGGCGCCGGGGTAAAGTCCTCGCCTGCCAAGGAAGAGGTCGCGGGTTCGAGTCCCGCCAGGGTAATTTTCCCCTTTCCAGGGCATGGTGGTCCGTGTAAATTTGGTTGTTACAATTGTTGAATACCCCGATCTAAAATGGCCAATATGAGCTGTATTCGGTGGTTTGGGAATAAAATATTTAAAAAATAAAATAAAAATGCCCTATTTTCTCGCGAATGAAATTACGAGCTAAGGAAAACTTGCAAACAAGGAATCATGCAAATGAATGGATACGAAGATAAAATCACTGATTATGGATAGTTGCTTGATCGATATAATCCACTTATTTTAGATATGTAGAGAATAACCGATTTCAGTAAATTCTACACAAAAAATTATCTTCCAGAACAACAACTTTCTGTTCAACTTTCAAATATCTCAAAGAAAATCATTGTTTCCTAGACTTAATAAGTCACGAAGCTTAAAAATTCCGAACACTCCATCAAAATCTCCTTATTGTTCATGCAATATCGGAAGAACTAACACCGGGGTTATGAAAGTCAATTAGTCCCCAAAACATTACTGCCATAATAATATTATAAAATATATTTGTAATTTTATTAAAATTTTCTTTGCCATAAAAGTCTCAAAAATACATACATTGGAAAAAGGGCATCTAAACTCGTGCATCGGCTTAAATAATTAGATTACTGAAAAATAACGATGGCTCACTCCAAACGGCAAAATTCAAAATAATTCATTCATAGCCGGTTTTTATGTTGATGACGTGCGAATGATCACGGAATCAGTGATAATTTCGTGTCAAACTTGTTCACTAGATATCATGACGCTAATTAAACGGTGACAAATCCTGAGCCACCATAGAGGAATCTTTCAATGCCTGAGCAAATTTTTTATGCGTACAAGGTAGACCCGCAATTGAGGGTGCACGAAGGTTAGCGATCTCATAAAATCGCGGAATATCAAATTAAAGTGTTTGCCTACACCCTTACCGCCTAACAGGGCTCGTTGCCCATCGTTTAACAATGTAGCGCGAGGAAAAAAAAATTCCTTGACCGCGTCGGCTGGCTCCAATAATAACTGCTCACAACTACCTCATGAACGCTCGATCAAAACGTAATTTAAACGGAGAATGCACGCCATAAAACCATCATACAGCCACCATTTTATGGGCGGGGAATAAATAACACAAAAAAGGAATACTAAGGTAACCTTCGCGGATGAGCACAGCGAGGAGGCCAGAATATAACGCGGAAAACCGTTCCGATAGTCATTTAAACGCTATAAAGATCTCCCACATTAATGGGATAACCTTGCACTTATCGCTAACGACCGGGGCCTGAAAGTTTAATGGCGGAATCACTGCCGTGTGTTTGGGGACCATAGAAAGAGGGGTGGGTAGATGAAGGCGTTAATAAGAGGTAACTGGTGGAGGGTGGGGATGAAGAGTCCGGAGACGGAATTTATGCACTGACCCTTGACTTAGACTTAAGACGCAATTTAAGTGGACGCATCACTCTCCTTATACTAGAGACTCTCCCTCTTTGTAACGCTTTGCCTAATTTAAAATAAATAAATAACAGAGATGGCAATTGTTCACAAATTTATTTAACAAATCACGACGTGTTTCGACCTTCAGGTCATCTTCAAGTGCAATAAGATCGTAATTAAGGAGGTAATAAGAATTTACCCCTGAGTACAATAAGAAATTACTTACTATACTTGAGAATGACTTCCTATTGTACTTGAAAATGACCTGATGGTCGAAATTTGTCGTGATTTTAAAACTAAATTGGTAGAAAATTGTCATCCCTTTCATTCATTAACCAGGATGTCATTCCACGATATCTCGCCTGCCTCAGCAGCTGTCATTTTTAAAAGCTAAGCTGTACGGAATTGGGAGGAGGCGACCGATAGCTAATGTCGTTTCCGCCATATCTAAAGGGTAGAGAAAAAATTGCGGAGGGAAACCGATTAACGATAGGCGCCAAGGAGACGACAGCTTTACGTCCTATACAACGGACGGAGTGGTGTACTTGAATAGCCCTCCGCGAAGCACTCAAGCAGGGATTGGTCTCTGACTCGGAATAATCTCCGCCGCCGCTGGGATCTGAAACCGAACCCCAGGATGGGAAACACAGCCACCGCAACAATCCAATCCAAATCAAAGCTAAGATACTGTATTTAAATTTTTAGGATATGCAATGGATATAAATGAGACCGGCAATTTTACTCAAAAAGAGATAAATAACACAAACGGATTCGATATGGTAGTTCATCCCATTGTCAGGCGTACCCGGAACTTGGCAGTCAACATTGTCAATTGATCATTGCGATACTTAGTATAAATTAGATTATTACTGCACTATGTTATTACGTCCTACTGATGATGATACCAACTGTGTTGGACTGGTAGTGTCATTAAACCTTTTTTGTGGGAAATGCGTTGGCTTCATCAATATGTCAGACTTCCGCCAAAATAAGCCTGAAAACACGCCGTATATTGTACACAGCCTTGTCAATATTTGGCTGCATTTCAAATTCTAAGATTTCACTCCAGGATTTTCTCAGAGGTAAACATTTTCCATTCGAGACATAATCAAATGAATACAAGTGGATGTAAACTTTATGTCCTGAGAATTTTAATATAATAAACGAGATCCATCGACTTAAAGTTCACTTTTTATTCCCACAAATTTAAGAGATGCTTCCACTAAGGAATTTTCCGTCAAAAGCGAGAATTTTCAATTGCATTTAAATGCAGGGAGGAAAGTTGTTATAAGCGATTTAATCGGAAATAATTTGGTTGGAATTCATTTATTAACTATCAGAAAGTGAAAAAACGCGATTTGGAATGTTATTAATAATATTTATCAAACAGTCAGATAAAATATCCGTTTCAAATTTGCCTAGGAAATAAACGATTAACTTGTTTCACTAGGTGGAATATTATTTTTGATGCACGCAATGGTTGGGGCCTTAACCTTGTAGAATTCTATTTTAAGTTGGGAAAAATAAGAACTTTGCTTCCTACAACTTAACTTTTCACCGTCGACATGTTTCATAACACTGACTAGATTCAAGACTAGTCTTGAAAATGATACAATTTATTGAAGCTAATCAATGATTGAAAGTTAAGTTGTAGAAAGCAAAGTTGATGTTTCTCCTAACCTAATATTATTTTAGTCACAATTATTTCATGAAATCAAAAATCCTAATTGAAATATAATTAAACACTATACATGTTTGAATGAATTCAGAAAAAATATACCCGAAACTAGAAACTATTAGGAATTACTATTAAGGTCAGAGAGATTCCTTGACATAAACAATTTCAAAATATATGACGCAGGAAATATAATTCTTTCTAATTTTTGTTACGTGAAGTAAATATACTGAATTGTATCCGTGAGAAACGTAATATTTGAGATGCAGCGGCTAGAATTGGCATTTAAAGATGCGAGAGAATGAGGAAGGACTTCAATCTGGTTACCCTCCACCGGAAGGCGGTCATTATCACATCGCGCAATTCGAAAATCAAATGCAATCTGTCGACCACTCCAACTCGTTAAAAACGCAAGCATAAACAAATGAACGACGCATTTTTCATTCTCTTCCTCGAGCCTACTATATTACTTCCATGCAAGTGCAGGAATCCGTCTCGGGATGAGCAGAAGAAAATTTCGGAAAAAAGAGAAAGAGTTAGGTTGAGGTAAAAGAGAGAATGATTTGCCAGCTTCGAAGATTCCAGGGGACGGAAGCAATTTTCTCCTCACTCTTCCCTCTTCCGCAACTCAGCTGCCTGCGTGATCCGTTCAATTAAAAACCGAACAGCATTCGGGGAACACGGACGAGAAGATTCTTTCGCAAGACTCATTTCTTTGACTCGCGGGCACGGTTTTAAATGTACGGGAAAAGGGGAGTGGCACTCGGTTTTGGACAATTAAAGGAAATAAACGAGGAGAGGGAGTTGAGAAATAAAGCAAATCGCAACGGAGAAAAAGTCCGGATCAGAATGTAAGGAAAGGTGGGCGCCATATTAAAGTCTTGCCCCCAAAGTGGTCAGGACACGTCCGGTGATTTCCATTGCGTCGACAGACGCACACGCAAGCGTCAGGTGGAACGTGAATACCTTCGCGCAATGGAAAGAAAAAAGCAAATGAGAGAAGATAAGGCCAACGCCCCGGATGAATGAAAAAAAAGACGAAACGGAGAGCGTAAAATCTTAGCCTGCAGAAAAACTGAAGTTTTGAAATCTGAATGCCAGATTTTGGCTTTTCATTGATGATTTCTGAAGATTAACATCTATTAGGTATTTCTATACTCCTTAAAGATGGTTCTTGAAGAGTCGTGCTACCTTAAAAATGTCCATCTTACTGACTACGCCCAAATCAATTCCTGAATAGGCAAATGTAGGCAATGCAGGCAAATGTAGAGACAATCTTTTACCGTCATGGAGAAAAAGTAGACAATAACTGCAGGTCAGGTATATAATTGGACTAAAAACCAGCTTTCCTTCACGATGAGAGCATAATTGACGTCTTCAAGCTGGATACTGGCTTGTCTTTGGTGCTAGCTGCTGGTTAACATCGATTAAGTATTCTTGTACTCCGTTAAGTTGGTGCTTGAAAAGTCATTCTACCTCATTAACGTCGATATTACTCACTGTGCCCAAAATAATCATTGGTGCGTGAATTTAATCGTCTCATAGCAATATGAGACGGCAAGTATAAGAAGGACACAACGGTAGTTATAGAATGATGTGCGTCGACCCTGCGCGGTATGAAAGGTAATGAGCGCACAGAAAGAAAACAACTTCAAAGGAAAGTGTGGAAATCGAACACTGCTGTAATTACCTCATTTATTGATCGCATTCAGGCATCGGCTGAGACATTTTTTTCACAGCCATGAAAAAAAAGGTAATAACTGCTGGATAGGTAAATCATTGGACAAAAAGCCAGCTATCCTTCATGATGAGAGCATAATTAACGTCTTGAGTCTGGAGGCAGATAGAACGTATCCTGGCACAACTAATAAGTTCATATTTCAAACGCCAACAGGTCGTTAAACGCGGCGGAAACCATAGATTGCCTTAAGATCTTTGAGTTGACTTTACCGTCAGAATCAGCCGCGAGAGAGAGGGATAGACGTAACCTCGCGAGGAAAGATCGACTGAACTGTCTCTTCAATGAAGCAAAGGAACGCCAGAACCAGGCTCATCAATGCACTTAGAAGATGGTTAATTATCATACTCGATTGGTAGGCTATATAAGGATAAGGCGCAATGCCTGCAATAGTATCCGACGTAGGGGTTAGTCGTGCCGTGATGATAAATAATGACTTGGATGAAATATCAACTTTAATTTCTGCAAGCTCTTCAACACCTTAGTCAAAAGATATTAAAACAATAAAATGTCACCCAAAAAAATTAAATAGAAATCTACAATCCACTTAAAAACCACCACTGTCATATGAATGAAAGAAATTATGCTGGAAAATATAATTAAATCGATATATTTTGCAGTGTAAAATAAAATAACACGTTAAGTATAACCGTTTCACCTGAAATTTGAACCCGGGAATCAGATATAGAAAGCTAACGCATCAAACTGACCAAATCTCTTCGAAAATAGGAACCCTGGAGCTGTGGCGCAGCGAGGGGTGTTTTGGGCGATAAAGAGCTCAGACAATTTTTTTAGGTTTAATCTATTTTATCCAATTGGATTAATATTACTTATAGAATAGAGTAAGGATTAATAAAATCTCCCTAAGAATGCCGAAAAACTCACCATTTTGAACCATTTATATGATTTTTTTTCCGGGGGAGGGCCCTCGCACCACCCTCTTACCCTGGCAGGTATGCCATACCCCCAAACCCCCATTAGTTACGCCTGAAACCCCCCCTAGCCTAAATTAGTAGCTGCGCCCATGCCATGGAGGACGCATTATGGCCCTCTTGACCAGTGCTTTTTCGTAACCTGGTACTCGTTTACAAATCATTCAATTATACTAAAAACTACAGAGAAAAAAAAAAGAAACGGTTATTGACGTTTTTCTCAGACTCAAACTTGATATGCTTAACTCCGCATTTCCTCAGCTCTAGCGTTTGTAAATTTGATACACAGGGAAATGTTGACAAAGATCTACCCTACACCACACAGCAAGTATTTCAAGACGATAACTTCAGTTATAACAGGGCATTATTCACGAAAAAAAACAACAAGCTAAAGGTAGCAATGCATTCTCTTAAGGCGTGCAAAGGAAAGTTGGCACAGTTCAAAATAAAACAAAAGGAATTAATAATAAGAAGAAAAAGGGTAGGCGGCAATATATTCGTGATATATCGTGTGTCTCATATGACGCAACGGAAACGTGAATTCGACTCGGGTTTCTATCGCACCAAAGGAAAAGAGAATAATTCGACAAAGGGAAAATAGAAATATAGGCTAAACAAAAGGAGACGAAAAAGGCTGCAAACAGTTGAAGGAGGCGAGGCGGCAAGCTTTGTTTGGTGGCTGTTAAGAAGAGATGAGGAAAAGAAATATGAGCTCTAAAAGGTTACCAGAATGGCTGAGAATGTCTTTGATGGATATAATCTGAAAGAAATAATGGCATTAGATCAAGGTCAAAGGGGTCACCTTTATAGTTCCCCTTTTTTCACGCGGAAAAGATTGTGAAGCCAAGGTACCAAAATAATGAAACTCGATGAAATGAAGAACTCACAAGCGAGAAGAAAATCGATTGAAAGATTAGAGGGAAAGAAATGACATGGTTGAAATTTTCTGGGAGAATAAATGGACTCAGGAAGGCAAGGAAATTGCAAGGGTTAGATTTAATATCAAAACGAAGAGGAAAATGGCAATAGAAAATAAAGGAAGCACAAGAAAAGCAATAAGTACATCTAAAGTAAGGGAAAGGCATGAAAATAATTGTACACAATTATGACAACAAAACTTTTTTTGTGTGTAAGAAGTTATTTTTTGCGTTTTTGTGGAATAAATGTCTTGGATTGAAATGCTTGACCGTAGAAGCAATTCAAACTTGATAATTTGATATTCGAGAATTTGATTTTTTATTTTGATACTTGATGTAATTTTTAAAACTTAATGGAGGCATAATATATGTATCATACTCGGGAGATAAAAATTTGAAGAGTATAAATGAAAAAGTAATCAAAGAAAAGGTACATTATTATTTGCTCATAAAATATCTCTTGAAGTTGTATCGGCCCAAAAGAAATGAGGCGAATTAATATCTATTAGACGATGAAAAAATCATATTTTTCATTAGGAATATACTTCAATTATCTGAAATATATTTTAAATTGCCTAAAGGCAACCACTTCAAGGTGGAACCCTAACATTATATCAACGTAATTAAATTCTTACTCCACGGACGGCTAAAATTGCAGCTAAGTATAACTGTAAAATTTAATTTGTGGACAAAGAGCGACAAAATTTCTGAATCAACTCATTCACTCATTAAACGAGCCGAGAGCAAGGAAAACCGTACTTAATTGATTGTTAGAACAGGAATGAGAGACTATAAATTACGAACATTTGATCCTAAAACCTAACATTTGCTTAAATTGATTTTCATAATAGTGCACCAAAAATTGTAGACACAAGAATGGACTGACTATACATCATGGTAAGAGATGAAAATCATATTTAGTTGAACGAATGAATTGAATACGTAATACAATGAATATGGAACGATAAGAGACGGTTCTTTAAGTGTACCATGTACTGGAAGATAAAAATAATATCCAGCAGCACTTAATTCTAGCTATGCGATTTCCCTAACAAACCCCTACGAAAACAAATGCTTGCACCGAAAGGCTATCAAATTTCAATCGAACTATACGTATAGTTTTTAAAAGTATGGACAATTGAAAAGCAAAACGACCAGGAAATGAATGAGGAAGGATAGAAAAAATGAGCTTCCCATGAATATGATATGAGGAATGAAGAGTAGGGGAGAGAAACAAACATGCTAAGAGTCAGCGACGTTGAGGAAACCAAAGAAGCGGCAATGAGGGACTATGGATTGACGAAAACTTGATCCTTATGAATAATACTTGCTTAAATAGAATTTCATTGTAGTGTATCGATAGGTGTAAACACAAAAATAACTGATCATATAGAGGTAAAATCTGCAAACTAAGCATATTTGAAGGTCCATGGCCCCTCGATGGATTGTACTTGGAAGGATAATAAATTTGGAACAATAAAAGAAGGTATTTTGAGCGCACAAAGTACTGCAGGATAAAAATAAATTCCAGTAGCACATCTGTCTAGCAATGAAATTTACCAAAGTAACCCCCTCATGAATAAATTGCTTGCAATGAAAGGCCATCAAATGCAATCGAACCATGTGTATTGTGTTTAAAAGGGTACGTGCACGATTGAAATTCAGAACGATTAGGCAATGAATGGGGAAGGACAGAGGAAATGAGCTTCCCATGAATATGATGGGAGGAAGGAAGAGTAGGGGAGAGAAACAAACATGTTAAGAGTCAGGGGCGATGTTGAAACCAGAGAAGCGGCAACGGAACGCCAAGAGATATATGGATAGCATAAGAGAGCCATTTCGGAAGGGACGAGGGTGGGGAGGGGGGGTTGCTAAGGAAGATGCGGAAAGGAAGAGTGCTTGAGTGGGCGTAGCAGCAGAGGGGAAAAAAAGATACTTTACGAAGAAGGTAGGCAAGTTAGATGGAGTGGAGAATGAGGAAGGGGAGTGGGAAGGGGTAGGCTTGAAAGGTCGGCAGAAGAAGAAAGGGAAGAGCCCAAGAAACTGATGGAGAGGAAGAGGGGTTGGTTGTGGGAGGAAGGGGGAAACTTAGTGAAAAGATGAGGGCGAGTTACTCCTGGCAAGAGTTGAGGGGAAGTCAAGGAGGCTGAGTGTTAACAGGCAGGGCTGGGCAAAATACAGGCCAATGTGCATTTGAAATGCAAAATACAAAATACCTTTGACTTTAGCATTTGAAAAAACAAACTACAAAATAATATTTTAAATACCTTTTCAAATACAATAATAATTTTTGTGGAAACTAAGAGATCATAAAAAATATAAACCGCCTTGGCACAACATGGGTAGTTGCAAACATGAAGAAAACGATTCTATCGCAAACGAAGTCATCTCTGAAGCATAATGTTACAGAAGTGTTACCAGAGCTACTTCGTGAGTATTTTACAAATGTATTTTTTATTTTAGAATGGGAAAAAAAAATCTGTATTTGAAATAAAAAATACAAGATACTTTTCACGTCGCGTATTTTAAATACCAAATACAAATCATTAGTGTATTTCAAATGCGTATTTTAAAATATTTGTTTTTGTGAAATACAGCCTAGCTTTGGTCACGGGGCCGAGGGAATGGCGAAGGCTCTGAGGAGCTTTTGAGGCGCGGAAGGGGAAGAAAAACTGAGGAGATGGAGGTATAAAGAGGCCGAAAAATAGTGGGGGCACTTGACGCAAACCAG
The DNA here is from genome assembly GCF_921293095.1 of Ischnura elegans. Lineage (NCBI taxonomy): Eukaryota > Metazoa > Arthropoda > Insecta > Odonata > Coenagrionidae > Ischnura > Ischnura elegans. The sequence goes on from NC_060248.1 coordinate 56,110,185, forward strand.
ACCTCAGGGGGGCCTCAGAAAGGCCGAAGCCGGTGCTCTCCCTACCTCTCACCCTCACTCTTATGTCTCTCCATCTCACAGATGCTTTTTCACAGTCTTACAAGGTTTCCCTCCCCTCCCACGGATGTATCCAGAACGCCTTCTGATCCCATCTCTTCCTGCCTTCGAACCTGCCACCTCCCGCGACAAAAATATATTCAGCCGCATTCACCTCTTCTCGTTCTATATCCTTCCTCTTCACCCTCTTCCTCGAATAACGAGTATTCTAAATACCTTTGTAGTGATCCGGAAATGGAAGATTTCCATTTCCAAAATGTGCATAAATATGTTGTTGTGTGACGTCTCAGAATAGCCAGCTGTGACAAACTATGCCTTGGGATTTGCACCTTTTCACTTTCAAGAACGCCTAACCTTCCTCTTCCCCTTCCTTTCCCCTTCCTCTTGGACGAAAACATCCTGGTTCCTCTTACCTATATAATGGCACGGTGTAGATGCAATTGGTACTCAACACGGACGCACTCAGGAACTCACTCAGTAACTCACAGTTGGAGTCGAAGCACGGGCCGTATGGCCCGTGCGACCTAAGCGCCTCGCTATCCACCCGTGCCATCACCAGCAGCTCCTCTCCTTCCCGAGACTTTTGGTAATGTTTTAAATTTTGGCTATTCTAGACGCACAAATTACTTTATGTATGTTCATTGAATTGATTTGGAAACTGGGATTTCAAAGGGAAATAAACTTTGGGTTAAAACTTCAAATACTTGTGTGTGATTATTCGCTTCCCGACACCAAGGGCAAGAACCCGCAACCCTTACACCTTTTAAATTACAAAAGACATTTTTATGGAAGATGAGAGATCTAAAAAAAATATAACATGCATTGGCACGTTATGGATAGTTGCAAACATGAAATTCAAAATACAAAATACCTTTGACATGGATATTTGAAAAGCAAACTAAAAACTTGTATTTTAAATACCTTTTAAATGACAAAATACATACTTATGGAAAAGAAGAGATCTTAAAAAAAATATAACCTGCCTTGGCACGTTATGGATAGTTACAAACATGAAAAAAGAATACTTTTCTGAAAAACCATTATTATAAGCATTGAAAAAATATAAAACATAATTCCCCAAGGCCGTACTCTTTGAAGAATTACTTTCTAATTAATTTTCTTTCAACTGTTTAACGGCCGTAGTTCGTTCAATCCCTTATATAAAACATAATAATAAACCAGGCATAGATTGCTTAAGCCATTAAACCATTAGAACCCAATGTTGCTTCTAAGTAACATCAACAATGTATACATTTTAAGCTCTATTCGGGAAAGATTTACAGAATGTGTTCTTTTGTCCTATAAGGTTTAATGGCGAAATGTGTGGCTACCACAAAAATTATGATTGATTAGAAAATTTTCACATTTTTAAAATAAGAAGTCTGGAAATTTAATTTCTCCCCGAAGCAGCACTGGGTGAGAAAGGGATAAGAGCGTAGATATTAAAAATGAGTGTTGAAGAGCCTGACAGATGACTAAGGAGTGCCATGCTATATTTATTTATTTATCTATGGAAGTATTCATAGGTGGATTTATGGGGGGGGGGGGGGAGTACGGGGGCACGTCCCCCCCCCCGAGACGCTCAAAAAATAGAGAAAATTTTTGATACGCTTATCATTACGTTTGTTTTATTTTGTTCATTACGGAGCCTCACTCATTTAATTTAATATTAATTACTTTCATATCAAAATAAAGAGAACATTGTCTACATAAATTGTGTATTTTATTTTTAATATCAAATATGAGAAGACCCCTTGTTCCCCCCCCTATAAAAAATCCCGGATCCGCCCCTGGAAGTATGACAATAGGAGTTGGGTTAAAAATCAAACATAAGATTCCATCGATGAAACAGAGAGAGGAGGAAAGTTGAGAAAAAGCTTGTAATGAGAGAGATATTTTCCAAATAGGCACGTGTCGTAATACATTCGTCCTTCGAGCAATTAACGACCCTTATAATTAAAGGATCTAACTGAACTCAGGCAGGCAGGTCACCCGCAACGCGCACCTACAAGTGGCCATCTTCATTTTTTTTGTATTCTCTTATACGCATGCGGCTGGTGATCTGATACCTTCCGCCATACGCCCAACAAGACGGCTTGCGGAGTAGTTAACTCAGGCGGCAATTTTTTATGACGAAGATATACGAAAGCTTGTTGTTCGACACGGTAATTGCCTTAATATTAATGGAAATTATGTGGAAAGGTAGTCAAAAGATTGGGCTTTTATGTACAAATAAAATTAATCCAAAAAGTATATTTTTATATAATATAAAGTTTTTTAACATAAAGTATACTTTATTTAATATAAAAAGTATATTTTTATATTTCAAAACGGTACTTACTTAAAAACGTGCCTAGTAAATTTGGATGAGATATTCACATTCCTTGCATCCCTCTCTAATGTGGAACTCGCACTGTTTTATCTCTGTTTCTTACTTTCTTCCCCACACTCCGCTATAAATCAAAGAACCCGCTCGCGTGGATCTCGTTTCCAGGTGTCTCTCCGTGAACTGTGTAATGAGCTCTTTTTCGCCTTGGCTACAGACGCGTAGCTTACAGTGATACACTTCCCATTACAGCCGCGATCGGGTGACAAATTCCGGAGCGATTTATCATCCATACGGAAGCTCATCTATCGGACTAGTCTCACTGCTTTTATTAGCTTTCCGTGGCTATAGAAGTGACGCATAGGGGGATAAACGGCAAAGACCCTCTGTTAAGCTGTGTAGGAATATGCAAGAAATCAGAATGTAGCATCTCTCAGACTGCCTCTTGCTGTGAAACGGCGCCCAAAAAAAAAAGCAGAATGTTCTCGAAGCATGGAAAAATATCACGCGATATGGGAAATAATTTCACATTCTAAATCATATTAATGATGACGAGGTTATAAATTGTAGCACATTTATAATTGTAGTGTGGCTATCAGACGCAGAATGGCATTGCTTGAATTGAAGCCGTTAGTAGTTTTTAATAAAAATTACTTTTATGCTAAATACAAAGAACTGACAAAGAAGGCTTTGATTCGAAACAATTTTTAAGGCAATATTTCATTCAATAATTCATATTCAAAACACACGGCTAGCATTCCTCCAGAGTCACATGGAACGGACTTTTTATGGACCTCGCTTTTACCACGAAGTGGCTGATAACTATTTACTTATATTTTTATCATCATAAACAAATCAATAATAATTAACGATTTAAATTTTTCCTGATGAAGAATATCCGAGTCAGAGCACGAGAGGAATAAAATAATAATAATAGTTATAATAATAATAATACAAGTACAAGTTTATTGTAAGGATATTTGTTTAAATACAACATTTTATGATTAAATTCAGAACAGAGTTTAACATAACCGTAAAAATAATAGCCACATTAATAATACTAATAATAATTTTTAAAAGTTATTTTATTTCCATATTAATTTGAGAAATACTTTTTTTGTAAATATGAACCTAATATTGTAACATAGCATCTAAAAACCTACTGAACAATTATATACAACGTGTGTAAAATCAAATTTCTTATTTTCTTACAATAATAAATAGATCGTCATGGTTCTGCTAAGTCAATACAAATAATTTATTTATATATATGTAAATAATTAATGCAATGTTTATTACTTCATATTAATTACAAGCAAAGATATATCGAGGGATAAGTTCTAATAACACGTATCTCAAATGCGGCCGGTTTGAGACAGGTATCTTAGACAAAGAGTAATAACATTAAAAAAGTGAAATACAAGCAAAAAAACAACTCTTTATTTGCAAATGAATGCTTCTTTTTCAGTTTTATGAACTTTTGATCTTTAATTTCAGTGTAAAAGTAAAAAAAATTAAGTTTTCTTGCTCTCCTGAAAAGCTGCAATATTTGAGATACGTGTCGTTAGAACTTAGCCATCGATATACAAAAGGTAAGGAGCTTTAGGTAAAAGGTAGGTAAATGTACAAAATGTAAGGAACTTTATTTATACACTTGCTGTAGAGTTCAGCCTCCTTTCCTCACAATTTTCCCTACTTATTGCCCTCCATAACCGTTTTTGAAAACACTGCTCTCCCGAATCTGGAAACGCCGCCTATTATTCTTCCCCGAACTTGGTCGCAAACTGTTCATCCCTCGTCCCGTTCTCATCAGAAGCCTCCCTCTCACTCTCTCTCTTCAACTCCGTAACGTTCCCCTTCACCACTCATCCCATACCCGCATCCCACGGCACCCCGTAACTCGTCAAAGTCGCCTTATCCTCCAGAACGCCGCCCTAAGAAAACGTCTCCTCATCAGTCACTCCCGTAGCCGACTTCTCTTGGTCCCTTCTGCCTCTTCTCGTCCTCCCACAAAAACTCGATCCCCCACTATTCCCACCTAAAACAGCACACTGGAGGACCTTGTGCCGAATGCTTAATCGTATATAACTAGACTGTCCTCTTAAGTATAACTCTATTATCAAGCACACGTCCCAGTCGTGAATTGCTTTAATTTACTCATTCCGTAGAGGAAGTAATATTAGGTTTTCGACCAACTAATTGGCTCTTCGTCTCCCAACATTTGGAAGAACGATTTTCTCCTAGATTTGGAAGAACGATTTTCGGGTTTTCCCCCGGGTAATAGGCTCCTTGTTTCCCGACGCTTCGAAGAACGACTTAATACTCATATTCAGGGGGATCTTTTGAATAAATCATTCAAAAGATCCCCTGAGGATGAAGAGTAAGTCGTCCTTCGAAACGTTGGGAGACATGGAACCAATTACCCGATGGAAAGCCCGAGAATCTTTTGCACTTGACATGCCTGCTCAGACTTTTTGATTGGGTTGAGGTGTGGGTATAGCCCAATCCAGGCTTAGTGAAATGCGTGTGAATTCCATAGGTTCAGAGAAGGGGGAACGATAACTTTCCCTGCTACGACGAACAGGTTAGCGGATAGGATAGTGAAATGGAGAGCTGTGTCGAGCAAATCTAAGGATTTTTGACTTTTGATGATGATGAGGCACCTTCACAAATTTTAGTTTGCTGGTTTCCGAATGCTTCATCCGAGATTCGAACCGGGGACCCATCCACCAGCAGCCACTATACGAATTAGGGCACCACGCTCCCCCGCAATTACCTATGCATCACCCAATGTCGTAAAAGTCTTGACACCTACCCTTTTTGAATGTTAAGAGACCTTGTTCGTTTGCTTGGCCGGATATATTTCCTCCCCATAGTCGTCCCAACTTTTCTCTTCATTCTCCCCCCCCCCCCCCCGTCTCCTTGGAAACCTCATCTGCCCCTTAACTGCCTCTCTCCGCACTCTCAAGTCCCATCCTGCCTGCCACACATATCTCCGCCACGCCCCCTTCTCTTTTTCTCCCACAACCCCCATAGCAAGTCGCACCGCTCTCGGCCACTTACGCCCTTTCTCCCTCCCTCCTTCGACCCTTTACACGGTGACAAGCTCCCAAAGTCCTTCTCCAATTGCCGCATCAGTATTTTTTCTCCAGCCCTCCCAAAGTCCCAGTTTCCGTCATCCTCTAGCTGATGCTTTCAGCGTTCCGCTCTTCGCCGTTCCATTATTTTTTTTCTTCTTCCTCATCCAGCCATCTCTCTTCCTCTGTGGAGAGTCGGTCACAAGGCCGCGCGATTATCACGCTCATTTCCCTCCTTCTGAGATCCTTTCAAGTGTTCCGCATCATTATCACTCTTCTCGGTTATTCGCATTTTCTGCATTTTGAATGCTAGTCCAAGGGCAAGTGTTAGGGAAACAAAACAACACAATCTAATGAAATGACGAATTATCCGAGTATTCAAAAGCCTTTTGTTGAACTTAAACATTTGACAACTTAACTTGAACTTAAACTTATAATTTGATATTGATTTTGGGAGTGTTGCACAAAATAAAGGAATTTTAGTATTTGGGCAGCCGTTGTGGTTGCCATCTTGATTTTGGCATCAAGAAAATTCCATATTCTATAAATTAAAACAAAGAAAATGACAGCGAGTCCATGTATTTTATCACCAAGAAGTCCACGGAACGACACTAGCCCCAGAATAAACAATATACTACTACAGAACAATATTTTCTCGTAGTATTTCAATAGTGATAGATTAAAAGGAAATATCCCAACCATTCCTCACCTCACAGAAAAATATATTTTGCAATATTAACGACATATAATCAGATTACAAAGGTTACAAATCTACCGAAGATAGATTATCACTAAAACCATGAAATACCCTAAAATAACAGCTTAGGGAGCGGTAAATGTAAAAACGTGACAAAAAATATAAAATGAAAATTTTCGAAACCCTCCAATATCCTTTTTTCTCGGACGTTATAGCAGAAGAAATACATTAAAGTACCATTTTTATCATAAAGCAGCATTGGTTTGCATAAGGGAAAAGCGATATACTCCCTCAAAATATATCTTTGTTAAAATAAATTCACTACATGATGCTTCATGAGAAACAGTTGGCTATGCTGTCAGTTACGCAACAAATATCAACACGGATTGAAAGCTACATTTTCTCGAAACGGCGACATTTTATTTCTTGTTCACTGTCAAGTGCCAACACGAGAAGACGACGAGGAGCCAAATTTGGTCCGCGCCGTCTAAGAGGTTCGCCTATTGAGGGCGAACGAATGTAGGTATTTGCCAATTTTCATGCCCGGGCGGAGAGAATCGTTTCAGATGAAATGAGCCAGTGTAAGGGAGTGGAGACGAGGAAAATGAAGCGATTAATCAAACGGAAGAAAGACAAAATGCTCAAATGTAGAGCAGTATATCCCTTGGGCCATCTCGAAGAGCTCATCAGTCAACGAGGATGTCGGAATCTCTGTTAATTTTTCAATTTTGGAAAATGGTGGGGTCCTCTGTTACGCAATCGATACGACTTGCTTCATCACCTCATCAGAGGCTGATCTGATGCAGAGAGACTGTGAAAGAATTCAAGCAAACCTACTTTCCTCCGAAGGTAACTAATAATGGCTCAGTTCAAGGGGAAATTTGCAACATTGACGGCATCATTAGTTTGTCCGAAATTAGGCAAAGCGCAATTACTTCCGCCGTATTTCTCATTAACTCGTGAGTTAAATAGAGCAAAATTATTTCCTTTGATTTAAATTATGTTAAACTACACCATAGACACAGAATTGAAATATTTCTAAGACCTACCTAGCCACACTTCATTAGAATAAATAATTCATAATTGATGCATAAAATCAACTTACATCGATGAAATATGTGAGTATGACGCTTGGAAGAGTAAAGATACTAATATGGTTACTCGAAAAACTTAAATACGGGAAACTTAAATGCTTGGGAAATGCAGAAAATCTTTTTTGTTCAAGAGTCATCTAAACAGCGCTAAATAGAAAACACACTAATTAAAAATTACTCTGTTCAGAGAAACTTTCATTTATAGAGGCACCAAAAATCATAATTACCATGGATTAACATTTCTACTATTTTCATATTTTTGAGCTATAATTTGTTTAACACTCGGACGAGAAAAATGAACGACTACACAAAGCATTCGATTATGCCCGATAACTTAACCGTCCAATTAAACAAAAAATGAATCTCCAACGTTTTAGCAAGAGCTTACGGATGCCACCATGGATAAATCATTCGTCGTTGGAGTTTAAATAAAACACAAAGATAACCGTTCTTTAATCTACACCACTTTTCACGCGCCAACACATAACTTCATCACAAATAAGTACTTAATTACTCCTCCATGCCGATCTGCCTCCCAGAGAACTCTTCCTAACAACCAGGCTTACTTTTTTACGCTCCCCATTTTAGACCGAGCTCTTTCAACCCACCTCTCCCGTACTCTCCATCTCGACTTCCTTCCGCCAGGAGGCGTCGCAGTCTTAATGGGATGTGAAGGCGGGTGACTTCAAGGTGCCTTGAGAAGACGCAGCCAGCCATTCCTTGATGGGAGAAAGGAAGTATACACAGGGAAGAGGGGAGAAGAGAGGGGAAGGGGGTTCTTGACGACTAAAAAGCTCTCCCGACACCAGCAAAAAAAAATCCTCCCAGCTGTTTTAACTGGGAGAGTAGACGAGATTAATCATCATCGCCTTTACCAAGAAAAATAAAGGGCGAGTGAGGAGCGTGACAACTTGAGGAAAAAAGAACTTAAGCTTATTCGTTAATTTGATGAATCTACGGCTGGTGTGAGCAAAAATTAGGCGAAATCTTTACGGCTTTGAATGTTTCTAGGTCTAAGATTTAATATACTAACTACCCGGAATGAATGAATGAGTTGAGAGGAGAACACTTTAGGCAATAGCTTCTCGTTAAGCGTTCAGTAACTCCATGTACATAGAGTTTTCAAGCCGAGGCCATGTAGTAAAACAGATTAACAAAATAATATCCCTACTTTTTCCGTCGTCAAAGAGGAGAATGATTTCACTCATCATTCCTGGATCCGATACTATTTGGTGTTAAAATTAGTAATCTAGTCCCTAGTGTCACATCACCTGATTCCTTGCGCTGATTAACGTCATTTCCAATTATGATGAACCGTCACACTGACTTCCCGATTGAAATCTAATTAGTCTTTACACAATGGTAAAGAGGTTTAAGTATCTAAATGAAAATACCAACTTTAAAGTTGGTTAAATTATACATAAAAACTAAATTTGTTGCTCAAACAGACGGCTGAATAATAAACGATGTGTATGTCCAACAATAAGACGCGATCGTCAGATGTATTTGAAATTCATTTTTTCACACCGTTCACTCAGACTATCCGCAAGCCTTCAATAAACATAATAACCATCGGATATCTTACCGACCACTGCCAAATTGATGCCAGAAGAATGTGTCGCACTCAGTAAATAGCCATAATGACAAGCGGTCTTTATTTATAGCCATACCTTGGCTGGTAAAATTAAAGGAGTTTTAATTGCCAAATAATTAGAGAAGATGAGACATCCGACGAACTTACAAGGCAGCTGGGAATGATCAATGGGACACGTCCGTGTACTAAATGAACTGGGACGAAAATAAGCAAGAGCTGGCGGTGGAGGGAACGGAGGAGCGAAAGAGGAAGAAGAAGGGGTGTGGAGGGAAAGAAATATAAAAAGTGGGGATCGCTCAAGCAGGATGAAGGGGGAAAGCGGGGCGGGAGAGGGAAAATAAGGATTTTCTATGTTAAGGGCCGACGCCTTGGAGCAAGGATAACGACAGAGTGCGAACCGCCATAGGTCACTCAATGGAATAAAGAGTATTTGCACTTTCCACAATTATTTACGATACCAGAGGTCAGTGGCGTAGCGAGGGGGGAGGTCCGGGGGATTCGGACCCCTCCCCTCCATCGCCCCCCCGAAATATAAAAAAACACAATTTTCTTCCTTCATAAAAGAAAGCAAAATACTGAAAACTCATAAATTTATAAAATATTTCTTTGACAAATGAAGTTTTTTCGATTTTGAAAAATGTTAAAATTATTTTAAAGCCCTCTACTCAGTGCCCTGTTTTTCAAAAATTTCAACCCTACTTTTGGGCACCCCTCGAACGAAAATCGTGGATATCCCACTGCCAGTGGTAGATAATGACTCCGTGAGCCGAAACGCGTCGAACGCATTAAATAACTGCAAAAGCGCATATACCTTTCATTTCAATAGGTCGAACTTCCACAATTTCACACCTAAATCAGTTGAATTTATAGGCCACTAGAAGTGCGAGGTGTCCACGGGGCACTTTACATCATTTTTTTGACAGATTCAAACCCGGATCATCCGCGCCAGGTTGAGTTCCGGCTTCGAATTCCGGTAAAGGCAAATGAATTTTCCCTTGTTAAGTTTTCTTACTTTGAAGCGTTCTTTATGGACACTCCGTAAATATACGCCACTGGATAACACACTTAGGGATAGTGTAGGCCCAGCAAATATTCATAAGTTACGGCATTCACACTGGATATTTACTACGCTGATGATAAAAAACCCAAGGTGGTACTTGGCATAGTATACAACCGTCTCCACCCTGGTTCATCTATAGGCAACACATAGTGATGTGAGCGTGATAAACACCCAAAAGATAGGGTACTCAAAGAGGATATTTACCGTCTGTGGATCTAGGCATCGGTAGAGTGAGTATCGTTTACGATAGACACGACAGAACGTTGAATTCATGGTTATTTCGGCTATTTGAAATTTTATTTATATTTTTCATTACATAATTAGATTTTAGGTAGTCCAAAATACCAGGTATGGTAGGACCAGTTGTATATACTTGGTTGGAGCGTTTTCTGCTGGTTAAAAGGTTTCGCGGTTAAATCCCTTGTCAGACCTTTGGAAACCCTCAAAATAAATCCTAGAAAAGCGAGGTAGCCCAGGGAAAGGAACGGCCGCCTAAACTAAACGTGTGATATTCGCACGCCAGAGGCTTATTACGAAGTGAACCAAAACCAACATTTGGATTGATATAATTAATAAGTGAGAACATTTACGTATATTTATTACTACATGACTTGAACAGCTCATAAGCTAGGCATCGGTTTACTAAAGACTGTATGCCTTCTTCTCAGAAAAAGAACAGCGTATACCGATGTAAAAGTTTCCACTCACGACCTCTACTGCCTTAAACTTCGCAGCAAAATTCATGGAAAGAGATAGATCCAGAAGATCGCGAGGAGAGTGTGATGCTCGCCAGAGGAAAAGGGGAGGTTACACACACAAGGTGCCCTTCGTGGGAGACGAGGTGAGGAGAGGAAGCGCATCTCCGCTACGTTAAAACTAGAGTCGACGGAGTTAACCCTGCGGATCTGACGCTTTCGAGGACCAAGGTGAGCTCGTGGTAATGTAATGATTCTCTCTCCCTTCCTTATACAGATACTCCCCACTTACGACCACAATTCATCATCACTGGTCAACAATCCTGAGATTTGTTTGACGCAGCTCTCCACTTCATTCACCCATCAGCTAATCATTTCACACCTACGTATTTCGTCTCTTTCACATCCTCCTTTATCTCTTCCATATATTTTGTTCGAGGTCTTCCTTCTCCGTTCTTGCTACCTACTTGTCCCGAGGCGATTGTCTTCATCAGGCTATTATGTCTCAAGATATGGCTTATAAGGTTGGTCCGTCTTTTTATCAAGGTTTTCATCAGGCTTCTCTTATATTCTGCACTTCTTAGGACTTCTTCATTGAATAATAAGTTTTACCATATCCCTAAAATTTCATTAAAAAATTCTGAAACAATCGCGCACTTATTACGACGATTTTTTTCCCATCAAAATATTATTCTCATCAGTTTTTTCAGCAATTTTGCTTCATTTACAAGTACTAGTTTTTTCCTAAATTTAGATTTAGGTACCTATCGTGCGTAAAAATGACCTATATGTTACGAAGTGAATCTAGCTAAGTCGGCACAACAACGTTTTAGGCAAGCTATTGATATGTGGATGATATTTTTGCAAGCCATTTCCGACTCACGACCAATCCGAGAGCCGACCAAGTAGGTATTCGGAACGTATCCCGTTCGTAAGTCGAGGAGTACCTCACTCCATTCTGCCCCACTCTCATCCACCTCGCTGCTATATGTTCCGACGGGTCTCTTGCTTCCAATTTTCGCCCCTTCGGAACGGAGACGAAGAAGAAGAAGAGAAGACGGGGGTCGCGGAGCCTTCGTTTTATTCCGGGGCAGACTAATTTACGCGCTTTCACGGACGGAGCCAAGATGATTTTTATAACAGGATAAGCACGCGTTGCCACCGCGTTTAACCGGATAGCGGCTCAAGACGTCGACGGACCGTGCGCATGAATCCAGTTACAGATTCCTTCGTCATGTGGCAGACTGCTTGAATGGGAATATTACTCAAAGTTAAAAATAATTCACCCTTTCGGAAACTTGGCTTTTAAAACTTGATAAAAAAATGAGCTGGATATTTAAAATTCTTCATAGGATCCAGACTGGAAAAAATCTCGCAATGCCTGCTTTTCTCTTTAGATATTTGCAATAGCCAACGAGAATGAAATTTTCCTTGAAATAATCATTTGCCTTAGCCGGGATTCGAACCCGGATCGCACGACTGCCTGTAAAGTTAATTGATTTATGCTGTGATTTTAGTTATCTGAATAGGAAAAGTATGGCTACATGTAAGTTTTCATATCCTTTTATGGAAAAAAATTATTAAAAATCACCACTTCAATCGTACAGGCACCCAGAGAAAATTAAGGGTATGCAAAGGTAAACTGAAGTAAAAAATTATAACGTGAATGATTGGAAAAAATCGTTGTTATGGCAGGATATTAATATTAAATGATCGGTGATATATTATTCATGTTGTCACTTAAGCTACACCATTAGCAATTTTGTCAAAAGCCTACTGCCAATTTATCTTCAAATTAGTCTGTCATAAGTAATTATCATTGCAGGTGACGAAAAGTAACCGGTATAGAAGAATGAGATATCGCCAATAAGAGACTGAGAAATCCATCTATTTATCAACGCATATATCAAAATTAAATACGAAAAAATTATAAATGACGCATAAATGAATGAAATGCTGTTAAAAATTTGGCCTGCTTAAGTAACTTTCAAGCTGACGGAGAACGGAAATATACATTTGAATACAAGATTCCTCAATTTCGAAAACGTGTGAGGAGGGCCAGAAATTATATTTGGACAAGTTGAAACATAAAATAGAAGCGAGAGTCGTCGATGGGGAGTGGAAGTCATCAAAAGAAAGGAGAGGAGCCGCGAGACGTTGGTGCGTCTCCTAACGCCGGCTGCCAAGTTGGTTGGGCTGAGTCGGCTGCTATGGTAACACAATCTCAAAGCAATGTTCGCCCCTAAATCCCAGGCCATGTGGCGGCCAAAGGGAAAAGATACAAGGCGGGGATACATTTTCGTGCTTTATTGCGGGATTGGCACGCTCCGCTTGGAAGGGCATTGAAAGGGACGACCGCGTTCAGTGAGTTATCTTTAGGTTAAATAATGGGTTAAGTAATGAGTGCCTCGGCACAACTAGCAGCGCATATCCAATACTAATTTAACTCAACGGGGATCACTTTCAATAATATTCAATTTAAATAACCAAGGATACAACTCTAAACGCAGAATAGTTTTGTACCTAGAATATGCCGACAGACAAGGGAGAATCGAAAAAAAACATGAAAACAGCCGGACTTTAATGATCCCTTACCTACCGGCTACCTCTTACCTACAATTCCATCAGAGCTCCTACTGTTGATATAACATCATCAATCTCATCATTTACAACCGCCATCCGGAAACTTCCTCTTTAAATCCCTATTTTCTTTCTCCGCCCTTCCTAGATTACAAATGAGCGGATGTGGCTTTCTTACAAGTGAAGTATTACGTGATATCTGAGTGTATTTAATTTGTGCTTTTTGTAGTTGTTGTTTCTTGTTACACTTTATTATTTAACCTTTTGTTCAAAAATCCGATATAAAAGGTCTTTTGGACTGTTTTGGATTTAATGCAAAATAAAAAAATCAACTAACGTTAAAAAATAGACGATAATAGACTGCTACCGAAGCAAATACGATAAAGCAAACTTGGAATAGCCAAGACTCAATGCTTTAGACAATTAGATTAAGACACCAATATTAACCGCGGCTTTACGAAAAAGATAATTCAACGCAACAGTCTATCAATGAAAATCACTCGTTAAAAGTAATGTTGAAGCTTAGGTACAAACTGGTGGTTTCTTCATCGTCTCCCTTTCATCTCAATGTGAAATGTGATGCAAAAACTCATGCGGAGACTTACGTTATTCCGTAAGAGCGATTTAAAAGCCGTAAATATCCCATAAAATGAGAATTATAACCAAAGGAAGGCAGGGGACGGCTTTTCCACTAACAGTCGGCCGGATAAATATTTTGAGAGCGAGCAAAAACAGCTCGTCAAGCCATAAACGTCGAAATGATTTCCATATCCAATATCAATTAAAGAGCGCCGGTGCTTGGGCGCCCTTCACCGGCGAACCCGTATAAAGGACGGCGAGGAATCTCGCAATAAAGGCGACGCTTTGGCAAAGCCGGAAAATAAGGGATTACGGATGAAATACGGTTCTGCGAGCGCGAGAAACAAATCTCGACGGGAAATATCCACGGAGGAGGCGGGAATGTCTCCGGTGGCGAATAGAGTTATACATATATCCGAGAGAGAGAGGTAGAGTCAAAGGAGTGAGCTGCGAACCCTTGCGCGCAGAATAGATTTCGGGTTTTAACGTCCTCGCAATTTTTCATCGCCTCTGTCCGTGCGGCAAGGAGGAGAGCTGGCCGCGGAGAGTACCTATGGTTTCCACTTGGCAGTTGCCGGTGCAGTGAAAGGGTTACGTGAAGGGTGGACGATCTGAAAACCCCCCCCAAAAAAAAGAGTCGGCCAAATTGCCAAAGAGATCGCCAGGAAAAGTAGCGGATTAATGACGATAATGGTGGTGAGGATGAAGTCCTACTTGAAAGACAAACGAATGCTGCTACTTGCTGCAGCCAAGCAATTGAAACTCTCCGAAAGAACCGAGGCCAAATTAACCTCAATTTAAGCCGGTTTCCTAATTGCCATCGGCTCATTTAGCGGACTTTTAGCCTCAGCTTTCAAAGTGAAACGCCAGCTTAAGCAGAAGAGCTGCGCAGCTTTGAAATCAAGATGCAATTGTAATTGTTTCGATGGATATCTAATGAGACGAGCAAGGATGGCTGGATGGAAAATTTAAGTTTGTTGCTTCTGCGTTCCATAGTATTTTTAGACTGGAATTCTGAAAAAAAACACTGAAAAATGATTCACAAAGATGCCTGATGATACGACCCAATTAATTTTATTTTATACGATAGTCGATTGGCTTGCTTACCTAATGATGATTATTACCAGGTACCGACGATGTTTACAAGCCAATCGAAACACATGTAATAGAGTTATGAAATAAAATTAAGTGGGCAATACAATATTGAATCATTTAATATGCTGTTGCAGGGTATCTCGCAGGAAAAAGCTGGCTTTAAAACATAGTGAATCTTATAAAGGGAAACAAAGGAAATAAAACTAGTCTACTCAGTGCGACAAGAATAATATGCGGACCCATGCGATAAATGCCCAAAATACAAATGTGCGACTTATTAGAGTCACACCATTTTAAATGTTGGAAAAATGAAGTGAAATAATATTACAAAATTGTATATACATTTTCGTTTTCATCATCTAATGTAAAACCAAAGTGAGGCCAAATCCAGGACAGCATAAAAATGAAAAGCATAGAATCTACGATGATTATGCTGCTTAGCAACCCATCGCTAAAAACAAGGAAGAAATAATTTTTCCTCTGGTTGTAAGTAATGCAAGAGGTAACTAATTTTCGATCTCAGCAACTAAAAAACAAAGTGAGAGGCCAATCCCAAGAATGTATTTAAAAAAAATAGTAAATAACATAATCTATGATGAGTGCACTGTTTATTAATCCATCACTTAGAGCAAGGAAGCAACTATTTTTCCTCTGGTTTTAAGTAATGTACGAGGTAAATTATCATCAAACAATAAATAAATCAGTTGAAAAATTAATAGTTTATCTCACGAAACGAAAGAGTGACCTGGAAGTTGTCCGCAAATGTAAAGTAATGCTCCCACTCAATTAGAAACAATCTTTGGGTTTCGTAGGCAACAGGCGTATATCTTGTTTCTTAGACGACCTCCCACCAGGGTGACAGACAACATGGGCCAAGATGACACTCACCCATGCCACTGCAGCTGCTTGTCTCCAGGTCCAGTGCCTCACTGTCGCCTACCCCCCTCCCCTATCCAAGGTATCGGATTACACACTTTTTCCATTTAGGTGAAATTATAAATGATCACATGGCACTCGGGATTATTTTGAACGTGTGAGAAGAAGGGCTAGGGACAAGTACATTTTTTTAGGGAGATTTTGAGGCTATTAACGTCAGTATATTTTATCATAAACGAAAAAGTACGCGCACACATTTTTCTCGCACAATTAACTGATTTTGTTAGGCTATAATGAAGGAATTATATTCATTCCGGATATATCTACCTAAATTAGTAACGGATCCTGTCAAAAAATACTCTCAAAAACTAAAAGCAAGCCAAAGAACATATTTGACTTGGTATATTGCGATGTTTTCTGAAGGAATTTCATACTCATAAGCAAGTGACGCCTACGAAGAGAATGCTACAAGAATCCAAGAGAATAACGGAGTGTTCTTGCTAAAGGACTTGGTTATGACGAGGTTTGGCGAGTCTAAAGTCACACCAAAAACCAATGATACCACTGATGCAATAGAATAACGTATTTTAATAAAATATATTAAAATTGACAAAACACATAACTGCAACATAAATGGAAATAAATTAGTAGACTGATATCCGATATGAACAATTTTTCACATGAAAAAATCCATCATAGGGTTAGGGTTGGTCTGGTTGCTTGAGCGCTGCCTTCCAACCCAGTAGGAGCGGGTTCAATTTCCGGCGGTGGCGGAGATTGTTCTTAGACTGCCCGATCTCTACTTTAGTGCTCAGTGGAGGGCACTTCAAATACAGCACTCCATCCGTCTGATGGGATGTTGAACCGTTTGATAATCATGCTTATGATGAATGCTGTTTTTGATTTAATATTTATGTTTAATTTGATGACTTATGTTTATGAATACTGATGGAATGTTGCCAAGAAGTAGTTGAGAGAGGAGAGGGGGGATTGTTGAGAGGTAAGCCATTTAAAAAAGAGCTTAAAGGAGGGAGAGAAGAAAAAATTATAATTTGAAAAGAACAAAGAGGTCCTTGGAAGAAAAAATTGCCTAAACGTTACACCGTGGTCCCCTTGGCGCATTTCGTTAAGAGCAGGCTAATGCCGACGCCGAGTTTCTGTCAACCCTTAATTCCTTACCCAACCCAGTGGCGCAAATGACCTTGGCTGCCGATCGCTTCCCTCAAGTAATATACACCAATGCCAATACCGATCATATTACCGCTACCGCTTTCGTACCAAATACTTAGAATTCTTCTCGGATCACTTCCAAGAGTCCAAAATAAAACAACTTAAATCTCACATTCAAGCGAAAGAGCTCCGCGAGCACAGCGCGCGTATAAAACAACTTGCACACTTCCTCACCAAGTGCCTCCTGACTCCTCATTTAGTCGCAAAGGATTAAGAGAGCGACTGGCGGAGGTTGGAGTCAGACTGTTGGAGAGGGAACATAATTCCTTCGCCCCCGCATATCACACGAACCTGACGTGGTACATTCTCAGGACAGTGAATGGTAGTGACGAAGATGTGGGAAACGGGGTTTATGACAAGGGACAGGCATCAAACACGTCATCGCCGAAGTGTTTACAGGGAAAATGTGAGCATATGATAAGAAAGACTTGATGGGTTGCTTTTGGTAAACAAACGTGAAAAAATAATGGAAGTTATTCCTTCCATAAACTTCGATCAAAAATAACGGAGCAAAGATCAAGCACAATTCTACTGTGGAAGAGGTTTTCAAACTGCAGAGGAGGCACTATATTATTATTACGATTAATAGACTCAGATTCTATTTTATGGAATTTTTAAATCGTGGTTTGGGTTATATTTTTATTTAACCATGGAAAATTATTTAAATTGGTATTTTCTCCAATTATTTGGTTTTGAACTCAATAAATATAAAAATACTATGCGAGGTATCTCCTCGACCGCTTTCGCCATCTCTTGAAGAAAATTAGTTTTCAAACCAGATTTTCTGCCCTGCTGATTCGTCATATGCAACTCTTAATTCTTTCACTGATTAAAAAAATAATTCGTAGAGTTCATAAGAGAACATTTATGTAGTTTAACCCTTTCATTGCGTAACATTTTCTCAGTGTTCTTTCACATTGGCGGAGAATTTTTTCTCACTGCATTTACTTTATTTTTCGAAAATATGAAAACAATTTCAATAAAAAAAGGATTTTTATATTCATTTGACTATTTATTAAACAATTTGTTTATGGCATCACAGTGATGCCATCCGCACCCAAGTGATAAATACTCCGGATATTTATGCAACCCGTTACACAAAAATTAGGAACGACGGACAACATATATTTATGTAGCAACTAGGAAGCTTGAAATAATTTTTGAAATGATGGCGGAATTGAATTATAAAATAAGATAAATATTTTTTCAGATGTCATCCACTATCCTTGCATCAAATTTCGGGTAAATAAGTTTTCTAATTTTAATTTTCACATTTCTAAATTTACTTGTAACTTAGATTTGCGTGCAAACATATGAAAGTTTTTTTTATCTTTTTGACATTTTCTTTTGCTTGAATGCAGCAAAAATTAATTAACAATTGTGAAATTCTTTGAAAAAACGGTTCAAACACAACCCTGGAACTTCTTCTGTACATCATACATCATCAGAGGTATACTGATTCTCCACTTTTTAGTCCTTGAACAGATTATTATAATTTTCCATGTACAAAGTCAGTTGGGTAGCCACGGGAGGGGTTTTTAGGTTGCAACCCACGTTGAGACGCCAAAAACGGTTAAAATGGCCCCCGCACCCTCCGGAAGGGCCCCAAAATCTCCGGCAAAAAACCCCCCATTTAATAATCGTGGCTACGCGACTGTATAAACTGGGCCCACAGAGAAGATATCTATCGATTAATTTTCGCACGACTTTGTTTGCATGTCCCCTGCCTCCAACATCAGGATCCTTCGCCCCAGTGTAAATTATAGCATCTTGCATCTGCATTAGGCTCAGAAAGCATATATATAATGTTATGCCGTGTTTGTGACGCCAAAGCAACATGGACTCATGAAGCAGAGTTCTTTACCCGGATTTTAAATTGGTATCATTCTTTGAGTAAAAAATTCAAAAGGTGTCGAATTTTATGCAAGGGGTCTCTTGGTATCGAATCATCTACTCCATGGTTCCTGCCAAAATGCATGCAACGGAAAATTAGTTGAAATCGGTTTCGGGAAAAATTGCTGTGAAGGCAAGAAAAATCGAAGATATTTTCTACCTTTTCTGATAATCTGGAATGGATGGCCATCTGACAATACTTCATAAAATCATACATTAGGTATATCAGACCAAAAATGTCTCCCATTCCCCACGAGTAAGATTTTTATGATCGGTTATCCTTGAGGAACTGCATGTTGAGATGCATTGGCAGTATGGACCAAAGCCTTTGAGACGAGAGTATTTCCTCCAGCTCCCACATACTTGCATCCTCAACGTAAACTTCAGTCAACACCTATAAAATATACTACAATAAAATACATTACATCTACGAAATACACAAGACTGACGAGGTTGCTCTTTTGCAGTCCGAAAGAGATGTAAGCGTTTAGAACCGTCGTACAAGAAATATCTAAACGTGTATGTTCCAGATTAAACGGCAACGTATAATAATCCAAGAATAATTGTTTCTTTGCGCATAGAAATTTTACTGAATTACTTTTTTGATTATAATAGCTCTATTTGGTCGAAGTAAAGTATGTAAATTGCTTCAAAGTTAAAAAGAACCTTGGCGGAGAAGACCCAATGCAGTGTTCCATCTATACACTTGAGTAAATTGTGGCAGAGGTAGTTTTATTGCGAGGAGATATTCTTAGTCTAGTTCACCACAGGCTGATACATAAACGGTCCTTGGGGTTCGAAAATAGGAATAAAATTAAAAATATAGGTTTCCCCCATATTCTATTTCCTAGAACCTTCATCATTTCCCGTGATTAACGAATTGGTGGTCGCAATAATTCCCACTTTAGCAAACTCATACGAAATAAATGAGAATAAGTCGTAAAAATCTATTTCTTTTTCCGTAGCCAATATAATCAAATAGGGGAGAAAGATTCGTTCAGAAAATGAGTTGCAAATATATTATGGAAGAATGTTATGAGTTATAACGGCATTATGTAAATAATAAGTTTAAACGATAATAAAAACAGCAGCAGATTATTCAACTGTGTTTAGCGTGTGTATGGTGACCGTATTTTGAAATACGAAAATATTTTTCGTCGATGAGATGGAAGGAAGATTATGACTAAATATTGTTTAAAAAAATTTTAATATTACTAAAACGAGAATAATAACCTTCAAATGTGGCAACATTTAGTAAAAACATTCAGATGAGTAAAGAAAATATCGCATTTAATTTTTTTTTTATGGCGGAAAATCTTACAAATTAAAAAGTACTCCATAAATGTAAAAAAATGTACAAAAAAAATATAAACTATTTTTCAAAAACGGAAGGCATATCCAGGTAGCGTAATACAGTGCGTGTGCGGGAAACCATCACGAGAATAGAGAGAACAGAGCGGAGGAGCGTTGGGAGCGATTGAAGGACATAGGCCGGCGTGGCATCAATGTGATGCCACCCGCCCGTTGGCAGGACCTACGCTGGGCATCAATGCTATGCCATCCGCACTCAAAGGGTTAAGGACCGAATATCAAACAAAAAAGATTACCCACGGTGAAATTCGAAGACGTAACCCTAAGATTTCCCTGACATTTCACCACCAAAGAAAACTTCGCTGACAGCTTCATTCAGCACGGGCAACTCATCACCCTATCTCTGTCCTCACACCACCACCTTTCTTCGCTATGGAAATTTTCCATTTTTTTCCCTACCCCCGTCCCATTTTCACGATTTCATCTGTACACATCTTTCCTCGAGACCCATCACGCATCACCCTATTAATCTATTCTTCCTCTCCGTCCACTCATCTTTCTTCCCTCCTTCGTTTCTCCGACTTCCGCGCTCCAAAACCCTTCTATTTCCCTCCGAGCTCCACCTAAATCTTTTCTCCACTCACCTGCAAACGCGACTTGTTTACAAGCTCCCCGGCGGCTATTATTGTACCACTTCCAAAAGACCTTTTCCAATCCGACCGTGCTCCCGTTGACGCAGAATTAGGGTGGGACCGATGCGCACCATTAAATTGCCTCCTTACCTCCGACCATTATCACGAAAGAAGCACTTGCTTAAATATACACGTCGGCGTTGATATTTCCCACTGCACTGGCGCCATTGCCAACGGACGGAAAATGTTTTCTAATGTCACACCTGAGACATCGGACGCAATGCCAGTTCACTTCACTGATTTAGCCTCGAACAACCTCTGAATTAGGATTAGAACCAGGGATAGAACAAAGGGTTTAGGGACTGAGATTTGCTACATAAAAATTTAATTCCCCGATGTGATGCCTAGCGCAGGAACAGTTCTTATTCCGTCCATAAAATAGTAGTTCGAAAACGTAGTTCATTTATCTAATCTTTAATATTGTCTAACATTCACTTCTAGTAAAGTATAATCCGTAGTTCCTATTACATAAGCCAGACAAAAAGACTAGGAGTTTCTCATCACTCCTCAGCTATATTTTCCAGAACTGAACTTATAAATATTCTAAAAATCATGACGCAAAATTGAGAGCATATTACGAGTTACAATGACACTCATGATGCAGCCGAAACCTCGTGAGTGACTTTTCAAAAATTGGAAGGACTACCCAGTCAGTTTACCAAAGACTGAACTGCGCAGAGCATATTAAACAAGGGCGTGGGATATAGTCACACATGTGGCAATGAGTAGGATTGCTTTGATTATACACACTAAGGAAATATCGCCTCGCCGAAATTTTTAAAATGTTAAAGAATACGTATTTACCGCAAGAATATATTGTTACCTCACAAAAGAAAGCGAAAATGCAGCTTATTACGAAAAACTTATCAAACATGTTTTTCTTCACAATAAGGTTTTAATACTTTCTCAGCACCTCAGGCAGTCCACCTGAGCATTCCAGAAGGCTTAAGTGGAGAACGGATTTATCTCCGAACGGCTAGCTTCTGCCTGCAGCTATGCGACCGTTAATTACATCCTCGCGAAGGGATATGGGTCGAGATGGGGAAGCACACGACTACCGTTCTTGGTCCAGCGATACAAATAATTTCATTAGCGACACCGGCGGAGGCTTAATATTACTGCCGACGGACTGGCAAGAAGAAAAAACATGACCTGGGATTTAAAATACACGCTCTCGTGGCTCGTTGCGTCCAATGATAAATGGCCAACGTCCATCTCTCCCCCTTCCGCAGATGAATGCGATTAGGAGCTTGTGAGAGACCCCATCCCACCTCCCTCCTATCCAACCCCGCCCGCCGCGACTAGCCGACTCTTGCCCGCCACCCAACTCCTTTTACCACTCAACAGCCATTCCGAAACGCCTCTCTTTCAACCTTTTATTTTCTTTCCATCCCTTTTTTTCTACCCCTCATCCTCGCTTATTCCTTTTCTATTTTTCCTTTAAACTTGAAACACAAAAGTAGAACACCTTAACATCTTATTTAACCTCTACTCTTAACCTCGAACCGCATAATAATTACGTCCTAGTTTTTTTTGCTCATTCGTTTCACTCTCAAAAATGTTTGAACTGATGTTTTCAGCATGATTCTTATGTTCACAGGGTTGAGAAGTTAAGAAAAAGTTATTATAAAGCACGATGTGAAATGAAGAAGCTAAAATGAAGGAGAATAAGAATAGAAAAGTCACTGGAAGCCGGTAGTGACTCCCGAAATTTATGGCCAGATGCTGAGGAGGAAGTGCTGAGTAGTATAATAGCAGGGATTATGAAAATGATTATAAAGCAGGGATTATGACCTATAGCACCTTTTCTAATTTAATTTTAATTAACAGGTTAGCGTGAACAATTTGCCATTTAATGCGAAGATTGATTTTGAAGGGCGATATTTTCTTTCCATCCCTTTTTTTCTACCCCTCATCTTCGCTCTCTCCTTTTCTATTTCATTTAAAATTGAAACACAAAATTAGAACGCGTTAACATGTTAATTAACCTCTACTCTTAACCTCGAACCGCATAAAACATATATCCTATTTTTTCCCTTCCCTTCACACACTATTTCACTCTCAAAAATATTCATCCTGAAGTTTTTGTAATGATTTTTATGTTCTCGTTTGAAAAATGAGGAAAAAATTACTTTATAAGAACGATGTGAAATGAAGAAGCTCAAATGAAGCTGAATAAGAGCAGAAATGTCACTGGAAGCAGGTGGAGAGTCCCGAACTTTAGGGTCAGATGAAGTGTAGTGGTATATAAAATCAGGGATTATGAAACTAATACTTATTTCACTTTTTACAATTTAATATTAATTAACAGACTGAAAAAATATTTACTAATTGATAAACAGGGTCATTTTGAAGTGCATGCGAGCCAGATTCCAAAACTACAAAAAAAAAACAGTCGTTAACGCCTCCCACTTGGTAATTTCTTTTCATCGCTTTTTCCGCATCTTTACCTCTCTATTTTTCTCCTCGATTATCTTTAATCTTATATCACTAGAGTTGAACGCGTTACCAAGTTATTTAACATCTATTTTATTGCCTTCATCCACATAAAAATCGCAACCACAAACCCAAGTCATTGAAAGATTTTTTGAAATAGTGTTTACATTTTCAACCAAGGGATGTTACCGTTTAAAATAGAACAATAGGGTTCATAAAGTTAAAGTATGAAAGATAAAAGGAAGAAGTTCAGAGCCAAAGAATTGCTGGGAGAAGGTAGAAACTGCCCATATTTAAGGTTAGATACAATCAAGAATCCGGTGAAGTATAAAACCAGGCGTAGGAATGAAATTAATTTCTTACGTCATTTAAAAACGTTTTCTCGGCCATTATTGGGAATTTGGAATTTACTGAAAATAATGATTAATCTCATTATGTATATAATATTTAATATAAGAGTAATCACTATTTTCAGCAAAGTAAGATAAGTCTTTCCCAGAAATTTGAACTTTATCGTATTTTGGGTATATATCTTAATTCATAAAGAATTTTAAAGCTTAAATTATGAATTTTTCCGAGTCTCAAATAGATATCTAATGTTACCCTACATTCAGGATTTTACAAATAAATTCTATAGCCGCGGTTTGGATCATAATAAAAGAAAATACGTATTTGCAATATTTCTACGAAGAATTTCGGATGCTACCGCAAGTTATACTCCACTGAATTTGAACGAAGAAAAATGGGAAATAAAATGTACCAAAAGCCAACAAGACCTATTAATAGTGCCGTGCACTTCCGTGTGTCACCCCAATTTCGACCCAACCCATCTCACATTTCATAACATCACTCCCTCACACTTGCTCTTTGTGCTCGAGCCATTCTCCGTGGCAGCTCAAAACTTTGCAGTAGACCCTCTCTCCCTCCAACTGAAGCACACATATTCTTCTCCAACTCTCTCTCTCTCTCGTGCGCGCGCCAGACCTGGCAGAGCCAACTCTTTTTCCGCAGCGATACCTACATTACTCTTCTGACATGCGACCCATTCCCCGACTCCGAAGGGCGAGTCCCCTGCCCTTCCGCTGCCCAGACCGACCCAGAGAAATTTGCCCCAACCTCCTCTATATATCTTTCTCATTACGCCCACACGGAGGCAGCACGGTCGGGGAGGAAAGCAAAACCCCGTACTGCCTTGCAAACCCCCCTCTCCTACTCTTCACAATTCAACACTCGGTCCCCCACTCCCCCTCCTAAACTCAACTCCGCTCCTCCTTGGAGTGACAAGTGTAATTACTTTACCGCCGCGATCTCTCGCAGTCTTTCGAATACCGCGCTGCTGCTGCGACTGCCACCACCACTACAACATTCGAGAGATGATTATTTAAGCTTGATTCCTCGAACGTGGCTACCGGACGACGGGTTAAATGAAAGGATGGTGGCGATATCCGGTCGTTCTTCGAGCTGGAAATATCACGTCGGGGTTTCGCGTGATGCGCGCTAAAAATAAGAGCGAGCAGTTTGACGCGAGGACTTGAAATCAGACTCAATCAGGCATACAGTGGTATATAATGTTTAAAAAAATAAAAAATCCACGGCATCTGCTTTTATGAAATGAAAATTAACTGAGCGGAAATTCGCAACAGTAGGCTTAATGCAATATGAAGTTAAATGGCGATCGGAGTATTTGCCTTCTCTATCCATAGTTTCTCCAATCGAATGCAATATGTATCTATTCAACAAAAATCTAGTCGCCAAATAAATTTTCCCGAATTAGCTATAGTAGCGAAGACATCTACTCAGAGCGAAATTAAATTATTTTGATTACATTAGGAATGAAAAAAGCATCGTATTTTCATTCGTGAAAGAAAGCAAAGATTCTTATTTGTATAATTTTTGCAAACTGCTGAAAAACATATAAAAATAATGGAAATATTTACGATAATGCCACTATATGGAAAAATATTGAAAATTGAAGGGAACATGTGTCAATGAAGATGAATGAAAAATAAGTTATTAGTCAATAATCAATTTCCACATAACAATACAAACCGATTTAGCAAGATTCACGTTTCAATGACAATTACAATTATTAATTTAAGGAAGTTAGCTATTTTACTATAATAATTTATAATTTTAAATATTAAGTAAAGAACTTTGATAGTTGAATGATTTGAAAGCATTGATATAAATATCATTACCTTAAAATCACAAAAATCTTTTTCATGGCATAAAATGTCTGGCATCATAAAAACTATTCCGTTAAACACTGAAATAAACACTCGCAATTTTCCACGATTATAAACTTTTATTCCGACCCAGGTTTCAATGTTACTGCAAAATTTTCGATGCAACTCGTATTCAAAATACAAAATGCATTTTTTAGAAAGAAGATAATGTAGTAACATCGAAATATATATTGGAATAAAAGTTTATAATAGCAGAAAATTGAAATCGTCTTTTTCAATACGGAAAAATTCCACTCCATCACGCTCGATTCTTCCGATTTTTTTCCGTTAGACTTTGGCATGGTTAACAAGACCTCTCGCTGAAATTCACCCTCCGCGGCATTTTCGACGAGAATTTAAGCCTCTCGTAAAACCCGGGGCGTGGCGCTGATGCGCATAGATTCAATTCGTGCAGCCGCTAATTGCGTCCATCTCGCGAGGCCTTGTCTCCATTAAGGGCTTGTCTCTCTCCCCGCGGAGCGAGCGAACATTCTCCCAATGCCTTGATTACGAGCGCCACCGCCAGCCCGTAAATCTCACTCCCTCCCACCACCTAAGGATGAACTTTTAACCTTATTGCTTCAAGGGACCCATGAATGCTCTCTGCTAGGCGCATTAGCACTTATTTTCCTTGACTATACGGCTCAATGCGACTAGAGTGGGTGGAGGAAGGAAAAGTGATAAACGCATTGCAGCGCAACCAACCTTTTTTTCTCGACTCTCCGCAAGAGAGGCCAAGAAAGACGTTCATAATCAATAAAGGCGAACGTTTTCAAAAGGCCAGACATAAATCTCCGGGGAGAGGAAGCTGGAAGGGACCAGAGGGGGAAGGGAGGAGGGGAAGAGAAAAGAAGAGCAACCGATGATAAAAGAGGGACTAAAGAGATGGAAAATACGGAGAAGAGATAGAGAGACTGCCATAAAAAACACGAGGCAAGAGAATAGCAATCTCTTTCACATAGTATTTTCAAAAACATTGAATAACTAATTGTGCCCATCGGTGGCCAATTCATCTCTTTGTCCTCTTTCCTAGACCCGCCCGATTCCTAGGATACGCCCGATTTGTTAAGGCCGCGATACACGGAGAATGATCAAGCGAATGACCATGAAATCATTCACAGGATATTGCGAGCAAAATAGAACATGTTATAATTTTCATTGAATGATCATGCGCATGACGGTTCATTCGCGAATTTTTCCGTCATACAAGGCGAATAATTTCATTCGTCTTATCATTAACCTTGAAAAGCGGCCCCAAATATAGGGGTAAGTATATTCAAAATTCAATATTGGACTATCATAAATATTACATTTCAATAATTTGCGATTGAGACGGCTGAAAATGGGACAATATCTCCAATAATACGACCCTGAGGAGAATCTCACGACATAATAATGTGTAAATTATATCACCTCATGAAAATGTCCTCCCCAACAAATAACACCACAAACCAGATCGCAAAATAGAAGATTAACCAGATGACAATCATGATATTGTATCGAGCGGAGATTTTCCATCAGATGGCAACCAAAGATCACGATATTCCAATTTTACTGAATGACCATGCGCATGACGGTTCATTCGCGAATTTTTCTGTTGTATAAATTCAACATTGGACTATCTTAAATATTACATTTCGATAATTTGCAATTGAGACGGCTGAAAATAGGACGATATCTCCAATAATACGACCCTGATAAAATAACTGCGCTCTAACTACTGAGAAAAATCACGATGAATATCGTACAATCTTTATTGCGTCCGATGAATATCACGCTACCGATAAAAAATCACGATATCCATCGTGATATTTATGTCGCGATGAATATTGTGATATTTTTATTGGGAGATACATTTTTATTTTTGTTATCATTACTTTGTTAATATCTCGATACATCGTCCAGGCTGAGGGTTAGGTGATGCCACTCTAAGCATACTCCTTACTTACAACTTAAAGGTTAGTCCGAATTTCCATTAGGTCAGGTTCTCCATCACTGGGAAAAATGACAATGGGAAAATTCATCTTGTCCTAATGACGATGGACCACTCGTTCATCGAAACGTCGGCCGTGATGGAGAACCTGACCCGGTGGAAATCCCGTGTAACCTTCCACGATACAATACGCTGGGAAAGCCTGCGATCACTACTCTAATGCCTCATTCACATTACGATCGTCCGAGCCGTCGTCCTAACGATAGTTGACCGAACTAGTCGTGTGAATGCAAGTTCTGACTATAGTTGACGTAGTTCCGAACGTTGCCACTTTACGATAGTTAGGCGCTGAGAGACCGGAAACGGAAGCGACAAGAGAAAGGCGAAAAGCTCGTGAAGCTCTATTTTTATCATGGATTTGTCCTAGGAAGGAAGAATATGGGCGGAAGAAAAATTATTCGGTAAATACACGTTGAACACAGTAATATCTTGTCCATGCATACCTCAACAGCTTTGCTAACCGTCAATTTCCCATGCACTTTTCATGTCAGCACTAGGGTGCAGCACAGGTTTTAACCATCGTTGTGTGAATGCACGATAGTTCCGACGACGGCTGGAACCATCGTAATGTGAATGAGGCATAAGCTACCTTACCATTCCGCCTCCATTTCCGGGAGGCATTTGACTCTCCTTCCCATCCCCCATCACACCGCAGCGCCATGGCGCCTGAGTATACTGCCTCCTCCATTTAACGCGAAGCCCATCCCCTTAACCCGGAGCCTACAGCTCGCAAAGTCCCTCAACACGGCAGCACCTCCTCACCTCATCGCGCGAACGCAATCACGGGAGTACCTCTCCCTTCATCCCCCTGCGAGGCGCCCTTTTAGGATGCCTCACCCGACACCTCTCCACTCCCATCCGCCATTTTCGCTTCCTTCCCATCCACCTGTTCTGCCTCTTCCTACGCTCGCCTTAGCGGTGCCGTGGGGATGCCAACTCCACCGGATCCATTAGAAGATTCCGGGGATCGGTTAACAAGGATTCCGAAATCCGATCGCTTCTCTTGGATGGAGGCATTTCCACGCTCCTTTTGAACAATAATTAGTCTGCAAAATATAGCAAGAAAACATAATGGTTTAAGCTGAGTGTAGTCTCAAAACCTATGCCGAATTGATAAAAAAATACAAGCGATAAATCTAGTAGATTTGCGGATTGGATTTGATGCGGAAAGCTCATCATCCTGTCAGTGATAAAATATAGTTGCCACTGCGATCTGGCTACTGAGAAAAATTTTGATGATGGACTACGGTGAAGTATATTTAGCTTAGAATAATTGTCTTGAGCAATGATAGTCTTAGGCCTTGAAGCACACAGAGTCCGGAATCGGGTTTGGTGTTTGCATAATATGAACTAGCCTGTAGTATAGTATTTTACAAAAGACACACAGTTATGCCAAGATTATTATTTCAAGTGAAAAATATGGTAAAATTTACGAACCCTCATGAAGGGTCTCGCGTTTATCATTTTTGTTTGCTTATTTTTTATAAGATTTTTATAGAAATATTTAACCTTAATTTTCCGCTGATTCTGAACCCATTTGCTGTTTCGGAGACAAGTTTTGAAAACGTCACACCCTGGAATTTCATTGGGCATGGATAAATAGGCAAGGACCACTTCTGGAATAACATCCCCTCACGAGTAGGTAGATAGGTAGCCGTGGCAATTTGCTACCTCCATATATCCCTCACACACGCATATTCAAATACCGACTCCAGTGGTTCCCTCTTCGCCCCATCCTCTCTCGTCTTCCTGACGTCTTCAAGCAGCCAACTCGTCGGCCCTGGAGAGGGAGAAGGTCTTTCTCTCTCACATCGCAAACAGAGGCGGCAGCAAATGGATTAGGTGGTGAGAAGAATGGCCCTCCCCGACGCCGACTATGAGCCTACCCCCCCTACTTCCCACCCCCCACAGTCCCCCCCCCCTCTGCCACCTGTCTCCCCTTCCGAACCCCCGGGTACAATTTCTCTTCCTCCTCTCCCACCGCTTCCTCACCGACTGAGTCTCCCTTGAGATTGCCACTTCTGCTTCCATTGCCCCTCACTGATCATAATGGTGTGACTACGATCCACACACATGGTTTATTCCTGCAACTAGTCTAGACAGATGACGTGCTCATTCACTTTGCGATGAAACACTTTCTGAAATTTTTAACAATGCATAGTCTGTATGTAACAAAATAGAAATATTTTTACGCTTCAAAATCTAGTACTCCAAAATTAGCTCTTACTACTTTTTTTTCCAATTGATCAGGGATAGAGGGACAATTGTAAGTTTAAAGAGTTTAGGGCCCTTAATTTCATAAAATAACTTCATGTAACAACTTCTCATTGGGAGATATAGATTATCTTTATGTATTTTCACAAATTATTTTTCATTAAAAGAACAAAAATACGATCTTTCCTTGCATCTCCTCCTTGTCATCCAACCCCTTCGCAATCCTCTATGTATATATTCTATGTTCATATGCTGGTTGATGCGAGGAAGCATCTGGGTAAGATGATTATCTCTTACATTTCTTTTTTATACTGATTTCCGATCTTAAAAATGAATAGACTGGCCATGCAAAAAACGCGGTTCAATACTGGAACATGCCCAAAAATATTAAGTGAAGTATTTATAGAATTTAATATGTGTTTTTTTAATTTATTTTTACTTTATTTATTTTATTTATTTAATATCTAACCTTAAGCTCCCTTGTCATGGGAAGATACAATGAACAAAACGAAAAGTAATTTTTTTAAATCTGACCGAGGGTATATGGCTATTTGCCTAATTCTTAAATAAAAATATATTTAAAAAAGTAAATACGGATTAATTACGGTTTAAAACATGAAGGTGATCAGTAAATAAAGAAAAATATTCGTGAAATTCTTAACGGTTGCATTAAAAATTAATAAATATTATAAATAAAATAATTGTAACTGGTGAAGAGCGAGAAATGAAAATGAAAAAAGAAAATATTTACTCTATCGTCAAAGTAAGAATTCTAACAAACAAAAACCTTGCAAAATTCTTATTACTCTTGATAAAACTAATTTTAACGCAAAGCTAACGATATTAGTCCACGATAATGCAAATATGCTTGTCAGTATAAAATATTTGGTGCAAAATTTATTACGATGAACTATAAACTAATTTAGGCTTCTTTGCGAAACATTTCATCAAGGAAAAAGGAAAAATTGAAAATTTTTATTACGTCCGCCAAATCAAAGACGGCTAAAACAAGACGTGACAACCCTTTCGTTTCATTTAACTTTTACTTCGAAGCTAAAAGGCATAGGAGCAACAATAAAAAAGCCGTCTTGGTCCAATAAAAGTTTTGGCATACATCACAGAATTGAGAATTTCCTCAAGCCTAGAAAGCTGGCACGTCAAGCCAGTCAGCTATTTGGAAAAAAATTGCATCATCAAATTACATCTGTCTCTCCTCGCGAACACCTCTTTTCGCATATCCAATGAAATAACGCTGAGCTATCTCGAAGTCTATCCCCGTCCATTAACATTTTTACCCCTTGATCCCGCCGTGGAATTTCTACTCCGGGAGGAGGGTTTTATTCGTTTCTTTTCACTTTCGGAAAGACAAACGCGAAGCTTGTAAAAGTGCTTGTCAGGATAATACACCCATTTTTATTTACAAGCATTCCCCCCCACGGAAAACTCCGCTAAATATACTCCCGAGCTAATTATAAAAGCGTCCTAAAAGTTCCTAACAATCGTTCTCTTCCTGCCGCCCGAAGAACAAAAGAGATCCAGAGGGGGAGACACCCCTTCCGCATAAAACGCTATACAAATGTGTCTCGGTGAGACGACACAGAAAATAGACCGTGAATCAAAACGGAAGCTTCACAGAGGAAAAGGGAAAGGGGTGGTGAGGGGGGTGGGGGTGGAATAAAGTCCTAAAAATCCTTTTGTAACTCCACAAAGGATACGGACGAATAAAACAGTGGTGAGGGTAAAGACGGAGGGGTGAGGATAGATCGTGCACTCCCAGGAGCTATGCGGACTCTGCCGAACAATTTTTCCCCGCTAGAGGGATAAACTGCTAGGACTTTACCCTAGCCTTTTTAATTTTCCCCCATTGCTCTAAGGCCCCCTCAGGCTTATTTTAAGCAAAGTTGCCCCTTGTGTCATCTGTTCAACTCACAAAAAGGCAACAATATTCAGTAGCCACTGTATGAGTGAGTAAAACTACACGGACATAGGTGATGGAAAATTAATGCCATGCCTATACAGGAGGCCATAGTTTGAACTATAATTATGTTGCGTAAGGACATACTGGATGCGTCTCACAAGTATAATCGAGGAAATGAGACACCAAAAATATGAAAATAAATGGGCTCTTGTTGCTTAACGTAAGGTTTAACCTCAATGACTATTTGATTCCATTCATAATGAGTAAGGATTGTGAGTTAGCCTGAACAACGGATGTGTAAGTAAGGTTAAGTGCAGATATTGTAGTTTAAGGATAAAAAATACACGAGAAAGAAATTATCAATGACTGCTAATCCCAATAAATAAATCCCAAGAAAAGCATATCATCGCATGCATCCAATATACAAAAGGAAACTACCTATATTCTTACATGAAGGCTTGGATAAAAATTTGCAATGACACTTACGAGTGTCATGAGCAAGTGATAGGGCTGGCAGTAAGCCTAGGTGTATTTCGGCGAATGAAAGATTCTATGAACCGTGGAATAATCCTACCTTCACTGCTCCCATTAAATAGTAATATGAAATAATTAAAACTCCTCCTAGGGCAAACAAGTCCGTGCAAAATGGATCCTAAGCAACCTTCTTGCAAGATTTAATTCATTCGAGAGCGTCAAAGAATTGGCTCCAAGCCCCAGCAACGAAAGACAGCATGGAAAATTCAGAGCGAAAACGCTTTGGTGATGATTTTCCGCTGCTTTTTTTTATTCAAATAAATTTCGGATTCTCACAACAGGCAATAGACCAAATAAAAGCATCTTGAATTACGGAATAGTGCTACTTGATGGGAGAATAGCAACTGGGAACAAGAATAAGTTATCCACCTCATTATTCCCCTCGACTGAATCTCCTTACACTTCCCGCGAAAACACGCCGTCGAGCTCCTTCCATTATTACACCGTCCCTATATCTTTAATCTCCATCTCCGCCGCTTATTCTCCCCAAAACGGCGTCTCACACGTTCCCTATGCTTTATCGCTTCCCACCGCTTTCATCTAAATATGTCCGCCCGACCACCTTAAAGAACTCCATCCACCTTTAAACTCTTCCTCGACGAAAAAAACCCCTCCCTCTCCTCCTCCGGTCCCGTTTTATTTTATTTTTATCTTTTCACCCCGTCCTTTTAGCGCGGCATGTGACGGCCAAGGGTTACGGGCAGAGGGAGAAGAGAATGCTGCGACACAAGGAAGGAGAGAAGGGAAAACAGCAGAGGGAGGGAGTGTGGGTCGGGGGAGACTTCCGACTTGAGTTATGTGACGGAAAATCCGCGACTGTTCCCGCTAAGTGCGACACAAGGGCGGGGATGGAGCTGAGGGGTAGGAGGGTGGGGGAGGGGGAGGAGGGGAGAGGAGGGGAGGGGTTGGATTTGGGACGTAGAGCGGAGAGGAGGATGAAGAGTGGCGGGTTTTTTTAGGAGGGGGAAGATAAAAGCCCAGGTGACATTGGCAAAGGAAAGCATGGGTAGATAGATGATTTATTCGTTCTGGGATATTCCAACTTGAAGCACAAAAAAAAACACATTTTAAGGATTTGGCAAGATTCCAGATTTCAATAATAAAATATACGGAGCAAAGTATCACAAATACAAATAGCAATAGCACCACCAAATTATAACTTTTATCAAAACATGCACAAGGAAAATCCTGCAAGTATGCTCATTTTATTAACTTAGGTTAAAGCAATTAATACGACTTAATGCGACACAGTACTGCTGAGTTCAGGCAGGTTTTTGACGGTTTAGCATCAGCACTTTGTGATGGCTTTTCGAGGATTACAGAGCGATTTATCCGAGAGCGTACATATTGTGATTACGATCCCTTCCATATTGTAAGGGTAATGGCGTCACTGGGAAGAGGAACAATTTAAATTCTAACACAATACGCTTCAAATTTAATAAGGTACTCCGTTATGATTAGTAAGGTAATGAACAACTTGTGGCTTGAGATTACATAATGAACTTAACCATGAATATTTTTAAATACATTTTTTTCATAGCAGCAAAGAGTAAGCATTACTTCAATATTTTCCATCCGGATAGATGGTATTCAATCAAATTGTAATACAAATTAACCTGAACACCTAGTGCAAGTACACAGTCAATCATCACTGAGTTTAAAGGAAATAACTTATTCTGTGGGCAAAAGAAAACAAGAGACACCGCCTCAATAAGAGATAGGAAGAAAAAGAAGAATAAATAAAGTGCAGGCGTGCAATGCAAGAGCTAAACAAAGGCCACAGACAAAGTAGATGCTTGAACAGGGAACGTGCGATGGTAGATAAGCTGGCATGATAATACGTCAGTATCGAGACTAGCAGCTCCTTCACAATTAACGGAAAAATGTGATGATTCCCAGTGCATTTTCCACCACAGTGACTATAAAGTTCCCTTGAATAAAAAAGCATAATAGGTTTTCATCGAGATTACGAGAGAACTCGACCAGCAAAACAATAAACTCTATTCTTCCTCGTTACACTCATTTTATGTTTTCAAAGAATTTAGTTGTATAGTTAAGGTAATTACTAAATGGAATAAAATCGCAGGACAGACATTCATGTTGGCATAGAGGAGCAGGCTTACGTTTTGCGCCTCCGGAAGATATCGTAAAATGAAAATAATCTAGCAGTGATTTAATGCAACCAACGAGGATCGATGAAAAACAAAATTGTTAGCAAAAGTTTGCAAATTTATATTGCATAACATGACCGATATTAGCATTAAGATTCGTTATCATTTATTAAGAATGTTGCATTGACACTAACTATATATACCCGTATTGGCTCAGAAAACGAACGTATTCGAAGGAAAGCTGTGCAATATGAGTAAAATTGGCCAAAGCCACAATCTCTATGGATGCAGAGTGCCATTTCACAAAAAACGATTACATACTAGTCCATCGGAAAGACACGCCTAGAATTTATTTCCGTACAAGCAAAATCATTGAAAAAGTGTGGTAAATCGATTGACTCTCCACTCTCGTTTTATAAAAATATAAATTTTACGTATTTTTTTATATCAGTTTCACAAAAAAATTGAAAAGGAGGTTTTTCTTGCGACTAAGGATATAAAATAATGCTTAGAAAAACCAAAGAAACGAATAAATGTGAGTACATGCTCATATTCAAAATTTTGCCTGACGCGGTGTTGAAGCCAGGAAAAAAACAAGGAATGAGAGAATAATATCATTCAAAGACAAATTCCGAGAGCCGACGCTAAAAAACACGGAAATGGAGAGGTTGGATCGACAAACAGATAGCGAATGACTTCCGCCGCGGTATTTTGGCAGAGACCCTCGAAGACGTGTGTGGCTGAGCGTGTGAAGGGAATTCCTTATCTTTGAGTTTCTCGGACTCCGCGCGAAAATTCAAAAAGCCCCTCTGTAATGGAAAGGAGAGTTTGCGAAAAGATGAGCGATAAAAATGCGAATGAAACTAGCGGGCGTTAAAATCTCCGAATAAACCATCTTGAACTTCATGTCATCCCTCCCATTAGCACTTCCTTATTTTCCAGCGACTTGGCAAAATTATTGCGCAAATCGTCAAGAGAAATACTTCAACCATCAATGATGAACTCCAGCCGATTATATCAACATAATCCTCAGTTATTTAATCTGCTGTATTGATGTAGGTCAAATTATACGGCATGATCGAACTTAGTACGATGAAATATCAAGCCTTTATCATGTGTATTAGACTACACACTCTGTTGTCTTATACAATCACAAAAAACAATAAGGGAAAATAATTATGAGAACTAGTCACGGATAAAAAGTAAATTTCAAAGGTAGCAATACTTCGTACAATATTTAGGGATGTGCGAGTATTCGAAAATTCGAGTCGAGTCGAGTAGTTGGCACTCGACTCGAGTGATTCGAGTAGCAATACGAATGTCAAGTCTAGTCGAGTAGTTTGGGTTACAGTGTTGCCGAGGCCAGTAAGTTCAGAAATCTGCTGACAGGAAGCGCTATCATGAAGCATTATTGCAATGGTGCAAATGCTTTTCCTCAGGGCTGTTTCTGGCAGTTTGGATACGTATATATTAATTAACTTGACCACACATTACTAGAGGTTAATTCATTCCACAAGTGCTTACGGGACTTTACAAGGCACTTTAATTTTCATTCATTTCCTAATACTAACACAATAACCATGAGCATTCCTCATTATCTTTTCCTTTTTACATCAAGCAAAGCATTCAGAAAAGAAAATTAACTAAGGGATTTGAAAATGAGAATATGTTGTCGCATATATATTTTAATATATATGCGACAACATATTCCTGAATCTGGCAATATCATAATTATCATATTGCCAGAACCAGAAATGATAAAACTTGACTCGACTCGTTTCGATACTCAACTTGAGATTGAAAAGCACTACTTGCACATCCCTAACAATATTTCAATGCTAAAGAGAGGTGGGTGATTGCTTGGGTTCCAGGGCCACTTTGGATGAGCGGAGGCCATCGGAGGGCCGCACCGTTCACAATGATTGTATTCATCAGTTAACATTATATTTAATTTCAGAAAAGTATAAATTGTATTATAAAAATTATGGTATAGAGTATTTACATTCACAGTCGAAAGAAATTTTAGCTACGAGAAAGCAAATACGCTCAAGGTAAAATTCATAAAATATCCGCGAAATTGTTTTGAAGAACTCAATTTTGAGAATTGAACGTTAGAAATGATATTTAAATGAGTTAAACACGAGAGTGAGCTGTTAAA
The DNA here is from genome assembly GCF_921293095.1 of Ischnura elegans. NCBI lineage: Eukaryota > Metazoa > Arthropoda > Insecta > Odonata > Coenagrionidae > Ischnura > Ischnura elegans. The sequence goes on from NC_060248.1 coordinate 56,146,630, forward strand.
TTGTGCTCAGGCCCAAAAGTATCTCTGCCCGCATTCCAATCTCAAGCCCAAATGTCCACGCACTCATGTCACAAACATTGTTTACCTCCGCCATGCTCGGATCCCATCATAGCGGGCACTATCAAGAACTCTCGAGATACCAGCCGGGACTCGGGGCGAATAACTGCAGCTCTTGAACTCGCCGGTTCCAGCGAATCGAACTCTCCCAAAGGATCGAAGGCAAAGCAAACTCTTCAAAAAAGGAATGCACGCGGGACGGAGGAGAATTACCCGGAGAGCAAGTGGGCAAAACGAACGAATAAACGCAGAAATGGGTGAAATACGTCGAAACGTAAAGAGTTAAAATGATGTTAAGAAAGGGTGAGTGGGTATTCCTCATCGGCGCGAGCATTGATCTATGGTGGACTTATATATGAAGCCCCACGGACCTCTTAACGTTCCTCTTTACCTGACAGGCCGGCGCGCCACCGTCAACACCCAGTCAGACTGTGCACTCTAATTCACCAACGATAGGTACCACCTAAAGAGTCGGCTCACCTCTGCGGCCCAGCGTTCAATCGGAGTTCCTCGACGATAGAGGGCGAACGCGAGCATTTGAAATGCATAGCACGTAGGCAGCGCCGCTTTTAAGCGTTATCCTCCGGTCAAATTGCATTCACAAGTGGTCTTTCATTCTCCACGGGGCAGTTTGAAATAATGGGGTGAATCACACACTGGCCGGAATGGCCCATTGTCAGTTCGAGCATCGCATGGTATGAGGAATTTGGGCAGCGGTCGACGTCCTTGATGGGAGAATGCAAAGGTAAGCTCGTGTTATCGCGGAGGAGCGCAACTAGATGAATGCAAAAACACTTCCCTCAAAGCCAAATGTATAGGTATTAAAAAAATTGAAATTCAAAGCCTAGTACACTGAATTTTTTCAAATCCTCAACTCATTTATTGCGTGATGAAGTCAATTTTGCCCCACATAAATACTTCAGAGTGACATTTTTGCAAGCGATATAAAACCTGATGTCCACTTATTATAAATTAAAAATTATTACTGTAATAGTTAAATGATGCCTTTAGCAGGGAAACGAAAGGTCTTTATCCACCAGATTTATGAACGTGAGAAGACAAATATTAAAAGATATAATTGATTGAAATAATCCCAAGAATGTTCGACAAGGATTTCGTAGTAAATTTAGGAAAAAATAAATAACCTATCTGGTATTTAATTCTCATAACATGGACTGCGTGAACTCATTTGTAATTATATTAAATTAATCTATTTTGCTCCACCTATTCCCCCTTTCTCGCTTCACTATTAGTACAAGATGATGCATAAATACAGGAGATGAACACATCTATTTGTTTTAGTACAGAATCAGGTGTCAATTCAAATAATGAGTGCAACTGGTAAGATCACAAAGATGGGATTGTGAAGGCCAGGATAATTAAACGCAAAAAATGTGAAGTGCGGGAAGACAGAAGAGCAGGCGGTGCAACGGTGACCGGAGGGAGGGGGTGGAGAGCGCGTGACGCGGTGGGCAGCCACAAACGTGTCGTCGGAAATTCCAGAGTCCCTCTTGATCGGCTAAGCCAAGTACGGAGCGACAAGAAAAGTTTCGGGAGTGGAGATGGGGAGATGTGCGGGAGGAAAAACCTCCTTGGCTTCAACTCAAAGCGGCAAGAGGCACGGAAGAGAGAGAAAGAGATAGGGGCCTTGGTTCTCATTTTGCAGGGAAGAGTAAGATATGCCGGGCTTAGTGGCGGCGGGATAAAGTCCTCGCCTGCTAAACAAAAAGGTCGCGGGTTCGAGTCCACCGTATCTCCGTGACTGATCCTCTTAACCCAATATAACCAAATGCTACTTCTAAGTAGCATCAAATATATGTACAATTTCAACTCTATAAGGAAAAAATTTAAACCATGTGTTCTTTTGTGTCGTAAAGTTTAATGGTGAAATATGTAGCTACCACAATAATTATGAATGAGTAGAAAATTTCCACAATTTTCAAAACAAAATTCTTGAAATTTAATTTCTCCCGTTGGCAGCTCTAGGTTAGAAAGGGCTAATTAGTTTACCCTTTATCGATTTTTTCAGTGTATGAGATTATGTAGCTTGAAATTTCATCGCACGTAGTTCAATCTTGAAGCATAATAATGTCGACGCCGGGTTTCTCTCCACCCTTCCTTAATTACCCTTCCCTCATGGCGCAAATGAACTAAGCTGCCGGTCGCTTCCTCCATACCTTACCATACATTTCGACATCAATTTATAAGTTAAACTGATTTTAACATATAAAAAACAAATATGCCACAGGAATAACAAGTCAAAAAGTAGTTAGCGTCTCGGGCCAGTAAGTCAAAATTTAAAATTTTTTCCAAGAAATGTTTAGGACAGTAGCCACTGATCAAAATGAAGACTACATTTTCTTCAATGGAATCACAAAAGATTAAATACTTCAGCCAAACAGCTCTTTAAGAACAAAATGACAGTTAGCAGGCGAAATTATCAGAACTGCTTTTTGAAATTTTTAAAGTATCAATTGAAATACGGAATATGCACTAGCAAGAAATTTAATTCCTAATCACTAGTCACTCACTTACGTAACATTCAACTATCTAAGCAATGAGTTAGATAAGAAAAAATACTATCTCTGTCAGACGATAGGGATGTATGAGGTTTTTCACTTTGCGTCTGGAAAAGGGTTTGGAAAGTTCACATTATGCGCTTGGATAAGGGCAGAAGTAGGAAAAGAGAACAGAGAATACTGGAAAAGGTCGAGACAGGCGGGATGCACATTGTGTGATCAAGTTAACAATCGGGATGCCACGAGAATTCCTAGAAGGCCTTGGGGCATCCGATGACGTGTCTCCGAGATAGATAGCCTTCCGTCGATTGTTCAAACAGGACAGAAGAGAATGTTAGAAAACTCACGATTTATTCAGTCTCGTAACTTTTCGGTTCATCCATTTTAAATAGGTTCATAGGAAGCCGATTCGAGCCAACGATTGTCTCGGGTTAGCTAAAAGTCACCGCTATGCTTTACATTCCTAGGGTTCATCTCTATTTTACACACTTTTTCTAGACTTTCTCGTCTGTCTCATCGATGGAATCTTGTAATTGATTTTCGACCCGCCTCCCATCGGATTGAATTTTTGCACACTTCCTTTCTTTTGATTATAATACAATATTCAAGAAGCATGTATTTGATTTTTTTTCCATTTTCCTCTAATTAAACAACTACCTATTTTTCCATTTGGAAAAATAATTTTAAATTTTCTTAATGTATGGATTTAGCTACATATTTTTGGCTGAAATTTATTCAAAAGCTCTTGTTTCACGGTTACATAATTCAACACTAAAATGTCAAAAATCAAAATAAAATTATAAAAACATGCTTTTTCCACAGCAGTATAAAATCCAATAGAAAGTAAAAAATTAGCTTTCATCACTCAGAGAGTAAGGCTACGTAAGGCGCGGGTGCTGATTTGGTATAGATATTGATATCGCGGGCCAATCCTTCCACATCCATCAGGCACTTCAACGATCATTTCCAATAAACTTTATGAGCACACATGCTTTAATCTCCAAGGAATGAAAATCTTATTACTGAATTGTATACTGTTTTTGAAAAAAAGATTTTTTTTACATATTATTTAATTTTTTCCACTATCTTTTGATATACTACTGCCTCTTTTAATAAAGAGTGGACTAATATTACAATTGTTTCCTGCTTTTACTGACTCAAACCGAATTGATATTTGGCGAAGTGATTCATTTTTTTTAGCACAACGTTACAGCTATCTTCGCGATATTGAAACAAAACCAAGACACCATAAGACTAAAAATAACTTCTCTATATTTCTATCCTTTTAAAGTATGTTTCGGTGATGCAAGAAAATTATCTCCTGTGAAATCACAGGAATTTTCAGAGGGAATAGTAAAGATGAAGAAAATACTAATTATTGAACCAACCATTTATCACAGAACAAATCGTACGAGTCAAAATCGGAATGGTGACTTTTTCTGTACTTCGCAGAGCATTCGAAAACGGATTCAATTTTTAATAAGCATTGCGGTCATCGAAAAATACATGTTATACTAAGCACACGTCACGGAGCCATGATAAAACACAATACCCCGGAAAGACAAGCCACATGCATTAGGGAGTGGGCTACATACGTACACGATCATCCACCCAATCCAAGCAAAACAAAAAAAACATATATAACGAGGAATCGTAAACGACTGATTTATCTCCAAGAATGGTATCCACTTCTTCTCTCGATTTTTTGAGGAGAAAAAGAAATATATATTGTGACAAGGCCGAGGAGATCGTGCCCAAATTCCATGAGACATCTGCTACTCAACCGAGACGGGGAAATAGAGATACGGGGAGACAATCTGTGTGTGGAGACGAGAAGGAGAAAAAAAAGAGAGGATCACGGCGCGAGGACAATTTCAAAAAAGCGGACGGACAGCGACGGAGCAGGAATTTCGAAACGCTCTCGAGTATGAAAAGACAAACCGTAAGAGAAAGGGGAGGAGGTCGACGTATTGTGTGAGGAAGGAGTGCGGGGAATGGAAGAACAAGGAGAGAGAGGTCTTAAACCTTTCCGATCGGTGAACGGGCAAGTTGCCCATTCGGCTTGAAGAAAGGACAGCGGCAAAGAGAGAGAGAGACGGCGAGTATGACTTAGAGGATAAGAAGATAGGATTGACGGTACAATGGGAACGGAACGAGTGTGCGCGTGTGTTTGCGTGCATGGGGTGAGTTGGGATATATAATGGAAGGAAAAGCAGCACGTGAGGAGGAACAAAGAGAGCCGGAATAACTGAAGGGCAAGGGGGCAGTTAAACATTGGTCACCGCTGACACCTCATGGTAATTCGGGCACGTTCCGTTACCATATCCATCCCTGAAATTATAAAAAAAAAGTTTTTACGCTAATAACGGATGATAAGGTACGGTATTTGGAGTAGGTGACCGACAGCTTTTATGTGACGTGAGGCAGTGGCGCAGCGAGGGGGGCTTTTGGGGGATAAAACCCCCCCCAGAGCTCAGAGAAATTTTTAAGTTTAATCCATTTTACTTAATTGGATTGATATTACTAATAGAATAGTGTACGGATAAATAAAATATCCCGCAGAAAGCCGTAAAACTCACAAATTTGAACCATTTATCTTAAAATTCCGCAAGTTATTAATCTCACACCTACCGCTTATCCTGGTGGGTATACCATACCCCCACACACCCTGGTATTAGTTGCACCTAAACCCCCCGAGACTTAATTCCTAGCTGCACCCCTGACGTGAGGGAAAGGTAGGATAGTAAGGATGGATACTTTTTTATTTTAAGTTGACTGGATGGGGCTTACAGTAATCCCCCCTTTCCCCGTTCAGTTACCTCACCTTACCTTGGGAGTAGGGTGGAAAAAATAGGGTGGGTAAAGTGAGAAAAAATCCACTCACAATAGTAGGAAAATTACATAAGAGGAATTTGGAACTTTAATATTGATATGAGAGAAACACGGCGTCGACGTTAGCCTGTTCTTCACGAAATGCGACAAGGGGACCACGGTTCATCGACCATTCAACGGGAGGAGTAATGTGCTTCAAGGGCCTTCCTTAAAGGCTTCAAGCAGGAATCGTGCGTGCATTTCGTCTCCGCCGGGATCAGACAACCTCTGAAATACCTCTGCCTCCACCGGAATAAGAACCCGAGTCCACGGGATTGGAAGCCAAAACTCAATCCACTACACCATATCCCGCGACAAATATTCGGTCGTCTCCAAAAACTACTCAAAGTACGTGGTGGATCAGGTTCGGGTAATGGCCTACGTCCCCTGAATGTGTAAACTTCACTATCAACCAGAGGTTAGATCTAATCTGAACTATCCAATTGAACGTTCGGGATGAATCACCAAGTGAATGAGCGAAATGATGTTCACCTCTAATATTTGGTTAGTAAAATTAGAATTATTCATGCAATATTTTTTATTTGAAATAAAAACGAAGTTTTTATATTACAGTTTTAATATTAGAGGTGTAACGCTGCAAAAAAACCTGCATTAAAAAATGCGGAAGAGTAGAGTCTAAAACGACGGGAGAGGCGCAAGGGCAAACTCTGAAACACATTTTAAAATATAAGGAAAGCAGAGGCCGCAGTGTCAGCATTAGAGCCAGAAATCTTATACATAGCCCAACGCGTTATTCATTGCGTCATAGAAGATCTTGGAAATATAAAAAGATTTAAATCCTTCAAAGTGACGCTATAGCTGATTTAAAATGAAAACTGTCAGACATTTTGACTCATGCTGCCTCTGAAGATCTAGAACTTTAGTAAGAATGCATTGTCGTCTGCTTCTGATCTTTACTGAAATTTTCAAGTGGATAGCTAATCGGAAATATGGCTAAATTTGAGTTGCAAGATATTTCCCTGACGGACTTAAAAACAGAACAAGGAAGTGACTTCATAATGACGTGGTAAAATGCATCTCATGGCAGAAAAGCACGCATTCAAGGACTATTTTAGTTAAAGTGTAATGCAAGAGTTTACACAAATGCTATAATATTTAATAATTTACGTAACGTTGATATTAAACATACATAAAATTTATATAAATGTTATGCAACTATTTCTGTTTTTCTCTCACTCTCGTTTCCCTCCTATGTGTCTCCCTTCCGTTTTTCTCCTCCGACTTTGTTATTGTCACCTCCAATTCCTCTCCCTCATGCCATCTCAATACAGCAATACGTCCTTTCCTTTTCGCCATTAAGTCTGTTTCCAACCGATTTTTTCCCCTCTATCACGTCCGCAGTCAGCGATTTTCACACCCACCTTTCCCTCCACTGACACCTCAATCTGGAGACATTGCCTCATCGCTCTACGCATCAAAACAATCGCAAACTATTCGCCCTTGTATTTCGTCATGTCGCGACGCTATCTCACTCTCCAGTATTGCTTGAGAGGATCGCGCTCGTCTATTTCTATCGCTCCTTCTCACTCTGGAACCGTCTCTTTGTTCCCAGCCTAGTCGTATGACTCCATTTATACAGCGTCCCTCGTGTGGCCATTCGCCACGGACCCGACCGAGATCGCTAATCTCTCGTCTTCGATACTTTTGTCCCCTTTTGTTATTCTCCACGCCCACCACTTTAAGTGTCCGAAGGCGACACGCATCACACGGTGAGTTGTGCACTTTTACCGCCGGACCTATCTAAGCCCGATCTTTCCACTCTCTTATGGTGAAGAGTGAGTGAAGAAAATTCATTTATTTTAAGCCATCTGTACAATTTAAATTTGAGCTGTAACACATGATACGTAGCCGCACGAAATGAATAATTATAGAGCTTAAAGTTACAGAAAACTGAAAAATTATAATTCATGGAAGTGGATATACAGCATAAGTAAATTACGTAGTTCTTTATTTGGTAGGTTCTCCATTTCTAATGCAGGAAAACTATCAGGTTTATCCATCTTATGGGTCACATAAATAACTAGAAAATATTCTAGTCTCGTAGAACTAAATATCTAACATGTATTCTTTGCAAACTATGACTTAAAATAATTTTAACCGCTTAAAAAGCAGAGTTTTATTTGATGGATGTCAAACAGACAATATAAAATTTTCTCATTTATTACAACTGTAAGCAAGATAAGAAAAAAAATCACACAGAGTAATGTTCCAGGCGGTTAAAAATCAATTCAGTGTCTAAAGAAATAATGTAGATCAATAGAAATTTTTACGAAAAGATGATAAACTATCAAATCCAGGAATACTAAAACAGCGATAGCATTGCGTGGAATATTACCCGACACGAATTTAAAAAGTAGATACGAGCCTTCAGAGACTATGAATACTTGATGATAATACGAACAATCCGCTTACCTATTGATAAATAGACGAGCGAACGAATAAACATTGACGACGCTTTAAGGAGCTGATGGCTGCAGATTATATCCGAAGCGGCTTGGATAAGGGTATGATAGAAGGAAGAGAAGAAAGAGCTGTGAGGAGACAGCATGGTATATGTGCCGCAGAATAGGGACGAGAGAGAAAGAGAGAGTGAAGTGGAGAAGTGGAAAAAAAAGAAATAAAGCGAGAGAGAAGGCGAGTGAGTGGAGATAGGATCTCTTCACGATGCTGGACGACGAGAGGCCGAAGACAGAAGACGACCTAATGGCGGGCGCAAGTGAGTTTGACGTCCCCCCTTCGCTTTGCTTTGCCTCCTTCCCCTCGGCTCCGAGGCGGACAGTGATGGGGCGTCCCAAAGGTCACAGCCGGTTGTGTGTCGTCGCCGTTGTCGCCTTCCCTTCCTCCACAATCCCCTCCCCGTCTCACCTCTACTCTTCCCTGATCACTCCCACTGGACTCGATACAATGGAATGACGATAAGCTCTTCCCAGGCGGATCCGAGAAATTGCGCATCCCGCCATATTGGAAAACATCATCAGTGGAGGTATAAAACAAGGGGGATGATGCGCATGGAGCCAATATCGGCAACACGAATTTGATGTGATTGGCTGACCACGAAGATTACACTTGTTTTAATTTTGAATGTTTGCTTCGATTGGGAATTATGCATCAATTAAATTTAAATCTCACCGATAAGTGTCAAGTTTAAAAGAAATATATTTTTAGACAGCGCATGGAGCCAAGATCGAAAAGGTAAAACCGAGATCTCGTATTGGGTGTGATTGACTGACCATAAAGATAGCGCTTGTTCTAATTTTTACTTAAAATGGGAATTATTCATCGATTAAATTCAATACTCACAAAAAAGTATCCATATATTGATATAACCTATTTAAGTATACATTCCACGCAATATTCTTTTTTTCCATTACCCATAGTCCTGAAGTTAGGGTTCTTTTTTGGCTTCAGCTTTTGGTTACCGCGAGCCACCTTGAGATTTCTCGTATGAATTTTTACTCAGAGGAAGAACCTCAACCCTTGCATTTGATTTAAATGCAAGTAAATTTAACATTTCTTCTCAGTTCGTGTAATTTGAATCGGATTGAAGTTTTTATTTTAAATACTGGGTCCATGTAAAAAATTTCAGCACTTCAATTGCATTACCCTAAAATTTGTGTATCTTCTACTTAAATTTTCAAATCCGAAATAAAAGCATGTAATGAAGTATCTGCAAGGATTCTCGGTTTAGCCTCAAGAACCTTTTTCTACGATGACAGAATCTCATCCTGAAACCCTCATAGTGCCGACCATCATCCTAGGGTACCTGGAAACTATATCTTCCGGGCAATATAACATAAAGTAGCACCTTGGGAATAAAAACACTACGAAGCTATTTTTTTATCATCCTTCTTTTCAATTATTCACGTTGTAAAATTTGATAATGACGAATAAATTTGAAGCAGCCTAAATGAATGTAATTATAGCATTTAAGTGTTAATACTTAGTGTATAGGCCCGTAATAATAGGTATATAAATATTTACCTTTATTTATATATTTAATACGGCTGCTACATTGGTCTACTTCACTTTTTGTTCGAGACGAAAAATCCGACTGCAATAGCAGGGTTTAAATACATGTTATTCGACCATGTTGGGACGTCCCGGTTTGTCTACAGCTAATCCTGACCGTAGCGTGTAGCGATCGTCATTCCATCATATCGAGTTCATCGATCACTTCCCATTCCTTCTCCTCCTTTTCCGTTGGTTTCCCAAACTAGTCCGTTCCCCATCTTCAAGGATGGACGACGACGGAGGCACACACACTTTTTTCAATTCCGATCTTCTCTTGTTTTTCATTCCTTCCTCTCTCTCGTCCTCGCGCTCGACTTCAAACTCTTCGCTGCTCACGCGCGAGGTCTCGCGGGCTGCCGCGATCGCTATCTCCGCCGCGTTCGTGGAACTTCGAGCCGAAAGAGAGAAGAAGATTAAAGAGCTGTGAGGAAGAGGAGGATGTGGCAGCGGAGAAATGAGACTGGTATGAGAAATGAGACTGGGCGCATGGAAAGAATAATTGGGAACCAAGAGCTACGTCAGAAATGCTGTCTATGCTTGCGAGAAGTAAAATTCGAGTGTCATATGCCATATATTTATTTTCATTTCTGTTTATGGTTCCCATGATTATTCTTAAGTTTAACTTCCACCAAAAGGACATATCTGAACCACATAAATTTAATAAAATTAGGTTGTGCAACGATCAAATACCTGTTGATTAAGCGATGTGGTGTAACAGGAAGTCGCTTGCAATGCAATAGTTTCGATACTGACAATGCTTGGGTGGATCAAAGATAAAAATAAGCTAAGAAGACAAGTGAGTTGAAGAAAGAAAGTAGAACTGATCCATCTGTAGCGACGGAAGGAGCTAATAGTTCTTTATTTGGCTGTAGGATGAAGATGAATATAAAGCATGTATCTTAAGTAATGGTGAGAAAGAGTGTGACAGGAAGGTGAGCTACGACAAATAAATACCGGAAAATATTAACGTTATCATCAATTCCACCTTAGTATATTAGGGCATATGTAAAGGTCAACTAACTTTTGAAGGTTGATGCCCAAACATAGAAAGGTAGGCGTGAGGTTGCAAGGAATCGTCGATGTGGAAAAGATTATAGTAAGTGCCGGAAAGACCAACTGATGGTGCCAGTTTAGGTAACATTTTTGACGTTTCAGAGATATTTCAGAGGATTATCAAATATTTTATCCAGCAGAGGTGATCGGAGACTAAGCTTTAGGTATCACATTACGGCATTCCTTTGGCATTCATGCTACAAAAAGAGCTTCCCCAGAATAAGATTAGGAGTGGCCTTTATAAAACTTGTAATATAACATTTAGCATAATGCTATACTTATCCTTTCATAGTCTACCAATTAAATGACATGCATGATAGATGCATTAATCGTTAGATAAATTTATGGAATACACACATTTCAATTGAATTTCGCAATAATAGGTTCCTATGGTGCGATACGATAAGCATAAATTACTCATTAGTTCTCTATTGGTAAATAAAGAATAAAAAAAAACTAACCGATTTATTAATCAAAGTTAAGCTCAAATAAACTCTAATCCGTGCTCACAAATTTTAAAATAATTATTGAACTTATTAACTAAATAGCTCAATGGACACTATGAACTCTTATAGAGAAATATATATCGCATTTCAACTCTCCTTGCCTATAATTGTAGACAAAGTTACTGAATGCAGGGTTTAGTAGTTTCCAAGTGCATGATCCTGATGAAGTCTTCACGATTTTTCCACCGGGTAAGAGAGATGGTGATTGCCAAATTCTTAACGCCTGACTATGACATCAACCTCAGGGCGTAGAGTGACAATCTATGAAGAATACACCAGATTTGGGAGTCAATATTATAGCAGCCGCTGTCTCACTTACCCGGAAGAGAACCCGTGGATACTTCATCAGAAAAATTACAGAAGACTGTCGGTATATGCTTCATTTGTACATTTTCATGAATCGACATGCATCATATGACGAATAAAGGAAATTCTAACTACTACGGCAACTACTTAGGCTGAGTCCATTAACTCCGTGAGGTGATTTTGGCGATTTTTTGGACCACCCCCTCCCCCGGGTGAGTGAGATTTGGCTCGAAACTCTCTCCCTCTAATTTCACGTGAGATTGTTCAACGTGCGTATTTTCTGTTTAAATACGTTAATCTAAACTTCATAACGTTGGGTTTATTAAAAAAGTAATTTCTTTAATGAAAGAATTCATCTCGGGTTCTCAACCAGGTTAATTCTGTCGTATGAGCCGACGTTTCGGAATAATCCTTGAAATAATTATTGTATGAACTAGATAGCTCAATAGACACTATGGACTCTTATATAGGAGAATCTTACGTATTTCAACTCCCCTTGCCTATAAATGTAGACAAAGTTAATGAATACAGGGTTTAGAGCTTTCCTGGTCCTTATTGGGGTACATAAAGAATAAAAAAACTAACTAAAGCAAAGAGTGAGTATCACGGCCTTGAATATGGGATACAAGCCATCTTCCGTAACGTCGTCTTATGTGAGAGAATTGACCTGGTTGAGTACCCGAGAAGAATTCGTCAGTAGTATTCACCAGGAGAAATTAAAATCGTATATAATTTGTTAGATTATTTTTATTTAATCACGGTGTGTAGTGAATAATAAAACAGCAATCACTGAATGGCCTGAAAGCAAAGCCATTCAATATATTTCTGAGCGTCTGAACCACACCTCACGACAATTAAGGAGATATCATCGCAAACGCGCCCACGAGTCGCCAAACCGGCTTGCTACAGTACGCTAGAATTTACACGTCCGCGGAAATAACGCCGTTCATTCCCGCCACCCTCTTCGCTAAGACATCACGGGAACACTTGACACACCACCCATGTCCGCTGGACGTAATAAGAGGGTAAGGGAGGACTGCCTGGCTTTTGCGAAGGAGAATCGCTTCCCCCGGGGAAAGGGGGGCCCAAGAGGGAGTTCCTAAAGCAAGGACAGACAGCTGGGCGCTCGGGACACGTACGGAGTGTCAAGGTGGGCGTTTGGGGGGGAAGGGCGAAATGCGAAAAAGGAGTGGGACGATTTGGGAGAGAGAGGAAAGAAGAAGGCCTGCGAAATTCCCCGGAGAAGAATGACGCAGTGCGGCCAACCCCAAGAGGACCCAGATGAGAAAAAAAAGAAGAGCACTGCTGGCGACTACTTTTACTCCTTGGGAAACTCCATTACATCAATGAGGGGTGGGGCTTAGTAATACATTGGAATGCTGATGCGTGAAATGGAAGCCATGCATTTGAATAGCGAAAGCGCAGCCACCTTCAGCTATTAATAATAAGCATAACATATTTATACCAAATAGCAGACGCCATTTACTTAATAATTATCATATGAAAATGCGAACAAAAATTGCCCTCGACCCAGCGACCTTAGGTTTAGGAGGCGAGGAATTATACTCCGCCACTATAAAGGTCGGCACTAGATATAGTACCACTTAATAGGATCTTTAATATCCGTATTCAAAGAGAAAAAAATATGCTAATACTAATCCATTCAGCAAAGTCTTGAGATAATTCTCATTTTATGTATAGTTAAAATATATCAAAACCATAACTTCGGTTTTTCTCCATGAGAAGATAATGCTCTACTGGCATCTATGTACAAATGTTTTCGAAATAATAGCTCTAGCTGCCCAAAAAATGTACATTACACCATAATCCCAGAGTCCTACCAGGTGGACCAATACTGTTTTGGAATTAATAGCTCCTGGAGTACACTGATCATCCCACATCGAAAATGGATCGAGAGAATCACAATGTTCTCATTCAGTACCATGTTTAATTTTTTATCTCTCTATAGGGTATTGGTTAATTTTATTAAACCCTGCTACAGTTTTAATGAATGAGTTTCTATAGGAGTGTAGTGATCATTCTAGGAGAGCCCAAACCTCCAGCTTTCCTCCTTCAATGTAGATATGCCTCTAGGTATCAGACTTAAAACCCGACTAATCTAATCACTACTGAGACCTAATAATAAATGCATAGCATTAGGATTCGATATTTTTATCACCCCTCTCACACATGGAAGTTGCGTGGCTAGGTATCACACTAGATAGCACTTATGAAACTTAAGGTAGATAATCACCATTGAGAGTTCATAATAGATGCGTAGAATTTGGATGGAGATAGGAGAATTAATGGAATACCATTACCCATGAGACTTCATAATAAATGCGTAGTATTAGAATCCTATATTTCGACCACCCTCTCCTCCAAGGAAGTTGTGCAGGCTGGTATTACACTAGATATCACTTATGAAACTCGACATAGATAATCACCATTGAGATCTCATAATAATGCATAGAATTTGGGTGGAGATAGGATAATTAATGGAATACCACCCCAAGAGACTTCATAATAAATGCGTAGTATTAGAATCCTATATTTCGACAACCCTCTCCTTCAGGGAAGTTCTGTAGGCAGGTATTACACTTGATGTCACTTATGAAACTCGACATAGATAATCACCATTGAGAGTTCATAATACATGCATAGAATTTGGGTGGAGATAGGATAATTAATGGAATACCATACCCTTAGTGAATCGTCGGAAGGGCCAGAGGGGCGATTGCCTTGAGTTGGACGGAGGAGGCGGAGGAGTGCGCTGTGGCCGTAGTTGGAGAAGCAGCAATTTCGTGGGCGGAGAGTTGGTCGGAGTTTCCGAAGGGCGTTTTCGCCTCCATCTGACGCTCTCGAGGGAATTGAGGGAGGCTCTCCCCACACCCCGCAGTCCCTCGGAGCATTTGCGAGCACGCTGAATGCCTTCAGGACGAAGCTTCTTCCGCTCCACGGCTCCGACATACTGTTATGAGACAGGCAATTGGACAATCGCCACGTAGGTGTGTGCAAACGCGTTGACTCAGAGATGGGAAGTTCGGGAGGGAAAAACCTTTTTCTTTTGAAAGCGCTCACGTCCCTGCCAATGCCTCGGAGCAACTACTGTCACTTCGCCGAGAATGCCTAAAGCAATGGCAAGTTGTTTAATAAAAAATCAGCGAACTGAATTTTCGCACAAAGTCACAGGCTTATAAAGTGCTCAGTTCGTTGGAGAAACCATTTTGGAGAGCGTGTTTCCAAACACATTCGGTCTTGCCCAAAATTAGATAATTTGGCGTTTTTATAGAATCGGGCGTAAGCCCAATGGGTCAGCCCCCCTAACATTAGTGTCAAATATACCCATAATCCTAATTTTTACGCACTGTACTCCGAAAAAGTTACGAAATTGAATTTCTGTTCGGAATTGAAAGTTACTTGCTACTTTTAAGTTTCACTTTTAACTCCTCATAACGGTAAACTCCGAGGTAAAATATTTCTTGAGATAAGCTATAAAAACTTATTATGAAAATATGAAAAGCAATAACATAATGTAAATGAAGTGCCACTTCCGATAATACAGTTTATTTTAATATTTACACAAAATAGTCACGAAATTAGTTTTTGGTGATGTAATTTTAAATTTGGTTTTCTAGATGCGTTCTGCGTTTGACTTAATTTTAAAATTGTCGCTTTGCCACCTGATATAAAGTTTAAAATGTATCTCAAGTGGTAAAGAACTCATATAGAAAAAAACATATTGGTACAAAACGTTGTTCTCTTTTATTCAAACCGGTCGGAGAAATAAACAAAGGAATGAAAAAGTGTGGATTTTCCTATAACAATGTGACCTATCAAATAATTGCACAAGTATTGCCATATATGTAAACATAAAACGCTACAAAGTACAACCAAATTTGTAATTTTCATGGTGAAACAATTTTATAATTTTTGAAATGAATTATTATTGAGGGAAATTATTCAAGGGCAAAAATTATTCTACGAAATAAAATTGAATTTAAAAAAAATAAAAATTTAGGACAGTGATTTTTGTAATAAAATGTTTATCCCTTCCTATTTTAAATTCCTTTCTCATCAGGTTGAAGTGATAAAATCTTTTCCCAATTTTTGGAAACGGATTATGAAGAAATCATTAAAATATGGGAGTCTCTGATACATTTGGAAGTAGGAGATTTTAGAAAGTTCAATTGACGGAAAAGAACTCGGACAGGGAAGAGCTAGCTTTGAGCGTCTCGAATGAAATTTGATCCGTGAGATTGGGACGGAGCAGAGTAGATAGCTGAATCGAACAGACGCTTACGGCAACTTTAGAGGGGACGTTGTCGGGTCATCGGTAACGAATAAAAAGAAAGGATTAAGAATAGAAAAACGTAAAATTCACTCTTAGCAGAGGAGTCAAATGACGAGGTTGAGACCCCAAAGCATAACCAGAGATGAGAAATCTGTGCCATGAATTTGTCATTCCTGCGACTCTTTAAACCTGTTTTAAAAATAATGTGGCTTCAACCTCCGTAGCAGCCACAGAAAACTTGGAAGTTTACTTTTAACTGCTGAAATATCCAATAAACGAGCAAAAAATAAAAATTATTATTAGCTGCCATACACCATCATTGATTGAACGTAACTCAAGTAGTGAATACTGACGAGCCATATTTTCACATCTCAACGCTACGAGGTAATGAAAAATTGAAGTCCTTCACTGAGAGGAACAACATTTTAATTGATCAAATTGGGACGGAGCTGAGTAGATGGCTAAATTGAACGGACGTTTACGGCGACTGTCAGGTCAACGGGAACGAAAAGTAAATATATAAGTTAATATAAAAAATAAATCTATAAATGATTTGCTCTTGAAAGAAAGTAAGGGAGTATTGTACAGATCGTCCAGTGGTCATCAAGCAAAGCAGGCATAAAAGTGGATAAGAATGAGATTGAACTTATTGCCTCACCTCTGTCATTCTATATTATTAAAGTAGGCTTGCATGGAGAATTTAGCAAGTATTCTGATAGTACTTCCACCCTACATGGGCTTACCTCTTCAATTCATAATAAAGCCTGCTCCCATCCATTCTATCTAAAAATCCTATTCTCTTTCTTTCTCTTCCTTGTTTATCTAACATTCATCTCTCTAAATTTGTTTTCAACATCCCCTCCCCGCTCAGTACCCGCTCCATCCAAACTTTCTGTCTCCCCCGTATCTCAAGTAGAAGCTGCCTTTCCACAAGCCCAGCACTTCGTCGTCCCCCCTCATCTCCGTACACTTCACTTTCTCCGTTCTTCTTCATCAGACTTAATCCGCGAACTGAATAAAACTCAAAGGAAGGCTGCGCGTTTCGTCAAAAACTGCTACGGGCGTACAGACAGTGTTACCCAGATGTTAAGCGAATTAGGCTGGGAGCCGTTGGAGACTCGGAGGCTGCGCGCTAGGCTTAGATTGCTTGAACAATTGAGAATGGATATCTTTAAGAGCGACACAGAGAACATAATATTAGAGCCACACTATATTTCCAGGTCCGATAGAAGTGATAAATTAAGAGAGATGTTTTGCCGAACGGATAGATATGCGAATTCGTTTTTCCCCCGAACCATAAAGGACTTTAATAAACGCTAGTCCCAACTTCGTTTGAACACGTTTTTTTTTAGCTGTAAACGGCTGGTGTCCTAACACCCCCTGCCACACGCCTTTTAGGCGGCTTGCGGGGTATTATGTAGATGTAGATGTAGATCAGAGACGGATACATATGAGGGCGCAGGGGGCGCCCCCCCCTTTCAGGACCGTCCGCATTGCCTAACATTGCAGAACCACTATTTTAACCTAAAATCATAAGATGGCAATGTCTTGTACATGCGTATTATAAGTTTTAGTAAAAAGATCTTAAACATTGCATGTGGCTTAATTATTTGCCATTACGACAAGTAACGGTAGCTCAAGATATAATTTGCGCCCCCCCTTGAGTTATTTCTTTATCCGCTACTGTTCTCCATGCCCACATCTCTAAGTCCTCCAGTTTTTTTCACACCTTCCATCTTTATTGTCCAGCGTAAAACGCTGCACTCCGGGTCAATCTATACACGAACCCATAAAACGATACATGGTGATATAAAGAGTGCCTCTGCGCACACCCAGAATGACAGAGGAGGAGGAGCACGGAAGTGGACCAACTGATCACTTCCGGTGCACGGGTTGGAGAATGCCGATGGGCTAGAGCGAGTACCATGCCTTGTGGAATGCTTTGGTGAGCATGGCTGAGTTGGGATGGAGGCGAGCGGCCAGGGGACTCGGACATTTCCCAACGAATCTTTTATTCGCCAGCTTGCACGTGCTGCAGCCGGAATCAGGTCTCTGGTGGCTTAGTAGGGGTGGTGTTACACGGACGGTGTTATCCTCTCTCCGGCCGAAACGATGCCTTTGTGTGCGGGCGGGGATTTGCGGTTTCCACGAAAAAATATAAAGGCGGCCTTCGATGGAAAGAGATCGGAAAGGAGGTTCCCGGAAACTGCAGCGATGGGAGAGACGGGGTATACATACATGGTAGAGACAAGACATCAGGACTGATATGCAAATTATATTTCTAGAATTATAGAGAACACCAAGAGAAAGTCATGGAATGACAAATACTCCATGTCTCACATAAAATTCTTTTTTTTTTCATAGTTCCCAACAGGCACGTAGTGATATAATATTGATTTCCGGGGGAGGGGGATAAAAAAGGCTTTCCAATACAAGTGTCAAGTGTTCTTTTTAAATGCCGAGAAAGAGAACATTTAATTCGACAACAGACCATTTTATTGACAAGTTTAAGCAAAATTGTAGAAATATTTACGCACATACTAAAGTAATATTTTTACGCAGAAGCTAATACGCTAACGAGGGTTCCGTTAAACCGCTCGCCCACATTATTTTTGGGAAAATTGAAAAGATTTCGGGGAGGGATTTCGATATGAGGGATTATGTCTCTTTGGGACTCTCCTTGGCTACGTTACTGATCCTCTAACGTAAAAGAAGAATATGCAAGTAATATTCATAGCTGATCACTCATCAGAGAAGCTTCTCAAAATATTTGTGACGGCAGAGACTTGTTATAATTTTAAAACTCAAAACATAGAGGTGAACAAGAACCACAAGAATTAGAGCGGTACGAAAAAGATCATGGCGCAAATAATAAGGGATTTTCAAATGAGAAAGTGCGGCAGGAAAAAAGACTGATTACGCAGGGAAAAAGAGTAAATTTCGATACATAAACCTATAATGAGAGCAGACAACTCGCAGAGTTGATTAAGGCTTAAAATTTCCACGAAGATTTCTTCAATTATACCTCGCTCAGCATTATTGATTGTAACGATAAACAAACAACAAAAAAAAACATGGCAACAAATAAATAAAGCAACCGGAGAATAATAAGCCAGCCCAAATAACGAGATCGAACGTTTCACAGTTTGATTGACGGAGCAGTCCATTCATTTCTCGATATAAATCTATCGAAACCAGAATCTCCGTCGGCCATTTCGCAGAAATTTAATTGCTTCCCATGGACTGTCATATTTGATAAACGCAAAGGCATGACGGTGAAAATGACGAAGAAAGCACGATTTAATTAGCGAATGCCAATGACTGGAGGGGACGTCTCTCTAACATGGTGTATCGGTACATAAGCAACGAACTAATTTAAAGCGAGAGTGGTCCATCCCCAGAAATTTTATTCCCCAGAAATTTTCGAATGAAAAGAGATTTAGGTATATGTGAATAACGAACCATAGAGGGAGGTAATTATTTCTGAATTCAATTTTTGAACAACCTAACGCGAGTATTCTTAATGAAATACTGTTGATAATACGAAAATATGCTACATATGACTATTGCTGAAATAATTCATCACTGCCACTTCCTCTTGGTATCCTATCTCGACCACATTTTTACTAAAGATATGCTTGAGAGACGGTATTTTAAATCCAACTCATTGAAGTACTACATCCACCAAAATATACCCACCATAATTATTCCCTAGCGATCATCTGCACTTAATGAAGGATCGATTTATAGCATTTTTAAGATCGATAAGGTCAGCCCGCAACATTTTTATTTTGCGGTGAACCAGGCTTATGCCCAGTTGTAAAACAGGGGCACCACTGATTCGTTGTTTATTATTTTTTGCGTCAACATTGCGGAAGAGATTCGGGTAGACGATAAAGACGTTGATGGGGGAAAAAGATCAGGAGAGAGCCGCAATGGAGGCACGAACTGGTCCGCACCGAAAGAAAAAGGAAAAGAATAAATAAAATAAAGAGGAAGAGGGAGGGGGATATCTATGTAAATAAAAGAGGTAGTATGTTTATATGTCCGCAATGCATTTCCATACGGCTGTATGGATTGCAACCAAAGTTGGTACGTACGTGCATCTCATACTTTCAAAGATTATAATGGTACCATTGATTGTGTCCAACGCGTACTTTGCGTCGTTTTCTTCATTACAGTTTGTTGCGTTACGTCATGCAACTTCTGCGGTTGGGCATCCTGCCGGATAGGCACACCTCTTGGCACTCTCGAAGGGAAACTCAAAGGATTCTACACTTAATTACTAATCCTCCTACCAATAAATCCTGCAATGAGACAATGAATTCCAAGTTCCAAGTACCCCACTTCTCTGCGCGCTATCCTTCCCGAGCAATGTCGGTTGGCCTGCTAGTAGAAAATAAAAACAAAGGCGCCCTGAGGTAGTGAACGGTGAGGAAAAGGGTTTACTCGGCTGCAGGGGAAAGAGTTGAGAGAGTGTGGGAGGGCAATATGTGACTAAGGGTTGAGGGGGGAGGGGGTGCGGTGAGGGGTGTGGACAAAGAGCCGTGGGGCTCACACCGAAGAGGAACAACACACACAAACACACGCACACGCGGACTATCCCTTCAAACCAACCTTCCGGGCCCTTACCTCGCTCTCTCATAGTTCATTAAATCGAGTTTTCATGGCCTCGGGCGCTGCTGAACTCGATAAGGTGGGTTCACGGCGGTGAAAATAGTGAGGGCGATTGTAAGTCGGGCGGGGTGGAGGAGAGAGTGGGACATGAGGGATAAAAAGAGGGGGGAGAGAGGAGAGAACGGGGAAATGGGGAAAGGATGAAGGGGTCAAGCACGTCGAGATGCTGGACAGAATAAGTGGCGGAGAGGCGGCCGGGAAAGGGCCAGAGATTGGGCTCATTCGTTCGCATCCTTTCAGAGAGATTTATCGCGGTAATCCGAACTGTTCCTCTGAACTGAGCAGTGCCAACTCTGACGCTCGGTTGGACGTAGTCTATTATTTCTTTCATGCGCAAGGTCTTTCTAGTTCTGGTGGTATACCTGCCATGAGCTCACTTTTGCTCCCTCGCGTGCGGCTTTACCCGAACTTTCGAGCGAATTTCGCGATGTTATGAGGAGGAAAAGAATCGAGCTAATATAAAATGATCAATTTGTCGATACTCTTTGCCAAAGTAATCTTTCCTTTCGCATCTAAAGAAGCATAATGCATTAAAATAAAATCAAAAAATCAATAATGAAATAATTCTCATTCCTGTATAATATTTTCCAACAAAAGTATCCTTGAAAACAAATAAAATAGTCATGAAGTTAAAATGTACGCAATAAAGTACGGTGAATTCAGTGATAACCAATAAAAACCTGATCCATTTGAATTACAATACAAAACCAGAGCTAGTACGGTGGAGAAATAATGCAAATTGAAAGAAATTGTTACCAAAACCTGGGAATCAGGTGGGGGATAGTCAATACGGGGTCGAATTTAACGAGCACTTCCACTGTGCAGGTTCATGTATCACCATTAAAATAAGTACCTCGCGAATACTTGTTAAAAGAAATCAAAAAATGACTGGGCAGAACACGTACACCAAAAGTGCAATCACCTATCTAAACAAATTTTTTCGTCATCCAAAGAGCTACGTATAATAATCCGATCACACGGGAACGGGATTTAGGAATCCGAACAAGACTCTTTTTTTCCCCAGTGGCAAGAAGAGAAGATGGAGAAAGAGAACAGGAGCTGGTTTTTTTATCCTCCAACTACGGCCGGCCTGACAGGTGAGAATAAAGCCACTTGAGAGGTAAAGCACAGCCGTGGCGTTCCGACACATCCCACCGTTAAAGCGGACACATAAATTCCTTTCGGTCCCGATCGCACAGCTGATAGCGCACTGCGAGTCGTTTGCTTCGCCACGCGTTCCTTTTTTATTCCACAGTTCCCTGGAAAGTCTTTTCTCTCGAGGGAGGTGTTGATTCGCCGGAATCGGCCGTTCTCAAGAATCTGGAAGATCAATCTGCGCAGCCAATTCCCATTACCAGGAGAGAGGGATAATTCTGCAAAACGATGCGATATGAGAGCATACTATTCACAGGGATATCTAAGGGTTTCAAGTGCCGAACCATTTCCCAAGATCATATGAGAGTATTGTGAGATAAGCCTACTTGAACTGAGGTTCTAACAAAATAAGTAATGATATTACCAGATATTTCTAAGGAAAAAATATAACTATATATCCAACACCTTTTATTCCTGCACTATGTTATAGTATGGATTTGCGACTTCCCTCTGGAGGTCAGAAAAGAAAATTCTCTCAATTTACCACTCTGCACCCTTCATCAGGGTCTTGGTATGGCTACACCAACATTGTCATACATTCAAGCTTGAACTATTAAAGAACGGCAATTGTTGGGACAAAAGTTGGCCTTGTTTTAAGGGCAAACTCATTGAAGACCTGACCAGTTTTCACGCAATGCTCATCATCAAGACTGAAGACGATCACCGACGAACTTAAAGATATTACGCGAAGTCAATTTAGCCCTAAGATTGCACAAACCAAGGCAACGATGGGGAAAATGGTAGCAGTTTTATCTTAAAAATCTTTCATATTTATACTTTCAAATTCTTAATTAGGACGTATGATCTTCAACACAAATAAAAGCAGCTTTGTATCAAAGTAGATACTAACAGGAAAATAAATAAAACCAACCTCAACCTAATAACAAAATAATATTTAGCAAAAAATAAGGCCTTCTAGAAATATCATGCCTCTCTAAGTAGTCTATAGTGTCTCTATGAATAACACCGAACAATTTTTTAGAGGTCACAAGTTGTCTGGTAAGTTCTTGCATAGTTTAAGCAGGTCAAGGAGGTTGAAATACAAATATGTGTTCAATATCCCTTCAGGGGTACCTACCTAAACCGCTATTCGCAATTATCATCACCATCTACCAAAAGCAATGACTTTTAATTACGATTCGAATTTTCTTAAACCTAGATTTCAGCCATTAATCATATGGCGCGCACGACTTTAGTTTAATCATACCTGAAGAACATAATCATCAAGTGTACTCAAGTCATAAGCCATCCTCGTCTAAGCTGCCACGTCAGCAATCCAGAGCGGCGCCATTTGGGAAGAGACGAGAGCGTTGGGGCGAGGGCCAAATCACAAATTTCCCTTAATGGTCGGCATAACCCCGTGTTCTGGTGTCCTAATAGCCGTTGCCATACGCTCTAGCGCCAGCTTGCCTCATTCCGTGCGGTAGTAAATGGTAGGGAATAAATCATGGGTGGGCAAAGCTAGAAGACGGGCACATATTAGAACAAATAAAACCTATTCTACAGTGGGAACATGCAAAAGAGGACCGGGTAACGAGTTACACCGGGTACTCACACCATCCAAATTTTAATTGCTTGAGAAAAAATATTATCGCCTTCCATATGATAACGATTACCACAGATGGTGTCAGGATTAGATTATAATTGACCAAGTACTCAATAAAACGGTAGTTCATAGCAATTGAGAAAGTAATTTACTTTTTTGCACTCTCATCCTTTTTGTGTGAAAAGTTGGCAATGAAATGACAAGAAGCGAAAGGAGATTGAATAAAAAACATTAAAGGAGCTTCAATACATGTTTGCTAAGCTAGTTTATATATTTGGAATTAAAGGAAAAAGGTTTTGGAAGGATAAAATCGCATTGGAGAAGGTTTATTAGATATTGCGACATTGCGATCATATCCAATACCCTTATCTCTCTCCACTTCCCGCTTCACATACGACGGCATAATGATGCTATGGTATAATTCATAGCCACTCATTCTGAATTCATTCTTCGAGAAAATAGAAAAAAAATATTATCTGTCTTCGTGCACTTAATTAAACCTCCTGTATCCAAATCATTTGATCTTCATTACCTAAGAAACCACCCTGAGTTTTCCAAAAATAAATAAATACAGCCAACACAATGTTTGAATCGACAAAGCCAACATGATATTTTGATATTGTAAAACAAATTGTTTTTTTTTACAATATCAAAATATCATGTTAGTTTTGTCGATTCAAATATTGTGTTGGCTGTATTTATTTATTTTTGGAAAACTCAGGAATTTTTCAACTTTTATAACGACTTTGAAAAGAAGTTTCAAGCTCCAAATAATTAATTACATTGCATTCCGTGTATTTTCCGGGGAGCGTGGTAGCCCAGCGGGTAAAGTGACAGATTACTGATTGAAGCGTCCCGGCTTCCTGTCTCGTGTGAAGTCTTCCGACATACCAAACAAAAACCGTCGAAGCGCTAAGCGACCCAACCAAACTCATCCCTCCTTACCCTTAATGCATGAAATTCACCCTGTAGCTTCTTCATCTGGGGTGAAAGCTCCCCGATGCGAAACAATTTTTCCGCTCGAATCACTTAGTGAAAGTATTATTTAAACACCAAAACAATCTTTTCCATAAGGTCAATTCTCACAGCGAAATTAGGAGCTATTTTACCGTATACCACATCTCTAGTTAGCATAAGTGATAACGTAGTACGTAGAATGTACTTGGACCCCATGGATTGGCACCCTCTCCATAGAAATGAGATCCAATGCCAATGCGCTATTCCCCATTGCAAACGATGACTTTAAAAGAGACCGTATCCATGGAAACCAAAAATTTTCTATATCGATGGCTAAGTTCTAACAACACCTATATCAAAATAGCAACTTTTCAGGAGAGCAAAAATACGATTATTTTTTTTTACTTGTACAATGAAATTAGAAACCAAAAGTTCATAAAACTGAAAAAGAAAAATTCATTAGCAAACAAAGAGTTGTTTTTTGCTTTTATTTTATTATTTTTCCATGTTATTACCCTTTGTTTAAGATACCCGTCTAAAACCGGCCGAATTTGAGATACGTGTTGTTAGAATTTAGCCATCGATATACTGGCTGGGTCATTTATCAACGCATGATGCACGATAAATGTACAAGGCGTAGTAAACAGTTGACAGAAGACATCACAAGTGCGGGCCTCTGTTGCTTTTATTCCCTTTCTCCTAATTCATTTGCTGGATAGATTCCCACGCGATTGAAACGAAAAGCAATCGAAAATCAAAGAGCGAGTGAGAGCCAACGGGCCGGTCCGACTCTAATGGGCGGAGGGAAGCACCTGCAGTGCGATCGAGAAAGCTTCGTTTCGGGTTGAATGGTTTAAGGGGATTGCTCTTGGGCGGAATGGTCGATAGTGAGAGAGGGAGGAAAAGGAAGACCGTTTACCTGCATCGACTCCTATACACCCAAGACAACTGGGAGGTGTACCTCGCACTCTGGTCGGAGTTAACACGTGCAACATGTATGGGCGCCGTGGCGTTAACTAGAAATATCGATGGCCAAGTTCTAACAACTCGTATATCAAAAATAGCAACTTTTCAGGAGAGCAAAAAAAAAACGATTTATTTTTTTAATTATATCGAGGAGAGGCAGCTTTTAGATGAGATACGGAGGAGACAGAAGGTATGGATGGAGTTAGTGCTTAGTGGTGAGGGAATGTTGAAAATGGTGTTAGAGGGTAGAATGTTAGGGAAACGAGGGAGGGGAAGGAAAAGAATAGGATTTTTAGATAAATTGAAAGAGAGTAGGCCTTACAGTGAATAAAAGAAGGTAGTGCTGGAAGGAAAGGGAGGCTCCCAGCTCACTTCTTGAATACTCCATGAAAACCTACCTTAATCGGTAGAATACTATAATAATAATAATAATAATAATAATTTTAATTGAAATTAAAAACCAAAAATACATAAAACTGAAAAAGAATCATACATTTGCAAACAAAGAGTTGTTTTTTGCTTGAATTTTATGTTTTATAAACAGTAGTAGCAGTATCAACTCAGACCAGTCAAATTTTGAGATACGGGTTGTTAGAACTTAGCCATCGATATGCTTTGAGGGGGGATGGGATGGCCTGGGGTGGCGAACCCCCCTTCCCAGGCAACGGGGTCCTGGAAAATTTTTGTAAACTGACATGCCTGGAATACATTTTACATCATTTTGACACTAAAATTTTATCTTTAAGCTGATGTAGTTATAATATGTTGAAACTAGAAAATAGTTTTAAATATTTTTTTTATTTCTCTGTGGCTTTGGGGGGGGGGGTGGAATCTATGCCCCCTCCTCACCCCCCCCCATAGTTACGTCACTGTATGGGCGCATTGCTGCTTCAGTTAATTCATGCGCAAAGAGGTAATTAGAAACTTCATTAAATGATTTTGAGACTACAAGGAAGGTGTTTACTACTTTGGATAGCGTAACTCATCATCATATTCAGGCTTTAAACTCGTCACTTATTCAATTTTATATTCTAAGGTGGCGAATCTAATTTTTACGGTATTTTCATCGGTACCCAATTACAGAAATTTTATCTTTTTCTTCTATGCGGATATATTAGAAACTGAATTAATTTATAAATTAAATTGGTCAAGATTACTCCGTGAGTGCCAACCTACCTTCCGAAGGACTATTTGCAGCCCCTTTATTACTTTTATCAGCGATCAAGGTATAATTTTCAGCGTTATTGCACGATGATCTACATACTGGAATCACCATTTTGGTATGGAAAGAAGTGCATTAAAAATGAAATGAACATAAACACTCAATAAGTGTATGTGCACTCATAATTGAATCGATACAAGCGATTGTCTTAAAATGTAGACAGACACACAATTTAACGGGAAAATAAGGCGCAACAGCAATCAACATTCCTGCTCGCGAAAGCCTAGCCAAGGATTCATGGCTCACTCAGTCAGTAACAAACCAATTAGGTACTAGGAGAGTGAAACTATAGGCGCACATTAGATGGAGAAAGTATTCACCGTAACACTTCAGGTTTATATTTACGACACCCTCCCATATTTCCCATGACTGGAGCAGCAATAAATAAGTGCAAATGGAAAGCTGCAAAACAAGTTCATAAAGGTAGAAATGGACCTTTCTCTGAAACAATAAAACACGTAGATGGACGAGACAGTTATCGGGCAATATCGGATTTAAGAGAGTAAACGTATGAGATAACGGGCTTCTGCGGATTGCATGAGTGAAATCTAAGGTATACATCCGGAATCGTATGCAAGACAGATGGCCAAAGGAATTTATAGGAATGAAACCGAAGAAATTTAATGTGCAGCGCTAACCTACCAAATAACATGTGTCTCGGAATTCACATTGGGCGATATTCTCCCAAGCTTTCGAAGTTCAATTAAGATTCCTGGGTGCTGGATAACAATGAGTGAGTCCCTCATCGTAACGTTAACTTTTTCCGCTCGGATATTCGACATTGCCTAGCTCACTACCAACTCGCAAGTCAAGTAACACTCGACCTGTACGATTTTCCATGCAAGGTATTTTAAAGTTAAAGTTCGAGTCGACCACAGGTATACGAGCTGTTTAATTTCGAGTGCAAAGGGTTAAGCGAAGACATTGTATGAATAAAATTTTCTCTGGTTTTCGCGCTCAGTAGCCCTGAGAATAGGCGACGAGAAGGAGCCTGAAACGTCGGCGCTCTTACATTTTCTTACCCGAGAAAATAGTATTCATTCCATTCGCCGGGATAGTGTCAAATCATAAGAAGACATAATAAATCTAACTTGGTGCGACACCCGAGAGATATTCACCCCATCAGCAAGATAGACGTAAAAAAGGAAGCTAGAATATACACTAGGAGCATTAGGCGTTCATTGCTCTTCGATTCCATTCGGAGTTGTTTTAGGTGATATAAGATAAGTGTATCCATACAGCGGAGGTGTTCCTCCACCTGAATCACCAACATATAGAGGGAATTAAGGCTGTAGGGATGGCGGGGAATTTGAGCACGGAATAGAACGTTAAGAGGGTAAAAGCGGTAAGCTGGAGTGGAGGTTTCAAATGACCGTATGCTCGGTCGCTGCTGGGATTCCCTCACGCTCCCATCTCTCAACTGCCACACATCGTTCGACACTCGGCCTCTGCGTCTCCCCTTTACACATCCACAACTTTCCGGCACTCTTCCTGTTCATACCCACACTACGCCCTAAGCTGACGTCACGCTTGGTTTTACTTCGCGTTTAGCCCAACGTTGCACCTTCTCTTTTTGATGTTTATCTTGACCACTCAGGATAACAATCATCTTTGTATTTTCTTTTGAGTTTATCAAAATGGTGTTCATTAAACTCCCGGGAGACGTTTTGAAAAATATTTATTGACTTCTTCAGAGCTGATAGGTTATAAACTTGAGAAAAATCTGCCAATGAAACTTTGAACACAATGTAGACGTTCAGTATCTTATAAACATGTACATAATAATGTACTTGAATATATAAATATAGCATAATTTGCGTTAAAAACACTCGATAGTTTATTTTGCCAGTTTTATAAATATATCCTTCTCCTCAGCCCTAAAGAAGACAAACCTATCGAAACGCCGACCTTGAGTTGAATACATTTCATAATTTTTTAAAAATATAAAACGATTTATATTGTACCATAGTTCAGCCTTAGAATATATTATGCTCCATCTTACGGGGAGCCCTCAATAATATGTATAGATGTATTTAATAAGGTGCTTCACGGGACAAACATAGCTGGCTTAGCAGAAAGGAAAAGTAAGTTTGAAAGGTCAATTTCGCTCATAGCTTGACTGTAACTATCAGCGCTCTCTCAATGCTATTCCATAGACTCCGACGACTTAAGAGCGTGCGAATTATACAGCAGAACGCTTGCTCATCTCCAACCTGAGCGCTTCGATATCAAACTTGGCATTTGAGGAAAAATAATGGTTGAGTTGATTGATTAAATAATTCGAAGAGTCGAGTACTTAAGGATTAAATATTTCACTCCACCTCCCACTTTATCGGGCAGGCTTTGAATACTGCGTGTTTTTAAATGTATTTCATTCTATGCTTTCATTTCAGGCGCATATTTTTCAAACATATGAGAAGTGTTAAGTGGCTGAATGCGTTACTCCAACATACATGTCGCGTCACCCGAACAGAATAAAAAAAACGAGAGCAAGATACCTCTACAAGTACCTGAACACGTTTGATGGAAATGAAATGAGATAGAAGAGAGACCGAAGGTATAACAAGCTGTGAAGCAGTAATTAACGAT
The DNA here is from genome assembly GCF_921293095.1 of Ischnura elegans. Taxonomy (NCBI): domain Eukaryota; kingdom Metazoa; phylum Arthropoda; class Insecta; order Odonata; family Coenagrionidae; genus Ischnura; species Ischnura elegans. The sequence continues at coordinate 56,175,380 of NC_060248.1, forward strand.
ACCCACGATTATGAGCAGTTATCTACGCATTTCACGCTGGATGAAAAGACCAAACACCGTGTTGAACGAAGAGATTATGGGCGAAAAAAATTCCCTTGTGACGTCGGATTTATATTGCTCAGAGCACACCCATCCCCCTTACGGGGTCTAAATAACCTTTACCACCTCTAGTACCCTAATAGGGTCCACTAATCCCCTACCATGAATAGATCATTCCTCTTGTTTTTATCGCACCACACATTCCACATATTACGGCACTCCTGCTTACGAGGTGGGGACTTCACGTGGCAAAACAGGTTGCGATCGCGAAGAGGGTTCTCGAGAGATAGAGACGGGAAAGATCGATCGATAGTTAGATACATAGGAAGATAGTCAGGGAGTGGTGGGTTTGATGTGTACCTACGGGGAGAATGTTGCACGAGGCTTGAATGGGGCTAGACTGGACAAGAGGAAAGCGATGCCCGGCGTCAGGGAAACTCCGATACGTACGCGTCTGAAAAAAAAACAAAAAAGTATCTGCGGCAGTGATTTGGTGAGAGATAAATGTCTGAAGTGATTACAAAGAACTTTGAGGTCCTTCCTGCGGTGCATATGGGCACGTTTCTAGAAGAAAAAAATTGTAGAAACCACTCTGTACGTTATAAAACTACACGCAGAAATTTCCAATATACTAGTAGACAGCAGTGGCGGTTATCATTTCATAGAGGAAACATTGCTATCACCAATGAATCCTTAGCTCAACACAAAATATACTGATAAGGCTAAATATCCAATAAAGTTGGAATAAATATTTGAAATCCGTTAATTAATAAAAAAACAGGACCCGAATTATGGTCACATCGGATAGCAACTATCTACCGATAGCTAATATCAGAAAAGATATCGACTTTTTTATTAAGTAGATACCATATCCCCTTTGCTCGCGGTAAGACAAAATTAATGATCAAGGAAACAGAATAAGAAGACTTTTTCATTCATAAATAGCAGCAAAAAATAATTTACTAGTAATGATTGACAGCCAAAATGTAAAAAAATGGAATGCTGCTTTTACAACACGTTATCTAAAACATCGCTTCGATGCATGCTTCAATTCAATATCGCTAGTCAGTCTAATCATGCACCTGTGATATACCATCGACCCAAAGACAATGCTGACGTTACTGCGATTTTCATACCACCGTTTTGTGCTCTGAATCTTTCCGTGTATTAATCAATTAACCATGCCCTCTTGAAAATTAGATTGAGTTGTTTTTTTTCAACGCGATTCAATGGCAGACATAACTTAAGTGTACCTAAACCGACAAATTAAGAGTCAGAGGATTGTTACCACTGAGTTAGTAATCTCCTTTAGCGGATGTATGGCGGGTAGTCGCCCAAAGGGAAATAATTTCGGAGGAGGGATGAAGCCCTCAAAGTGCTCCTGCTCCATCACTGCGTCATAGCTATGAATGGGAATCGGAAGAGGAAAGCAGGGTGTGAAGAAGGAAATGAAAAAATCACAAATCTATAATGGAGGTGCGTTCCAAACAACGGGCAGTGATTGAGTTTCTTTTGACGGAAAACCAGGATACCTCAGATATTCATAGGCACTCGCAGCCGTGGCGTAGCCAGGGGGGAAGTCTGGGGGGTCCGGACCCCCCCCCCCCCGCCCGAAATATAAAAACGCAATTACTTTGCTTCTTAAAAGAAAACTAAATATTAATACATCATGAATTTACAAAAGACTTCTTTGAAAAATGAAGTTTTTTTGATTATGAAAAGTATTAAAATTAGTTTAAAACCCTCTATGTAGTAGTACCCTGTTTATCAAAGATTTTCCGAAAACACGACGGCTAAGTATGAATGCTGGGAAAAGCCCGTGTGACGTCATTGTGGTTCCGGCTGCCGCTGTGCGAGGCCACCTTGGCGAGAGGCCATGAGCGCCGCTACGATGCAGGCTGCTAGTAGGTAGCACTTGGATTAAATAAGGATTATTAATACCCTTTCCAACAAAGGAAACTTTCCAACCTTAGCCAATTTTAATAGGTGAATATTAAGATATGTTTCCCTGAGCTCTGTGCCGCATGCATGCATAAGTAATCTCAGACGATGTAAAACTCCTATGTACTCGTATAGAAACTAGGTCCCTGTGACGTCACGTGGAGTGGCATCGCATGGGTGCCAATCTGGACTTTTTCAAATGAGGATAAAATTGACCATTGCCATTCGTCTAAACCGGTATTTCTAAAACCAAATAATTTTTATATTATGAATACACTAATGGTGGGTAACGAATCGCAATCAATATCTATCGTTTTCTTTGATGAACGAAACTACGCTATTACACAAAGTTGATGCGACGTAAAGGGGCACCCGAGACGATGGTAAGTCGAGACAGTTAGAGAATAATAAGAATGGGGGATGTAGCAGCACGGTCACGCACTCGCAAATTGGTTCCCTCACGAGCGTAAAACTCGGACGCTTGGACGACGAGACCTTTGAGATGGGAGTCAGCCGTGTTCCGAAAGAGAGCGTGAGAGAGACAATATCGCAGCTGGAAGAAATAAACAAAAAAATACACACACATGAACAGGTCAAGTCATTCGGGACGAGACAAGTGGATACCTTTCGGGAGCTCTCTCCGAGAGACGGCAGCGGTTAGCGGAAAGAAGTAGTGTGTACTATTCACGTGGACGGAGAAGTGAATGTCGCCGGTGAGATGGCTGATGATTGCGGGTTAATTAAGCTGCGAGATCACCGTCTCTATGAGCGCGCCGTGGTATCAATTATGGTTCCCGCTTTGGAATCACGAACCGGCAGATCTTCTTGCTGGATGCTGGCGCAAGAAAAGCAAAGAGGGGCCACAGTCAACATTTTCACGGGGAATAAAATGTCGACTGCTTCAGGCAGTCGGGAAAAACGGCATGGCACAAATACAGGGCATTTCACTATAACACGAGCTACTACAAGCCGTGGTCACGATCTCGCGAAATGAATCACCGCTGGCTCATGAATATAACGGTGGGGGATAGTTATTCGAGACATATTAATTTTTTTTATCTATAATGTATTACCGGGAATTTTGCAGCTGTGTGTGCTAATGATGATATAAAAAAGCTAGTTTACGTGAATCGATTTAAATAGCTCATTTCTACACACATTAAAAACCTATGAAAGCAAATGATTATGTTTTGTGGGAATATGTTTACCGCACGGGTAATAATTGAAATGCCTAATAATTTCTTATGAGTTAGAAACTTGACTATTCTCATAAGAACTTACAATTCAACATGAAGACGAGATTCCGAACGAGAAATAAAAAACCTGACTAGATTGCCATTTGGATTCTTGCTACCTATGGCAAAAAATGCAAAGATTAAAAAAATAAGCGCTTAATATTAGCTATTCGATTTAAACGCCATGTAAATTTATATCCATATATTTACATTAGTCGCTAAGGAACTGTAGAATCTCACTATCTACTCAGTAAGACATTCCAAACTGAATTCATTCGGCTTTAAAAAATTTGATATAATTTTAACGCAAAATAGAATTTCTTTTTGCAGAAAACATTTTCCTATGCTATCTCATTCTCTTCAAAGAATTTTTACGAAAGAAAATTCTGCCCTCTATTTAGTCGCCTTGCCTCATATTTTTATATGATTATAACGAACGGTGGAAAAATTCTATGACACATAGGATCTTTGAAAAAAAAACGGTTAGAGTAAAATATTCTTTGAGAAGCATAATGGAGAAAACGGGATCACATTGAAAGAAAAGTAATATAAATGGGCAAGTATAATCAATACCAAGAATAAATTATTTTTTGGTTAAATGGCAGGTGGGTATTCGAAAAACTACCATTTACGGCAACACACTATAAAAACTTCCAGTGGCTGGCATCCAAATCTTCATTACGAGTGGCCTGAATTTGTCACAAAACCTCATAATCAGCTGAAAACGACGACACATTGCCCGAAAAACGTGGATACACAAGCATTGACCTAGATGGGCTAAATACCTTGTGAATTGCTCACTCAGATTTACATGAATTCCGATCATCGTTATTTTCAGAAATGTGATCGTTAAGGCCTGAATAGTTTCGTCTGCGGAGTAGCTGGCGAAGGTATAGCGCTTTAAATAGCACACGCAATTAGCAGTACACGACAGGGGATTCATAAAGAAAATTATTAACCGAAATTGAGGTACTACGTAGATTCCAAGAAGCAAAAAGAAACTCTGCACGAGTTTTAACATACCACATTATTAGGTTCTCACTGCAAGCCGTCAATAAGCATTTCTCCGAACGAAGTACGTATACGATGTCGAATTATTCCATACCTGAAATTAAAAGAGAAAATGTACGTTAAACATTGATACCAAGTGATTACAATTTCCTATCAAATTTTAATTAGGCAAATAAGTAACATAACTCATGGTGTATAAGCAGTCTCCATTTTTCTACGACATGACACTATAGTAAATAGATCATTTGAAAACAAAATCTCTAGTCAATGCAATGAAATGAAATGAATCGGATTCATTTTAATGAGAAGCTGTGTATTATCTAGGAACATATGATTTCATGGTAAGGCATATGCGTGTAAAACCTTACATTTCCATTTCAGGATTTGGATAGAAAAAAAATCCTTATTGATGCCAAAGAAGAACATCATTTCGAGATAATTCTAAAGGGCCGTAACATGTATTTGGACTGATTTGAAATTTATCAAAACCATGAAAAAGTAAAAAATATCGATCTCATTGAAACTAATACTGAAATGTACTAAACCAAACGTACTCCAAAAAACTAAAAAAACGATGAAAAGAAAGGCAGAACGATATGAGTGTAATACGTAAAGTTGAAAAACCTTTATTCCGGACAGTAAGAGGAACGGAGCGAGATAAACCTTGAATGCGCTAAAAAAATAATGAAATACACGGCAGATAGGGTAAGAGTAGCTAAAGTGTCTCTTCCTCGCAAATTTTGTTACGCTTCATATATCTCAGAAACGACGCGATTAAGGACAGCACGCTGAGAATCGCTCCATCTCCCCAAATTATGCATCAATCACCCATTGAAGCAGGCAACGGACGACACTGGGGTAAACAAAATACCAAAATAGTCTGCCCGGCTCAGGAAATAAAAAGAGCGGAATGAATCGACTTGCGTGCGCAATAAATACAGAAAAAAGAAGATGGAGAAAAAAAGTAGGAACGACACCCACACGATGTTATCCTCATCACAAAAAATTAACTCTTCTATCTCCTACTTCTCTCAGTGGGTGACATTAATGAAAATGTGGGGGTATTCTTCAGAGGAACAGTATTTAATATGAAAGGTCTAGATAAGAACTTGTCAGAAGGGAAAGAAAAATATCTCCCCTGAGGGCAATAGATTATCCAGCATTTCTTTAAACGACGTCATAAAAAACATCGGAAATGAAAACAAAAACTTTTAAATCGTTCAATTATGTAGATGCTCTACAAAATTTTGAAAAAGTATTGAGAAATTGCAGGCGACTAATCACAATGTTCAAAAGTTTTTGCTCCGAAACAAAATATTTTTATCACTTTTAGTAGTACGTAGCAAAAAAGACCACCTAATATTCCCCCATCCCTGTATTTGTGCATAATATCTGAATAATACTCTTAGGAGTGCAGTTTCCAATAATCCAAGTTATTCAAAGAACTTCATTTCACATAACTCGCTTTGCGTTTAATTTAGTTCCTGGCACGCACAACATTTTTCGGAAATAAATAATATTCACTTAAGGTAAAACTTTCGACACAAAATTTTCGGCAAGAAAGTAACTAACAGTATGTTAGAACGGTTAACGGACATCTATTCAGTAATATATGTTATTACTTTGGTACAATTAAATTATTTATTTCCAACTACCCCGTAAACAGCACAAGAAGGCCTTCACAACGGAGGATCAACAAATCACCACACAAACATCCTTACCCTGGATAGGGACCCCTACCCAGGCGGGATTCGAACCCACGACCTACGGTCCGACAGGCTAGGACTTTACCCCACCGCCACCGAGACCTGCCGACAAGTAGTATGTTAATAACTAGATAACATACTACGGTTGAGAGGGCGTGAACTAAGGCTAAAAAAATAATATGATTAAACAACACGGTACTGTCTTGCTTTACAGCATCGAAATTTATACATTTTAAAAAAATTAATACGTTTTTTCAATACTAGCCTGAGGCAGTGGTATAGCAATTTTCAAGCGGAATGTCGCAATCGATTCTTCATTATTCAGAATGAATAATTCTTCGGTGAGCCTTACAACGTATCGATGACTCTGTCCAAATATGGATACTTTAATTTAGGACTTTAATGACGTGAACTAAGCGTTTTCTGAATTCAGAATTATCTATAACCACAGCTATTCAGAATTCTACGAGGCTCAACTATTTTTGATTTTGATTGCGGGCTGAATCACGTCAGAGCATCTCATCTACGGACACTTTCAAAAGTTTTAGGGTAAAGTTTGTAGCATCATTTATGCTTCTCAAGAAAATTTGGTTTCCCTTACTCCTTTTGTTGTCTTTGGCTACAAACTGCAAATATTTGGTTTGTGCGCTGAGATACAAGCTCTTTATGGGAGAAGTTACTTCATTATTCCAAATTTCTCATTGTTTCGATTTATGGTTGCTTTAATTATTATTTCGTGTGCATTTACTACCTACTTGCACCGGTTCTCACTTTACAGTGTCCTAGGGGAGAACGTTTGCTGTTTGAATAGTGAAGTCTGTGGGATCGGGTCCCCAGTGTGAGATAAATTCCTCGTATTTTTTTCACTTCATTCACGCTCTTTTATTTATTTATATGCTTCTAACCGTCGTAAATTTGCTTCAATTTCTTTATATACTTTAATCAATGGTAATGTGTCATAAAATGCTAGGAATTTGGCAAGAGTTAACGTATCCTTTTGTTATAAATGGCTATATTTTAATGGTTATGGATTTTTACATTCGAAATATTTGCGGTGCGTAGCCAAAGACAAGAAAGGGAGTAAGAGAAACTAAATTTCTTTGAGAAACAGAAGTGGCGCCACAAAATTTGTTACAAAACGTTTGAAAGTGACAGTACCTCTCATTTGGTATGAAGTGCTAACGCAAAGCCCCACAGTGTAATTTGCACAGCTGTGATGGGAAGGGAGAGGTCGTTTTCCCCCGGGCACATCGCTGGTTTGATTTCTCCGGCTTCTCCCCTTTCGATGGAAAAGTGAGGTTGGGGTCGAAAGGAAGGGAATTGGATGAGTTGTTGCCGGTGTCGACGGGGCGGCGAGGGAAGAGAAGGTCAGCGGATGAGTTCTCCCGGCAAATGGAGAGAGCTGCTGTTCGCCCACGACTGCGGTTGGCTTCGATCGAGAGACAGGAAGGCATCTAGGGCTTTTGAAAGGCACTGCCATTTCCCAAACACCCGCGCATGTAGTACTTCACCCTCACGCATACTTCGTTGAAAACAACCACCACATACTCAGTTACACGAGCTATTCTACACAACCAGCGAGTGCGACATTCAAAAGTGGAAATATACCCCTAACTTGGGTAAATACTCAATATGAAGCAATTCACGATAGAATAAGCGCAAATATGTACTCATTTTGCAGTATTTTCGGGCTGTACTATTAATAATACTCTGCATATACATTTGAAAAAATTTTTTCCTCCTTATTACAAATTAACGAATATTATTCATGAATGAAGTTTGCAGCTAAGGAAAGACTCACACATTCAAACCCACCCTCTTCCTTGCATTACTACATGTAGTAGTTCATTCCATTAAGGCTAAGGATTATTGGGTAAGTTTTGATTACCCATAGTACTTAAGAATTTAGTGCATTACCCAGGAAGTTTCCTATGTCAGGTAAATATACAGGTATTTTAAATTTCTTTGCATGGTGAGTTTTACGTGAGTATACACTACCAGAGGCGAACTGGCCAACAAAATTCTTTGCCGAAATATGTTCACTTGCTAATTTAAGATTGCAGGGGGGTTGTGCCTGTTTGGACTCTTTGACCACATCGTCACTGGGACCCGAGGGTAACCAGTCCGCCCCTAACATAAACCCAATGGTTTTTATTCGGATTACAAAAAACCGGTTATTATAAAATTAATACGGTTTTGGGGCAGAAAGAGGCTTTGATTTCCATCGAATGATGAGAGGATGGGAATTTTTGAGGGGGAAAATCCCCCAAAAACCTCACACACAACCGCTATCCCCGTGTAAATGTACTCACTCAGAGCTAAATTTCGGCCGGTACGGCGTTCCGGCACCTCTTCAGGAAAATTCGGTCGTGTCACAAAATTTCATCGTTCATTATTTACATGTGGTAAAACATGATTCCTCGTTGTAACTTTTATTACAAGTTTATGAAACAAATCGGAAATTTTAGAGTGAGGGGCTTATATTTGAAAATGATGTGAATAAAATGTGTTGGTATTCGTTCTGCAACCTAAAATTTTAGAAATTAAGCTCTGTACTCACCTATCCACTACACAACCACCCCATGCCCAACGGTCCAATCTTACTCCCACACTCGCAAGACTCTTCGACTTCCGCACTGTTCCCATCCATCCCATTTCCAAACGTTTACCGAACCCATCCGCGCCCACCCAGCATCTACCCCGTGCCCGAGGGAGCAGATAGAGAGAAAACCGACCGACCTCAGCGGCCGAGGGTTGGAGATGGTTCTGCTAATGGGATTGAGAAAGGAAGCGAAGGGAGGAAGAGAGAGTGAACGTTTCGGTCCACACCACCACGGCCTTTTACGCAGACTCGACGGGGTTACTGAGCGAGAGGGATCGAGGTAACGAGATGGAAATATATTGTACGCGTATCTGCCGGGGATTGAATCCGTTGGGGAAATCGATCCCTTCCAACGCGGCGGTAGTACCTAGACCTTGAGATAATTACACACATTACCATCGTGGATGAAAGTATTACGAGCCGCCAAGTGGGCAATTAATTTTTATGCAGCTTTTAATTACTCGCATTTAGTGGAGTAGTCGTGCGTGAAAGACATGAAGTTCATTGCCGTAACCTTTGATGCACCGAGCGTGTTCTTTTTTATATTTATCGGTGATTGAGGATTAATGCCTCATATTGCAAAATTAATACCTTGCTACTTATATTTCCAATGTTCAACGGTTAATACAGAAAACTTTTCATTTCAATAATGTGATTAAGGTACTGATTTTAGAGAAATGCTATCATTGCTATAAGGCTTTCACATTAAAAATATTACGGTAATCCATTTTTATGCACGAGTTAAATGAATGGTTAAATAGGCACACATTGAGGTAAATAAAAGATACAGTTCAAAATTGAGTTACAGTTTGAATTATGTATTATTACATAGAATACTTGGATTAAAAAATTCTCAGTCATCGGTGGTCATGGAAAGACAGAGATTAGGATGTACTTAAGTCATTTTATGGTAACTGTACTTAAAATTATATATTTGATCAATGTCGAGTAAAACTTTTCGGGCCCGAGCATAAATAAATTATTTATGCTTCATCCAACTCAAATAATTCTAAGATTTGTCATAAAATAACGTTTAATTCTTTAAAACCTTGAAATTTAGCCGCAAATATACACAATAAATCCATTGCTTTCAAAAGTTCATGGATGATAGGACCTACCTCATAATTGTGTACCATGATAATGCAAATAAGAATACCACCATAGAGTAATATACTTACTCTATGATACCACTTAGAAATAATTTTACAGACACGAACATTTTTTACTCTACTATTTTGTAAAAGCATGGCGAATAGTCTTTGCAGAGAAGAACACATGGAGAAACACATGGGAACTACGCGGAGGACATTGGCCAAAACTGGAATGGTTTTGTTAATGGAATCTAAATGTATAAAATTGGATCATATCATTAGTTAGATGAATTTATGGCAATTTATTCAAAAGATATTAAAAATTATGAAATAAAATGAATAACTTTAAATACTTTATTTTCGAAAGGGGTTATGGCCTACGTTTTGAACTTCTTCCTTAGATTTTCTCAAGAAGAAAAGCGTTTGCAAATATGGAAAATGTGTCTAGATTATATTTAATGTGCGACGGATCCAAGTAGCTGTATAGCAGACTTTTTCAGGCAAATGGATCAATGCCATAAATTTATATTTAATTTATGAACAACTATTAGTCGCAATGACTTCATATAAGACTATTTCTGGTGCCCAAACGCATCTAACCGTCAGGCTACTCATCGAAGGGTTCCTAGTTCAAATCTCGAGTGAAACCTTCGGGTACCTCCAAAAAAAATGTTTGAAGCTCGAGGTGACCTAGGAAAAGGAATTAGCCCTCCTATACTACATGCGTGGAAATCACACATCTGTGACTAAGTCAGGAGTGAGCTCTAACCTCACCTATCGAAACCAACCTCCGGGTTATATCACTGAGTGATGAGTCAATTCTCTCCATATCACACGTATCCCTTTTTCTGGGCCAACTTAAATTCGCGCCAACGTATAATTATGTGGAGCCAAGGGAAGGATCACAAAAGCACAAAAATAGAGTGAAGTACCGTAAAAATTTTAAATAGCGTAAAAGATGGATTTTTAGGTTTAATTTTTTATTCTGTGTTTTCTTAAAAGTAAATTTAATTTCAAATCTTGGGAAATTTACCTTTTTACGGATAATCTCAGACTATAGTATTCTGCTTCCCGTCAGGTCATTATGCATGCTCTAATTGCAATAAAAATTATTTTAGGAAAGATTTTTTAAGTACTAGGCGATCAAACCGGATATTTTCTCATTCGCTGGAAACCGTGGGTATCACAGGGATCACACATCTATTATAGCCATAAAATTGGTTTTAAGAAAGATTGTTTTAGTATTCGGCCTTCTAACCAGGAGAAGAGGATTTAAGGTAAAAGACAATCGTCTGTTCAAATTCCGTTTCAAAGTTCAGGGGTTGAACTCAAGCATTATGGTTCCATACACCTGCTGGAAACCAGGAGTGGCGCAGTAAACGCACCTGGTGTCCATTACCTTGTGACAGGGTTTACCTTATTTTTATTCATTTTCCGAAGACATTTCTCTCAATATCTGTTGGACTAGTCCATGCTCTTAACATGTTAAATTGCCCCAGGAACCGGTCTCCATCAACCATGTGGTGTATAATTTGCTGCCATCCTCTCTCTCTCTCTTCTCCCTCTCCGGAGGAAATGCAACGATTTCCGCGCCGAGTTTGTGCGCCTAATTGCTCCAGCGGATCGCGCCGTCAACAGCCGCTCTCATGGGGATGGCTGAGAAGTTTCAGCGAGGCAAAGAGGCCTCGGGGGTGGGAGGGGATTGCGATGGCGGGAATAAAACGGCGAGCAAGAGGAGGAAAATCGGGGGAGAGTGGTCCATTGTAGAGAATTCATGGGAGAGAGAGAGAGGCTAAAATGGACCGGACCGCACGGGGAACGTTTTGCGCCGGGCGCTGTTCCTTTAAAGCGTCCCTCCGCGGATGAACCAGGAAATTCGCTCTTCCTCTTCCTTCCTCCTTTCCCGTGTTGCCACTCCTCCGCTCTTGACTGCCTCATTGTTGTTGAATAATGAAGTACACTTTACAAAACGATGTGTCGAGGTAGGTGCTAGTGGATAGTTGAACTTGGGGGACAATTACGCATGAATAGTAATAGATGACGGGGGTAGATGGGAGTGAAAAGAGAGTAAAATTACATCTATACATTACGCAAGAGGTTGCCTACATTGGTGTGCGGCCGGAGGCGATATAGCACAAGACATTAACCTACACTAAAAATATTTTAGGCGCATATTATGAAGGTTATAACTTCATGAGTTTGATCTAATATTCATTCAAGTTCTTTATAGTTCGCAAAAGAAATGGATTCCAATACCCATCCGTTCCCCTATGTATCTTTCTTATTTACTGTATCCGTTGGACCTGGAAGTATAATGCTAGTAGTTTGGTGGTCTATAACCCCTTGCGCTGAAATGACGAGTCTATCTCGTCATGAACTTCCTATGCCAAATCGCACATTGACGAGTGTAGCTCGTCATCAGACTTTAGCAATTTAGGACTATTTATGGCAACGAATAGATATTTTGAAAAATTAACAATGTTAAAAAACATCCATAGTATACATTAAGAAGTAATATTTAATGAAATATTATGCATCGGAAGGAATAAAATGATTTTATACGAGTAGCGATGCCGGTGTTCTCGAGGTCCTTACGGGAAGAGGATTCGTTGGTGAACAATATGAAATAATAACCTTATTTTATTTCACAGTTCCAGGTTGATTACAAACTACGAAATGTTATTTCATTTGCTACCATTACATTTAAAAAGAACCACAGACATATTCATATAGTAGAGGAGCACGGTATTCAGAAAAAAAATTGAAGTGGATGGGGTTAAGCAACTCATTGATTTAAAGCGAATTCCATGGGATTAAATTCACTCTCAAATGTTCCAGCTGAAATATAATATAAAACACTCTATTAATTACTTTTCTGGTCTATTTCATTATATCAAACAATGCAATTCATATTTTCGTGATTGATATGTATTTATTGCTAATATTCCTTTCCACCAATCTACAACTCATATAGAGTTTACGTATTTCTGGCGCCTCATTACCTCTAATTTGATTTTTAAATTTAAGGCCAAGACATTTTTCTCAATATTTGTATTGCATGGATTTTTTCCTTGAAGTGCCTTGCATCTTCAAAATACGCGTTGAAGAAGGCATTCGCGATAACTATACAAAAAATTAGCCTTGAACTTTTCTTTATTATGGGACAAGATATCAATTTGTAAATCATAATCAACTGTAGCAGTTGAAAATTTCATGAAGGAAGAAGTGTCTCAATCCTTGTTCAGCTCAAGAAAGTCCCTTTCTTTATCACTGCTAAAAGCCAACCTGGTAAATATTCCCTAGGTTTTAGCGATTAGTAGGTCAGATAAGGATTCAAGAGGGGGAAGATTTTTGCCAAGAAATCATCGCAAGCGGGTCACTGTAGATTAGAATCCAAAATACTTCAATTATTTTTTTTAAATCTCCGCAATAGATTACAAACATTAATTTCTAGTAGCCTTCTGGTCCTTTGAAAAACCCAGAGAGACAACAGGAAAGATCGCACGTTGCCGCATTCAGCCGTCAACCCAGGAAAAAGCGTGGACCAATAGGGATCGGTGCACCGTTAACAACCAATAAGCGGATGACCGGTTTAGTCCTTGAACCGCACAGCTACCTTTTGATAAGAGGAAGGGGTGGGGGTGGAAAGGGGAAGGTCGCACACTCTCTCCCCCACCCCCAAACCATTTCTCGTGCCTCGCCACGCCCCTCCCGCCCATTTGTCACGTCCCATGCCTCGGTTGACCGGCACGCGCGTGCTAGCTCCGCGGAATGCGATGCCTTCACGCTCTCCTTGTGCCACCGCGAGTCGGGCGTCGTCTATATCCAGTCGGGTTCCCTGCCACATCTCCGCAACCCCTCCTCCTCCCTCGTCTTCCATCCAAGTCCATTTACACCTTACCAACCCCTTCCAAGGCCGAAGACGCCTCCCGCATCACGCCATCTCTACACGCCATCTCTTTATTGATCTTTTATATTAATTTTCTCAGATTTATGTGGAAAAGTTAACAGCATCGTCATTTGAAATAATATTATTTTCTAATTTACAGATAAACCAAATCACGCCATTTGAGTAGTAAAATGCATTTTAAGCCTAATTTGCTCATGCAAACTGGTACATGCCATCGATAATTCTAACAGCTATTTTACGCTTCAATAATTATAAAGAGGTGTTGAATAAAAAAAGACTCCCGCTCACATAAGTTGTCTTTTCTGCCTCCTGATAGACTATTCAGCTCACCGGCCAGCTTTAATAAAAATTGATGCTCCCCAAAAAAAATCAGACAATGTGTGACTGTATATCCAAATATCACGAACATAAATGTAGCTGAATTAGCAGTAATTAATAACCTAAAATCAATTTTTTCCTAGCTTTACATTCAACTTAACAACATAAATTTCTCATAACAACCAACGTAAGGTTTTGGTAATAGGAAAATGGCATTGTCGAGGCAGGAAGCCTAGTTGATGTGCGGCCCAAGAAATTAACCAAAAATTTCTCCCCTCAAGCGTACCAAACTAACCTCATAGTAAACTTCAGAAGAGAGAAAAGATAATTAGAGCCTGCAAAAATATGAAGGAAAAGGGTGGGATACGAACTCAAGGTGGGGATCGCGACATTTACCGACGCCGCTGAATTTAAAAAATCCTGCACAAAAATGCGAGGAAATAAGACCAAAACGAGAGAGAGAAAGAGAGAAGAATGCGATCTCAACATGCATGCAAACACGCATTCTTATATCCATTCGGACACGCCACGGTGCAACAGCGTGTGACCGCGGGGGAAAAGAAAAAACTGCCTCCCTTTCCTCCCCCCTCTGCTCCTGTCTTGGAATGCCTTTGGGCCCCGCCTGCCTCCTCCCCAGTCTTTGGCGGCATTGGCTGCACGCCAACACATCTCCGAAACCTTACTTTTTTCCTCAACACTAGAAATTGTTTTCCTATCTCGCTCCACCTTTTTCGACACCCATGACGCCGCGCCGGTCTTTGATTGCACGCTTATTTCCTCGTTTCCTTGTCTAATCTACAGAGAGCAGTAGCTACTAATTTTCTACGAGATAAGGAGGTTAACTGCGCTTTCGTGCTTGGTATTAAAAAATAAAATGTTGTATCAACGTTGTATTTTCATCCGAATACCTATGAAAATAAAATATAGAACATGAAAATTTAGATTACATTTAGATTTAGTGGATTTACAATGTTACAATCCAACGAAGTTATAATCAGAGAATTATAAAATTCAATTTTATATAATCTCCATAAGACTTAAATCTGCATGTAGAATGAAAAAATGGGTCCATTATTCACCTCGGAATTAAGTGTAGAAGATAGAACCACTAAACAAGGAAACAATTGGTGAATTTATTCTGGCATTGAGATAACGCTTACTTTCTTCCTCTCGTTACCGTATCAATAGCTATCCGCAGCATCAAATGGAAATTATTCGTATAATCTAATATATGCATAATTCTAATATCTAGTCTACCGAGAGCTGGAGCACCTAATTTTCTACGATATAAGGCGCCTAACTGAGCTTTCGTGCTTACAATTAGTATTGAAAAATAAAGTGTTGTGTCATCGGTGCATTTGTTTTAAAATACCTATGAAAACAAAATTTATCACAGTTGAATGGAGAAACTTACAATCCAACAAAGTTAAAATCAATGAAATATAAAATGCGAATAATTGTATATGTATTCCACACGACTTATTTCTCAATAACAGATTCATCAATCGTCTCAGGATTTAGTTTCAAGTCGGTTTCAGGTAGATTCAGGACTATACGAGGAAACAAGGCAGGCTGCGTTGGTGCATTTATTCTGGCTTAGAGATAACGCTTACTTTGATTCTCTCGTAACCGTATCAATAGCTACCCACAACATAAAATGGAAATTGTTCGTAACATCTAATTCATGCATGAATGAATAACTTAAGAAGACTCTTTACGAGAATGAACAACTGAAGTGACATATTTTATCCCTTATAACTAAGCAGCAACAGTTTGTAAAGTATTTTCATTGCTACTACATCCTTTTTGAATGCTCACACCGTCCCGTTTTCTTTCCAGGACTGAGATACGTTTACTCACACTAAAGGAATATCATTAATCAATTTTCAGTGTTAAACACTTGTTGAGAAAATTTATTCAACATATTTATTTTATTTTCTACCCCCACCCACCAAAATCCTCAGAATTTTGAAACAAAGAAGCCAACTGAGCTATCAGACTCATAAATATTCTTGCTGATAGAGCACTGCGGCTCGTCAAAACAGAAAAACAGGTGGCGAGACCGCCAGAATATTTGGCACCGCCGCCGCGTCGGCAACAATAAAGCGCGAGCACGTCATCAGAGCCCTCGGAGTAATGGAATAAAGGCTGAGCAATGGCGAGGAAGGAAATAACCGTGTTTTAAGAGTAACTGCGTCACACCTATCTAATGGAATAATGAATCACGGGTTTGAGTCAAAGAGTTGATGTCATAGCTTCTTACGCGAATGGGAATTAATTAATAGTGTACTGTAGCTAATTTCTACTTTTAAATGCTAATTTCTAGTTTGTTCCACACCAGTATTTATGCATGCATAATTTTTCGACTCAACCCTCGTGAGCATTGTCAGTGTTATTTTCTCCGCCAATGAGTATTTTGTAGAGTAAGATTACGCCACATATAAAATTACCAGAATTACCTTTAAACCTATATTCTTGGCTAATTACAGGAAACCTTTGCCAGAAAATGGAAAAAGACCAATCTATTATACTCATAAATCCTCCTGGCGATAGAAAATCGCGGCTTGTTAGAACAGATAATCGTTTAAAACATAATTTAAAATTCTGTGGAATTAACCATGGTTAATGTCTCTCGCTGTCAAAAAAAGGCGAATTGACACAGCACAGAAAATATATTTGGCCAGAACTGATGCACATTTTAGTACCACTGAAAGTTGCTCACACTAATTCGACAGGTAATATGTAGATCCAAAAATGAAGTTAAGTCGAACGTATGAGAAAACATCTACTTCTCAGGGTACTAACCCTCCCGAGCAACACCGGTTGGCCTGCTAGTATAACAGAAATAAAACAAAAAGACAGGGCGGAAAGATGAAGGGAAATATTCCAGAGAAATAACGGTTTTCTTGTGCGAATCTGCGATTCGCGTGACGATATGAGAAAACCTGCGTGGAGAGGTGAGGGGAAGGAGTGGGATGGGTTGAGGAGCGGCGATGAAAGGGACGCAGTGAAAGAAATATATCTGATGAGCGGAGAGACATTTCACAGAGCGGATGCCACGGGTGTGGGACCTCGGAGAAGAGGTCACCTGATGGGTCTCATTACGAAGACCGGAAGAATATACGCAGTTGTGAATGAATCCTTGCGTTTGAGCACTGGTCCAAGCGTCAGAGTGAACGAGACCGATTATCGGCTACGACGCACGGCAGTAAGATTTAAATGGTGTTATTCCGAGACCAGGTGATGGGTCTAAGGGGCTGACTACAACGATAGGATAGGCTTCATTGCTATCCCTTTATATTTTAAAATTTATTTCCATTAGCTTTCAAAGGATCCAGAAAAGTATCAAGTTTCAATAAAATCCAAACATATACATTTTACCCATATGCTAGCTTTTTTCCATTTCTCTTAATAACACTGAAGTCGGGATTTTAAACGTTTACCTTTCTGCTTTTAGTACTACGCAGTCACCTGGGGAGATATAGCGCTAATTTATACTTGAGGTGTAAACATAGTACATTTTTAATCAAGTTTTACTTTATGGACCCACTCAAACGGAATTAATATGGATTTCCCATTATATCTACTACCTATCCAAGAGAATGGCAATGTGAGAATAAAATTAAAATATCCTTAGACACCGTTTCATAAACTATCTTATGACAAATTACTCGTTGAAATATAACACGGCAAGCGAAAGGGTATTTTCATTCCATTAATATATCCCTGTTTGGAGGAGAAAATGAGATAGATTCTAGTTTGATGTAATAATGGCAAACAAGCAAAGAAGAAATATGCATACCCTAAAATGTACACACCTACATTTACGTGCAGATGATTCGAAAACATGCATTACTTAAGAAATTTCCATAAACAGAGGCAATATATTATTATTTAATCACTTCCAATTATTTATTCATTCTTTCTCCCCTCCTTTGTCGCTCGGCGAAATATGTTGGTTATTGATATCATTTTTGGTGGATACAGATATAATTTTCACTGTAACTAAGCATAAAATAGCACTAATAAGAAGAGTTCATTGAGTACTTTCGGCCTCAGCACTCGTGAAAACTCGTGGTTGATTAAAAAACTAAACGATTTTCACTTAAATTTATCATAAATAATGGACGATGAGGTCCTCAAACAACAAATATCATCAGGGCTAAGAAAAACTTGAAAAAAAATGCGTAAAATATTTAATTTTTCAAATCGGAAAGGTGTTTTCATTGCTTTCTACCTTCAGGAAGGCAGAGAGGATTAGGGATTCGATATTGGATGATGCGGACAAGCGTTCTCCCCACCTCACTCCGTCACCATTTCCTCTCCTCCCAATCCCTTTTGCCTTTAACACACTCAGCCATAAAACGATAGTAATAGGCGAGGGCTGTTGACATGAATCATTGCAAATGTACCTCGACCGACCGCGGTCGCCGCCGCCCGACTCGCCGGTGCTCGAGAGCGGCTGGAGGAGGAAAAGGACGACAGAAATTTCCTCAAACACTCGCGCGTGTTGGAGCGTTATACACGGATGATGTAAGACTTCATCCGTGTCCCAATTACTCCGATCCGCGGCGATGAAAATACCGTAATAAATACGACGACGGGGAGAGGCGGTGAAAGGTTTGGAATGGTTTCCTCACGGGCAGCTTTTTCGAGGAGGGCCTGAAAGACTGAGGTAGGACGAGGGGGGCGATCATGGGAGGCGACTTACTTGGGGAGCAGTGGGAGTGAGGGGATTGCGAACTGGTGAAATCCCTCGGGAAGCGTACCATTTGATTTTATTTACGAGGAAAGGCGGACATTATTTCAAGGCGAGAGAGAGAGAGCCTCTTCTATTTCGAGCGCTCTAGCCGAAATTTTGCAAGCTTCATTGTTCCTTTTCCATCTTCCATATCTTTCCTCTTACTATTGAAGTTAATTCCGGGGTTATAACTGCATATTTATCCAACGTATACATTTTCCTCTCTTCCAAAAGGTTTCTCGGTGGAGAATCACGAAGGTTAACAAGACCATGAGAAGGAACACTGCTTCCTCTATCCATTCCACCTATGAGTAACGTTACGATGCGATGCACTCAGTCTAAACGTGTACTATAGCTCAGATTTACTTATCCATTCATGATACAGCATTCACCTACAGGATACTCTTTAGACGGCTTATCATTTTTACGCATAAAATTTGTTATTACTAAGAAAATCTTCGCATGTAGGAGAGAAATATAGGCAAAAAATAAGCTTTGCGCTTGTACACAACATCTTTCGAAGCAATCAGAATAAAGAAATTTTTTAATCGTAAAGGGAAAGATGTTACCTGTATTCTGTTGTCGCATTGAAATTTACCTAATACAACCTGCTTAGTTTCACTTAACTCCCAGTGGCTAATGAAAGACAATAGAAATATTACAATTAACCACAAATGAATATACGTAGAGGCATTTGAATCCATGATTAATTAGTAAAGAGTTTCATAGTATATATTTTACCTTAATTCATTATTGCAGGTGGGTAAAATTTGAAGCATGGAGGAATATTATGATGAACTTACGAGAAAAAAACTCAGCCAACTCAAGGTGATTATGATTGATATTGGTTGAAGACAATTGGGTACCACTAACTCATCGGTAATGATAATTTCGATTGCTATAATATGTACATAGATAAAATAATGATTAAAGCCAGAATCGAATTTGTTAAAGCCCTCATTGCCCCCCTTCGTCCACGGAACTCCGAGAGAAGTTGATTCGTGGGATCGCAATAAACGAACTGGAAAAGCCGACAGCTCGCTAGAGCAAGGAGATAGTGATGCAGAGGGCAATGAAAAAAATAAGGAAAATATGAGGGTTCAGCAGAGAAAATAAAACGATTTATTTAACGTTTTCTTCACAGTTAAACCGTAGGGACGGGCTGGCAATAGATGTAGTAACGTGGGAATGGGGGCAAGTTGAAGGGAAGAATGAATCTGGCCATCTGGCATTTTCCGGGGCCTGCAAGAGAGTGCGCCATACCGTCGGAGTGAGCCTTGCTTCCTATCCGCATATCGTCTACCAGCATTTTTTTATTATTTTGACCAAAGGCCAGATACACAAGTCCCTCTCCACTCCAAGTCCAAAGCAGAACCACTAACAGGCGGTAAAAAATATATGAATCACTGCGTAACTTCAGCATAGTGCCACCCGAAAGCGCGACCGTCCAGTAAGTACCATTGACATGCCTCCAAAATAAAAATTACGAGAATGGAGATGGTGGCAATAGTTATATAGATGAGCGAGTCGATTTTGAAATCCTTCTGTGGGCAGACGAATGATCTCCTCACAAGACCACCATGAATTCTATTGATTACATAACTTGAAATCATTCTTTATGGTGATAGATTGAAAATAATGTTAATGAGTAATTATTAGTAATGTACGAGGGTGATTTGAAAAGTTCTCGGAATGGAATAGAAAAAATGTTCTTACATCACTGCAACTTATTTTATTTTTCGATATAGTCTCCTTGTAGATTACTACATTTCGTCCAACGATATTCTAGTGCCTTGATCCCATCTAGAAAATAAGATTTCTCTAGGCCTGCAAAATAGTTGTGAACTCCAGCTATCAGTTCTTCATTTGAAGTAAATCATTTTATCCACCAGGTCCACCATCAAAAAATTTCAATTTTAGGAAGAGATGGAAGTCCGACGGAGGCACATCAGGTGAATAAAATGGAAGTGGCAACAATTAATACCATAGTTCGTGCTATTTTGCCATGGCGACAGCACATGTGTGCAGGTGCGCATTTCATTGATGAAAGATGACATTCTTCCTTGCTAAACCTGGCCTTTTTTCGAGTTTATTTTGTTGAAATCAGTCCAAGAGGTTAGCATAGTATTGTCTAGTAATATTTTGCCTTGTGGGGAGACAATATATACACAATCCCCTTCACATCCAAGAACACTGATGCCATTACCTTTCCAGTCGAAAGAATTGTATTTGCTTTCTTTGGTGGTGGATAATCATCATATCTCCACAGCTTTGGTTGTTTTTTTGTCTCTGGGGAATAGTAATGGAGCAAAAAAAACTTGTTCGTTTTCCCTAAAACGGGTCAAACATTGTTCCGATATGTCCATTCTCATGCGTTTTTGACCCAGCTTCAAGAGTCGCGGCACTCATCTTGCAGATAATTTATTCATTTCTAATTTTTCCGTTAAAATATAATAATCCCTTTTATATGACATCTGGCAAGCAAGAGCAATTTCACCCACTTTCAATCGGCGATCCTCCATTACCATTTTGGGCACTTTTGCAAGGATTTCTGGAGTAGTGACACTTCTTGGCCGACCTTTGCACGGACCATCATCTAAGCTCCCCCGACCAAATTTAAATTCTTTTGTCCTCTTGGCAACAGTTGGCTATGAAGCAGCAGTTCTTTTCCACGAGCATTGACGTGGCATGTGTTTACAACGAACAGTCCTATGGATATCACGGGAAAAGTTCGTTCCACTAGCGCCGAAAACTCGTGGTGATTCCGAGAACTTTTCAAACCACCCTCGTATATACTATTTTTAATGATACATATATAATTAAAAATAAAATAAATAATTTTCCACGCCATTAAGTATAGTAAGTAGCATGATATTACCAATCATTCATTCTGTGATTCAACCTGGAGGTTGGTTTGGATAGGTGAGGGTAGATCCCACCCCAGATAGCACTAGGCGTAAAAGTTGCATACATTCTGGGAAGAGGGGTCCGTACCCTTCCTTGAGCCACCTCACACTTCGATTTATTCTGGAGGCGTTTGAAAGCTTTACCCGGTACCCTTTGTTACTACCTGAATACAACTAAAAATCATTTAACATACTGGTATCATTCATGCTTTTATGATACGTTTTCAACCATTTATGCGCTCTTGGGAAGAATGAAGGATCTACTATGGTAGCTTATAATAGTAATAAATAAATTATTTATTTACTCCCAAAATTTTAATTGTATAAACTAGTCAAAGCAGAGGAGAGGGATCATTAGGTGACCTAACAGGTTATGAGACCAGAATTGAGCCACCAGCAAATGACACAAATGTATACCACAAAAATAAACAAAGTAACTATTATGTAAGTATTGAAGAAAGATGTAGTGCTTTCCCGGCGAATAGACTTCGTAAAATGTTCTCGGGATCTCCACCGGGTCAGGAACTGCATAACTGCCGACGTTTCGATGTCTCGCTCGATACTCACAGCCCTGAAGAAGTTGGCTGAGTAGGACATCGAAACGCCGGCTGTTATGCAGTTCCTGACCCGGTACCGATTTCCAGAACATTTTACAAAATATTTAACTATTGCTTCAAATAAATAACATTTAAAAATGTTCAATCATTTAATTACATGATTGATAGTGGCGCAAAAAAGGGTTATCAGGGTTATAACGCGATCGTATAGGAAAAGCCACTCATTCCCTCTGGCCAGAAAATTAAATATCCTCCCATTAAGGCATCTATTCATTTATAAAGTCCTTAGAGTTTTCTATAACCGTAGCGGTGAAAAGGCCAGACCACAAACTAATTTCATCAGATCTTGGAGAAACTTTAATATACCCAGGCCGACTACCGAATTTTATAGACAGTCATACCAATACTTGGGGCCAAAATTATGTATTATGTTGGCAAAAAATGTGGCAAAGAAGGAGAAAAGATGGGGTTTTACATCCGCAGTTAAAAAATGGCTTATGTAGTATGAGGAAGTAGAGTTTCTGCTAAGAAAGGTGGTATAAAACGTTTTCAATTAAAGGTATTTGTATGTATGTAATTCTTATGCGTTATGTAAGAAAGTTAGTTATCCATGTGTAAATTACTGGAAATTCACAATCGAATGTAATCGGTAAGAAAACAAATCACTGAATTAAACGAAATAAATTTATTTTTCATGCATGTTAGCACCATTCATGATTTAAACAGTGTATCACGGTAGCCCCAAAACTATTCCGCAAAGGGATACCTATACATTCCACAATTATTAAAGGGTTTTTCGATGTAATGTATTTGAATATGAGTGGAAGAAAATTATATTATATATTATTTTATTAATTAGAGACCATATGGACTTATGGCAATTTTCCCATGGCCATAAAGACCCCCACGGGGCCGCTAGATCGCCGCGGCATCTCCCCCCTCGTCTCCCGAAGTCCTACTCCGCATCTGCTTAATGTGCCGTGCCGGAGGCGCGGACGCAGAGTCGGCGATAGAAGGGTGGTGCGGAGTAGGGCGGGAAAAGGATTCGGGTGTGGGCGGAGCGAAAAGAGGCGAAGGGCGAGAGAGAATTTTCGAGATGCAGGTGGATTATAAGGGCTAATTGGATAACGAGATATCCGCAGCTGATAAATGTTAGCGAGCGCGCTTCTCTCGGGCAAGGAAAGCGGCCAAAGAGGATGGCTAATGTCAGCGCTTGCTCTTGAAACGACTTACAAAGGGAAAATATCCGCCCGGTTACGTGGCGGCGATAAAATCTGCCGCTCTGAATCACTTATCCGTTTCGGAAGGTACTTGAGATAAAAATATTCCGACAAATATGATCCGACTTAATGCTCAATTCACAAATTGTATGTATTAATGAGATAATATTTCACGCCTAGAAGGTCGCGAAGGACTTTCCACGACTTGGTAAATAATATGTAAGTTTTTCAGTTGTAAGAGGTGTTCAATATCTTGGTCAAAATTTATGAAAATTACATAAATGCCTATTGTTACTTACTTTTTTGGTTTAAAAGTAAATTCATCCCGAATTAATTTCATTCACCACGAACATAAATTATTAAAAAGTTACGTTATCAAGGAAAAAGCAATAAAAATATTTAGAATAATTTAGCAAAAAAGTTAGTTTTATTTCAAACGATCTATTGGTGTTTTTCCTTGGCATTTGATGATATCCGCGAACAGTGACAGTGATTATGAGTAGCTATTGGTACCTAAAACCATTATTAACATACCCATTGGACAGAATTATAATTACTCGTATACTGCGAATTCAAATGAAAATGGAGCTTATCATGTGAAACTATACCACAAAATCCATGATAAACCACGCAAATTTATCCATTTAATGTAAGGTATAAATATCTCTCCAATTCACTCTCCATCTGACGATCAGAAGCAAGCAATTGTTTGTCTTTTAAAAATATGCGTTCCATTCATTACATTCCACTTGGCTGTACGATCAAGAGGTTCTCTCGGTAATTATTCCCATTATAAATACGAGACAAAAAGAATTAATAAATGGGAGGAAACAACCGTTGGTATCACCGGCCTAATGAATCACTTTGACCATTCCTTAGATCGTTATTTAGAACTTCTCTGAGTAGCTCCCTCCCCAAGGATTCCCTCTTTATCCTACTTCCTTCATCTTCTCTCCCTCTTTCTCTTATACCAGTCCACCTGCTTCGAAGCCCAGTTTAAACTCTCCCATTAATTGCCTGTGGCGGTCTGTGTCGCTGTAGCAGCACAATGGGATTAACTCAACCTAGCACTCCTGCGGGAAAATGTGTCTCGTGCGAGAGGGGGAGGTTGTCTGCGTGAAGGACTACTTCCATGGCCTCCTCACGCGAAAAAATTCTCCCTCACATTCATGAAAGCCGCCCATTCGAAGCGTCAAAAGTCGTGGATACCTTTCACGCATTTTCTTGGAGCTGATTTTTTGCCTGGAAGCAGGGAAGCACCAAAATTTCAACCCCGCAACACATGAAAATGTTCGAGTTCCAAAAAGGTCGATTCGACTGATTGAGTAAATCATTTCTTCTCCACGCAGATAATTGCCAAGATATTAAATCGAAAAATCGATTTTGGATGTATATTTTACTTTTTTTAAACTCGTGTTTTGGTTTTCCTGTCCACAAATACGGTAACATGAGTTAATTAGTAGTTCAACTTAAAAATTTTGAGCGACGCATGCCGAATTTTGGTTTTCTATGCTATGTAACTAGATCTAATATCATACACGTGAATTAAATGTGTCATTTCACGCAAATTTAAAAAAATAGTGCAACATACAACACGCTACGAACCGGAAATAATTCATATCTCGATATTTTTTCAAGATAATTGTAAAGCAACACTGATACTTTCTTTACAATAAATAGGGAAGTATCTCTGACTTTGTTTGACGGCAAGTGGCCTCATGTGTGGGCGACTAAATAGTTTAAACATAAACGAGCTCTCTTAACAAC
Source organism: Ischnura elegans (assembly GCF_921293095.1). Lineage (NCBI taxonomy): Eukaryota > Metazoa > Arthropoda > Insecta > Odonata > Coenagrionidae > Ischnura > Ischnura elegans. The sequence goes on from NC_060248.1 coordinate 56,200,424, forward strand.
AAGATATCCATTTAAACAATGTAAACACTGGCAAATAGGATAAATTATTTTATAGTAAACTGAATAAAATAGTGGTATGTTTTGCTACTTCATGACAAATTTACGTGCCATCAAGGAAGAGGCGCAAAAGATATCTTTGACATATAATGCTTTAGATGGGAGGTATGATATCCAGAATATGATAAACAAAGCAAAAAATATTATTCTTTGATACTTCACAGCTCTTTTAATCCAAAAAAGCATTTTTTTTTAATGTTATAGAATCCTCATTTTTTTGAGAAAAAAATGTGTTTTATCTCATGTCACAGAAGCCACAACGAATTGCGAAGTAAAACGGCAAGGCTGGAGGAAATAAAACGTCGAGGGCTCATTAAGTTACCACGCATTCGCTCGAGCCTCCAAATTATTTCTCTCGGAGCTCGCTCGCGGGAAATCCTATAATTCCCAGCATTACTTTTTCCCTCGGAAAAGGCGACAATGTTAAAAGGAAAGGAAAAAAAAGTAATCCAAGAGGCGCCTCAAACGAGCATTAACCCACTTCTGTTTCCGCATGACACCTTCCTCTACCAACGCCCCTCACCCCCAAGAAACTCCTTATCACCCCTCCCACATATACCCCCTCCAACCCCACCCACCGACTCTCCGAGACGCCACCCCTCCTCCCCCACTCTCTCTCTCCCTGACTGAGCTTCCTTTTTCCGTTTCAGAGGTGCGGAAGCGGGAAGGCGATCCACGGACGGCTCTAAACACGCCACCAAGGTGAGAAGTAAGTAGTGGTAGTAGTTGAAGCGGCCAAGAACGTTAGAACGTTGGGGAAGGGAAGGAAGCGACACAGAAGAAAAACATCAGTACCCACTTCAGTGAGTGACATGTGGCTCATTTTCTCTCGTATAGATCAGTTTTTTTTACTACGATTAGCATATCAAACTGCAATTAGTTTATTAAGCTGCGATAAGTATAATGCTATAATTAACCGAAAAAAGTGAATTGCGAAGGAAACTCTGAATCTAAAACTACGTTTTTATTCACAGCAATCACTGCATTGTACTGCTGAGAGTAAAGAAAACTAGAAATAATATTTTTCGAACGCAATTATTTCAAAGGAATCAGTTTTTTTGCAATGCTGTAAAATAAATGGAATATTTATAGCGCATATATTTCTATATAAACTTAATAAAAAATCAAAATTCGTGAAAATCGCAAAAAAATTCATCATGTCAAATTAAACAAAGCCACGGACTAAGGTCGTGGATTCGAGACGTAGGCATTATCATCAGTGATACGTGAAAATCGCGTATACGATAAATACGATATTGATGCGATACACGTGAATAAATGCGACATAGGCGCGATTACTGGACTTTTATGACATTAAGACCGCTGATTTTCCTTTTCGATGGCAAAATTCATAAATTTAGTGCCGAGCCTGCCCCTCGTTGCGCCACTGGACGTTGGCCCTTACCGCTTCAAAGATGGTTACATGTATTTTCATCGGAAGCTACTAGAGAGGTTGAGAGGGAACCCAGGTAGCTTCTGCTATGTTAAGCAAATATGTCTTACCATCTGCCTGTAGGAAAAACTGCGTTTGGTGATGCTGAACTCCACAGAATCTGGACAGAGGTTTGCAGAGAGTTTTTTCAGCCAGTACAATCTAGTTGTGACTGACAGGCGCAACCGGTTGAATGAAGAGAGTTTTGAAACTGGTTCAATGTTGATGTTCAACTAGCGTAAATGATATTCAGGCTACTAATATCAATTTTAATTATTTACTTTATGTCTTATTCCTTAATTTTTATTATTGTTGTACCCCATAATTATTTAAACTATTCCGTATTTTCAAATAACTTATGTTTAATCACACTTTTTCGTCAACTACTAGTGCTACATGATGAAAATCAAGAAAATATAGATGCTACTAAATGCTGTAAACTGTAATTGAAAGGGATGTAAAATTTAAATGAAAATGCTATTTTCACGTATCTCTGATCATCATATGTTTTTGAAAATGGCATTCCGTACCGAATCCAGAACCACCATCGAAATCATGTGACATTGATATTCAGCTTATTAAAACAACTTGTCTGTTTCCACAATCTTTTATTTTCACCGACCATGGTTTCGGCAACTTGTGCAATTGTCAAGGTTGATTGTGATATTTTGTAAGATTGCATGGTGTTCCGTAAATTCACGTAAAAGTAAGGACAGGCAAATATACACAGACAAACCGAATGCAATAGTGCCTTTTTCCGATACATGAGGAAATGCGCCAAAAGGTCACGAGAGAAGGACACTTTCAGATAAAATGGTTCTGGAGACAGCAGTGCACAGTACTCGTGTTTACCGACCAAATTCTCAGTTTGATGACCCAACTATTCCGTCATACGTTTTATGTCATGCGCGAGGCAAACTCAGAACTTTGTCATAATGCCATAACCTTCGCCTTGCTTCTTGAAGGTGATGAAATCACTGCACAACTAGCATCATGCAGACATATAATAACAAGCCATTACATAAAGGTCAGAATAGCATAAAATAGAATTGAATATAAATTCTTGCATATATATTTCAGCTCGATACACATTGATTCTCAAAGAAGTTAAATTATCATGAACAACAACAACCCTTCAATGAAGTTTTCTACACTTATAGAACCAAGAACCTTCTTGGTTAAATATGTATAAAAAATCTTTAAAAAAATACTGAACTGGATTTTAAATCTGAATGGAGTTCAGTATTTTTTTTAAGATTTTTTAATTCGGTAGAAATACTATTCCACGATCTGCCCCCAGCAACACAGAGATTAAGTTAAGATCGATTAAGTTGAGGTTTGCAGAGGAGAAGAAGAGGAAGACAGAGAGATTTGGAGCGACCCAAAATAGTTTATGCAACAAAATTTTTTATTCGATAAAAAAATACTCGAAATGCAAAAAAATAAAAATTCAAGTGGAGGAAAAAAATAGCTAGAATAAATGCTTGAATCGCTATTAGTAAAAATATACAAATCCGCGCAAATTAATGTCTTAGGATAACCGCTTGCAACCACTCCACTTCTCTAAAATTTTTAAGAAATATCAACTGATTGATATGCTATCTTGATGATCGTGATCATGTCTTTCCAATTCTACCAGTCTTACAGAAAAGTCTTTTACATAGGTCGATTTCTTCGTCCTTGACGATTAAAACTCTATATCCGATTTTATTCAAAATTGATTTTTGTATCACTCGAATTTCACGAGATGATCATGCTTATCTTCTGCAGTAAAATTAATATCAAAAGACCTTATATTTTGCAACTGCTTCTTTTAATCCATTTTAAAATTACTTTATTATTTAAAATAAAAGTTTAAATACGTCTTTTTATCAACTTATTTACCTAATTGGCTACACATTATGTAATTTAACTTACTCTCAATACTTTTGTTTTAACTTTGCTTTTAGCTACTAATTTTTTCACTAGCTTTCATGGATAATTGTCAGATTAATTTGCCTTCCTGAACAGTGTTGTTTTCGACAGTACGCAGTGAAAGGACTTGACCAGCTCAAGCCATCAACATTGGTTTGATACATTACCTGAATAACAACACGTGAGTAATTTCAACCTTAATAGAACATCAAGCATATGTTAAACTCTATATACCTATGTAACAATGTTGAACTATATTATGAGCTCAAGTAATGACAGAAATTCTCATTTGTAAAAGAGCCCTTGCTCAGAGAATGAGGGCTCCTCATATGGGCCAGGTTAAACAAGTAAAGACGAGACCGGTCGAGGTGAGATGATGCGAACTCTTAAACTATGCCGGAGGGGAGAATACAGAAACGAGAATTTACTGGGAAATCGGGGGCGTTTAAGAGAGCTCCTGGCATTTTTCGCACACTTGCGGAGGGCAGATGCGGAAATAAAACGAGAGATTTAGTCACCCGCCCATGTGTCTTCGAAGCCTAAGAAGTAACATCCACTCATCAAGAGTCGAGGGAGGATTTAGCGCGAGGAGAGAAAAGTGTGCAAAGGACTTGCTCGTGGAAACGCTTGTGATGTAACCTCCGCTTCATGAATCTCCTTTTCCTCCCTTCTGAGTTACGAAGTTTATTTCTGGTCGGCTTGGCTTAGCCGGCATTTTCAAAAGCCATCCAGAAGAAAGAGAATATATATATATGTAGATGGGGAGCGGAGTGAGAAAATATATCGTCAAATCCTTTTTCGCCGAGCGAAATCCTTCAAGCCGTTCGAAGCGGGGCTTCTTATTAAGAGAGAGGTAACCGCAGTGAACGAATATACATCAGGCCGCATGATTTATTGGGACGGCGGAGAGGTAGGAGTTGAGCTTTTCTCGTTAAGTTCCCGGAAGTAATCAATATGCTAAAATCACTCTTTTTACCTCGCAGCGAGAGGTTGAAATAATAAGTGGAAGACCATGTATAAGCAACGGTTTTTTCAAGAAACATCCGTGATGAGTCCTCGAGATGAGTGAGCATCGTGGCACGCATTTTAAATTTCTAGTTTCCTGGATTTGACAGATGTAACAAAAATAAGAAGGGAAGAATGAAAACAATTGAGTTTCATGGAGTATTTAATGGGCAATTACTTCAGATAAAGCAATGAGGAAAAAAGAGCGAATATAGTGGAATTGCGAAAAATATACATGTCAAAGGGATTTATTTATGTCATAATAAGCCATTTGGCAGAAACAAAACGTATATGTCTTTAATAGAATTTCTGAATTGAGGCATTTTCATTGGAACTTAGAAACCCTTTCTCAAACGCTCTGAGCTTTAATTTGCCTAGATAGTGGGAACAAATATGTGAGAATATTAATAAACTAATTTTAGCAATAAAAGACACTGTTACATTGAAAATATATTTTTTTAAATTCCGACCGGTTTTGGATGCTGCAGCTTTATCAAGTACGTAAAAAAGTTAAACTAAATTTAAACTGTTTGACTAACTACTGCGTGGAATTAAATTGCGAGAATAGCTATGGTGATTCCTTTTACGCTTCGTAGGCAATCATAAATGAAAATAAATTATATTCCTATCAAAAAGGCGATTCAGGACCTGTTAATAAAAAATAAACTTTTGACAGCGCAGAATGTGTTGGCCAATCGAAGAATTACTGACCCACTGAATACTTAGGGAACGGAGAAGAAACGGTAATCGATGAGGAAACGTCTCAAGCTACCTGAGTCAGCGTTTGTGCGGTAGCAGTTTAAATGGAAATGCAAAAATCAATAGTTAAAAAGAACTAACGGGGAGGAAAAAAAAACAATTCAGCGATAAACCCACTCATTGACGATTTCCGTAATATTAACCAACATCAAGGCATATTCAGTGAGCCTCGTGTATTTTTTCCTCAATTTTCAGAGAAAAAACTTGATAATATTCCCCCTTAAAAACATCCCTCCACTCGAGAGGAAAGGATGAAAGAAATAATCTACCCTCAGCAGGAGTCTCATCCTCTTCATCGACCTAATTTCTTCCCCGATTTTCTTCCTCAAGTCGTTTCCTCTCAACCTTCCTCACCCTTCCCCGCTCACCCCTTCAGCCAGAAGACTTAAACTCCAGGTTAGAGTCTTATGAACCTCCGCGCATATCGGATATCTCAAATTGAAAGGATCCCGTTCGCCGCGCCGCTATCAACGTTGCGTCTTTGTTTTACGTTCCTTTTTTATTTTTTTATTTTCTTTCCTTCATTTATTTTTTTTACCTCCACCTTTCCTTTTACCGTGTTCAGGACTCTTCGGCTCTTGACTTCAGAATTTCCATATAAATTGGTCGCCGCTATTTTCCCTACCGTACTCCACCCTCCCACTCCTAACCTATCCCTACTCTCTTCCCTCCCCCCGTTATCAGCTTCCAGTAGCTATTTGCTACTTGTTTTTCGATCCACCCCTCCCCCCATCTCTTTCTCTCCGCGACTAATTAGATCATTCAGAAAAAAAGAGGTATTTGGTTCATTTTTTCACCTAACCCGTGGAGGGGCGGATCAAAGTACGGGGAATCTGTTTTCATGGAATAAATTAAGAAAGAAAATAAAATCACCGATTGGTAATTTCTCGGAAAATAAAAAATTGCTTGCGGATCACTCACTCGAGCAAGACATGAATAGAATATGAGTTTTGGCAAGATATCAATTTTTTTATAGCTTAGGACCACTATCGAAAGAGAGATATCTATCATATGCGAATGATTAAATCGCAACATTAAATTGAATAAAAGAAGGGCATCACATTGTCCCCTAGAGAACTTGAGGACATAAAGTTATACACATAACGCATCTGTTATGGTTTAAAAATCAATTATAAGTGATAGCATTTAAATTTAAATCAGATTCCTGAGATAGAGAAAATTAAAAAAAGGGGAACATAATGCAAAAACACTCTGGAATTAAATAAATAACTGGATAAATGTTTCCATAATATATATTGAGTCCTAATAGGTGAGTTATATTTAATTTTAGCACGATAAGTTCAATTGAAAATTACAATGAAATTAAACTGTGCCTAGCTAAGTGATAATAATGTCATCACACTGAGATTTCGTTCCCAATGATAAACCTAAAGATAAAGGCAAAGATCCCCTTTTAAATAAAGTATTCGTTTTCCTAACCCACTGTTGAATAGAATCTACTTATGTAAAGAGGTTGGCAACTAAGAAGTAGTAAATAAATAAGATATGGCGTTGAATTTTATAACATAATCAACGTATACCAAATGATTATACGGCATTTTGAATTATATTTCTTCAGCCGTAAGTCAAAGGTCCGTAAATCAGTAGATCCATCTCATGAATATTCATCCAAAATCACCTTGCGCCTCTTCATCCACATTATTTTCGACAGAAAATGAGTTCAATCAAACAGCGAATGAATGGCAATCACACAAGCACGATTGAGCAGTCTACGAGTTTGGACTATTAAGCGATTAGCAGTGCGATAGGAATCACATAAATGAGATACCATCCCGTGAATGAGCTTTATAAATGAATCATATTTCGCCCCACTGAATATATGACTAGAGATCTAGTTTAATTTTTGCTCGATAAATGTTGAAACAAAGCCACCCATTGATGCTCCACTCTCTTCCAGGGCTTTAATGCCTTCAGAAACTGCAACCAGTCATCTTCAGCGAAAGCAAACTTGACGGCTCGCCCGTCAAAGAGCACATCCTCGGAGCGGAAGCGACGCATCACACGAGTTAACCTCGTAGTTCATTAAGACTGTCCGTCCGGGCAATAACACCGACAAAGATAAAAGCGATTACACGAGCGATGCGCGGAGCATTCAATATCCCCACGCACTCTCCGCGAATAGGGCTCGCGCCTTAATATTCCTGTTCAGACGCAAATGTTGAAGGGGAAACCGGAAGCGGAGGATACTCAAAAATAGCCGCAACCGGAGGAGAGAGAGAGGCAATAGTATCACTCTCGAGCATAGTAATGAGTCACGAAAAGAGAAGGAAAGCGATAAGGTCTCTCTTCAAAGGGTCCCTTTGTTGCGTTGAGTGGTGTCTAAAGTGTTGATTTTTTTTGAAGGAGCTGTGCGGATCCATCCGCATAGCGAGGGGACCTTATCTATCACTCACTCTCTCTCTCCTTGCCTCGAAAAGTGCAGTGGAATTCCCTTTATGGAGTTCCGAAGGTCTTTTACTGCACTCTTCCGATGCAGCGCCTGCATAGCGCCGGGCGTCACGTCTCGGCACACGCGGCGCGAGGTGAACGATCCTTACAAGCTATTACCATTAAAATTAAGTACGTGCGCATCCAATGTACCTGACCACTCCCCATCGCCGAAAACTCAACTTGTATTCATGTGTTAAAGCGTACCAGGCTTTGCTTTGCGGAAATTAGCAAGATCCAAGTAACAAAGAAAACTTACTGATTACATCATTAATAGTAGCGGGCGTATCTTGGCGGAAATCCTTTATTGTAGGCGTTGAAGGTATAAAAACTTTTCTTTTTCAACATGGTGATATATTTTGTCCGACCATGTTTTCGTTACAGCGTAGCATTTTCAAGGTTCCTCTTAACGTAACGCCATTGTTACTGATTACTTCAGTACAAAGCACTTAAGGGCGCTTTCATAATGTCTAGTTAAAAATTTTCAGTGTCTTAAAGACAATTTATGATTGCTTCCATGTTACTTCATTATTTTTACTAAACGCTATTAAACTACTTTGCTAGATTGTAGCTCTCAAATATACTCAAGTTTAGATTACGGCTTAATCATGTTCAGGGTAACGCTAACCAGACATTATAAAGCAAGACCATAGACGCTCAGCCTACCTCAGGTGGTAAAGGTTTTGTAAAACTTTGATATAGTAGATTATCCATATCAGTGTCTTTGTTCTATAGATGTATAGTTCATGGTGTGCTGCATACGTTTCAGGAGCTTAATCAATCCTCGTATACTTTTGTGCTTTTTCAGGATAGTTTTTCCAAGGAAATTTAATTAAATTATAGAATGGTGAACATAGAGAAATCTCGCTCCCAGATAAACACCCTCAAGATTAAATTTGACCTATTATGTAGGCGCATAAGGATAGATTGTAGATTCATCTGCTAATTCAGTTAATAATATTGCGAGTTTGAATGTAAAAAAACTTTTGAAACATTTCGAAATTTTGTAAGAAACCAATGAAGTGCATTTAAGTAGTACTTGATTGACGCCTTATAATAATGAAACTCTCCAAGGTCTCTCCCTCTAGTAAACTGAATGCGGAAATTTTATCTCCACATTTTATCAGTCAGCCAAAAGAGACTCCTTTCTAAAACAGCTATTCAACATTCCTTATGCCACTCAATCACTTTCCTAAATTTCCAAGAAATATTTGATTGGGTGTCGGAAACTGTTCAAGGTAATATTTCCTTGACATTTAAGCCCCCAAGGTAGTTGGATCAATCACGATCTGGTGAACTTGAGCAGTTAATGCTATCTCACGAAGCAGTTAACTCTGCTTATCTTTCACGGAGAATTCCAATTGAGATTTTTTCTACGATAGATCCGATCGAATGACTACCAAAACGTTACCACTCACGGAAAGAAGAAACCTGTTTAGGAAAAGTTAATGAGTTAAGAGAAATCTAAGAATATTTTTTGCCATATTTATATTTTACCTCGCTATCACCGGTTCAATGATCAACACATAATTAATGTTTCAAAGATTCACGATCCGTTCTGAAAAGAAAAAAATATATAGGCACTTATGTTTTTTCTGCCATACTTTTATTTTTTTATGTAATCAAACCAATAGCACGCTAATCCTCGTTTTATCGCAATTGAGCTTTAATTATGAATCCCATCATATGTTATCAATGCTGGACCATGTGCGTCAGGAATCTCGTGAACCTCAGACCTTTCCAGATGTTTCTCCTATTCTGTTACCCCATTCCCAAATGACCCAACGGCTGTTAAGCAAGAGGTTTCCAAGTTACACGATTCCCGGATTAATTACGGTCAATCGCACCAGCGTCACCGTGGGAAGAACTGTCCCGTAGGCCTAAAACCCGATTGGCTTAGCGGTCCAGTTGGACCCCGAAATTGACGATGAGGGGACCCGCCCGTCGCATAAGCCTATCATTGCCACACGTTCCGAAGATATCTCGGATGCTGGAAACGGCGATGCGGGAGAAGTTGTTTGGACGCCAGAGGTCGTTATCACGGTGACAAAATGACTGCCAGGAACAGGTACCAAAGGAACCCGAGTGGAAAGGTTTTTATTTTCATTCCAGGGAGATTTAGGAAAGGGATTAAATGGCTAAGTGGTCAGTAGACAGTTTTGGGGTTAAGCTCAGCCATTCGGGAATATTCATACCCACCCGAATTCACATTCAGGGGTCAGTAATGTAAGGAGAGGTATTCCATGCGTTACAGGCCTAGAAACAGGATTTTACATCCCTGATTTGGTCAGAATTACCATGATAAATTGATGCATTTTATACTGACACTGCGCTGTTGAATATCTACTAGCATAATATGTTCTTATTTCTTACTCCTTAAAAGGTAGAAGGACAGTTTTGGGATTAAACTTAGCTATTTGGGAGTATTCATACCCACCTGGAATTGCAGTTCAGTAGTTAGTAAATTAAGAAGAGGTATTCCGTGGTTTTTAGGCCTAGAAGCAAGATTTTACACCTATGACTTATTCAAATTTACCCTAATAAATTGATGCATCTAATTGCACAGCGCTGAAGGATTATTACTATTATATTTTCTTTTTTGTTACTGAGTGGTTGGAGGACAGCTTCGGAAATAAACTTAGCCATTTGGATATTTAAAAGCCAAAATACCCGACCGACATTTCCATTTAGCGGTCAGTAAAGCAAGGAGAAGTATTCCATAGGTTTCTGGTCTATTTCATGAAGTAGGATTTTAATCCATTGATTTAGTAAAAATTACCCTGAGGAATTGATGCTCCTTTTACTGACAATGCACAGGTGGATAACTCCTATAATATCTTCTTTTTTATTACTCTAAAACCACATGGATATTTGAAAAAGGGTCAAGTTCAACTACAGGAGTTTAATCAACTGCATACATAACATGTCGTTGCTTGAAAAGATAAGGATTAAAACTTTTCTAGTTTCATTCGAATAGTAGTGAAATAGTGCACTGAATATAGCACTGAACATAACAAAGGTTAATTCTTTTATTTTCAATGAGTTAAATAATTTTAGAAAGAGAATAAATCCTTAAAATCGGTTGCAAGCTCATGAATGTGACGCGCAGGTAAAATTACATCACGAAGCGAGCATGTTCTCCCATGCATTTCCGATACCGGAAAATCCACAAGAGTAAAAAATTCACGATGGGGAAATCACAAATCACTGCTGATGAGTGTGACCCTAGAAAAGGGACATGAAAGGCTATGTTAAATGGGAAAGGCCCAAAAAAGAGTCTAGTTATGTTGCTGCTTGAAAACATAAAGAATAAAACTTGCTAGATTCACTTGAATAGAAGTGAAATAGTGAAATGAGTTTACTACTAAATCTAAAAATATTTTCTTTTTTTCGTAAATAAAATCAATTTACAGAGAGAATAAAGCTTTATAATCGGCTGTAAGCTAAAAACGTAACACGTAGGGAAAATTATATCTCTAAACATTTTTCCCTCATGCACTTCCCATACCGAAATATCTACTAGAGTAAAAACTTCAAGAATCACTGCTGATGATAGTAAAGGGATGTGAAAGGCTAAGTTAAATGGAAAAGACCCAAAAAGGAGGCTAGTAATGTCGCCCTCCGATCATTACACCCGCATGCCCCTAATTTTCCCCGTTTCCTGCGTAATACCGAAAGACCTCATTTTAATCACCTCGCATGCTCTGGAGGCCATCCGGGCGCGCCGGTACCCCTTAAAAGGTCTTAGGACGAGGAGGTCTAAACGAGGGCTCTAACCACACACTTCCTTCCGACTCCAAAAACTCGTCCTTAATTACTTATGCGGCCCGATGGGTGGGTGCTTCCTGCTACAATGACTCCACCTCCCTCATTCTCACTTCCAGCAGTTATCGCGACAATCTGGGGCGATTTCTCGTTAACAAGGTAATTACTTACGGCGAGAGAGCTTGAGTTCCGATTCCTGTGTGGGGGTGCATTTTCAAACTCAGGAAGATAACACTATTCACTCGCGTTTTGAGTGAAAAGAATTTGAATGAGTGATTATTCACCGACAATGAAACAAAAAAACTATGATGCGAATTTTATTTTTGTTGGAAATAGGAGTTTACTTTGTCACTGAGAGGCATCTTTGTTATCGTGAATCTTATCCAAAATTAATTTCCACAATGCTGTAGGATTACTTTTAGTTTTGCTACTAACATATTAGAGGCTTCAGAAGTCAGATTTGGATTTCATTATCCCCAGAATCAGTGAACTAAGGTATATGAAACGCGAAGAATAAGTGGCAGCTAAGAATAAGAATTGGTTATAGCCTATGTACTAGTATAATGTATTGCGATAAAGTGTATCCCAAACAGGTGATATAGTGTTTAGTAGATTTTAGTAGATTTTAGAGATAAACATTGACAAACAGAATTGGGGTCGTAATATTAAAAATATGCAAACAACGAAGGATAAATAATTTTTGATTGAGCAAGAAAGCTTAGGTATACTTTAATAATTCAGAGCATAGTGATAAACCGTATCTATAACAGCAGTTGTAAATTATAACAGAAATAATATCCCTTTTCCGATAAATTTTTCGTGCCTAAACTATTTTGCGTATGACATTTAAAACAACGCTTGACAGAATTGCGCTACCTAATTAAGGGTTGTTTACACGCTGATTTTCTAATATTGTACTTATTTCTAGAAATATATAAGTATGTATAAAATTGTGTACCTGCTGAAAATAATTAAATTTAAAGTAAATCTGTACTCAAATATTTATTATAAATTATCACAGAGTAATTTAAGCACCACAGAAAAAGGTCATGCATATTGGGTATTTTTACCGTGTTAACCCCAACGTTTTATCTTGAATCAACAACATGATGTGTACATATTCGAACACAGGGGACTTTGCAGGGAATGAATAAAATATCTATGAGGCATTAAAAAACTAAACTATTTTTAAAAACTTCAGGCTCACCAAGTTATACACTGTAACAGCTCTGCAAAAATTCAATTACCTGAAAGAAAGAAATATAGTAGCTTTAGAAATTTTATACAGTGTAAAATTTATAGTAGTAAAAAATATAACCCTCTCAAATTGATTTTCGACGAGTTGACTTTGTTGAAGTTCATGGATAGTAATAATGCAAACAGTTGTAGTCATTTACCACATTTTTTTATTTTCTCGACTGGTTTCAATGCTTAAACATTATTAGACAGCTCTTGATAATGATGTGTAAGCATTGAAAACGAACGAGAAAACTAAAAAATGTGTGGAATATTACTACAGCTGTTTGAATATAATCTTCTGATAATTAGATACACTTTGAAGTACTTCGTTATAAATTTACTTGAGCGACTGCATTTTAAAAGGACCTTTTAAACATAAGTGAAAATGAAATGACAGTACATGCGACGTTTAAATGTTCATAAAGAATTACAACGATGCGGTAGAAAAGAAATGCTTCATCATTCTCAAAGTAAAGCAGTTTTTAGGTGAAAAAACCTGGCACAACTAATTCAAAAGAAAATCTTATGGATCGACGTACATGAAGCTAACAATTACCTTATCAGCACGATTAATAACATCGTGATAAAAATTACTGGAGTGAAACATCTGTCGACAAACTGCCCCTTATATTAATTTGATCGAATCAGAAAGTGGAGATATCAACTCACGCTTCGACGCTTTCGATATCAATCGGCTCACAACAATCTGTACCCCAATACCTTTAATTATTTTCAAAGCAGACCATTACGGACTTTATTCCGTACCCTCACCCATTGATGAAACTCAAAGAGCAGAGTTTTCAATTACAGGAACAGCACTTCAGAATTTTTCCTCTCATCGAATCTAAGCAGAATCATAATCCCAAACAGGAGATAAAAATACATTCCGATACTCGGAAATTACGCGATATTAAAAAAAAAGAAGACGAAGAAGCGTCATTCCGTGATGGATGGGAGGGTGCGAATTCATTTCCCTGCCAACCGGTGTCGCCGTCGTCGCCTCACGCGGATTCGCGCGACAGAAATGTGAAACTAACAAGCGTGAACACGGCTCGAGGAGAACCTGGAGGGGAATGAGATAAGAGAAAGAAAGAGATGGCAAGAGATGACGGTTGGGAATTTTCGGATTCGTTAAAAAATCTTTTTCATCCCCAAGCACTCATCTCCCTTGCGGTGCGCCCGAGAGAGTAGTGAAAAAAATAAACCGACACACTACTACCACCAGGCACAAGAAACGTGAAAAAAATAAATGAACGGCACGAAAAAAACGAGGGGGAATATCTACCGATGCAGTTTTAAAAAAGTAACGAGCAGATGGGAATGAGAGGGGGTAAGGAGTGTATTTATATTTTTTTTGAGAGGTTGGGATTATTGGGAAGGGGCCTACATAGATTCGGGAGGATAAGGAGGTGGTTCAGGGCAACTGAGAAATGTGTTGAAAAAGCGGGGAGGGGAGACACATAACAAGTGAATGGTGGAATGCGTTCCTTGGTGTGAAGGGAGGAGACATGTTGAGTGGGGGTTCGTAGGGGGGGGGTAATAGGTGGCAGCACACTCGTGTCGCCCTCTCCTGCTTCGGGTTGACACCCGATTTGAATACCCGATGAATGAAGGACTGACGACGCCAAAGAAATGGTAATTAGTGGGGGCGGTGCGGCGGCAAGAGCAGAGGCGGCGGAGGATCTGTGGAGAGGAGGGCGAAGGGGGCGAGGAGTCGTGGGGAGCAAGAGGGGAAGGGGTAAGTTAAAAAAAGACGTTGAGGAGCGGCGAAGGAAATGCAGCGAGGTAGGAGGGAGCGGTGGGGATGGGAACGACCCTCTCAATCACGCCACCAGATCGTACTTTGTTTTTTTCGGTCTAAAAAAATAAACAGTCGGCCTTCTTTTATGATCCTCACTTCTCCCTTTATAATCCAGCACTTTGAGTTTTAAGATTTCATTCAGCTCCAAATTTTAACTGAAGGAATAAATATGCAGACTAACTGAGAATCGTAGAACTATTTAAGTCAAGCATCTCCATTACCTCGAGTGAAACATTATGCATTTTTGTCAACATAAGGGCGAAGATGGCTCAAAAGGATTTAATAAACAAAAATTGTATCAGGAATTGCTAAAAGTCTCACAACTTAGAATTCAACAGACAAAGTAATTTTGCATTGTTATTTACATGATGGTCACAACCGACTTAAATGTCTTCAGATAAATTTCAAGAAGTGAAGAGTAGAGTAACCTCAAACAGTTAAATATCAGAGGAAACCAGTTGTGATCATAATATCAATAACAGGTGAAAACTTGCAAGCGCTGCATTTACTATCACACTATCTATCTTTCTTTAATTCACTCTGATCCAAGTCTGATCATAGAATAATTGAAAAGTTTATTCAAGGAGTTTAATCGCGGACTAGCCGGCGGCGAACCTTTACAGAGCCGTGATTGGAACCCGGATTTTCCGTAGAATAAGAAGATGCATTGTTAGTTGTAGTGGTGTAACACCTAGAAAATATGGGAGAGCCGAGTTCGAATCTCGGCCTAGGCGAACGATTTTTCCTCCCCCGAACTTTCGCATTGTATTCAAAAACAGCAACTAAATCTCAAACAAGCCTAACTTAACCCTTTATAACCCTATGTTGCTTCTAAGCAACATTAATAATGTTAAAACTTTCAGCTCTATTTAGGAGATATCTAAACTAAATATTATTCTGTAGTGTAAATTTTAATGACGAAATATTTAGCTGCCAGGATAATTATCGTTGAGTGTAAGATTTTCAAGTTTTCAGAATGAAAAATCTTGAAATTTGATTTCTCCCAGAAACAGCTCTGGGTTAGAAAGGGTTGATGTCGAAATGCAAGGCTGGACGCATGAACATATGGCGTCGAGAGTTACCGATTATAAGTTTAAAAAAAATACTCCTTCCCCAACATAAGAGGTGTCGTGAGTGTGAGGCATCCTGCGATGTTAAATAGAGGGGTCGGAGATGGAGTGACAGCGTGGTGGGGTAGATACGGCACTCGGAGAAGGAGATAAGATCGGTGGGAGGGCTCGGAAAACTTCCCTCTCAATCACGCTAGCCATTCTCTTTTTCATCTCGGCGTCCACTTTTTTTTTCTTTGCATTCTCATTTCCTCTCCGCTTTTAAGTTTTTGTAACGCGCTGATTCTGGTCGGAGAGTAAGGGTGGTGAGGAGAAAAGTGCTAACTGACTTGACTGGTGGGGAGTGTTTATCGCGAAGGGAGGAGTTTGTGCACCAGCTGCGCTAAAGCGCGATTCCGAAGGAGGTGGAGAAAATTGGATTTAATTTATTCTGGAATCAATTATCAACGATGAAATTGTCGTGATCCGAAATAAAAGTATGGAAATCGATAGCCAATTTTATCGATTCTTTTCCTCGTGGATTTTTTATTCAAATTTTGATTGCCCTTCGTATTTTTTTGTGAAATGGCACCACTTAGAATATCATAGTAATTCTTAATTCTAAGGGTAGTAAATGTTTACTTCACTTTCAAGTTCTTTATGCATGAACAAGTAGTATTTTTCTTTTTTCGTCAGGAAAATATCAAATGACAAAAAGATTTCCATCAATCCGATAGTATAAGCATAGAGTAAATGTATATTTACATTATATACTTAGTGTATGGTATAAAACAGGCGAGAAGGATTTGATAAATGAATGATGAAAGTAAATTTCTACGAAGATTATGATATTTCAAATTTTCTCGTAGGCGAATATTCCCTATTTTGTTTATTGTTTACAGCACAGTAGGTGAAACGTTGCCGTCAAAATGAAAACGTGGACGGAACCCGGAAATCTACCCCACTGCGTACCTGAACGTCACGAAAACTTACATCAGAGATTCCATTGAGTTTCTATTCTTAATGGCAACTTAAAAAAATTAATGTAAACCAGGATACTTCCTCACATTAGTACTAATGCAACGTTTCATTGATGTTGTATGATCTTAGATTTTCCCGGCGTATCAGGTGCTATCTTCCGAATCGAATCCCCCTGAGGATGACAGCAAGTCGCTGCTCGAAACGTCGGGATACAAGGAAAACATCAACCGGTAGAAAACCCGAGAAACTTTTCTGCACTTTCGTTGACGTTATCAGCAAATAAAGAGGAACAGGTATTGCACTAAGATGAAAAAGAAACAGTCGGTGAGAGGATTAGTACTAAAAAGAGTTAAAATTTTCGTGGTCATCAAAGAGAGTAAAAGAGTCAGAATAAATGGAAAGATACACGGGACAAAAGAGTGCACCTAAGAGGCGTGAACGCGTTGCAAAAAAAGGAAACAAAATGATATCCGTAGAGGATGAAGTTGATAAAATGCACGAAGTTGGGCAGAAAGTCGAAAGAAAAGAAGTGTTGTCTGAAAGAGTCTCGGGTAATCGGGACCCACTTGAATACGAGCATTGTTTGGAGGAGCGAAGGCATCGCCGACTCGGGTTATTTACGCGGTGACCGCGTATCCATGACGTCAGTGTCATCAGTTAAGGTTTTGGGGGAAAGATGATGGGGTTTTCGGGAATGAGATGGGGTTAAGTGAGGGGAGGGGGGAGTGAATTAAAGATGGAGAGGGATAGACCATTAAAATGCATGGTACCCGTCTAAAAGGGTGAAATGAGCCTTAAAAATTGCAATGAAGGCAGAGCTATCATGATAATGAGAGAATAAGAAGCTCAATGCGAAAGATGGTACCGTTTTAAGAACGACGGATGAAATAACTCAAGCCTTACGATTACAGTTATGCACTATAAGTCTTCAATACGCAGATTATTTTGCAAAAAATGACTTTTTTCGCAAAAAAAAGAGATTTTAAATTATTTTCTGTTTCTGAATCTCTTTATCCTTACAAATAAATGCCTAAATTGTTGATAATGCCTATTATCAGTCAGGTTTTTGGTATTCACACCCATTATTAAGGAAATCGCCAACATATTTATAAGAATTTATAAAAAATAAAAAAATAAAACAAATGAATATGAGCTCTCTTTCTGAATTCGTCTGGAAAAAAGCACTCTCAGTAGAAGATTATCCTCCCTAATCATAGCCATGCATTAATATATTTATGCAGCTGTTGTACTAATAGAACAATATTTTCTTGATTTGAAAATAGGTATACTAATTAAGGGCCAGGAAATAAAATTTGTTCCGCGTGAAGACAAGTTTTCATTTCGGCGAATAATGTTTGAAAATACTTCTTTGAGTATTGCATATAAAACGGCCAAAAAAGTATTCAGAATGACATGGCCACATGAAAATACTGAGGGCATATCGTGGTCTGAACTATTCTCAGGGAGAAATTCGCAAAAAGAAAAGGAAAGGTTTCGGCGCTTCATAAAACTTCCGAACTAGGGATCCAAAACCTACAAGTGGCCATGCTAAAACGAGTGAAGCTGAAATTTTCGGGTCGTTAAAACCGAGAGGAGCGAAAAAAATGAAAGAAAATTGGGTGGGCGTTTAAGGGAATAAATGAGGGGGAAGAGGAGAAACTAAAAAAAAGGTAAGTGCTGCTAGGTATAAGAGGCGAAGAGAAAATGGAAGGCAAACGAAAAAGGAAGGAAAGTGGAAGGAGAAGAGAATTAAGAGGGAGGGAAAAGGTGTAAAGGTAAACGGCTGGTGGAAAGTACGTTAGAGTCAATGCCCTTCTGGCGTGAATTAAACGCTCATAATTGAGGCCTGGAGTAGAGGAAGCGAGAGTGGTATGGGTACGAGGAAGGTAGGGTTTTCGGCATGGGGGATACGCGGTGGGCCTCCGTCGTCGTAGCAGGAAAAGGTTTAAGGAGATACGAAGGGCAGTATAAAAAAATGAAGACTCGAGGTAGGGCCTGCCAAGGAATGACCTCTTTGCTTCCAACAGTGGAGACGAAATGACTTGAGGGGTGAAAGAAAGGTTAGAATAGCTAAGGGTAGGAAGGCGTGACGACTTCTCACGTCCAAGAGGCCGAAAAAGGAAGTGGAGGGCTTAAAATTACATGGCGCCATCACGCCACTTCCGAACCTCGTAAGGACACGATCTTGTGAACCTCAAGGAAGGGGCGTAGGACGTGATGGTTTTTGTCTCCGAAAAAGGTGAGCTTCCTAGTGAAGAACTGTGGGAATGAAATGGTTGGAATGAGTTATTAATCAAGTGACTTCAGGGAATAACTCTGGCGTTGGAAATAAGAAATCAGAAATAAGACTGGGAAAAATAAAATCAGAGTAATACTTCGTTAAAACTTTCGCGGGTGCACGTCATTATGATTAAAAACTTTAGGGCTATTTCGCCGCGTCAATTCTTGTGTGACCCCTTGAAAAAGCGACCAGCATCGGTCAGGAGACGTTGGGGTCATCCAAGAATTGACAGGACGACATAGCCCAAAAGTTTTTAATCATAAAATCAGAGTGTAAACTCACTAGTGGCGCCGACACCATGGGGCTTGAGGGGGCCCGAGCCCTCTCAAAAATTCGTTATGGGTGTGAGGAAAAAATGTGTCAGGCTTGTTAATTTTCCCCGGAGTGTCCAGATATTGAGATTCGAGGTATCAGGGTTCTAATGTTGATCATATGACTCTTCTAAAATGCTTAAAAAACTTAAAACTTACTACTTATAAAATTTCCCGGGGCAAGATCCCCGGTTTGGGCCCCCCAATATTTTTGTAAGCCGGCATCTCTGAAACTCCCTTCGGATCAGAAGTGGAAGGAAACGGAAATAGTGATTGGCTAAAAAGATGGCGGAGAGTAGAGCCACACTAACAAATAATTCCACAAATAAACTAATGGTGAAGGTTTTAACGCAAAATGATTTGATACCTTTTGCTCTTCGATTGAGAAATCCTATCAAGGTTCAAAAGAGTTTCAGTCTTGCATTAGTGGGAAGAATTTTTATTTCATGTGCAGGAAAGCAAAAACAGATATTGTAAGACTCCTGATTTTTTAAGGCTAATGCCGCATCGTATCATTTCTTTTGGACAATATTTTGCCGTTTCCTGAATATAACTGCTGCAAATTCTACAAGAAATACCTGAAAATCCGTCTTCTGAAGACCGTCTCACTAAGATTTCCATCAGTCTAAAACTCTCTTCACGATTTTTATGCGGTGTTTTTGTTTAGGATGTGGTAATTTCCTGTCACTTTAGGGAATAAACTAAATTTAGAGAGTTACTGTTGATGAATAGAAGTGCATGAAAGTGAGAAATAAAGATATATGAAAGTTTTTGCCCCATTTTGCAGAAAAAAATAATTTCCTCATTCTTGACACGCTAGCAACTCTCATTAAATGAAAACCAAAATTCCTTGCAGCACATTAAAATAATCCAAACATAAACACGCTGTTCTAAATAAGGCATTTGAGAGTAACGACTCATTAAATTTAATCGGTTTCATGACTAATGGCGAAACGACAAGTTCTTAACGAGTGACATGATAAATCTCCTGACCAGTGGAGAGGGAAAGAAAGCACAGCAGTTATGACGGAATAGGGACGATTGTGGAGTTAAAGGGTTCCTTTATGTACTTTATGTTCTGTAAGAGAAGAGGGCTGATTTCAAAGGATAAGGGAGGTGGAAAGAGGGGAGGATGGAAAAGATGACTATAAGAGCAGGAAAGAGGTGTAAATAAGGTTAAGACAAGGTGAAAATTATGCAGACTAATGAGAGAAAACTATGGCACAAGTAATGGCGGTGAAGGAGTATATTAAATTTCCTTGAAAACTTATTTATCAATCTCCTCCATAATCGTCTTCTCTTCCATCAACTTCCCAATGGTCGTCCTCACAGCGTCCTGAGTGATTAAGAGGCGTGGAAAAAATCTTTTAAAAAATCCCTGTAATTCTTCCAGCCTCAACACACTTGCATTACTTTTAACCCTCCACGGCCTATCACCCTCCTCTTTTTCAACCCCTTCATAGGCAAGCACAATGGGAATCTATAATGATGTCCTAGAATTGGAAATACTCGTGCGAATACTCGGAAAAGACCTTAGCATAGCATCTGTCTAATGTACGGGTTGCATTTTCACATCTCTCAGATATTCCTCTAATTCTCCAAACCTCAACACAATTGCTTTAATGTAAAGTTCATAGAAAACACTATTGCATAATCACCAAGCTAATATCTAGCCAACCATAACGTCATTCCTAACCCGTTATCATTATTATTGCATGTTGTAACATAATGTAAACAAGCCAACATGTTGTTTGTAAATAATTTAAAACTAACAATGGTAGTGAGGGAGGGGGAGATTGTTGTGAACGGAAAAGGGGAATCGTGTATGGAGAGAAGGAGGAGGTAGACGTGTTATAAAGAAAGATCGGGAGAAAGACTAAAGTAGCGGTGTATTGAGAGAGCGGAGGAAGAAATACGGCAGAATTCAAGATCGGCAGGGAGAGGGAGAGAACGCAGAGAAAAGGAGGCGCCCCTACGAGAGGAGAAGAGAACGGGAGGAAGAGATACGGCAGAACTCAAGATCCACACTGGTGCACTTTATGGCGGTGGTTCAATGAGTGGTAGTACGGATAATATAAATGGGATTGTGATAGTAATGGTGGCTTTTTGATGTTGTTTTTTGTTCCCAAGTTTCAAAATATAGAGCTTGTTTTTGAATTGTACTGAAATTATTTGTTAAGTTAGCAGTGGATATTTTTAAAACGTTACAATGTCTTTTCATTCTCGACCTAACCCATACCTAACTCGGATATCCTTCGAATTCTCGTAACCTCAGCACACTTGCTTTACATTTAACCCTCCCTCTCCCCCCATTCCTCTCTTTCAACCCCTTTGGCTCCCTTTCAATCCCGCCCACACCTCGCCCTCGGATCGAACGATCCCTCCTCCGGTCGTCATCTCACCGCCTCAATGAACAAGCGAGAGTCGATAGGTCTCACCAGCACGACGCTTTTGACGTTTCCGAGGACTGAAGGCTCCGCAGACCGTGACGAGACATCGGCCACGATTAATTACTTCTACACGTACTATATACACACACACTCTCACCGCGAGAATACGAACTTATAGTGTAATTAAGCGTATAGCGACGTGATTTCTTCCAAAGCGAGAATAGCGTCCACACATTAAAAGGAGATTACCCCCGAAAGGGAACCCATTCTTGGAAAATCAAAGCAAACATTGAGCGAGGAACGAGGAAAAATATTATCAGACATTCGCATATGATATGCGCTAATAGTATCTACCTCCTAGCCATGCGTTCATTGTTATAGAAATGAAATTGGACTTTGCTCCACAAGGTGATTTCAATGCACCGTAATATGAAGGGTGGATAAAATTTTTTGTTTTAAAAGTACATAATACAGGCAGGTTGCAAATTATCACGAAAATTTGGCAATGACACCTTTCACGCTCGATAGAGATTAAAATGAAGCCGTAAATGGCGAGAGCGTGGATGTAGAACATGGGCGTGGAGGTAAAAACTGGGAATGACAACGTAACGCGGTTTCGTTTTAGTTAATAGGGAATTGACGAAGGTTGGTTCAAAAAGGGGAATACACCTTCACGACAAAAAATCAAAAAATGAAATAATGCTGAGATTTTCAATAATACGAAGCTAATGTTAGGCCTGCCTAACCTTCGCTGCGACTATTTTCATCCTCCGTCTTTTTCAAATCTGTCAACGGTTCGCTTCGTATCACCAGTTTAAATTAACGTCGGCACGAAAATTTGAAAAGATTAATGCAGGCAGTGCGGGAGCAGGACTGTAAGACAACCGCACCCCAGGGCAATTCTGCCTTCACACCTCCTCCACACACCCATGCAAGGATACCCACGTTGGTTTTTGTCAGGCTCTACCTCCCTCGCGCTTCGACGCCCTTCAACTGTTTGCACCTCTCTTGCACATTTTTTTTTTTACTATTCATTTCCCTCCTCGTCAAATACGTGGAAGAGGGGAGAGGGACGAATGCATGATGGGAAGGGAGGGGAGGTAGGGTGGAGAAGGTAACCGACCAACGCCACCTTTCACACCCAAGAGAAACTAAAATGAAGCCGTGAACGACGAGGGCGTGGATGTAGAATGGGACGGAGGTGAAAAAGTTTCTCGCACCTTGGTCAAATGCGGCGGCTCATGAAACAAGTGCCGAGCGATTTAACTGGAAAGAGGGAGAAAGATGGAGCGAGCGAAAAAAAGACAGGGAATGGGGTTAAAAGGAAAGTGCTGCGACGAGTGTGGAACTCCAACCTTTTTTTCATTCCACCTTTTTAATCCTCGCTCTAAATATATTTCCCTCATGCGCACAAACCACATAGTGTCGAAATTACTGCGCGATTATTCACGTAATAAATACTTACTACGAACAGAAAAAATCAAGTTATCACCTAAACGAGAGAGCTTAACGGCGAATAATCTCTTTCAAAATGAATGTGGAGTTCTTTTTTACCAGTCATAAACCTACGATGTTTCAATGACGAGGTTCTTTTGTTTTGATTTTCAAGTGAGGCCTCCATTTAACGTCTCCCCGAGGCAACAGAGGCTAATCGGAGAGTTGAAATAGAGTAGATATTTGCTCGTCGGCCAATTATTACCCTTCGCGTTAATAGCTAACTCCGCTAAATCTATTAAACACGTAGGAATTCAAGAATATTAATATAAAAAATGAAGGTAAAAAAATCACATAATTCATTCGATACGTTATACACGAAAGGAAACTATGGTAAAAGATAATTTATTAAAGTTACGTAATCGAGGACCAACAAAATTGTAGAAAAACACCACAGACTGTATACCTTCGTTACTATTTTAATGCTCACACAAGTTAATTCAATCTATTTATCAAATCAATAAAAATTAAGGCGATATTTCCATTGGAATTAATATCCATAGCACCGCAAAGATGGCCATTGACTTGAAAGGCAAAACGCCATTTTCTATGCCTCGGGTAACATCGGAAGCGACAAAAGAAGCAAAAAATGACTACCAATTGCTAAGTTTTACCAGATTCTCAGTGAACTTTTTCCTTTCGCATACTATGGTGAAATATTCAATAACCTAAAATATTTATTTAACATCAAAATTAATGGTAACCTAGGTGTGGCAATACCTCAACAACAAAAAAGGTCAAGAAAAGGAAAAAAAAATATATAAAATATTTATCTGCATTTAATGTTACCTTTCCTCCACATTAAATAAGGATTTTTATCATAAAACCATATTACTATGCATTAAAATATACAATACAGTATGGGTATTAAACATTAAAAAGATTATTTTCGATCAAAATTGCTAATTCAGCATGAAAACATTTTGCATCATTACTTATAGGTTCCATTCCTTATCTGGTCAATGAAATTTCGGGATGGGTTTCGTGAGCCAGTTACAAAACCCATCCCGAAGTTCAACCGGAAAAAATGGCTTGATAGTGTAACTGGCTAACAC
Source organism: Ischnura elegans (assembly GCF_921293095.1). Lineage (NCBI taxonomy): Eukaryota > Metazoa > Arthropoda > Insecta > Odonata > Coenagrionidae > Ischnura > Ischnura elegans. Next base: position 56,224,405 of record NC_060248.1, read on the forward strand.
ACCTAACCGGCAATCGGGAGATCCGGGTTCGAATCCCGGCTAAGTCAAATATTTTTTCATTGCGAACTTCATCCTTTGGTGTATTTAATTGAAATACAAATTATCTCTGAATTTAGAGTCTATTTAACACGCTTTTGGTATGTTACAATCCAATGGTAGATTCAATTTTCACAGATTTCATTTTTCATGAATGCTAAGAGTTTCCAGAGGACAGCACTTACAAAAGTGATCTATAGATATTTTGAAGAGACAAAACAAAAATTAATCTAAATGCATCTTAAACATGTAAAGTTTTACTGTTTCAGTCCAAAAATAAATTGTTTTGAGCGTAAAATCATTAAAACGTAACATTTTAAAGATACATCATTGGATTTCCATTTAATGATATTTTACCACCTCTCAGTGTATTAATATACTTACAGGTAAGATAATGATCGATTCAGTAGCTGAAAAAGGCTATATTTCTTTAATGTATAATGATTTTTTTTTTAATTTGCTAAGCAGTGCATGAAAATCTGGTGTGCCAATAACTGGAAAACAGTGTGCCAATAACTGGATAAAGAGTGCTAATAACAGGGATTTTTGCGCTTTTTTGAACAATCATTCTAAAACAACATGTCTATCAGATCTATGGCAAGTTATAAATAAACTGTAACTGTGATACAGCGGTCACAAGAGTTAATTTTTTCGTCAAGGTCCTTAAAGTGCCAATAACTGGGTAGTTTACCCTACAATCGTTCCTATCCTGGACCCGCCACTGCACACCTATGCTTGTTAATTGGGAATGCTACGCTTCCCATGAGCCTTTTTCGCATTACTTTCTTCCGTGCAAAATGTGACCCTGCCTCAAAACCCCTCTCCAAGATCCCTATTTACCATTTTATTCGCTCTGAGTTAGGGGAGAGAAGAGGGCGGGCAAACACGCTGGAACACACCGAGCCATAATGGATCCTCGCAACTGTGGAGGGGAAAAGTAAGGGGAAGAGAGAGCCGTGGTAACAAAGAAGTGAGCAGAACAAGAGTAAAATAAAATGTTGGCAGGGACATAATGGAAGAAGGTGCGATAAATTAGTCAAATGTCTCTCACTAAATAGTCTAATTCTCACTTAATTTCCAAAGCACGTTTGGATAACATTTCTCCTTAAATCTGGGCTATAAAAACGAAATATCTATTTACATATCAGCGCACTGGGCAATTAACTGAAATACTTATCATTTTTTCATCGATGAACATATAATATTTTTTCACTTTTTTATTAAAAATAATATATTTTATATCTAGGATATTTTTCGTAATAATCACCTAAAAAACTACTTTTTTTTTGTATTGAAACACACTTTTGACCAGAGAATTTTTCTCCAAATATTAATGGTGGTGATTTTTTAAATGCTTTTACAGCGGAAGGATTTAGAATATTTACTGCGCTAAAATTAACCTTTGAGAATTAGCGTCAAAGAAATTTATTCTTGAAAGAACACGTGCACATAAAATATATTTATAGAAAATATATGATCTCAAAGAAATTTTTGATGCACTACTCTCCCGAAAAAAAAGCTGACGGAGGAAAAATGGTAAAAAGTGACGAGGATAAGTCTTGATCACACACTTCTTTTCGCACCGTCGAAATATCTCAACTACACCCAGCCATTCCCACACAACCCGACTAATCTCTCTCCTTGCCACCAAACTCGAATCCAACCTTACCCACTGCAACCTCTTCGACACGTGGAAACGTGAAGGGTTTAATGATGATGAAGACTTCAGCCTTTTGTGTCGAGGGAGGGATGCGTGAGCTCGGTGTTAAGTTCAACGTTTGCGGCCAAGGTGAACAAAAAGGGCCGCGCGCGCGCGCAAAGACCAAGGGGTTTAGGAGGAAAGAAATGAGGGTACAAGGGGAAGGAAGGGGTGGTGGTGAGGTAAGGGTCTGAAGGAGGGAGTTAAGGGAAGCGTGGAATTACGAGAGCCTGTCTCTTCTCTCGGCTTCACGCCTTCGCCTTCTCTTCAGGGGACCCCGCCGAAAACTCCCCCCTCACCTCCTCCTCCCCCGGCCGCCACGTCTTAACGCCTCGCTCGCTTTCAATTCCATTTTTCACGAGGGAGGAAAAAAGAGAGCGTTTTCGTGGAGGCAAAAGATTGGGGATGGAAGAGTAGGAGAACTTGAGTGGCGCCGCAGCAGATGCAGGAAGGGAGGAAGGTAGGGCGAGGGTCCGTTGGAAAAAATGTATATAAAAGCGAAACCCCAAAGAAAGAACGAAATTAGAGAGGTATGAATTACTAGCTGGGAGCAGATCGGCATGAAATATTAACAGCTAGTAAATACGGTTTAAGGATGTATTCATTGGAATAAAAGTATTGACTCATTGAATCGCTGCAAACTTCTTACGGATGAGCACAACGAAACATACTGGTTCTTTCACCCATTCAATGATTCGACTAACTTCCTTCAATCTTTGTAGCTTTAAAATATGCACCGTGAAGAACGTAGATTGCAGCGTAAACACATAAGGTTTCACCGTTAGGAGGCATGTATTTAGATGGAGATAGGGATGCTGAAGAGAGCCACCGAAGGAGCAGAGCATAAAGTATGACCTCTAACAGCATATGGTTCGAGAATATAGATAGGAATAAAAATATGAACTTATTGAATCACTTCCAGCATAAGTATGCATGAGTGCTTCGCAACTTATTTCTTCTTTCATCTACTCGTCGACCAGGCTATTTTTCTCAAACCATAACGGTGTCCAAATATGCCAAAAGCACGTTAAGCATGAAAATGTCATAAAATCACAACGGATTTAACTATCTGTTTGATTGGCCCTTCGTCATCTACATTATTGGTAAAGCTTCAATTCCTCAAAACCCAAGATTAAGGTTTAGCCTAAGGTTTATCAGGCAGATAAATTTCATGCTAACGTACCAGCTCGTGCTGAATGATTTGAACTAGTAAACTCATGGGTATAGTTCGTCTTTCATCGTACCGGTATTGATGCAGAAGGAAGCAAACAGTATCAAAAAGGGTTTTATGTCATTGAACATAGTCAACTTCACAAAAATACACGAAAAATAAACCGAGGGTATCGTTTTTAACACTGAAAGTGTAAACAAGTTAGCCGAATGCAAATAAAAATTTAAGAGGTGAAAACACTCAAGTACACATTTGAATATACAAAAGTAAGTAAAGCAAGTAACAACTCCAACGCACTCATCTTACTTTCTCGCCTTTCCTCAAAAACTGCACCCCTCCCTCTCCACTACATCCCACCCCTTACTCTTCACGGTGAAAAAAATAACACAGCACTCCTTCCAACCAACTCCTTCCCCAGCCCTCTTATCTATCACATTTTTATTATTTACTTATTCATTTATATCCTTCAACTTTTATTTTATTTATGAAAAAAAAGAGAAGGCGAAAATCCCCGACGTAACCGCCGAAAATCTTCCGCTCTAACTCCTTTTCCTCTTTTGGAAAAAGGGAGTGGGGCTGTGCACGTTTTTGTGTTGGTGCCACCGTGCGCGCGAGAGAGGTGTGGAAGCAGCGAGCGCTGGAAAAGTGTTGGATGGGAAGCGGAGAGTGTGAGGCGTTCCAAGCGGAGAGAGAGGGAGAGAGAGCAAGAGGAAAGAGGGGTAGGCCACTACAGGGTGTCAGCGTGAAAAAAAAGAGTGGAGGGAATGAGGAGACCCTTTGCGAGGTAAAAAGATATATATAAACGACTCGGGCCACTACCATTTGTACTGCCAGGCAGCGGGGGAGAGAGAAAACATTTTTTTTCTTGATCCCAACACAGAATATTGAACAAAATTTTGTCACATACTCGGAGGCCACTCAGCCTCATATGAGCATTCTATAAATTTACGAGTGAATATTAATCCTCATCGTGTAAATATACCAGTATTTTAGCGGACCATTTTTTAAAGTAATACAATAAAAACAAGAAAATTAATATACTATTTTAGAAACAAAATTCTTTTGAAAATATTCAATTTGTACCGTGAATAATATCACATTCATTTCATATATATATAAACTAATTAAAATACAGTTTTGTGCAAATATACCGAACGTATCATTGAATCAGAGAGGGAGAAAAGAGAGGCAGGCCACTACAGGGTGTCAGCATGAAAAAAATAAGAGGAGATGGAGTGAGGTAAAAAGATCTATAAACGACTTGGGCCACTACCGCTGCCACTGCTAGGCAGCAGGGGAGAGGGGACTTAGAGGGAGTTGAATTTGAAGGGAAGGGTGGTAAAAAGGTGTGAAGAGACCTCCCCCCAGAGAGGAGTAATTTTCTTTCTCAGTCACCCTTTCTGCCTTCCATATTTTTCCACAATTTGTTTTCGAGAGATCCCGTTTTCCATTATGCCTCACGCGGTGGCGGCCGAGGTGGAAAAGGGTTGAAAAAAAACCATGAGGTGAGAGGCGACGAAAGAAGAAAGGAAGAAATGTTCAAGGGATGTGGAAAGAGAGAAGAGTATTTAAAGCAAGGAGCATTCGGTATGGTCGCGTAAAATGGCAAAGGGGCTTAGAGAAATAAAAAGCTCGAGCCGAGGTCTTCGTGTGTGTATAAGCACAGTTCAAAACTCGGTTCCAGTCGGTCTCAACGGCAGGAATTACTCGTGCACCTCACGTTATACCTACCGTCAGCGCGCCACGCGACGCTCAGTTTTTTTCCCCGCTTCCTCTCTCCCAAAACCCTTCAGAAAAGAATGTGCAATAAACATTAATGCTTGCTAAGGGATGGAAAAATAAACTCCCAATTCGAATCCAACGGATGGGAATGTATCTTAATTAATTGCGCTAATTAGCATAAAATATTTCCACTTAAGAAGTCAATTAAACGTTTTTAAGTAAGATTGGTAGAGACTGCCTCTTTCATTTCGAGCTCAGCTAATTAAAGTCCCGTGATATTATTCCGAACGTGTGTATTAATATCAAAATTAAAACATACTCCGCTGGAATCCGAGGCGTTGGGACGCATGCGCAGAAAGCTCTTTGATGCTTGAGCTCCGTGATATACGGTAGCCATGATTAACACCATTTCACGAACTCAATAAAATTTTAATTGGGTTCCGGAACGCTGGCGAATCACGAGCTTCGATATTTAATACTAACATTTTCTGCTGAGCTTTGTGCGTAGTTGTATAATCATGCTCGCTCACTCTAATCCGTTACAGCCTCATCGTGTCGCAGTAAAATTTAACTCGCCATCCATCGACACTCTTCGACATCACAATTCCCATAAATACCACAGGAATATGTCGCGCTCGACGCGAAAACATTACCCTAAAAAACTCAAACTCGGCGGAAATGGCGAATTGGAAGCCGAGTCGAGAAATTACCCTCGGTTACCCAAGTCTCACTCAATGCAAGGTGGTTACCACTTTTCCACGGCGATAAAAAATACTTTAAAAAAACCGAATCCACGTGTAGGATAACACTGTGTAATTGACTGAAAAGAGTTTGGCGAACGAAAAGACTATACGTGAAATAACCTTTTGGGAACCTTCGCCGCATTAGCGCTAAGCGTGAGCACGAAAAAAAATTTTAAAAATGGGAGCGAAGGGGAAAAAATAAAATAAATTCCATAAGAGAACCTTTTCCCTCGAAGATTTCACGAGCATGGGTATAACCCATGCGGAGAGTCCCATGCGAGAAAAAAAGCGGAGGATCGGGAACATGAAAATAAACACAGACGCACACCTCGAAACCGAAAGGGCCCTTTCATGTCTGGAAATATCGAGGGGTTACAGTAAAGTTGCGGGTATTGGAAGGAGTGCGGGGACTCCCGTTTGGTAAGCTGTAAATTATTTATTGAAGCGTCGTCGTCACGTCCGTACGAGAGGAAGAAGGCGGGCAAGAGTCGAGTGGATGAGTTGGGAAGGCAATGAACGAGCTTAAGAGAGCATGCAAGCCGCCTGGCAATAAGACCCGCACCCGCAAGGCACTTTCAAACATTTTCGCTTCGACGTCTTTGTGCCGATCACTTGCGGTATGAAACATGTGAGAGCATTCCAAATGTGTCGAGGTGGCACTTGAGTGGGACGTTGACGTTAGGGAAAATGCATGTAGCGCACTGGGACTTACTAAAAAAGGCGTGCAGCCCTCTCAGATTACAAAAAATATGAGTTAGCTGCTGAAAATGAGAAGGGGATAGTGAATAATATTTTCATTATTTTTTCACGATACGAATTGAGAGAATGTCTTCATTTAAGCAATCACCAAGCAGGTGTAAAATAACAATTTTAGAATAATGATGAAAAAGTTATTTCGGTGCTAAATCGGCTGGTAACATCACAGAAAAAGTTTTACCGTTCAGGATAGATGGGAAGTAAAAAACACGAAAATGCAGGAATATAAAAAAGATCGGTAATTTATGGTGAACATGAAGCCAATAAGATCGCAAACCCAACTAGTAGTACTAAAATAATTTTTTGAATTTATATTTTTCAGTCTGCAATTATTAATGTTTTATTGCTGTTCTGAATTATCTTTTATACCAACCATCGTGTACGCTAATATTCTCAACGAAATGAATTTTTCAATAAATCCACAGTAATCACTTGGATAATGGAATAACACAGCTCAAATCGAAGACGCTAACAGTATTTATTTCTAACGTATTTAACCAAAAGTACCTCAATCTTGTATTTCACGACATTTCAGTAAGAGAAATACGCACGATTTCGAGCTGGAAAAAATCAGGGAAGGCAATCGAAACTAAACGAAAGTCAAAACCAGTAAAATTTCAATAGTATCGTTCCCGGGAGCGAAATTTTGAAACGAAACGAAGTGCATATGCATAACTTTTCGCGCCGGAGAGACAACGTGCTCCGCCTTCGGCCCACACACCGAGTACGAAATATGGTTGAATGAAGTAGAAGCTCGGCCTACCACCATTAGATGCATGGGGCACTCGTATTTTTACCATAAATAAAAGGAGTAAAATTAGCCATTGCAATATTTCCACTGAGTTATATTAAGACACCATGTCTAATTTTACTGATATTAAGAACTTACACCATAGCGTGCCTAACATCATACAAGATATTAAAAGGAGAACGGTGAACGCAAACTGGCGATTCGATTTTTAAGCTCAATGTTTTAACCTCTCCACACGTATGCCAAACGTAATGGGTCAAAACTATTCCCTCTAATCCACCCCTCCACTCAACTTCTGGGATCGAAACTTAACTATGAGCAGCAGAGTTTCGATTAATTTACTTTCATTCCCGGGAGTAAAGTTTCGTCCCGGGTCGAAACTTAACTCCTTGCCGATTTTAATTTCGTGCGGGAACGAAACTAAACCTATGCCTCGTATTTTCGTTTCCTCCGGATCGAGACGAAACATTTTCGTTTCGTTTCACTAGCAATCCTTGGAAAAAATAAATGCTAAAATCAAGCCTTCTAGTAACCAGCGGAACGAAAATTACTTACCCAGTACTCGGAATAAAGGACCGCGGGAGACTGAAAATGAATGAACCCCATCCACGTATTTACACTCATAGGATTTCACGTATGGAAGGGCGGCGTGGAAAAAAATAATGCGATAGGGATAGGGGAGGAGGTGGGGGGGAGAAGGGCGAGGTGACGGAGGTTGAGCGCACTCCACTGTATATATGCGAGTCTGGAAATAGCGTGTTCGGGCAGAAATCGCTTTGACAGACGGGGTGAAAAAGCGCTCGGGGAGAATGGGCGAAGAGAACGGGGATGAGAGGAGGCATTCTGTGGGATGGGCGAAGAAGTGTGAAATGGTCGCCGCGAATATGAGGGGTTGTTTACGCGGGGAGTACTGACGAAATGGTGGGGAAATACACAAGAGGGAGCTCGCATGGATATTTTCTTTGGTGACTCATTGGTGGTGATCATCATAATGCAGGGATGACACATCATCGCACGTGAATTTGAGATAGAATTCCGTTACTCACGCTTTAAAATCTCGGTAAATATAATAGCGAAAAAAATGTAATACGTGGATACAAAACTGTAGATGGATGGGTTTAGGATTGGCCTTCACATCATCGCACACGAGTTCGAGAAATAATTACGCCAGCGACCTGAAAACAGAACAGTTTGACATCCTAAAACAATCAAGCTAGTCTAAATATTTTTACTCGTTGCGGTATGCATATGGATTACGTATAAGGTGCTTAGCCTCCTTTTCCGGCATTTCATTTCACCCATATTTCATGATACTTAATATCAGGAGATGGCTATCACTAGTAATATCAGCTGTTGAAAGCTTTTATTTCAGCAAAGAACTATTAGCGAGGGCGGCGCGAGAAAATCTTCCTAAAATATTATGAGTAGTTCCATCTAGTGAATGAGTAGTTCCTCCTTTCTGTGCCCCGTTGCAAAATGAGTCCTCATGAAAGATATTCAAAGGCATAGAGCACACATATGTGATAGACGAAATGTTGACCCGGAAGTTCTTGCTCTTTCATTGGTTCATGTGACTGAATAGATATTCAGAGAGGGAATTAATATGCAGTAGGAATAATGCTAAGTTTTCAATTATATACTAAAATAGGCATGAAAATCCGGCGCCTAGGTTTTTTCCCTTAACAGAATCTCGGCATATTTTTTAAAAATTGTGTAATCTAATTTAAACTCCATATTTTTTTCTGCACCAAATCCCAGTTTCACAGGAAAAGAATATGGAATAGCGTATTTCAAGTGATGCGGGACTATGGCAGAAAAGCGTGGATAGTTAAAAAGGTAGGTTTGCGGGTAAAGCAAAAAAAGGCAGCAAATTTTCAATACCATACCCAGATGGAAATCGGGTGAAGGGCGTAATATGCGCTTAATGAAGAGGACCGAAATTAATTAACAATTACGAATCCCTAATGTTCCCCGATATATATTAATTTCTCGAAGAAATTATTCCCTTTTTCTCTACCGATTAATTGCCTTCGTAATCCCCGAAGTGGAATTTTATCGTCGGTAATGATGCGTGATAAATAAATCTTGTTTCATGTACATTTTCAATGATTACCGAATATATAAATATACACAATAAAATACCAGTTCGCAGCAATGTATAATACTACGGTGGATTCGTACCCAGTCCTTTTCTCATCGAAACAAATTAAAACACCTGGATTCAAACTTAATCGGTGTTATCTTTATTTAAATATATAAAAGGTTGTAGCACTTTCACACAATATTTTTTACTGCGTACAACGCGTTTCGGCTCACTGACAATGAGCCATCATCTGGTACAAGACACCCGACCACAAAATTGTTGTTGTTCGCAGTAAAAAAATTGTGGAAAAGTGCTACGATCTATTTTTTAATGAAATATGTCTAACTTCCACCAATTGAGGCCTGAATCTGTTGAACTTATTTGGTCTTATCTTATTTTTGATAGCATGTTTTTTTCACTTTAGTAAACTCAAGAGCAAAAAGTTTCTCTCATGGAAAACCTTTTGATAAAATAAAGAGCTCATGCCGCCAGCAAGTTTAGTTAGAAGAACTCAATCCAAAACTTCAAGCTCCTATTGTTACGTCATCATTCAAAATAAATAGCAAATTATTGTTGAAACAATCATTTATGAACCAATAGCGTTTAAGATCATCACAATGACTTCGAAACTAAGACATAATTAGCATAATAGGATCTCATACTCTTGATAAAAAAATAATTCTCCAGAATCAATCTATTTCTACGGAATTACTACACCAAAAATACAATTAATATTAATACTAACATTATATGAAAGGTTAACAATATTCCGAAACGTTTTGCCCTTGAGGTACTGTAATGCATTAGGTAAAGGTAATACCGACTTCAAACAGCTGTAAAGATGCAAGGTTAAACAACCAGTGCCGATTTGCTATCCCACGATAAAGAATGGAAAGACCCTCGAGTTTTAGTTGGCTTTTTGTTGAAACACTGAAGGACGTCTCCTGCTTGTGTGTGAAAGTAAGTACATTATTTAATTCTAATATTTTGTAACTGAAATTAAACGCCAGTCTTTGTAAAGTGGTTGCTATCAAAATCAAATGACACAAATTTGACTTATGATTTAGGCCGATATGCAAAAAATCTGTCTCACGAGACTCATAGCGGAGTAACATGATTGATAAGTAAACCACATCGTCTTAAAATATTTTACTCATTATCACATTTTATCACTCCCTAACTAGATAAATGGGACTGAGTAAAATAATCTAGTTCAATGTAGAAGCTAAAGATTAATATTCCGGAAAAAAAACATCTCGATCTCAGCCCAGATACCACAAACCATTGATTCCAGACTTCATAACATCATTTCCCATTGAATATATCCGCGAGTCGCACTCTTTTCGTCAATTGATGTCTTACATTTTCACATTTCCGACACTTTCAAACAGGAAAAGAGACACTTCTTTATCCACTTTTCCCTGTCACATAAAATTGCTATTGCAGAGTTTTTCGATGCTATTGGTAAGTGCTTTGAACTCCGAATCGGATCTACACTTCCTCCGGAGGCAATGCTGTTGGTGAAGGCAGCTTCACATGATACACCGACGACGACATGAAAACAAACTTATTTTTCCTTGGAAGAGAATTAAACCCTCAAAACAACTTCATGGACACGCGTTTACCCTCTGGCACTCCATCCAAAAACAAAACACCGAAAAAGAGCGCTTTGTCCTACACCTAGAGGGATAAATAGCAGCATTTGCATGTAACCACACGTCTTGCAACAGGGTGATATATGGAACTCCATTATGTCAACTTTCTACTATGCAACGATAAAAATTTAGTATCACTGGGAGTGTCAGTTAATAAAATAAAAACATAACCACTGATTAAAATGAATTTTTCCAAAAGAAACAAACTTCATCTCGAAGAGAAATGAGGAGACTATAATCCAAAGGATACAAGTTCAATTTTTATAATGCTCGGGATAGGTGCAGATAATGGCTGGTGGGGTACACAATATTGTTATATCAACGGAAAACAATTGATCAGTGAATCTATATGTAAATACTTATCAGTGATTCATATGTATCCATTTGACACAACAATATTGTGTACCTACCGCACTAACCATTACCTGCATTTATAAAAAATTATAAAAATTGAACTTGTTTTACACGGCTTCTCGGGTCCTCAATTCAAATGCGTATTTTTAATTAGTAAGAAACTCAATAAAAAAGCGATTTCTCGGATTTGGCAAAAATATGCGAGATAAAGGCATTTATCTAAGCTCAATTAAAAAATCTCGCATCCCTTGCCTGGACTGAAAACAATAAATGGCGCAAAATAAATCACGTCGTTCATTAATCATCACTATCATCAAAGTTATTTCTCATAGAAAACTTAATCCATTGTGCGTAGTGCACTTCGATAACAGATATATGAGATACTCTCATATAAAAGACGATTCAACGGAATTTTCAAGAACAAAATCCTACACCCATACTAAGGATTACTATGAAAAACGTTTCACAGATTGGTAAATATCACTTGGCCTTACAAGATAATGGTTTATCCTTACTGAATATTTTACGGAAATTATTTTCATTAGGTTTGATTCAACATAAATTTGATTAAAACTATGAAGTCTTAAAAGCCATGTTTATCTTTCTTTCCAGGAAATACAAGATAATATGGTATGATGTTTAGATGTTCATCATAAAAGTTTATTAGCAATTTTTCGTGGGAATACCGTAGTGATACGTTTTTGTTATCGAATTTAAGCAATGAATCAGCCTAACAACGCAATTTTAATAAGTTTATAAGGATAGAGATTTAGTAAACCAAACGAATTCATGTAAATTTCATAAAACTCTTTAAAAAGACAATCCTTTCCTGTGCATAATATTAATCGACTTTTACAAGTTTAAACTCTTTCGTCGTCTTTTGCCGACTTGAACGAATAAACTGCTATAATTCAGTTGAATATGGGAAAGACTCCATGCATCTCGCGTTCTGCTCGGTAGGTCCCCCCGGCGTCCTGCGGAAATTATGGAAGCGGATATAATCAGACTGTCGGAAAGTGCGCGTTAAGAATCGCTAATTTATCGTCCCGGTAATTAAATAAAATTATTATTGGGGAGCCGTTCAGCTTCGCCGAACGAAATAATTACCAAATTCATTTCGGGAATGACCTTTAAGTCCACTGCGAAAACTTGCGGGCAATGTTTGAAGCCATAATTATGCTTTAAATGGAATCCATTAATCGACAATTGATTTCTCGCTTAATTTTCCATGCGGTCTTTAAATTGGGTTTGATGTATTGCGGAGAGGATACCGAGGCATAGGAGCGAGTATTGGGTGGCGCCATACTGTGCAAAAACACTCTGCAATGGGTAGCGTTGGCGCCATAAAAAATTGCCACCCAGGAGCGGTATTCATTAACTCTTCATCAGTTTGCAGGGGCTTGAAAGCTCCGCGCTGGGCTTTAGGAAATTGACCTTTCCATTACGCTTGGATTTAATTCAAAGCGAATCAAAATGATACGATAATAAGCAATATTGCGAGCTTAACTAAAACGAAAAAAAAACTAATCCAAAAAAGGCATAAAAATTGCAGTGACGACAGGAGGATTGAATATTTATACCTATCTAATCAATGATTCACAGTGAAGTTATTTGTCACTGGCAACATTAAGCATGCCATGGCACTATAATCTCATACTCTACGGAAAAAAATGCAGAAAACCTACACCCATCAGTGCAAAAGAAAGGGTAAGTAGTACATTGAAAACGGTTGTGAATAATTAAATTCATAGTCGGGAAAACATCACAGAAACAGTTCTTCCCACTTTCTATGATTCTTGACGTTTTACTGCGTTGTCAAGCGTAGTAAGCAATAAGAAAAACCTAACGATTCAAGCTTAAATTTTATTTAAAAACGATAACAGAAAATTATGTTAAGTAAAGCGTAGTAATTAATTCAAATAAATTTGAAATTTAATATGACTCCAGCTATGCAAACGTGTTAGCTAACTTACACGAATACGAAAAATGGTTATAAGGGTGAATTGGCTTGTTTCAAAGCTTACAAATAAATGGAATTTACTTTACCATGAGAACTCCGCTTTGACATAGCCTCAGTCTTTCATAAAAAAAAGTCTCAACTTTTTCTGCTGCCAACTCTCCTTTGAAAATTCGTGTAACATTTCCATGGTACATTTTCGTGGTTTACATATTTATTTTTAAAACCGCCTGCACCTGGCTGATTTACTCAGATGCCCAAAAAACTGATTCTGGATGCATACAAGCGTCCCACTGGCACCAATTACCACAACATTATTCTGTCTTTCTGATCCCACTTGTTTGCGGAAAACATAACGGGTGAAATAATTAAATCAGTTGAATTTTGAAACGAAAATTGGAATTTCAAAGGAGCCGGAGAGCATTTAAAGATCAAGAGTCTCGTAGAAAACAAGAAAGATCATATACTTCGTAAACACTACCTTCCCTTTCCATTTATGAACATTGAGGATCGCAGCAGGAAATTACTATCAGAGCGGCCCGTTATTGCATAAGGTTTTCATCTGATCATTTGCTGTAGCTGAATGCTGTTGAAATAAATCAACAATCCGCTAAATTCAATTTGGCTACCAACTGATGTAGTCTTCAGACATCATATTGTTTCCATAACACCAGTTCTCAGTATCATTTTGTTTTTAGTAGAACTACGCGTCGATTCATATCTGCTCCATTGAATTATTTACTAGTTTTAATTCCATGATAAAATACATTCGAAACTGAATTTAATGCGAAAAAATGCCAATATTTCAAAAATATGCAATAATTTAATAATTGAGCATCACCATATTTTTACTTTGCCTGATTCTTTGAAAGGCATATCTAACCTGAACCCTAACTTTGGACGAGTGGGTATTTGTTTTGGTGGCAAAGTGTCAAAGACAGTGGGATAGATGTCCTTCACAACGAATAGATAATGAGAGCTAATGATGAGATAATTTTCTGCATGAATACCACTCAGCGAAAGTAAGTCATTATTTGTATTCAATTCTTCATTCTCAGTAGCTATATACCACTCAACGGTTCACGAATACCCCAGGAATACTCTAAAATGGTTATTCCTCATCTTTTTACACTCCATTTTGAGCTGTGATACCCACAGCGTAGAGATCTCTCCTCCCGGACTCGGCATTTATTGCAAACACTTCTGCGGGGTGGGATACAGCGGCACATGATCACGCACTCCCCCGCGAGGGAGAGAGAGAGTGTTCACTGTGCACGTTGAGGAGTTATTTCCGCCGAAAAACATTAGCGGAGAGGAAAAATAATCAGGAAAAAAATAATAGCACCAGTGAACCTTCTCCCTCCAACACGCGCTAACTAGACCGGACGTCGGTACGCGAGGGCGCATGTACGCTCCGAGGACTGGAGTGTCCCTCTTTTTTTATTTTCCGTTTGTGTGTGTTTTTTTTCGCCTCGACCGAGTCGCTATTCGCGATCCGAAATCACAAGCCACTCACTCTGTGGCCTAACGCGCTTTGCCCTTCCCCTCCCCCTCTTTATAACCTCTATCAGCCACCCGCACCATTCCCCCAAACCACTCTTCAAATCTCCAACCCTTGCAGTCTCCACACCCCTTCGCTCCCATATCAAACCTACCTACCCCCTCCACCCTTCCCCCTCAGTCTCCCCCTCCTCCTACTCCTCGACGCACTCGCGAATGGGGTGAGAGAAAAATACAAGCGTTGCGGCATTCATTTTTTTTACGGGGAATATAAAAAAAAAGAAGAAATACGAAGCGCGCGCGCGAGAAAAAAAAATGCGAGGGCCGAATTGCGCAGGGCGCGCCTGCTGCGGTGAATAACGTCGACATTTGACGAGTCCCCCCCGCTTTTTCAAATGACGCTCGCCCTTCCGAAGCCGGAATAAAAACGAGAGTTCTCGACATCTCCTCCCCCATCCCATGAGATGTGAGGGAGTGGGTGGGGAAGATGGGGGATTGGGTGGTGGGAGGTGCAGGGAGAGAGGGATGGGGAAATACCGCATGAAGGAGCGGAAACGTGGGAAGAGGGAAAGAGAGAGAAAGGAAGGAGGTAGGGAAGGAAACGGAAGAGGGAGCTAAGAGAAGAAGAGAAGGCTAATGCAAGTGAAAGAAGGAAGTATTAGTATAAATAGTAATTGGTAATACGCAGCAAACTGTAGGTAGCTATATAATCAGTTAAAGAAAGATGGGACGGGGTAGGTAAAAATATAGGGATGAGAAAACACCGCATGAGGGAGCGGAAACGTGGGAAAAGGGAAAGAGAGAGAAAGGGAGGAATAAGCGAAGAAAACGGAAGAGGGAGTTAAGAAAAGAGAAGAATAATTGAAAGAAGAAAGTATACGTGTAAATATCAATTGGTGATGCAAAGCAAAGTGTAGGTAACCATTTGATTAATTAGTCTTAGCTTAAAATGGGTTTCCAACTTCGATATGCCTAATGATTCAATGAACTTTTATTTTTCATCATAATAAGTCTTCAATGCTAAGATTAATATGGCGCAGCTCTCCATTCCTCTCTCCTATCCACTAGCCTTTTCATAGCGACGCATTTCTTATCTTTTACATTCTTCATAACCTGTCCCATGTAACTCATTCGGGGCCGTCCCTTTCCCTTATTCCCTTCCACTTGCTCTTCTATGAAGAATACTCAATAAAGAAGGACGTGATTGCTGAGATGTTCTCAATAAGTAAAGGCCTACATGGTGTTTATGATGATGAAAAATGATTGCAACCTGGGTAACCGGTGAATACACGAATATTCGCCCTTGATGGAGGTAATTACTCCGTCACTTCCACATAAATATATCCTCTCCAGGATGGAGGGGATGTCAACAGCTTTGGTGCGCTCGACGTAGAATTACTCATTGACTTGCATAACATTATCGAGGTGGTAGACACGATTAAAGAAATTTCTCTTTGTGGGATCGTAACTAAGGAGACTAACGTAAGTAAGGAGATGCGGCTATAATGTTTTCAAGGCACTTTGATCGCCGAGCTTGTATGCTTTGACAGGGTTCGATGGAAGAGAGTCATGGATGATTATCGAGTTGAGCTTAGCTGGAGGAAAGGTAAGGTATGAAAAATCATTGGGATCGTTCCATGGGATGAGAAGAGGAAAGCTTGCTCGAAAAGTCAAGTAGTAGACGGCGTAGTGAGGGAAAAGCACGAGAGGGACATTGAAAAAATTCAGGGATGGTCCATGAACGGTGGCCGCTGATACCATAGAACTAGTGTATTACATATGGATGGATTTTTCTTCCTCATAGGAAAATCCACTAGGATTGGTAGCATATTAATTGCGTCTCGCTTGGTTTCGCTGTAAGTCGGGCCCGCCCGCCTTTGTGACGGTGCGGGATTCCTCGTCCCCTCCCTTCCTTCCCTATCCCCTCCCCGGAGGCGTCGCCGGGCTCTCATCGCGGCGGCGCCTCCTTCCTTGTTCCTTCCCGTCCTTCCCCTTCTGGGTGCAGAGGAGAAAAGCTAGCGCTTACAGTCCCTGCCCCAGGAGTGTATCCCCGCGAACCCGCCCTAGGGTTTCGTTTCCATTGTATTACATATGGATCGGGGAAAAAATAGTTAAATAGGCAATGATACGTGCTGGTACTAGGGAGAAAATTTTGTGAAGCAACTTAGTAGCGTGATGAATAAATCTAGACGAATCAAGAACTATTTCCAGATGAATTCCTAAATTAGGAGAGCTGATTCCGGGTGGGGATTTTAGATATTATTTTTTCCACTCATCTTTCAGTATGCTTAATAAGGTCACACTGATTACATAAGGTTATCGTTGAATAAAACGTATAGCATAAAAATTGAAGAAGTTCTGCCAACCGAGGGTGTGCGCCGAAGGCAAGAGTAACATGATCCATTAGTACCTAGTGGTAGCAAGGTTACATTGAAGGGCGCAAAAAATCTAAAATTTCTGTAAAAGAGGCAACAAAAATTTCAAATAATTGAGCAGCTTCGTTAATATTAGCTTCGAGTTTGAGGCGAGATAATTTTGAAAACCGGCAGCGGATCGATGTGAAAATGAGTCGCAATTTATGTAAACTAACCTAGTTTGTATTCCGATGAAGGACCTGTGAGATATGGAGAATCATTGAAAAGGAGCAGGAATGAATAAGAAGGAAGAAAGGGTGATAGAGAGAAAGGGTGCTTGCCTATTTTTTTAAATTACCTAAATGTAAAGATAATTACTCCAGGAGTACGTATTTCACACTTTTAAATTTTTAAATGACGATACCTATTTTTCGCGATTAAATGAGAAGTGAAAATTTTTAAGCGCGCGAAAACGCGACAGCTAATTATGAATGCTGGGAAAGTGAGGCCACCTTGGTGCGAGGCTAGGAGCGCCGCTACGATGCAGGCTGCTAGCACGTAGCGATTGGCTTATAATATAAGGATTATTAATACCCTTTCATACGAGGGAAACTTTCCGATCATAGGCAATTTTAAAAGGGAATTATTAAGAGATGTTTCCCTGAGCTCTGTGCCTCATGCATGCATTGGTAATCTCAGGCGATGTAAAACTCCTGACTACCCGTATAGCATCTAGGTCCCAGTGACGTCACTTGGAGTGGCATCGCATGGGCGCTAATCTGGCCTTTTCAATACGAAGTTAAAATTGACCATTAACATTCGTCTAAACTGGGATTTGTAAAACTGTGAATGTATACACAAATGGTGGGTAACGAATCGCAATCAATGCCTTTCGTTTTCCTTGATAAAGGAAACTAGCCTATTATGAGGAGTGGGCGAGAAGCGAGCGGTTGAGTGAGGCTGGGGTAGTATACGCAGCCGCGGAAGTTCCGGCAAATAATTAATTGAGTCGGGAGGAGGGAGCCTGAGAGGCTGGTGCGGGACGTAGGAATGGATGTGAGGGCAACAGCAGCAAAAAAGAAGGCTCAGCGGGAGCAAGAGGTCACATGGTACGATAAGGGGGAGTAAAAATATTTATTTCACGGCAGTAAACCCAATTTACTATATTAATTGTAAAGATAGTAAAAGAAAAGTAATGCATTTAAAAAGTTACAAGGAAGCATTTGAAATAAAAACTACATTTTAGTATGGGTACATACATAAGAGGATAATTCTTTTAATCATGTTAATGAGATGACTATTATTATTTAACAAAATGATAAATTTTGTTTTTATTTACCTGTCAAAGTTCACATGTAATTGGCTAGGTATCACATAGATTATATAAAGACAGCGAAGATGCTCACATATTTTGCTTAAACGAATCAAAAGAGTCGTAAAATGTAACAATATCTATTTCATCTAATGCATGGTTGAATAACCTCATTGCCCTGATGATAAGATTATTGTAAACATTATTGTTTTCAACAAAATTTCACAAAGAAAGCTTTGCAATTTCATGTTGAAGTAACTAAACAATTAAAACTTATATCATTTGGACAAGTGCAACATATCATATTATGGCATAGTTTATACAAAAACAACAGAACATGTCATTAAGTTTCCTTATGAATGAATGGGTAACGGCAGGTTATATGAAGGACTCTGTCGAGGAACACCCAGTTACCGTAGGAATACTGAGAAACTTCAGCATATTCTGGTTAGAATCCATAATTATTAATCATGTTTTACATTCATTTTATTTACATTTTAATATTCCAGGATCTTTCTTGCAATTATGATAGATTTTCATGATGAAGCGAGAAAAATAAAACAAACATATTAGCTGAAATGGCAGTTAATCGGCGCGTTGAAAAAGTGGACAATTTTTGCTAAGGAATACGTTCGTTACGTATCTTGCGTTACAGAGGAGTTGCAAGAGACAGGTAATTTCACTCGATAAGCTACACTATTTTCCATTACTATATGACTAAGATGAAAAAACATGCAAATTCTTGTACCTAGACACAATAACCGACTTAATCCGACCTAAAATACTAAATCAAATAACCATAAGTTATCATTTCCCACAAAACCATGCTCCCTAGTAATTCGAGAATGGCCAAAACTAATGAGTTTAGCAACAATTAGGAGAAGTAATAGAGAACTTTGTATTTGAGAGGGCAATTAGTCGAAAACTAGGTAGAAGGGAAAGATGGAAATTGGAAAGAAATACCAGACTGAAAAAAATAAAGGGTGTTCGGGCGATCGCTAAACTTGAGGGTAGAAGAAAGGGCGAGGTAATGAAGAGAAGAGAAAGGAAGAACGGAAGATAAAATATATGGTGTTCTCGGATTTGGGTGCAGGAGAAATGGAAGGGAGGGTGGGGGAGTAGAGGAAGAATAGGAAAAGGGGGGTTAGGCGGTGGGAAGAGGGGTGGGATTAGGCTTGTGCGGTCTGAGGACTTAAAAAAAGGAAGGGAGTAGAGTTAGAAAAAAAACAACCGAAACAAAAGATTATGAGGAGGACTAAAGGGAGGGGAATATGGGATAGCAGAGGTTCAGGCACCCGAGGCGGGAGAGAGAGAAGGGAGAAAGGACTCTGAGCTGGTGAGAGCGACGGAAGACTTGATTGCGTTTGTGACAAATTCGCAATCTGATAACAATTTAATGCGTCAAAAGAATGGCACAAGGGAGGCGCAGGGCGATCCTTCCCATCCCTCTCTCTCTCTCGCGACCAATTTTATCCCGCCTTTATATCCAGTCGCAGTTTTCGGAAAATATACCTCGCGGTGGTGGAAAAAAAAGTGAGCGAATAAAAACGCATCATCTGAAACTTTTCTCTCTCTCTTTCTCATACACGTCATCTCCCGCACCTCATTCGTTTCATTGTTATTTTTCTCCCCGCTAAAAAAAAAAAAACAAAAACGAACGGCTTCCGTGTTTTTTTTCCCTATCGTCTACCTATATATGACCGCTACACACATGAAGGGGTCCTCTCTTCTTGCTACCATTGCCCCTCACTCTGCTCCTGACTCTTTCTGGTCCCCCCCCTTTTTCCATATATACCCGAGGACGGCCTTGAGCACTAAAAAAAATATATATTCCCTTTGATGTCCGCACTATGGAATTCATCCGAATTGGCTTACAGAGGTGAGCAAAGTTGCAATTGTTTTTGACCAGATTTAAAAAAAAAATATCCATTCCCTTCCTCGTCTCGCTCTCCGGGAAAATTTAATTATATCAATTTCCAAATCGCTCTCAGAGGATGTAATTTTCCCCGGGTCTTTATTAAGCTGACGTTTTGCATCGATTGTATCACTGGCCGTGTGAGTGACAAGGGAGTGAGGGGGGGGGGTTAGGGGGAGAGAAGGAAGTAATTTTCAAATCGGCAGTGCACGCCCAAAAACATTGTTTCAATAACGCGCGCGCGGCCCTCGTCTTGCCCACTCGTGCTTTGAATTATTCATACGCGCTATACGTGCATGAGGAAGCGATGCAATGAGATACGGCCACGCGGCATTTGCCAGGAATATCGATAACTCTCCCGTCAAAATCCATTTAATTCTGGAATAGGATACGGCCGGTGACGCATTACGTAGCCAACTAAACAGCGGCGTATTGATCAACTGTCCATTACCATCATTAAATGCTAGGCACGGATGCCCCCCCAAATAAGACTTGACCCGTCCGCTGCGCTGATGATCGCCTTTTGTCTCTGCCGTCACCGATAGCACGCCGGAATAATTGGGACATGTACATTCATTCATTTGGGAGGCATTACATAGTCAGATGTGAAGCGGAATTGACGCGATGAATTTGTCACAAAAATCTTTGGTGTCAATATTACAATTCAAAAATATATTCAACATGACGTAACCTACTTATTAAATATGTGAGCAATCCCTTTTAATTGAGATGAACAATAAATATAGAAATTGAGTAAATTAGAAGCCAAGGGGTATAAGTGTAATTAATTTTGAGATAATTGCAAAAATAGTTGTTGGGGTACACAATATTGTTGTAACAAAGAAATACATGTTAATCACTGAATTTGTATGTATTTGATTACCAGTGATTCACTTGTATCACTTTGCCACTACAGTATTATGTACCCAATCAACCATTATCTCTACTTATAAAAAGAATTCACTTAACCCCTTGGCTTCTAGGGTCCTCAATTTGAACAACGTATTTATAGAAAATAAATAATGCTTACGAAACACAGATTGTTAAAAAGTAGAAAGAAGTAATTCGCTAAATAATTTAATCACTCGAATAATCTTGGAAGAGGCGTATTGCTGACGTAGTAAGCCATACACGCTAGTAATGGATATCCCGTGGATGCTTGAACAGCGGCGTATATCTCGATGTTAACGGGTCAAAAACCTTTGATCCAACCCATAGGCCTCCAAGCATTAACCAGCGATTACCTCTAAACATCTCACTTCATCTATGCCTTACAGGACACAAGTACTTAACGAAATGAATCCAAATGAAATATATAATAGCAATTACAGCAATGATGCATCTAATGCGTTCACGGACTAGTCGTAACGATTGGGGGGAGAGCATTGAATCAACGGCTTAAAACCTCCCGAAATGCTTGGGTGACATGGTCTTATGTATTCTCCAAATGAACCTCCCTCCGAAATGTACCCCCTCTGCTAGTGAACTCCTCTAAAAATGTTTTTCTTGCTACCTCATGGCTATCACAGATATAATTAACGAATAATCACGCCGCGTAAAAATTCGTTAAAGCTTACACATTAGGAAAAATAAAATATCGATGCATTACACAGTTGGAAAACTCAAACTGGCTTCATACATCAGAATTCTATCATGACGAAAGGCTCTCCACAAAAAAGCGATAGAATTTGTTTGTAACAAATTATGTTTCTCCTTGTGAAAACCTCTGGATCAGAATAATGCCATAATTGGCACTACTACATCTATTGCGACCATGTCAAGTATAATAATATTTATTACGCAGGGGCATTCGTAAAAAATTATATATTAATGTGAACTCCTAGAAGAGACGTAATATATTAAAAAAATAATGGAATCTGGTCTTACAAGCTGTTTAATATTTTAATGATCATTAAAATCGAAAAATTTAATTCAGATCCAATGGGTCCTTCCTATTATCACCGAGCATTGTATTTGTGAATCCTTTAACTAAGCAGTTCCTGGATACAGATGAAGCGTGATATTAATTACACGACGAAATAATACAGTGCTGCACCACAATCACTGGAACAGATGATGATGCTCGCCACGAGAAAAATGCTCAATTGCTAGCGTAATCCAGTGCACGACGCACTTAAACTACCGCATGGCTCAGGGTTGGCCATCCACGGGAAAACGCGACGCAAAATGCTCACAGCCTCTTCCCAGCTCCATTGGCCCGACGCTAATAACCCCGCCTTTAATCACCTCTCAATCGGTCAAAATAATGCAGTCGCCGGAGCGATTAATAACACGCGACGCGCACGCCCTCTAGCCCCGCAGTGGTTCCCTCTGCCGGCGGAGCGGGGAATCAAAAGCCATAGGCGCTAACGCCCACGCGGCGTCGGCGTCATCGACGTGTGTAAGCGTGATTGATACGCACGCCTGCAATTCATACGACACGCACACACAAACTCGTCCGACGCCTCCCCACAGGCCTGACATACGCAGTCACACACGCGGCCGTTTGCTGACGCTCCGGTTGGGAAAAGAGGGGCTCTGGTTGGTTGGTTGGATATATCCAACGAGCACACAAATTTGAGCGATTCCCCTTTTAGCGCGGGGACGATGGCCCGCGTTTCCCCACCCTTCCCGATTTCCGCCGCTCCGTGGAGAGAGAGGACCGTATCCCCTGAACGATTTGCGGCGACGTTTACATTACGTCGCTCCACAATAACAACAGCCCTCCCCATCAGCCATTATATCATTGATCCTCACATTTCCTTTCCACGAATTTTTTTGGCCTTTTACTCGACACTTCCTCGTCCTTTGCACTGAGCGATTTGATTAGTTTGCGATGAAAATTTTTAGTCGACCCTTTGATGGAAATAAAAGTAAATTACGGGAGTATGTGGAATAGGTGGATGTAGTATTCGAATTAGTAAATCCCTCTCAGCATGATAGACCAGGGGTATCCAAAATACGGCCCGCGCACTCGGTTCAAGTAGCGCGCGATTCTCGCTCGTTTAACTTTGTGAGACGCCTCTAGGAGCATTGCAGCGCTGTACTGCACGTCAGTCTTCAACTGTTCGTAAATAAGAAATACGCCACCGGATTCTTCAGGAGACGTTGGTATCGAATACTTCAGCCATCGGCAAATTTGCTGTCCGGCCCGCGGGGCGATGCGAAACGTGGCCCTCGTGGCCTAGTAAATTGGAGACCCCTCTGATAGATTTATAAAATTTGTGAAGGCGAGAATAACCGGTGACGCGAGGTCAAAGTTAATGGAGCGAGACCTTACTCATACGTGGGCGCAAGTTAAGGCAATTTTAGAAGAGAATTATCCAGTTAGGAGGACGCTTGACTTTTACGCTTGTGCCATGTTTAATGCAAAGCAGCACAAGGGGCAGAGTATTGTGTCTTGGGGCTTTGCACATCGATGCTATGCAAACTATGAACAGCCTGATGCGGCTCGCCGAGTTTCAAATGAGAGCGAAGAGGCTTTGGTGAATCACTTAGTAACCTTGTATCAGTCTCTCGCTCCTTTTCAAGATTTAGATCAGTAATCGAATCAGCAGATAATTATTTTTTTAAAGAAGTACAGCTCTCAGCCACCTTATATGCTCTTTCGCAGGATACTACTGCAATTCACGCCTGAGCTAATACCACAATTCCTAGCCGAAAGAAACCGAGAAACATTTTGATTTTCTAGTTCAATGGTGGATAGCTTTCCTTGGTGCTAATTTGCAAACATAGAAGAGTATACTGATATTCATGTGATTCAATCGCGTAAATTGTGTAACGTGGCCAGGTGACATCGGGAAAGAAAATCAATAAGGTCTAACAATCTATTACCATGAACTAACTTGTCGTATCATGCAAGCATCTGAGTTGTAAGTGGAAAATAAGATTTCATCCCGATGAGTTCAATCAAGATATGTACACCACATGTAAGGTATTATTAAACAAAATGGAAAACTTAATATTAAATAAATGTTTATAATATTACTTTTAACATATTTTAATGATAAGACAATGTTTGCCTCGGTCATGATTTATTATCAAAAAGATTAGATAAAAAATATTTTTGTGTAAAGATATGTCACTGCCACATCTGGTATGGTATTTGAAGAAGGCGACACAAAGCTGAAGTCATTTTCGCCGTGAAGGAAGGTTACGATAGGAAGGATGGAGAGATGCCCGGCGTTGTCATTATCCTGCTCTTAACAGAAGGCCCTAAGGGGACCACGTCTTAACGTCCCATACGACAGACAGTGTTGCGCTGACATCCACACAGCACTCAAACAAGGGACCTAAAAATTCTCTGCCACCTCCAGGATTTAAACCCGAGTCCATTGGGTGGAAAGTCAACAATCTACCTACCACACCAACATTACCCTCTGCCATATCTATGAACAACACTACATGCATATATGATTCTGCACTACGCATTAATAACTCGTAAAGTTAACATTTTCAGCAGACGGTTCTCGCCAAAAGTTAATTACCGCCAATCACTTATGCCTCGAGTGATCTCGATAACCAATTGCCACCCCTTAATAACCCAGCAACCAATGAATGCCCCTCGGGAACGACATCATTCTCCCCATCCTGTCATTTAGCTCGTACAAGAGACCCCATCAGGGTGACCGAAGGCCGTTCGGAAAGGGCGCACGGCGTCAACCATGCATGAGGAGTTGAAACAGGGAGAATATGAGGAAAACACATGCGACACAAACAAGCATTTATCATGGGGCGATGAGTCGCACAATGGAATCGCTTTGGTATCAGTAGCATAGCCATAACATGACTGCAACAGCGCTCTTCTAACATGATCAATGCACCAAGGATCAAGTTCGCCGTGAAAAAAATCCACTAGCTTAGCGGGGATTCAAACCCGGATCTCCCGATCGTCGGTCAGATATGCTATTTGGTGTACATAACTTTGCATCAGTGCGCGTGACTGGGTACAAAATCACTTTTTCAATGGAGTGCTATGGATTAATGGTCATCAAAGGCTGATAAATTATAAATAATACGATATAAGATGCAGCAACCAATACTCTAAGCATCGTATATTTATTCCTTATTTAAAAATAAGTTTTGATAAAATCCTCTATTTTTTTCTCGTTTGATTTCAAATTTCAATAGGCATAAAATGGAGAGCTGTTTTAGTTCCTTAGGGAAGTCTTCAAAATACTCAACACCTGTGTTACATTTAAGCAGGTCACTGCATAAAGCTTGTATAAAGTAGCTGGAAAATATCAAACTCAAGACGGATAATTATCGAATGATCTTGGTATTAACTAGTCGGCTTATAATGACCTTTACTTCTGGCATTTAGCTCGGATAAAAATCCCCATAAGAGAAACCGTTCGTAAAGTCTATGCACTCTAGTTTAGAGTGGAGTAAAATAGAATGTGGCTAAAATATGTGGTTATCATGAAATACTGTTATTAGTTTAATTGAAATAAACACAGATACCAAACAGTATCTTATGCCGAAGTTAATGAAAGGGCTTATTAGAAAAAAGCTCCTTCTTACACGATGCACTCCAAATAACAATTATTGGATACCAACAAACTTAACAATTAAACAGAAAAATCATTAGTTAAAATTAATATGATTCTTGCAAATTTTATGATAAGATTCTTCTATTATCTAAGGTATCAACTGAGAACCCGTTTTTCATCTAGGAAAGAATACAACATTAAGCATAGATTTATCTACTAATATGCCGGAATGCGTAGGCTAAAAAATGTTAGCAAAAGGTTTTCTTTTAATGTTAAGTACCAAGATATCTCGGTATCTGGTAGACACCCCCTCAATAGCCAACCACTAAAAGTAAAAAGATAAAAGTTTTAGGAAAAGGTTGCCTTTTAATTGATGTTTTCCAACTTCTTTAGACAAGAATTGTGCAGTGACCTGCTTAGACGTATCATAGGCGTTTAGTCTTCCCTAAGGAATCGAAAAGGCTCACCATTCTAGTAAAATTTGAAATCGAACGAAAAATAATCGATAAGTACTTTCATCAGATTAAAAACACCACAGAGTAAAAGGTGATAGCACTGAGTAAAAAAATGTTAGCAAAAGGTTGTCTTTTAAAGTTAATCACCAAGTGATCTCGGTATCCGGTATTCACCCCTGGAATAATCTACCAACCACTGCCATTCTGGACCCAGATCATTCGTTCCCGGCAGTTAGCTCGTACATGAGCCCCTATCACAGGAACAATTCGGAAAGTGAGCTCGTCGCCGACCATGCACGTTGTGCTTGACTGGGGGGGGGGGAGGGGAAAGTCCCATCGATCACACAAACCTCCCATACACTCCCTTCGCGCCATCTACCCCGTGCGAATTCCAATCAACGCAAGAGAGAGAGAGAGAACGCGTACGCTGATAGCACTGCCCCGGGACACGTCCTATTCCATCCCTCCCCCACCCTCTCTTACACTCCAGCCAATAAGCACGAGCGCCATCTCGACTGCACACCGCTCACATACTACCCCACCGTGTGGGCACAAACACGCGTCAAATGCTACCACTCCGCGCTCGCGATACACAGCGGTGGGTAGCTGCATTTGACGCCCCGAACCCATTCCGAGAGGAGGCGACGAGATTTGCCTCCTCCGCCGATCTATTAATAAGTATTTATTTACCTCCTCTCGGGGAGTCGAGTGAAATGGTTGATATACTGGAGAAATCGCCAGAATAGGAATGGATAGCGAGGTGGTGCCGCTAACGACTGCGTTAACAGCTAGTGCCATCTTCAAATGATTTATAAAAATATGTAACTATTAATCAAAATTTCAAGTGAAATTCGAATTTGCTGCATGAATCACGGCCATAATTTCTTCAGACGAGCTCCCAAGCACGTTCAAAGACCAAAACGGATTTTTCAATTTATATCTTTGCGATTATTATCAAGTAGCTCATCATGGTACAATCATTCATCTGCAGCATAAAGTTTGCCTTGATCAAGCGTCTGTCTTTTTTACTATTCAAGATTCTATTTTTTATGAAAAACATAAGTTTTAGTATTTTAAACTAGAGTCCTTTCCTGACTCCCAAGTGAAAGATAAATGCTCAGGCAAAATCCCTAATCGAAGGCCTATCTGCAAGCCTAAAATATCACACTGACAGCTTGATCTTAGGGATGATGCCTATCATGTCTTAAAAGGATATGTTTTAGTACATAATTGAAAGCAGAACATAATTGGTGTCATTTTTCTCATTCAATCTCCACAGATTACTTAATTTACACCCGAAGGTATATTATGCTATTTATGCCTTTTAGCACTTGATCATGGTGGCAGTTGACTGGAATATCAGGATAAAGTGGCTGCTAAGAGTTACTTCGGTTACTGTAACGGGATAAGTTTTCAGCTTGTTATTCCATCGCTCAGTCTTACATTCAAATAAATAGGTAAGTGGTTTTACAACGAACTTTCATGAGCAGTATACATTTTGAAAACACGATATTATACGCCGACCTCAGTAGCGGAGGGGTAAAGTCTATGCCGGAATCACAAGAGGTCCGGGTTCGAGTCCCGTCTGGGTAATTATCCCCTATCCAGTGTAAAGATGTTCGTGTACGTTTAACTGCTGAGTTAAAAACCCTAATTTAAAAGGCCGATTTTGCAGTTTTCGGCAGTACAGAAATAAATAATAATGCAGCACAATAAAGATCATTAATTGATTATTTCAACTCAGCGTTTTACGATGGCATTACTTTACTGTTCATTTCAAACAATTATTAACAAGGTGTCATTAAAAAAACGAAAACTTTGGTTTTTGCATGATGACATTTCATACAGTGTTTAAAACAGGCTGTGACATTTGAAAAAAAATCGAAAACTTTAGTTTTATTCACTCGATGGAATGTTAAGTTTTCGCTCCTTTTGAAAATCCTCACTCTCACACCCTCAAAAATAGACCATTTAGCACTTTACACTCTTGCTTCGTTAACACGGAGGGGGAGCCTACTTCATCACCAGCCTCAGTGTCTCTTTTCCCTTCCCTTTTTGATGTAACTCCTGCACTCGAATTGCCGCGAGCGTTAATATTGTTAAAGGAAGATATAAATTAAATTAAAATTTGGAGGCCAATGCTAGAGTTTAATTCTTTTCATTCACTTTATTTTATAATACGCCACGCCGCTCATTATTTAGGGGTTTCGAACGCTTTTCGGCATTAATAAAAAAAAACCGAAGCGGGCGCGTTAATTAATTGATGTTTCGCGTTTCACCATTCATTTATTTTATTTCTTCATTCGCCTCTCTCACCCTAAAAACCCACCCTCCCCTCCCCGGCTTCATTCAACGCCCACGCCCCCTCACACCACCCTATTACCCATCCCTCTTTTCCTTCCAACCCCCCACCAATCCCCACAGCCTCTCATCCTGTTTATACGGGCGACAAGAGCTGCCCGCGGTTGCGAATGGTTGGTTGCGAGGAGGGAGAGAATGAAAAATATGGGCAGAGAAGATATAAAGGGAAATAACGAGGAGAATGGGGTAGCAAAATGATTCGCAATTTTGAATTATTTAACTGCAATCAAAAATTGAGCATGTTCTCATTCTCTTTCCCCGTGAAGGTAGCGAGAAGGGTACGCGACATGAAGAGGTGTTGGACTGAAGGGAAAGAGAGCATTGTGGTTGCAAAGTGAGCAAATAATAGGTGTGGCAAAGAACGTAAAGCCGCATCCGCAACAGCTAAAATTATACATCTACATACTACCCCGAAAGCCACCTCAATAGGTGTGTGGCGGGGTTTGTCAGGACACCAGCCGTTTACACATAAAAAAGGGGTAATACCTTGACGAAATTACGTCTAGCATTTTATTGAAGTCTTTTATCGTGCGGGGAAAAAACAAATTCCTCACCTATCCTTTAGGCAAAATATCTCTCTTATTTTATCGTTTCTGTCAGACCGGGAAACATGATGTTCTCCGCGTCGCTCTCAATGATATCTTTTCTCAATTTCTCAAGCAATTTAAGCTTAGCGCGTAGCCTCCGAGTCCATAGCGTCTCCTAATTTAATTCGTTTAAGATCTGTGTAACGTTTTCTGTACGCCCGCAGCAGTTTTTGGCGAATCGCGTAGCTTTCTTTTTGTGCTTTCCTTTCCAACTTAAGTGCTGCCAAGGAGTCGAAAACCTGAGAAGAGTTCCCGGGAGTGGTCCCGGGTTCATATCCTGGTAGCGGTAGTGATTCATCAAAGGTTTCTGAAAGTCTTCGCTAAGTGATCTTCAGTTTACTAGCTATTATTATCAGGTGTGTTTTCAGTTTCGTCGGATACGACGTTAAACCGATCCCTTTCGAGCCTTTCGTAAACAAAAAACTATTAACTGATAACTTCAACCTTTACTTTGTGAAACCTCTTCATACTGGAAATAAAGAAATAAAACCTTGTAAGGTTAACTATTATTTAATTATGGGCACGGCCCGGGTACCTGACGATGTAACCAAGTTACGAAACCCGGGGCGTGCCCATAATTAAATAACAGTGAACCTTACAAAGTTTTATTTCTTTATTTAAAAAAAAACTATTGCCGACGCGGATATTCTCTCGAGCACCTCCTATAGTGCAGATGACCTAAGCAGTCAATTGCCTCCCCCAAATGCCTTTATATCCCTGGAAAAAGTGTTTACTGGTTCAGAACTAAGAGCGGCATAATTCCGTTTGAAGCAGTCACTATCAAGCAAAATCAAACTTTATTTTAATAAATGTCCATCAAGGACTACATACTTTTAGTGGAGAGACATACAAACTACCAAAAGTTCTCTCAGATCGATCACACGATTAATGCACTGTCTCAGCCGAGATTGGTGGATATTTTAAATTATTGGTCAACGTCATATGTAGTCAAGTTGATTCAAATTAAGTTTTTGTGCGCGGGACTTAAGGGAGCCAGCTGAGCATGGCTGAGAGGACAAGGATGTCTGAAGGAAAGAACTATGTCAGGGGTGTTCAATCTTTATTATCGCAAGGGCCCAAAATCGATCTTACATCGTCCAGATAGCTACAATGCTCCACGCCACTTTAACATCACATTAATAAAATAAAAAAGGTAAATTTTTAAGTACAATGATCTTTATTGGTTAAAAAGTTCAATCAATCAATGCGATTTTGACTTTGTTTATTTTGACGAGTGTTTCAATATATACTTTGTATTGTTTGGCGCGTTACGATATTTTTATTAGCCTCTAGGGGTCGCAAGAAAGTAGTCGGCGGGCCCTCATGCGGCCCGGGGGCAGCGAATTGAAGACCCTTCAACTATATAATAGGGTAGAGAGGCCAACCGGGGATGACGAAGTGAGAACAGCGTAAATGGAGCAGGTGGAATGGGGGTTGCAACTGTGGGATGGACTAATCCCTCGATGAGATGATATTAAAAAAAACATCTTGCGCGTCCTTGATGACGGGCTGCACATTAATGTTGCGTTGATGAGGAAAAATTAATAAATTCTGAACAGCGGCAGGTGATGGAGTGGGCGAGAAGGGTGAGGAGTGGGAAGGTGGGCTTTGAAAAGCATTAAATTAAAAAACAAAACAAAATAAAGCTTATCCTGCGCGGGGGAGCGCGCTGCTGGTGGAAGTGATGGGAAAAGATGCAGCAATCATTAGAGAAGTAATTGTTATTATACAGCAACCACTTTCCCTGCGAGCGCGCATATTGTTTTTTAATCCAATGGAATTAATAAACGGACAAATTTTATACTAATCTTGAGCATTTGTTTCGCTTATTTTCCACGGCTATTAATTTTTTTGTGAAAACATAAACCGACACTTCCGTTTTAAATATTCAAAAGCGGGCACCGTTAACTGGTTGAGGGATTACCTGGACAGTAATAATCGCGTCTAGCTGAAACCAAATTAAAACCGAGATCAGTTGATATCCCACCTCGTGCCTATCCAATTTTGAAACACGTGCAAGATTAATACGCGGGAGAAAATATGATATTGTCCGTTTTCATTCTTCTGTTTAAACCCTTGTAATCTTCTGGCCGTTTGATCATTTCGGATGATCCAAAGAAAGGCTTCAATTGAATCACCTCATCGAGTGCTGCTATATAGGTCAACATCTGATTAAAATCCGAGTTCGGAAGCCCTATTATGAATACGAATTTTCTTGTCCCGGCATTCGTGACGCGAGAGAAGTCAAGCCCAGTAATCAATGATGACACAGAATACCACGGCGAAAAGAAATGGATTTCCTTAATCCATATGAGTACGGATCCATATGATGAACCACGAGCGAGAGGAGGACCTAGTCACCGAGTGCTTTGTTTACGGAAACCATAGGAGTGAAGTAATGCTTCGAGATTTCTCCTTGAAAACAATTAATAATGATTCAATGAAATATCATGAGATCCAAGTAGGCTACAAGCATATGGGTATATGTGACTAAAATATTACAGTTTAATTATAAATTGAATTTCGTAGCATAAAGAGAGGGATTTTATGGTAGTATAGTATGACAGCACACATCATAGGCAAAAAGAATTCATATTCACCAAAAATTTAGAAAAATATTTCTATCATCGACGCTCTTTCAAAGGAACGGCTGCGCAAGACATAACAGCTCAAATCAGTGACTTTTTTAAGCTAGAAAAACTCCATAATAATTGGCTGACCCCTGAGTGGTGTCTTTGCTTTTTCAAGAAATTTTAAATTCTTAAAAATTATTATGCATTATTTTACCACTGTTACAAAGCTCATTCACATATTTTACCCACCATGTAATTGTAAGCACTGATCATTACACAAAGCAGTGGCGACTACATATGGGGGGCGCATGGGGCGCGCGACCCCTTGCAGGGCCACCTGGATTGTCGAACATTTCAGAACCACAAATTTAACCTTTTTATATCATAAGCATTGTCTACTAAATGTGTAATAAGTTAAAATAAAACTTTCTTAAACTTTGAACGTAACTTGTTTATTTTTCATTACCATAAAACTAAAGGTAGCTCACAATATCTTTTGCGCCCCCCTTGAGTTGTTTTTCTATATCCGTTACTGGCAAAAAGAGCTAAATGTGAGTGAATACAAAGTGCTAAATAAATATAATGAAATGCTTTTGCAGAAAAGCCATTTTTTCGTCATACCCCACTGTAATATTTACTAGCGTTTTGGCAACCGAAGTGTTTTCTTTGTAAAAATCATACTAAATGAAATTCATTCCAATTTTTTTCAATTCCAAATCCTTTAGTGTAATTCGGAATCCATCATGCGTCAAATATGGTCGTCTGTTAAATATATCTTACCTTGTATAGAGTTCACGCACTACAAAATCACCACCTAACTCTTGAAATTCTAATGGAAAAACATATTAACCCAACAAACAAAAACTGCCTGCCCCTCACGCACAAACGATGCTCGGGATAAGCGTTTGATTCGCACAATTTTCATAGGCTCCGAACGAGCATGGACAAATGAAAAAATGACGCACAAAAAAAGAGGGACGCGAATGACCATACGAAAAAGGTTCATCTAACTAAAAACATACCGTTTCCTTTTATATCGAGTGGGTGGAAGTTTTTGAGTATGCGCGAGGGATGGGGTGGAGGGAGAAATAGAAGTCTGCGGAATGAGATAGAGGGAAGAAAAAAAAGAGGAATGAAAAAAAAGAAAACGCAAAACACACACACGAGAGCAGCGCAATACCGCGCTTTCGAAAAACGACCGTGCGTACGTAGTCATTATAACTCATCGTGTCACCAACATACGCCGAAATAACCTTTTCGAGCTCGAGAGAAAAAAAAAAAAGAATGCCGAAAGAATAAAAAAAACACACACACATGAGCGAAAGAGAGAGACCGACGAGGCCGCGTGAAATTTCGACAACCGACGCTTTAAAAGCTCCCAATATATACCCTCCCCTCTCTCACCCACCACTATTCCCAATTTCGACCAACACCATCCCGAACACATCGCTTGCATATCCCATCCACTTCATCCCGAAAAACCCCCACGCGCGCACACACACCAACCCTTCTACTCTTCGCCATCCAAGCCCGCCTGCAATGACCTCCCATTCCCCTCTCATCCAACGGCACCGCTGATGGCGGTAACCGTACCCCTCTTGATTTGGTGGACATCCCACCCCCCCCCCCTCTGTCAGAATGGAATTGTTGGCCTCCCTTCTGTCCTCGTTCCAACCCGGCTCTCTTTCCCTTCATCGATATATACCTGAGCTTGTGAGTCCATCTTAGTGTTTGTCGATTACACCACGCACAGAATTAGTCCTATTTCGGGGGATAATCATTTATACCAACGTCCCGTTATCATGAGACAGGGAAACAAATGACCTATCTTGTCAAACAAAATAAAGAATAATTCTTTCTCCACACATTTTTTCTAGTTGTGTCTCTTCGGAAGCTAATTCTGTATTAATATACAACGAATTGGTTATTTAATATTCTTCACAGTCTCGTGGGACTAATTTGTTACCATTATTACAGTTATACTAATACCAAATACGCCTGAACTTCTGATACTCTAGAGGCATCATCCAAAAAAGATTGTTTCAAATCTGTTGTGCTGGGTATTATGGCCGACACCGAATACTGACGCATCAAGGGACATTGCTGTTCATATTTTTTTCAGGCCAACCGATTAAATAAATTTTCGCAACAAACGTCCAGAAAATGTTTGGTAGTTTGCGCTATGTAAATACAAATATCATTATCTCACTAAATAAATCTGGTCTATAAAGATTTAATTGCAGGACAAATATGGCCTCGGCTATACAAAAATCGCCTAAGGTTTATGGGCAGTCTTTTACTCCTAGAAAATTTAACTTGCATTTGAGTCCGAGTTGTATATTTGAGGTCAATAAACTACGCCATTAAAACTATTGAGTATACCTAAATTAGAATATGAATGTATCATCTAAATAAATCAACAACAGAAACAGTTAAAGTGCTATCGACAAAGAGGCATGTTCCAAAGCATTTTCATAGGGCTATTAAGCATGGACTCTTAAGGTCATTCAAGGTCTGATACAAAATCATATTACGTCTCTTGACTTAAAGGATATTATCCATTCCACTCTGATATGAAGCGGCAATTCTCACTTATTTTGACAATCTTAAGCCATTCTACAGCAAACACCTAGCGAAGGCCTCACAGCTCGGCGCCTAAAACATGCGATGCGAGGAACATCCGGTTTCCATTATGCCACCATTCACCCTTTCCTCATCCCTGACCGCGGCTCCCAGTCCCTCCAACCCTTTTCTCATTGCTAACTCTGTCCCCAACTCTGGCGGGGAGGGGCAAGGGAACCCTTTTATCCGGCTATATCCTCATTTCCCCGGAATATCCCTTCCCCAACAACTGAATTGCAATTCCTCTTCCACAATTCGCATTCCCCTCCTCGATCCCCGGCCTCCACACCCAGAGCATCCACCAAAATTTCCCTCACCCGACCCGGGGCCTCCACCAAAACTTCCCTCTCCAATAGACCCGGGGCCTCCATCAAACTCTCCCGCTCGTTCCCAAATCCTAGCCACCTCATTCCCCCTCCGGTCGTATATCGCACCAATTCATACCCAATAAGGGAACTGCTGCACTCTACCGACCTCTCTTCATCTCTCTCGCTCTCTCACTGCCACCACCCTTTCGCCCAGCATGTAATCGAGGCTCACAAAACCTCCCCAAAACTCTCTCTCTCTCTCTCCCTCTGAACGCTTCCCCTGTGCACCCCCTCTAAAACCTCTCCATCCCTTTTTCCTCGCACTGCGCTCAGCTCTCCGCTAATTGCACCTCGCCCCCTGCACCTCCCGACCACCCATCTCCCATCCCAAAATCCCACACACCCTCTTCTCTCTCTCTCTCTCACCATCACCACCACCGCCAAAGCCAGCCTCCTCCCTCCCTCTTGCCACCCCGGCATCGCTTGTTGTCTATTCCGCAAGGCCTGCAGGGTTTGATGCGCCCGGAATTGGAAACACATCGCACACGTTGTGTGTATGGAGCGGGGAGGATGGGGGAAAGGACGGACGGATTGAGGATGAATCGTTCGGTAGATGGGTGTGTGCCGGTTGGACAGGGAGTAAACTGTAGGGGTGGAGGGGCAGCCACGGGAGTAGGTTGGGAATATTGCTGTGTCGTATCTTTTTTTTAAATATTTTTTTGCGGGCGAGGATGAAGGAGGCGACGGTGGGGAGTGGGAGGAATGTATGGGAAACATAATGGAGTGTGAGAGGGAGGGAAGGAGGTGTTGTGGGTAGGAAAGCAGTGCAAGGCTGCATGTGTTGGGGGATGGGGTGTCGTGGTGGACAAATGAAACACGGGTTACAGCGAGGTTGCAAGAGAGGTGGCATGGAAATGTTGCTAAAAGAGGAAGAAATGTTGAGTTGAAAAGTGCTGCGTGGGAATTATATTCGATTAGAACGAATGATGAATGTTTTTTTGTGTCCAGACAAATTTAGACTTCGTGTTCCATTGTGAGTTCAAACGTGGACGAGGAAAAGTTAAATGGGAGTGGGAAGCACTAAATACCCTGTACCTATTTCAGCAATGAATAGCTGATGGTAAGCGGGGGGTCATTTCTTCCGCAATCAATGGAAATGAAGTTATTGGTGACAGAAAGGCTACATATCTCGTATTCGCTCCGCAATTTATTTTCTCAGTGAACAACGATGCACCTATCAACTGTCTTGCCTTTTTTACGCAATATAACTAAAATGTCTTGTTATTCTGTCAGAAAGTGCCAAATATGTCAGGATGGAGGGGCCCACTGACAAAGGAGATTTTTTAAACCCAGAATGTCAGCAGTTGGACTTGGAGAGAGACCTAGAGGAGGAAGTGTGTTGAATAATAATGGGTGCAGTCTACTTTAGAGAACCCAACAAAATACCTGACTTCATTCCAAAGATAAAGTATTAATTGCATATTTAAACTAAAGATATGCAGCAAAAATACAGTCACGTAAATAAAAAAGTACTTTATAAGCTAAATTTAGACTTAAGTCCAGTAGTATTGTGATATGGATATGAGAAGAGAGAAATTAAATCAGAACAATGTTAATCATAAACATATTGTTTACAGTGCATCGTCGCAATAAAACTTCTAAGAGAAAATACCCATAAATATTACTCATTTCGTAATACAGCAAATGAGTAATGATGCTATTCTGAGGAAATGACTTAATTTAACAATGGAGAAAACGTAGCCGACGCATGCACAATCACAAAGTCCACAAACGCTGCTAAACGGAAAATAAATCCCACACGATTCGCATTTTATTCATTAAAAGGCACCACGATATTGTAAGTCTCTTATTATTACAATTACTGGAGCAATAAGCTCACATAAATAACTGCATCACCCGGAAGCGTTGAAACGTGGAAAATGCAGTTATTACAAGCGAAAAAGCTTTTCCGATCAGTTAATTGGGCTTTCAAGGTAATACATACGTTTATTTTTCTCGTTTTTGCTAATATACTCATAAGATTTAATTGTATGAGTTTTAACTGATAGCATGCATTGAAATTCATAAAATTCGATTAATATATATACGTTACCACAGGTCTTTTTAAGAGGTGCGATAATTCAAATAAAAGGATAATTTTCATCTCTAGACAAATGGCCAACGAATAACGCGGCTACTTGAAATTAAATGAAGTAGAGAATAGTTAGAAAATTCATCAACAATAATATTTATATTTTTTATGTGGGAAATTAATGCACCATGTAAGGAAAAAGTTTTAAAATAACTTTATATTTTATAATTGTAGCAAAAAAATTGATTTAAACGAGAAAGATACATTAAGTGAGTCATTTTCAGAGGATGAGGTATGTGACATAGAATTTTATTTTAAAAATATAAACTAAGCACTTACTAGCCTATCAAACGATGCCGTAAATTCTTCGTTTGGCACACGAAATATCATGTGGGCAGAATATTTAGTGATACCCAGAATAATGACTCGAATCATCATGATAACATGGCCTTAGTTGATAACAGAACTAGCCAAGGCTTTCGAATTGACTTTGTACTTGCAAAAAATCCATAGATTAGCTGATTCAAATTAATGGCTTTCTCAAAATGGTTATCACCTCATTTGAATTTAAATATTTAAATAAAAAGGATAACTTCCTCATTCTACAGATATTTATTTCAAAATATCACTCAAATCCCCTTCAAAACCCAAGTTGCCCTGAAGTTAGGCAATGTATAGTTATAAGTGGAAAAAGAAGTTTTTCTTACAGTTGCAATGTTACAAATAAATTCCATGAAGTCACTCCCGAAACAACACATTATATTTAAATGCTAAAATGAGTAATTCCTTTAGAATTAGGTGTCCAAATAACTTTTGATAGTTGCGCATCATTTACAAAATCCTTGATTGACGGAGCGGCAAAATTCCTGAACACATGTCATGATTAATAGGCGGCCGGAACGGAAAAGAGGTCGGCGCAAATGATTTGAAAAGCGTGTTTGAACAAGGCTAAGAAGACTACTAACAAAAACTCGAAACTTCAGATCGATTAGGAGCCCGATCGAACATACCCTTTTTCCTTCAAGATGGATTCGGGCGCGGAATGGTGTGAAGGGTTGTTTGCTCTGTCGGGGTTGCGGGCAAGGGGGAGAGAGAAGGCTTTTGCTGACGGTATTGTAGGGGGAGGAGGAGAGAGGGGCGATCCTGGAGAGCAGCTAAAGGGTGTGGGGGAGGAATAGGGTTAAGCAGAGGGAGGGGAGGCGACGGAGGGGGTCGTTTGGTGGGACACTTGAAAGGGTTGATGGGAATGGAAGAGTTGATCAATTGGGAACCGGATGGCGAGAGAGAGAGAGAGGGGGGTTTGGGGGAGGAGGGGAATGAACATGAGGACGTTTTAGAAGGAAGGAGCGGTGCAGAAGGGGATTGTAGGGACGGGGCCCGAGGTGGAAGATACGGAGAGCGGAAGCCATTGAACCGAATGCTATCCAAACCAATCAGGGTTATTGATTCACTTCCACTCCCCCACCTCCTCCCCCACCCCGACCTGCTCTCAGGACGCCAGGATTCGACGCTATGTTCCCTGAACTTCGGTGAAAAAAAGTAACAGTCAGATTTCAACGGTTTCAATCAGACTAGAGGAAATTGGAAGGACTTTAGCCAATAAAAAACGAGAAATTATTGATGCATTAAGTTAATCGCAATTATTAGTGTTGGTTGACTAAACGTATATAATAAAAAAGTTGTATCATCTAGCAAGAATATACAGCACCAAAATATGCGATGTCATGTTATTTTTTATTTTTACTCTAGCTATGCTTTTTACTCTGCCTTTCTTTGCAGCGTCTTTCAATGATTCATCATAGCAAAATATGCGGTGGTTATATTTATTTATCTTCCCATCTGTGGTAGAGGAATCAAGAGCACGTAAGTAGTAGATGAGTTACAAATAAAACATTTCGCATACACAATTCAACGAAACATTTAACATAGATTTTGTAAAGGAGATAATCAATAACTAAAGCAGGTGAACTACCAATCTATAAAAAGCATACTTGGATGCCCAAACGAAACGCAAGAGCTCCTGCATTCAATTTTAATAATAAATAAAATTAGAAAATAATTTTTTGAAAAGATACTCCACAAAGTAGATGAGTAAGGTATGAAAGTATAATGTACCGATATACACTTGAGAGTGATTGGCAAAGCTGATGGTAGTAATAAATTTAGCGACAAGAATTTTTTCTACGAAACGTAGAGCTTTATTTAAGGGTAGTCAACGGATTTCTTATCATGTAAAAGAGTCGAGAGTACCACAGGGTATGGTGCCTTTCCTTAACCAGTTTCAAGACATCTCTCCCTAATTTACTGATTTTAAAAACAGTATTTTATAAATGCCAGTTTTTATCCTATTCATAGTCACAAATGCATTAATTTTTTCAAAACAATAAGGACAACACACAATAAATCACGTTTAAAATTACAATCTCATTACATGTTGACTTCAAAATGTGCTAAAGATTCCTCTACTACGCATGAGAAGATAAATTAAAATAACAACTCCTATTTTTCAATGAGGAGCCCTTGATAGAAGTCAGATAAAAGGCGGATTAAAAATCATAACCATAGTCAAAATAAAAATATCACGACTACCCATATTTTGGTGCAGTATATTCTTGTTAAAATGAAAACGGTTTATAATTAGATGTGTAATAAGTACCTACGGATTGGGTGGATCTATTCCAAAGCAATTATGGGGATAAATACTCACTTTTATCTTTCCAATCGACCTACAGATTTTACGGTATCAATAAAACTCCGGTATATCAAAATTATATTACCTGTAGAGACTCTCACAAAGGGCGAAAGAAAAAAAACAGTATGTGCGCAAACAACTAACCCGAGGCCTTTTACGATTGTAGGTTAATTGCGAAAGTGCTTATCCTTTTGCTCTCTAGCTTGACTTTTGACAAAAAAAGGGGGCTTGCTGGAGTGGGATTCATCTATTTCCGAGCGAATAAAAAATCGTGCTACACTTTGACTTATTATCTTTAAAAAAATATATTAAATTGAAAAACTTTTATGAATCTCCATAAAGCCGCTTGAAATTGATATACTGAGAAACAGAGGAATCAACGATAATAATAGCACGCCATAAAAGCCATCACTCACGGAAGCAGTGGAAAATGCATTCAATTTCATCCTATGATTTTCATCATCTTGCTGTTTTCTATCAGATCAGATGTTTTTTCACATCACCTCGCTCCACTCCAGCGTTTAAAGTGTCAACGAAAATTATTGCTTTTCAACGTTATGCAAAATGAAAGAGGGGCTTCGCGTACTGTGGGTCGGTTGTTACTACTCATCTGCAAATATAATTGCAATAGTATTTTAATGTTTTAATCTTTATAAAGAACTTTTAGATATTGACCCTATGCACCTAAGCTACCTGTTAAGTTATCTCTATGAGAATGGTTTCTTATCCACAATATACTCTCCAAAATGTGTGAGACATGATAGTCTCCTAAACACTCCGACTTTCCCAGAAAGTCTGACAGGAAAGAATCAAGTTCCCCAAGTGCCTTAAATATTATTATACTCTCAGCTTAGCATCTACATATTCACACCCAAGATGAGTATTTTCTTTTTCGCCCAAAAAAATACGTCAATAGCTATTCATTCTTAAGGTAGCTACAAAACCACATCCCCTTCAGAGTGACAACGGGGTAAAACTTTTCCCTTTAATTATTTCATGACTGAATAATGGTATTGATTTGTAAATTTGAGTGAAAACACTGAAAAATTATTTTAAACATCGAATTTATGTCCTAAAGTTAAGCTAGTCAGGTTACACCAGTTGTCATACTGAGATTTTGTTATTATAATTACATGAGTTCTCATTAACGCAGGAATATTACATGATACTGAACGAAGATTACGCCAGTTATGCGTAGGACATATAAAGAGGCGCAGGAATACTAGCAGTGTACTATGATTTGATAATGGACTAAACTTCGTAAATGGAATTGATCCCAAATACCATTTAACGCATTTGTGAGATCATTATCGTTTGAAATGAAGCGTGCACGCAGTGATGAATTTTAAATTCGAACTTTTTACATTTATAGCAATGAATTGGAGTCAAACATCTACCTAAGATGTCTCTAAGGGAAGGAAAACACGGCTTCTTCAACTTTCACCATCCTCGAGTCCTCCAAAAAGATATCCCTCAGCAGAGAGAGAGGAGAAACTATGTGATGAGGGGACGTGGAGGGAGAAAGTTTGAGTGGAGGAGCTTAATGTGAAGGCAGCGCAGCAGAGGAAGACGAAGAAGGGAACAAAAAGGAAGATAGGACACGACGGAGAGAGAGAGAGAGAGAGAAGACGGCGCGGCGGTTGAGCGAAGAGCTGTTGAACTGCCAGAGATAAACGGCTTCAGGACGTATCTTAAAATTAGGAATGGGTAGTTTCGGGTATTCCGATTTCGGTTTCACCACCACATTGAAAGCCGGAACTAAATCCATGGTGATCGTTGACAGGGCCGGTTCTATACAATTTTTTCTAGTGTAAGCGAACAATATTTCACCCCCCCTACCCTCCAAAATAACCTGAGAAGTAGTGGGGATTCTCTCTCTCTCTTTCTCGATACATTTTAAAATAAACACAAATACTTTAGGAATAAGGGTCGAGACTCAACTATCGGTTTAAATTTATTACGATATACCCTTACTTCTACGATAAAATTTTGGTGAAAATAAACCCGCAACCTTTAATCCCCTTGTTTGATTAATACTGAGTACTGGACTGAGCGTTTAGCCGTTCCCACAATCCTCTCCGTTTTGCTTGGCGCCCTACGCGGCCGCATACCGTGCTCGCCGCTTAAACAGGCCCTGATATTTGACCACCGATATAATGGGTAGAAAAAGTAGTAAGTAGTTTGATCTCGCTTCAAATATTTTGTGCTAAAAGCTGGATGAATCATCAAACTTGCTTTTAATTAAATATTTCCAAAAACATGATGATTTTGATTAAAAAGGAGTACATATTGATCTCCTAACTTTACTTGCAATAATCGAAGAATAGCCATAAAATAAAAATAAAGAATAAATATTTCAATTGATATATTGATATAAAATATAGAATAAATATTTCAATTGATATATTAATTTACAAATAATTCTTGTAGTAGCTGAATAAGGCACCATAGCTATTGTTATAATTTTTCTCCCCGCAAACCTCATAGCAATTTTTAGCATTGAAGCACAACATATATATTTTTAATGTCAACCATTCGTTTCACAAGCATCCATAGGTTTGAGTCCGTGGTGAGTTACAAATTTTTAAATTTAAATTTCAAGTAAAATGGCAAGAACGGCAAGAACTTTGTGACCAGCAATAATACAAATCTAGATGGAACCTCGGGAACGAGAGGTAGCTACAATAGTAGTCAATTCTGCGTCTCTCCTCCAAAAATATATAATTTACATTAAATATATTTAAATATTAAAGCAAAATCAAAATTTCGTACACGCGAAGATATTCATTAATCACCTGTGTAAACCTGTCTATATTGTTGCACTAAACTATTTTTTGTGCAAGTATTTTGCCCTATTCCTGTGTTAAATGAGATAGCTGATGTTGATATTTTCCTTCATAGATCATTGTTTGAATGCTCCAAGGCACAGCGAGTCCTCAAGTTTCAATACATTTATATCCTATATTAATTATCCTAATTTAATTAATGATTTGCGAGGTTGCTTTGTGGAATCGAGACATGTCAGAATAAAAAGTAAACTTTGCAGTATTGCACACAGTATTTCTTCAAAGACTCACCTGGTTTCGACCTTTTCAGATTTTTTTCTCAAGATTATGACCCTGAAAAGGTCGAAACCGGTTGATTCTTCAAATGAATACTGTGTGGAATACTGCAAAGTTTACTTATTACACATCATTCTTCCAAAAACCCCCACCCCCACAACCCGGATGATAAAAAACTTCATTTCCCCAAACCCTTTTCCACT
Organism: Ischnura elegans; assembly: GCF_921293095.1. NCBI lineage: Eukaryota > Metazoa > Arthropoda > Insecta > Odonata > Coenagrionidae > Ischnura > Ischnura elegans. The sequence goes on from NC_060248.1 coordinate 56,266,860, forward strand.
CCCGGCATAACCAATCCCAGCTCTGAACCCCCCCCTCTAAATACCACCATAGCATATATAAACCTGTCCTTACCGTAATTTTCGGTATTTATGTACTTGATAACGGCGTAACAGCTGAAACCGGTAGTAATTGTGAAATAAATTGTGGAAGTAACGAAGTGCCTTTCACTGCTAAAGTTTACTTTTTAATGTATCATTTTGAAACAAGTTGAACTACAGGATATCAGACCGTTGGAAGGGAAGGACGCGTCCTCTGGCTAAACGCGAATGAGTGAGATTGGAATAGCCCCTGAGGATAGGGAAGGAAATGTTGTTTGATAGATAGATAGATAGAGAGGGAGAGAGGGAGAGAGAGGGAGTGAAGCGAGTTGGGGAGGAAGCAAGCCGTGGAAGATGTGATGATGAGAGCAGTCGCCCATGGCTTTCTGCTCCCCATCTCCTCTTCCTCTCTCCACACTCGCGAGGAAGATCTTAACGAGGAGGGGAGAGCGCGTAAAGTCGGAGGTGGGCGAAGGAAAAGTACTGGAGGAGGAGGATGGATAGCTAGGTGGGGGAGGGGGAGAGAGGGAAGACCCTTAAGGGACCACTTAATGGGGCACCTTGGGGTTGGGGCGAGCTCTCCTCTTTTTTTAATGGCAGTGAAGGGGGCGGGACTCGTCTTTCGCCTTTCCCTTCACTCCCATTCTAGTAGTGAAGAGGCCGTGGGGTGAGTCGGGGGAAAGAAAGGGCGATGGATCACCATTCTCCCTCCATGAAAAAAATTAACCCCGAAAAGTTCCACTTCCTTCCATCATCCTTCCCAAAAACCTTCCGAAAACATCAAATCGCTCGACTCGGCTAATCGATCCGAAGCAGTTAAGAGGAATATTATGCAGAGGGGGCATTTAAGAGCTCGGTTTTGACGATATTGGCATGTATAAAACATGATAATGGCTCCATCAGACGGGAAAACGAGCACAAAAACCGACCAGTTTTAATGACTAACTTATATTAGGCAAACAATACTTTGTGGGAACTCACCGGCTACCCTAAACAACTCAACTGCTTCAGAGAGGAGAGAGGACTGGAGTGGTAAAATTCAGGCTTGGAAAACAAGTTAATCGACGATTATTAAAATAGGTAGAAATATATACACGTATATCCCCGTTTCATTTTGTGTTAATTCAAGAACAAGCTTTGCAATTACTCGTTGCCGCTTTAAAATAAATCCCAAGTTCGTGAAGTGCTATAAAGAATTGTAAGATGTTTAATTCAATAAAGGAATTTACTAAGTAAGAAACGGAAAGCTAAAAAATCACCATTTTAGGATTGCGAAAGCCGTTCATATGCTAATAAGTCATTTTCACAAAGTATTTACTCACTTTTTTGCCATTATTCCGGACATATACGGATATGAAACTAAGGCAAATAACACACGTAAAAACTAACTTCCCATCTAACTGCTAATAATAACTGCCCTTCGGTAAAATTTTCTGGCTGAAATACGAATTTTTAGCGAAGTTTTAAAGTTTTTTACGTTTTTAAAAGTTGAGTATCCTACTGAGCACAGATGTTCTCATCAAAGATTCAACTTCGACTGACACTAAATTAAAACACTAAATATGGTAAATTTAAACACTTTCTATAACTGATAACTTCAGGCTTGACTTTGTAAAACCTCACCATACTGGAAATGAAGGAGTAAAACTTTGCCAGGTTCACTGTTATATTAATATGGGTACTATATAATCAGGTTCACTATAATATGAATATGAGCACTATAGTTCCCATATTAATATAAAAGTGAGCCTGACAAAGTTTAACTCCTTTATTTCCAATTAAACAATTTCATTACCAAGGAACTGAATCAGGTTTATTTTAAAGTGGGTAAAACCAGAAGAGACTGCTACCCTAGTTTTAATTTCATCACTGATTCACAGAATTCCCCCTTAATCAAGCATAAGACGCTAGCGCACGTACATTATGAGTGGGTGCAGTGAAAGGGACGAATATAACTCCTATCATAACCAGAGAACCCGTGGGGGAGAGCAATAGAAGAAGCTTGACCCGAGTGAGGAGGGAATGAAGGAGAAGAAATGGAATGCCGAGTGAAGGGAAGTGTCATAGCTTGGGTAAGCACGGACATGGAACTACGGAAAATAACATATGTAAAAATGTAACTGCCCATCGGCAAAAATTTGTGGCTAAATTAAAAATATTTACTAAATCTGTTTAATTCTATAAGCTTCAAAAAGCCTGAGGATCCTACTGAGAACAAAAATTCTCTAGAAAATTTCAACTGCTGACAAAAAAGAAACACTTGAAATAAGCACAAAAAACTTAAACACTTTTATTTCTAAGGCACTGGAACAGATTTATTTTCAAGTCAGTAAAACCAGAAGAGAAAGCTACCCTTGTCTAAATTTTATCACTAATTTTCAGAATTTCCCCTTAATCAAACAAGACACGCTTGCATTATGAGTGGGTGTAGTTAAGGGGGCGAATATAACTGCTACAGAAGCCAGCAGAGGAGAGCAATGGAAGAAGAAGTTGACGTGAGTGAAGAGATGAAGGAGAAGAAGATTGCCGAGTGAAGGGGAGTGTCATAGCCACATAAAACTGAAAAAGAAGCATACATTTGCAAACAAATAGTTGTTTTTTGCTTGAATTTTATTTTTTATTAACAGTATTAGCAATGTTAACTCAGACCGGCCAAATTTTGAGATACGTGTCGTTAGAACTTATCATTCGATATGTAAAAATGTAACTGCCCATCGGTAAAATTTCCTTCGACTTCGACTGAAACTTCAACTGACACTAAAAAACAATTAAAGTGGTAAATTTATACACTTTCACTAAGGCACATTAAGAGGTTGATTTTCTAGTAAGCAAAGCTAGAAGGGACAGCTACCCTTGCCTTAATTCTATCAGTAATTCACAGAATTTCCCCTTAATGAAACAAAACACGCTTGCATACTCACATTATGAGTGGGTGTAGTTAAAGGGGCGAATATAACTGCTATCGGAGCCAGCTTGACCCGAGCGAGGAGAGGATGAAGGAGGATAATAAGAATGCGGAGTGAAGTGGATGCCCGGGAAATAGGTATTGGCATGAAGGGAGTGATGTGGAGCGGGGCTTTGGCGTGGGTGGGTGGAAAGGCCTCCATCGGATGCAAAGCGGGGAGAGGTAACAAAGGAGCGCCGACGCTAATGGCTCCAAATCTGTGGAACAGGGCTCTTGCTTTCAGGATGGGATTTATAAGGAAAAGGGGGAGAGGCGGAGAGGTCTAAGCGGCAAGAGGGCAGGCAGGCAGGGACGACCGACGCTTGGAGGAGGAAGTAGTAAATGGAGAGACTGAGAAGGAGCGATAGACGGAATGGAGATAAGCGCCGAGGTGGCTCTAAGGTGGGTGGGCCAAAGGATTGGCCCACATCCCAACGTTCATCGCCTTCTGAGATCAGATGGACATGGAGACAGAATGCGAAGTCGATATCCCTGATGCAATGAAAATGATTCTAATTTATAATAATGCCTGCTCCATAAGGGTAATATAAGCTGCCTTAATTAATAATCATTATATGAGTTGAAGAAATAAAAACTTGGATTATTCCACACGGTGATTAATCATTACAGTCCATTGTTTCGCCACGGTTTCGGTCATAATTAACCAACATGTGGAAAAAGCTAAGTTTTTATTCCTTCAACTCCTACGATAAAGGATTTACAACAAATTGCGCCCGCTACTGTTAATTATAATTACACAGTTATTTATAAGAGATGAAAAAACTATAAAAAGTCTACCTTATTTCTCACGGTCCAGTTCACGATTTTAAGCAATGCTTGAATAATAGAATAGCGGAGGAGAAAACATGAAGTACATCAGATTGATGTCTTTATAAGTTGAATAGATTCTGGCGATACTTGTGATGTGGAGATATCATTGTGAAAAGCATACATTATTGCGCACAATTTAACACATCACATACCCTCTAAAATGACACCAAGATGGAAGAATCGATACCAGACAGAGCTGTAATTTATTGCGCGAAATTGTACATATTCTACTCTTTTCTTCTATTATTTACCCTAATCGTAAGATAATATGATCAGGAAAGGTTTGGTACATATGAAACTGTCCAGAATAACATAATCCACTCAAGAGAGATTTGGAAAACTCATGGTATATTTTCGACAAGGTAATTCTCTTCTATGTAGACCTCTCTCATGACCAATTTTGCAAAAGATAACTCAAGAAGAAGTGAAAGTAGACAAAGAAGGCACTCTATGATCATTCACAAACATTAAGGCTGATAACAGTGACAATGCCATTCACGGGTGAGACTACGAAATCAGAGCCTGTTCTTAAACAGTAAAAACATTTACTTTATCTCTCAAATCCCTATTCATGATTTGCATACTTATACCTAATCCTTGAGTGTTAGAGAAGTGGAGGAAAAAATGATCAAGTACATCTAACTTGTTAAAATAACAATATAGGAGGTCCATATTGCCAACGGAAAGCACATCGATAAAAATCGGATTTCAAAATCGGAAAGAAATATTTTTTAAATATTTCTCCCAGTTATTATCAGGAACTTCAGGCTATCGGGAATTCAGCACAAGGTTTCAAAGTCCACACATTAATGCATATTATGAGTAGTCTGAGACCTGAGTAGATAAGTTTTTGGTGTAAAACTTTGCCTTAAAATATACTGGATCGTTGGGAAATTAATTCACTGCACAATCGAATGTATACCTCTTCAAAATTATATATTTAAGTCATAAATTTATGATCTGACTCTAAGAAAACTTGAAAATTGCCGGATGTTAAAAAATTCGAGAGAACCTTTAAGAATTTTTTTTTCATCGAAGTTTTTATCCCTCGGGATAAAATATCTTTCTGTGGTGAATTCATGGCAAAATAGAAATTGGTGAGAGATCTCAAAATTAGAAATCATGCGGCTGGAGAAGAAGTACCGCTTAAACTGAAGCATTTTTCCTCGTTCCGCCAACTCATCTGCCGGTGTCTCTTTCAGAGGCAATGCGGATGCAGTAATAGATGACTTTCTGCCACAATATCCTTTGAAACCAAATCAACAAATCACACCGTGTGACTGTGCGACGGAGACGACCATCAAAGCTACGACCACTTGCCCGGGTTGGAAGAAAAGAAATTACGCTACATCTACCTGAGGAGGCGCCGTGAAGGAAGAGAAATTGGAACACAACTACTCCTGGAGAAAACGGGCTATAAACATAGGACGAATCGCATTCTGCGAACCAAATAGACAGGTCAAGTTATGACTCTTGGGCTAATGAATCCGGTTTCCATCAATCTCGGAAGATATCCGATGATAGAACCCCATTGACGAGAAAAAAGAATCGCGGAAACCACTTGGGATTTCTCAAGGATGCTCTCTCATCCGGAAGCTGGTAAATGAAAAGAGAAGATTGCCTATTTTGTCATGGAAAGCTTTCATCTCCATGCCATTCCGTTCGTTAAGTGGCGAGCCATCCATCTGTCTCGGGAAAGACATAAAATGGTAAGATATGACGGCGAATACGTGGCTTAGGAGACCGCACCTTACGTGATCTTTGTGAGAGAAAGGAAATTATTTTCAAAACTTATTGGACCACTACTCCACCGCGTTCTCGCAAAAGAAGAAATTCGAAAGGTTTCAGATCTGACCACGTAGCGGCATAAATTCGACGACGGAATTCCATTCATCACTTATGAGAATGCACTGACAGCAAAAAATAACGCACGATTCAGGCTCCGAAATATCAGTCTTAAGGAACTGCGCCTTGTCATCGGTACTTATTCTCTTTCAAAATCTCCCACAAAGGAAACATGCACATAAAGGTCGACATGAATTCAAAATGTTTAAGGATGTAAGGAAAATACACCGAATATGTCGCAGTGCATATCGAAGATGTTTTTAAAGACAGATTGAGAAGATTTCCAGCAATGATAAGGGACAGTTGAGAGGCAGAAAAACCAAAATGCCTCCCATCGACATTGATATAATGGAGAGCAAAATAACAAACTGCTCCTGCTCTAATCGACCAATAACACAGTGGCGGATACACATCGGGGGCGCGAGGGGCGCGCGGGGCGGCCCGCATTGGCGATCATAGCAGAACCACAATTTTAACGTTTTTATATAACTTATTTAACGTAAGATGGTTCTGCCATTATTACGTGTATAATCAGTTTAGATAAAACTTTGTTAAACTTTACATGTGACTTGATAATTTTTGTTACGATAAAATTAAATGTAGATCAAGAAAAAGTTTTCCCTCCCCGTTGATTTTTTTCTGTATCCGCTACTGCAATTACATAAGTTTTGGCCAAGAAATTATTTTATTCCCACTAGAAGCATTGATACTGAAAGAATTTGGGTCCGCAGGTCATGAAACAATCCGACTATTCTTTTGACTATTTGAAGTTGAATACTTTCGAAAAAAGGATGCTACTTTCAATTAATAAAATGGAAAAAGAGAAGGGTAACGAGTTGCGTTCAAACTATTTCTGGTCTTTCAAGGCTTTCGTAAACGATAGAACTTCAATTAGCTGTGCTATCTTGGCTACCCCGCAGCGTTAATCGAAAGACACATTAAACGCAGGATTTAGCCGACAGAGTGAAATTTTCAAGGAGAAAAAATCGAAGCAGTAGAAATCGAAGTTTTAAGAAACTTCATCAAAAGAAGTGAATCATAGATTTGAAATATGATAGAAATTTTATTGCGGGTGGAAAAAAGTAATGTTGGGAGCGCGTCCCACATGGTGAGGAAATACAGTCCGTAAAGAACTAGCTAAATGTTTTTCTTAATAAGAGTCTTATAAATTAAGCGGCGGTTTTTCCACTCTTTAGGAGAAATATTTTTTCGAAACATAAGCCCCAAGAATTTGAAGTAATTTAGCACGAATGAAACATAATTAGACCTACCACATTTTTTCAGAAATTTGTTTATTGAATCTGCATGTGAAAAAGGTTGTGAAAACGTCATGAACTGCAATTGAAGTCCTTCAAATATTTGCGGAAATTTCTTCGATATTTTCAGCGTTTCAACACGCAAATGAAACAGATTCCTATGAGAATCGCAGCGATGAAGCAGTGATAAAACTTGAGAAAAAAAAGGTACGAGGATTTTGGGAAGTATTACGCGGAAATAATAAAAAAAACAGATATTTGAAAACGGAGAACAATTCAACCAGATTGGCAAAAACGGGAAATGAACACGCTTGAAGGAAAACAAGTGCATAGCGAAGATAGAAATTCATATGCCGGTATGAGAAGACGCAGATCAGACGGGCTAATGGACAAGAGAGAGAGAGAGAGAGAACAAAGGACAGGACGCGAAAGGTGAATCCGAGGGGATGAGGGGGACAAGAGGGGTGATTTGGAAAAAATTGAGTCGCGGAGGAGAAGGGGTGGGAGAGAATTTGCGGAATGCGAGACGAAAGAGGATAGGAGCGCCGGGAAATGACTAATGGCGAAGTTTTCAGTTGGAGAGTGAGTGGGAGGGATGAGACTGCGAATGGTCGAAAAGGAATCGAGGGGAGAGAAACGGACAGTTGATGATAGTGACGGTGAAGTGGTCGGTTTGAGGCGGTTGCGACAGAACTGCATTCGCACATGAGGATAGTCTCATAGGGTTATACAACTGAGAACATCAGGCTACGTGAAATCTTTCCATTATGGAAAAATTAAAGAAGAAAACTTTGTTACGCTCCCACTCATCCTCCCGGTTGGGGTGTTAGTTTTAGTTTTCTAATTCACAGTCAGAACTATGCCATCAGCTGTATGATACCATAAGAAACTATAAAAAGGAATATTATTAAAATGATACATTGCAATATTTCCACTTATAGCTTTATTCTTACACAACGCGTTTCGTCGTTTAAAAACGACATTATCAAGTGTTTGTCGTTTGTAACGACGACACGCGTTGTGTATGAATAAAACTATAAGTGGAAATATTGCAATGCATCATTTTAATAATATTACGAACTTCCACCACATCGTGCCTTACATCATACAAGATATAAAAAGGAAGTTCGCTCGTTGGTTTGTGATGCATTCATTAGGGTTCCCTAGAGAAGGCAAGAACCTGGTTATTATGAGGTAATTCTTTATCTTTTGGTGCATCTTAAAGTTTTGGAAGATTCAGTTATTTGATGTACTTAATTATTCTTCTACAGGTTGTAACGAATCCTATACATCCATTGAAATCAAAGGTGGAGGAGGTTACTTTCTCTCACTGTCTCAACCTCGCCCGAATAAAGGCATAAATTATTATTATCCCCCTTCTTTCCGACAGTTATATGGATTTACTGTCGCACCACACTTGTTATAAAAGAAAATACAAGCATGATCAGTCAAACAGTGAATCAGTGAAACATTCCTTCAATCATGGCGCAGTCCTTGTATGAATCACGACATCGAATCTTCTACTGGCTGTAATATCTGATCCAATCTACGATCTAAACATAAAACCTTTACGGGCATAACTTCCCTGGTTGCCGAAAATCAAGGGGACTGCATAGAGGAGGCCCAATTCCATTCTAGATTTCTGTTGCCACTTCGGTTACATTTTAATCGGTTTTCAAAAATATCCGCGGCGCGGTGATGAGTGCAATGCGATCCACTTTTTTTTACAATATTTTACATTATTATGTTTTCAATTGCGAGGAATGGCATTGAAAAGTTAAGGATTCTTTAGATGACATCATCATGTATATAAATTTCGGATAACACCCATAATTATACCTTATTTCCCAGTGAAACTTGGATCACTTTGCCCATCAGCGACACAGGTGGCGGCTTTTATAAACTCATTTAAATGCGCGGCGGGTTTATTTTCATTTTACATTGAACATTTACATTAAGCATTTAGAGGCCGACTTGAGAATCCTCTTCTGTTATACACGTGCCTTAAGTAATCGTTGGTCAACTTTTTTAATGTACAACCACACACAATCTGCCGTTTGCATCAAGTTTACCTTTCCGTTCGGCTCTCGATTCGTGCAGGACACACTGCAAATACCATAATAGACATTGAAGCGAAGGCTGAATCGAGGAAGAGAGACCAAAGGGTTAGCGGACTGGTTGAAAGCGAGAGGGCGCGGTAGGCGTGGCGGCGCTGACGGCGCCAATTTCGCCGGATAATGGCCGACTCCACGAGATACAGTCCACTCTTTATCCGCCCCATCATCCTCTCTCCGAATGCACGCTGAATGCGCGCTCCTCTCTCTGCACTGGTGGCGGCAATGACGGAGAGATATTGACGATTCAGATGATGAATCGAATGGAGGTCAACCGAGTCGAGAGGCCGGTCAATGAAGGAGTTTCATTTCGCTTCCCTTTCAACAATTACTTGATTACGAGGATTGATCGTAGTTCTGAACTCTGCGAGGCATTATCAGAGATTAGCTTCTTCTGAACAAATGCGTTTCACTTAACATACTAGGTGTTTTCCCTATATAAGCAATGCTACTTGCGGAGTATAGCATGCTTAATTATAGCCTACGCCTAAATGAGTATGTTCATCGAGCATACTATATTAATTTAGTTAGATATCGAAAAGGAAATGAATTTGATGGGCTGTCCCCAGGTCACTTTTGAAGTCGTAGAGATCCAATGCCAACATCTTTACCGAAACAAAGGTAGCACGGATTCGTTTGGACTAAAAATTGTGGGAATTAAGATGAGATATAATTGAGGTGAAGATTCACGATGGTGTACCTCTTCGAAATCTCCCATTTTATGCACGACATAAACGCACGCCAAACGACACAATCCGCGATAATAACAGCCTGAAGAATGTGGATATACCAACATAAAACACAGGCTTTCCGTGTTAAAATGAGACTGCAAACATTTAATAGTCATAATGTTAGTATAATGATAAAATGCAAGTAAACGATTGATCAATTGATGTTAATTTTTTTGCATCTATCAAAATTAGTTTTACTGAAAATGTCATTAATATGCTAGGAACCGTCTCGAGCGGAGCTAGAAATCGAAATGAATAATTGTGTCATTGTTTGGTGAGATAAATTACTGCTGGAATTCCACAAATAGTATTCCATCGAAAAAAAGAAAAACAGGATCCCCACCGACAGTTATCTGCGATCGTCGCATGGCGGTTGACATTAAGAACTTTTATGGCATCGGGTGGCACCCGTTCGCCTTGGACATTTGGGGCGGTTCACCGCATCGGACATCTCCCGGAGATTTATCGCGCATTCACAGGTGCGCGCGAATCATTTCACGTCCATTTTTTTAGCCACGTCAAGCACATTGAAGTCCATCGCAGAAATAAGTGAATAGCCGGAAAATGCGTCTACACGCGATGCTCTGAATGCAAAATATTTCAAGCCATCATTAACATGAAGACAGCAGTTCCCTAAATCTGTTCCCACTGATAATGATCAGTTATTCCTCAACAAAGGATGTCGTATTTCAAAGCCATCAGTAGTGTCTCCCGTATCAGAGAAATTTCAAAGAAATAAGGTGTATGAAAAACAAAAGCACGTATGAAAAGCTTAATACAGCCGTATGAATGGGAAACACTAGATAAACTGAAGTAGGAAGGTTAAAATAGAATCTAACAGCAGTACGATTGGGAAGAATGTTAAAAATCGAAAAGGATAGTAAAAAATATCGAGCTATCGAGTGGCGTATTATTGATTATAACGGTTGAAAATAACAGCATAATGATTTTATAGCCAATTCCAAGCCAGAGCCAATATAAGCCCAGGAATTAATGGCCACCGGCTAGAAAAACTAAAACTTACCGATGGATTCCGTCATCTATGCCAACTTCTCAGCGAATTTTGAAGGTAATTAGTGAGAAAATATTTCGTGAATTTGGAACGTTTTAAAAGTAAATGAACCAATTAATGAGACAAACATTCACAAATAGCTTCGTGAATGCTATGAATACAACTTGTAGATAATTTCAAGACCAGACCACGAAAAATAACCTAAATATCTACTTATGAAGGATATTAAGCAACGTTTAAAGTCACAATCGCAAATTAACTGACACATATGTTATGGAAATGCAACACCAGTCGGTATAAAACGACCATGAAATCGAATACTCCATAAAGAAGGCTGATCGAGAGAAAAAAAAAAACAATAAAATAAAATCCCCCACCGTGCACACGCAAGCAAAATAATAAAAACCGGGTCGAAATTACGACCACGGAATTTTCCTTAGCCAATCAAAGCATCAAAAAAAAAAAGGAAATAAAACCAGAAATTCTTCTCTCTACTCGAAAAAATCTTCCATCAAATCCCTTTTGGGAGTCACCGCCATTGAAAGAACGGAGGAAATATGCAGAGAATTGGAGGAGTCCAGAAGAAGATAAGGAAGACTTGGAGAGGAATAGTACGAGGAGGAGAGAGGAGTGGCAGGGGGTGAGAGCATCAAAGACGGGGCCACGGGGGAAAGGAAAAAGACGAAAAAACCAGGAGGGGGAAAAGGAGCGGATTGGAAGAACAGGAGCTCGGGAATGGGGGAATGACAGTAGAAGGAGGGTTAAGATTAGGGGCGGTAGAGAGGGTCTTGAATGTAGGCAGAGGAGTAGGGGGAAGAGAGGGAAGAATGGAAGAATTCCGAGGTCCAGTATGCGACCCCACTCGGATCGATCAAATGTTCCTCCCCTTGCTACCTTCCGATTGCTGAGGGGCGAGGGGAGGGGGGAAGAGATCTGTAAGGAAGTGGAAAGAAGAGGTAGATGAGACTCTCTGCACAGGGATAGATGACTAAGGACTCCACACTCCAGGCATTTTCGGAAGCTTCAAGAGTCGTGGTCCTCGCAGAGATTCCCGAAATCTTAATCAAGGTTCGTGGATAGGACACAAGTTTAAACTGGGGAATTCAATCAAGGCTACCACCAGTGAAATTTTATTCCATCCTAAGGATACTAAAAAGTGTATACTGGTACAATGATTTCTCTCATTAAAAATATAAATGCATTTATAAATTATTATTACTATATGTAAATATATAAATTATAATTGCTATCAATGGACATTATGCATATATAATGCCCTTTTACGTAAATTGCAAGTGATATCGTCTCGGAAAAAAGAAATCCAACGGCATATACACTTATCATCCCTAATTTTTACATGTGACTGACTTCAAGAATTACGACCAAATTGCCATCATAGTAATTTCTTTAATTCTTCATATGGAGATTACGCGGCAAGTAACCAGGATACTTGTTGGTGAAGAACCAAGGCGTTCGAGGATAACGGGTGGAGCCAAGTTAAAACTAGCGAATTCAATCAAGACTACCACCAGTCAAAATTTGATGCCATCCTCAGGATACTAAAAAATACATAGAATAATTAAATATCAAACAATAATTACAAATGTATTATTATATTAATTTCTCTTATTTTGTAAAAATAAATGCTCATAAAATTTTCCGTCATATCGTCACGGTAAAAAGAAATCCTATGGCAAATACAGTGTAAAATCATTACTCATTTTCTTCCTAACATTCATTCGCATTATCGGAGAATAAAAGGGTGAAGAAATATTCCAGCCATGGGAAGAGATTCCCGTCCGGAAACGAAGCACAAAATCAGAGGAAACCGATGAGGGGTAGGGAAATCGTGGAGACATGAACTTTAAGCCGGTGGCGGCGGGAGGATATCGGGAGGAGACATGGGCTGGCAGAGAACATGAGGAGGGGAGACAAGGGAATGAGTGGGTGGTAAGAGGAAGGAAATAGGACTTGAGGAGTAGGGGAGGGAGGGAGGATTGGGAGAGAAGACATCTCCGCCGTAGGTGGTTGCGAGTGGTAGGGATGACCCATCAAAAAGAATCCCCAACTGACTGAGGGAGAAGCCATTTCCTAAGCTTTTAAGGGACGGGAAGGATGGAAGGAAGTTTCCTGGGGGGTGGATGAGGCTGGTTGGTAGAGTTTCGGAGGATGGGCTGTGAGAGGTGGATGAACAGAAGATGATACAACGGATTTTCTGCCCCCTGCCCGCATGTGGATGCCACTGTGCTGAAGGAAACGGAACGAACTTGGACTGGGGGAAAGTGAAGAAGTGGGAGCAGCAGTCGGGGTGGAATGGAATTGGAGAGAGACTATTCTCATCACCAAGCAAGGGTCTACTACAATGACGCGATCGGTGGGGTGATTTTTTTTTCAAGGATGCAGAAGAGGTGGTGGAAATATCCCTCCCACACCTCTTCAACGCCCTTTTCTCCTCGTTTAACCTTGATTAGATGTTTCTTGTGAGTTAGTCGGCTGCCTGCTTGATGGAAGGTAACCAACATTGGAGATTTGCACCACGGTGGACTTAATAACTCTCTCATAATGAGCGTGCAATTCGATCAATGGGAAATGATGTAGAGAGCCGGTATAAGCCTAGGAATGGCAACAAGTTGTATCTTTATTAACGACCCAGCCGTCTGGAAATGGAACTTGATATGCTGGAAGGCTAATGAGTGTAAATGCATGTCAGCCTATTTGAGAAACGGTAATTACTTATTGAAGAGTCACGAATTGAAGTTTCAATTCACGTCTTTTCTTCACCACAGTTTTGCAAACATAGCCTTGAGTCCACCTGGGTCCATTGCATCTGAATATGACGGAAAGATATAAGAATCTATCTTCGTCCATACCTAGTAAAAATCACCTATTTACTTTCAGGTCCCAACAGTATTTTATGGTTATTTAAAAAATTAACATGGCCCAAAAGTTGAGGAGGAACAATGTACCGCAATTAACGAAAAGTAGCTCTTCCATTATGAGATACACAGAATGAATAGACCATTTACTACTTTATATCGCTTCATTCACAACTGGAATTTCATTTTTTCAACTGGATTTTTCAATTCTAAGGCTTGGAAGAGATCTTTGTAACTATATGTAACTGCTGAAACACAATGTGACGACTGTACATTACCATTCAGGTGGAATATTCGTTAATATTCCGTGAAAAAAATTAGTGAAGAGAAATCCCATCGAAAACTTCCTTCAGTTAAAACGACGTCACTGATTCATTGCATGCACCACGGCAACCCGTGCCTAGTGTGGAAAACCCGAATAAGGTCCACGGCTATGAAAGGCAGGCAAAGAAATACTAAGGGTCGAGAGAGGTAGCCGGAAAGTTCAGGAGGCGTAAACGGGAGTAAAAGAATCAGGAAGCGTTTACGAGGAGCCGCGCTGGGCAATTCCAATCCCTCTTCACTTTTCGGCGAGCACTTTCCCGGAGACGGGAAGGAAATCAAAGGCTATGATGTGATGCCGTGAAAATTTATTAGGCAGCTCTTTCGCAGTGTAGAGAGAGGAGCTGTACTTCGCATATGCGATCATTCTAGGCGGGAAAAAATCAATAATTATGGGCTGGCCTACCCAAAAGGACGGAGAGAAGGATGATTAAAAACGATTTTTCCTATCAATAAATCTTTATAGGCTAGTAGAATGCCTGGAAAATAACGGATTTCCGTGATTATCTTAAATCGAAATTGTAAGCAAAATCTGGTTATTTAATCAACAATATATTTAAGTAACTCGCGGACGCATTTGGCATAATTAAATAAGTCATTTATACATATCGTTCATAAGAGAGGATTTCATCGCTAAAAAGTTGTAAGTAAGTGTAAGTAATTTATAATTTAATTACATCGATCAATAGATGGAATAGCATATTTCATACGAAATAAAATTTAAATATCAGAGTTGCATCGAGGAAATTCTGGTTAAAACTGTCGCTAATATTATACTACCTCACCTTAAACGATAAAAATACAAGAATTCCATGTTAAAAGGCAATTGTTTTTTATCACCAGTCATGATAAAGTTGTCGCAAAAGTTCATACCATGCCCAAAGCATGGCATGTTTGGAATGAAAAGAAGCCAAAATAATACTGGTCCCTAAAATTTTTATCACTCATGGCAACTTCATTTTTATCAGCACTATTCCGATTTTTAAAGAAAAGTTCCAAATCAACCCGAATTTATAAATAACATTGAAAAACCCAAAACACATGGGTCCTTAATGAGTGAACGCATGAAAGTAAAATATGCTGAGCACAGCAAGTCTTAAATTTTCGGCAAAAATAGTCTAATTCAAGTTCTAATTTCATTTACAACTTGATAAAAGATCTACTCAAAATCTATACATCTATTTCCACGATAATATGTTTTTTTATTATTTATTCGATTTAATATGCAAAAAATAACGATGGCTTCACACATTAGTACGAAGTATTTACATCAAAACAGGTATTTTTACGCGTGTTGTTTTTTATGTTAGCTTTGGTGTAAATAATATAACCTCAATGTTTGGGGCACATTGCTGTGCAGTAAAAAAAAAGTTTCGCGGGCGAAAATAAAAATAAAACGATCGAATTCGACGGAGCATGAGGCACGTTATCCTCCGTGGCACATTCCACGCACGCAGTTTTCATTTATGAAACGGAAATTTTCATCGAATGAGCGCTAATGATCGCATAAATTAATTTCCTATGGCGTGGAGTCATGAGAGTCATGTGTGGGGCATTGACGTGTGCAAGAGAGAAAGGGAATGGGTTGAGAGCCAATGAATTTCGGAGGGGAAGCGACCGACCGATTGGATATTCAATGGGGACGAATACGGTTCAACTCGTTCCTTCAAAAACCACCACGCGATACCGAGGTCTGAAGCCACTAACTGCGTCAAGGAGCAAAGAGGATAGGACGAGGCCCATGATCAATACCCCTTTACCAAGATCGGAGGCTGAATAGATAAAGAGCAATGACAGCTCCAAGCAAGGAAACTACACCTAAATAAGTGATTAAAAAGCTAAACGGGCCAAATATTTATTCCAGTATATTCGTACTTAATAACGAGACCACTTTAAGGTATATATCTGTTTTTATTTGTATTACCATCGTAATATTTAACTTTTTTAAAGCTATATATCAAATCCCACCGATTATTTCCATACGTCCAAAGCGTTTCAACTCACTAAGCCTACATTAAGTGCAATACGATGAATAGAATAGCTTTAATACATGTAATTTAATACACTGAGAGCAATGAACACGCCAAGTAAGAAAACTACACCTAAATAAGTGATTAAAAAGCTAGACGGGCCAAATATTTATTCCAGTATATTCATAATTAATAAACGAGATCACTTATGAATTACATATCCGTTTTTATTCGCACTATCATCATAATTCGCCTTTTTAAAAGTTATAAATGTAATTCTACAGATTATTTTCGTACGTCCAACGCATTTCAGCTCACTAACCTCACATTAGATGCAAAACGATGAATTGGAGAGCTTTTACAAATGTTATGCATTTAAATCCGTGTAAAAGTGCATTTACGTCTTTTTAGCATGAACAATTTTAACGATTTCTCACCTGAATCTGTCTGTTTTAACATTTTTTAAGGATTAAGATTTAGTGCCCTTCAGGGCGACGAAGGTAATGGCTTGAAAATTTACCAGGAATAATGTAATGGGTAAACAAAATTCAATGAATTATCTACTAACAGGACGATGAATGTTGTAATGGTTTGCAGTGGATTGGTATAATGATATTGCCGCATGCTTGGAGAGTGATGAATACGAAGAAATAACATGACGAAAAATGCTATGCATCTTAACTATGACTCTTCTCAACAATAGAAGAATAAAAAGAGGAAACAAAAGAGTCAATTTTTTATGGCGAGACTGATAAGCGTAAGAAAATTCGAAAGCCCATTGGACAAGAAATAACTCATTATGACGTTAGCAACATCCCTATTTTTAGTAGTTTTCATAAAGTTGCATACATTTTCAAAAGTAAGGTATAGTTACGAAAATAGATAACACAAATTGTAACTTGTACTACAGTATCCTTCCTCTGAAAAATTGAATTCATATTCACTTTCATTGCTCAATTTGAGTTAGTGTACAACGAATGTGAAAAATTTGTTAACAAAATGGTTAATAATATTTAATGCTCCTTAAACCCATAGTCCAAAAATAGTATTTTTAGATATTCCCTGAACTCAATCATGTATTAAAATGATGACAAAGATGAAAACGATGTGATGAGGTGAAGAAAGTTGCCTTGAACGTCTTACAGCGCTAAGTAACTCACTTCGCGGTCGCCCTATCCTCGATGGGATTCAGCAGTTGGTAATTACGACGAGAATATTAAGATCTCAATCTCAAAGCTACGTCTTACGTTGCTCACGAGCGTGCCCCAGTTTCCCATGATCTTGCAAACAACGACAGCGTCTGTTAAGGATATTGCACGCATTGCGAATATCGATTTGGTACGTGCTCCAGCCAAGCCAAGTCAAGATGAAGTCCAAACCAGATGAAGAATCGGTGGAACTCAAAGACAAAGGAATCCAATAAATCGGCACGGATTTCATTTTCACCCCTCATAAAATTCCCTGTACTATGTTACCTACACACTAAAGTGATATTTCCGCTTATTTCCACCCCAATAATGTTGGCTTCAGCAACGGCTCGTAAAAACAAATAAGTCGATTTCATAATTTTTACAAAAACATGATTATTGAGGCATGTCAACATAATCAAATTTAATCAAACAAAATCAAAACGAACATAATGAAATTAAGATGAACCTACGGATTTTTTCTCGATAACTTTTCTTGGAAACTTGGATGGATAGTGTAGTGGTTTGTGCATTCGCCCGGGAAGTCAAAGGTCCGTGGTTCAATTCCCAGTACAGGGGAATTTTTTTCTAATGGCAATTCATGAAAATTTCACCGCCGTTCACGCAGCAAGATTAGAAATTTTACACAGTTTCCATTACACCCTTAAAACCCCGCAACTACATATACTGTGACTGCAACCATGTGCTATAAATGGACGCAACACCAATTTTTTATCAGATAAAATTTAAAACTTAAAAAAGATTTAACATTTGCATCTTGTACTAATGAGAAGTTACTTTTTCCAAATTTAAGCTAATATTTTTCGACTTAACTTGATCATATGTAATTATAACTCCTGTTTGATCAATAAGGTTCACATTTCCAGGGAATTCTGTGTTGAAGCGCTAAAAAACAATTTATAACCATTATGACGGTTAGCCGACGCCACATGTGCGCTTAAAACAGTCCTCAAGGGTATCTAGCATATTTTGGTGCTCAGATATTAAATTATTTCTTCGAGATACGCATAAAAATACCGTATAAGTATAGCGGCAATACACTGTTGTGAGAAATATTACTAATAAATTCAGGCTTTACTCTGTTATACCATTCCGATGTGGAAAATAGTATCACTGAAATGTTGACTATATATGACCCTGTTGTCCTTACGCAGCAAATTCGTCTTCACTGTTTATCCATTGGCAATAGGCAGCGATTTTTCCGGGTTTCCTTCCACGTTCATCCATTTTGCTGGACAAATTCCCCATTGGCACTGCAAAACCCATCAAGGAACTTTCCCACAGCCCACCCACTCCCAAAATAATGCTTCTCTCCCATCAGTGCAAATTAAGTGAAAAAAGTCCTCCTCTCTACGCAGCATCTTTACATTCATCCTTCTAGCATACGAGTCAATAGATTTTTGAGTCATGAAAGGGATTTTCTCGTCTGCATCAATGTGCCCCGTCTTAGTGACTTCGTTAAGGCCGTACACGGGGCACGTACCTGTACATTCTGACGTGTGTACGAAGGCGCAGACAAAATTGCCTCGTGCAAAGCGGTGAATTGCTAGAACACATGCGAGAATGCGTGGACGTGAGATGGCAAAATAGCCCCTGTTCTGATTTCGTTCATGGATTTGGGCAATTCCACGCCATTTTAGAAATTAATGCAGTTCTCGCCTGCGCTATTCCGTGCCCCGTGTAAAACGGCCTTTAAGCTCCCAGGTGCGCATATATCGACGCCGCATCTAGGTTTCATATTTAATAATAATTACTAATTAGGCTTTGACTGCAATGAAAACTCGCAAACGTCGTGAAAAAATTATAAACGCGGAAGGTAACCCGGAAGAATCGCTGCCTATCGTCGTAATCTCCGCGGAAGCCTACTTGGAAATCTTCTTCACTGTCGTTAGAAACAAATTTGGGAAGCATAAACACACATGGGCGTACGCAGCGAGTGGCAGGAGGGGTCAGCTGCCCCCCGTCCCCTAGAAGCAAGAATCGCAAATGCCTTTAAGTAAAGTTATACATTTTCAAGCAAATAATTTGAAAAACTAATAAAGAGCTGTTACAGTTTCCGTAAAATGTTGTTTTCATTCACCTTTTCCATGCTTAAATCTTACCTACAACTTGAACAACCATGGCTTGTCCCCTCCCCCTAGTTTTGAACCTGGATACGCCCTTGCATCAGGGTTTCATATTTAATAATAATAAATACTGATTAGGATTTGACTGCAATAAAAGCTCTCACATTCCGTGAAACATGGATAAACGCGGAAGGTAACCCGGAAGAATCGATGCCTATCGTCATAATCTTCGCGGGAGCCTCCTTGGAAATCTTCTTCCCTGTCGTTAGAAACAAATTTGGGAAGCATAAACACATTCCCTGATGAATATTTCTCGGGTTTGCAGCGAGGTTAATGCTTTTAGGCTCGTATACCTGGCTGCAAACCCGAGAAATATTCGTCAGAAGTATTCACCAGGAAAAATTAAAATCGTTTAACATTCCCTGATGTTCACTAAAAAGACGAATGGATGCAATGCGGGAAAAACTCCTCCACTCACCTGTGTTTCCGTGACGTTGAGCAGCTTCGCCATCTCCGCCCTTTCGCTCGATGAAAGGTACTTCTTCACCTCGAACTGCTTCTCCAGCTCGAAGATCTGCCGCCCCGTGAATGTCGTCCGCGCTTTCTTCTTCTTCTTCTGCTCGCCGTCCGACGAATTGCCGCCGTCTCCTCCCTCGCCTCCGCTGCCGGCCGTCGACGTGGCGGAAGACGCGGCCGCGCTCGCCGCCGCACCGCCCGACGCCGCACCGCCGCCTGCCGCTGTCGCCGTCGCCGCTGCCGCCCCGGTCCCTCCTCCTCCCGGATCGGACTTGGTGGACGACGTAGACGACGTGGAAGACTCCTTCTTCCTCTTGGCGGGCTTGGAGGGCGTCGTGGCCGGCGGAGTGTTCGTCTGCGAGGCGGCGGTGGTGGCGGGGACGGCTTTGGCGGCGGCGGCTGTGGCGGGCACGACGGGCGGGGTAAGCGTCGAGGAGCTCTTGGTCGAGGCGGCTAAGCTGACGGGCGACGAGCCTCCACTGCTGGGATCTAGGAAGGAGAGAGAAATTGGGAGAGCATTATTATAATTTTTATATGAATGTTTTCCATTGCGATGCGATACGTTGTGACGCACGGTACGAAGTATCAACCGATTTGGACTAGTTGTTAGAGTCCGCTGCTACCACGCGGAGGCCTATGTTGAATGCATCCTGAAGGCGTATTTTTCGTTGGGTTCGGTGGCGGCGGGGATAATGCCTCGCCTACCACACCGAAGGTCGCGGGTTCGAGTCCCGCCTGGATAGGTTGCCCCTTACAGGAAATAGATGTGTTTGATCGTCTGCTGTTGATTGTTAAAATACTCGATGTAAAGGCCTCATTGTGCTCTTTTCGGGGGTAATTGAGATAAATAAGTAAGTATCACATATCACTCTCGCTCAGCGATTCCGACGTATAAAGAATTATATAAGAAGAAAGGACATTATGATTAACACAATTCAATAAAGTATGTCACGGTAGAATGACCATGCAATGAGACACAGCAGTTACGTGGGAAACAAAATGGAAGGAAATATTTATGGAAAAAGTCACCAGAGGGAGAATAGGGGGAAGCATCGCCGGATCCAGAAAGGAGACAAGGTGGCTGAATTGCCGAGATTGTGAATCATTTCGATGAGACCTGGGAAGATTGGTTAAAATTTTTTTGAATAAATAAACTGAACGCTCGTCCAAATAGTCTGTAAGGGAGTAAATCAAGCACTATGAAACACAAGAATAGTCGAATTTCTGCGGTGGAGGGAGACAAGTAGGTACCGTAAACTTATTAAATGGCAGTGAAAAAAATTAATAGGATAACCATAAGGATAAAAAGAACAGAAGAAATGCATTGGTTAGATATGAATGGATTTATCCCATTAACGATCGAATCGTTCAATCACACACATTCTTAACCTTAATAACGTTTCAGTCTCTCAGATCCTTTCGTCCAAATGGATATCCTTTCGTTACCACACTTTTGCGTCCGCTAGCAGTAAATGTATTTCTTTCAATGATAGCCACCCTTAAGTTTCTGGATAAAATGGGTCAATGCTTCTAATATTTTTCTCTAAAAAATATAGTTTTTACACAGAGAAACACGAACGAAATCAAGACTAAAGATTTGAAGAACTAAACAAAGCTGAAAATTTTGGAAAATGCATCCGCCAAATGACTCACATGATTGTTTTAATTCTACAACGAGTGTCTGATAACTAATGCATATCAATAACTGGGAAAAATAGAGCTAAATTTTAAAATTTAACTAAAATTTATCTTTACCAATAAACAAGATTGCACAAATTACCACCCATCCAAGTCCAAGTACTCGTATATATCACTTTGTTCTGAATGTCGCAGTTACCTCCTGCTTGGGAGTTTCGCTGGAATTTGGTTTCAGGAGCAAAATTTACGCCACATTTTTGCGATTAAGAGTCATGGTATTTTAAAAGCAGAAAGTGGGGTTAAGGGATGGGAATAAGGGAAGGGTTAAAGTCACATTCGGGTAGGTGGTGTTTAGGTTTAAGTTCAGCGATAGTTAGTTCCAGAGGTTTTGCAAGAGCGCATTGTCAAATCCAGGGCCGGCCCTAGCAGGTGCGGGGCTAGGGGCGAACCTTCAGTGCGGGGCCCTTCACTTAAAATATCAATCTCTATACCCAATCTACAAACTCGAGCATTTTGAATCCCTACCACTCTCTGGCTAAGTATGTGACAAACGCAATTGCACAATAAAAATTAATGCATTATTATTTCTTTTCCATAATATTATTTTTTATCTAGCACGGACTTAAAATACAGTAATAGTTGAAATTACGTTTTCAAAACTATCTTATATTTTAATTTTTTTTCACGAACGCGGGGCCCGGGGTGGTCGCCCCGCCCTAAGGCCGGCCCTGGTTAAATCTATTGAATGAGAGTTGAATTTTTCCAGAGCAGATTTGAGATTAGCCAGTATCGAGGTAATTTTTAATTCTTTGCGAATATTTTGGATTCGAATGGACCAGGACACCTGTTTTACCACCCGTCAACGCATAGACAACATATTTATCTGCCAGGACGAGACTGATGGCTGAGTAAAAAAAGTCTGCAAAATCATGGTCGTGATTGGGTGCACAGAATATTTAAGCATGGAAAATATTCTCCGTGCTCATTTTTCGGCAGAGGATGATCCTTTCCACTGATTTCATTTCCTCTGGACAGTGTGCACTTCGAATCAGTTCGCATACTTTAATCGCCTCTGCATGCAAAAAAGCTGGAAATGCCCAATGAATACAAATCACGACAAGTTATTAGCTTGTGGCATAATCCCCGTATTAAATCAAAAAGGTCGCATCGGAATTCGTTCATCGCGATTCATTTGATATGGAATACAAATATTTGACGATTCCACGGTTTAAAATAAATATTTAAAGGTCCGGTAATAATAAGATAAATAGTTTACGCAAACAATTTGGCATTCATAAAGGGCGAAAATATAGGGGGTAAAAAATATTTCGTCGCATTACATTTAAATACATATTTATCACCTAATGAGGCGGGATACCAATTACGGAACATAAATTATATCGATACAATATCAAGCACGGTTAAATTTGTAATGCAAATTGCGTACCGTGATGGGGTTTGGAAAAGGGTGAGCTCGCGTACACTGTTAAATACAATTGAAAAAAAAAATGACCTCATTGATTTTTCAGAGAGAACCACAAGTGATGCTGGATGCATTTAAAAGCCGAAATAAAAACGACCGCCGCAGCCATTCTGACAAATTACGAAAAAATTAAACATCTGAAAAATGCGTTTTCTCCGCTTTATAAACAGGACATCAAATGACGGATTGGTCATTGTAATTAATTGCCAAAAGGGAAAATATCACTGTTATATTTATATAACGCAGCGGACTAGTTAAAAGGCGGCATTTTATTGAAATCAACCACACTGCCGGTGACTGTTGTGTGTTTGCCCGGGAAGCAAGCCATCGAACTCGGACAAAAATCACACCGAAAACTTTTACCCCATGAGGGAATCAAATACCATTGAAATGCTAAAGATAATTCCATTTTTCCACTAAATAACTAATAAACAATTACGATCGCCGGAATTCATGGAAGAGGCGAATTTTGCGGTTGCCGTGAAAATAGGAGGTCATTGCAGGAATGACCGTAAAAAAAATTAATATGAATATTTCAGTTCAATTCTTCATTTCGGATGGCTCTTTGGTAATAAATTCATCAGATTAAGTCCCGTTTCCAGCAGACCATTAATGTGCAAGGTGCATCAGACTGGTTTTTAGAGAAAAAGGTAATTTGATTCTCTGTTAAAAAAACATGAGCGATTCAGAACGGGAGAAGCCTTAAAATACTACTCATTGATACTACCGTCGCGACGGTAAAAAAATGGGCTGAAAACAGGCTCCGCCATTTTGTTATATATCTATGGTTATTGATGAAACAAAATATTAGGAAACCCTTCAATTGGAAGAAAAAGAAGTGTTAATTAAGATGGTATAAACGTTTTGTCGATAAAACTATTTATGAAACCACTGCACGAGGATAAAGTTGACAATAGGGTGGTTTCCCATTATTTTTTTGTTGCCTGAATCGAAAGATTATTACTCCTGGAGTACGTATTTCACGCATTTAGATTTTTAAATGTCGATATCTATTTTTCGCGATTAAATGAAAAGTGAAAATTTTCAAGCGCGCGAAAACGCGACGGGTAAGTATGAATGCCGGGAAATCTCTCCGTGTGACGTATTTCTCGTTCCCGCTGCCGCCCTGTGAGGTGACATTGAGGGAGGCTTGAGCGCTGATACGACGCAGGCTGCTAGCGGGTAGCTGAGTACCGTGCTATCTGGTAGCGCTTGCCTTAAATAAGGATTATTAATACCTTATCAAACGAAGAAAACTTTCCGACCTTAGCCAGTTTTAATAAGTGATTATTAAGACATGTTTCCCTGAGCTCTGCGCCTCATGCATGCATTGGTAATGTCAGACGATGTATAACTCCTATGTACTCGTATAGAAACTAGGTCCCTGTGACGTCACGTGGAGTGGCATCGCGTGGGCGCCAATCTGGCCGTTTTCAAATTAGGATAAAAATGGACCATTGCCATTCGTCTAAACCGGTATTTCTAAAACGAAATAATTTTTGTATTATGAATACACTAATGGTGGGTAACGAATCGCAATCAATGCCTTTCGTTTTTTTTTTGATGAAGGACACTACCCTATTTTCAGAAAAAATCTAGGGTGGTCGTTTTTCGCTAAATTTGTTCAACTTTGACCTCACATATATTGTCAACGTGAAAGCACAGGAAATAAATAATCAGTCACGTAATGCACAATTTATTTGAGAATATGTATGCGAAGTTTCAACTTCCTAGCTCATTAAAGTCGTTTTTGAAGTTTTGGCAAGCTATTTTTCGATTCTAGCCCACTGTATGTCGTTTAGATGTACAAATAAATTATAACTTTAATATTTATAAACTTGCTTAGGTATATGCTTAGGTTGAGTATATTAAGGTACAAAACCTACGACAATGAAGTGGAGTTTTGCTGTTCAGGAGCATAGTCATAAATATAAATATTTAAGGTAAAATATTAAGTGATTACATCGGCAGAATCAGTGAGAGCTCTTTCTTGCTTTCGAAAATATTTTTACTTTCCATTTAAATAAAAGATTAGCAATGAATAAAGAAGATGGAAAGTGCGTAAAAACTATGATAACATATTCGCATCAATGAATCCGAATCTCCGTTTAAATATATATTTTTTTATCCCCGCCATAAATTCATTTATATTCTTTCTAGCATGTCTTTTTAATAAGTCGCAATAATTACTTGAGGAATATTATGGAGGAGAAAATTGAAGGGAACGGCCCCAGAGGATTACTCAGAGATATAAACTTGGGAGAGATAGAGAAGGACATAAGAAAAAATAACATCAGGGAACTGAATAAACTAGTTTATGAAATGGAGTGATTAAGGGATAACGTGCATCAAATTTAGGATTTTTTTACTATGTATCTATGGAACAAGTCTTAAATTCCGTATATATATGACTGAATTGTATTTTTGTCGAAGAAACTGATATGATTTGCAGGATGAAAAAATTGTAATAAGCCATACGTTTTGGCCCCTTTCTAACTAAACGGCATACTCAAAATATCCTCGCATGTGCTGGAACTCCTCAATCAAGATATGTTGAATATACCAAGAATTCTGGTCTTTATTTTATCTTTTTGATTGTTAAATCTGACCGAGGAAAATCAATTTCTCAGCCATGCATAAATCTAATGACATCAAGTGTTTCGGATTGAGATTAACTTCCCGCTGTGCCCACTAAGGGCTACATAACTAGCATCAAATTCATGTGAATGGAAAAAAGCAACGCATTCACAACTCTCTAAGCATTTAAGAGCATTAAATTCATAAATATTGTTATGATTAAAATACAAACACGCCACTTAAGAGAGATTAAGTCGAATCTGAGAATTTCATTCTGAATGTATAACGGTTGGACCCTCATCCATTTTCGTCAAGAACTACTGAAAGCAGATAAGTCGCAAAACTCAAAAAGAAACTGGTGAAGACACTGGATTGAAAGAGGACCACAACAGGAAGAAGGGAAAACAAGACGGAAGCAAGAGAATGGATAAAGTGGCCATCGAAGACAAAGACTGAAGTTCGTCAACCAAAGGAGAGCTATATAAGGTGATCCACACTCGTTAGTGGAATTCCTTTGTTTTGGGAAAGAATCCTGATTTCAAAATAAAATAAAAATAATACATGCATTCATAAAATAGAGCAGCAAAAAAAGCCAATAATGAAGATAAAATTGGCATTGTGAGCTCAAGTAGCATATACCACAAAAAATGTCTTCCCTTCCAATTCATGAAATAAATATTTTTAACGCTTTGAATAGAACGCCAAAATGATAAGTAAGTAAATTATATTTAAAGATGCAACTCATAAGGAATGGTAATTAATGAAATCATGTTAAAATAAACGCTATCGTCTAAAACCTTTGAGTGGCGATAGACTATCTACCACAGCAGAGCATGAAACTACCGTAGGTAGTATTTATAGTTACGGTGTTCGAAGGTAGATAATCTGAAAACAAAAGAACACGTAGAAAATCTGTGAAAGTATGCTAATTTATAGGATTTGAATGAACACTACAACACAGTGAAATAAGCTGAGTGATCATTTTGATGAGACACCTGAGAAGGTTGTTTAATAAAATGCATAAATAAACTGAGTGCTCAAATAAGAAGTCTGTTGGGATATTAATCAAGCACTTTAAAACACAAAGGCTAGCGATTTTCTTCAATGGAGGAAAATAATAAGGTTCTCTAAACTTATTAACTGATACTGAAAGACAAAATCAATGGGACACTCATTATCAGCGGCGTAACTTTGGGGGGGGAGGGGGATGAGGGGATGCATCCCCCCCCCCAAGCGTTAGATAAATTTAAAAAATATTTAAAAATCTTGTCTGTATTTGATGCATAATAGCTGCATCTGCTTAAAGTTAAGTTTTAAATGCCAAAATGATGTAACATGCATTTTCAGGCATGTTATTTTTCAAACTTTTTTTCCTGCACTCCCCGTTTTTTTGGGAGGGGGGTGGCCATCACTAACCCCCCCTCTTCCCCCACCCCCCAAGCATATTCCTAGTTACGCCACTGCTCGTTAGGATTATAAGAACAGAAAAAAATGCATTGTCTAGATCTGAATGGTAATATTCAACTGCGATCGGACTCATTTTCAATCACACTTATTCTAGACCTTAATACCGTTTCAATCTCTCAGATCCTTTCGTCCGAATGGATATCCTTCCGTCACCACACTTGCGCGTCCACCATCATCGGATCCAAATAAACTGCTACCCCCACTCCATCGCTCTTTTTTTCCCATGATTCCACTTCTCGCACCGTTTCTTCGTCATTGGCCCTTTTCTTTACGACCCAGCACATTCTCGCACCCCATTCCTTGCGCATACAACCTTCCTCGATTGTCAAAATAAGGCCTCCCTACCGGCCTACCTCTTTGCTCAAAGACTCCATCACCCGCCTCCGCTCTCTCCACCGCCTTCTCATGGTCTCCCCTCCACTAGCCTTTTCCCTATAGCACGCCCGCCATCCCAGAGATCCTTCCCTTTAATTAGCCCAGGAGAGAGCGAGAGAGAAAAAAAGTTCCCACCTTTAACGATCCAGTCAACAGCTTAACGAACTTTTGCAAGAGGCTCGTTTAACTGGATAGGGTGTCCGTTTGACATGTTATAGCGTGAGTGCATTTACGACCCAATAGGGATGGAGGAGGAAGGAGGAGAAAGAAAATAGCTTCGAGCAGCCATTCGGCGTCCTTATTTCCTCTCCTTAAAAGCTTCGATCCACGTGGAAGGATGGGAGGAGGAAGAGAAAAAAGGACCGAATGAGAGTAAAGAAGATCCTGCATCACACAATCCTCAGGTATTCACCAAACCAATGGTGAGTGAATGAATTTCAGGACGAAATTTGGATTGCTAAAAAACGCTCTTGGTTGAATCACAGGGCACTTGAGGCTTTCAGATTTATTTCGGTTTTTTACTTAGTTACCATGGAAACCTATGATTTTTACGGAACTGGATGGAAATTTTATGAAATCAAAATTGCTTAGGGATTGCTTGGTTCGAAATCAGAATAAAAAAATCACATTTCATGAATATCTTAAGTATGAACAATTGATTATCGCGATGAAACACTACAAATAGCAAAATCGATTTATCGACGGCTTCTTGGGTCCGCTGGGAGCAAGTATGAAATCTAGGACGTCACCAATACCAAGAATGACGATACATCCACAGAAAAAACACTCAAAAATCGCCCACCGAATCAAATCCGCTCATCTACTGACCGTAGTAGTACTAGATGAGAGGATTTTATTCGGTGGGCGATTGCTGAGCGTTTGTGCAGTGGAAGTATCAAATTAAGTTAGCACGATAGGAAGATGCACGATTTCTAGTATACTAACTCTTAACCATAAGAAATTGGCTATCCTACACTTGCTAGAATGCTCACTACCATTCTTGGATATGAATATGGCCAAGGATCGTGTGATTCAGGCTTAGAGGAGAAAAAGGAAGGAGATGGACAAGGACGCTTAAAATGGAATAGGAGAAGGCCGAAGAGAAACACACAGACATCTGAAGGAGGTCTTGTTTTTTATTACTTTTTTTATCCAACGAAAGGATTCTGGAATAACTTAAGGACGCCGCCTCAGCGTGGAGTGGGGAACAGAAAGAACAGCCACTAATGGAGTATATAAGGGATGAGGTTTCTCTCCTCTCCAACAAAACCTTCTGAAGCGGCCGCTAAAAATCCAATACGTAATTCCAAATGCCCATTTGGCGACGAGAAAGACTGCTTGGAGAGGGACGCAAGATGATAATTAGCATAAAATTGGCCGACACAAGGGCAACATCGGTTACAGAATGAGCTCGGTTCCACTCGCGGTACAAGCTCCTGGAACGCAACGAGCGAATTCATATTCTTTCCGTGTTCTCACGAGAAAATTTCACAGAAATAAAAAGTGTTATCATATGTTTACAGGTCATACTGAAGGTACGATTGGTGATTTCAAGAGTTTGAAACAGCCTCCGTTGAGCGGTGAGCCGTTACGGCCACAAATGCGGTACACCATTTGAATTACGCGATGGGCATGGATTGCCGCGCTTGCCTCGCG
The DNA here is from genome assembly GCF_921293095.1 of Ischnura elegans. NCBI lineage: Eukaryota > Metazoa > Arthropoda > Insecta > Odonata > Coenagrionidae > Ischnura > Ischnura elegans. Next base: position 56,295,785 of record NC_060248.1, read on the forward strand.
GGGAAACTAGATCGTTAAATTCCTGCGAAATTCATCCTGTCAGCCGTACAGGAATCCAACATATGGGCAAATGAGAAGGAGACTTCTTTGACTACATGGTACTTGAAAATGACCTCTATGGATCTAGAAATGTCGTACGAAGAAAATAAGTCGGTGATAGTCAACGAAGTCTTCTTTCCATTTGTGAACATCAACTTCCACATAGTTGAGTCTGATACCATTGAACCAAAATATGGGAATGAACTACTGACAGCAAAGAGTCTAACGCCATGCGTTTCAATGGTAGATGATTGCGTCCATTTTCTCATTTTAGTGAATTCTTAGCACTTACTCAACACGAGTGGTCAAGCCATATACTAATGTCGATATCATGATAAAGATATACGTATTTATGGACGCTGTGTGACCACATCAGGGAGCAGTTAGCACTGATATATGACCTTTCGTCCAATGAGCATTCTCGGCGAAGTGGAAAATAACATTAAAAATAACGATGGCCAGAAAAATAAATGCTCGTAGATGAATTTATGTACGTGCCTGGCTGCTCTCTTTGGTTGGCATGGTGAAAGGGAAATAAATAGCTTGGAAACGTTTCCATCATGGGTAATAAGTTAATAAAAGCATTAGAAGGGCCGCAAAAGAACTGTCGAATTATAGTGGTTAGGGGTCAATGAATCCCAATTGATAGTGGTCCCATCCACCAATACTACGTTAATGATTCCTTTATAACTGTGACTCAGGGAACACGAAAGTAACTGCGTTCAAGAAGCTCCGCAGAAGAAAGCGGCATGCTAATATTATTTTGTTGCAAGTGCCATGCATCACTAACGGTTCAAACATGCACCTCAGGATCTAAATACAATTACCTAGCACTAAAAATAATCATCACGACGCATGTATGTACAAACCACGTTAGGTTTTTAAGAACTTCATATGCCCTTACATGGTTAAAGGTTGCAGCTGCTACACATAGAAAACAGTGATCAAACGTTAATATTGGTAGGAGGATGATGTGTGCATTTATGCGCAAAGGTAAAACAAACGGGAGACCAGCAAGTAGAAATTCTTAGCATTTCCGATTTATTCGATTTTTTCCAGTATTTTGCTTTCAGAAACAATTGTTTCAGTTTCAAAAAACCTAGTCGCCTGCCGTAATGAATAACATCACAAAAACAATATGGAGATAACTATGAAACTCCTAAAAACCTACTGCTGAAAACTGAAATCCTTATTTTCCAGGTTATGGGTCTAAAAGCATCGAGAATCTTTCAGTTAATATTTTTTTTTACTCGACGGACAGTGCCATATCCAGCAACTTATTTACGTCGACGCTTAGTTAGTCCTCCACGGCGCGCCAACCACTTAAAATCATCTTCCCACTCCTCACACTCCTCTCCCAGTAAACGCTTATATTGGGGCTACCAGTTTCCCAAACCGATGAGGTGCGTAATAAAATGGACCCCACCTCACTATCCTCGCATCAGCCACGCACTTAACGGCTCAAAGCTCTTGACCACGGCCCTCCCCGAGAAATAATTCAAGAGTGCGCGCGTAAAAGTTGGAGCGTCGGCGAAGGACACGACAGCCGGGAGCCATTAATGGATTTTGGTGGTGGGAGACTATAAGGAGAAGGGTATACTATATCGAGGCTCTCTTGAGAGAGAGAGGAAATTGTCGGCTGCTGTTTGCGCCGCCGACGGGGTGGTAAAACCTGACGTAACTTGTTTTTAATGATTCGGAAGGGATGACCATGGAGAAGTGTCGAGAGAGCGAACAAGATTACGGAAGGATATTCTTGTAATTAATGGCGCCCAGGAGATCGTTACGAGAGACCAAAAGGCAAATATTATTATTCAAGGCTTTTATTCTGGTTTCATTCCTCGATAAGACTTTTATACCCTGTGACAAAATAAATCAGTGCATATTACCCGATGTTGACTCCCAGAGAAAGTTTCTAGTCAAGAATTTCTATGGTGACAAACAGAAGCCTACATACTGAAATATACACCTTTCAATCAGTAACGTTCCATTTTAATGAGTCTCTTTTGAATAGACGCTGAACGACAGAGATGGGATATCGGATTCAAGTGATTGCCATGAATAGGTACTTGTTTCAGCTATTACGCTACACATGGAATATTACCTAAAGAAGAAATATTAGTCGCTTAAGACAAATTCATATTAATAAGAGAATATTAAAATTGATTGTTTTGATGATGATGTCTAACGTTGAAACCATGGTCGTGAATAAATATTAATGTGAAAGCACAGAGTTCTTCTTTTTTAATTTAATTAAGAGAATATTTAAGAGCAGACGCAGAGCATTTAACGGGTGTACCTACAAATGTATGTGTTATAAAAGGTTAACATACACGAAAATTCAGCCTTTAGTCAGATGAAACACGAATTTATCATGCTAATTTATTTTTGACGACATTTTCATGTCATTTAAGAGCAGAACGTGCATTGCGATACATGCAACATTGTCCCAGGACCTTTTCCACGAAAAATGCGATGTTTTACGAAAAATATATATTTTTTTATGATTTGTAAATCGAAAACAAAGAAGTCAGTTAATAGCCGTGCGGCGAATTTAAAATGATTTAATGAGCAGGCAATTAAAAATGAAACCAATTTAAAAGATACGCCAGCCTCAATCACTCCGCCCAATATTAGCCGTCGATTGTGAATGCGAAATGGATTATTATTTTTTGCAGAAGGTATAATTTTTCCCCTCTCTCTCCCTCTCGCCATTGGTTCACTTCCAGCGGAGGGGAGGAGCTTCAGTGGAATGCCGTATGGAAGCGCACCATTATTATCGACAAGGACAAATCTAATGGAAAATGCGGGGAAGAAAAGGGGTTTGGTGGGATAAAAAAAACGAATAAATGTTTCTACCCGCTGGGGGAGAGGACAGAGAATTATCCGGACGCGGTCCCCGGCAACGGTACACAACAATCGATTAATTAAGGACCAACCAACCTATTCCGCGCGTTAAAAAAAAAGAAGTGCGCTTGGCGACATCCGGAGACACACGCACGCACGCCTCGAAATGCGCAAATGCACGACGATCGCTGTCCGCACGAACGCACTCCCTCACTCGGATAATGCACGCGCGTGCAATCACACGCGCGCGCGGACGACCCGAATATTTGATCACGAGGAAAAGACTTCGCAAGGGATAACTCTCCCGCACTGACATTCACTCAAACGCTGCTTAACCGCATTAATTATCAACATACATTACATTGCCGACTGCCCTGAACCTAATTCATCCCATCATCAAGCACTAATCGTAATCTATTAACTATTAATTTACCCCGCAGGATAGAATTGTCCTAGTCAATAACGTTAAACGCAGGGCACCCTAAGCTATAGCTGACCAGGAAGGAGTTTTGGCTGTAAAATTTCACGGACGGAAAATATTTTTGAAGGAATGGATTTATTTTTCTAATTAAATTCATGATCCAATGCTGACGTAATTTATTTTCACGAAACAAAAAAATAGAATTAGAATTATACAGGAGTCAAGCCCACTAAACAAACTCTAAAACGAATTTCTCCTTGAACTGATGTAATTTTATGATTTATTATAAGAGAAGAGGGCATATCGCATGAGCTCACTAGCGATAGATACACCCTAGGTGACTGCATAGAGGAGGCCCAATTCCATCATATTGATGGCTGTCCACTTTTTTCCAATACTTTGCATTATAATATTTGTAATTTCGGAGATTAGTATTGAAGTGTTACGAATTTGATAGATGACATGATCATGTAGGTAAATTTCGGTTAAAACTCTTCATACCTTATTTCCCCGAGAAACTCGGATCACTTTGTCCGTCAGCGACGCGAGTGGTGACTTTTGAAAATCCATATAATGCGCGGTGGGTGACGACACATTTAGAGGTGGACTTGAGGATCATCTTTTGTAATATTCGTGGACACACTATTCAATAACGCCAAAGTCTTCCTCAGCCGCACTAACAGCAGTGTTCAAATAAGAAAAAATACATTTTATCTCCATCCATACATTTCAAAACCTCACTAGCTGGCACAAGTCGTCAGTCACACTAACTCGATGAAATACATCCGATCGCGCGCTTGATTTTAATTCCCTCTCACCGTTTCCCGATTTTGCCTTCATCAACTACAAATGACAAAATATTTTTCGCAGCCCACCCTCCCTCATTCCTCGCTCTTATTGATTTCTTTCCGTGTCCCCGATAATCCAACAGTCTCTTGGACCGTGATCGCTTAAAGGGTGTCTCGCAATCTGTTTTCCTCGATCCTCCGGTATTTTTCTTCTCCGGAAAATGTACCTCAATAACTGTAAATATGTATGAAATTATAGGGAAATTGAACGAAAAAAAAAGCTGTCAAAAATTACTATTCGGCCATATTACCATGTTCGTGTGAATATTTTCGACGTTATAAGAAATTTAGTTTACATCAAAAATTTTAAATACAACCTAAATGGCTATTGGCTCTCTTGAGATCATTGAAATTATTTCCTTCTTACTCGAATGAAAGTGAATTGAATTCATGCATAACACCTTAATTATGATATTAATAGACTCGAGATGCCATGAAGCAGAAATTATAAAATAAACAAAACGAAAAGAGGGATCAGATATGTGCCATTAGGGGAGGAATTGAAGGAAAAAATTTTTTTTTGCTACACAGCACGTAGTGTCTATCTACAAATCATACTATCCTCCAAATTGACGAATGCACAAGATTATCAACGATTAATCAATAACTGATTAATCAATCGTCAGCTCCCTGTTTTCTCACGCTCGCAAAGAAGAAAGCATCACTGCGCTGCAAAAACGTTACCAAGTGTGAAAACTTATCTCAGTGAAGCATGAAAAAATAGCCACAACGCAAAAAAAATTTTTTTTTATCCGATTTGTTTTAAAATAAGTAAAAGCCGGTTGGATTTGGTGAAATGTAGCTGAGAATGCAGAGTGTTACGAATCTTCCCTCAGAAAGTGATACACGAAAAACAACCACAACGCATTAAATTTATTTTTCAAATCCAAATCCTTTTAAATTTGTGAAACGCGCCGGAGTGTGGCGAAAATGTTTTTAAGAAATGCATAGAAAAAACCTACATGTGTAGCGATCTTCATGTTGATCTTCAACTGCTACAATAAGCAATATATATTATTGGTTCCAGGCAGATAACATTCTAAGACTGCATCTTTCAAATGTTACCTTCACTAATTAATCTTCCTTTTTTTAAGACTGGTTACTCAAAGTCCCCTGGCACACACCGCGGTTGATTCGTGGGAAAGGTTACATGCTACCACCTGGCAATAGCCTACTTGTAGCAATGTGAAATAATTACATAACAACGAGATTCTCCCTATCGATAGGAATTATTGCGAGGAGTCGTGTAATAAAGCCATTCACATAGTACCGGTCTAAAATAATTCCTGTCGTCTCAAGTTTCTTCCTTTTATTAATGTGATCAGCATTGGAGTCTTATTACCATAATTATTGTACACCGGTCCTTTCTTTTATGAGATATGGATTGGAAAAGGAGCAGTTTTTCTTGAAGCAAAATCCAATATACCCTCTGAACGATAATATAATCGCACCATGTATCGAATGTAGTGATAAATTTCTTGTTATCGTCTAAACTATAATCCTAGTAAATTATTGACCCTGGAAACATAAAAATGCTGAAACATGAATTCAAAACAAAAGAGGGTCATAGACGACTCATCCTGCCAACTATTACGGTCCACATGTCAAATTCCCTGTCATCAATAAGAGCCTAGCGCAATCACATTCAGGGTGGTTTGCGCTTTGGATTTCCGAGAAATGGACTTTTTTTTCCTCCGTACACCAACGCAACGTTGTTCTACACAAACGTATGCTTCTCCTCCTCCACCTCCCCTTATCCGCCCAACCAAAAACCGACCAATCATGAACGACCAGGGTGACGCAATTATTCCCTAATAAACGTCCTGATTGGGCAATCGATCGTCGCGCCGTCCCATTACTTTGGAATCGGACCACTGCGGAATCATTCCTATGTCCTTCTCTCCCGCTCTCCACTCGGTGGTCTAAGCGACCTCCAACTCTAGCCCTTGAACCAGGGATGAGCAGTAATATACACAAAAAAAAAACATCGATATATCGGGAATCAATATTTTTTTTAATACACCGACACGTCGATAGGTCTAACGCCAAACAAATTTACTCATGTGCGGATAAATGAGTGCTATTTATGCTTACATATTATTTTATGGCCACCAACATTCTTCACTGGCATTTACTGCCTATAAATACCTAGATCTTACAAATTTATTTTTATAATATTTCGTTCTAGCATACTTTGATGCTAAAAAGAAAGTTGTGAGGTTTAGCAGCAGAAAGTAATCAAACGGAGCAATTTTTTCGGTAAAATTGTGGAAAATATTAAATAATGTCGTTAAATTTTGAAATCAAAGGATATTTTAAGCGCAATAAAAGATTTCTCCCTTGAAATGGAGACGTATAACTGTAACTCACATGCATGTGTATATCTATGAATCGATTTTAGCTATTCCCACATTCGATGTAAGCAATTAAAATTTTAGAAATGCCATCAAAAGTTATAACGCCCCCAATCTATAGACACAAGAGGTAAAATCACGAGGGAAGTGATGCAACTCTATAAGCAGCATTTCCTTAAGGACTGCCAAATAACCACAACTCACGTACCGCGCTGAATATTATCATCAACGCCAATTGCAAATGAAGCGGAGGCGAATACCTGAATTCCAATGCAGGCGACAATTTCCCTCACTGTTTACCTTTTCCTCAAATGCCATTATCGCCCATTCTCCACTTTCGCTACAGCAACACCTCCAAAAACACCATTGGAGCCAAAAGCCTTTTGCGACGGAATTTCAATAAAACTCTGCCTCAACATTCCGATGACGACAGATACACGAGCTTTGAGCTAACAATTGCAAGGAGTGCAGCCTAGATAAGCGACGATAGGGAAACCGGAATAGATTTTCTCACCGCTTCTCTCCAGATGAAATAGTATCAATTTCAAAACGTCTGTCTTCACACAATTAATTTTTAGGTTGTTTTCTCACGAGGATTTCTGTGACATAGGGCCGTATTCTAAACCTTACACATACTTGAGTCAATTATATGCATACGGATATTTAAAAAAATGTAATTTGCCTTTTGATTTGGCACTTAAATCAACTTCTACATTTGACAAACTATTTGATTGTAAAATTCCTAATGTAAGTTAAAAACTTAAGATATCAGGAAACAAATGTACACGCTAGGAAATGATATGAAATTGAAACAAAATGCGGAGTGGTAGATAAGTAGACCGAGCTGATTACCTGTTTCGGGGTAATGCTCATACTATAATACTATTCATATGTGGTAAAAGGGGATGGCAGTATTTTTGCGCACACACTTTCTATCAGTGCAACGATAGGCGGGAAATAAAGGAAATTTTATTTCAAATAAAGTATTTGGGTCGTTTTAAGTGAGGACTTGTTTGATCTAAAAAAAAAAGGCAAAGCTATGCAGTTCATACTCCAATGCCAATCATAAAGAAAGTTTACCCAAACCCAACTCGCTGACTTTGTAAAACGTTAAGACAGCATTTCCTCTTTGCCTTTGATGTGAAAAACGACTCTGGCGAATGCATACCCGTTAGAAAAGCCTAGAACGTGTGCATTCAACTCGAATATAAATTTATAACCTCAAATGGAAAGGTGGGAAGGGATATATATATACCTCATTGCTCGAGCTCTCTTGAAAAGATCACTTAATTTATATTAATTTTCCAATAGCTACCAGGACAAGGCTTTACAGGAAAGTGAATGGGAGAGCAATTGAATGAGATTTAAAGAAAAAAAAGGAACCAGAGCTGGATAAAACTTCTCCATTAATGTATATCACCGTCGTGTGTATTAAAATGAAGAGGAAGGAAATTAAAAGGCATTCCCCACTTTGAAATTAGGGCGCGCGAGGCCTGCTCAATGGGGGAGGAGTAGGAGGAATGAGGGGGTGGGAGGAGAGAGAGACCACAGGGAAAAAATTGAGGCGAGAAACGCGAGCGGCTGATCCGAAAGCTAATTAGATTAAAAGCCTTTGTTTAGTGCGAGATGCAAGTTCGGGCAATTTGGGAAATGAATCAGGGTGAATACCTTGTCTCGCACATGGATTTACGATGGAAATTCGCAAAGGATATCGATTTCTGAAGAGGAGAGATTACTGTATGCAGGCGGTTCGTTTATATATATATACGTATCTTTTTTGTTTTTTTGAAAGCGCGACAAAACTACGGGAAATATGAACGGCGACGCTTCGCGATATAAATTTTCGATAAAAGAGGGGGGAAAACTCGTATTGATTGAAGCAACCGAAAAGGGATAAAAAAAAATTTAGACTGCCTGCAGTCATTAACCGTATATGAAAATAACCACAGGAAAAGCTCACAAAAGCTTGGGTAAACTGCATTTAATGAATTTCAAATTAGAGCAGTGTTCTATAAGGTGACATAAAAACTAAAAAAAATTCTTTCGATGGATTGAAGCGAAAAACGAATGTACTTGTGTAAATCTTTAAAAAAACACGGGGTAATTTCAATGCGCTTATTCTTTTTAATCAATTTTTATCCTTTATAATTCAACCAGGTTTGATTATAAAGAATAACGGTCTCAGATCAAAGCATATTCAGCTCTAATAGCCTACGCCCACCTTATTCTTGAATAGAATTATGACTAAAATTATCAAGGTCTCAGATTATTCGCGTGGAGAAATGAATTTCATTACAATTCATTTTTCCGAAAACATACTCAGTAAAATACTTACCTCCTACTAAATGATTGAAACTTTGAGATAAAAAATTCATTTGATCCAGATAAATAACATTTGATGGTCCGTCTTGGATTTCTTCTACTCAAGCGATTTTTATTAAGTAGCAACCATAAAAACTGATACTTCATTTAAGTAAAATTCTTAAAAAGTATTGATTGAACGTGAGGGAAAAACGGAAAAAAGAAAAGAATATCTCGCATTTATTGCAATGGTAGATTTTTGATCCAAAGTCATGGATGACATTAAATAAGATGAAAACAATAAATCAATAGGAGGAAGTTAAATTAAATTAAATTCTAATTAATTACATAAAATCCGAAGAAGTTATGTAATTAACTAAACAATCGTAAATTAATTTCAGCATTTTACCACAGATTCCTAGAAGATACCCTATACATTATCCATTTTTAACGTTCAAAACTGCCCCTCAAATAAAGAGTACGGAGAGTCAAACGATTTTCGAATCACACGCGTCGAGTTAAAACAATGGTAAGTCTCCATGCGAAACAGGGTTCATGAATTGCAACCACGATAACCTGAAACGCGAGCGAGAGCTTTAAAAGGCTCAACGAAACCCTGGAAAAGGGTGTGGAGAGAGACAGGGAGATAGAAAGGAGAGGATCATTTCGTGGAAGCGGAAAATCATGAGCAAACATGCTTTGTGGAGGACTCGGAGACGGGACGAATATCGGCGAGTCGCAAATGATCGTGATGCGAAATGGAAGAGATGGCAAAATAGCTTCATAAAAGAGACCGTGACGCGTTGGTGTCGGTGAGAAGCAATTTTTGGTGGAAGCGCTTTGGATTTGGAGGGATGGGGGATAGGGATACTGCGACGACGTGGCACTTTTATTACCAGTAGTATGAGATGAGAGGGAAGGAGGGAGGTAACAGCGTTGGAGGGGGGTTGGAATGTGTGGCAGCGGAATTGAGGCACGGACCGAGAGCGAGATATGCTCATATGTGTGCACATGTATATAAACGCGACGCCCAAATGAGCAGGGCCTAGCGGGCTCACATTGACGTCATGCCGCTGCTGCGGTCGCGTCCAACTCCCCCACACATCGCCCGAGCGGCACTTCGCGCCGCGTCCCTCTCCTCCGCACCCGCCTTCCCTGCTCCGTTGCGGAGTGACCATTGCTGCCAGCACCTTCCATCAGTGGCGTAGCGCAGATGTAGCGGACGGTCACTCAGGGGGGCACTACTATTCGAGGAGTGAAACCAATAAAAATCCCCAATATGCTCTTTTTTTAGGAAAATACTTATTTCTCACATTATTAGACGATAAAAAAGTGTGTGAATAAAACTATGGTCACATAATAATTCTCGGTAGTCTTAATAAAGGTGTTAATAGTCAATTTCGATGATCAATAAGTTTTATTTCCTTTTTATCCATGCTATCATCCGTAAACTCCTTCTTTTTCATAATCTACGCTGATAAAAATGTTTTGAGTGGACAAAACCATTTTCACATTCCAATTCTTGGCAGTCTTAATAATGATGCTAATGATAACCGATCACAGTTTTCATCATCATAAGTGGTCAGCAATCCTTATTAAGATTGGTTAACGCAGCTTCTCACTCAATTCCCCTGTCACCTAATCCCTTTTTCTAATCTTTTCTTTTCATTAGCCCTTTTTCTTATCCTTCATTACCGATTTCATATACCTCATGTGAGTGGGTGAGAAGCCACGGAGTACAAATGATATCTTTTTTCTATGCATTGTTAGGTACAGAAATATTAGATGGAGAAAACAAACGAGATCAATTAGATGACTAGTTGTGCATTCGATTTTCCACTCGATGTCAGCACAGAACAGAAACTCACTCGTACCCCTTGGCAACCAATTTTGTGTATTTCTTCTAACGATTAACTTCACCTAACACTGTTGAGAAAATAATCACTTGTACCCCTTGGCCTCTCATCCCCTCAATTGATATCAAACCTGCAGCGTGAGCAGTGACAAGATTCATTTAAATTGGTACCTACAGGAAAAACTAACCGCAAAATTGCCATAGGAATAAAAGGAACCTGAATAGGGTACATAGTGCCACGGAGAGGTTAAGCTGTGTGTGTACTAACGCGATCTAAGGGAAGTTTTTTCCGCAGAAATTAATTTTGATATTACTTCAATTACTCAATATTATAAAAATTCAAACTAATATTTTCATATTAATTTTGATTACTAGTTTGAGATCTCTAATTTTGAGATAAGAAATCTATCTGCAGCTAGAAATGTTCATCGCTCTAAAGCTGTAAAATGAAATCATCCATCTATAAATGCCAAGCACTCATGGGTACGCGGCATATTTGTTGTATTCTCCGGGGTGACAAGCTTACGCTACGCAACTGCCTTTCATAGTACATAAAGGCGCATATTATTTACCCACTGCCACTCACCCAATCTCCACGCGCAAGTTTCGCCCTCCAGTCATAACTCCGTGCACTTTGGTTCAGAAGCACCAACACTATTTCACCCCCACAACGGCCCGACCCCGTCTATTCTCATCCATTCTTGTGATCCTCCACCCCTCTCTCATTCTACATCCAGCCCCGTGCGACACATACCACAATGTGCAAGCGAAGAGAGAGAGGGCGACATATTGAGATGCCATCCATTCCTATCTTGTATTACACCCTAACCCTCCCATCCCCGCCAAATCAAACACAACCTTCATTCCCAGGTCCATCTCGGCACTTCCAGGGAGTGTAGCTTCCCTTAAGAGGACCTATTGCTCCTGGTCGACTGGTGTTTTTACGTGACAAATTAATCGTTTTACCCTTGCTATCAGCTTGTATTGTAGTGAGTATGTTAGGCGTGTCCTTATCAATCAAAGACCGGTGGGAATAATATTTTCAGTTCTGAAATGGAGAGATTTAAGTGAAAAAAAATTCTCAACGGAGCAGATGGTACTACTCAATCAGGTTTTTCTGCAAGAAAAATGGAGGATAAATTCAACAAGTGGATATACATTAGAAACCGAAGGTTTATCATACCAGGAAAATGAAAATGGATGACAGTGTCAGTATTTCTCGAAGGATTACAAAGTTAGGATAGGAAAAGTCGATTGAGAATAGAATTGAGCGATAATTTCACACTGACATTTATACGATACAAAGGACGGACAGACCTGGATTATTTATTTATTTTCTTAACCCCGAAAACAGCACTAGTCTTTTACATCGATGGGATAGAACATAACGACGATAGACGATAACCGACATCCATGCCCTGGATAGGAGTAATCTACCCAGGCGCGACTCGAACCCACGCCCTTCAGCTTGACCGGCGAGGTCTCTAGCCCGCCGCCACCGACCTCAGCAAACATTTATTGACCCCGACGTGATTACTAATTCATTGATGATTATTGATCAAAATGTCAGTGGAGACACTTCCAACAATAAACATTTAGAATTTGCAAGAAACATTACTTCAAGGTATCTTCGAGAGGTTAATTTCGTAAAAATCATAATATGATTTTATGCGATATTCGTTGATCGAGTAATTTATGACGATTGTAAGCTTCGGGAAAAATCCCGCCTAGATTCGGACAATACACATCGGGATCTGAATCGACACGAATATAGTCACGCACGATGTGACCGCTCTTCACATCGGATGTTGGCAACAAAGCTAGCGGTCTCAGCGTATGAATGGAAGCTAATTACCTGCTGTACTTGCGGACGTTCAACCGGCGAGGATTTGACGCAGAGAGGACAATTACGGGTGAAACTGATTTTAATTCATTCCACTGGAGCCAATGCTTCCGCGATTGTTTATTGTTCATACCAAGCAGCGTTCAGTTGGGTTAGTCGGCGTATAAACTAGTCAGTAAATGCGTCAGTGTGCGCGCGCGTAAGCAACCTTATTGGTGTCCCAGCAAACATTCCAATGCCCTTCCGCAAACATTGTAGATTAGCCGAGAGGCCGCCTTTGTCTCACAAAAAAAAACCTGTTTCTTTTATTTCAAGCAACCCATTCATTTATTCCTACAATTATACTCCTGTATATTTTTTCTCCCATTATACTATTTCGCGGCTTATTTTGTGAAATACACCTGAAATATCGAATGAGAAATGCCTTTAATAAGAACAGAAGATTATCACTCCAGTAATTTTCTAAAAAAAAACCATAATGCATGTTTAGAATTACCATTGATGTCGCTATAAAATGACAGGAATGAATTATAGTAAAACGTAATGGCTCAATGACAACGTAGGCGAGGAAAATTGGATAGATCAAAGCAAATACTGCAACAAAGCGGAAATTCGATCACCATATTAACGCTTTGAAAGCATGAAATACCCACCTATTTTCCTCGTTTCATGGGCTGCACATTTCTCACGAAAAAAAATTCTAAATACGCAATAATTTTCCGAAAATTTAAATGCCATAAATCCAGAGAACATATTTTACCATTTGTGAAGCAATAAAGAGATTTTTGAAAATATTGGAGCCTCGTGTTTGGGTTATCCTCGTCACCAAATTGAGTAATTGTTCCTCTTTATGAAGTTGTTAAAGGTAAGATAATACTATAAAGATGAAATATCTCTTCATTCGGACAAATACCGTAAAACAATAACGTTCATGAAAGATTTTCCTTACACAATGAAACCATTTAACATTCAAGACCTCAATTTTCGTAAAGAAAGGGCTTACGAATACTAGTCCAATTAACCACTGACTTTTTGTAAGAGATTGCGGCAGCTAGATCATCATCACTGGTCGACAACCCTAAGATTGGTTTGACGTAACTCTCCACTTAATTCTTGACTCAGAAAATCTTTTCACCCTTGCGTATTTCTTCTATTTAAATCCTTCTTTAACTATTCGAAGTATTTAATTATTCACTAACTCTTGATTTACTTTGTGGTATTCCATTATAAGTTTTCCTGGATATCACACAATTACTTATACCTACTTATAAGTGATATTAGTAGGTAATTGTGTGATATCCAGGAAAACCCATTTAATTATTGCTTTATCTAACTCAGGATTGAAGCGTTTCTCTAGCCATTTACACCAAATCAAAAGCTCAGAAATCCAGACTCACCAAATCCACTAATGCATAAAACCTCACAGTGTAGAGCGCGAAAATGCATCACCCCGGGGTGAGAGAGACAATGAGACGCCAGGACGCTAAACCGGTGCAACAGAAGCCAAACAAGAAGGGTAAAGAGAATGTAAAAGAAATAGCTGACGTCTTCGCACTTGGCTCCACGTACCGAGAGCGTGATGCTTTGACTTGAGGGAACGAGTGAAAACAATGAGCTTGAAGGTTATACTCATATAAAAGAATGCACTGAGGGTTTATCTCGCGCGTCCCTCGTTGGTTGGAAGGGGAGGTTTTACAAATGTGTCGCGGCTGTACCGATGTGAGCATAGGGCCTGGACCCGTGGAAGGGATGGAGGGATTAACGGAGGGAATTGTGGAGGTTACCGAGGGGTGAGGTAGCAGAAACCTATCCCTCCCTCTCCGTATTTTTCAGAGCTTTTAAACTTTAACCTCGGTCCCGCTTATATCTGCATACAGTCATCCCCTGTTCGCCAACAAGCCCCGCAACCTTCGTCACGTTCCATATTTGTATATTTTTTTTGTTTTTTTGTTCTTTCGTTTGAACGCGTCAAGTGAATTCTCGCTCCATAAGAAGAAGAGTCGCGTCAGAGAGGAGGATCGAAGCGAATGTAGTGCGATGCATGAAGACAATTGAGCGCAGGGATTAATAGCTGCTGACGCCTCCCGTCTCTCAGGCCGCTTCCCCCTTACTTACGCCTCGCTCACGGCACTTACGCAATTTCTTCGGCTACCAACACACGCGGATTCCTCCTCAAGCATTCAATTTTACTCCATCCCTCACGCTCTTCGCCATCCTTTCTCGGTCAATAAAAGAGGTATTATTGCGTTTCCAATGCCATACACCAAGGAAACGATGTTTCCACTCAGTTTTTCCGACATTATCCCGTCTCGATTTCTGTATGTGATGTCTCACCTTCTTCAGTGATACCCCATGAGGAAAATTTTGAAATGGATTTGGAGAAATAAATCGCCAAAATTGTAGAATTTGTTACACGCTGACCTAAGATATAAGACCGTATTCATTGATCAAAATGACATCGTACGCTCATAATGTAATTAATTCCGTATTCTTATCACGACTTTCGGGTGAAAATGGAAAATAATTCTCACGCTTCATCATCAATTCACTGTAAATACTAAGACGAAGACCTTCTATTATTAACAATCCTTCAAATCTGCATGAGCACGAATGCAAGATCTAACAGCTTTGCCGGCCACGGTGGCAGTGGGGTAAAGTCCTCCCCTACTAATTCAGGGGTCGCGGGTTTGAATCCCGCCTGGGTGCATTGCCTCACGTCTAGGGCTTGATTTTAAGTGCGGATTCATCAACGTAATTGTGAGCAAGGACTTCATAGTTCTAAATTCTTTTTAAAAATGACGACATTATTACTATTTTCAGCGTGGAGGTTACTACCGCGTATATTCATCTCTGCAGACGATAGTTCATTGACCTGAAGAAGCCTGCTGCAATGCCGGCGAAACTGTCGTCTGCAGAGATGAATCTACGCGGTAGTAACCCCGAAAACCTCCACGCTGAATCCTCACCACACCGCGAAAGCTTACACAAGGATTATTACCATTTTTACGGTAACTACTCTTATTATTATTACAATAGGGTAGCTTCCTTCATCAAAGAAAACGAAAGGCACTGATTGCGACTCGTTACCCACCATTAGTGTCTTCATAATATAATGATTTGGTTTTAGAAATACCGGTTCAGACGAATGGGAATGGTCAATTTTAACTGCATTTGAAAAAGGCCAGATTGGCGCCCATGCGATGCCATTCCACGTGACGTCACAGGGACCAAGTTTCTATACGAGTAGATACGAGTTTTACATCGTCTGAGATTACCAATGCATGCATGAGGCACAGAGCTCAGGGAAACATGCCTTAATAATAACCTATTAAAATTGCCTATGGTCGGAAATTTTCCTGCGTTTGATAAGGTATTAATAATCCTTATTTAAGCTAAGCGCTACCTGCTAGCAGGGTACTCTGCTACCTGCTAGCATTCTGCGTCGTATCAGCGCTCAAAGCCTCGCCTCAAGGTCACCTCACTAGCGGCAACGGGAACCAGAACGACGTTACACGGGGTTTACCCAGCACTCATACTTAGCCGTCGCGTTTTCGCGCGCTTGAAAATTTTCACTTTTCATTTAGTCGCGAAAAATAGATATCGTCATTTAAATAGAAGCGTTAAATACGTACTCCAGGAGTAATAATCCTTCGATTTAGGTAATAAAAAATAATAGAAAACCACCCTATTATTAATTTTCATTATTATTACTGCACGTAAGCCTCACGCTCTCGTTGGAGAAACACCGGCATGAGGCTCATCCAGTCGCATCCATATGCACTGCTCCCGTTACCATATTCCGCATTAAACCCTCCGATCCTTCAATTATTCCCCACCCCCGTATAAAATAGCGGGCTCCACCCCACTTACTCGGGACTTAAGCCTCCACGCACCGCATCATTCAGAGCCCCAAGCTCCCTCACACGATTCTACTCCCACCGAATCCATGTGCTTCCCGCCTCCCTTTGATTCCCCCCACGTGAACTCGCATTACACTTCCCCTTCCCCTGTTCCCCCCCCCCAACCACCACACCCCTGTCAGAACTGTATCTGTATGACTGAAGGAGGGTGGAAAGTTACTCGGGATTTCCACCGGGTCAAGTTCTCCAACTGCATCTCGACCGACGTTTCGATGAACGAGTTGTCCATCGTCATCAGGGCATGTCGAATCTTGTCAAAGGTAAAGTCAAAATAAGGTTTATTTCCATACTGCAAGTTTTACATGGATATTTACACAGTGAAGTAGAATATTATATTACATATATACAGTAAGGTCCCCGTTATAGGAATACTTTACTCTTCAGGACATGTCCTGATTTGTTATTATTTATACAGTGTTTGTGAGCATGTAGCAGATGTGGCAAAAATAAAAAACTCTTTTCCTCCGTAATGGCTATTGGGCCGTAATTCGTCCGAGACGTGAAGGCAACCGGCAAAACCCAACGTAGACCGCCGTGTAATACTGGTGTGTTATAAGAGAGAGAGACGCGTGGTACTTCACACCAATTTTATATTGGTATTAATCTGCTCAGCACTCCTGGGCTCTTCAGATTATGATTTGCTTAGAGTTCCACATTTCCAATGGACTTATTCCCTGTAAAAAACCTCCTGTGTTGAGGCCGTAAATCCCGTTACGGGACGGCGTTCTTTTGTTCCTTCGGAGGAAGATCTTCGGTTTGACCGGTTCCGGCGCAGGGTCTTCTGTATTTGTCCCAGGGCCGGACAGGGAATTTTGCTATCCGTCTCAGTATCCGGAAACTTTGATTCCTCGACTTCCTGGAAAAATTTTGTATCTGGGAGCGAAGAGTCTCCTCCAGCGGCTCCATCCGCGCTAACGGCCATAGGGCATCATTATGTGGTATCCATCCTAGACAAAGGGCAACCCGAAGTGATTTCCTCTCTTCAACTTCCAGGATATAATTCAGGAGAGGTGTGATATAATCTTGAAAATAGTCCTCCTTATATACGGACGACGGCGGTATCAACCGGGGCAGGAGTTATGTGACTGGTCGAGAATTGGTCGAGAAAGGGGTCCTTATGAGATTGGTCGTACTGGCATGAATATAAGGTACTGCCACGAAGCGACGCCTGAAGGAGGGTGGCAGAGAAGCAAGGTAACGCCGATGCTCGCAAGCGCGCGGGGGGCGAGATTGGGTGTGTTCAAGAAGGTTGTAAATATCTGGAGGGGGCAACACTGGTTTCGAGCGTGGAGCGAAGTGTGGCCGGAATGACAAACCTCGCCACCTTTGACCAAAACATTGATAATCCCATAAGGGTCAATGCTTTCTATTTGGTAAAATTTTTGGTCATAACTCGTTAATACATTAAAATAACCTATGGAATGCAGAATGTAAACCTTTTTTTCTTACTTCTTTGGTAGGTTTCGCGAAGTTATGACTCAAACATCATTTCCCAGGTAAAAATGGTTATCAATCACCACGGTTACGTTCTTCAACCAGCTCAGCAGAAAATAAAATTTACGAGTGTAAACTAGTCTTTTAACTGCACTTATACTAGTATTTAATTTTGTAATAGCCAACGGAAATCTAACAATTACAGTAGTAAATCATATTTTCAAGGATATTCCCACTAGTAAGTAGTAGCAGACACATTGTTTATACATTAATAGAAGAATCGCGAATGATGGGAAAAATCCAATAACAATCACGGGCGAAATACTAGTGATTATAGTAACATTTTATACTCATTGTAGTGCATTTTCAGAACACAATTTAGCAACATCAAAATATCAGTAGGAGATTAAGTTAAAAAAAAAATTACATTATCTACGCGCCAAAAGAACCCAAGGGGTGATTCAAAGGGCCCTTAGGAAGCTGTAACAGACTTCATTCCAAAGTTTCACACCCCTCGCTTGCGCAAAAATACATGACAAAACCCTCGCGAAAATCATTTCGCATTTCCACAACACACAACGAGCGCATTGGTGTCACACAGGATGTGAAACACCTCCACGCCTCAGCAACTATCTCGGGTGCGAAATAATTCATCGCGCGCACACGGCCAGCGAACGCAAAAGGCAAAAAAAAAATGCCGACGGCATTTTTGCATTCGATCAATTATATCGTAGTTAAAAAGAAAACTAATCGCAAAATGGACGAATGATTCATTTACAGCGATGAACATATTTGCAAAGAAATCATTTATGTTTTCTATTAATACCAAAAAAAGAGGCACCGCAACAATCGCGGAAGCTTTTCAAAGCCCCGCTTTTTTTTGACAGTTATTAAGTTTCGCTTTTTTTATCTCTCTCTTCCTCTCTCTCTCTCTCTCTCTCTCTCACTCTCTCCCTCTCTTCCATACCTTATTTCTTTTACATCTTTTTTCGGTTCGTTCAGCGAAAAGCGTCGTTTTTAATTGCACACAGCGTGACGCGGATATGTCGGCTGAAAACAAAACTTTTATTTTTTAATCTCCCAGGCCGTAGGGGACAAGAATGATATATACGCCTGACACCGGATTCCCGTCTATTAAAAGCAAACAATTTCAATTTTATTTAATGAGTCAATTAAATCTGGACGTTTCCCTTAGAAATAATACCCGTGCGCATTCGCATTGACTTCCGGTGAAATAACCTCGGAGATGAGCGTGCATTTTACAATTAAATATCAAACGCCTGGCCATTTCACTCAATAAATGTGAATAAAATGAAGAGGGTATGCATTTTAATTTTTCCTCTTCAGAGGTACACATGAAAAGTCATGGACTGACTCGCCATCTATTTTAAATCATCATATTAGACAGTTTTATTGCTTGTGACGTGTCAAATCCCTTTCGCTTTTCTTTCACAATAAAATAGCTCATAGCAATACAAAATATACAAAAAGCAATCATGGGAGGAAAGGAAAGAAAAACTTATATTCTCAAACTACAATTTTATGGATGACAAAGCATTTAGAATAAAGATTCTCACCAATTTAAAAAAACGGAATTTTATGCTGCATACATATAGTATTAATTTATAAGTTTTCCTTGCGATAAATATTGAAAGAAAGATTATTTATCATTTTCAAACTTAAATAGCTGTTTGCTGATTGTGTTTCTGATTTAAAAATTGCACGAATCCTTTTCACGAATTTAGAATAACTATTACCTAAAGTTTCCAAGTAGGCTTCCGCGGAGATTATGATGAATTCTGCTGGTTTTTCCGGGTATTCTTCCGCGTTTATCCATTTGTAGGACGATATTTCGCCAACGTTCCAGTTGGCTTCCTCAGGTCCACTGAAGTCAACCTGAGTGGAGTCAACTTCAGTGGACCTGAGGAAGCCAACTGGAACGTTGGCGAAATATCGTCCTACAAATGGATAAACGCGGAAGAATACCCGGAAAAACCAGCAGAATTCATAACTATTACCTGCTTCGCCGATAATCATGCTAGGAACCTTGCCTGATCAGACATTAATTATGTGAACATTACCTCAAATTCATTACCAGACAAAAATAAATTTCCAATCGATAAAAAATGCCTTATTCATTTTTATGGCTGATTTGAATAATTCGTTATAAAACCTGCATCACAAAGAGCAGATTCTCTTTTGTACTTCGCTTAAAGTATTTTTTTTAAGGAAACCATAAGAATTACTACAATAAGAAAGATACAATGAATTCACTTTTTCAGAATATGTCCTAACATCTAAGCTCTTTTCATTGAGTTATCATTTTCTACTATACTCCTGAGTCAGTGGTCAAACGCAGATATAATCTCATTGGAGACAATTGGCTATACCTTGGCAGTCCTGCTATTAAGAGCTGAAATCATTACTTATTTATGCGACAAAATTATGATTGTTTCATGGGTTTTCAAAAAATTTAATGGTTTTTTATCTTAGGAACTATAAATTGCTATAATTAATAAGAAAAAGATTCCATAATCCACCAAAAGGCTCTTGAATGAGCGGAAATCGAAGACAAATACCTCATCTGCACCTACATTTCACTAGCTTACCGATAAAAATTAAATGATGGCCCACCACAATTCTTCTCCATACCCTTCAAGGAGGACATTGCTGGAAGGCATGCTATCAAATTTAGCCACAGCTCATCATACGGTTTTTATTTTGTAATTATCCGTCTCCCAGGGGATTCGTGGAAAAAAATCGAGCCGAAAAAAAATTTATCTCCCGTCCCCCTCGGCACTCATTAATTCCACAAATGACAAAGTGATTACGTCAAAAGATAAAATTAATAAAAATAATAATGAAATCTGTCATGCGAGTTCAAGCAGATGCCTGTCACTCATTCTGTCCGACGTATTTCGCGGGGAAACAGAGAGAGGGAAGAGCGTAAATGATCAGCGGTTCCGAAATATAACCGCCGAGCGTTGACGATCCCCGTCCCGCGGCATCTGCGCAATTTGCATAGTGATTGGTCACACAACCGATAAAACCATTACGACGTTAGCGAAATCTTATATTCGCGTAAACGGAAGGGAAAGGACCCGAAAACCCCGCGATATGTGCATATCTATACCGTGTGCGCATGAATAAAAAAGGTTGTGATGACCGAAAACGAAGGGAGGTGATGGAAGCCGCGGTAGGGTAGAAAAATAACGGACAGAATGCTGAAGAGACGGCTGGGCGTAATTAATAATGGGCTATTCAGAGTGGGATGGGAAGGTCGGTTGAATGGGGAACATGCATGAACTTTGTTTCTCCCGTTATTGTAGCCTATCTTATAGAGAATTTTCTCACCAATCCGAATATATAAGCCAAAGTTGTCTACGTCAATCACAAATGCTGTAAAATGCTAATGAAATTCTAAAAAAAATCGACGAAAGTCACGTGACCCGGAACGCTTTCTCATTGGCTTGACGTCACCGAACAATATTCAGTCTCAGTGGCCTCAGTTCTCCGTAAAATTCGATGTCTAAATACTGCTGTTTTTCAATGAATACAGATCTTTAATGTCGTTAGGGAGTTGTTGATGGAAAAAGAGGGGGATTGTTGGAGGAATGAGGTGAAAAGAAAACTGATTGACAAAATGACTGAAATGGGATTTAAGAAGGCGCAGTCAGACAATTTACCTATGGTTGACTCCTTTATTGTGGCCGCCTTCCTTAAAAACAGTGATTCTTTCGTCGCCGCCGAGATGCGTGGAGTGAAAGCAAGCAGGTAAGCAAGCTATTTAATGCATAGGAAAAATTTTAAGTTTTAACATTGTTTTCTGTTTATAAATACTTATTTTTGAAATCAAATAAACTATCCTTCATCAGCGGTTAGCTATTAGTTGCCCATAATTTTAATACCAAACTTATCATGCGGTTCTCTTATATCAGCTCCATAGTCGTTAGAATATAAGCATTGAAATAATAGACTAATGTACAATCATGTTTCAGGTATGATTAATGCCTAATAATTCTGAATTATTACAACATCTTCACTCACCAAAAATACGATTCGGCATTTAGCAAACTAAATGTGTCTCATAATATAACACTATCTCTGAAAAAAAGAAAAAAGGAGCTGCACTTTGTGTTGCTGCTCCTGATTTTGAGAAGACAAAGAATATTTCTTGTCAATGGATTGAGTATGACCATGATTTTGTAATGAATGTTGTGGCTGCCGCCACAAGGTTTTGGGAGAAAAATATTTTTCCTATTCATTTCAACAGCTGTAAACATGATTAGTTTTTTTTAGTTACCCCAGAACTGGCCCCATATGCTTCTTGTTATATTTTTGTAATAAAATTATTTTGCACTCCCTATCCATTGTCGGCATTTTTTCAAGTATGCTACTTTATTAATGGAGCCTGAAGTTTAATTAAGCCACAAGATATAATTATCACATCATCCATCAAGGTAATAAGATTGTGATCTGTACAGGCATGAGGAACTAACATTTTAAATTCCCTAATGCGTCTGATAACACGCTCAACATGAATACTCAAGCTGGCAATATTTTCGTCTCCATTACTTCCTTTTTGGTGCTCTTAACTTCAGACTTAACACTGGGGGGTGGAATTAATGAGCAGCCTTTTGTACCAAGAAAGCTATCAATGTGTTTGAAACCCCGATCAGCCATCACAGCACAATGAGAAGGCAAGTATTTAAAGTAATCACATGGCTCTACAAGCAGTGAATCAGATATCCGACCTCCAAAGCCCTTAGATATGTAATTTATTAATCCATCAGGTGAGCTAGACACCAAGTACTTCAGAGTATTTGCAGACTTGTATTCCGACCATGTTAGAGCTTGTTTTACAGGGTCCGATGGTTTTTCTATCTCTACTTCTAAGCAATCAATAATTGATTGTACATGGCTATACCTTGATCGAAATGGTATGGGCAGTAACTCTAATATCTTTTTCTTGGCTGGCCATATAATGAGCTGTTTCATACATTGGGATATTTTTGGAACTGCATCATGAAACACCCTACTAGCTGTGCGGAATGATATGCTAAAGTCATCAGAGAGAATAGTAAAGCATTCACTAAGTCTAATCTTTTTTAGATTTTGCATGATCATGGACATATTATGTAAATTTGTGTTTCTCTGAAGAGTGCCCAGAATGAAGCAACAGTTTTCAGGTGTTTTTTCACCCATGTATAGCTTAGGGTTTCTATTAAATAAATTTATTCGTGCAATTGCTTCTTGCTTTCTTTCAACTGAGTCATTTTCATTAAGAAATTAAGCTTCTGAGTCATTAGATGAATTATCAGAAAAACTGTACTCATCTTCTTCACTCACATCCTCCTCAGAGCTCGACTCCTCACAAGTTTCACTGACTTTCCTTCTCTTCAAACTTGTGTCTGGGTATTTACATATTTTATTTTTTTGGTGATGTCGCCCTATCAGAAACACATGTTTTTATTTGCGTTTGTTTGCTCCTGAATTTAGTGCGTACTTGAACCCCAACACTTGATGGCACTTGAGAGGAAATACCTGAACTACTCTCCCGGTCATCCTCTGAATCAGCTTCAAGTTCACATAGTTTGTCAGCTTCATTGCCACTGGAACCTGTGCTCAATTATTTATACATATGAATTGAAAAATGCAAGTATCAAAGCTCCATGCACACGTACTTAAACCGGTAGAAAAATGCGCAGCAAGGTCAACCCGAAAACCTTGCTGCGCATGCTGCACCACCCCGCGAAAGTCTCCATCAACACGGTAGACAAATCTTATAATAATACTTTTCTTGAAATATAATAACACTTTTTCCGTTCATTATTAAGTTTTTCCTTTGATGTGATTGTTTGCAACTTTTCAATTTATATTACGTTGCAATAACATCCTTTGGCTCAATTAAATCTTTTGTAACTCACAAAAATAAGATTTGCAACCTTACTGGCACGTACGCTGAAATGATCCTCACAACAGAAAGCTGTTGAAAATTTTGAGATAGAATTTACGTCTCTTCTGCAGGCTCTCAACCATTTTAATCTCTTCTTCGAATCTTTCGGGACATAAATGAAAACCTTCTTCGGCGTGGAATTTGAGGTATTTGAGCAACAGGGCACGACATAAGATTTATAAAACTTTCTCTCTTTTTTCTCGTTTGCATCCATTATGCTTGTTATGCTTGAATGAAATAATCAATTAAGATTAGTGAAAATCACTAATTAAGAAGCAAAAGCAATAATTTACTCTAAATGCCGTTCCATCATTCATCCACTTACTTTCTTGTCAAAATATAAACAATGGTCTCTAGCGATATCGTTCTGTGACGTCACGCGTCCATTGCCCCATGACGCAGTGTTTTCAGGCTGCCGAGAAAGAATTATTTTTAAAGAGTGATATCTCAGTAAAAAACCACAGGTCACCTGTGAAATTTTTACCAAATCCATTTTAGATAGTGTTCTTCCGATTCATCTGGTTATAAAAAATTGTGCATGTTCCCCATTGTTGAAAGCGTAGCGGGTAAACGACAGGTTAATAAATGTGTACGAAAGGGGTGGTTAACTTCAAATTTTTAGGAGATTCCAGAGTATTACTATATTACTGAGTCAGTGGTTCTGAGATTTTGCACTTCCTCTCGAGAGACAGAGATGTTTTACCGCAAATTAATGCATAAGTAATACTTCATTTACAAGTTCAACTGAATCAGGCGAGATATAGAGGAAGTTGGAAAATTGAAATAAAAGGCAGTTGCAATTTTCCCACAATAATTTAATGCATACGGCGCGTTTTGGCTCATATCTCCATCATCTAGAACTCAAGACTTGTACCAGATGATGGCTCTGTAAGCCGAAACGTGTCGCACGTATTAAATAATATTAGAAAAGTGCGACTACGTTTCATTTCATTTTTGGTTGATTTAAATAGAAGTAGATCCGTCAATTACTCCCGCAAAATCAGTTTTTCATTACTCAGTACCGTTCCTCGACTTTCAAAACGTCTCGTATAAAAATATATAAAATTAAACAAAATCACTTCCAAACGGCATTCCGCTAATCGAATTTATGTAGATTCATAGCGTATTTAACCTCCTATTTTCATCCCAAATAATATCTCCTGGAAACTTTAAATTTCCTTCTGATTTCCTTAAACGCTTTCCTTTCCTCGCCGATAAAAAACATACTTAACTCACCGTATGGTTTAGACACTTCCAAAATATATATAAGCATGGAAACCTCGTGGTGGCAGAATTTTTAGTCAAATACTAGATATGAAGGTTTCAGTGGGTTAAAATTATTGATAGCCACCTAAAAGGTCGCAGCATTTAACTCGCATACTTTTTAATTTTCAATGAAGTCCGTGTGAACTTGGGTAACTTCATCATCATTCCTATCAGATACTGTTAAGCAATGAATTTACAAATTATCCATGTGCCTATATCAGCTATAAAAATTCATCTGTACAATTGAATATTTAATTTATGCATATAAGTTTCTTTTTTACCTCACATTACCGATTTTCCCCTCGTCACGGAAGGCACTCTGTAGCCATACTCTTGCAACAAATCCTCATTCTACGATGCTCGCGATCCAATACAATGAAACAAGATAACCATAATCTTAACCCCGAATTAAACGAACACAGGCCCAAAAAAAACCCGCACAGCACGCGCATGTGGCTTGTGCATGAATAAAAAATTGGGTGGAGCGAGCGGGCAATGGATGGGAAAGGAAGGCTGCTGGATGTGGAGAGTTTTCGGGGGGGGAGAGAGGGGTCCAACGGGGGAACACAATGCATAAGGGAGGCAGCAGCGGCATAATTACTAATGGGGTTACGCAGAGCGGGGGAGTTCTGGAGGGGGACGTTAGGAGGGGGTTGGGTTGGATGCAGAGAGGGACCGGATCGCTTGAAGGTTTTTCGGGACCCCTTTCGGAAGGTTTCGAGGGTTTAGGATGAGAAAGGCCCCTGGGGAAAAAAGATAGGCAGGGGTGGATTGCGAAGAATGAATACGTAGGCGGGAAGGTTGGAGGGAAGATCAAAGAGATGAGGTTTATCCTTCAACGGGGGAGTATAGACAAGAAGTGGGGATTTGGATGATGTAGGGGTCTATGGGAGAGCAGACGATCCGATCGAAATGCAGTTCAGCGTGGCGCGGCCGGGGACTGTGATGATGATGACTGGCTCCGGAGTCCTATTGAGGGATGGCGAGCTGGGCTTGGCTCGCACGGGTGCTTGCATAACCCGACGCGAGACACTCCCGGAGCTGCATGTGGCGGTAATAGGAGTCGGCATAATTAGTCTCAACATTAGTCAACAATCCAATCTCAACGCCTCCGCACCATGAACGACGCAAAGAGACTCCAATTCTGCAACAGAAACGTTTTTAAAGCACTGCATGAAACGAGTGACTTTGTACGCCGTCACGCGCACGGTTAAATACACCAAAGGATGATGAAGATTGCCATGAAATTACGGCTGAGTCAAACATTTTTTCATGGCGAACTTAATCCTTTGGTGTACGAAATATTTTTGTTCAATAGTTAGTACTTCGGATAAACATTTTGAAAAAAAATTCATTTTTCATCACTATCGCAGATTTTTATGAGAGTAAATCGTACTCTTTTTCACGTAGAAAATTGTATTCACTAAGATATATTTTTAAGAGTAGGCATCGTTTTATGTGATAATTTTCTTTGCTACAACTTATCCTTCCGTTAGCCTATCTATCAAACACATATCATAAACGTATGTCAAATGGCAGGCCTTGTTTTTTAAAATTAAACTCATTTCCATTTAACATTCCCTCTGGACACGGTCCAAGTTCAAAGTACTCCAGCTCACATATTGCGCACACCGACTTCCTTAAAATCTGAGAGTGAAGGTGGTGAAATGTCACCAAATAATTACATTACAAGTCATGTGTTTCAGTAAAATTTCTCCAGCAAAGAAGAATTTTAACATAAAAAATACTGAAGCCACGATTTCAAAACGGCTCAAATCCACTTAACAGGAATTTAGTATGAAGGATTAATTTGCACATTTTTTAAATTACTGTAGCCATCGATTCTATTTGCATTCTAAAACAGATTTAACCAATTAAAACTTATCAACTCAAGGTAAAAAGTCGCATAAATGACTTTGGTACTTTGAATATGCATACAAAAAGTTCAGTGTCTCAAAACTTCGCTGAATAAACTT
The DNA here is from genome assembly GCF_921293095.1 of Ischnura elegans. Lineage (NCBI taxonomy): Eukaryota > Metazoa > Arthropoda > Insecta > Odonata > Coenagrionidae > Ischnura > Ischnura elegans. The sequence continues at coordinate 56,322,845 of NC_060248.1, forward strand.
TCGCTGCATTGGAATTCATCGCTATAAGTTCTCAAAATAGCCCTATAGTTAACTGAAATTTCGAGGATGTGGTTGAAAGGAAGACACTTTAGATAACCATTCCCTCAAATTTCGGTTTTAAATGTCTTTCTTTAACTCAATGTGTATCTACGTCACAGTCCGGACGATCAACCACTTGGCCATCGACCCCTTAAATGGCTGCAGATTCCTCTCGCTCATATTAACCTCAGCGAGACGCGCCAAGTAAAAGCCCCTCGGCTCACAATCCACTCACACACACACGAGTCGGCAATGAGCGAAAACCCCCGAGAAGAGTGTCAACCGAACAAACCGACTTAACAACTGGAGCGACCGCGCATTCCGTCCGTGCGAGTAAGGAGGAGAGGAGACCCCTTTTAACAAAAGCCGCGCGAGGTTCGCGCCTGAGCAAATAAGTGCGACAAATACCTCGGCGACGCGAGGCAGCATCATTCATTTCACGGAGGCGACGCCGCATCCCTTTATATTGTCTGCGGCTCCATCACGCTCCCTTCCTCGTGCGATCAGGGGGAGAGGGAGGGTAATTTAGCACTCTCGCATCCCCCGGCAAGGGTTTGGGGAGGAAGCGCATAGGGGATAACACGGTGGCCAACTTGTATGATGGTTTCAAACGATCATCTTTCGAGTGATCAAAATATTTCTCGACGATATTGTGCTACTTTATTCGTTATTTAATTTTCAATTGTGATTTAAGTTAACAATTAAAGAGATCCCTACCTTATCCGTTCTTTTCCTGCTTCTGGAGCTATCCATGGTGAAAAATGAGGTACCATAACCCTTTGGCAGAAGAGTTAATGACGTCACGTGCATTTAAGCGCAGTAAGCGCATAGGGGTAACACGGTGGCCAACATAGAAGATGGTTTCACACGATCATCTTTTGAGCGACCAAAATATTTCTCGACGATATATGTGCTAATTTATTAATTGTTTAGTTTTCGATGGTTATTTAAGTTAAAAGTTAAAGAGATCCCTACCTTATCCGTTTTTTTCCTGCTTCTGGAGCTATCCATGGTGAAAAATGAGGTACCATAACCCTTTGGCAGAAGAGTTAATGACGTCACGTGCATTTAAGCGCAGTAAGCGCATAGGGGTAACACGGTGGCCAACATAGAAGATGGTTTCACACGATCATCTTTTGAGCGACCAAAATATTTCTCGACGATATATGTGCTAATTTATTAATTGTTTAGTTTTCGATGGTTATTTAAGTTAAAAGTTAAAGAGATCCCTACCTTATCCGTTTTTTTCCTGCTTCTGGAGCTATCCGTGGTGAAAAATGAGGTACCATGACCCTTTGGCAGAAGAGTTAATGACGTCACGTGCATTTAAGCGCAGTAGGCGCATTGGGGTAACACTTGGGCAACATAGAAGATGGTTTCACACGATCATCTTTTGAGCGACCAAAATATTTCTCGACGATATATGCGCTACTTTATTCGTTATTTAATTTTCGATTGTGATTTAAGCTAAAAATGAAATAGATCCCTACATCATCCGTTCTTTTGCCCTTTTCTGGAGCTATTCACAGCGAAACGTTAGTTACCATAACCCTTTGACAGCAGAATTAATGACGTCAAGTGCAGGAAGTGCCGTTGGGCTAATACGGTGGCCAGCATCTAAGATGGCTTCACAAGATCATCTTTCGAGTGATGAAAATATTTTTCAGCGATTTGAGGACTATTATGCTAATTTTTTAATTGTCTGTTTTGATTTAAGCTTAAAAATAAAAGACATCCTTACACCATCCGTTTCTAGATTCTTCGCCTACTTCTTGACCTATCCACGGCGAAAAATCAAAGGCCATAACCCTTTGGCAGGAGAGTTGATGACGTCGCGTGCACTTAAGCGCAGGAAGGGCTTTTGGGGTAACGCGGTGGCGCATTAATAATGAGAAGTTCATTGATAAGCATTTTATAATTTAGCCTTTTTTCATTTATCAACTCATGCTCTTTTCAAGGCTCTTTTATTTCTGTAAGCTGGGGTGATAATTCATAATTTAATAAGCTTTCAACATATCCGTGGGAAAGGTGGTGAAAAAATGCAACTATGCGCAGTCGGTCAAAAATAGAGAATAATGAATAATCGCAATCACTATTCACTCGTACACCTCTAAGCAATGGAAATCAATTCAAAATAAGCGATAGCTTGTACGACAAGGTACATTCTAAAACGTGATTCACCCTGCATTCCGCGGCCACGAAATTAACATCACACCGCTGCAATGAAATTAGAGTACCGCTTCCAACGGCGTTGGAGAGGACAGGGATGACATCGCGAGAGAGAGAGAGAGAGAACGAGAGAGGAGGGGAGAGGCAAACTTGAGTGGGATTGGAGGGGCTGGAGAAAATGAAATAGGCTCGGAGTGTCAGGAGGGGATGGATTGTGAAGTGGAGGGGGGATGACTTTGGGGGTTCGAGGGGGGGGGGTTTGGTGAGATCAAGAAAACACCCCAAGGGAGGCGGGGGAAAAGAGGGAGGGGTGAAGTTGATGTGTGAGTCATTAGGGGAAGAGAAGGGATTATGGCCCGTGGAGGAGGCGGGCTTACTCTCAGCGCCGCTGCTGCTGCCTGGATGAGAAGCAGAGGACCCGAAAGAGAACCGCGACAGAGAGAAAGGCGAGGGGTACGACGGGAAATCGATGTAGATCGCATTGTTTGCGGCAAGAGGCGGGAGAGGCACAGGGATTTTAGAGAACGCATCGTCCCCGCTCGGCCGGTCCCTATCCCTGGCGTGTTACTGATTCATAACTTACGCCACAGGCATACGCAGTTCCAGAATCCTGAGTTTGATTACTGAAGACCTCCATTTCTTCCTTTTCCTTGCTAGTTATTTCAGTTACCTGATTTTCTTTTACTTATTACCTTTCAGGACTGAATTGATGACACCACGTCTTACTTCGTTTCATCACCATCAGTGACTACTTAGCGGGGATGGAATGTTGAAAACAGTGTTAGAGGGTAGAATGTTAGGTAAACGAGGGAGGGGAAGGAAGATAATAGGATTTTAGATAGATTGAAAGGGAGTAGGCCTTACAGGGAATTGAAGAAGGCAGTGCTGGAAGGAAAGGGAGGCTCCCAGATTACTGCTTTCGTACTCCACGGAAACCTACCTTAATCAGTAGAATACTATAATAATACTGGCCAAGAATCCTAAGATTGGTTTCACTCAGCTCTCCACTCAGTTCTCCTATCAGCTAATCGTTTCACACCTACTTATGTCTTCTCTGTCACATCCTTTTTACCTGTTCCGTATATTTCATTCGAGGTCTTCCTTTCCCGTTCTTGCCATCTACTTGTCCCTCGATGATTATTTTCATCACGTCTCAACTCCGTTTAACTTTTATATTAATCATGAATAAATAGCAAGGTTGGATTTGGGAAGTAATTACATCGCAGAAATGAAATGCACTGTTGAAAGTGGATCGTAAATTATATTGTAAATTACATAGTATAGACTCTTGTAGAGGACCTTGGAAATTAATATGGTTTCAAATGTATCTCGATTGGTTAAACCGAGACGAAAGACTGACTACACTAAGCAGTAACACGAGATAATAGGAGCAAATGCGATCCAAATGCAAGGAAGATATAATCGATAAAACTGACGTCGAATAATGTAAAACCAACTTAACGACAAACTATTTAAGAAATGGAATGAGGGCGGGCGATGAGGGTCAAAATCTCGTCTCAAAAGACTATTTGGGACTTGGATTGAGCCAGATTATAAGGAGAGAAAACAAGTCAAACAACGCGAAATCAACAAGGAATATAACAAAAACAAATAACTCGAACTCCCGAGACATTTCCAATCAAGGTATACATGTTTTTGCAACGCCCGCCATCCCTGCATCCACCCATGGTATCCCGCGCGAGGGGTAAGCTTGCCCGTGGATGAGGGTTGTAGCTTGTAAGCGAGCATGTTGACATCCCCGCCTCCGGAGAGTTTTAAAGCGTAGCTTCTTTCGTGGTTGCTTTATTGGGGCGGGACGGTTGCGGAGCGAGTCAAATGCAGCGGCAATCCGCCCATTTGGAAACATTTTGTCGAGAAGATTAGTGAAAAAAGAGATTTATCTCATACCCTAAGGATTGATTTCAAAGAGAAAATACGCTGCAGAGTTATTCGCAACTCGAGAACACAGAAAATATCAATTTTTCATAGGTTAACTCTAATCGATAATACAATAAATAGGCTGTTACATCTATCGCAGACTAATTTCATTGGATAATCCAAGGCACTTTCGTTCCAATTTGTTTTTATCGTGTTTTCTTTCTTCTGAGCTCTTTTACGTCTTCCATCATAAAGAATTAAGGTTTCGAACAAACTGTATTTTTTATCAATATCAAATACTTATTTTAAAAGGTAATGAGGAATTAATAATAACGTTAAATTTTATAAGACGCGGCTAGAGGCTATTCGTATTATATATTTACATTAACTTCAAACTTTACTTTTAGTAAATTTTTGTTAAATATTATGGTTAATATGGATTTTCTAGAGTATATCCTCGCATATTTTATATGCTATGATAATACCATGATCTAATTGAAAATTATTAGCCAAAAAGTCAAGTTTAGTTATCAATCTACTTATAAAATTATTAATCCAACTTTTTCGATTAATAAAATTGTATTTAAGGTATGAGGCTAAGGTATAAGCATTATCTGAAATTTTGCTGTAAGATGTGATCGACCACACTTACGGTAGAATATTGACTTAGTGAAGTGTAGAGACACGCATAAAGAAATTGTAGGACGATACCAATAAAATTTCTAAGTTCGATAGTTAAACAGTGCATATGATGTCAATCCTCATGAATTGCGGTGGAGATCCGTATCTCACACTCTCAAGGGGAATAGAAGAGGCCCAATTCCACCCCTTAGAAAGGTGATTACTATTGCCACTTCGGTTGCATTTTAATCGGTTTTTTTAAATATCCGCTGCGCGGTGATGAGCGCCATGCGATTCACTTTGTTCCAATATTTTGCAATTATAATGTTTTTCATTGCGAGGAAAAGCATTGATTTTTAATGAATTTGATAGATCACATCATCACGTAGAGTGGCGTATCTAATGGAGGGGAGGGAATGAGAGGATAGATCCCCCCAAATCATCAGAGAAATAAACAGTTATTCAAAAATATTGCCTAGTTTTGAAATATAATGACTGCATCTGCTAAAATTTAAATTTTTAGTGCCAAAAAGATGTAAAATGATAATTCAGGCATGTAATTTTTCAAAAATTTTCCCTCCCCCGGCCATCTCTTTCCCCCAAAGCATATTCCTAGTTACGCCACTGATCATGTACATAAATTCCGATTAAAAGAAATAATTTTACCTTATTTCCCCGTGAAACTCGGATCAATTTGTCCATCATCGGAGAGGGTGGCGACTTTAGTAAACCCATTTGCGCGGTGGGTGACAACACAATTAGAGGAAATCTTGAGGCTCCTCTTTTATAATATTTGCGCTCACTCTCTACCTAGTTCATAAATGGAAACGAACGATCTCACACCGATTTGCAGGGATTGCACGCTTGAAGATTTTATCGGCAGCTGATAAAGAGTCGCGAGACAGAATCTTTGTGATTTGCAACCCAGAGTAGGCAGAGGGAAGGAATAGGATATGAGATTAGGAGCCGAAAGATCTGTTAAAGGGATCAAAGCTCCCCGTGGTTCATGAGCCATGCCTTTAGCCCCCGCAGAACCCGACATCCGACGCACCTCCGTTGAACTTGCACACGCACGTGTGCTCTTGAAAGTAAAGTCTAAAAAACCTATGAAAAAGGAAAGCTAAGACGAAAAAAAACGTTAATTCATTCTTTCGCTCATCGGATTTTAATCCCTCTTCATCCTCCGTACTTCTTTTTCATACCCTCCCTAGGACACGCTCCCTTGTTTGGGTCAGCGAAAGTTTGTGCCTCTCAGATGCACAGGGTAGGAGATGTGAATATCGTAGAATGGGTTACGGGTAAGGAAGAAAATGTGAGCGCAATATTAGCGGAATAGCAACATAGTGCACATGCAAAAAAAACTGTATGGAAGAGGATAGTTTCCTTCATCAAAGAAAACGAAAGGCATTAATTGCGATTCGTTGCCCAACATGTATTCACGATGTACAATATTTTTGGTTTTAGAAATCCCAGTTTAAACGAATGCTAATGGTCAATTTTAACCTCATTTGAAAAAGGCCAGACTGGTGCCCATACAATGTCACCACGTGACGTCACAGGGACCTAGATTCTTTACGAGGAGTCAGGAGTTTTACATCGTCTGAGATTACCAATACATGCATGTGGCACAGAGCTCAAGGAAAAATTTCTTATTAATCACCTATTAAAATTGCCTATAGTCGGAGAGTTTCCTTCGTTTGATAGGGTAGTAATAATCCTTATTTAAGGCAAGCTCTACCTGCTATCAGGGTACTCTGCTACCTGGCAGCAGCCTGCATCGTATCAGCGCTCATAGCCTCACACCAAGGTGGCCTCACACAGCGGAAGCTTGAACCAGAATGACGTCACAAGGGCTTTTCCCAGCATTAGCATTAGCATACTTAGCCGTCGCGTTTTCGCGCGCTTGAAAATTTTCATTTTTCATTTAATCGCGAAAAATAAAAATCGTCATTAAAAAATCTAAAACCGTGAAATATGTACTCCAGGAGTAATAACCTTTCGATTTAGGCAATTAAAAAAATAGGAAACCACCCTATTGTTCACTTTATCTCATAATCGCAATTCATTGAAATAATACTGCAAATGAAGGCGATGGAAGATACATCACAGCGAAGAACGCCTATCTCATTCAGCCACTCTGTACCAAGCCAAGTTTAATATAACGAAAACGCGAAAGTTGCCGCCCATCTCAAGTGAGTCTATGTCGTCACTTCGTGCGTGTACTCGCGGCGGCATGTTTTTTTATTTATTTTATTCATCATTTATTTAGTCCCATGCCACCGAAAACAGCTCACATTTGCCTTTTACACTGGGATTTTCAGTAAGATAATGTTTACAGGTGACCGCACAACCTCGCCGTAGGTAGGGGCAACCTCTTGAACCCGCGATTACTCTTTTGGAAGGCGAGGAATTTACCCCGCCGCCACAGAGGTCGGAAAATCAGTCCATTTTACTTTGTCTAATTGTCCTTTTATTTCCAAATCAGTCTCATTGTTCTTTCATTAGTCTTGTTTCCTGATTATATTGTCATCCCTCTTCGTCGGTAGGATAGATTTTACCTGTACATATTCTTCCCCTGCTCAATGCTGTAAGCTTTCGCTAGGACAGTACTCAACCCCTCGGTGGAAATGGAGCGGTCGTCCGTCGGTCACCCTTACCTCACCAAAAATGGATCCCGCCTTGCGCGCGCCACGCCTTGCTGGACATCTGCACCCTGGACTGGAGTGCGGCCCAACTTCCGACACCCGCTCAAACCCCCCCCCCAACCACACACTTAACCGCGACCCTATACCTTACAATGGGATCCACCCCTTACCTCTGTCCTGAGACGACTCCCATATGTCCGCTTGAGATGAACCCACCGTACACAACCCCCACTCGAACCCCTGCGAGCGACCCGCGCGGTCCCCTCTGATGACGTCCCCCACTCTCCAGATCGCTCCCACGGAGGACGGTGCGGTGTGAATAATGGGCTTCGCACACCTTTTTTCCGCTCTTATGAATTTCTCTCGCCATTTAACTTGAGGGCATAACTTTAGGGTGAACAGCTTCAATGGAGGATTTAATTCGGATAGGGTGAATTAGAAGGACTATTTCGCACCCTACCAGGAATGGATAACAGCATTTTTTATATTTATGGACGGATAATGATATTTTTTTATGAAAAAACGAGAGAAGTTTCTCTAAAAGGGTGTCTTCCAAGGGGTATTCTCAATTGTTACCTAAAAGGTGAACCCTTAATCCGCGTATATAACAGGTTAGCTCGGTGAGGCTGCATTATTATGATCCCGATCAATGAGTTGAATTCACAACTCAGACTGCGCACTCAGTCGGTAACACATTAAAGCGGAAATTCGATTAACATAATTAACAACAGGCATTGACATCTAATTTTTTACGCCTAAAATTACGATGAATTAAACTTTTCTCGCTGGTTACACAAAGCTGAAGTGCGGCGCTTAAAAAGGTGCTTCTAGTCTTTCTTCTCAAAAAATCAACAACGAAGGCCCGTAAAGCAAAGAATTGATAATAAGACGAAGGCTTGTTTGTTGTACAGCGTTTAAATTATTACTTCCTCGAAGAAAAATAACTGAATTCGTAGTAAATTTTTAAGATTGTTGATGGAACATAGGAAGAACCTTTTCCTCGTGATAACCTTTAAGCATAAGTCTGGGGGCCATGGTACAGCTGATTAACATAGGCTAGAACGATTTTCGGCACATTTAACGCCGATCAATCCATGAACCAAAGAATAAACAGACGAGTATTTATATGAAGCTCTCGAGGCATCGAGGCCTGGTTATACGATACTTAATGTCTACATCTATGAACGCGAAAATGAACGCCAAAATACACCGTGTGACCACCCAACTATTGCGAATGCATGAACAGTGGTCGTTTTCCAATTCGCAATTAATCACCCTTCGTGCACTTTTCGATCGTCAACTTAGTGATGTGACGACAGCAAGGGTGGATCCAATTGGCGAGGGCGCAAGGGAACGAAGGGTAAGTGAACAAGGGAACGCGGATGCTAGCTCGTTCACGTGCCCTCGTATGAAGTGGACGTGAGAATGGCGGCAATGGAAAACTCAGAAATCTTGAACTGGAGTTTTAAGTAATTTTGTGTTTATTATGTTAGCTCTTTCACGTAATATTATATCGGTATTATAAATTCTTGCTCTTCACATGCAAAAATGTAAGTATAAAGGTGAAATTGATTCTTAAATCAACCACCAGATATCCTAACACTACCCCGTGCGTCACATTTCGTTACTGTCAATAGTTCGCGTTACTTCCGTTCACACTTTATGGCGCCAGTAGAGCATTAGTAAGGGAGCAGGGTGCAAGGGAGAATGGGAACAAGGGAATGAGTGCATACTACGTCGATTGGAAAACGGCCAGTAAATAGAACCTGTTCTAATTTGGTCCATGCATTCGTACATGTTCCGTTCCGGTCCACCAAAATCATTCACGCAAACGTTCATTAACTTTTGCGTGTTAATGTACTATGTAACGGGGCCTTTAAAAACGATGGGGTGTCCCATTAGACCATTCCATTCGGCAAAATTGAGGAAGGGAAGACGCACTATCTTCAATAGACGTGAGTGAGCTCGGGTAACTAACAAAATGCCCTCCATTTCTTTCATGCTTCGACCTTTAACAAAACCCCAGCCGAGGACAAAAGGATTGAAATCAACTACCCCTGTTTTGTTGTCCACGGCGTGATGATGGCCGAAAAGTGGGCGGGTAACACGACCAAGTCCCAGAGGAGAGAGAAATGTCTCGTGCGTCGGGATTAATATGCGCACGTCGTCGATCTCGGAGCAGTGGATGGGTCGCAGTGGTCCTCCTAAAAATATTTAGGGCGGGCGAAAAGAGAATGGCTCGGAATTAAGCGCCCTTAAAAAAAATAAGGGGAAGGATTGATCTGCGCGACATCGGATGGGGACGAAAGGAGGGGGAAACGGAGCGAAATAATTTCTCAAGTGAAAAACCCGCCCCGTTCCTTTGTTCATTGCGTGGACCATTCCGTCGATTCAGAGAGCGCTCCCCACTCCTCCCGTACATATTCTTCCAAAAAAAAATTTCTTCTCGTCCTCTTTTCCCTCCACCATACATCTCCCGTGATGATGACAAAAGGGACCTCTTCCACGTCTTCCACGGGCTTTTCCGTCGGATTTATTTCGTCGCGCCGACGTGTATTGGGCGGGGCTCGTAAAAAGGATCCCCGAATCTGTTCATAATAATAATTCGCCCCTTATCACCGCTCTGCTAGGCAGTTCCAAAACACGAGCTGTCTTACAGAGGGCGTTATTAATATTTTACACGATTATTGGTGTTATTTGCCCACGGAGAGGCAGAAGAAAAAAAGGAATGGTGGCGTACTTCATGAGGGCCATTAATTGTTAGGAATACGGAGAATGCCATCGTCGAAGGAGGCTCTTTTCAAATGATTATAATGATGAAAAAATAAAAAACCAACACCGCCATTTTCTATGACCACCTAAACTCTCGCATTAAACACCAATATGGGGTGTTTGGCATGTGGAGAATACTGTCGTCGAAGGGAGCCTCGTTCAAAATTATTATAATGAGGGAAACATAAAAAAAAACAACACCACCATTGTCTAAGACCACCTAAATTCTCGCAATATGTAGGTTGGAAGAGGTCAATTGAATCCTCGGGGATTTATGAAGACAGTGGAGTCTCCCCTACATCCCAGTTATGGCTATATTTATTTCCGATGACGGCTTCAGGGCCCTATTTGGAAGAGAATGATGCCTATCCCTGTAAAGTGGGCGCGGCGCGGAGGCTGTCCGCATGAGGCGATAATCGTCGGAAACGGATTACTCTCTAGGGACAGAGTTGACTGAATGAATAAATGGTTTGGAGTGAATATCACGATCTACAATCATTTGTTTTCTCACAATTTTCTCTCAAACGCGCCTCTTATATTCCAGCTCGAAAAAAATGCAATGGGAGTGGCTTGCGGGTAGGCACATCATGAAATTTTGACATAACAATGCCACGAGGATGTGAGACGATTATTTTGCGGGAAGTCACCACGGAATTTCTCGGGATAGGGTGACAACACCATCAAAAGAAATTCCACTATCATTTCCATGATTAAAACACAAATGGTAGTCATGGATATAGCATTATTCCACAAAGTTAAGCCTGAAACGATTTTATACGTCCACTATCGTTCCTGAAAATAAATAATATAAATACAAATTTAACATGTTTGTGCCGCGATAGAACCAATTCATTTTTATTTTTGATCACTCATGTGGAAAATAGGTAAGTATCACTACCAAAGATATTATTAAGCGCTTTGATCAACAGCTCAAATACGAGTATCACTGCCAGGTGGGTGCCCAAAAAGCTCACCGAAGACCAGACCACCATAGGCAGCGCGTGGAAATTGCGGAAGAAGTTGTGCGCCATTTAGAAGAGAAAAGAGATGACTTTTTGGGCTATATCACCCAGTGATTTCCCTGTCTCGCCCTGAAGAAACACCTTAGATGAATGAAGCTCGCGACGGACAACGAGGTGTAAGAGGAGATCAATTCCCATCATAACAAAGCGGATGGAAGCTGGTATGACGACGGGATTAAAAGTTCATCGAGCGGATGAGGAATATAATCGAGCGCCAGGGAGAATGCATCGAAAAATAGCTGAAGCCATGACCTTCCCAACGATTCATCCAACATCGTAAATAAATGACATATTCAATGATAAAAATAATTGGAGACCTTAATTTTAAGTTAACCCTCGTTTAAAATGGCAATAACACCGCAAATAGATGAGGATGGCGATACAAAATTAAAAGCACATGAAATAAATCGGAGGATAGGAGGGTTACAACAGATTTTCAATACAATTCAATCAGTGATTACTTGTACGTTTCCGCTGAAACAGCTGAATTTTTTCTAGAATTTGGCAGTTTATTTTCTCAGGAAAAGTTTCTTCTCCCACAAATTGCATCCCAAAGTAATTTCATTACTGGTGACTCCTTAAGTCGTCATAAAATACTCTGTTGATTGGTGTTATGGTTGGACTACATTAAGTTACCTAAAAATAATATTTTACACCCCTTTATAATTTCAAATAAAATGCTTGAATGGAACGAGTTTGAATTTTCCAAACACGCAACCAATTTTTTCTATGAAACTACAGAATTTGCAATCATAGAGCTTATTTCAGAGTAAAGTTGCCATTAATCATTTTGTGATATTTGAGCTCGGAAGTTTAAATAATCTATCATAAAATTCAACACATAATCACAGGTAAGACGCAAGAGGCAGTTTAAAAACGCCTAGGTGGAATAGAATAGCATTACTTATTCTTTTTATTTTATCCTAACTCCATCGGTGTGAAATCAACCCGTGAAGATTATGAACGAAGACATGGCTCCCTTATTGACGGGATAAATGTTTAGACCGAGCTCTGAATAAGGACAGAAATTGTTCGACCGGGTGGCCATGCTCCACATAAGGGACCTAAAAAAGGCTTCCTACCTCAATAAAAATAAAACAATGCAAAAAAAAGGGAGACCTGTATTCATACGCGATGAAACCAGGTGAGCATGAAATTCTGCACGGAGGCAAAACCTTTGGCGAAAAAGGGTTACCATTTTTTTCCCGTAAAAGCCTAAAAATAAGTACGGGGCGCGGTGTGAAAAAAAAATCCAAGAATTAAACGCTCAGTGGGGCGGACTCGGGCGGCAAGAGTATGGGAATAGTTACGAAAGCATACAAAAAAATTGACTTCAAAGAATTTCCGAGAGATTTTCGGGAGATGACTAGCAAAGTACGTGGGCACTTTCATATGGCTGAGAAGCGTGTAATGCTCCGGTAAAGAGAGTGAGAGAGATATATATATATATGTATAATGTGAGCCCCATTTTAAACACTAAGTGAAAAATAAGGAGTTCCGCAGTCGCATGTAATTACCGAGGTAAACAATGGGCGCTATGAAATTACGAATGCAAAATATATGAAATTTATGGCGACCTAAGGGCATCCGGATGGGATGCTTCATTATTGAGACCGTAAAGGGGAAACTCAATGACGCAATTAATGAGCAGAGATTCGTTTCAGGGATTAAACATTAAAGTAAGATAAGAACGCGCCAAAAATCCAAATTGCTTCCGACGACAAGAATTTTATTTGCATAATTTCCTCTTGAAAGGCGGAAAGAGTCAAATTGGTTACTATTGCAACTGTCCCAGACTCCCTGGACCTATTGTGGGTTTGATGATAGTTCTCGGGTAAGTTAAAAAATTCATTGCGTTGATACCCTCAGAAATAGTTTCAATGACTAAACCAAGGGTTGTAACGTTCTCAGGCTAAATAAGACGAGTTTAGACGCGTGAACAGCCAATGACTGAGAGTAACTACGATTTTATCGGAAAGGATTGATATCATTGTCACCAAATACTTTTTCACCAATTTGAGAAGTAATTCAAACGCAGTCAACAATAAATGTATCCTGAAAAACACCTTAACTAGCTAGCCAAAAAGTCCAATTCAAATATTACTCATTAAATGAAAAGCTGCTACTATCCGTGAGTGACTCAAATTATGATCACAGCGCCCTCTGCTAAACCCGTATAGTAGAATATTGAAAATCAAAATCTTCTACCCCAGTTATTATCCATGAATATATTTACTCAAACCTCGTAATTGAAATGAATTAAATAATCGGTCGCTAAGATTAATTAAAATTAAGCATGAATAAGGAGATGAATTTTATTTTGAGAGCTTTGAAATCCACAATCCTTTGATGTGTTGAATTTTTAATTTTTCCTCAAAGCCGCTAGGAAAGAAAAACAGACGATTAATGGAGTCTTATTATGGAGAATTAATCCCTTCTATTTTCACTATAAAAATACTCTAAATATTACTTTTTTGATCAAGCATCTTAAGCTGGCGTTTCAAAGACACAGAGCTTACAAGTATTCGATAAATAAATGGTTTCTTTTCAACGATATACCCCACAGAACCATCCAATGCATTTGATTCCTTTCAGTAAATATGATCTAATCGTCAAAATCTCCATGCATATATCGCATTCCCACAAAGAAATTAATGAAGTACTTCAAGGGATTGAAATAATAATAAAAATCCACTAATTTTACCCCCTCATTGCGTACGGTTTTTGCCTCAAATCACCACATCAGAGGAAAGAGAAAGAAGTAGACTGGCAGTAAGAGCGGTTCATTTAAGGATTTCTATAAGGTTTAAATTCTTTCATCTGGTAGGTACCTCTCTGAAGTGAGATAACCGGTCACAGAGGTAGTGAGAAAAGCCGACGTATGAAACGAGAGCAGTCTTTATGCTGCCGTAAGAACTGGAATACACAGAGATGATCGAAACGAAGGCAAAGATTAAAGCCCTTCAAAGGCCAAAGCAAAGGCAAGACATGGAAAGCATACACATAAGGAACACCATCGGAAGCCGATTTATCATAATAATGCCGCTGATTTTATTTGAGACTTATTTGTGAGAACATTTTTCGGATCCCCCGCCGGGTGAGTAACTCCAGCTCCGTCTCATGGAAACACAGACCAGAACTTCAGGTAGAAATTGAGTTTCTCACCCTGTAGAACTCCCGAGAAAATTTCACTTGATATTACTTACAATTACAGTTATTTGAAAAAAGAAATGGAAGATGGACAAAGGTTTTGAAAATTTATTAATAATAGTAGGGTTGTGTGAGTACTCGAATATTCGAGTCTAGTCGAGTAGTTGGTACTCGACTAGAGTGTTTTGAGTTGCATTACGATCGTCGAGTTGAGTTAAAAAAATATATTGCTCAAATTGTTGACATGAAAGGTTAATTCATTTTGAATGTGCCAATGGAACTGTTTAAGTCACATAAATGTTCATTTATCCCCTAATTCTGACACGATTACCGTCAATGTCCCTCATATTTTCCCTTTTTCATCAAGCCAAGCATATAGAATAGAAAGTTCATAATGGGATTGGAAAAATGAGACTATATTGGAGAATGTATTGTTTTATTGCCTGGTCCAGAAATAAATCATACCCGCCTCGATACTCGAGAGTACTTTCCAACTCGACTCAACACTCGACTCGAGATCTAAAAGAGCTACTCGCACATCCCTAAATAATAACACCCGATTCCTGGTGACTAGCATTCAGTAGGCACTTAAGTAATAATTCTGAAAACTAACCATCGAAGGTGGTATAATTATGTTGAAAATGTCCTCAACGATATTTTAGGAAATGCCTGCTCGTTGACAGAGACAGGGCCATCAGTTTCAAGACAAGTGAACGACGTTTTGGTCTTATTTTTCCTTAAAAATGTACTCCTTGAGTCGAATACGGCCAGGAATAATAATAATCATTATTATAGCATTCTACCGATTAAGGTAGGTTTCCATGGAGTACTAAAGAAGTAATCTGGGAGCCTCTATTTCCTTCAAGCACTTCCCTCTTCAAATCATTGTAAGGCCTAGTCCCTTTCAATCTACCCAAAAATCCTATTCTCTTCCTTCCCCTCCCTCGTTTACCTAAAATTCTACCGTCTAACACCGTTTTCAACAAACCCTCCCCGCTAAGTACTCCCTCCATCCATACCCTCTGTCTCCTCCTTATCCCATCTAAAAGCTGCCTCTCCTCACCCATCATGCCAGGAATAATACACTATCAAAATTATATCCCTCTTTACATGCACTAATCCAGGATAAGGAGTCAGATTAATGCTGGAACAGAGGTCTCAGAGTGAGGTCTGGGCAATGAGTTGAAACACTGCAAAGAGAAAAGGGACGTAACCGGTGGAGAGAAAGGGGAGAAGGTTGTCGAGATTAGGACCACGAGGAGGTGTAGGGGAGCGAGGGGTGGAGAGATCTCCCTATGAGGGTCATTTTGATTGTGCCAAAACTCTATTCAGTGGCGCAGGGAGAGATGAGGCCATAAGGGGACTGAGAGGGTGATACAGTGCGCTAGTGTGAGGCTGGCGTGGTTAAGGGAAGTTGGTGCAATGAATGTTCAGTCATTGTTATTTTTATGAATATTTCAAAATAACCTCTTCTTACTGCTCAGCTTAGTAAAACCACTTTTCTGTTTCCACACACTTTTATTTAAGCCGACCATGGTATAAGGCCGTGATAATGGCACGAGTTGCCGAAACCATGGTCGATTTAAATAAAAGTGTGTGGAAACAGAAAAGTGGTTTTACAAAGCTTAATATCAAAGATTTCAACCGTATCACGCCGGACACTGTATCATTTTTTCTTCTAACTGCTTCATCGACTGACGGCCACAAAAAATAAGACACACGCACTATAATTTGAGGACATTTTATTTTCAAATACGCATTTTTACACAACCTCTCATGGCTGTACTAGTTTAAGTACAGGGGTAATTTTTATATGAATTAGTATAAACATGTCTTGTAGACAAAAACACTTAATATGTGAATACCGTTGTATCTTAAGAAGCACAAAAAAAACATAAAATATACACTCGGCACCATTTCTTGATTTAGAAGCGAATGAATGCTGTAAGTTGGTAAAAACTTTGCACAGGCTTTTCACAGCATTTCTTTGAGGAAAATTGCCAGAAATTTATTATTTATTCATATGTTACAATTCTACGAGATTTAGCCTGAAAAAACTCTATAACTGAAGTGAAATCCAGTTAGTTACGAGAAATGACACCTCGGCTGGCTCAAATTATGGCAAAAATTATTAGATAAAGAAATATAAGGATTTAATTTTCCAAATTCTGTGTGCCCTCGTTATGACTTCTAGCCTCGTTTTGATGGCAACACATTTTTTGCAATTACATGAAAACTAAGGAGTTGAATGTAACTCAAAGACTAATTCAATACTTATGTAATAATTACTTTTTATTCCATACAGCAGTAGCACAAGAAACCTGAAGAAAGCACCTCTTCAACGCAAGTCAATGAGTCCAGAAACCTTACTTTTACCCGTTTTCAGTTGTTTAGTAATTACAAAAATCATATGAGGTGCAATTTTCAAAGTGAGGTTCAATTTTCAAAATTTTAGGTGCGAATAAATGAGCGATAAATTAATGAATCAGTTATTCAAACAATTGGGACATGCATATTATTTGCCAATTGCAGTTGTCTCTGACTCAGAAATATTCGGTTGTCTTTTGCCGCTTACACTTGCCACCCTAGAACCTATATACCCCCCCTATGGAAATTGAATTGCGCACTCCTTCCTTGGTTTATTCTTTCGAGTGAAATTCCAGCAAAAGTCTGATTTTTGCCCCGTTTTTTTTTCGCGATTCAGACCACTGTGCGTCGCGCCGCTCCGTGGCCGCTGTTTACCCTCCAATCCCCTCACTTCGGCACAAACGCTCTGAGGAGCGTAAGAGGGTTCCGTGCATAAAGGCCTCATATATCTCCCACTCTTAAGACCTTCTCTTCCCTTCCATTTCCTTTGAATGGTCCCTTTACACTCACTCCCGGAGTTTAACTATGCCTTTCCCGCTTGTGCTAGGCACTTCCGACCACAAATTGAGCATCATAGAGGGTTTTACGACTGACGTCTCGGGTACGTGCGAGCCGCTGCTATTCTATTCTATTGGATGGGATTTCATCGGCAAAAGAGGGAAGGTAGCTCTCGAAGATCCTAAAAGTAATTGTGTGGTCGCTGCTAAGTGGATATTTCTGACTTGAAAGTTTGGTGAATGGCCTCACAAACGTTGTAAATACTGCGTCCTCGGAAAAGGATGGAATGCATTGCACAGAAAACCCTAGGCAAGCAAACGACTAGAATCTGCTTTATTTAGACAGGCTAAAATTAATTTACGCTGTTCAACCCTTGCTCACACTTCAAAATCTAGTGTTCAAATGGTGCCATCAAAGAAGGTATTTATGGCATACAAATGAAAACTAAACAAAATATTTACAAATAGGTCTTACTCATAGTCATGCCACTAATATTTCATGTTTTCATCTCAACCAAAAAAAGATAGATTTAGTCACTACTTTTAAGCTTTAAAGATCACTGAATTCTTAGTCTTCAATTTTTTTTCGCGGGATACTCCAAATGACAAACCAAACCTTTGAGATATCATAAAATTGACGATATTGTATCAATTATTGAATTAAAATTTTAAAAATAGTAACCTAATAAAATGTGATAACATCATAAAGGGCATATAATTGACGTCTAGAACACTGGTACATCGTCAGCGAACTCTGAACTCTGATCACCTTACGCCTGTGAAATGTATATATAAAAGGGATTTTGGGGATTTTCTTCCCGCACGCGAGCTACCACATACGTTTCCCCAAGATCGGAAAATTTTAGCGAGAATTTTTCGGTTTAATTTTACTATTTATATTTCCTCGCTATTCGGTATCTAGCCTCTAGAGCAAAACATATTATAGATATAAAAAAACTATCCCTCCAGTTTATCCAACCTGCTTTTTCTACCTTAAGATGAGGAATCAATTCTGCTTGTTCGGTGTTTTTTGTACGTTATTTCCAGTCTGAAATTTATGCTGTCACCTTGAAATTTTCAGGGTGTATAGATTAAGCTTTTGTCAAAAAGGGCATGTATCTCAAATATTAAAATTAAATTCAACTTTATTACACTTTTTGTAATAAAATATAAGAGAGAAAAAATGTTTGAGAGAAAATTGTGAAAAAATGATGGTAGATCGAGATATTCGCTCTATAACCATTAATTCATTCAAACAGTCAACTCTGTCCCTAGAGAGTCATTCGTTTCCGAGGTTCCAGGGTGCATTGACTAAGCCATATTCAAAAATTGTCTGTATATAATTTTTTTCAAATTTTAAATTAAATGTACCTTAATGACATTATTGGCAGGGACAATTTTACACAATTATTCGATAAATAAACTGCGAAAATTTCAAAATGGCATTCACGTTTAAACGAGTGATTCGTAGGGCACATACGTAAAGTACCTGCGACGGATCGAGAGGGGAGATGCATCCTCTTAAATTGCTCCCTTAATTCCGAAGAGTACCCCAACATTCCCTGCCAAATGCCCTCACTTTAAGGTCGCCGGGTAATGCGCACATGTTCGAAAGTGAACGTACCAGTTCAGCTCGCTTAAATAAACCACTTGACCGAGCCAGTTTCCCTCTTCTGCTTCCCATGCCCTCTTTCTGTCTCCACCCTTCCTTTTTCATCCCCTCCGAATTTCATACGCGAACTCTCCTCGGTCCTCTTCACTCCATCCGGTAACTGCTTATTGCGCCTCTCCTCCAAGCCTTTCCCTTGGAAACCAACCATTGTCCACTTTCCTTCACTAATCGGCTGACCCTTTCACTTTTTTCCCGTCGTTTAAGCGGCTAATCTATTCGGATCCCTTACTTGTCCCTCGCGCAACTTCCCTTTCCCTCGGGTCCAAACACACTTTCACTGGTTTGTTAACCCACCGACATTTTTTTTTAAACTGGGTATGAGAAGAGGATGTGCGTATTTCTTCCACGAGTGCGTATTTCTTTGCCCATGCTGTGCCCAAATTCGAGCAGGTAACGATTTCTTGCCCAGGCACAAATCCCTTCACCCCGTTCTTCAGGTACAACCTAGTGCGTGAATTAATCCGATCTCAAGCCCGCTGCTAATAGTAAGTACCTATCACTCAAGCTCAACCGGTCCTTTTCCTTTTACGTATGACTCGTTCAGAGCTTTCATCATGAAACGTCCAGGATAGATGAAATATTACTTTATCTCAAGTTAATGTTTTATATTTGAGGTTAAAATAATTCTATAAAGGGTGTAAGTAACTATCACTCAAGTTATCTACCGGTCCTTTTACTGTTACGTATGACTAGTTCAGTGCTTTCATCAGGAAACGTTCAGGGTGGATAAAGTATTACTTTATCTCAAGTTATAGTGTTTTACAATTGAGGTCAAGATATTTCTATAAAGGGTTTATCCTACTTTTTTATTTTATGCAACCAGAGAATTTCAAATTAATAGTTCGAATTTTAAACGAGTTATGCCTCAACGGAAAGATAAACTACGACCAGTCTAGGAGTAGTAAGGCGTCCTCTAATTGAGAAAAAATACACATTGGTTTGAATTAATTAAGCAGGCAAGATGGATGATTCCGTGACTTTTCCTCTGTTGGTGTTCTAAAGTATGCATTAACCATAACAACAATTGCCATCGAAGTTCACACTCAATAATTTTGAAAATCTCATTGTCCTTCAAAAGTAACAAAGACTAAACATTCACAGACATGTTTTCAATTAAATACAAATATTTTTTAAGAACGGAACAGCTAAATGTTCAAATACAAGCAGTAACTAAGTGTTACTAATAGGCTCTAAACAATTTAAGCAAAATAATTTACATTGAGAAGGATAACAATAATATAAATGAAGAAAAACGTACAGGTGAAAATATTTGGAGGCTCAAAATGCACAGGCGGTGGAAAGCCGTCATTATGCTCTCAAATTAGTCGCCTTAATTACTCGGCCCCCGAAAAAAAGCCAAACGCTCATTTCAGAAAGGCTTAAACCTTAAAGAAACCTTATATGTTAACATCGTCACAGAACAAGGTAAAACCATGAAGTTTTCATTTTTGATTTTAAAAACATCAATATCCTTCATAATTTCATCATCTCCTCCCCATTTCGCCTCCGTTGAGCATAAACGGGCTCCTTCGCTTGTACCACTACAATTTCTAATATCGAGGGTCAAACTCACAACTTTGGATACCCACATTGAAGCACCCATACACCAGAATTTGCAGGCAAGCGTACCTGAAAATAAAGTAAGGAATGTTAAACATTAATGCATTCACTATCAAATACACGCGAACTATCATTAAGTATTCAATATGTCTGAATAACATTTTTCAAAGCGAATAAACGACAATTTTTCACAAGATCAATGCGACTTTCATCTATTTTGTACGTTTATTTGGGGAATTGGGAATTTTTCCTTCATCCAAACAGCCCTAATGCTCTAATGAACCTTAAACGGCCTTAATGAAAGCATACATAACTATCTATCTCAAGACTATTTATATTGACTTTTCTAGTGCGTAGGATGAGAGAACTGATGATGAGATACCATTTATCAACTAACCTTTCACTATAACAGTGGCAATATTGATGTTGAGGCTCAACTAAGTTAGATTTAAGGTTTATTTATTTCTACGCATGATAACAAAAAACGCGCTTCCCTTAGTCTCATCACTCAAACGCGAACATTTGAATCCAAATTAACTTGAGGGATTCCAAAGAAATGCAAGACGGCAATGAATGCAAATAACCACAAGAAATAAAAAGTAAGTAGTAATCTATCATGTCATCATCTAGTCGAATGGTCTGGTCGATCTCTCTTGACATTTTCTTATTCTGTCAAAAATTTAGAAAAAAAGAAGAAAAATATGTACGTACCTATTGTTTTCGTGCCATCTCATTCTAAGCATAAGCAACACACCAAGAATTTGTGTGGACTAAAATATTAACAAAATAAGCAATATTTTAATTGCAAAATAAATATTTCGCTCCAAATATCCGAATAATTAATATTTAATCAAAATATAAAAATTTCGTTCCGGATTTGAGCACAGTACACTCATAGAAAGGTACATCTACTTACTACCCCGCAGGCCGCCAAAAAAGGCGTGTGGCAGGAGGTGTTAAGACACCAGCCGTCTATATATAAAAAGCAAATGCTCAAACAAAATTACGACTAGCATTTATTAAAGCCCTTTATGGTTCGGGGGAAAATGAATTCCCATATCTATCCGTTCTGCAAAATATCTCTTAATTTATCACTTCTGTCAGACCTGGAAATATAGTTTGGCTCTAAGATGGCGTTCTCCGTGTCGCTTCTGAAGGTACCTATTCTCAATTTTTCAAGCAATCTAAGCCTAAGTAAACTAGATACGAGAAAAATTCAGTAGGCTTCTATCTCCTCACCGTGTATCATCAAACCTTTTTGTCTAGCGCCATAACCCGGAACGATTCACGCCAAAAGACAGAGGAGGAGGGGACTTCGAGAAAAGCAGGCATCGAAAAAAAAGAACGGGGGAAAAATACGAATAGGGAACAGCGGCGGACACATAGGATGCGTTGAATCGAGAGAAGTCGTCTGGAATGGCATAGGCGCCTGGGTGCCCGGATGGAGAGTGGAGGGTCAAGAGTGGAAGATCGACGAGGCGTTAAGAGCGAAGAAGTGGGAGGAAAATGTTAGAAAAGAAAAGATCCCCTGCGACGAAGAGCTAGAAAGATTGGCCGCCTAGCCCTCCATTTCCAGAGTGGACACAGTGGAGTGGACAAAGAGTTGATGGACGAGGAACAAAAACAAACCTCTCAGAAAACAATGCCATTGATAAAACTGGAGCGATCAAGATAATAATTTTTTTTTACCCGTTCCGTCTCAAATATTCTTCGGAATTTCTCATGCTATGAGTACCACCGTTTACGCCAAGGGTCTTCATCCCGCGGCCTCCGGGGCGCATGCAGCCCGCCGACTAAATCCTTGCGGCCCCTATTGGCTAAAGAAAATATTGTATCGCGCCACTCAATATAAAATATAGATCGACACACTCACCAAAAATCGCATTGATTGATCGAACTTATAAACCAATAAAGAATATTGCACTCTGAAGCAATATGTTTTTTAATAATTTTATTTATTTGGTGGTAAAGTGACATGGACCACTGTGGCTCTGTGGACGATGTGAAATCGATTTTTGACCATTGCATTGCTTATAAAATGTTACAAAGATTCTTTCACGGTAGTAACATCACTTTGTACTATTAATACACTTTTAATTGAATTATATAAGTCATAGCTTATAATACGTCTCAGGAAGCTCAACCGTCTCTTTCATTGATAACTCTTAAAATCATAATATCTCTGATGCTATCAACAGCGCTTAATCGTATTTATTGTATTCATAGTGAACGTCAATAAATATCGTCAATGCATGGTAAAGAAATTCATTGAAAAACTTGAATTTTGTCAAAACAGAAAAATGATTTGATTTCAAGCTCCATGCATAAATATTAAAACATACTTAATAATAAAAGAGCGGTTTAAACCACAGTTTATATGCATGAAACACATTATTTTCCTCGATTTTCCTGATTCTCGTCTCGATGATACAACGCATGACACCCTGTGGTGATAAGCCAACCAAAGCAGGAAACGAGTAGATACTTCAAAAATGAAACTGGATGGTCGCAAAATAAGAGCCGCAAGGAAGCACCACTATGGGCGATCTTAACTGCATTTCCATTCCGTTTTGAAGGCTGCCGACGGGGAAGGAAAAGGGGAAATAACGTGTATGTATTTAGGTAGAATTCAGCGAGAAAAGGGCTGGAAAATAAATTTGGGTGACAGCATGGGGAGTGGCGAAAAAGTAATAAGACACATATCACAATGCAAACACTCGTAGAAGGACGGGTGGAAGGCAAGAAAGGCAAGGACGGTCTGGAATGAGTTACATAGGACAGGTTATATAGGATGTAAAAGAGAAGAAATATGTCGCTGTGAAAAGGTTAGTTGATAGGAAGGAGGAATGGAGAGCTGCTTCAAACCAATCTAATGATCGTTGACTAATGATGATGGTGATGATATTTTTGAGAAATTTCTTCGAATTAATCCAGAATGAAGGGAGATGTTAGACAAGTAAATTCGGAATATGAACTGAAAGCCGGACACGGAATGAGATTTTTAGACGCTTGGTTATGAAGAGGACCAACTACGTCGACCAGGAAAAGTCGGCCAGAAAAAATTGCCCTCTACACGTGTTTATCAGTACACGAAGAAAATTTATTCGAAATGGTCCAGAATGGAGGGAGATACGAGACAAGAAGATTCGGAATATAAGCAGAAAGCTGGCCTCGAGGCTCTGTGAACGTAAGGGAGTTTTTAAGAGCCTCATCTCGGAAGCTCGGTTATGAAGAGGACCAACTACGACGCCTGGTGACTCAGAAATGGGTGGCCTCTGAATACAAAGGGTACCGACCGAAACAAAGAAGTAAAGAGTGAAAAGATAAATTTAAGTGGAAGGATCAGGGACGAGAAAAACCCGGAAATATCCAGCATTATTAATGGACGCGAACGATGATGGCGGAGAAGAGATGGATAAACTCAGCGGGCAGTTCGCTTTACGAGAGGTGACTTGCGTAATGGAAGATGCCGCCACTGGTTCCTCTACCGCGAAGACAAGAGATGGGGGAAGGGGGTGTAATGGGAATGTAAAGGAAATATAAAGCAGAAGGGAGAGAGATAAAAAATAAGATGTATGTATACACCCACCCAACACCATCCTCCGTCCGACAGGCCGGCCTCCTGCTGCTGCGTCAGTCCAGCACTTTACTCTTTTATGACCCAAAAACGCCTTCTCCGTCATGAATTCGGGGTGGGAGGGGAGGCCTTAAAAGAGCTCGAGATGCTTCCCGATAGACACACAGGAGAGAGATGGGTTCTTAGGAACAGAACACACACACCACGAGACTGGTTCCCTTGAGGAAATTTCAC
The DNA here is from genome assembly GCF_921293095.1 of Ischnura elegans. Taxonomy (NCBI): domain Eukaryota; kingdom Metazoa; phylum Arthropoda; class Insecta; order Odonata; family Coenagrionidae; genus Ischnura; species Ischnura elegans. The sequence goes on from NC_060248.1 coordinate 56,347,048, forward strand.
TTGACAGAATAAGCCAAGGAAGGCGTGTGCAATTCGATTCCCATTTAAGAGAAAGATAGACACTTGAGTGCCAAGTTTAAGCGGCGAAAGACAACCGTATGGTCCATTACTTGTGAGTCAGAGACAACTGCAATCAGAAAAAAAAACGCATGTCCAAATAATTTGAAAAGTCGATTCATTAATAAATTGGCACCTAAAAACGAGCAGGTATTCTCAATGATTGCATATACTCTCATGGAAATCTGAATCGGTATCAATGTCTATGGAATAAATCAACAAAAATCTTCCGTTGTTCCTTAATTATAGAAGATGCTCAAAATTCTTTGTTTCATTTGAGTGTATTATGGCTGCCTTCAAGAAATTACATATCTACTTGGTAAAACAATGGAATAAAAAATATTTTAATGATTAAGAAAATGAAAGGTAGAATAAAATGCTTAATAATTGATTATACTAAAATCCTTAAACTTCTCCTTCGATACCACAAAATTAATTAGGCACACATTTTCCAAACGAACAGCATGGATGCAATTTATATAATTATCATCTCTTCACTGCTCCATCAAAATAATAATGATATCTGGAGATATAGTATCCCTTTCACCTACATTAAATTAGCTGCAAGTATCTGGATTGGAGAGAAAAACGGAATAAAAAACTACAGCTTCGCATGTCCACTGCAAGGTAACCCTAAATCATTTTGAGCGTAAACATTTAGGGACAGAGCTTCTCGAGTCATTGAAGACAAATAAACTTTTGCCTACTCTATTCAAGAAATGATGCATTGACGAAAAAGATCTCGTACAGGAACTTATGATGGTACGAAGCAAGAAAATGATCCTCAAAATATCCTCAGGGGCCCCGTCCCTAGCGTCTTACTCGAGTGATTTGGGTGCGGAGAATATATGAAACATTTTTCCACGCATGGAAGTCAATCCGTCACACGAGCGAGCCCAAATAGCTCTCGATTTAACGCTCACTACCAAAATCTCCTTCGTTACAAATGGCCTCGCCTAGCGCAAAACCTTCGGCACACGTGCACTCATCCAGGCGTATTGACATCAAAGACACTCCTCGGCGAATCCATCACGGGAACTTAATGACGGTTGCCTCAATCTGTCTCCATCACTCCACTGGTACTCCTAATCCGGAGCATGGAAGCCAATAAACCCTTTACCATCGCCTGGAGAAGATTATGGAGGTCGGAAAAGCACAGAAAAAGCATCCGCGGGAAACATCGATTCAATACGCTGGCCAAGCATAATATAACCGTTTTTTGTGAAACGCCCGAAGGATAGCACCCCAATAGCTGCTGGGGCTATTCACCGGTTTCGGTATTTTGATTTCATTATTTTTCTTTTGCGTACTCATTGCATCTGTGATCCCATGAGAAACTCGTCCTCCTGACATTCTACTGGATATTACGGCTACTTTTTAAAAAATTGTACACTTGGCAAACCTTTATACTAAAATTTATTTTTTCACAGTTTCACTCCCTTGCTATTTACATAGTTTAACTGTTACTCGCAGAGTAATTCTACAAATAATTATGCTATACTAGATACTAGGAGGATTTTTTCAGAGAAAAATATCTTATTCATCTTTGTGAGTATTGCACGAGGACATCAATGAATAAGTTGACAGTGAATGAAAAACAGAGACAAAAACTATGTGACAAAAACTATGCATGATATCCCTATAGCCATTGGTGAACCGAAAATTAACGCTTAAGAAGGTGAAGCAGTCTTTTTGAATTAAGTTAAGATAGAGAAATAATTAACTGCAGGCGTAGCCAAGATATTTCCGAAAGTTTTTGGCGAGCTAAAATAAAGAAAGAGATTGCTGAACATTCCTCTTAAACACGCTTTCTTAATGCTGATCGGATAACGCTATTGATGTTTCAGTACAAAGAAGAAATGATGAGACAGTAGATAAATAATATTTATCAAAATATTGTTCATCTATTTTATCTTAAAATTTTAATAATAAGCAAAATCATGACTAGATCACCCAAAATTGATATTCATTCTATGCAAAATTATTGCATTGCAAGTTATACATGCATCAATTGAAGAATATTCGCATCATGGCACTCTTTATCTTCGATAGAGTGACGTGGTTAAAATATGAGGGAGGCTGTGGATCAAGCTACTTAGGGCAGGAAAAATATAATTGCATTAATATCCAAAACTAATGTGCGCATTCAAAATTTGCTGCGTTGCATCATTAAAATGTATTCATTAGACCGCGTTTATTAAGCTCCGCTTCAAGGTTTCAATTTAACGCTTCTCAAAGTTATGAGAAAGGGACCATAATAGGTGCATAATTTATCGCTCCCTCCGTAGGACGAAGAGCTACGCTTTGAACTAAGTTAGCTCCACATAATACCCAACGCGGTGAATGCAGCAAAAATCACGGTCGCTGGACAGGCTTAAGCATGGAAGCCAAATACCTGCTTGCCCCCAGTGCACCTACTAGGTACACAGGTGAATAAAAAATGGAGGCATATAATAGACGAAGGGAGGCTCTCGCACATTAATAGGAGAGCCGGGGAGTGTAAGTTCCAGTAAAAGCTCTCCATTTTCAAAAGCGATTCCGAAACGAGCGGAGCAGGGGATTTTCGGACTGGTTGGGAGGAAAAGACCACGGGAATACGGCAAGCAGCCTGGGACTACTCCGCGAGGACTAAAGGTCTAAAGGCAGGAGGAGAATGGATATCATTCATAGCCAGGCGCTCCCCCCAACTCTAACACTTCCTATCCCCATACCCTTACTCCCATCCACTAAAACCTTCCGGAGCACCCCAGAAAGAGATCCCCTGAGTGGGGGCATAGCTCTATATATATCCAAACCATCCAACATTTGCCCTTTCCCTCCCCTCTTCCTCTCCCCCCCCCCCCCCACACTCTCTCTGACGTCCGACAAAAAGGGAAAAAACTCCATTCTAACTCCCCCGCCCGCTGAAAAAAAAATCCATTACGATCCTTCCTCTCCATCCCTCAAACTCATCCCAACGCCCTTCCTCGAATAACCTCTGCAACTCCCCTCCCCACCATTGCTTTTTACCCGCACTTTTCTTCCCTCCTCTCCAGTGGATACTCCAAATACTCGCCAATGCTTAGCCGATCGTCCGGAAAAATAGTCCTGACTCCCCCCTCAGCCCCCCATGGTCCGGTCGATGTGTATAAGCATATTACCCTTCGCTTGCGAGCGTGGGGAAGCGTTGTACAATTTCCATTGTGCTTTCTAAGCCGCTATACACGGCGAATGATTTCATTCGCACGATCATTCAGCATGATCATGCGCATGATCATTCACCGTGTATAAAGGAAAAATTCGCGAATGAACCGTCATGCGCTTGATCATTCAGTGAAAATTAGAGCATGTTCTATTTTGCTCGCATGATCCTGTGAATGATCACGTGGCCATTCAGCATGATTATTCGCATGATCGTTCACCGTGAATAGTGGCCTTCAGGCGAGATTCCTTATTTACGGAAAATGAAATTCGGCAAATAAGAGGTCCCCAGAGTATGTACACTAGAGATTTATGCACGTCCAACCCATAAAACATTTTTTCTTTCTCTGATAAATTCTGATAAATAATAAAAAGGTAAAAAGTGCCCAAAATAATATATTCTGATTTGATTTCCGAAGAAGTGGTTCCTTACATTTTATCCATCTTGTTAAAACGGATTTCCACAATTTTACTTGAAGGGAATCGATGTGGTGTATCGGAATTTATAGCACTTCCATAAAGACAAATATCATGCCAACTTTTCCAGCACACGACAATCGGTTGTAACTGCAGCAGTACCTAATCACATATTTAGCACAGACAAGCAGCAATCGAGGCTGATTATATCCAAATGAGTAGTAGCCCACTTGGCTGGAATTTGGGATAAACAGTTGACTTTTATGAATGTAAATTAACCGGTACTTTTCTATAAATAAAGTAACGTACCAACTCATTAGGAGATATTCAATGGATTGCTTTGGTATCTGAGAAGACGCACAAGTAAAATAGTGTTTATTAAAATTCTGCTGAATGCACTGAAACTCCATTGGAATTCATAACTTCAATTATAACCCTTCCCGTCAATTACATGCATTTGGGAACAGCAAACTTTTCCGCATCCTCACTGAACTGAACACTCCATCTCCACCTCTTCACCTCCTCTATTTCCACTCCCACGCTATTTACCAACCACGTTTCGCTCGACTAAACCCATCCCTCCTGGACCCATTTTTCCTCCGACTCCCTTCTTCCACTTTTCCTGCCACAAAAATCTCTCCCTCCCCACACCACCGACACGAAAGTATTCCTTCGCAACCCACACCCCCGAACATCCATCTCTATGCCTGACCCCTCTTCCACCTCCCGCACCACTTGTCCGACTCCCTCCGCTTCCGATCTGTCCCGCACCCTCCCGCACCCATCCTCCCGCGCTCCTCGGCCATCAGTCTCCATCACACATGGCCGTCTCCAACGCCTCATCCTACTCCTCCTCCTCCTACCCGCCTACTCACCACCACCCCCAATCGCCCTCTCCATCCTATAAAGCTCACACACATATCCTCCTCAATCTCCTCCTTTTATTCGTCTCTTCCGTATTCCATTTTTTTGCGCACTCCCCTATCCGTCTTATCCAGCGACTACACATTTTTCACCGCCGTCTCGATTTGAGGAAGTTTCTCTGAATGGAGGCCTCGCGATTGGTGAAATAAGTCACTTATTCATCGCTCCGGGTACTGGACCTTACGAGCAATAGTACTGGAATTGAAATTTTCTCATGCGTATATGCATTTTTGAATGTGAAAATACTTGAAAATAATAATAATTATCAACAAAAATCAACCAATATTTCTCTAGTAGGTGTATAAATGACAAAAATAGAGCAGTAATCAGCCATTCCTGAAGATTAATTGGCTTTATGGAGACAAAGGTCAATGAAATAGGGCATGAGGGCATTTTTGAAGAGATGAACTTCTTCCTTGCCGCCTTTCCAGCACTAAATTACAAAAGCATTTAAAAGACAAAGCTCGAGGCTAATTCTAATTAATACATAATTAGCTCTACTCATATTGACTTAGATCGAGACTTAAATCCTTTGATTAAAAACCATGGAATTCACTTACTAAATAATATCTAATTAGTTTCCTACAGCAAGGTGGATCATTGATCGAAACACTGAGATTTGAGCTAGAGTTTCGGGAATGGGAAATCAGGACGTAACTAAACAGCCTCATCCACACTGGATGAACTCTTACTTTCAATTTTCTCCCACTCACCTCTCGTCAACAGTGAACCATCGAAGTGCGGGGTGGCCCCGGCAAAGGCCCCTTTAACTTGGATGCGCGAAATGAACACGTCAGTGACTTATTTTGGGGCGAGCTCCACTCTCACTTTCCAAACCAACCTTAAGGTTAAATCACTGATCGTGAATGTGACCCGTCCAATTGTGCATCCTCGAAGTGCGAGGTGGCGCAGACAATGTCCATTTTAACTTGGATATGTGAAATTCACACGCCCTTGGCTCACTTTAGGGTGAGCTCCACCCTCACTTACTCAAACCAACATTTGCGTTGAATCACTGAGGGTAAGTTTAAAAATGTCTGGTTAACGCTAACTATAATATGATATAGATTTCCAATTTCCCGGACGTTGGTTGAAAGTTCTGGTTAGCTTCTAATATAAAATAAGTGTTCAAGCTAACCATAATTTTCAGACACCGCCAATTAAAGTAAAAGGATGTAACATCTTATGGTTAAGGATAACCAAACATTATGAGACCGGCTCTGAGTGTGACCAGTCCACGGCTTCCATCCATTCCTCTCCTTTACTCGCTTTCCACTCCTCTTCCCCGTTTAAGACTCATCCGCCAAATGTAAACGATCATCGAAGGAGTCTACGCTCCGTATCCTCCTCCTCCCTCCGCCCGAAAGATGCCATCTCCATGGCCAAAGCCTCTCTCATCTCTCTTCAAACAGGAAGACTCTTTCTTACCACCACTTCCCCTTCACCCGTGGCCATCTCGTCCATCTATGAGGCAAAGGGCCCTCTCCCCTCTCCCAAACATGAGACCCATTTTTTTTTGCCCCCTTCAGCCTTGCCACGCAAAACCCTGCCGCTTAGCCCTTCGCTCTCCGCTCTTCCTCTTCTCCTATCTCCCAGTCAGAGCACTTGTCACACCAATCGCTTTTTCTCTCTCTTCCTCAAGCTACACTTCGCCCATCCTTTAGTTCAGAGTTGGAAATTCCCCACATCACGAAGGATTGATGCATGTCCAACCCACGCAACATTCGTCCTTTATCTAAAGGCCGTTTTACACGGTGCACGGAACTGCGCAGGTTAGAGCTGATTTATTTCTAAAATGGCGTCGAATTGCGCGAATGCATGAGCGAAATTAGAACAGGGGCTATTTTGCTGTCTCGCATCCACGCATTCTCGCATGTGTTCTAGCAGTTCACCGCTTTACACGACGCAATTTAAATTTGATTGTGCCTTCGCACGTACGCCAGATTGCGCAATTCCGTGTACCGTGTAAAACGACCTTAATAAATTCTGATGCACAATAAAAAGGCAAAAAAATAATTATATTCTGATTTGGTTTCCGAGAAAGTGGTTCCTTACATTTTATCCATCTTTTTGTAACGGATTACCACAGTTGTTCTCAGGGATGCCGACTTAAAAATATTGGGGGGGGGGGGCAAACCTTGCCCCAGTAAATGTTATAAGTAGTGAGTTTTAAGTTTTTTAAGCATTTTAGATGAGTCATATGATCAATATTAGAACCCTGATAACTCGAATCTCGGTATTTGGGCACTCCGGGGAAAATCGACAAGCCTGACACATTTTTTCCTCACAACCATAACGAATTTTTGAGGGGACTCGGGCCACCTCAGGCCCCATGGAGTCGGCACCACTGGTTGTTCTTGAAGAGAATCGATGTGGTATCTCACATTTTATGGCCATATCATAGATACAAATACCATTCAATTTTTTCAGCACATTATAATCTTTGTAACTACAAATCACATTTTCCTAATCCTGTGCCGACGCTTAAAACAGTAGCGTAAATTGCAGACGAGAATACTAAATCATTTTCAAAGAATAGTACATTTGGTCATACCATGAATACAAATACCATTCAGAATTTTCAGCACATTATAATCTTTGTAACTACAAAGAGCATTTTCCTCATCCTATACCGTCGCTTAAAACATTAACGTAAATTGCAGACGAGAATATTAAATCATTTTCAAAGAATAGTACATATAAAAGATTGCACAAAGTAATTCAAAATTTCCAGATATATTCCAATATCCCATTCTAGATCACCTCATAAGGTCCAGTTAGAAATCCACACATAATATTGTCAAGATTTGAAAGCCGCTCTCTTACTCCGCCCTACCAAACATGAGACCCATTTTTTTGCCCTCGTCAGCCTTGCTACGCTAAAACTTCCCGCTTCGCCCTTCGCTCTCCGGTCTTCTCCTATCTCTCAGTCAGAGCACTTGTCACACCCATCTCTCTCTCTCTTCCTCAGGCTCCACTTCTCCCATCCTTTAGCTCAGAGTTCTCCCCCTTCCATCTTCCCTGCCCTACGCACGCCTGCCCCAACCCCCTCCTTTCCCCCTCGCCCTGCCATCTTTAACGGCCTTTCATCCCGTGTCTTCCAAGTGACACCTCCACAGTTCGCCGCAGCACTTCAAAATGGGCAGCACTGTTCCCCATCCTCACTCCTCGGAAAGGTTCCCGTCACCAAGTTTTCCATCCTCTGCGACCCATTACCCTTAAACCCTCCCACAAAACCTCAAAGAAAACCATCGCAGATGATTAAAAAAAAAACCTTCTACTAGCTCATTGCTTCAAACCGAAAGTTGGTATGGATAGGTTCGGGTAGAGCTCACCCTAAGCTCAGCCTCAGTCAGGGGTGGTGTGGGTGATTGGGGGCCCTCCGCTGGGGCTCATGACGGGCCCCCCTCACCTAGGGCAATTCGGGGGTCCTCCTCCGGGTAAAAGTTTCACGAAATTGCATGCCCAGATATGGATTTTGACGCTTTTCTGGCACTTAAAAGCCGGATAGAAGTTAATAAAAAATAGCAATTTCTTAAGAAAAATTTAATGAAGAGTGAACATTTCACAGTTTATAAAATTTAATACTGCATTATGGTTCTATTATGAATTATTTAGTGTATTTTTTTCTTTAAAACTGCGCTGAAATCTAAAAAAACTAAAATAGCCTTTTCAAAAAAGAATCAAGCTCTCTTTTATCTTTGGACACATTAATTTTATTTTTTTAAATATTCTTAATACACAGAGTATGTTATAAATAAAGTAACCAATGAAAGCGTAGAATTGGAAGGTATATATATTTAAAATTATTTCAATTCTTGAATACCCATTGATGCAAGGCAGTCAGTACTCAATGTAGTCAGTATTCAAGACAGATGCTCAACCGTCATCAGGCAACTGCTCAACCGTCGAAGTAAAAGTCTAGTTGAAAGTCATTTATCTAAGAACCTTAGGTTTAGTTATTAATATTATCTTTTTTTGCATCTTCTCATTCTATTCCTATGTGAATTCACATGATCATCTAGCGACACAGGATAACATGAAGTTGCTTGCTGAAATGCGTATACTGGCTTTTCCATTCTCGGTCTCACAACAATTATCATTGGCCCAAAATCCGCTCATAATGCACCTTTTGCTCATAAAATTTATGTATCGGCGCTTGAACTGTGAAGTAAATTGCACACGAGGGTATTCAAATATTTTCAAAGAATGGTATATTCTACAAAGCAATTAAATTTCGATAAATATTATAATATCCCATTCTAGATCACCCTCGTAGGTCCAGTTAGAAAGTCTCCTCATAATATTGTCAAATTTTGAAAGCCACCGAAGTATAGGGAAAAAGTTTACTCATTTACTCTCTGCCTGCAGCAGTTTTTTCACCACACTACTCAGCTGTTGGACCTCCCCGGGCAAAGCTATCCACCGATCACTGATGACCCAAACGGCCTCGGTTGTCAAGACGCTTCTCCCAGATAAAACGGTCCACTCAAAAACCTCGTGCTTCGGAGACCCACTCCCCAGACTGCCCGAGAATTCTATCCCCCTCCTCCATTCTCTCAAATCCACTCCGTCACCGATCTATACACTTCCTCGAGCACTTCTTATACGAGGACGCATAACCGCTCGCTCGGAGAAGATATGCGATACTTTTTCTGACTCACTAATACAAGGGGATCCGTTTGGTGTGGTGGTTCAAATCCCGACGGTGGCAGAGATTTTTCAGAGACTGCCCGATCCCTGCTTGAATGCTATATGGAGGGCATTTCAAGTGCAACACTCCGTCCGTCGGATGGGACTTTAAGCCGTGATCCCCTCGGCGCCATTCGTTAAGAACATACTAATTTCAATAATAAGGCAGGTTTCTCTCCACCCCTCCTTACCTACCCTTCCTTCATGGCACAAATGACCTCAGCTGTCGGTCGCCTCCTCCAGAAACCATACCATACCATGCCATATACACTTATTAAAAAAGTTGCAACTGAAGGGATTGTACTCTAGTTAATACTTGTCTGTATCTCAAAACCGATAGGCTAAGAACCTTATCTTTGAGAAGAACCTTATAGTACTTTTTGCACCCATTCATCCAATTCCGATGTGGATTCACACTACCCTCGACTGACACAGTTGTAAGATGAAGAGATGAGAAGATTAAGTTACTTGCTGCAACGCGTATGCTGGCTTTTCAATTACTCTGCCCCATTCGTCTCCACCACCTCCTAAGCAATGATGAAATGTCAATGTTGTGTGGCATTGAACAAGGCTGGCACTTGGCTCCCAGAGAAACTATTTCATGGGGTCTTTTCTGTTCTCTCTTTTTCAAACTCATATTCCTAAATACCTCCACAACCTATTCACCCCCAGAACTACTGTTTCCGTCAGAACCTTAATCTTCTCCACATACGCCAAGTCCGTACCAACCAGTACCTAAATCCCTCCCTATTATAGCATCCAAGTTTTGGAGTCCATTACCCCCTCCAATAAAATTACCCTCCACTCCGGAATTTTTTAAGGAAATTATTAATAAAATATTATAATATTATTAAAAAAAGTATTAATATTTAAAACATTGGTACTATTGCTTTGAAATTTTAGAATCTCTGTTCTGATTAATTTCTTCAAACGTTTGTATTCAGTTACTCTTGTGCTTATGATAAGCTTATTTCATAACTTACTGTAATCTGCGCGGAATGTTTTTTAAATTTATGTTCTTTTTTTGGCTCTTATGGGTTTCCAAGAGCATAAATAAAACAAGTCATCCATTCAATCCATACAATCCAGTTCCTTTCGGCTGCGTTGGCGGCGGAGGAGGAGGAGGCCGACGAAGAACCCGGGGCCGTGCGGGCGACGCGGGGCGGGAACTAGATGAGATGGGGGTCCATCAAAATAAATTAGGAGTGTCCGAGCAGAGAGGATGATATCCATCCAATGGGTTGCGTGGTCCGTGTCAAGGAGCTATGACGCTAAACAAGCCATTTGAAAATATGCTCCGCCCGTTGATGGAGACCTCACGACGGCACATTTCCTTGGGCGCGGGCCTTGTGCCGCAGATTGAGGGAACGCCGCGCCGTGTTACATAACGGACGGTCTTTAATCAATGATGCGCAGTTGTAATTCAACGGCCTCCGAGGAGAGATATCCAATAATGACGCTCCGGAGAGGCATTTAGGAAGATACGCCTCGGTGGAGATGAAGACGCCGCGGAAAGCCCGGCAACCAATAAATTAAAACACGAAAAATACGAATAAGGCGCGCTAAGCTGATGCTCAATGAATGGAATCGATAGAGTTGGGCTGTGGAAATATTTCACATAACACGCAGCGCTTCTTGAAATAAATTATGAGTGCGCCTTGGAGTGCTAATAACTAATTCCTCATTTCCAGGGACTTAGCGATTAATACGTGCACAATATTAGCAGTAAAAGGTCGGTATCAGGGTCATGGAGCAATTACAACTCATCCATTGGAGTCTTTTCCCTATATAACCAATAACAAAAGCAATTATTGCCCATACTAATGCATAATTAGTTGAAATTCTGAGTATAATAGTCTTTACCACTCCTCATCGAAGTAGGCTAATGTATCATATAACCTAACGGAAGTGGGATGATAATGATGAAAGATTATGCTTACAAATTAGATGAATATCAATATATTTCATGATTGGACAATAACGCAAAAAACATAGCATGCAAAGTAATTGTGATTCATGATGAAATTGGTTAGAATTATACTATTTACTAAATCTTTCCATTCAAATACTAATCAAAAGAGTAACTTAGGTCATTATTGTCTCTAGAATATTTTTGATTTAATCAAGCAGAGAACACGTTCTTAAATCAAACTACGAGAGGCACTTACACAGGGAGAAATTACTAAGGCATTAAATACAGAAATAAATTGAAATAACGCATTTACCGAGAGTAACATAGGGTGGAAATAAAAGCATTCAGTAAGAATGAGGTCGCTCGGCTCCCTACACCCAATAAGAGGAATTTCATTCCTATCAAAGGTAAGAAGGAATTCAAAACTAACCACACAGTTTAAACAACCGTTTGAATCGTAAATACTTACACTCATAAATAAAAAATATCCCGTTTCCAGCCACGCAGGTACTACTGAAGTACCTATTATTAAAAGAGAAAATCAACGAAAGAGGCAGACTCAAGACTCGAAATGATCAATAAATTGAAATCTCGAGGTTGAATCTGATTGCACCTCACACCGATGATAATTTCCCGACAATCTCATCATCGCAAAAGGCGGCCCTCTCCCTCCCTTCCCTTTCTCCCTCTCTCACCGTGAGCAAACATCTTTGGAAATTAGTCACCTTAATCGCCGCATTCATCAACGAATCTCGGAGGGAAACGGATATGGCAGGAATAAGAAAAGGAGCTCACGTAGCTATATGATTGGCCGCGAACAATGGAGGAACATAAATCACCCTCAACTCTTTTTCTTCCCCCTCTCCTCCTCTCCCACACCAACTCTACCAACCTCCCACAATCTTTCCCTCTCTCTCTCTGTCTTCATAATATTATTTATCTCCCGCGACACTCCAGCGAGGCAGAATACCGACGCCAGAGTTTGAGCTAGCGGGGGGAAAAAAACACGCATACACTCATTCATATGAAATGACGAGTCGCCGCGATTTTAATTGATTCGTTTCCTCAAATCTCGTTAGCATTCATCCCCCGATGAGAGCTCCCAACCTCACTCGACGCATAAACAGGCTCCTTCCCACCCTCGCACACTCGGCCGAACAATAAAAACCTTCCCTCGGCTCCCGCGCTCACTGTCGCAACAGCTACCGACGCCGCCGACTTGAGTGGGGGCCCATGGAGGAGGAGGTTGTAAAGAGGGGGGCGCCGGCGGCAGGCAGTAGCGCGACAGCGGGACACACTCACAGGGACGGTTGGAGAGAAGGGACAGGGTGAGGGGGTTGAAGGAGAGGGTTGTGGGGACACGGAGGCGCCTATTCTTCAGACATATCCATTATCAATGTCTCCTTCCCCGCTTCACAACCCATCCCTGTGCCGTCATCTCTGCCGACGACGATATCTGTCCTCTCTCGCGCTCCCACCCGAAAACTCCACGTCTTCCACTTCCATACTTCCTGGCCGTCGTCACATTGACAGCGCAGAAGAGGGTGAGGGGAGTATAGGGTGGCTTCCTTTCAATGTTTCCGAAAATTTTCTCATCCTCCTCCTTCGCGTTCGTGTGTTGTGACGGGGACGAATTTTATCCATTTCTCTCCATCTTTCCCTCTCCCTATCAGCCTTCTCCATTCCTTTTATTTCCCTTCTTCCTATGAATCTGGACAAGGGTTGTCGCAGGGGAATGATTCAATTTTCGAAAAGGAAGAAGAAATTTCCCTGAACTGAGGTATAAAGCAGCACTAGTTAACAGGAGAGGGATAGAACAACTCTAGTAAACATAACTGGCACGCTCGTAGCTCGCCCTTTCACTCGTGAAGACGTTGAATTGGTTGATACGGGAGATATTGGGAGAAGGTAATCAATGCAATACCGGAGTGAGTTTTCGTAGTAAGTGTCAGCGAATATTTCCTCATTTAAAAATCTTTTATGAATTATTTTAAAATTCGCACGGTAAAAATGTATTTTAATAATCTATGAGAATCGAAAAGAAAAGGCTATTTAGATGTTCCAAGTGGCATAGGTCACAGGATCTATGCTATCACTAATTAGGCATGTGAATTAAATCGATTCCGCTACACTCGAATAATGGATTTAAGCTTGTAAAGAAAAAGTACACGAGGTTTCACAAAATTAGTGTATTATTTATTGGCAGAAATATTTACAAAGAAACTTCTAGCCTCTACGAAGTTTTAGTTGCCAGAAAGAATTTTTGGGTATAGTCTTATTATATCGTCAAGTAAAAAAAATACTTTACGTTCCTCTGAAAACTGGGAATAACAATAGGAAGCTTATCTATAAAAAATATTATCAGGTAATGTTTACGGCCAACGTTTCGAAGAGAAACTCCCTCATCATCATCAGGGCTAACACTGACTAAAACTCCGGTGCCAAACCCGAGAGGATTTTATCAATAGTTTTCGCTGGGTAAGCTTACAATCTTTTAAAAATGATACAGTTTCCTTTTCTTTGCTCTAAAACTGTCACTGTCTACATTAACTAACAAATATAATTTAGAGGATCAGGTTATTGTGGTGGCTAGAGTGTTGGTTTCCAGCCTTGCGGGCTCGGGTTCAAATCCCGGCAGTGGCATAGAATTTTCAGAGACTGCCCGATCCCTGCTTGAGTGTTGTGTTGAGGATATTACAAGCGCAACAATTCGTCCGTCTGATAGGACGTTAAGCCGTGGTCCCCTTGGCGCCTTTCGTTAAGAGCAGGTTTATGCCGACGCCGGGTTTCTCTCCACCCGTCCTCCCATACCCTTCCATCATGGCGCAAATGACCTCAGCTCTCGGTTGCCTCCTCCACATACCATACCAGACATAATTTAGCTATTATTTTACGACGATACAACTGAAGCTATAATTTAAATGACCAAAGTTTACTGTGAACTCCATTACTCTTTCATAAAGATAAAAACGCTCACTTTCTGATACGAGGCATGGCAGAGGCATCGAGGGGATAATGACTCATGATTGGCCTCGACTTGCTCCAATCTCATCCGCTTTTCCACCCCCTTCCCAACACTCAACCACTCTTCGATCCTCGGCTATTTCATCCCCTTCCTCTCGTGACCCCCATTCCCCCCCTCTTCCGCGCCACCATTCAGTTTCCATCGCCGGCGATAATCCTGGGGGAGATTGGACGCTGGCTAGGATGGTGATTGAGTGACGCTGCGCCGGACTTCCGGTCCCCCGCATCGACTTCCGCCACCCCCCCCTCCTCCTTTTTCAACGCCAAATCTCTCTCATCGCTCTCCGGGCCAGATCGTCATCGGTCATGAGAGCCTGCAACGACCATGGCATTCAGGGCAGAGCAGTAAGGACCGGTCGGTCCCCGCTGAGAGCGTGTGGGTCGGACTGAAGTGAAATGAATTTGGCTCCCTTATACGGAGAACGGGGGATCGTGGTAGTGTATTGGGTGGAGCATTTGGCTACTATCGATGGATCCCGAGTACATTCCGTTAGGTGAAGCCTTTTTCGATACCCTTGCACAAAAGTCTTCAACTTACGAGGAGGTTCAAGGAAAGGAATTGGCCTTCGTAGCCTAAACTGTGCTATCGCTAATATGTGAGTTAGTCAGGGGTGAGCTCTACCCTAAACTATTCAAACAAACTGTTGGCTAAACATTAACAAAAATTCTTAAGGAAAGGCTCACGGAAAGCAACTGGCCCTCCTTGCCTAAATTTGTGCAATTACACGCAAGCGGATTAGCCAGGGGAAAGCTTTAGCCTAACTTATCCAAACAAAACTTCGGGTTTAAACACGGAGTGATAGGGGGAAAGCTTGGGCGGGGATAGAAATCTGTCCACCCTCTAATGTCATACAATTAGAAGAAATTTCCCCTGAAAATCACGAGCCATTCGAAAAAGAAGTATTAAATTCCTCACGTTACACTCCTAGCTAATGCGTCGCCAATCCAAGGAAGGCCCCGCCACAAGGATAAAACTTCCAAGGGGATCATTTTGAGAACGGGGGCCATAATTTAGAGGGGAACACTAAATACCACATATCCCGATAACTTGAAGGAAAAACTAATATAAATGACTGCCTATCAAATAAGACTCTCCACAAAAAAGGCTTGTATAAAACCTGTCGGTAGTCCTTGCTATTCTCGGTGATGAATTAACGCAGAATTACGTCTGCATACCTACTGCATCCGGAATACCTCCTTTCCATCCCTGTTGAAAACAATCCCATGGCAAATGCTTTCGACCTCCAACCAGATCATTAGAGAGCAGTTTAAACGTTTTCCACAAACCATCAATAACTTCTCCCGGGATATTTAGGCAGATTGCGGTAAATGAGGATGGACTCTCTCTCTCGAGGGGGAAGGGAGGACATCTGGTTCAGGTTTTAAGTCTTTAAGAAGGGAGGAGAAGGGACTCGGAATGGGTCCATGGGGCGCGAAAGGGAAAGGAAAAATGGAAATGAGAAGGGTCATCTGCGGTGGTGGTTTTTGGGGGTGAAAAGAGAATGGGGAAGCATTGGAGTTGGGTTTCGCTTAGGTGGAGGAATGGGGACGGGATCCTTTTAAGGGAAAACTGTTTCCTTTGGGAAGTTGAAGTGGTCGGAGAGGAGGTGAAATGACGAAGTGGTGGGCATGGTGGGTGAGGAGAGGCAGCTTATAGATGAGATACGGAAGAGACAGAAGGTGTAAATTGAACGAGTACTCAGCGTGGAGGGGGTGTTGAAAACTGTGTTAAGGCCGTTTTACCCGGTACCTACACGGAATTGCGCAATCTGACGTACGTGCGAAGGCGCCATCCAAATTGCGTCGTGTAAAGCGGTGAATTGCTAGAACACATGCGAGGATGCGTGGATGCGAGACAGCAAAATAGCCCCTGTTCTAATTTCGTTCATGCATTCACGCAATTCCACGCCATTTTAGAAATAAATGCAGCTCTAACCTGCGCAATTCCGTGCCCCGCGTAAAACGGCCTTTAGAGGGTAGAATGTTAGTTAAACGAGGGAGAGGAAGGAAAAAATAGGATTTATAGATAGAATGTAAAAGATGTGGGTATGGAGAAGAATGGAGAGGGTGAAATGGAAAGAGAGGAAACGAACGACGAAGTGCTAGAAATGGTGAGTGAGGAGAGGCAGCTTTAAGATGAGATACGGAAGAGACAGAAGGTATGAATTGAACGAGTACTCAGCGTGGAGAGGATGTTGAAAACCGTGTTAGAGGGTTTAATGTTAGGTAAACGAGGGAGAGGAAGGAAAAAAATAGAATTTATAGATAGAATGTTAGATAGTAGGCCTTATAATCTCTATAGTCTCGTACTCAACTTTGTAGAAGTTCATTTCAATAATTTAAACGAACAAACTTTGTATTAATCCACCAATTTATTTTCGTGGTACGACTAGTTTCGACGCAGCGGCGTACCTGAGGATGACACCGTTGCGTCGAAACTTGTCGTACCACGAAAATAAATTGGTGGATTAATACAAAGTTTGTTCGTTTTCATTACTTATAGTAGGCCTTATTGTGAATTGAAGGAGGAAGTGCATGATGGAAGGGGAGGCTCCCGGAATTCTTCTTAAGTACTCCATGGAAACCTCCTACCTAATCGGTAGAATACTTTAATAATAATAGTAATAATCGTTCCCTTCGGCAGGTAGGAGGGGATTTCCCCATGAATACTACAGAAGGGGATCCTAAAGTCGGCCTAAAAATGTGTTGTCACCCACCGCGCATGCATACGGGTTTACAATAGTTCCCACTCGCGTCGCTGACGGACAAATTGATCCGAGTTTCACGGGGAATAGGTAAAATAAGGGGTGTTAACCGCTATCTAAAAACATGATGATATGATCTATCGAATTTGTAAGTTTTCAATGCTAGTTATCGCAATTACAAACATTATACTGCACAATACTTGCAAAAAGTGAATCGAATTGCACTCATCACAGCACCGCGGACATTTTTGAAAACCGATTAAAATGCGACCGAATTGGCAATAGAAATCAGCCTTCTATGGGATTGAATAGGGTCTCCTCTATGAAGTCCCTTGCATCCGTCTATGACGAGTGCGTTTCTTTCGTCAAGCGGCCCAGGATGCGGAACCTATAAATTAAATTTGTGTAGGCAGTAAATGTATTTGATGAGCGTCAAACTTGTTGGTGATGGGGAGAAATTAAGGAGAATTTTCACGGGCTAGCGAGCACTGCAAGCATTTTCCCTCGGAGAAATGTGATTATTTCCGTAGGAAAGGAATGGCCGTAATAACCTATCCACTAAAGATGTCTATTTCAAGTCGGCGCACCTCCCGATCAATTGACAGTACGTTCTATATAACCATGAATTATTTCAATCTCACTTCCATGAGACGACGGGATAAGGATGGTGATGAAATAGAAAAGACTTTTTCCTAGTAATAGGTAAAAATATTCGATATTCGATAAAAAATAGGGCAAAATATATGGATTTACCATATTTAAGAGATATTATGAGGGGTAGGTTTAAATATACCTCTTTCCTCGGTGCAAAAGAAACCTATGAAACGTACATGATCATCATAAGAGACAAATTGAATGCACTGCTTGTAAAAGATAAACGGATATCCTCTGAAACTGAACCCTTATAAAATTTGACAAGAATTAGAGAATAATTTTATTCTTTTAGATGAATAGTTCCTGATACCACAAGGCAAGCTATTGAAAATAGTTACATAGACTGTAACACAATACCCAGCCTCTTACTTACGAAATTTAAAGGTCCCTAAGGAGGGGGCAATAAAATTACGCTTGAAAATTTTGGAGTAATTCATCTAGGATGTAAAATGACTGTTTTAATCTGTTAGTTGCTTTCTTGCAACACAGTGAAATCAGATAAATAGGTAAATAATTCAGGTCTCATAATTCTTAAGCCGTAGTTTTAATCCTAACATTAAGTGGGCGAAAAATCATAGAGAGTAACGTCGCTTGCAGACCTGTCAATTCGTTCCACTGTACTGTAGTCTGTTTTTCATCACTCTCCGAGTAAGGCCGAGTTCACACGATAAGAATTACAGTTTCACATACAAAATAAGCACTATTAACTATAGATGAAATGAGGAAGTACAACATTCCACTCATTTCATTGAGGACATCCAAAGGTAACAAGAGTGTTTTAAAAGATTTCTACGTAGCAAGGAATTGCATTTAGCAATCGAGACCCCTCTCAGCGTGCAGGCAAAATTCCACCCTCGTGACCCCGCAATGTGGAGGCACCACCTTTTCTTTCACAGGCCATTAAGCGATGCAATGAGGAAAAATGACGTACTTTTATGCCCCCACACACATAAGGAGGAGCTCATTGCATTTCTTGGCCAACGTCCCGTGCCCCGACCGCGAGAGTCTGGTATCTTCCCCGCCCTCTTTCCTGCCGGTCAAGCGGTCAACTGCACTCGTTACTCTCTCTCAGAGAAAGAGAGAGAGAAGCGGTCAACTGCACTCGTTTCTCTCTCTCAGAGAAAGAGAGAGAGAGATGCAAGGGCCGACTCATGAAAGAGAAGAAGAGGGCAATAAGTGAAGGCCTTAAACAGAGGAAGAGGGGAAGGAGGTGGGGGAGGTTAAAGGAGTCGAATGGGAGAGTGGGATGGGGAGCCAGCGTATTTGTGCCCGCAACGTTTCAAACTGTATCTCGAGGGATGAGAAATGACCAACAGAGTCACTCCTCCATCCGAACTACCCCTTCTCCCCCTCAACTGTCAAACGGGCGACCCCCCGTCATTTCCGACCCGACCCGACTGTTAACCCTCCCCAGCAATATCCACTATAGTACAGGGTGGCAACACAGAAAAATATTCTCATTATTTTCCCAGTTTACTCCACAGCATTTCCTTTTTTTGCTATCATTTTGGTATGACTGGGTACACCTTTCTGTAATGAGCATGTAAGTAAAATTTACTGTAATGCATTCAGAAAAACCGACGCGAAATATTTATCCCAGTCATTGCATTTGTTAAGAAAAGCAATGCATTTCGTTTAACCTTTAGAATAAGGCATGAGTTCCCACGGCATGTATTGCAGGCAGTATAATTCTATGGAGTACAGTAGTGGGTAAACACTCAGCGGAAAAATTATGAGGTGAGCAGCACTAATGTTTACAATGTACCAAAAATACAGGGCTTGGAGGATAAGGATTCTAAGACGTACTTATTTCGGTGACTCGAATAAATCTTTCACCTTTCTGAATCCACTCCTGTAAGGCTGAACACATTTATTATTTTAAGATCATTCTTAAGAGGTACGCCTTAAACATAAAGGGGAATGATGAGTTTTTATATCGATGGGAAAGAGAAAAACTTTTTCTAAATCAGCTTTTTTTCCCTATGGTTTTCTCCGAATTTCTACTGATAATCTAAGATTCCCGTTTCCTTTTCTGGTGTACCCTTATTGCTCGTATTTGTGGCCCACATCAGCTGTATCCCACTCGCACCCAGCCACCACTTTCTGACTAGAGGAGGAGGTTCTGGGGTAGAAGTGGCCAGTCCCCCATTTCACCCCTTGTCCATCAACTGACAAGAACAGAGCGAAACCCTTTTCCCCTTGCAACTACATCCACCCTCTCTTCTTCCTCTTGCAACTACTGGCTTTCCTCCTACGCCTTCCTCGGTTCCTTCCAGCCTTTTCGTCATCTTCCCTCGCTGTTTGCTTTGGACTCCGCCCTCATTCTCCCCCACGGAAGAGAGAGAAGACCTCAGAAACTCCCAGCATCCCGACCCAAGTTTATCCCCTGATGGACCGGCGGCCGACGTCCTTTCCGAAAATACAAATAAAGAAAATGGATTTTCGAGGCGGCCAAATTTTGAGATTAGTGTTGTTAGAACTTAGCCATCAATAAACCAAATGGTAATCTTGGAATGGAAGTAATGGGTGAGTGAAGTAGGTGAGCGGCTATCGTGCGGTATGACAAAATTGTATAGTACACGGCGCAATATTTTTCAGCTCAAGTAACTCGACAAGCTGGCTTTCATCAATTATAATAACGAACTTAAATCATGACGGACTGTGTTTATTTAAACAAAGGTATATCTAACATCTTAATAACGAGGCAAAAATAAATATACATTCTTGTAATCTATTTTCAAAATTCAATGCTTCTCGTTCTTTTTGGATGATAACGGGCCCAAAATTTTCGACGTAAAATAATAAATAGATTCAACTTAAATTCGACGCCCCAGTTGCGTGACGGATGACGTTATACGATGGCTATCGGAAGCTCAAATAGTCCAGTTACGCAAAGTATTGGAATTATTTTCGTCTCATACAACTAAATTGAAAATTTTTAGACGAGTTTATCAGTGCATTTATTTCTAATTTAAGGTTTTGTTAGAAATTCATCACAACATCATTGAAAATTAATTTAATGCATTTTGAAAATACGTTTTAAAAATTTATCTAAGAACTGTAGTATATCTACTCTATTATTGCCGCAACACCAAATGGATCTATCAATATTTAATTTACAAATCACGCAACAATTTTTTAATTTGCTAATTTTAAACCTTCATAAAATGAGAACTACAAGAAAAAGACCAAACACGACAAAAAATAAGCAATTATACAGCAGCAGTTAATTTTTAAAGAACTCATTTCCTCTAATTTTTATTAACTTCATATTCCGCAGGCATTTGGATGACTTAGGGAAATGGGAAATTATTTCAAGCGGCGTAAAAACACATAATGTGGTCGACATTGATTTGATAATTCAAAAGCGTAAAACATTCATGAAATCTTGGGTCGTTTATTTTAGATTGAACCGGATGTCATTCCGAGCTAGCCTCAACATTGCGACAAATTTTCTCAAGTAACGGCATAAAATATGTCCCAAGCCCACCTTAATAAACAAACATGAGGTGAACCTTTTTAAATATTCATTTATTGCATCGATATTCCCGTTTGCACAGGGAATTACGGATTAGAAAAGAATTTCTCTTCGTGCCGGTAACTCATTTTTGACACGGACAAATTGAACGATTCGCATATTTTTTTATTCAATTTCGAGAGATAAAAACAATAGAGATACCTCATTAAAATAGCTGTCACGCATTGCAAAACAAACATTGGAGTGCTAGCAATCATACCGAACTCTGACGCATGGTGGACCGAAAAAAAAATTGGAAGCTGGGGAAAAAAATTCAACGGATTCATTCGGGGTCATAAAATACGCTTGCGGAACTCCATAATGATTTAATGCTTTGCATTCCTACACACCAAAGGGTAACACTCTTTCGCGTCATCTTTTGAATGATGAAATGACGCGATAGAAACCAACACGAGTGCGGATCATTAATTTAAGGATTCATCCCAAGGCGCATATATGAAGGCGACTGCTGGCCTCACTTTAGCGAGGCCGAGTAAGCGAGTGCGTGACGCACTATTAAAGGAGAATTTTAATGGAGCAGGCCATGTGGAATGCGCCGAGAAATTGCATTTAGCGAGCACTCGAACGTTTTATGGAACCACCTGCCAGTATAAAATAAATGAAATGCATCGCAGCGCCTTCGATGTTCTCTCCTATGTTCAATACTCACTCAAAGAAAAAGCTCTCATTTTACTCCGAAACTTCTCTCGTCTTTAAGGCCTGTGGCACAACACACATGGAATGCTAAGGGATGAGAGATCAACTTGTGTTTATTTACACGAGGGATTTAAGTTGGCACTACTTACATAGAAAGGTGAGACTCTATAGCATGTTAATAAGTTCATGCTTGTGAGTCTAAAAAAAATTACATTGAATTATTTATAAGGAAATAATTGTTTATTCGGGGTAAAGAGTTAATTTAATGATCTCCCAACTATTTCAATGTTTTAGATTAATTATCATCCTCGTTCATTTTCTTTTAATTTTCTTAAAATGTGACTTTTGAAAGAGAAAATTACAAAATCACAAAAGCGGCTTAATTTTCATTACCAGCTATACTGAGACAAGGAAAGGAATATCACCGTGAAGATATATCGGGGATAATTGCAATGAAATAAAAAATTACCAAGTTAAGGAAAAAATGTCTCTACCTAAACTTGTCCATATTAGATGTGTTACGCATAAGACTTTTTTTTCGGTTTCATACCATTCATTCCACTATAATTTAAGAACTACAGCTTCTCAAAGCCATGTTTTCTAAGGAATAATACATCCTGTGAGGGCTGATAGGGTTACATTTTCCAGTGAAAAAAACCTCAGTTAATACACTACTAAAGAATATGAATCAATGTAAAATGCTAAGGAATGCAATAATAAAACGTCCCAAACTCAACCGAAAAAATGAATTTGTTACGATACCAATTGCGCTATTTAAGTTTTTATCCAAACGAGGAAAATTGACTGGTAAATACGGAAAACATTGACGACGAAAGCAGTGTTATTATTTTATCCATTCATAAATGCCGAAGGGCTTATTTCTCGCTCTCGAATGCGATACGCGCCCCAAAGCAACAGCGGGACCGCAATAACCACTTCTGCGTTAAAAAGCAATTTTCCCTCCCCGAATTCCAAAATCGATAAAACAACGCGTTAAATAAGAACGGATCTGTGGATTTCCGGTCGTAATTTGTCTTCCGCCCTTCCAATCCCGCAGCCTCGAACCCAAAAATAAAAAAAAACAGACGCCCCTCAACGTACACTGCCACCTCCCTACTGAAAACCAAGTCGAGCCAAAACTGTTGGGAGGGAAAAAATGCTAAAAAATCGTGAAGAGAGGCCGTTTTTAAAACCGTGGCGAGCGAGGGAGAAAATTAAAAAGGAAACCTTACGGCCCTGTGCCATCCAGCCCGACTGCGCGAACGGCAGGATGGGAGGAACTCGCGGATGGAGAAGATCAGAGGTACTCACTGTTAAGCACTCTAACACAATCAAATGAATTGAATTACCGAAAAGCAAACATCGCTTACGGAGTCATCACACCTTCGTATGTCTTTGCGCAGTACAGTAGCAAATACGGGAAAAAAACTCGAGGGGAGGGGGCGCAAAAGATATCTTGAGCTTTACCTTTACTTTTATCCTAATAAAAAATAATCAAGTTTGATTGAAATCATAATTTAAAATAATCAAAAGTTTAATGAAATTTATAACACACATATACAAGGCAATGCTATCTTATGATATAAAAAAGTTACAATTGTGCTTCTGTAATGTTTGGCAATACGGGCGGGCCTGCAAGGGGGTGCACGCTCCCTGAGCCCCCCATCTGCATCCGCCAATGGCGCAGTATGAGGCAGTGTTTTAATGCTCCAGTCAGATTTTTTCAGCATGACTTTTAATTATGATCATTAAGGTATTCTACCGATTAATGTAGGTCTACATGGAGTGCGGGAGCCTACCCTTCCAACATGCATTTCCCTCTTCAATTAACAATAAGGCCTACTCCCTTTCATTCCATCTAAAATACCAATTCTTTTCCTTCCTCTCCCTCGTTTACCTATCATTCCTCTCTCTAATACTGTTTTCAACATCCCCTACCCGCTAAGTACTCGCTCCATCCATACCTTCTGTCTCGTCCAGATCTCCTCTAAAAGCTGCCTCTCCTCACTCACCATGTCCAGCACTTCGTCGTTCCTCCTCCTCTCCGTCCACTTAACCTTCTACATTCTTCATGACTTATAATAACTAGTATAAAATCATACAACTTCAATAGGAAACTTGACTATTATCCACAAAGGTTAGGCAATTTTTCTTAGCAATTTCACGGCAACATTTATGACGTTAATCCTTTACTCGTGTTTTTTCTCTCCTCAATGCCTCACCATTTTCTATTCAAATAGGAATGTGTTCATGATGCATAAAATGAAAGATGAAACCCCTGATAATAATTTCGCTCTCACTCATTTTTACAGCTTTCATACTGCAATTAAAAGCCTTCGTTTGCAGAGTGCTGTGAAATTCCTCTACCTAAGCACCATCTTGATCCCGGTCCTATTGATTACTCCTCTACTATGTACCCACTTGGCAGCAAATAGTTAATTCTTCTCTTACATGACGCATCCGCTAAGTGACACCGCCGTGAAATGCGAAGTGAAATGCTATTGGTAATGCGATACATTAAAGCCGCTCACAATGAAGATAGGAGGAGGATGGAGTAAGCAAAAGGAGTTATGCGAGGTGCGACAGCGGGAGAGAGAAATATAATGCTTATATTTTTCTCCGATTAATACCCCACCATTTCCTTTTCCGAGTAAGAAGGCAGTAATATTGCGCTCGGTATAGATAAATATACTTCCCTCTCCAAGTAAAAAAGAATTGATCTATTCATGTCAATTCCACCGAAAGAAAATTCACCCCTCTCAGAAAACCACGAAATTCTGAGTAGACCTGATTCCAGCAACGCAGTGTAACGCCTCTACCTTAAACATCCTCTTGATTACGATTCTATTCACGCCTAATTACCCCCCTAAACTATTTGCTCCCAACGCTGCTATAGAAGTACTCTTCCCTTGCACAACGCACACTTCTCATTTCCGTCAGGCGACACCACCGCGAACTGCGCACCGAAATGCTTCTGGCAATACGAGACTTTAAAGCCTCCCACTATGCCGATAAAACGAACGAGCGGAGGATGAGTAGGGTGGGCGGGGGGAAGGAGTTGGAGTGTGAGATGCGACAGTGGAGAGAGAGAGCCAAAATAAGTCATCGTTTTCCATGCATTCACGGGCGGAACAAATCACCAAAGCCATTAGGGACACATGCGCTGGCAGGCAGAGGGCGGGTGGTTTGGGGAGGAGGGAGAGGAAGTGGAAGGGGTGTGTGGGGGAAGTAGTGGGGGGGGGGTTGGAGAAGCGATGGATGGTGTAAAAAGAGGATAGCGCACGCCTCGCAAAGGAATTCCGTTGATGCGGAGAGAGGAGCTGGATGTTATGGCGCGGGTGGTATGGTTGCAGGGACTGGGATGGCGTGTGGGGCCGAGAGAGTGGGGAGTGGAACATATAAACGAGGCGAGAGAGGTAAAGGAGGGAGGACATAAGTGGCATGAGCTGGAATCAACGGCAACCTTCTGTTCTTTCTCTCAACTCGCCCATCTCCTCATAGGAAATACCCTGCATTTGTAAGTCTCATAAATCCTCATATTTATCTTATTCCACAAATGTACATATTTCACATTTAATACTACTTCATTGATTCACACGACGCCCTAAGCGTAAACATTCAATAAAAAACAGAGGTAAGGAATCAAGGGATAGGGACATATAATAGAAAAAAGACGAGGACAACGGTGCTTTGGTAGATGGAAAAAGCCAGAAATCAGAGGGTAAAAATGCTACCTGACTATACATACATTCCACAAGCAAGTTAGTTACCATTGGTATTAGTATTGTGTGCATGTACATTACTGGAATATCACAATTGAATGCAAACGATAAGAAAAAAATATCACTGAATTCAACGAAAGAAATTTATTTGTCATATATTGAGAGCACCAGTCCTGTATAAACAGTGTATGATGGTAGCCCCAAAACGATTATACAAGTGGAACATATATATTCCACCGTTATTGTAGGGTTTTCTGTAGTAATGTAATTGCTTATGAGTGATATAAAATATAAAATCACAATTACTTTGCATCACAAAAGTAAACCAAATATTGAAAAATCATGAATTTTCAAAAGATTTCTTCGAATAATGAAGTTTTTTCGATTATGATAGGTGTTAAAAATAGTTGAAAACCCTCAACTTAGTACCCTGTTTTTCAAATATTTTCTCCCTGGGTTTGGACCTCCCCCCCTGTGCCACTGCCTGTTGGTGGCGGAGTTTTTTTTAAAGAAGGCTCGATTCGCACCTTAGTGCTGTGAGGGGATAAAAAGTAAGTATTACATCCGTTCATCCATTTACTGATGCCAGAAGTATTTGCATGATGTTCAATGGAAACATCTTCAACAAGTAGCTATCGGTTAATACAAGGCGAAAATGTATTAAAATCAGAAAGAGCACAATAAACTGAGATTCTAGAAGACTGAACCAAATTATTTTAGGGGCTAAGAAACTGTGCAAACAGTAGGGAAATAAAGTATTTTGCGACGAACTTCGAATTCTCGCTCAATATCAATCTTTAATATGTGACAGGAAAGAAGTACCTTACATGTGCCAATAAAATATTTCAAAACGAACCAGAATCATTTGCTTAAGCCAATCTCGTTCATTAACAACGGATTAAGATTCATGATCAAATCCCTCTATTGCCCAAACATCAAAGAGTTTCGCGTTAAAAGTCCTCTACGTACTGCTTTCCTATCTTCAAAAGATTAAGTAAGTAAGACCATCCCAGTTGCAATGAAATGGTATACTAATGAGAGTGAAACTATGTCACTGACACCTGAATGCAATCAGGATCACGATTATGCTCAAGGTCCCTTTTTAATAAGTTTTCTATGGGTGGGTATCGACGATTAAGAGCCATTGGTCTGACGTCCGAAGCCGCAAAGCTCGCTTGAGAATGTTCTCCTCAGCTTTTATAGCGGCAACAGTTCCCCCGGAGCGGCAACAACTCGCTCAACACGTCATCGACTGCAACGAAGAACACGTTCTCTTCGAGGTGCAAAGAGTTCATTCATGAATACGCTCGCTCGAGAATATTTCGAGCTCACACACCAGTGTTCCCCATTCCATTGGGAATCGAGCGTATAAGTCCGCATGTAGGTACTCATAATGACTGAACACGTGGTTCCGAAGATCGCTAACACATGGCCTGGAGGGGAGCTGGCTGAAATAAGAAGGCATGCGCCTTCCTAAAGAAAATAGTAAAGTAAGACTGGGAAAGCTTTCATGTTATCTGTTAAAGCGGCCGAGGGGTTCATAGACCTTGAATGCCAGTAGAGTGAGCATTAAGTCATGAAGAGGCGTCGGGTTTCAAAGGGCATTCTGAGTGACCTTCATAATTATTGCACTTTTAGGCCCAGTTTCACCAACACGGATAATATTCTCTATTATCTCAGTTTTCAAAAACTCGGTTAAAATCATTATCTCAGAAATGTGAGGTCCGTGTTTCACCAACGATGTTTTATCCTAGTTTTCAAAAACCGAGATAATCAGAATAAATGATTTGGCTTATACGTTTTTCATAACTCTGACGTGGGAAAAACAAATGACGGTAAGCAACCGTATGACATGGAATCAGCTTTAATAAGCCGGTAAGTGTACAATCAAGTACAGAGTGATAAAATGAACAGCAACAGTATTAATATAGACAATGAGAGTTCGAAAAGCTCAAATATTAAGTTTTCGTGTAAGGATTTATTAATTTGCCTTACGAAATACCACGCACGGGTAGTAAAAAATAAATAAAAAACAAATAGGGGAACCGCGTTTAGCAAGAGCAAGGAATGCGAGAATATTGCGGTAAAAAAACTTGTAAGCCCCTTGTTTAATGCATCGCTATTTAAAAATGAAAATTTTTAATTTACCGAGACTCCCACATTTAAACAAACACAGTTCTTGGTTATTTTGTGCTACAATAATTAATTACGTCTCACATTGGTAAAATTGCGATTTCGAAGATAACGATGCTGTTACATAGGTATTAATTCAGGAAGAGGACAGAGATAAAAGGTTTTTGTACATATATGTAAGAAAATTCAAAGAAAGGCTTATGACATTTATGAATACGAACATATTTTGGCAAGAGTTGTCGGAAATATTGGCTCAAGGGGAGCATAGGCATGGGAAAGCTCAAGTTTAAGAGAAAGTAACGTGAAATTTCTTTGACAAGGGGAGATCACGTACCCCATTATGATGATAAAAAATTTTCCTCATGTCTATGCTTGCTACAATTAAAATTATTCATATACTTGTCGCCGTATGATCAAAACGAAGACGAAAAAAAAGCTATGCAAAAGTTGCCACGGCGAAGGATCGAACCCTGGTCCCATGGGTGAGAGTCGACGACGGTACCACTACACCAACTTCCCGAGTTATGTGTTACCGCGCTATTTTAGCATTATAAATTATTATTGAATAAGGCTTGTTAAAAGTACCGCATGAAAATTAATTAATTACAGCCAAACAAAGGCCCATTCATTAGAATCACCACCAGTTTATAGATGTGTTCGCCATTCCGAATGCTATAAAATATACGGCATTGGAAACCTCCACTTCCCCTTGTTAGTAAAATTCGTCTTCTTCAATGAGAGCGAGAACGGCCTTTGCAGTTTCATATGCCATTTTGGGATGAGTAAATAAATGTACTTCACCATATATATTAAAATAATCTGCACGCTCATTTATCCATAATGAACGTGGTCTCCGAATAGAATGTCGATATTCTTCATCGCTGTCATTCGTATTTTCCGAGAGCTGATGAAGCTGCATGCGCGCCATGCCATCTGCCCTCAGATTAACTCGGATAATAAGCTTTGAACTGCGGAATATCGTCAGTAAAAGTATAAACCGAGATAACAGCCCAAAACCGAGTTAATGCATCTGGTGAAACACGATTGTTGTAATATCTCGGTTTTTGAGAATATTATCCGAGTTAATTCAATTATCCTCGTTGGTGAAACTGGCCCTTAGTGTTAATAGATTACTAACCCTCGCTTACCTTCCCTACTCTGAATCTAACCCAAAGAGGCAGTTTCCCATAAACCCTGAGGGATATTGATTGACGAGACATAGAGAAACGTCTTTATTTTCCCTGCCTACTCCTACTTTGGGTATTTAAAGTCACCTGGAAAATCAGCACTTGTTAAAAGTCACCACCAGTGAAAATGTACCTGGCTATATCATGCTGTGATGAAACCCGTTTTGTATATAAAAATAAATTGGTGGAATTGTAGTGTTTTGATTTCTATCTCATTGTTAAATAAACTTATTTCTAAGCGCAATATTGGAATATGGTCAAAGATAATGAATCCCCTCATCTGCGATTCCTACATATCCATTGTGAATTAAGCACTAAGTGGATTCAAGATTATGAAATCGGCCATCGACTTGTGCATAGTTCATGTTGCCCCCGCCAGCAGCCTATGCATAAGCACTGGAAAGCATCATTTAATGCTATCAAAGTTTACGCGAAGGGAACTTTCCCGTATTGGTGTAAGAAGTTTGAAAATAGGTACCCTCTCTCTTCATACTTTGAGCTCGCTCCGAACCCCTGTTCCATTGGGAATGGAGGTTGAAAGTGCCCATGTAATGACGAATATGGATCATATGATGACTAACACGTGGCTAAGAGATGAGAAGGATAAAAGCAGTTGGTAACTACACGCATGGAAAAAACGAGGCAGTCAACACACCCATCCTATCGTGAAAAAAGCGGGCGAGAGGACAATGTAGCCCCATTTAGTCGCGAAACTTTTCAGATTCACTGATAAAATGAGAGTTAGTTAGGTCTCCTTCTGGACCAAGCGGAGAGGAACTTGTTATCTCAGTCAATTATCGAATTAGCTCTTCTAAGACACGCATCTCGGGACTGGGAGCGCGGCAGAGAGGAACTGTTTCAGAGAGCATTTAACGCAATGGGATTACATGCTATATTAATCGCGTTCAACAAGGCGAAAGTTAGCCGGCAAGAGATATACGTAACAGAGATCCACTGAAAAATCTCGCGCACAGCCAGAGAAATAATTCAAATGAGAGTTAAATAATATTTTGTTTACGTTAACTGAATGCGACGTAAGTACTAAAAGATTATGGATTATTGAAAAGTTGTGTTATTCAAATTGTTACTTCGGTAGTAAAAAAGGAATGGGTTAAGTTAAAAACACGAGAAAATTGAGCAAAGTTACAGTGACTGAATACTGCGGTAAAACGTTACCAAAACCTAAGATTTATAGCGACAAAA
The DNA here is from genome assembly GCF_921293095.1 of Ischnura elegans. Lineage (NCBI taxonomy): Eukaryota > Metazoa > Arthropoda > Insecta > Odonata > Coenagrionidae > Ischnura > Ischnura elegans. The sequence goes on from NC_060248.1 coordinate 56,377,032, forward strand.
AATTACAAGAGCCTGAGAAATAATCATTAATTCAGAAGATCCCCTGAGGATGAAAAGCAGTTCGCCGCTCGAAACGTCGGGAGACATGGAGAACATCAACCGGTGGAAAACCCACGAAACTTTTCTGCTCCTAATACGCCAGGAAAGCCTAAGATCATACAAAAACTTACAACTCCATACAACCAATTCATAGATATGAAATGGTTGAAACGCCAATTCCGATCTCAGCTCAATACGATCTGATAATGGCATCCAAATTTGAGATAGTCCAACCGATTATTTTTAGCATCCAGAACTATTAATAGAAAACTTGAAATTTGTGGCGAGATTCAATTTGATATAAAAACTCAACCATTACAGCCAATCGAGAAAATAATCACACACAACGGAGAGAATTTACGTAGATTAAAAACAAAAAACTCGTCCGTATTATCAGTTTCCACGTGGCAAGGGAGCTTGATTCTGTGAGAGCAAATGAAATGAGCCCGCAACGATTTTGAATAGGAGGCAGAAGACAAACGACTCCATTCGGAGCGAAGTTGAGAAGATTAGGCATTAACCTCTCCACGACTGACCCTTGGAAACAAGATGGATGGAAGGGGAACGAGAAAAAAATAACTATCTTAACACTTGTACCCAAAACGACGAGACAGAGAGAAAGGGCAGAGGAGACAGGAAGTGAGGATGAAGGAGACTATTATCGCCCTAATAGGATGTTTCGAAGAAAGCACACATCTGCGCGATTTAAAATCAACATTCGCTTGCTTATCACAACTGAAAATACATTTCGCGAGAGCAGGCTGAAAGAACTTCGTTACTTCTCCGATGATTCCGAGAATTTTTAGTCACTAGATGTATGTATATTTAGTAAGTAGATTAGCTTTATATCTATTATACTCATTTGGCTGGGAGACGCTAGAGATTCGGAGGCTAAGAGCCAGGCTTAAGATTTTTGAGAAACAGCGTCACGGAGAACATAATCTTCGAGCTGCTCTATATTTTCAGGTGCGACAGAAAGGATAAAATAAATAGAGATATTTTTACGAAGGAATTTTAGTGCATGGAAGCATATTTTAGTGAACGTTCGAGGAAGTCAACTTGAATATTCATGAATTAGGTTGTGCATGGTAGATGCTGTTGATGGTTCACTCCCTGCCAAACGCCTCTCTAGGTGGCTTACTCTGTAATATGTAGGCGTAAACAAAGAGAAAAATGAAATTATTTTTCTCACGAGCAATACAGAACTTTTATGAATAAAAGGTTGAACTGAGACAATCAAATCTCACGCAACGCCCACCTATTTTGTTTTGGTACCTACTTGCATGCAAATTAACGGCTTGTGTTCTAAAATCTCCCGATACACGTGTGTTAAGTTAGCTCTACAAAATTGGAAACGGTATATACTACTTACACGGTCATTCACAAGCATCTGTTTTCTAAAATTCGCAATGCGGACAAATCATAAAATCTAGAGAATGCTCGTATTAAACCCGCAGAAATTAAACTATTATTGGATAAACATGGTGAAACAGAGTCATAGAAAGATATGCATATGCATTGGCATCAACGTAATACCAAGCACTGCATAACATACAATACAATAACTGCTGATGATGTTTCTTCGGGTGTGCCCCGCGTACTTAAAAGGTTTGTTGTCAGACGTTTCGCGGTCGTTGCTCGTCACTTAATCTTTCTCTCATAAAAAGAGACCAGCAACGTCGGTCAACAATACCAATAAGTAGGAGGAGGAAAACCCGAAAAACATCATCAACAACTATGATTTGTGGGCCTCGGCGGCGGCGGGGATAAGTCCTCGCTAACCATACCGAAGGTCACGGTTCGAGTTCCGCCTGGAAGGGTTGCCCTTTCCAGGACATGGGTGCCTGTGATCCTCTGTTGTTGATAGTTAGATAGTTGAAAGTTGTAGATAGAAAATCCTGATGTAGAGGCCACATTGTGCTGTTTTCGGGGGTAATTGAAATAAATAAAACAAATAAAATAAACAAATGACCCGTGAATGCTTCTACGAGTACATTAACTATGACACCTAACCAACACTATCCACGCAGCACTGGGCGAGAAGACTCTTCTCGCGACAACTATTACTCGGTGACGGAGAACATGGGGAGAAATCGGAGAGAGAGGGAGAAGTGATTAGGATTGACTTTCTTCCGATCCCAACCCGCTTCCCGCCCGGGTGGTGGAAATGGTGGGCGAGGGAGGAGGAGGGGAGGGGGGGAGGGTCTGGCGTGGCTTCGGGTCGCGGCGATGGTGATGCTGGGAAATGGGAAAATATGGCTGCGAGTCATCAGTTAGTGGCGGCTTCCCTCTTTGCCTCCTCTCTGCCGGAGTGGGAGAGGATGGGGCGGCGGCAGAGTTGTCGGTCGGCAGAAATAAAGCAGCTCCGACGACGGGCCTTTTGCAGAGGACCGACGCGCGCGTCTCAATTTTATCGTGACTCACGCGACCCACATTGAACTCTACGAAATTAAACGGGAGGATGAGGCATGGGTGCGGAGCGAATGGGCATGCGATATCACACACGAGAGGAAGAGCGAAACGCATGGACTGGGAGTTGAGGCCTTGTCCTTTGTCACTGTCAAAGCGCTCGCTAAAAAGATCGGCATTCTTATCATCCAACAAACGATTTTCTTAACGAGATTCATAAAAATGATCCCCGCTGAACTGGCCAGCAAGAGGAAAACTCGAACCAAAATTGAGGATCCGGTAGTAACAGTTTAAGTTCTTTTGAAAAACGGCTCAAGTTAAGTCCTTCTGTATGGTATGGTATTTGGAGGATGCGACCGATAGCTGAGGTCATTTGCGCCATGAGGGAAGGGTGTGGAAGGAAGGGTGGAGAGAAACCTGGAGTCGGCGTTAGCCTGCTTTTAACGAAAGGCGCCGAGGGGACCACGGCTTAACGTCCCATCCGACGGACGGAGTGTTGCGCTTGAAATGTCCTCCACACAACATTCAAGCAGGGATCGGGCAGTCTCTGAAAATTCTCTGCCACTGCTGGGATTTGGACCCGAGCCCGCCGGGTGGGAAGCCAACACTCTAGCCACCACACCAACCTGATCCCCAAGTCCTTCCGTAGCAATTATATCACTTCGTAGCATTTATTTTAAACATGTAATTTATTTAAAAAAATACGACCGGTTTCGGCTATCAAGCCATTATCAAGTACTATAGTACAAGTACACAAATGCCGATATCCTGTTCACGTAAAGTATTATGAAGAGCATAAACACATTGTGTTTATGTACTATATAATGGCTTGGTAGCCGAAACCGGTGGTCATTTTCTAAATTAATTGTGGAGGTTACGAGGTGTTATCATTGCTAATATGGAGCCCTTGGCGTAGCGAGGGGAGAGGTGCGGGGGGTCCGAAATCCCCCGACATATGAAAAAAGCTTTTACTTTCCTTCATAAATTTAAAAAAATATTGAAAACTCATGCATTTACAAAAGATTTCTTTGACAAATTAAGTTTTTTAGATTATGAAAAGTGTTAAATTTAGTTTTGAGCCCTTTACTTGGTACCCTGTTTTTCAAAAATTTTCTCCCCTGGTTTTGAACCCCCCCCTCCCCGAACGGAATTCCTGATTACCCCACTTATGGAGGCCTTCCACCACGTTCAAGCTTTAGTTTTCGATTTAAGTTCTTCGAAAAATCGGTACCTAGCTAATTTATGAAATTTGATCAACCGAAGAACATGTTGGATGATATGTTTACGTTCCTCACCTTTTGGGGAATCGGATTTAACTTTTGATGAGGAGACAGTATAGCAGAAGCGCCGGATATATATTAGCGGGGTATTAGCAATACTAACGTTAAAAATGCCTAGCACTTGTATTACACCCAGCACATTTATTTACCTGAGATAGACGAAATAAAAGAATATCACTAAGTTGATTGGTAAACGGGCACCCGAAATCTCTGACTGTAACAAGGACAAGCAAAAATCAGCCGCATCGACCAGGTTACCGAGACTTTATTTGCACGGTTAAAAAAATGAATCAATACCAATAAACGATACCTTAATTGAAAGCAAACATTCACTCGTCCTCAAGCAATGGGGACTCATGATTTAACGCTGAGAAAATATTTTCACGCCCAAGCGTAAAGATTCCATTGAAATTAAAGCATTTTAGATGCTAAACAAAAATGTATGTGCAGCTGAAAGTTATAGACTAAGACAAACGTGACATGGTGCAAATGAAAATGCCTACCATAAAGGGCTAGTATTAGCCGTACGGACCAAATTAAGGGAAAGTAAAAAATAAAGTGTGAAAACAAAGATAACAAGTCAGAATAACCTGCCTCGTTTGGCTACAATAATCCAATAGAGCAGGCAATTGATATAATAGAAGGCCAATCTCTGGCAAGGACTATTTTTTTCAACGCCAATTAAAGAATAATGAAAAAATATTTATGGTAACCACGAAACATTTACTGCTTTTAAACAGAGCCATTTTATCATAGGGATCGGCAACGGGAAAAAGTTTTTTTTTTCGGTCTCAATATAAGAAGCGCTGTTAATGACCCTTCGTGCGCGAATTATTTCTCATAATTGCTATAATTTACAGCAGAAGTTGGAAGTCTCGCTTTTTTTTCGTCATGAGGTGTCGTTAAGAGAGTCATTCACCATTTATAATTATTCAGAGACCCGAATATCATCTTGCACAATTAGAGCAGGCCAGGTGCTCCTATAATATGGTAATTTTATAGCACTTGCGCATTTCAAGAAATAAAGGGGCGCGTTTCACCAAAGGAATTTCATGCAATTGACGCATAACTCGCCGCTTCCTGGGGTAATCCAAGATAAAAGTCATCAAAAAATAAGAGGCGTAGAAGAAAACCTGGAATAAATAATAATTTCAACTACCAGTCGTAACTACACTGATTCAATGATAAAGCATGCCCTAAGCCGATCAAGCTATATAATCTTGACACATCCCAGCTCAACCCAATTAAATATTATTCCGAAAGATATCCATTTCTTCCCCTGCCAATTAAAAACAGCCTCATTCCAATTGTACTGTCTCGGTTTACCAAAATACTCCATTATCTATTTATTACTAACGATGCATGTGAAGGTAAGGTTGATTATAGGAAAAGCCTATGCTATGCTATCTAGATAGCTACACTACTAATGTATTCAATTTCTATTATATTCCACCTCAACCATCAGCCATAGACTCCATACAAAAATAGCATTAAGTGAAATAATTTTTACTGAATATCAAAACCAATTTTACCTTAGGAAAATAGCGTGTTATGTGGCCCAAATGGCAATGATTTCACAAACTACGATAAAACTTAGTCGAGCCAAAATTTCGTTCATTATAAAATAAAAGTTGGTACGATCACGAAAAGCATAGACCATTTCAATCCATTTGAAATCTAATAAGACTCTTCAACAATGAGTAAACAAAGTTTGTTAATGATATTCATCTATTTACCAAAGACTCATCAAAAAGTTATATGCTTAAATATGATATGGATTTTTAAACGCGCAAAAAATACAGCATACTCCTGAATTGATCACAAAAGATCAATTTAGAAGTACCGATTTATATAAACAACTACATCCGCAGCATTATGCCAAAACGTCGCTACTATGAGTACAACCTCAGAAGACGAATTCAATTATTAATCCGCAATATTAATATTTCAAGAAATTGACAAATTGCTCATAAATTTACTAAGAGTAAATTAAAGTCAGCTTAGCATAGAGTACAACTTTTTTTTACAAATCCGTTCCTGAAATTTTAATTTGATTATCACATGCTGCCACTCATACTAAGACATTTTACAGGGAAAAAAACTTCAAAAAGTATAACTCATATCATGGATCAAAGGTCATGTGGCTGAGAATTGCGCATATATAAGATTTGCCCATTATCTTCGCCCGCAGTTTCCTTTTTAATTGGTCGATAAGTCGGTGGCTCGGGAGACGATGGAGGGGAAGGGGACGAACGGAGAAGGCGCAGAGAACACTCGGCCGACCACAAGTTAATACCTCGATTTTCTCGGCGCGGATGAAAAAAATGATCATCGTCAAAAAAAAATCAAACCTCATACACCAAAGGAGGGAGTAGCCGAGTTTGAGAATTGAAAGTGGGAAGGGCATTTAATGGGATGGAACCAGATTTCTCTGTTTGATTAATGATGCCAATCAATTCGCCGGCTCATGGTGAGGCAAGTGCGGATGGGATGCGGTAGTGGTGCCGGGATGCGTGCTCATATGCGAAGGGGGAGGAGTTGCAGAGGGGCAGCCGATTGAGGGAACGTGTGGGAAGTGGTAAGTGCGTTCCCCGCAGAATACGTGAGGCCATAGTTACGAGAATTTAAATTCATAGTCCAACTAGAGAATCCTAAAAGAGAAACTTCTATCGAACAGAAAGATTTTTGTGATTTTTCCAATATATGTAGTTATACCCCAATAATTGTCAGCTGGTATCTCTTTTTTCACCTTTCGCTAAAAAAGGGTTAGCGGATAGGAGAGAGAAATGGAGAGCTGCGTCAAACCAATCATAGGATAGTTCACTAATGATGATGATCTCTTTTTTTATTTCATAAGCAATATAACATGGCGCGCTAAGGCTTGTTATCAGTACGCTGAAACACCAATGGTAAAGTGCATAATATAAAATTCAAGTAAATGATCAACACGTTTCCTCCAAATAAAAACGTGTTGCTAATATTCGTTATTAGCTTAGAACGCACCTTTATATTATGGTAATTTAATACAAGTGGGTAAAAATTAATTTTATTAGTTGTAGTTTAAATTTCAACTTTTGGACCAGCTTTGTAGGTCTATCGGTGCGTTGAATGTTGATCATAAGCTTTAAATATTAGACAAACCTAATGAAACAACAAAAAATATTCCTTATCAAATGGTTGAGAAATAACAAAATATTGAGAAAGTGAACAAAATGAGCAAAACACAGACGATCTATTTGAAAAAAATTTAACCCAAATTATTTCGCAACAATTTAATGTAATGGATTTGCAATATAATGGATTTAAATTTAGAATTCAATGCATAAAATGGTTGCATGGTCAAATAAAATACATGCTTAGTGTAAAGTAGAGGATTACACTAGCAATGGTAGGGAGAAAAAAATGGCTCATATTTTTTTACCTCGTAAAAAAGAAAATTACATGAGGGCAATATATATTGAGGTGGTGAGATGGGTGGGCTTCGCAGAATGGTCCAGGAAGACATGTTATTTAGATGTCGCTGATGATGACATACTGCTCGAATTAAGCGGAGTTTTTTTTAGCTTGACCTCTTTATTCTAACAATCATCTGCGTTTCGACGAATAAAAAATTGTTTCTCTGCAAAAAGCTGAGCCGAGCTGCCAACACCTAACAAAACTACAACGCCGAAGAGCAAATTTAGTGCACACAAATCTGAAACTAAATTATAATGAATTTTGGAGACTAAATCAAAATAGGGAAACAGGAAAGCATAGGATTTAAAAAAGACTATTTCATTTGCAACAAAATATATAAGGCACAAATGGTTTATTTGTAATGTAGAAGGGATAATCACCATATCTAAACCAACTTCATACCTAATTAATAGGGATCAATGGTTTTCACGACTGAAAATTCCAGTAACATCATGTTTTTAAATGTTTTATGTGATTTTTAGGGAGAGATTTATTTCAAATCTCCGTCTCGGATGGCGACCCCCTGAGGCATTATTTACGATTTTTCCACAACTTATAAAAATTCAGTCCGTTTCACCTAAAAAATGCAGGCAGTAATGAAATATTAAATCTTATATTCGCGAAATCGATGATCACGAACGATTAAGATCCAAGGCCTAAAGAGAAGGTGGGACATATCATGAGCCATGATGAAAACATTCGTAGAAGGATAGATGGATTACATAGGGTGAGTTATCGAGGACGTAAAAGGCAGGAAATACGTCGCTATGAAAAGGTATCTAGATAGGAGAGCGGAATGGAGAGCTGATCCAAACAAATTTTAGAATTATTTGACTTATGATGATGATGACGAGCAATAGCAATTTATTTTATAGAATGATTACTTTCCGAATAAGTAGCTTTGAAAGTGACGTCTTCAACGCCAAATAAGTTCCACATGTATATAATAATTTATAATTGGTACATACAGTGAGATGAGGAATAGGTATGAATCAGGGATAAAAGAATAACGACCAGAAAACCGAAGTAAGAAAGAGCTACGCTGTATGTTTTTTTTCGGCACTAGAAATGAAACGAAATGAATTCTGCGGAACGAAAAAAAAATATGAAGAGATGAGGTGGGAAATTTCATGACGATCCATCCGACTCGGTGGGGCGGGATCGCTGTCCTTGTAAAGCGCCGTCCGATAGGAAATAAAAGTGTGATGGTGGGTCATTAGCGAAAGCCCCCGAAGACACGACGAACGCCAGGAGCGGATGTCGCTCGCCATTGCCTCTCCAACTCATCCTCTATCCATCATCCCGCTCGATTCCTGGGAGATGTAACATCCGCCCGCCTTTCGTTAAAGACACGCACACCACCACCATCTCTTCCTCCTCCCCCCGGGGACCGTAAATACCAGAAATCCTGCCGTCGTGGCGTGCGCTAATTTCCCACACTGGTCGTGTTAGGAGACTTCCCTCCACTTAACACCTCCGGATTGTCCTCTTCAATCGAATACCGCGCGCCTTGATTGAGAAGAGGACGTAATTCGAGGGAAAGTCACGCGAGAACGAAACGAAAGCAGTACATTCATTGGCTTAGTACCGACTAATGTATATTTTTGAATTGAAAACTTCTTATGGCGCGTTTAGCACTTTTGTATATGGGTAAAAGACATTGGACTCGAGACACCGTCACCGCTACGCACGTATATGTATAATTATGCATATTCTGCATATTATGTATAATCTGTATGATTCTACTTTCTACTGAATAATAAAGCACTTCAATAGAAATTATTCCTTACATTCAAAAACGCTCATGTTATTTCAAGTTTTCACTTCTGTCGGCACTCCCGGAGTGCACCTTTTTTTTGCTAGGAATATCGATGGTGTGAATGCATCTACATACTACCATGGAGTAAAAACTTACTTTATGATACTGCCCCGTAAGCCGCCTAGAAAGGCGTGCGGCACCAGCTGTCAAAAGCAAACACTATTTAAAGCAAAATATAGGGCGGTTCTAGGATGATTGCTTCCGTGTCACCCCTAAAGATATCTATTCTCAATTGTTCAAGCAATCTAAGCCTAAAATGGAGGACGAATGACTGATTTGATGAGTGTAAAAACGCCCAAGCCATTCATAAAGTATTTAACATATGTAATCACTTAGTCTTATTTCCACCCCTTTTATTTAGTCCGACCTGGAGCCACACCTTTAAAACGAAATTATGAGAATTTCGGTAGGTGTGAAATAAGGCCGGTCGAAATAAAACAGTGCTGAAATACTGATTGCTGAAAGTTAACAATTTCCACAAAATTACACCGGGAACTATGTTTTTTATCGATTTAAGTATTCTTTCTTGATAATTTATCTGGAAAATGATTAGGTATGCAAAACCAACTTATACATCTTTTGCACCTTACTTATTTTCTGTATAAAATTTTTTCAGCAATAGTTTTTCCAATTAAAAACGGAATCAACTTTATTAAGAGTCGTCGCAAAATTTAGAAAGCATGCTACAACTATTTTCAAAAGATAATAGGCAGTTCCCGCCGCTTAAAACTTATCAGGAATACCTATCATAGAGATTATTACATACCAATCTTAGAGATTATATCCCTTTTTTTCGTTTTATTAGCCGAAAAAATCTATGAATGACACACATAAGGAAACGATGTAATGTCTGGCACGAATGAGGAAAAATTTCCCTCCTTGCCAATGTAATTTAGCGAATTCCTTTCTACAGAGAGCTCACTCTTTGTCCCTAGAGATCAAAACTTTCGTGATTGTATAAATATCTCATAACAACCTTAAAAATCAAAATCAATAAAATTTCCACATTATCGCGCAAGAGATTGAAAACGATTCACCGAAAAAGTTCTCCAATTTGTCACTTTTCGACTCACTCTTCAAAAATGTATGCAAGTATAACATAACTTTTACTAAAATTTAAGAGGCATAAAACTAAAGAGAATCTCAATAGGGTGGTTTCCTATTATTTTTTTATTGCCTAAATCGAAAGATTATTACTCCTGGAGTACGTATTTCGCGCTTTTAGATTTTTAAATGACGATATCTATTTTTCGCGATTAAATGAAAAGTGAAAAATTTCAAGCGCGCAAAAACGCGACGCGTAAGTAGGAAAGTCCGTGCGACGCATTTCTGGTTCCCCCTCTCTCCTTGTGAAGTGACCTTGATCGAGACTCTGAGCGCTGATAGGACGCAGGGTGCTAGCGGATAGCTGAGTACCTTGCTGAATGGTAGCGCTTGGCTTAAAAAAGGTTTATTAATACCTTATCAAACGAAGAAAACTTTCCGACCTTAGCCAGTTTTAATAGGTGATTATTAAGACATGTTTCCCTGAGCTCTGTGCCTCATGCATGCATTGGCAACCTCAGACGACGTATAACTCCTATCCTCTCGTGTAGAAACTAGGTCCCTGTGACGTCACGCGGAGTGGAATCGCATGGGCGCCAATCTGGCCTTTTTCAAATGAGGATAAAATTTGACCCTTGCCATTCGTCTAAACCTGTATTTCAAAAACCAAATAATTTGTGTATTATGAATACACTAATGGTGGGTAACGAATCGCAATCAATGCCTATCGTTTTCTTTGATGAAGGAAACTACCCTATTCGGATCCCGAATTTCTAAATCATCCATAAAAATGTTTTATTACTGATGGTCACGCAGTGGACTCTTTCTATGACGAACGGGAAGCGGAAAATAAACGCGCACACGAGAAGCTAGGGCAAAATTGACGTTGGAGAGGGAGCTACATCGAAACACACGTCGCTAAGCTACGCTGCAGCCACATCTGTGCCCCCCTAAGCGTTTGATCGTTTTCGCTATCGACTTGTTCGTCCTAATGGAGATAGTTAGGCATCCAGGAACACTTCTATCCGCCACTACACCACCGCAGTCTATGACGATTCATTATTTTGGCGCGATTCCAATTGATTAAACGTGATTGGTCCACACACGCGCTCACATTCAAGATGGGAGGCAAATGCATTCAATGCCAGCGCTGCTGGTAGCCGCTGCTCCTGCGGCACAAAGCAGATAAATGGACAGACGGACTGGAATGAGAGGAGAAGCCAATTATTAGCCTGCGCTATTCAAAAGGACGCTTGCAGGAGTCAACAGCGATGACGCATTCATCCCGAAATGCGAAATTGACGAGCTGAACGGTGCTGCCGCCGCGATCTTTTGCGACGGACATGAAAAGCTTCGGTACAGTCCGAGGGAGACCAGACCGCATTTGACTTGCGATTCTTTTTTTTTATCTTCCCCGCACGCGAATATTTTTCACTCTCTCCCAGCCTTCATTATTATTCGTGGACTCTCGTCCCTATCTTTGAACTTCAAGCGGGCATGAGTGATGGCGCAAACACCAAAACACAGATTGGCTTGTGTTACAAAATTAATTGGCCAAGATACAAGGATGTTTTCATCAATAGGATTCCAACGTAGGCAGCGAAGGCAGAATAGAGAGCGGAGCTTCTGAATGCATACCTTTCTCAGCCAATCGCCTCCTTTTTCAAAGTCAGAGCTAGCACGTAATTTAAATCACTAAGAAGAAATCATTTATTTCGTCAGCCAATTAACAGTTTATGCCGCTCGACGAGGAGTATGGGAATTTTTTATATTAAAGAACCGTTACAGTGTCCAAATGATGGGTCAAAGGAACAGGATTATTAAGTTTTCAATCAAGAGAAGCATGGGTGAAATTAAAAAAAGTAATTCCGCAACGTCAAATAATGATTATCAGTCACTAGTGTGCAACAAAATATTTTTAGCAGCCTTATCAACTAAAAAAAGAAACATGGATGCATATTTATCATCACAAATATATTGCTCATGTGGTCAATGTATTGAAGCTCTTCGACTCTTTATCAGTCTTGACGAAGAATAATATCTATTTTCGCATTACCTTCTATTTTCTAAACACATTTTTACTTCATGTGCAATGCAACTAAATCACGTTCATTGTAGGTTTTTTTTTACAAAGTCAGGAGTCAAAGGCGATGACGCCATTATAGTAGGTTATTACATATATTGTTTGCATATGTAATAACCTAGAAAAATATATACATATATTACTTATTACATATACTAGGTTCATACATTCCCTTCGTAGACTGGCTGGTATTAATGAGGTGCAAAAGCAACCGAATCATATTAACACATGATTAGTGCGATTCAAAATTTCTCTCTTTAAATTAACTAAAAACTCTCTCTACGGAAGAAGTGAAACGTGGACAATGACAGTAGCGTAGGAATCAATGGTGGAGGTCTTCGAAATGTGGTGCGACAGAAGAATGATGGCAATCAAATCGATCGACCGAGTTAGTAATGAGGACGTCCCTGGAAAAGAAGCCTCATGAAAACCTTGATAAGAAGACGCAGGAATCTTATAGGCCATATCTTGAGGCATGATGGCCTGATAAAGACAATCATCGAGGCACCAGTAAAAGGCAGGTGTGGAAAAGGAAGACCTCGAACAAATATATGGAGCAGGTAAAGAAGGATGTGAAAGAAAAAAAATAATTAGGTGTGAAAAGATTAGCTGATAGGAGAATGGAGTGGAGAGCTGTGTCTAACCAATCTTAGGATTGTTGACCGGTGATGATGGTGATCCCTTAAACGACCACGGAGACTTCTCCTCCAAATGCATTGAAATTTCGAACTAAACAAAACAAAAACTTTACTTGGAAAACGGACTATCATTCACTACTCCCTCATAGATTAAACATCATTTATAATTTCGCACGAATCACAACTTAGCATCGGCCAAAAACACGACGACCGCTCCAGGAGTCCTACTCATACACATCCTATCGGAAAGTACTTTGGGGGTGGTAAGAGAAAAGCTTCTAGTCGTCTGGGAAAAAAAATTGATCCCAGTTTTGCTGCGAGGGCAGCAGTAACTGTGGAAAATGGTTTGTGGAAAAATGAGCAGGAAGGTAGACAGGGATTCATTCTTTTTTCCTTCTCTTTCTCTCGGAGAAGGGGTTTCAAACGGAAGGCGGAAGTAAAGCGACGTCGCCCCTATATATATATATGTGAGAGGAAGTAAGGTGGGTGGTCATAAAAAGTAGCAAGCGTTTCGGTGCAAATGGAGGAAGAAATAAGAAAGGTTTAAGGGAAGAGATAGAGAAAGAGAGAGAACGTGTGCGAGAGTGCGAGGAAGAGAAAAGACATGGCGAGTTTTCACCTCGTGTCATTCGTCATTTTATTACTATCACCATCCCAAACCTCCACGAAATCCCTTCCCTACAATTCCTGTTATTTTTTCCCCTTTTTTACGGCTTCGCCGCTATACGAGTCCCGCACCCTGGGCGTCACCTATCTCCACCCCTCCAACCCACTATCCTCCTCCCCCTCATTGTCTGCCTCGCGCTCACAAACAAGGCGGGGTGACAATAAAGCGAGATCCTAGGAGACCGTTTTTATGTCCCTCAACTGCGCTGTTATTTTTCCGCGGAAGTGAGCTCGGGGGAGAGAATTCATTTGATATCCGCATGAAAACCATACATACGAGCTCGTACCTACCTGATTGAACTTGTACGTGCCTTCATGATCGTTGTTAAAGAACGCATTATACGTTGCTAATTTGGTAAAGACACTCGAGGGTTGGAAAGACTCGTTTGTGAACAAACAGCTTATCAACTCTTCGATAAAGCATTTTGATTTTTCGCAAATTTATCGCGGCGCTGCCTTCATGTAAGGATGGGTTAGAACAAAGTGGTCACGTTTAAAAGTGATCTGACAGGAGAAAATATCTAAGCTGCCCTCATTAAATACAACCAAATATATGGTGAATAAGAGCATCAAAATAATAAGCAACTAAACATAATTTTCCGGTTATGAATTGTTTAATTAGCATCATCAGATCACGTCATCTCAATATAGGCATTATTGAACGCAAGAGAAAAACGATTTAAGTTTTCACTTCAAAAGACTTCAGATAAATTTATGGTCATTTCAAGCCATTCCTTATGTCTTTTTTATTTTTTTACAATTCCCTTCCCAAAATCTTTAATTCCTTTAATTCTTATTTTCACTAATATTTCAGCTAAAATAGGTAAGTAGTATCATTTTACATCGTTCTAATAAGATTAAGAAGTAAACAAAATTGGTCTATTTTCTACCGAGGAGTCGATTGCCGAGGAGTCATTACAAGTGCCTCTGAAAGCAAATATGTACCATCTCAGACCAAGCATGGGGAGTAATAAGTTACACCGAATCCAACGCATTCATTTGCCAGTGAAAGAAAACGATTTTAATCAAATGAAAACTTCATTTTATGCGGAATTTTATGCAAAGATCTTTCGGTAATAATACATATACTTAACCCAGCAAGATCAAATAACACTTATAATTGTTAGCGTTTCTTTTCAGTTTAGGAATTCTAAAAAATTATTACTCAAAATATAGGAGCAAAACTCAATGCACAAAACGTTATCTCGAAATTGAGAATCTTCATGCACTGAATCTTGCATAAACTTAGAATATGCAATAAATGATTGCATTAGCCGTTTCATTATTTTTTCAGATTGTGATTTAATGGAGAACTGATTCCAATTTGAGATAACCCTTTCTGAAAGGTCAATAGGCCATAGGCATTAAAATAAAACACCATCTTTCTGTTTATATCCATATATTAAAAAGTCTTTTTCAGCCCCTACCCTTATCCCATCGGCCCAAATTCTCAGACAATAGACGTTCCTGATCTTTTTTTCCCTTTGGAAGGTTTTTCTTGGAACTTTTGATACAAGGGAAGACAAGAGGTCTTCGAACATTAAAAGGAGAAAATGTATTTTTAGTCTCCATTTCCGTACTTTCAAATCCTTTTCCGTGTCTTTTATTTTTTTTTTCTTGACTTTTTTTCTGAAGATGGCCATTCTGTCTTATCCGGAGGAAATATCAGCACCCATAAAAGTAAGAACGCGCTCAAAAAGGGTTCAGGGGAAAGATCCTAGACAGATACGCAGTGATTCGTTCCACAGATTAGTGAAAGCAGAATCGACTGAAATGCCATCTCCCTTTAGAGAGCTTACGTATCCCGAAATAAGATATTGCTCCCAGCAGATATCGAATACAGTCATAGGAAATGTATTTTTCTTTCCATCTTTCACAATTTGAACCTAATCATGGACACCAAATGTGAAGAGACATGCAGTGTTTAAGATCAATTGCTAATTGCTTCAATCACCAAAACCACACAAGTGATTAAACAGTTGCAAGACTGACGAAGATTGGCTTGCAATCATTATCATGTACTAAACTGATGATGATTACAAGCCAACCGAAATACGTCGATTAGAGTTGTGACATAACATGAAGTGGGCAGTACGACATCTTGGTGTATTATTTAAAACTATTAACTTGGGTAAGACGTACAAGAGACGAGATTGGTCGTCATAAAACCATGGTGTCATAGGTTTCGATAAAAAAAATATCATATAATATATGATGCTCGAAATGAATGCAAATTAAGTTGGACTCAACCGTGAGAATGAAACTCCCATAAAACTCCTGAGAATTCATTTCTGATAAAACGAATCAATCCATCTCTGAAGATTGAATTTTCTCTTTTTCTTAACGAATCAGTCGTTCAAAACTCATGATCAGATCTTGAAATATTCACAAAGTAAAGAGTTCGTCTTTATTAACATTTCTAAGACTCTTTAGCATAAAAAACTTTCATAAAAGAAAATACTGAGATGGCATTTTCAAATCAGAGTAGGGGGAAAATGCTTATAAGAGTCGTTATATGATAAATATTCGGAAAACTTATGTCGACTTCATGAGAAAAAGATAAATATAAAACCAATAGAGTAGGAGCGATGAGTCCTATAAACGCCAAGAATCATTGTAAGGGTAAAGTATAAGGTGTAAGTATGGATTCAATGGTATTATTGTGCTTCTTGGGGATTATTAAAACTCTTTCTAAACGGTTGGAATCTCTCCGTCACGAGCACCCATTAGTTGCCAACCCGTGTAAGTGGCGTTGGCGACTGGAGCCATTCCATGCCTTCATAGCGCTTGCAACTTACGGAGAACAATTTATTATCATCGCTTTGCAATGCTTGCCACAACCGCATGCCATCAGAGCAATCTGGGGTAGAAGATTACCTTGAAAGCGCATTAATGGCAGAATTAAGAGGTACGATCGGCATAAACCACGTCAAGTCGGTATGATAGTAGACAGAGTTATAGCGGCAATTACGGGACGCTTTTAAAGACAGGTGTAAGAAACACGAAATGAAAAATTTAATGGAGCACAATAAAATGCATTAAATATTGGCATGGAAATTTATGCATAACAGAAAATGAATTAACTTATTCATCTCTCTCTAATCTACTTTTGATAGGTATCTATGAAGCAAAAATCTCTCGAGTATAACTTACGTAAATGAATTCCAGCTACTTATGTATATTTAAGATGGTGAATTGTGGAGAGTTATTTTTGAGAAATGACATGCCTGAAAATACAATTTACATAATTTTGGTACTAAAAATTTAGCTTTAAGCAGATGCAGTTATTATAAGTCAAAACTATATAATAGTTATAAATATTTTTTTAATTTCTCTGGGGCATTGGGGGAGGGGGATCTATACCCTCATCCCCCATATTGACGCCACTGATACCTAATAACTATACGAGGCTCAAAAATACATTTCAAAAGCGATATTAAGAGAGACCGCAGTGACGTGAATCACGTGAGTGGATTGCACAGCATCTTTATGTATCATTTCATATGCTGTTCCACGATATCTCTCCGGGTAAAGTTGATTTTATGTTTTTTACTTAATCTACTAAATAATATCAAATATTATTTAAAACCGCATATTTGAAGCTGGAAATATATAAATAAATTTCTTGTTTTTATGAATAATGCAAGTAATTATTGCAAAGACCATTCCTAGACCATGGCATGAAATGTAAACTCAATGGAGAAATGAAAATCTGTAGAATTACAGTACCTGCTGATTACGTAGAATAAATATCCATAGTAACAGTATGAGGCTCGAAAATGCAACGTAAAAACCACGAAAATTAAAAAAAGGGCATCCTCAAGAATGCCTCTAATTGTGTCGTCACCCACCGCGCATTTAAATGGGTTTACTTAAGTCGCCACCGGCGTCGCTGATGTAGGTACAAATTGATCCGAGTTTCACAGGGAAATAAGGTAAAATTTGCGTTTTTAACCTAAATGATGATCAAATTCATGAAGTTTCAATGATATTCCTCGTAATTACAAACATTATACTGCAAAATATTGAAAAAAAATTGGATCGCATTGCACTCATCACCTTGCCGCGGACATTTTTGAAAACCGATTAAAATGCGATCGAAGTAGCAGTATAAATCACCCTTCTATAGGATGGAATTGAGCCTCCCCCAGGAAACAATTGAGCCTCCTCCAGACCCCTCGGTAAAAACGATATTAAGAAAGGCCGAAGTTAGGTTCATGGATAACGTGAGAGGATAACATAAAACGTTTCCAAAGTCGCGCGCTATTCATTCCACGCTCGTAAAAAAAACACCGTTGCGAAAGAGATTCCCTAGGTGTTTAGCCGTAATGAGAAAAGCGGGAGGGATTCGCCTCCCGCATTTTCCGTGTGACTAAGCAAAATCGGTTGAGAGAGAAGGCAACAGAGTCGGGTGGAGAGAAACATAATAGCTATTTCGAGCTTGGAAGGAATGCCGGATGTTAAAAAATCTCCTGTTTTCTCAAACATCACGCGACGGCGATTGACACCCAAGGTTTTCCTCTCTGACTTAAGTTCCATCACGATAGATGCGATGGATTCCGATTTAACCATCCACACCGGTTAGCTATTCAAGGAAGATGTAATTTTAAGAGACTAAAGAGGTCGTGAATAATCAAAATGGAGTTCTCCACAAACCCATCCGGTATTACTCGCTTAGGAGTTCTACCATCAAATGTCTCACCATTATGAGTTGACATTTTGCGAAGAGAATGAATTATTATTATGCGCTGCATGGAGGAAACGGTGTATCAGAAAACTCGAGAATTTATCATGCAAACCATAATTTGGTAAAAATGAAAGTTTACTTCTCAATCTTTTTTATATACAGTCAACTTTCTAAGGAGACATGTAGTGGAACATTATACCTAATGATAATTATAAGCGAAGATGTCGTATTTTCCACAATTCATTAACCGAGTACTACACGTGTTTCGATTATTACGCAATCATCCTCAGGCAGTGGCGTAACTAGGAATATGCTTTGGGGGGGGGGGGGGGGGGGGGGGGTTGGGCTTTGAGGGAGGGAGGGGAGTTTGTGGGGCGTTAGTGGGGGCTACCCCCAGGGAACTGGGATATCAGAAAAATTTTTGAAAAGTAACAGGCCTGAAAATGCATTTCACATCATTTTTTCTCTTAAAATTTAACTTTTAGCAGATGCAGTTAATATGTATCTACTCCAGACAAGATTTTCAAATAATTTTTTGATTTCTCTGATGTTTTGGGGGGGGGGTAAACATCCCCTCATCCCCCTCCCCATAGTTACGCCACTGTACTGAGGTACTAGTAGCAACTAACTCCTAAGAAAATCAACTTTCTTATGAGTTCAAAGAGGACAAGAGATGTCGGGGAACATCACTAATGATAATAATAAACGAAGATATCTTATCGTATTGTACTATGTTAGTTTGTATTAGTACCTGAGCATGACTGCGTATCACTAACACTGGAAAGGTTATACTGGTCCTTTTACACTTGAATCGTCATATTTCCCTGCGTGACCACTCTGATCACATTCCTTGCCGCTGAAGAGGTGGTAAGGCCGTTTTACGCGGGGCACGGAATTGCGTAGGTTAGAACTGCATTAATTTCTAAAATAGCGTGGAATTGCGCGAATGCATGAACGAAATTAGAACATGGGCTATTTTGCCATCTAACGTCCACGAATTCTCTCAAGTGTTCTAGCAATCCACCGCTTTACACGACGCAACTTTTACTGCGCCTTCGTACACACGTCAGATTATGCAAATACGTGCCCCGTGTAAAACGGCCAGTATATACGCACCGGAAGCTGGCCCTTTTCCGACTTAATCAGTCGGGTCAATTTTAAGAAGACGAACGGACGAGGATGATTGTATAACAATCGAAACACGTGTATTACTCGGTAAATAAATTGTGTACAATACGATACCTTCGTTATGTATCTTCGTTTTCATACTATATATAGCCTCACATGAGGCTCATTATTCATTCTTGTAATTGTACCATGAAAATTGTATTTTAAATAATCTCAGAAAGTATTCGCGAGATAAGGTAAAATGCTTAACACACGTAAGACACATGAGAATGCGAAGAACGAATTTAAACTTTAAGGCTTAATTACTAGGTCTGGTTGGCCACGATTGAGTGGCGGAAAATTTGAAGGAATAGGGCCTGATTACTATTATTTTACTGATTAAAATGGGCTGAAATATTACCCTCCACAGCTATATAATTACGGTAAATAGAGAATTATATTGTAGAATAGTGTCCCATTCCAAGTAAGCATCTGAAATGTTTGTCATAGTCGAGGACACCTCAAATAGGATTGGAGCTACTTGGAACCGAAACTGGCGGGAGAAATGCCGATCGGACTGAGAGATACGGTTCAGTAGCCGAGTCCTGTAACTTCTGAGAAGAACCTCTCACTGTTTTAAGTCCCGGTTTTAACCTTAATAAACGTTTCACGAAAAGATTCTTCGAATCTTCCGACCTGGTGCTCGCCGTGTGAGGAGCACATATATATATAAAAAAAGTTTTTTCCCGGAATTCCTTAACCTAACTCTCTCCCACTTCACACAAACCTCACACCATCCTGCCTCGATGCCTCTAACCTCGACGTATACAACCCACATCTCCAACCCCCCCCCCCCCACTCCTCCCCTTCGCCACTTTGGTCCAATGCCCAGAAGGCCCGGAACCTTTAAAAGGATACTCTCTCTCTCTATCTATTTCTCTCTCTCTCTCACTCCATCTCTCCCATTCCCCTATTCCTCTCACACACACACTCACACTTTTACCGACACATGCACACTCCCATAAGAGATCCCATCAAACGCCACACTCACACATCGACCTCACACACACGCACGCAGACATACGCGCTCACTCACTTAAGAATTCCTCCATCCGCATAGCAGACAAGCTAATGGACCATTCGCGTGGCAATGTCAGATAATGGCATCCGCAGCGGGGTAGTACGGCCGGGGGAGGGAGAGCCTGAAGAGGGTAAACCGGGGAGGGATGTATAAAAGGGGGATGGAAATGGAACAAATACACGCACACAGTGAGGGTAGAGCGTAGAGGAACAACCATAGGGGTGATGAGCGGGGGGGTTAATAGTACATAGACACATACACACACTTATATGCCATGGGGGTAGCAGTGAAGAACGCATATCACTGAGAAGCGGAGTGCACGCGAAAAAAATTACGAAGAGTTGAAAGGGCAAGAGATATTGCTGATTGGTTGAACTGTAAAAAAAGAATAAATAAATTAATAAAAAGAACCTCCCGCTGTTTAAGACTAGGCTTCTGGTCCGTATACCTAACCGTGATCTGTATTTTTCTGGCTAGTGTTGGTTATGTGAAGTCTCAAATAGTTTCAATCCGTTTGGGGTAACCTCAAACACGAGTAGTGAAAATACTAATTTGAAATGAAAAAATGTATATATACTATT
Source organism: Ischnura elegans (assembly GCF_921293095.1). Taxonomy (NCBI): domain Eukaryota; kingdom Metazoa; phylum Arthropoda; class Insecta; order Odonata; family Coenagrionidae; genus Ischnura; species Ischnura elegans. Next base: position 56,397,922 of record NC_060248.1, read on the forward strand.
TCAACTGTAAAAATACATCAGATCTGGACCTGATTCCATCCTATTTTCATTAATAGGTCATTATAAAGTGCACCCATCACTTCCATCTCGAACTATCATATTGTGTCTCTTTTCGTGAACAAATACTCGTTGAAAACTTACGTTTTTATCTTCTAGAAATTTTAATATCTCATCAATTACAGATTTTTAACTCTACCGTATTTCAGAACGCAAAAAATTATCCTGACAATGTCAGAAGAAGAGTGGGAATCTGACGATGGAAAACCACGTGGGATGATAATCGAACAAAGACACAAAGAGATAGGGTAGGACATGAAGAGAGGACCGTAGGGATGTGCAGATCTATAAGCCGAAAGAGGGGGTTATTACTACATACATACACACAGAAACCATGGGGGGTTGAAGTGAAGAAAGAAAAGAGAACACATATGACTACAAATCGGAGAGAAAGCGAAAGAAATAATGAAGAGTTCCAAAGGTGAGGGGGGATTAGTGGAGCCATGTTCGGGATACGAATTAATTCCTCATCAGTTCCTATCGACGGATCCTATTTTGTTTTATTTTGGTCAATATACATATATAAAACTTAGGATATCATCTTAAAATCTCCAGTAGAGAATTTTTTAATGATAAATTTTGAAACATCAGATTTTGTCCCACGCGCGAAAATTTTAGTAAATTTCAAAGTAACATAAGATAATGGCATCCTCATAGGGATACGAGGTAATCGTAGCTTATAACCTTAAAATCTCTAGGCCTAGAGAGATCTTTTTTAATAATAAATTTTGAGACATCAGATTTTGGATTTTTCTCAAGTGAGAAAATTGTAATACATGTGGCAGTGTTTAATAGTGTTGTCCACAACGGGATACGAGGGAATCTGAAGTTGTATATAGAAAAGGAGTAGAAATGGAACAAATACATTAAGAGCAGAAAGGGCAGGGGCATAAAGAACGATCGTAGTGTGGAGGAGAGGGTTCAAAAGTCAAAGGAAGGGATTAATAGTACATGCATTCATGCATCCATTGGCCGTGGGGGTTGTAAAGAAGTGAGCAAGAGACCACACATCACTGGAAATTGGAGTGAAAGCGAAAGAAATTATAAAGAGTGGAAAGGCCAAGTGGTGCCGTGCTCAAGATATTAAAGATCCCTGGCGCGCGGGTGGTTGTGGGAAGGGAGGACAGGCGGTAAATGAGCTGCCGGCGGCGGCGCTCGGAGTCGGATGATAGAGGCTGTTGGCAAAGCGCTCGCTGCCTAGCGGGAGAAAAGCTGAGTTTCGGAAGAACAAAACGAAAACCAAGGCAATGAATGTGAGTGGACGAATATGACATGGTATATATGGGGGAATGAATTGTTTCGCGAAAGAGAGGAAAAATTCGAATCCCCTTGTAGGTACACTCGAGACGGGCATATTATCTTCACGAACTTTGGCATCTGAAAGCTTTTCGTGACGACTTCAAGCACGTAAATGACTCAATTACGGGACATGTACCACGGGAAGAGTTCAACCAAAGTAATAATCTATCATGCTTACAGTGGATCCAAGATGGAAAGTGCTCCGCTCTTTGTATTCGGCCAGTTAACGTAATGGCGTTTACGGATCGTATGATTCTCTCATTTTGAAAGTAATATTTTAGGTAAAAATTAAGCCACGCCTAAGAAAACCACTATCATTAGGAACTTCATCCAAATTAATTCATATTCTTCGATTCTAATGACCCAGTTTTGCCCGTTCACGGCGTTACTCAGGCGATTTAATCATTTTATACCATCTGAGATCTGGAAGAAAATATGGTTAAACGAAAGTAGAATTTGGGGCAGTTAAAAATTATTCAATGCCATTTTTCATTTTTTGAAAAAATAATTTGTAAAATGGAACAAAGAATTGCCTTCGTTTGACAATGGTTGAATGAGTGTCACGCAGAATCAAGTTAAAAAATATCTAACTTCCATATTAAGGAATTGCCGAAAACCTATGCTGATAAGGTAACATTATTGCATAACAATGATATATCAGCAAAGTTTCTTTATATTTCATCATCCATCATGATTGAAAGGTGGACAAAAGGTGACACAAGTGGTTACTTAATGTAATAGAAAGTTCACCTCTAATCGTACAAAATCTCATATCATCTCGGAATCCAAATCATTACTTCCTCAAAACACTCTCCAGCGGCCACACTACGCAAGGTTTAAAAGTAGACTTTCTTCTCCTTTTGGTAAGATGAGATTCATCCCAACTCCTTGGATTTCATAATATGGAATAGTTTCAGTTCATGACAAGATTAAATCACGTAAAATACTTTGTAAAATACAGAGAACAATTTTTTAACTGATAACGGGAAACCCATACGAGATCGAAGGTATGAAGGTCCATTCTTTAGTTATACATATCTGAATACACCTCAGCTAGTTGCACTGATCGCATCGATAAATTATTGCTCTAAGAATTTTAAATAAATTTTAAGCTACTTTTAATTTAACATAAAAGACAAAACCACGAATTTACGCCTCTATTTTTTTCGGCTAGGATTCTACAATTCATTTAGCCGTTACAAATTCTGTCCACACTTTGAATAAACCCATTGAAAGGGAGGAGGGAAACTAATAATAATAAAACGTTTAATAACTAATAAAAAACTAAAACGATTGGATAGTCAGGAAAAGAGGGCAGCCTCCAATCTCAACGGGGAATTAGCCTCGAGGAAGTATGCATGCACCAAGTGGACCAAAAGGGAAAGAGACGCACGTCCTCACGCAAGCACGCAACATAACAGTGGACCGCAACATCCTCTCGCTGACCAATTAAAAGACTTGCCTACAATCAGGCATTTCAAACGCCTATGGCTATCCCTTGAGGGTGCCAAGAAATTCCACCCCTGAATATCATGCATTCCCCCGGAGCAAAAGACCGCCAGTCAAAAAAGCGAAAAACTTTCGATCCGGTTTGAGTGGCGGGCACTTAAACAGATTCTCGGGGAGAAGGAACTAAAGTGTGTGCGAGAGAAGGAATGGAGAGTGTGAAAGGAGGCGATATAAATTAAGTAGCCAAAAGAAGAAGAGAGAAAGGAGACGAGGCAACTAATAGGATCCATAAAAAAGAAATAGCAAAATCAGACTGGATGAAATAAAAACTCGTGAAAAAGGATGAATACCGAATAGCGCAGGTACCTACAACATGCGAATCGTTAGCAATTAAAGACACTTCGTTACTTCAACAGTTTATTTAAAAAATACCACCGGTTTACAAAGGTATTAGAGTACTTGATAATGGCGTAACAGCCGAGACCGGTTGTAATTTTTCAATACATTTTGGAAGTAATGATGAGTCTTTAATTGCTAATATGGAGCCCTTCCATCAAGAACAAGCTTCAAGTTTCGAATTAATGCGAATCGTTTTCTTGTTCCATAGACGGAGTGTGAAGGTGAAAGAGAATGGTCTATTTAAAGCTAAAATTTGCTTGATCCCATTGTATCAAAATTCAGAATTCAAACTTGTATTATTTTGACGAGCAATTCCATGTTCTATTCATGATTGAAGTGAGCCTTTTGCAAAATTATATGCATATTTACTAACGCTAATGAATATTGTCCTCCCTTGTTGACTTCGGTGGTGGCGTGGTAACGTCTCCGACTGCCTACCTAGAGGTCGCGGGTTCGTATCCCGCCAGGGGGGTTGTGTTTGAATCGCTCGTAATAATTCCACTCACTCACCATCACGAGCGGTCCATTACGAGTGCTCACCAACACGAAGGGTAATTGGTGTGTTTGAAACTTTTCGTCTCGAAGTCGTATTGGAGCCTTCGTAATGAGATGGATCACGAGTGGTGGTTGTGGCAACGTTGTAATTTCCTTCATTTGTTTACGAATTCGTCAATAGCGCGGTGTAAATTAAAGTAAACAAAGGCGTAAATATGAAGTTATCGCTGAGCAGAAATATATGCTTCGGCAATTCATTCTGAAGGTACACTATATAAAATGAAACGTATTGCGACATTAACGATTAATTCATTATCAATAAACCATTAAGCGTATTAGTTATTTATATTTACGTTACATTAGCCTCTTATTCTTAACTATATATATATATATAGTTAAGAATAAGAGGCCTCCTATACTTAAAGAGTAAAGATTATCATGGAACTTGCTGATAAATAAAATGCTTAGTAGGACCTAAGCAATATAAACAATTCCTATACAATGAACCTATACAATGTATTAAAATTCATGTAAACAAATTTGGCTATTTTTTTGCAGTCGTGTTCAACTCTGTTCTGAATTTAATCATAAAATGTATTTTTTAAACAAATATCCTTGTAATAAAATTGTACTTTTAATAATAAAAATATTATTATTAGTATAAATATTATTATTATAAATATTATTATTATTGTTAAAATTATTATTATTATAACCATTGGATAAAAAATCAGCAAAAAACGAGAGTAAAATAACTTAAAATGGTGTCATAAACGAAGGGGTGAGAAAGAGAAGGAATGAAAAGAAACAGGGAGCGTGAAAGGGGCGATATAAATTAAGTGACCGAACAAGAAGAGAGAAGCGGAGAGGAGAGACGAGGCAACTAATAGGCTCCATAAAAAAACATAGCAAAATACAACTCCCGCAAAATTGGTCGTGGCTATTAATTTTCGTCGGGGGAAAGTTTTGGGTTCCCCATTTGACGATAAAGGACTTGCCGAATAAATAATTTGAAAGCGGCAAGTCCAAAAGGATAAGAGTCGGCGACGAGAATGAGGAAGGAATATAATCCGGTAGGAAAACAACGATCCCAAACTCGAGAAGGATAGGAGGATAATGGGGGTCAGAGTGAGAGAGAGAGGGAGGCGTTAAGATATAGAAAGATAGCGGATGGTGACAAGTCTTGAGTGAAGACAAGAAGACGGAAGCTGGGAAAAGAAGAGACCTATTGATGCAGACAAACAGTGAAGGAGGATCAAGGGAGTGCTAATGGATGGATATAATTTGGAATAATATAAGAGCAGCAGAAAGTGTCCTTAGGATGGTGTTATCAATTCAAAAACATTCTTACTGAAAACTAAGGACCATTTAGATATTTTCACTGAAAGTAACGATGAATACGAGCATCATTTGATGATTAATATATTGGATGAATTTAAGTATGGGGAAAACCATAGGATTTATGCGCAGGTTTATTGGCAATAAAAGTTCCCCAAACAATAGCTTTTATGTATCTCAAAGCTCCCGGAACCAATACATATTTGAACAATATATTTTATATTTTTACACTATTATACAAGTTGGCTATTTGCCAGGTGGTAACAGTTAATATGTAATTAAAATTTAGTAAATGAAACTACATCAGTGAAAATTTTAAAATTGCGATGAAATTAATTTTCCAAGATAAATTTTTTACACCTCTTCTTGAAAATCTTTGTGTTGCTAGGATAAGGCTGAAACAGTTCTGCAGGGAGTATATTCCATTCATTAATCGTCCTATTGAGGCATGAGAACTTTTTTACGTTAGTCCTTTGAGGCCGGAATTTCATCACCTGCGCAAGAGAAAGCAATTTCTTGTTTACTTTTCTCGTACTGCACTTTGAACAAAGGAAGCATAGTAATCAATTTTAGCCAGAGGGTATAATAGTTGCGCGAGGACATCGGAAAAGTAATGTCAAATCATCATTGATAACTAGTTGAAGTAGAAACAGTGTGCCTAAATAGATAACAGAGGGAAGCCAAGCGTTGCATTCCATTGACCAACAACGGGAAAAAATTGACAAAGTAATTACCACGAGATAGTGGTGATCTTTAAGTAAAAAAGAAGTAACATTTACCAAGAGTGTCAAAAAATAATCACTACAAAATAACGCCGGAAAGCCTCAATAAACCAATCAATTTCATTCAGCACAAATAGTTCCGCTCGCGAGGAGGGCAAGTGACAGAGAAACTTCTCCATCGATAACCTGCGCACGAAAAATCAAAAGAGGATATTGCCACGAGAAACAAAGCTTATAAATTGGATCGCATTCTCGGAACAACTAATAAACCAATATAATTATCATTTAAAAGTCAGAGGATAGGTTCATGGAAAGGGCAATCTCCCTTTCCAGTCATTCACGATGGCCCAAAATGCTCAGACCTTAAAGCTATCCAGATCAATTTCTATACTATCAATGACTCGAATTCTACTGAAACGATATGATTCCCGGGGAAACATATCACAGAAGAGAATAGTACAATTATTTTTACAAAACGTAAAAAAGCCGATGACTCTGCCACGGGAAGGGAAAGCTCCAATCAATAATAAGAAGTTCACAGTAGCCTATAAATAAAAGATGATCCAAGTAAGAACTCCGCTAATTGGAAAGTACCGATCTTCTGAAAAAATCTCATTCTTTTAATTTCACATTCGCACCCGCGACTCTCGTAATAATCAACTTCTAGACCAACCTACAATCTGTCTTTCTTTCTCTTAGAGATCACTTTCTTACAGACTTCATACTTGGTTCAATGCCATTTCGTCTACCGATTGGATATCTCAATGCCCATCGGATCATCAAGAAACAGCTTCGAAAAGCCACCTTCTCCTGAAACTTTACGTTTCATTTTTTTAGTTTCTTTAAAATTTATATTTATCGGGAAGCTGCAGTCGCAAATAGGAGCTTTCAGTTTCTCCTCTCTTGTCTCGCGCAGTGCACGAGGCAGTTTACTCCGCCAATTTTTTGTACCATTTTTTGTCGGTGAAATATGACGCTTTGCTTTCAACTTTGTTATTTATTCTGTTACGCCCTTTCTATTTTCACTCCTTATCACCTATTGTCGGCTGCAGTGTCCTCATGCTTACTACGAGTGAATAGAAGAATATTTTCCATGAGAATAAGCAAGCCTCTGTTGCGCTATTCTCTGCACGTGAACTCTATGAACTCACAATAAGATCTTTAGTATTATTCATGATTGAAGTGAGGTATTGACGGAAGTTGCACATAAATTTCAAATCAACTATACCTAGATTTGTTAAAGCTTCAGATTAAAAGCCTTGTATTATATGTAAAGGCTGTATCGGTTATTTTGAATAATTGAACACTTGATAAATAAAAAGTTCCCAAAAATTCATCACAATCGACCATTAAAACAAAAACTGTGGGTGAGCCCATTCCGGGAAAATCTGACATGGCACGCAAGCGTTCTCATTACATTGAACATCTCTCCCGCTCTTTTTCTTATCCTATTTCTTCCTCTACTTAAAAACCGAACTCCCCTCACGCTCACCACACCACTTCTCCCTGCCTCCAGCCTCGACACTCATCCCATCCACCCCCGTACGGCACATCACACGCCTCCCAAGCCACCACCCCACCCCCGCCACTTCATTTTTATTACCAACCAAGACGCCCCTCACCAACACCACTTTCTTCAATCTTCTCCCTCTCCCGAAGATCACCTCTGGACAAGGATAACACACTTTCCTTTGATCTCTCGCGTGCTATACTACCCCTGGCACTCATCTCCCCCCTCCCTCATCACCTCCCTTCCCTTCCCCATCTCCCCACGGCTTCTTTCCCCCCGAGTGACCCCAAGGGGCTTCCCTGCTCCATCAACTATCAACCCTTTGCTTTCTTTTCTCCCCCTCCCTCTTCTCACACAAACCCCTCCTCTCTCTCTCTCTCCTCATCTTCGCACGCCTCCATCGCTTCCTTTCGCCATCCCTCCCCCGACCGTCACCTCTTATAATACCGTGTGAGGGGAGCCGAGCGCGTGTGAGTCTCAAGAAGTCCACAATAAAGTCACCGTCATCCCTCCGATGTCTCGTTGGTGCTCGATGACACGTGGGATCGCATTTTAGAGTTGTTACTTAGGGGTGATCTGTCAAAATTTTGACCATTTAATTTGATTTATATTTTTGCAGCATGCGTAACTCCCATGGCATCCGTCACCGTCCCAGACAACTCGACCGAAATGCCTATTCCCTGATGTAAAGGTAAATCTAAAAAAAGTATTACAAAATGTCGCTTGACTTTCATGGACTGATAATAAATACCAATTACGTTCACATTGATACTACCTATTAATTTTTTAAATGCATTATTGAGTAATGCTTTTTGCTCAATCAATTTCCGGTCGATTTCATTAATAACACTTAGTAACAAAATTAATTAACAACAGACATTAAGAATTTACCATCTTCTGACGAGGAGAATGGGGCTATTTATATTTTCTTCGGAATTGAAAAGAAACTATAGCATTTATTTTGGAGGAGAAAAACCTTAAGGGGTCTGGATAACCCATATATAACGGGTAAGAACGCTGCACTTTGATGTAAATATTGGTTGATCAGGTTAAGAAGGGATTTCCAGGCGGCTGAATTTACTCACGCCACTCAGCCAAGAGCAGCAGGAGGTGGAGAAAAATTGAACGAGGAGGCGACCTCTCTTGCTAATAAATAAAGAAGGCCATGAGAAGTTTTAACAACCAAGCAATTCCAGCGAACATCAGAATCACGATATGTGGGATCGCAGAAAAAGAAATGAACATATGTAACGGAGTACGTATTGTTTCCGTGTTAGGTGAAACAAGCATTAGCTATATTCAAACGAATTATATGATACCATTACAAGAATAAAGTCATACATTTTCAACTACACGACTTTTTTCCATCACGTGAGCTGTCAACAAAGAAGCTGGTAGGATATTATTCTTGAAAAATACGTCAAGGCAGCATTTGTTCTAAAAAAAACTTGCTTCGGAAAAAGATAATGGCATAGTACAAAGTGAAATTGGAAAATTGAAAGTCCCTGACTCTCGAGTAATAGTAAATGTTTACAAATCTCAAGAAATGAGGAGGAAATCAATAATGATCAAGCAACATACACGCCATCTTAATTACATTCGCCACCTTCAAAATTCTACTATTGAACTAGCACACCCAAGGAGAAAAAAAGCTGATATTGCTGTTCATAAATAGCCTTATGATCTTAGTTAAGCTACTTATAAAATATTTCCTTCATAATATTATTACGTATTGTTAGTAGAATCAGCTTCTTGGAATACACTGCTATTCGCGACCATATTAATACGAAACGACTGCATGCGTTTTAAAAACGGTTTGGTGCAACTCATATGTATGATAGCGGTCTTTTTACTCTCAGGCTGAGAAATAAAATATCTTTGAAACCAATGTACGCTGTTCCCCCAACTATCCCCACCTTGACGTGCGTTGCTAAATTCAGCAGGCGCGCGATCCCACCTTTCATCACGCTTGCTCATGTCCTCCCCTCGCCGCTCCGCTGTACAGAACCGGCATCAGGGAGAGGTCATGAATTTTTTATTTTACGGGTACACCCTACAGTTTTAACGGCCTCCCCTCAGCTCCGTTCACATGCTTCCCTAAAAAAATAAAATGTGGTCATTCACCGTAAAATGCGTACATCCAATGTAGGTAGATTCGAGCACTTCATATTTCTACTAAAATTGACGATAATCTGCATCCACAGACATTTAGGGATGGCATGTATTAGAGCCTATGCTATTACTCTACCCGTTTGTGTCATGACCTCTAGAAGCCAGATATAAATACCTACCTAAGCGTAAATAAGCTTTCAACGTGGAAATTTTTCATTCAATTCACTCAAATTGCTACTTAGGATAGATTAGGTAACTGAAAAGCATTGGCTACCTTGAAGACCCCTTACCAGCCAGCACTCACATTGAAATTGCTTTTTTTTAGATATAAATATTGTTTAATAGTTGAAAATGCAACATAAGACATAATGATATGTCTTAGGTTGCAAAGACAACTGGCAGAAACAAAATTCGTCTAGTAAGTGAATGTTTTTATTTTGATCTTTTCCTTTCAAAGCAATTTTCCATAACTTCAGACGGAAGCAGATACATTCAGACGAGAAAATCACTTCACTATGAGGAAAGAAGCAAAGAACATTAAAAGACCTAGGAGAAATCAAATCGCAAACGGCATGATTGGAAGTAGCATCCTTTCCTTTTACATTATTACGTTTTTGCAAGAAGGAAAAATGTAACTTCCAGCCAATTGGAGAAGCAACTCAATTTTCAGCCTCTCTGCGGCGAGACCACACATCAAAAGTTCTATCCACAGTAGTTTAACCCTGGACATATGTAAATAGATTTAATTTAGGCACCTCTAGTGATGACGAAGCAAAATGATTCCGCGAGTGGACATCTAGAGACTGATGAATGTGGCGCGTCACGAGGAATTCCCTTGCTTCTCCCGGCTGCCGCCGTAATGTCCACATGATGCAAAACGTGACTTCAGACTTAAGGGATACCTGAAGGTTTCGATCGTTATGACTTGCAATAAACTACACACGTTTAGTCTCCCATTCCATTAAGCGAGGGGTCGCCAAGTTATGAGAAGCTTTCAGAGGTTAGCGGGAGAATGCTTAGGAAAAGACTGGATTTCACAGAATTTTTCAGTGCACGTAACTACTATCAGCAGATACCTTGAACTCATTTATCCTTAGTTTAGAAATACGTCTCTAAATACGTATTGAAAATATTTGTTCATGCCTTAAATACTAATTATCATTATACAGAATATGATATTTAACTATGCATTACTAACGTAAAGCAAAAACAGTTAGAGCCATCCATTTCACTTCGTTTGAACGATAAAATTACGGTATACTAAACATAATCAAGCATATACCTATTTAAAATAAATGGACGCGATAAAATTAATTCCCTTGCAACGTTTTTTCACGATAATTATGACACTTCTGTCACACAGATTCGATATCACATTAAACACAAATAATATAAAAAATTTTATTTTACTGACTTTAGAATTTAAAAAGTCTGATGTATTCTATCAACAAGCACAATCATCAATCCACCACTTTCGATAATTATCAAGCACATCTCTTTAGCTAGGGATGTAGGGATACGAAAATATTCGTGCAAAAAAAGTAGTGGTTCTCTTCAGCCTTGATAAGAGGTAAAAATATCTCCAAAGGAGAGTATTGGAAACTCTTCAAAATGACTAATCTATCCTCTTGTTATTATTAATGATTAAAGAATGCGAGAAGGAGTGCCTGTTCAAAACACACTGTTTATTATTAGTTTCACTATTTCCTTCCGTTATCATGTACCTTCCATAGACATGAAAGAATAAAAGCACTTCATTTCTTCATTTCAGCACTTATGTTAAATAATTCTTACCGGCAAGCGATAAGGAAAAAGTAACAATAAGCATACCTCTTACATCCCGGTACAGGAAGAACACACCAGAAAAACATTCTTCCTCACCTGAAATAGAAAAATAAAATACATATTGTTTATTTTTCAAAGAAAAAATTCCAAAAAATACTTACTACACTCATAACTTAACTATTCTTAATATAATTTAAATGATCGTTGATAATTTGAATAAAGAAAGTCTTCTGAACTGAAAAACGCTATGATTTGCATTTGATATTATCCACCTCCTGAAGTACCTAGCAGATATTACATTATGCTTCTCATAACGGTAGATTATATTTACACTAATGCGTGTAAACTGCAATATATTCCACTTTTACCAGCCTCCATCGTCAACCGCAATCCAACAACCCACCACGGGCGAGGTATCGGTTAATCTTCATCGGAAACCTTCGACATTCCATCACGTCCACGGGGACACGGACTTATCGAAAGTTGAAAGAAGAGAAAGAGCAGGGTGAGAGTGAGAAATGTACAAGTACTTGTGTTAGTAGCGGGGAATGAGGAGGATTTTGGGCAATGAGATGGAGAGAGGATGGGATGCAAGGGACGATGATGATAAAAAAATCATGGGGTGTTCAGCGAGGAGCGCCGCGCTTGCTCGCCCCTGAACAGCGAGGGCAAAACGGTCGGCATCCCGCAGAGAACAGAAGGAGAGAGAGGGTGGGCAAGTGGTAACGAACGGAAAGAGAAAGAGTGAGAGAGAGACTTACACGGGGAGATTACATGCTTTTACTGCGGATTGAACGCTGGGGAAATGGTGCTTTGGGGGGGTAAGTCAGCACGGCTGCTCTCACAGGGGAGAAAGGGAGAGGGTTGGGTGGAAAAGCAGGAAGGGGTGGGGACGGATGGGCAAGGCGGATGACGGGACTACATAAGGCTGGAGTGAGGAAGTCAAGGGAGGGAAGAAGGATTCCAACCGCTTCCCATTAGAGAGGCGGCGTGGGAGAGATAGGGAAGGCACGGGTGTTTCAAAGAAAAGTGGAAGTCAGGACTGCGGAGGAGAGGGAAAGAAAAGGTGTTCGGCACAAGTGAGGAGGGAGAGTGAGTTGAAAGATGACGATCACGAGCCGGAGAAGATTCATCTGGGGGAGTTTGAAGGGGGCCCAATCCCTCGGCGGAAAGCGTTACACTCGGAAAAAATAAAGCAGAGATTGGTCCTCTATGCTGCAGGAAAATTCTTTGCAAAAGCGCATTCATGTGTATGAGTATTCATTCACATGCATTCATTGTGCGTTCATTCATACATGTTAGTGAGTAGATCATAAAAATCGAGTTTATTTTCGATAAATACGCACAAACAGCAGTAAACTATCTCTAAGCATTTAAAATAATATAGCCTTAAATTCATAGGCAGTTTGTATTCAATGTTTGGAAGGAAATTTCTTAGCTTTTCTACAAAAAACACACACTTTATTGCCGACTAGTTTCGGTTACACTGTACCATTTTCAAGACTAGTGATACACATCAGAATTTGCCGGTATATATACTCTGTTTACTTGTTTCAAGTTTGTATTCGATGATAACGAACAAATATTCGTAGCTACGTACTAGGTACGTAAAATCTTCTATTTTGTAGCCGGAAAAACATGAATACGTGATGTAAAACTGAGAGTATACAATATTTCTAAGTATATTTTTCCTCAGCATGAAAATATAAATGGAAAATGACTCTTATTAAACAGCAAACTATATCCTTCCCATAAAATAAACTGAAATTTTCAAGTAAACCAAGCCCTAGATAATTTACGAAATGGGAAAGGGTGATGTTATACAGCTACGTCTTTCGCAGAGGTGGTGAGCCACCTTAAGGCGGCTAGGGAGCGAATTCATAGACGTCTGAAACAGAACCCCATGCCTCTAATCCCTCCTCTCTCTCTCTCTCCAGTTCCCTCTTAAAAATACCCAACACGAGGGCACGAGGAGGCATAAGACTGGTAGTCGATGGGGATCAAGAAAATGGACTTGGAAGAACGGCTTATGAAGTGGGGGGGGGGGGAATGATTGAAGGAGCGGGAGGCGAGGGTCGTTGATTAAGTGCGTAATCAAAATCGTCCATGACGGACAAGAAATGTGAAAGGAGCGTGTTCTTACGACAACATAGAACCATTAACGGTTACTCTAGGAATTTGCTGATTGAAATCCCAGGCTAGGCTATCGTCCACCAAAATAATACTTCATCGATGGCGCGCCTCTGTCTTTGAAAAACGGTTGCATCAATGAGTACTCAAACATTTTTAACCTAGACGCTAAAGTAAGGAGAATTGCAGGGAAGTATCCTTTGCGGGTAAATCACGACACGTTCATCTTTCTCGTTTCATTTGTGATTAACACTTTTTGACAGAAAATATAACGGTGCTGAGGCACTAATAAAATAGTTACAACAAAATTTTATTTTAATGTTTATCTATATATTGGCCAAAGACACCAACCGACAAGCAGAAACCAGAAAAAAACTCTCTGGAAAGTTAATGATTGAATTTCTAACGTGGTTAAACATTTATACCAAAGTAAATCTGCGAAAAAATATCAACAATACCGTAAAATTACATACCCCAAAGCTCTCCATTTTAACCTATCTACAAAATCAATTTGAGATGCAACTGCTGACGAATTCACGTACCAGATGGCAGCACTTCGGCACAGCAGTTCGGAGCACCAAAATGTCCACAGCATTTGTCATTTGGAAGGGACGGAGAAGTTGGAACTATGGATATTAGGGAACCAAATGACTCGGAGGTTAACTCTCCTAGATTAGAGGAAATCGGGGTCTAGAAAGGCCATGAGGTAGAGGGGAAGAGTAAAAGGGGAAAAGAAAAAATGGAGAGATGGGACCGCTATCGGCTAATTGTGATGGAGATATTCAGTGCATAGAGTGAGGGAGGAATTAAGGGGTGAGCGCAATATGGAGAATAACGGTGGAGGAAGGGAGAGAGAGAAAGAGATGTTAGGACGCATGTCAGCGTCGCCGAGAAGGGAAGAGAAAAGAGAAGTGCTCGAGGAATGGAATCCTATTCATGACAAATTATTGCCAACTCCGGTCGCTCGACATAGGAATGAACCAATGGCGGTCGCTTGGAGTCCTCTCGCTAGCAGAAGAGTGAGTTTGCAGGGCGCGATGGTGGGGAATTTAGGAGTGGGATATGCATGCGACGATGAACACCACTTTGCATAGCTTCGCCACTCACTTTATGCCTGCGCTTTCGAACTAATTGCGACTCGCGTAATTGCGGACATGTTAATTTATAAAGCCGCAAATATCCATGAGCACTTAGGCAGAATCTGGATGGATGCCGACCTCAACGTTGAATGGACGCCTGAATTAACAACTTATTTCCGAACGGTAGAGATGCCGGAATGGCGATAGATTTGGCTATTTATTTTCGACAGGCGCTAATGACCACAACGACGGCTCTGAAACCTCTACGTCAGCTTTGCTTCTACGGTTGTTCAATTCAGAACGACCCCTTCCAACCAGTTTATTTTCGATTGGTGGGATTCGTCACTCAAAATAACTTTTCATCCAGCTTGACTTCGTTCTGACGATTATTCAGAACCTGTCTGAAGCCATCTGCTTGATCCCGCACAGTATCCTTACAAGCTCGTGCATCTTTCTTCCTAGCCATCCCCACCTTTGACGTATAGTCTGACCTGTAGTTCACCTGAGTTTGATACATGGCAGTGTATTTGATGATTCCATATGAGCAAAACCGTTAGTACGCTCGATTTGAAAAATCTTGTGGAAGTAAAAAACTGTCATTGACTGTAAACACACCTTCCAACGCGTAGTGCCCAAAACCATTAATATAATTCATATATCTTCCAGCATTTCCTCTTAGACCATTGTTTCCATCATCTGGCTATTATTTAAAAATGAATTGAATGAAATTAATTGAAAAAATGAAAAGAATGAAAAAAGTTAAAAACGAATTTTCCTCGGGAAAATTCGTTGCTTTTATGCCTTCGCCCCTGTATAAGACTACCCTGAAGGCGATAAGCAACGCGCTCTTCAATAGTTTGGTTACAATGGAGTTTTTAACCAGAGAATAATTCATCATTCACGTATGCCAGGAAAACTTCTCTTCATGTATCAAAGGCATTAAACACTACTCCCCTTAAATTATAAATTAAAATTGTTCACTGATGGCTATAATCATGCACGCTTTCCTCGGAGTCGTTGACTCCGTTTATTTCTCATCAACGTGATTCTCCAAAATCTTTTTCTGAACAAGACGGGCAGCCTCAAGAAGCTCCTGAATTCAAAGAGGTTATTTTTTCACAAGAGGATTTTGATGGCTGTAAAAATATCTGCATGCGTTCGAAGAAGGAAAGAATATCCGCTGCAAAAAATAGTGAGGCAGAACTACGATATCGGATTCAACGAACTGATAGCTATATTTGAAGGGTAGTGACCCGGAAATTTTAATGAGTTATTAATAGCTTTTTTTTATTAACACCCTCTTCGGGTACGCGCCCTCATCCTGCGGGAAATATTGCTATCCTAAGTCTCACGACACAGGAAATATAATGATGAAGAGATACAAACCACCAGCACATCCGATTATTCCTAATGTGAAACACGTTTCTGCCCAAATGCTTAATATGCTGCCCATTAATATATTTCCTGCTCGCTCACTTAAAAAAAATCGAAGCAGCTAATGCCAACTAAAGATCTATACGCCACGCATACAAAGGAGCGAAATACGTAAGCCTTGTGACGCTCCTTCATTCAAAGGCTTTAATGATTTCTTTTTTTTCACGACGAGAGTTTCGGTGGTTGTAAAAAGATACACCCCGTATTAAAAAAAAATAACTATCGAATGATCCGTTGAATAACTCACAGCGCCGACGGGAAAGAGCCGAGAACACGCCAAAGGCGTCTCTCTTGACTCTCAAATTCGGTTCTAGATTAAATCAGTTGCCTCGTATCCCACTCTTCAACATCACTCTCATACCGTAGCCCCATCGCCACTTCCTCTGAACTCACTGCTTTAGTGAAACCGTCGCGTCGGCTTCTGCGCAGATGAGTTTGTGAAGAGTAAAGAATGGATGACACGGCAGGAAAGGGGTAAAAATTCGCTCACAATTTTGCAGAAATAGACTTCAAAGTATATACATCTGGCCTTACGCTTATTTTAAAAACCGGTGGAACACAAAAAAATGCTAAAAAGATGGTGTATTACGTCAATGTTAGAAGAGAAATACGATAGTCTACGCACTCAATGGGACAGATTACAAACAAAAGCGTAATTAGGAAGAGTTCCTAGAAAGGAAAATTCTTTGTACAACTACATAACCTATTACAATATTTAAAACACTACTTCTGAATGAATGCGGGAGTGTAAAGACAGAAACAACCGAGGTAAAGAGTAAATCGGCGTTATAAAAAATACGAGATAGCGAAAAGAACAAATCGTATACACTGGGTGAATAAGTTTCTGGGGAAAAATGATATTTCCCTGGTAGTACTTGAAATAAATACGCATGAGACGACGGGATAAGGGTGTACAAAAAGCTAGATCTTAGAGAAAAAACTCACTTATCTAAGAAATCTCTGAAAATATGCTACTACGCAGCACAGGATAACTACTAGGATAGAAAAAAATCTCCTTGAGAAATCATGGTGATCTAGGAGGCAAACTTGATAAATCGTCCCTCGCATAAGAGATTGAGACGTAAAAGATGGAGGGGAAATGAATAGAGATGCTGCACGGCTGCACGACACAGCCCGTTTACTAAAGAGATGGCGAGCGAGCAATAGCGACGATGGCACTGAAATGGACGGGGTTACGGGCGTTATTAGCCATTATGGCTTGGATCAGACGCCTTGACATAGCGACTCAAGCGCGGAAACTTAAATGACATGACACAAAAAAATTCAATTCACCACCGAGTGCACGGTCTTACTAAGCACATGGCATTATTGCACCAGAGAAAACTGCAGAAATATCGCCGAATGATATATAATTTTATCTTGAATGTTTAAACGAAATTAATCAATGAAAAAGAAATGTCCGAGAATTACGAGAATATTTAAAAGAAAGGAAATTTAAAAATATAACGCAGCAAAATTAAAAAAATCCAGTCATGCAGTGTTCTGATTTCTTTCATTGGTTGAGGAGTTAGAATTTAGTAAAAGCATAAAAGACCCCGAACTCAAAAGCTTATTTAATGACTATATAAAAATTATATTGACAATTCTTATCACTGAACTATTAGCTAACCAATAATGATGCCAGCCTTAAAATAGAGTGCCATAATTAGCATCAATGAGACAACTCATTGGATTAAGCAATTATAATATAAAAATTCGTGGAGCGCAGGAAACTGAAGAATCTTTACCGAAGATGTTCATACGAGTGAGAATGAAGAAAAATAAGAAAGAAAACTAACTTTAGGAAGGATAAATACGAAGAAAACTGAAAACAGAGAAATCGGCGGCCTCTATGGCAGCGGGGATAAGTCCTCGCATACCACACCAAAGGTCGCCGGTTCGGGTCCCGCCTGGAAAGATTTCCCCTTCCTGAACATGGGTGTGTGTCATCGTCTGCTAATGATTGTTTAAACTCCCCTTGTAACTACCGCATTGTACTGTTTTCGCGGGTAATTGAGTTAATTTTTTTTTAATAGTAAAAAAAAATAAATGATGATGATGATATTTGGAAGAGGCGACGGACAGCTGAGGTCATTTGTGCCATGAGGGTAGGGTATGGAAGGAAGGGTGGAGAGAAACCCGGCGTCGGCATTAGCCTACTCTTAACGAAAGGCGCCAAGGGGACCACGGCTTAGCGTCCCATCCGACGGACGGAGTGTTACGCTTGAAATGTCCTCCACACAACATTCAAGCAGGGATCGGGCAGTCTCTGAAAATTTTCTGCCACTGCCGGGATTTGAACCCGAGCCCGCCGGGTGGGAAGCCAACACTCTAGCCACCACACCAACCCGATCCCACAAAAAAAAAAGAATGAGGTTAAAAACGGCAAAGAATTCAATTGCATAAATTTCAAGATTCTAGTATTCTTCCTTAAATCTAAAAATATGAGTAAGGATCGAGGATCTGGTGTTTCTGAGTATTGGGGAAGGAGAAAGAGAATACAAACATCAAAACACCTGGTGGATGGATGTAGAAGGCGGTATGACACGGCAGAAAAACGCGGTAGCACGGGAAGAATCTGGTGGCAACAAGGCTGAGTGGACTCATCTGCATATACAAACTACCCTCCGTGCAAGCGTCAGAAGGTCGCGAAATGTGACTGAGGATGCGAAGTATGTACCCATAAAACGTGCGTGGAAAATCACAGAGAAGGAGCAAATGGAGGGCACCTAGAATTTGTGAGAATCAACCTCCCGATATGATTTATGGAGGATAAGAGAGAACAGTTTGAGAATGACAATACAAGTTTATGCAACTTAATTTTTACCCAAATATTGAGGTAGTTACATGTAAAACCAATGTTTTGAATTTCCAAAATCAACTCACAAAATCAGACTGATCAAAACCCAAACTTATGAAAACGATGAATACCAATGAGCGCAGGCATCTCAAACATGGGAATCGTTTTTCTGTTCCACAGACGGACTGTGACAGTAAGATAGAATTATCTATGTCAAGCCAAAATTCGCTTGATCCTATTGTTTCAAACTTCATAATGCCATTTTTTTATTTTTATGAACAATTATTTGCACTATTCATGACTAAAGTGAGAATTGTGCACAATGGCACGTATGTTAATTAAAGGTAATGAATATGGACCCCTATTGGCGATATAATGAAGCCATGGGATAAAATATCAGCAAAAATTTGAATTAAAATACCTAAAATGGAATTAATTCTTTAAAACGCCTAAGGAGACAAGTGAATTTCATGAATGCACCCTAACCCCCCCCCCCCCTCGCTGCGCCACTGTTCCGTTTAGCATGGTTCCAAATAGGAATGGCGAACGGGAAAAAAAAAAAAAAACAAAACGGAATGAAGCTCTCTTCCCGTCCCTGGTGCGAAGCGCGGCCGTTGGTAAGCGTGGCAGAGAGTTTGAGGCGGCGACGTGGGCGAAATGAAAGAAAGACCTAGAGGAGGAGAGGGCATGGCTGCGACGCAGGCGGGAGGCCGTTTTGCGGGCGATGGGTTGCTTTCGGAGCGCGGAAGATGATAGCCGAGTTTAAAGCACTTAGCCCGAGGAGAGGAACAGCTCGGAGGAGAATGAGGAAAGAATGGAGGAGGGGTAGCAACGTCAGAAAGGGCGCCCGGAATGGAGAGGGGCCGAAAAAAAAAATAAAAAAATATACATGGGAAGGGACAAACGAATAAAAAAAGCACTTTTCGCGAATGCGAGTGAGATAAACAATGTAGAGCGTATAAAATACGGTCGCGATGATATAATGGAGCAGAATTACGCGACTCTGGAAAAAAAATCAAGATGAATGCGAAAATAATTGGCTGGAAATGAGCACGGAAATAATTAATAGAAAATTATGGCCGACAAAAATATATTTTTTCCCCCCCTCGGATAAGGATGTGCAGCGGAAAAGAGTGCCGCCTCGTGAGAAGACACGACACCGACGCGAAATTATTCGAAAAACGAAAACGCCGAAAGAACACATTATCCGACGACGACGTCACATCGAAACCTATAATTAATCATTCAACTCTTTTACGTCAGGAGAAAACATCGTGATAAACTCCCTTCCTGGTTCGCTCGTAAATATTCTTATGAACTTTCTCCCCCTCCTCCCCCCTTCCCATCAACTAGCCCGCGAGGAAGGAAAAAAAATAACAACGATATAATGTGAAAGAATATATAGCTCCCGCCTACCCACTAAAACACAGTATTAAGGGCCCCATTATTTACATATCTCAACACCAATCAAACCCCATTCCGGCAGCATTCTTTCGGAGTAGGGGGAGGGAGAATAGGGACATGGGTTTCGGCTTGAGAGGAGGGGAGGCAGAGAAGAACATGGGTTGGAAATGACGGCTAGATAGAGCACTCCTCGAGCGATGGGATGGGTGAGAAGGAAGGGTATAGATTCAAAAGGGAGAGAACGGTGGATAATAAGAAGAGACAGCCGTTCGGTTCGAGCGTGGGAAGAGATAAGGGACAGGAGAAGAGTGAAGGGCAAAAGAGAATAATAATCTTGTCCTCAGGGAGAGATCACCTCAAGGAGGGAGTCATCATAATATGGTGGCTCAACTTTTTGGCTTCTCATCCCGAGGGCTCGGTTCAAATATAGGCAAATGAAACACTATGCTTTAAACCCTGTCCAACCCAAAGCTGCTTCTGAGAGAAATTAAATTTCAATGAAAATTTTCTAATCAATCACAATCACTACGGCAGCTACATATTTCGCCATTAAACTTTACAGCACAAAATAACGCGTAGTCTAAATCTTTCCTGAATACAGCTGAAAATGTATACATTTTTGATGCTACTCATAAGCTGCATCGGGTAATAATGGGTAAATGAGTGCCTTTGCGTAGTGATATAAAATATCAGGGTATACATAACTCGGCGTAGATGCATGAAGCTCACCAAATAAGAGGCTTATATAAAAAAGTTATAGGCAGGAATGGATTAGTGCACTTAATGTTAATATAGGAAATGAAGGTACTGCATTTTCATGTAAAAATCATTTGATTAAAGAGCAAGGCTAAGTCAGACAGCAGCAACTTAGGTGCATATTGATTGTTCATAGAATAAATATTTTTATACGGCACCGGAGTAGATTTTTCTGCCGTCCTAGTGAATAATTACCTCCAAGTGACGCTATGAACAGTTTCCTTAAGTGGGAAATTAAATTCCGTAAAATACATGACTTTTTAATCTCTCACAAAGTATAAGCATCCCATTTTTTTCCTCGCGTGTGTTTACATCCCCCACGCTACTTCAAGTACGTAACTCCGGGCGACGGATGGGACGTACAGCGTTGGCTCTTTTGGCATTTTTCGCTATATTTCGGTATTAAGTCTGTCTCCACACTTACTTTCCTAAATAGAAAATGACCCTACCTGCTACTAACTGGAAAAAAATACAAATAAACGCGGCGTGAAGAACTAAAAAGCCTTTCAATGAAATTTCCAACTTTCTCGGTGACTTTTTTTCCTGCTCACAGATAGGAATCAACGTCACATTGTGGTAATCTTCAAAATCTCGACATCATAAGACTACTCACCTCGATTATGATCCTAGTTTTCCAAACAAATTTTCAATTCGTAAGAAACCAACACGGCCTCAGATTCGTGATCAGAAAATTACATAATATACTACCCCAGAGTGATACCAGTTAGAAAGGATATAGGGAAGCAAAAAGAGCTGTACAAGCTGAGAGAAAGATAATGGGAACGGACAAGGCGTGGGAAGCAGATAAGAAGGAAGAGGTAATAGAGAAGGAATGAAGAAGAAAGATCTTGTCATAACAAAATGATCTTGACACAACATAAAAAATCCTATAAAAATAACAGTCATTAGCAACCCTGATGTCACCGATTTAACTATCCCTATTCATCGAAACTCTACCATCGTTAAGTCTTTCGCAGTTTTAAGTGCCACGAATTTCTTTGGCATAAATAAAAAACTGTAGTACCTTGACGAATTTTATGAAGAGATTATTTTATCAAATGATATTGGAAGAAAAACCAAAGTGATCCATTGTTTTTTTTTTTGATATTCATAGTTCCAACAATATTTTGCTTACCAAATTTTCCTAAGTCATCGCAATATTTTTTTACTGGAGCTCATACGCTAATACTCACCTACTGTATGTTCTGAGTGGTCCAAGGGACCAAAGATAATAATGTACACAGAAAAGAGCTTACGGACGCCACACATTTAGCGACAGTTTTCCATTCACGGAGGGCGGATATTTTTTCGCATTATGATCGAACCTCGAATCGTAAACCTGTTTGGGCATACCTACCTTTCCTCATATTCGGACACAATTGCCAGAGTTTTTTTTTCCTCAATTCCCTAAATTACAATGCTTTCTCCCAACAATCGACCTCAAGAATGAATGCGGGAAATAGGAAAGCGAAATTAGTCAACACAGCAAAAAAAGGTACACAGAAGAAAAGTAAATGAAAAATATCTTAGGAAAGGTTAACTGATGCATTAAGTGCATAGGCAGCCGCTGACTTTTGCTACCCCTCAGTGAGCCAAAAGGCACCTTTATCCGACGGTGTGTATCTTTTTCTATTTCTTATACTCGTGCATTATTCGGACCCCTCTCCCCACGATGTTTAGCTTTTCTTGATTACTTTTCCTTGTCTCAAAAATATAAGAGTAACCTACCAATTTTTACGCCTTCCCTCTAACCTAAGAATACCTCTCACTTAAGGACACATTCTCCTGGACCATTACTGTTCTTAATTAATTGCAATGTTACCTGTAAGATGAGTGAGTGTCCGCATGCAACAGGGACAATCCTAATACAAAAATAATTCCTTTCGCAGGGAAATTTTAAACCTTATCTTTGCGAGAGGTGTTCGTAAACAGAGGTTTTATTTCTTTTTTCTCACGTTAATTCAAAATGAGATAACGCAGAAGGGGAAGGAAATAAGAATGGGCTAAGATGGGAAGAGAGGAGAGGAGGAGAGGCAGGGAGAGGAGAAGTGAAGTGGATATTTAGATACAAACTAGCAGGATCATATCCCTTGATGAATTATTTATGAGTCCCCGAACTCCTCTCCTCCACGCTCCCTAAAAACCAGCCCACACCTCCCTCGTTCGGGTCCCTCCTCCATTCCCTTCACAACGATCATCCCAACCTACGGTCCTTGCTCTCACCCTCACTCTAAGGAGGAAAAAACTCAAACCTCAGCCACCAAGCCTATCTTCTTCTCCCTCTCTTCCTTGCCTCCCTGTCACAAAACCCGAATAGAAACGAAATATATAAAATAAAAAAATAATAATAAAAATTAAATAAATAAATAAATTCTATAATAAATAATCTCGAGAAAAGTGCACTACGCAATAATGTATGTATATAACCGATCGAAAAGAACGGACAAAATTGACTAAGACAAACACAGAAACAAATACAAAAGAGACAATCACATGTATATAATTTACGAAAAATAAAATCAATAGTTATAATGAAGAAAATATAAAATTTATACCCAATTATTAGTTTTAGGTTTCTATTCACGCAAACGCAACGCTACCACCACAACACAAACACTTGCGCACAATGCTAGTCAACTGGCTGGTTGGTGAACATGGTTCACCGGTACAGCTACAACAATGATGATGAAACGGAGTGGGAGAGAGAGGAACACACACACGCGTTTAAGGACAAAACTCACAAAAAATGAGCGGTCGGATGAATAAATGGGGAGGGGTAATATGGCTCCGACTCCAGAGCAAGCAGTTCGCTCGAGAAGGGAGAGTGTGGGCTTATTATTATTTTTTTCTCACTAGAGCAGAGACGAGGGGCGGATTCAGATAAACGCGGTGGAGAGCAGAGGTTGGATTATTCTACTTTTTAATGAGACGTTTATGTGGAGCCGAGTCGTTCCCGATGTTCGAGAGCGTCTATCATGATTTTTTAAAATGGTTTTTGGCGGAAATAAAATATTGCGCCATCGTATAATACGAGGTAGGAATCCACGTTTTGCCGAAATGAACCCAGTGACAGACTGACTATATGCAAAAACTTGTGATGTCTTAGCAAGTAGCAATTACTCATTAACCCTTTGAATGCCTACCCATTTTCTAGGTACTATGCTAAAAGTTTCGAGGCATTTTTGCTGATTTTGCAGAAGGTTAGAAAAACATTAGGTCTCAAAAAGAACTTAAGGCATATATTAAAAAACTTTAGGAAATCCTTATCATATGTGATTTCCTTTTTGATGTATTATTTGACGAGTTTTTTATTATATGAGTTAATTTTCATCATTTAGAAATAGTTAATGCTAAAACAAAATGAGTGTAGACTATTGAATGATTGGTGAACTACAGGCGCGCCGACTTACAAAAAATATTGGGGGGGCCCTAACCGGGGATCTTGCCCTGGGAAATTTTATAAGTAGTGAGTTTTAAGTTTTTTTAAGCATTTTAGAAGAGTCATATGATCAACATTAGAACACTGATAACTCGCATCTCGATATCTGAACACTCCGGGGAAAATCGACAAGCCTGACACATTATTTCCTCACACCCATAACGAATTTTTGAGGGGGCTCGGGACCCTTCAGGCCCCATGGAGTCGGCGCCACTGCATAATATAACTTAATTAATTTCTTGAATTATTGGGGGGGCTCCGCCCCCCCAAACGAATTATTGAGGGGGCTCGAGCCCCCTCAGGCCCCATGGAGTCGGCGCCTATGGACTGAACTAACAGCATCTAAAAGTGACAACGCTGGAGTGACGCTATCCTGCTCCTGTCATTATTCGCGAGAGATAGGAGGAAAACGATAGTGCTCCTCACCACTCTAAAGCTTAAGTATCGTTCAGGCCAAAATACCTTTATTCTCACCAAAAACGCAAATAGTACTTTCACCAAATTGATTTTTATAAGTTGGATTAAATCATCAATCATTACTTCGGGAATACGCACTACTCAACCAGAAAGGCACCAATTATTTATATTCATGCATTGCACATCAGCAGAACAATAAATGGTGAATAGAAGCTAACCTGGAAAGGTAAAATTGCAATTTCTAAGAGATGAGCTTTGGGTATTCGCAGTAAAAAAAGGGAGAGGTATAAAACCCAAGTGGTCCATATTTTCCCGTAATCAAATATAAATTTGAAAAGGGACACAGAATACTTGCATGCTAGAATAAACTGCAGTAAAAACAATTGAAATGTGAGATGTAAAGTAATAAATTTTAGGCGTAAATGTACAGGTCAAACACAATTAATATTTCTAATTCAAATATATATTACTATAAATACATGAAAGAGCAATATGGCAGGGCTAAACACTGCAGTTAGAGATCATTTGTTAATTCATTGTAAAGAATGGACGCATGAAAGAAAAACAAGAAGGGTATGTTGAATCTCCTTCGCAATCAGAAGCTAACCTGAAAAAGTACAATTGAAATTTCTACGTGATGAGGCTTAGGAACTCTGAGCAGAAAAAGTGAGAGATATATAACCCGAGTCAGAACAAAAACTTTCCATTGCCCCACTTCTGCCTATCACACAATTCGGACCATCATAAAGAGCGATCCCAGAACTCGGGAACTTTTTATGCTGTTTATAGGAACTAATAAAATAATCGACTACTCATCGCTCGGAGTTCGATAAATTTGAATATCCCCCCATAACCGAGGCGAGTATCAAACTCAAAGAGGACAACGACCCTCGTGGGCTTCGCGAAGCGTTAAAAATATGTATAAAAAATTAATGATACACTCACACGACCGAGGGAGGATACTTTTAACGGCTTCGCTATTGAATGAAAGTCTTGTTCTTCGTTTTTAAGAGTCAATCGTTTCCTCTCCGCTAATCGATTGGCAAGAGATTTTTGGACCTCGCCGCCGTCGTAAAAATAAAGGAATACACTCCCCTGACCATGATGGCTTTGAACGTGGGCGTGAGACACTCAGTAAGAATTTTCCCTCTCTCTCTTTCTTCGCGGGATAGCAAAAACAATAAAAAAGAAACTATTGCTGCGCCTACGCGTGGGTGAAGAGGGAAACTGGCTTGATAAGTCCCGAGAGCTGGCTTGAGATCTGCACGTGTCATGTCTTGAACCGTCAAGCGAGCAGCCGCGCCTAACCTTCGACCATATCATCGATTCCGCCCATCATATTCCCGACATCGACTTTTGCTAAAAAGCTCTCCATTGACTGCATACAAAAAAAAGAAAGAATGCCATCCTGACAGCAATCGATGGGGTCATGCGGTATAAAGCAGCGCCTCGAATTTATTTTTCTCCTCCGAAAGAAATTCGTGAAGGGATTGGGGAATGTCTTCAAACCACCATGAGAGGGAGGGGAAGAGATTCAATCAGCAAATTAAGAACCAATCCACTCGCCTCTCAGCTGTCCGGTGACAATAGATGAAAGATATATCGGTAACGTATCCTTTATTAGGATGTAATGGCCGGTGCAGAGTGTTTCCTGCCATGATACAAGCCAAAAGATTCTGTAGTTGATGTGAGATTGATAATGAAGTGGAATTAAGTTGACAAAAAAATCATTCTCCTCACAGGCAAAAGCCGTAGATACATAAAAATGATAATGTCATTCATTATTACCTTTACTTTGAGTAGCTGAAACATTTGGTTACGTATCACACATAGACTCACACACAGGGTAGTTGATAGGAATAATTAAACTACTGACTGAACTACTAATCAATCAATGACTGATAGGAGAAATAAATTCATTGTAATATTCTACACATATCTATTAACCGAACCGGTTTCGTCACTGCCTTCTTCATTATCAAGGCTAAATGCTGCAACTATTGTTTGGAAATTTCATAGTGCAAAGAGTAGGCCCTTTTCAACATTTGACTCGGTCATAAAATGAAAATTTTGCTAGAAAAAGTAAGGCGAGCTCTTTGGCCTCAAAAGTAAAACAGAAAATCGTCTCCAATGGCCGTAACGTTAAAAAATCAATCATCCCTCAAGCATTTACTTTACCTCCATTGCAGACGATTTTCTGTTTCAAATATGTTTTTATTTTCTCAGGTATTAATTTTTTCCTTTGCCTCAAAAAGGTTTTTACAGGCTATTCTTTGTATCTTCCTTGTAGTGGAAGATCATAACTTAAAATCCTACATGAAGCAAGTTATACATAGTCACGTGCAGTCAAGTTGTACATAGTCACGCGCATGAGCAAAAAATGTTGAAATTCGCCAAGACAAAATAGCAAAATATTTTTAATGGCGAAAATAAATATTTCACGAAATATTTTTGCCGGCGTATCACAGCGTAAGTTTAAAACGTGATATGCCGCGAAAATAAAGAAAAACCCCATAAAACCGCAAGTGCCAGGATCAAAACTAAGGGTGGGCAAGCCATAGTTGTTAAGTTATAGGCAAGATTTAAGCATGGAAAAGGTGAATGAAACCAACATTTTAAGGAAACTTTAACAGTTCATTATTAGTTTTTAAAATTATTTACTTGAAAAATATTATTTTCCTTAAAGACATTTGCGATGTTTTGCTTCTAGGGCGGGAGGCACACCCCTGTGAGTACCCCTCGCTAGGTACACCCATGTAAGACCGGTTGTGCGGTAGTGATGGGTCGTCTTAATCGCTTTCGGGATACATGGCGGTCAACAGTAAAACGCAGAATACTCTCCGGTTAGCGTCACGCGCTAAAACAGTTCAGATGGATATGGGTTCTACTGTGAGGAGGTTTGGGGGGGAGAAACGAGGTGACTCAACCCACCCACTATCCCTCAACATGGCTTCTCCACTCCCGAAGGGGTCAAGTAAATGCCTTTCGGGCCGATCCCCGATGGGCAGCTGGCGAAACACTTCTCTCGTCATACCCCGCAGCCTGGACGACACGAGCACATGTGGCGGAGGAGACGGCCAAAGC
Organism: Ischnura elegans; assembly: GCF_921293095.1. Taxonomy (NCBI): domain Eukaryota; kingdom Metazoa; phylum Arthropoda; class Insecta; order Odonata; family Coenagrionidae; genus Ischnura; species Ischnura elegans. The sequence goes on from NC_060248.1 coordinate 56,425,631, forward strand.
GGAGCTCTCAGAGGGAGGAAGGCGTTTGAGGAATGGGAGGGGCGAAAGAAAGGGGACGGGTGACAGCACACATGAGCAGAGATGGGAAGAGCATGGCAGAAGATACGCACACGCGGCTGCTTGCGAAATACAAGGATGCTTAAGGGGGTGCCTCGCCCCCGCTACATCAGTCATATTTCGTGACTTGTTACTTTTTTGAAAGTGAAGGTATCGCCTTAAAATTTTAAGGATACATTAAGTGGACCCTAATCAAGACTTCCCTTCATAAAAAAGATTTCAAAATTTAGCCCAAATAAAATGTTACACCTGAGATACACATTGAGATGGTAAAGGATTGTAAAGTACCTAATTTATTTTCCTCGAATGTTACAAGATGATAGCGTTAAGTTTTAATCACGTCATACGTCAACAAAAAATACCAGTCAAACGGAAATGATGAGTCCTCTTGAGGAATCAGTCCCGCGACTACGCAATTCAAAACACTTTTTCGTAAGTTTTGCCGATATTTCGCCTAAAGTTTTACATCTGATAAAACACTGAAATTATTTCAAATTTGAGACAGTGGCATATGATGAAAAGAACTGCAAAACATGCCTAAAAGATGATTGCGTTTGGAGTTGAGGGAATGAAAGCTGTTTCCACAGGATGTTTCATTCTTTCCGTCAATAGTTTCCTTACAGAGTAACATTAATAATAATAATAAAAACAATTTCGTTAATATTTTTGTGGGCACTGAGACCCATGAGAAAATAAATGTACAGCTTTTTACATTTTCAGCATTGGTATATAAATAGAACAAAAGAAGTAAATAAATAGAATTACAGACAAATGCAACCAGTGGAGATCACGCAGTGCAAAACATTGTCTTGGTTATTGCAGTAACATCATCGAGATGACACCTTGATAATGATACTCTGTAACGAAACCAAAGGTCGGAAAGAATAATACCTCACGTGGAAACAACAAAGTTTCAATTAAAAAAAATTTAGGTTTTCCCGGCGTATAGATTGATGAAAAATTTCTCGGGATTCCCACCGAGTGTGGTATCAGGTTAATTCTCCCAACGTTTCAATGGCTGAGTCTGCCATCCTCTTCAGGGGTTTTCTCTTAATGGTACTTTTTTACGGTATTTATTTATTTATAATATATTACACATAATGTATTATATTATAAATAAATATAGTAAACCTCTGAAGACGATGGCAGACTCAGCCATTGAAACGCTTGGAGAATTAACCCAATACCACACCCGGTGGGAATCCCGAGAAACTTTTCATCAAAGTTTCAATTCCTTCAACTCATACGATATAAGGATTTCTACCAAGTCACGCGCGATGCTATTTATTACTCACATTACTGATTGCGTTATTTTCAAACGACGCGACACGAAAAAAAATATCGTTCTGCGGGAGGGGCGCGGAGAGAGAGAAAACGGAGAGGAGAGAAAGAGGAGATGACGAGGCAGAGGCGGATGGAAGGGGTGTGGAAGGCGATGCTGCGTGCATTAATCGCCTTCGCCTGGAGTAGGAGGGGGAGATGCCACGGAATAGAATCGCAAGCGGGCAAGGCTTGACACGCGAGAACACTTGTCGATTCCATACCGTGCCCCCCCCCCCTCTGCCCCTGGCAGCAAAACCATTTGCCACGTACCGCCCCGTCCATCTCCCCCCCCCCCCCCAACGCCTCCTCCCATTACACTCTTCCCCCTCCCCCTCTCTGCCTTCACTCCCTTGGGCGCGCGTGGGAGATGTACACTATACGGGGAGGAGAGAGCGAGCTGTAAGGAGGAGGTCTAAGCATGAATGTGGGTGGGTTAGAGGAGTTAGAACCAATTCGACCGGGTGGAGCACACGATTATCTCAGTAGTGTAGCTACAGTGGGCCAGCCAGGGTGATATCGAAAGGGCATTACAGTGCATTTGGTAAAACCCTAACGTACTGAAACGAATACAATATAAGACTGATTAATCCTTTTTAACCCAGTACTGCTCTGATCACACATGATGGCATATAAATGAAAAATATGTGTACTGTGATTAAAAGTTCAGCTGTGTAAATATTCTCAGCGGTAGGAAAGGTAAATATGAATTCTTGGTCATTTTAAAACGCAAAATGAAATGGTCAAATATAGAGCTGCAGTGATAATTGTGATTGGGCAGAAAATGTACACATATTCTATATGACAAATCTTCAAGTTTGATATTAACAGAAATAATGCTGGGTTGTAATGGGTAAATAGAAAAAATTAGCAGTAAATTGAAATTAAGGAGTTAACACAAAATCATTTCCATAAATTTGGGGCGTTAAGAGTGAAAATTCACGCGTAGGTACTTGACGCTCTCTATTATTCTTCTGCAAAACTAACACCAAACTGCAGCGCACAAGTTGAGTTGTTTCATGGCCGTATCGATGTCTTTTTCGCTGTTTATTTCTCAATATCATATTATATCCATGTTACTTTTCATCCCTAGATGCTTTCTTCCATGATTCACGGATACAGCTTACAAAACATGGTGGAAATGCGCAAGAAAAAAATGACTACGACATTGCGCGCTCCCAAGTTTCACGTTAATTTTCCAGTTTATTCAAATGTTACAAAACTGCGCACTGATTGTCGCACTACTTTTATTTAGTACTGCGCCAATATTTCCATGAACTTTGCCATTGTCTTTTAGGCACTGGAACCTCACTCTAAGTGCTCCCTACGGATAATTTATGGCTCACATTTTCAATAACCAGGCCTTTAATGTCTGCATAAAAGAAGCAAGGAACGCAATTTGGAACGGTTCTATCTACTAAGCGAAGAAATCAATTTCAATGCAATAAAATGCATACGCGATACTGTTTATTGCTGCGTTTTATGAGATGCTGAAAAAACGTTTTTGCTTCTTGGTATTTCTACGACTTAATTTTCTTCTTCAAATAAGATATTTTTTTCTTGCCAAGTCCGGTAGATAGAATTTTACTGCGATGTATTTCCGATAAGTATCTGTATAAATACTCACGACAGAGCTAACAAAACACGGTGGAAATGCGTAAGAAAAAATGACTGCGGCACTGCGCGCTCCCGAGTATCACGCAAATTTTCCAGTTAATTCAAAGTTGACCAAACCACACAACAAAATTTTGATTAATAAATTGTTGTTGAACAATTATTTTGCTGCATAAAAATTAGGTGCATCAATAATAAATTGCATATTATAACAATGAATATCAATGTTTATAGAATTAAATATTTAAACAGTAAAACCTCTCGTAGTTTCGAAACGAATGGCTAAACTGAATACTTGTCTTAATTTCCTTGAGCTTAAAAATGTTGGTAAGTCGTACTCAGACACTTATGCCCATCAAACCCATGACGTAATTTCGAATTTTAGCAGTTCAATAATTGTATCATGGGCAAAAGCCAACTGTCCCTTCATTATTTTTAATCTGAGGGCAAACTCCACTTCATAGTATGGCCTAAAATAAAAACTTACTTTCCATCCATTTTGTAGGAAACAAACCGAATAGTAATCTAATAATACCATGCATGAATGCATAGATTCACTCTTAAAATAACAAAAAAAAGGTCAAAATAATTTTCCTTGAGTATATCGCGGTTACAGTTATAACCTTGTCGAACCAATGCAGAGATTTGGAAAAGCGAATTTGCTATGGATAGAGGCGAGAGAAGTCAACAATGGGCGTGGCGAGAGAAGACCGCGTGGCAGTTTAAGTTCTGAAGGTTGTTTGAAAGGGTTCTCCGACGACCAAGGAGGAGTGGGATGAAACGTTTCCTCGAGTCAAAGGCGTTCATCGAGAGATCTGCCTCGGAGATCGAGCCACACGAGTGGCGTTTTTTGAAAAATTCAATGGCGTGCCAAAGGGAAAATTGCTTTCGAGCCAGACCACACAGACTTGGATGGGTCGCGCGCGCCTCTTACAGCGGGAAGGAGGAAGAGGAGCGGGGAAAATATCCTCCTCTCTCTCCTTTCTGTGTATATTAGTTCTCTCCGAATGCGGCGGGGCGTTATTTTCCCCACCAATCCAAATTTAGCGCATCCACTCAATTTATGCGGCGACGACCGCTGAGGAAAAATCTTTCCCACCGCTGGAGGGCCTCGTGTTTGATCGGTCCATATCGACGACGTTGTAAAGTGGGCTGGATATCATCCGTTTTCTGTTTCCTTTTATGACACCTCCACCGTCCGCGATTGGCGGCAAGTATGTTTACCGGTTTAGCGGAATCGGAAGCATGAAGTGCTCAACGCCACCCGAATCCAAGTTGACTGGATGCAGTTTATGCCTCGTTCACATTACGATTGTCCGAGCGATCGTCCTAACGATAGCTGGCCGAACTAGCCGTGTGAATGCATGTACTGACAATAGTTACCGTAGTTCCGAACGTTGCCACTTCACGATGGTTAGGCGCTGGGAGACCGGAAAAGGAAGCGACAAGAGAAAGACGAAAAGCTCGTGAAGCTCCTTTCGCTCTATTATTTTCATGGATTGGTCCAAGCAAGAAAGAAAACGGGCGGAAGAAAAATTATTCGGTAAATACCCATTGAACACAGTAATATCTTGACCCTGCATACCTCAACAGCTTTGCTAACCGTCAATTTCTCGATCACTTTAGATGTCAGCACTAGAGGGCAGCACAGGTTTTAACCATCGTCGAGTGAATGCACGATTGTTCCAACGATTACTGGAACAATCGTAATCTGAACAAGGCATTGCACCATCTCGAACAAGGGCTTCATAGAGAATACGTAAAAGGTAACGAATTGATCGATGGCATCGACCAATTTCATAATGGAGGTAAAGTTTTCAAACGGTCCTCTGTTTATATAATACAGGCGCAAGTTATGCCACTGTAAAGTTACTATGCTTTTGTGCCTTGATAATATGCTCAAGCCTTGCCTTGATAATGCTATTATGCCTCGATAATAACATAAGACGACGTAACTTATGCCGGTTTATTTTTAGATAACTCGTGGAATATCATTATTATTTTCACTTAGAACACATGATATTTAATGCCATTGAGTGCATATTTTCTCACTGTTTGCACCCATGGTCAGAAAAAGTTTGTTTGAATAAATAAGAGCAAATAACGTTTGGGTCCATAGGCTAAATCATGAAAACTACATCTGTTGAAACTACCTTAAATTTTAATTATTTTCTCACATAACGATGAAGAGATGCACGAAGTCATTTCATCGTCTGCAGAAATATATGGGTTAAAATAAAACGAATCAAATTTTAACCCAAAGATGTCAATTAAATTAAATCAAATAAACCAATTCCTTAAAAATGATAAAATGGAAGCATGAAAATAAATAAGTAGAGACAAATAATAGAAAAACAAATTGAGAAGAAAAATAAACAGCTCTAATTTCATGCATTCACTAAAAAAACGGCAGAGTTACTGAGCAAAACTACCGATTACGACAAAAAAATAGGGTAACACGAGAAGGGAATAGAGCTCCAACACTACAATTTCTCTATGTCCTTGTCTTGTAACAACATTAGTGTGTTTACAACTAGGAAGAAAAAGATTCTTTAAATACACAGGGCTACCATATTTGAAGAGATTGTACTTAAAACAAGCCATGTTATATTTTCTCTTTGATTTAAGATCAAACCAGGACAGCTTTTTAAAATAAGGGGTAATGTGTTCATCTCGCCGTAAATTAAAGATGAATCTCACGATGGAGTTCAGCAGACGTTGTTGCTTAGTATTCAACTCCTCAGTTAAGTCATTGTGCACAAGACTACAGTAGTCTAAGTGAGGGAGAATGAGTGCGGTAACTAGTTTCACAGTTACTTGTCAAATCTGCCCCCACAAGCGCCCATATTTCCTCTTCCGAAGTTTTCATCTTCGCTTTATGATTCACAGATTCTCTCTCGACACTGAATATGAATGATGACTACCATCACGACGCGATTCCTTCTATTTTTAACGCCATTAAGGGCAGGAGGAAGGGGGGAGGCCCGCCGAGAGAGGAAAAGGGCCGCATGGCAAGCTCGAGCAGTTATGAAAGACAAAAAATAACACAGACGGCTGAGTTGATTCCAGGACGATTACGTGGTTCATTCAACAAAATAATCGTATTTTACTCTTCATCATTAGATGATTACTTTAAAAAAAAGCGCCAATCATAATTATTTTAGTACTTATCGGTAGGTGTACGTGGAGTATTTCGCGAAGCACTACGACAGATTTACCGTCCAGGATTAATTGCTTAATTATTCCTTTTCCTAAAAATCTTACATTCTGGTTATTTAATTTTCACGCGCCACAGTATGTTACAGGTTAAAGTTTCATTAGTAAGTGTTCTACCTTCATATGAAGTGCAAATACAAATTTCTAATTTTAAGGCTAACGATAACATATTTCCGATTTCATTAAAAATAAAGTGGAGTGAGACTCACTTATAACGACTACGCATGTAAAGAAATTCCGCATATAACGAGGTGAGTTCCCAATCCCTGGGACTTTCCTATGATCGCTAATGTTAGCATCTCCGCATGTATAACGAGTTCGGATGATACAAAATACCCGTTATTACGAACTATTCTTTGGCCCCTTTGGGAATTATTTCCTCTTTTATAAAGAAATTACGGCCATCTTCGCTACTTAAACGTTCCTAACCTTATCATCAGTCGTTATCACGAGTGGCCATCATCACATACTTCTACTGTTGATTTTAAAATCCATCCCTTAACAGCCGTTCGATGGAATATATGGGACGATGGTTAAATTTTACAGATCTGTTGCTTAAATAAAGACGTTTACGGAATATTAGCCCCCAATCCTGTGATTTATAGGGAAAAATCCTTAATTATGCGCATAACGAAATCCCGTTTATTACGAAATAGAACGATGGTCCCTTAAATTCGTAATAAGCGAGTTATGCTATACTAACATTTCTGCTGTTAAATGTTTAATACTAGAAAAACTCAACGGAATTTTTTCTGCAAATAAATATAACTTAATACATTATGGACTAATACAGGTATTCCATTTCAAAACAAATTGTAAGGGAAAATGCTTTGTACACACAATAAAAAAGTAAAAGCTGAAACGTTTCATTTCGCAGCATTTCCGCAATCTCACTAAACATTGAAGTTCACCACTCTCAAGGTTCCTCTCGCTGAATATTCTTCGGAGAAGTGATCGTTTTTTTATGCACACCTCATTCTCAGCATCAACTTTTATTACAGTTTCCGCTCTCATTCTCCCTTTGAATGATTCCGCGATAGCATCATCGCTCACGGTTCCAAAGCCGTCTTTGCATGCTCACACACGCATTTTTCCCATTTCCTGCCTTAAATATTTCAAACCCAATTTCCTCCTACGCTATTTTACTCGAGACGCGGCAATTCCGCTACCTCCATTGCATTCTTTTGTGAACGACTAGAATGAACTCCGCTGGTGATTTCTTCAGATTCTTGAGATTGAAATAAAAATTTAACACGTTTCACGTGATTCACTTTTAGCGGTAAATGATCGGGGATGAAATGAACTTAGAATTGTAAAATATATCATGGCAGTAATCCAAAACATAAAATTCTAAAAATTCAAGCACTGCCAACTTTTTTTTAAATAGATAATGGGGTTGTGGTGGTATTTTATATATGCTTATACAATGGAGCGTAATTATTCCAATAATGCCTCAATTTAAAGCACATATTCTATTTTTTTATTCTATTATCAGTAATGCCACGGAGATAAAAAGATGCAAAAAAGGTGTTTTTCGAGGCATTGGTTGTGAAATCCGCAATAAATAATAGCTTGAGACTTATCATCACTACATAATATTTCACATTCGATCTTATCATTTTCTTTCTTCCTTTATCTCGCAAAATCCAACCTAAACTAATTTTCTTTTCATTCCAGCGTCGTTATCTAACATAACCTCTTTCCCACATTTTTCAGTCTCCTAGGATAAGTAAAAATAGCCAATACGTAAATGAGGCATTGAGATTCGAAAATGAAAAGAAGACTTCGTTGACTTTCACTGGTTTATTTCCTCGATACGACTTGTTTCGATCCATAGAGGTCATTATCAAGTGTGGATCGAAACATGTCGTACCAAGGAAATGAATCAGTGGAAGTCAACGAAGTCTTCTTTTCTTTTTTGAATGTCAACTTCCACATAGTTGAGCCTGATACCATTGAACGAATTAGGCGTTGAGATGGTGAAGCTAAGGTGTTTGGGAAGAATTATAAAATAAACCACACCAAATAATCACTCTCCTTCCCTCCCCTTGAGAACAGGTACCTTCAATATTTGTTATGTACCTTCAATATTTGTTATCCCCCTTTATATATTCCTTCTTCGCCTTTTCCCAAGCCTGTTCCGCCCATATTCCCGAAGATACTCTTCGCCGCTTATTTTCGCATATCCTCCCCAAAGCATTTTTTCCTTCCCATTCTCTCTAGTTTCTTTTTCAGAACAACATAACACGGTCATCTCTTCCCACCACTATACATTCGAGTCCATCCAACGAGCATAACATACCTCTCCTCCCCTTCCATTTGCAAAAGAAACCCTTCTTTTCTTCCATTTCATTCCTCATACCCCTCCTCTATCTAGCGGGGTTGTCTCCACTTTTCAAAAAGCTCCTCTCTTTTTTTCCCTTTCTTTTCAGGCGGGACCATTATCGCTCTTCGCCCTTAGTTTTTGTTCGCTCATTCTCTCGTTGGCGGCGAGGCCGATGGGGAGGAGAAAAGAGATAGTGAAATCTTCCTCTCGAGGAAAGAAATCCATTTTTCAGAAATTCGGATAGATGAGAAAGGGAGAAAAACAAGGTCGGCAAAGAAAGGGATACTTAGAGGAAATACGTACGAAATGCGACCAATTCAAAAGGATGAGAGAGCGAGGTCAGCAGTTGAGGACATAAGAAATCGATGCCTCGACATTGCATTTGTATCAGGCGAATGGAAAGAGCATTCCGTGAGAAAAGATGGTAAAGGGGGAATGACGGAGCTCAATACGGCTTAAAAGTCTTCACGAAATTCCATTCACTTCACGTAGGTATTCACTTAGAATAAAAACTAATAATGACATGCTACGAGTATTTTGTAAAACCAAATGCCTCGGGCTCATTTCCCTCAAAATCTCGTTCGTAATCTGTATGTAAATAGTATTCCGTGAGAAGACGTGGTAAAGAGAGAAAGACTGTGCCCAAGATGGCATAAAATTCTTCACGGAATTCTATTCACTTAACACAGATAATCACTCAGAATAAAAACTAATAATGACATTTCACGCGTATTTTGTAAAGTGAAATACCTTGCACACGACCCATTTCCTTCAAATCTCGTTCGTTAACGGTTTTTTCAAAATATTTCTCACTTCGTTATTCACCAAATCTATGTATTTTAAATCTAATAAATCAGCTCCTCACCAACTACCAATGTAGCAAAGATGAGATATAATCACAGGTTATCAGGTTCAAGAAATGAAGAAGATCAGCCCATTTACATCAATATATTATCCTACAAGGCACCGACAAAGGAGTTAGGGAGCTAGATAACCACCACCAGCACGCACAAAACAATTAAAATTTACTTTCTGGACCTACTACGCAACATGTATGCTACCTATGACACATAAGCTACTGGAAAAATCTATTTCCTACTTATAATAGCAATCCGCCTATAAAGCTAGAACATGCAAAACATGCTGATAGAAATGCTAGGAAAATTTCAGAACGATACATTAATGGATATGTTTTTTAGTAAGCTACACTACCGGTTAATTAACCTATTACTAAGTCCTTACGCTACCGTTATACTCTAATGTCGATTGCGGAAAAAACGACATTCTAAATCTATAAGTTCTACGGTCTATTCCTCTCATTTTATTTTTATGATCTGATACCTACCATCGCATAAAACCTCAAGCGAGAAGAGAAGGAAACTGGGAAACTAGGAAGCCAAAAAGAATAAAATGAAAACGTAAAACAAGAATAAAAGGAAAGTTTAAAAAGACTTGTATACGCACGAGTGCATTCATACTTACAGACGCTCCATTCAAGTTCGCCGACTGAGAGAGGGCAGGAATTCGAAACGGTGGGAAAGTAATGAGGAGGCGAGATAACTAGGAAGTAACTGCAAAGAAAAGCCGAAGAAAAAGAAACTAGGGGAGGGGACTTGCAAGGCAACATTTTCCACGTCACAATAATTTAAAAGGCCACGGTGGCTGTAGAGTACGCCTCGATCACTAAACCTAAAGAGACGATTCCTTCAAATTAATCTTTCCCGATGGAATTGATGAAACTTGATCTCCGATCAATGAGAGCGATAAATCCTAATAATTTCCTGAAGTTTATTTTCCACGAAAGAAGTTCAACTTGAATGCAACATACAATCTTAAGAAGGGAGGAAACAAGACATCACTACGTTTCCTGGCCGCTGGCGCCGCCCTGATCTATTATTTCCTCATTTTCAAATCAAATCGTTATTCTTGACTCAGTAGCTGATATCCTCCAAAGAAACAACAATCAAACGGTTATCTGACAAGTTTCCATGCATTTATAAAAAAAAACAGAAAAATAATTGCAAGCTGGAAGACAATATGAATGCGATTGGTGAGCATAGATCCATTAACCAATGTGAGATAAACACTTTCAATACGATAAATTTCATTCTTTGAAGCTTTGATTGCTCAGCATGCCATTGCATGCATACACATGGAGTAAATGAGCGCAGGTCATTGAATTGCTTGAGGAATTTATGGAATGTTGAGGAATTTATAAAATTTCGTGTATGAAAATTCCAGTCATGTAATGGGGCTGGAATGCAGCACTGAGAGAAGACATAAAATAAAATGAGATGGCGAACTAGCAATAAGAAATGTTAAGGTAGTTATACAATGCAGATTGAGTAAAATTACTATAAAATTGCTCTACAAAGATAACTCTATGGGTGTACGTAAACAAGAAATGATACCTAAGAGGTCGATTAACTAAATAGATTACAACATTTCGAGTGGGGAACTCTGGAACGGGGTCAAGAACTTGGGCAACTTCCCAAAGACCGCTGTGGATTAAGGTCACAGCCACGGGGTAACACCCAGGACGCTAATAAGGAATGGAAAAAGGGTGGCTTGCGACACGTCATGCATCTCATAAACATAGTATTCTACCGATTAAGGTAGGTTTCCATGGAGTAAGTAATTGAGAATAATTCTGGGATCCTCCCTCCTCATCAACCACTTCCATCTTAAATTCTCAATAAGGCCTACTCCCTTTCATTCTATCTAAAAATCCTATTCTTTTCCTTCCCCTCCCTCGTTTACCTAAAATTCTACCCTCTAACACCGATTTCAACATTCCAACCCCGCTAAGTACTCGCTCCATCCATACCTTCTGTCTCCTTCGCATCTCATCTAAAAGCTGCCTCTCCTCACCCACCATGTCCAACACTTCGTCGTTCCTCCTTCTCTCCGTCCATTTCAACTTCTCCATTCTTTGCCACACCCACATCTCAAATGCCTCCAGCATTTTCTCGTCCTCCTTCCTAGGCGTCCACGTTCACTAACCTTTTCTTTAAATTCTTACACAGCGAACCTCTCAGAAGCTTCTTCCTGTTCATGAACGCCTCCTTGGCTAATGCAATTCTCTTCCTAATGTCCTTACTACTGCATCCGTTTTCCCCTAACGTACAGCCTAAATAGCATGCAGATATAGAAATAGGAATTTGCAAGAAGGGGAATAAGAAACGCTACACTTTCGTCAAAAATGTCTTAAGACTGCGAAACGAAATTCCACTCAAAGTCCAAGAGGATAAATTCTCATCGTTATAAACCTTAGACACACGAATATATATACGGATAAAATCGGAAAAAAATATTTCAATTGTTCATTGATTGATAAGACCAAAATAGCCCGTATAATACCCGTCACCAGAGGGATGCATAAAGTGGTCGCCGTCTTCACCGACAGGAATGAACAAAAAGCTTGAGCATAAGATCTCCGACGCGAGATAAGATAGTGAATGACAGCCCTTGGGGGATTGGGTTGATGCGGGGGAGCGTGAGGAGAACAAACGCCACGAAACGAAAGGGGTGGAGGGATAAAAAAAAAACGCTTCACGCATGTGAAATTTAAAGACACTCGGGCATGGCCACTAAAAATGAAACGAAGCTCGAGATAGAGGACCGAAGAGGAAAGAACAACAGTGGATAGGGAATGGAGGGAATATTAAGTCACTGGGCGTTAACGTTTGTACTGGTTCATCTACATCAGCGATCCCAACCCTTTTTTCCTTCCGCACCCCTCTATATGTGTATATTACACACCCAAAAATGTAACGCGCACACTTTATTACGTAATTTCACGGGACACTTTTAGTTATAAATAATTGCATAAATTGAAACTTTGTTAATTGAATAAATTGAAGCCCTAGACAGCATGCATAGATACATATCCTGGCTAAGAGGTACATTGTTCCTGGTGTCCGTCAATACAATTTTCGGCGTACTCCCGACTGGTTTGTCATGTACTGTCAAGGGGTACGAGACGAACCAGTCGGGCCCATACCGCCGTTTGGGAACCGCTGATCAACATCGGAAGGCACCATTCAAGCCACCACCAGGATGCGTGGCACGTGGTGATCCAGGCATCAGAACTCATCCTAGCCCTCATCAGAAACGCACTCGTTCGCCGGACTCAAGCCAAACAGACAGGACATGACAACGACATGCGGTCAGACCAGAAAATAGGAGAGTGCTTAGGACACCAGCACGCAACCATGCAAATAAAACTATTAGACATTAATAGAAAACGAAAATTCAGCGTAGAAAGTAATTCATGCATGAGTTACGACATGCCAAGAAATGCATGAAAATAAATAGTATTAACAATTACAGTAAGGTACTAACAATAACTTCACAGGCTATTTACCTAGTCCGAGTCAAGATATCCTAGAAATAAACTATCGCAGGAATCATTGCCCCTTATTGTATGCGGAAAAAAAACTTAAATCTATCGTTTCTGCAATCTATCTCCCCAATTTTTCTTCATGAATTATGGTTTCTATTATAATAATAAGGCTCTCTGAAAATATCTTGAACATTAAGCAAAAAGTATTCTGCTTGAAATTTCCGCGAAAGTTGTAATCTAAATTTTCGTCTTCGACCGGTTCGATATTTCCTTTGCTTAGGTTTAAATAAATAGTTCTAGCCAACAGAAAAAAATTGCATGCAATTCACGTTACAACATGCGTGCACTGATTAGATACTTTAATTCGGTTGGTCCGCTTGACACCAAAAGGCTCAAGTCGAGTACCTAAAGCAAATTAAAAAAATTTTCGGCTTGCGTGCATACACCAAAGATTAAAATGACACAATCCAACGTCACGTGATGGCCCTGACTGACTTACCACGACGTTTTTTATCATGTTGTTTATTCTAAGAACCCTTGTTAATCAACGGTATCGCTATACTGAGGCGTGAGTGTAGCTGAAGCGAAAAATGACCAACTACTGATTCTCACACTCAAGTTATATTAATAAAAGGGACTTCTCGCAGTTTACGCCGTTGACATACAAAATATCGTGTTTAAAAGCAAAAAAATAAATTTATCTGACATTATTTACAAAACTTTACTATTAAAATATTCGAAGCTTCAATCAAAATAAGAGTATTTGTGCATCTTAAAGCTGAAAGCACATTACCAGCTAAGGACATATGTAGTTATTGATTTCTGAAGCGTAACCGTTGCCATTGATTCGATACTGTATCGGAACTCAAAATGAAATAGGTGAATTCCCAAGTGCTCTATAGCTAATTACCAACTAAAAGTTCAACATGTCTCATTAATTCCCGCACGCAACATTCCAGCTAGGAAATGGATATCACACTGAGAGAAAAACTGGCAGCAATTAATCTCCGAGCGTTAATCCAGATTGTCGGAGAATAAGATTAATTTACGAGTAATTTAACTCCACGAGGAAATCAGATATTAGGTGACACGTAAGAATTAAATGCGAGAGCTTTACCTATAAAATGATATGTTACGCCGACCAGCGGGAGGTTTTCCCACGAGTGGCGTGGGAGGACAATGAAATTAGCGGATTCTTCTTCTTTTTTTTTAACCAAAAGGAAACACGTGGAGCGTGCCTCATAAGTCATCAACACAGTAATGAGTTGCCCCGCAAAGGCCTCATTAACCTGCCGGCGGTCAATAAACTCTACCAAAAGAAGAAAATTCGAAGTACGCAAACACAGAAAAAAGAGGAGGCCGGAAAAATCACAAATACGCTCGCGATGCTTCGACTGTCAAGCTGTCTTTCCCTGAATTTTAAGTTGTCTGTGAGGATACATAATGACGGCGTTCATTCACACAACCTCTCATGGGCAAAAATAATGTTAGCGACGAGATGAAAGAAAAAAATGGATAGGAAACGTGATAAAACCATGAGGAAGTGGAAAACAGTGATTGGAAAGGTCTGAGCAGAAATTTATTGCACTGAAACGAGATTTTAGATCACGAAAAAAATTTTAATTGGTGATTATTAAGAGATGTTTCCCTGAGCTCGGTGACTCATGCATGCATTGGTAATCTCAGACGATGTAAAACTCCTGACTACTCGTGTAGCATCTGCGCCCCTGTGACGTCGCGTGGAGTGGCATCGCAAAGCCGTCAATCCGCAATTTTCAAATGAGGTTAAAATTGACCAATAACTTTCGTCTTAACTGGGATTTATAAAAACCAAACAATTTTTGTATTATGAATATACTAATGGTCGGTAACGAATCGCAATCAATGCCTTTTGTTTTCTTTGATGAAGTAAACTACCCTATTGCAAATTTATGGTCTGAGTGAACGATATTATCGGGAAGAAACGTCGTTCGTAAAAAAGGAATGCTATCCCATTGGTTTTCGAACGCCAAACTGGTTCAACGTTTCATAAGTTTGGGGGGGAGTGATGGCATTCTTGTCTCCTTGCTCACTCTCCTGTCTGTCTGTCGTGAAAAGCCGCCCGCCTGTCTCTCTCCCCGTTCGGCGCTTATAATTTTCCTCACACTCTCCCATGGCGGTGGCTATTTATACTCACACACACACACCTAAGGCCACGCCTCTCGCCGCCACCAAAGTTACGTGCCATCCCACCCACGCCTTAATCCGCCAGCAATCTCGCTCAAGTGATCGCGGAGCGGACGGACGCAGGCAAGCTTTTTACTGCTCTCTCTCTCTCTCACCCTCTGCCCTTTCCACCACAGGACACGGAATGTCACGAGAGGATTGCAACCTCCTCCTCCTCCCACCTCGCCGATGCCAAGCCTCACACATTGGATAAAGATAAAACAGTTGTTTTATTTCCACCGATTTTGTTTCTTAACCGACCCAGGTTTCGATATTATACAGTCCGGCCTCGGTGGGGTAAAGTCCTCGCCTGCCAAACCAAAGGGGTTCGTGGGTTCGAATCCCGCCTGGGTAGGTGATCCGTATCCAGGGCATGGATGTTTGTGTTGTACTTTGTTAATGTTGGAAACCCTCGTTATAAAAGGCCTATATGTGCTGTTTACGGGGAAGTTGATAATAAATAAAATAAATAAATAAATAAATTACCTTGGTAATGGCAATATATGTTGTCGAAAATATTGCGATGTGATTTCTTAACCGACCGAGTTAGTAACGAGGAAGTCCTAAGAAGAGTAGGGGAGAAGAGGAGCCTCATGAAAACCTTAACAAGAAGACGGAACAACTTTACAGGCCACATCTTGAGGCATGATGGCCTGGTGAAGACAATCGCCGAGGGACAAGTGGAAGGCAAGAACGGAAAAGGAAGACCTCGAGCAAAATATATGGAACAAGTAAAGAAGGATGTGAAAGAGAAGAAATACGTAGGTGTAAAAAGATTAGCTGATAGGAGAACTGAGAGGAAATCTGCGTCAAACCAATCCTAATATTGTTGACCAGTGATGATGACACTGTCGTTACCATTTCCTTGGCATTGGTAGTGTATGTTTTCGAAAATATTGTGATGTGATTCCTTAACCGTCCTAGGTTTCGACAATATACACAGCCTTATCATTAGGTTTATAATTACAGTGTATATTGCCGAAAATATTGTGATGCTAAATAAGAGAAGGAAAATCTGGATTGGTGATATTCTCCGATGTAAAAGGTTAGTCAAAACCATTCTTGAAGGTTCAGTAGAGGGAGAAAAACCATGACTGCATGGGATTGTTGGATGGATAATGGCAGCGTTAGAGCTCACATGTAGATTAGATGACTTGTAGTGTAGGCTACTTATTTATGTATATCTTAATGCATGTTTCTGATTTTTCTTATCATTTCAAACAGCATTTTTTTGTGCGTTCTGGTCTTATTGAAATATTACCTTAATGAGTTATTGGCAAGGTTTGCCTTTCCATGAATATGGTAGTATAATTTGTTAGTATGCGTAAAGTTTTTTGGGCCGTGTGGCGTGCATGTGGGAATCCTATTGCATGCTGGTGTTTGATCACCCCCAGCCAAGCACCCTACAGGTGGCTCGCAGGGTATTATGCAGATGTAGGTAAAGATAAAACAAATGCAATGCATCTAATTACAATGGCAAACTTAGATACAACTAGCAGAAATAATTCTTTTTCATGAACTACTGGAAAGGTGATGCCGAATCACAAGCAAAAACTATATATTTTTTCACAACGTATGACCTGAATTAATGAATGAAAAGAGTTTTGAATGTATATTGCTCTGAAAATCACTTTGCACATCATGCACCGCCACTGCTACGCCGAGGGAGGTGTTGGAAATAGGCATTGGGTTTTTTTCTTCTTTGAATGTACGCAGAAACGCAGCATGAGGCAGTTTATGACGCAAAGCCGTGCGCGACGCCTTTCTTAATGCATAAAAATGTTGAGAGGAATCGTCTCTTGAGACCAAGATGGCACTCATAAAAACTTTCAAAGATTTGAATACAGCACAAGCGCGGAGATAACCCCCACTGAACAGACTAACGTCTTGAAATTTCGATTTTCGAGAAAATAAGCATTATACAAAGGAAGAATTTCCCCGACACTGTATGTAAGTCGAACAGCCTTGATTACTTCTGGTTAGGCTTATTTGAGCTTTCAACTAAGAAATTTTCATGCTACATTTTTAATGCCCGAATGCCTACTGGAAGGCAGCGATTTTTAATTATAGATTGATAATAATAAATATATCGTTATATTCAACTTGCCATCCATTTATAGCATTCCTACGAGAAACATTAAGGATTGAAGAAGTAAATACTTTTTCACGAAAACTTAAAAGTCCATTTCCTAAATATTAATATAGTGAATGCATTAAAAAGGGACTGAAGCCTCCGGTATAAAGTCATAAAATTCATCACAGAACTTTTATTATTTCTTACGGATTATTGCGTCGAAGAAAAATGCCAACAATCATCGCGATCACGTGAATTTAATGACATGCATCCATCCCACACATACTTGTGGATCACCAACGTCTAAGTGCATCTTAAGTCGTACTTGACGACAGAATTTACTCACGGGAGGACGATAATATACTTTGGAGTCGAGGGCAATTTTACGGCATCAATGATGCCTCCTCGAGATGATGAACAGCGGCCATAAAATTAAGGTTGACTCATCAATCCATCGGCAGTGAGGAATGTATATCCTCCCTCGACTTCCCATTTCGAAACGAAGCGTCGCGTCGCTCAGGTTTTGCACATCTTTTTCCCCGCGATGAAATCACGTCTCCAGCCCACTTAAGTCAAGTCGAAATGCCCCTTAAACGACACCTACCTTAACAGTGCGCCCTGACAAGATCGATGCAATCACTCAACGGAGAACCGGTTCCACGGCTCGAAGGACACATTTCGGATATATATGCATAAGGATTTGGCACGGAGCGATTTGCGGTGCTGGTGGGTAAGATGTTATAGAAATGATGCCACTTCGAGGACCATTCCAAATGACCCATTACTCATTCATCTTATGCCACCAAGACTTTCTCTCTTCGCCCCTCTCAATACCTCACACATTCTCCTTTCATTCTCTCCTATACATTTACAATAAGGGGTTAGCGTTGGTGTGGTGGCTAGAGTTGGCACAAGTCAGCTTTTAACTAAGGAATGACCATACGACATTTCAAATACATGAAAACCTGCTAAAATACTTCGATTTTTAATTAAAGATTGATAACATTAAAAACAAATTTATTCTCATATGCAACTTGACACAAATATATAATATTCCCAAGAGAAACATTAAGGATTCATGAAGAAAAAACATTTTACTGAAAGTTTGACTTCCCATACTGTAGGCTCGGGTTCAAATCCTGACGGAGGCAGGGAATTTTCAGAGGCTGCCCGATCCCTGCTTGATTACAATGTGGAGGAAAATTCATGCTCAACCCTCCGTCCGTCGGATGGGACGTGAAGCCATTGGCGCCTTCCGTTGAGAGCAGGCTAATGCCGACGCCGGGTTTCTCTCCTCCCTTTCCTCCCTACCCTGCCCTCATGGCGCTGGCACTGAGAATCTATGGTTTCTACGAAAGCATGATTTGTATCAAATCAAATGATCCACGAAGCAACTAAAACCAGGCATACCATCCGGGTCTTTTGATCTATCAGTTTACACGCGGAAGTAATAGTTTTTGAACCGATTTCTAAGAATCCATCAGTGCTAATTTATGCCAGCTACACCAACATGCCGTTTGCAAAAAAATCACAATATAACCCATTTCTATAACAATCCTTCCCTGATTATCTATTATTAAACGAAAGGTTATTTTTTATCAAATCAAGTCGATACACGAAGCAACAAAAACCAGGCATACCATCCGTTTCGTTTTATTCATCAGATTACACGCGGAAGTCATACTTTTTGAACCGATTTCTAAGAATCCATCATCGCTAATCTATGTCAACTACACCAACGAAATATTTGTGAAAAATTCATTAAAGAACCCATTTTCATAAGCAATCCTTCAGTGAGAATCTATTACTTACACAAAAGTTTAATTTGTATCTGATCTAATCGATCCATGAATGAATGAAAACCAGGCATTCCATCCAATTCGTTTGATCTCTTAGTTTACACTCGGAAGTTAGTTTTTGAACCGATTTCTAAGAATACATTAGAGCTAATCTATAATAACTAAACCACAATGAACCACACCGACGCCGCCCGTTGGCGAATAATTCAGAAAGATCTAAGTAGACTGAAGTTGAGACAGGGGTAAGAGGGTATTGCGAAGAGAAGTAGGGAGCGAGTGAGTAAGTGGGTGAAACGAGATGAGATTCTTATCGTTTAAAGCGAAGAATTAATTGAAAGAAGGGGAGCCGAGGAGGTGGAAAATAGGGGATGAAATGGGGATAAGGGGAGGGTAAGTAAGGGGGTGAAGCTATTGAGTTAACAATGTCTGGAATAATGGATGAAGATACGACTCGAATGAGAGAATGAGGCAGCGAGAAGGGGTCATGTCACGACGGAGCCGAGGAATGAGTGCTGCCACGAATAAATCCTCCCTTAAACGATGAGATTGATGTCGTTACAGAAGTATGGACGAATAGGAAGGGAGAAAATGAAAGGGATGATAACTTGACAGGAAATAAAAACGCAGGAAAGAACGGGATCCATGAACACCAGATCCATACATTAAAGAACTTGAATCACGAAGGGATTGGGAGGGTGGGCAAGCTCTTATCTTTCAGCCGAATTTTCTTTTTTGTATCAGAGAAATAGTCAATGCAATTACGAGTGCATAATCTTCGTCAGCTCAAGTCATATCCATTGTACAGTCATCCTCCACTTGAGAACAGAGGAGCTAGCATTAACCCTCTTAAATGACGTAAAATCTTGATATCCATGTTAACATGCATTGTCCACTTCAGTTATTTTTCTCACAGTTGCCATCTTATCATATTTTTGCCATCTTTTTTCTTTCGAAGCAATTACATTGAGATACTAAGTTTCTAAAATGGGGGAATAATAGAAGCAGTATCGCGCCAAGTTCCTTCGTCAATGAAATGTAAGCCAAATAAACGTTGACGACAGTATATAATTGAACAGTGGCGGATTTAGCGAGTCTCACCAGGCTGAGTGTTTAAGTATTTCCCTCATCAGCACGCCGTGATTCTAAACGAATAGCCGGCACTGACATATCGCGCTTGCATTTGTAAATAAATTAGCCCCAAAGCATTATCAGCGATATTTTTGTAAATATAATCAACAACCTTAGCTTTTTCCTTAAATTCGATTGACCACGACGAGCTCCTTGACATAAAGCCGACATTTTGCCGAATACGACACGAAAATTCACGTCTAGCTCAGGGCCAAGTTTTGGAATCTCATTAAATAACGAATATTGAAATGATGATGGTAAGAATCAGTTGAGTTGCAAAAATTACCACATCGATCATTTGCAGTAGCTACTCCATCGTCAAAGATTTCTGCCCTGTTAAGGGACAGGTAAAATGAAAGAGGTACTGTCTACCTGTCATTTGAAAGTGGTGCGCTTATTTGTCAAGGCACGTTCACCACAGCATTGAAAAAAATTACGACACGAAATATACATATGTATGGATAGAAAATTAAGCGAAATAAACAAGAAAAATGGTTGCGAACGGAGTAGTTGTACTAACTGATTTGAAGACCGTTGCATTTAAATTATTCCGACTGGCTTGCCAGCACGGTCGGTTGGCTGCTTTTCGAATGTTTCGCCATTCCCGTTTAGAGTGGGTGTCAGCGTAGCAGCGCCACCTGGCTTCGTACTTCCTCCCGACGTTTCCCGGGAGGGAAGCGCGATTTAATTTACTTGAACATCTTCCAATAACGAGGCAGTCAAATAAATAGAGAGGCTAGTGATTTAATGAGGCTGGAGATCTTTTACAAGCACAATGTGGGGGATGGTTTATCCCAACCGTAACTCGGATCCGCGCTGTCGTCATATAGTTACGAAAACAATTTCCATTAAATGGCTTGTTTATTTTTATTAATTCCTTCAAGTGCACCGAAACGATCGTGATGCCGGAGTGCAGAGAAAAAAAAAACATTTCGTCCGACCGTTATTCAATCCTACAACTAATTCCCTTCCTCGTTTCCCTCACACCCCCTGTTCTCGGCGAGGATAAAAAAATGCACGACCGGTTCTGGATCAACCCGAGGCAATACACGGAGAAAGGAAGTGCGCATATTATTTGCATTTTTTGCACCTTTACCGGGGGAAAAAAACGAATGAACCCCGGCCTGCACAAGTCACGCGAGTTATTCACAATCGTCAAAACGTTTTTGAGCACCATATGCTCGAGTCAGATCGATATTAAATCACGTAAACGAATGGAGGAAAAACATAATAATGAGCCGCATATGTGGAGGGAAGCAGTAGGGTTAATAAAAAATCGCTGGGTACTGTTGAGGATGCAGGGGGGGGGGGGGGAACGTGCAACAAGAAAAAGATTAAACAGAGCAAGATCGACGAAATGCGAGGGGAGAGAATGTTTTTTTACGTCAACCTCGAGTGGGAGGCAGAGTAGAACAATTCCTTAAGACTTCCCGAGGCCGTTAAGTGCATCTAATTTCCGCATAACACTCCTCCGTAATGGTGGTATCAGCTGATTCGAAAGGCTTAACCGTTGCCTCGCTGGGACTCATTAACTTTCATTCCCAGCCGGGAGAAGCGACGACAGCGGACTCTTGGCTAGTAAGCGCGGAGCCACGAGCGAAGCACGGGCGGAGTTTTCGGGGGCGATAGGGACGTATAAAATCTTTTACGTAGGCGCGCGAGATGTCAATGATAAAATCTGCAACTGGTGTTGTCCACACTTTAATACAAAACTCAACTACCGACCATGGTTTCGACATGTTATGCCATTTTCAAGGATGCCATCAAAATGTCACTGAACATGTCGAGACCATGATTGGTAGTTGAGTTTTGTATTAAACTGAAGAAATTACGATTTGTATTTTTTATCATGGACCATGGAGAGCTTGGCCCCCTAACTGAAATGGTAATTTGTCCGAATAAAGTATGAAACCATTACATTAAAGTACTATGAAAACAAAAACATCAAAAGTTTAAATAAATTTTAGTATTTGGTGCTTCTTAAAATATTTTTTTCACATGTTAATTTTTAAAAAAATTTCCAGGAACACTTAGAGGCTCTGAAAGACCGCCTGTTTTACTGGTGGGTGTTCCATAGCCCCTAAACCCCCGGCAGGCATCCCCCCCGCCCACAAACATAAAACTTTAAACTTCGCCCATGGGTCGAAGTCAGAGAGAGGGGTGATGATAAAAATATAGAAGTAAACTCCAGAAGTAGGGGTCAAACATAGGAAATTATATTAAATAGTAACCACAAAACATTCAGAATATCATTCCAAAAGTCATTCAGGAGATGAAAATTTATTATTCCTTTCCCTATCAGCAGAGATGTGAATGTTCAAGTTTAGGATTATAAGTTGATGTTTCTATTCATATTAGCGTGAATGAGTATCTTATTTGAAACTACTCAGCTATTCTTGAATCTAATACGTTCTATCCGCTTAGGTTTTTTTTCCACAAAACATTTTTCTCTTAAGTAAGCCGTATATATTTCTTTGAGATTACTGAATGAGCTGAATAGTTAATGCAATTTATACTTGGAGTCCAGCCAAAAACTCGGCATTTCCTGCCGGCTAATTTATCCCGTTTTCTTCTTTGGTTTTAAGAGGGCTCTTTTCTCCCACTCTTCGTAGCACTTCCTCATTACTCATTCGGTCGATCCAATCTTCCTTCATCAATGTCTTAGAATTTAAACTACAGTAAATGGAAAAATTGAAGGAAAATCCCCAGAAGAAGGCCATAAGATCAATAAGGCTACAGTGAATTAATCTTAGGTTTGCAATCATTGATTACAGGCACCTCCACGAAGAGGGGACGAACATAGGAAATGATATGCAATTATTATTATTTAAGTATTCAACCGATTAAGGTAGGTTTCCATGGAGTACTTAAGAAGAATTCTGGGAGTATCCCTTACATGAAGCACTTCCTTCCTCACATCACAATAAAGCCTATTCCCTTTCGTTCTGTCTAAAAATCCTATTCTTTTCCTTCCTCTCCCTCGTTTACCAAACGCTCTACCCTCTAACATTATTTTCAACATCCCCTCCCCCCGAAGCACTCGCTCCATCCATACCATCTGTCTCCTCCGTATCTTTTATAAAAGCTGCCTCTCCTATCCCACCATGTCCAGCACTTCGTCGTTCCTCCTCCTCTCCGTCCACTTCACCTTCTCCATTCTTCGCCACACCCACATATCGAACGCTTCTAGTCTACTCTCATCCTCCTTCCTTAGTTTCCACGTTTCCGCACCGTAAAGCGCTACACTCCATATCGGGCTCTTCACTAACCTTTTCTTTAAACTTTAACATAATTATCCTTTCACAAGCCCTTTTCTGTACCCAAACGCCTCCATTGCTAATGCAATTCTCTCCCTGATGTCCTAGCTACTATATCCAATTTTCTCTCACGTGCTGCCTAAATAGCTGAATTGCTCTACCTGCTAGAGTTTTTTATTCTATTCATTTATTTTATTTTATTCCCAAACCACCGAATACAGCTCTCATAGGCCATTTTATATCGGGATATTCAATAAATTAAGCAATTAAACGTACACAAACAACCATGCCCTGGACAGGGGAAACTTACCTAGGCGGGACTCGAACCCTCGACCTCTTGTTTGGCAGGCGAGGATTTTACCTCGCCGCCACTGAGGCCGACGTAATCCGCCTTTATCTTTAGTCTCACATTCCTCGCTCGCGACAAAACTGCATAAACTTGGTCTTCTTGTGATTAATATGATATGCAATAGTAACCACAAAAGAATCAAAATTCTTCAATAAAATGGTAACCACAAAAATAAAAAAAAATCCAGAAGTCAATTTAACTCTATGCACTATTTTGACGCTTATATGCCTACGATCCAAGTGACGATTGAATGTGGAATCATACGATTTTCCAACCCTCATCCTCCCAACTGCTACTCCCCACTTCTTTCTCCCTACCGACTGCTTACATTAATTTTTTTATATTCCTTCGAGCCGACACCATAGGCTCTTCTGTGTGTGCGTGTGTGTGATAAGTCTTTTCCTCCTTCCGAAGGCACGAATGGCTTATTGATGAGAGAGCCGTAAGGGGGAGGGGGGGAGAGGGAGCTTCAAACGTCGGGCGACTTAAAGAGAGGACGGGGTGATCAGGAATGGGAGATCGAGGAGGCGAGGGTCGGGGATGAGGAGGAGGAGGAGAGGGAGCAAAAACCCGGACAGGTTTCATTTCACGAGGTAATGCGAAGCTCGGGACTCTTCCCTTTAAACTTTTTCACCTTCATTAAGCCGAAGAAAAGAGGTAGTTGCGAGCTCTCAATGCGGCGGTGGTGTGGTCGGAGGGATTCTTGTGATGGGGAACGTGAGGAGAAGAAGGTCCCGAGAAAAAAAAAAAAGAAGTTCACGGAAGACAAGTGACGACTCCATCACCCGCACGGCAGGGGCCCAAAGAGAGCCCGTCCACATCCGACCCAAGAAGGCGAATTACAAAAAAAATTTAAACTCAAGCAACTTACGCTCAGGCATCTCGCTTGAGCTTATTATCGATGAGATAAATATGTGCCTGCTTTCAATTAGTAAACGTTATGATGACCCATAACCAGACCAATAAAATCCGTTTCACGATGAAGAAGGAGGCCGACGTTGTGAGTTCACCACAAGAGATTGCCTCGGTGGTGGTGGAGTAACGTCCTCGCCAGCCGAGAGAGGTCGCGGGTTTGAGTCCCAGGTGGTTAATTTACCTCTATACAGGACTTGGGTGCTTGTGGTTGCACAATTGTTGGTTGTTGGGACTCTCGATATAATAAGATTAATTTCATCTCCATTACAGGTCAGGTCATCTTAAGATTGGTTTGACAGCTCTCCACTAGTCTCCTATCAGCTAATCGTTTCACACCAACGTATTTATTCTCTTTCACATCTTTCTTCACCTCTTTCATATATTTTGTTCGAGAATAGTAATATATTACCCAAAAAAAAACAATTGTATCCTTATTTTCCAAATCTACCTCGATCGATAGAAAAATATTCATTCGCGAGTCCTATTGGTATCCCATTTTTGGAATTACCTTCTATTTTTACTTCTCGAACACTTTCGGTTACAAAATCTATCAGTGAGAAATTTATAGGTAACATTGAGTGTCAGGTTTCACTTCTTGCCTTCCCAAATGGATCACGCAAATCCATTTTCCAACGATTTCCTCATTTGGGTTATCAATCAATCTTCTATCGTACTTAATTTTCCCAAAGAAACCCTTCACACAAATATTTTAGGCTAAAAACAAACACAAATATGAAACGAACATAATTCATATATAATGGGGACTAAATTTACAATGATAAAAAATGATAAGGTTTAAGAGTACCTAATTGAATCACTGAAAAGTAGATAACAGCTTGGAAAAGGATGGAACATTTAGGGTCCAAAGTTAATGCACGCCGGAGAATCCCAGCAAAGAAGTCTGGCATTAAATTGCGGATAAGCTTTGAGAATACAGGGAGGCGAGATGTCTCTCCATTTTGCGTCATCTCAATTGCACTCCGCGCAAAAACATTGCTAAGCGCATTATAATGGCGTCTGGCGCGGATGAAAGAGTATCTTCCCGTCCAATAGCTGACAGCTGCTCCTCTCCGAAGACGTGCGTATTCCTGCACGTCTTCCACAGAGTCGACGGAGGTAATATAGAGACCTCAGAAACTTGAGCGAGACATGCTGACTTCAAGAAAATAGGAAGATGTAAATATTTCAAAGTGTTCACGCGATCTTTCCCATCTATTTCTGCATTAGGAAGAACCGCTAAAAAAGTAATTATGGAAAAAATTTATGTTTCACATCGGCCGTATGATTTTGCAATACTCTATCGCAATCATCGCTTGAAATAGTCGTTATACTCTTCAATTGCAAATTACGTACATTATAATCTGACGGTGGTTTTTCATAACACATAGGTATCTATCGAATATTATAGCTACGCTTCCTCACACATTTTCGGCCCACAACAAAAATGTAGAAACAAATACATATGTTTTGGTAAAAAACGCTATTCTACACTAAGGTGAGTGAAGATAATTCTGAATACTGCAAGGATATATTAGGAAGTTTCCCACAAGGAAGATCGTGATTAGTTTTCTAAATATGAAGTAGACTGTATCTATAAGCGATACATACGATATTATACATTATAAGCTATAGAAATTTTGAAATAAATGAAACACACATAAAATACATCCTAACATACCTTTTAGCTCTTTAGGTGTGATACAATAAGGACAAAATAGGTCGCTTTTTGGTAATGAATCAACTGCATTTTCAGAATGCTAAAACTTCCTCCTCTCCTTAAGGTAAATTATGATAATAATTCAGCTAAGGTATTGCTGCGAGTAAAAATGGGAGATAAATGTAAAAAATCCAGCCATTAATCTTTTTCTAATCTATCTTCCCAGTAAAGAAGGCATGGAAGATTCTTAAAAAGAATTACAAAATATGTGGAAAAGGGGTGCATTAAGGATTACTCACTCCCTTACGCAAGTATTTCGACCAAAAGTTTTACGCAAGTATTTCTTCTGGATTCAGCAGCATGCATGGTGGGTGTTTAGAGATGGAAATTACCAAGGATATTCACACAGGCCAACCAATGGACAATGTAATTTATCAATTACAAGATTTATCATCATAACCCGCATGACTACTTCCATGTACGTTGATTTAAAATGATGTTTGTTAGTGGATGAAAAATAGTGAGAGCTTTTACAGGCCAAACTTACCAAATAATTTTTTACGATTTTGCTAACGGCCAATGCGTTTTACAAAAGTGGAGGTTTTTCAGAGTGGGGATGTCAACCATCAATTATAACATTTTAACGGAAGAAAAATTGATTTTTTGAAGAAAATATGAGATCTTTTTTCAAACCCATCTTTTTGACAAATGTACAAACATAGCACTGAACAATTATAACGCAAAAATACTTTCTTTTAGGGAATTTACTTCATTCATGAGAGAATTCCCGTTTACGAATGCCCAGCCCACTGTATACTAATCCGAAACAAATCATCAAACGATGACAAGGGACGAATAACGCAAAAAAACGAGGAGATTAAGATTCGACGAAAAACAGCGAGGTCGTAGTTCCTAATCCCACACCCCATAGCATTCATTCTACGCTCCACATCCAATTCTTCCCCATTCTCTGTCCCCCACACAGTAGGTTCCTCCCCCCTCCCTAGATACTCCGCGTAATAATCTCCCATAATCTCGCTCGCGTGATCGTCTCTTGTTACTGAAGGCTCGGAAGGGAAGAGGTTTTGTAGCGTGGGGAGCCGCGGCGAGGGAAGGCACGGGGGCTTAAGAAGCGAGCTTTAAAGACTCTTAAGGAGGAGATCTGCACCTTCTCGCGCCGGGACTAGCAGACCGAAACCTGTTAGAAGTTCCGAAGTCAAAGGCAAGCGGCGTCAACGACAACCTCGGGGACTTCCGCCCCAGTTTCGGGGAGCGCCGCTGCGGCGTGGGACTTGTCATTAGTGCCTTCATCTCTTCCTCTCGAAATGAAAAAAAAAATATGTGTACGGTTGAATGTGCGGCTACCTCCCTCTTCTATCTCTCTTGCCTCCTACCATTCCCTCAATCTACGAACTCCTTTAGACTGCTTCTCCTCTCACCCGGCTCCTGATACTCTTTCAATCCGTCAAAACTTCTTCAGTGCTGTGGGATGTCTCCCAGTATCCCTAAACCGCTCCACTTCACACCTAACGAGACTTGCATTTGTTTCCTGATACTCTCATCAATACCCAAACCTTTGTAACTATAAACTTATACGTAACTATATACTTAGTAATTACTCGAAATACTTCTTCTAAAATTTTTCGGGGAGAGAATGGCGGTTATATTTAAATATTGCTTCCTTTATACCTCTTTCCGCTTCCTTTCCTACACACCTAATGAGACTGGCATTTGTTTCCTGATCCTCTCGAGTGCCCAAATCTTTGTAACCGAATTAAATATTTACTCGAAAACCTCCTTTTTCACATTTTCATGCCTGTAATATTTAAATGTTGCTCACATTTTTTCCTCTTTTTGTTTTGTACTGTAGCTGCTATATCAGTGTTTCCGTTTTTATTTACATATAACTGAACCTAGTTCTTCTTTCTAAATGCAATATTTTGCTCATAGGGTGTTAGCCTGATGATGATAGATATACGTTCAATATTCTATCCCATACTTTCTGAGTATTGCAGGGAGGAAAGTGCCCTAGATAAAAAAGTGTTTACTAAAGGTAACTGTCAATAAGATACTAAACAAATTTTTATTTATTACGGCATGTCCATTGGAGCAACTGGGGAAGAAAGTCTTAAAAATTATCGCCACTGCAGTTCAATTCTTAATAGGTAAATAAGAAAAAACGCTTATGACGACAAAGAATATTTTCGAGAGGGAATTCGGGCATGGCTTATTAGCTTTCCCAATTAATCAAGAGTAGGAGCAGTGACTATGCTTAGCAGTAACTGCTTCAGACTTCAATGAACTCAAGATACCATCATGAGTGGCTAAAAAAAATTGAGTGAAGATAGGGCCCTGAAACTATCCGGTCCACCGTTTTCAGCATAAAATAATGGCAACCACAAAGAAAAATATTACTTATTTACCGACCTCAGCTTATAATATGCAAACTATTTTCCATGGAATCATCATCTGAAAACATGTATTTCAATAAAAGCAGTGAAAATGTTGAAATGTAAGGGCTCAATGGAAAACAGAACCGAGATAAATAACACTTTTCAATACAGGATATCGGCCTTAAGATTTCAACCTCAACTCAATCCCAAACAAAAAAATAGACTTAAAATAAACGAATCATAATGGCATTCAAAAAGACGGTCAAAAATATCCACAATGACACAAAAATATTTTTAACACCATTTAAGAATGCACGGGAATCTCAAAAAAGGGCGGCTGAAAAAAGATCTTCACCACCAACGTACCAATTCCGGGAAATCCAAAAGGATGAATAAAAAAAAGCAATTCATTTTAACACGCGAACAGCACCTACGCAGAAACCAAGAGGTCGTTAACATTAGCGTCGACCGCGTCAGTCTGCGAAAGCACTCGATACCGGAGAACAACACGTGCTAGTGAATTCCTCCTTTCGAAGCAATGGAGACGAGAAGTTTTTTGACGCATTCGAAAGGGCGGAGGGGAAGAATGTAGAGACGGAACCACACTCGCGCGTGCGCCAGAAATGATTGAAGCACGAATGTTTCAATGGAGAATTCTCCAGCTGGTATTTATTACGCGTATTCAAATGTACTATCACAATTCGTCACCTACGTTACTGATGGGCAATTTTCCTCGGATATTAAATTCATGAAGAAATAACCTTTACTAAACCATGGTTTATATTCGTGATGATGTTATCTATCGAATCCATAACTTTTATGTGATATTAATTCGTTGCGTACGGATGACAAGAATTCTCGTTACTTTTTCTCTAGCTTTCCGGACGAACAAAACAGATTCTGGTCATTTCGGCGCGTCTACTTGAATAATTTTAACACGTACTATAGATGCTTGGTATTACGTTTTCAGTAGTTGTTCGTTACTTACTATGAATGATCGTATCGTAATGTTTGATGAGATAAAGTTGTATTTTAAAAAGTAGCTTTTTAACCATGTTTAAATGAAAGGCAATTCGCCCAAATTGGCAAATATTTTCATTTTCAACACCTCTACCCAAGTACGTCGTTCCTCTATATTTATAAAACCCGGTACGAAATGTGTTAATGTCGATTTTTATTTTAATATATTAAATAATGAGAATAAATGTATAGCTCTCACCGCATCACTGCAGGCATTTTTGAAAACCGATAAAAATGCGTAAAAAAAATGGCAACAAGAATCAAGCTTCAACAGCACCAACTCCTCCATGCATTCTCTTTGGCTCAAAGATCCTCCCAAATGCCCTTCCCAGCAAACACTGCGAGATCCCCTCGAATCCCCTCTCCCCGCCATATCACAGCTATTCTCCTCTCAAGCCATTAGCAGAATACCGCCCCCTCCCTCCCGAAAACTCCCGCGGCCGCAATAAAAAAAGAGAAGATCGCATTTTCTCTCCGCACGGTTCTCGCCTCCGCCGTCGTCGAAGTATAAACTGCTTCGCTCTCGCCCATGGGTCATTAAGGAGTAAAAGGGGGGAACGCACAGTCGCTACAGCCCTCTCGTTCCCGGCCCCTCACCGCCCAGCACAACTGAGACACCCGTCGTTTCTCAACGGGTTAGGGAGGAAAACTGCGGAGGATGAAAAGGTTGAGGAGAGTGAAAAAGAAATTAGGAAGGAAAAATGAAAGGGTTTTGGGCGATTTTCACTAGAATTCAATAATGCAAAAACAAGTATATTCGTACGTACTGAAGGTCGGATGAGATCTGTCGTTTACTTACAAGCACCAGGTGTCGGGGTGCGTCGAACTTAACTAATTAATGTTGAAATAAATACTTAAAATTTCCGACGATTATCAACATTTATTACGACTTAGGTTTCAATATGACAACATCATCTATAAGGTACAAGATATTTCATGATCTTCAAGGGACAATTATTTGTACCTACCTTGAAGATGGCGTAGTAGCATTGAAACATAGGTCTTAC
Source organism: Ischnura elegans (assembly GCF_921293095.1). Classification (NCBI taxonomy): domain Eukaryota; kingdom Metazoa; phylum Arthropoda; class Insecta; order Odonata; family Coenagrionidae; genus Ischnura; species Ischnura elegans. The sequence goes on from NC_060248.1 coordinate 56,456,313, forward strand.
TAACTTTCAATATGGAAAACTTCCACTCCATCACCAATTCACTTGTTTGATTTTATTCACTTATTCACTTATTTGCGCCCGAGACTAAGATATCTTGATGAAAATCGAAGTTATAAATACATATCGATAAAAACGTTGTATTTATTTTCATCTCTCTAATTGTGAGATAGTAAAAGATAGATATTCACATGGGATAGCTAAGATCTGCAGACGTTGCAGGGAGAATAAATGAAGGGGAAGAATAATCGACGAAAATTTACGTAATGCTATGAATATGTGTTGAGCTTCGCAAGAAGGGAAGGAGAATCAGCTGTAGCGCCTCTATAATTCCGCATGGGTGCAGAAAAACAGGGTTGAGGGCATTTGGCGCTGTACGACAAGGGATCGCTTCAGGCGGAAGGAGATCGTTACCTCATGGAAGACTACAAAGCGAGAGAAAAAAGAGAAACTGGCAGTCATGCCCTACAAGCTCATTGCACTGATCTCCTCCGCATTTTACATTCCTAAGAAGATGCTACGTTCCGGCGATGAAGAACTTGGAAGAGGGACAACCAATGCTAATAACTTCAGTGGCACGATGCACAAAAAGAGACCTTTCGACTTTACCTTCAACTTCGCATTATCGTAGAAAACCTTAATAATAACTCACCAATCATAGCGATACCCTTTATCTTTGAGTCCAAAGGATGTGTTCGATGGGGTAATTAATTTGAAGGCAATAAAACCCAGTTATTTACTTTAACTGCAGGGATCTGCGAGACAATTACTGAGTAGGCAAAAGAGAGAGAAAAAGTATTTAATTCAGAAGAATGACATTTGTGTGTAGGAGTAATACTCGATTATAATTCAGCAATTAAAGTTGATAATTAACCTTAGCCATATCCAGGAGCGGGTAAAATACAGGCCGAGGAGAATTTGAAATAAAAAATCCAGCTCCAAACAGGGCGGATCCAGGACTTTTTCTGGGGGGCACAAGGGTCCAACCGGTTTTCTCATATTTGACATTACAACACATAAATAACAATTACTGTAGAAAATATTCTCTTTATTTTGATACGAAAGTTATTAATATTAAATTAAATCATTGGGGCTCCGTGGTGCACGAAAGATACGAACGTAATGATGACAGTATCAAAAATCTTGTCTATTTTTTTAAACGTCTGGGGGGCACGTTCCTCTGTGCCTCTAAATCCACGTATGGCTCCAAATTTATTTCAAATTCAAATAACGCTCCAGATGTATTTGAAATGCAAAATACAAAATATCCTTGACTTGGGTTTTAGAAAAAACAAACTACAAATAGTACTTTAAATGCCTTAAAAATACAAAATATATTGTAATTGTATGGAAATTAAGGGATCTTAAAAAATATAACTTACCTGTGCACGTTATGGATTGTTGCAAACATGAAGTAAACGATTCTAACGAACACAAAGTAATTTCTGCGTTTAGTTACAAAGTACTATCAGAGCTACTTCAAAAGTATTTTACAAATGTATTTTATTTTAAAATAGGAAAATACCAAAATATGTATTTGAAATACAAAATGCAAGATACATTCAGGAGATGCATTTGAAATAACAAATATAAATTTTATGTGTATTTCCAAATACGTATTTTAAAATGTTCTACCTCATTCATTCACACGACGCCTTAAGCACGAGCATTAAAAAATTCTTAGGTGAGGAGAGAAAGGGATGGGAACATATAATAGAAAAAGGACGAGGACAACGGTGCTGTGGTAGGTGAAAAAAGCCAGAAAATTAGAGGGTAGAATAACTTTTTCTATTACATGTTCCTATCCCTTTCGTTCCTTACCCATGAATTTATTTGTATATTTTAAAATACTTGCATTTGAAATACTGCCCAGCTCTGGGCATAAACAATGGTAACGAAAATTGTCATGCCCGAGGCGGAAGTCGGAACCACGAGTTTTGGAGTGTTGAACAATGGTAACCACTTCTGCTACACTACAAGGTATTAGCCACGTTATGAGGTCCAAAATCATCGCCACTTTCAATCGAGAAAGCCCCAGCCAAACCATTTAAATTAAGCGCCCGCAGACAGTATTGGAGCCAAGCGCGAACGCTTAACACATGGATCGGAGGAGTAGGAAATATCTCCACTTGCAAAAGCCTTTCAAGTGACCAACTGTGGAGAGGTTGAAGGGAATTTTGCGTAAAATGTTTACAGTCTTCAAAGCAAAGCGCACACTTCCATTTCCGTGACCGTAACCCGGCCGTGAAAACCTCATGAAAAGTAGCATTAGAAGTTCCCTACATTCAAAATTTTTGACGCTAATGACTCCTTTGCCCCTTTGAAGAATCAGCACGAAGTTTACGGAAGCATTTCGGAAATTAGAGTTGTCATCTATGATAGAAAAGGTCATTTGCGTTTCGTCTACTGGAGAAGTGGTGTATTTGAGAGAGAATTGCTTCCAATTACTTACTCCTAATAAGATCTCGCACCACTAAACTTGGTCATAAAATCAATGACACCTAGGTTAAAGGATATTCAAAATACCAAGCCATTACAGAAGTGGTCTATATTTAATTCCACATGAATTCTAAATAATAGAGTGAAATAAATAAATTACGATGATATAGGAAAAAGAAACTAAGCACTCTGAACTTAAAGAGCTAAAGCCACGATATCAGTTTGTTCCATTCTTTGCATAAAACAGTTCCTAGATATTTCATACGATAAATGAGTCACAAAAATAGGGATGAATGTTTATGTTCGATTAGTATTAGCGCGGTATCATTGGCAGTAGAAATTTATAATGCACCTTCATTACACAAGCGATTCACAGCAGCTGAAAACTGTTAGTAATTCCAAATATTATTAACCTTAACTTTTGGATTTTAACGAGTCATCCACGACGATATTATCGTGTAAATCGTTCTGAACTTAAAAAAGTGTATATATAGAGCCTGAATGAGTCCTGTGTGAGCCTGAATACAAGCTGTGAGAAGCCCAGCCCACTTAAAAAAAAACTGGAAATCGCGTTCGACCGAAATAATCAATAACCACATTCAATTTCTGTAATTGATTCACGGAACCGCTTCGGAGACGCGGCGCGGCGTCGGCAGTGGGCAGATAAAAGAGACGGGAATTGTGAAGCACGGAGAGTGAGAAGTTGAAAAGGGTTGGAGGGAGGGGGGAAGCCGAAGGCGGAAAATGAAGGAAAGAAAAAGCCAAAAGGAGAATGGGTGGATGTGCAGAGAAAGGAGTTATAGTTGTGGCATCAACATGTTGAGAGAGTTTGAGATTCGCCCGAGAGGAAGATATGAAACGAAGCCAGACTGAAGGTGCTCCACAAGAACAGGATCGTACGCAGTTTCACTAAGGGTGGGAAGAGGTTGGGCCAGCCTAAGTGATTATTCATGAACAGAATGGGGTGGAGCTCAGAAGAAATCCGATGCATGAAAGAGGAAAGAAAAGGTTTCTATATCAATCGCCATCACAACCATCCTCGACAAATAAAATAACTAACGTACTTGCAAAACTTGAAAGGTGTTTTGTCCGTTCTTCTAAGCCTTTGCGGCAGTGCCAAGCTAAAAGCCCATATCCTAAGGAAATGTATGTATTTTTTACGAAACAATTGGAATAATTGATATCGTGGCTTGAGCTATTAAGTTCAGACTATTTATTACCTTTCTATCTTCCCATCGTAATGTATTTATTTCACTCTATGATTTCAACCTCATGTAGAATTCAATGCAGACCACTTTTACAACGGCTTGGTATTTTGAGTACCCTTTAACCAAGATGGCATTGTTTTTTGGTCTGAATTCTGTTTGAGCCTGAATACAAGAGGTCTTTTAAAATGATACATTGATTAATGTCACATTTGCATGCAATATTTTGAATTAAAAAATTATAAAAGCTATTGATGGGTTTCTTCACCTGAAATAATTTGGTACATAATTACATTAGGAGACTGGTTACTGGAGATGTTCACTGAAGGTTTAATGGATAGAATTGGATAAAGTTGATCATATCAATTATTTGATCATTAACTGTCTGCGTTTAATCTCATTCATTTTGCCATTCAAACCGTCTCCAGGACTTTGGCGATGACTATCCATAATTACCTGGCGCCATAAATTGAAGAAAAAGCCAAAGCCGACTATAAAGGTACTAAGTAAGTCGGCTGAGCACCCCTTTTGACGAAAAACTTGAGTTAAAAAGCGACATTACGGAGTAAGATACTGAGAGAGACTCGACGGAATTAATTACGATGAAGGCGAGACCAAATAAGTGTTCGCAAGCGGAGATCAGAGAACGGGGTTGGGACGGTCCCGCTAACATTTTGCGAAGGGTGTTATGAAGTGGAACATTTGGGGGAAGGGAAGAAAGGTGAATCACTAAACGACCAGCTCGGAGGGGAAAAAAAATAACAATCCCTCCTCCTCCAACACTCTGCCCTTCCCCTCTCAACGCCCAATCGAAATAACGACTTTGTTCGAGAGACGCTAGTGTTTGAAGGGTCTTAAGACGAGCAGACTGAATGAAAGAACCCGATTGGGGTTCGGGGCTTCGCAAAAGGCAGAAGGTCAACTCGCTGAGAGAAAGCCGCCAACTGCCAAAGGAGCGTCAGGAAGGGGGCAGGTAAAAATAATTAACCACTCGGAGCGTATATAAAGACATTCAGGAAGTTTCGTGGATGGATGTTCTGTCGGCTTCTGCTGTCGATAGCCGGGCGGGAAAAAAAATATATCTCGGGCGCAAATTTATTCCCGATGACGCATAGAGAGCGTTGTTCATATACGCTGAAACGTTCCGCGCTCGTCAAAAAAGGACATCGGTTGAAAATGTATGCGTGAATCAGGCGCGGAGATAAGCAGCCCTTATATCGCCAAGGGAGTGATTCTTCCTCGCAGACTCTCGCTCGCATGAAAATTTAAATGATATACAGACCAGATGTCATGCGAGGATTCGGACGCGCCTCTGCTCTGGCTGATACAGAAGAAGGTGATGGAAGAGCTTACCAGGGAAATTAGCATAGCCAAACCGAGAAACCGTTAATCATAAAGGGTCAGACATAATGATAGCATTATGCTGAATTGGATCCTTAGAAGGAGCAAATTAATTCGCAGACATTTGCCAATAGGGTGGTTTCCTATTATTTTTTTATTACCTAAATCGAAAGATTATAACTCCTGGAGTACGAATTTCACGCTTTTAGATTTTTAAACGACGATCTATTTTTCGCGACCAAATGAAAAGTGAGCATTTTCAAGCGCGCGAAAACACGACGGCTAAGTATGAATGCTGGGAAAATCACAAGTGACGTCATTCTGGGTTCCCGCTGCCGCCGTGTGAGGTGACCATGGGGCGAGGATATGAGCGGCGCTACGATGCAGGCTGCTAGCAGGTAGCAGAGTACCCTGCTAGCAGGTAGTGCTTGGCTTAAATAAGGATTATTATCAAACGAAGGAAACTTTCCGACAATATGAAGTTTTAATAGGTGACTTTTAAGAGATATTTCCCTGAGCTCTGTGCCTCATGCATGCATTGGTAATCTCAGACGATTTAAACTCCTATCTACTCGTATAGAATCTAGGTCCCTATGACGTCATGTGGTGTGGCATCGCATGGGCGCCAATCTGGTGTTTTTCAAATGACGTTAAAATTGACCATTAACATTCGTCTACACTGGGATTTCAAAAATCAAATAATTTTTACATTATCAATACACTAATGTTGGGAAACGAATCGCTTTCAATGCCTTTCGTTTTCCTTGATGAAGGAAACTACTCTATTCCTACAGTTGCATTGTGTTACATTATTTTTTCCCACAAATCTATTCGGAGACCAATTCTTGCTTACAATGCGAGAAGCGTTCGGCATTCCGAATGTCACAAAAATACGGCATTGAAAAAGGCGGAACAAGGCACGTGGTCTCTCCTGTTAGATTATCTGACACAAATCATTATCAAATATAAGTGGCATAATAAATCTAGACGTATTTTCAGAAATTCTGGTGCAGTAAATTATTTCATATTTTCCTCCGAATGATGGCATAGCAATAATATCCATCCCAGAAAAAAATATCGTCTTACGATTAAGCAAATGAAAAAATTTCCAGAAAAAACTAGAAACGAATTCCATGTTATAGTGATATACTTAGAGATTAATTATTACAATGCATCATGAAAATTAGGGGATTGAAAACTTTTACAAAGACCATACATTATGTATTGATCCAATTCTTTCAGTGATAACCATGTCCTAAGCTTGACTCATAAGGCGACATTTAGCACTTGTTTGAACTGGTGCTCATAAAAAGTACATTCCTTTTTACAAAAGAGAAAGGAAAAATTGGAAAACGTACTTTCATGATGGTAACATGAATGACCACTGACGCCAAATTAGGGAAAGCATTACCAAAGAAAGAGAACTCTTTGCGAGACATTTTTTTTCTCAGCCATCTCCAATCGAATAACAAATGGTCGTCGGTAAAGTAAGATGATGATGATGAATAAATTGGAATTTGAGAACGGCCGATACTTTTCCTTCCCCACCTCCGTTTTCGGTTGGAAAAAAAATTCACTCACGAGGTAAGTGACCTTAATTGGTTGGAATCTGGCTGGTTCCTCAACATCGGGGTGTAGTGAATGTTTAAAAGGCCTATATAACCGAGTGACGCTTAGTGGCTATACTCACGACGGGCCGTAAATGGAAGCGTCGATTCGTGCTCGAGCTTATATTGCCCTAAGAGCTTGTCACGCTTAGCAGTGAATCGACGTTTGCGATCGAAGTATATTGCAAGTTTTCAATGCGTGTTTGGCCACGGAAAGAACTTAACGAGTCACAGTAAATACAAACGATAAACGTGACAGCAACCTCCCGAGAGTTTTTCTTTTTACGGCCACACTCTCGTATGTAGGCTTGCACGCTTTAGTGCCTCATGGGAGAACACACTGGCAGAACATTCTCCGGGCTAAAATAATTTTCATCGTTTAAGTACGTGTTTTTTATTACTTTGAAACAGTATGAGGCAAAATTTTCTGCCGTTTGATAACGGAATCACTTTATAAATAGTATTTGAGGAAAAGTTTAGATAAGTCAGCCCAACAACAATACGATTGGTATAAATTATCGGGATTCCTGTTATCGATCAACTTTACAATATTGAGGAAACCATCTAATGTCTCTCATTTTATCACTGGCGTCTGCACCGTTTCATTCAATATTAGCTGATACACTTGCGCATATATTCATTAACTTATCTCTTACTGAGCCACTGAAATATGTAGCGTGGTATCAGTTGTCGCATAAACCAAAAGTGCTCATCTAAGAGTACGTGGAGCTGGCACATGTTTAGAGAAACACATGAAATTTCTTTTGGGTACATTAAAAAAACTATTTCTTAAATATTCATCGCATCTAAGTTCTGGGGGAATCGAAGGTAAGAATAAAGGCGGAGAAATTAATTAAAACCTTACTCATTTGATTAAATTTACTCACAGAATCATAGTTAAATAGGTCAATAATTATTTTTTTAGGAAAACGCAATGATGATGGAAAACATTAAAATACTGTCACTTCGATCAAACAATCAAAGAACATATTTCCACAAAATTGACAGAAAGGACATCGAGTAATACAATAACCTAATAAGAGGACAACAAATGGGAAAAAAGGAAAGATAAGTAGGGTTAAATATATTTAATCAGGGATGACATGAGTATGCGTATAAAATAAAGCAACAAAATAAAATGCAATGGAAATATACAGCATAGAGACTGCAGAATCATGGCAATGATATAATAATATCTTCACAGTGCTCCAGTTTAGTATGCTAGATGGCGAGACCAGACGAAGTTGAATAAAGAGAGTGAGGCACTGTAATGGATTCAGAAGCGAAAAGGAGACGAGACTCGATTGAGTTCAAAGAGAGATCATGTCTCATCACACAGCAGACGGATAAAGCCTACGGTCAAGTCCTCCAACCGTACATCGACCATCCCCACACACCGATCTCAATTCATGAGCACTCGCTCAACATTCTAACACGACGCGACAAGCCAATCGGAATCGCTTTGTTATGGGTCTTTTCCATCACCTCCTCAGTTCAGCATCCATTTAATAGCATACAGGGAAGAAGGATACGAACGAGGACGCATTGACTCAATCGCATGCGAGACGCTGAAGATGAAGGGAATGGATGTTGGAGGATAAGTCCAGTGAACAGAGATTTAAAAGCAGACTGGAGGAGCAGAGGGTGGGATTTAAGTGAATGGGTGGAGTGGTAAGAAGCAGAGATGCGGAGTGACTGGGCATAGGTGACTGAGTTATATATTGCGATCACACCTTAGTTGTTTTGCTTGCCTGCGATCGTTTCCTTTCCAAAAATTTTACTATTGACTATAAATCCGTTGCGGCGTGGGTAAGTCCTCGCCTACCATACCAAAGGTCGCGGGTTCGAGTCCCGCCTGGGTAGGTTGCCCCTTCCAGGACATGGTTGTGTGTGATCGTCTGTTGTTGATTGTTAAAACTTTCGATGTAAAGGCCTCAATGTGCTTTTTTCGGGGGTAATTGAGATAAATAAATAAACTGTTTCTCGAAAATAATTGCTACTTTGTCTCCAAAAAACGAAATAAGCGTCTTGGTTAGAAACTTCGTGTAAACGCGTAAGGCTAAACGTCATTATTAAACAATTCTTAACCAACAAATTTTAATTAGAGAATTACTTATTTGTTAAAATTAACTGTCGTCCATCAACATTATAATTTGAAATACTATGCAAAATATTTTGAGCATCAACCTCAAAGGGAATTTTTATGCAGGGTAAGAATGAATACAATTGTACCTGCAGCTTGCTTCTTAAAAATCTCCGAGCCGATGATAAATTTTCAAAATAGTAACTGTAACTAAGGCTAGTTATTTTGTCTCGATGCCTCACTCACCCTTGGTCGTGAATGGAAAATCACGCTAGAACATTATTTTTACCCTATTATCGACAAAAAAGCATACTTGAAATTTGTATGAAAGAGGATATACAGAAGGCAGTAAGAAGAGCTCGAAAGAGATTTAAAGGGCATATAGTAGGAGGCTCGGTTGAAGGAGTGGAGATCGGCCAGAGGAGTGCGGGAGAGTGAAAATAAGGCAGGAGGGGAGGAGGAGGGTGGCGAGATCTCTAGCATCTCCCGAGCTGGTCCGACCTCTCGATATGCAGACGCTATCAATCACGCCGTGGGATTAAGGCGGGAGCGGCGGATTTATAACCCGCATGCAGTCGTTTAAGTCTCCGGCCAGGCGATCGCCAGCGCCTGGCAGAGGAGAGGGAAAAAGAAACGACTTCGTGATTGGGTGTGAGCCACAACCCGAGGGGCACCTAAGGTTGAGTAACACGTCTTCAAAGCGTCGTGTTACCCGCGCGCAAGTTCCCGCAGCGGTTTCTTAATCCATGAGCAACGGGGCGTTGTTCGGACGCATTGAGGAGCGGATACGTTTTTCTCTCGCGTCGCCTTGCGTGGGATGGAAGATGGTGCCGGCCTGGAAAACGTTTTATAATTGAGACGAAATGTTGTTGCAGATACGTAAAAGCAAAACGCATACCTCTTTCTCCCCATTGGAGGATATAATCAATAAGAAAAATCCTTCAATTATCGTCGTGATTTATTGAACCAGTGTCGTGCCGCTAACAAGTCACCTTCAAAAGATGATTTGTTGGCCTTGAATCGCCTGAAGGGCATGGATATCACTTAGCTGCAAGAAAACGTTGACGTAATTGTAGCCCGAGACGTGAGATTAGAATAATCACGCTTCATCGAACATGATAATGAATTCAGAGCCAGCAATCTCTACCGCTAAAGAGGAAGGAAAATCCTCAAATATGCCACGTGGGTATAGAACTTATCATACCATGAGTTATGACCATGCTATCATTCCGATTTCCACGGGAAGAAATAAGCACAAGTGCTGCCATTAACGAGACCACCTAATTTGCAGCATCGATCAGAGAAAAAGTAAGATTTAGGGTATCGAGAAGACGGTCTGATTGCAACTTCAGCACAATAATTTACGGGTAAATATCTATGAAAAAATGCATAGAAGTTCTTTCGTCAATTCTCAATGGGATACACGCATATATTTGAAAGGACTAGAAGTTCAAGTTACGACCATAGTTAACACTGTCCCCGAGAAGCTAATTAAAAATCAAGATACAATTTACACCGGAAGGCGGAAGTCATAATTAGCCGCATGAAAGCCAGACTCGGAGAACTTTATACGATCAGTGTCCGCGACAATGCATAATTCATGGCGGCCATAATCTTCCTCAGAGGGAGACCAAAGCGTCTGAACTGAGAAATAGACAAATGGGTGGGCTTTGTGAAGGAGAGTCGTTGGGGCCAGAACAAATCACTAAAACCTTGCCCCCTTTTCTCCCTCCCCTCAAAGACGGGCGCGAGTGGTTCCTTATCCAATCGCCGTGTCATCCTCGACGCTGGGATACGCCAATGCAACAACAGTCATACTACACGTACGCCCGTCCAGTTTCACGAGCTTAAACAAGGAAGAGATGGGGAGAGAAAAGCGAAGCGACTCGCCCATCACCTCGTCAAGGAGAAAAGGCGGGCCAAGGAATGAAGGGAAGGAGCGCCAAACAATGCTAGATCTTCCTGTCAAAGGCGTGAGTGGGATCTTCGCGAGGGAGGAGGTGGAAAGATGGTAGAATAGTGAGGGGAAAAAAAGAGAAGAACGAAAAGAAGAAGGCGCACGGAGCCCGTCCAGAGCCTGCAGATAGGGCGTTATCCTTCATTACCTTTGTGAAACACCTTCAACCCGACCGATGCTCTACCCACTCCACTCTCTATCCCTACTCGCGCTTTTCCTCACCCTCCCAGACCCATTCCCGCTAGCATGCGATTCTGCCAGCTTCCCTTAAGGCGCTGCGCTGGTGCGATGAATAGCACCGCAGAGCCGCGGCTCGGCGCCCCCTGGAGGGACCGCAGGGTGGGGGCCGTTTCCGGGGCACGGCTTCTTGTCGTGCTCCTATTGAGAGGAGATAGAAAATCGCAATGCGTAGTTCGAACCGAGGAGTTCAGGATGAGGAAGTGTCTTTCCGGCTTTATTTCAAGAAAAGGGAAAAAAAGAAGAAGGTGAAGGTGGGAAGGAGTGATAGTTTTATTCGACCATAACCATTCAGGGATTATAAGAGTGGGTTATCCGAAATATTTATGGAGGCGGTAGACTAATTCATTAAAAAATTATAGTAGTACAAACGGTAGGGTAATTGGTGGTTATCCCTTGTACTTATAGCAGTATTTACCGTGATGATAACTCATTCCTGACTGAACTAAAAATGCTTCTTAAATTTTTTTCAAAGTTTGAGGTGGTGAATTTCGACCCGCAGGTATTTTTTGATGGCTTTAAGGGTTAGCATTAAGATACTCTTCCCATCAAATGAAATCACATATTTAATTATCTCACTTGCAAATTGAATGAAATAATTTTTGAGATTTTCTATTATACTTTAAAGGCTTTAGTTTTAACGGGGTAAGTTCATACCTACAAATGTTTGCATAAAAGAAAACTACCATTCCAAAATTATCCTACATCAATTTTCCGAAGTCAGCTAGCTAATGCGTTTACTAAAATAGAGACAGCTTTTCTCAATCGTAATTGCATAGGAGCTTGCAGGGCGTATCCTAATAGTTTCCTCGAGCAAATTACAGAAGACTAAGGACTTTCTTTCACTCTTTATTCTCTACGTACTAGTAACTAAAATATTGGTAAACATAGCGAAACTTTGCGTTAAATGCATGAAATATTTATTTGTGATGAATAATGAACCTCTTTGGTTTTAAATAACTTGTCATGCTTATATAGCCAAGGCCTCACACCTTTCCATTGCCAACTCACCTATACTCTGTGCGGCAGAGAGAAAATTTTTCAAAGTATAGACATTCAAAGAAACCTTTGCCAAGTCTATGCTCAAGAAAGAGAATCTATTAGATATTTAAACAACTCTTCCGCCAGTTAACCTCATCCTACATCTCATAAATACCCATCATGAGCACATGCATCCTTACGCGACCACAAAGAAACAACCTTTCTCATTGAATCGCGACTTCAACCTCCCTTACTCAATTCAATGCAACTATTTACGGCGATTACACAGGTGTGTGAGCATCTCTAACGAGCTAGTCTCAAAATAGTCGTTCCACCTTTCGAAACCGTATTACCTCTCGAGCGTGAGGAGAGGGAAAACAAAGAGCACGAAGAGAGGCGAGAGAGTTCTCCTCTAGTCATTAGTCATTTTTCTCCCTCCCACTCAAAAAAAAGGACGATTCCACACACAAGGGACACGAGGAGGGGTAGGTGGTAGGCACCTCCCGCTTCTTCTCAACGAGGTTGACGGGAGGCTGCGTCAGTCACCCCCGCTCGACTAATCCGTGAAACACCAATGCCAGCCGAGACGAAACACAAACGGGTCGTGGTCTTCTTCCCTACTCCTTCCAGCAAGGTGACTAAGCCCTCGAAGGGAGTGGCCGTTCGGTCGAGTTAAAAGGAAAATCCCTCCATTCTTTCAGAGGAAGTAGTGGTTAGGGAGGGAGAGTGTGGGGGATGCAGTAAGCACGTCGGCGTGGATTGTTTGAACCGAGGGAAAACAAAAGAATTGAGTTAGCCGCGCTAACTCACCCCGCGGACACAATTATAACCCGCAGTGATATCGCGTGCTATACCCTCGCGTCACTACACGATCAGCTTGACTTCGTGCGCAAATACAAATCGCCAATCGTTTCAGATTTCCTCACACGTATATCTGATTTATTGGGTAGAATAAAGTAAATATACCGACATAAATATCAAAATATACCGACAGACCCTTAAACTTCGGTTACAAACTAAGCCATACCATCTATCTTTGAAATATTTCTCCACACCAAAAAAATAATTGGAAAAAATACAATTTTAACCATTGGCAATAAATTTGCCGATGATTTTTGTTCTACTGATTCAATAAAACATCAATATAACCTTATATTGCATAAAGATTATTATTGGATCGACTCGGCAAAATTCATTGGAAATAATAATAATGCTAACTATTCCGGTTGTATTTTTCCAAAACTTTTTCTACAGTCCAACGGGACGGCGATAAGCAAAAGGCAAAATATTCACATTATTTTCATACAGATTTTTAAAAATTAGAGAAGAATATGCTGATGCAACAACAAAATTCCAAAAAAAAATATCAAATTCAAGTAAGAAAAAAATCTAAAGATTCTCAAAATTGTCTAACTAATGATCAATGTTTAAAAAGTGATTTATACGATGGGAAATATCTCATATCTTTCATTTCATATTCAACCTCATAGGACACAGTATTTCTTAGAAAATATTTGTCTACGACCATGATCAATTACGTGTAATCAAGCAGACAATACAAGCATATTATCACAGCACGGCTCAAAATCTGATATGTTTATTCTATCAAAGAGATATACAGACTGCCATGAAGTCATATTTTACTTAAAAATCATTAGTCTTTCCGCTAAATGGGATTATTTTGCGTCTTCCGCTGGAAGTGGAACAAATTCTGTGACGCGATTTTACATCCTATTTTTGTCATGTGAAATTATATTTTTAAATTAACAAATTAAATATACCATTGAATGTTAAGGAAGAAAACTTTTTAATGGTAGTTAGCACTCATTTTCTGAGGAAGGATATAATTTGGTACCTGCTTTGAGTCTTTCATTCTATTGGTATAAAATGTGAAATATAACACGTGACTTCCAAACTCAAGAGGCACTAATCGTTTCTATTAGTCAAGTTTATGGCAAAGTAAAAGAGTAAATTCTCATTAGCCACGGACGAAGTCGGATATCAACAGTAGGCATGAACTAGTGCATGTATGTACCTTGATTTGTAATGATGAAAATTATTTGCCGAGACCTCACAACATTCAAATCCAGAACAAGATAAGGAAAAATAAGTTAAAAGATCATAAAAATTGCACTGTAAAATGGTACGGAGATATTTCCAGATTAAAGATACACAAGAGGCGAAATAAATAGTGAGCTGTGAAAAAGGAAGACCTGTGCGAATTAACAACGATCAGGCAAGAGAAAATTGATTTTTAAACAGGCATTGATATTCACAAATCCTCGCAAGGCAATTAAACCGTCGCGTCGTGTATGTTTGAAGAGACGCCAACTTCCTTATGGGATTTAATGTACACACTGCTAGAGCACTACTTCTAGCCGCTTATGCTAACAAGAAAGCGTTCAAGTTAGCAAGTGGCTGGAAAATATTTACGACGCCCACGATTCTTTTTCAGAGGGCTATATCGTAGGAATTTTCAAATTATTGCCCAGTGGGACTCAAGCAAATAAAAAGAAAAATAAAGGAATATACAAGGGGAGGGTGAATGAATGCTTGGAAAAAATTGCTACCAAATTAAATAAAAATAAACAAACATTGAATTAAACTCCCTCAACTCGTTAGGTAATTGGTACGCAGCAAGGGCGTACCCAGGATCAAAACTAGGGGGGAGGGAGCAAGCCATGGTTGCTCAAGTTGTAGGTAAGATTTAAGCATGGAAAAGGTGAACGAAATCAACATTTTAAGGAAACTGTAACAGCTCTTTATTAGTTTTTAAAATTATTTGCTAGAAAAAATGTTATTTTCCTTAAAGACATTTGTGACTTTTGCTTCTATGGGGGCGGGGCAGCTGCCTTCTCCTGCACCTCACTGGGTAGACCCATGGTACGCAGTGGTTACAAGTAAATGAAGGATGAGAAAAAATTTTGGTGTAAAATACATCACTTGGTAATTTTACGTTTCCTTTTTAGTGTTAATGGAACGCCACAAAATCTCTCTTTTATATTTCCGATTGGAAGAAAATATCGTCCTGCCACCCTTCTATTGGAAATATTACCAAACTGGGTTGCTTGATATTTTGACTTCTATTTCATTAATATAATAAGTATTTTCAATACTTAATCTGTATATTTACAGGTGAAACTCATGCTCCCTAGCCTGTTTGAAACACGCAGTTGGGTAAGTCAGGAAAAAATCGTCGATGAAAATGAACCATATGAAGAAAAATGCCACTAAAAAGCAATCTTAATGCTAAAAATATTGAATATTTATCAAATAAAATACACTGGAGGTCAATTAGTCGTTGAAAATAAAATTTCCAAAATTAATTATAAATATTTAATTCACGAATATCTTTAAAAACATCGTACATACGAGAGAAACATAGCCGATGTATAGAAGAAACTAAGTGCATAGTCATGTTAAATGATCAACGCGGGAAGTGACCGTTCATTAAAACAGCTGCTAATTAACAAATTAGAACCACAAGCCTTCGTGACGCCTCCAATCCCCACCCAGAGATATCTAGACGCCGATCAATTCCACGCCTGAGGCAGTTAACATGAAAGCATTGCATGACTCTTAGCCGCTTGATCCATTCCGCGACTCAATGAGCACTTCCACCAGCCACTAGATCCACTAAGTTCTCAGCATCCGGCGTTGAGATGGAGGAAGCAATCCCTTCAGTAAACCAGACGCTAATCCATTCGTCCTCTTCCGGTAGTTTCGCGGAGGAGTTGCGATGGGAGTGAGGACTGAAATAGCTACCGATGAGCATCCACGCTATATCACTTCGCTGAGAGGCTGATCAAGACAAATTTTGTTGTTAGGGAATGTTCTCCACAGCGTACACGATATGGAATGTATACCTTCAATTACTGCCAAAAATAGCCTATGCATAAAGTCCAAGTTTATACGGTCTTCATGTCAAAAATACCCCTACTATGCTCCCTCTACTCCAAGACTGAAGACAACAAAAGAGCATATGAAAACAATTGTGGAGGCAGTAGCACTACAAGGATAAAAAACAAGGGCTACAGGAAAAGCTGACTAAAACAGAATAAAAGCTTCCATAAGCAATTTCACAAAACACTGTGATTAGGTTAAAAATATAGTGAAGGGAGAAAGTTCCATAAATAGAGCTAGAGTCCATAGTTAATCGGTATATTCTAAAAATTTCGAGATGATGACGTATTTTCATTCAAACAATTTGTCGTGAAATAATATTTGTCGAACAGATTTGATTTGCACTCTAAAGGCCGTTTTACACGGGGCACGGACTTGAACAATCTTACATGTGTACGAAGGCGCAGTCAAAATTGCTTCGCGTAAAGCGGTGAACTGCTAAAACACATGCGAGAATGCGTGGACGTGAGATGGCAAAATAGCCCGTTCTAATTTCGTTCGTGCATTCGCGCAATTTCACGCCACGAAGAGAAATTAATACAGTTCTAACCTGTGCAATCCCAAGCCTCGTGTAAAACGGCCATAAAATCACGCAGAGAAACCTCCTTCTCATTTCAACCTCATCTCCTCCACACAAGAGTCGTCTCGCGTTTGACCCCGAGACACCTCGAAACAAGCTCACGAATAGCAACGAGGGAAGTCTCTCAAAAAGAAAAAAAAGGACATCCTTCAAAGCTTAAGAAAAGGTGGCGGACGAAAGCGGAGGGCAGAGGAGTTGGAAGAGAAATAAAGAAAAGATATCGGAGTAAGCCTTAAAGGAGTGAGAATGGAAGCGGACGAGATACAATCGCCCAAAGACTTAGCTTCTCTTCTCCGCGAGCACCCTCGCCTCCGTTCAAAACTACTACTCCATCCACCCGACGGTCGCTCACTCCCTCTCTTCCACTCCCGTCCTGCTATCCGCGCAAGCCATCGCATGAATATACATGTGGACAACGCCATTTAAATGTAGCCGAGGCAAAAGGGCGACTAAAATGCGGCTAAAAAGGGAAGCAGGCGGGCGAGGAGAAGTCTGAGACGATATATGGTGGAAAGGACGCATGAAATGGAGTGAGGACAGAGAAGAACTACGCATTAGGATCGTAAAACGGATTGTGAGCGAAGAAAATTATGGACGCACCACTGAAATAGAGTATTCATGACTGAAATTATGCGTAATCACTAGACGGATATCCAAGCAAACAAAACTTCATCTTTCTCACTTCTGGCCGTTGTCTGTCCAATCTCTAACTTGGAGTTGAGGGATGAGAAAAAAATTTGGCGTAAAATACATCAACTGGTAATTTTACGTTTCCTTTTTAGTGTTAATGGAACGCCACAAAATCTCTCTTTTATATTTCCGATTGGAAGAAAATATCGTCCTGCCACCCTATTATTGGAAATATTACCAAACTGGGTTGCTTGATATTTTGACTTCTATTTCATAAATATAATGAGTATTTTAAATACGCAACCTGTATATTTACGGGTAAAAACTCATGCTAGTCTGTTTGAAACACGTAGTAGGGTCAGTCAGAAAAAAATCGTTGATGAAAATGAACCAGATGTTGACAAATGCCACTTAAAAGAAATCTTAATGTTAAAAGTATTGAATATTTACCAAATAAATTATACTGGATGTCAATTAGGTGTTTATTACTGAAAAGATGCGTAATCACTTTACGGGTATCCAAGCAAACAAAACGTCAACTTTCTTACTTCTGGCCTTTGTAGGTCCAACCAATAACTCGGAAATAAAGAAATAAAACTTTGTAAGGTTCACTATTATTTTAATATGGGCACGACCCGGGTTTCGTAACGTGGTTACATATTCAGGTGATGTAGTGCCCATATTGAAATAATAGTGAACCTTATAAAGTTTTATTTCTTTATTTCCAACATGGAGAGGTTTCACTAAATAAAGCCTAAAGTTATCAGTTACCATAACTTGGAGTTTTTTATCTATCCAACTATCCATCATCTTTTATTAGTATTCAAAATTAAATCATATCATCCTTAAAGATCTCATCAACATCAACATGTTTCTTCGTCATATTTCTCCACATTGTGTCTTGCCAATTGATCACACCATAAAGAGTTGTATGCTTTGATACGATCACTTTATATAACCTTTAATGATTTCCTCGAGATGTGACTCTATAAAAATAATCACGTCCACAGGCATTTTATTACATAATAACCGATTTCGTAACTACGTAGCATCAACCATCATGTGCTGCATATTCACTAAAATACACATGCGAAGATTTCTCGGCTTTCCAAGCTTGTCATTTTAGAGGTGAAACAAACTCATTTTTCAACACATTTTTCTAAAGGCTGAGTGGTAATTCCAAAGACGATAAGAGCGCAAAAGTGGCGTGGCTAACAGCAGAGTATTAGTATGGAAAAACAGGGATAGTTTTAATAAATTTAAAATTACAAGCATTAAACTAATGTATTGTCTTAAAATATAAACAGGCATAGCGGATAATTGACTCTTTAAGTTGTATCGCCACTACTGGCTGCAATTTTATTATGATAAATTCTGCAAAAAAGGTAGAAGTCATTTAAAGGCACTCAACTGTAAGGTACCAAGTTTGTGACTATTTCAATCCGTAAAAATGATCCATTTCATGCTATTTTGCAAAAGATTTTTGCATGCATACTTATTTTGTATGTAGAATGAAAATATATTACTACTGTGAAAATATATGTAAAACTTTGTTTTAACTGCTTATAAGGGTAAATAACTGCTTATAAGGGCTTCAACCAACAAAACCACAGCCTCAACAACGATTTTCTGAACTTAAGTTCTACAGCAAAGAAGCTACAAAAATTGTCCACGAGGCGGAAAGTTCAAGTTCAAATAGGAAAGAAAATATATACACTAAGGATGATAAAATATTTGGCTTAGCCAGGATTCGAACCCGGACCTCCATATTGCCAGTTAGGTATGCTACCAGTTAAATATACCCAATTAGCATGCCTTCAAATAACTCCTTACACATATCTAGACCTAGGCCCTACCCAACAATATACCTAGACATAGGCCTACCTAGACCTATTCCAGTTACATATACCTCCTTAGCATACCTGTCTGGAATCGGGTGATCCGGGTTCGAACCCCGGCTGAGCCAAATGATTTTTTTAATGGCGAATACCATCCTTGGCGAATATACCTTTGTATCTGTGCATGTGGCTGCTTAAAAAGTGTCTTTGTCTATGCATTGCTTTGGGAAATAATGCATTTAGGACAACTATGAATGTCTTTCGGGCATCCCACCTGGATAGGCACTCCAATATGCCGACATTTCGATGAAATACTTTTTCATCGCCCTCAGAGCTGCTTATTTTGTGTCACTAAAAACATATATATACAGACATGTTTGTTATTAATCGCTGTATTCATTCAAAGCTCTATTTTCTAACTGCCCCGAGGACGATGAAAAAGTATTTCATCGAAATGCCGGCAAAAATGGAGTGCCTAGCACGGTGGGATGCCCTTGAGACATTCACAGCCACCATTCGCCGGAGAAGAATCAAACCCTTCATTTAGGACAAGTAATAACCTAAAAGAAGTTGGGGGTTTTCGGCGATACTTCGTGGAATTTGCTGAAAATTTTAGATCAGTCAATTTAAACTTTGCTATTCCAAAGAATTTTTATTTACAAAACGATGATGGTTTCAACGGTTAAAGCCGAAACCATGTCTTAGGTCGAAACTATGGTTTTATTTTTCCACATAATTGTTATTAATACACCTCCAGGTACTAACACACCTCTAGACCATAAGATGACGTTAACCTTCGAAACCATGGTTTAAGCCGAAACTATGGTTTGAACCGAAATTAACCATGGTTTAGGTCGAAACCATGGGGTTGTTTCTCCACAGATTTTTATTAACACACGACGGTTTAAGTCATCTTCTGGTCCTGAAGGTGTTGTTAACCGTCGAAACCGTGGTTTAAGCTGAAACCATACCTTATAGAAATCATGGCTTTTTTCCATAGAATTTTTTTGACTCACGACCATGGTTTCGACGTCATCCTATATGCCAGAAGATGACGTTCACCATTGAAACCAGGGCTGGCGAGATAAACGAAGCGAAAATAAGAGGCCTAGGTTTATTACCGTTCCCGCACGAATTTAAAATCGCCAAGGAGTTTAGTTTCAACTCGAGACGAAATTTTACTTCCAGGAACGAAACTAAATGAAAGGAAACTCCGCTTCTCATGGTTAAGCTTCGATCCCAGAAGTTGAGTGGAGGGGGATAAGAGGGAATAGTTTCGACCCATTACGTTTGACATACGTGTAGAGAGGCTAAAACATTAAGGTTAAAACATTGAGCTTAAAAATCGAATGGCCAGTTTGCGTTTACCGTTCTCCTGTTGGTGGTAGAAATATGAGTGTCCCATGCATATGATGTTGGTAGCCCGAACCTCTTCTTCATTCAACCGTACTTCGTACTCGGTGTGTCGGTCGATACTTAACTGTTCGAAGGTGAAGCACGCGGTCCCTCCGTTACGAAACATTATCTACGTTTCGTTTCGTACCAGAGTTTTAGTTTAGTTTCGACCCGAAGTAGTTTTGACTCCGATTTCGTTTCGACCCTGAGTTTAGCTCCCCGGGTTTAAATCCATTCCGTTTCGTTTCAACATTCCGCTCCCTGGAACGAAACTATTGAAATTTTACTGGCTTTGACTTTCGATTCGTTTCACTTGCCAACCCTGGTTTAAACCATGGTCGAGTGTTAATAAAAAATCTATGGAAAAACAAATTTTTAATTAATTCATCCAAAAAAAAAACAGTAATCTAAACATGAGCAGCATAAAGTTGCAGGCGAGATAATATGGACATAATATTCAGGACCGTAGAGAGGGAAATGAGATCGGTGGGAGAAGAATGGAAGGAGGAGAGGATGGGGTGAATGAATGTGTCTTGCCCTCCCGCGAGACCACCTGTTCGAGGGTTTTCCCCACCCTCCGGAGTAAATTAAGAGTCTTTGGATGGAGGCGGTGGCGCAGGGGTGTGGACACCGAAGGGCAGGACAAATCGACTACGCCATCGCAAACCCCCCACCCCGTCCTACCCTCCTCTTGCGAACACGCCCAGCTCGGTCGTTTAAAAGCGACCGAATGAAGTGATAAGGACGGAAACGAGGCTACCGAAGTGAGCGAATAGAATTTCATACGATCTATTGGAATCCGTTTTATACTAATTCTTGGAATAGTTCTTTTAACACTTAATGTGCTGACTATAGTACTGGTCACCTATACCCCCGTGTATGCCATTTGCAATACTTTTGTATAATTTCTTAACAACCCACCTTTAATGCGAGTAATAAGTGTTGGTACAATTTTAAAGAATAAAATTGCTTTTATTATTTTCATTTGTTTATTTAAAGGTAAGAACCACTTTTTTTGAATGGCAAACTAAATATTTTTCAAAACACGAATAGAATATTACGCCCGTAACAAAAATCGGAGGATTCATACACGAGGCGTCATATATTACCCCCATAGCACGCAAGGTGTCAACATAAGTAATTACATTTTTTGCTGAAAGTATTCCACGAGTTAATATAGGTTTACTTGTGGCATTTCACTAATGAACTTATAAATCCACTCAAGTTGAATTTTATTTACAATTTAAGTGTGATAAGAGCGGAAACGATGCAGCCAAAGTGAGCGAATAGATTTTTTTACCATCATTTTGAAGCCGTTTTATTCAAATTCTTGGAATAGTTATTCAACAAGCCTAGTTTTAATTTTCTTTTTGAAAAGTTAAGATATCTTACTTGTGATATTTTACGAATAAACCTACAACTCCTCTCAACTAGAATTTTTCTCTTCAGCTTAGGTGACATAAGGGCGGAAACGAGGCAGCTTCAGGGGAAGAATAGAATTCTTAAGATCATTTTGAATCTGTTTCAATGCAATTTTTGGAAAATTCTTTTATAAATGTAGGCCCATTTGTTATAAAATATTTTCTACCGGTTAGGATAGGTTTACGAGGAGCATTTCACAAAAAATCATCCCATCCCTGCTTCTGAGCTGAAATTCCCCCTTCGATTCTCTAATTATTTAATTATTTTACCGGCTTAGATGGCGGTGGGGTAAAGTTCTGGCCTGCCAAACCGTAGGTCGTGAGTTCGAATTCCGCCTGGGTAATAAATCCCTATCCAGGGCATGGATGTCTGTTTTGTATTTTGTTAATGTTGGACAACGTACCTGTAAAAGAGAAATAAAAGGCAAAACTAATGTCCTGTTTACGGGGAAGTTGATAATAAATAAATAATACCTATTCCCTTCAACTCCTCATTTCCTCACCCAACTTTTCATTTCATTCATAAATACTATTCTCCAATTCCCTATTTAGCGTTTACCTAACATTCCCACGAGTCTTTTAAACTTTTTACACCCTCTGTTTCATCTGAATCTCATTTAAAAGTCTTTTTTCCTCGTCCAAATTGTGTATAACTTTATCCTTTAGTATTTTAATTTTATTCAGCAAATCATAAACAATATTCTTCATTACCAAAATGCATAAACTCCTCCACGCTTGTGAGAAGAGAATATGAATTAAATGAATTGAATTTTATCAAATTTCCTTTCATATTTTGGAGGGGATTAATTCATTCCTGATCTCATTCGTCTCTAGTGTAATTCCGCAAATAAATTAAATTAATTAATCTACAACTTAAGAGAAGGTGGTCTTAGTCTCTTCGTGTAATTCAGGAATTTGGTACTTCCATAATGCTAATAAATTCTAGAAATTAAGTTGTTAGTACTTACAGTAAGTTTATAGACACAGGAAATTAGACACTTGTAAGTGTTCTCACCTAAAATAGAAAGAAACAAATGCCGTTAAGAATTCGGTCACTCAGAAATGTGTTCTAAAAATTAAAAAAAATCATTTATGTCCAAATAATTTTTTTAAATCACAAATAAAAATGCACAAGAACATGAAATACCCAGTTGAGTATTACAAAGGAAATAGTAGTGCACCGCGAAAACCAACACAATACGAATAACTTGGCAAATTTTCAGAATGAAAACCACAATTAGCGCACAGTAAAGGCAACAGTGGGAATGATAATGGGACGAAATGATTATATATTCCGAGAGAGCAATAAACAGAATTGTGAATCATCGAAAAGAATGATCAATTCCTATCTCCAATTAGAGAAATCACATGGTTTGTATTATAGGATACCTTTGATTTTGAGTACACCCATAATAGTTAATATAAAGAGAACTAATCGGCAACCTCTCAAATTCATTAAGTATTCCGCAAGCATCCGTATTATATCAATTTAACAAGAATACCCGAATAGAAATAGATCTTAGAATGGACACAGCGAATAATAGCAATCACATATGTAAAAATATTTTTAAGAGGCACAGCAAAATAACAATAATTATTACTAAAATGCGTCGGCAGCAAAATAAACAAGTACTGGTTTTTAACAAGCATATAATGTACTTTACATCGCATTTCATTGTTCAAAATTCCACAAAATATTGGAATATGTTGCCTAAAATTGCGTATAAAACCTCCATACTGCATCGTGAGCAGCTCACGACCACTTTTTGAGGACGAGAGACCGATCTGAACTAAAATTTATCCCGGCATTTTATACTGGATATTAATCGCGATAATTCAATTACATTTTCAAAATTTTATCGTCCCCATCAAAAATGAAAACCATCATTTGGGTAAAAAAAACACTGATCTTTTGATGAGGTCGTTACCATTGACATACAAATTTAACGGGCTTCATTATCCGCGGGCGGAGTCACTTAAGATATGAGGGATTCCATTCGGAACGAGTCGAGAGAATTTAATGGAAAATGTTCAATACCGGTAATTTTTTCCCCATCGATTCATATAATGCATGATTTGACAGAAAGCAATCAAAAAAAGCAATTTTTTTTCTTCACGACCCCATGATGAATGCCACCCAAGCCGACCACCGACCACACGGACGGTCGTTATATTGCCGCTATTTAATTGTCCCCATGCCAAGTGTTTTCAAAATGAGAAACTCGATATAAATTAATGTCGTTCGTTTATATGCCACGTCAACATTTAATCCCGGCTTCGAAACAAAACAATGATGAATTACTACTTTAAATTCAAATTAGGAATTCTTATCCCCTCTCAACCCCCCCCCCTACTCCTCTATTTTTTTCTCCCCCACCCCCCCCCCCCACCCTCTGTCCACCAAAAAATGGCAAATCCCCCCCACTCCACATCCCTGCGAAATCCATGAACACACGGAATGCAAATGGAGGCATTAATGAAAACAAAACGATGAATGTTTTTTTTTCTTTTTCCTCCTCCTGGACACCTACTTACCTCACAGCTAATATTTCTAATCTAACACCTAGCGTATGTGCCGCTTTACCGCGAATCGCCGCCAAGCCCGGGAGCCCGTCCTATAAATAAGATCTCTGCAGCATTTCCAACGCGAGGGACACCTTCCGAGGAAATGAGATACGACGGTTTAATTAAGGCGTCGTGTCCTTTACGCTGAAAGACAGTATGTTAAACACCGAAAAAGTGAGTTGTGCCTCTTTTTTTCCTTTTTCTCTCTCTACCTCTCATTCCTCTCCCCTGCCTTTTCACGAAGGAGAGAGCAAAATGCTTCGCTGCCCTAATAAATCAAACTTATCCTCGCGGGATCAGTCACAAGTTCTCCTCCTCTTCTTCCTCCTCCCATCCTCCGGTCGAGAACACACCGTTCTTCCCTCTCTCTTTCTCTCCTCATTCCTCCCACCCTTTTTCGTCCTCCATCCCTCTCTCTTACTCCCACGTGAAAGGTAAATGATTTAAGGTTTGTCCGATGAACGAAGCACATGCCGTTTTTAAGAAACTTTACGAATACACTCTTCAATCAGTACCTCCGCGACTGACGGTCACAAATAAAGAATAAGCTTTCCGAACTATATCTTTTGGATATTTCACTAGAAAACTCTAATTTATGCTAATATGATTTTATGCCGATACTTGACGGTAGCGAAAATATAAATATAAATGATACAATATACTTGTTATCATGACAAAGAAAAGCTAAATATAATTTTTTATACTATGAAAATCATTATAAAGAAGCATGTCACCACACTAAGTCTTGTGTTACTAGCTGATGCTGTAATTCAGGTCTAATAATTTTAGTCACCTGAAAACAGGAGCAAGATCTGTGCAAATAAAACGAAAACGAGTGAATTTATGAAACAAATAAGGATTAAATTATCAAAATTCCATGCATCCATACTTTCCTTTACTTTTGTAGTTCATGATACCAAAACACCTTTCAATGGCATAGGTAAAAAATTTATTTTGAATCGTGCAATCAAGAACCTACCTCCATAAGTACACCAGACAAAAGAGAAAGAGATGAAAGGGAAGGTAAAAGAGAGAGGGAGAAGAGAGAGGCAGGAAAAGATCCATTCAAAATAAAATCTGATTGTTCGTGATTGATGACTGACTCGGTTGACGGCGGGAGGCGATTTGGTATTCTGCCATGACGACCAAACCACTTTGGTTAGCACTTTGCGTGAGTGAGCGCGAACTGAAAGGAGGTCCTGTCGGGTTCGGAATAGGAGGCCGTGAAGAGAAGGGGAAGGGAGAGGTGGGCGAAGCGGAGGAGTGAGGGTGGGGCGGGAGAGGGGTGGCACTTAAAATGCTGGAGAATTAATACGCCCGCCGAATATGGTGAAATATGGATGAGGCAACGGGGCGCGGGATGACATAGATTGATAATTGAACGTTTACGAGTCCTTTTTTTCCGGTCAATCTTGTCGGAACCGAGGAAAACCTTTAAGAGGGAATACGCTCTCTTGACGCCAGAACGATAGGTACTTTAAAATGCATTTCGGACTCCGGAACCAAAGGTCTAATGCGGCTCAGCCGATGCAGTTACAGCAATAACTAGAAGAGACTATAAAATGCCATCTGCATGGAAAAATTAAGTGAGCTCTTGGAAAAAATGACAGATTGAGGCAAGCGTCTGATACATTACCATGAACTTTAAAGACGAAAGGAGATTATGATATTGAACATCTTACTTCCCGTTGAGAATATTGCCAGTGTGAGCTACTTTCAAAGCTAAAATTCGTACCAGCAACTTACCTTTCATTCTCCGAATTCCGATCGATGAAATGATCAACAAAATATGAACTAAAACCTTAAATTTCTGTAGAGCTTAGGATATGAAAGTACCAAAGCGGATCAAATTGTCTCCAAAAATCTCCACATATGCCGATATACCTCCAAATGGTTGTGCTTAAATTTCGGTAAGAAATTCTATTGTTATTTGTATCTAAATAGATCATAAGTGCCGATTTTCAATAGTGCCTTTTTCAATTCAATACAAATATACTAAGATACCCAATGGTGATAATATGTGAGCAAGCTTTGTTAGCTAGAATTTGTGTGCAAGCGTTTAATGAATTAGCCATAAAGAATATAAATATTCTTTTTAAGGAAGGCTTGTAGCACGCTCTTACGTCTTAGACCATAAAAAATACAATAAACTCTGCGGCGCAGAATAGATGCCGAGTTACAGATGGACGAACGGTAAGGGTAGCTTTTTTCATGGAATACAATAAAAACAAGAGCGTCTTATAAGCACAATTATCTATCATGTTTGCAAAATCTTTCATAACTTCTTAATTTCCCGACAACATCATATGACGTAGATGACGGAAAATGAACATTCAAAAGACGAAAAAGTAAGAAATCTTCAAAGCTATGTAAATCTTCCGCTGTAAAGTAATTAAATTTATATCTTAGCAAAAAAATCTCATCACAAGTTAAGCGTATAACAATAAAAACTGAGAACCTAATTTCTCTCCATTTCAACACCTATCCTTCAAAAAAAAACAATGCAGGCTTTAGTTTTCCATTTCAAGTGCAATTGGATTTGAATTCTTGCAATACATTGATATCCAAGCGCTTTTTCTTGATTAAACCAAGGAAGGGAAAACACTTTGCTGCTAACAACCTAAACTTTCTCTCTGTCTCTGAAGTAGGCGATGAACAGTCTAAATTATGCCGAAAGATACCCCAATCATTTTGCTCTCGGGACCTCTGGATGAAAATTAACCTTAACTTAACCTTTTAACTTAACCTTTAAATGTACTAATATTAGGGCCTAGGGAAAGTTCATTAAATATTTCATGGCTTCTTACTAAAGTTAGTGGATACATTATTTTATTTCTGACTACACGGTTTATCTAGGAAAATATTTGAGATGGACAGCGGTCACATCTCTGGCAACCGCATTATTCACGACAGTATAAAGTTTAACTTACAACCCTTGACATATTGCGCTGACTTCTCCCTTGCAATTTCTTTTTCTAAAATATCAGGAATATTAACTTCACATAAATAACCCTTTCACCGATCGAGCCTGAAATAAACCGCAGTCCTCCCGCCCATCATCTTTTCCAACCAACGCTCGTCAGAAGAGAAGCGAAGATAAATAAACGGAGCTTAAAATTACGAAAAGAATAATTACGAGCGGATGCAGCTTAGCCTCGAGGGAGACTACGGAAATAAAAAAGCTTCCTGACCCGCTCAGAAAAATAAAAGACGCGAGCGACGCGAGAGGAGGACATGCAAGAATAAAAGGGAGGAGAGTGGGCATTCGAAAAGCAGATTACTCGGAGCCATTGGCGACAGGAAGCGAATCGCGTGCTTGGCGAAAAGGCCAACAGCCATGATAGGGGAGAAGGGGCGGGAGATTTTATTGCGTTTTCTTTTTTTCCTTTTTTTTTATAAGCAGGCCAGCATTTGGTCGCCTCGCCGTAGGTGGTACTGCGAAGGAGGAAGCTGAGTGCGGAGCAGTGGGGGACACACATAAAGGACTCTACCCGGGGGTGGTCGCCCCTTGATGGAGCGAAGAATCAACTTCAGCACGCACGTAGCCCCACCCTCACGAGCGTCCCACACCACTGAAAAGTTTGAATAATGGTCGGCGCGGCGGTATGAAATGACGCGAATCTACGAAAAAAAATATATCCCGCTAGCCACACTGCAGAAGTTTGTGACTCAGGTTACTGAATCACTGTTCTGTGAAACCCAGATCCAATCACTGACTGACTGATTCATATAAATGTGTGGGGTGAATGAGACGAGATACGACACGAAGTTCATAGAATTGACCCCCTGGAACAAAGGTCTTCATCCCGCGACCCACCGGCTGATTTTTTTGCGGCGCCTAGAGGCTAAAGAAAATATTGTACGCAACTACAAAAATAAATACAAAAATCGATACACACGCCAAAAATAAACAATGCCAAGAATGGTATTGATGGATTGGACTTTTTAACTAATAAAGATTATTGCACTTTCAAATTGCATGTTTGCTTTATTTTATTGATGTGTTGGTAAAGTGATGTGGAGCATTGTGGCCCTCCAGACGATGTGAAATCGTTTTTTGGCCCTTGCATTAAAAAGACTGAATACGGCTACCCAAGAAAATCCCCTGAAAACCTAGGAAAACTTGTCGTAACCCCAAATTTTCCATCTATTACAGTGTTTCTAACCGCCTCTAATTTTTGGGGACTTTTGGGGGTCAAAAAATCAATGCTAATGAGGATTTTTAACATCGCTGAGAAGCTTGTTAATGTCACTAAAATCACTGTGGCAGCCATTAGTCTACACCTTGCAACAGTAGGAAAGTCTGGAAGCCCAAAAACGTTTTAGTATTTACTGGATTCAATTTAATTCAGTTAGATGTCACCGAAAAAAACGATGCTTATGGAACAAACGGCAGACAAAAATTCTCTTTAAAAGTCGCTTTCGTTCCTGGCCTCGAAACAATTCATTGAATTTTAGTGGTATTAAGCAAAAATGAGTAATAAAAATGCCATCTAGCTTCTACCAAATGAAATAAAAAATGCTCGTACCATCATCCTCAACATTTTCCAAGTTTTCTATATTAATTTTACAGCCAAATAAGCATGAGACCCTCGTTTCACCATGCATTCTTCAGGCGTTCTTCCTCATTGAAGGAGCTGGAACCTCACATGAATGAAGGGATAGAAGTCAATAAAAAATAGTGCAATGCACCAGGATGGATGTGACCTTTGATACTATTACGGTAGTCAAAGGCAAGTATTCATGAAACATGAAAGAATAAATAGCATTTCAGGAGTAACGTACACAATATGTCACCAGTTTGCACAATCATGCTGGTCGGTGAAAATTATTATAGACATCCATATGAGGATATTGATGGCTAAGTTCTAACAACTCGTATCTCAAAAATAGCAACTTTTCAGGAGAGCAAAAAAACGATTATTTTTTTTACTTGTACACTGCAATTAAAAACCAAATGTTCATAAAACTGAAAAAGAAGCATTCATTTGCAAACAAAGAGTCGTTTTTTGCTTTTATTTTATTTTTTACGTGCTATTACAATTTGTTTAAGATGCCTGTCTCAAACCGGCCGAATTTGAGACACGTGTTGTTAGAACTTAGCCATCGATATGCACCCCATTTTTTCTCTTCATCTAAAAGTATATTTTCTTCACCCCATCAACGTATGAGGAGTAAGTCGTGATTTCTGAGGTAGAGCGCACAATGCAACCGCAGAATTGGTAATTACTCTGCGTGTAAGGAGCATAAATGGGAGAGTACAAGCGTCGGCAGCGGAGATTCTTCCCGCACGACTATCACGCGGGCAATTCTTTTTAATACATTCATCGGCAGACATACCACCTATCTCCTTCGAAAGCGGCGTGTCTCTGCCAAGCGTTTTATAGTCTGCCATAGTCTCGGCACGCACACGCGTTTGGTGCGAGCCGTCTCGGACAGTTAGCGACGTCGGCCATCATCGTCGTATTCTCGAGCCATCTAAAATTGTACACATATAAAAAAATATTTCGCGTCTTCGAGAGACGCGTGGAAAGGGAAACAAAAGCGAAGCGAGGAATGAAGCCACGCCCTGATGGATGGGAGGCGCGAGCGGTAACGCGGATGACGTCACGTGGAAGTCGTGCGCGAAAGAGGAATAACCTCCCCCCCACTGCTCAATTTGCAGTTCGGAATGAGTTTCGTGGCATTTAGAAAAAATAAATTCAGGCCAGGCTGTTTCTTCATTCACCATACCCTTTCTTTATTTTAGCAGAGAAAAGACATTAGGTTGGGCCAAAACATCCTAGATCGATTTGACATGTATGCATAAAAGGTATGAACTCTGTATACATGCGGATCTCAGATAATTGAATAACACGATATTACCTACCGCCAATAGAGCAAGAGTTTTAAACGATGCGAATGTTAAGGTGGAAATTATAAAAACCGCCAATGTAGACCAAACTACATGCATAATTAGAATTCATTGTCAGTTTTCACTGAAATGCTTTTGGTGAATATTATTATGAAATTTTATGTAAAAAAACTATGTCCTCAATCCAAGGGAACAGTCAATACCTTTTCATTTCCGCAAATACCACAAAACCATCACACATTTACGGCATTACTTCACTTTTTTACTTTTTGGAAACCGTATTTGTGATAAAATGAATATGTTCACGACAGGATATAATATTTGAATTAGTCGAATGTATAAATTCATACTAGAAAAAAAAAGGTAGTAGGAAGAACATTAGGTTCCAGACGATTTTAGTGGACTGATCATGATTTTTTACAAACGCTCTCAGTTGCATTTTGGGCCTCAAGAGTATAATCTTAAAGCCATTGCATATCTGAATAGCTGCTAGCGGCACTTGGACATCAGAAGCCAACTCAAAGCATACACAGAGGTCAGAGGTAAATGAACCGGTGAATGGACGAAGTAAGAGTATTATGACATGGCTCATAAGATACAACATGCGCGGGTGCTCCATCTCGCTGTAAAATTTCATTCGAAAAGAGCATGTTACAATTTTCCACGAAATTATATTCCACTACCAACAAAAATATTTGCCTACAGAGGCAAGGTAAGCGTTTTAGAAATTAAACGAAAAATTCAATATGCGCGTCTGATTGCATCTTAAAATTGATCATTTAGGCCCTGAACATCACGATAGATTTAAACTTCAGTTGATTTTTTATAAAAATATTCACTTTATATTGTCTATAACTCTAAGGCCGCAACCATCCCGCTCACTTCATAAGTTAGCTCTCCAAGGTAGGACAAAGCCAGAAATTCATGCCTTCACTCTCCTCGAAAATATCTTTTGTTATACTTGAACGGACCTCAACGTTCAACCTCGAAATTCACAATAGAATTCTAATAAACTGAGCCAGATATCGTCTCACTTATTTCGTCAGTTGGTGCTGCTTGCTAGGTCAAAGCCAGAAATTCCTGAACTTCTCTCCGTAGAAAAAATATTACGTGATATTTTTGTATGAAGATTTTCACAGATTCTTTTATCAACGTTGGTGGTAGCTTTCGGGAAATGCTGCGTAGGTAAGACTATCTGCTCGACGTTTCACTCCTACTGGGAGCGTTTTCAAGAGCGTTTTCATTCTCTTGAAAACGCTCCCAGTAGGAGGAGTGAAACGTCGAGCAGATAATGTTACCTACGAAGCATTTCCCGAGAGCAACCACCAACATCTTACGTGATATTTGGATGGACCTTAACGTTCAACCGCGAAATTTTGAAATATTTTACCATGGCTGGCGCCTTGCGGGATCCCATTTTAGCCGGGAGAGAATGTTTTTGGCGGCGGTAGCGTCATCCGCGGTCTTCGTCGGCGGCTTCTTTTGAGGCGCTCCCTCGTCACTTCCTCAATCAGTAATCAAACAACCACGGATGCCGTCCACTCCGCTTTCCGATTCCCCACAGCGCGTGTTTTTTTATTTCGAGGCCCTGCGGACCTAATAAGAGTCCTCACGACCCGTGAGCGCGCGTGTCCGAGCAGCCGAATGATCCCTGCAATCACCTCCCGACTCGGGGACTAATGAAATCGGGGAGGGAAGGGTTATGTGCGACGCGACGACCACGGCTACTTTCAGATGCGCGGAGAGACACTTGTTCGGCGGACAGAAGGACATCCCTCGCCGTGGCGCAAGGAGCTACCTCCGCGTATCACCCATTAGGATTCACGAGCGGAGACTCTGCCCGCATAAGACAAGTCAAACATGGCGGTGGAACATGGTGCCGAGACCCGCGCCAAAATTAGTCCCATCCGACATGACTCTTCGGAGGAGGGAGGATAAGAAGCCATGATTTCGAAAACAGTATAAGTTCACTTGACATGGATTTGGGGTGAAACGTTTTTTTGTGTATTTTGGGAATGGTGCTGACGTGCCATTGTTTTTCGGAACGTTGGACTAGTGGTTATGCTTATTCCCATTTTCCTAGCCCGCTTGCTAAGTAATCGTACGTTTAATCAGACATTCACAACTGTAAAGTGGTGTGGTCATAGTTTGCTGCGGGCTGAATAAACAGTTTTTGTGTAATTCGGGGCTGCTAATGATGATACTTCGATTTCTGTTCTGATGCTTCGGTGCTTGTTCGATTGCTACATAGGGTATCGTTTACATTAATTCATGGGAAAAAGTTGAAGTGATGACATCGGTTGGCTTTGAAAATATAAAGAGAGAGGTTTGTCTAATAACTTTGCTGGATGGACAACAGCTTTAGTAGAAATCACGGCTTCGTATGTATAATATTGGCTCATAGCTTTTGTTTTATTTATTTTTTAAAAGCTAACCATATTACACAGATTTTTTTAAAATTTTGAATTGATTTTGAATTCGATTGAAGCTATGTCTAACATAACTCCCATTTACTTTGTAAAGTAGTGAGTCAGCCCAAAAACCTGATGTGCTGAGAACCAAAAGCCACTCATAACTCTCTGAACCTTGATTAAAAATATACAAAGCCATTTTAATCACCTTGCTTCCATGTACTCGTGCTTCCACTTTCACGTTCGTCAAAAACTGCTACGGGCGTACAGAGAGCGTTACCCAGATGTTAGGCGAATTAGGCTGGGAACCGCAGGAGACTGGGAGGCTGCGCGCTAGGCTTAGATTGCTTGAACAATTGAGAATGGATATATTTAAGAGCGATACGGAGAACATAATATTAGAGCCCCACTATATTTCCAGATCCGACAGAAGCGAAAAATTAAGAGCGATATTTTGCCTAACGGATAGATATGCGCATTCCTTTATCCCTCGAACCATAAAGAACTGTAATAAATGCCAGTCGTAATTTCTTTACAGAATTTCCTTTTTTTGTGCAAATGGCAGATGTCCTAACACTCCCTGCCACACGCCTTTTAGGCGGCTTGCGGGGTAG
The DNA here is from genome assembly GCF_921293095.1 of Ischnura elegans. NCBI lineage: Eukaryota > Metazoa > Arthropoda > Insecta > Odonata > Coenagrionidae > Ischnura > Ischnura elegans. The sequence goes on from NC_060248.1 coordinate 56,489,371, forward strand.
TATGTAGATGTAAATGTACTAATGAAGTTGATAGTTTGAGGCGTTGCTTCTTGGAATTTGTTCATATTGAATGAAAACAAAGTCTAATTTTCATTCAATAAATGTGCTATTATCACTTATACATTTTTGTTATTAGGGAAACCTTTCAATAGACAAAAATCTATGGCCCCATCGCACTAGTTTTATGAATACTTCATTAAACGCAAGTTCACTTAGCAAGCGGGTTAGGAAAAATGGAGTGAGCATAACACCCATAACTACGTGTCAACTGTTCCGAACAACAATGGCACGTCAGCTCTCCCTCCCAAGGTAAATGAGGTTCAAGGGTAAATCTTGGAGGGCAAAGGTTTTCAGACGAAAAAGTGGGAGAAAGGAAAGGTTATGCTGCGTGGGAGTGGGCATCTTTTTTTGATGAGGGCAAGGGAAGGAAGACCGTAAGTCGGTGAGGAATAAAATATTAAAAGAGGAAAGACCGCGGCGGAAAATCCTGAGAGGGTTAAAAAGGAGCGGTCGCTTTGGCAGCAGGATGGGAGATTTCAAAACGTTTTCGCAGCTTCCTGGTCATTATGCCTGCCTCATCAACGTTGTAAAATTTGCAAAATTTTCACATTTACTGATTATATAACCGTATTCAAGTTGACGCAATTACGGAAATTACTCATGACACTTGCGATACGTAATTGATACATCGGCACCGGCATTTAAGGTTCTAAAAAATATTTACTCGATTCAAATTTTTCTCCCAAGACGGTGTACACTAAAAATTCTTTAGATTATTCTACACCTGTAACTCGTTTGTAGACCAATCACTTGATAAAGATCAAGGTATTTCCGCAAATATATTTCGTATTTAAGTAAACACCATTAAGGTGATCTTCCGAAAAAAGGCCTCTCCGATGTTCCAAAAAAGTCTTAGCTAGACTAACGGAGCCAATCGTAACGAGGCAGTGTACAGAAAACTATGTGTAGTTACTAAAAATGCTAAAAATATAATTTTACTAAGGGAACTCAATGGGAAAAAATTATTATTCAAAGGAATTTTTTTAAATTCTAAAATAAATTCACGTTTTTAGGCCAAAAACGTCATGCAACCGAGTAATAAGAGACGTTAACAAGACTCAAAACAGGTTGCTATTTCAGAGTCTACTTTCACTGACGGGAAATTTCATCGACGACGTACCTAAGTTATAACGCACCCTGACTGCATTCCTATTCACTTGCGACAAAAAATTGACTCGAAAACCTGGTATTAAACCTTAGAAGTAATATTAAATTGTGTACTTCCTTGGGAAAGTTTCTTAATTGCAACCAAAAATGTCTCCGATTAATTTACTCTTTAATCTTTTTGAGCATTAGTTAGCAGTTGCTCGTGGAAACACGCAACGGCATTTATAATTTTTAATGCAATTAAAATGAAATTGAATCGAGATGATTTCCCTCAAAAGCTTAACTGCCTTAATTTGAGGAGAAAATGAGGCAGACAAGAAGGAGCAAAAGAATTTAAAAAATTACGTTTTTGAGGATGAAACGATTTTAACGTGTCCAAAACTCCCCGAGGCATAACCGCATGCGATCAATTATATATACAACAGCATCCGCAGATCCTTTTCCTCCTTAATTTGCATAAAAATTTACCCCCATTCTTTCGCTCAGATTTTTTTGCTCGTTTCTAAAGATATATTATATGACGTCATTTACTGGCTAATTATTTTAAGCATTTTAAGAGAGTTCAGTACACAGAAGTGGGGTATTTTTAAAATGGTTTAGTATGTTGAGCATTCATAATACCATTACTATTTTCAATTTATACCTTTAAAACTTAGGACAAATATTTGACAATTAATGCCGCGTGCTTCAATTGGCGAGGGGATGAGATTATGGAGGTAATATGCTATCTACATATCTATCTAATATATGGATCTACACAGTATACAGCAATCCGCCTCAATTGGCGAGTGGGGGGAAGGTGTTTGGTCACCAGCCGTTTACCAGTGTGTGAATGCAAAAAGGAGGAAAGAAATGAATTTCGGCGCGCGTTGTGAGTGATTTAATTTTTTAAGTTCTGTTCAACACATAATATGTTGAACCCGTTTATTGTTCGGCGAAAAAATCCTATACCAATCCGTTCTGCACTTGCTCTATATCGTTTCTGCTGTACCTGGAAATTTATTTTCCTTCTAAAAGGTTTTTTTCCATGTCACTTCAACAGATATCTGGTTTCAGTATTGCAAATAATGAAAATTAGCTTGTACATTGAACATTCACAATGTTATTTTACTTTATACCATGACTTTAAATATTTTGGACAAATATTTGACAATGGCTGTACGCTTTGATGCCGTATGCTTCAATAAAAGAGGGGATGACGCTATTGAGGTAATATACGATCATATTCATCTATATTATATACCCTAATGCGCCTCAATTGACGTTTGGGGGATGGTGTTACGTTACCGTTAACCAGTTCACCGTTAACCAAACGTTAACCAGTGAGTGAACACAAAAATGAGGAAAATGATTTTCGGCGCGTGTTGAGAGTGATTCAAGTATTGAAGTTCAGTTCGACATAGAATTTTTTGAAGCCGTTTATTGTTCGAGGGAAAAAATAATTCCTATCTGTTCGGCCAAATATTTCACTTATTACAACATATTTGCTAAATTTGGAAATATATTGAGGCCATAAAAAGTTTTTTTTTCGTGTAACTCTAACAGAAACCTGTTTTTAATAGTGTAAACAATTAAGTGAAGCAAGTAGCCACCCTTATCTCAAGCAGCTCCCAGTCTAATTAATATTAAAGTCTGTATAAAGATCTCTGTTTGCTCGAGGCACTTTTTAACGAACCGTACAGCTTTCCTCTGCATTTGATTAAGCTCCCCTATTTCATACTTTTGTGCTGGACCTCTTATTACTGCCGCATATTCGATGTGCAGCCTCTTGGGTGTGATGTACTCTCTTTCATTTTAACACGCGAAAAACTTACCACAACTTGCTTGACGCACCATTTCTTCCTCAGGGCTCTATCAAAATATTTATCTGTGTCTTCTTCACAATAGGATTGAGGCTGTGGTAACGACTATTAATGAGGTGGAATCATAGTCAGTGTTAGTGAGAGGAACACGTTGCACAGGACAAAAGCTTGAATAACGTAATCGATGAAGGGGTGGGGGAGGTGTTGGGAAGTTAAGAGGGGGCGGAAGAACGAAAAAATGGAAAGAGGGGAGAGAGAGGGAGAGGGGGGGGGGGAAGACATTCAAAAAGCAAGGGCATAAAAAATGAGGTAATGGGGCGGAGTTACCCTAAAGGCTCGAGGAGAGAAAAGAATATCCCGCTCCGCCAGCTAAAGTGGATGCAGCACGCAAACACTAAACCATCCGAAAAGGCCAACTCTCCACACCACCCCAATTGCTCATCCCATACCCATTTGTGCACTTTCCACAATCTCTTACCCGTCTCCAACAAAATGAAATCTCTTCGTTCGATACCTAACTATCTTTTACAGGTAACAAAAGATAATTAAAGCATTGCAGGAACAAGTAACTTTGTACGCAGTCACGCGCAGTCGAATATTGTTTCACGGCGAACTTCATCCGTTGGTGTATTTAACTTCGCACCCGTGCGCGTGACTGCGTACAAAGTCACTTGTTCCTGCAGTGCTTTGAAATTCCTCGTCACAGACCAGCGACAAAATAAAGAGTTTTTCACCCCGACAGTGGCTTAGTAAGCACGACCCTCGCCACATGTGCCACGGTGTGGACTTGTGACGTCAACATCTTGTTCGATAAAACCCATCCCGAAGTTCGCTCTGAGAAAATGGCTTAGTGGTGTAACTGGCTAACACACCTGACCGGCAATCGGAAGATTCGGGTTCGTATCCCGGTTAAGTCAAATATTTTTTCATGGCGAACTTAATTCGTTGGTATATTTAAAAAATAGTTAATTTAAGTATACCGGGAATAACCTCGGTGATAACTTTACTGAGTCACACGCAATGCACAAATTGTGCGAAAAATCCACAGAGAAAAAAATCATTCACCTTGACCGGGATTCGAACTCTGATCTCCCGATTTCCGTTCGAGTGCTTCAGCTAGTTCAGTTACCGATGCTTCTGGTATAGTTCGTTGGGGTAAAAAAGCGTTCGAGGTGTAGTCCTCAAATTTCCACCGAGGAAAACGATTCCTCGGTAATATAATTTTTGTTTTTTTCCCGGCGAACAATTGGAGTGAAGTTTTCTCGGGTTTCACACCGGGTCAGGTCCTCCATTTCTCCTTCCAACGCTTCGATGAGCGAGTTGTTCATCGAAACGTTGGAAGGAGAAATGGAGGACCTGACCTGGTGTGAAACCCGAGAAAACTTCACTGCGATTCCTCAGTAACTTGCGTAGCTAACGCACTCGACCAGAAATCGGCAGGACCGGTCAAGGTGAATGACCTTTTTCTTTATGGATTTTTGGACAAATATTTAATTATTGGCATAAAATTTCTTAAGCAAAATTATACTCGAAATCAATCCGATTGAAATGAATGCCAGACCTCTGCCTAAAACCTTACTCGTACCTAAGAACTTTATGCAAATATAATACATCACATAAAACTAGATGCAGAGATTAGTTTACCTGCCAATAAATCCTTCAATAAGTGATATCGTCAGCTCGGGTTCAAATCCCGGTGGTGGTGGAGATTTTTCAGACTGCTCTATCCCTGCTTGAATGTTGTGTGGAGGACATTCAAGCGCAACACTCCGTCCGTCGGATGGGACATTAAGCCATGGCCCCCTTGGCGCCTTTCGTTAAGAGCAGGCTAATGCCGACGCCGGGTTTCTCTCCACCCTTCCCTCCGTACCTTCCCTCATGGCGCAAATGACCTAAGCTGTCGGTAGCCTCCTCCAAATACCATATCATGCCATACCAAGAACTCCTGATTTCTTTCCTGAGAATGAAGTTTTGGATGTCTTTTTTTTTCTACGATCAATAAAAGATTTTAACGGCAGTGTTAGAACTCATAAATAGATTAGATGACTTGTAGTGTAGCCTACTAATTTATGTAAAAGTTAATGCATGTTTTTGAATTTTATTATTATTTCTAACAGCATATGGTAGTGTAAATTGTTAGTATGCGTGACGTTTTTTGGACCGTGCGGTGTGCATGTGGGAGACCAACTGCATGCTGCATTACGGTCTTTGATCACCCCCTGCCAAACACACTAGAGGTGGCTCGCAGGGTATTTTGTAGATGTAGATGTTCCCCGAAACGTCGGCAGCCATGTAGGAGATTACCCGGTGTAGCGCCCGAGAAACATTCATTACCAGCATACGACGGAAAAGTATCATATAATTTTGAAACTAAGGTTTGATTATTGCTAATAATGAGCTTAAATTAGATCAGATTGAGGTGCAAAAAATGGATCACCATCAGCATTGACACCGATCCATACGTATCGAGCCATTTCCATGCAACAAAAAAACATCTCCTCCACCTATTAAAAAAATAGGAACAACTTGGGATCCATCCAGACTTGGCCGACTTCCCCACACCTCACGCACACCCACCCATAATGGGTTTCCTTCTCGACCGCTTTTTAGAGACGTCGCACGAATAAAAAAAAAGTGGACCGAGGAAAGAAAGGAAGGTAGGTAGGTCCCAACCACCTCATCGCTGTCCTCCCACTCTTTCCCCGTTCGCCTCCGCCTAATTCACAACAAGCCAGCAGGCTCCAACACGCGGCCTCCCATCCGAACCTCAGTGATTGCTTCCCAGGGGTCCCCTCCTCTCCCTAACTTAAAAAAAATAAAAATCGAACAATGTAATAAAAAAAGTGACAGACGAAGGTGGAGAGGACGGGCGATGGCAGTTGTTCGGACCATATGGCGATCCATTAAGCAAACGGAAGGGATCGTGGAAGACGTAAAACTTCTACAAATTGAATCGATCGGGTGAGTCACGCGGGAGGCGAATTAAGGACACCATTACGCGATTTTAAGCTTGAACAAGCCGCTTCCATAATAATCTCGCATCCCCCGGAAGTGCTGCTGGGTAAAAAAAACATCCACGGAGATGGCGCTGTCCGTCAAAATACCATGAAAAAAAACAATGGCTGAAGACTTGTGAATTCGAACGGGTCACGTGTTTCTCCAATATCATGGAAGAATAAAATCACCAACTAAATGCGTGGTGTAAAAAATCAGGGGCGTAACTATGGCGGGGATGAGGAGATAGATCCCCCCCCAAAACCTACAAGAAATAAAAAAGTTATTTAACACCATTGTTCAGTTTTGAAATTTCATAAATGCGTCTGGTGTTTGTTGATTTTTGGTGCCAAAATTATGTTAAATGTATATCCTGGTATGTCCTTTTTCAAAAATATTCCCGGACCGCCCGTTTCCTGGGGCGGGTCGTCACCCCCCTCCCCCAAAGCATATTCCTTGTCACGCCACTGTAAAACATAATTTTCATTCCTTGACTTTCAACTCATTTTCCGAATTTAATATAAATGAAGGAAGGGGTAAAGCTTTACAGTAAGAAAATACCTACTAGAGTGATTTGAGCTGCTAATGAAGAGCTACTGCGTTTCGAACCAAGATTGAAGTGGTATAATCCGAGATCACGTTATGAGTCTGGTGGATCCGACTGGCTGCACAAGACGATAGCGTTTGTTTTCATATTGTTCATGTGGATAAGAAAATTTCTTTCCATCGAAATTAATACTCAAGAAAGGGAGAAGCACTTGTATTTTAAGATTAGCGTTTGAAATCATATTGTTCATGTGGATTGCAAACTTTAAATTCTATTAAAATTAATACCGCGAAGTATTTGTATGCTGGGAAAATCTAAATTAGTATAAAAATGGCTAACTTTAAAATTCTCATTCTAAGCAGTCTCACTTTTGCGTGAATTTGGTTGTTTCCGAATCTACCAACGATTAAAGTTGTTATATGCCATTAGAAATAATTAGCAAAGGGTGAAACTAACCTTAAATATTTTTATTAGCAATATGTATAACAACTTTTTTTTATTTCTCAAAGAGCAAAGGCTGTATTCATTTTTTTCTTATTACCATGCCGCATTTTTTCCACTAACTTTATGGTAACTTCGTTAGTTTTAAAAACGAAGAGATCCAGAAATTGGTTTTTCTCTCGACCAACAATGGACTTTTACGAATACTACATCGAAATTAAATAGTCAAATCTCTCAGAACACCCACCTTATTCTAATTACATTCTTATCTCGCACAGGCTAACAGCTGGTATACAAACACTTTACACTACAAGCTTATTGAGGCTGCTTCCAGGACAGTACACAGATGTACACAGGTACTGAAACATAGAGGCGTCCCTCGAGAATTTTTACAATTCATACATTTGTTCAATAGAAAACCCAGGCTGATTTGATTGATACTAGATGACACGCCTGATAGGAGATGATACCATCAGAGAACGAAAACGAAAGAGTTCGAGTCAGCCTGGGATGAGGTGGATGAAGTCACAGGTGGCCGTCGAGTCGCAAGAGGAGTTATGACTCGAAACTAATTTACGGCGAAGATACATCCACCCGAGCAGCCTCCGACCAAAACGACCGGAAGTACTGAACGCCGTTCTTAAACGACCATCGGGACGTGAAATGGACCAAGCAACACAAACAAGCGTGACTGGAGCCGGGTAGGGATACAAGGAAAACGAGTTACACGGCTGGTTAAAGGTACTTACGCGAGCCATCAAATGGCTCCGGAGGGGAGGTCAACAGCGGCTGCTGCGAAGCCGGAGGGCGCTTTGGGAGAGAATGGAAGAGTAGACGGAGGAGAAGAGGAAAGGTGGGCTTCCAAATGAGTGGGAACACCGGCGGCCGGAGGCGGAGCCCTAACTTCGAGATTTCCCGGTGACAACTCGGTCCACCAACATCGGTCACATAGACATGTGAGTTGCTTTTCATTTTTCATCAAGCGTTAGTCGTCAGTTTGGAGTGGGAGACAGATGACGGTGGGAGAGACTAACCATAATCGCTTCTTTCAAGTATCGCATTATAAGCGTTAAGATTCAATTTCCTCAACAGATATGGACTTCCTGTTGAGGCCAAAGCCTTGGCCTTTGTCCCTAATCTTTTGAATGTAACGGAACTCAAATATTTCTTACTTATCACTTATTTATTCATAATAACAAGATATGAAGTATATAAGATTGTGTTGTAAAAAGAAGCGAATCGATAGCTGTAAATAATCACTAATATCCATAAAGGACGCATTTGATCTCATTGGGAGAACTGTAAAGAAATCTATTTCTTAACGACCATGATCAGATGACTGGACTGCCACTATGATGGAAAAAATTTTCAACCAAATAAATGAAACGTTAGGTTAATATTTCAACAGACGATGGGATTTAGTAGCAGAAAGAGCCAGAAAAGGCACATAATTTACCTCTATGAAAATCACCCAAAAAAATAGTACCAAGATCCATATTTTCCCATACTACCTGATAGAACTATCAATCCTAACTTTTGCACATTGAGGCACACGGAAAGGAAATGGCCTAACTACCCCGTGTGTGCGCCATTCACAATCCTGTAGTTCAGTGTGGATGGATCTCTACCTTTACCACTCTTTTAACCAACATTCAGGTTGGATCACAGTGTCAATGATTGAATTTTGTCATCGTAAGTTATCGTATCAATGAGATTTTTATGAAAACATCGTTTAAAAGCAGATCATCTTACGCACTTGTGTCCGATGTCGTGGATTTTAGTTCTCTTTTCATTTCAAGCACAAGATATCTGTCATTAGAAATGACGTAAGCCTATTAGGTCCAAATGAAACGGAAAAAAATACATCACCCTTTAGCACTAAATTCTCGGATCCCACGTGATACTTTTTATTTGAAGAGCGAAACGTAGCATATTCCTTACTTCCGGTTCTTAGGCTATGCCCACAACTCAAAGTCGCAGCAAATAGATTTATTCGCCAAAAAATCTTGTATAGGCATGGCTACTTTAAAACAATAACTTTCACCCACGTGAAGATGCAGTGTAGATGCAGTGGTTTTCGTATCATTTCAAATACACGATCTTCCTCCCGCTCTCCCGTCTCACCCATGAGCAAAGCAGCACCCTCGGCAGTATATTCAAACCTCATTCGGAATGAATAGATATGGACCCTATAACACGACCCGCGAAGTAGAAGAGTGATGATGTGTGAGCCAGAGATGGAGAGAGAGGCTGCCTTTATAAGCTCTCTTTAGTTCGGGGCGTGAGATCGAAAGGGAGGGGGGGATTTTTCTCCTTTGACGCGGCGCGGTGCTGGGTGAGATCAACGCCCGAACTCTTCCACTCCCTTGTTGTAGCCGTCCGCTTATTTCTTCCTCACTCTCTCTCGGGCCTCCAAATCCATCGCGTGGCAGCTCTGCCTCCACCCCTTCTTCCTATCAACTTGAAAACTCCGCCTTCTACTCCGCCAAAGGCGCATCCACCTGTCAAGGGGAAGGAAAAGGGAGGAAGGCAGAGATTTGGGAGTATAAACACCGCCGGCGCGGAGTGGAGGAAGGGAGGGAAACAAGGGCCGCGATGAGTGGGAGGGAATATAAAGAGGTGAGGTTGACTGCACCTTGCGTAGGGGTGAGAATGAATTGCGGAGTTCGGTCGGACTAGTTAACATAATGCCCATACAGCGTAATGCACACGAGACACTGCGAAGAGTTTGCGGTTTGTATTAAGAATTTATTATGTTCCATGAAAATAAACCTACTTTTTCATTTAACCGATGTGCGATTCAGGAAATGGTGAGCATGATTTGCGGAGTTCGGTCGGACTAGTTGACATAATTCCTATTCAGCGAACTGCACACGAGACACTGAAAGGAATAAGCAGCTTGTATCTAGAATTTATTTTGTTTTGGTGAAAACGTACCTCCTTCTTTATTTAACGGGCATAATACTAAAGAAATTAAGTTGACAATTTGGGTCATCCACTGAAGTTTGAAGTAGAAACTTAGTGTTGCAAATTTTAAGCTATAGAAACAATGGAATCAGTGTGGGTCCATGCATACAAAAAAAATAATTAAGTCAACAATGCATTTTAGAGAACGGCAAACAAAGAACTGAACTCTTCAATAATCTTATCACCTATTTATGTACAAAATTAGTATTAAATTTATCTTGTTGCCTTGCAGCAAATGGTCTCACAAGATTGCTGAAATGTTACGGCTAAATGTAAACCATATACCAAACACACCTGCACACGAGACACAGCGATGTATGGTGAAGATCAAATGAGGATCTTCATATAAGCTACAGAGTCCTTTAGATATATTCCTCTAATCAGTACATTCCCTATAGCCGGCAAATTTTAAACCAGTTCAATTATGTGTATAAAATTTGATTGCATTAACCCTAATTTCTCTAAAGGAATGGGTTCAATTGTTGAGAATATTACTTTGCGTCGCAACTTGGTGGCAAACAAGAAGCGATTTACTAGGTTTATTCCAATTGTAGACACCGAAAACTTATAAATGCCGCTCAGATAAAGAACATACAAATTGTGAACTATTGTTGGCATGTATTTTGATTGATAGAAATAAATGAGCAAAAACATTAAGTGCAAGAATGAGCAACCATATCTATCTCGGAGTAAGTAACAACACTAATTCATACAACTAATTTTAAAATTGCAATTAAATTTGATTTCTTACACCAGTAGCCTATGGCCGACAAAGTGGAAATTGGCGACGACTAACGAGAGTGCGACAGAAGGAATCACTTTGCTATAAACCAATGCAAAAAGATGCGAAAAGACATGACATAATCACCATTTATGCCACCTTGATATGGACATGTATCATACCAGGAAACTAAAATTACTAAAACAAAGTTTCATTGGCAAACGCTCACATCAAGTGAATCACTTGAGTTGAACTCGATTTGTTCGACACGGCAATTAAATTCACTCGCCGAACATGTCAGTTGCTTAAAAAATTCCAACCAACTCATTAAAAGAAAAACGGAAATTTATGCGAAGTAAAATATTCCCTTAACCGGTTCTCGGTAAGCCTTCAAGAGTTACGGGGGTGAAATACGCTCAGTGAGGTAGATAGGAGGTAAAATGAGCGCGAGGCTCTGACGGAGAAAAATCATTCGCCGTTATGCGGCGGTACAGGTGTGACTCCGTTTTATGGCCGATAGGTACGCTCTTCGAGAATTCAGACATGCAATACGACAACTATCGGCCGAAGTCGGAAGTAGAGCTCCAAGGATAGCTAGCAATCACCTAAGGAAACCACGTTGACAATTCATAGGGATTGTTATTATCAATAACACACACTTTAATACTTCCACAATATATTTTTTTAATTCCATTTTTTGACCGGTTTCGGTTGTTACACCATTATCAAGTACAGAAAATATCCAGGATATCCTGAATATTTTTTAATTATGTGGAATATTGATATTATTATTCTGGAAAGATCAAAAAAATATATTGTGGAAGTAACAGAGTGCCTGTTATTGATAATATGGAGCCCTTCCACAACGTACATGCTTCAAGTTTCGATTTAATTTAATTGGGATCGTTTGTTATTTTCTTATTTTTATAAATATAGTTTTGGTAATAAACTATCATAACGTCGTAATTAATATATTTGATGCTTTCATATTCATGTAAAATAACTTTTAGTTGCCATTCATTGCTACAGTTCATCATTTACTGGGACGGTGGTTTGTAGGTTTAAGACACTTGGGGTCACCGAAGAATTACACTTTTTCTTTTCTATCCTGTGCTAAGAAAAATGTTTTTTTTTATCAAAGTAACGCATTCATGGTCATTAGAAACCCTTTGAGTAATCACCGTGAGATGGTAGAAGGTGTTTCAGCTAAAATGTTTTAATTAGTTTATCTTAAATGCTATTTGCCATTGCCCATAGGAATCGAAATACCTCCTCAAAGCAAAGAAAAATCATCCTGGATATTTCCTACTTTAATTTTCACCTTGGTTCGAAGAATAATTCTATCACACCTATGTTATCATCACAATGCAATCAACTGATTTTGGCGTGACTTGGTGAACGATGTGAAAGATAGTCATAGTGAAAAAAAAATCCTTCTGTTTGTCTTGATAATCACGCTATAGCCGTCGAAACTAATCGACAGCGGCAGTTGTGATTCATTTATTTTGTTCTCCATTCCGCCTTTTCAAGCACTATGAAGTGGTGACCTTATTCAGTGTCCTGACTGCCAGGACTCTTGGCTAACAGTACCAATGTGGTGGCTAGTGTTCTGCATCTCCTGTTGAGGAGATCGGCCTGAAATGGCGATCCCATGGATTAAGTCTCGCCATTCCAAGTGGAGCAATGTCATTTATTTCGGAAGATGATGTTGTCTCGTAGAACCGCTTCGCTGCTTCCTGGAATTGCCCAATTTTCTGATCGGGCCTTTAAGTGCCAGCCCGGACCAGATAGGTGAGGCATAGGTTATGGCAGGTAGTATCACAGCTTTGAATGTGCGCAGCCGCAGATGTTGAGGTATTTGTTGCGAGGTCGTGATTGGACGAAGTTGCAGGTTTGTCCTGCTGAGTTTCTTTTGAAGTTCTCGCAGATGGTGGCCAAATCGTAGTTGCCGATGACAGCAAATAAAAGTTTGTGGAACAGTACTGGGTTTTTGTTTATCATCACAACAATGTCCTCGAAGCGTCGACCATGTCGGCAAATTATGTCAATGCCTTCAGCGCTGCCACCGGTGATTTGAAACTTGAATTGGGCTACCCGGTAAATTTTTCGCTCAACTTTTACCGAGCATTATCTCAGACATGATTTATGAGAGATTTGTTTATCTCTATCGACCCTCCCAGCTAAATCCGCGCATTCAGAGGAGTGAGGGCACGGAGAATCGCATGAACCGTGTACAAACACGGGCGTGAATTATGCCACGCCCACTCATCTGGCATTCCACACGCCGGTTCAACATAAAAGTGAGAGCTATGGGCGTAGCGGATTGTAAGGAAGTAATGGCCGTGCTGAGAACAAATTCTTCCCGATGCATCTAACATGCGCACAAAGATGTAAAACTGGAATTGAGAGGTTTTCGACGCAATTCAATATTCCAAGTGAATTAAATAATACGTGACCTTTGTTTTTATTTTTTTCTGGTAGAATATACAGTAAAAAATGAGAGTGAATAAAATTTGACCAGATAAAGAAAGTTTCCAACCACAGAACGCGTTATATCGCCTAACTTGAAAGAAGACTGCTGTGAATTCTACATAGTTATGAAAATGCATTTTAAAATTAAAGGTAATTTATTATTTTTATTTAAGGTTATTTTCATCACCTCTGTAGTGACTATGCGGTTCATTGGTTATTTTTCCCTACACTCGCTCTCCGGTAAGAATTGCTCGTTTATTCATAAGATCAATATATATATTACATTGTTAAACTTAGTTTTTTGGTCGATTGTATATTTATTTTTCAAGCAATAGCAAAATATTGTGGTGTGTTCCCATTTAGGAGCATGCTTGAAAACGCATTTAAAAATTTTTGTTCGGATTGTCTTTCATAATATATCTTAATTTGTTGTACAATAAATAGGGTATACAAAAAATATAGAAAATCAGTTGGTAATTTAGTTCGGTCTTTGAAGGGTTAAGTCCAGAGGTACGATTATTTTTTTCAAAAGAGTACCGTCGTGACACGATTGAAAACGAGTGATGAAAATTAGCCGAGTAAAGTCCTATCTTTAAAAGCTCATCTCATCTGTCCAAACAATGACCGCTAATCTAACCTAAAACTCGTGTCGGGGCATCGTGCGCCGGCACTCTTCAAACCAAAATTTGTGAAAAAAAATAATAAATGAACCAGAATGAAAAGGAATATCAAGTTCTCCCGGCGGGTGAGTCAGCAGGAGTTGTGAAATTAATTTCCCGGAAAACGGCGCCATCTCCGAGGAGAAGGAAGAATCTCCGTCCTCAGCATCGTTACGTTCGAGAAGAAGGCCGTTGCCATGGTTTGTGAGGATCGGGGGAACCACGATTTTTTTTTATATTCTCAGACTCTCCTACCAGTGAAGTAGGCTCTCTGTTTTCACACAGATGGCTCTGGGACGTGGGCGGAGGGGAAGAGGTGGAACCAGGCAAGAATCGAAGAGAATTACTTTCCGAACACCTACACCTAACTCTGACATTGTGTGCCGAGTCCACGCAGTAAAAAAAATTGCTTAAATTGCCGTGACATTATTTTGCGTACGTCCGCCCTCAATCGTTTTAAACAACGCATACAACTGCTTGCGCTTTGGCCCACCATATCTCCGATAAGGCAGTGTTTCACGAAGTAAAATGCTTTTATTTTATTCAACAAGGTGACATGTTACCACCCGATGTATTTTCTACCTCGTTTGAAATATATGAGGAAATAAGTCAGTTAAAGCAAAACAATACGCGCGCAAGGTTATAAATACAAACAGCTAAGATGTTTAATTAATATTCGCAAATGAATAGAAGAAAAATCCGCTTAATTATTTTGACTGGCTCATTACCCATGAAAACATTCCTATGGCCAGTGGCACTGTTTGCCACGGAAACTTGGACCATTGGAAAAAAATCAGAAAAGAATCAAGGCCTTCGAGGCAGTGGCGTAGTCAGGGGGGATCCGGGGGTTTCGGACTCCCCCCGAAATATAAAAAGACAAATATTTTACTCCATAAAAGATAACAAAATATTACAAAAGTCATGAATTTACAAAATATTTTTTTTAACAAATGAAGTTTTTTTCGATTATGAAAAGCGATAAAATTAGTTTAAAACCCACTATTACTAAGTACCCGGTTTTTCAAAAATGTTCCCTCCTGATTTTGGACCCCCCCCCCCGAACCAAATTCCTAGCTACGCCACTGCTTCGAGGCCTTATGCTGGAGGAGGATGCTGAGGATAAAATGAGAAAATAAGATGTATTTATAAGAACAGGAGACTATAAATCACTTCACGCCAAAGAATAACACGGTGAATTGGCTACGTAATGACAGACAGCAGTAACGTGGGAAGGAAAAATTGATGGAAAAGTCCCCAAAGGAAGGAAGGTCAAGGGACAAGTATCTAGGATAGATCAAGAAGGATAAGGGAAAAAAGTCGCCCATGGAGGTAAAATATCAGGCGTGGGATAGGAAGAAATAAATAGGGCTGACGTGTACCAATCTTGTCATTGCAACAGTGGTGGATCTAAGGGGGGTAAAATGAGGATAGCCCCTCCTATTGGTGGACACATACACTAGATAAAATCCATATTTTTGGACGTTACCACCACTTTGCAGAAAAGTATTTAGTTATATTTTCCGGTAAACTTACCTACAATCACGAATTATAAATAATTTTTAAACTTAGGGCATATTTGTGTCTCATTTTGTCAAAGAATAAGCCTAAAACAGCTGTCTTTGAGCCTTGAAAATTCCAAAATTCTAGAACCTCCCTTCGGCTGGGAAGAATTCCCCAGACTGCCACTGAGCCCCCCCCCCCCCTTGATTCAAACCTACACTACCAGTGTTAAGTTATTGAGAACCCGTTTTCTAAATGAAATAATTACAAATACTTAAAGCGTAAAAGAAACCATGAACAAATATTTTGAATAACGCCATGCGGCCGAGATCATAGGGGTGAGTTTAAAGCTCAGTTCCCTAGCCTATCAAGGCAACCTTTAAGACTGATGACTACGATTTGGTAATGCTAGACAGCGTGTTACCGTTCACCGGCAAAGACACGGGGGCGAAATAACACCGGCGTTTCCTCTTGTGATTCGAAGCCGGAAACATGTCAGCGACGAAGTGGCTCATAGTCAGCAGGGCAACTAAACACTTGGTGAGATGCTCAGTTTACATGGCTGTGAAGCTGTGTGACACTACACACGAGTTAGCCATCAAGTCTGACAATTAATTAAGCTTTCTCTTCGTAAAATATTAAATAGTAACGAAGTTATATTTTCAAAAAATAATATTGAATACGTACCTGGTATCTTACTTTTATTCCATCGATATGAATGGTGTCAGTGCAGATCTTCACGATAATTACTCGTGATTTTAATGTAGCCGATGCACAAATACGTAAAATAAATTAAATTTTTGAACTCTACCGCAGCTTTTATTTGTAACTATCTAATTAGGCTCTCAAGTCGTTATGTGCTAAGACAAATTACGGACAATTTAAATGCGTAGGCAATAATGCATTCTCGACTTGTAAAACTAGAGGATAATTTGGCACAGAAAGAAAAGAGTTACTTGAAATACCTACAGGTTAACGGTATTAGGTTGATATATTAATTCTTATTTTAACGAAGTGATTCCTACTCAACAAATATGCTTCATATTTGTCCTGTTCAGTTAGCTGACATCGTTTCACCAAAAACTGCGAGTGCAAAAATTAACAGTGTCAATTTCGAGAACACGAGGCCACGAGGGTGGATCCAGAATTTTGGAGGGGGGGTTATCACAAGGGGTTGACAGGAAAACGATCACCTCATGCTTGAGATTAAAAATAAGAAATGTACCACAATTACTGTATGAATATCCTCTTTATTTTAACATGAAAGTTATTAATAAAAATTAAATAATTAAGGCTCCGTAATACACAAAACGAAACGAACGTAATGATAACCGTATGAAAAATGTTGTCTATTTTTTAAGCGTCTGGGGGGGGGGGCACGTGCCCCCGTGCCCCTCCCTCTTAAGTGCGCCTATGCGAGGTCACTGAAATTGTCTTCCCAGAAGAGGTACCAAAGAAAACTAAGCCCAAGAGAGATGCCAGCTGGCATTTCTTTTGACATAAACATTTGCTTTGAAGTCGTCCTAAGTTGAGAGAACAGCTTTTCCGTGAAACGTTCTAAAAATTTAAAGTAACCCTTCGTGAATTTAAGTTCCATTGCCATAAATAAAACACTCACTTTATTTTAGAGCTCTGTTTCCCACTAATTACAGTTTCCATTTCTCGCGCCACTAATTCGTGGAAAAACAATAATAAATATCGCTTTTACTCCTTTTCGCTACGTGAGAGTTTTAAAAGTATGGAGGAAATCACCACCCTCTTTAAGACAAATCACACTTAAGAAGATCAGAATGAGCTGAACATATATATCCCTCTTCTTACTGTTCCCGTCCATGAATTATAAATTTAAGCATTTTCTTCCATGAAAGATGCTTTTGGCAAACAAACAAGAGATTTAATAGCCTCCCCACACTTCACATTTTATCTACTTGATTAAACAATAAGTAAGTAAATAATGTTCTATTAACCTATAATAATGTAAACACCAATTCACCTCTTGTGGAAATTTATTGACTATACTCAATATATTAACTGCTTTTGGTTAAATGGATGAGCAGCAACCTATTTATCTATCCCAAATTAATATCGAAATATTAATTATTGACCATGATAAACCTTGCGAATCTCACATAAAAACTCCAATCTAAAGTATATAACTATTAATATTATTGGAGTACTATAACTATTTTTCGGTCACGAAGCAAATATTTCACAAAAAGAAGTAAAATAAATAATGTTTTGCCAATGATAAACGATTTCAGAGATAAGTTTTCCTGGATATCACACAATTACTTATACCACTTCTTTTTTACAGAGCGCGACCCGGGTTTCAATGAATTATCATCATTACGTGATATCCAGGAAAACTTAAAATGGAATACCACACAGTTAATCAAGAGTTAGTGATTTCAGAGATGCCTGAATAACCACTATGCTACTGTAAATGCACCATACCAGCATGTATTCGTTTGCATTTTAAGTCTTCGCGTCTTATATCCAGCTCTGAGGTCCAATCATCAACACAGCTAGACTTAGGGAGAGGGCATGCAGTTTTAAGTACCTACGTTTTATTCATCATTATATTCAGATTTTCTTCTATTAATTAAGTAATTGGTAAAGGGTAATTTATTAATTGATTAAACAGTTCGTGGATAATGGCACATTGATTACCCACCTATAAAACAATTAACACCCTTAAGTTATTAACGAATTGTAAGGTAAATATTTTTACTGTTCTTAGTTGAATCGATAAGCAGTGGCTATTTTTTAATCCAGGATTCATATTATTAATTAGTTATTTACCATGATAAACCTGGTGAAAGAAAAACTCTAGTCTAGAGTATAAAATTAAATATAGAGTACATAATAATTTATTTAAACCGATCAAGAAAGAAAAATTTCAAAATCTCTCCAATCGAATCCGTAGAAAAGAGAAGGCAGGGAGTAGTGTCATTTGAAACAAAACCAATATTTGGAGAATATTCTCATTTCTAACCGTTGTGCTGTATGAAAAACAAACAAATGTGACGCATTGAAGCCGGCGACGGTTAAACCGGAAGGAGGAGAACGACTAATCTGGGAAAATATGCGACGCAGTACTGGCGCAGACACAATAGTCAGCGGTGAATTATATCCCGCTTCCCTAGATCCTGAGAAAGGAAGTGGTGAGATATATAAGTTCCATCAAGAGTCAGTTACCGAGGTAACCGCTGCTTGGCGCCCCCTTCCCTAGTCCCAACGGCCCCGCCCACCCTCCTCGCCCTCCGCCGTGACTCATCCATTATTCTCCGCTGCCCAGGAATAAAAAAAATAATAAATCCTTTGGTGCCCAAATTCGTTTGCCTTTACCCAGTGCAAGAATCCGTGGGCATAAGCTCCTAATTGAGGATTCTGACTGCCCACGACGTAATTGAGGCCACCGTGAGTCATATTTCACGGGTGGTATATCGCATTGCCGAGTGTCCCTAATCCTATTCAGCTATCAAATGACGATAAACGTCGGCATTCATTGTTTCCGCGGAAGGGAAACATTATGGCCGCAACAAATGTAGCATTTCTGAGATATCATAAGCTATTTGAGATGAATGACCGCAGTAGATAAACGTCTCAATTTGGATGCGGCTGCAAAATGCAAGAATTTCTTTAGTGGCTGAAGTTTATTTTATAAGGAACAATTCTCTTTGGTTACTGACTAAAGGATTCAAATCTCGGGCGAAGCTTATAGATGTCCCAGCAAGAAATCCTAACTGTACGAGTTATGCCAGAGACAGTAACTGGCTCCTCTCTGTGGTACATTCCATTGCCGAGTGTTCCTAATCCTATTTAGCGATAAAATGACGATAACTGTCAAAAATCACTCTTTCCTTGGATAGAAAGCATTACAGCCACAACAAATGAACCATTTCTGAGATTTCATAAGCTATTTAATATGAGTGACCGTAGTAGATAAACGTCTCAATTTGGAAGCGGCTGCAAAATGTAGAAATTGATTTCTTGAGTGGCTGAATAGCATTTTATAGGGACTGTCCCCTTCAGCGAAGGATCAAAGGATTAAAATCTCAGATGAAGCTTAAACATAATATAGAAAGAAATCCTAACTGTACGAGTTGTCCCAGGGAAAGAAACACTCCTCTTTTCTGACTGCGTTAAATTAATACGCCTGTGTCCTAATCTGGGGTGAGCTCTACCCTCAGTTACCCAAACTAGCCTTCTAATTGAAGCATTGAGCAATTTAGTAATGGTATTCCGATCTCAATATGATTTCCGTTATTCAAACAACTATGCCCAAGGTTAATAATTCTAAAATAAATCCACGTTTCAATCAATATTATAAGAAAAAATATATAGCTACATTTATTCAGCAATAAAACATTGTAAATGTAGTTGTTTCTTATACAAATCTACCTTTCCCTCAATATTGTAAGAAAAAATACATAAAACTTATTTATTCGGCAATAAATACTTCTAATGATTCTAAAATAAACCCGCGTTTCAATCAATATTGTAAGAATTAATATCTTATATATAAAAATGAATCGCAAAATGTGTTGGTAAGCGCATAACTCAACAACGCCTGGACCAATTTGGCCAATTCTTTTTTTAAAATGTTCGTTGAAGTCCAAGGATGGTTCTTACGGCGAGAAAAAATCGAATAATTGCCGGGAAAACCCTAAAAACAGCCCTTTTCGTTTTCACATGCAAACGTTTTCTAACTAAAACGTAGAATCAATTTGAGCTTTATTGCTATTATATAAAGTTCATATTAAATTACAAGCACTCACTGTTATCTAAGAAATGTAGGTGTGTTCCTAACGTCAAAAAGTAAATTTGCACTTTCTTACCGCTATACAAAGTTCAAATTCAATCATATCTATCAAAACAGTGTGCGTGTGTGCGTTGGAGCACAGAATACGTCGTTGGAGGATTTAATGTCGCGTTCCGAAACTAAAAAAAAGTGATCGCGGACCCGACCAAATTGAATAGTCATAAAATATAATAATAACAACTTGGTTGGCTTCGCAATATTATTTCTTTTGTTTTACTTTCGGCAGGCGATAAAAAAAATAAAACATTGGTATGGCTTTAAAGGATTTGACTTCAAGTCATATCAGATTTAAAAAAAACAAATTAAAAAAACAACTGTCAATGTCGATTTGCCGCCTTTGCCGGTGTTGTTTTTCTTGGATTTTCTGTTATACTCTACTGAGTGTGCTTTTGTTTTGTTTGCAGTGTTTTGTTATCTACCTATGAAAAAAAGTTATTGCATGTGACACAATATTTTAATAATGCCTCCTATAAGACGAGGCAATATAAGTAGAAGAACACGAAATGCTACAAACCAAGCTAATTACCGATCTAATCGTACTGCACAAGAACGTGACGACCGAAATGAACATGAAAGAATTAGGATATCACAAACACGTGAAGCGCGAGCACGACTTTCAACTAATAATCGCGCAAATTTGAATCCAGCTGCTTTCAGTTACGATGTGTCAATTGACTATAGTAACTACCAATGTGTTGTTATTGGTTCTATGAACTCGGTTTGCTCACATTGTAAAGCATTAAAATACAAAAACGAAGCCAATGGATTGTGTTGCGCAAATGGTAAAGTGAAATTAATACCATTGAATCCACCACCAGAGCCATTGTACTCATTGGTTTCAGGAATAGGAACAGATTCCATACACTTTTTGAAAAATATCCAACAATATAACAATTGCTTTCAAATGACTTCATTTGGGGCAACAAATGTGGTTCGGGAAAATTTTATGCCAACTTTCAAGGTATGTATTAAAGCAGTTAATCATAATTATTTTAGCGAACAATATTTTCTGATACATAATTTATAATAACAAATATTATTTAAGTTTGATCACTGACAATACATAAATTTATTCTACACATTGCTTATTTATTTTATTTTATAGTGTTTTTGGTACAAATATAATATATATATTTTTTAATTTACAGATATCGTACAAGGCCAAATATATCACAGAGCAGGTTCATTGTTACCAGTGCCAGCTAGCAACTATGAATTCCTGCAAATTTATTTTATGGGCAATTCACAACAAGAAATAGATCAGCGTTGTGCATATAACAATTTAGTAAAGAGGCCTATTGTAGAACAATTACAAACTTTTTTTCATGAACACAATCAATTGATTATATTGTTTAAAACTGCACTTGATCTGATGCCATCTGACAATCACAAAATTGTAATCAGAGCTGATAAAACACCTGCGGGTCAACATGCAAGACGTTTTAATGCACCAACTATTGATGAAGTTGCTATCGTTGTAGTTGGAGAAAACCTTGAATCCCGTGATATTGTTTTACATCGTCGGAATGATCAATTACAACGTATAAAGGAAACACACCGCTCATATGATGCACTGCAATATCCCATTATATTTTGGCAAGGTGAAGATGGCTATGATTTCTCAATAAAAATGATAAATTCCATTACAGGTAATTAAAATATTAGTTTAGCTATGGCGATAATATCTCAGTCAATATATTATGTATTTTAATTTTATATTCACACCGAATTTATACCAGGGTGACGGTTCTGTTCAGGATAATTTTTTGCAAAGAATATAAAAAAGGTAGGAACAAAACACTGCCACATTACAAATTTTTTTGACAGGACGAAGTCTGTCGGGTCAGCTAGTACAACTATATTTATTCGGGTATTAATAATGTTAGTGCAATTCATAATTCTAGAATAAATCCACTTTTCAAACAATATTGTAAGAAAAAATATATAACTATGTGCATTCGGCAATAAAATATTATTAATGTGGTTAATGAAATAATATTAAATTCCTTTAATACGTGGTACTTCTCTTCGCTCAGTAAAGTACGCCGCTAATGGGCACTTTGCCTCTCATTGTCACAGAAATATTTTATCTCCCTCTCTATCATTCACAGAAGCATTTATCTACAGCATTTACTGCTATAGCACGCAGCTAGAAGTAGCCACCACGGCTTTTCCATCAAGGCTAGAACGACACGTGTTCCCTTACTGCCTTTCAAAAGAAACTGTTAGAATGTATAAACGCGCCAGCCGACTGAATCGTTTGTGGGATCGCATTACTGAAGCTTTGCGTAAATAATTGCACTAAAGTCTCTCATGTTTTAACCTCCAACTCCACCAAGAATAATGCGGTGAGCATTTAGCAGGCGGGAATTCAAACCGCTCCTTTAATTGGTAACGTGTGACAGAGGCAGGCGCTTGTAATGCGATAAATATTTGAATCGAGTCAGCAGAATGGTGAGTTATGAATATAAATAAGACACGGTCTCAGGCGTTACTTTGTGGAATTACTTCATCATAGAATAAAATAAGAGTACTTCGTTATATTCCACACTTTATTTTAAATAGCACGACCCGGGTTTCATCTAATGCTATCATCAGGTATCAATGCAGCAACATCTAATGCTATCATCGCGATGATAGCATTAGATGCTGAAACCTAGGTCGTGCTATTTAAAATAAAGTGTGGAATATAACGAAGTACTCTTATTTTATTCTATGAGTTATGAATAGTTCGAGCACATCCCAATAGAGCTCTTTTTACATTTGCGTCTCAGTACTATTTTTTATTCAGAGAATAATACAATTAATACTTCAATTATTAACGCTTGTTATATTTTGAATAATTAATGTTCGAAGTGATTCGATGTCTCGAATGGAAAAATCTCAAACATAAAATTTAATTGAAAAAGTACAAAAAATAAAACTTAAACTGTCTATTAGTATAGTATTGTAATAATTTAATTGCCTATGACGTCAGAATGAGATCTCCCCTCTGTAATGAGGTCGCCAAACGACAAGTATGCTGATAATTTCAAGGCTAACTATCGATGCTCAATTCTCTAGCTCAAATATTTTTTGGAAAAAAATTAATGCTGAAAATGCAATACAACAACGTAATCAGTCATTCAAAATTATGCTAGACTACTGTAGCACACATTCCATCTTGTCCCAGAGGAAAAAAAAGGAAGCGATAAAGAACAGCACGAAAACTTGTGATCTTCTAGAGCTGAATGAATAGATTACATTAAGGACGAAGTTCCCTCCAAGATAACACAATGAGGCAGAAGCACCAATTCACACGCTGCTCCCTGAACCCCTCATTAAGGCCCAACAACTGTCATTATATTGTTCATGCCATTATTTTATCAGCTGCTTTGATGCTCTCCACCGTTCTCCTGTTGTTCCACTTCCTCCTCAACCGCTTCAGAAACGCCATTGTTCTGACAAAAATATATATAATAAAATCCGTGACCATCTTCCCCCTATTTTCTTCCACCAGCCTCGTCAAGAGTTGTGAATCCTCGGGAAAAACCTCCTACTTAATTTTTTGTTAATTTATTCCCACGCCTTGGCGTCCAGACGAATTATCACCGACTCCGCGCCATATTTCCTCTTTCCTGAGCACACCACGCGCGGCCGACTTCTTTCATTGTTTAAGATCGAGGAATCCAAGAGAGACCAAATATATTATAAAATGCGACATTATCCGCCTTTGAAGAAAACCGTAATTAACTCCGGCAACTTTTTAGGCTCCGATAAAAATTCGGACATGCACAGTTCTCCGCTGCATATTCGATACAAGCGTGATAAAATTCAAGCAACTTCAGATGAAGGAAACTCAATCTGATGATTAACTAAGGAAGACAGCCAAGAGTAATTTCTAAAATCAAAACAAGAGCATGAGAAATAACAAAGATGATTGTGGAAGAACATTAAAGTAGTGACTAATAAATGAATACACGAGATACTTCAAACTATGACACAAAATTTTTACTTAGTTTTTTTATAAAATTCAGGCGGCACTTCCAATCAATATTGCCCTCATTCATGCAAAAATTGGTTCATAAATTGAATATATTGAATTAATTCCATATTTTGCCATGTTTGTCACCGCACCTTAAACACCAAAATAATTCTGGCAGGAATAAGTTGGATTAATCTACACAAGTAACTTGTTCTGAAAGTTATAACAAAAGGGTTTTCAACCAAAGATCATCAGTTAAATTTTTTGAGATATTTTATTTGAACTTTTGAACTTATTCAAGATAAAAAATGCCTTGAAGAGATTTTACATAAAGATGCTAATTAAATGCCTTAGAAACTATTTTTGGCCTAATATCCCTAATAAATGACACTAAGGGTTTAATAATCCAACGTATGGGCTTACAAATAATGGGATTCCGTAATTGAATCATCTCGGGAGGTGACCTTTAATCCAATTCACGAATAAAAAATTTCTTCTACTTTCCCAAAGGTCAATAATTCGATCAGAGAGCCAATTTTTTAAATATTTTTCTACAAAACTTAATAAATTGAGCCGTACATGAGAGCCATAAACGGTCAACTGTCTCCCTCCAAGAAGGCGTTCTCAAGGGAAGAAAATGAATGGTCCTAGCGGGCATATCTAAATTTTATCTTATAATCTATGATATACACGATATATGGTAGCAGAGCGTGGCGGTGAAGGGGTCAGCTGCAACCATGACGTCTAAAGTACTCGAAGGAAAAATGTAGATGAACGAGTTAGCTAATTTGGAGGCAATAGATTTGTGTGTGCGATTCAGGTTCGATAGTAAACGGACGTTGGACGAGCTGAGGTGTTTGCGGGAACACATAAAGACTCATGTATAAGACGGATATTTACACAAATATCGTTCACTTGGCTCCAGCTTGACCCACAATGGCCGTTGGTCGCCTTAACTACGGGAAGCGTTCAACTCAGCCCTACGATCCTTCGAGCGAGTGCGAATGCCCCCGCTGGAGATCGTGCCACTCAATCTGATTAAAAGGCCTCCTCACTTCTCCGAGCTCACCGAAAGCGCCTACCGTGCCCGAACCTTACCTCCATCATCCACCACTTCACCCACACTCGATAGAGTATTAAGCGCGAGCGGAGACGAGGGGTTTGCGGGGGTAGTTTGGGGAAAGACAGGTGGAGGGAGACCCAAAGCTAATTAAGGCCGCTGCTCTGACGGGATGGAGGAACGACGGGAGGGGTGGATGTACACACGGGGAGAGGAGGAAGAGGAACGTTGATTCTGCGGCTGCCGTGGAAAGGGATTGCCTAAACGAGGACTCTGAGAAAAGGGTTTTGGTTGAAGGGGCAGATGGTGGATGGATTTTGAAACCATTAGCCCCAAAAAACGCGCACCTGACGAGCTGAAAATTACGCCGTAGAGTAATCTGAGATTGATCATGAGCTCCGCATGCTTCTACTAGTTTTTTCATATATTTCCTTAGCTTTTTACACCCGTTCGTTAGGAACGCAATCGATCGAACATTTTATGGGACTGAATGAATGTTGATGTGTGACAGCATCAACATTGAGGAATGCATAAAAGTTCCCCGATTAGCTAGATAAAAAGGGAATTCCACCACGATGCAATAAAGAGTATATTCCCGCAGCAAACACCAGTTCCTTTACCTAAATCTAAAAGCACCATCGCACCGAGAAATAGAAGCATCACAGAGTACAACAAAATATTCATAAAGGCTTAATGATCATCAGGGGTGATCAAAACCTTTTTTGGCTATTTTTCCGCGTCATCATGTGGCTTCCCAGCCGATGCTGGTCGTTGTATCAATGGAATCTAGTGAAGCAGGGATTATTCCTCGGGTAATGGACTAGGGGGATCGACCTATGCAATAAATTCATTTTTAATGCAATTGGGCAGGTAATTTAAAAATGGGAAAAATTTGTGCGCCTCTTTCAAGCGAAGGTTATCAACGTTCCACATATAGCCAATATACACCTTCTCAATAAATTAATACACCTAAACTTTGAATATCCGTTTTTGACCTATCCCACTTTGCAGCAAAATTATTCGTTTGAGGAGACGACTTCGTTGCAGTCCGTGGCTACAAAATCTTCGTGATTGCTGAAGGATGAAAGCAAATATTGGTTTTCTAACACTGTTGGAGACTTTACGAATAATCACGACTCCGAAATTTAACGCAGGCAGTGTATGAGAGAGACAGGACAAAAATGAATTGAAACATCCAATCTCGGATATTCAGTATTATTCTCACTCACGTTCGTGGAAGACAGCGATATTCTCTCCCATGAAGCGTTGAAACAAGAGGAAGAAAATATTTTCCGACGAGAAAAACTAATGTCTTTTTGGTACTTGACTCCGCGAGCACGACTAGCTATTCAATACGATTTCTCGCTATCTGAGAAAGGAACTAAATCACGAATAACGGAAGCCTCGAGCAATTCACGAGGCATTCCAGTTGAAAAACCCATTAGCATGCCACTGGTGTAAAACTATATAGAGCTACGATACGTTATCATATTCTGATTGTGAGAGGGAATAGTATAAAGTAAGCAATAAGTAGCAATTTAAGTCAAATTAGCCCTATAAAATGGGTTCAACGTGCTTTTAAATATTAATACTTACCGAAATGGTCATGATAAAAATTCCAACATACCACATATCTGCACATAAGATATGGTACTCAAATAAGGCGTTTTT
This sequence comes from Ischnura elegans, assembly GCF_921293095.1. Classification (NCBI taxonomy): domain Eukaryota; kingdom Metazoa; phylum Arthropoda; class Insecta; order Odonata; family Coenagrionidae; genus Ischnura; species Ischnura elegans. The sequence goes on from NC_060248.1 coordinate 56,516,161, forward strand.
TCATTAGCATACATTAAGAAGAAAATACTTCATGATAAAGAAATTTGCTTCTCTAACATAAATTACGAATTTATATCACATTGAAGATAGCTACGAAAATTTGAAATGCCTTACATAATATATTTAAGTTAGAATTTAAGAGTTTTTCAATAAAAAAACAGCTAATATTTACGATCTTCTTAGGGATAAATTGTAGATTCTGATGATCAACATACCAACCAACAACATAATTACAGAAGAACTAATAGCAATTACACAAACTTCACGGGGGTACTGGCGTTAGCGAAAATAGAGATATTTATCTCATCGATATTGATAATCCAGGAAATGTATATTAATAAGAGTATTGAGGAAAATTTACACCAATGATTTCCGGAGACTATATCCCACTACTATAAATTATATTATTATGCACAATATATAATTACACCTGTTATTTTTATGGAAATTATCCATTTAGACCCAAGTTATATTCACTATTCTGCGTATGTAGATTCGAAATTATAAAAACATGTGCCACTGGATACTATCAAGAATATTTATTCTTTCTCAAAATGAAACCGCTTACAAACCGATTCCTCTATATTTTTTTCATGAGACCGTGTATCAATTTATGTGCATGCAAGTCCAAGCACGACGCTCCGGGAATTCAAAACAATATTGAGGATTAAATCGGCTCCTCCCTGAAGGCGGCACGATAAAAAAGAGAAAAAAAAAACAATCACACGCACCACGCCCTCGGATAAAACGACACGTGAATGAAAAAAAAAACAAACTGAAGCAAGAACTTTTCCAACGCCTCCTACGAATAAAAAAAGGGGGGAACCACCGACCCCTTCCCTAACTAGTAGATTGGAGCGAAAACTCACTCCGCAAAGTCACACCCCTTCACAAACCCAAGCCTCTCTGAACGAGAGAGCGTGTGCTTCGACGCCAACCCGACAATCAATGCTAAACACACTTTTATTGTGCATTACCTCTTCCCCTTCCACTCCTCTCTTGACTCACACTTGCTCTCCAGTGTACGCTTTACCAACCTACCATATCCTCTTCCAAGCGAGACCCCCCCCTTTTAACTCATTCAAATACATATATACACTCCCGAGCAGTAAGAACGACAAGCATCGTGCGACAAAATAAAAAAAAAACACACACACACACACCATTTTCTTCCTTTTACCGCACTCGGACGCCCTCTCTGCACACCTTCACGCGCCACCTAACACTCTCACCCGGCTTCTCTCCCTTCTTTTCAGCACTCCCCTGCAACCAAGCCCCTTCATCCCCCCCTCCCTCTTCGACACCCTCTCGTGCTCAAAAGCAACACCTTCGCTTCACACCCTTTTTCCGATACCACACCCTCACCTTTTTGCACCTTCCGCTGAAAATTTCCGCGCATATTCAAATCCTTCGACGACTCTTTGACGCTACACGCCTTCCATCAAACCGAAGCCCTCTGGTTTTCAGCGACTCACTCGTGCACGAAACTTCAAAATGATGAATTTATAAGATAAAGTTATTTCGTTCCCATTCACTTAACTACATCATCATCATTAGTCAACAATCCTATGATTGGTTTGACGCAGCTCTCAATTCCTCTCTCCTATCCGCTAACCTTTTCATTGCGACGTATTTCTTCTCTTTTACATCCTTAATAACCTGTCCTACGTAACTCATTCGGGGCAGTACCTTTCCCTTCTTCCCTTCCACCTGTCCTTCAACAACATCAGGCCATTATGCCTCAAAGTGTGGCCAACTAAGTTGTCCCGTCTCCTGCTTAAGGTTTTTAGGAGGCTTCTCTTTTCTCCCACTCCACATAGCACTTCCTCGTTACTTACACGGTCAATCCATTTTATCTTCGCCATTCTTCGGTGGCACCTTATTTCGATTGATTCCACTCTTGATTCTCCGCCACTGACAACGTCCAAGCCTAGCCTCCATAGAGAGACTTACTTCTTTGCTTGTATCCTCAGCTGTAAGAAGATTCTCCCTTTTGTAGAAAGCCCTCTTTGCCTGCGCCATTATACTGACTATTTCTTACTTCCATCATCCATAATTGGTGATTCGGCTTTCCAGGTAACAAAACTCATTCACCTTTTCAAGATTATGCTTCCCTAACTTAATCACTTTCTACAAATTCGTAAAATATTAATTCTTGTCTCTTCCAAAATACAGTTCACATTGTTAAGTGTAAGAATATCATGCACATGAATTGCAATGAGAAAAAAATCGCCATAAGAATATCAATTTCGATGCCTATATTAGGAGGATTATTAGATTACTCATGCGTCAAAAATATTATGTCTAGCAACATGGAAATTATCCAATATTAATTTCAAAAATCGAATCGAAAGTAAGTACATCCCATCACTGAAATCCTCCAAGGATGCCATGTGACATGGGAAAAGGACTTCGCCCCCTATCTTGAATGTTTATAATTCACAAGCCAATAGCTTTGTGCGAGTTGATCGCTATCTCAACCATCCGAATTATCATACCTATCCAACGATTAAAGATTAAGTTGTAGAAAACAAAGTTTATAATTTTTCCCAACATTGAGAGAGATACATGAGACCAGTGGAATAACTAGGAATATTCTTTTTTGGGGGGAGGGATGGGAGGGTCTGGGGGAGAGCCCTCCCTCCGAGTAACAGGGGTTCCGGGAAAATATTTGAAAAATTACATGCCTGGAAATACATTTTACATCATTTTGGCACTTAAAATTTCACTTTGAGTAAATGCGGTAATTATATATCAAAACTAGACAATAGTTTAACCCATTAACGGCCAAGGCTAATATTCGGTAGGAATTTTTAAATTTATCATCATATTTAGTCTTAATCGATACTAGGAAAGGAGTTTTGAAAACTTTGAGGCTCTAAAAAATTTATTAATACCAGAAAATAATGGTGCGTTTTCGCACCTTTGGCAGAATGTGGGTACTTTGGTTAACATACCGTGAAAAACTAAAATCTTTTTCTTTTCCACTGTTTTATTTGTAAGCACATAGAAACCCATAAATTATTATTTAAAGTTATTTTATTAAGTAACCGTTCATACTATAACAAAACCCTTTTATTTATGAAAATTATGAAAATTATTTGGATATAAGGGCACACTACATTTTACCAAAAGTTAAAATATTTTTTTAATTTCTCTGAGGCTTTGGGGGGGATCTATCCCCCTCATCCCCCCCATAGTTACGCCATTGCGTGAGACGATAGGTGAGGTTGATAAAAATTGGATTGCCGCTAAGCACCACGTCCGCTCTCGACACCTTCTCAGCAAAGCATCTCCACTCAAACACTGCAAACGCCAACGACCAACGCCGCCGCCCCGTTTCAACACTCCCCTCCGACAAAACTCGACGCTTTTAATTCCCTCACTCCGACCGACACCTACAGACCTCTCCCCCATTTGCCTCGCGTTGCCGCCCACCAAATTCCAACCCCAAACCCCCGCTCACACCCCCGCACACATACAATCGAAACTCTGGCTTTTAATTGGAACTCCCCTTTCGCAAATCCAATGAAAATCGAAGCTCTCGCAGCAGACCACCCAACCCCTCCCCCTCCCACCAACACCACCAAGTCCTTTCTAATGAGTCTGTCGCCATATCCCTTTTGCTTCCAACCCTTCCCCAATTTCGCCCGGCCCAAAATACACTCTAGAAACACACGACCCCATGCAAAACCTGTATACACATCAGCAGGACTGGGCAAAATACAGGCCGAGGAGTATTTCTTCTTTAAATTCATGATTTATTGTGTATTTGCACTATTATAATTTATAATTCTTGATATTTCTTTTCCCTATTCCGCTCTGGTACAGGACACATACGTTTAAATATCAAAATTGTTTTTGTACTATTATATTTTATTAATGTTCATAAACCAGCACCAGCCGCTGCTTTAAGAGATGGTTACCCCTATTCAAGTTAATCTAAGGGATACCACCTATATTCCACTTTACTCTTTTATTTATTGTATATATTTACTTTGTTATCTATGAACAAGCCCAACAAAAATATTATGTTATATTTTTAATACAAAATACCGCTCCAAATGTATTTGAAATGCAAAATACAAAATGCCTTTGACTTTGGTTTTTGAAAAAACAGCAAAATAGTATTTTAAATACCCGTTAAAACACAAAATACAATTGTATGGAAACTAATAGATATTAATAACCTGCCTCGGCACGTTATAGATAGCTGCAAACATGAAGAAAACGATTATAACAACAACGACGTTATCAAATAAGCATAATGTTACAGAAGTGTTATCAAAGCTGCTTCACAAAAGTATTTTACGAATGCATTTTTTTATTTTAGAATGAAAAAAAAAACAAAAAAATCTGTATTTGAAATACAAAGTACAAGACGCATTCAGGTCGTGTACTTGAAATATCACATACGAATCATAAATGTATTTCAAATGCGTACATTAAAATACTTGTAATACTATCCAGCCATGTATACGCCCCACCCACAGCCGAGTCGAACCCAACCCCACCACACCAGTTTTCAACCCTGGTTCCCTCTCACCCCCTCTTTCTACAGTCAAATGTTTTCCCCCGTCGTCGTCAAACTACCCCACAGCGCTACAAACCCTCGCTAACGCCTCCTCTTTCCCGCTCTGTCCAACGCAGTTCCCATCCCACTTGCCGAACGCACACAGACACGAGCCTTTCCTTACCGCTGAACAGACTCGGTTAAGTAGCGAGCGGAGATTGCCGGATCAAAGTTATGGGATTAGGGAAGGGAGAAGTCGAACGCTCGCGCTCGGCGTTGCATTAACCGACTAACGACTATCAGCTTTAACTATTCCGGCTTCAAATCCAGCAACGTGCGGAGATCTGGTTATTACGCCTAATTAGAACCTCTCTTTTTATCTTCCTTCCCCTCCTTACACTCTTATACCTCCATCTCACTTGTCGACATGGATAAAACACTATCCCCACCAATGCGCTCCTCCCACACAGCTCGCCATAAAGGCGGTGCCCCGGTGTTTCCCGGAAACAGGAGTTAAGCCGAAACGGATTGGATCCCTTTGTGCTTTGGCACGCGGTGGAGTCTTGGGTGTGGGAGCAGGTTTAGGCGGATTCAAAGATATAAATATGGCTTCCAAGCTTCATCGAAGCTCCGAAAACCTGAGCAAACTGACGCTCTTAATGATTCCATGCACTTGAGTCATGCAGTTCGAAAAGGGCTTGGAAGCTCAAGGCGATAACAGACCCGCATCGGGGAAAACGTTTCACAAGCGAAAAAAAATTAAGTAGGGTAGTTTCCTTCATCAACTAAAACGAAAGGAATTGATTGCGATTCGTTACCCACAATTAGTGTATTTATAATACACAAATTATTTGGTTTTAGATATCCTAGTTTAGACGATTGTTAATTGACAATTTTAACCTCATTTGAAAAAGGCCATATTGGCGCCCATGCGATGCCACACCACGTGACGTCACAGGGACCTAGATTCTATATGAGTAGGTAGAAGTTATACATCGTCTGAGATTACCAATGCATGCATGAGGCACAGAGCTCAGGGAAACATCTCTTAATAATCACCTATTTAAACTGCCTATGGTCGGAAAGTTTCCTTCATTTGATAAGGTATTAATAATCCTTATTTAAGCCAAGCGCTACCTACTAGCACGGTACTCTGCTGCCTGATTGCAGCATGCATCGCAGCGGCGCCCACATCCTCGCCCCAAGGTCACCTCACACGGCGACAGCGGGAACCAGAATGACGTCACACGGGCTTTTCCCAGCATTCATACTTAGCCGTCGCGTTTTCGCGCGCTTGAAAAAATTCACTTTTCATTTAATCGCGAAAAAAAGGATATCGTTATTTAAAAATCTAAGAGCGTGAAATGCGTACTACAGGAGTACGCATTCAGTCAAATGCAGTAAAAAATAAAAGGAAACCACCCTAATGTGATGAATTTCATTTCTATCACCATCGCTCACTTTCGTGGCATTGTAGACTTGAAATGCAAACACCGAGTACAGAGATGAACGATGAATTTTCCACCTACGATTACCGCGTATGCAAAACGCATGGGTCACGGCTCATTGCAGAAATAACTAGCAAGCAATAAATAGATTTCCGATGATAATATACCAATAAATGTCTTTTGTAATCAACGGATAAACATATACCGATAGACACTTACTAAAGACACTATATGGAGAAATTACGAGATACAATGAAGACATTGCGTTTAACTTTACAACTAACGCCACAGAAAATACTCGCGTAATGAGCACACGACTTCAAAATAATTATAAAACAGTGGTAGGAAGTTCAATCTTCACTAATGTGAAACAGATTTTGATACCAGTACAAAAGCAATAGTTAACAAAGCCAAGGAAAGCATGAGCCATGATATGCAATACACCATGGACTGCTCAAATCTGAGAAAAAACTGGTATATAGGAAATAGTTTAACAGCATAATAATGCTGAGAATCACTTCGAAACTTAAACAGTTATGCATGCAAATAGTGCTTCCAATAAATTTTGCTCTGATTCCCTTCTGGTTTCCTACAAAATTATATTTCGAATGGTAGTGGCGGTAATGATAAAAGGATAGAGTAAGCGAGGTAAAAGAATAAATTAAACTAGCGATGATTAAAAAGAGGAAATAGGCTACTGGGGGATGAAGAGGAAGGCACAAGACAGAGTTACCTAGAGGAGAGGCAGCTAAGGTTCTGATAAACAGTAGACTAAAAGATGATAATGATGACTTCAACTGAAATTAAGAAATTTTCCTATTTCACGAGGAATTGCACCATCAATAATTGACTATAATGGCAGCGTTAGAACTTACAAATAGATTAATTGAGTTGCAGTGTAGCCTACTAACTTATGTATCCCTAGATGCATTTTCTGAAGTTTCTTGGTATTTCCAATTAGATGTTATGCTTGTTATAGTTTTATTGGCAGATTGATTTAATGAGTAGCTGACAGGTTTTGCCTTTGCATGGATGTAGGATTATATTATATAGTAAGTAACGTTTTTTGGACCTATTTCATGCTGGTGATTGATCACCCCCTGCCATGCACCCTAAAGGTGGCTCGCAGGGTATTATGTAGATGTAGACATCCAAATAACTTTCAAAATCCACAAATCGAAAGAACGTTTATGAACGTTCATGATTTTTTTACGGTTTTGCTGACACATTTAAGTAAAGCGTAAATATCACAGGGATTTTTTGAAATCCGAATAAATATCCCGATGTGTTGAACGATTTACTTCATTGCTGATAAGATTACCACAGTGTATGTTCAAGTCAGATTCGTTTCAACCCAAGATTTACGCGAGAACACGCAAACATTCAGAAACTCGAGGAGAGGTATCATTAATTCATAACAGTGAGAAAATCGCGTATTTTATCACATGTTTGTCCTTAAGTCGATAATCAATGACAAGTTCTAACGATTGACTAAATAGCTCCACAAGATTAATACCGTCTTTCTATAGGCAATATTGCCACGACTTTATCTTTTACATTTTCTCTCGTAGGAATAGAGTTCCTGCATATAAAATGTAATGATAAAATCCTCGCAAAACACTCCATTAATTGATCCCGGAAAAATTTTCAAATGCATGCCCCAGAGTCCATTTTTAAGACCACTTAGATGAAGCCGACGTGATAAAACAGCAGACGGGTGATAAATGGTGGAAAACATTCGCCCAATCCCATCACAACCCCGAGAGCCAGCCCTTATTGAAGGCGCATAACACGCAAACACCAAGGAGACTCGCTCCATGTAGGGTCGCACGTTAATTGATGATTTGTGTCACAGCTCCTTTGTTTGCCGATAACCTGGAGGATAAACCACATGCGAGAAAAACTCTTACCTTTAACGAGCCCAACTGACTGGCTGCACCCGTATACGGGTTAATCTCAGATAATCATTGAAACGTAAAAATAATAAATACATTGACTGGACATTATTCGAAGATATGATTGCGGAGTAGCCAGCAATTTAGCCTACCTTTGTGGACTTATGAAATCCTTTCAGGCTTGACGTGGTGGAAATGTGATGTATCTATGATATAAAATATAAAACACCAATAGTAATTTGCATACTTCAATATAAAACTCCACTACCGGCCATGACTTCGACACTACTATGTCTACTTCAAAGAAGAATGACATAAGAGTGTTGAGAATTGGGGGTCGGCAGTGGAGTTAAATTTATATTTAAGTGTCAAAATTACTATTGTTGTTTATATTTTAAATCATGTATACTTTAATGGAGTCGGGGCGCAAGTTCAGGTGCGTTGGTCAGTGCGCTGAGAATAGTAGAGCCAATGACGAGAGAGAAGGATATGATGGCACGAAAGTAGAGAAGGTTAAGAGAGAAGGAAAGAAAATATAATAAATAGTAAAATAAAAGAGAGAGATGGAGACGATAGAAAAAAGCTGAGCAGGATAACAAAAGTATAAACGAGTAGTTGAGGACAGAAAAGAATATAGGAGGTGGGTAGAATGGGAATATGGTAATAAAGAGAAATTGCTCCCATAGACTGGGAATCGGACCAAAAACCTTAGGCTTTCCGGGCCACAACGAATTCCAGGTTCCTAAATTCCTAGTTCCTAATTTCCTATGCTATCCAGGATTATAAAACTAGAGCTGAAGGAAAAAAACTGACTTCATATCGATAGCTATGTTCTAACAACACGTATCTCAAAAATAGCAACTTTTCAGGAGAGCAAAGGCAACAATTTATATTTTTAATTGTAAACTGAAATTAAAAACCAAAAATTCATATGCTGAAAAAGAAGCATACATTTGTAAACAAACAGCTGTTTTTTGCTTGAATTTTATTTTTTTAATGTCATCACACTTTGTTTAAGATACCTGTCTCAAACCGGCCAAATTTTGAGATGCGTGCTGTTAGAGCTTAACAATCGATATTCATATTCAGAACCCCAAGTCTAGTCATTTTTGGCACACAAAAAAATGTTATTCATTCAGACTTTTGTTATAGATAAAGAGGATGGAACTGGTGATAGGAGGAGAGACCTAAATTTGAAAGAGAGTGAGAAAGTAGAGTCAAGGTAGAAGTAAGAATAAGTGAGAGTAATCAGACAGATGCCAAAACAAGATAGCAGAGGAGGATAGAGAAGATAAAGGAGGAGGAAAGGATGACGAGAAGAGGGAAGTGGAAGAGAGGAACAGGGGAGCCATTCGCGTCAAAAACCTTTGAACTGATTCCCTTTCCAATGAGTTAGGACCTTCTCCTTTCCTCTTCCTATGCTCTTGGATGCCGTCCACCTTTCCCTACCCTTTTCCCTCGTCCGAAAACGCCCGCTTTTCGCTCCCCCACCCACGCAAACAGCTTGAAAGCCCTTTTTCGACCCTCCTCGGCCTCTCCTATTCGCCCCACCCGCGTCTCATCCGCCTCTTCGCGAACCCACAAACATCAGCATCCATTACGGCACCACGCCCATGTCCGCGACCCCAAACCCCCACCTTCACTTACTTCACCTCCCAAGCTTCTTCCCTCGTTCTCCCCAAACCCCACTCACACAGGAAAATTCTACCTTACATACATTTAGAAACACATGCAATTTTCCACGATTATTCCCTTTTACTCCCGACCTAGGTTTTTTATATTACTACATCATCTTCAAGACAAAAATAAACTTCTAGGAACCGTTTGTATAGGTATATAATAGTTATAGGACCTATTTTGTACCTTAGAGATGGTGGAGTAAGACTGAATCCTAGGTCGAGAGTAAAAGTTTATAATCGTGGAAAATTGTATGTGATTCTTTCATTGGAGAAAAATTTCCACTCCATCACGCTTATTTCTCCTGATTTTATTCGACCTTGAATTTTGATCCGGGTCATTCCAAAAAAAGAACGAATGAATGAAAAAAGATTCCTCATCTTCGCTTATTCTTGCAGAATAGGAAAAATACATGTATATAACTACTATTTTCTAGGTTCGCTTTTTCTTGTTCATTCTTTCGAGCTTCAGGATTGGGCTACTTAGTGTAAAAGGAAGATACCTACATTGGTTCACTAACCTTATCTTTGTAATTCCAGGATCACTTCTGGAAGTCAGGAAATAAAAATGCATGTATCTAAGATCCTTTTTTCCCAATTCGGTTTTTCTACTTCCACCAGTGAACTATCATTCTTTCGTCGTTCAACATAGGGATACCAAGAGAACAATATATTATGGTTCATTAGTCTTTGTTCCAGAGTCACGTCTTCATCTAGTTCTTTAGTTTAGTCAGGTTTACTTTATTTTAGTTAAGTTTCTAGTTTAGTCAGGAACCATTAACGCCCATACATTTATCTCGTCATAGTGATCCTCCTCCTGATCTAATAAACGTGGTGAAACGTCAGACATTGAGGGGATGGCTCCATTTCTCTTATGATTTCACCAAATACAAATAATTTTGAGAGAAATAAAAGCGGAAGAAAATGTTAGAGATGAACCACTTTAGCAGGATATTCACGATAATCAATTACTTCATGGTTAAAAATACCAAAATAAAAATTTACTAATGACTGCAGGGATGCAATACCACTTACTTACTAACACTATGCATTGAGAGGTAGCTTAAGTCAAACAACATCAAAACATAGGCAAAATATTGAGCATACCAGCTTATTGGTTGACTATTAACATAAATACATGTGCGATAACGATTCCATAGCGGTAAACAAAGACATGTGGGTTTACATCGACTTCAAGGGAAGTATTTGCCATAACTATCGAGAAGTTTAATGGACAAGTGTGTGACTATTACAAACGATAACGATAATAATGAGGAGGCTATAAAGTAAACGATCATCATGAAAAACATCAAGAAAAGTGAAAGAGACAAGTAGATGGAAGAAGAACTTCGGAGGAAATAAAAGCTGAAATATCACTGTTACGGCAGTATGTCTCAAAAATAAAGCGAGTTTTTTAAAGCTGGTTTCTCATCGAGAATGCCTCTTAGTACACTTCGCTTTCTCCGTTTGACGTCTCTCGCTCTTCATCCGAAGAGATAGAGAGAACAGCATAGAACTAGATGCCGAGAAAAGAGGGAAAGAATGGGACGAAATGAGGGATAGGACGAGGGATGCAAGGAAAAAAAGAGAAGGGGAGATTGACGCGGTCCGTGGGCAGATACAAATGGTCTTCATTTTCACGTTGATGGCATTTGGAGAGAGAGGGGCCAAGGTGGGCGAATCCGGGAGGCGGGGATGGGGTGGCATGGGGATGGGGGTGGAGGCTAAAGAAAGGCGTGAGGGGGTGGGTCGGGTGGAATATGGTGGCGAAATTGGGATGCGGCACACAGAGACTTAAACCGTGAACTAAATGAAATACAAAGGAAAACTGCGCGATTGGTCAAAAGACTCGAAGACTACTATGAACTAGGATATCAAGACGATTCCATTCATTCCTTATAATTTATCGTAATTGATTATTAAGAACTAGCAGGCCACTCGGCGTTGCTCGGGAAGGATAATGGGAAGCCAGAAAAATGGGGGATTTGCAGGATATTTATGTTTTCTCTTTGACAGTATCAAGTGATATACCTACCAACCGTTGATGTTGTATGACTTGACGTATCTATGTTAATGAGAAATCAACACAAAGGACGCGTCCGACGCAGACAAAAGTAGCACTATAGGATTCGGGAATATGATAGGAACAAGTACTAATTTTGGACGCACTCCGTGCCGCCGTATGGACAAGCATAGTAGACAGACAAACAGAAATCCCCTTTTATACAAAAGATGATGCATACATAGATGAGGAATTTACTTATTTCACCCTGCAGAGCTTCAAATTTTATACTTCAAGTATTCTACCAGTTAACGTGGAAGTGCATGGAGAATTTTACGTGTTACCCTGGCATTTCCCCCCTCCCGATTTCGACTTCCCTTTTCAATCCAAAATAAGGCTTATTTCCTTTCATTCTACCAAAAAAATCCTATTCTCTTCCTTTCCAACACCTCCCCTTGACTAGCATTCTTCCCGCCATTACGATCATCTTTAACCACTCCCCACTCACTACCCATATCATTCAAACCTCCTGTCTTCTCCGTATCGCATGCTGATGTTTCCTCACATTGTGTCCATATGTGGCGCTTCATAACCCATCGCTTGAGAAATAAATGAAGAAATTATAAACACTCCATACTACAATAATGAATACAAAACGAAATAAGTTATTCTAAAAGGTTCACTCAACAATTCACAAATGATGGAAATGGAAGAGTAGTAAGTATCCAAGAAAAATCCATGATAATAACTACAAATGGTAAATTCCACTCTTTGATGAAAATTTCAACTACCAACTATGGTTTCGATTTTCTATGCCATTTTCAAGGTCCTTGTAGTTTTTATCATGGATACACCGCACTTCCACCAAGTTAAGCCTGAAACAATTTATACGTAAGTAGCAATCATGTCATGTACTTGCAAGACGCTAAACGTGCCTGCTTACTGTCAAAAGTAAGACCAGCAATGGGTAAAGTAGGAGGAATCAAGCTTAAACACCTGAACCAGATGTTGGGTGAGAGAGTTAAGAAAGAACCGATCCTATTGAATTAATGACTCCTTTGAAAGGAGGAGAAGCCAACTTCAAAACCGCGTGGAAAGAGTAGGCGTTGAACGCGAAAGAGATGCACGTGAGAAATAGTTAGGTGGTCTGAAGACGCCGCGGCTTTTAAAAAAAGAAAACGAAAACACAGCTAGAAGATTAGAAATTACTCCTCGGAAGGATGGCATGTGATGAAATAAAGGCGAGTAGAGTGGAGAGATGAAAAGGACGCCGCGTGCAGGGAGGGTATTCTTTTCAGCGACGAACATCTGACGCACTTATCTCCGCCCGAGCGCAATGGAAATGAATGAATTCGTCGAAAACATCAAAGGGGGAGAGAGAGAGGTGTGGCCCGCAATAATACGCGCTCAAAGAACATTCGACCACGCCCCGCAAACACATTCAGCTCTCGATTAAGTGGTTTTTCTGGGGATAAAACAAAAAGACTCCTTGGCACTGCGGTAGTTCGTCTAGTAGTCCTCATCGGGTAAGAACTGAGACCATGGAAGACAGAAACGAAATGATACAACGAGATTTCACGCCCCCGAAAGACTGGAGAGATCAATCGTAAGACTGCCAAAGTAGGGCATGGTCTCCCATAGAAGGAAGGGACTTCTATTAAGCCCTCGATGGGTGGCAAAATCTCTTACATTATGCACAACTCATCAACACGGGTATCGGCAGAAAAAAAACTCAATGGAACCACCAGAGGTTCTCTTCGCCAAATTTCATTCATCCTACTCGACGATTTCACGTTAATTTATTACACAAGGTGGCTGTTAAACACTCAAGAATTGGAAGCTGGAAATCGTAGATGTAAGGCACAACAAATTCAAGCACAGAAATTAATTATTATTATGAACGGGAAAACTACATATCGAAATGCCTCGCAATCAGACGTAAAAAATGTAGTACCTACAACTTCTTTGGAGAAATAGTAAAAAATATAAATTCAGTCACTTGAATATAGCAGGATGAATATAGCAAATAGCACTTGAATATAGCAATGAGCTAATTTAGTGAGTAAACATATCGTTCATTTACGTCGCTGGTTAGCTTCGGAAACTCTCTAAGTTCCTCTCCGAAAAATTTGAAGAAACAGCAATACAAACCTTAATTCAAGATCTAATGATGCAGTGAATTTGAGAACGTAAATAATACTTCATAATAGGATGTCCAGTACCAATGTCATGAATCCAAACAAGTCCCTTAATTCGAAACACATTAGTTATTTGGTCTATCTCAAATTTACACTTTGCTATAAACGAAATTATTAGGTGAAGTTGGGATTGAAATTAATGTAGAGGAGGAGAAGCCATTAATCATCTTAGAATTGCCTAATTTAAGAGAGAGCAAGTGACAACAACAGGAATTTTAAAGCAGTAACGGTTGGCATGAAAAAGGTGAGAGAGACGAAGAGAAAGGGGAAGAGGTGTCGCCGTCATATTAGGAGGAAAACACATTAAGTTCACGGGGTGACGACGGCCGTAATCAGTAGGCTGGGAGCCAGACGACGAGGGATGGGGGAAGAAATCAGACAAGGTTTACAGAGTGACAAGCGGGCGTATCCGAAAGTGTGTGCGAACCGAGAGGTGGTAAACACGGAAAAGCAAAGACGCAGAATAAAAGTGAGTGCAGTAGAGCGTCGATTATCCGAAAGTCGGTCATCCGAAAAGTCGGTTAACCGAAAGCCGAACGAAAGCAAAGTCACCAAGTCAAAATTCTATGTACTGTATGTGCAATCCCTGCTTTATGTGTTACCTACACATCATATTTGTACTTTTGTGTGCTATTGAAAAGTATTTTGTGTTTCTAGAACAAAAAACGTGTTTATTTCTTGGTGGCCCATCCATTCCCCTACCCTCAACAAAGAACTAGACGTTGTTTCCAGTGATATTCGATTATTCGAAAATCGATTATCCGAACACCCCTCTGCACCAACTGTTTCGGATAATCGACTCTCTTTTGTCTTATGGTTACATGAGAGACTGCAATTGGGGATACAATGCTGCCCCGGTCGCTTGAACATTGCTTTGTGGGTGCACGATGCGAGAAATTTCATGGAAATGAAGTTGGCTAGAGAGCCGAATATCCAGAAATGGGCATTCATATATTTTTAGCCTATTTCCGTCCAGAAAACTTTCTGCTTGAGACACTGAAGATATTTAGGTATACAGGGTGGTATCCAGAAGAAGTAGGACTGTTTTTTTTCCGCACGGGCAGAAAGATTGAGGGGGGTCTGCAATACCGGATGTTGTGGGGGGGAGTCTTGGGAACAGATTTTGATGTGTGGAATTCGCCTGTGTGCATTAGTTGAGTGTGGACTACTGTTTTCGTGACCTTCTGTTTTGACGCCTCGTCGTTGGTTGCGATGGAGCAAAATTTAGAGCAGCGGTGCGTCATCAAGTTTTGCTACAAATTCGGCAACCGACACCAAGAAAATGCTTCCGCAGGCCTACACGGAGGATACCATGAGCCGTTCCTCGACATTTGAGTGGCACAAGTTGTTTCGGGAGGGCAGGGAGGTCGTCGAGGACGACCAACGCGCCGGGCATCCGTCAATCTCGAAATCGAAAGTGAAATCGATGTTGATTGCATTTTTTGACTGTCGTGGAATTGTCCATAAGGCACCAAAGGACTTCTCCCTGTTCCCCAGGATCAAGAGGCACCTCAAGGGGCATCGTTTTGAAGAGGTGGAAGCGGTCCAAGCGGCGACGACGAGGGCGCTGAACAGCATCCCGGAGGACGACTTCCGGAAGGCCTTCACGACCTGGAAGACTCGCTACAAGAAGTGTGTGGATGCCCAAGGGGCCTATTTTGAAGAGTATTGAGTCGATGTATCAAAATGTTCAATAAATAAATTTAAAAAAAATCAGTCCTACTACTTTTGGATACCACCCTGTATTGCTCCTATGGTCGCCTTTAGTAATCATGAGTACGTGATCTGTACCATTGACTTATACAACAATAGCGTTATTTTCATGCTAGTTTCCATTAGAAATCTCGTTTTTATTTAACTATGCGTCTATGAAGAAAGAAAAGTGTCAGGTAAGAAAATCTATTTATAAATTCTTCACTATAAAGCTTTTTCCATTTCTTATAATAATGCTAAAAATAAAGAGTTATTACGTGTATATACCGGAATAGAAAGATGACACAATACACCTATATTCTCGAGGGGCACAAGACCTCATGGAGCCAATCAGGAGTTTTCTTCTATTCCTTCCAAAACGTCTTCATTAATGGGCTCGATTCCTATTGGCTTTGAAATCATCGTAGAGTTAAAAATTGACTAATAAACAAACTTCAAAATTAAAAAAGAAATATTAGAGGATGTGATTTTTCGATGATTTTTCGTCAGTTGGAAAAATCAATTGGCAAAAAAAAATGCCCACCTTACATGAAAACCACAACGGAACAATGGAAAGGATGATTTCTTGTTGCAAAGAAAAGACGGCCATTAAATGGCGACCATGGGAAACGAAATTAAGCGTATCTTTCGGCCATATATTTTATCAACTGAGATGAAACGTTTTTGGTGGACATCCTCCCTCACAGACGAGACGAGCAGCATGCAAATCAAGTCATTCCGGCGCAACGGACGAGACAGGAAAATCGCATGAAAGCACTCGTCTTTTTTTTTAACGGGTGAAAAAAACGTCAGACCTCATATGTTTATCGAATCCGAGGGAATATACTCCAATTTTAGAACATAAAGGTTTTTCATCCGACTCCTTCAAATGACAACGACCCTCTTTCACTCCACATTTATGCTCCGGCAATCTGCGCTTCCCTTAGCATTTGAGACTGCCCATCAAGCAGAGAGATTTCGGATTTGCTCGAGAATGTAGAACCTGACATTTGACATCGAGACAGACGAATGGCACCCGGGATGCACGAGATACATTGACGACCTCATACAAAGACCACCATCTCTTTTCAATCACTGAGATCCTATGTGGAATACTAACTTGTTTTGAAAGGGATTTTCGGGATCTCGTCCCCATTAGAATGAAACGGCCGCAAGCAAGTCACATTCAATAATGATGACGATAAATTGATTCAAATGGGCATGAAAAAAAAACGCTACAAGAAAGAAAACGCTTTGGGAAACCTAATTTAAGAAAAATACGTCGAAAAGCACTGGAGGATATGTACAGAAATTGAGATGTATTTTTAAAAATTAGGTTCCAAAGGAAAGTCTTTATATCCTCTGAAGCTGCAGAACTAAACTATGAATATCCATGAAAAAGAGGTATTGTTGAATATATTTGAAACTAAAAACTCCAAAGGCACGAGCATAAAAAATATCTCATCCGAGAATAAACTGTCTCAATGATACAGCCAGCCCTGAAGTTCACTCACAGATATGTGACCAAATGCAGTCTCCAAAAATAAATGTACGTAAATTAACACTATAATTTCAAGGGGTAAGCTGGTAGTTTTCATTTCCCTCCTACAATAATGGCAATAGTCAAATCATTAACCGGAAGAACCTTTTAACGTAGTATTCATCCATGAAATGAATAATGACGGAAACTCAGGTGACAAAATTGTTGAGCTAGAACTAAAAATCTGATTCCCCAAGGAAAATTATTTATCAATCTATTATCAAATCTTTTCCCATTATCCTAAATTATTAACGGAGTATGGAGTAGGCCATATGATACAGTAAAAATATCAGAAATGTTTAACATCTTCAAATTGACTTCAATCAAATCAAAGAATACCTTAATGCCAAAGATGAAAGCAGGAATAAACCTTAATTAAAATTTGGCAAGCTTCTCACCGATGGTCTGATGCGGGTTGAGCCTTAGCTTTAAACCATAAATGTGAGAAACAATTTCACGATCGTGAATGTTCCATGAAAACGATTCCCTCACCATAAATCACGTTGATAGAATTATTTCTTAAATCACCCATTCGACAACGTAACGAAATGCAATGGCGACAAATTTCCTCCTAGAAATTTTTTCACGGCAGCCACACTATTTTTCAGAATGTCTCCCCTTCATTCAACAAGAAAAGGGTTTGCGATACGTTCACGTCAAGACAATTCCTTTCTTGCTCGGCCATAATCAGATTGACGCAAAAAAATCAAAATAACACTCTATTGAACCATTTTTGCCTCGTTCCTTCTCCTCGGATAGCACACAAAAATTCACCCACTCACTCTACTGCATCACTGGGGGACGAGGAAGGGACTTTGAGCGGTCACGACCAAGAGGACTGACTGACAGGACAAGGGACGACGAAGCTCCCTTTGATTGACGCGAAGGCAAGAATCCAACCCCCACTACCTCCGAGACCCTTAAACGCACAAGGCCTCACAACCCCTAAAAACCCGAGCCGCTACCTCCATTTTCTCCGGCCAACAAATCATTCCCCCCGAGGAGATAGAAAGTTATGCCGGCGAAGAGGAGGAGGTGGATGCGGCGTGCTGTGGCTTCCACTTTTCTTCCCCCTGGTCAACCGCTGCGAGTCAAAGGGACTTCGGGTAGGCAACTCACGCACGATTCGATCCCGAAGGAGATTCGATGGAGAGGGGGAATGGGCAAGGAGGGGGTGATGGTGGTTGATGCCGCGCGGACGAGAAATAAAAGTTGATAGGGACGGGAGAGGTTGTTAGGAGCACACGCTAAAGCCACCACCATCCCTCGCGAGGGAGTGAGACAGGCGGGGAGGGAGGGGAATTCAAAAAACCACCCCGCTTAAGGAGACGCATTACCCCCTCTCGACCAGTGGCGCAGCGAGGGGGGGGGGGGGGTTTGAGGGATTAAACCCCCCCCCCCAGAGCTAAGGGAAATTTAATCCATTTTACTTAATTAGATTGACATTAATAATAGATTAGGGTAAGGATTAATAAAATATCCCTCAAAGAGCCGTAAAACTCACCATTTTGAACCATTTATCTTAAAATTCCGCAGTTTATTAATCTCGCACCTACCGTTATATCCTGATGGGTATTCCATACCCCCACACACCCCGGTATTAGTTGCACCTGAACCCCCCCCCCCCCCACCCGGCCTTAATTCCTAGCTGAGCCCCTGCTCTCGACCGGTCGTTCTCCGCCTCTTGTCTTCATAGATTACTTAGTCGCAAGTTATCATCTTGAAATCTTCATAGTACATATGCAACAGATTTGCAAACACTAACCTGAAAATTTTAAATTTAAGAAATCAGGAAGAGAACTGCGTTAGCAAAAGAGGCGTTCATTGATAGGAAGGGGCTAATGAGAGGATTAAAGTAAAGGCCTATTTACACGATACATTAACACGTACGAGTCAATGTCTGCTTGCGTGAATGATTTTTGTGGACCGGAAGGGGACATGTACGAATGCATGAACCACATTAGAACAGGTTATAATTTCCGTTCATGCATTCGCACAAGTTGGGTGGCTACACGGTACATTTTGGTGCTATCTCACGTTCATACGTTTAGATATTAACTCACACGGGTTAATGTACCGTATAAACAGGCGTTAAGAGTTTAAAGAAAAGATAAGTGAAAAGTCTGGATATGGAATGTAGCGCTTTACGGTGCGGAAGCGCGGACACTAAAGAAGGAGGACGAGAGAAGATTGGAGGCGTTTGAGGTGCGGGTGTGTAGAAGAGGGGAGATGGTGAAGTGGACAGAGAGGAGGAGGAACTACGAAGTGCTGGACATAGTGGATGAGGAGAGGCAGCTTTTAGATGAGATACGATAGAGACGAAAGGTATGGATGGAGAGAGTAATTGGCGGGGACGAGATATGAGATGTTAATAACAGTGTTGGAGGGTAGAATGTTAGGTAAACGAGAGAGAGGAAGGAAAAGAATAGGATTTTTAGATATAATGAAGGGGAGTTTGCCTTATTGTCAATTGAAGAGAGAAGCTATAAAGAGGATGGAGACTGCTAGGACACTTCTTAAATACTCCATGCAAACTTATCTTAATCGGTTGGAAACTTTGATATTAACAATTTAAAATTTACATAAGAGAAAATACTGAGTAGATATTTTCAAATATGTTGAACAGATAAACGTTGAAGAGGTGAGGAGAGCGAACGAAGTGTTGGATGGTTCGTATGAAGAATCCGTGGGGTAGGTAAAAAAATAGTGGGGAAGCTGGACACTTCTTGAATACTCCTTGAAAACTGCCTTAATCGGTAGAATACTTAAATAATAACAAAATCAAAATTTATATCACAGAAGATACTGAAAAGATATTTTCAAACATAAGGAACAGATAAGTTTTGAAGAGGCAATGGTATAATAATTCTAGTTCCGATGAACCCGTTGGGGTGAAGAAAGCAAGCGAAGTGCGAGGGTGGTTTAGATGAAGAATCCCTGGGGTAGGTAAAAAAAATAGATCGGAGGGGTGGTGAGGTAACTCAAAAAGAGATGGAGGGAAGAATCTTGAGAGACTAACAATGGAGTGGAGGGAAGCGAGGGTGAGAGGGGAAGACGGGAGCGAGTAACGCCAGACATCAATCTTCGTAATGTGACAATAACCTCTTGATTCGGCAGTCCGCCCGCATTCCTGGCGAAAGATATAAATCGTACAAAAGCGGTCGAGAGAGAGAGAGAGAGGCCGACTCTCTCAGAGGATGGCTTACGCTGGATGACGAGGAGACGGCGGGAAGGGATGTCGGCAGTGAGGCACTTTTGTTCCGTGGTCTTCCGTCAAGAAGAAGCCCTGACGAGCGGCGGCTCTAATTTTTCTCCCCCGCCACTGCAGGGGGAGACACCACCACCCCCGATTACTAGTAGTCCCCTTGTGCTATCCGCACCCCACCCCCACGTCCATCACAAGCAATAGCCGTCCTAGTCCCTTATCTCACTCACTACCCGCTGCTTTTCACTCAGCCATCTTCCTCCTTGCTACAAGTCTCTCATTTATAGGAGAGAGATCCTTACGGCCGAATAATTAACTGGATTTATGACTATAAGACACGGTCTCAGGCGTTACTTAGAGGAACTGCTTCATCATAGAATAAAGTACTTTGTTCTATTCCCCACTTTATTTTAAATAGTACGACCCGGGTTTCTGCATCTCGTGCTATCATCCTGGTGATAGCATGAGATGAAGCATTCATATCTCCTCCGAATTAACTTTTCCCAGGGAGGGAGACCTCAAGTAGTAAGGAATGAAGTTAATTAATAAGTTATAAACGGGATAGGCGTATCGTAGCGAGGCGATGGAAAAACCCCGAATCGTAACATACATTGACCTACACTCCAAGAACTATTTTAACATGGCAATACGAATGCCTAGTAAATATGCGAATTCCCCGTAAAACACGGGTAGAAAGATAAATATTCACCTCGAAAAAATCAATAAGCCGAAACAGGTGAGGAATTTAAGTATTACTGCATCTTTGGCAATCGGGAGTCACAGTTTCCAGTTCCGACTGCACAAAATGAATTTCTTCATGATGTATTCAATTTTAAGGTTTAATAACCTATGAAAAATTCTGAAAGTCTGTATCGGAACAGCCGCTGGCTTCCAGGATTTTTCCATCGTATGGGTTTAAATCTCCTCCGAACTAACTTTCCCTAGGGAGGGAGATCTCAAGTAGTAAGGCAGAGGAATGAAGTTAATTAATACGTTGATATGCGGGTCGTAGCGAGGCGATGGAAAAAACCCGAATCGTAGCAACAGACACGATTTTGAGGGTGAATTCCAAACGGTGATCTTTATGAATTCTCGGAGTCACATGTCATACTACCAACAGAGTATCCAGGCTGAAAAAAATAGTTTAGCTCACCGCGTGCATTCATGCCGCCGAAGTGTCCTCACGACCTTCCCGAAGCGAAAAATAAAAATTTGCGATAAAATAAAAAAAGGCTCAGAAAGACAATCGCGTAGAAATTATCTCCCATACGAGACCCTAATTAAGAGGAAACTGGGATTCCCAAAGAAAAATTAACGGTTGTTCCATAAGTTAAATTCTCTCAGTGGAACCCTGATAAAAGTCATCAGGTACCGTTTTTTCTGAAATTAGGCTACTGCCCTCATTCAGTATTTGATATGAGATAGCACATAAAAAACCAATTTTATATTACATTTTTCTTCCAGGAATGAGTTTACCTGTATGAAGTCTCAACTGCATTAGAACCCGAAAGTTTTGCAGCAATTATGGAAAAATATACCATCAAATAATTTGTATTGAAAGAAGTCACCTATGGAGAAATTCATTACAGTTTCTCCTGATGTTTGTCTTAATATTCAAACACATGTCACAAAACAGTGGAAACATTTTGTTTTTCTTAGCAAATTATGAATAATATGAAGAAAATTATCCCAAATAACTTCTTCGTCGCGTCTATATGTGTGTATTGTAAAAGATTCGCTTCTTATTTCAATCAAAAGATTTTTAATAAGAGGTTTTACACCCAAAGTATGCTCCATTTTTCAGGTGCATGTTAAAATTTCACTTATGTTTCTATGCAGAATTTAAGTTTTTTCCCGGCGTATGCTAATCAGGAAGAGTTTTCGGGTTTCCCACCGGGAGTAGATTTGGGTCACAAGTCCCAACGTTTCGTCCGTAAGTAAAGTTGATATCTATCGCTTCTTTGACAAATCGGTCCCAATAATTGTCCGTGCGGCATAGAAATTTCGTGCTTTTGAAATCCACTCTGTGACTGAGGTCTAGGCAATGCTCTTCCACCGCTGATTTCAGTGGGTAGAATAGGCATATACATCTTTCATGTTCTGTCCGTCTTTTTTCTATGGTGCGGCCTGTTTCCCTAATGTAAACGTGGCCGCATTCACATGGGATGTTGTATACTCCCGACGTTTCGTAATATTCGTTGTAGCACTGTTTATTTTCGTTCCTATCCAGTTTTCCTAATAAGAATTCTTCATTCATAGCCTCCACATTTCTTCTGCACCCCTCAGTTCGTGGCTAAGTTCCTCCTGGGTTAGCATCTACCCACAGCTACCATCTCAAGTCGGTCCTCCCACAACACCGACAATCAGCTCCCTCTACCCCTCCATACCCTCTCTCCCTGCCCATACTCCTCTCCTTGCCTCTGACAACGACTTTACTTATGACCGCGAGAAGATTCCATTGAGAGACGAAGAAACAGAGAGAGAGAGGGAGAGAAGGAACTTGCCCGGGGTAAGAGATGAATTTAACGTCCCGACTTTGACGGTTATGTTTGTTTTGTTCCCTTCCTTGAGCAGCGGCAAGCCTCTTCTTCTTCTTTTTCCCTCTTTTCGTCGGCTACCTACCAATCTCGCTTGATTGACTCATTTCATTCTCCGGAATGATGGCACAAAAGGAACTTTTTGAGCCGGGACGGGAGGTGATTTCTCAAATGGTCTTGCAGCATTAGTTACAAAAAAGGTTCCGACGCCCGGTTAGCCGCTCGAGGAAAGTTTTTCTTCGCTCCTGGTTAGAGAGAGATAGAGAGGAGAACGAAGACGTAGTAATTAGTCGAGAGGTCATATTTTTTGCGCGCGGAAACGGGTGCTGGGCATGTAAACATAGCATTGGATAGGGTTAGCGTAGCATTGAATAGCATTGAATTTCTCGTAAAAATTAAAAGGGACGAATTTCACGACCTAGATGTTTTACTTTTAAAAATTGTGCGTCAGGAAATTTCCCACGCAATCGGATAAAGTGGAGTGAAGCCGGCCGAAGTGTAGGATGGCAATCATTTCCTATCATCTTCCGGGTCATATTATGATCGAAAAAGGCAATAGCATCAATCATTTAAAAGATATTTAGTCTCCAATTTCTCGCGAATACTGCACTGAATCGTGCGAGTGTAATTCAGGTACCTTTGCTTAGTGCGCGTAATCCCATATATAGTGGCTACGACTTCATGTATCCACAATTGAAAATAACTGCAAGAAATCAATTCTATGGTTCCCTTAATTATAGATAAAATATCAATTAAACTGGAATCCATCACATTGTACAGCTAAGATGCCAGTGAAAATAGATTAATCTGTCATTTCCCACGTTTATGCCATGTGATTAACAAAAAAGACTATAAAATCAATCATTTGAAATATATTTAATGGTTAAACTACTGTAGTGAATTCTGTCAGAGTAATTCAAGCACTTGTGCTATCTTGCGCGCAATCGCATATCTATTGGCGACGACCTCATGGACTAGGAATGGAAAATATCTACAAGAAAGGTTAATTTTTCACCACTCACTTAATAGGTACTTATCTAAGTGTAGCCAACTTTGAACGACTGATGATTCACAAAATTAAAAGCATCACGCAAAAAATAGCCTACCGGGTATATTCAAAAGAGTTCTTTTACAATCGGTGCAACTTCGAGAGTCTCTAAATATATGAGACTCAATATAATATGCCAGAGGATCTAGGGGCAATACGCATCTCAATTTCGGCCGTCAAAAAATAAAATTCCCGATGAAACAAACGACGGCGCCGGTGCGAACACGCCGCGGAACGGATACGCACGTCCTTCACCGCGATGAAACGTCGGAAGCTGGCTAAGTATCTGGTTTGACGCGGGACTGCGGATCAAAAAAAGAAGTAGTAAAGGCGGCAGCGGCGGTGGAGGAGGAAAATAAGATCCCGAGTACTCCATGAAAAGGATAAGTCACTGTCAATCACCATACCAAAAGACCGTCAGTTTCCTCGCCGGATGGTTTGAAGAAGGAGAAGGCTGGATGGGAAGGGTAGCTGCGAGAGACTGGGACGAGTTTCTTAGGATGGTCGGATGCGAAGAGAGGCGTTGATAGATGATGTAGAATTATAGAGGCACGAGAAGGGAGGAGGGAGCGGAGGGAATCAGTTGAGTGGAGAGCATGTGGATGGATTATTTCATCTCCCCGGCTCTTTTTTTTCCCCTTCCCTTCGCGGCCTTCGCCGTCTTCTTACCTTCGCCTTTCAAGCGCCATGACGTCCCTGACCAATTAGTGCCATATTTGGGAAAATTGAGAAGTGGATGAAGTTTTCAAGATGATTGAGCAAAAAGCAGAGGGTGATAGAGAAGGCAAGTTTACTGTGCCATTCCTCTCTCGCATGGCACACGGCTGCTATTACCTCTTCTATCTTAGATGTAACCCCAACGAATACCCACAAGTCTAGGTACTTTTGATGCTATTGTGCGTCTCCTATTTATCAAGAACAGGAAAAGTATAAGAAACGTTAACTTAACTTGCAGGCAACGATGAGACAAAGAACATCAACGTAAAGTATTCTCGTGATAACACTGGCAATTACTCAGTGATTCAAGACGAAGGTTTATTTGGATAGGTGAGCGTAGAGCTCATCCCGGATTACAGGCGTGTGATATCACACATTCAGGCCCCTGTAGGGGTGGGGAAAATTTCTCGCCTGGTAATCCAGGGATCGGGGGTTCGAATCCCGCCTGGGTGGGTTTTCTCAAACCGGGTTCTGGATGTGCCTGTTCATCGACTGAATTGTAAGGAACGACTCTATAGCCTTAAATTCGGTTGATTAATTAAAGAAATTTATAATTATTATTAAGTAATATTATTTTTAGGTAGACAAGTTATTTTACTTCGGGATCTCTCAGTTGGAGGATTCTTCTTTGAAAATACCAATGGCTTGACCCGGGATTGAAACAAGGACCATTCTATTCCATTAGTATCCCAAATATCGCTACCACGGTCCATGTGATAAAATACGCGTAGCACCCCATGTGCACCGAAAATATGCCTAGAACACGGCGGAATCAAGCAGGTATTTGACACAATTCCAAGCTATCCCCATGGAGTGGAAAAATCGAAAGAACAAAAATGTATGGATAATAAAATTGAGAAATTTGAGCAATTACTCAATTAAGTACTTAGCCTTACCATACACTATTTTCCTGGTATAGAATAAAATAAAATTACTTTGTTCTATTCCGCACTTTATTTTAAATAGCACCACCCGGGTTTCTGCACCTGATGCTGTCATCGGGCTTTCAGCATGAGATGCTGAAACCCGGGTCGTGCTACTTAAAATAAAGTGTGGAATTGAACAAAGTAATTTTATTTTATTCTATGATGAAGCAGTTCCACAAAGTAACGCCTGAGACTTGTCTTATATTATTTTCCTGACGCTTACCTGAGACAAACTAGATAAATGAGCATCCCTACGGTCAATTGCACCTGCCATTATTACGCCTTCCGAAATGCTTGAAACGTTATTCATACCACACACTGACGGACACAAATATCCATTAGCGAAGGTATACTTAACACGTCCTTTGAATGGGTAATGGATAGCAAGTAAAAAAAACCTCTCGAGACGCAAATACACAGATTACGGCACATCCAAACGCCCAAGGCTATCGACATTTAGTTACAAAAAAATAAACCACTGACCGAAAGCCACGCTGCCTCCGCCGCTGCTAAAAATGCAACTTTCCTTTTAAGCTCGGAATTACCGACGATCAAAAAAAAGAGAAAAAAACGCAATTTAACGCTAGAGCGCGTCGAAAATTAGATGCAAACAAGCCGGCGCAAGGCTCTAAAAATTCCAATCACATACGCCTACACATCCCGCGCACTTAGTTCTCTCTAGCAACGGAGAAAGAGCCGGCGAAACATTTTAACCGACCACCTGTTCCTCACTCCCCGCTCTTCCGCCTTTAGATCGCATATTCTTGTTTCCCCACCCCCACCCTTTCCTCCCTCAGACCCCCTTCCCCGTCCCAAAGAAGGCAAAGCCCTTCCCTCTCACTTCACCCCCCGCAGGAGGATCATGAGCACTATACCGACTTAAATTCCGTCCATTAAACACGAGAGGGAAAAAAGGAAGCCCGGTGGAGATATGAAGACACCAAGTTTCCCCGTGATGGAATAAATGCGCCACTATGATGGTGTCGAGGAGAGAGGGAGAGATGGTTTAAAATGGCGGGGAATTTAAGTTGCGGGAAGACGTATGTATAGGAAGAACTCGTGAGAGGAGGGAAGACAAAGAGAAATGGGAGATAGTTAGAAGGGGCTTACCTCGCGACTTGGAGGCTGGGAGGGATGAAAAGATAAACGACACGGAGATTACAATAAATTTAATACTCGAGAAGAATGATAAGAACCGTATTTTTTTATCTATGTCTCACTATTTTATTAAATATAAAATCAAATGGATCGACCGAGTTAGTAACGAGGAAGTTCTGAGAAGAGTAGGAGAAGATCAGCCTCATGAAAACCTTAACAAGAAAACGGAACGACCTTGTAGGCCACATCTTTAGACATGATGGCCTGATGAAGACAATCGTCGAGGGACAAGTGGAAGGCAAGAACGGAAAAGGAAGACCTCGGACAAAGTATATGGAACAAGTAAAGAAGGATGTGAAAGAGAATAAATGCGTAGGTGTGAAAAGATTAGCTGATACGAGTACTGAGTGGAGAGCTGCGTCAAACCAATCCTACGAGTGTTGACCAATGATGATGATAAAATTTTCCAGTT
This sequence comes from Ischnura elegans, assembly GCF_921293095.1. NCBI lineage: Eukaryota > Metazoa > Arthropoda > Insecta > Odonata > Coenagrionidae > Ischnura > Ischnura elegans. The sequence continues at coordinate 56,543,128 of NC_060248.1, forward strand.
TCCTATACTAATATTGAAGTAAATACGTAATGGAGATGCAAAAACCAACAAAAATGGCGCAGGAAGATTAGAAATTATCAGCAACACAAAACCAGAGAAGCAGCAAGAAAGAGCCATTTTCAAAGATACATTTCAAATTTATCTCAATCAAACTATGAGGTACCCAGCATGCTCTGAAAGTGGCTCACACCTAAGAGTAAACATGAATGAAAGAGGGATTGTCGGCTGCTGCGCATGGGACCAAGACTGAAATAGCAAAATTCGAGATTCCGTGATGGAGGAAATATGTAGCAAGACAAGAATTTTCATCATCATGAATGGAAAATTCTTCCACAAAGTAAGGGAAGAATATATTTCCCATAACCACGCTATGGCTCTGATTGCCTGACTAAGACGACAATGTTTGATTTCATACTTTTTACGCATGCGTATTTCAACTGCAAATTTTTCTTCCATTAAATTTATTACTCGAGAAGCCTTAAAAATAACCATATTTTTTAAAATTACGTTCAAAAGATGACTAACAGGAAACATGGAGATATATGTATTTAATTTCAGTTACTATCACAAAATTAGAAGCCAGCGTGTGTGAAAAAATTGATAAATGCTCTAAGCTTGGGCACACGCCAAGGGGATGAGATGCTAAAGAAGCACCCCAATACGGGCTCGAACAGGAACAGACGGGAGGCCCAGGAGTATAATAATAATAATAATAATAATAATAATAATAATATCGTTTATTTTCGTAGGCACTGGGGCCCATGAGAAAATATAAGTACATCTTTCTACATTTCACATTGAGATAGATAAATAAAAGAAAAAGTAAATAAATATATATACATATACAGTCAAATGTCAACAGTGCATTTCGCCTAGTACATGAAAGAAACAATACAATATTTTCGACAAAAAAAATAATAATAAATAATCACACTTCGATATAACACACTAATTACAAAATTTAAGGTGACAAACAAAAGAAATATGAACAAATAGTGCACGTAAATTAAATTATTAATACTATAAACGCGTATTTTCATTATTAGGATTGTTAAACTATCGAAAGCTATAAGTTGACCTGGTCGCGTGATATTGCTAACTATAGTCAAACCATTACCAGAGAAATTATTTCGGAAAAGTTTCTGGCATTGAATTCCGGGGGGGGGGGGGGGGTCCATTTGGAGGTGGCGTACCTATGACTATCTCCCAAACGCATGAGGGGGTTTGAACCCGATATATATACCCGGTAAAATAAGTTGGAAAGCGGTTGAGTAAACATTAGATATTTCTTCAAAGCGAGCCAGCCAAAGGGATATAGACGCTCCATTCCAGAAGGACCTTTGCCCGAGGGACCCCGCCCACCCGAAGCAAACGATCCTCCCTTGAGCGATAAGAGGGGTCGCGGTTCCAAACCACACATGGCGCGGCGGGGGCCAACAAAAGAAAAGACGTCGCTTTGGTGAAGAAGCTGACGCTCTCCTCGACAGAGTTAAAAGGCGAAAAAGCCATCGCGAGTTGCTCAAAGGAGTGGCAAAGGCGTTAGGCCTCCCTCATTCATCACTTCGTACCATCTAACTCGGAGGTGAGCCGAGGCCGAAGCGTTTTAAGGGGGGGGGAAGTAGGGGGTTCAAACCCCCTCATGTGTTTGGGAGATAGTCATAGGTACGCCACCTACAAAAATGGACCCCCCCCCCCCCGAAATTCAATGCCAGGAAACTTTTCCGAAATAATTTCTCTGGTAATGGTTTGACTATAGTTAGCAATATCACGCGACCTGGTCAACTTATAGCTTTCGATAGTTTAACAATCCTAATAATGAAAATACGCGTTTATAGTATCAATAATTTAATTTACGTGCACTTCCACTCCATACATTAAAACTTGAACGTTCTCTTTTTCAATAACTTAAAATGGGGCAGAAAATAAAGAGCCACCGTTGAATTCAATAATTTTTATCATGGAGAAAAAATTGACGTTATTAGTGGAGACAGTACAAAGCTGCAATACTCAAACTAATTCTAATAAGGAAGGAAAAAAATTAATTTTCACACGTGAAAAACAGGTGATGTTTTGGTTTCGCACAGGTGAGGTTTTGAGGAATGATTTCCATTTTTTAAGATAACGGTGAGTACTGATATAGGTCTGCCGTGCATACCCCTAAAATTTCGCATCTTATCTCATAATGATATCTTAAGTATAAAACGAGTCATTCGCCTAAAAGTTTAGACGAAACACGACCGGTCGAGTGGAAGATAACGCGTCTTCATGACTCCTAAACCTTTCTATTTTACCGCAGATAGGACCCATGGGGTTCATTACTCATAACTTGATCGTTTCACTAAAATAAACAATGATACAGAAATGCACTACATTAAGGGTAAGTGCCATTAATCAATAAATACCTCGCAGGCCAAATGCAAAGTATGGGCCATTAATTCATTAATACCTCGAATGGTAAAAATCCGTTCCCATGATTCGTTAATACAAATGCATAAATATCCCTTACCTTCGTGCGCTCTAAACAACTTTGGAGTACATGCTTAACCGTGAAGGAGATAGAAAACTGCATAAGCCTACATATAAGCCGTAAGAAGAGGAGACGTTAGCAAAAAAATACCTAATGAAAAACATGGAGATATAGAGATTAAATTTCATCGGGGCCTTGGAAGGTTCCGCGAACGACAGTGAGGGAATGGCTGATCTAACGTCACCTCCGCATATTACGTATCAGTTTTACGTCCTATTACTTGAGATGGATGTGAAAACGCACGCGCTCCACCCTCCCACCGCTGGAGACCATTAAAAAAAATAACGCTGCGAAGGCATTCCAAGTGTAGGTACACCTATGAATGTTTATTTTTTCTACTAGCTTTCTAGCTACCGACGGCGGCGAGCACAAGTCCCTAGCTGCCTATCACGCCTTTTCCTTGCGACATATAGAACTCCGCCTTCGACTCTCCTGCTCTTTAAAATGCCCACGCCCAAAATGCTTCACGGCTCTAAAGGTAAATGCTCACTGCATCTATGCCTGTGCAGCTGCGGAAACTCCGGGGCTACGTGCTAGGCATAGTTTCAGTGGCGTAAGAAAAATATAAAAACACAATTGTTTGCTTCGTCATAACAGGAAGCGAAATATTGAAAAATCGTAAATTTACGAAATATTTATTTGAAAAATTAAGTTTTTTCGATTATGAAGAGTGTTAAAATTAGTTTAAAATCCTCTACATACTTAGTGCCCTGTTTTCAAACATTTTCCCCCTGGTTTGGACCCACTCCCGCTGAACGAAATTCCCGTCTACACCACTGTCTAGATTCATCATCATTAGTCAACAATCCTGAGATTGGTTTGACGCAGCTCTCCATTTCTCTCTCCTATCCGCTAATCTCTTCATAGCTACATATTTATTCTCTTTTACATCCTTTATAACCTGTCCTATATAACTCATTCGGGGCCGTCCCTTGCCCTTTTTCCCTTCCACTTGTCCTTCAACGATTGTCTTCATCAGACCATCGTGCCTCAAAATATGTCCAACTAAGTTGTCCCTTCTTCTACATAAGGTTTTTAGGTTTCTCTTTTCTCCCACTCTCCTTAGCACTTCCTGGTTACTCACACGGTCAATCCATTTTATCTTCATCATTCTTCGGTAGCACCACATTTCGAATGCTTCCACTCTTGATTTCTCTGCTGCTGTCAACATTACTTGTGCTTAATAGCATATATTTTTCTTTCTGAGCGACACGGAAAAAGGCCCAAAAGACAAAATAAAGTAAGACATATTTTACCAAACGAATAGTTATGGGAATTCGTCACTAAACTGATTTCTGGCCTCTGATGGATCATTTTTTGGTACTACTTATTGAAACGAAATATTTTTTTACTCTTCCAGGATATAATATACTCCAACAGCCGTCTATAGTTGTATTGATCTCCCAACCATCCTAAAACAAATATAGGAAGTGCAGTCAAATTTCAATTTAACTATGATATTCAAACCACGCGAAGGTCCACACACACGTGGTTTTATGCTCTTGCGGTCCTTGAGTAGGTATGACATTAAGATTTGCATGCAGCCTCAAAATAAGGGGCAACGACGGGAGTATAGAAGTTAAACCTCCCCCCCCCCCCCCAAACTTTGGGGAAACAGTCTTCGGTGTTGCCCCAGAAAATGAAACCCCCAAATGTACTCCCTCTTCAAGTCAAACCCTGGGAATTTTCAACTTAATTCAGCTAATTGCATAACATTTTTTCCCATCTTTTTCCTCATCAGCAGAAAGTGATGAAACATGCATTTTGAAAACAAATGAAACGTCTTTGTTTTACGAAAACAAATATAGGGTCACAAACTTTCTCTGCTGGGTGAAAAATATACGTTAAAAAATGTAAGCATCCAAATAGTGTTTTGGCATAGCAGGAAAATATATAACCAACTGGTATGAATGAATAAGGCCTATCAAAAGAAAAGGAATCACTGTATCGATGATGCTGCAGAATCTCTCCAGAAACTATCCTAAAAACACATAATTTATGATTTGTCAATATTTTCTTATTTTTCTTCTGCTTCTTTTCGTTTTTCACTATGCACAGCATTAACTCCCTCAGTAATTCTCTTGTTTTGCATTGTAAGAAGTGGCATAATATGGTGGCCAACAATAGCTTTCGGCGCTAAGCATAATCTTATCGGTTGGTGTTACATTATGTCATATAACCATAATGTAGTGTTTTTCTTGGAGTTCAATAAATAAATTGAAAGTAGTAGCCTGCCAAGACTTAAGTATTTTGCTTCTCCAAAGTTATTTCTCATACAAGAAATGTCAAATGAACGAATTGTTTCTCTTGGATATCCGCAAGAAGGCGACATTATCGCTTCCTTTTTCCTTCGTTCCCTTTCTTTTACTCCTCCCTGGCCCCCATATTTTGTAGATGAAGTTCTTCTGAATTCACCCCTCTTCTGTCTTTTCTTCCATCATAAATCATCCGCGTAACAAACTGCTTGGATCCGGTATTCCTATACTCCTCCACGGAAACAAAGTATACTTTGTTGACAACCAAAATAATTCCACGAAAAAGAAGGAAATCTGATACATATCCCGTTGAAAAAGAAGCCAAACTTGAGATATTTATTTACGTCCATTCTTCTTTGAAGGAAAGTTTCAAAACGCTCATTCGCAAACAAAGCACGTAACATATTCTAATCCCTAAGGGTGCCAAGGTAAATAACTGTTAGGCAGACGCGAAGAAAGAATAAGTCACAGCAACGTAATATTCAAAAGAGGGGAGCTTTAGTAAATAACAATAAAATCCTCTACCTCAACTAAAAATATTTGATGTGGAGGAAAAATGAAATATTTTGTTATCTGTCATAGGAAAAAGCATAGTTGTATCAACCGAGTTACTTCGATGCCTTAGAAGTTATTATGCGTATCCCAATCACCATAAAAGTAATCACATTTACGTAATTTTCCTGGGAAAGGTTTTTTTTACATAATCCACTTCATTGCTAACATGCTAATCATTGGGTTCGGTGCAGCGGTTTTAATTTTTGGCCTCTTTAAGACTACCTCCACTAAAAATAGAAGCCCTCATTTATGAAGGTTTTTTACTCTTTCAATGTTTTCATTTACGCTTCGTCTCTGACTGAAAATCAAGTTTTAAGCATAAAATGTTCATATTTTTCTCCGATATTAAATTTAATATAAATACTTGAAAACCATTAATAGTAATAAATAGTAACATCGCAAACAAAACAGTAATGGAATAGTGATTAGCAAAAACAAAGCCGTTCCATTTGTATTGCGTTCAGTTCTGAAGGTCTATGCATATATTTTTCCTCTTTCGATTACTCTTTTAGATATATACCTACTTAGTCAAAGAAAATAATTGGCAGGACAACGTTTGACCGTTATTGCTATGAAACCATGAAAGAAAACGGAAGAAATCAAAGTAGAAGAATGATAGAGTATGGTTGAAGCGTCAAGAGTATGCAGGATCTAGAATTTGAGTGATAGTAAAAGAACCGATGGCAGGATATTGACACACCCTAAGCGGCATCACACCCTTGCATTGTCACGGGTAAAGGATTCCATAACGACAGCTGGAAAACCTCGGGGAGATGAACACCCAATTAAAAGAGCTTTGCGCGGTGCATGCCGGATGGGTTGCACTGACGTCGGTGACAGACCGTGAGGGGTTGGTGAGATAGGGCATATTTGGTGGTGGAAGAATGATTGGTAGGGGTAAGAAACTGTAAAAAAAAAAGAGGGAGGTGGAAGAGAGAATAGACGGCGAACGAAACGAGCGATGATACACATAGGCAGTCTCTCGGATACAGGACACGTGATCCAAATGCAACGGCGTTACGGGAGTTATTGTCCATCGGCAGAGCATCGGCTGAGGGACAGGAGCAGGAACAAAATAAGATGTGATTTGAAAGACAGGGAGGAAAGAGGCGAGCGTCGAAGTAATAAGGACGGCTCAAGATAAAAGAAGGAAAGTAAGGAAGAAAAAGACAATCGATTCGAGGACGGGTAAGGCGAAAGGTTAACTTTATATAGTGCGGACAATAAAACTCCCTAAGTTCCCCTTCACATTCGTCCATATTAGATAAACTCGTAAAATAGGCACATACGGCGAAGCCATTGTTTTCCTGTGTCAGTTCTGTTCACGAGTATGATTATGTCTTCATTGTTGAAAAAAATATCATACGAGAACTGCGAGCAAATGATATAATGACGTCAGCCGTATAAAGGCAAAAAAGGATAGGAGGAAAATTTTATTGAGTTACCAACAAATAGTTATCAAACGTAAAAATATATAAATGTTAGTTTATATATTTAGAACATCCATCAGAAATGATTTTAATTGGTTTTGTGGGTTATGTCTAAAGAAAATACGGTCTATAAAAGGGTTTCGAAGCATTTTGTATTCAGGGCACTCACAGCACATGCTCGGACAAATAATCTAATTACAAACATTAATTAAAACAATTGAAATCTCTAAGCATATCAAGACCAAATTTTACCGGTGTCATTGAGACCTAAGATTACTCTAAGTGGAATGTTTGATTGAAAAAACTTTCAGCTTATATTGTGAAAAGAAGGGCATAGGTAATTCATAGCAACACTCTTAAGGCCTGGTTACACGATACATTAACACGTACGGGTTAATGTCTAAATTTATGAACGCGAGAATGAACGCCAAAATGCACCGTGTAACCACCCAACTTGTGCGAATGCATGAACGGAAAATAGAACCTGTTCTAATTTGGTTCATGCATTCGTACATGTTCCGTTCCGGTCCACCAAAATCATTCCCGCAATCGCACATTAACTTGTATGTGTTAATGTACCGTGTAACCAGGCCTTTAGGGACAGTAAACCAAAATTAGGGAAGTGGTAGTCTTCAAAAGCGCCTAAAGAGTAATTTTAAGAAATATAACTGATAACTTCAGGCTTTACTTTGTGAAACCTCTCCATATTGGACATAAAGAAATAAAACTTTCTAAAGTTCACTATCATTTAATTATGGGCGCAAACCGGGTTTCGTAACCTGACGATGTAACAAAGTTACGAAAGCCGGGTCGAGACCATAATTAAATAATAGTGAACCTTACAAAGGTTTATTTCTTTATTTACAATTTTAAGAAACATTCTTCTTCATCATTTTATACTAATACCAAGGAAAAATATGCCGTCACGCAAATCTTTGATAAATATTACTTAAAATTGATAATATTTTAGCAACAAGTGGTTTGAAGATTCCAAAAAAAAAACATATTTTCCACATCCACCAAATACACGTTAGAATTCGCTCACTATTCAACTGCGAGACAACGGGGTATTAGTGACCCACGGCCAAGTGACGAGACATTTTGTGCGCCGGAAGAGGAAAGGGAGGATATAATTACCGAAAAAAAATACGCTCATACAGCCGAGGGGCGAGTCCAAAAGAGATGCGAGCGAAGGATAACGAGCGCTGCGTATGAATATGGTAAACGGATATTGAAAACGAGAGGGTATTAGGAATGGAAAATGAGGATGAGGAGATAAGGCGGAAGAGTCTTAAAAGAGAAAATGGTAAATTGTGAAGTCGGGAGAGTTGAGAGAGGGAGAGAAAGAGTTCGAGGAGTAGTCCCTAAACGTCAAGATAAATCTTTACGAGGCAAGGGGGAGAGAGAGAAGGGAAGAGGTGGGAAGACGAGCTTCGGGAACAATATGGACGCGGAGGGCTGAAAGCTGTCTCATCGCGACCAAACAATTCAAAACAAATGCCCACTTTGAGAAATTGAAAATTTGTGCGGCAAAATAAAAAATATAATCTCATAACTATACATCACTGATCCTAGAACACAAAAATATGATATTATCAAATAACTATTTTTTTAAATATTTTTTTAGTTTAAGAATTCCGATATTTTACACTGGATTCGCATGGCAATTCTCGATTGGGAAAGTGTTAAATACCTCAAGGATAAACGTCATCTCGACGAAAAAGTAATTTAAGTGCTCGTATAAACATTAAAATTATCAAAAAAATAAAATTTAGGCACGGTACCACATAAAGTTTTGATTTTTTAAGAAATTAATACTGCGCTTTAAGTCATTAAATCATGTCAGTTATTTGCACCTCGGTTGGCCAAATGGCTGAATAAAGCGTTGCATTAAAAATATAAGGACTGAATTATCTGTGGATCATAGGTTTGCTTTATAACCTCGACTATGATATCGAAACATTTATTTTAGTGACATAGTATTCGTTCTGAACCTCGCAGTCGCGAGGCTACCTCCTTAAGGAGAGTTGAAGAGGGATGCTTGGGTTGAAAGGGGCGGAGCCTAAAGGCAAAAAGGAAGGAGTGAATGCCGAGAGGCGAGACATGCGAAGCCAAATCCGGATAAGGAACGAAAATAGACGGCCGATCTGATGACAAGAGGAACAAATGTCCCGACGGTACCAGAAATGGAAGGATGAGTTACGGCTCCCGGCCACTCCTACCGCAAGGAATGGATAAAAAAGAAAACAAGGAAATAAAACAATGCGCTCAAAAGACAAACACCTCCTCGGCGGCTCCTCCTCTTCGACTAATCCATCCCCGGATGACCGCTCTCCCCGAAAACAAGCGTCATCCGTCCCCACCACCAATCAAGCAATCTTTCAAACTCGTCCCCGCTACCGAAACTCGCTGATAATCCCTTCCCATTCCAAACAGGAATGCTCCTCTCCCTAGCCGATTTCGCTTACGTTTCAGGACTCAGAAACAACCCAAATTGTAATCTAGTGCTACTCAGATTAAATAGATGGATAGAAAAATATTAATTATTATTATGTAACTCAATTATTCATCTTAATTATACACAATGCTGTTGTCTCTTTCAACTTATTTATTCATCTGCACCGGTAACTTATCAACAACTTTTTACCCTTGACAACCCTTTGCTTATTTATAAACTTCAACACTTTCCCTTGTTGATTTAAATTAACATTTCGTTAAAAACAATTACTATTAACTTCAACGATTGTTCAGGAATAAATCCATAAGAATACAATTAATTATACAGTTAGCAGGCACATCATTCATTACAAAAGAGATAAGATTTCCATTATTGAAAGGTCTATATATTATTTCTTCCCAATTCTTAACACAATAAAAGATAATAAACGGATTAACCTCAGAAAAAAATAGAAAAAATAGAGTTATACACTGAGCCAAATTTGATACAACACAAAAAAAGCTCATGTATTCTTAACTTAACAAATTACAAAATGGCAAAGGAAAAAATAAATTAGAGCTCACTCCACTAAAAGAGATCCAAAAACGATCTGGAGATGGCAGAAACCATTAAATTGAACCCTCGAAGACAATATTTATTCAATATTCTGACGCCTCTTCTTTTCTTGGGCCCTTAGTTTTGTGGGTAAAATCCACACTCTAAGCGAGCAGCCAAAGTTGCACAAGTCAAAACGGGTCGTGTATAAAATCATGGAATCAGATGCGCCTCCTGTCACGAAAGGATCTGGGTGGGATTAGGTTAAGTGAGTTCGGTGTTTTGTATTTTGAACACATGTTTACGGCCTGTTTACACGATACATTAACACGTACGAGTTAATGTACGTTTGCGTGAATGATTTTTGTGGACCGGAACGGAGCATGTACGAATGCATGAACCAAATTAGAACAGGTTCTATTTTCTGTGCATGCATTCGCACAAGTTGGGTGGTTACACGGTGCATTTTGGCGTTCATTCTCGCGTTCATACATTTAGACATTAACCCGTACGTGTTAATGCACCGTGTAAACAGGCCTTTAGAAACGTATTCTCACTCATTTCATGTGCACATACTTATGGTACAATTTCTGAAGCACGAATAGTTACGTCACAAGAGCTGACTCCGTTTCGACAGTTGCGAGTTGTATGAAGACAAGTATGCCCACGGTGACAAATGGATTCTAGGCACAGTTAGAGGAGCACATCGATGCATAATCCGCGTGGCAGTGGATTGATGACCCTTGCCATGGGTTCGCTTGTTATAGAAGCCGAGATTAGTGTAGCCGCTACGCGATCTGTCAAGCGCACTAATGGCTGAAGTGAATTATCATGGCGGTTATACACATGCCATTTAGCGGAGCCCTTTACTTACGGGGGGATTTTTAAACTGTTATCCCACAATTCATGATCAAACGGCACTACGAAAAAATTATTTCCATGCATAGATCGCTCTTACTCAATGATAGCTACGCTCAAAAGGTATACTGCTAAGAGGCGTATTAATACGAAAGTGAGCTATTATTAAGGTCTCAGTGGCACGTCGAACCCACGGTTGCTTAGATATAGATTTACTCAAAGATGGCAGCATTCCAAACAACTACGTTCACAGAAAGGAGATTAAACAAATAACAAATACATAGTGGCCACGAGGAAAGAAGGTTCTGGTAATGGCGAAGGATACATTCATTGACATAATTGCGAAAAAAATATCCTAGATCAGAATTCATTATTGCCCAATGTAGCATTTTTAAACTTTGAGTACGGAATTAATTTGAAAAATTAGTTACAACCTAATCCCAAATAAATGCGAGGCTTCATATTCAGAAATTTATTGAATGCAATGGATACATACATTAGCTATTAATTAGATAGAATTTCCTAGAGACTCCCGCGGGTTTTGACGACCTCCTACGACGATATACATAAAGTTTTGAAAGAACAACAAAATTATCTCATTTCCTACGACGATATGCATAAAGTTGTGAAAGAACCACAAAATTTTCTCTTAAGACATAATTCTATATCATCGCAATAGGATGATAAAGTTTCTCGAATCAAAATGGAATAATTGAGGGAGTTTCCCACATTTATAACTTAAAAAAACACTAGTTAGGCGACCTCTAAAGCCCGCTTCTTATTAAATTCTTCTATAGTAATAAATAATAAAATAAATGATACAAATATCTTGTTATTACTCACATAAAATTCTGATACCATAATGCAACCGGGTAATTTTCATGCTCTTAATTCGCTCCAATTCGCTTTATTGGCATTGACTTTAACTTGCGACCAAATGTAATGCAACTTCTAGTAAAATAACAAAAGTTTCAAGGCATACCGACCACATTAATGGATTTGACGACCAAATTGGTGCATACAGAGACATGTTATATGCCTGCAATAATGGTCCACAGGACGTACCACCACCCCGCTATCCTCCCCTTCGAAAATGACGAGTTGCTATACCCTCGAGGTGTACTTGTCTACAATGTTTCGCATTCCTCACGAGAAATGAAAATCTCCAATCGTCTCCCCGGCACTGGAATAGGCAAAGATGACGGGGTGCGAAACCGAGCCGACACCCCCTGGGCACAACCTTTTCCGACCCATCTCATTCGTTTCTTCTCTATGCGAACAACTCCCACGAAAAGCAAGAAGAAGAAGAAGATGCAAGCTTTGAAGAGCGACCGAGGGCCACTTATTAACATTCCCACGCGCCCCTTTTTTGCAAGGCAAAGCTCGAGGAAATAAAAGAGGAGTGTTGCGATTAACGCCAGGTGATAAGGGATACGGGTAAAGAAGAAAAATAAAAGAAAGCGGTGGTGCGAAGGGAAGAGAATTCATGATTGCGACCGGGTCTCTTGAAGGGAGGGATGAGAACCGCAGAGACAAGGAGGGAGGGTATTTAAGGGAATGCTTGGGAAGAAGCCACAGTTCGTCCCCTGGAAGCTTGATATATGCTGTCACACTGAACGCTTGTTTACAAGAGCGGTGCAAGAAACGTATCAAACGCCATTCCATGGAAATTTCAAAATATGCTCTTCTAATCGAAATGTGGTGCTAACGAAGAATGATAAAGATAAAATGGATCGACCGCGTAAGTAACGAGGAAGTGATAAGAAGAGTGGGAGAACAGAGAAGCCTCCTAAAAACCTTAAGCAGAAGATGGGACAACTGAGTTGGCAACATTATGAGACATGATGGCCTGATGAAAACAATCGTAGAAGGATAGGTGGAAGGGATGAGGGGCCCGGGACGGCTCCGAATGAGTTACATAGGACAGGTTATAAAGGATGTAAAAGAGAAGAAATACGTCGCTATGAAAAGGTTAGCGGGTAGGAGAGAGGAATGGAGAGCTGCGTCAAACCAATCTTAGGATTGTTCACTAATAATGATGCTGAATTGCAATTCATCGACTGACGGCCGAAATTTCTAGCTAAATTTCCTGGAAATTGCATCTAATAAATCGCATTTTTACATCGTCTTCAAAGGTAATGCTTTCCTGAGCATCCGGAAAATATTGGTACAGTAAGGAAAAATTCACGTCATTTTTACAAAAAACTAGTAAAACGTTCGCTACACTATAAAAGTTATGATAGAAATAGTATGTAGACACGCTAACCTGATACTTTTTAAACCAAAAAAATATGACTGAGATTTCCACATTAATATCCAATCGCAATCTAAGTGCATAAAAAAACTCTCTACATTTGGCCACCCAATTAAGCCCATCAAACCAATCACCCAATCTAGGATTTTTTGATTTCGATCTCGGTCCCACGCGCACAAGCCTGTGCACGCTCTTTTACTCATACATTTCCCGAGAGACCTCCCAACGTAGTGTGTGCGAGAAAAACAAAAGAGGGTGAGGGAGACGCCTGCTGAGGAATAGGAGCGGCGGAGGATGATCCGACGTCATATTCCCGTACAAGGTGAGGAGGAAGGATGTTATCAGCGCGGCAGCGGGGACTAACAATTGTCCCGCGGGGGTGCGGTTGGGGGAATGGTAAGGCAGGGAGGGTGGCAAGAGCGTGTAGGGACGGATCAGCATTTATGTATGGTACGCTCTCGCTCTGGCGATAAACAGCACGCGAGCAGCGGTACTTGACGAGAAGCCGAGGAGCATCGCAACCTCGGGGCTGACCTCCCGCGGGCGCGGAGGCGAACGAGGGGATGGGGAGGTTAGCGCAGAGGGTGGCGGAGGAGGTGGAATGCTTGCAGCGGGTGAGATCTACTCTGAGCGAAACGGTCACGGATGCAAGTCAAAGACACGACGATGGAAGTAACAGGGGCGTCGAGATTTTCACGACCGCACAAAAGGCGGGACGCGGACTGACGGACGCTCCCTGTTCTAAAGCCAATTCATATAGCATAACGAAAACCAACCGGTGCAGTAATAAACCAAAGAAAAGGTAAATGAAACTAAATGGTGGAATTTAAGTAAAAACTCGGCAATTGTGGCCACCAGCATCATCATTATAATAGTAGAAGTCCACTTTGCAGGCAGTTGTGGTTATTCATTCTTAATTGGAAACGAAATGACTCTATTTACGTCTTCTCTGTATCAAATATATTATTTTTTAATGCGTTCAACTCTCCATCTCTTTTTTCGAGCTCACCGATATCCTTCATTCCAAGTTCAATTGCTTCTAGGAAAGGCATATTAGTTGTAGTACACGCGAAATGTATTGGATTATTTCACCAAATGTACTACCAGCAAATGTATCTGTATTTACCCTTACTTACTTTCTTCGAATACTTAAAATACAGAAACATAACTGATGATATGACCAATGCATTAAATGAAGAGCTATAATGTTACAAGTACAAGAGAATGAATTCATTCACCGTACTTGGGCAAGGGAATGCTCTACAAAAACGATCAAATTATATTCACTTTAGCTTAAAATATAAATAGTCATGTTAGGTATAAAGTCTAAAAAAACGAGCTTAATTTTTGTGACTCAAAGTCTCATTCTTCCATTTGTTGACGATATTGGCTAGTTACAAATACATAGGCTCAAGAATAAGCTTTGGGTTGATGGTTTGAGGCGTTACTGAGTGGAACTTACTCATGATGAATAAAAAATGTAAACTTTGTTTTTCCACAAAATATATTTATTATTACACGACCTTGGTTTCGACGCTCCGCGTCATTCTCAAGCTTGAATCGTCGAAAGCATGGTCGTGTAATTATAAATATATTCTGTGGAAAAACAAAGTTTAAATTTTTTATTCATCGTAAGCTTTGGATCCAAAAACATCCTACATTTGCTACAATGGCAGAAAAACTCTCATGGAACAATTTATCATTTGAAATTAATAATAGCACCGTGAATCCCCAACTGCAACGTTAAGAAATTGAATGTAGAGCAGAAAACAAGAGCAAACGAAGACCACACATCTTCGGCACATTTGTTTTGTTTTTTTACCATTGGCTAATTCTCTCCCTCATAAAGTTTGCACTATTTTCATGATAAAAATAAAAAGTATTCACGGGAGTGGGGGACGTAAGCGTTCATGCAAAACTACAAGAGAAATACGAACGTCAATCTACCCGGAGCCTTTCAGCTGCGTAAAAATAGTCTTTGCACTGCAAAAATAATTCGCGAATTCCAAAGCTAGAGGACTAAAGCCTTAGGCTGAAACTTCGAGATACCATGCAACGGACATCAATCCAATATTATGAAGGTTGTATAGCCAACGGTGGTGAGAGTTTTCATTTGCGACATTGCTCCTCCTTTACAAGTCATTTTCCATGTAGCTTCACGTGATGAAACGATGCACTTGCATTTTTTGCGAAAATGCTTGACGGGTAAGAGAAGGAAAAAACTGTAGATTCCTACGTCGGCCGCGCACGAGCTTCGAAATGTAGTGGGATACCATTTTGAAACGCATATAGGAATAAATTGTAGGAACACGATTGAGAAAAATCTCAAATTCAATCATAGCATAGTATATACCATAAACAATAATTTCTAAAAATTTTAGAACAGACAAAGAAATTGATTGATTGAAGGCAATTGAAAGTAAAAACTTACAGAAATCAATTAAAGGAGTTGCCCACTGAAGATATTTACGATAATCGAAATTGGGGACTTATGAGAGGAATACACGAGAAAAAATGAGAGAAATGAGAAAAAAAATAAACGGGAGGATCTTGTGGGTGAAAAAGAGAAAATTTATTCGGTAAAGTTGCATAAGATTCCACCCACTTTGCCTAAATAATTTTTGCGACGAATCCGAAGGATACTCCCGATCAAATTTATGTCCATTGAAAAATGTAAAGTAATAAAACTGTTCATCGTAAAAATTTGACATACATCTGTGTTCCGGCAAGTATAAGAAAATTAGAAAAAATAATACTGGAAATGCAGATGATTTTGAGGATACTATACACAGTTCCAAGCGATGCCGCATATTTACCATTTAATTAGAGCTAACTATGTTTCAGCTAAAAGAGAATAAGAAAACATATTTTATTTCGAATTTGTCCTTCTATTTCTTATGTACAAGAAATAAGGATAATTAAGTTCCCGCTAAACCAGTTATTAAAAATATTAGAGGGCAGGTATTAAAATATAGCAGTTGTTGTAGAAAAAATAAATTAGATTAAATAGTAAATATTTTAGACTCGTGTATCGTCAGGGAGCAGGCAAATGCTAACTTAGGATTTGGTGAGCCAAGAAGGTTCCCTGACTCAGTGGCGTAACTATGGGGGAGATGAAGGGATAGATCCAAAGCCTCGGAGAAATAAAAAAAATTATTTAAAACTATTGTCTAGTTTTGACTGATTATAACTGTATCTGCTTATAGTTAAATTTTAAGTGCTATAATGATGTATTTCCAGGCGTGTCATCTTTCAAAAAATTTCCTGGAACCCCGGTTGCCTGGAAAGGATCACCCTCTATGCCCCTCCAACCCCCCAAATCAAATTTCTAGCTACGCACCTGCCCTGTCTATCTTTCGGTCAGAGAAGCTGATTCTTGCGAAAGAGACTTTCATCAAACGCCGAGTTTTCACAGTGAACAGTGGACTATTTAATTAATGAAGTCAAAGATTCAGGCGAGGATCAACTGTAATAATTATGTTGAGGTAATTAAAAATAAAAGATAAACTGAACTGGCAACCCATCTGAAACACCACGTCATTTTTTCAATTAATTTCGCATTCACCTAAATAGGAGTGGTGAAAGCTAAGCCTGTACCTGAGGCCTGGCCGAATAAAGAGTCTGGGCAGTGGGCGAAGAGACAATGGAAAAAGAAAGTGGTGGCGATCATTGAAGACGGTGGAGGGACATGAACTGGGCGAGAAGAGAAACTGGGTAATTTCGAGTAATAATATGGGGTGGGGGGAGAGAATACGGTACCTTAAGTGGAGGCATGTGGGAATCCAGTAGGTTATCTGGGCCGGACAAATATCTAGTGGGAAGGGTATTAATTGAATCGTTTATTTCAGAAAACCCCATAGCCGACGATTGGTAAATTTTATGGAAATCAAGAAAAATGTTACCTACTCCTGAAATTTAGGCGTTTATGCGATCAGCTTAATGATCAGTGTAAATCATTCAGAATAGTCGAAGATGCGTATTTTATGTACCAACGATGTGTTTAAAATAAAAATTTCAGAAAAAAATGCATTAAAATTTCAAAATCGAAAAAAGTCAGTAGTGGGTTTTCTGTAATTAACTCTTCAATTATTAGGTACATATTATGGACCTACTCATAGCTCATTGGAATGCCCAAAATGGTAGTGCACAATTTTTCATAAGTTTAAGCACGTAGCAGCCTACTTTAAAATCCTGTGATGAAACGACCCAAAAATAAATGCCGGTCGTAATTTTGACGAAGCATATGCTTTTTATAGGTAAACAGTTGGTTATACTTAAACTTATACCCCTTGCCACAAGCCTTTTTGGGCGCCTTTCAGGGTAGTATGTAGATTTGAATGTAATAAATTCTGAGATATCTCTGGTGAGATAATTTAAAAGCCTTAGGCTGAAGTAAAAAACCGCGAATATGACAAAAGAGGATCCTCAAGTCGGTCTCTAAATGTGTTGTCACCCACCGCTCACTTAAATGGGTTTACGAAAGTGGCCACTCGCGTCGCTGATGGACAAATTGATCCGAGTTTCACCGAGAAATAAGGTATATTTAGTGGTGTCAACCGAAATTTATATACATAATGATTGTGATCTATTAAATGTATAACCTGTCAATGCTGTGCCTCGCAACTACAAATACTTTCCTGCAAAATATTGGAAAAAAGTGGATCGCATTGCACTCATCAACGCGTCGCGGACATTTTTTAAAACCGATTCAAATTCAACCGAAGTGGCAACAAGTGGTGAAATTAGGGTTCCTCTATGCAGTCCCCTTGTAACAAACTCCATCTATAATGAACGTATATCCGCAGGTGTTTACCCCATTTTTATTTACCGCATTTTTTATACGTTGGAGGGAAGAGAAGATGAGGATGAGGGATAGATGAGACAAAAGTGGACAGTGGTCTTCGTCGGGGCGAGGGAAAACGAAGTGGGAAGGGTAGTCACGGTGGGCAAGGCTTGCGCTGGATTCCTGGCGTCACGTGGAAAAAAAGGAGCGGAGAGAAGCAGAGATGGTGGACAACAAAGGAGGAGGTGGGGGTGGGTTGGAGGAGGGGAGGGGAGCAGGTGGGAGTGGCGAACAGGGCGTGGTGGACAGCGGGCGACGGTTGGCTCCCGTGCGCGCATTCCGGTCATGTATTCGCGGGTGGACTCTCTTCATGCCTCGGTCGCCGCCGCCGCTTGTTGCGGCCGCTGCTGCGTCTCATGCCCGGCGTCTCCGTCATCCTGCTCCACCATCGTCCCCTTCCCTCGCCGCGATTCCATCCCCGAATGTGTGACAGATGTCCCGCTTCTCCGACCATACCTCTCTCGCTCTTTCACTGCTCCGAATCGGCTTTCTCACCATCATCAACCGGATTTGCTCGAGGCGTTGAGAAATAATCGGGTATTTCTTTATGAGGCTGGGCTGATTCACTTAAAGGTGTGTGCTGGGTAGATGCCCAAAATTCAAATATCCGGGTATAGAAGAGCAATTTTTAATCTTAAAAACTAGGGTTGCCTTAACTGTTGGAAGCCAGTGAGAATGCTTCATTCTATTAGTGATAAAGTAAAGCAGGTATTTGCAAAAAAAGGTTAAAAAGCAACATAGAAATTGATTTTTACTTCATTCTAAGGCTTTAGTTATCTCAAAATACATTAACGAGGTATTTATTACCTATACAATAACCTCTTCAGACTCAGTGATTCCTTCCATTGTCTCCTCACCGGTGACGTCCATCATAGATGGAGTTAGTTGCAAGGGGACTGAATAGAGGAGACTCAATAGCCTCTTCAGACTCAGTGATATATACCTATGATACATCTGGTTTTTCATCATTTCCTGATCTAAGAGTGCCTGACCTAAGTACTGAACGCCGCTTATATCGTATTCTGCACAATCTGCGCGAACCATAAAACATACAACACACTCTATATATGTCTTATGCATGGTAGTCGAAAGGCATGACTCTAATCCCTCTGATAACTTAGGCACCACTGCATGTTAATAAAAAATATACTGAAAGGCAAAAGCAAATGATGACCATTATTTATATTGTACCCTGCTTAAGAACGCTGATCCAGTAAAATTCATTCGAGACCAATGGATAACATTATTCCAAGGAATGCATTCAAAAATATCGCAACATGGCTTCAGCGGTTTTTTATACTATAGTGCCATCAGAGTATCTTTCAACGGCTCCGTCTGAAAATTCAACGGCTACCGCTGTACAGAGCAATGCTATTCCCTGTCCGAGCATTTTTCAAATAATTACATGAAACATGGATAATGCGGATATAGTTATAGTAATTACGAAAGTACAAACTGAATCTAATAAATATTCCGTAAAAATTTCACATATTTTTCGGCTTCGAAATTCTCTACACTCTTAAATTCAACGATGTCAAATCCTTTAAAGTAGCCACTAAGCACCACTACTTGGTAGATTCCGTCATTCTTTATTTTTCCTTTTCGGAAACATTTTTTCGGGGATATTAACACTCAAAATTAAGGCACCAAACGTATCCATTCCCATAAATAATCTTCAAATTTGAAGTCAAAATATGTCCGAAAGGAGCTTCACCGTTGTGAAAGTTTTATCGTAAAGCGTCATCAAGAAAAGGACTGGTAAATGTGAAATTAATGTATTTCGAAATTAACTCCACGCAAGTGAATTGTAATGAAAGCAAATCGACTTTGTGAAGTGAAGAGCAGAATTGATTAAAACAAGTATAGATAACGAGGCATTTTATTAGCATTTTAAAACCTTTTACGGATTTTTTCGAACCTGCTGAGGTATGACCACTGACGAGAAAACGCTCCTTTCACCGGTGATTGAACCAAAAAATGTAAATGGATCAAGTGATTAAAACATTAAACTGCTTGATGAAAACCCGTAAGTGATTCTAAGGCGTTGATTGATCGTCAACAGTTTAAGACACAAATGAGGTCAATTACTCAATAGGATACCAGAATGCATAACGAGGAGTCAGGCATCGGACCATATCTAATATAAGACGGCTTTTTGTAGGTTATCCACAATTAGCATGAAACACAATTCTCATGTCCTTCTAATTTAATGTCTCAATATATTACGGTAGGAAAAGCTACACATAAAATACTCAATTACCATCAAATATAATACTTTGACGCTCAATTCGTAAATACAGCGTTTTTTCTTGCACTATAACATATATTCAATTTTAAAACATCCATTAAATATAATAATTGATCCAATTGAATTTCAAACAAAATGACATACACTCAATGGTAATGTTTTGGTGAATAAGGTTTTGTAAGTAGGTAACTGATGTAAATATTTCCAGTATTTACCGACTGTGACAAAATAAATTTGTATCAATTTTTTAAACCTGAGAGATAAATCAAATATGTATCAATACGAGTTCAATTACAATTAACAAGAGGTAAATAGCGTAAGGACTCAAATACTTTTATAAAATCAGAAGGTATAAAAAAATACCTTCTAACTCTTCCTCTAGCCTCGAGAAAAAAAGGCCCGCATTCGAGCAATGATAAGAGTTTCAGATGATAAAGGGAAGGGATAGTTATTTCTCTCCGCAAAGCGAACAACAACCTAGAAGTGTAATAAAATTGCGGGCGGTTGGAAACTATTTGCCATCAATGCCCGAGATAGCTTCATTAATGGCACATCATAGAGAAATTTAGACCTGCTACCGACTTAAAAGCCCTTCTCCCATTCCAACGAGAGAAACCTATTCCCTCGCTCTTAAAACACATCATCAGACATAAATCTATTAATTCGTCCGTAAATGCTTTTCCTTCTACACATAAAACTAACTAATTGTCAGAAATTTATCGATTAGGATTGCATTTAAGGAAATAGAATATTCAACAACCATTAGGAAGCATTTTGGATACCCTATACCATTGATAAGTCGTGAAGGCGGAGATGGGATTGCCCATCATAAATGTTAAATTTTACTACAGTTGGTACAATTCGTAAATATGGTAAAAGACGATTCACATCTTTTTTTAGTTAAGTGGAACAAAAATAGAGCAATAAATTAATTAAATGCTTCGCTGTGAATTTGCAACTCATTTTCAAACGAATGAATGCATATAAATCCCAATAAATGAGATGGTTTCACACCGGTACCACTGCATTTTCTCGGGCAGCAGGAGGCACCTTAATTTTGAGCAATGAAATTTGTAGAATTGATAAAGAGAAGCCACCAACAAAATCCTTTAGTTGTAAAGACACACAAAAAAAAAGAATCGGAAATAATATATTCCCATGCCAATCGATGGTTGGCCGTAAAAAAATTTGGCGCGGCATATAAATAATTCAGATCGCCCGACTATTATCGGATTTTAATGACGCGGGATCGTAAAAAGCTATATTCAATCCACCGCGGCACAGGCATCCTACACTAAACGGAACAGATAAATATGCCTTCGGATTCAATTAACTGCGACGTTTTCTCATCAAAGTGCGGGCTTCCATTACGGTTTCAATTCAATGGCCGCAGTTGTGAAACAATTAAACCACGCACTGTCACGCACACACGCACGCATGCGATCGTACTTAACGGCCGGTCATGGCTTAATATACGCGACTATTCATCCGACCCGAGCGGCGGTTCTTTTTTTGAGTACAGAATCGAGTGACGAAACTTCGGCTCACTCACTCACTCGCTCACACACTCACCTGCGTGAAACAAAAACGGCTCCGACGGAGAGAGGCTCTCTGTGGCTTCGGCGTCAAGAATGGCGGAGACAATGGGTGAAGCGAATAAGGAATACGAACCTGGAAAAGAAGAAGAAAGAGAAACCTTGGGTTAACGCCTGCGAAATATTCATGAGCGAGATTGAATAATAAAAAAAAGATTGAAGAGGGATGGAAGGAGAGATATGAAATGCAATGGGTCAGAAAGACCGCACAACAAAAAGGGAGAATAAATATAGGTACTTGTAAGTCTTAAGGTCTGGTTACACGTTACATTAACCCATTATAACCCAATGTTGCTTCTAAAGGCCTGGTTGCACGATACATTTACACGTACGGGTTAATGTCTAAATGTATGAACGGGAGAATGAACACAAAAATACACCGTGTAGCCACCTAACTGGTGCGAATGCATGAACAGAAGATAGACCTGTTCTATTTTGGTTCATTGGAAAAGCCAAGGGGAACAAGTGTTTTTTTTCTGAACAGAGTTAGGTATTGAGATTAGACAAAAAAAACAAACGAGATGAAGTAGATAATTAATAGTGAATTTGATTTTCCACTCGATGCCAACATAGAACGGACACCCCTGAGCCACCAAGTTTTAGTATATTTATTCTATCAATTTTTGTATCTGACTGTTTAGAAAAAAATCACCTGTACCTTTTGGCTTCTCACCCCCACATATTGTCTTTAACGTTAAAGAAATGTAGCTTAAAGCATATTTGATCATTAATACTCAAACATTAATAGAACTAATTTTTGCTCTAGGCACGAGAATGGCACTTCCAGTTCAAAAGTGCGATGTGTAATGACTGCATCATTAGATAAAATTTAACCCATGTACTTGAACAAGAGCACAAAGACGGAAGCACAATCATATTACCTGGTTTCAAAAGTTGAAACAGAAATTTCACTAGGTAAACCTTAAAGAGAAGGAGAAACAAGAAGGAAACCTAACTTCTCTGGAAATAGTCCCTTCGCAACTTTCATCTCAACTATCCCGCAACACCTTTCTGGAAATTTTGCACAACCGTGGCATTTGAACTTAAACTGGATTTCTCAATGTGAAACATAATTTTATCATACATAAACCAATAATTTAGCATTATATAACTGACCACATGCTATGAAATATAAAGGAATCATAAGCATTTCACCCCAATCATTTTTCCAATAGTTGTGTGGAATTAATTATGATTGATCAGCATTCAACTATACGAATTTTAATTAAATAAGTTTTTAGTTTATTCATTAACAAGGTAGAAGCTATTCAATTGCGAGTAAAAAAAAAAACAACAACAAATTCATATCAGAATATTAATCCATGTGAAGGACATACTCCCGGGTTACAACCACTTCATACTCTCATTCTTGAATTATTTAGCATGTACCAGGCATTGGAAATGTGACACAATATCGATAGATCATTTTGGAAATTGAGCGGTGAACATCCCGTAATAAGAGACTATTCACGCGGGAATAAATTTTCCAAACGCAGGCGCAGAAGGTGAAGCCAGTTTTAAACATTCAGCATCATCATTTCAGAATGAGATCTTAAACTGAAGCGATATCTTTCAGATAGCAGCAGAAATTGCCAACAGATTTCTTCGCTACACCCTCCTGAGCAAATGCAAATGAAGGCTGATCTATAAGGAAAACTATGACAGTCGTTAACCGCTGCGCAAATTAGGAAGCGTTCCAATTTTAGAAGTGGATACGGAAGCTCCTAATAAAATTGAAAACCACATTCACTCGAGCCACCATATCTCATTGTATGGTTATGGAAAACGATGGAGTGAGAGAGATAGGGAGAAAGGGAGAGGGGTAGATACGGCATATTCACTGTATAGCCAACCACTGGCACCGCCCATTTTTTTTTATACGCACACAAATGGGCCCGCCGCGCCGCCGCGGTCCTAAAGGCGCGCCTAATACGCTCGCATCCAGCCAAACACCCACACAAACGAATTCCCGCGCCCGGGAAAATCTCCACCTCCGCTCTTCCCGCGCAAGATTAAGCGCGGCAAGCGTCAAAAGAACCTGACCGACTGAGAGAGGAGAGGAGGAGCGGAAGGAGGGTGGACGGAGGGAGTTTACGACGGTAAGAGAGCGCCAAATGGAATGAGGTGGCAGTGGTAGGGAGAGGAATAAAGGCCCACTCTATAAGAGCGCGCGTAACGGCGGAGCGGGGAAACATCCCACTATCATTCGAAGGGATCTCTTCTTCTCTCTCTCGTCGGAGTGCCGAGGTTGTGTAGGGAGGGAAGTAGGGTGGCGATGGTAGGTGGGGAAAAGGTGAGTCTCTCTCCCTGGGCTGCTCAAGGCGATGGGGGAATTACGGCGCCAAGGTAGAGAGAGATATAGAAGAGAGAATAGGAGGAGAGCACGGGTGGTTTAGAGTGAGAGAGAGATATGGGGAACAGGAGAAGCGAATTACCGGCGGGAACAGGGCAAAAAGAGCGAATGGGGGAGCGATGGGGAAGGAGGGGTTGGGGGAGAGAGGAACTGGAGTCGGGTAAAAGGGGTAAGTAGAAGTAGCGGGAATCACCGCCGCGCCGTGTGGGCGTCGTCTCCTAAACGACTTAACAAGTAGCGTTGAAGCGATTGCTCACGGCGCCCTTTTACCTTTCAAGGTGCTACCATCGTGAGGAGATGGCGAGGGATAGAGAAATTGGAGTGAGGGAGGGACGGAAGCGAACCAAAAAATGCGTGACAAATATAATGAAGGCAAAATCCAGTGGAAATAAAAGAAAACGACCGACATAAAAGTTCACTGCAGAGAAAATGAAAAAAAGAAAACAGAGTTCTAGATCAGGATAATAGCTATTTTCAGGCCATTCCGAGTCTAAAAACGATAATAAGCAACACTTGCACATTTCAAACTGACGACAAATTGATATCCGGCATCTACACAATATGGTCACAGTTGATGTTAATTCGTCAGGTTTTGAATTGGATTGGAAAAAAATCGGGAAGTTCTTATTAGTTAAAATAGGGGATCGCGATACATAATTCTGAATCGTGAGTAGCATTTGAATACTGGTATTCTCAACACAAATCTTCTTTTCAAAATAATACACAGTTTAGTGCACACACCATGCTATTAATATAAACCACACTTTTGATTTTGATAACCCCGAAATTTTAGATACAGAATGAAATGAATGAAAATATTATTCGTAAAAATGGCATTCGCAGACACAAATATTGTAATAAAAACTGACGTCGTTGTTTAAGCCAAGTATATGGTAATCTAATTAATCAAAGTTATGCATGCATGAATATAACACTGTAACGTACAACTACCAAACAAAACAACTACCTAAAAGGTGTGTAACATGAATTTTCTAAATCTGAGTTATTAAGTTTAAATTTATTAGTTAAAGAATCATTATTAAAGTGTTCCACCCATTAAGCTATGTTTTACATGAAGCACATAAGAAGAATTCCAGGAGCCTCCGCTTTCATCATTTTATTCCCTCATCAATTCACAATAAGACTTACTCCTTTTCATTCTATCTAAAAAGCCTATTATTTCCCTGCCTCTCCCTCGTTTACCTAGCATTCTACCATCTAACACTGTTTTCAACATCCCCTGCATCCATCCATGCCTTCTATCGGGGGTACGCCGAAAATAATCGGTAGTGGTGGATGCCATGAACTATGTATCTCTTTACTAGGAAATATGTATATGTATCATATGGGGCATTTAAAACAATGTTTCTATTCACACAATTATTTATAACTAAAATCGTCACATAACCATAATGAAATTATCTAAAAAATGTGTACGTTACATTTTTCGGGATGCAATGTTAGTTATATGTATACGTAAAGATGGGTAGGGGAGGAAAACTACGTTGGGACTGCTATTTTATGCGGACATATGGCGGTCCATTTTTATCTTTTTTAAGTCAACTAGTGGCGTAACTATGAAGGACATGAGGGGATGTATTCCCCCCAAAGCGTCAGAGAAATCAAAATATTGTATAAAAATCTTGTCTGGATTTGATATATTATAACTGCATCTGCTTAAAGTTAAACTTTAAGTGCCAACATGATGTAAAATGCATTTTCAGGCATGT
Organism: Ischnura elegans; assembly: GCF_921293095.1. NCBI lineage: Eukaryota > Metazoa > Arthropoda > Insecta > Odonata > Coenagrionidae > Ischnura > Ischnura elegans. The sequence continues at coordinate 56,568,768 of NC_060248.1, forward strand.
TATTTTTCAAAATTTTTCCTGAATAAATAAACCACACTTTTGATTTTGATAACCCCGAAATTTTAGATACAGAATGAAATGAATGAAAATATTATTCGTAAAAATGGCATTCGCAGACACAAATATTGTAATAAAAACTGACGTCGTTGTTTAAGCCAAGTATATGGTAATCTAATTAATCAAAGTTATGCATGCATGAATATAACACTGTAACGTACAACTACCAAACAAAACAACTACCTAAAAGGTGTGTAACATGAATTTTCTAAATCTGAGTTATTAAGTTTAAATTTATTAGTTAAAGAATCATTATTAAAGTGTTCCACCCATTAAGCTATGTTTTACATGAAGCACATAAGAAGAATTCCAGGAGCCTCCGCTTTCATCATTTTATTCCCTCATCAATTCACAATAAGACTTACTCCTTTTCATTCTATCTAAAAAGCCTATTATTTCCCTGCCTCTCCCTCGTTTACCTAGCATTCTACCATCTAACACTGTTTTCAACATCCCCTGCATCCATCCATGCCTTCTATCGGGGGTACGCCGAAAATAATCGGTAGTGGTGGATGCCATGAACTATGTATCTCTTTACTAGGAAATATGTATATGTATCATATGGGGCATTTAAAACAATGTTTCTATTCACACAATTATTTATAACTAAAATCGTCACATAACCATAATGAAATTATCTAAAAAATGTGTACGTTACATTTTTCGGGATGCAATGTTAGTTATATGTATACGTAAAGATGGGTAGGGGAGGAAAACTACGTTGGGACTGCTATTTTATGCGGACATATGGCGGTCCATTTTTATCTTTTTTAAGTCAACTAGTGGCGTAACTATGAAGGACATGAGGGGATGTATTCCCCCCAAAGCGTCAGAGAAATCAAAATATTGTATAAAAATCTTGTCTGGATTTGATATATTATAACTGCATCTGCTTAAAGTTAAACTTTAAGTGCCAACATGATGTAAAATGCATTTTCAGGCATGTTATTTTTCAAAATTTTTCCTGAACTCCCAAAAACTGTTTGTTTCCTGGGGGGGTTGCCCCTACTAACCACCCTCATCCCCCCCAAAGCATATTCCTAGTTACGCCACTGAAGTCAACCGATTATCGATTATTGTTTACTTTATTAGGATTCACGTATGGTATCAATGATTATCTCACTATTATTGTGGGTATCATTACGTCCGGATACGCTGAGCTGGCGTGGGATGATGCTATTTCCTCCTTCTCTTTCGCGTCTGAGCTTTCGAGAGAGAGAGAGAGAGAGAGAGGAAATGGAGAGGAGGTGGGAGTAAGCGAATATCACTCCACACGAAGCGAGAGCAGGAGAAAAACAGGCCTAAGACGGAGAGGAGTGGGAGGAAGAAAAAGGTGGCGGAGAATAGCGGAGTAGGTAGCTGAGGGGGGGAGGGTAAAAGGAATGAAAAGAAAAAGGAGCAAGGGAGAGAGAAGGAGAGGGATAGGGTGGTGTATATACTCCTTAAATAGGAGTGACCAGATGGAAAAGCGTCGATAAAGCACACATGCTCATTTGAGTCCGAGACGTGACTTTTTCGCAGCGCGTATTGCAGTCGGCGGCGGGAATCGGGAAAACTCGAAACGAGTGGATATAGAAGCAGCATTCGAGAGGAGGAGGAGGAGTAATCGGAGTGGGAAGCCCATAAATGGAGGGTCTGGGTTCGATTCCACCCTCGGGCCCTCCTCCTACCCTCTAACTTACGCCACAAATTAACGACCCCCATCCCTTCCAAGCACCCAATACTTTCTCTCCACGCTTTTGAACCTTACCGTGGGAGAGAACCCGGTAAGGGGTATTCGGATCCCAACTCTCCGAAACATCGGGCAATATACGAAAAAAAATTGTGAGAGAAAGAGAAACGAGCCGACGATGCATAATTGACCATACCATCCTGTGATATGGTTATAAAGCCTCTCTACGGGAAAGTCGAATGGATTTCGAGTTCCCCATTCTCATTCATGGGGAATGTCGATTTTTTTTCTCTTCTCCTCCTTTTTCCTTCTGCTCTATCAGTTCACTTGCACGATCCGAGTCGGTGGCAGTGCGGTGTGAGGGTTTTAAATCGAAGGGAGAGAGAGAGAGAGAGAGGTGGATCGTAAAAGCACAATCTGCATCCATTAAGATGGAGGGGGAGGGATAGAGAGAGAAAAGGACGTTGGGTCCACCAAGCTGGAGGCAGGCTTGCCCTTTTGTGTTCTCTATCCCTTAAAGGCTTTACCCCTCCGTCAACCCTTCCTTACTCCCCTCCTCGACTGCGAAGGTCTGAAAACAACACCAAATGCGATGCCAATTAGGATTCACCCGATATGAGGGAGAAGCATTTTGCCTCGAGAGACGCGGTAGTTTGGCGGAGAGAGACGGGGGTTGGGGTGGCGTATAAGATTGCGTCGTCAAAAGCTTTAGCGGATGGAAGTTGAGAGATGAAGATAAAATGCTTTAAACTGGAACAAAAGCTTATATAGACGATGATGACTCAAAGGTCTTCTTGACTTTAAATTGGCGCGTTGAATTCGGCGAAGTCGTAAATAATTACGGAGCTGCCCGCAGAAGAAAGACTTCATTTGCATGCGTACCAACTGGTGGATTCCGAAACAGTAGAATCATAAAGCGTTAGAATTTTTCGCGCTCAAGTTATCCGCGTCAAAACTTAGGGTGGTCAAAATAAAGGTACAGATAGTCAAGAGATTGAGAAAAAAACTCCCGATCATCAAATGATATCCTACGTATGAGGTATTATTTAGATTTAAATGAGTCACGTGCAAATTAATTGCGGTAATAAATACTCAGAAAAATTAATGAGTTTGTGGCACCTTTATTTTGCAAAACCACTCACCAAAGAGATTTCTACGAATCACCTCGAGATCCACGAAAGTATTATCAGCGTATTAAACACGCTTCAATGGGGGCATCAAAGTCCTATTTCCATAAAAATAGATACCTACGTATTTATATTGAATTATTATTCTTCAAAAACGGAAAAATTTTAAGCTCTTAAGCATATACTAACCGAAAGCTATGATTAAAAGAAAGCTTTAGCTGAACGAAAACCAGAAGGATATGCAAGTTACAAAAAATATTCCAAAATATAAATACATACAGCATTAAAATCACTCATATGGAAATTCACATGGAAAGCTTATTGATCAATCGTATTAATTTTTTGTAGCGACAACATTTTCAAACTAGATACACAAATCGCTGTACCCCCACCCTCTCCATTGATACGATAAACGATACGAGGCCAAAATAAACTATATATTGACAAATCCGAGTACAAAGACTTTGAACAATTTTCCCCAGTAAGAAGGTGAAATGAAGGATGATCTTGACTTGTATTGTACATTTAGCTTATGTAAGGCATAATTGAAAGGGAAATGTAAACATCGCGTAGGTACATCATATACAGCAACATGCTCTGACAGCGTGTACCTTGTTCACTTTGTGGACACATTACGCCTATCTCTAGAATTCATTCTGACCCTCTTGAGACTCTTTCAATGACCCCCTCCAGCGTGAATTTAAATGGAGAATTCCATCCCTGAGCGTGACAAACGCAATGTTTTTGTCCACCCAAATCCAGACATCAAGTGTCAATGACGCAATGTAAGCTTTTACATTGGGTATTCTTCTCAATGACTTTCATAAATATATATACTTGCAGTTTTTATAAATGTGAAATGATACTGCAAGCCGTTATAGTGGCCTTTCCTATCCCCTGAATTGTTTTGTGAATGTTTTTGGAGAAGTATCGTAGAGCAAAAACATTTTACGATAATATCTAAACTAACTCATTAATTTTTCTCAAACAAAAGCATGCTGGGTGATTTAAATTCCTCCGGTTAAAGTCACGCTGCAGATGCGAAACAGACTGGATGCGTACTCCGCATCTTGCACGCTAGAAGGGTTAATCAAACGGCCAGGAACATTGCACAGCTTCTTCTCGAATGAAGTCTACTGGCATAAATCTGGTTGACCAGGTGAGATGTGGTGAAACCGTTACATCATGAATGAGAGAGATATTGCAGGTTTCCAAGAAATGACTTAATTAATTACGCCACATGACGCATTTTGAGGTAGTCACATCTTGTAACAATGATGTTACAGCATCAGAAACTTTCGTGTTGCACAGTCAACATTTTTTTCGGTGGATTAGGCAAAATCTTTTTCATTTACAACTATTCCGGCACCAGAAATTCCACCAACGACATTCAAACGACTTGAAGAAAAGAACCAAGGAACTGAGAGAGCCAAAGAGAGATTGAAAAAAAAATTCTTTCGTAATCCCGATGTAAATTTTTTATAACAAAAATTTGAAACAAACTCGGAGGCCACTCGGCATCATATTATCATTCTATATTAAAAGAATAATCGTCCATATTGTGCAAATATTCCAATATATAGTGGACCATTTTTTTTTACTAAAACAGACATAAAAAGAAAAGATCAAGTGATATAGGCGATTCGATAAGACAATTTATACACTAATACAGAAACAAAATTTTGTCAAAAAAATGCCATTTGAACATAATATTACATACAATTATGGCAAGGCCAGATCTGAGCGTTTTTGTTTTGCTTGAATTTTTTCATAAACAAGTAATTAAGAAGTCTTTGCCCAAATATTCTGTTATCTTTCGAACTATGTATTTCACTAGATAAGCCATTCCATAACTTGCTACCATTTACTACGAAAGAACTATTGGAGACTCAAGTCCGATGGATGAGGAAGCTCTCCTTGACAATAAATCTAGAGTATCAGTAAATCGGGTCCCCACTATTGACAATATCGTATGTAAGACTACCCATGAAATATCTTCATCGCTTTTTGACTGTAAGCCATCGTAGTGTATTTATGCAAGGTAGAGAGAGAGGAAGAAAGAGGGAGCAGGAGGTAAGGAGAATAGAAATTCAAACCGATGCTCCACGGTAATTGGAGAAGACGAGAGGATGGAAGAGAGGGAATTAGGAGGGATGACTGCAGAAGGAGTTGAGGCCGGAGAAATCGATCTGGATTCATCCCGGTGGGAGGCATCGCACGAAAAAGGTATCCGTGTTCCCTTCCCTCTCTCTCTCTTCGCGAATCTTTCACTTCTCCGCAGTCTTCTTCACCCCCATGATCCCTCACTCTCTTCTCTCTCTCTCAAACCCTACCTTAAGCCCACTCTACTCCACTCTACCTTTCCCTTCCCCTTTCAATCCATTCAATGCGAGGGAGGTGATTTGTGAGTCTAGCCGGCGCGGCGGTCCACGAGCGAGCTCAGCCTCTTCGGCACCTTTAATAGCTGGGAAAAGGGGTTTCACTCTCGTGATTGCGAGGGGGAGAGAGAGAGAGAACGATTAGGTTGGAGTAGTTGAATTGATTCAAGGAGAAGGCCGACGGGGAGATGCGATGGGGATATACACGAGGCAAGGCGATAGGGGAGAGAGAGGAACGGACGATGCGAATGTTTGCATTAGACTCGGCGAATAATTTAGACACTAACGTACCTAGTTGCGCAAAGGCTGAGGCAATTGTACCAAGCTACTTGTGCAGGATAATGAGAAATCCGAGTAAATGGTATTTACCTATAGTGCAGCGATGAGCTAAATTTTAATTAAACGAAGAGGCAGATAATGCACTACTATATATTCGCGAGAAAACGAATAAAATAGAGAATTGTATGCACTCTACTGCTTTCACTAGAAATAAAAAAGAGTAATTAAATAAAGTTTTTTATAAGTTAATATAATAAGAATTTTATTAGCATAATAAATATCAACGCAAGTCAGTACAAGTCGGACGAAGAAGACGTATTCAACGGTGTTCGGCGAGACTTTGTGGAACATATTGCAATGGTAAATGAAAATGAAAAACTTTGTGTATGTCCACAGTTTCCTTATTTAATTTTTATTTATCGGACGGAGAAATAGCTAAAGTGAAAACTTAATCACGGGTATCTCATTCATGTTAATATTATAATAGGAGGGGAAAAAAATTCTACGAGAGCAAATTCTCAGAAGCCTGGGCCAGCATAAGATTCCACGGTAGGGAACATTTCTTAAGTCATCCTGCAAGCAACACATTACAATGAGCGATTTCACTGCATTTATTTTGAGATCAAAAGAGGGAAATAATCTGGATGAGCAATTTGCAAAGGAAGAGGGCAAAAAGTACGACGGGTTGATGAGGCAAGCGCTTGTGCAAAATAGGAAGTCAAACCATTGATTATCACAGCGCTACTGTCCGACGGGTGAAAATGCCCCTTCAAGTCGAGGATAGGGTAGGCGAGCAAAGCGCGTGAATAAAAAAGATGGCTCGATAATAAAAAAAATACCGAGTGCTCAGATACATTATCCGAGGACTAATTGGTGCTTGCCTTTGTGCCGATGGAGAAAAAGATACCTCGTTGAATTATGCCGAATGCCTCGCGTTCTTCGCGAAGGAAGGGGAGGTGGAGTGACGGAAAAAGATTTCAGCTGTAAAATGGGAGGAGCTGGTAAGACGTTTGGAGCATGGAAGGATAAATACGGCAGCCGAGCTCTGTAGAGGTGCTCAAATGGGAAGAAGAGGATTTTGCCCCGAGATAGGGAACGCGAAGTCGTTGAGGCGTTTTGTAGCATACAAAAAGAGACCTATAGGACCGACAGTGAAGAGGGTGTCAGATCTGCCAAATGTGATGGGGTGTCGGGGTAGAGCAAGCATTACAAATCGAGATAAGACCAACTAACCTCACTGGAGAACACGGGCTATAAATTTCGTATCACAACGAATTTCAACGAAATGGAAAAAAGAAATAAAAAAACGGAAAGTCAAGGAGCGCGTCCATTGCTTGACCACATTTTCTCTTCTTTCTTCACCTCAGCGCGCGGAGAACACAATCTCGACCGACACGGAATGCCCCACACACAGGAAGTAAGACGTTTAACTTTCTGTAAAGATCAGCCCGCTAGATTCGCTTTCTATTTAGTTGTTTGTTCGTCGGTTTGTTTCTGTGTGTTAATCTCTTCGTATCGCTATGAGTGTTGCGCTATAATAGAATCCTTTTATTCCATCGCGATAATTTGCTTTTCTACAAATCGCTCGCACACTAAATTTCACGAGGTCTCTCACCTTAATAAAAGCAATAATTATCTCCTAAATATTTTTAGGATGATGATATTATATTTTAAGCTTGCTGAATCCCATAAACTACTGATTGCACTCATAAGAAAGCAAAACAAAGCATGGCCATGTGAAATAAAAAGTAAGGATTTCATTGCGTAAGGATTGTATGCCCAATTCGTCATGGATGAAAAAAACCTAGTTTAAACCGAAAATTCTGTACGGATTCATTACAGTAAATAATTGTGCATGCTGTCACTAAGTAAAAATCTTAAAATAATAATCGTGAGAAATTGCTGCTCAACGTTATCCCATACGTTTTTCGCCCGCTTAACACAAAAATGAACCTAAATTATTCATAATATACATAATTATAAGAATCATTTAATGCAAAAAAGTACTTTCAAGAAGAAATGAATCCACTTTATTTACAATTTTCAGTATATAAATCTCCAATAATATCTAGTTGTAAACTTCTTTGCAGGGCGAAAAGAGTTTATTGCCAAAACATACATCAGGTTGAAGGCTTTCCAGCAATCCTGGTCAACATCTTAAATTACTCCTTACACAAACAAGGAACATTAAAAAAATCAAGTTTATTCTCCCATCGAATTTATTGCAAATATTTACCAATGGAAATGATAGCCATAATTCGTCTTCTTTCAAACAGGAAGACTTTTAAAATGCAATTAGAGAGTTCACCATGCAAATAGCTACATCCTGAAACTCGTTCCAACCACACTTACATTATTCACTACCATCCTCCGCTCTGAAATAAAACTTCCCGATGTAAATTCGCGATCAAGAACTCGGTCCCAGCCGCACCTAACGCCAAAACCACCCGAGGGCGAATCGCCTTCCGCAGATGGCGAGCGCAGTTAAATGAAACCTTTCAATTATGACCCCACAAAAAAGCATCGCGCACATGAATCCAGACTGACTACTCTAATTAAAATAAATAGACTCGTGTTCGACCGCGAGAGAGGATCGAAACAGTCGCTTCCCATCCGACAACACCGCGAGCATACTTAAGTAGTCGCGCGGAAGGCAGGCAGGTACATGAACCAATTCCCACACGACAGCGCTCGGGAATAAAACGCTGCCAATAACTGACCATCATCGGCTCTCTCCACTCCTCCACTTCCTCTCGCCTGAGTCGAACAAACGCCATTATTGCGCTCAATCAATCAGTCACGATGCTAATTAGGCATCGCTCCCTATTTGTCTGGAAGGAACTATCTCTGCCATCCCTCCCGCCCTTTTTTCCTTCCCCGCTAAAATAGCCTCCCCTATCTCGTCATAACGATCTTCCGAGAGCGTGGTGGACCCGCCAGGCAATGAACTCACCTCTTAGCTTCATCCTCTTGATTCCACCTCTTACGGGGAGTGTTTTTTCCATTCCCGGCCTTACCCCATGCTCCACTGTCGTGTCCTCAATTTACTCCCGCCCAGGCGCGCAGCTAAGATTTAACCTCCTCAGTCCTGGCGAATTGTATACAATGCATCGAAGTATGAATATTTTTTCCACTTGGTTGATACCGCCGTCATCCATAAATAAGAAGGACGATTTTCAAGACTCGACATGCCCTGAAGACGATGGACAACTCGCCCATCGAAACGTCGGCCGAGATGGAGTTGGAGAACCTCACCCGGTGGAAATCCCGTGTAACCTTCCACAATTCTATACGCCGGGAAAGCCTACGATCAACTAGTTCAGTGTTTCCTAACCGATGACAGCATCATATAGAAGCATGATTCACAGATATCGCTGATGTTGTTTGTTAATACCTAATTAACCAGGCTATGGGGGGTTTTAGGAGCAACTAATGCTGGTGGTATGGAATACGGGAGGAGCGGCTGCCCTCACCCAGAAAATTTTTAAGATAAATGGTTCAAAATGGTGAGTTTCACGGCTTTCTAAGGATTATTGTAATAATTCTCACACTATTCTATAAGTAATAGTTATCCTATTAAGTAAAATGGATTAAATTTTCAAATATATCTGAATTCTGTGGGGGGTTTTTATCCCTCAAAATTTTTTTATCCCTCTCTGCGCCACTACTCCCGCCCACCTCTCTCTCTCCTCCATTGGGCTTGAACACCAATTTTATTGTACTAATAGATAGACTGCGATAGATTTTGAAAAATAAAGAGATCTGTACCTCTCTATCATCTTAGGCTTGACTTTATGGATGTTCATTTTAACGTAAATGAAAAGATTTTTTTTTACCTATTTAACCCTCACGGAAATATTTACCTATAATCCTCTCCCTTCCCCCCTTCCGCGGACGCCTCCATCGCTACCGTATGCCTCATTCACATTACGATAGTCCGATAGCAATCGTCCGAACGATAGTTGGCCGAACTAGCCGTGTGGATGCATGTCCTGAAAATAATTCACTTAGTTCCGAACGTTGCCACTTTACGATGGTTAGGCGCTGGGAGACCAGAAACGGAAGCGAGAAGTGAAAGAGGAAAATATCAAGAAGCTCTCTTTGCTCTATTTTGTTTTCATGGATTTGTCCTAAGAAGGAAGGATATGGGAGGAAAAAAAATTATTCGGTAAATACACGTTGAACACAGTAATATCTTGACCATGCATACCTCAACAACTTTGCTAACCGTCAATGTCTCGTTCACTATCGATGTCAGCACTAGAGGGCAGCACAGGCTTTAACCATCGTCGTGTGAATGCACGATAGTTCCACCGATTGCTGGAGCAATCGTAATTTGAACGAGGCATAAGTCACCAACGATCCTTCAAAACTGAAACGTCAACCTGCCTACTGTCTTCCTTCCTTCTTCCACTTAACGTCCCATCCGACGGGCGGAGAACTGCACTTGAAGTGCCCTCCTCAAGGCACTCAAGCAGGGATCGGGCAGCCTCTGAAGAATCTCTGTCACCCTATCCCTACCATCTTCCTATGAATTACTGAAGCTGCACCATACTTTCATGATAAGGCCAAATTAAACTTCCCAAAAATCGAAAAGCTTGATTTGAGCTAATCCGTTAAATTAGAAATGACAGGGAAGCATTATCTCCGAGGGGACTGCATAGAGGAGGCCCGATTCCATTCTCTGGAAGGCTAATTTCTGTCGCCACCTCGTTCGCATTTTAATCGGCTTTCAAAAATGTCCGCGGCGCGGCGATGAGTACAATGCGATCCACTTCATTCTAATATTTTGCAATATAACGTTTGTATTTGCGATGAATAGCATTGAAAAGTATTGAATCTAATAGATCACATCATCGCGTGTATTAATATCGGTTAATACCTATAATTGTATCTTATTTCCCCGTGAAACTCGGATCAATTTGTCCTTTAGCGACGCGAGCGGCGACTTTAGTAAACCCATTTAAATTCGCGGTGGGTGACAACACATTTAGAGGCCGACTTGAGGATCCTATTCTGCAATATTCGCGATTATCACATTCGGAAAATTCTTAATGAACGTCAATTTTACTGTGAAATTTGCGACGCGACGACACTCGAGCTGCTGATGAGATGACTCTGCGGCGTTCAAGTCTATCCCTACATTAGCAAATTTCCCTCTTTCCCACAGCTAAAGCCCCTCCGGCCCGGACGGACTACCCACAGCCTTCTGCGCTCGGCGAGTGGGAGGCTTTTAACATCCGGCGCATGAATCGCAGATATTTGCCCGAGGAAAATCAAGAGCCGGTCTCTATTGAGCCGACTACGCTCAGACAAGCTCTATGCTCCCGACTGTGACGCCGATGCATGAAATTAAAATTACCCAAGAAGCGATTGATTACCGCCAATAAAAGTACTACCGCGTGTTTCAATCATAGAGGCGTTACGACTTGAGTGATCTAGAAAAAATTACATGAGATTCAGGTATGGAGGAAAAGTGAAAAAAAAGTTGTGTAACGATAGCAAACTATATTCATCTCAGCTTTCATTGATGGTTCGTGGGAAAAGGAATTATCATTCCTTTCTACACGGCAGGGGATCTGTCCTATAACATCGCTATAATTGGTCTCATGGAGGTAGCAAGAGAGAGGCCCCTGATGAAAATCTGGGTCAATGTAGTTTATCCTTAACGTTAATTGCTATTATATCTACTTTACGAAACATTAAAGTGGGCCTTACTAAGAACTAAAACGTTTGAACTATAACTATAGGCTTCAATTTTCTCAAATTATTACCACTTTAGTAGAACGAAAGTATGGAGTAATAAATAAAAATCATTCGGTAAATAGAGGTTCTGCTTTTAGAGAAAGGACAGGTTACCATTTCGACGAATCTGTAGGGAAAATGGTATCAGCGAAAGGACCAGAAGTCAAATCTAGAAAAACGAATCCGTGAAAGAAAGATTGAAAACATAATTCAATTGCGCACGAACTCGGTAGAAAAATTCATAACACTACCCATTGTAGCACTGACTGGTTACAGCTGCCTACCTTTTGCGTACTGCCTGGTAAGCCGCGCCGATGAGTAACCTTAATAAAGACCTAAACCTGCCGCTTAAGAAACAGTTTTCACGATAAACCAGATCGAGGGATCAAAACAAGGGTAGCAAGTTACACAGGTTATACCTAATTCACATGACAGCATTGCTCCATTGACTGAAACGATCTCTGAGTTTTTTAGAAAAATGGTAACTGAAGTTGTCTTCGTAACCTAGATTTAAGGCCTGTTTACACGGTACATTAACACGTACGGGTTAATGTCTAAATGTATGAACGCGAGAATTAACGCCAAAATGCACCGCGTAACCACCCAACTTGTGCGAATGCATGCACAGAAAATAGAACCTGTTCTAATTTGGTTCATGCATTCGTACATGTTCCGTTCCGGTCCACAAAAATCATTCACGCAAACGTACATTAACTCGTACGTGTTAATGTATCGTGTAAACAGGCCTTTATACCTTCATTCATCAGCCATTAACTGGACAACAAATGGCAATATGCTGATACCTTTGTTTACTTCTGTCGTCTGGTGTTATGATTCTTTTTTAAATTAAATTATAATCCTAATCAAAATTATTCATCATCGTCGCAAGTCAACAATCCTAAGATTGGTTTGACGCAGCTCTCCATTCCTCTCTCCTATCCGCTAACCTTTTCATTGCGACGTATTCCTTTTCCTTTACATCCTTTATTACCTGTCCTATGTAACACATTCGGGGCCGTTCCTTCCCCTTCTTCCCTTCCACCTTTTCTTCCACGATTGTTTTCATTTGACCATTATGCTTCATAATATTAGCTACGAATAGATTAACCTCTACACTCTGAAAATAATGTTTATAAGCGAATGAAGGCTATATTTAGCAGGGATAAGTCAGCATAGACGCTTCCGAATATGTACAACTCATTTTCTTTTCAGTCGTTCACAGTTTTGAGGCGTAAGCATGTAATATCACTTCTCATTTTGAGCGATATAGGTGTACTGCTCGGTCATGCTTGAGACATCCGATGAAGTTAATGTTCCACCATGATGCTATCGCAATGGACTACTCTATCGGTGATTTTCATAGGAATGGTCATATGGCAAGAAAAAGGTGAAACATAAACACTCCCGAAAGGAGTGCTTACATGAATAATCTATGAGAAGATGCTAATCGCCAAGTTAAATCGCCACCAACAGTCATGAGTTTTTACGCCTCGTTGCACGAATCAACCACCAAGAAGCTCACACTACATCGTTAATCTTACTCCACTGCGTCATGACTAGCTTAACGGCGATGATAAAAATGATTGCCACATGCTAAACATTATTTGCTTACAACATTTTGGCAAGGGAAATGAAATGTATTCCTGCAGGAAACCATGCCAATTTTCATTTCTATTTTAGTATATGCATTTGACTTACTTCATTATTGTTAATTCAGTCAACTTTACGTAGCCTGAGTATCTAATTTTAAACCCAAAGATATAATTTACTCGCTGATAATTATGAATAAAGTAATGAGTTTCCCTTTGATATGCAAATGTAAAGGCATTGTGAAAAGGTCCTTTCTCGGGAGCAACTCTTTATCGTTGCGTTCCCGAGCTCTGACAAATACAAATGTGACGACAAATCTACTGAGGGTTAATTTTAAAAGAGGTGTCTTATACATTCACAACGCTTTTTTATTGGAGATGGAATTCTGATTCGCGTGCTTGTTATAAATCCGTTTCGGACATATCTTATTATGACACATGATCATATAGCTAAGCAAATAGATAATTATTTTCTTTGCTGTATTATATCCCCACTTCGATTAGGTGAAATTCCAACGAACGTTACATGAACTTAAATAGTCTTTCTTCTTCGTCGGCTAAACTGTCACTAAAACCACCTAAACCTAAAGCTTAGCAAAAGATATCGAATTTGATTAAGTGTCTTAATTCTTCCGAAGAAATAAACGACTACATCCAATGAGAATGATGCGAATAATTCCATCCTCTCCATACTTTCGCCATACATATCAGTGCTAGGCTCGTTTCCCTCGGAGATTAGTTCCCATCATGCATCTGTGCTATCATCAGCCTAATCCGATCGCTTTTGGTCTGCTTTCAAACCCGCACGATGGATGCAACCGAGGGAAGCCAATCTGTCCGTCACTTTCCCTATCTCCGCACTCCAATCCGTCCGTTTCCCATCCTATCTGCCACGTCGCATCGTATCTCGGGAGAGCAAAGTGGCGCGAGAGAGGAGCCAGATACCAACTCGTCGTGAAGACAAAGAGAGAGATAGACGAACAGGGTGAGAGTCATTTCACCAGATCTTTCACAGGTCAGTCGTCACCATAAATATACAGGTTGTTTCAGGAGGAATCTGCAATACTTCAGGAGATGATAGGGGAGACAATCTTCAGCCTTTTGTCCATTAACATGGGGTTGTCACCATTGGAGGATCTAGGTATGTACCGAGGTTGGAGACAAACGGGGGTTGGGGAATTCCCCCAACCGAAGAGGGGTACCGGGATTTTGGAAAATTGGGATTTTTAAGACTCACAAAACGGATGTTTCAGGCTAATTCTTTGAAAAAAAGACACTACTACGCACACGTACTGCATCATTTTGTTAATACCAAAGCGTGTAAAATACGCCTAAAGGTTAAAACCAATTTATATGTTAGTACTTTGTAGTAGTTAAATTTACCGCAAAATGTAACTAAATACGTTTGTATTCAAGGATATGTGACCCATCAAATTCACAACACTTTCTATGCCTTGGAATGCAAATAGTACATGGTAAATGGGGAAATAAATGGACCGCTCTGTATGCGTGGCTGCTTTGCGGACATTTCTGAACACCGATTACAGGGCGCTCACAGCGTTAACAAAAATATCAAGCAACAACGGGACGGACTGGTGCCTCCCCTATGTCTTCCCCTCAACTTGAACCTTGAACCAGGGGGGCGGCATGCTACTAGACATTGGAATGCTCGGAATTATTCCAATCGGTTTACATTCCGAACGTTGGGTCATAATCGGATAGCCAGGCGATCGGAATCAGTTTCATTTGAAAATTTTCATTCCGAAGACGCTATGAACCGTCGTACTGAGTGAACAATTTTTAAAACTTTCTAACCCGATCGCTGTGCAACATTTCGGAATAAACCCTTCGGAATGTAAATCGCTCGGAATTATTTCAATGAGTCCTCGTAGTGCGTAGCGAGTCATCGATGAGAACAATAATGAAATGTTTAAGTAATCCGGGACTAGCCTCTGTGGATTTTTCGCACAATAATGAAACACCACTGAATCCGATCGCTTTGCAGCATTTCGGAATCTACCGTTCGGAATAACTCCGAAGAGTGTCAGTCATATCCCCGGGGGCCTACATTCGTGAGTGACTGATTGAAGGGAGTCATCTCCCCAGGAGCTTCCGCTACAGATCAGCCTTCACCCTCGTAACCAAAGTGCGTCATCCTCTCTGTAACCACCCGAGGAGAGAACTCGACCGGTATACACTCGGCTTCCTCATCCATTTCATTTCTTTTATCTCCCTCCCCTCCTCTCACGGCAGCTCCATCTCCGACACCTTATCCCCCCTCTCCCCTCTCCCTATTTCACTTGCTTCGCTCCCGACGCTTACCAACAATGGGCTGGGCAACTACCACTAGTAGAGGTAGCATGCTGTGCATTCCGCATTCCTAGACACCTGCTCCCATCCGTCTTCGCGTAAAACGCTCCGGAGCAAGAACGTGGAGAGCTCGCAGTGATGGAAATATATGAGCTGCGGGGACGCGGCAAATCTTATATGAGACTAGGCCATTGGAACTGATTATCCGCCGCATTGTGACATTTTCACCATTACAACGCCAATAAGTAAAAGGAAATCCAAGTGACACGATGTAAACTGAAGATTAAAAAAAAAACTTGTTCCACTTGTATACATTTTTCCTCCTGATTCTTTGCTAGATAATTAATTGCAAATGTTGCTTAAAACAATATTTCACGCCAGACGTATTCCCTTTCTGATTTTTTTCTCATGACTTATTTCATATTAAAATCTCTCCTTTTTCATACCATTTCAACTCTGGTATTAAAAGCCGTTTCTGCATTTATCCTGTACTTTTCTCTGATATGATTTCCTAAAATCGCCATTACGCTTAATAACAACTTTTTCTATACAGGTAAACAAAACAAAAATGTCATCGTTGTATTAAGGTAATAAAGTAATTATTTATCTCCTGTTAAAATAGAAAGTCACCACAAGCTGACAAACAAATTCCTTATTATTTTACCCTAGGATGACTTCATGGAACTTAAAATTTAAAAAATACAACATTTATATTGGGTAGGAAATAACGGGTTTGGATAAACTCACCAGAATTTTAGTCACAATTAGTGTGTATATATATTCGAATACTCATACTTAATATAAATAATTACTATTAGTTATAAGTCATAAACTAAGTAAAGGAATACCGCTTTAAAAAATTAGCACCACTAGGTGAAAAACTGTTGGTACGTAAAAAAATATTTTAAGTTGGTAATTAGCATTATCCCAATTTCTCCGAGCTATGAAACTTATGCATCACTCAATTGAAGATATTTAGAACGTATGTTAACGACAACCATATTGAATACAGGTAATCTGAAGTGATAGACGATCATGCTGTGAGTAGCAGAAATTTTAAGCAAAGAAAGGGAAAAAAAAGAAGAACGGAAAGAAAGTAGAGAAATATCATTAGAGCAATGAGAAAAATAAAAGAGAGGGATTTATTGAACGGAATTCACTACAAGGAAAAAAGAAGCCTGGTATAATAATAATTCTGGCAGCGTAGCGATAATTGCAGAGGAAAAGATGTGAAAACGAGATGAGCCTGTTAAAAGCTATGAAAAACTAAAAATAAATACAAATTGAGCACTAATTCATATTGATTCTATATAACTTCTGGAGGAACAACTTGAGATGACACATGCTTCCTAAAGAATTAACAACAAGTTGAAGAAAAAACTTCCTATTGACTGACGACCAATATAATCATAATGAGAGGCAGCTAATTAATCTCGGTATTGATCACTGCTAACAAGCTGGATAGGCAAAAATAAAGTGAGTACATCCTAACTGAAAAATAAATTTTCCAATGTCAATTTTCCATGTGAAGCATTCTCTGTACAACATCAGCCAATGTTATCAATTTATACATAAGGTTTTTTGAAAGTTTTAATCAATGTTGATCTACAGGCTGTGAAACAACAGTAAATGATTTAAAATAACGCTCAAGGATTTCACTTATCATGGATATAGTACTTGCTTGCTGTGAATTCACTCACGTTTGAAAAGCCTTAGCATCTAAAGTTGCATACCAAGATCTATTCGCTAATAACAATGTTTCAATGTTTATAAAAATGAGTCACCCTTTGATATGGTAATGAGAACGCATTTTGAAATGGTCCTTTCTCCGGAGCAATTGTTTATCTTTGCGTCGCCGAGCTCTTATAATGAAAAATACAAATAAGGCGACAGATATACTTAGGGTTATTTTTAAAAGAGATCTTATTCATTCGCAGCGCTTTTTCACTGGACATGGAAATGTGATTTGCGTGCAAGGTAACAATCCGTTTCCGACGTATTTTATTATGACACATGGTTATAATATATTGTGTCATATCATATATCATTCCAATTGCGCCACTCAAGTAGCTAGGAAATATTATCTTTATCGCCCAATTCCCTAGGTAATCTAGAGCCTAGATCTACCGGGGTAAGCCAACCCAGAGTTCTTGTAACATTCAATTAATTCACCCGCAGATTGCATTCCCGGTAGTTATGAGGAACTCGTTAGAGATGAAGGAAGACAATAAATATCTTCCCGCTGTGATCTCACCTTTCCTTGCAGACTCAGAGCGATACCGAAGTCGACAGCAGGGAAAAAGTACTTATGCCGTCGACCTTTTTTCCGAAGTGAAATTGGATATCCGGTTCGCGCATTTGAAAAACAGGGCACGAAACGCGAAAGGAATCGCCCGTTGGAATCTCCTTGGTGGATACCTGTTAAGCTAACTACTTACCACCACAAAATGTGCCCGTGGAACATTTAAAACTTTTGATTCCAGATAATTCGCATTGGAGCCACAAAAAATCACATCTTTTCTCGAGACATGAAAAGCAATTTTGTTGAAATAGAAAGACATATTAGTCATTAGTTATCAATTTTTCAGTATTGGCAGTATATCTATTTGATGTCTCCTAATTAGTCTTCCATAACCTTTCTCCTAGATAAATCACTAACTTTCTATGCTATTTCTATTTTTTAAATATGATCTAAATATAATTATAAGAGTTAAATTAATATTATAATAAATCGAGTTAAAACAATAAATTAAAAAATATACACAGATATAGATATGCTGTGATATAAACAGGACTTTAGTAACTCTAATTAAAAACACAATTTTTTATGAAATTATGCCCCAAAATAAACGAATTTTATACAATATATATCAATTAATTCACAACTGGTGCATAGTCGGTGAGACGCTTGCAGCCAACGATCGGCCCTAACGTTTCAAACGAAAACTTTTGAGCATAGGGAGGGGAAATAATGACCTCTAAAAACTTTTTTCAAATGATAATATTACTTATTTACGTGTATAAGACAAATGATGAATAACACATCTCATCTGGGACCCGAAAATGATTTTATTGACATCGCTGGAAAGGTCTACTCTAAAGCTGGTAAGTGGTGGTAGAGATGATAATGATGATATGGACGCATTTAACTATCCAATCCAAAGAGGAGAAAAATCATCCCAGGAAAACCATAATAATCCAAAATAAATAGAATTTCATCAATGACTATACGGTTGGAATATATTTGATGCGACTGGTGTAGCCAACGATCGATCTTAGCGTTTAAATTTTTGAGGAGTGAGGGCATAAAATGCATTCTGAACCTTTGAGAAAATGACCATATTATCTAACTGTGCGATGAAAAAAATGGGGGTGCGCTGCTTACACGAATCGTCCAAATTTTAATGTAAGCCGCGTTCCGTTGTCCCTCAAATCTTATAGTCGTGCGTAGTAAATGTTACTAACATATTATAAATAGAAAATTATATTACCGTGTTTACTCGTGTATCCCGCGCACCCCCATTTTAGGGCCGGCTCGAGAGGGAAAAAAACTTCCTAACGCTTTTTGGGAGCGGTCTAACATAGGAACTCGTAATTCGTTGCTAAATCGACAAATTTACGTTTACATGATTAATAAGGTTAAATAATGTTAGAAATGCATTTCCTGGTAAAGGTCTCTTAGTTTCTCTGGAGAAATAAACGATAAGAATTTGAGGGAAAACGGATCGCGGGTTGTATTAAAATTTTGAGACTTCGTGTAAGCCGCGCAAACCCATTTTTTCATCGGCATTTTCGGAAAAAAAAGGTGAGCGGCTTCAACGGGTAAATACGGTATTGGACATGGCTTAACAGGCCTACTCTAAGCTGGTAAACAACGGTGTTAGGCAATGAGGATGATGATGATATCCAATCCGTCCTGAAACATTTAACAACGTGCGTAATCCACACCAAAAAGGAGCGAAATCATCGCAGCGATACCATAATGAGGCGTTAAAGTCATTGGTACCCACGGAGCAATCTCGCACTTCCTTCCATCCAGCACAAGTCAGGGACGGGGACGACTTGCTTGACCCCCATTTCCCTCCCCGACCGTAAACGAGGAAAGGTGCGCGCGAATAAGTACGCATTACAGCGCGCGAGCATCCGCTTTTCCTTCAGGTGATCCGGATAACCGCTGCTCGCTCTCGGATAGAAGAGAGAGGGGACGCAACGGTGATGAGACTCCACGAGAGAAGGGGAGGAAGCGGTTGAGGGCAATAAATAGTCGCTCTGAACAAGCGATGCGAGGAAACGACAGCGGGTTATAAGGGGAAAGGACGCGGCTCTCCTTCTGTACGTGTGGGAAGTCGGTCATCGGTTATGTGCTGGCGCATTGGGGTAAGGGAGGATAAAAAAAACGCAGTCGATTCATTCGGCTCCTTCGACCAAAGTGATTCCGTTCCCACCCCCTTTTTTCACGAATCCACGACAGCTTCCGCGATTGGAAGATATCCCGATCCGTGTGAAACTCATTCAAGACGAGGACGGGTTGAGCGGCGTAGAAAGGAGATGGGGGCCGTTTTCACGCTTTTCCATCCAGATGGGGATTCGCGTTAAGTGGATGGGATGATGGGGCATCATCAATTGGCCATCATAGCATCCTCTTAAAGCTCGTTTTTCGGCCCGGGTGGAGTGACCCATACACATTGCTGCTCTCTGCTGACTCAGAGGAGTTAAATAAATGCAAAGTTCGATTGAAAGTGGCCTCGAATAGCTGTTACCGTCTTCCCAGGCAAGGGCATGACTGAAGGGCTTAGTACGATAAGATAGTACTGCACAATTGGAATTTACATGTTTGAGAGATTGTGAAGACTTTGAAGATAAAATGTTTCGATGAAGCAATGAGGACGTGCTAAGAAGATTGGGCGAAAATAGAAGTATTTTACAAACCCTATGGAGAAGATGGGACAACTTAGTGAGACATAATAGCCTGTTTATTACAATTGGAAGAAGTAGGTTGGACCGGAAGAAGGGAATGGGACTTACGGTCTTCGAATAATAAGTTTCATAAATCACAGCAAGATAAAAACCTTTTTTAGCAATGAATTAATTGTTTAAAATTCAAGACATCGCCTTGACACGTTCTGGGTAAGTAGACACTTATCAACTTTTTCTTGCATCTCGAACAAAAAAATGACATCCGATAAAATTTTTAAATCTTAGATACAGGCAAATATTTAGCACAGTCGTAATTCATTCATTCCCCTGGGAAGTGTTTCTTAATTCTTTACTGCCGAAAGTAATTCCACCAAACCGATCTCGTGACTCGCTGCGGCAATGATCCCATGACGGCACGATGGATAATGAAGCCGTGAGAATCTTTGATCGTCGGAGTTCCAGGTAAATAAATATGCCCTTCAGTTTAGTGCTGTCTTAAAAAGGAAAACTAGTACATTTGAAACAGATATGATCAAGGCCGGATCCAGATTTTTTTCTGGGGGGGGGGGCACGAGGGCCTGACAGGCAAACGGTCTTCATACGTTTGAGGTTACAAACAAAAGGCAACAATTATTGTGCGAAATATTCTCTTTATTTTCATATGAATGTTAATAGTATGAAATTAAATTATTAAGGCTCCGTTGCATTCATAACAAAACGAACGTAATGATACCCGAATTAAAATCTTTTCTATTTTTCTGAGCGTCTGGGGGCACGCAAGGTCACGTGCCCCCGTCCCCCCTAAATCCGCCTTTGGATATGATAATAACATAACTTACACACTCTCCCACACCCTCTGTACTACGAACGTTTCATAATCCAGAGAGTGTCTTATTTATCTCAGCGTAAGTATTAATATAGTAAGAAGAAACGAAAACAAATAGTTGGGCAAAAAGTTACCTTTACGTGTTATTTCATTATGTTCACGAAAAATACAAATCAAGCGAAAGAGATGAGTTCCTTTATTAGAATGAAATATTTTAATATGGAAATGCATAATGCAATTTTCAGTAAATTAAACCTTATCAACCTCTTCCATTAAGTTTTTCAAAATGTTATCGCTAGCGAAATTTACAGCTACAGTTGCATCAGCTAGGGAAGGCTAGGTGGCACACTCTTCACTCTATTCAAGTCGATCCCCAACCACGTAAGTAACACGCCTCGGCGTTCCTTCGAACGCATTTATATTCAGGTTAAGTTAGTAGCTCAATTACAGCGGATCTCCAGTCGAAGAAAGGTAGCTGTTAAAGCGAGGAGAGCATTTTCCCACGGAAGCGCATCCCTGATGACGTTTTTTGGCGAGCACTCAGTTCGGCAGGGAGTTACCCGACAACGACTTACATGCTGTACCTATTCTCAGGGACGACGCACGTAATGATCGGTATAGTGGGACAGCTTGATCGCTCGTAGCACTTCTCGTAAAACAGGCCGCAATTTATTCCCCTGGGAAGTGTTTCTGAATTCATTACGGCGGAAAGTTATTTCACCAAACCGATCTCGCGAACCACTGCGGAAATGATCTCATATTGAAGGCACGAAGGGTAATAAAGCCGTGAGAATCTTTGGACGTCGGAATTCCAGGTAAATAAATATGTCCTTGAGTAGAGTCTCCGTCTGAAAAAGGAAAACTAGCGCAGCTGAAACAGATATGGTGTCTTCACGTACCTCACATAATTGCAGCGCAATGTTTAGCTCAGAACAGGTTGCATTGATGACATAATTGAAAAAAAATACGTAGTCACGCCAAGCGCCCGCTGACTTGTAGGCTGCATAGGAAAGTAGCCAGTCTTTGTACAAAAAAAGTCAGTCTTTCGTTGCAGAACCTACTGCGATATTTTTAAAAAGCAATGCTTTGGAGATACGGCGGACAAAGCATTCTACCAAGTACAAAAAATAAAAAACCGCACAGTGAAGCAACATGGTTGACAATATAATGGATTTTAAAGACCTAATTAAATCTGATTTGCCATGTAACATATAATTCCCTCTTCCCCTGATCACATTTAAGATACAACGACCGATTTGGGACGGTTTGACTTCACGAACGCATGTTCACAGGGTCACGGGAGGTATAAAAACGGAATTATATGAGACCGCTCTACCGCGTGACGTATTCTTTATCTATTCTAGAACTGATTCGCTGAGCACAGTCATTCATATATATATTTCAGTGCGATAGCGCTTTCTAGGGAAAAGGGACAAAATGAAATTTGGAGACTTATCAAAAACTCAAATCAAGAAATCCACACAAAAGTAATTGGAGAAAACATAACAGGCATATCATTCCCACATCAACGAAAACGGAGAACAGTAGAATATTTTATGGCTCGTAGATAAAAAAAAGCACAATGGCGCAGGAGGTAGACATTTAGGAAAGAAATTCCATCCAATTATCTTCGTTTGAAAGACGGCCCCGTTGCTTTTCGTCCGACCAAAAAAAAAAAACTTTTTATAAATTTAAGATACAGATTTCACCATGCTAACTTCGAACTTCGCTTCGGTTTAAAAAAAAGGTTAGATCAATATCCTCAGAATGAGAGTGAAAAATCACACGCTTTCAAAGCATAAAAGATGAACGTGTCCCTTCTGAGAAACATATGAAGTGAGAACTAATAATAATTGCATGTTTAATAAACAAACTATGGTTGATGACACAATATTTAAAGCGAAAAATCGAGGAAAAATTTGGGTAAGGAGCGAACAAAAACGAATGAAACGGGAATAGAGCTCACCATGTGGAATTCCATTTATTATAACAGTAATTTTTACTGTAATTTGAAATATATCACCTCATGATGCACTTGCATTGAATTCCGGATTGTGGAAGTTTTTTCTTTGACCATTGTGGATAGCAAAAGTCATTGTTATAACAATAGCTAGCAAAAACTTATAATATAACAATAACTAGCAAAAAGGTTATAACAGGGATAAAAACTCCACATTTTTGGACTGAAATTAAGGCACGTTAATAACAACTAAATCCTATATACACTTGCTCTGTAAATCCAAAATCATACGTTAAGAGACTGCCAGAGGAAAATAAGCGTGTGGCCATTGGCGGATCCAGGCTAGGGACAAGGGGGGGGGGGGGGGCTAACCTCCCAGCAGTAATGGTGGTCCGAAGAAAATTACCATTCCAGTGTAAATTTGATACTCAAGGGAGGGGGTATCCCCCCTTATCTCTCTGTATCTGCCACAGAATAACGTACCAAAATCGTGTCAAATAGGTCCTAAGTTTAGAGCTAATTTGTATGTAAATTCGTTAAAGCTGGTAAACATATCGGAAAATATTACAAAATACTTTTGCACATGGTGGTAACCTCCAAAAATTTCGATTCTATTTAGTGTGAGATTCGACGAAATTGGTGGGGGGGACCTTAGCACCCTCCCTTAAATTCGCCATTGCGAGTGGCGTATAGTAGGGAAAACTTCAAAAGCTAAAATTCATCCCATAGCACATTCATACTGCATAGACAACGGTATTATCAAATTATTCAATAGAAAAAAGAATGAAAGTAGCTGTATTATAACCATATTTAATATGATAACGTTAAGCCACTCTCACAGAAGTGTTACGCGATGACGAATTTTGATCTTTTCTTACAACAGTAAGTAAAACATAACTACAACAAAGCTATCGGTCCGTAAAATGGCAAATAAGATTACAATTCCCCAGCAAGGGCGTAATGATAATAAACAACGGTTACTTAGGGTCATCAACATATCAAATTCTATGCTAAAAACTTTGGGTCAAATGCATGATATTTGCCACTGAAAAAATCCTATTTATTACCTTTCGTCCCTATGTTGAAATGGTTTGTGCGAGTAATGATTACCATGTAAGTGGTAAAAACTCAAACTATTATAATTTTTTTTAATTTTATGAGGAAAATGCCAATGTTATATCAATAAGTGAACTGTAAAAATATTCGGGGTACGGTGGCAACCTCATTGGCCGCATAATTAGTCAAGTGGCTGGGAAGAACAACAAAGGAATGCCTCGAATGAGTTGTATAGGACAAAAATCAAGAATGGAAAAGAAAAGCCATTCGTAAATATTAACTATGGATGATTATAAGTGATTGTAGTGGGCTTCGTGAAAATCCTTTATCGAATGAGTAGAAGGAACAAAAACTTCGCTTTTCCCACGCGGTCATTTATTTTGTCCGACCGTGGTTTCGTTACAGCGTAACATTCTCAAAGTGAGGAGTACAGGATAACTGACCAGTAGGTATGTACATTCTTCCATTGCGTATAGCTACGCAATTTATGGTGGAAAATGATGATGGTATTACTAAACAGACACTTCAGGCCACAGTTTCCACCCATTTACCCCTGCCCTAGTGTTTCTTTCAATACCTCAATCATCTCCTGCTCTAGATCTGCACCACACACTTCCTCGGGTCATGCCACGCATATTCACCCCTCCTTGTCCTCACCGTATCTAACCCGCTCACTTTGCCACGTCCTATTCCAGGGTTTCCCTCCTTCCACTTCGCTCCGCTTGAACTAGCTCCGATGGAGAATTTCGATTACTTGGCTGAGGTCCCACACGACCACTGACTGTCCCCGCTTCCCTCACAACTCATCACCCCTTTAACTCCATGGCTGACATCCCCATCCCTCCCTTTAATGAGTTCACTCGCTATTTTTGTTTTTTTAATGTCAATTTTGACAGAGCTTGAAGAATTAAGAGACACATATTTTATCCCATTTCCGATACGTCACCTACCCCTTGAGCTGCTCGATTCCTGTCTCAAACCGGCCAAATTTTGAGATACGTGTTGTTAGAACTTAGCCATCGATGTACAAAATGTCATTAGCTTTTGTCGTGTATTCAATATTATTATGTAATATTTTTTTAGCTTTAATCAATGATTCCGAATGTAAAGTTGGTTGATAAATATACATATTTCCTTGCACTAGAATCATTTACTGTATTTGCTTGTATAAATTTGATAATGTTACTAATGATAAAAAGGGATGTGCGAGTACTCGAAAATTCGAGTCAAGTCGAGTAGTTGAAACTCGACTCGAGTGTTTCTAGTAGCATTAAAAATGTTGAGTCGAGTCGAACAGTTTCTGTAACATAGCCGTCGAGGGCAGTAAGTTCAAAAATCTGCCTATAGGAAGCGCTACCATGGAACTCATGTAATATGTAGCATCGTTTTTAAAGTCGAGATAGTCGTTCAATAAGTCGATACATCGTTCAATTTCAACACACGCAAATTCTGTATCACAATGGTAAAAACAAGTAAACGGTTTCACTCATTCCAAGACATAGGTCTCGAATTAAAACGAGACCAATAAGCGGAGAGAAGCAGCGAGGCGAGTAAAGGAGTGGAAGGCTCCAAAAGAGTGTCGGATAGCTTGGGGTTGTGAGGGGGGGAGGGGAAACCATGCAATGAGAAGGGATCCGGGGGGTGGGGCGAACGGGATGAGGAAAGGGTGGAGCCGGGTAGAAAATCCATTAATGCTCGAACAGTACTCGTTTCTGTTGCACGCCAAATGGCTGGATTTGCGAGCGCGACAAGTCGCACGACGGAAAGGGAATCTGCGGGGAAACAAGTCCATCTGCAAGCATTTTACATCCCTTCCAACCTCCCTCGGCCCTCCATACCCCCGGGGGGCAACAGAGTAAGGCTAGGTAGAGATGAGCAAGACGGGATAACAAGCGAGGAGACGAGGGAGGGAAGCGAATAAGGCAGACGAGATGTTTTGCGGAAGGGAAAAGTTAAGGCCTTCGGTCGGGGTGAGGCTGAGGAATGCCGGCAGTGCTTAATTGAAGGCCACGCATTGCTGTATAAGAGCACACATTACTCTTGCTCGGCCGATCCTTCTTTTGGTTAGGCATCACTCAACTTAAACACAATATTTAAACACGTACTTGCAATTTTCCACGCTTATTAAAAAAGACAATCGTCGAGGGACAAGTAGACGGCAAAAACGGAAAAGGAAGACCTCGAATGAAACATTTGGAAGGGGTAAAGAAGAATGTGAAAGAGAAGATATACGTAAGTGTGAAAAGATTAGCTGATAGGAGAATTTAGTGGTGATTTGCGTAAAAAAAATTTGTGAAAAATCATCAAAAATTGTAATATTGGTATTATCATATTTTGGGCCAATCAGGGCCGTTCCCGGCTTCCGTTGCCGGCAAGGTTTAATGTTCTTAATTTAAGAGTGCTTTTACACGCGCTCACTAGAAGCCTGTCTTTCTAATTCTCCTTCACACTGGAAAGGTTACACTGGTCCCTTTACACTTGTATTGTCAAAATTGTCCCGCGTACGAACTTTGCGTACAATCATCTGGCATCACACCGGCAGCTGGACCATCAACGGGTATATAAGCCGGTCAAATTTGAGAATGGTGGTGGTCAAACCAATCTGAAGATTGTTGACCAGTGATTATGATGATATTAAATTTATTATGATCTAAGGTTCAATTTTATCACATCATACTGAAGATGACATATTAAAATTGAAACCTAGGTCGTAATAAATTGCATAATCGTGGAAAACTGCAAGTTTTTATGTATTTCAAAATGGAAAAATTCCTCTCCACCACGTTTAAATCTGTGGATTTTGTTTATGTTTGTTCTATGCTAAAGCGAAAATGCTTTCAAGGATGTGTTTTATAACCTCTGAAATTTTGGTGATGGAAACTCGAGTTTTAAAGGAGTGATAGGTCACCCAAAAAATCGAAATACGCCCGGTTGCTAGAGACTGAAGCGTCTTCATAGATTGAATTCATCCTTGCTTCTAATTAATATTCCTATAGACGTCATGCATTTCGCTTGGATCTACGCCCACACAGGGAGGAGAAAAATATTTTCAACGCTATCTAGGGAACTGGATGAATTTGGATATCATCGAGCACAACAGCATAAAATATGAATATACAAGAGATTCACTAATTATTGGCAATGCTGATGCTAAACGCAAGTCCTTAATACTAGAAAATCATCCGTAAGGGAAACGTCAATTTCGCTCTTACTTCTAAGCCATTCTTCCATCTTGGTCGAGTCAACTGCCGAGAAGAAATCCCTATCAGAGGCCTTATTTAAAACTTTAACGTCGTAATCAAAGACTCGTCTAGAATGCAACGCATATGTATCATAAACATCCTCTTCACATCCAAAAATAATCGCATAATAAGAAGCTGACCTACGCTGACAATTATTAGAGGCTTAGAAAAACGCAGACAGACTAATCAGCATTCAGTGACTCAAATAAGTGAATAAAATTCTTTCCATTCATCGCCTACTCAAGGTCTTAATGGCAAAACACAACTTAAACCCCAGAGGAATTCAAATTAACGAGATAAATAGCTTCGAGCACGCGCTGAAAAACGTGGTTAATCCCTGTCGCCACAAATATACACACAACTCTCGGTCCAGAATGCGCTGGTACTCAAACACGGGGACGAGGCAAGGCATGTTTCTCGATAATGACCGCAGCACTAATACCGGCCATAGTTCCCGGAATGGGAGAGGAAGGATTCGGTGGGGTTTAACGGCATGACGGGAGAAGGCTCCGAGCACGGATGGGTGGCGCACAGCGGCGGGAAAGAATGGTCGTGTTGAGGAAGGGAGGGAGGGAGGTGGCTGACAAGCGGCAAACGCAAATAGAAAACACATCATTGCCCCGACTCAATCCCCCGATCCCAATCGCGGTGACCCACTCAACCCCTTCTACATCTACATACTAACCCGCAAGCCGCCTAAAAAGGCGTGTGGCAGGGGATGTTAGGACAACAGCCGTTTACACATACGAAGCAAATACTCAAACAAAATTAAGACTGGCATTTATTTGAGTCCTTTATGGTTCGGGGGAAAAACGTATTCCCACATCTATCCGTTAAGAAAAATGTTTCTCTTAATTTATTGCTTCTGCCGGACCTGGAAATATAGTGGGGCTCTAATATGATGTTCTTGCGCTGAAATGACGAGTGTAATTCTTCATAATTTTAGCACTATTTTGGGTAACAATAGTAATTGTTTGAAAGTTTAACAAAGCTTAAAAGATTCATAATGTACATAAAGAACTCATATTTCATGAAATACGATGCATTGTAAGGAATAAAATGATTCTATAAGAGTAGTAATGGCTTCTCGATGTTCTTACGGGAAGAGGATTCGTTCGTGAAAAATATGAAATAATAATCACTTTTATTTCACTGTTCTAAGTTGATAACAAACTACAAAATATCATTTCGTAACCTACCATTCTATTAAAAAAAAAGAACGACGGAAAAGATAAACAGAGGATAGAAGCACGATATTCACTGAAAATAAATTGAAGTGGACAGGGTTGGTACTCCCCTCTCCGACTAACTTCATCCCCAGAGGCCATCATCATCCCCACACATCCCCTCCCGACATGCGAGCGAGCATCGCGGCTCCACCACACTCCACCGCGATCCGCGATTGTGAATTGTGAATGGCGTCCCCAGGAATTCCGGACTAGAATGCGCACCTCCGCTAATTGACGAGACTCGCTAAAACGAGAGTTTGATGAGCGCCGTGACTCTTGGTCATGAGGATTCCGAGAAAACGTTGGGGAAGGAGGAGGGGAGGGGATTGTGGTAGGGGGCGCACGCAAGGGATAGGGATTGGGGGGGGGAGGGGAGCTGCATTCCTGCGTGATGCATTTCGGTGCATGGATTGAAACGGGGAAAGGAGAGAGACGAGATGTTTCCTTGGAGGAGGCGTAAGTATGTGATGAACATGCGTAAAGAAAAAGCGGAGAAGTAAAAGGAGTGGAAGTTGAAGTAGGGAATAAGTACGATGTGCTCCTGTCTACATCTACAAACTACCCCGCAAGCCGCCTAATAAGGCGTATGGCAGGGGGTGTTAGGACACCAGCCGTTTGCAAATAAGAAGCTCAAACAAAATTACGACTAGTATTTATTAAAGTCTTTTGCGGTTCGGGGGTAAACGAATTCCCATATCTATCCGTTCAGAAAAATATTTCTCTTAATTTACCGCTTCTGTCGGACCTCGAAATATAGGGGGGCTCTTAGACGATGTCAAGGGATGAAAAGAGGAATAAGTTTCCGTGAGTTAATGCTTACGGAGGATCGTAGCTCTAAGTATGAGAAATAAATGTGCAAATAACAAATGAAGTTTTAAATAGAACCTTTTTGGTAGATGTTCCTGATAAATTATAATTTTACATTTATGCCTCTACTTACCGTATGCAAAACAAATTCATATTACCAGCAAATATTTTTGTGATTTCCTACTTTTTCATCATCCAATAGAAACGTTGTTTCTTTCCCCCTTCAGCGCTGAAGAGGTCTCTCGCAAGATAGAACAAACGTGGCTCTATTTTAATATCATAGACGCGGGTATAATTTGCACTGGTGCAACGCATCGCTCCAGTTCCACCAGATTTAATTACTTTCGTTTCACTCGTTGAAAACGTAAACCGATATCTCGAAATTTTCCGGGTACATAACATTTTTCATGTACACTCTGTAAATTACTAAACAAAATAGTACAGTAGAAACTTAATTATCCGGATTAAATGAGACCAGACATGATTCAGATGTACACGAAAATCCGGAAGAAATAGAAATATCAACAATAACAATAAATACTGTAATTTTAATGAAAATATTTACCATGATATCGACCATAAGCACAACTCACAACACAGTTAATCATAAACAAACGAGAACTTTACATTTTCATGTCCCACTTTGTCATCAAACAATCACAGCACAATACAAAAACACATATTTGTTTTAGAACACAATTTTCAGGCATTTACTGAAATTGCATATATTAATTTCACTTTAATTGTAAGTATTTCAACTACGACTGATGTTTGATTTTACATTGAAAAGTGTAATCTTACACGATAGGTAACTTTCCTGGAGTATGGGCCCAGATTTTTGATCCGGATAAAGAAGAGATCCGGATAAATTGGAGAGCCAGATAAAACGGAGAGCCGGATAAACGAGGTTCTAATGTAAGCATTGAAAAAAATTAATGCTGCCAAGATGATTCACCATTTTAATTGCCGACCATTTATCTATTAAACAAGAATAATCACCAAACATGGTCGCACAATGGTGAATAAATTCTTATCAATTGTCAATCTGAATACCTCATTCTATTGGCACAAGTGCTGAATTCATAATACTGTCTTTCCCATTACGATTAAATGGAGCAGGTAAGTGTTTCACGCACACTTGAAGATCTTTTGCTGTTTATCGCCAATACAAGTATGTTAATCGAAGCCCGGCGAGCTATACCACATTCGAGACTTCGAAAAAACGCCTCTTCTAAATATATTCCACTTTAAAAACACATCCATTACGGCGGTATTTATCTTCAAAGCTGACAATTAAGTAACAATTTTTTCTAACTAATTCTCTCCGAGTGAGTGGGTTCATCAATGCGCCTCTGAACGCAAGGAGTCTAAAAAAAAACACTCCACAAGGCCGAGGAGCTGGTATGCACGTATACAGTATACTGTGCACATGCAGCACACCAACTCGGATGCTTTTACCCGCTTTCTTTGATTTACATATCTGCTGAAGCGGCAAAAACGTTTTCATTCAAACGCAACCTCGTACGATCGAGAAGACATTTATCGCACGATAAAGAATCTCCCGAGCGATAACGACTGGAATAAATATTGACGCATAAATGGAGTTTTCCTTTCCGTCCCCTACCCCATAATGTAGAAATCACTGATACTTTTGCATCCCCGTGACTAACTCTTAAATGGGATTTGATTGAGACGGCCATAAAATCTACGGCGTGTCGATGAGGAAATGGAATTCTTACCTTCATGAGCGTCCTATCCACTTGGTGACTTGGAAAATGTGCGGTTAAGCAGCATTAAAACTCAATAACGAATAAGTGTGTCCCATTGCGAAAGAGAAAATATCTCGATGATAATTGCATCCATTTCCATTAGATTCTAGAAAGGAATGGAGAATTCTGCTACATTGCAAGGGTTACACATGTCAGCATCGAATACAATATGTCACTTTTTGAAGGATAAGCCGCATATTTTATCGTGAGATTAAATTTTTTCCCATTCGTGGCACATACATTGGTAAAAACAGATATGGGTGTCTTCTTACTATAATGGGGATTTATACCAATCACATACGATGTAAATTTCTCGCGTTAATATTTTCTACAAGAACTTCAAATTTTACCATGAAAGTCAACCATATTAATTTCGACAAGGCTAACTAGGAGTATCGACCATTCGTCAAAAAGAGAATCACTGTATACAATAAACAAAAACTGTGAATATTTTTGTATTTTGTCCATAACTTCTATAAGCACTGCAGAGCATTTGAAACAATGCGATCGAGAATCTCAAAATATTTGGAGATTGCCTAAGAAGCATACGAATCTTAAGCGAAGTTCGAAAAGAGAACATTGAAAAAAACAATAAAATATTCCATAGAACCTTTTCGTATATTTTCCTAATAAATTGCAGTTTTCCGATTGTCTCCGTTCACAGTGTACAAAAAATGTTTATATTACCTGATATTGTTTTCGTGGCTACCTACTTCTTTATCTTTTAATGAATTCCAACGTTTCTTTCCCCGCCTGCCCTGGAGAGGTCTCTCGCAAGAAAGATTAAACGCCGGCTCTATTTTAACGTAATGGACGCGGAAAACCCATAAAAATTAGCAAGTCTTAGCTGGAACGCGAAATTTTTAACAGTTCAACATTGTCTCGTTGATATCCTACCAGGATAACCCTGTACTGTGCGTCGCATACTACGGTCGCAACAGTGGTCGGCGCTAAGTAAGTGAAGCCCGATCCACTCAAGTCTTTTCCTGAGCGCAAATCCTCCGCTGGCGACTGACTGACCTCTAAAAAACCCTAATGGAGGAGAGTGAACGAGCACCAGACGCCTTTGGGAGATGAGACGCTGCAAGCGGTCGCCGCCGCCACAGCTGTCAGATCGGGCAGCTCCTCCGTGCCACCGTATCCCTGCAAAGTTCAGCAAAGAGCACTTTTCCTCTCTCCCATTCCTCTCCTCCATTTCCACCTCTTCCTCCCAACCCTGCCTCGCTTCAATATGCACACGCGAATCTCGTTCCCGGCAAAACGCTTGCCTCTCTTCACCACCGAGGAGAGGCATTTCCACACATACCGTATCATCCTTAATTCAAACTGCTGCGACTGGACCGACCGTATGGACTGACCACTGCCCCAACGGCCGAGAGATCCGCATGAAATCGCTGTACCTAGAGGCGGCAATATAGCCATAACATTCATTTTACGAGGGCGGGGAAAAGGGAAGGAGATAAATATTATGAAAGTCAAGCATTATCTTTCAAAGGAACACTTCATGGAGAAATTCACGCCATATTGTCGAAACATGTATTCAACATTACAAAAATATTTAAAATTTATTTTTGCATGATAATTAATTTTGTCGCACGCAATATTTTCTCAAATATGTATTACATCTTGGAAATATTTTATAAAAATTACCACATGCTAATTAATTTTGTGTTTTGTTAGTCGCACACAATATTTTTAGGGAAGCTGAACGATTTTAGGGACATGGGGTAATTAAGCCTCTTCAGCACCCTCGCTGGCAACGTGCGGGGAGCTCAGTGGTTGCTGATCGAAGGATCTCGGGTTCAAATCCCAGGTGAAGCCTTCAGACGCGCCCTAACATAACCCTCGAAGTGCAAGGTGGCTCAGGGAAAGGAATTGAAACCCCCGAACCCCTCGAAATATGTGTGATACATGCCGGTGGTGAGGGGTAACCTCAGCCCTAACCTATCCACACCGATCTTCGGGTTGAATCACTTGAGACGTAGCGGCAACTTGTCTGCCTAGGCGGACATTGAGTGGACTTCGCGCCTGCTAATTATAAAGCTACAGTCTTAGGATCCTGGAAGAGTACTTACAGTCCCCACTCATATCAAGAGCGATTATTTGGGGATTAGGTTGTTGTGGTTGCTAGAGTGGTGGCTTCCCACCCCGGGGGCTCTGGTTCAATCCCGGCGGTGGCAAGAATTTTCAGCGGCCCTACGATCACTACTTGAATTTTGTGTGGAGGACATTTCAAGCGCAACACTCCGTCCGTCGGATGGAACGTTAAGCCGTGGTCCCCTTGGCTCCTTTCGTTAAGAGCAGGCTAATGCCGACGCCGAGTTTCTCTCCACCCTTCCTTCATGGCGCAAATAACCTCAGCTGTCGGTCGCCTCCTCTAAATAGCATATTGTATTCTACAATATGCCATTATTCTATGTACTTGCTTCGCAAATCGGATTTTTAAGACTTGTACTACTTATATATTTAATCCCAATGTATGAATGTTACGAAAGTGAGGTATTCGAGTGGATTGGGTCAATCAAAGTGCAAATGGTTTCATTGAATTCCATCATGCTCCCAAATTTTAGCAAGTAGTCCTTTTTTGCCCGAGTAATGGATCTCTGAGGGCGTTTCTAAGCTGGAAGAATATCAAATAATAGAGTAGAGGCCTTCGAAATGTGGTATTAGAGATAGTAGCAAAAATATTTCGTTTCGGCTCGGTTAGTGTGCATTTATACAATTAAAAACGTTCACAAAAAGTTTGAAAGTTAACAAAATAAATTATCTCAATTCCAATTTTTTCTCGTAGATGAGAAATCAAAACTAACTGATACCTCACTTTCGTGACTTAAGTGTTATTGGCAT
This sequence comes from Ischnura elegans, assembly GCF_921293095.1. Taxonomy (NCBI): domain Eukaryota; kingdom Metazoa; phylum Arthropoda; class Insecta; order Odonata; family Coenagrionidae; genus Ischnura; species Ischnura elegans. The sequence goes on from NC_060248.1 coordinate 56,602,578, forward strand.
TCATAATTTAGGAACCAGTTTTAACTTTTTCTGGCTTGGATTGACAATCATGCCGCTTTTTCACCTTCTACAAGATATCATTTAATTACCGAGTGATACAAACTTCTAGTGAATCCCAAGAATACTATCATGCCCTTAGAATACTTTGATCTTCCTTGTTTCTTTCATCAATAAATTATGAACGCACACTCATCTTGGTCATAAAGAGGAAAATTGATCCCTGCACCTTGACTCATTAAGAGGGTTCATATGGCCGTCCGAGGAAAATAATCCCAAGTGTAGTCGGTCTATAAGCAAACAATAGAAATCCTGAATTTTAATTGTTCCGAAAAGGTAAGCTGGAAAGAGAGAACACGATACGGATTTGAACAAAACAAAGAGGCATTAATCTCTTTCCTCCGGAACGCATATGCATAAAGGTGGCGTCATGATTCCTTGATTTTTTCCTCAACCCTCATTAGAGAGGACACGAGGACAGTGACGGCGAGGGAGGGAGGGATGGAGGACTGGAGGAGGGGCTATCCATGGAGCGAGTCAGTCAACGAGGCATGGAGAATTAGAAAACAGTGGGTGCGAAGGAAAAGGCGGCAGGGGAAGGCTGCGATGGGCGTCGCCAGAGTAGGATAGAAAGATATCTCACCGATATGCAACGGCATTATAAAGATTTGCCCAAATTTAGAATAAACACGCAATTATTCTCCTAATCGAAACTCTTAAGGTCAATAAGATTACATTCAATGCATTGTTATTTTTTTAATTTTTTATTTAATTGCGTTAGTACTTCTTATGTTCACTATATTGTGCCACTGTAAACTGGTAAATATGCTGCATGTGGACAACTTGATAAATAAGCAAATAAAATAATATTGAAATACATACTTGCAACTTCCCACGAGTCTAACATTTACTACGACTTAGGTTTCAATGCTACTAGATGTTACATCGTCTTCATGGTGATGAGACTTACTACACCGTGATGGTGACAACATCATTTTCAACCTTGAAGTAGGTGTAATAACATTGAAGCCTAGGTCGTAATAAATTTTACGATCGTGGATAATTGCAAGTATTTATTTCAAGATGGAGAATAATTGCGTGAGTATTCTTGATTTGAGGAAATATTTATAATGTCGTTACATTTCGGCGAGATATCTCAATATGAAAAAAATTTCACTTCATCACGCTAGAATCTTTGGGTTTTATTCTCCATTTTTTTAGTACTCTAAGCGAACAGATATCAGTAAATATCGGTCTTTCCAAAGATCTTAGCAGCGTCTTCAGGTCCAAGGACTTCACCTTACGCTTATCCTAGACCTGAACACGTCATGTCAGTAAGATCACTGGGAGAACCTAAATTATAACTATAAACCCGTTGTTTCTCCGAAAAGATGGAGGATCATTAATTACTCCTGAAACCTTACGAGAATCATCAGACTCATTTTGTTTCATAATTATAATAAAACCACTATAAGAAAATATTCAAGTCCCCTTCCCGTAAAGTACTGAACGATAATCAAACTTAGTCGTTAATCTACTTCATTTGGTTGCTAAAAGAGTTGATAGAATATCTTTCACATCTGAGATCACATACAAAGGACCACAACTTCTCAAAAACAAACGGGTATTTTCTCAACTCGAAGCGCTTTCTCATGATATAGGACAGATTTACCTGCACCGCCTTTAAAGGATATTCAGTTGTAACTTCATGTGTGACCGTGCCCTCCCTTCAGTTATATCAGAATACAGTGTGGTCCTTATTCGCACCAACTAGCGTATTTCTATGGATTCAATGGCCACAATCGAACAATGCATCCCTTGCACGCCTATCTCAAAAATATTAATTTTGCGCAACCTTTCCATCAGTTTATCTCCAGTAGCCGTTGCTCATCAAGACCGAGCTAGATTATACCTCAAGGAATTCCTACACTATTTCATGATATCATGAATTTCATTTATATTAGATCATAAGTTGCCCTACGCCATAGTTTTCATGCAGTTCACTTCCTTCGTGATTCGAAGATAGCAATTCTTTCTCATTCAGACGAATCGATGGAGAAAAGAGATATCTGTATTCGTAGGTGGACTTAGGTTGGGGATCACACACTTTTATCTCATGACGAGAAAATGGAAAATCACGATGAGAGTAGGTTTTTGACGGGCTTACTCATATCAATGCCCTCCTTTTTGTCCGCATTTATATACGATAGCTTGAACGGCGGCATTAGCACAAAAAGCGCAGACAAAGGAAGAGGATATTGAGGTAATAAGTAGTGAAGAGGAGGAGGCGACAACCACCGTCTCCATCTCTTCCCATTCGCCAAACGGAAAAGGCAATTCATTTTAAAGCCCACCATTCACGGTCTCACACACACATAACAACTCCTACCCTATTCCGTCTTCGCCCCATCACGCGCATATAAGCGAGCAACCGAGGAAGAAAGGGAGCGAATGAGAACGAGATGGGTGGAACGAATAAGGGGAGAGAGAAGCAAAGAGAGAGAAAGAGCATTCGTCTTGTTTTCGCAGCCTGGAGCACACCGCGGCCAACGACGACTCCGCCGCCGCCGCCACTACTGCCTTCTCTCTCTCTTGCGGCGATGGTCGGTGACTCCTTTTTTTTCGTCATCTCCCCAGACCTCCTCCTTCCCACCCTCCACTCCCCATTTCAAATCCCCTTCCTCAAAGAGAAGACGACTCGACTTGCGTTGGCCGCGGCATATGAATGGCAGGAAGCGAGTAGGCGTCTGGGTGAGGTCGGAGCGGGAAAAATAAGGGTGGTAATGACGGGAGTTGGAGGAGAGGAGAGGGAAGGAAGGATGGGAGAGCGGTGAATGGGATCGGAGAGCAGGGACTCTTGCGGGTTTATGCTCAGGGAGGGCATTAGGCGGTTCCGAGACTGACTTACAGGGAAGGATAAGGACGTATATTAGGGATAAAAAATCAGGTTGAGCACTTGTAAGGATAAGAGAATCCATTCCTATTGAAACCATGCTTGATAAATTTTTGACAATGATTATTATCTACAACTTTTAATCTTCTACTAAAACCTGTAATCGCCGACTAGTTTCAATACACAGTATCATTTTCAAGACTAGTCAGATAGGGTACTGAAACTAGTCGCTGACTCGTCAGCTAGAGTATCGAAACTACACTAGCAGACTAGTCTTGAAAATGATAGTGTTGAAACTAGTCGACGATTAAAGGCAAAGTTGTGGAAAGCAAAGTTGTTATTTTTCCTAATTTAAAATGGAATTCTACAGGGTTAATGCATCAAAAATTTAGTGCATGATTATTTTCATTAAAGTATTCGACCGATTAAGAAAGGTTTGCATGGAGTATTTTAGAAGTATTCTGGCAGCCTTCCACACACTCATGGTCCTCCCTCTCCGATTCACAACAAGGCCTACTCCCTTCCATTCTACATAAAAATCCTACACTCTTCCTTCCTCTCCCTCGTTTTCCTTCAATCACCTTTTACAACATCCCTACGCGCTAAGTACTCGCTCCATCCATAGGTACCTTCTGTCTCCTTCGTATTTCATCTATAAGATGACTCTCTTCGCCCTTCGTCGGTTCCTCTTCCTCTCCGTCCACTTAACCTTCTCCATTCTTCTCCACACTGACATCTCAAACGCCTTCAGTCTTCTCTCGTCCTCCGCCCTAAGTGTCCATGTTCCCGCACAGTAAAGCGCAGAGTAAAAAAATATGTTTAACCTCACTTAAGTCGAGCATAAAAATAGGAAAAAGCGTAAAAAAAATATTCAAAAACGTGAAATTATAGTATAGACTTTTAAGTGAGTTGACTAATAAACAATTGAGTGCACTCCTCTGAATTTTACACGTAACCAAAATCACAACTGTCGTTAGACAGTTTCATCTTTTATGCTACTGAATACTTTTAGATGGATTATGTCTCAACAACAACTCAAAATTTACGTCTCAACAATGATTTTTTTCAATTTGAGTATAGCCACCTAATTCAAGTACTAACGAGTAGACTCTCTTCTCAAATTCTCAACTCTTTAGTTAAGTCAAAAGTTCTATTACACGAATTGGGTAGGTAACGGAGGAATGAGGAGGGTGGATGGGGAGAACGAGGTGAATGGGATAAAAGAGCAGAGCATACAAATCTTGCGGGCATATGCCTGGCCAGGGGGGGAGGGCATGGGGCGGTTTCAAAGCAAAGGAGGCGGGAGCGTCTGCCTTCAAACGCTCGGCAGCCGGCGGACGAGGCGACGAGAGTTTCCAGTGGCCCCGAGTGTCTGTCGCGTCGAGACAGGGAGCTCTTGACGCGGGGAGATGCGAGAGAAGGCTATCCTGAGCATGAACGAAGACTTATCGCTGTTAATGTGCATCATCACTACGGGGAAGGCTATTGATGCGGCACGGGTGAAAACGCCGTGGGTAGGTTTTATGATCTCTAAGTTGTAGGTAACACTATTTCTTACATTAGGGGATACCATGACAATGATTATACGTAACTATACAATTGGATGTCTATTACAGTATAATTTTCAACTTATCAAATTTAAAATTGCCATTCATTAATGACACCTGTCCTTCTGAAAAACCCAGCTTGCAGTATTTCTCGTCGCTAATCTCAAGTGTTTCGTTTATCAATTTAAGTATTAGCCTCTAATCAATTAATTCCCTGTTTTCTTTGTCGATGGAGTAATTAAATAGGTATATATGCTGAGTGCTTACCCTGAATTACACGTATCACCAAGGGAAATTATCGGGTTGGAGTTCTTAGTGTACACCAACCTAAGCGAGAGATAAACACCGTTTAAATTGTTTTAAAAAATCGTGTCTAGTATTTTTCGGAAGGAAATTTATATCGACATGTTTTTATACGGTGAACACGTTTCAATTAGCTCAAAAAGGTAATAGCAATGTATAACTTTAGCTCAACTGTTTTACTTTTACTCACAAACAGCTTTTGAGTCTTAATGTCTCTATATATTTTCAGAATGATCAGCATTAGTTACATCTTCAGTTTATTTCATCGGCATAATGAGATAAACCAGAAACACAGCACATGCCTCTTGCGCCAAGTATTTCCTCATAGAAACGTACAAAATATTAAAATCGTTTATCTGTCTTAGCTATGGGTATAATGCACATAAAGTAAAAACAGCACTGAGCGTATCTCATCCACCAAGCGGCCACAATTCAAATTCGCTTAATTAAAAGAGGCCAGCGCCAACGCGAATGTAACAGATACGTATAAGTAATAGATAGGCAGCAGCATATGACGCGTAATTGCTCTCAGCTTTCCCCGAGAGTGTCGAGGGATGCAACTCCACTTCTCTCCACCTTTCATTCGCACCGTGAAGGGGAAAAATGAGCAGCGGGAGAATTATGCGCGCGTGTGCGAGACAGAATAAGGCAGGGCATGTCCGAGCATGAGTGTGCTATCTATCGACTGAGAGCTACGATGATATTATTGGAGAAAGAGAGTGAGGAAGGCTATGGGACAGAGTAACACCCAAACATAGAGGACGCCCCAGTCCGTGACGTTAAATCATCATTTTTTTATGTTGCCAATGCGCTTGCTTTTTAATCGGATAACGTGATTGCCCGCGGCGTGGCTGTGGGCGCAGGGCGATCCATTTATTTCCTGCGCTTGAAATATAGTAACTGTACACGCGAGGAATAGCATTGAAAAGTTAAGATTTAGATAGATTATATCGTCACGAATATAAACCTTGGTTAGCATCTATAATTACAGCTTTTTTCCTCTGAAATAAGGATCCCTCTACGTGAGAAGTGGCGAATTTGCAAACTCATTTCACATCTACATCTGCATATTACCCCGTAAGCCGCCACAAAAGGCGTGTGGCTGGGGTGTAAGGGCACCAGCCGTTTACATATAAAAAGGAAATGCTCTAACGTAAATACGCCTAGCATTTATTTAAGACCTTTACCGTGGGAAGAGAGAACGAATTCCTATGCCAATATAAAATATCTTTTTGTTCGGCAAAATTTCTCTCTTGATTTATCGTTTCTACGGACCTAGAAGTGTAAAGAGGTTCTAATACGATGTTCTCAGTGCCGCTCTTAAAAGATTTCCATTTTCAATTGCTCGAGCAATCTTAGCCTAGCACGCAACCTAGGTGACAGTACATCTAGAGACCGACTAGATAATCTTCTAGTTAACTTATTATAGGTATCCTTAAAAAAATCAAAAGCGTAAGAGTCGCAGTGTAATGGATAGGGAGAGACGGAGTAAGGCTATGGGACTTCGTGAATGGCAGCATTAGATAGAAGGCATGCATGGAGCGACGAGGGAGGCTGTGAGCAGTGAGAGATATCCCGTCTCCCCATTCTCGCCGACCTTGAGGTACTACATGCATCCGCGCGAACCGGCCCAGAAACTGCAGCGAACAGCGTAATTAAATGAATGGCGTGTGAGTACACACTCATGCACACCGCGGAGTAGGAAGCCGCGGAGAAGAAAATGCGAGCGAGAGAACTCGACGTTAAACGCGGAAGCGGGAATAAGAGCAAATGCACACGGTCACCGGAGAAAATAAGGCCCCGCACCAAATGTAAAATAAAGGCAAGGTTTCAAAGTAATGTATGAATGCATCAAATGATTCTTTATAATTCCAAGCATCACTCATTATTTCATCGAGCACCATTCATTATCGTGGTAGGTTTCTCGGTATTCCACCGAGTAAGGTTCTCTATCACGGTCCAAGGGCGTACCCAGGATCAAAACTAGAGTGGGGGGGGGGGGCAAGTAATGGTTGATCAAGTTATAGGTAAGATTTAAGCATGGGAAAGGTGAATGAAACCAAAATTTTAAGGAAACTGTGACAGCTCTTTATTAGTTTTTAAAATGATTTGCTTGAAAAATATTATTTTCCCTAAAGACATTGGCGATTTTTGCTTCCTGGGGGGGGGCTACCCCCTCCTGCCCCTCGCTGGGTACACCCATGTGACACGGCCGACGTTCCGATGGACGAGTTGTCCATCGTCATCAGGGCATCATGAAACGTCGGCCGAGATGGAGAAGCTGACCCGGTGGAAATCCCGAGAAACCTTCCGTGACACAAGACGCCGGAAAATTCTGCGTTCTTTCTTCACCATTCATTATCTCTGATTGACTACCTGAAATATTGGGATCCGCACATCTAATGCCACTCCCTTGTGATACTAGACGAAAATCGTCTCATTCCTGATCAGGGCAGGGGACTAATTCCACCGATTTGTTGCAGTATATCCGTTAAGGTATAAATGAAATTGACAATGATAAACTGGAATACGACCCATTTATACTAATGAACCCAACGAACATGACTTCCTTCTGAATTAATTAGAAAATTGAGTCGTACATTACGACTTCATGGCGAAACAACGTATTTCAATCGAAGGATTTCGTGCCAATCTCAACGGGTATGACGCAAATCGCGCATAGCATAGTTTAGTGCTAGCGAGTGAAATATTATCTAGTGGCATCAAAAGTGGCGTAGCCGATGGAGTTTTTGTACTAAACTTCTCCTGGAAAAAATGGATTTTCTATCTAGGTATTCGCAAATTGAAGTTCGATCAAGTATTGATTTTCTCAAAAAATCACTACCAACCAACAACTTTATAAATACTTAATGAATATTGTATAATTTTTTGTTTTTTTTTTAATAATACTTTTGAATGCTATGATCGTAACAGAATAACTATTTTCAAACGTCCCCAAATAGCGTCGGAGTCGTTTACTGAATACACCAATAACGTAATGCTAGGATGACAAGTGGACATGACTATTCCAGGAAAAATAAATGTTCCCTTTCGAAATGGCCAAATGTATATTGTGCAGTTTTTTCGCTGCTTGGTTCCTTAAGGATTTCAACTGCTCAGAAAATGATAGGGTGGTTAAAATCTTCCCAGTGAGAGGAACCGTCCTCTCTCCATTATGGCCCTATCTTGGCCATTCTGCCCGATTACACTTAACGACCAAGATATAAATCAGTCCGGGTTCCCAGCTTATGCCGGCGAGCATATAATGCTTCCGCCTTGACATGGAACAACTGCTCCGTCGCGAGCTCATGAAGTGGAACTATTCCCTGATCGCAGTTTTTATGACTCCATATCAAAACAGGTGACAGCAGGAAAAAGGTCCAATTTTTTATGACAATGCTTTTTAACGGCTATGTCAGAATTAAGGATTAATATTTCCAAAAACAATTGACCAAAACTGGATGATTCCCAGTATTTTTAAACACATTAATCCACTTAATATAATTGTTTTTTCTTGGCTTCAGGCTTTCAGCTCTTCAGGTTACCTCAGGAACTGAATTTTCTTACCTGAAACAGAATACGTTGAAACTGCTATAAGAAAGCGGATTATATAGCGGATATATATTATAACGCGGATTGATATAATTGCTCTATATTTCAGCCTCGGAGAATAAGGAATGAAATTATAACATGCATTGCAGAGGAAATTTTGAAATAGCTGTCAAGAGATAAGATAAATCTATCCCATGAAACTAAAATTTTACGTATTAATTACCATATTAGTCAATTCATGGATGGTAGGAATCGTTAATGATATAAAGAGTAGGAAAAAATAACCGCTCCCAAAGCAATTTGACAACGAAAACATAAACTAAATCAATAAGAGGGCTATTATTTCAAAAATAAAATTATGATCAGCTGCTTTAAGCCACTATTGCAAAAACTACCAAATACCGCGATGAAAATGGCTATTTACGGAGGAAGGCTCCATTAGTTCAAAATACAATGTATTGTTTGAGGATTCGGTTATGTGGCATCCCCAAAACTCTATTTTCTATAACAAATCCTTATAAATCTTTCTGTAAAGTATTAACGGTAATTCATCATTTCGATGGGTAGTAAGATGATTATTAGATCCGAGACAGTAGAGAGAGCATGTTTTTTTTATGGGAAAAGAGGAAAGACAAAGAAAAAAGCACACTCAAAAAAATAGATCTCCACGTATCACTGGCATCACAGGGGTCTTTTTGCCAAGGGATAATTCCGTACATAAGTTCGCTCTAAGGAGTTTATCAAATTTTAAAAGAAAGCACCAATTTAACAGTAGCATAATTGAGAAATTTTTGACTAAGACCTTTGTGTGGAGAGTTATTCGCTACGGCAGAAAGGCATAGGCTGATGGGTAAGAGGAGAAAAAAATACGTGGAGCTATCAAGATGCTGTGCCATATGTGGCGGTGCAAAGATAGCTGTCAAGAGTGAATGTCAATTATAGAGGTATTAAAAGCGTAAGGAAAGGACACAAAAAGCATAGCCTATTGAAAGCAAAAAAAATGAAGGTAGAACAAAATTATTGGCCATTTACTGAGCCAAAAATGGTTGGAAGGGACAATTCTAGGATGGCAAAGAATACCGAGGAAGACCGATGTAGGAGTATTCGACATAGGTAATCAAAGATATGCGATGAGAAGTATTTTCAGAGATAGTCTGGCCTTACTCTTACTTTACTCTTATATATTTATTTCTTTTTTTTATTCCCATGAAAACGAATACAGCGCATTGGCCATTTTACATCGGGGTGTTCAACTAATTAATCAATTACACATATACGAACTACCATGCCCTGGATAAAGGCACCTAACCAGGTAGGACTCGAACTCACGACCTCTTGTTTGGCACTTTACCTCGCTACCACCGATCCCGACGAGAAAAAATTACATTGAAACTACACGTTTGCCATTCGACTCAATGAAAAGTTCACGTATTTTGAGGGAAATTTTACAAAAAGTCTCTCCACTGGCAGTAGAATTTCAATTAGACCTCTTATTTATGCCTCATAATCTCCATGTTCCAACCTCCGTTTCCCTACGACAACCCTTACATTTCTCGATGAGAGAGCGGAGCCGTGGAGTCCAAAGATCGGGAGACGGTAAACACACACACACGCTCTGTAGATCCGCGGTGGGGTCGCTCTCTCCTTACATATCCGGTAGAGGGAAGCTCGGCAGAAGCAGAAAATGAGTTGAGAGAGACTAAGTAATACCGTGGACTCAACGGGCGGAGGCAATGTTCCGCAGACCCCGGAAGGCCACTTGGCCACTCCAAGCGAGCCGCATTATGGAGCACAATTTATGATTTACTTAAAAGCTCCGGAGCCGTACACTGGATGAAGTTAGACAGCGGGGAGGTAAAATCATGGAGTTGCAAATAAAGACACCACGGTTTTATTCAACCATGTCGTTTTGAAACGGGGGTGGTATATAGGCTCTGGCCCCCAAAATGTGAGGTAAAATTAAGCAAAAAAGCACATTAGGGTTTTTCACACATTTATAATCAACCAATGTAAATTGAGGATGTGAGACGCCAATGGGTGCAAGTGATTTTTTTCTCAACAGAGTTAGGTAAATTTAATTGTTAGAAGAAAGACACAAAAACATGGTTGCCAAGGGATACGAGTAAGTCTCTACTATGTGCTGACATTGAGAGAAAAATCAAATGAACTACCAAATATCTAGCTGATCTCGTTAGTTTTCTTTACCTAATTTCTGTATCAAACTCTTTATAGGAAAAAAGAAATCACTTGTACCCCTTGGCTTCTCACCCATTTAATTGACTGAGAATTAATATTTTATTCGCGCATAACTAAAGGAGAACATAACCATTTCAATTTTTCTTCTGGTTTCAGGCGAGTTCCAAGCGGTAAAAATGCTAAAAAAAGTAAAGTAAAAACAGCAAATTGAACCATCTCTAAAATAGGAATATTTAACAAGATATTTTTTCCATAAATTGCGGCAATCGCTCCGATTAATTTTTGTTATAAACTTCACAACAGAGATAGTAAATCATTGACCAAATAGAGCGTAGTTTAGAGGCCTCATCAAGTCAGTTAATGCTAACTTTTTCTAACTGTAACGATAACAGAAAATATGAGGTGAGATTTGCTCACCGGTATAGTTCATACATTCGGCGCTGCCAGTGAGTGAGAGAAAATAGGCCCATCATTCGCCCTGATGACGATGGCAGAGAAGGCCATCGAAACGTTGGCAGCAATTTTTATCCTGACCCGGCTGATTTCTCGAGAAGACTTCACCAGCAAATTTGTTTACATCAAATTTGATTCAAAAATTTAATTTAAGAAAAATTTACTAGTATTCTTATTAGTTCACGGGAAAAAAACGCTGTTTTTATTAATATAAATTTTTATTTTGAACTATTTCTAATTTACTTTTTTGGATCTCGAGAGTGGCATTGTTAAAATCCGAGAAGCTATGCCACAGACTCGAAGCATTAGTTCCAGGAAAAGGTGTAGCGTAAACGCGCCGAGATATCCGAGATTGTGAGCGGTTGACGCGAAAGCGGAGAAGCAGGAGGCAAGAAAAGCCATTCGCGCGTATGTGTACCAACACATGTAGCACAAGTAAGTATATGTGCATGTGAGGAAACGAACGGGGCGTGAAGTGAAGGGAGCGAAGTACGATGTGGATGAAACCGCGCCGTAACTTGTGCGGCTGGCACTGACGCGGGAGTCAACGATGCACGGAGAAGCAATGATCATCCCGCAGGCGGCATCCGAACCACAGAAATGAGCATCCGAGGGACCAAATCCATTTCCGAAAGTTAAGTCATCACTCCCGCTGAAAAAAAGCGTTTTTTTGCGGCCTATAACTTGTTTAAATTTTTAACGCAATCACTTAGAAATATTCATGGTATATACAGAACACTAGTTTCAATATTTTCCTTTACCTCGAATTTGAAAATTTTACCTCGATATTTTATTAAATTTGATCATTTAAAATTTAGCTATCCACGGGTATTTTTTGAAAAGGGGATTTATATACCATGAACCTTTCAAGGCGCCTGCATCTCAAATTTGAAAATTTTACCTCTTCATTGTCTCATATGAAAACTTATTATACTTGAGATATGATACATTCCATGGCAATAAATTTCTACTCCATATACTGAAGTAAATAAAACTTTCATACTTCTTAATTACGAGAAGTGTTATTTACACTGCATTTCACCGCATAGTGACATCATCATGTATAATATTCAATTGAATGAAATAATGAATTGAATAATCAATGAATGTTCAATTCATTTTTTTCATTTAAATATATTTAATTCATTCATCACGTTGTTCTACCACATCTCAATGAATGTTCAATTCATTTTTTTCATTTAAATATATTTAATTCATTCATCACGTTGTTCTACCACATCTCACCTGGTTCAGTTGAATTTAAACGATTAATTCGTCACGAAAAGAAGACGGAATACGATTGGCGAACGTAGAGTAATGCGACCTCGTTAACGACCACGCTGAATGGCCGTACCGTAAGTAGCGCCACGTTGACGGGCGCTAAACGAATAACACATACGCTCCGTGCACATCGATCCTTTTAACTCGTTCCCTTTCTCTCTCTCCCTGTCTCCCATGCCCTCCAAAGACCCCCTTTTATGTACCACATTTAGCGCGCGAGAGGAGCACATAAATGTCTCCCCCCTCACTCCCCTCCTCCCTCGAGTGACTACTGTATCCAGTAATTTCTCCGCACGTTCCCGACCCTTGTATTATGTGCTTCGCCCCCCATCCCTACGGCGTCCGCGCGGGCCGAGACCTCTTCTGCCCCCTGGCGGGCGCCGCCGCACCGCTCTCATCCTCCTTCGCTATGCAAACAATCGCACGGACCGCTGGCCTCGCCCGCTGCCGCGCAAGAAAGGCGGCGGTGTCTCCGCAAAGGGAGGGATGCATGATGGCGGGAAGAGGCAAGAGGATACGGAAAGTGGGAATGGCAATCTACGAGTAAGTATATTACAAGGTCGATTTTTGGTAACTACACACGGAATTACGATTACAATGGCTTAAGCAGAGATCACGTGATAGGTAAGGTGGGTCTGATTGGCTGACTGGGACGATAGTCAGTCACATCTACATACTACTACTAACCCGCAAACCCGCCTAAAAGGCGATTGGCAGGGGGTGTTAGGACACCAGTCTTTTACACATAAAAGGAAATGCGAAATTACTATTAGAACTCGCGAGTCCTTAAAGTCAAATTAAAGTCCTTTTTATTTACATTTATTAAAATAATTCATTTAAGTCCTTTATGGCTCGGGGGAAAAAATCTGTGCTATGGGATTTCTTGGTACTAAAAGATTGGTAGCAGAATTAAGAGAGGTGAAGCAGGATTGAAAGATCGTAGAATCCCAGCTGTCGTTGTTGTGGATGTTAAAGACCTAAGTCTTCCGTCATGGAAGCTAGAGATGAATGCAGTGAGCAGGAAGTACGGATTGAAGGAGGAGAGTTGTAAGAAGGGCCGCCGAGCGATAGTAAGCATAGCGGATGATGACTGACGCGGTGAGCAAGAGATTTAAAGACGCGGAAGAGTTCAGGAAGTGAAACCATGAACACTTTATGTTCGTTAGTTTATCATACCTCAGGAAGTGACTGGGTATGCCAAAATCAAATTACGAAAGCAAACAAGTTTTTTCGTGAAAATGAAGAAACTTAGTCTAAAAAGTGATGAAAACATTTTGATGGAATCTCAGCAGTTTTATGCCCCGAGAAAGTTCTGCTATCACGATTTAAGTTTCACCAATGGCAATGAGAGATAAATGGGTAATATTTACATAAAACCTTTGGGGAATCAGGGAGCGAGAATTAACAAGCGACATGGTAGATCAAAGCTGCCGCGAACGAATTTCTTTAGTTAGATTCTTACTTTTCTCAAAATCAAATCAATTGCAATTTACAACATGCGGCAAGTCTCCGTTCGCGAGTTCGGCATGCTTTTTTGGATGCGACATGAAAGGAACCATCCCAGCCCAATCCTCTTGGCATAAAATGTCATAAAGGAACTAAGCAAAAAATATTTCATGCGACAAAATGATAATAATGAATGAGAACAACACACAAAGGATCACACTGCACAAGAGCTTTGTGTGACAGACCATTCCCAAAATCTCTCTCAAGCCTAACTATTCACTTTGGAGAAATCCAAAGACAAACATGGACTACACCTATGAAAAGACATAAAAATAAGATAGATTACAACGCTGAGCTTAAAAATTGGAGCCCTCTGAAGGACCTCAATATTTACCTATTTTTAAACTATTTAACACGAATTTACCGATATATTCCTTCAGCTCTGATCGGAGGAGGTAACCAAGAAATGCGATTAAAATAAACGGATTCTTGAAAAGATCAAACAATGATTCTCATCCTTGCTCCATTCTCGTGAGAGAAATACGCCCATGAAAAGTTCATCCCTGCGTGTGATTCGAAATTCCAAAATACAGACGCCAGTTGCTTGCTTGCGGCTATCGTAACAGCGCCATCTCCAGAAAGCGACTGAAACGACGCTATCCCGTCGATTTCCGATTCTGAGATAAAAATAAAATATAAAAGCCCGATGGAGAGAGCTGCTCCTTCAGCAATGAAATTCACCTCACACGAGGGGAGAGGGGGGGAGGAAGTGCTGAGAGGAATCCAAGCCAGCGAGAGAATACTTCTACAATCCCAACCCACCCTCACCCCACCCTCACCTAACCCACAGTTGCCCCGTCGCAAGAAGCGGAGAATCGGGTCTTTTTTTTATTTTTTCGGGGTGGATAAGGAGCCGGCACACACAGGGAAGAAATCTTCGGGAAAAAACACCATCTATCCCAAAATGACATCACGACTGGGACATACCTCATTCCCTCCCAACATCCCTGGGAGAGAGAGAGGCAGGGAAAAATCCTCCCTTGCCCGGATATTTCCAAGGCACTACTTCCTTTCAACGCACACTTCGTTTCGTCTCACTTCCCTTTTTTACGTTCCATCCTTTTTCTCCTCTTATCCTCACGTCTTTCATCACATACATATTCTGTTTTCGCAATTCTCAACTTGAATCGGCAACTGACTCCCCGCGATCGGTGAATCATTAACGAAGCAGTAGCCAGGTGCCACGAAATTGGCTACGGAAAAAGCGGTGGGTATCAGAGAACAAAAGAAAAGACAATCGCACACAAATTTCGAAAGTTATTTCGAAAAACGATAGGTTCCTACATCAGGAATGTCCCACAGAGCACGCATTATGAACATTTATCAACTGTAAACCTTATAGTGTAGTAAACATTAATGTGGGGAAAATATTACCAAATTAAGTAAAGGGAGTAACGATTTCTCCCGCAAATTAAACTCTGAATATGCAGTGACATCATAATTCGCGGTAAGCAAAAGATTTGATTTTTTCTTAGTCATTTGTAAATAAACATACAACCAATTTTATTCCAAAAATTCATCGGAGCATGCTTTAGAATCAATTTGTGTTCTATTTTTTTCCGATTTATTGACTTCATTTAACAAGCTGTCTTGTCTCTTTTTACTCGTGCAACTTGAAATATAAATCCAGTCACACTTTCTTACTCCTTGAAATCATCAATCAAACTAATCTATCCCCTCAATGTCTTAAGAGTTAATAGACGGATATAAAAAGCATACTCTAAGGTCAAGGATATTTAAATGAAGAACTCCATTTCCCTCTTTCTGACAGACATCATGAAAAGACTTTCAACTTCATCGTCCAACAACTTCAGGTCGTACACCTCTCCACAGATAAATTTCTTTTACACTCTATATCATGCAGGGAAAAATGATGTCTTTGTAAGAACCGTTCAGCGGGGATAAATGAGAGGACTCATTAACGAAGCTTACAAAAGAAGAGCCGGGAGCGGATTTAGAAATATTAAGGTAGGCGTTATAAGTGGATAGGAATGTCAGGATCCAAAAAGTTAACAAACAAACTTTTCCCCACAAAGGAATACAGAGTGTCTTGTACTTCTAAATTTCTCTTGAAGCACTAGCAATATTTATGGGATGCATTAAAAATTCATGAAAAATTATGACCAAAGGGACCAATATTTTCCCCTAGCAACGCATCTACTCTTCACGTGATCTAACAATAAGTTAAAAATCCTCCCCAACGCCAAAATGGGTTTCCAATCGAGGCATAATCAAATTGAGTTTCGATCAAGGAAAATATCGATGATAGTTAAAAAAGTTTTCTCCGGGTTGCCACCGGTTGATGTCTTCCATGTCTCCCGACGTTTCAAGCAGCGACTTGCTGTTCATCCTCAGGGGATTCGAAAGATCCCCTGAGGATGACATCAATCGGTGGAAAACCCAAGAAACTTTTCTGCAGCTGATACGCCGGGAAAACCTAAGATCATATATCCATGGTAGTCTTTAAAGATAACAAAAAACCTATGCTTTAGCTATTCAGTTCACATAATTCAAGCACATCCTGAAGAGCAGTTTTCAAGATAAAAAAATCAGATTGGAGAACTACATTTCTCTATTAATTTTTTATGGGATATGTTACAAATTGATAAAAAAATAATGACCAATAGGACCAATATCCTCTCCGAGCAACGCATCTAACGATCGAAGGTTAAAATCCTTCCCAAAGCCAAAATGATTTCCAATCGAGGCCCAATCAAATTGATGACCGATTAAGGAAAATATCGAAGATATTCTTAAAAATATCACAAAACCTATGCCATAGCTATTTATTTCACATAATTCACGCCCCTCCTGAAGAGAATTTATCAAGATTAAAAAAAATAGGTTCAAAAACCTCTCCATACAGTTTTTCATCAAGCACCACCACATTTGCGACGCAAATGACCTATAAAGTCGTTACAACATCGCTCGGCCATTACATCGCCGTAATATCCTGAGGATGTCCCCCCCCACTCACCTCCGACTCAAGACCATCACATCTCCGTCTCTTACGAACGTTCCCCTTCTCCTTCTTATCGGGTCCTTCCCAACAGAACAGATGTGGGTCTCATAGCTCCCCCCTTTCTCCCACGCCTACCGCCGCCCCATCATGCTTTTCGGGCCCCGCGCACCACCACCGCCATCGCCAAGTGGAATGCGATTTATGTCGTCTGTCGTGTGGAAGGCAACGGACGTGACTTCTGGGGATCACCGAAGAGGGGGCTCACGGTGGTTCGCTACGGGGGAAAGCAGGTCGAGACACAGAGGCGGCTGCTACCGCATCCAAGAAGGGGAAGGCCTTCTTCCCCTTCAACTTCCTTCATCTTTTTGTACACCACCAGAAAGATATCCCCATCTTTATCCCCCGACCGTCTTCTTGAATTCCTGCCTCGATACGATGGCTCTCCTCTCTCTCCGTCATCTCCTGCTCGACTGCCGGCAATATCCTGCGCCCCCCCTCGGACCATTTCGGCCGTGAGCTTTTGCGAGAAAGGGTTTCTGTTTCTTCTATCGTGAAATTTCATTCCTCCCTTCCCCCTACCATTATTTCTAGGAGAAGGAGCTTTTATGCGCCATAACACTATGCTGTATCAAAGCTTGTGAGGTATGATGGAGTCGATTGCGATGACTTTTTATTATGAAAACCGACTCGGGTTTCGAAACGTCGGCATCAACGGAGACTTTCGCCCGGCAGACAGCCCTAGCTCAACTACGATAAAACATTCGCCGGGAAACTAAGAGATCATACTTGACTTTATATTGGTTTAAAAACGGCATCCTCCACTCCGAATCGAAATTGCAATTCATTATTATCGCAAATCATTTTTTTTTAATTCGGTAAATGGGAGAGAATGATAATTTCAAATGGAAAAAATAATCTTAATCGTTCGTCATCCTCGCACAAGTTTAAACAAAAATACTGCGAAAGCTTGGAGTTTTGGAGTTTTTTTCTCTTCATAGTTTACACCTACTTTACATGAGTTGGTGACGTCATGATAGTTTTGGTTCATTTGCTCGATCAGGAAGAACGTTTCACCGAAGGGAAGGAATCACTAGTAAGAGTTCAAGTTACAAAAAACCACACGAAGAATGAAGAAGATCAAGGAGAAGCTGAGACGCGGAGAAACGCAAGTCAGCAAATTCCCACACCTATACCCTCGACATAATATCTCTCTTCGTCCTCTGTCGGACCTGGAAATACTGTGAGGTTCCAAGATGATTTTCTCGGCGTCTGACTCGATCAACTTATCTGATCAACGCTGCTGATTTTTCAAGGCGACCAGCTTCAAAAGTTGGCGTCGGATCGAGAGGAAAAATACAGGTCTGTTTATATTTCAATATCTATCACAGCGATATTCTTTCGTCATAATAAAAAATAAAAGATAATTGGAGAACGAACACATTTCGACATGAATTGTGGAATTATCACCTTAGGACTTACACATTAATTAACTCCCTCACTAACTTACAATCAGCGATTCTGATCGAAGGATCGTAGGGACAGCGTTAGAGCTCACCCAAAAGAATCTCAAACTAAGGCGCACTCCTGGGAGTTTCATCAAAAATAAAAGCCATTCAGTTTTTACTTTTCCTCAGAAGTATTTTAATTGTGGCCAGCGAAAAATTCACATCATCTGAATATTAACTTTTCCGATCGCCTTATATTGTCCATTTTTATCACGCTAATAAAACCATGAATATCACAAAAATTTCCTAAGCGTGTGAAAAAAGATGAGGACAAAAATTCGCGGCAATTTAAACAATTCTGACCCACTCGCGTAATAAAAGCGACGTCACATCGTGTTCAGCCTCTTAATTGTTTGCAGTGGCAGTATCTCGATGAGTCAGCGGATATTGCCATTCTCTCCATCCTTATGTTTTTTATTCCAGTTTGCACTGCTTCACCCACCATCCCGCGCCTTGAATCTCTTCCCCATAATCTTTGTGGATCCCATTCGACCCCCTAACTCTCTCCACAAGCATCGCAAGCCTCAGTCTATGCCTCCCTTCCACTCTCCGATTCGCCCATCCCCGCCTCCTTGAAACCGATCTTCTCCTCACCGATTCATTTCCGTGATCCGAGTCAAGATACATCGTTCATGCCGAAAGGCGTACCCAGGATCAAAACTAAGGGGGTCATGCTACGGTCATTTTAGTTGTAACATTATAGCACAGTAAAGGTTAATAACACCAAAACTTTAGGAAGATTATAACTGCGCTTTATTAGTTTTTAAAATTATATGCTGAAAAAAATATTGATTTTAATTTTATTTACTTGTATTAAACTGTTATGATATTTCATATCAAATAAATGTTGTTCAAAAAAACTTTTGTCTGCGGCTCTAAACCGAATTCCTGGAAAAGCTAGGTGACGCTTGAATCGAGATGAACCACAATATTGAAATGAACCAAAATGTCGACATATACTACATGATCGACATGAACAACACGACCGACATGAACCACTATGTCGACAAACCTCGTGATCGACATGTACTACATGATCTAAATGAACCATTTCATTTATTATTAACCATTTCAAACAAGCAACACAGTGGCGTAGCCAGGGGGGAGGTCCGGGGGGTCCGGACCCCCCCCCCCTAAATATAAAAACACAATTCATAAAAGAAGACAATATATTGAAAAATCATGAATTTAAAAAATATATTTTTAACAAATGAACTTTTTTTGATTATGAAAAGTGTTCAATTTATTTTAAAACCCATTACTTGGTATCTTGTTTTTTTTTAATTTCACCCCTTGTTTTGGACCCTCCCCCCCAAACGAAATTCCTGCCTACACCACTGAAGCAACATGATTCAATTCATTCGGATCTTGACAATGACTCGTTCATAATGAGCTCTACGTCTCCACTCACTCACTCTCTAGTTCCCTCCTCTCTGCTCTTCAAGTCTCGTTTCCCTCTACTTCAACCGAGTCCGCCCCTTTGAAGATCGGATATGCGCTCCGCGCCCCACGTAAAATGTTAATTCCAAGCGGCGGCGGCGGCAGCGGACCTCTCCTCCTTCTCCACTTGCCTCGCCTTCCTACCGCACCGCACCGCCCATCCCCTTGATGCAGCAGCAGCTCTTGCGAGATGCTGCACGCTCTACCCCCACCCATTACGGAGTCGTAACCCTTGTGACCGTCCGCATGGGTCCGCTACTGTAGCAGGAGGAGGAGGAGGACGTCATGGCCGAATATCGTGTGCGCGCGAGGGAGAGGGAGCGCTCTTCTTTTATTTTTTTCTATAAAGGATTCAGTGAGTCATGAGTCGTGACGTGGATTCGCTCGAGAGAGTATGGGGCCCCTTTATTCGCATGCGAGAGGGCAGCACGTAAGGATAGGAATAAGGAGACAAATCGGACGTCCGTGACTATGATGTTCTCATCGGATGACTGGTCCATAGAGGGGAATAAGTGGGAGGTTTTCGCATAAGAGGAATATCGAGGCATCGTATCCTAAGGCTCGCTGAGCATCCGAGCCAAGGATTTGATTTCCCTTATGTTCTCCGCAATAGTGTCTCCCTTCTGCTGGGCAAAATGAAGGCTACGGAGGAGAAGAAAATCGATCTAAACCGTGCTGCGAAGAAAAAGAGCAACTGAAATCACCCGGTTGCTACTACGAAAGGCGTTAATTTCGCACGATTTGAGCTGGAACATGCAGCTTATATTACATTATGAATTCCAGAAATGTCATGTATATAATCACTATTGATAATTTCTAACCATATTGAAGAATATATTTTCCTCAGAAATTTCAATACTCGTTTCCCAATGGAAACTTAAAAAAGAGCATACTTCACTTTCGAGGAGGTACTTCGAATAAATTAAAGAAGAATGAATAACCATTCAAGAACAAAATGACGACACTTTTTTGTAATAACTCAAGAGAAATCGTAGATTTATAGCAATAGCGGAATCCAATGAAGAATTAATCACTTACGATCATTTTCAAATCTTATTAAAGAATATATTTTCCTCTGAACTTTAATCATTCGATCCCCACTGGAAAATTAAAAAAAAAACACGCCGCTTTTGAGTAAGTACTTCAAAAAAAAGGTGAAAGAATAATGGATAACCATGAAAGAATGAAATGAGGCCATCAAACTCGTTTATAATAACTCATAGCGATCCGTAGATTTATAGCAATTTCAGAAGTCACTAAAGAAGAAAATTAGAAACCGTTATACATATGATTTTCTCATTGGAAGGACGATATGACGGGGGAGTAGGGATGGAATGCAAGAAATATCAAACCGTCACGTCCTTGGCTTGAGCATCCGAGCTAAGGATGTGATTTCCCTTATGTTTTACGCGATAGTCTTCCTTTCTGTTGGAGAATATTAAGACATCGAAGGAGAATGAAATCGATCGAAACGGTACTGCGAAGAGAAGGAGCAACTGCAATCACCCGTCGTCACAGCGGAAGAAGTTAATTTGACTCTCTCCAGCTAGAAGATGCAGGCCGTGATGCTTAACGCTTCCTAGAGATCTCATTTTCCGTATGTATTGATAACATTAAATATATAATTGAAGAATAAATATTCCTCGGAAATTTTACCGCATCATGCGAAGAACTTTCCACATGACCTCGGATTAGATAGTTTTAAGAATATACCCTTTCTTTTCTTCCTTTCGTATATTCTTCGATATACTGCAAATCCCTTCCAAAATACGTACATTTTAAGTGCTCGTCATGAAAGTGGGATGGAAAACGTAAATCAGATGATTATAATTATTTGTTACAAATCAAGAATAATAGAAGATTAGTAATAACAACGGAAGAAGCTACAACATATGATAAAGTTATAATACTCGGAGACTGAACTAGTGGGCAATTGATAAAATTAAAGAGTTGAGAACCATCAATGCTATAAAAAGTTGGTATTTAGCCCAAAGAAATAGTTATTGGTATGCACCAATATACAAGAGTAAAGAAATATAACCATGACCAACAATAGCTGAAAATACATCGCGTTATCAAAACGCCTGTGAATCGGAATCGTTCGTATTTTAAGCATTATGAAAAATAAAAGTTAAAAGATACGGGTGTTCATTCAGTAACAGACGTGCGATGAATACAAAAAGGATAATTTCACTAGTTAGAAAATTTTCAAGTGAAGTGAACACCAGCAACCAAATACCTTTTTTTACTTTATACTTTTTTCAGATCACGAATCGGCATTAAGCACTTAACTACCCATGCACCAATCATAGAAGAGTAAACGCAGGAAACATAAGAAACAATAGGCGTAGAAAACGCATCACTTGATAAAACAAAAGTTTTCACTTCACTTAAAATCAATCCATTCGCACGACGGTTAAAAGGTACGTACATACACTCAGCCACTTCTTCGCGAGCACGCGGAGTCTCATCGCGTTTAATCACGACTCAACATTCCACAGCGAGAGAGAACCGTTCAAATGCTCAAATAGTGTACTCAGGGCATCGCGATAAAAATAGGGAAAATAATATTCCCCTCATGGTTACGCCTTCACGAGTAAGTAAAGCGTATCGCATTCACCACTTCGCTGCGGAAGAGGGCGTTAACGTGGTAAATGGATACTTTAAAACATACATTACCCCACAGGTTCATGCATGTGCATATAGCTTGCTCACTCTTCTTCTCTCTCTCTCTCAATCTTCCCTTCACTTCTTCTCCGCGATACACTCTCTTAGGCCTTTAACCTAACCTTCTCGTCCTCGTATTTTGCTGCGAAGAAACGAAAAAAAAGAATTCTCCACCTTTTCCCTTTCCTTCCAAAGCCTCTCGAGACGCGAAAAACCCGCCACCTTGACACTCAATTTTTCAGGAGTTTTCAATAAATTTCCCATCTGGGATTCATTTATCTTTTCCCACTGTTTTCAAACACGCAAGCGATTGTGTTCGTGCGGTATGCTTTATGATGCATGTCAGGATTTCTCCGAGGTCCTCACCGCTCCAGTTTTTCGAGAACAAATCGTTCAAAATCATTTAAATAGAAATGAAATCAATCCCTATTTATACCATAATAGATATCACAAATAAAATTCCAAGAGGAGAGCAACAGCCGGGATTTGGATTGGTTAATATACTTTATAATTATTTTCGTATAAAAGAAAATAAAATAATATTGTTCATAACAAGCCAAAAGCGCAAGCTTTTTTATAACTATCGAGGAATTCAGGGCCAACACAGAATTTAATACGACACAATATTGAGGAAATGAGATATTGTGTTATTCATACGACACAGCAGTAGTTTTTGATTGAAGAAGCGAAAGTATCCACAAAATAATTATGCATCTTAAGGAAGTAAACGATGTTTTAAATTAGATTGTAGTCATCCGCGACGTCTAGTATTAGCGTCCTTTATCCGGGCATACGTCGCGTCAGATGACTTTTCGTGGCAGTTTCCTCCCCCGTCCTGCAGCTCGATTCTGTAAATGTCATACGGCCGTCTTAAGCGGATTTCGTCAATGTATTCACGGCTTTGACGCTGGAGTGATTCTGAAACTTTTTAGTGACATCACTCTCACAGCCGCGTCCGTGAAAGTATTCACGCCCAAGAGGGCCCGTGGTAGCTTCGTCGCGGCAATGCGCTCTAATTTTTCATTATGAATTTACGCTGTGATTGATAATTAATAGCACATTATTCATTAATTACGATGGTGGCTATTTCATATTGTCACTTGCCATAAGTAATATGTGTTGAAAACAAATAAAAGAAATGCGTAAAGTTAAATTTACATTCGCGTCCTATTTAAATTGATTGGCCTTCATTGCGATTGAAGTTGGTGGGAAGTTAAACCTTGCGCTGAGGGTTTGACAATTATCTTATATTTGTGCATCTTCTAGAATGTACAAGTAAAATACTCACACTTAATGTTCATAATAATTTGGAGTAGAACCAACGGTAAAAGTATTGTGCAGTATTGAATGTTAACAGATTTAATTAATATTTGTTTCGTAAGTTCAAGCCTTCAATTTGTTTTTATTAGTGAGAATGGAGGCTCTTTACATACCTCCGCTACTGTTGCATGAGCACCAATGTCGACAGAGGCAATAGATGCACATACTTCGACGGCAGATACGCGATATCAATCCCTTCAAGACGCAAGATTGGCGATGGATCACTGAGTTCACACCACGATTAATTCGTAGACGTTTAGATGGCTTGCCGGGGCATACTTTAGTACGTTAAGATAAACATTGATCATCTATTCCATCTCTTGCATGCATTATTGCTGCTGTTCAGCAACACGACCAACATGATTCGTTTTTCTGTTGACATAATAGAAATACTAAAACATGTAAACATCTCGCCCTCTAGCAGAAACTGTTAATAATCTACTCGTATTCACGCCGGAAAAATTTTCATCAGTATAAATCGTGAATAGTGGCATGTGCTTGCACAATCAGACACATATGTATACGCACCACAGCGCATTTAAAATTATGTACTGAAATGATGAGAACAGCTCAAACGCATACGAGAATGAACCATTATTAAATAATAAAATAACACTTGCTCTCATTCCGCGTAAGCATTAGCTCCATATTATGAGGAAATTAGAGCTAATTGTGCAATTACGAGCCCGCTACGTGATAACTGACTTTGATATGCAGCACTTGACAACATATAAAAGAGGTAATATACAGTTAATAGCTATAAACTAATTAAGCAACCGTAACTTATCATTAATAGGTACTTTTAAAAGAAAAGACCTCACTCAAAATTGAGTAAAGAAGTATTATTTACTTTGGGAGTGAATATTCCACGGCATTGTATATGTTTCTCTATGGTAATTGAAGTTGCAGTTGGCCGCCGAATTAACTTTGTGTCGGAGATTCTGATTCGTTCCTCGCATCCGCACAGCTACCAACATAAGAAACTATAGTGATAGTTTGCAATTCGTCAAACATCTCACGACACAGGCTTGCAGGATCGCTTGAACGTCTTTCACGGAGAGAGGCGTGAGAACTCCACTGTGGTTCGAAGCACGCGAAGCACAGGTATCACATTTATAGAATCGAGCTGCTGGAGACAAAACTGTTTCATAATTTGCGCTTATGGATGCTTTGGTGGACGCTAATTTCTTTCGAAGATTGACAATACCAGGTTACACTTCCATCAAAAATGCATTTCAGAACAAGACACGGTCGATTTCGCCCAGTTATTGCTCAAACAACAATACTCCAAAAAAAACGAGCAACGGCACGAGGACGTGAGAAGGGTGTCTCGACGCCAGAGGGCACTCTAACCCTCCTTTCCCCCGCATTTCACCCCTCTCCTCCAAGACGAGAAGAAGAAGCCCCGAAGAAGGCGAACCCCCACAGCGCTCCGAGTACATACATAGGATACGCCTTCCGGGGTTGGAAAGAGGAGAAGGGGTTCGCCCGCAATTTTTACCCAGACACCTGCCACTATAAATCATGGACCATTTTCGCGGCGAAGGAAAAATTCTCTCTCTCACTACTCCCTACCATCCTCTCATCCGAAAAAGATGAGTGCACACAACCCAAAAAGGAGGAGGACGAGGAATCGGAAGATAGGTCGCGTTTTCCTTTTAAAAGAGTTTGTTAGAGAGGAAGACAGCTTCAGCGAAAACATGCCAAGGAAAAAAAAAAGCTTTACAAAATGTTTTCTCCGTCACAAACGGAAAAATAGGACAACTGGTATTCCGTGATCGAATTCTTTGCCCGTACGTAAAGACACGTTTCGCGATGAAAACGTGTGAAAGGTGGATAACGTGGGAGGCCTCGAAAATATTTTAGGAGAACCAGTGGCGTGATATGAATTGTGGGTACGAAAGGGCGTCAAGGTGAGGTCTGCAAACGAATACCTTTGGCAAATGATTAATTGGTGACTAGTTAATAGCTAGGGCTAACTTCAAAAAGCTACTTCTAAACGATGCTACTACAACCATTTAATCGTTTTCTGCAGTATCATTGTTACTCCAACGAAATTATAGAGGATGATGATCGCATCACCTTAAAAAGAACCGGAACGTCCCATGAGCTGAAGGGGGTAATCAAATGACGACATGAAGTGACATACGATTAACGAGAATCATATCAAAGTATCGTATGCCATTCAAATTAATGTTTCCAAATGCACGACTAGAAAGTGAAGATGAAGATAAAAAGTATTCCTTCGACAACGGAAGTGGGAAAAATTATCAAAACGGAAAGTAGCACCAGTACACCAAAAAGTACAACTGTAAAAACACCTATTAAATATGTAAATAGAAAATCTCAGAAGTTAATACAACAAAGAGCTCAGAGCAAAACAACTTATGAAACTGGAAAAGCTGAAGCAGCTCCATGGTTAATTTTAAAGCCCATCCGGAAAATCAAGATGCGAAAAATGAGCTTATCATATCTAGACAATACTCAAAGGGTGGCAACCAAAGGCAAAGGTGCAAAATTTATATGCTTCAGGAATGTAACTTAAGGGTGGATGGCGATATTTGATGGATCTGTGTAACAGGGAACTTAATCACAGATACAACAGAAACATGTGATGTCCCACATTTTTTTTAATGGTCTGACCCACCTTTGACACGACATACTATATCATTCTCTGTGTAAGAATGAATTATGTGAGAATGACACTGTGTATAGTGTCAAAATCTGGGTCAAACTATCAAACCATTTTTGGAACATTCAAAATTTGTTTATCTGTGATTATGTTTATTATGAGACAGGAACCACTCGTCGGCATCCAAGCTAAAAAAAACACACGCATACGAAAATAAATTCAATATTGAGCGTTACGATAAATGCCGCGAAAGGGGAAAAAGTAACAAAATAGGAGGGAAAATGCTAAAGGGAGGAAAAGTTGAACACGTCGAAAGAAGGGTTTTGGGAGGATTTTAAGTCTGCGCGATCCACGGATGAAGGATTTCGAGTAGAAAGGCGGAGACGAAGAAAGAGTGCTGAGGCGTCAGAGAATAAGAATGAATTACGTGAGGAAAAACGCTCAAAGAGAAGAATAAGGAGAGAAAGGGAGATACAGAAAGATTTGGGATGAAAGAAGGCCGCCGAAAGCAAGAGTGAATGATGTGTGGCAAGGCGAGGAAAGAAAAGCACACACCAAGAGGACGAAAACAGCTTTTTAAGGAGACGACGACGACACGGTAGGAAGGAAAGAAGAGCCTCGAATTTATTAATACGAATGTGGCACGGAGGAGAGACAGCAATGATAAATGACCCAAGCAGAGAGTAGCAGTGGAAAAGCAAAGGAACTTAAACCTCCCTGTACAATAAGTTTATGAATAATGGAGTGGATCGAAAGGGTATGAAAATTTTAAAAGTGAAGATCGGCCTCAAACGTACAATTGTGAACACGTAAATAGAATAAATGGGTGGCTCATCATTTTCAATTGCTATTCAACCGTATCACAAAGATGGACGCATATTACGAAAGACGCGAGGAGAAATTGAGTGACTCAATATCGGGAACAAATACTAAAATATGACACTTGATAAGAACAAGGTGTTAAGAAAGCAAATTTAGGGTCATAAACGTTTAGAAAAATGGATTGACCAAAAGAAATAATGTTAGGGATAGTTAACAAATCTTAAAAACAAAATGTATATTAAAAAATTAGAGAAAATACAACGTTAACTTTTTAGCTAACAATGTCAATGTTTAAAATACTAGAAAAGTTGACATGATAACCGAAATCGCAAAAAGCACGCATAATTTTGTTTCACATTAATAAGGTTTTATTAACGATTATCACTATCGATTCTCGACCTGATCGGGAAGGAAGGGTTAACGTTAAGTGAAATTACGAGTGAAAATTGCTCTGCAATTTCATTCTTTGACTTTCCCATACCAAAATAAACTAGAGTTTATCACTGTAAACGGTGGGTAAGGTGCTTAAGGCGTTACAATGAATACTCAAGCGATCATGCATTTATTATGAGAAAAAATTTCAATGATTGGTAATGAAGAACTTAACAATAAATATACGGGCGCAAAAATTACTGGACGTAAAGACTCGCAAAATTCAGCAATGCCTCACGATTCAAATGAGATAAACATCAAACAGGATAATAAAATAACGCAATGTGGAAAGAATTTGATGGGTGCAGCCTAAGAGAAAATAATCTTACCGAATATAATGGGAGTTGCAAAATAAAAAATAGGGCAATCTTAAAATAAAAAGTACGTGAGGGTAGAAGGCAGAATGAAGAGAACGTTTGAAGGCAGCAAAAATGAAGGAAAGAATATGAAGGATGGTTGGCGTGGAGAAATCGATGCGGAAAAGAATATGGTGTCTCTGAGGGAGATGATGGAGGCAAGAGAAGTGTGTCTTCTTTTTTTTGTTTCTAACCCATCCCACACCTCTATCTCCTCAAAGGGGGGAAGCAAGGATAAAAAAGAGAAGGAAAACAGCAGAGAGAAGGGTGGAGAGAGAGAGAGAGAGTGTGAAAAAGGGAGGGATGGAAATACTAAAAGATAAAAAGCATGGAGATGCGGAGGAAGAGAGAGGGCTCCTTTCAAGAGGGAATGGATGGGCGGGTGAAGTCAAAGCGTGCCACGCCTGGTGACGCCTCTCCCTCTGCTCTCAACCCTCCTCACCCCCACACCCCTCACCCCTTAAAAACCCACCCTCCAACTCGAAAGCTTCCTTCTTCGTTCAGCTCTTCTTCGCCACCAATCTCTTCCATTTGTATTTTTGAGGGGGCTCACTAACTCAGCGAAAATCGTCGCCGGAAAACCGACACGATTTCCGATTTCCTTACTTGACAATAGTGTACTAACTTTTCTAGGAAAGAATTAATTTGTAAGGTCATTACGAGATATTGCTCATTATAGGAAAAGTATTAATGCATACTGTTTAAGATCATTGATCAGCAGCTATTTTATTTATAATTATTATTATTTATGTTTTGTGTCAGAAATGAAAGGTTTGTAGACAAAGTGGAGAAACAATTCAGTTTTGGGTTTATTTTTACTGAATGATAATGTCCAGTGAACAATTCCTCGAAATTGCAGCACAAATTCTTTCCAGCTTAACAATATGCTGCAAAAAGGGCTAGTTCACCAGTTTAATTTGATTGTCTACTGTGTAGTTTGAAAAATAACG
Source organism: Ischnura elegans (assembly GCF_921293095.1). Taxonomy (NCBI): domain Eukaryota; kingdom Metazoa; phylum Arthropoda; class Insecta; order Odonata; family Coenagrionidae; genus Ischnura; species Ischnura elegans. The sequence continues at coordinate 56,631,392 of NC_060248.1, forward strand.
TGATCTATAGTTTTATATTGTTTCATTCGTCGACTGCTTCCCGATATATTCGCGACAAAAACTCGGCAGCCTTAAATTTCACGCATTAAGTTGATGATGTCATGAACTCATGTCGATCGGGTCGCCACTCTTGGGAAACTCCTCGTCCCTGTGCGGTTCATTTTAGTCGGCAATCTAGCGAGCGATTTCTACCCCCAAATTAAAGGATTTACTTGAACTAGAAAAAGGAGCCAGAACTCTAATGACGTGACCAACTCATGGAAAGTGGGGAAACTTAGGTATTTTCTTATAATGAGCTTAAGAGAGAATAGTCGAATGGAGACATTATTGTTCACCGTAACATATTTTTACCTTCAACCTACAAAATTATTATAGTGAATAGCGATCGCTAGTCCGAGTAAACGACCCCATTTCGGGTGCACCGCGACCACGTTACCAAATGGGGAACCGTGACTGGTGTGATGCGACACTTTACTTTGAGGTAGTGAGCCCCCTTAACTCCATTCCCTCCCATCAACCCGCGCCCTCCTCCACACCAGACCTCTCACACCACACTCCTCCATTCCTCCTCCACTCCACCACCTCAGAGTCCTTCGGCTCCTTCCCCGCAATTCCTTCCTCGCAGAGGCGAGTGTGCTGTGAGGAGTGAGAAGAAGCCGCCCCGCACTTATTCATGCGGAGGAAACAGACGAAAAATGAAAAAAAAAGGGAGAGGGGAGCGTGGTTGAGAGTGGGGATGCAGGTCGTAAGTGAGAGACGAAACTGCAGAGCAAACATTCACGAGATTACACCGCTCGGTCCCGAAAGGCGGCGGTTGAGAAGGGTCGCAATGATCAGGTCAAAATGAGAGGGAGGCGGTGTTTTGAAACACCGCTTTGAGTTTTCCACGCATTGAAGATCACGAGTATTTCTATAGTGACACTCATTGATGCGGAGGCTTCCGCGGTGATTAAATTGATATTGTTTTCGAATAAATTCAGCGTTGACTCATTAAGGCGGACGACAGTTCCGGGTGCATTTTTCCTTGCTATATTTCTTCTTTTTTATTTATTTATCGGTTTTCTTTTGGACCCGAAGACGGGAGCTGGAATGCGACCGAAACTGTCGTCCACCAAAATAAGCCAACCCGGCATTCACCAAAAAAAAAACAATTGTCAGTGACCCGTATTGCTTAATTTCTACAATTTTAGGTATCGGAAAGCATACCAACACATTTTATCCACACTTGTATTTTATGTATAAGCCTCCACCCCCTACAACTTCCGATTTTTTTAACTTGCAAAAAAAAGTTACAATCTTTAATCAAGTTTGACCAAATCTAAAAAAAAAAACAATGACATACTTAAATTTTTTTATTTATATACGGTAGATACTCACAAATGAAGACAAACCGTATCAAATTTACTTGCAGCAGAGCAGCGCCCATTTATAATACTATCCAATTTTCCCTGAGGGGTGCCGGAACGCCGTTTGGGCTTCTTCCTGCTGAAGTTAAACACTGATGACCCTTGACTACAGATCACCATGTGTAAATTGCAGTTATTGCATTTTCACCATAGTGAATCATTAAAAATCTTCATCTTTTAATATGAAAAATATTGTATCATTAATTCACTGTCACTTAACGTGAATAACGGTCTACTTTACATAGCCAAAGGATGTGATGGTATCAGACATTGGCGGATTCTGGATGTACGGGGGGGCATAGAAGCATGTGCCCCAACCTGACGCTCAAAAAAATAGACAAGATTTTAAATACAGCAATCATTATGTTCGTTTTGTTTTATTTATAATGCAGCATAAATCATTTAATTTCACATTAATAACATTCAAAATAAAATAAAGAGAATATTTCGCATAGTCATTGTTGTATGTTGTTTTTAATCTCAGATTGTTTTCCTGTTAGGCACACCCCCCCCCCCTCCAACACCCTACCCCCCGAGAAAAAATTCTATATCCGGCCTTGCTTACAGAGTATTTTCAAGATGATAGCATGTTTTAAGCGAGTAATCCGTCACCAAAAAGGAACGTTCCATCAGGAGGTATAAGTCCTCTTAAATGTGATCTGTAAAAGAATCTTTTAATTTTCAAGTACCTAGTTTTTCCTCATTAATCCTCTCTGAGCCTTCTTTTTTGTGTGAATTATATCTTTGAAGGAATGAACGTAATCAGGGAGGTCTTGGGACTCAAAATCGACTCCATATGATGAATTGGAGAAGTTTTATGGCCCATCATTTAAAAAATACATGCAATGACTCATGAGAGATTTAGCATAATATACATAGTGAATTAACTCAATTCGATTCGTGGTAATATCTATCAATTGGGGAAATGCATAAAGTAAGGCATAAGATATAAGGCATAACAACTCAATGCGTTTCATTCGATCAATAGCGAAGCATCAAAAATTTAAATAATTCAAAGACATTCTAAGATTGTGATGCCACATGGAAATTTGCGTGCGTAAAGCAATCTTGAAAGAGAACTCAAGGAATAAAATTTAAACATATACGAGAGATCAGAGGGATTGATTCGGAAAAAGAATTAATGCATGGAAAAAGAGCCAGATTCAGCGTTGTGAGAGAGTAGGCGTCGGGAGAAGAAAGAAAGCAAATCTAGGAGTGATGACGCTAGACGTGAGGAGCATGTCTCCTTTGCGAGCCTCGACAGGGAATCTTCAAGCAGTCTGTCGTACAAAAACGTATTATTTTACCCCGAGAGGATGGTGAGAAAAAGGAAGAGAGCCTTATCCTTTTTCAATGACGGAGGCACAGCATAAGACTAATGCTACTCTTACAAAAGCCAATGTTTACACGAGTTTGGACATTCTCTTTCACATACTGTATTCTCTCTTGGCAGTTCATGAAAATTGGCCATTAGTATTTTTCCCTCCAAATTTAGTACGCTACGAAGGAAATCCGCAAATTCTGCTGTTTTTACTAATATTCCCCCAAGACCAGCATATAAATTTTTGGAATGTTTAACGATGATTTTTAATAATTGAACACGAAATTTTCAACATGCTATGTACCAGTATACCATATTCAATTACTTGTGAACACTGTGCTTGCTAAATATAATAAATCTTGCTTCAGCCCTCTAAGCAGGATGAAAATAAAATAAATAATCAATTTGCTTGTACTTGAGTTTATTATAGAACGTGTTAAATAGATCGTGTAATATACAGTGAATAAATAAAATGTGGGAAAATATCATCGATTCGCATTAATGAACCCAAATATTCCAACATGCCATGCCTTGATAATGAAAGAAAATACAACTGTCTCCACTTCTTTAGGCTTACTACTACGCGTAACAAAGCATATTTCACGGTGGTCAACCCGTCGGATGGGTATTACCAATTTGCAATGGAAAAAGTTTGAAAAATTAGTATCCATACTGTGAATAACTATTTCACTTATGATTAGTAATGTCTGCAAAAATTTATATGAAAACGCCGGATTAAAATTATCACCACAAAATATGCTTAGCACCGCAGGGCATGGGAATTAAAAATATAAAACTCACTGATTTTTCAGTTTCTTATATTGACTAATTTGCTAGCTAAACATGTAGAAATAGTTATCACTACGGGACGTGAAAGCAGCTAAGAAATCCGACCACCTCTAAGAGCCTCGGTGGCAGTCAAAACAGAAGACGCTTCGCTCGGCAGGGATAATATATAGAGCTCGGATCGAAGCAATCCCACACGGTGCATGTATAAATCTCTTCTCCCTTAAAGAGGGAAAGGTAGGAGGGGATAGGAAGAAAATAAGCGAATAAATAAATAAATTTATACACATATATATGCAATTCTTATGTGCGTATACCTATATAGAAACACGCATTGCAAGCCTCGAGAGGTTGAGAGAAGATGGAGAAGGTGGTGGAAGGGAAAGAGATTGGTGCTGTGAGGGAGGAGATCCTTACGGAACTTCTTACAAGCGGAACAAATTGAATTTCCATCCCTCCAATCCAAAAACCGGAACCTCCCCCCACCCTACTTACTTCCAACCCTCCCCAGAACTCTAGCTGGAAAATATCCTTCCTCCTCTCCCTTTCCTGCCCGAGGTCCCATTCAACCCCTCGCATTCAAAAAACCTATTTCTTCTCCACCTTGGACTGCACTGCAGCCAGGGCTGGACAGTATTTCAAATACAAGTATTTTAAAGTACGTTTTCGAAATACATCTGTAATACGTATTGGGTCTTTCAAATACACGACCTTAATGCTTCTTGTATTTTTTATTCCATACACAGGTTTTTGGAATTTTTCCCATCATAAAATAAAAAAATACATTTGTAAAACACTTTCGAATCGGCCATGACAACACTTATGTCACATTATGCTTCAGAAATTACTTCATTTTCGTTAGAATCTTTATTTTTTATTCTTGTTTTATTCTCAAACCACCAATTACAGCTCATATAGGCCATTTTACATTGGGGTATCCAACAAATTTAACAAGTAAGCGCACAAGAACAACCATGCCTGGCCATCTTCATGTTTGCATCCATATTTTATTCATTTATTTCTTTTTCTCTATTTCCATACTACCGAAAACAGCTCCATACGGCCTTTTACATCGGGGTTATTAACATGTTAACAATTTAGCGAACACAAACAACCATCCCCTGGATAGGGGTAACTTACCCAGGCGGGAATGGAACCCGCGACTTCCTGTCTAGGAGGCGAGGATTTAACCCCCCCGCAACCGAGGCCGGCAAATATTGTGCCTAGGTAGGTTATATTTTTTTAAAGATCTCTTAGTTTCCAAACCAATGTATTTTTTTAAGTTTTTTTAATATTACTAAAGCAAACCATAAAATACTATTTTTTAGTTTGCTTTTCAAAACCCAAATCAAAGTTATTTTGTATTTAAAATACATTTGGAGCGATATTTGTATTTCAAATGCAACTCGGGCGGTATTTTGCCCAACCCTGATTGCAGTGCCCACTCTTGGCTCCAGTCTCCACCACCCACCTTCTCCATCGCTTCCTTCTCCTTCCAATCCACCGCCACGCGCATAGATTCGCACTCAAGAGCCAAAGGGCGAGGATGGAGTGACTCCCATCTCAAGACTCGGCCGAGATACTCCGACATAGGGTTTCACTACGCATCGGAAACCGCCGCGGGAGTATCACGCTCTGGGGAGGGAGAACGTACGCTTCCCTACCCCTGCCTGCACGATCCTCGGCTTTCCCACTGAATCTCGTCTTCTCCGGTGTGGTATCCAACCCACGCTTTCTATATCTCCCTCCAACCGACCTTCTCCCGATGCTGACCTAAGCGCTCGCATGGAGCACTGCTCGTCAGATCTCGGAAAATGCAGGCAGAAGCCTTGCCTTCTTATTTAAGAGTCTTCAGACTTCATTTCACTACTGACCGGATTCAGTTTCTACCTTCTGCTTAACCATCCATGTCTTTTTACTTTTGTGGGAACCAATTGAACCTATTTAAAAAAAACTATGGAGCGTTGCAGGTAGCTAAAGCATTACAGTTAAGATTTTTGCGCAAGTAGTTGACACCAATTGATGATCTGACGAAAGAAAAATGTTTCTACTTTTAGCACAAATACATTTTTAAGTGCTAATGCGGCCACTAACAGAGAATTTACGGTTTACCGAAATTAGCGATTAAAAATTTTACGTAGCACAATCAACACGCACATAATTTCGGGCTAGATATCCTGAGCTGCTAATGAATGATTGAGAACATTAAGCAATAAATCATAAAACAATCTCCAAAATACATTTTCGGAATGTTAAGTGAGCAAAATCAATATAAAAAGGTATTAATTACGGTAGTAAAGCTACCCAAAAGTCAAAGGAGCAGGAATGGTAGAGAAGTGGCTATAAGCATTATTATGTAATAAGAATATTCAAAATTTACAAAGAAAATCAATCAAGCATAACTACTCTGTCATTCATTTTTACATATTAGCTCTAACACACCGCGCTAAGCAATTCACATTACAATAGGGTCTTTCAGCAGGAGATACGTACTCAACGACCCCAAGCAGTACATTTACAAACACAAAACCCGCCAAAGTAAATACCACCCTCTAAACCCAACCTTCTCTCTTTATCTACCACACCAGTAAACACCACGCAGACGCTTCGGCTCCTGATTTAAAATCCAGCCGAAGCAAACCGACTCACTCCTGTCTCCGTATTCCACCAATCGACCGGAAGGAATTTGTCAAGCACGAGCGGGGTTTCTGTGGCCTCGTATATATTCCGCTAACCTTCTCGAGGCATTTAAAGAATAAGGGGAGTTTTCGAAATGGACTACAAGTACTAGAGTTGATGCTTCCATTGTGAATAAGGCAACATACGAGACTAAACTTTGGGAAGAATACGAGGTCGTAACATCTCTTAAGTGATTTATTTTTGCGGAAATGAATGAAAAAGAAGAGAATTTTACATCAAATAACACTTCAAGCTTCGAGAATAATAAAATACATGAACATGTTTGAAATATCTCCAGAACCATGAAAGCATCAGAGCTCAGAAGTATAGGGGAAGAATAATTAAAAGATTAGAAATGTAGTAAGATAACATCTCCGGTATAGAAATGATTTTAGTAAACAAGATTCAGATCTAATCAAAAATCTAGTCTTGGAGAGGTACTGATTGATTGAGGCAGTGGCGTAACTAGGAATATGCTTTGGGGGGAGGGAGGGGACGGGATGACCTGGGGTGGCGATCCTCCCCCCCAGGCAACGGGGAGGTCCGGAAAAATTTTTGAAAAATGACATGCCTGGAAATATATTTTACATGATTTTAGCAAAAAAAAATTACTTAAAGTAGATGCAGTTATGAAATGTAAAAACTGCCCAAGAGTTATAAATATTTTTATTTATTTCTCTGAGGCTTTGGGGGGAGGGATATATCTCCTCCATAGTTACGCCACTGGTTTGAGGTATTCCGATAATGACAGAAATGTCAGCAATTAATATCATTTGCCAAATACTCGATGCTATCCTCGCGAAAATGGAATGGTGGGCAAAAGGGGGGCTTTTTTTATTCTGAGCCCTTACGTGTTAAGGGGAAACATACACTGGAAGGCTGTGGTGGGACGTGACAATAGCAGGAGAAATGGAGAGGATGCAGACGGAAAACACTCCGGTGGGGCGGAAGAGGGATGGAATAAGAAAAAGCTGTCTCATCGAATGATGTCGTCCCATGGAGGGAGGGTAAACGTTTCAGGAGACCCCGGACGATTTGAGTTAAACGAATTGAATTCTCAAGTAGGCATATTGCTCGCTGCTTCATTACAATATGCCACACGGCATGAATTAGATCGCAGGAAAAAAATGTGAAAAAAATACAAGTCCCGCGAAAAAAATTTAAAAGCCACCTTTTCGAATCAATGGACGCACATATATGCATGTGAATGCGCAGATATTTACAAGCAAAAGAAGATGGTTCATTCACGAAGGAATTAAATCCTCAACAAACAACGTCATCTACAACTCTCATGAGGAAGTAATCACTACCTTTGGAATTCTATGAACCTGCTATAGGAATAGCTAAGGACTCTTCTGACCAAAGAATGCCAATTAAACAGGGAAATATCGTGACCGGATATGATTTCTAATACATTATTCGTGAGCGAATTCTATTTGGTATATATTGCTAGATTTCTTATTTCCTTAGAACAATAAAAATTACCTCAAAAATATAATCTCCAGTCGTAAACTAACAGAAAATATACCTTATATTTTAATCGAAGTACTCCATTGGAATTAGAATGAATGGATCAGTATATAATGAAATAACATAGGAAGAACATTACCCAATGTCACTATTTCAGGTTCACCTGATTTCAAATTCTTATCAATCCAGAGTTCACCTCATACTCTCCCCGTATCTTTTATTTGCACCTGACTATGTCGCACAGCGACGAAACTGGTCCTTATTAAAATCACTTACGTGAAAATTATAAGACTTTTTATTCAACATGCTTTATAAAGATTATGAACGTGTGTTACATGGCTAGAGCAACACATGGTAGTTACGCAAATTCTATTTTAGCGAAGAGAAGATGACCGGTCTAACTGTAAGAGGGCAAAATGCTGGCAATATTTAGTGTATGGGAGATCACGCGCAGAGTTTTAAATCGTTTCCTGATCTCTCATGAGAAGAAAATGGCAGGGAGGTAAGGAGGGAGGAGGATCGCGGAGGACAGCTGGTTAAGACGTTGAGTGAAGCCGTCGCGTCGCATACGATTCCCCAGCATCAAGCAGATGCCTATATATTCCTCGACTACAGAATTTTGATCAGGCTGAATGGCAATCGGATTCTCTCATCGTACAATATTTATCAAAGTTCACCAGAGACACAAAGAGACTTGTTCTTATAAGATGTGCCCTGGAAACTGAACTGCAAATGAATTAGCATGCACTAGGGTATGCCAGGATTTGTACAATGACATGAATTACACTGATAAACACAATACTAAATAACTCAATGTTAAATTGGCACATATTGATGAACACTTTCTACTGCATACAATCCATGACAGACTTAAGCGAGAGTAATGATAGTTCTAAAGTTCTGAATTATCGTAATCGAATTCATACAATTATAAGGATTAGTGAAACAAAATTAAAGATATAAAATTATTCGTCCGCTTAAAACTGATCAAAGTGACCTATACAGCCGAAATCGTCCATTTGGCTTTTATTTGTCCATTTTCTAAAGCTGAGAGGCATGGATAACGGTAATATTACTACTAATACAAAAGCTCAATGGCATCATTCCTCATTTACAGAATAATAAAAGGCAAAAAAGGATATAAGATCCCTAAAAATGTTCTTCAAAACTTCATTATTTGAGTCCACTTATCTCCCGGCTCCAAGTTTGGGTAACTTTCATGTGGCTTGGCGACTTAAAAAAAAAAAAAAAACACAATTTCCACACGAGGGCTCATACAGTCACGATTTAATGCTAGCGACGACCATCAATCATTTCCTCAATAGCAATAGATCCCCTCTCAAAATTACTCCCGGGGGAAAAGCAAACGGTGACTCCATTCCTTTGCCTCGGCAGAAATGAAGTAGCCAAGGAGCCTCTATAAAAGAGACGATGCCCTCCGCATTACAGAGACAGAATTATGTGTGCGTCGGCTCGTCTTTGTAACGAGGATACCGTCGTGCTGGTTCCTTCTGCTCCCTTACCGCGGCAGCCGACTCGTGCTATCCCTTCTCCCCCCAACCACCTCCTCGCCACTTAATACTAGAATCCCGGAGTTTCCACTCCTCCGTTATAGCTCTTCCCTGAGCAGCCCCACACGGGAAAGGGATCCCGATTGCAGCATAGCACACACAGACACACACGCTTGTGCGAGCGAGAGAGATATGGAGAGAGAGAGATAGGGGTGAGCGAAGTAGAGAGGTACACCATGCATAAGGACTTAAGCCCCTCGATCACTCACGGGTCATTAATCCAGGGGGGAGGGAAACGGCTAGGGTCTTGGTGTGCGCCGTCGGATCGTGTGGAATCCCTCTCCTCCTCCCTTGCATAAGGACTATTCACCCTTGGGTCATTCACGGAGAAGTATTGGAGAGATAGGCGATCGGTCACGTAATCCTTTTTCGGATGGTTGCGAATGCTTGCGTACATGGAAGCATCTCCGCACCGCGCTGCTGGGGCTAAGTGAGTAAGTACCTATGGCAAGCGGTGCGAGATGAAGAGGCTCACTACCGCATCAAAAGACAGACCATAAGGATTTCCGATTCGTTTATAAAAGCTTGGAAACGTTTTCCCAGATTCTTTAAAAGAATTTCTCGACCACTAAGTATAAGGGCCTGTTTACACGATACACTAACACTTACGAGTTAATGAACGATTGTATGAAAGATTTTTGTGCACCGGAAAGGAACATGTACCAATGTATGAATCGCATTAGAACAGGTTCTATTTTATGTTCATGCATTTGAAGAAGTTAGATGATTACACGGTGCATTTTGGCGTTCATTCTTGCGTTCATACATTTAGAATTAATTAGTCCGAGCAAAAGTACCATGTAAACATACCTTGACATTTCTTTCATTTCTGTAGGCTAGTCAGTAAAAGAGTACATTTATTCGTCACCAACCTTTCGAAAACTTTACCGTCATTCTGAAACATGGGGACTTTGTAGTAGTATTGAGGCGAGAAAATTCCATACAGGAAAAATCATTTTCTTTGACCGGGAATCGAACCAGAGCCTCCCGCATTTCCGCCAGTTGTTCTTCTTTAATTACCGAGCCATCATCTTTCTCTGTGGTGTTTTTCTGGCTTTCCTATCCCGGTTGAGGATAAGGGATTTTTTCTCAGCGAAATTCTCGCTCTTTATGCCCACTATCGGGTGACTCCTTGAAGGTACATAGCTTTTTAATTCGTGGGTATTCATTGAACAACATTTACAGCCGTTTGTATGCTGCCTGGTTAGCGCTAACTACAAGATGATACAGCCTTCCATTTAATGTGGCGGTGGCTGAGAGTTCTATTTAACTTGATGTCTGGTCTTATACTGAAGCTATAGGAAGTTATAGGAAGAATAATCACCTCCAGATATAGTGAATGGCTACATTATCCAGTACTGTAGCCAGGATTTTGATTTTGGAGGGGAGTTTACCGGAGACTTCTGGTCCCTTCCGGGGTGTATGGGAAACACCCTAGGGCGAAGGGGGTCCGGGGAAAATTTTGGGATTTTGATGTTGAAAACTTAATTTTAGGACTGAAAACAGTAATTTTTCACAAGTATTATTTAAAATAAAATATATAAATTGGCTCAAGAGGGGATTGTAACCCGGAACCCCTCACCCGCGACTTAGCCACTGGCATCATCCTATGATCTGCGTTAACCATATATTATAAATCGGCCCGTAGTATTTGAACATAAATTTTATAGCAACGTTAACAATATGAAGATTATCACGCTTCCCGCCGAGCTACCCAATGTACTCCCTTAAGCAGAGCCCGCTCGGTGCGATTGTGTCGGTCCGTCTGAACAGTATGCTTCCCTGGGATGTGCTCGCCCCTCTTTCTGGATCCGCGTATCTTACGTAGAGATCACGAAAGTTGGCCGGCGAAAGAGAAGGGAGCTTAGGAGAGGGTAGGGGATGATTGAAAGGGAAGGGGGATGGAGAAGAGTAGAAAACTACTGAGGATAAAGGAGGGAGGGATGTGCACGTTAAATGGCGAGCAAAAGGAAACCGAAGAGGTTAATACGTAAATGGTATGGTAATGGACTTAGAGAGAGGGAGAGAGAGGTAGGGGAAATAGAGAGAAACGATCTCCGACGGGAATATACGTATGCGAAACGGTAGGTAGTCAATTACGAAGGGCATTTTTAATGGGATAGGTGGTGGGGGAGGTGAATGGGAGGCTTCATGCGACCGTAACGGTTTTTCTCCATCAAAACGTTTTCCCTCTCTCTTTCTCTCTCTCTCTCTCTCTTGCCGCTCATTTCCATAATGAATAAGCATTTTTGCCCGTTGCAAAGTGGTGCGTGGGGCGATTCACCTCCAATGAGTGAGTTTTTGGGCCGAAAACAAAAACTATCCCGTGCGAGCGAGGAGGAAAATACCGACACTCTTTACTCATCCACTTTTCCTCTCCGTGTACCGTCCAAAAATGAATTTAACGAGATACTCGCTCCTCACAGGCGTTGATAATCACAAATTCTAAAATATTAGCCGCACTGACGATTCGTTTTCTCAACATCGATGGAAAAAAAGGAGAAAATTAGTCTGCTTAAAGGGATTATCTAACTTAGTGTAACCAATAAACACCGGTGGATTCTAGGGCAGTTCGTTATCATCAGATAGATAAATCATCAAAAATCATTAGATAAATCATCTAGCGAAGTGCATTCAATATGTCCCGATGAATTCTTGGAAAATTCAACAAAAATTAGCGTGATTTTGTGCATATTTATATTCTAAACATTACAGCTGATACATTACAAAACATTACATATTTATATTATAAACATTATAACTGTAATGTTTAGAATATAAATATGCACAAACATTACAACTGTAATGATAACATCTTAAATTTACTCATGCACAAGAGAATTCTATTAACGTTTAAAAAGGACCCTGACGCCAAAGAGCGTCAGGATTCTTTTTCAACGTCAATAGAAACAACATATCACTCGTCAGTGGGCAGAAAATTAGCAGGGAAAAAGCAGTGAGTCACAAACTGGTAGTTATGGATTTGGCCAAATTATTCGTAATAGAACTTGAAAAATAAGTTGGGTTCGACAAATTAGACGGCTAAAAGATGCTTGTATTTCCCCGTCAAGGCACGCAGATCAGTTAAATAAATAACGTAATTTTAAACATAAGGAACGTGTTAATTCAGCAAATTTAAAAAGAAAAAAACAACTTAAAATTAAAAAAACATTTTTCAAGGAAGAAACTTCACGTTTCATAAGAACATTTTTAAATTAGTGGGTGATTGCATACGTATGCATTCATGTTTTTCCGCCGAAAAAGAGTGGTGTCCATCAGTATTCGAGGATGCCAGTGGATCCAGCAACAAGAGTGGTAAATATGCAATTCATTCGTCCGTCGAAGTGAAGTTATGGATTCCGACAACGTCCGACTATATATGGATGACACAAACAAGAGATCCCGGCCTCCAGTTAAATTAAGACTCTTCTTTTTTAAATGAGAAGCGACGTTCTCACGGACGCGGATGAAAAAGGGGAAAAGGGCCAGAAAAAAAAATCATCACAGTCATTTATCGCAAAAGCGGGCGACCTTTTAAAAGGTAATTTCCTGAAATTTAATTTCCAATCTACTTCCAATCGAAACCAACTCGCAATGGATTAAATATTAGAGCGCTAATTCTCGGAAGTTATTCCGAAGAGAGAAGCGCATTCAAATTGTCCCACCCCCCACCCCCACCCCTTCCCCCACCCCAACACATTTTCCGTTCCATTCAGCGTTGATGGCAGACTAACCCATTATGCACAAATGACGTCATTTCCACCCCGTATCAATTTCTCCCCACCACCACGCCCCTCCCGACAGCGATGCGACCTCCTCCCTCTATCGGCCTTTCCCGTGTTCCCATCACCCTCATGGATCCCATCCCCCACTGATGCCTCTCATCAACCAAGTGCACGACACTCATGTCCCCGCCTCAACGCCTCTGAAAACCCATACCTTTCTTACCGGAACCCTTTCAGATTTGTGGGAAATTTTACGTACTTTATTTTGAACTAAATACTTATAAACTTCACTATATGGCATGGCATGGCATGGCCGGCCCCCTTTCCCCAAAATATAAAAACACAATTACTTTGATTCATTACAGAAAACAAATATTGAAAACTCATGAATTTACGTAAGATTTTTTAAAAATAAACTTTATACGATCATAAAAAGTGCTAAATTTAGATTAAAACCCTCTACTTACTAGCCTGTTTTTTTAATTTTCTCCCCCAGTTTTAGAACACCCCCCCTCCCCCGATACCTCTGGCTACACCACTGGAAAGGGGTGGGGAATAGAGAGAGAAAAAAACGATCTCCTATGGGAATATACGTTTGCGAAACGGTAGGCAATCCATTACAAGGGGATTTTTAATAGCTTATATTTTTTTATTTATTTTTAACTGTGTGGTTTTGCATTAAATGGTTTGTTGGTTGGAAATGTTTTACTTATACCATTTCTTTTTAAATTAATTTAATATAATTTTAATACAGCTTTGAAATATTTAAATCAAGACAACAGTCTCTAAAAACTAATCTCTTTACCCACCCTTATCCCCTATTCTGGCGTCCGTTTCAAAATTCATCTCTTCCTCCTTTTGGTAAAGTTACAATAATAGGATAAAAGAATCACAATTAACGCCTTTTGATGACGATTATTCATCAAAACCTGGGTCGCTTAATGTAAAAATAGAAGTGGCATTATTAAAAGTTATTCAACCAAGAAGCCTTTGAATACTTATTCCTGAAAAGTTGATAGACTCCAAATTACAAGCAAAAAAAGCTAAAAATTCTTTTTAAATAAATTAAAGCTATAAAAGCTAAACAATTTTTGGCCTTTTTTGCCATTTTTTATTTTTTGATCACGAAATTTTGTTCTCAAACCTCATATTTCGATCAATAAGCTCAAAATAATTACATCTAGAACATAAAAACCAACACCAGGTTAAAATTTTGCCGTGTAAACTTCATCTCACCGCGATACGAACCCGGATCCCCGTTTTCCGGTCGAGTGCTTCAGCCAGTTAATATTTTAAGCAATTTGTCCATTGCTGGTGACTCCGTAAAGTTATCACCGTGGCTAGACCCGGAATACTTAAATTAAAATTCATCTGACTGGATTAAAACCCCTTACCTTCGTTCACATAACCCTCCCTTTAGCTCTCTCAATACTAGCTCCGTATAATATTGGGGGGGGGGGGGGAAAGGTCGATGCTACAGCGGGTGGGGGTGTAGCGGGGGGAGGAGGGGTAAGGGTGGGATGGGACAAACTGCATCCTCACGGAAATACGTTTCGAATCGGGAGAGTGCTTAGCGGCGGTCGCCGCCGAAAGCGATTTCATTGCTTAATGCATTCGAATTACAACGTTCGATCATTAACGGGCAATCAGCATGCTTAACGAGAGAGGCTACCGATGCAACAAGCCGATCTCCGTGCTTCCCCCACTCTCCGCAACCACCACCCTCCCATCATTCCTCCTCCTCCTCCTCCCCCTTTGTCCCTTCATCTGCCTCTCCCACTCCTCACCCCTACACATCAGAGCCCCCGCGCGTTATGTCCCACAGTCCGCGCACGAATTGGCCACCCAAACCCCATCCGCACGGCCGTCAAACTGCCTGCCCTCTCCCCCACCTATTCATCCCCTCTCAGCGCATTCCATTAAAACTCTCTCCAAAATTCACCATTGTCTCTACCATCCTCCTATCTCTTCCTCTCTCTCTCTCTTTTTTGCTCTTTCATTACCCGCACCCGGGGCATGGTGAATTTTCGGTCGCAGTATTTTGCAATACACTCAGCACAGGGTACGAAGAGGAAAGAGGGGGGATATTCAATTTACCTCGGATAAGGTATTGGTTGTGGGTGGCTTGGTGAAGGGGAGAGCTGGAGAGAGTATCTTTAAGGTATTTCAGCAAAAATAATGCTGTAATGGAAGTATTAAAATACAAGAACGGGTGTCAAACTTGACAGGACGTTTCCTCACGCTGAAGATAAGAGCTGTAGTTTTACACGTCAACTTTTACGTACTACCCCGCAAGTCGCCTGCATAGTCGTGTGGTAGAAGGTTTTAAGACATCAGCCGTAAAAAAAAACTGAATTCAAAAAGAATTTGATGCGTGACGTGGAGATCTGACTGCCAAAGTTCAACATAGCATTTGTTGAACTTACTTACTGCTCGTAAGAAAAGGTTGGGAGGTATATATAGTTGCCTATAAAAACTATTGATAGGTTTTCAACATATTTAACAACAATTCAACAATTTACAACTCCATTTAAACCTCTCTTTGCCGTTATATCCTTCAAATTGTTCTTCGTTGATTGTTTGCATCAGGTCAACGTGTATGGTGTGGTGGCCGATTAAACTATATCATTTTCTTCCTAAGGTTTTAAACGTTTTTCCTCTTACTTCCTTCTCATCTTAAATTTCCTCATCACTTACGCGATCTATCCATAATGTTTAATAAACGATTAAGAACCGGAACCGAGATCCAATGTCAAGAGGGGATACGGAATCGGAGACAACAAAACTGTGGAACTGTGGGCCCATACTTTGTGTCACACATAAAAAAATCCATCAAAATACGTATGAGAGACAGAAAAATATGGGAAAATGTAGCATTAAACTTAAACCTCAAATTCAACTGCATTAAGAGAAATAGGGTCGAACAACATGATGAATTAAAAAAAAAGTAGCTGAAACTGTACTTTACAGTCCACTTTTATAATGGTGAAAATTTGTTAGCTACAGCGTGTTTCCACGGTAGTATCATCATTGCGCCAATAAAATATTGTTTTAAATTGTTCAACTGACTTTCCAATCAAATAATAAATAGTTATTGACCTAAGGAAAACGCAATGCGTCGAAACACGTTGTAGCGAACAATATTCAAAAAGATACCGATACAAAACAATATGATCTACTTCAACAACCTCAAAGATAAGGAGAAAAGGAAAAAAAGAAAGAATGTTGGCAGTGGCAGTACACGGTGAAGCAGGCATTGCGAACGAAAAACAAACATTGCGGTGGACAAAGGAATTCGTGGCATCGGTGTTTAATTCCCAAAGGAGAGGACGGACGAAAGTGGGGCAAAAAAAAGAAGAGTGGAATCGATGGACAACGACAACGGCATCATCACAAATGCAAATAGATGTGGGTAAGCAGATGTATCCATCCCAGCAGAGAGGGCGCGCGCACACATTTGCAGCTGCGACCACTGTCGCCGCATTGGGACGGGCAAGAGCATTTAGCGAAACGGCCGCCAACATCAACTGCAGATACAGGCCGGAACGAGCTAAAGGTCTTGCGTTGCGCAGTCAAAATTACATTGGAAGGTGGCGGGGCGCGGTGACCCGGATTTTAATTTCCAATTCGAGTAATTTAATGGACCAACTTATTAACGAGATGCTTAAATGGTGTCACGGCAGAGCGGACGAGCGCAACTCGGAAATGCTTCATTACGATTCCAGTTTGATTGCTCCGGAACGGGAGCTAATACCACGGCTATCCACAGCAATCATATTTGACGAAATGGTAAGAAAAAATAAAAAACCAGAAAAATTAGATTGAATGGTATTTCTGTGGAAATTGCCATGTAATGATACATATTACGATGATCTTCGACTAAAAAAGGTGATTTTATGTAAATAACTGCTTATTCTTGTAATCCCTTGAGCTGAAATAACAAGTGAATCTCGCAATCAGATTTTTACAATTTAAGTACTAATTACGCTTCACTGCCAAATTCATGAAAATTATATTTAGCATCTGTGATTACTTTTATAGCTTTTGTTATGTAAATAAGGTATGGAAGTATTTTTTTAAGTGAATCGCGTGACTTGTGTACACATTGGTCGTTAATTATGCCTTCTCAAAATTGATTATTTTCATCACCTTCTTAGTGAGTATGCGGTTTATTCGATATTTTCCCCTACACTAGCTCTCCAGTGATAAATTTGCTCATTTATTCAAAAGATCAATACATATTACGCTATTGAACTTAGTTTTTGGTGAAGTGTATATTTTACTTATTTTATGTATATTATAAGAGTAGTGTATATTATTATAAGTATTAGTATTATAAGTGTAGAAGTGTATATTATACTTATTTTTCAACCAATTGCAAAATTTTGTGACATGTTCAAATTTGGGAACATGCTTGAAAAAGCATTTTAAAAATTTAAATCGGGTTTTCTTTTATAATAGAGAACCTCTTAATTAGTAGTTAAATAAATAGGATATGCAAAAAAATAACAAAAATCTGTTGGTGAGACAGTTCGGTCTTTAAAGGGTTAAGGGGAAGAGTGTAAATATTTTAAAAATTTAACGATGCTAAAATATCCATTATGTGTATAAGAAACTAATAATTCATGAAGCATGATGCACTGGAAGAAATAAAATAATTTTATACGAATAGCGATAGCTGTGTTCTCGATGTTTTCACGTTATTGTGCGTGAACAATATGAAATAATAATAAGTTTTTCTTTCACAGTCCTACGCTGAATACATGCTAGAAAATATCATTTTATTATCCACCATTCCATTTAAAAAGAATCACAGAAAAACTAAATAGAGAATAGGAGCACGATATCCAGAAAATAAACTGAGGTGGAAGGTGTTAAGAGAATATACAACTTTGAGATTTCAAATAGTAACTTGAAGGATATAACCTCATAGAAGCATATTTCCTTAGTACTTTATATTGAAAAAAATCAGACACTTTGAAAAACGAAATTCAGGAAATAAATGTGTTAAATCTTAAATAAGCGCTTATATTATCATAAATATTCATTCTCTCAAGAGGATCAACAACTTTGGGACTTCAAATTGCAACTTGAAGGATATAAACTAATCAAAACATATATATCCATCGTACCTGTACATTTTAGAAATGTATACACTTTGAAAAACGAAATTCAAGAAATAAATGCGTTATCTCTTAAACTCTTATCGTACTTTAATTGGTCTAATGAAAATGCCTCGAAGCAGTAATAAAGAGAATTACGCAGTGATAATTTTCGCTCAGTTCAAATTTTTGAGCAAAACATTCATGAATTTACAATTCACATGGTTTAAACGAGCAATATGATGAGAAGATGGTTCTTGGAATTAAGAATAACCAAAGCCTGGTAGAAAATATTCGACATTATTGGAGTTTTCTTGCCGCATGCATATTATTTTAATGTGAGTAAGGAAGGCCAAATATATATTGTTCCATCGAATTAAGTGAATACTAAGGCTTAAAATCCAATGTTGGCTCGTTCGGAGAGGAGCTAAAAGCAGCCTCTTTATTCAAATCTCATGAAGCTAAGTATCAATGGAATTTGTAAATAGGGGTTGATGCATGGCAAATGACTAACTCCATCCATCGCAAGCAATTTAATTATGCAAATTGGATAAGAATGACCCTTTTCATGGAGATAATTTACCCAGCATAGGCAAAAAAAAGTCTATGAATTTCTTCAAACGAACCAATTGGTTTTCATTTTGATTGCATTGCGTCAACGAGTTAACTGTATTTGGTGTTAATAATTCTGAGCCAATGTGCGAACCTTACGAGCAATGCATTGATAAGTAAGCTCATCAATTTCCCTAAAAGCAGCACTTATTCACGACCACCAAATTTGGGCCGCAAGAAAGTAATGATCGATTGGCGATTATGTCGCGGTATTCCAACGATGACGTTTTGAAGCAAATGTTTTTTTTTAAGCCAAATTTACCGAGAATAAACTGAATGACGCGCTATACATACTTTTCTTCTCAATTAAAAATATATTCTTAGGCAAAAGAGTTGAAGAATGTGTATAAAATTGCATTTGCGCTGGATATCGACTATCTCAGTTCAAATATACAAATATGCGATTATCAGCATGAAACGAGTCAGAATTAAACATGTGTTGAGAAAATAGATATTCCCTCCAAGGGAGTCAGAAATGGATAAAATGAGGACTCGTAGCTGTTGTTGATGTCGATTTTATAACATGGTAAGCTGTCTATCATGCACTATCATTTTCTTTTAAAAAACTAAATTACCAAAACAAAACTCAGACTAAAAATTTCTCTGTAACTTAACCCAAATCTAGAGCTATCTATCAATCGTAACTATTCTTGAAATATATTCCATCATTTCACTACCAGACTAACGTATTTCATTCCCCAAGATAATGAACCGCACATAGCAAACACGAAAAAAAACGGCTGGAAACTATGTCTGATTACGATGAATACGATTATTTTTATCTATTTTAATCTTTGAGAGAAGCAACCTTTGAGAGAAGCAACCCTGGGTAATTACAATAAATGGACAATAACTAGGTATATACTATCTATGATTAAATTCTCAAGTAATTTCAGTGTCACTTAATCCACAGGGCGGAACTATGTGAAAATGGAAATTCCGTTTCGGAGCTGAAATTAAGATTAAAAGTTACCATTAAATTGGAGAGGAAGTAATAAAATTCAACTTTATCATCTGGAGTGGCAAGCTTTCCCTACAATAAAGATCGGAAAATATGAGACTGAAAGTTGGAAGGAAAGAAGAGATTTCTCAGAGGAAGCGATGAGAGAAGAATAGTTGGGGATGGCACGATGGGAACGAATATAAAAAAAGATCAGGTGTTCAGTGGCAATAAAGGATAAGACTCAATGGTTCTATCCCCGTCTCTAATGGCCATCTCCGATTACGCACCTCTGACATTCACTCTCTACGCGCAACCAGCTCCTTATTTATTCCTTACGGCTTGGTTACACGACACATCATCCCGTACACCATTAAGAGTTAATGTCTAAAGGGCATAGCTGAATAAGATGGTGAAAATTCCCCCTCCGTGATTTTTTCCGTACTTAGGGCCTACGATTTGGGGTCAAATAGGACTAACCTCCTCACACTTCCAGCCCGCTAGAGGCCCACAAAGTAAGATGGCATTTAACGGGTGTTATGTAGGACCAGGGCAGAAAAAACGGCAAAAAATGGCCAAAATCTCATTTCCTAATTTTTTCGCAATGTTCCACCACCTAATTTTTTTCCAATTTACTAGCCGAAAGGAATTTAAAAATGCCACCGAAAAACATTTTTTCTTTGTAGCCCTCTCAAAAATATTTTATAAAAACACTAGTTACAAATTTTCAAATCAACGCTATTTCTAATTTTCACGCTGAAATTTCTTGAAAAAAATGGACATGTGCTCTGCTAAAAAGCTTTCATATGCCGAAAACCGCATTAAAAATATTCTTTCTAGTCTGAAATATCTCAAAATAGTGAAAATCGTATTTTCGAACTAGCCTGGTGGGCCCATTGCGGGCTGGAAGTGTGGGAAGGTTAGTCCTATTTGATCCCAAATGGTATACCCTGAGTATTACTGGAAAAATCGCGGAGGGGGGACTTTTCACCCTCTTATTCAGACGTCTTACCTTTTCGCATTCTCACGCCTGTCCCTCCCCCATCCCATCCATTGATTTTCAACCGCCGTCGTATCCCGTAATCCCCTTCTTCCTTTCAGCTTCCCGCCTGCCGTAAAAACCAACTAACTACTCGTCTCGAAACTTCAACCCATCAAGTGAGTCTATAGCTCAACCATCAAGTCGTCATTCTTTAGTTCACGAGGTCGAGCTTATTAGCTGCGTAACCTAAGGTGCTTACTTGCCGGATTGCAGGTTTAACCACTATGCGATCGGCTACAAATGGGACAAGCGTCATTAATGTCTGTTCTCAAGAAAATGGTCTCTCCATATTGACCTTTAAGCTCTCTAAATCTTGACATAAATTGTTAGCGATCGCTCGAAGAATGGAGTTATGAAACCAATTGACACAATACTGAAGACGGCAAAAAAACTAGTAGGTACCAGTTAAATCGAAATTGGAAGAAGCTACGACGCTGTGGAAGGGCTCCACAATGGAAATGAAGTGACTTTGTGACTTCCTCAGTTTATTAACATATAGCGATCGGTTTCGGTTGTCAAACAATTTATTGAATGACTGTACTTGAAAACTTGACATCCGAAGCCGATCGTTCTATGGTAATAAACTGTGGAAGTCACAAAATATCTTCATTGCCATTAGTAAATACCAAGATAAAATACTGCTGGTGAAAGATATTTTTTTATTCTATTGAAAAACATTACCCTAATATGTTTAGTGCCTTCATGACAGCTACTCCTGATTATTTCTGATAGTTGTAAAAGTTTCAGTAAGGTATGTTATTGCAAAAGTTATGTTACTTATAATTTCTTGCAAGATGCCTCAGAAAATGAATCTGGTTTTATTTGCCATTTATTTTCCATAGATTGTGTAAATAACATTGAAATTTATTTTTCAGGACTCCGTTTTAGAAGTAAAAAAGGCGACAGCATATCAAATAGTCAACTTGAATTATGTGCAGTGATTGAAAAAACTGAGACCATAGATTCAAGTTCTCATTACACGAGGCAAATAGTTGAATTTCAATGCGCGCACTATACGTATGAGAAGATTTTTACCTTTTTAATCAATAAATATGCATAAAATTTTCCTTAATTTGATTGAAGGTGAAAATAAATACTTTAAAATAGCAATATCTGGGTGAAAAATCACATCAGGCACACGGTAACATCTTCATTCCCACTGTATTTTATATCATTTCCAACCATTTCTTCCCACTAGCCTACCACTTGACTCCAGGCTGACTTTTAGAACACATTATGTATTCAAGCCTGTTCAAATCTGCGCCATCTAACATCAACTGAAGTGACGAACTTAGTGAGGGAAAAAATGAGGGAGCTTAAATGATACAAATGAAAAGAAATAAATATTTAGAGAGAGGTAAAGAAAATCAGTTAATAAGGCGAGTGGGGAGTGAGTTGGTGAAATAATGCAATCAAATATCGACTTTTTCGCGTGCAGGAAATGGGAATATAATGGTTGACTGTCGAAAAACGGCGGGTGTGGGGAAGAGAGGTAGGTGGAGGTGCCAATGGGTACTAACTAAAGGGTTTTGATGGGAGGGGAGAGAGAGAGTAGAGGAGAGAAAGGGTGGATCAAGAGTGGGGGAGGAATGAGAACAGGGATTGGGAAATATTCTGAGGGGACGATAAACTGGGCCGTAAGTATGGAGGAGAGGGAGGAAGCAGGAGCCGTAAGAGGCCTCCATCACGATGAGGGGAATACGTGTGCCTCGAGAAAAATGAAGGGTTAGGAAGACCATATAAAAAGAATAAATTTGGTAATTTCAGCGAAGAAAGGATAGAGGACTCGTGGGAGAGCCGAAGTTTGTGATTTTGGCAGTTTTTCGTTCACTGAAGAAGATGAAGCATAGGAAAACCATGGATTTCTTGTATGTTCGGGGAAAGTAAAAAATTATATACCTACATTCTCCAACCTTTAGGAAAATCAAACAATTTGAAATTGAAAAACCACGCCAATCATTTCTTGTCATTTTAAACGAATTTAAGAAAATTTTAAGATAGTCAGTAATTTTTAAAGCTTTTGGTTCACAGGAAAAAGCAATATGTGAAGAAACCACAAGTAGATAGGTATGATAAACCAAATTCACAAGAATAATCAAGCCATTCCACATTTTTCGAATGCATCTAAACTACTTGGTTTGAAAAAAAATCCTTCGCAAAAACAAATTACAGAGTAGTTCGTTGGATTTATTCATAACTGGGAAAAATGTGGATTTAGGAAAACCATGGATTCTTTGTATGTTCGAGGAAAGTAAAAACAATATGCCTACATTCTCCAACCATTAGGAAAACCAAAGCTCATCAACATTATAAAAACTATGGAAATACTTTCTTGTCATATTAAACGGATTTAAGACATTTATAAGATAGTAAGTAATTTTTAAAACTTTTCGTTTACTTGCAAAGGCAATATATGAAGAAACCAAAAATAGAAATGTACGATCAATCAAATTTATAAGAATAATCAAAACATTTCACATTTTTCGAATGCTTCTATACTGCTTGGTGTGAAAAAAATCCTCCGCAAAAACAAAAAACAGAGCATTTCGATGGGTGCATTCATGATACAGAAACGTAAAAAAAGTGAAGAAACACGAAAATAATTACAAGTAGACAATGAGCACTTTACCTCACTAATAGTTTTTAATATCCTCAAAGTTTTAACCTCAAGTTCCCTCACTGCATTAAAGAAAATATATATCGATCCCGGAAAGAGGGCATAAATTCATCAGACGTGAAATTAAATAAACACTCATTTTATATCCGCGAAGCCAATGAGATATACCTTCCACTTGAGCCAGAACGGTAATAAATATGCTTCAAAATCAACGTTCTGAGGGTTTCCCGCATCTCGATAACGGGGAAAAGAAAACGTCTTTCCGAAAAGCGAATCCATTATAGGTGTGTCACAACAAACTTCCCCAAGTCGCGCACGCAGCTCAGAGGGAGAGAGAGAAGACGGAGGGGACGAATAAAAGCCATTTGCGTGGAGGGAGGGGGGATGGGCTCCTCCCGAGCGTTTTAAGGTTTAACGGAATCACAAAAGAAGCGAACGGAAAGGAAGAGAGGGTAGGTGAGCTAAATTCGAAATGAACTCCCGAATAAAAAAAAAACAAAAGAGGAGGGCGGATATAAAGTATTGGGATATTCGCAGGTGAGTGGGAAAGCTTTCATTCTGGGGAAATGAAAGGGAAATTGGAATGAGTTGGAGCGGCAGATGGAAAAATGGTGGGAGGGGAATTTTTTAAGGAACTGGAAGAAAAATTGAAAAAAGAAATGGTTCGATAGGAAAAATGTGAGGAGAATGTGAAAACAGTCTCTATACTTAGGAGGAAAAATTGCCAGCCTCGTTGGCGGCAGAGTAGTCTTTGCCTGCTGAAGGTCCCGGGTTTGTTTCCCACTTGGGCATGGGTATTTATGAGCTTTTACGTTTTATATTAAATTATTCTGCTATGAAGACCTTATAAAAGAGCTATTTACGATGCGGTGTAGATTAACAAAAAAGGGGCAATATTAATTACATGAAATATTAAACTATTACTGTAAATTGAGAGCCGAGTGTTACTTTTTGCTTAAAATAAAAAAATTGACAAAAAAAAGCATCCGAAACCTTATATTGATCGAGGATTGCGGGCCTCTAATCTGCGCAACCTAACGTGCTTACTTGCCGGATTGTAATAGTACCTAACCACGATGCGATCGGCTGCAAACGGGACAAGAGTCTTAAATGCCTGTTCTCAGGTGTGACCGTATTGACCTTTAAGCTCTCAAAATCTCTGTCTTCATCGATCGCCCAAAGAATGGAGTTATGAAGGCAATTTACAATCTTTACAGACCCCACATAACGAGTAGGTACTAACTGAAAAAACAGCATACGCTAATAACTTCGTGATTTACATAAAAAGAGCAATAAATCCGGAACAAAATTTTGAACGCATAACCAACTAAAATATTGAGATGCAAAATAGGAGCTATAAATACCTACTTAGCTATCAAGAATCAAAACCATAGGCGGATTTAAGGGATGGGGGGCACGGGTCCCTCCCAGACGCTTAAAAACTAGACAAGATTTTTGATACAGTAGTCATTGCGTTCGTTTTATTTTGTGTATTACGGAGCCTGAATCATTAAATTCGATATTAATGACTCTCATATCAATATAAAGAGAATATTTTCTACAGTAAACGTTGTTTTTTGTTCTAATCTTAAATATGAGAAGACTTGGCAAACCCCCGCCCCCCAAGAAAATATCCTGGATCCACCCCTGAGCAAAACCTTAGGCAAACGGTTGAGAATTACTCTAAGAAAGAGGATTCTAGTCTAGATAAATCACTGATTCATTCGAAAGATAACAACGATAACTCGGCAGCATTGTATCGCCGGGATAATTTTTTCTAAACCTAGTTCCGACTTTCTTTTAGTCTTATCGATTTCTTGTCTCTGTTGGAGGAAGAGAGAGACCGTAATCGTCTTCGAGAGGGCCCAGACGAGAGCTATCACACAGACACACACTCCGATCCCTCACGACATCCACCTGCCCACCAAGGATAGAGGTGGGAGAAGAGTTCCTGCGGCTGATAAGGGACCCACACAATTCTTCCCTTTTTACGCCAGACGCCCAGACATGATTCTTCCCCCACCATCCTCACTCACCGAATTCCTTCTTTTATTGCACTCAACGACTCGATGGGTTTATCCGCGAATATTACAAAAGAGGATCCTCAAGACAAGTGGCGCAGCGAAGGGGGGGTTTGGAGGGATAACCTTCCTCCCCAGAGCTCAGGGAAATTTTTAATTTTTATCAATTTTTCTCAATTGTATTAATATCACTAATAGAATAGTGTAACGATTAATAAAATGCCACTCAGAAAGCCGTAAACTCACCATTTTTAACCATTTATCATATAGATTTTCTGGTGGAAAGCCCCCGCACCACCCGCTTACTCTATGGCGGGTATTCCAAACCCCCCCCCCCTCACCCCCAGTATTAGTTGCGTCTAAAACAACCTCCTAGCCTTAATTCCTAGCTGCACCTCTGCGCAAGGCCCCTACTAAAAATTTATGTTAGTTTGTTAGTTTTTTTTAATATCTTATAGTAAATATGTTGTCACCCGCCACCCATTTAAATGGGTTTACACAAGTATCCATTCGTGTCGCTGATGGGAAAATATATACATAGTTTCACGGGGAAATAAGATATAATTAGGGGTGTTGACTGAAATTAATATAGATGTTGATGTGATCTATCAAATTAATAACTTTTCAATGCAATTGCGAGCATTATACTGCAAAATATTTAAAGAAGTGTATCGTATTGCACTCATTACCGCGCCGCGGATATTTTTGGAAACCGACTAAAATGCGATAGAAGAGGAGACATAAATCAGCCTTCTATGGGATGGTACTGGACCTCCTCTATGCAGTCCCCTAGGGGTTATCGCTCACTTTAGGGAAACTGCTTTAAAAATATGTCCGAGATGCAACCCGAAAGTTGGTTTGGTAAGGTAAGGATATAACTCACCCCGAGTCCTTCATACTTTTTATCCTTGTCTTGCCTTCTGCGTGGTAGTTCCTTTAGTGAAGTACTTTATTCCATTACAAGGAATTTTTCGAGCTAATTATATATTTCTTCGATGCTTCGGAAGGAATAACCGAATAGTCTAAATTTACCATTCTTTGAAAATTGCAAAGAGAAACGAGAATTGCTAGTAACTAAACGATAAAAATAAACAAAGAGCAGTTGGCTGGTAAGGTTGCCAAGGGGGTAGTGCACTTGGCTGCTGATCGAAGGGACCTGGGTTCATATCCCGTGTGAAGCCATCGGGCACTCCAAATCAAAAACCTCAAAGTGCGGAATAGTCCTCGAAGACAGGTCTCAGGCTTGTGAATTTCATACATTCAGGATGGGGGAACATTTCCTTACCCTGGGCCTACTCCCACTTTGAGGATTTTGAGTTGGTCTATCCGAGGACTTCACACGATTGTGAACCCAAGTCCCACAGATCACCAGCCCAAGTTCCCTACCCACTGTACCACCAACCTCTCCCCAAAAAAATCTGCACTATCCAAAAATAGCAAATTTCAAATCTTACGCCCAAAGGAAAGGCAACATGGAGTTTGCTCTTAGGAATTTGTTTGTTAATCTTTGTTGTTTGGTAACTAGCGCTTCTCAGTTGCCATTGGAATTCTAAAAGAATCGTTAATTAAGACTATTAAAATAAACTTTCCTCGAACGAAGTAATATATAGTTCGAAAAATTCTTTATGACGGAGGAGAGCGCTTCATCAAAGAAACTACCAAGAAGTATTAATAAAGGGAGCGGTCCACATA
This sequence comes from Ischnura elegans, assembly GCF_921293095.1. Lineage (NCBI taxonomy): Eukaryota > Metazoa > Arthropoda > Insecta > Odonata > Coenagrionidae > Ischnura > Ischnura elegans. Next base: position 56,658,376 of record NC_060248.1, read on the forward strand.
TTGGGTATAGCAACCATAAAATGCCAATTGAGTGAACAATTATCGTGACAAAACGATGGAAAATGTATACGAAATGAGAAAATCCCGCCAATCAGGCAAATTAAAAGATCATTTATCCAAAACTACTTAATCTGGCGCGACTAATTGAAGTCACTCGTCGTAATCGGGAAAAGAAGAAACAAAAGAAGAGTAACGATAAAAAAAATCATAATATAAAGGAAAATTTAAGCTACAAAAAATTAATAAAAACAATTTCAATCAAATCGAGGAAATGTTCAATCTATTAAAGATCCTAATTCCGCTAAAACATAAAAATAAATGCTAAATGACATTAAAATTATCGGATAAAAAAAATGAAAGCGCCTTAATAGAATGGCGATTCCACTTATTGCCCGTTACATGAATCATTCTTGTCAACATAAAAATTAAATTTCTCGTTAAAATCCCTTTCGGCCGCGATTGTTCACTTAATAGTAGCACAGCGGTTCCCAAACGCTGATACGCATATCCCTTGGGGGAGAAAAATATCGGTAATGGAGGACGCCAATAACAATGTATCTTTTTACCACTAAATATGTGTACATATTATATAGGGTATTTAAAACAAAGTTTCCATTAATACCGTTATTTATCGCATAAAGTATCACTTGCCCGGAGTGAACTTATGTAATAAAATTTGCATGTTACATTTTTGGTGGTACAATATTAGTTATGTACAAACAGAGGGCGGTACGTGAGGAAAAAAAGGCTGGGAACCGCTGTAGTAATATAGTAGAAAACCCCGTCAATAAGGCAAATTGGTAGCTCATTTATCCAAAACTACTTAATCTCAAGCGACTAATTGAAGTAACACGTCGTAATCGAAAAAAGACGATAACAAACGACAGCCTCCTCCTTCCCAGCGTCCATATTCCGACTCGGAGACGTGACGTAGATCATCTGCGGAGTACATCATTGGCTTTCGCCGCTGGGGCTGGCTGCGCGGAGACCGCACTGCTGGAAGCAGTGATTCATAACCCCTCTCGGCCCACTCAATTTGATACCAAGACAGAAATGGATGGCCTCCAGCTTTCGCAAACAATGGGAATTAGATCAACGACATATTTTACCTTCAGAAAATTCTCTTAGCTATTTATCGCTCGATGAATGGACACGACTCACCATTTAATGTGCTTTTGACACTAAGTACATTCAAACACATGGCGCGTGTGCCGTGGTGTATTTCATGGATGTGCGTTATAATCTATTACGTCATACGGTGCCGGTCTAAGGAGGTGTCGAATATTAATTCTAGCAATACCTAGTGACACTCGTGCGAGTATTAAACATAGCTAAATGTGTAAATAAAATATGTGCTGAAAGGCAATCAATGATGAAATGATGCAATGAATATGGCATAATAAAGGCATAAGTCACTAACAATGATGCACAATGAAAAGTTTATACAGAGAAAATCTAAAAACAAGTGAAATGGGAGGTATCAAAATTTAAATCATCATATGTTAATTACTCAGCCACTTCACAATTGTTTTCAATTATTTTCAAAGATTTTACTTGGAGGAAAATTGGTTTACTGCAGTAAAAAGTTAGACAACCCAACTCTTTTCTTCAAATGTTTCCAGGGGTCAACGATTTAAAAAAATACGTTAATTATGAATATCAAGTATATACAATTGGGGAATAGCTATTTAACGGTTCAAATATACCCACCCATTTTTATCGGTGCATTTAATTAATAACATAAAGGAAAAATTAAGTTACAAATATTAAACCCGGAAAATACCTGTCAATTGTAAAAATTCGATTTGATAAAGATCTCAATTTGGCTTAAAAAATCAAAGCAAATTTTTTTACCATTAAAAATTTTCGCTGTCGGAAAAAACAAGACAACACGATAGGAATGGCGATTCTACTTATTGCTCGTTACAGAAGCCTTTCCAGTCAACATAAAACTTAAATTTCTCGTTAAATACCTTTCGGCCGATAAATTTCACTTAATAGAAGTACCATAGAATATACTAAGACTAATATAATTATGTGAATATACCTTCATTCGTTGAAATTTACTCCACCGGAATATTACGCAAGTTGCAAGTGACTGCAAAAAATGTTCTCGCAAACTGATTTCACATAAGCATCCTTCCATTTCAATTCTTCATAATTCACAATGGTTAGAGCTCAGCTCTCAACAGAGTGGTTGAAAATTTATACCCAAAACGAGCAATAAATCCGAGGTCTCACCACCGAGCTTTCACAACATGCCGACTGATTAATCAAAATACGCGAGAAGGGAGTCCTTGTTCTAACCGTGTCAGAGTGATTCTTGAGCCAAAGATCGTGCTCATCGGAATGGCTGCGGAAAATGTGAGCCTTAAAGTCACGTTATTGGCAGAAGTAGCGAAGAATTAGTGAAAGCGAGTGGTAGACAGCATATCCTTGGGGTCAATAGGAAAGCACGATTTTGGCCTGATCTGCATCGGACATTGACGATCCACTCTCGAAATATTTTTCATAATGAAATAAAATCCGCCATTAGTTTGGAACAAAGGTGCAAATGATGAAAGTCGTATATTTTAAAAGGTTATGGCCGAAAACATATATGGAACAATGCGGCCCAATTGCGTAACAGTAAGTGACAAGAAACAGGCTTAATCATGTTGCCAATAGAACACGGTAAACATCCTAATTTCACATTTTATTATTTCGCAATGGCTAATACTACTCTCTTCATTGTATGCTATAGATAGTAGGTATTGTATACTACAGCTGTGGGTAAGTAACATGGCAAAATAATTTGAATCTATAAATAAATTATCGAATTTAAATACAACTCTATCAAATGAGATATGCTGGTATCAGAGCACCTTTCATAAAAAAAATTATATTCACAATGCTTTATACTTGAACAATCTTTATTGGACCTAATGTCTCCTTCAACTCATTTCTAAAAAGCCATTTACCTATTAATCGCCTAATTTCCATGGCCAACTAATATTATCGAATTCGTTCAGCATGATGTTTAAAACCCTCGAAATACTCGATTACACTGTTGTCAGTGGCGGATATATAAGGGGATAAAGGGTATCCTCTTGGGTATCCAATTAGAATAGATAGATTGGTCATCTTTTTCATAACCCCACTACTACTGGAATTTTAACCCCCACTTAGCCCTACCTTGTCTCTATCCTGGACCCGCCACTGACTGTTGGCACAGGTAGCCGAAAAATTTATGAAACGCATAATATTCTCACCTTCTTTAGCAAAGATATAAGTTAAGATGTATATTTGAGTGAGTAAACAACGACTTAAGCATTGAGAAATATCAAATAAATGCCAAAAAGCACCAGAGGTTGAATTTTCAAATGAACGACGACGCATACGAGAGGCCGTCGCGGCGATGCGCAAACCAATCTCCGCCGCCAGAAACGCCGACCGACCGACCGGCCGCCAAGAACAAAAGGCGGACACCGCTGTTACGTCCACATACATAAGGGAACATCTCAATCACAACTATCCTTACCGTAGCTCCGCATGAAACAAGTGGGTTTGTACGCAGTCTCGGAGACAGAGTTATTTACACCTAGAGTTAAATTCTCCACGAAAAAATATAATTTGGCTTAGCTGGAACTCGAACCCGGGTCGCCCAATATATGGCCCCAGTTCGGTCAGGCATGCTACTAGCTAGTTCAAAAACTCCTCCTCGTCCAAAGTGAATTTTAGACCATGTGCAAATAATAATTGCCAAACAGTCTGTAAGTCGGGTACCTATGCTTCCAGTTACAGTACAAAATTATCTTCCCCTAATGCGAAATTCGCCCTATTTGCTCGAAAAACCGATTCAGAAATCCATGACGGAAGAGTATGTCTCGTTGGTTTCACTGGCAGTACATCAGGCTAGTAACTGTCAGTTTTCGGTTTCAAAAATCGGCTGAACTAAATGATTTTTATGGAGAATTTTACCCTTGGTGCATACATCCATTCCATATACTAAGCGTGGATGTGCAAATGTTATAAAAATATTGAAACCACAATCATAGCTGAATTTGGATGAGAGGAAACGTTTTCGAACTTATTTCCACTATTCACACTATATTTATATGGCTTCATCATCAGTGGATAATAAAACATTTGCCTGCTAATCCCTAATTTCCCTATTAGACTGTCACTCCTAGAAATGTTAAACTTAAATAATATTCACACTACGGTAGATTTCTACCGTATAATTTCCATAAAAAATATAGCAATAAACCAATCACTAGTTCAAAATAAGTGTAAAACCATTCTCCACTAGAAAACAGGCAGAATAACGCAATGTATGGCGCTCTAAGTATTCACAGCAAGGTGCTGAAGCTTTTTTTTTCAAATTAAATTGTGAGACAAACAACTCCTATTTAAACACGGGTAGTAAAACAATGTAGTCGGAAAATCAAATAATAAAGTCAGGAGGCTTTGCAATCCCTGATTTTTATGAAATTCGTTATTGAGAAAACGAATAATCGAATTTCATCAAGACAAGCCCGCCAAAAGCAAGCATAATTAATGTGACCAATAGATATTTGAAGACATATAAATATGCCAAATATTATATTTTAACGTTTGGTAGACAGTGAAAAATATTTAACCACCCAATATTCATCACATCATTTTAGATCCACTATCCATCAGCAGCTTCTACCCAATGATTCTTACATACAAAGCGATAAAAAGAGTGAGAAAGCCAAATATTCTTTTCGTTTCACAATATAGCCCGCACAAGCAGCATAAAAACACACTCCTCAGAGATAGCGTATTTACTTGAAACCCGAGCCTTTGACGTCAGAGGATGACAAACGAGACAAGAAATAACGTGTTACTCAAATACCAACTGCATCTCCAATCTATCGTAAGATCACATGAGTCAGTTTTTTATTTTAGCGACTTTTATTTTATTTTTGAGTCAGTTTTTTGTTTAATTTGGCAAGTTTTAAGCTTAGTTTTGACTTAGTTATTTTAACTTTATCAGGTTTTTAGTTTAGTTTTGAGTTGATTTTATTTTCATTTTTTTTATTTCAGTAATTCCATTGAGTATAGAAAATTGACATCAAAAATCATTTTTTTACAGTGAAAATACTCGGAATATCTATATTTCGGAAATAAAAAGTATTTCAAAGAATGGACAAGGCTATTCCTCCAAAATGTCGTACTATGTTGACGTCAATAAGCGCATCAGTGAGAAAAAGATGAATGAAAGTTTCCAATCTGAGAGCAAAACAAAATTCTCTCAATACCTCCATTAGGAACGAGATGAGGATTTAAATTTGGGTCAAAAATGATAATTGTCTCACCCGCATCGGCTTCATGAAACACTCACTGATATAAGTCACGGTTTTGGAGAACGAGGTGTTAAAGCAAGAGTCGGTGAGATGGAATTTCGCATGCGAGCCCGGGCGAATATTATGGCTTCTACTTCGCCTTTTCCCTAATAATCTGAGTGCAGTGAAAGGACTGCCGGGCGAAAAAACAGAAACACTTGTAGGTTATCAAATGTGGTGCGATATTTCGGAGAGAGAGAGAGAGAGGAGACCCAGCCAAGGGCGTAAATGAACAAACAAATATACTACACACTTGCTCGCTCGGGATTTCTCGGCCTGCGAACAGGGATGTCTTTGTGTTCCTCCGCCCCAAGAAAATATGGCTTTCTGCGAGAATTTCAGAAATACGTGAAGCCAAGGAGTTGGTTACAAATTCCGCCGTGAAACAGGGACTGTCCCAATGGCATTCTTCCCAAAGTATTGCCCATACGAAACTCACAGCTGCACAGGAGGCCGCAATTTTTCAGGCACCTGTTTCGGTTTCATCGGTTCCAAATGAGGAGAAAATTTTCAATAGGTCAGAAAACTTGTCTGATTAAATCACTAAGTAATTATTAAAGTAATTTAAAATTCATTTATTCATATATCTTTAAAAAAATCTAATATAATTGCAAAATATTCTCACTTCTCTTATTTCTATAAAACCTGCCTCTCTTTTGCGTAAATAATAAGAAAAAGAAGATTTTACAATTGAAACTTATTCAAAATGCCGGTAGTAAGAACAATTTATCTATTCCATTGGTTCCACTGAAATACGATTGAAAGCCTAAGTCATTAAGTGGTCTGACGTATTCATATTTTTCATTCTATTTTGAAAAAAAATGAAAAATATTCATGCATATACTTCCCTATTTTTCGCAAAATCATTATCAGCCGATGGCATCGATTGATACGCAACGATATCATTTTCGGCTTAAAATTCGTAACTAGCCAAACCGTTACGGATATATACGATGGTAGCCTATGCCAATAAGTGGTCAAACGTATTCATATTTTTCATTCTATTTTGAAAAAAAAAAAATTTCATGCATATACTACCCTATTTTTTGCAAAATCATTGTCAGGCGATGGCAGCGATTGATACGCAACAATATCATTTTTGGCTTAAAATTCGTAACTAGCCAAACCGTTAAGTATTTCTTCCATTAAAATCACAAAGATTATGCCGACTTCACATCAATTTTCATTTATTGAAACATGGAATAAGTTGACTTATATTCGTAATGACAGCATAGAATAGATGAGATAACACCTGAAGCGCTTGTCGAAGAGCCAGGGATTTGGTACGGCAAGGAAGACTTCGAGCGCTGCTTGCCGACACCCGAAAATATATACTATCCGTTTCCACTGCAAACTTAAAATGATAAGGCGAATGCCAAACAAGGCATGATTGCCCCTCAGGCCTCTCGGGAAGTTACTCTAATATGAGGGTAAACATTAAAGTGTCAACATTTTTCCTCTTAGCCTTTTTAGATGTGAAGACAGCTGCCGCAGTAACGCCGGAACAAAGTGCTTCTCCGATTTCTTCGCGGTGTATCTCAGCACAGACTGTGCCGCTATTTATTGCTTAAACGGGGTAATTAAAGCAAGAATCATCTAGCACCAAAAACTAAAACAATAAATGTTTATAAACATCTAGTACGAAGACGAAATAACGAATAGAAAATATTTACCCAATATATATTTGAAATATCTACGCTAGAAGGAAAGCCTTGGGGAATATGATTTGCTCCCATATTTAAATACTGTTACCATTATGATAATGATAAAATTGGAAGACTGATGATTAATCGAAAATCGACAATCCGCGGAAAAGGCCTTGCCAAATAAATAGCTAATTATTACTGTTTCACAGCGAAATCGCTTCAATAAATTTCTCCAGGAGCGTTATTCGGAGCAATCAGGCAACAAATTATGCCCAAAGATATAAAATATAAGGTCTTTCGCTTTCTATGGCTAAGAAATTATACTAGCGCGGACTACTAGACTGACGATTTTTCTTTTTCCTATCCGATTCATCCATCATTTCCTCATTAACTTTCGTCACATTTACCACATTGCAATTTGATAAAAGCGAAGAAAACGGCGATACTGTAAACGACCAGATGAGGCTAAAGGAAGGTAAAGGTTAAGTAATTCATCAACACCAGATGACACCAAATGTTAAGACCTATTTTGTATCTAAATCATTAATCTAACTAAGAATCAAATATAGTGATGGGTTAATTAAGTTCAGCTCCGAGATTAGTCCATGGAAGGCAAGTTTGCAAAACACGCAAAATGAAACGTGATAAATCCTTTATAATCTCTTTCATTCCTATAGGCCTCCCACATTTTTGCTAACTTAATATATTTCAAAAAGTAGGCTAAAAGGAACAAATGAAACAATTTCCACTGTGATAATGTGAAAGCTAAAGTGTGAAACTCATGGCTACCAGATAAACTTTCTAATGAATTTCTTCAGAATAGGAATCTGACCACGTTATCTAGTGTAAATAAAATTTCGGTTGAGGAAATACATCAACAGGATTGTTGGGGCATGATAAGCTTCGCCTCGTCTTGAAGTTGATTTATTTTTACGTTCACGGTAGACTTCTTAACTAGTTCCAAAATGGAGGCATCCCTCCACAAAAGAAATATGAGAAAACATGCAGTTTGTGAAATCGGACGCTGACGCAACGCTTGAAAATATGTTGAATTGAATGATAGTCAACTGGGATACCGATAGATATGAGTTATCAAATATGAATCGTTAAATTAATAATAAAATACGGTAAATTTCAATAAAAAATAAATGCGACTAAGCTATGCATATTGAAAAGCCATTTTTAAGTGAAGCACATCTACTGACACCCTGGCATTTGTATGAGTATGTCATTATTAACACGTAGTTAATTCCGTGAGCTTATAGTAGGGACATTTATGCTCTATAGTAAAGTAACCTATAAAAAGATAAAAATCGAAAATTTCAGAGTAATTTAAATCTCAATGGAGAAGACAAAATAGCTGATAGAAACGGTAACAACAATGAAGGCGTGAAATTATCTAGGAGATAAAAGAAAACATTTTGAACGATAAGAATACAATGACTCGACTAGAGAAAAAGGCTACGAAATTACCCTGAAACAAAAACTAAGACATGGATGAAATAAATAAAGCTACTAGCGTACAAAGAATCTCACAATTAGGAGAGAAAGGGTAGTAGAAAATGACTTCTAACCCAGGTAATTAATAGGATCCCTACAGGCATCTTCGAGTAGGTACACACAATTATTTTTAGAATTGGCCCGTTCAACATTTTTGTATTATAGAGTATTTTTATAATATCAAAATAGAGTATTTATCTATTATTGGATCCGCCGCCTACTTCTCCAGCGATAAGCACCGCAATATCTACGGGCCCGCCTCTCCGATACTTCTCTTCCTCTCGAATAAGCCTCACGGGATTCGCTATCGTAAACACTCAAATAAGCGATTCTTACCATCAAATATTGGGTTTCTCTGAACGACTTAATGAACCACAACATTAATGACGCCACTGACTCATGTTAAGTGGGCGGCAACATTTACATTTTTTTCATTTTCAAGTTAGGAGAAAACGGCTAATGAGGAAGACTTTTTTCATCATACTAATTTTACTGAATCACCGATCGAATACCACCGAATTACCATTTGAAATTGTGATTTCAGGCCTGATCCTACCTTAGAGGTAACACGGAGGAGAATTTTCTTTAAAAACGGTAAAAAGAGACGCGACCACATAAGAAAGGCATATAACCTCGAGAAAATATTCTCGTGAGGGAGAATTTGGCCACACTATTAAAAACATCGCATTGGCTATACTAGTAAAAAAAAAACAATTGCTACCCGTCATAGCAAAGAAAAAATTAAAACATCGATAAGGAACCATAATATAACCGCAAGGGAGGGAGATTGGAGAGTAATTTGGGGAAAAAAAGAGGACAAGGAAAAGTAACAAGGGGTTTTCTCACCACGGCAACATACAGGTCGATGAAAAGTGTCTCCCATTCTCCGACAGGACCTCTCGCGAGGGTTCACGAGGGGAGGGAAAAACAAATTAGGGAAAGAGACGAAAGAGGGTTGGTTGGTTGGTCGGGGGGGACTGTTGCTATTCAAGCGTCGAATGTTGAGGTTTGGTGAGGGGTTAGCGAGTGAGCGAGGAAGAGAATTGATGTGCAGTGGGGAGGCGCAGTCTCAGCCGCTGCGATGCCCAGAGGGAACACGTCCACGAAGTGAAATGGGCGGCGAGAGAAATGAAAAGAACGTCGCAGGAGAAGGAGGAGAGCTCGGGGTGAATCGAAGAATAGAGAGAAAAAATCTCGATTACTTCATAATTCACAGTGTCCGGCGATATCTGGTGGAAATGTTTTATATCCATGAGAATAAACTAAAATGGTTAACTTCCACTCAATTTTATTAACTTAAGTACCGACCCGGTTTCGGCACGTAGTGTCATTATCAAGGTGGTGGTTGTAGACCTTGATAATGGCACTACGTGTCGAAACCGGGTCGGTACTTAAGTAAATAAAATTGAGTGGAAGTTTACCATTTTAGTTTATTCTCCTTGATTAGTACATTCTAGCGTTCTGACACACACATTCCAACATTTTTAACCAAGACACATGATCCCCCAATACGCTCGTTTTCGTATAAAAACAGTGAAGAGAAGTATCTCAGCGAGTAATGTTTCATACTATTTACGACACTAAGAGTTTTCAATTGAACAAAGCTGCAATGAAGATGGTTCAAATAAAACTGTTTTTTAACCAACGAAAATAGCTATGTGATACATGCAATTAAATGTATACACCTCGCGATATCACCCCTAATCCGTCCAAATCTCCATGAGGGAAGTTCAATTACCCTAAATTTTATAGACTTTCTTTCCTACGGATTTTTAACTTCGAACTTTACATTAGTTTCATCCACAAAGGACATACTAATAATCAAAAACCACAACACTAATTTGGCTTCACCCTTTTTCAAGTTTTTAAGAAAATACAAAACGTTACCATCATTTAATGAAGCCACACTGAGCACATTTAACATCAAAATGTCCATATTAGAATATAAAAATGAATACTTACAAAAAAGCATAGACTTAACGCCAGTTACGAAGTATTCCTGATCGCGAAACAAACGACGACATTTGTCGAGCAAAATCTTTGCTCAAAATATTCAAAAACTCTGAACAGAAAAGTACCTATATTTTACTTTATCATCTGGATTAGTAGCAGAAAAATATTTTTTTATTCTCACACTCAAAAGACATTGCGGCATATGGCTCTTTGAAAGATACCAAAGAAAACCTAAGGAATTATCCGGGTGATTGCCAGGAAGAAATACTGCAACATCAACGCTGATAAAGAACCACAGTATGAAATTGCCTATTACCTAACGATAGCTAAAATTCTGTTTCATTAACAATTTTTGGAAAAAATACACTTTTCAAGGCTTCGAAATAAATTTTAACTTCCAAACTGCGCGTAGAAGAATATCACAAATACTATGTATGTTTTTCTTCTTGAAAGCTTCGAATCAGGGCTTAGGATATTGCGAATGTATCATACACTTTAAGATAGCGGAGTATGCTCCTATACGGAAGTGAGGCATGGACAATGACCGCAGCGGAGAAAGCTAGGATAGAGGCCTTTGAAATGTGGTGCTACAGAAGAATGATGAAAATCAAATGGATCGACCGAGTTAGTAACGAGGAAGTCCCAAGAAGGGTAGGAGAGAAGAGAAGCCTCATGAAAACCTTAATAAGAAGACGGAACAACCTTATAGGCCACATCTTGAGACATGATGGCGTGATGAAGACAATCGTCGAAGGACAGGTGGAAGGCAAGAATGGAAAAGGAAGACCTCGAACAAAATATATGGAACAAGTAAAGAGAGATGTGAAAGAGAAGAAATACGTAGGAGTGAAAAGATTAGCTGATAGGAGAACTGAGTGGAGAGCTGCGTCAAACCAATCCTAGGATTGTTGACCATTGATGATGATGATGATGATGATGATGATTTAAGATAGCATTCAGGACAACTAAGGTTATTAGTTATCATGTTCAGAGTAAGACGGAGAAAATAAACAGAAATGTATTTGTAACAATTACTTTCCCATTTATTCTTTCCGATGAAGAAAAAATCGTCCGAATCACGATACCAAATAGACACAGAACAAAATCTTGTTAATCCTTCCCTCTAAATAAAGGATTTTCATAATGACATATTTCACACTCACCGCCGACTGAGCGATTAACGTACATCACAGACTCCTGTTATCATCGTCGAAAAACTTCCTATCTTTTCTCAGTACCGCATACCTCCATTAACGCGACATTCCAACAGATTAATCAGGTGTTCAGTTTATCTAGAATTTGATATCATTGATTTAGACGGTGAAGATGAATATATCATGCATTACAATGAGGTGCTGAAGACTGAAAAAGAAATTTATTAAAAATGGTAAATTCACGCCTCTTCACTAAACTAACTGCAACTATTATACGAATTTTGTAACCATATTAACGTGGGTTATTGGATCAAAATCACAGTGGAAATACAATAAGAAAGAAATATACATAACAAAGTATTATGATACGAAATAATGACGCTAAGTTTCCAATTGTTAGCTTTCAAAAAAAAAAAACCTGACCACGTCGGAATTCACGACAAATGCTGAATTTCTAGAAATATATTCCCTTCGACTTTCATTCCAATGAAATTTCATGTATGGCTGAATGAACTTAAGTCGCAAAGGTTTTTGGCCGATAACGCATCACACACAAAATAATCATAATTGGTCGTATGAATATTATTTTTACAGTTAATTTGAAGTCAATTTATTGTGTAAAAAAAACGATTTCGATCAGGTTTCATTTGCTCTCATATCTGATGGTCTCATGCGGTACCTACGGAAGTCACATCATAAATCAATCGTAAGGTGATTTTTTTTTATTCCAGACATCATTTCCCCAAGAACTCACCTATGGTGTTATTATATAATTAAGGAAATAAATCGCAGAAATTCATGCATTTTGGTGAAATATAAGTCACATGAATTTCTGAAAAAGTCATAAAATAAAAACAATAAACTAAAAAATTAGGGACATTTCTAAGGATCAAATAATGTCAATAAAATTCGTTAATAATTTTTGAAAGCAGCAAAACAATAAATTTTCTTCTTCAATTGTTTTGATTCCCGTACCGGATTTTACAACCATAAGCCTATGTAAATAGGAGTAATTTTTAATTTTGTAAGTCTCACAAAATCTGGATTGAACATGTAATGATAAATTGTCACTATCTACCCATAAACAGTAAGTATGGTTTTAATACATTGGGTTATTCTAAATATTCGGAAAAAAGTCTCAGATATTCAACTCCCAAGTCAGAAAGCACGACCGTGGGAAAGAAACTAGGTATGGATTTTCTGTGTGGCATAACAGGATAGAAATACGCCACACGCTGATATTATCAGCATCAGTTGAATAACTTCCTATTTTTTTTCTATACCACATGGTCATCACCATTGACGCGACATTCCAACCTGTCAATCTCGTGTAGAATTTATACATAAAATTTCACACTAGGTACTGATTGAGATTCTGACAGATGAAAGGATTCACGCGTCGAATTAACTATCCGAATCATACTGTAAACTTGGGGTAGCGAAAAGAATAATAGTTATCACTGTCACAACACAATAAAGGATTAAATGGTGACGGAATGGACTGATAAGGAAGAGAAGGATTGAAATAAAATATAGTAGCCTTAGTGCTTACCTTTGATTACGTGTCCCACCACCGGCGGCCGCGATGGGATCACCCCCGGAATGGTCGCCTTCGGTGACGGCGTCGCGTCCCGTCCGTTGACCGGCGGCGTCGTCGGCGTTCCCAGAGGCCTCCTAGGCGCGGCGATCCCAGGGCTCCCGTTCACCGACGGTTCCCTGAACGGCGGTGGGGGCGGAGGGGGCAGCGGGGGAGTATGTGGTGCCCCGACTCTTATGCGGTGCAGGGGATGGAGCAAGGGGTGTTGATGGTACATGTGCGCAGCGTACGGGTGCTGAAGCTGGGACGTTGGGGAAGTGGAGAGGGTCGGCGTGCTCCTGTTACCAGTGGACCCTGGTGAAGAGTCCCTGCTCCCTTTTGTGGTCAGATTCAGCGGCTCCATACTCTCTTCCTCGTCCTCACCCACGTCCACCACCATCCGTCCCTCGCCGTCCGAAGTGTTGTAGTCATCATCGTCCTCTTCGGCGACGCTACCACCACCTTTTCTGCTTCCGTCTTCATCCACGACCTCTTTCCTCCTCCTTGAGTCCTCGGAGGATTCCTCGTAGTCCTCACCAATCGGCTCCGTCTTGGCCTTTTTCACTCGCGGCACCACAACAATCGGAGGCGCAGAATCGTCTCCCCGGGAGATACTCCTCGCCCGGGGGACGTGCGATGTGGGGGTTGCGGCCGATATTGGCCTCTTCACAGTCGCGGTCCTCGTTGGGGATGGTATTTCGGGTTCCAACACGTGGTGCGGATGGTGGTGCCCTGGGTGAGACTCCTTCTTCACCCCATTACCAGATTGCCACCCCAGAATGTCTGCTATGAAGTGCGGGGTTGGCGTGGTGGGGGGTTTTGCGTATACGTGCTTGTGCCACGAGCTCACCGGAGGCGTCCGCGGCGGTGGCAGCTGGGGTATCGGCGGGGGCGGCGGAGGCGGTGGCGGGGGCGGTTGAGGAGACCTCGACGCCGATGGGGATAGCGACGGAGGCGGCGTCGGTGGCGGCGGTGGGGCCAAGGGGACCGGGGGCGGAGCGGGAGGGTGGTGCCGGTGGAAGGACATCGGGGGCGGAGCCGGAGGCGAGCAGGAGGGTTGGTGCTGGTGGTGCATGGGTGGGACAAACTGGGGTACCACAGCCGCCGGTTGCGGCGCGTCTACGGCCGCCGTGCTGGACGTCGAACCCGGGCGTACGTCCTCCGGGGCGGTAACGGAGTCTTCGGCGTGGTTCGACGCCTCCCCCACGCTGCCGTTCGCAAAGGGAGGGGTCATTCTGCCCCCGCTGACCACCCCGGGGGCACGGGCCTCCTCGCCAGCCGTCACCCCGCCGCCTCCGCCCATGCTGGGGCTGTTGCTCCGGCTGCCGACACCGTGGGGGCCGCACCCGATGCCTAGGCTCCCTCCGAGTCCGGTGAAGCCATTCCCGTTCCTCTTGCCGCTGTCCAGAGGGCTGGGTATCGATGGGATGACCATTGCGGCGGGTGAATGGAGGTGCGGCACGTGGTTGAGCGGGGGCGTGGAGTGGTCCGGCACCCCTCCCGCGCCTCCGTTGGCGTTGCCGTTGCTATTGTTGTTGTTCCCTCCGCTGTTGGGGTGGTGGTGCGGGTAGAACAAGTGGTGATGGTGGTGGAGGCCAGGGTGGTGCAGCCTGGCCGCCGCGGGGTGGTGGTGGTGCATGGGTAGGTGGTTGTGGTGGTGGTGCGGGTGTATTGGGAGGTGGTGAGGGTGATAGGGGATCTGCGTGGCCTGGGGGCTGGCCGAGCCGGGGGCGTGGACCTGCTGCTGGGCCGGCTGATGCATCCTGGCTGAGTCCGTCGCAGCGAGCGAGCCGTCCGCGGCGATTGCCGCTCCGCCTCCCGCCTCTCGCGCCGCCCTCTCGTCCTCCTCTCCTCCCCCGGAGAGGTCGCGCACGCACATAAATCACGGGGACCTCACCCGTGATGCGGTCCGTGCAGCTCTCCTCATCAATGGCGCCAAAAATCTCCTCGTCCCCCGCGCTTCTTGAGTTTGTCACAAAGACTAGGACGTCCTTCCTCTCTCCCACACTCGATTCTTCCACGCTTGTATTCACTTCGAGTAATCCTCTAGATGGCTCGATAAGGACAGACACGAGATTACGGTTAAAAAATTAAAGATCGTGCGAGTTGACAAGATAATATCGCACTCAAATTTGAGATTAGATCCGTTTCTTCTTACATTAATTCGTGAACTCACGAAATCCACACTCAGAATAGCCCACAATAACACTCCGCTCGTTAAACCTTGAGTACACTTAGAAATGTTGAAGCACCGTCAAAACACGTCCGACATTGAATTAATCCGTTATTTTAACTACCCTGTTTTACGGATTGAAGCAATGATGCCGTCAAAAATTATATTTTACCAGCACACTGTGACTGTTTTCCGCCAATAATATTCTTTGCACTCGAGTCGGACTCAATATCCCATTCAGTCTTTTTTTAAGGGTATTATTCCGCTGTCGTCCGTTCCCTTTTCTTCTTCCTTTTACTCCCCTGTCCCCCGAAAGAGGACAAAACTCGTATTAATATTAATGCAGGGAGCAGGGAGCGGTGGTGGGAGGCGGGGAGGCGGCCGAGGGGTGCGATATTAACGATGATTGCCGTGAGGGAAGAGGTGCGAAGTGTGGGCGTGGAATACAGGGAGGCGGCGTCGATGGGGCGTCTCCAGGCAACCGACGACGCCGGCGTCCACGGCGGCGGCGAGCCCTCCTAACGAGTCGCATTCCATTAACGGAGCACTTTATTCACAAAATCCGGGGAAACACTTCTTCCTACCTCGACCCCTTGAACCGTTCTTTCCCAAAAACACCCTCAACGACTTTTCACACTTAAGAAAGAATTCTTCCTCCCACTTAAAAAAAAACTGAAATCTCTTCACTGAAATCTTTGGAGACAGGCGGCTGGAAAACAAATAAACTATAAAGCGAAAAGGTGAAAACAATAAAAAGTTCTCTTCTTCAGCTTCACTGAGGAGGAGGGCCAATGAATATCTTCGGAGGAAGGTAAACAAAAGTTATTAATTCTTTATCGCGGGAATTTTCGAGTTGATTGAGGCGTTTAGATCGTTTACCTCGGTGGCACGAGAGGGAAAATAAAAGGGTGGACTCTGATGGTCTGAACGGCTCACTCTAACAGCTGCATTTCTGCGCCAGCCTCTTCGTTTAAGTCATTGCCGCAATTCCCGCCGCAGTTTGGGCGGTCTTGTTTGTTGCGGGAGCGCTAGCGACGCAGGAGGAGGAGGAGGGGGTGGGATGGATATGGAGCGAGGGATGGAGGCATTAGTGGCGGGACTATCAACGACGTAATTACCATTGACGATAACTACGTAAACTCCCTCTCCGACAAGCCGAACACCACGAGAATCGCAAGGAACGATCGAGGATAACTTTTATAGAGTTGCAGAAAAACCTGTTAGAATCCATGCAGCTTTTCGCACATTGCAACACTAATTTCTTCTCTTTTTATACCTCCCAAGAGTTTGAACACCGTAGGAACTTTCTCGTATCCCTAACAACACATTCAGCGGACAAATAATATGTTACGATAAGGGAATGATGCGTATCTTCTTCTAAAATCACAGAGATATATTTATCACGACCACGCTATCACGAAAAAATAATCACATCAAGCACATTAGCATTATGAGATGACTGCTTCTTTCCGTTGAAAATGTCTTATCTTTTTTATCTCTCGAACATTTTTGAACCTAAATTGTAGCTTACGGATTATCAACGATGAATAGACAGGTTAGATGCGGTTCAAAACAAACGATCAAATAAAAAGAGAATTCCTCACTTCCAAGCAGCTAAGAGGATCAAAGAACCACACAGTAGGGTCGGTAATGCTGCCGTTACAGCCAAAGAGTAGCGGTACGAACAAGGGAAATAAAGGAAAGCAGATTAGCACTAAAAATTTGCCTATTGACACAATATTGTAATTGATAAAGGTTGAGACGTTGGACGAGACACTTCCTTTCGTTTTACTAATGGACACAAAATTCCTCGATTTCCAAATTCATGGAGTTGTAAAAGTTCAAAATCGTCCCTCTTGAAGTATCATTATTCCTCGTTTAGCGGAAAATGGTGCGTTTCGTCGTTCTTTGGTGTAATCCTTGAGCGGCGGAGGAGTGGATCCGATGCGGCCGAAAGCGCTCTCCCTCGCGGCCGCGATTCGCGCAGGTTACTCCTGGGGAATTACGCTACTAAGTCGCCGCTATCTCGGCTATCGTGCAAACGGTCCTTGCGGTAGATGGGCTTATCGCAGCCTCAAAAATATAAATAAGATTTTCTTCACTGTAACAATCCTCGAGGTGGGTATCGCAGAATCATTTAATCCTTACAGTTATCGATTCCTTTGGAAAGCAGAGCCTGACAAGTGCCTTTGATGTATTTCACACGGTCGTCACTGTGTTTTGAGTTCAGCACAATCAGGAACACAGGAGCCCACTGAAATATTTAGTAGCCGAAAATTGTCTTCAATCCCTCAATTTTTTTTCGTGTAACGAAAACTCTGGTCAATGACACTAAAAAAAAGTAAGCAACTTTCAATCCTAAATCGGCCGCGTAACCAATCAATTCGATCGATTGTCAACAATCAGATAAAACATCAACACACACTAAAATTCGGGGCACAGATAATCCGTCAGTCGATCAACTCCTGCAATAATCCACACGCATAAAAACACCACTGAGAATATCGAGACAGCGTTGACCACTAAACACTGCGTTTGACTCTACGATACAAATATATTCGGTTAAACGTTCACTAAAACATCCTATGGAGTCCTCCGACGGAATGACACGAGCAAAACAAAACACAGAGAGTGAATCCAAAATCACAATGCGTCGTTTCGCCAGCGGCCGAATTTTTCTTCTCACTTATCACACACTGAGCTCCATAATCCAAACAAATCGCAAGAAGTCGTGGCGATAAAACGCCGCCAACCGATGTACACACTCACAGCGGCCAAATCCCGCGTTCAAAACGGGCACGAGAAGACCCCGATTTGACTGCGGGGTAAGAGTCCAGAAATTCGAAGCGATCACATGGCTGCGTTGGGCACGCGCTCTTGAGGCGCACACGGCAAACATGTGGTGGGAACACGCTGCCTCGGTATCCGGCAACGAGACGAACGCGGGCCCGGCCTGCTGCGAACGATCTCTCCGAACCGGCTGTGGCGGCGGAGTCAGAGGCGGCCAGCCGGGCGGGAGGCGGGTTGAAGCGACAGCGAGGGAGGAGGCGGTGGTAGGGGAAGATAGGGGAAGCGGCAGGCGATTGGTGGAAAAACAGTCGAAGAGCGGGAGCGTGCTATAGCATGAGAGAGAGAGAGAGGGCGGAGAGGAGGGAGGATATATAACGTTGGAAAGGGTAAGATAGGGGGAGAGGGGACCCACACCAGTTAAGAGATAGGGGTAGCGAGTTAATGGAGTGGGGATGACACTGATGGGGAACCATAGATTGGGATGGGCAGGGTAAAAGAGGAGGTGGGCGCATTTAGCGAATGAAATGGGAGAGTGGGATGAGGGAGTGGCGCTGCTTTTTTTTTTTCGGGAAGGGAGGCCTTTAAGTAGGGAACGAAGTGTGCGCTCTCTTACTCCCTTCCCAAATACCTTTTTTCTCCCTCCGCGGAGTGAGGAAAAGCGGTAAAGTGAGGCGCAGAGATGAACCTTTTCGTTAGAGGTGGCGAGGAATAGGGGGAGAGGGGTTTTGTGGGATGAGGGAGGTGTAGAGGAGGCACAGATGGACTCGGGTGAGATTGTGGGGGTGGTTTTGTATAAAGAGCGGACGATTTTGAAGCCCTCTGCGCGTGCGGCGAGACGAGGCAAGGATTGAGTGGGTCACGCTCCGCTCCCTTCCGCTTACATTCAACGCCGGTAACTCACGTTAGGCATTTAGTATCGTACACCCATGCAACATGATTCCTACGGTTTTATACCTTTGAACTTATTTCTTCACTTAGGTTCCACACACTCAATTAGCTACACATCGAAATTTCCAAATAGGCGGTAAGTTATCGAGGCATATTATCAAATTCAAATTTCAATATATGTGCTCTAAATAAAATAATATAAAATGTAAAAATAAATAAATTAAAATAAGCGGAATTTTCAAAAAATGCGCCGCATTAAGTTATCGAGACGTATTATCAAATTCAAATAAAAAAATATGCGCTCTAAAAAAATATGTAAAAATAAATCGTAAAATCGTAAAATGTAAAAAAAATATGTAAAAATAAATAAAATAAAATAAAGCGAATTTTCAAAAAATGCGCCGCATTAAGTTATCGAGAATACGTCATTGAATACAAATTTTAACGTTGATGAGTGTGTCTTTATAAATTAACTTTTAAATTTTTGGGTAACGTATTTCATTTATTTCTTAAAGACCTACTCTCCAATACACTAATCGACTTAAAAATTTGAGATCAACAGAAAAAATAAAAAACTCAATATAAATTTTGTAATTTTCCACTTTCACTTCGCTATCAAGCTTGCAGTGGCGTAGCTAGGAATTTCGCTTGGGGGTTGGGGGGTCCAAAACCAGGAGGGAAAAGTTTTTAAAAACTGGGTGCCAAGTTTAGGGTTTTAAACTAATCTTAACACTTTTAATTATCGAAAAAGCTTCATTTTTCAAGGATATATTTTGTACATTCATGATTTTTCAAATGTTTTGTTTCCTTTTATGAAGCAAAGTAAATGTATTTTCATGAATAGGGGGGGTTCGGACCCCATGGACCCCTCTCGCTACGCCACTGCAACCTTACTTTGCTGTCGAACGAATCTCAATCAGTGTTTTTTCGCTAGCTGTGCTGGTACTAAAACAGGTAAGTATATGAAATATGATTTGAAAATGTTGAATTTCTCCTCATTTCCTATCTCGAACTTAGTCCTACATATCACTTCAGCTTCATGTCCCATCCATTAGCATGCCCGCTGTTTTCCTTACCACGTAGAGCAATAAAAACCGTAATCCTATCCTAATTCCTTTAACTCTACCATTTCTCTCTTCGCTGTATCGACGAAGTAGATAATCTAGCTTAATTAAACGACTTTAATTTTTCCCGGTGAATACTTCTGACGAATATTTCTCGGGTTTGCAGCCAGGTTAATGCTTTTATACAAGCCGACGTTAAAGTGTGAAATTGGACTTCCATAAAGTAACACAGCCTTGAGGATGGGAGACAAGTCGTCTCCAGAAACGTCGGCTTGTATAAAAGCATTAACCTCGCTGCAAACCCGAGAAATATTCGTCAGTAGCTTAATTAAAGTCTGCGCATCTATTAATTCCATTTGTATCCCTTTACTCCCACCTTACGGGGCCCAGGGACCAATTTTTGGATAGGTAATTAAAGTCATAGTTCACCTTTCATTGAACCTAAATAAAAGGTAGCTTGTCAGTCGGCCTCGACGAGGGCGGGATGAATTCTGTGCTTTGTGAGCGAGAGGAAGGGAGTTCGTGTCCTGTAGCGTGGATGTTTCAACACTGACCTTATGTTTACATGTAATTTTCAACCCACTTAATCGTGAGATATGAACTTTTATTAACGATATTGTCTCGTTTATGGTAGGTATTATTGTGTAATTTTAGCTAATCACCCTGGCCTTTCCTCCTCCAGCATTGACCTTCCCTCTGCAATTCATAACAAGTTGTTGGTTTTCGCTTCCATGCTGCCTGTAAAACCTATTATTTTCTTCCTCCCTCCCCACTTGCCTAACATTCTCCCTTCTTGGCACTTATTTCAAGTGTGGGATTGACTTACATCCCCGCTCAGTAATCGCTCCAAGCAAACACTCTGTCTCCTTCGAATCTCCCCCAAAAGTTTTCACTCCTCGTCCACCATAATTAGCAACTTCACGTTTCTTAACCTTTTCATCCCTTTCTTCTTCGACAATTTTCTCTTCATTAGAGCACTCCCAGTCTTTTATCGTCCTCTTTCCTTAGCGCACGAGTTTCCGCACCATATGGCGCTAAATTCCAAATGAGGCTCTTCAGTAGCCTTTTCTTTTCAATCTTATACAAAACTATCCTCTCATCAGGTCCTTCCTTGCCATGAAGTCTTAGAAATGGGAAAAAACGGAACGTTTAAAACGTTGGAAGAAAAGCTCCTTTTCATTCGAGCTGAAAAAAACACTATTTTTCGTGATATTTGGAGACTGAATTATTCCAGTTTTTTCGAAACAATTGTCAACTTATTTGGGGGATGAATCTGGTGATCGTTGGAAAAATGTGATTCATTTTACTAAGTAGCGAGATCAAATTTCATTCCCCGGGAAAAGAAGATTGCAGCCAAGCCAATTATTTGGCATTGGTTGTGGTCAATAATATGCCAATATTCAGCCATGTTTAAGCGTTAAATATATTTTACGCCATATCCTTCAATATTTATTTTTTTATTGCTATAGATTTCACGTCTTTGTCGTGTGTTTATCAGAAATCAAAAAAATAATACCGAAAAAGGCAATCAGAAGACTTTGGTATCACATTTATAGTCGCTAAAATTTAAAGATACTCCCAGTTAATAATGTGAAACTTCTATTTTCTTTCTGCGGGAGCCGAAAAGAGAATATTGGCTCTTTGCTGCCGACACTACACTGAGGTAATGCCTAAGTAAGAAGGAGGCTAAAAAGTAATTCAGGCACTCGGAATACCATCGTCTTTTTTTGGGGTCCACTGAGCTCGACATTTCTAATCCTTTTCATTTTTTGCAAGCAATTTATGTAAGCTTCTATGAAATTACAATGTGGAATGGTATTTAGAATCGTCAAAAAAATCTGCTTATGATCTCTACACTTCATCTAATTTACAACGGGTATTGTTACGCCGATAAAATAATTACACATTTCCTACAGCTGGTTATGAGATTCCAAAAAGAAAATGACTTTTTCTGGACGAATGAAATACGTCATGCCTTGAGAATGTAGCAAGTTGCAATTACACACTTCTGTGATGAAATGCTCGGTTGCGTAATTAGTTTCAATCGGCCCTCTTTATGCAATGGTAACTTTTAAATAATTGGATTTTCTTCTGCAGGCCAAGCGTTGCGTGTAACGGAAATTTAATTATCATTTTTCGAGACTCACCGCCAGAGAAATCAAAAAGCCATCATACCTTTTCTAACGCAAAGATTGTAACTGATGCAGCAGCTGATTTGTCTCACTGTCATCGACTCTATCAAATCCATTTTTACATTGAACCTTCTTCCGTTTCCCACGAATTTATTATGGGATATCTAGGAAAGACAGCTAGAAATATTTTATTTGCCAATGATTTCAGTCTCATTGAATAACAGACAAAAGTATTTTAAAAATCAAACGTGAGGCTTCACTTTTTATACTTCATGTTTGAACTTGGATAATAAAATGTAATAATTGTAAAATAAATTTAATCTTCGACCTCTTTCCGGAAACCATGGGCCATTTTTTCTATACAATGGTTAATTTACCTCCTTTCCCAATCTATCACTCATATGAGAACCGTACGAATCGCAATTTTGTAATCTATGAATCAATATGCCAAGTGAAAAGAAATGCACTTTCATATAAATAGATAGATGTATAAAGATGGTTTTGGATTCAAAAACCAACGGTAAGCAATGGCATGTTCATAGCAGGCGAGGACTACAGGAAAATGTGTAAAAGGGAACTTCTACCGTTCATCAATGAAGTTGAGCCTTCCTCTACTCAAGAACCACTTTCCTCTCTCCAGTAAATCGAGCGCGTCTCAACAGGCGATTACCAACCCCATTCACCAGCACTCCAAGATTACCACCGAACATCAGGCCGACTTCAAACCCTCTTCGCGAGTCCTAAATCCTGCGAACAGTAGTCGCTCTCTTCTTCCATCCCAACCTATTACCCTAAGCGAATTAATTTTCATAAAAACGCTTTCTTCAGGGCTCGGCTTACCCTTCGAAATTATGTACCCTTTTATCTTCCGAGAAAATTAATCGCTTCGACCATTTAGGATTCATTTCTCGAAATAAATTAGCAAGTAAGCATGAATTCACTCCATATTCAGCTTTCTTGGGCCCAATGGATAACAAGTTATTACTTCATACTCAACAGGGGCGTATACCCTCTGCCGCCCGACACGAAGAAATTTAGCGTAAGCGTTAATGCTGTCAACTGCTTACCGCTAAATTATCTACCAATATTTTTTTTTTTTTTTTTTTTTATTCTCAAACCACCGGATACAGCTCTTATTGGCCATTTTACACCGGGGTGTTCAACAAATGTAACGTACGTAAATCAAATGTAAGTAAACGTACACAAACGACCATGCCCTAGACCGGGGAAACCTACCCAGGCGGGACTCGAACCCGCGACCTCTTGTTTGGCAGGCGAGAACGTTACCCCTACGCCACCGAGGCCGGCAATAATAGTGTTTCATCATTTTACATTCATTGTAAATATGAACTATGATGCTTTGACCTTACATAAAATTTCCTAATCCAGCTTTACATTGATCTTGCCCCCAAGAAATAATCTGTTGATATACGATGCAATCTACTCCTATCGCGCAACTGACGGGAGCTGTAAGTCAGAAAACAATCATCGCATCTCTTATACGATACGTGACACGACGTGGTATAAGATTAACTCTGGTCTGAAAGAAACCCTGTGGAAATATTGCAATATCTCATTTAACTCACCATCGCATAATTATCAAAGGATTGCAATTTTTCGTCACTGCGCTCATAAACTCATTCCTAAAACAAGACAACAATAATTTTGCTCACACAAAAACAATATGACGTTTTCAGAGTGTTACTTTAAAATTATGAGCTCACATGGATATTATTTTCAAGAAATACATCGAGGAATATTAGAGTTTGCGACCCACGAGGACCTGACAATTTGAAAAAGCCGTAAGGAGCTGCGTAAAAGTCTTAATATACGGTGGTAGGAATGAAAAAAATTGGAGATCGCTGATTTAACTGCAATGGCTGACGATCTTTCCAAGTCCTTCTGGTTTTCCATCTGGTAAGCTCAACCCCGTATTCTGTTGACCGGTCAAAAGCTTAGAACGCGGGTGACTAGCAACAGCATCATCACTGAATGAGTCTCGCTCACTCAGTGAGCATGTAAAATTGAACCCGATGGTTGACTTGGGTACGAGAGGTTCAAGGAGACTGCATCGAGGGGGCCCAATTCCATCCTATAGAAGGCTGATTTCTGTTGCCACTTCGGTCGCATTTAAATCGGTTTTCAAAAATGTCCGCGGCACGGTGATGAGTGCAATGCGATCCACTTTTTTTACAATATTTTGCAGTATAATGTCATGAATCGCGGTGCATATCATTGAAAAGTTATGAATTTGATAGATTGCATCATCATGTGAATAAATTTATGTTAATACCCTCGATTATACCTTATTTCCCCGCGAAACTTGGATCAATTCGTCCGCCAGCGACACGTGTGGCGACTTTTGTAAATACATTTAAATTCGCAGTGGATGGCAATACATTTTAGAGGCCAACTTGAGGATCCTCTCTTGTAATATTCGTGGTGAGCGTAAAGCTCTCAACAATAAGCCACAGGCTTGTACATTGTACAAGTCGAACTGAATTAAACTCGCTCACTCCGAGAGCAGTTAAAATTCACCCACCGACTTTTGCCTTGTTTAGATGTCAGTAAAGCTATCTCCGAAATAAGCAATAGGCTTGTACAAGTCGCAAATCTACGTTCGGGATGCCAGTAAGTTTTCAAATGCCACCTCGCTCAGCTATTGCTGTTGGGAATTCTCTAATAGCTTATTACCCAGGATTTAAACCCATGACTCATCAGTCACGCTCAACCCTCTGCGCCATCGTGCAAACTTGACAGCTGAAAATGCATGCCCTTTTTTCCCACATCACGAAGATTTTATTGACGACAGAGGGTTTTTCTACCCAAAACACATGCTTCCTATGAAAGAAACCCAAAATAGCTCACATAAAACCCTTAAACTCAGCGCGAAACTTCATCTCAGAGCCCCTTTATCGCTCGATATTTTCAAAATATAATTCTCTCGGTCATTATATTCTTTTCTGAAATTTTTCCGTCGTTTTCTTTTCATCTTCTTTCCCTTCCGTTTTTAACGTGCTTCCTTTCTGTTTCTCCTTAACATTTCACTGGCCCAAATTCTCCACGCCTCTATTTATTCCCTTTCAACCTTCCCCCTTTCGCCGCGGCCCGTGTCCCTCCCAGTTGCCAGCCCCCTTCGTTCCTAAACGCTTTAATTCACTTACACCTGGTTCCCACTTTTTCTCGTCTCCACTCTTAACCGCGCGCATTATAACTCCATTTTTCTTTTCCGTCGCCTTTACCCTTCCCCCCCCCCCCCCATAAAAAAACTCCACCCAGAACCGCGCCCTTTATAACTCTACCCCATCCAACAGCTCTCCCTTTTCCAGTGTAGGTAAGTAATCGAGTAGAATTCATTGGACTGCTTGTAACGATTACTTTTGAAGTAATTTGTACTTGTGACGATCACTTTTTGCGAAATGTTGTACTATTTGTAATGTACTCTTTACGTTGAAAGTGGAACATTTACTTTCATTGTAAGCGTTACATTCATGGTAACCGTTACTTTCATTGTAAGAGTTACTCTTATTGTAAACTTTACTTTCTATGTTATCGTTACTTGCTCGAGATCGATGTTAGCTTTACTCCGTCCTACGTCATTTGCTTGTTTAGGTTGAGCCACTTATATACTGTAGCCTTCTTATGATGGGTACAAAATATGACACCCCTTGTGTTGTGCAGCAGTTGCTTTTGTATGTATCGCAAGTGAAATTGCGAAAATTTAGTAATTTATATGACTCAGTTATTCCACATTTTTACTGCGATATTCGACAGTGACCAGGTGTTCTCTGTAGTGGACAATCTTACAAGAATTATTAGGAATTGTAGCTGTATTTTTACTGATTACTTTTTTATGTCAGTAATGTGTTTTCGTAATTGAATACTTTTTTACGAAGTAACTGTAATTGTGCCAAGTTACTTTTTCTCAATACTTCTACCAACACTGTCCCTACTCCAACTTCTCATTTTACTTACGTGTTTATCGCCATGGCTCCATTGTAATGTGCCGGCCAACGGCTTAACTTGTTTGAGCCCCAGCGTCATACGGGACATTTGGCCCGTGAACTATTCTTCTCGTGTAGTCCGGCATTTGTGGAACCACGGTCCGCGCAACTTTCTATTTGGTGCGAACTGCTCCAGAATGCATGCATGTGCCTACTTTCAGAGTGAGAGCAGTATCCCTCTCAAAGGCAACTAAACGTGTAAACGCAGCATTTATCAATAGCTGCCATGCCGATGCGAGTATCCACTGCAATTAAAGGCACCATTTTTTAATAATAACAAATTTTGTTATTACTCCATAAAAAAGAAAAAAAACTGCAGTATAGTAACTAAGTACATACTCGAGTAACTTTACGTATTAGCCAACCTGTTTTATGGCTACCATAATTTACGAAAAGGTCATGCACACATATAAATACTTTTTGAGACAGCATTTAAATTTTCAGTTCATACATATATTTTTATCCACATATACTATAAGATTCCTGACCTTAACAGCTCCACGTACTACTGGATGTTTCGCAAAACACAATTTGTAATCCCAGGAGACAGCTAAAGCAGCTGGGAGCTGCGGCATTTACTCGTAGAACAGTTTTATCTACTTGGACTTGGATAATTTGTAATACATTTCGTGCAAAACCCCAATATAATATGTGACATTCTAATGAGTGCCTATAGATGCAGCGCATACTGGATGGATATATTCATTGCATATATTCCTATGCCCAGGAAGGGAATAAACTGGTTTCCTCCAAAAAGTTTCGCAGTCTACCTAAAAACGTAACGTCCAGAACCTGGAGCGTGTTCAAAGATTAAGTGGGGACTAAAATTGGACAATAAATCATAGTCTAGGGTATCGAATAACCAAAATGAACTAATGAACAGGATTTTTTTGATTTTCACCCTTATTCCGCCGCCCTAAGAATATTCACATCCAGTGAATTTCGTTCGGGGGGCGGGGGGGGGAGTTCCCAAACCAGGGGTGAAAATTTTTTAAAAACAGGGTACTATGTATAGGGTTTTAAACTGATTTTGACACTTTTCATAATCGAAATAACTTCATTTGTTGAAGAAATATATTGTAAATTCATATTTTTTTCAATATTTTGTTTTTTCTTTTATGAAGGAAAATGATTGCGTTTTCACATTTCGGAGGTGGGGGGTCCGAAGCCCTCACTGGCTACGCCACTGTTCACATCGTATTAATAACAGAAAAAAATCGGGGAGTCCACTGAAGCACGAAGAGTATGCTAAATAAGAATGCCTGAAAATAAAAAGGAAAAGTAAGTCATATTAGTCGAGCGAAATATTTCCGAAGCGGTTTCCGGTCAATTTCGACTATCTGCACATCAGTGAAATTCACCGGCTTGGTGATACACTCCTTTATGGAGTCAAATCAAACCTTATTTGGCGGAAAGGTGACGAGAGTAGTAGCTCTTTTCTCCAAAGCCGGCATTTCCACGTCTCTTTAGCCCCGAGGAATCTCACTAGTTCCGCACCTCTCCACTCGCCTTTGGGGCGCAACTCCATCCCCCCTCCTCGTCCTCCCTTGATACGAACACCAATAAAACTACACCGCACTCGAAGCTCTACGTTCGCTGGAATTGCAACGGCTGCGACGAAACTGCTTGGAGCCTCAGAGCAATCTGTTAGAAAACGAGCATCGATAGCATCGCACCACAAAGCAAAAATCTTTGCGCGAGAAAGCTGCAGAGTGAATTACCGGAGTGCTTGAGGGAATCCAGCTTTGAAATGTAAGGAAGAATTTTTTTTCACTTCTTTTCATTTAATCTAGAGAAGAATTAAAAATTCTATGTGGTGAATTTTACGCCGAATGAAAAACAGCCATTCATATTTTTAAAAAAAGCTGATTAAAATTTGAAATTCCTGTACCAGATTTCACTATTAGGATATGCATTCATAAAAATATCACTGACGCAAAAAAGAAGGTTCATTTATTTTTTTTAATTTCTGCTGCTAAGCATAATTGCAGACCCAATATGCAGTTATTGCTTCGAAATCAATTTAAAAGTATTTCTGGTGCCGTGGGAATTTAGAGATAAATAAAATTCAACGTGAAATTATAATCCTAAAGTACCATAAAATGAAACAATTATTTGAAAAAAATATAGTCATCAGTTACTTATGAGATATATACCGCAATATTCTTTCCCAGAGGTTAACTGAGCAATCAGTTAGCTCATTTAGCGATTCTAGAAATTTCTCAAATCATGAAACCGCGGTTGAAAACATCTCACCACGGAAAAAATTCAAATCATGGGAATCCTCTAAAATTTACCTCATGATTAGTTCAAATGTTCGCCATTCGTCAAATGACACTAAGAAGATTTCATTTGTTTACATTATTCTCAAGTTCTGTTTTTCTAACTAATGGCTAAAGACCCGGCATGGCGGTCCCTCTTTCTTAAGTTTTCAACTCCCTATTTACGGGTAACAGGGCAGGACCACTCTTAAGCAGGAAAGCAGAAGTGCTAAAGCAGCACGGCTCTTGAAGAGGCTCTGTGCTGAAGGGTAACTAAAATACATAATACTAATATAATCTACCATTCCCTGGTACCATTACTACTACACTAAAAACTCTGCGAATCCTTGGAATGGCTTCAATAAGCTGCGTTAAAACACCATTTTGAGTTTAATAACGTGGCATGGTTGAGCGAATGGACATAAGGTAATTGAAATTGGCACCTTATAATAAAACTTTCCGAGGATTGATTGCGACATAATACCCGAAAATGGTTACCTGTTTTCCACCTCTCTCAATATGATTTCAATACTTAATGAACTAAGGGAAAAACTAAGGCCCCGTTCAAAGTAACCAAACTTGGCATAAAGTTTTTTTTGTGAACTATATCAATTAAGGAAAGATTCCTTCAATCAAAGAAATCGATTTTTGAGGATTTACGATATTTTTTACGTCTCTTAATGGACAAAACTGCTTACCTCAATTTCAAGAGCACTTCTAGCATTTCTCAACGAATAACTATCCTAACTCGAGTTACATCATTTTAACATACTATGAAAAAACATAAGCTCTTTCAGAGTTTTCAACTCCGTAGTTACCCTAAAACATCGTTCATCGTGCATTCACACAACGATGGTTAAAACCTGTGCTGCCCTCCAGTGCTGAAATCTAAAGTGAAGGAGGACCTGACGGTTAGCGAATCTGATGAGGTATGGAAGGTTAAGATATTACCGTGTTCAACGTGTATTTATCGACTATTTTTTCTTCCGCCCATATTCTTACTTGCTTGGACAAATCCATGAAAAAAAATAGAGCAATGGGATTTTCACGAACTTTTCGTCTTTCTCTTGTCGCTTCCCCTTCCGGTCTCCCAGCGCCTAACCATCGTAAAGTGGCAACGTTAGGAACTACATGGACTGTTGTCCGAACATGCATTCACTCAGCTAGTTCGGCCAACTATCGTTAAGACGATCTCTCGGACAATCGTAATCGGAACGGGGCAAAATTTTTCACGGCTCTTAACGGGCAAAACTTCTTCCCTTAATTTCAAGAGCACTTTGAGCATTTCTCAATGAATAACTATCCTCACTCGAGTTACATAATTTTAATTGTTATGGAAAAACATAAGCTCATTTAGATTTTTCAACTCCGTAATTACCCTTAGTTTAAGTCTAGTAAGGTTGTTATGGACAAGCATTGAGTATAAACGGCCTAGCAGTGCCGATGGCTTCCAGCGGTCTCAGTTCGCCTCTTCCCCTGTTTTCCACATTCCTCATACATCTAGCGCACGTGCACACGCACCGGGTTGACTCCTGGCCGGTGACGCCCAATTCACAAACATTCCGAAGATCTCCACTCACACCGGGAGATCCCATCTCAAACAACTCCCTCCCGTCCCCCCTCAACTCACCCGATCACTCCTCTGCATCCTTACTGGAAAAATAAGACTCAAAAACCCACTCACTTTTTCGTGACTGTCCTTCAAATTTCCTCCAATACCTCATCCGAACACTTCTACGCTCCGGCCAAGTGTTGCAGCAGGGCAGTTGCTTCTCCCTCCACCGAGGAGGAGGAGGAGGACGAATAACCTTGAAAACGAAGATGAAAATTGATTCATGATTTCAGGTAGGATACCGCGATTTTGCATACTACTACATGAGTACAGTAGACCCTTGCTTAGCCATAGTAATCTATCCCAGATGATATATTATAAAGCGAATGACATCGTTTCATAGAAAGATTTAGGGGCGGGGGGCACGTCCCCCCCCCCCCCCAATACGCTTACAATATAGAATAGATTTTTATTACGGTCCTGTTATCATTAGGTACTTCTTATTTTTTTATAATCAGCAATGGAGCCAAATGTAGAGGGTACTTATAGAGATTGTCTTTCACACGTATAGTCAGGTATCAAAAGTTATATCCTTAGTAAAATAAAAAATGAGGGTAGCAAACCGAGATGGTATGAGGCGATATTAAAAAAACCATAAAGGCAACAAAGCGAAAATAATTTAAGATGAAAATAAGCCGTACTGATTTATCCGCTATTGATCACGAGTTTATAATAAACAAATATAATCTTTCTAAAGGAAACGGAAAATAAAACTGTCGTTATTATATATGTAATATATTAATATTTTCATATTAATAACCTTTATATTAAATAAAATTATATTTCGTAATGTATTTGTTGCGTCTTTTTTTAATCCCTAATATGAGAAGGCCGTTTGCCTGTCATACACTTGTGCCCCCGCAGAAAAAATCCTGAATCCGCCCTTGCAGCGTTTAATGAATCGGGACTATTTTCAGGAAAAAATTAAAAGAAAAATGAAAATAACACGAAACGCACATAGTGATTGTGCATGGTTGAACGCGATAAAATTGTCATGAATAAGTGTAAAAGTCTATTATGAAATCATTATAAGAATTAGAGAATATTATGAATTTATATGTGAAGTACGAGAGTGCGAAATTTTTGCATGGGTTAGTACATGATTATTATCATCTCTCCACCAGGAATTTTTGGGGGAGGCACAAGGGACAGACAAGCAAATTATCTTCTCATATATGGGATTAAAAGTGACGTATAACAATTAATGCACGGAATATACTCTTTATTTTAATATAGCAGTTATAAATATGATAATATTAATAAGTTACATGTATTGGCAATAACGACATTTTTCTTTTATATTTCTAACTGAAGATGTTCGATGCTTTATTAATGTTTATTTTTTACACAATATCTTCATTAAAATGCATTAATGCTAGTCCATTCAAACGATTTTCTCTCATTCTTCTGAGAAGATATTTTTTTTTAATTGGCGTAAGGTGGAAAAAGAACGCAGAGCTCAGGGTTTAGCTGTCAGCGCATATGTATTTCCGATTTTTGAGGAGGGCCCGTGGCCTCGTGCCCCCCCCCCCCCGCCTAAATCCGCCAATGCTCTCCACCATTGTTGATCTTCTGTCATCAATCTTAAATTTTTTTACAATCGAAAATCAAAATGAGCCACGGCGTGGTGATGTACAAGTGAAATGTGCTCCGGCCACTAACACCGACAGAGAGAAAAGGGAAAGGGCTCTAAATATATTTTAAAAAGGAAAACAAGAAGATAAGAGGAGCGGAGCTCATCGAGAAAAGAAAACAAAGGGTCCGAGAGAGAAAAGAAGTAAGAGAATGGTTGATGTGTCCGCCAGTTAACAAGACCTTTCATGCTGGCAAGATGAATCGGTTGGCAGGCTGCCTCGCGGATAACTTAATAGTCTAGGGTTTGAGTCAACCGCGAACTGTTATGCTAGGACCATTTTACGGCTCAAAATAAGCCATGATTTTGCCGCTATTTCACCATTAAAAAGAGAAAAAAATGTGATGAGCACCATACGCTGGCATTTGGTGGCGATGTGGCCAAAAGTAACTTGAATAATCGGGAAAAAAAGGGTTTTCCCCAAAATGACCAGAAATAGAGCCTGCTCAAGCTCAATGACGAATTATATCGATATCATTGAGGCCTAAGTCTCAATAATATTCAATTAACCAGGAATATGGATTTAAAGATCTCAATTAATAGCTTATACAGGCACGTAGTACAAACACGTAGAACAGGTGGAAAAGCAGCTTTTGTGATGTATCGACGGCTACTTTGAAGCGTTGAAGAAACATAGCTAAAGCGAGCCAGGTCGGAATACATGGGTCACTTATAAAAAACACTCTGGGAGGCGTTGCGAAATGATAAGGTGCAATTTTTCATAAACTAAATTTTAACCCGACCTGGTTTTCGATTTAGTAACGTTATGTTCAGGGTTTCATTGACATCTGGATTTGTTTAGATTTTCTTTTGTGGAAATTGAACTTTTTTATTATAATGTTGACAAATTCTACCCAGCTCCGCTAAAATATTCGGATTTATATACATTACGAGGGTATACGAGTGGCGTGATGGCCCATTTGTTTGTAACCTTAGGACACTATAGATCAAAATCCTCGAAGAGTGAAATAGCCTAAGTAATGGAACTAACTCCTTACCCTGAATGTAAAGATGCACACGCCTATGGAAAACGTGTTATACGTAATATAATGAAGATATCTTCATTCACCGCACTTGTGTGAAACTGAAATGATATTTCTAGATCAATAGATTGTTAGTATTTGGAAGTTTATCTTGATGAACCATAATAATAACCACTAAAATAATCAGGAACTTACTTCAAGAGAGTACGGTGCTTAATGCAAAATGTTTCTTAAGCATAATATTGATTCAGGAAAAAATCGCTAAAGGGAAGATTACAGGCGAGAAGGTTATTCATGCCTACCCCGTGATCGACGCTTTCCTCAGGAGAAACACAAGAAAAAATAATAAAATCATACACATCTCCTCAGTTATTTTGACGCGAATTCACTTCTTGAAACGCGCCGGAATCTAAAAAGAGTTTTGGAGGAAAAAAACTAGGACTTTTTTATGCATCCACGTGTTTTTGTCAAGCTGCCAAAAGAAGATAATGGAATGCCGGCATGGCCACTTAGTCACATTTAAGCACTTTAGGCACATGCGGGAAGATATAAAGGTATTTCGAAAGAGGACAATGTTAATTACCGTAGAAGAAGCGGCATCAACTATTGGTGTGGGAATTGAAAATAAAATAGCACACTCCGACGCCTCTTAGAATATATAATTATGGATAAAATGGGGTGAGCAAGTATA
Source organism: Ischnura elegans (assembly GCF_921293095.1). NCBI lineage: Eukaryota > Metazoa > Arthropoda > Insecta > Odonata > Coenagrionidae > Ischnura > Ischnura elegans. Next base: position 56,691,787 of record NC_060248.1, read on the forward strand.
AATTTATTAATTAATGCGCCTGGATTCAATATGGATATAAAATATTAACTGCCGATATATCATCAAAGTCGTGCTAAGGAAATATTAGGAATAATATAAGGAAAGCTACACATGTCGGTAGGGATACAACTTCTTTTCCCGCAGTAATATTTAATTCATTAATTTGCACCAAAGATATTCAATTTTCCTCATGAAACCGGAAAATGGTCGACTAATGACAACGTTATGGTTATTGAAGCAATTATTTAGGATATAATATTTTTAATCGGACATTATTCAATCACTAATTTATTGTGCAATTATGGCAGTGATTTATACCAAATAAGAATATCACCAAAGGACCAAATTTCGTAGTGCATCACCGTAGAGATATAATGTTGCTCACACTAAAATAAAATACGAGGAAATAAGTTCATTTCAGCATTATAATGATTACATTGCATCTCAGTTAGTTTGAAAGTTCGAGCAGGAAATTCATAAATCTCTTACATGAATATTTGGAGAGTAAAATGTCCAGCCTGGGAGTTTACGTCAAAATTTATGTGCAAATATTTTAATAAATATTTCAGCAGCCATAATTCATTACTCGCACTAATTATACGTGTTTTCATATAAATAGTAGCAAAATCTTATCATTGAAAAAATGCATCTTTAGGCATGGAATTAGAGCATCCTACTGCTTGAACTCTCTCTCTCTCCCAATAGTTTTTAATAGCACCATTTAAATTTTTAAATCATTTAAGGTGTACCCAAGGGGACTGCAAAGAAGAGGCCCAATTCTCGCCCATAGAAGGCTGATTTCTGTTGCCACTTCGCTCGCATTTTAATCGGTTTTAAAAAATGTCCGCGACAGGGTGATGATTGCAGTTTGATCATCTTTTTTTATTCCAAAATTTTGCAGTATAGTATTTGCAATTGCGAGGAATAGCATTGAAAACTTATCAATTTAATAAATTACTTCATCATGTGCGTAAATTTCGGTTGGGACCCCTAATTATGCCTTATTTACCCGTGAAACTCGGATCAACGTATCCGTCAGCGACGCGAATGGCGACTTTAGTGAACCAATCTAAATGCTCGGTCCTTGAAAACAGATTTTGAGGAAATTTTGAGGATCCTCTTTGTTAATATTCGTGGGTGTACCGAGCGGAGAATAATTCCAAAGTGATAATATTTGGAGCATTTCCTAGCAATTTCAGACAAGCAGTTGTAATATATCCCGATCCAGATGACAATTCATGATTCTACTATTTGACTGTCGGGTACAAGGAAGGAATACTCACACGCATCACACTAAAGGAAAGCAATGCTCGAGTAATCAAGCCATTCCCAGTCCTCAAATACCGCTGAAACAGACTACTGCGTGCGAGTGAAAATGCGAGTAATTACACCAACCATATAGACAAGCAGAACCCTGCTCGTTTTTTTGCCCATCAATAAACTCCATGTCTCAACCGGCCAATAGTGTGGGGGTAGCAATAAAATTCAGGATACGGTCGACTCTCAGGCGGCAATCAAAGTGAGCTGAGGGGAAGAGAGAAATGGGGAATGGGAAAAATAAAACAGAAGAGGAAGAAGACGACGCACGCCAGGTCACCCAGCTTGGACTGATACTTATAAAAAAAATATATAAAAGGAAGGATAGACTGGCACCCACTGAAAACCAAACAAGCCCTCCTTCGGAAAAAGCCATTATCTTCGGATCCTTCAGACCGAGCAAAACCATCGGCGGGACCTCCGCCTACCGCACGCACACAAGCGGAGCAGCAGTATCCTATAGTGGGAGTCGGGAATGGTTTTTTGGCCCTTTTTGCCAGTGTTGTGGGGGAGGAGGGGGGTAATCTGAGAGAGCGCTTTCAAGCTCCTCCGTGCCTTGGCTCGCTTTCTCCCATCCACTGAGCTATGAAGATACAGGCACTTCCAATATGTAACCGAGACTTCGGAGAGAGGGAAATGAATAAAAAGGAAGTAGGGATGAGTCGATCGCACTTTTTTTCGATTCCGATTCTTTCAAATCGATTCCCGTCTCTCGATTCTCGACTCCATCGATTCTCATACATACTAATTGGTGGGATATTGATTTGTCAGTAGCATTGCTGTCATAAAATTCTAAGAATTGATTCCACTTTTTTTCGATTTCGATTCCAATTCCGATTATTTCAAATTGATTCCTTATTTTCGATTTCAATTCCATCGATGGTTATTCATACAAAGAGGTGGGTCATTGATTTGTCATTGGCATTGCTGTCATTAAAATTTAAGAATTGATTCCACTTTTTTTGATTCCAATTCTTTCAAATCGATTCCCAATTCTGGATTCCAGTTCTATCGATTTTTATTCGTACAAGCAGGTGGGAAATTTATTTGTCAATAGTATTGCTATTATTAAATATATGTGAATAATTGAATGAAATCAAATGAAAAAGATAATCAAGAGGCCCAAAGAAGTATGTTTATTAAGAAAAGTATTTCAGTGACATATCCTCAGTTTTGATAAAGCAATAAACGCGTTTTGCTGTTTCAGGCAATAATTTTAGCTTAATAATGTACAGTGCACTACGATCAGATGTGTGGCGGCCTTTTTCCCCCAAGGTTTATTGTATATTTTCAAAATATTTACCTTCCTGGAATCGGAATCAAATGTAGGCGATCGATTCTAGATTCCGATTCCTTGCCCGAGAATCGGCGGAATCGAGAATAGACACTTGGAATCGACTAATCCGTAATGCCTCGTTCGGATTACGATTGTTCCAGCGGTCGTTGGTACTATCGTGCATTCACACTACGATGGTTAAAACCTGTGCTGCTATCTAGTGCTGACATCTTAAGAGAACAAGAAATACACGGTTAGCAAAGCTGTTGAGGTATGCAGGGTCTCGGTATTACTTTGTTCCAAGTGTATTTAACGAATAATATTTCTTCCGCCCATATTCGTCCTTGCTTGGACAAATCCATGAAAAAATATAGCAATGGAATTTTCACGAAGTTTTCGTCCTTTTCATGGCGCTTCCTCTTCCGGTGTCGCAGCGCTTAACCATCGTAAAGTGGCAACGTTCGGAACTACGTGAACTATTGTCCGGATATGCATTCACACAAGTAGTTCTGCCAACTATCGTTCGCACGATCGCTGGGACAATCGTAATCTGAATCGAATAAGAAAGGAAAGGAGCATGCGAGTGCGTGGAACAGGAGTGTGGGGTGTCACGCTGGGGCGCGTCCGGCATTTTTCTCGGAAAGCGATAATTGCTCTATTTCTCGCTCCCGCGAAAGAAAAATGTGTGCACAAGACGCTACGAAGGACGGAAAAAATGAAGACGTTAAGGGAAGACGAAGTCTTTAAAGGCTCCCATTCGCATAGCGAAGAGAAGCGATAAAAAGTCGTGGGCACGGGGAATAGGGAACGGTCAATTCGCATTTCAACTCCGAACATCACCAATTTCGGGTCGTTCGGAGACATCCCGAGTTCCTAGGCAAACGTGGTGCAGTACTCCGTCAACTTTCAGGGAATTTTAAGGTTTAATGTTCCACAATTATTTTCATAAAAGCCCTCATAAAGCACGAGAAGTAAAATTTACTTTTGGAGAATTGTGGCTCCTTAAATACAGTAGAAAATTTCCGGAACGACCACCTCCAAATATTTTTTACACAAAATTTCGACGTATACGAGGCTATCCAGAAAGTAACAGAAGTTTTGAAATAAAAAATAAACATAGCGAAAATAACAATTTTTATCATATACTTACACTTTGAAGTTTGGCTATTTTATCCATGTTCGCCATTTTAATTTAGGTTTGTAACATGACGCGATGCAAACTTTTCAATAGTCCCTCAGTAGAAATCTGCCGCCTGCGAGCTCTATCAATGGGGCACTCCAGCTAGCAGTTTATTGTCAGTCAAATCGTGGCGTCGCCAACCTCTTCTTCATCGGTGGGATCAGGTGGTAATCCCAGTAGTCCCTCAGCGCTAAATCCGGGCTGTATGGCGGGTTATTGAAAACTTCCAATCCTAAAGCATCCAATAGCTCTGGGGTTCAAATTGCCATGTGTGGACGAGCGTTACTGTGAAGAAACAAAACTTTCTTCCTGCCTTTTCCCCGATTCTTGTTTTGTGTCGCGCATGCCAATTTTCTGAATGATTATTCCTTGACCTTTCACATGGAAAACCTTACGATAAATTCCAATTGGTTTGTGATTTTTCGCCAATAAAATAAACTTATTATAACTCACACTTGAAAACTGTCGGGATTTTCAACTGCAGCGCTCATTTTAAAACTCGACCGTGTACAAAGTTCGATTTGCACGACGCGATTGAAGATACCCCCGGCTGGTCGCGTACGGAGTGTAGAAACACTTTGACACCAAGATAGCGGTGCTAATATTTTTGTCTGACATTTAACGTGTGTGATCTACGTACAAGCATTCCTTATATTCTACGGCACACAGCAGTACCAGTTAATTTTCAATTCGATACCTCCACTGAATAAACGCTCAACAATCGCCCACTGAATCAAATCCGCTCATCTAGTACTAGAAGGGCTATCTAGATGGGCGGATTTGATTCTATGGGCAATTGTTGAGCGTTTATGCAGCAGAGGTATCGAATTGACACATTGGTTTCGAAGTTAGCAGATATTTGTGTTGTTCATAACAAACCAATCAATTTCAGTGGTATGAGCGATTTGTTTTCTTAAAACCGTTAATACTAGATTTGCTTTCATATATAAAAATTGCAAGTTACTGGAACGAAAATTAAGGCAATATCAAGCGCTTAAAATTGGGGATCTCGATTTTACGCGCAAAAATCGGGTACATTTTTGAGAAAAAATTAAGTACAAGAAATATTATGGAGCCGAAGAGTTTTAGAAGTATATGATCCAACGTAAAAATAAATTATCTTTTGTATTATTTCTGTTTCATTGAAATTCATTTATTCGTTTAGACGCTAGAGCTACTCAAACTCAGGTGTCTTCCTTATTTTTACAGACAGTAGTCCTGCCCAGTGCTGCTCCAAGACGGAACTTGTGTTACTTTCTGGACAGCCGTCGTACAAGTGAAATTTTAACCTTTCATCCGTAATATCTTGATAATCCGGCATGAAATTTCACTGAAAGTAATTATTTTCATTGTAGATATTTACATTTACATATGTATGAATGCAATGACGCTTATAAGGGGTTAGGTGGAAGAGAGGACTTTTTAGTCTCAACCTCGCCCAAATGATGACATCTACCTCAATAAGCGGCCACTTTTCCCTAAAACTGAAGCACGTCTTTCTCATACAAACGATGTTAATCCCAACTCTTTTCAGCGCTTACTTCCTACCAACGCCAATGTTCACATTTCTTTCACCCAATTGGCATATGCATCAACAATATACTTTCAAATATCGCTTGGGAACCTAGAAACTCTGCGATCGAGAAAGCGGCTAAAGACCGTTCTGAAGAGTTTGAAATAAAAAATAACACTACCGCCCATTCGTGACATTCAGTCAGTATTGCTCCATTGGAAATGAAAATCAGGCATTGGAAATGGTATTCGTATGATTTCACGTTTTAGAGTCCTTTATATTTAATATTCTCTCCGAATTTCCTCTAAAGAATAACTTCCAGAAAGATTTCAATTGTATAAGAATTTATTTCCACGAGTTAAAATATAAAACTTTAACAGGGTAACAACAATAAAATAACATAACACCTCGTGGAGATGTTTAGTCTTACGCCTCTTTAGCAATACTGGGGATAAACACTGGTACGGGAGTGGCATCGTAACCGGCATTCACCCTAAGGACGGCGGGAAACCCGTAAAAGCACCGTCAGGCCACCAGGGAACAATAAAATTTTAAATATTAACATGTCAAATAAAAATGATGTTGTAAAATTTTAGGTTTTCCCGGCGTACAGATTGATGAAAAATTTCTCGGGATTCCCACCGGGTGTGGTATTGGGTTAATTCTCCCAACGTTTCGATAGCTGAGTCTGCCATCGTCTTCAGGGGTTTACTCTTAAACTACATCTCTTTCAGGGTTTTTTTAAGAGTACACCCCTGAAGACGATGGCAGACTCAGCCATTGAAACGTTGGGAGAATTAACCCAATACCACACCCGGTGGGAATCCCGAGAAATTTTTCATCAATAAATTATGTTAATATACTGACAAGTTATAAATACGTGAATAAATATATAAATGATTAGTCTTTCTCCTGCTGCACTGGCAATAATAAATAGATGAATAGTGTCTCTTCTACTTCGCTGGTATGGAATAAGTGCTACCTTTATTTTTCATTAAATACGTAAACTATAAAGGGGTAAAATTATCTCGATGGGAATTCAGCACCGGTGCAGCAGCAGATGACGAATCTCGGCGTTGGAGGGAGGGACGGGAGTCATCTTCTACTATGTCTTACTTCATGCCTATCGCAGTTCCAGCTATTCGAGCGCTATGCCTATGTTGCCTCTTCCCTCACTCTTTGCTCTTCCTTTCAAGAACGCCGAATGGGCGAGGGAGGTCGTAAAAGACTGCTTTAATGGCCGATCCGTAAACGGAAATGTGAATCGTTTTCCAACAGTCCGTCTCCCATTATCGTGGCACCCATCATTGGCAAAAAGAGTGGATGGCACGTAAAGAAATCCGCCGACAAGACAGGAATGAACATGGCGACGTGCGACGCAAAGCAAGGGCAGCTTAATTTCCAAAAAGTTCGAAGATCGTCGGAATCTTTGTGGGCGACGCGGCAAATAAATTCACTCCACGAACCTCAGATTGAGTAGTTAAAGCGAATTTTTTTTCTAAAGTTCATCACTTCTCGCTAAGTCGCATTTCATTCCCTGTCCATGAGTGCCCCGCTCTTATCGCATTGCGAGCAAATGTACTTCTCGTGAGAATGCGTTTTCCCTCGAGAGCTTGAGAATGGTTTTAAATTGTTCATCTAACAATAAGGCCTGCTTTTGCACCCGTTAAGCTCCCAAAATCGTGTCGCAGCCAACACGCTCCTATTAGAAACAGTACTTAATTTTGAAAGAGGTATGTAAAATTCACCCTTGAATTAGGCGAAGCGCTCATGCTTGACATCAAAGTTACTTATTTTGCTACTGCTTTATAAAAAATAGTGAGGAAACGAATATTTCTAAACAAAATATAACCCTAGAAGTACAATAATAAGGATTTGTAAAATTGCTCAATGAAGGTGTCAAGTGTGGTCATAATTCTAGGATGGCCGATTACTAGTAGTCAAGGGCGACGATCTATAAGTAATTCTACAGCATTAGTGCTTAATTAAGCCAATACACTAACGTATCATAAGGAGCAGAAATCATTATCTCTAGATTTTAAACTTATTAATCAAAATATAGCCAGCAATATCCTTTCGAAGATATTATACAAACTTTCAACAAATAGATTTCAAAATCTTTTCCATCAACTGCCGCATGTAAAAAGGAGGATTTCATTCAATGCTTACAGTTTAAGCACTATTAGCACAAATGTTTTTAAAAAGGATTAGGAAACTGTTGATCCAGTTCCATGCATGCAACAAATGAATTAAAAATTAATGAAAATTTATGAGAAAAGCACTAACTTAGTGTTTCAACCCAATGTTTGGCTTGGATATGTAAGGATGACTCACCTTCGATTGACTCACATTATACTCTGAGTGAAATTCACACACTGAGAGCTCCTTTCCCGTCTCTAACTCAGGGCTACGCCGCATCATTGCTAAATTTTAATTTTAGCTAAATGTTAAAACAGTCAATCAGCGCAATTTTCCATTTAAGCCAACCCGATATTACCCACACATCAAAATTCAATTCGTAAAATGTATTTGTTTCAAAAGATTTTATGGAAAGAAAATTATAAACCAGAATCCAAGGTAGTTGAGGTTAATGTAAAATTCCTTCCTGACGGTATTCCCGGGGTAGGGTGCTTGTTTAGGCTTAACGAGTAGAACACTTAACGTTTGACTAAAGGGTTCCAGGTGCAAGTCCCGCGTGAAGTCTTAAGGCCATTTTACACGGGGCACGGAATTGCACAGGTTAGAGCTGCATTCATTTCTAAAATGGCGTGGAATTGCGCGAATGCATGAACGAAATTAGAACAGGGGCTATTTTGCCGTCTCACATCCACGCATTCTCGCATGTGTTCTAGCAATTCACCGCTTTATACGACGCAATTTTGATTGCGCCGTCGCACGTACGTTAGATTGCGCAATTCCGTGCACCGCGTAAAACGGCCATTAGCACACCCCGAGACACAACATCCAAGATATCCTAAAAATGCTAGGTAGCCTATGGAAGTGATCTGCTATACTGAAATGAAAAAGACGACCCCATACTGAAATGTTTTAAATTCACACCCCTGTTAACTCTACCCTCATCCATATACACCAACTGTGGGGTTGAAACACTGAATGATCGAGTTTGCAACTCAGCCGTAAAGCCAGTCGAAATATTGAGGTGAAAAGAATATTTGTTAGTATAAATTTCCGAACGTCTAAAAAGATAGAAGCTCCCAGAGTGGTACTTCTTTTCATGACGAAGTTGATGACCCTATCATATTCTTAGAGAATCAGCAATTATCACACCTTTGAAGTGTCAACAGACCTTCTGTCCGTCCGTCTTCAAAGTAAATAAACTCAAATCATCCCGCTGTCTGTACAGCACTCGAATTCATTATTTATCTTCGTGGGTAAGCCACCGGCCTCAATGATTAGTGCTTGGCGAGCATAAACGTCGAAGACCTGGCAGAACGCCCACCTGGCACCACATCCAAAGAGCTCTTTTCGGCTCTGGCCCTTGAACTGACCGAAAGCACTTAATGAAGCAAACAATTCGCCCTTAATAGGCTTGAGGAATATATTTTTATTTTCGTGAACAACATAAATTTTTATTTTGACTTTGAGATTTAAAATTGCCTGAAAATGGTTAACCCAATACTTAAAAAAACTCGTTCAGAAAGGTATCAGACTTAATTTTATATACGCGGGACAAAACGTAAACCAACTGGTAACTAATTATGTACTCAAAATATTGAAATAACAGAACCGGCCATGTTTTCAGCACCTATGCCTTAATTAATAGCCTCAACACGCTCCTAGAAATGATGAATTGCCATGAATAATAATTGTTGTTTCAAAATAAACTCAGCTAATCCAAAAATCTCATTTATGGTCAATCGCTTTATGACATAATTACTAATGAGCTGGTGCAAATACCAAAAAAAGCTGTTAGAAATACTATCGACCAGTGGACCTTTGAGCGTGCAAGTTCTAGAGCTTAAGGTGCGTAGCGTAAAGGTTCACTTATCTGCGGGTCAAAGGTGTAACCAACAAATAATTGTAAAGGAAAATTGATTTTACCTGTATTTAATACACTTGTTTTTACACAAGGCAGGTTAAGTTATCAGAATATGAGAACATCATTTTTCTCATGGGGAGTCATAATAAGTTGTTCTCCCACTTTTATCCAAAATTGAACCACATTACATACGTAAAAATGGGAGAACCTTCCATCGAGACAAGGAATCGCTCACGAGATTGAAACAACAATGAACCATACTAGGCCTATACAAGGTCTATGATTATTATGGAGGCTTCCGCGGTGAGTTAATGGTGAATGTTTTTCGGGTTTATTCCATTATGAGTCAACGCGGAATGAACTCGAAATACAATCACCAAGGTCTATGATTAGCTGAGAAGCGGTGACCCGCTAGGCATAAGTTGGTGAAGTCATCAACTTATCTTCGAAATGGTTAAGGTCGTCGATTTTTCTTCGTTAATAGCTCGAGAAGTAGGAGATGGAGGTAGAAACAGAAAAGTGCAGGTGCCTATATCTTTCAAGAACAATCGAGAAATTTAGTGAACAAACTTATTGGTTTTGTCTATACATATATCTTGGGCCCCATTTGCCCCAGGTACCGTAGGCCCCTGTTTACAGGTGTCTTTCCCGGCACTGTGGCGGAGGATTACACCACCCCGCTAAGCTGCTCCACCTATACCCTCTAAGTAAGTGAGGGACGTCTCAATGTATCAGAGGGTGAGAAACAGGATGAATATCACCGCAAGAAATGAAATGCCATCTCAATTACATCTATGAAGGAGCAGGGGTGCATATTAATGTTGTAGTCTTTAAAATTTCAGACGATGAGAAGTGGGTCTTTGAGGAGCGGATAAGGAAGGTGGATAAGGAGAAGAAGAAGCAAGTGAAGATCAAACGAGTAAAATGAATAACGATTCAAGTTCTCGGAGTGACGGACGAGAGAGCACAAGCAGAGCATAAGCACGACTAGAAGAAATATTATTCGTAAACCGATGCAAGGCTTTGATTAAAAAACGGATGTAGACGATTTGTACAAAAAATTGATAGATGTTCTAATGCACAGATAGCTATCTAGAGTACTTTTGTTGTCGGCTGATTATCGAGATAAGTGTGTAACACAACGCATGCCACCATTTTCCTCCTCGCCACGTGGTCGGCAGTAAACAATAGGATCTCCACCATATTGGGTTACGAAAGCGAACGATAATAAGAGTATAGTTGGGGGAGTGCCAGTCGACAATAGGAGAGGGAGGGAGAGAAGGCGGAGGGAAGCGAAGCCGAGGTGACTCCGACAATAGTAACGCTACGAGAGAGACGTGTCCCTGAGGTGCTCTGAGATTTCCTGGAGGGGTATTGCAAGTTAGCCCGGAAAAGGAAGCAGCCTTTTTTAGGATTGTCCTGCGTTGACCTGGAAAAAAGGGGAGTGCTGTCCAGGAATTAGGAAACCCAGATACCCAAGGAGTGCGAGTGCAGTGATTGGAGAAACCAGAGTGCCCATAGAACCAACCAACCTGTATGGTCATCTGTCCGTAATTATAAACCACCTATTTATTTTATGTATATGCCACACATGTGTGTAATCTGATAAATGGATCCAAGGACAACCTTTGTGTAGAGATTCCCCATTGGAGGAATTAAGATCAAAACAAAACGAGGTGTGGTTAAATTTTGTGAAGGTTTTTCATAATTAAATTTTATAAATTCAGAGTTGTCGTACATATATTTTATAAATGTCCAAAATTGGTTTGTTAATGGGTCATCATTAACAAAAGATAAAGAGCTCATTTATTGTAATGCATATCTGAATAATTTGGCAAATTTGCTCTATTTAATGAATTAAATAGTTTTTTTTTCGTATCCATTGAAATTTCTGTGTAACGAGTTTTCTTTTACCGCTGAGTAGCTGGTGCAAATTACAACGGGCAAGTAATAAGTAATAATTCACGTTTCATTTTGAAGCGTACAAGAGTGCGTAGGTATAAATTTAATTAAGTGAATAATACTCGTACGTTCATCTTATTTGTTACATTTTTGGCTCACAACGTTGGGGTTAGTTGAGAATAGATACCTAGGTCTATGCATTTCACCGAGGTTAATAAAATAACACTTTACAAGTGAAAACTGAAAAGTGAGACTAAGGCGCTAGAATTAATGACAGGTAAAATTCTAATGGCCACATGCACCATAGTTTGGACTTGTAACGTCAACACCTCGTTCGGTAAAACCCATCCCGAAGTTCGCCCTCAGAAAATATATTGGTGGTGTAAATGGCTAACACACCTGACCGGTAATTGGGTGATCCGGGTTCAAATCCCGGTTATGTAAAACGATTTTCCACGGCGACATTCATCGTTTGGTATATATAAAATTATACTGGGCAGTGAAAGAAATGAAAACATAAGGAGAATATGCAAGGAATGCTCTTCCTCAATCTTCTTTGATCTTTCTTATGCTCTGGTTTTGGTTATGGAAATGACTTTTGACTCTCTCCCACAGCTATTTATCTGGAAGTACGATGCCAGATTGAATTTCCTTTACCTGTGGTCATTTAAATTTTATCATACATAAGAAGACCACCCCTTGTTCCTCGGAAAGGATAGTACCCAGAGAATTGGAAAACCTTGGAACTTGGAAGTATCAGCTTATACCCTGCTTCACAGCATTGATCGTTATGTTGTGTCCGTTCGAGCATAGAGCAAACTCGCCGCATGAACGCATGAACTCATGAACGCATACTCCAGCAGAAAGAGTTGCACCTAGATGACTAATAGTTAAGTGCAGAATACTTAGAGTTTCCGTTTTCCCTTCGTGCGTGTAAAGTGTGGTTGTACATCCGGAAGGATATACAACCACGGACGTTTTTATGACGTGATGTAACGAACGGTAATGAGATAACGACGCAAAGGACGTATCGGATACAACATAAAGTAGCAGTAAGGCCTTTGGGAGAAAGAGATGCAGCCATGTACTAACTTTAGTGGCAATCCGTGCAGCCGTTTGGAAATGCATAGCGGACAGACAAACAGACACCCTCTTTTATACATATAGACTTGAGGCAATGATGAGACAGAGATGAAAGGCAATTTCTTTGATAATTGTATCGAGTAATTTGGAGCAGGGAGAAGCTGTGTTGAATAATGTAAGTATCAGAAGCCAAGACGTATTAATAATATGAGCCACACCGATGTTAGCTGATGCGAGAAGCGACTGGGGATAAAAAAAAAGCTTCGGGGAGGTAAGTAGGGAGTTCCGCGATATCTTAATGGGGTGATTCTCGAGCGTTGCTCGCGGATAATGAACGAAATAGAGTGGGTCTGTTTGTGCTGTGACACACCTGTGGAGTTAAGTATGGCTCCGTCGAGTTCCTGAACTGAATCCCTCTTTCATTTCTAGGCGGGATGGCATTCCAGCAATGTAAGAATACATGCAGCTATGTCAAGATGAACACGAAAGGTTTTATGATGGAACATAATCCTTTCAATGCCTTCCGTTTATTTCTAATATGCCAACCTAAACATTCATGGGCAATTAATAATGTGATTCCATATTTTATGGCCTAAATTTTTCATCTCCTTAAACTCTTTTAATTCCACAAAGAAGGGCAATCGATCCATTCGTATCATTCCTAATAACTAAATGTTTTGTCGAAAAACTAATTAAGTATACTTTTATTGTGGTGTTTATAGACGTCTAGGTCTTTCAAATACCTATAAATATTAAATTTCACTATATAAGTCATCTTGGTAAGTAAAAAGCAAGAAATATTATTATAAAGTTGGAAATACAAGTGTAAAAGACCCTAAAGATCTGATTCGGGGGTATAATATATAAAATACTGCGCTACTTTAAAAATTTAAATCCCCAAAATGCAAGTCTCTGAGCATCAAATTTGTTAAATGAAAATAAATTGATATTTTCAATTCCGCATTTTGAGCCGCTGAAACATTCACGAAGCGACGCCAAATTCGGTCGCATGTAGATGTAATGTCGTATTACAGATGTAATTGAAATATCTTTTACGAGTAGATAACCATTTTCATCGCAAAATATGTGTCAAAATTAACTTGCTATTGATAAAACACATAAACCCAAGCTCATCATTTAATAAAGTGACAAAGTCCTGTGTTTGATAGCAGTCATCCCAGTATTTTAATGGCCGTTCCACCAATTTACTTATTTTCTTCTTGGAGGTCAAAGTCTCACGCCATTAAACGTTGAAACTTATAAAAAAGATTAAATGCGAAATTTATGATGCAGTTAGGAAAATTTAAAGTCTTATCCATTTGTCTCACTATTTCCTTAAGATAAAACCTGAAAACAATCTGTTTTCAACGGAAAAATTTTGTTCAAATTTGTGATGAATATCTTTTGCACGTAAGGCGTGGGAATTCTATATGGACATGATCGTAAGAATCAAGCACCATTAATCGCGTGCAATAGCAGACAAGAAGAAGTGGACTCAACCGTGGTGAACCGTACAAGGCAAGTATTACTTTGATCCCTTTGGTGAAATTGAGTAATGAAATGTAGAAATGGTAAGTTAGAGATGGAACTCCAAATAAAGCAATCAGTCGCACACAGTTCATTCTTAGTGCTTAGTTGAAACTGAAAATGAAAATTATTAAGAGCGTTCAGTTATCTAAAAGATACTTAAAGCAATTCTCTGAAACTTCGCGACAGGCCTGAGAATGTTATGTTAAATCCTACTTAAAATGATTAAATTGACATATTTAACTATCATTAAAATATTAATGCCCACGATATATTATTAAAATAGGCAATGCAAAGACAGAAACGAAAGTACATAATATAAACGCACTTAAACGAGAGCCTGGTTTATGTAACCTCCACTTAATAAGCCGATTTCGCCTCCCTGTATTGTCATCTCTTTGGACTGTTACTTGATGGGTCTTTCAGCACCAAATGCGTCTCTCGAGTAAAACATAGCAGGGAATTTGGTACGATGAAAAAAATGCAATGACCATGCGCTAACCTAAGGTTTAGCGAGAGTCGTGGCATGGCAAATAACAGAGACTGGAAATCAACCCGCACAGTCCTCAAAGCAAGCTTCTTGTAATGGTTAATAAATTTTATCGTCTAATAAATCCTGGAAAATTATGTTGAATTGGATTTTTATCGTTTCAAGAAACAAAAGCATAGATAATGAATTGATTATGTTCCTCCAAACACCTAGGTGACATGCATCACATATTTTCATCAAAAACAGCTAAATGCTTTCACATACAACATTCATAATATGGCACTACTCATGTCCGATTTTAAATCCATTGCTACCGAGAAATTTCGGGGGCCAAAATGAAACGTAAGCAGCACATTGTCTCGCTTCTAACAGTGGCAATTCTTCAGACAAAAATTTCCAAACAAGTTCCCATGAAGTACCAATGGGAAAATCAACTTAGCCTGAAAAAAGTGCAGAGAAAATGGATTACAGTATAGAAGTACAACAGTTATCACGAAAAAAACATTAACTGCCGAATTTCTTTCGACAGCTAAAGTTTTTTTTTCGTTTCGAGATCTCATGGCTCAACTGGAGGAAAACAAATGAAAAATCTTTAACATTCTCCTACCCTTCTTCGCACTCAGATTTCGGTAATGGTCTAGACGGAACTAAGACCCAATTCAAAAACAAATACCCTTCCGAAACGCCGCGCAATGAAGCAATAAAAAAAGGAGTAATTTTCATCATGCCACTATTAAAGCGATTATCGACGGTCGCGTTCACACGGCGCTGGGGTTAAACGCGTGCTTTCGTCGGGCGAGCGAGAGAGGGAGTTTGAAACGATAAACAAGTGAGCGACGTCAAGGAAGATAATATATGCCCTTAGGATGCCATTACAGCTCAGCTGAGGCGTAACGGCGAAGGGCGGAGAATCCTCAAGGGAGGGGGATGGTGGAGGGAGGGAGTAAGAAAGGGAGGGAGGGGGAAAACCTTTTGTTATGAGAGGATGGATGATACGAAGGAGATTGATAAAGAGAGGGAGAATACAAGGCAAGTCTTAAGGCCGTTTTACACGAGGCACGTTCTTGCACGATCCGACGTGTGTAGGAAGGCGCAGTCAAAATTGCGTCGTGTAAAGCGGTGAATTGCCAGAACACATGCGAGAATGCGTGGAAGCGAGATGGAAAAATAGCCCTTGTTCTAATTTCGTTCATGCATTTGCGCAATTCCACGCCATTTTAGAAATTAATGGAGTTCTTACCTACGCAATTCCGTGCCCCTTGTAAGAAGACCTTTATGGCTGGCAAAGACCTCGGGAGGTTCCATCTCTACAACCGCTTCTAAACAAATACTTACGTAGGTAGGCTGGTGCAAAATACGGAAATATAATAAAAGTACGTAAATTTCATGAAACTTTCAAAATATACTTTTTCAACTAAGGTTCATTAACAGATAGTAGGCTTTTCGTAGCCTAATTTCAGTAAATTACATGTTAAAACTCGCACTTTTCCTCACGCTATTATGGAAGCAATTATCTGAGAATATGATTATGCTGATTGATAGTACTTAAATAAATATGCCATATAGACAGATAACCGAGATGTTTTTCGTTATAACATAAAGGTATAAATGGAATACAAGCACCATATCAGCCTACTTTTTGAGCTTTCAGAGTATGAATGCAGTGATAGGAGTCAAATCTCGGTAGTTTCATGAAAATGCTGCAACGGTCTGCTCAAATTGATGGGAAAAAAGATTTACTCGCTAATTATCAGAATTGAATGATTTACATTGTATATGCCCAAATATTATTTTCAATTTCAATGTAACTCGTCTATGATTGAGAAATATGTTTATAATGCATTCCCCAAAAGCATATTTTGCATCGCGACTTACTAATTTCTCACTTTTTTCTTACTTCTTTTTTTTTAACCAGCACAGTAAATGGCATTCTTATAGTACACTAAGACAAACTATGGAACGTTTTATGGAAGATAGTTAATCTATTGACAAATGAATGGAAATTTTTGTCACCTTTGAAGCAGAAAATAGCACCATCTGGTAAATATTGTGGAAACACATTTCCACAATATTTACCATATTGATTTACCAAATAATAAGCTTGATTTTAACGAACTTATTTCAATTTCCTAATATCAATTTACTTTATACTTATTACAATACGACGGGTTTATTTACAAATAGCATTATTCGCACTCGTAGTAAGTTTTGTTGAATACAAGTCGGCAAAAGCTTATTAGCTATGTATATGAGTGATCACAAAACGCCCCAGCTATAATCATGATACTATAACAAATAATTTGGAAAAGAATTAATGCCTCGTCTCCCTTGCTCCAATTAAGCAAAAACCCCTTCTCGAGTAAAAACTCTCAATGTATTGATAGGTCTGGCAAATAAATAATCGTAGACTATTTCATTATAAAAGCCTTTATGACTTTAATTAAATATAATAATTTTTATTATATATATAACCGCAAAAGATACTTTAAAGCGGAATATGATTGAGAAAAATAATATGCAGATATTGTAATGGGGCTCTTACTGCCGCGTCACAACACGTCGGAAGTACCCGAATGATTTTCTGCGCAATTGGTAGGATGTTCGACTGCCTCCTATCAAATAATATCCAAGGCTAGAATTCGGGCACAGATACCGAGGCTATTTCACCTGCTTGACAGCAAATCCTCAATACACCTCCTGGAGAGCAATTTCCTCTCTCTCTCTCTCTCAAATGTAAAAAATCACAGTAAAGAAGTTTACCTTAAACATCAATCAGAGCTACTTTCCGTGGAGGCTTATGAGATTGAGGGAATGGAAACTGAAAACATGGACGCCTGAGGGCATTTAAACTATAATGGAGTCTTGTGCATGAGGTGGAATGAAATCAAAAGCGCTGAGAAAGAGAGACTAGTCAAAGGAGGGAAAGAAAAAGATGCCGCGCGAATGGGATATTTCGGAAGTCCTCGCGGCTCATCGACTATATTTTTTTATTTACTTCGACCTCCCCATCAATTTTCGACGCATTCCAAATCAAACAAGCGAGCGTCGGAAAACTCGGTTACGTAACGTGGCCGTCCAACCCGAAAAATCTTCTTTTTTTTGTAACAATCCCATAGAAACGCCGAAGGACACTCGGAATAAACGAATTGAATCTGTGGAATGGGTTTTGCGAAATATGGAGAGCGGTGCAGTTACGACTGAATAGGTGGAGGGGTGATGCTGGTCTCCACACCAAAGAGGAAAGATCATACACCCTGGTGCCTGAACCAAAAGTAAATTTAATTAATTAATTAGCTTGAATCTCGTGACCCCAGGGGAATTAATTCCAACAGCACGGCAGCTGTACGATCACGGCCAAATTTCTTTCACAGAGAAACTGTTTTTGTATAATCAGCGGTGGTGGTTCACAAAAAAATTTTAAAGGTTAAAATTCACCTTAACATAAGTAATAGGCATGATAAAGTCTGATACAATAGGTAAATAGATGGTTTTGCGTACTGTGAATTCTGGCTCGAATAGTAGTGATAATTGGACGTTTACCGTCGTGTAACTTTATCTAGGTAAAACGATCCAAACTTGGCAACGTAGCAGTGGCCACATCAAGTATTTTTTATTTCCGTTGCGAAGGGCTCGGAACAGTTTGTAAGCTTTCATAAAAATATTCAATGGTCACCAGTCAATACCGTCAAGCAATATTTCCACATCAAATTTATATATTCTTCACCTATGCTCCCACTGATTTCAATTGCTATAAATGTCTAGCCAGCGCCATTTCCAACGAATACATGAAAATGAAATGCCGTAAACCAAAGACAATGGCAAAGTAGCTAGGTTTCTATACACAACTTGGATGGATCATTCATTTATTTCACTCATTGAGACATTTATAATGCTATGACGGTTCCACCGGTATCGAAAACATACGTTATTTACGAAACCCCAACACATATACCCGCCATTCCCTATCACAGTCATAAAAATTCGTTGTGAGTGGTTTTCTATATTTAAATAATTTTTGTTTCTTGGTTACACTCGGGAAGGAAAATAATCTCTTCATATGTAGAAAAAAACAGATGACCTTTAGAATCACCGAAACTTGGTTTTCAATATGATAACAGCAACGGAACGTTAATAAAAAAAGTTTCACTCCATTTTGGCTCCATTTTAAGACGTAAACTCAAATAAAAATAGCTTTCTTCTGAGTACGGGTTCGCAATCGCTGAAAACTAGGGGATCACGAGTGCAATGCGAGGGGACACCAATTCCAATTAATCTCAAATTAAGATGAAATAATTTTACGAAATCATTCACAATCCACCGATTGCCAAGGAGCCTCACCACAGACCCAGAGTTCACTATCTTAGCTCTTAGTTCCTAACTTTCTATCTTACCTCATCATTGCCAAAAGAATTCAAGGAAACGCAACGCTAAAAATATTGTTTTTATAATGTCTTCAAAGACTTTTAAGTTCCATTTGGCTTCTGTTGTAGGGAAAGGAATATGTCAATAATCCTTTTAGCGATAGACATTACATTATCGTGGGTTTAACCTATTTTCATCATTCATGTAGCAGGTGTTAAAATAAAGCATAAAGTGAGATATAAAGAGAATTTTAAAAATATAAATATATACCATTTAATACTACCTCAAAATATTTATCTAAAACGCTTAAGACTGGTGTGAACTTATTAAGGATAAGACATGCATGGTATTATTTTCAGAAATTACTTCCTTTCTCCATAATTATTAAATTCAATATTAAAGAACTGACGAATTCAAGTTTTAAATCGCTCAATACAGTCACCAAATTACCAATTTGTAATGGAAAAATTAAGCAAATGCAACAAACGCATTACATCCGAACCCGCTGGAGAAAAGTGTCAAAATACGTTTTTCCATGCTCTTAATGGATGTATCTGTCCGGATATACGTGCAGCTAACAAGCTGATGTTTACCCCGATAAAGGCTAATATATAGGGGCAAGACGAAAACAGTATTTTTTTAAATAATAAATTAAAAATTACTCTTTATATGTATTTCATAGTCCATCCAAATATTTATCAAAGACCAATTATTTAGATCCAATCATAGTTCAGCAATGTCTTAAGTTTCAACGTAGAAGACAATATGAGTGGGCACGCATTAGGAGGAATACGATAGCGAGAGTTGGGAATATTGCATCTGAAAAAAAGAGACGACTGACTGAACCGGAGGAGGAAACTAAGAAGAAACAAAGATATTCAAATAAGACTGAGACAGACATTCGAATGACCACTTGAAAGTCTCCTTGATAGACCTTTCTTCCGAACACTTGACCCGCAGAGAGAAGCCCGACCCCCTCCCCACCTCCCCCCCCGGAGAAGAGATAAGGCTCAACCCGAATCATGCAAACTTCCAAGGACGAGAAGTTGGACATTAAAACAGAATTGAATAAATAGACCGAGGAGAGAGAGAAAGAGATTAAAAAGCGATCGAAAGAGTCAAGCTCCCGAATATTACAAAAGAGGATCTTTAAGTGTTACTTAGATCCTAAATGTGTTGTCACACGCCGCGCATTTACATGGGTTTACAAAAGTCGCCACTCGCGTCGCTGACGGACTAAGTGATCCGAATTTCGCGGGGAAATAAGGTATAATTAGGGGTATTAATGAGGGATGGTAATCGAAACTAAGCGAAAGTAAAAACCAGTAAATTTTCAATAGTTTAGTTCCCAGGAGCGAAATGTATAAACGAAACGAAATGGATTTAAACTCGGGAAGCTAAACTCACGGTCGATACGAAATCGGAGTCAAAAATGAAACATCAAAGTACGCTTGGTCCACCTCAGCCAGGAGTAGTCGCAGGGAAGAGGTCGCCAGGCTTAGAATTGGTCATACCGCGCTCACACATGCATACCTCTTCACCGAAGACAAACAGCCTCCCCGCTGTGATAGCTGTGATTGCATCCTTACCGTGAGACACGTTCTGGA
Organism: Ischnura elegans; assembly: GCF_921293095.1. Taxonomy (NCBI): domain Eukaryota; kingdom Metazoa; phylum Arthropoda; class Insecta; order Odonata; family Coenagrionidae; genus Ischnura; species Ischnura elegans. The sequence goes on from NC_060248.1 coordinate 56,712,044, forward strand.
GGAATGTGCAAAATACTCTCTTGAACGCAGGGAACTAGTTCGAAACCAAGATATACGAACCATTCTGGGTAATAATCTGGATAATATTAATAATGTAATGCAATATATCGTCAGCACAGGAATAATTCAACTCTTGTTACCTCATACAATGGGATACCCTTTTTTTGTTGAAAGCGCTTAATAGAACCAAATAAGCTTCCTTAATGTAAGGGAACTCGGATGGGAATCTCTGTCGGACCGTAGATTGAAAAATAGGCTAAACCTTTTAGATAAATTCAAGAGCAGTGTCTTTTCTGACGAAGTTAACCATATCTTGCGGACGCCAACGTACTACGGAAGATCAGATCATATAAATAAAATAAGAGAGATAGATTGCAGAACAGACAGATTCCGAATGTCATTTTTTCCACGATCAATAAGAGATTATAACGGCAGCAATAGAACTCGTAAATAGATTGCATGACTTGTATTGTAGCCTACTAACCTATGTAAAACTTAATGCATGTTTCTGAATTTCTATTCTATATTCTATTTCTAACAGTATATAGTAGTATAGTTTGTTATTATACGAGACGTTTTTTGGACGGTGTGGTGTGCATGTGGGAGTCCAAATGCATGCTGCATGCTGGTGATTGATCACCCCCTGCCAAACACCCTAGAGGTGGCTCGCAGGGTATTATGTAGATGTAGATGTAGAGGAACTATGAGCGGTGCAAATGACCTTGCTGTCGACGCACCCCAAAAAAACGCATCTCTACTCGGAGTCAAAACTACTTCGGGTTGAAAATAAACTAAAACTCTGAGACAAAACGAAACGCAGATAATGTTTCGTACCGGAGGGACCACGTGCATCACCTTCAAACGGTTTAGTTTCGATCCACACACCGAGTGCGAAGTATGGCTGAATGAAGTAGAGGTTCGCCCTTAGACGCATAGAGCACTCATATTTTTCCCACTTACAAGAGAACGGTGAACGCAAACTGGTCATTCGATTTTTAAGCTCAATGTTTTAACCTCTCTACACGTATGTCATACGAAATGGGTCAAAACAATTTTCTCTTATCCCCCTCCATTCAACTTCTGGGATTGAAACTTAACTATGAGCAACGGAGTTTCGATTAACTTCGCTTCGTTCCCGGAAGTAAAACTTCGTCCCAGATCGAAACTGAACTCCTTGGTGATTTTAATTTCGTGCCGGAACGAAACTATACCTAGGCCTCGTATTTTCGCTTCCCTCCGGGTCGAAACGAAATATTTTCGTTTCGTTTTACTTGCCATCCCTGGTATTAACCGATATTTATGAGCATGATGAATGTGGTCTATCAAATTCATAACTTTCCCATGCTATTCCTCGCAATTTCAAACTCTGTACTGCAAAATATTGAAAACTATAGTGGATCGCTTTGTAATCATTACCATGTTGCGGACATTTTTGAAAACTGATTAAAATGCGACCGAAGTGGTAACAAAAATCAGCCTTCTATTCAATGGAATTGGACCTCCACTATGCAGTCCCCTCGGTCGAGTTAATAGTTTTAAAAGGCGGTTTTCGTTAAGGGGGACGAAGAGAATGGGGTTCAGAGGGAATGGGTAAATGGGCATTCCAAGAACTTTGGGGACGAGGAAAGAGTCTCGACCCCACGCTCCACAACCCCCATTAACCTTCTCATTCCTCCCCACTCCCAATTCCTTTCCTTCCAACCCCTCCGCCCCCTTCGTCGTCTTATGCCCCCGATCCTATGGTTCTCAGGACCTCCCGCGCTTCTCTCAACTCTCTCTTAACATATGATATTCGCCGAGAGAGTAGCAGTCGTCCTAAGGAGTAAGTTCCACCAATTCAGGCTTGATATAGCGGAAGTTCGAAGTATTTAAATGAAATGCAGATGCACATTTCCACAATAGGGTAGCTTCTTTCATCAAGGAAAACGAAAGGCATTGATTGCAATTTGTTACCCACCATTAGAGTATTCATAATATGCAAATTATTTGGTTTTAAAAATCCCAGTTTAGACGAATGTTAAAGGTCAATTTTAACCTCAGTTGAAAAATGCCAGATTGGCGCCCACTCGATGCCATTCCACGTGACTTCACAGGGACCCAGATACAATACGAGTAGTCAGGAGTTTTACTTTGTCTGAGATTACCAATGCATGCATGTGGCACAGAGCTCAGGGGAAAATCTCTTAATAATCACTTATTAAAATTGCCTATGGTCGTAAAGTTCCCTTCCTTTGATAGCGTATTAAAAATCCCAATTTGAGCCAAGCGCTATCTGCTGGCAGCCTGCATCGAGGCGGCGCTCATAAGCCTCGCACAAAGGTGGCCACACAGCGGCAGCTGGAACCGGAATGACGTCACACAGGCTTTTACTAGCATTCATACTTAGCCGTCGCGTTTTCGCGCGCTTGAACATTTTAACTCTTCATGTAATCGCGATAAACTGATGTCACCATTTAAAAATTTAAAAGCGTGAAATACGTACTGCAAGAGTATCTTTCGATTTAGGCTATAAAAAAATAGGAAACCACCCTATTATTAAATATGTCTTGACTCATGAAGACGATTACCCTGTGAGCCGAAATGTGTCGTGGACCTTCTAAATCAAAACGTCCTAACGACACTGGTCCGAAGGACGACATGTTCTACATTTTTATGAAAATGTACAAATTTGCTCTAACCTTTTATTCTTCATCGACTAACGGTCAAAAAATAGGCTTTCCGTGCGATTCATATTTCAGGAATTTGCATTAGTAAGTCCACATCTTTATGAAGGCCATTAGCGATTCTTTTCTAAGCATACGAAACGAGCTGATAATGCACGTGAAATACTGATACAGGCCAGAATGTTTATATCATTTTCAAACAAAACTGGGATATTGATCAGTATACATTTATCATCATTATGAAAATAAAAATTAGTCCCGTTACCTTAGTACATTTTGAGTTGTTGGCAAGTGAATGCTGAAATCGAAGTAACATCAAATTATAGTCATATGGAAATGGCGTTACGGTTGTGTCAAATTGCTGGAAAAGAGTAAATCTATTAATTTCAAGATAGAATTATTTACATTTTCCGAAAAATTATTTTCTCTTATAATATTGTCATCGTATGTTTTCTATATTGGGATATCTTTTTTGATGACACATGCGAAAATTGCTCACTTTTTATCGCGCCGTCGTGAACCATCAACCGCCTTATTAATGTATTTATTGCCACACCACCGAAAACAGCACTATTTGACCGATACATAACGGGGTTTTCCCGACATTTAACAAGTATAAGTACATGAAAATTCATGTACTGGATAGGAACTACCTGCCGGGGCGGGACTCGAACCCGTGACCTTCAGTTTGGCAGGCGAGGACTTTACGCCGCCGCCACCCAAGCCAACAAATCTCATAATAAAAAGTGTCTTTCATAAAAACTTCCATGCCGGCAATCCGTATCTCGATCCAGGCCTCAAAACTCACTCATTCCATTCATATCTTTGCCCTGAAAATCCCCACCACCCGCCCAGACTACGGCAAAAATAAAAATTGAAATAGGGAGCGAGAAAAAGGGGAAAAATAAGGATGAAAAAAGAGAAAGAGAGAAAAAATAAACAAATGAACCCAGGACATCTCATCCCTTTTCTCCTCTTGAATTAATGGGTTAGTCCCACGCCAGCGATGCCTATGCAAGATTGATAGAAGGTCCGGATGACTGGTCCACTCCTCGCATATACATATACACACACATGCGTGCGAGGGTTTGCGTGAACAAGTGTATACGTTGGATGGATGTGTGGGCCCCTGGCGGCAAAGTTAGTTCGGAGGGAAGATGGCGAATGGTCGAGGAAGGACGGTAATAGGTAGAAGAGGGCGCTGGGGAGACGTGGAGGGTCCGTCGCAAGTGGAACAATAAATATTAATTCCACGCATGAGGGAGGGAGGTGGAGTGCAGAGGGGCAGGCCGCCACAGTCGGCAAAGAGGGTAGAGGAGGTGTTGCAGGATGTCATGGAGCGGCTATGTGCGAGCCCCTCTCGGTCCCGTGTACACATACTTGCTTTGCTGGTCCCTCAATTTGTAAGGACGAGCCCGGGATGGATAAAAAGAAGTGCGGGAGGAAGTGAAAAGCGAAGGAGGGAAGTAAGAGACAGTGGCGAATCCAGAGACGGACAAGGGGGGGACTTTAGCCCCCCCCCCTCCTTAGGTATCCAATTTACACTAGATGAAATGGTTATATTTCCAATTTTCAGTATTAATGGTTATTTTTTCTGTTGTCGAATGTAAAAATGTAATCCATTTTAGGGACTTACCATGAGGTAAAATTACTAAAAACGTCCCGAAATATTTGTTTTATAAACTAATTTTATAGAAAGTTAGAATTGAGACGGCCTCGTAATGTTTTTACAAGCCTTGGAATTCGCAAAACATTTTATACATCCGCGACCCCAGCTACTACTGGGAATTTATCCCTACCTACCATCGATCGATCCAATTAATACTAGATGAAGTGGTATTTTTTCAGTTGTTGAATATAAAAATCTACTGTATCATAGAAACTTAATATGAGGTAAAATTACTAAAAAAATTACTAATTACTAAAAAAATGTACATAAATGTTAGTTTTAAAAATCAATTCTTTGGAAATTTAGTGAGGGGGCTAACTTGTAGTGCTTTAAAGTGCAAGAGGATGTAAAAAGCGAACGAGGGAAGTGAGGGACAGTAGCGGATCCAGAGAGGGCCTAAGGGGGCTATCCTGTTAAGTGTGGGTTATACAGTTTATACTAGATGAAATGGTAATATTTCCAGTTTCCGAATATATAAATTTAATGCATTATAGAAACTTTCTACGAGCCAAAATTATAAAAAATGCATAAATGTTTGTTTTAAAAACTAATTCTTTGGGAAATTAGTTATGAGACAACCTTTTGGTGTTGCTACAAGCCTCGGCATTCTCCTAACTTTTGATATCCCTCTGACCCTCACTTCTGCTGGTAATTTACCCCTCAGACGTCCAAAGTTGCCATCCTCCCCTTGTCCTATTCCTGGATCCGCCACTCGTGAGAGAGATGGTGAAATAGAGAGGTGCTTTGGTCTCCGCTTGCATGCTACAGGAAAGCTTCGAAGAGCGGGTGATATCGCTCTAATTATAAATTTTGTAATTTGCATGTTATGAGCTCTTTTGTATTTTAGTATCTTAATAGTTTCTTGTGGACAATTTCCAAGAACAGTAAGCTAAATTATCATTATTACTGTTATCATTATGAGTATATTTTAAGGGTAGAGTCAATCATGGAACCTGCTGATAATCATAATGCTTATCAGGAACTATACAATGTAAACAATTTATTATTTACAATACAGTATTAACAGGAAAAATAGTGAATATATATATTTCATATGAAGATATACTTTAGTGAACAATTTTATAATATGACTATATAATATTTTTCGGATATTATTTTGCATTTTGTAACATTTTATATATTGTAATATTTTATATTTTGTGACTTTATTTATTTGAATGTATGCAAACAAAAATAAATGTATCATTATTTTATTATTATTATCATCATTTAAAAAAAGAAGAAATATATTGTTATTTTTACTAATATGATAGACAACGGAGTCATGATGTTTTTCGGGTGTGCTTGCACACTTACTAGGTTTGTTTTGTGGCCACTGCTGGTCACTTTTTCGGAGGGTTGCAAGGATAGTTTTTCGTGGAGGGTTCATGGACTTCATATGGACTGTGGCTTAAAAATCAGTCGCAATTAGGATCCTGCTCTGAATTTATATAAAAATATGAAATTAAAAATGAAAACTCCTTCACCCTATCCCCTTTCAACCTCCTTTCTTATAAGTACGCGGGGTGCACCCGAAAAACGTCATCAATATTTATTGAAATAATTTGATTTGCACGGAAAAAATAAGTTACTACAAAAGAAGTCTTCCTCAACCAGCTATTTTAGTCGTGAGTTTGGAATGGAAATAATGGGAAAGTTTCCACCTAAATTTCATGAGTTTTTATCGTCATCCACTTCTATTAGATCCAATCCTTGATGAAAAATCGTTCGCTACAGTGTTTATAACAATCAAACACGTAAGATGGCTATGAGAGGACAAGGAGTATCGGAGAAGCGTTAAAGCACTCGGGATGAGTTCGTGACGTCATCAACTTATCTGTTAAAAGGTGGAGGTCGTGGTTTTTTCTCCCCGAGTAGCTTGATAATTAGATGTGGTATTTAGAAACAGAAAAATACTGGTCTCTTCATTTTTGAAACTTAATCACAATTGACAATTTAAAAATGTATTAAAGATGATATTGTATGAGGATTATTCCAAGGGAGCAGATTATCTGTAGATTTATTGGTATAAACACCCTAATTCTTCATATTTTACTTATTTTTTTCCAGTGGGTTTGGCTTGCAATGCGTTAATTGCATTTGCATAATTTTCCCATAGTTAATAGGTAATTTGGTGAATGTATTTAGCGCTTTAAAACTGTATTCAACAGTTTTTTTAATGCGGTAATTATGAATGGAGAAAGTAATTCCTCAAAATTAAACGGTTCATATCTTACCAATCGTAAGCTCACATCATGCATGGCAATTCCGACATCAAATTCAGAACTATCATCAGAGGAATGAAAATTTGTGAGGCATAAGTAATGCCATAAACTCAATTCATATCCTAAAGCAAATCCTTAGGCCAATAAAAACCGAGAGACATCCAGGTGCAACTCATAGCGAAGACGAAAACTCAATTCAAAGCACCCTACTTGTATTTATCGTTTGGAATTCAGCGTATTTATTCAGTGTGTATATTTCCATGAAAATGTCAACTTTTTCTCTCAAATTAAAATTTAGGCTGGAAATATTTTATCTCGATAAATCAACAGCTAAATGATTAAATTTTATGAAATCGGTATTTGAAACATTATTCAGAGCCTAATTAAAAGTTTTCAAAGTATACTTCGATTCACAGAGTTTTGAAGATGTTTGAAATCATTTAAGAGATTGACCTAGGAGTAATTCCGTCAAATGTTAATTTTGGGAATATTTAGAAGGCATTTCGATAATTAATTTTATTCTGCAAATGAACATCACCTTCATAAATGTTTTTGATCATGCTCAGTTAGAAGCTTTGCAATTATTTTGTATTTTACAATATTATCCAAATAATCTAATGCCTAGTTTTCTCTAAAAGTAATTCCGTCACGAATGGAATTGCCCAATTATGAATGGAAAAGGAAATTTCTCAAAATAATACCACATATGTCTTGTCTATCATAAATTCACATCATACATTGTAAATTTCGAGACTAATTTCAAAGCTTGGATCAAAGAGAGGAAAACTTGTTGTGAGAGTAATGCTATAAACACAAATTCAGTTCCAAAAGTGAATCCTTTGATCGGTAAAAACTGAGAGAAATCCAGGTGCAACTCCCAGCGTCGAAGAAATCTCAATTCAAAGCACCCTACTTGTATTTATCGCTTGGAATTCAGTGTATTCGTTCGTATACCACAACTAATTAGGCACGAGGCCAGGGCATTAATCACAGCGGGACACTGTAACTGGCAGAAACCGAGCCTCCTCTTTTTTTTCAGCAAACTCTGCGGGACCGGCCATTCCATTCACATCCCGCTGTTACCGTGCTCTCGCTGAAATAGAAAAAGAAGTCGGGCAAAAACCTTGCTACCGGATTCCTAAATGTCTTCCTTGTATGAGAGAGAGGGAGAAGGGATCGACAAGACTTTTCCTTTTCTTTCCGAATGCTTTACCTCCACTCCCACCCGCAGGAGGATGCGAAAATCGAGCAATTCCACCCACAGATCCCAGGCCGGGGCGATATCTTAACCCTTTCTAGCACATAGCTACTCGAAAATCAAAATTCAAAACTTCTCGCTCTTAGAATGTGAAAATGTTCTACTCAATTATAATTATTGCGTCAGTTACATATTTCGCCATTAAACTTAACAGCACAAAGAACACGCAGTTTAAATCTTACCTAAATAGAACTACAGATGTATACATTTTTGATGTTACTTAAAAGCAACATTGGGTTGAAATGGATATCAGTGCAGTCAAAATGTAGTCTTTCCAAAATAGTGTTGGGGTAGCTTTACTTAGATAGACGGCTCGCGGTCATTGCAGGTAAAAGCTGACATTGCTCTTGACCTGAATTTGCTCCCTCCAAAAAAACTTCATTTTCACATAATTTGTTCAAAATATTAAGAGTCAATAAAACTCTGTCTCATAAATCAAAAAAATGAAGTATTGAACGAAGGAGAAACGCAAACGGTCAATTGATACTATTATATTGATAAATATTATTAATAAATACTACTATATTGATACTATATTGATAAATACTATTAAACACTAGAATGACCGTCTCCGGTCATTCAGTGTCGCATTCACCTCACAAACTTTTTTGGAACGTAAAAGCCTAGTATGAGATTCTCCTCACTATTTCCTACAATTTTTATTAACGAAATCTTATTTTCAAACTTCAGATCCAGATTCAGCGCTCCATCAAACATAATAGGAGGAAGAAATTGAAACTATGGTTGCAAGAAACTCATTGACGTTATCTTGAATGGACTTCATCGTAATACGGTAATAATAGAGTAAAACCACCATAACGATAACGATATATTAACATTAAAATTAAGTTAAATTTGATAAACGTAAAAACTATCCAATACGCATCGATAAACCGTGATGATTGGGGAAGAAATTATCGAGGCTTATTGACGACATCTTGAATGGACATCGTGTTATTATAATAATATCGTGCAGCTACCATAGCAATAAATATAAATCAATATTATAATCACGGTAAATACGATAAACCCGAAAATAATCCTATGATTCTCGATAAACTGCGATAATCGTGATGATAACACAATGTATCGTGTCTGCGGGGATATCAAAATTCAATACCGCCTTCGTGATATTTGACGATACGTAGAGTAGGCCTAACCGATCCCCCTTCTCTTGCTCGACCAGCTCCCGAGGGCTTTTAAAATTAAAGTAGCCGGCACTCGCGTGGGGGGAGGAATGGAAAGGGCAGGGCGATGGTTTATACATGGATCGGCGGCAAGGATTCCTCCTCTTCTGTTTACGGGCACCGGGACAGCGTTTCTATATTCCTCGTAAACTCCACCCTTCGTCGGAAATAAAATAAAAAATCCTCCTCCAATGTGCCACTCGATTGCCCAGCACCCTCCTTCTTCAACGGCGCGAGAGGAAAAGAGAGGGATCGGGAAGGTTTCTGCATTAAATCACCATCAATCAGTAATGGAATAACCGCTGGCACAGTCGGCGACCACCCGAAAACGATCGAGGATGTTCGAAGTTCTTTCTGCCCCGAGGGTTACGGGACTCCCCAAAGTGTGTGCTCATCGATCACGACCGAATAGGAACACGTACACGTACCTCGGATCGATTTCACCGTAATTCGATACAAATCCATTCCCAGAAGTGGATTGAAAAAAATCATATCAAATGGCGATGTAGAAGAGAAGGCTATTTGATACCATTGAGTGTGTTTTATTTTGTTATCATGAGTCGTTAATGTTTCGCAATTAGTATTCAAAATTTTCAAATGGCCATAATTTGTTTATTTATTTATTTCCAATATCCCCATAAACAGCACATATCAGCCTTTTACAACGGAGTCTCCAACACTAACAATACACATCACAAACACCCATACGTTGGATTGGGACCAACCAACCAGGCGGTACACGAACCCGCGACCCCATCGCCAAGAGTGAATAGTCTAAAATGTGTTATTAGCTGCTTAATAAATTACCACATTATTAAAATAATAAATAATATTTTATAAATAAACTTATATACTAACAAAAATGTATGAAATTAAAATAATAATCTTTATGAGGAGACTACTAACAAAATACAATCAATGGAAATCGATCAAAAAATGATTCATATTATTTTCGTAAATAATTTCCGCATATGGATTTAATTTAATGCCAATATTAATTGCCAAGAAGCAAGCTGAACTGCAGTCCATAGTAAAGTCAGGAGTGAAAAATATTGCGCAACAAATTTTTACCGTAAAAAGGAAGGCCCTCTGAGGCTCTAGAATGCATAATGGCTTGAATAAGCAGACACATTTATAGACCTTGAAGCAAGTCGGCCTAAAAGCCTTTGCATCGAACTATTTGGAGTCGACTATTCACAATTTCCTTAGGCTTTTTATGACCCAAAAGAACACATATCCCGATACCGATAGATACAATAAAATTATTGCTTCAACGTTGCCGCAGTAGAATCTCAGCAGAGAGAACTGGCACTGAAATTTTCATTCCGATATTTTGCCCACTCGCGAACAACGGATAAAGATACGAATCCTATCAGCAAGTCATCACTACGCAAAAAGACCACTCAATAGCACCTGCGAGACGTTTGAACCGGACTAAAGGAAAGGCCGGGAAATAAACGACCTCATCTGTTTCAATTTGGGTCGATAAATCGCATAACGTTGCCAGCACCGAAGAGTGGACGTAGAGTAGCCTCAAGGAGAAACGGGTAATGGGAAGGAGGTACACTCGAGAGAGGAAAGAAGAGAAGGAACGTGTGTTTAGCCACATGGGTTTGAAAATGGCGATTAATTCCACGGCGTCCACTCACTTCTGGACAAATAAGACGGGTTATGGAAATGATACCGCCTTTTAAGGAGCCGGAGAAGGTTGCCGATGAGGAAAAACCTATTTTTTTTTCTTAAAGGTCTAAAAGGAATGAGATGAAGTCGAGAAAGAGGGATTGAGAGAGCGGGAAAGATGGAACAAAAAAAATAAATAACTCTTGAAAGAGCTACCAGGATACGCGTCTGGCAACGATGGAATGCTTTCAGATTGGAATCGGTTTAGGGTCTAGTTGGAGCGGAGAGTCGGGTGAGGGTGGGGAGGGGATAAAAAAAGGAGAAGGTAGAGGAGATTAAGGGGAGGGAGTGTAGGTGGAATGGGAGAGAAGGTATGGGTATTTAGGCAGTGGTGTGAGGACTATTGGGAGGGAGGGGAAGGCTGGAAACGGAAGGCCCACGAAAGGTTGGTACAAAATTTATTTGATTTTTTTTCTCCAAAAAACCACCCACGGGCTCTTTCATAAATATCTGCCGGGAAATATGTCGGGGGAAGGGGGGGGTAGATATAAATCTTTCGGATGAGAGATTTCTTTCTTTCTCTCTCTATCTCTTTCTCTCTCGACCGTTTCAATAGGTTGTTTGGCCAAGCAAATGGAGATAAAAGAAGAAGCGATGCTACCCACTCCTACCCAGGAAGCCTCTCAAATTCATTCCATCAATACTGGATTGAATCGTATTGATAAAAAAAAAGAAGCAGCAGCGAACTGATCTATTTACCTTGCCTACCCACCGGTGAATTTGCCTCTTTTTCGAGGAAATCTACCGCGCAACGCCTCTGAAAAAATAACCGTAATTTTTCCGATGAATATCCTGTGAGGGACAAGGATTAAAATTCATTTGTGATTCCTGAATGTGAATTTCAAGAAAGGTTGTGATGAATTTCCAGAACGAACGGATAAACAAGCATACTCCATTTAGATCAATTCGGATGAATTAAATTCGTTTAATTATGTTGTTTTTGGATGATCAGTGTATTCGTAAAAAGCATTGCACAAAAGTGACTTGTGATTGAACATCAAAGGGAGTCATTACGACATGAGGCACGTCAAACGTGGGTGTTGCACCGTGGACAGCTAGTTTTTATCCCGTGAATTAACAAAATAGTTCCGTGCTGACGCACTGGAATAAGCATTGATATTTATTAAATGTTAAGAGGATTAATAACGAGCAAACATCAGCTTAATTAGTATCCTGGGGTTGATAACTTTATGGTTTTAATTAAATACTGAATGGATCACATACTTCTAAGGCTGATTTATCGTTAACGCATTTGAAATTTTAAAATCCTCCATTTCCGATTGTAATCTTTGTCAGAAGATTTATTCTCGCAGCCATCAACAATATTTCGCATGCATGAAATATTAGGCCATTGAGTGATGTCACAAAATTTCCAAATAAAATTATCTGTATGCATATTATAATTACAGTCGTTAATTTAGGAGAACAAGCGTAGAAAGATGTGGAAAGATCAAATGTAGAACCAGAGAAAATGCAGGACAGTGACGAATAGCAAAGAGCCCAATAACTGAGGACAGTATTTAGTATTAAATTCATTGTACATGTCTACAGCAACGATGTGAGAGAGCGGATGACAGAGAAAGAGCTGAATGGATGGAGCAAGGTTTGAAATCAAGCGCATTAAGTTACTCAGAAATTCTCTCCCGGAGTGGCGAGAAACAGGAGGACAAAAAAGAGATCATTGCAATAAGTACTAGGGACTAGGCTTAGAAATTAAGTGCGGAAAGCAAAGAATAAAGGAATTTTATCACATCACTTCTAATGACTATTAGAAAGAGTATATAAAAACAAGATTACATAGGGGAAAATAAGACTTAAGGTGTGAGTGACCGCAAAAAAATCTATCTCGAAAGAAGAGATTATAAGCCGTTAGCAAAATTAAGTTTAGATGAAGAATGATGATGTGGGAGGGAGTAGAACAGAGAATAACGGGTGGGATGTCACGCGCCATGAAATTAAAGGCTTCTTTTGAGGATTGGCGGAGAACAGGGAGGTCCAGGAGAGAAAAAATGAAAGCATAAGTGGAAAATTCGCTCATGAGACGTGTTGTAAAGCTACTATCAGTGAAAACTAAGCATCGATGAAGAGCGAAGAGGTAGGGGTGGAAAAAAAGAAAAGAAAGGGGTGAGTCGCGTGTCGATTGAGACCCTGATATCGATGAATGGTATAAAAAATAAGAGAAGAATTTAAAAGTAAAAAAATGCATGTTTGTTACGGAAATTTAAGGAAGTGTGCTTGTATAGCCTTTGCTATTACTTTAATTGAATTACTATTGACACCAATGAATGCAGCGTCTCTATCTACGTTAGAATTCATTGCTAAACAGTGCATAGCGTAACAGTAGTTTTCATGCTGCTATTGGCTTTAATTTTTTTATTGACCCTGATTTATGGAGATTAACATGGTAAACGAATCTCTATAAGAGCCCATACCGTCAACTTAATGCGGAACGCTCTATTGCTCAAAAGATGAGATATAAAACAGTGAATAGAGAGCACATCAGATCAGAGAAATCTAGTCATCGATGAAGTGTGCCCGAGTAAAGGAGCAGATAACAGAGAATAACGGAGTGGACGGAACGCGGCGCGAAATTACGGACGGAACTCCGGGATTGTTTAGAGGATTGGCGGAGGACACTGTGGGGGAGTGAGGTTGAGAGGCAGGAGAGAAAATTACAGACAGAGGTGGTCTGAAGAGATGAGAGAGTTGGAGAAAGGCGGCCGAGAGTGGGTGGGTGGGGCCGAAGACGGAGGAATTGGTTGGGGGGAAAGGGCATAGCGGCCGTGGCGGGGGAGATACAAGGGCGGCAGGCATATGGAAAGCATCGTCGAGCCGAGGAGATGGGAAAGGAAGGGAGGAGGTGGCAGCGGAAGACGCGGGCCTTTCCGCGAATTGTGAGGGATGAAATTCAGATGAGCTCCTTGTTTGGCAAGCTCAAGAAGTGCTCCAGCCTCTACTGACTCCCTTCCTGCCTCCATGGCGTCCCTCACTCATCTCTCCATATATATATTCCTCCACAACTTCTCTTCCTCTCTCGTCTCAAACAATTCCTCCACTAAAATCCGAATTAGGTCCGCGGCCGGAGAGTTTTGTGTCGAGTTCCCCCTCCCCTCTCGACGAGCATAATAAAGAATCATCATTTTTTCCCCCCGAATGATAAAAGGATGGGAACGAAGCGCGGGCCTTTTCTTTAACTTTCACGGCAAATAGTGCCGGGAGAAATAGAGTGGGAGGGGGTTGAGAGAATGAATTTTAGGTGGAGTTGGAGCGATGATTAAAGGGATGAGGGCGCAATATAAGGCAATGCTGCCGAATTGGTGAAAATATTTGCGGTGAATAGCGCGGGTATAAAACTGTTGGTGGGGAAAAAGAGCTCCAAACAAAAGAAATAGGACGTACTGGACTTCAAACGGTCCTAATGAATCAAAAGTGAAGCCTCTTACGAAGCTCCCATTATTTTTATCAGTGTGCAAGCATTTTTATTTCATTGAGACCAGCAAGACAAAATGTGTTATTGGATTTTGAAAGAATAGAAAAATAGCCAAAATTTATTACGCACTAGAACATGATGAATTAGACTGCCATTGTTGATCATTTTCCTTAATCGCTAATAACTAATAACAGAGGGATATTCACAGTTACACTCAGCTCGTGGGTGGACTTTGGATGCTTTTATGAAGAACGATATCAAATTCACTGGGTATTTAACAATAAGAACACTATACTTGATAGCCACAAATGAGGACCTGTGGTTGGTGTGAATAAAATTGCTGCCCTCCTAGAATTTGGACTACATTTTTATCGACAAATATCGACTAAAATACGAGTACTGAGTATTTTACGACAAATATGCGCAAATTCATCATTAAATGATCCATTAAGCACCATAAAGTAATATGGGAAAACCAGACGCAGAATATGTAAGAATGGAGAAGACAAAATTTTGATACAATTCTATTTGAGGCTACCAAGAACCTAACAGCTCTTGGTCCCCTCTGATGGATAAAGCAATGCACTTACAAGCCTCTCATCACGGCTAACCTTCCATTAAGACAATCAACGCTATCCCAAAATCTGTAGGGCGTACAGGATTATCATATCATAAAAAATTAATTACAATAATTTAGACCAATTTACAGCATAAATACAATTACAACATAATAATAAACTTTTAATCTATTGGTCTTCAAAATAGTTTTTCATAGGATATAAGACCAAATTGTTACAAGACCAAGTACAAAAAAATTATACTATGCCTTTGCGTATGAATTCCACTTAAGTTTAAACGTTAGCCTAAATCAATAACTGTATCCTATAAAACATGATTTTAATTATATTAATATTGAAATACGACTTCAATTTTATTATAAGTAGAATTGGCATCAGTTATATCCATTCAATTACATAAAAAATACGTTACAGGTATGCTTTGAGGAATTTACGATACCTTGAAAAATAATTACGGCGTGGCTTTGGAAGTTGAGTGCCCTTAAACGTTAAATTACCTTCAGTAAAACCATGGTGCTCAAAACGAAGGAAGCTTAAAACATTGAGGATCATTCACGGCCTTTCGCAAGAATGAAAGAGAAATAAAATTGAAACCAAGCAATTAAAATAAGCTCAGCTACATTACCCTATTGTGGCAGTCGATTGAAGATGTAGAAAATATAAATTTGGCATCTATGTACATGGCATAATCTCTTTTAATTGACGCTTATTTTCGACTAATTGAGCTTTGCGGCGCCTACTTGACCGTTATCCATCTTTGAAAACGTTCTCCATTTCCCCATCTCATCCACTGTTCGTTCCTCCTTTCTACTCGTCCTACCAACGCATTCTTCACGATCTGACTCTCCTCCTCTTCCAAATCTTTGATAAGATCTCTCTCCTCTAATATACATATACTTATGTAACCATCGACCGCGGGAGGCTCGGCACGAAAGATCAAACTTCCACTTCAGAAAAGATGCCTCGCATCCAAAATGCCTCTTTTTCACGTCACTCAATCCCTTATCCTATATAAAGGCCGCGTTCAACTCCACCTCCCCCCACTACAATCCACGATCTCACTCATTCCCTCCACTCAAAGTATCCTACCCCGACATAAAATAGTCTCTTCTCTTTCACTTCTTTTTTTGTCGTCTCAAGTAAATTTGCCACTAATGTAGCAATGATTCCCACACGTGATCTAAATCTCTGATTTTTTATCTAAACTGGGTTGTACAGGGGGGATCGGAAAAATCAAATTTTCAAATCCATCTGGCCCAATGAAAAAAAAGTAGTGGGACTGATAAAAAATAAGGTCTGAAAACTTTGAGACTTCTAGGTTCTGAAGGTTTATTTGGCTTGGTGTGGGTAAAGCTCAGCCTGGACTAAGCCAGGGTGTGACTGATGTCATTCACCCAAGACATGGTGGGCAGTTCCATTCCCTGGGCCGCCTCACACTTGGAGAATTTTTGGGGATGTCCAAAGCCCTCAACGGCGTTTTTAACCTGCGATCCTTCAGTCAGCAGCCAATTCCTTCAAGCAATATCAAAATATTAGTTTTTAGAGACAAGTTCTCTTTGGTGGACACGGGCCATGACGGAGCAAGAAATTCACATAAATTGCCGCGAGAAGAAATCACCCTGCATAGGGAATCGAACCACGGACCTTTAACTTTCCGGACCACTGCGCAAGCCACTACGCTATCCAGGTTCCTTAACTCTTATGGCAAATGTACCTGGCACGGATAGTTTTTCTTATGGAAATTTAACGCTCATGTTCACGCGGCAGGATTGAAATATCACTCATTAAAATGAAACTTAAAATAACCTTTTGGTCGACGGAGCTGGTCTGTAAGGTGAGACTACCGCCTTCCCATTCCGAGGGCTAGAATTGCTATTCTATTTTTTCCCATATTCAGTTTCAATCACAGTTTTTGAAAGGTATACCCACTCTTGCTACTGTGTCGGTTGTTTGGTTGAGGAAATCCAGTAATAGTAGTAGGTAATCCTACTTCTAAAAAAAATATATTTATCGAATTCAAATTGCCTCACAACGATTTCATCTTCTTAATGCCTTTATTTTCAATTCACTTTCAATAGCCCCGAAGAAGGGAGAATGACAAATTTCACCTTAATTATGCCGCGATGATATTTTCATCTTTACCGAACCACTTTAATTTATTACCTCGCTGACTTTAGTCCCCTCCTTATAGGCATGCATCTTAGCTGCTTTACATTTTCTAAAAACACAGCTCTTCAATACTCATCGCACGTATGTAAAATCTTTAGCGTATCTTCCAAAGCCTTTGAGTGCCTCATTGGGCTTTGTTCTCAAATCTCCCACACAGAAAACCCCTACACCAGTTTTAATTTGTATCCTTATCCACATGCCAGACATTTTCAATCTACCTTCAAGAGCAGGTGGCATCCTTTAAAAAGCATTTTACCCCGGCGTGAATTCTCGTGTAACTCAAAATTATGAAACTTATCGTCATTTCTATATTTTCGACTCGTTAGCGTTAACTAGTTTCATCAACCTTTCATACTAAGTCTTGAAATATGCTATGTTCTTTATTATTCTCGGTTTTCAGATAAAAGAAGGTGGATATTATTTCATGCAATATGATCTTCAAAAGAGGCTTTTCACATCTCTCCATTTAAGAGACACTTACGCGTCATTTTGAATCAGAAAATTGCATTCCATTAATTGCTATCAAAAGATTTTTCCAACCACTTTCATCCCAATTAAAAGAGTGTATCCTTGCGAAAGAACTTTATTTTTGGATTTCATGAACGCAAAAAAAGCATTTCTAGTAAACTCTCGGTCTCAGAGATGAAGTAAAAATAATGTAATAGGATAAAATGAAAATTTGTTCAAGGTATAAATGGGAATAAGCTGAGTGGAACTGCAATTCATGCATATAAAATGCATAAAAATCTCAACAAAAATAGGATTGTTGATAAGAATCGGTTTCAGACTTGGAAAACTAGAATTGAATGTTTGAGATTGTGAACAATAAATGGTCCTACTTGGAGGGTCTAACAATGAGGGGAAAATGGCCTCAGACAGTTACAGCTAGAGCATATGGGAACTATTAAAGGCTCTAAAAATATCAGGCTGACTACCTTAGCAGTGGCGAATAAAAATAGATATGTTCCAAAAAATTCTTCCTCTCTTTATAGTGAAAAGTTGTACAAAGCCTCCAAAAATTGGACTTATTTCATTTTAAAAATATACAGATATCCTATTGGCAGATTGACTTTCAATGATATTCGCTAATAAAAATTATCCTGACTTGATATTGTTTGCAAATTTCCTCCATCATTACCTTTTCTGTGTTAGCTACGAAATTTTGCTATGATTTAGAATTTTTTATTTCAGAATATCTGCATCATCTACAATATTCAAACGAAGATGAAATTGTGATGAATCACTTTCGCAAAAATCTAAGGGTCCCACGAATTTATGCTTATTTAATAGCCCACTCAGTGCCTAATTCATAAAATTGTACCGGAACGCATAAGAACACATTTAGCCACACGATTTTCATATATAATCCCCTCTTACGCCGACCCAACCAGACAACTTCCATTTTTTTAAACTTGTAAATGAAATTACAATGAGGAATAATGGTTCACCAAATATGAAAAAGCACGATGAAATTTATTTACACGATATCTTGTATGATGTGAGGACAATGTGGCAGAATTTCTTAATATAAGTAAAATTGGACATTGTTGAAAATATTGCAATGTCCAAAATCACTATTATTTACACGACCCTATTATCCCTGAGAGGTGCCGGAACACCGTTCTAGCCTAAATTAAGCACTAATTAGTTCGATACACACTTCAAATACTAAGACGCAAGATTCTCTTATCAAATTAAACCAACTCAATCGCCGCAGTGACACACCAACAACATCAGCAGCACTGCAAGGGTATCTCTTTTTTTTCCACTCCCCCTAGGCGAGGGAACGCAATCGGGCTAACTCCAATGAGCGGTCGTCGTGGTAGTGCGGGGGACGTTTATCGAGTTTTAAGTGCCTTGAACAAACACCATCCCTATCTCTCTCCCTCATTCTAACTCCTTGCCTCGGAATTCACCCCTCCCTTCCCCCTCCTCCCCTTCTTGCCCACCCCACCCACTGGGCTAGCTCCGCCGCTCATCGCCGCTCTGCCCCGCATTAAACACGGACTTCCAAGAACTTCAATATCATCAACTTCCTCATTCCTCTCCGCCTCGTGTTACTCGTCCCTATCCTGCCGCCGAGACCACGGTCGGATTCGCCAGCCGGGCCCGCTTCCTCTCCGCTAAGTCCTCGAAAACCTGCAACTCTTTGACCTCCCCCAATCCACCCCACACACACGGACCCTCACGGACATGACTGCTATCCCATTCCTTCTACCGCCTTGCTCTCCGTCCACCGTCTTCACTAAACTGCGAATTGAACTCTACCTTCGCTGCAAATCCATTCTCCTAGAGACCGGCCCGTCGCACAGAGGGCTGAAATCGAAAAGAGCTCCACAAAACCCCCAAAATGATTTTTTTGAGTGTGGAATCCAAACCTTTGTACAGTTGTTGATAATACGTTATTGCATGTTGGACGAAAAACAGGGTCCGCCATTTTGTACCGTATTGGCCAAAAATGCTGCAACTAAGTCGTGAAGGCTGATGCGAATCAACAATTACAAATCTATTAATAATATTGAACATTTTTGCTGCCATTGAAAAACTAAAAAAGGTGTGTTTCAAAAAATTCAATACGGGCCTTTTTTGCGAAACTTGTTCAACTTTAAGTTCATGTAATTTGTGTAAAAAGTAACCTATGAAGAGCAGTTTGAGTCCAAACATACACTAATGTACTGTCAACAACTGTGCATCGTTTCGGATTCCATTCTCTAAAAAAAAAAAACATTTTGGGGGTTTTGTGCAGCTTTTTTTTTCTATTTCAGCCACTGTGCGCCTCCCACCAAACGGGCACTTTTAAAATTGCATTACCTATCGATCTTACCTATCGATTGTTCCCACTCCCATTCTCTTTCTCTGTCTTACCCGAACGTCACACTCTCCTATCTACGCATGGTGATCGCTGGAAGAGACCGACGAATCAAGTAATTTGCGCTTTAACGCCGGATGTTGTTATCATTATTATGTGAATGTATAATTTAGGCTTTCGTTTAATTCATTTTCAAGGCAAACTCTTTAAGACTTCAAACTTTTTATTGCCTAGGTAAGTTTAACATTAGTTAGCATTTCAACAGAATTAAAAAAAAATGTTTTATGCCAAGGAATTTTACCATGTAAATTAAATTAAAACGTGAAAGAAATCATTCAAGTGATATCTTATTCGATCCACTGAATGACAATCGACCTAATTCTGATTCTGAATTGAGAATGAAAACGTTGTAATTATAATGCCTTGCATTTTTTTGTAAAACGTTTTAGCCATATAACTCTAGCAATAAAGTGGTATAAAATAAATCTGATGCGTTAATTAGATGAAATGAAAAGAGGTAACAATAGTGTAGTTTCCTTCATCAAAGAAAACGAAAGGTATTGATTGCGATTCGTTACCTACCATTACTGTATTCATAATATACAAATTATTTCGTTTTAGAAATACCGGTTTAGACGAATGGCAATGGTCCATTTTTATCCTCATTTGAAAAGGGCAAGATTGGCGCCCATGCGATCCCACTCCACGTGACGTCAGAGGGACCTAGTTTCTACACGAGAAGATAGGAGTTATACATCGTCTGAGGTTACCAATGCATGCATGAGGCGCAGAGCTCAGGGAAACATGTCTTAATAATCACTTATTAAAACTGGCTAAGGTCGGAAAGTTTTCTTCATTTGATAAGGTATTAATAATCCTTATTTAAGCCAAGCGCTACCAGCCAGCAGGGTACTCAGCTACCCGCTAGCAGCCTGCGTCGTATCAGCGCTCAACTCGCCTCAAGGTCACCTCACAGGGCGGTAGCGGGAACCAGAAATACGTCACATGGACTTTTTCCCATCATTCCTACTTACGCGTCGCGTTTTCGCGCGCTTGAAAATTTTCACTTTTCATTTAATCGCGAAAAATAGATATCGTCATGTAAAAATCTAAAGGCGTGATATATGTACTCCAGAAGTAATAATCTTTCGATTTAGGCAATAAAAAAATAATAGGAAACCACCCTATTGAGAGAAAAGGACAGGAACAAAACAGATATAAATAATTAGAGACCAATGCTGCACTCACGAATGACTTCGGAATGCAATAAAAAATTTCAATCCTAATTATATGAAAATGGTCCTTTGGGACGGGAAACCGTCAACTGGTATTGAAACACGGCTCCTGTATGATTTCATCTTTGGAAATCCGAAGAATTTCCCATCTCAGAAGAGACTAAATCACTTGACACGCACACCACTCCACATTCTCGAAAAGAATCGTGAATTATATGCCCCCCCGGCAAAGATCTCTCTTGGATGCATTTACGGAGAAAATTAATTCTTTGACAGTTAATTTCCTAGGAAATGGAGATTAAACTCAACGTGGGCTTACCAAACGGGGGCATGGGGGCAAGCAGTCCCCTAGAAGCAATAGTAAATTTAGTTCAAAACGAAATTAAAAAAAAAAACTTTAAATTCTACAAAGGTGATAGTAGTATTAAAAATTTAATAAAAATAAAAATATTTTTCCGATAAAATAATTTTAAAAACCAATAAAGCGCGGTTAGAATTCTATTGAAATTTTGGTTTGATAACCTTTCTGTGATACAATTTGAACGACAGCGGCTTTCCCCCCTCTAGTTTTGACCCTGGGTACGCCCTTGATTTGACAAATCATTCGCAGTAAAAGTAATACGTAATGCACTTTCATTTCCGCAGTCGATTCATAGAGTTTTACTGAAAAAATGCATACAAATTCTGAAATCCACATTCAACCAATAACCTTACCCTGCCGTATCATATCAGAAGCAATTTATAGAATCCTAGATCTCATAGTAATGGTACTATTTATCTCATAAGATGGTAATTGAGCCTTATTTGGAACATATATTATAGAGCAAATTTCTTCTACTAATACAGTGGTGACCAAGCAGTAACATGATTCTGCTATTGAAAATAGGGTGGTTTCCTATTATTTTTTTATTGCCTAAATCGAAAGATTATTACTCCTGGAGTACGTATTTCGCGCTTTTAGATTTTTAAATGACGATATCTATTTTTCGCGATTAAATGAAAAGTGAAAAATTTCAAGCGCGCAAAAACGCGACGCGTAAGTAGGAAAGTCCGTGCGCCGCATTTCTGGTTCCCCCTCTCTCCTTGTGAAACGACCTTGATCGAGGCTCTGAGCGCTGATAGGACGCAGGATGCTAGCGGATAGCTGAGTACCTTCCTGTCTGGTAGCGCATGGCTTAAAAAAGGTTTATTAATACCTTATCAAGCGAAGAAAACTTTCCGACCTTAGACCTCAGACGATGTATAACTCCTATCCTCTCGTGTAGAAACTAGGTCCCTGTGACGTCACGCGGAGCGGAATCGCATGGGCGCCAATCTGGCCTTTTTCAAATGAGGATAAAATTTGACCCTTGCCATTCGTCTAAACCGGTATTTCAAAAACCAAATAATTTGTGTATTATGAATACACTAATGGTGGGCAACGAATCGCAATCAATGCCTATCGTTTTCTTTGATGAAGGAAACTACCCTATTCAGTCAATCGATGAAGTCCTTATAAGCCGATTGGTTTGTCCATCATCAACCGTCCATGTTCCACCACCAAAGATTCGGCCCGACTATTTCATGCCAACGATCTCGAAGGTCTCAAGGTTCTGTGAGTGTATAGAATCCCGTTTGAGTATAGTCGAGCATATATTGGGGAAACGTGAGGGACCAGGATGATTGACCATCAACGTCACCTTAGAAGGCACAACCTGATAAGTCGGTGGTCGCAGAGAACGCCATCAATAATGACTCTGCCGTCAAATGGAATAATACGAAACTGCTCTGCCATACCCAGTGATTTCGGGAAATGGTGGTGAAAGAAGAAATTAAAAATCGACTGATAAAAAGATAAAATTTCAACGGAGACCAAGGGTGCCATCTCATTGTCAGACAATCATGGAACCTAATCATTGAGCGCAACCCATCAATCACATTCAGCTTGACCCCAGGGCAAATGCACCGCCGAATGCAGGCCCGTTGTTGTTCGATCCGTGAATCAGACTGCTCTGAAGACGATGAGCAACGCGCTCTTCGAAACTTTGACGACGATGGAGTTTATAACCCGAGTGAAAGCTCAATAAACAGTCGGTGTTATTTTAGGGAGAAAATAGAACTTATATCAAAGATATTTGCCTTACATAAAAGTTCATTACTAACCTGTAATTTCATGTGTGGCCGAAAAGAGTCTGTTCGCGTATTTCCTAATTATCTTCTTATAATCTCCCACTTTCAAAATTAGTTTTTCATTTCTAATTAATTTTAATTATGAAATATCATGGAGTGTCACAATTTCAAATTCCTGAACCTAACCTCACATTGATATTAAGCTCCACAGAATGTGGACTATTCCCTTTTCATCACAAACATAATACCCACATTGCAGACAAACTCGTGAGTCACACGATCTCTCGAATATGATCTTTCTCTCTGTCTTGGAGCCATCCAAACATCTCACTCCTCCGACTCCGTGGCCTCATACCTCCATCTATCCATCCCTTCCTACAACCTCTGACCCTTCCCGTCTCCTCCCAACGCTCCTCCAGAAGCCCTCTCTCTATATTCTCCCTGTCCCTTTCTCTTTAGTGCCGCCGCTTGAGTTTTTCCTCCCCACTACCACCGTCTTCCGACATCACCCCCTCCTCCCTTCCCGACCGCGCCCCGCGCGCTATTTCCTTAATTACTCGCAACCACTGGCTGGCGCGCTACTGTTCATAAACTCGACGGCGAGAAGAGAAGAGAGAAAAGACGAGAGAGAGAGGGAGGGAGGGGGTGGGATGTTGGGGTTGGGCAGTGTAGGAAACGCCGAGGGTCTATCCCTGAGACCTCCTCCCTACAGAAGTCCTATCTCCCCCCACCCAACACCTTCTACACTCTCTCGGGGTTACGAGGAGGATGGGTTTGAGGGCCAAGGAATGGAAAGAGAAGGGAGCTGAGTGTATGCGTTGTGGAGGGGGTAAAAGAGGTCGGGGTCTTCTGAGAGGAGAGGGCAGTGAAGGGACTGTGCAGGGAGTAGTCGAAGTTCTCGAGTTGGTAGAGAGAAAGACGTCCATGTAGAGAATCTCTTCCGGTGAAGCATCTTGCGGTAAAGTTGATATGAATTATGTCTGATGGGGTAATAAGTAAGGCAATGTGGCGCCGCTGTAGGGGTAAGGGGGAATAACGGGGATGCATTAATATTCCCACAACAAGAAAGGAGTACTCTTTGTACAAAAAGGTTACAACTCGGATATAGGGCGTGGTGTAAGAACTCGAGTGGAGCAATGCGACTAACACTGTGCGGCATTATCATGAAAAGACACCCGTAAAAGATATTATTTATTTTTTCGCGCTCTATACCTGACAGGTAACGAATAATTTTATGACGTAATTAACCTCTAAAAGATGTTACTGAGTGTCATTGAACTTAACAAGGTACACTAAACAGACTAGAACCGAAGTGCTTGAATAGTAGAAAAATTAATCATAATTTCATCCTATGATTAAACATGAGTGCATTGATAGAAAATGCACTACGTACTTACGCAGTAAAATTATAAAAACTAGACGCTGACGACACTATAGGCCCAGAATAACGTAACTCCGTAAGATTGAAGATCTCAGTAAGAGAGAAGTCAATTTGTATGGACCATTATATTAATCAACCTTGACCTATCACATAAGTGTGGTCAAAACTTTGTTTCCATGACGAAATAAATTGAATGAACTTCATTATTCTACATGCTCTCCCATGAATTATCAATTAAACATGTCCCTCAAATGTTTAAATCAATCAGGATACGCCAAAAAAAGAGAATAAATGTTGCAAAGTTTATTCTATTTAACTATGAACTCGAGATTCCAATATGATCCAAGTCGTGAACCGTTGAGGATATATGAAATTGATTTCTTTAATCTATTTAAATAGAGTTTCTACGTGATATTCTACAACACCAATAAAATTTTAGAGCCACAAATGAATTCTGAACGGCAGCCGGTGGAAAAAAGTTTTAAAAATGTATTCTTTGTCGTAAACTGGCATCGATAATATTAAGAATGTTTCTTATTAAAGCTGTAGTGGCTCATGGTGATTAAAGAGATGCATACACTGGTATACCTCTCTTTAATATAATGATTGCATTCATAAAAATTGACTTTCAAACTAAGAACTAGAATGCGTTTGATTCCAAAATGCGAAACACAATGACTGATATACTTCAGGCTCCGCATACACCCCCGAACCATAAAGGACTTTAATAAACGCTAGTCCCAACTTCATTAGAGCACTTCATTTTTTATGAGTAGACGGCTGGTGTCCTAACATCCCCTGCCACACGCCTTTTAGGCGGCTTGCGGGATATTATGTAGATGTACACCGTTATATGACGCAGCCACAGAATTGGGAGAAACAGCTGCTAATTACTATAAAGGAGCAAAAGAAATGATGATGATCTGAGTAGCGCATCGTTTGGAAACAATAGCAGCTCTGCCATATCAAGTTCCAACGCAATCTTCTCTTTCCACGGGGCTCATGAGCCGTGACGTGAGCTCCGCCAATCCGGGCCATCACTACGTTGAACGATTCGGAGGACAGAGCGCGACTGCAAGTGCAGGTAAAAAAAAGAGAGTCATTAACCTCGGAAAGGGATTGGCTGCGAGAAATGAAGCGTGCCTTAGCCAGCTATGAGGTAACTAAAACCGGAGACAGTGAGACATCGACCAAGGGCAAAGCTAATCGCTTAAAGGTGATGCGATTGAAATCGGTGAAAGATAAATGGGATAAAAATAAACTATTATTAGCCATACCAATTGAGTTTTTTAGATAATTATTCAAGAAAATAATCGTGGAAAAGCCAGCAGCGTATATTTACGGAGTCACCCGCAAATGCATGCAGAAAGCGAAAAGTACGTAAAGAAAAAGAAAAGTGGAAAAAATCATTTGCCTTGACCGGAATTAGACCGTGGATATCCCTAATATTCACGCCGGTTATTTTGGGGAAATGATTATTCCTTTGAGAAATATCGAATTTTGCACATAAGGTAACTTAGTTCGAATTCCCTCACAGCCAGATTTCATTCAAACGCACGTGAAAAAAAAATCGAATATACTGCTGAGAATATTATCACACTCAAGCGGATTACATAAAGCATCTTATATCATGTCAACAGAAAATCTTTTCCAGTTTACTGGGCTAAATTAAGTCATTATCCAAGGTTCTTACAGTCTAAGAACCTTGGTCATTATCAACAGAGTAAATTGTTCATTTTTCTACATGTAGTATAATTTTGGCAAAAGAGGAAAGACAAGCAAGCATTCAACTTTAGACACTGATTTTGTAACCTTAGGAAACAAAATTTCACTAATTTCAACTATTCTATAATTCAAACATTTGTTTAACAAAACTTTCTTTTTCGAACGCAATAATAATAATAATAACAATCAATAAATTAATTCCTGAGAAACCATTTGTCAGAACCAAAAAGCATGTGGAAAACTGATGATTTGAAAAATTGTGTAAACTACGAGATCTTATCAACAATAAAATTTAATTTTAAACTGAAAGATTTTTTGACACAAGACAATAATCCAGTAAAATTCCAGTGAAGAAACTCTTTGTAATGAAAACAAGTTCAACTAGAGTGTAATTTGCTGATGCGCAACACTTCTTAACCTCATATCAAGGCTTTACATAACCATCGTCTGATTTCTTGATTAGGGTCATGGCTTACACCTCTGGTGCAAGAACTGAAACTATGCATGACTCCGTTGCACTGCAGTCTTTTAGACCTGGCTTACCACTGCAAAATTCTTCCTCTGGTTTCCTTCCCTTCACTTCCGGCCTTTTCCTAGCCCAGTATCCTTGAGAGCTTGTCTAACTTTTCCTCAAGGATCCTCGACTAGCTGGCTACCCTCACCAAGAGCACCAAAGAAATCTCGAAGGACAGAGACGCTCTCTGCGTTCCTATTTCGAACAAGATGGGTCTGAGGAATAGGTGTATGTCCTTCCCGGTGTTCCCGTGAGATTTAAACGTCCTCGTGTCGGAAGTGTGAAAATGCAAGATAGCCGAGGGAGATGTGGAAGGAAGAACTAAGGCCCCCTTGGATAGCCTCTTCATGTCCAGTGTATCATATATGATACATCTGGTATTTTATCATATCCTCATCTTAAAGTGTCTCCAAGTGCTGAGCGCCGCTTGCATTGTATTCTATACATTCTTGAACATACTCGGCTGTTTTCCATCTCTCTCTTGAAATACAAACGTGATCATATACAAAATATTCCATTTTTACTGTTATTCTGCAATGAGTGGCATTAAACAAGGTGAGTAGCATTTATTGATACTATATTACTTGATCTAATTAACATGGCCTATGTAAGTATGCATTTTTTTCTTTTTGTATAAAACCCTTTCCCTGTAATTGTTGCATTATTTTTACGCACCATAGGTGATGTAAGGGTCATAATCGCAACCATAGAATTTTTTTAAGCGGATTAATATCTTTCAGTTCTATTTCTGCAAAAAAATTAGGCAAAAATTTTCTTCGAGAAATACACTTTCAGGTCTGCCGAGGATAAAAGGAATTGCATGATATGGGGAGAGGAGATGTGATAAGATGGTGTTTTGTGGCTCCTGTATACTCACCCACGCACACAAACAGAGACAAACTAACAATCTTGGACTGGTTTTTAAGACCCCATCCCTCCCCTAAGCCCTAGCGGAGACCACTCCGTATGCCTCCTCTTTCATATCCCCCATTCTCCACTGCCCCTATTCTTACAAACGCAGTTCCCTCTAGCTTCAGCGCCTTGAACTCTCTTTAAAAACACAGAAAACTCCCGGAGCCACCTCCGCCTCTCCTCCGCCCGCCTTTAGAGTGGTCTACATGCAGTGTGCAGTGAAACGGAGTAAGAAGACCTCAAGACCTCCGCAAAAGGGACTCTTGTTTCAGGGCGAGGAGTAATTTGGAGCCTTATGTCCGCAGTGGGGTGGTGGAGTGGGGGAGAGGGGAGGAAGGTGAAGAAGTTGGGTCAGCAGCGAGAGAGGATGAAACTCTCTCGAGTTCCATCCCCCCCCTCCTCCGTCCCACACCCTACTCCACCTCCTTATCTCCTTTAAACTCCGGAATTCGTCAGCTCCACTCCTGCGCCAAAAGCTTCTGTTCTCTCCTCATTTAGGCTTCGCTGGAAGTCCGTTTCGTGGTCCTCTTAAAAACATCTTCCCTCGTCAGTTTTCCCTTTTCTACTGTGAACTTATTTAATTCGAAACGCTCGTATAATTAATGGTAATCGTAGGTGGTGGTACGAGTTGATAAGGAGGAAATGTTTTCAAACGGAGCATTTTACCAAAAATTATCAGCGCCATAAAATTCAAAAAGCTAATCATTTCGCAATATCCACAAGGCGGTTTTACAAGTTGAGGTATCTTCAGGTAATGCGAGTATAAACGCCAACATTTCATCATCTCCTTTTAACTCCGTTCTTCCTCAAAAAGCTTCTGTTCTCTCCTCCTTTAGGCATCCCTGGAAGTCCGTTTCGTGGTCCTCTTAAAAACATCTTCCCTCGTTAGCTTTCCCTTTTATACTTTGAACTTATTCAATTGGAAACGCTAGTGATGATTAATGATAATCGTAGGTGGTTGTACGAATTTATATGGAGGAAATGTTTTAAAACGGAGCTTTTTACCCAAAAATTATCAAAACTATAAAATTCAAAAAGCTAATCCTTTTGCAATATCCATAGGGCGACTCTTTCATTAACACGGACGGCTTTAGAAGTTGAGGTATCTTCAGGTAATGTTAGTATGAACGTCAAAGTTTCATCATCTCCTTTTAACTCCGTTCTTCCGCAAAAAGCTTCTGTTCTTTCCTTGCTTAGGCTTCTATGGAAGTCCGTTTCGTGGTACTCCTCATAAGTTTTCCATTTTCTACTGCGAACTTACTCAATTTGAAATTGTTTTATAGTAAGCAGTGCAATAGATAAGAGGAAAATGTTTTGACGCGGACCATTATACCCTAAAATTATCAACAACTTAAAATTGGAAAAGTTTATCATTGTGTAAAATTCTTAGGATGATTTTTTCAGTGGCACGAACGGTTTCACACGTTGAGGCATTTTCACGTAGTGTGAGTATGAACTTCAAAACCTTTTCATCTCCTTTAAACTCCGGAATTCGTCAGCTACGTTCTTTGCACCATAATCTGTTCTATCTCCTCAGTCTTTAGTCTTTGCTGGAAGTCCGCTTTGTGGCTCTCTTAAAATCTTCTTCCCTCCGACAAGTTTTCCCCTTCCTGCTTTTAAATTATTCAATTTGAAATGCTGGTGTGAATAATTACAATAGCAGGTAATAGAAATAGATCAGGGGAAAATATTTTGACCAGAACCATTTCACTCAAAAATTATAGACGACATAAAATTCAAAAAGCTAATATTTTTTTAAATTTACAGGGTGACTTTTTTTCATTAGCACAAACGGTTTCGCACGTTGAGGTATCATCACGTAATGTGACTATGACCTTCAAAACCTCGTTATCTCCTCTAAACTCCGGAATTTGTCAGCTCCGGTCTTGCACCAAAAGCTTATGTTCTCTCCTCATTTAGGCCTCCCAGGAAATCCGTTTTGTGGCTCTCTTAAAATCTTCTTCCCTCGACAAAATTTTCCCTTTAGTGCCATGAACATATTTAATTTTAAACGCGGGTATACTTCATGAGAATTGCAGATGGTAGCAATAGATCATGGGAAAGTATTTTGACCACTTTACCAATAAATTATCAACATCTTAAAATGGAAAATGCAAATAAATTTTTAATCCGTAGGACGATTTTTTATTAGCACGAGCGATTTCACACGTTTAGGCATCTTCAGGTAATGTGAGTATGAACTTAAAAGCCCCACATGTAGGTCAAACAAGAAATTATTCTCTGGATTTTTCAAAGTTTTAAAATTGTTTCAAATTCATATTAAAAACATATTCCCTTCACCTGAGGTATTTAATTAAGTCTCATCAAAATAATATTCTTCAATACCATCTTTTGGAAAAAATAAGGTGCCAAAAGTTTCGGAAAATTCTACATCGAAATAAATCGTCTACTGTGAGGGATATATCAGACTAAAATGTTCGGAGGCCTCTAGCTCACCCTCATAATGTGGAAAAATCCATAGACTATCGTCATCAGAATTATTTGCGCCGGAACAGGGCTGAACATCTTATAAAAGTTGGATATATTTTTCCAAAATATTTTTCTCCCATTTATATTTTTCAGTATATACTGTATAGGAAGCACGAACTTAACACTAAGGAATAATGGACTAGTTTAGCAATTAAAAAAATATCTATTTTAAAATCGATTGATGAATAAAGACCCATAAGTTTCCGTATTTCGATCTGCCGCCTACTTTTTGAGCTGTTCACCGCGGAAAATCGAAGGT
This sequence comes from Ischnura elegans, assembly GCF_921293095.1. Taxonomy (NCBI): domain Eukaryota; kingdom Metazoa; phylum Arthropoda; class Insecta; order Odonata; family Coenagrionidae; genus Ischnura; species Ischnura elegans. Next base: position 56,742,337 of record NC_060248.1, read on the forward strand.
CTAAATGCTTTCGTAGACAATTTGATCCATTACACGTTGATTCATTACACAGGAATTTAAGCTTATCGAAGTTCACAGTGTGGCCAGGTTCCGACCACAGGTGCTCCGAAACTGCTGAAAGGCGGAACTGCTTCTTCTCCGTGGCACGTTCATGTTCCCTTATTCTGGTTTTGATGGATCTGAATGGATGAAAGCCGCTACTATCCTAGGCTAATCCGAAAAGCAACAGAGATAAGTAAGCATCCTGAGGACTGAAACAGAGAAGACGTCTACACATTAGCCAGCAAATGTAAAAGGGTTTTCAAAATCAATGACCAATCAGAGCCCACCGGAGAACCAATCATCATAACCGACCTCCTATCCCCAAAGTACCTATATAACAAAGCCAAATTTTACGCATCGCTACTTCTGACCTGAAGACGCCAGAAGGATGGCTGGAGAAACTGTCGTCACCTATGGACCACTCAACGCGGAGGAGCGCCCGAAAGCCGTTACTCATAGGGAGTAACACCACGGAAACCTTAGATCAACTTGATTCTATCTCAATCCATCTATAAAAAAAATTCTTAAGATGCATACCACCTTCTGAAAAAAACAAACTTAACAGCAGAAGCGCAATCATTATTGCTTGATTCATTTATCAAATGTATCCATTTCGAATATGTGGTTAGAAAGGTAGGTTGAAAATACGCAATGGGACAAATGGCGTAAGGTACAGTTTTCCTTGAGTAATCTTCCTTCAAGAATTGAGAGAGGCTCGTCAAACTCTTCCCCGCAAGAAAGACAGCCTCAGTGAGGAAAGGGAATTTGAAGAGGGGAAGATTTTACGTCTCTCCTTCCCACCGCCAATTTGCGAGCGGCGTCACAACTCTGGTCGCATAAACATGCAGGATTAATTACTCGTGTCGTTAAGGGCGACAATTGCGAGCCGCTCATCCTTCAAAAGCCTGCCCACCTCCCGACGGCGTTTCCAATGGCTGCGCATAACATTCACTCACAGAGCGAAGACATTATGACATGCTCGTAGCTACTAAAGTCTAAACGCCTTCGTGGAAGCTCTGCAAGGTTACGTCATTTTTAACGACTCTAAGCTCACGGAGGGAATGCGCGTAACGCTAAGAATAACGACGACGGAGAAAGTTGTGATGGGATGGGTGAAGGGAAGATCTCTCAGCTACGCGCGTGGAAATTGCAAAAGTGAAACTTGAGTCAAAGGAGGAAAGATTATTGAGACCTAAAGATAAAATATAATTTCCTTAATAAAATTTACTCTTTCTCGTAGTATGGTGCATTGTCTTAGTCGAGACGAATCATTTACTCTTTTCGTAATCATTTGCAAATTTTAAGAGTGCATAGACTAGAGCTTTTCCATAATGAATATGTTTCTTAATGTAAAAGGTGTAAATATGAGGAGAAGTTGAGTTAAAATTTACAAATTTGAGACACATATAAATGTTGACAACGGCAAACTTTTCATACTTACTGTTGGTACAAAATTGACCTAACCTACGTCATACGGCGATTTGAAACCAGATTGTTTCAACTGTCTACTTTACATGTTTGAGAAAAAAAAGACATACACTTGCACATTTTCCCACTAATTTGAAAGTTTCCGACTCGAAGAAACTACATATAACTAACAAATTACACTTCCAAAAAATTGCATCAGTTTTGTGGCACACCCAGTAACGATTTTCTCAAAAAGTTTAGTTTGAAGTTTAAAAGATGCTCTCTCAAACTGCACCCTTTAATTTTTTTTATTTTAGGTCCATAGACATTTAACGATAGCGATACATTCATTATCTTAAAACTTTTCAGATGCACTTCAGTCATCGAACATTTTCAGCTTTAGCTATGCTTCTGGACTAAGGGACTCAAAAATTAGAACATAAACTTGGAAAAATAAAAAATTATCTCTTGGTAAAAAGCAGGGTAAACTAAATAGATTCCTGCCTGTAGTTTTCTGTAACCAAATTAGTGCGAATAAAGACAGTCGTTTTGTTTTCAAAGTGTCATTATAATCAGGGCCCAGATTATTCGAGCCATTTTAAGAATTGAAAGCCAACACACAGGGATTTGTTTGGCGGGCCGGATTAAATTATGTATTGGCCCGACTTTGGCCCGCGGGCCACAGTTTTTAGACCTTTGATTTAAACAAAGGGAACTGCCTTTATGAGATAAGGTCTAGCGTTTGGATTCCTCCACTCCACTACTTTAGACTTTCACTGGTTTCACATAACAGCTAAGTTTAAGCTGCTCATCCCTTGACGTAGCCGGCACCATACGACGCCGGAATGAAGGAAATGTTTGGAAATTCGATCACCATTTCCACTAGGATTCGGATACCTCGAATACAATAATTTGAACATACTTAGCACAAAAGTTAATACTTACCCCAATAAAAATAACTAAGGCGTCAAAATCTTGCTTTAAACATTTTATTTTCTTTGGGCTGAAAGAATTACGCAGTAATGAACAGTGGCGTCATGGTGCCGGAACCCCGTTCCGGCAATGGTTAACAGAAGACATAATTGTCAAATAACACTTTTATCAATTTTGCTGCCTCAAAATTCCAACAAACATTTGTAACCATAATTTAAAAAAGTTGTAATAAAAGGTAAATATTAACTTGTGATAAAAAAAATACACATAGTAATATTTCACTACTAAAAAAAGTTAAGTAAAGTGCGTTCCGGCACTGCTAATTTTGTCATAACGTCTCTGGTCATGAATAGAATATTCATCATGAGTATACTACGCTCAGCCGAAATGAATACGTTTTGCTATACAGTTTTCGGAATTTGGAATAACGATGGACTATGACTACCAGCAGGTTCGCAACAATTTTGAACTGCGTAGCTCAAATTTTCTCCGGAAATTGTCCAGCAAAATCAATGTAAACTAGCGAGAATCGCTTAAAATCGATGTCACCCTTCATAAGTGGAAATTATACCCATCAGTCTGGGTCATGATAAGTCAAGTTGCCCCCACTTAATTCACAGTGAACGTGGGCTTAAATAGCGTTATCAGAAAATCATCATACATCACAAGGATAAAATGCAAAATTGTGTTACCAAAAATAGTATGCAGCGAGGACGCAAGCATTTTCCCTGAAGTGTTGCGCGTCGATTGAGTCAAGGCCAATATTTATTTGCCGATAAAATTGGATCAGAAAGCTAAATACTTTCGGCTCCAGCTGCGTGTGTTCGGAACGACCGATACGGAACAATTTTCCCATTATATCTCCCCCCCACCCTCCCGCTCTCACCCTTAATTCCCTATTCACAGCGGATAGCGAGGTTCTGCCGACAATTTCGTCGTGAACAATTCCGACCGCGAAACGATGGGCTCTAATTGGAAAAACCGCGAAATTATTTCGCGCAATGAACCTACCCTCCCCACCTTACTCACCATTGTTAAATTCGATGAGGACTTCTTTCGAAAAGGACTCTTAATACTACTTTATTCATTCATACGACGCCTTAGGTGCAAAAATACAAATAAATTCACAGGCAAGGAAAGAAAGTTATAGAAACATATAATAGGTAAAGGATCAGCACAACGGTGCTGTGGTAGATGGATAAAGCCAGAAACAGAGGGTAAAAATGCGGCCTATCGGAGACTCGTACCCAGAACCTCCTGGTTGTCGGCTAAGTGCTCTTGTAGTTGCGCCACCAGGACGCTCAGTTTTACCATGATTTTCGGCGGGGGTATATGCACAGAAAACTCCTTTTGCTTTGGCCCACAAGAGTAACCAATAGATGGCACTGGGGCAGCTCACCACTCAGAAGAAATGGACGAGGACACAAGAATGAAAGGAAAGATACACACTCAAACGTTAGCAGAAATAGACAGGAACATAGCTTCGGGGCACGCTGATCCAAAGAGAAATAAGCCAATACGGCCGATACACTACTCCTTATATATGTACTTGCAGACCGGGAAAGATAGAACCCTTAGAAGAGGGAAACTTGGCAATAATAATAATATTTCTTTTACGGGAGTAAACACAATTTACAAATATTAATTGTAAGGAAAATTACAAGAAATGTAATACATTTGAAGTTGCAATTATTGTGCAATAAAGGTAGAATATCATATACAATTTACATCAAGTCGATAGGTAGTGTATTGACAGCAAATATGTAAACATATTTCATTTAAATGAGTCAAGAGAATCATCAAATATGCCAGCATCAGTCACATGTGATGCACTGTCAAATAACCTCATTGCCCTGGTGACAAAATTACAATGAACAATATTGTTTTTACAAAATTTAACAAAGAAAGTGTTTCAATTTTTTGTTGAGGTAACTAAGTAATTAAAACTAATATCATGAGCAACATATAATATTATGGTCACGTAGCAGGGTTTTTTGGCACGCTGAAACACTGGAAAAATGATTTCCGAATAATGGGCGCGGGATCAGGCTTTAATTTTTACCCCACTCCACAATATTAATGACTAAGTGTGTCCGTACACGTGTCAACCAAAAACGTCTTGTAAATAGGGTAGTTTCCTTCATCAAAGAAACCGAAAGGCATTGATTGCGATTTGTTACCCACCATTACTGTATTCATAATATACAAATTATTTGGTTTTAGAAATACCGGTTTAGACGAATGGCAATGGTCCATTTTTATCCTCATTTGAAAAGGGCCAGATTGGCGCCCATGCGATGCCACTCCACGTGACGTCACAGGGACCTAGTTTCTACACGAGAGGATAGGAGTTATACATCGTCTGAGGTTACCAATGCATGCATGAGGCACAGAGCTCAGGGAAACATCTCATAATAATCACACATTAAAACTGGCTAAGGTCGGAAAGTTTTCTTCGTTTGATAAGGTATTAATTAACCTTTTTTAAGCCAAGCGCTACCATCCAGCAAGGTACTCAGCTACCCGCTAGCATCCTGCGTCCTATCAGCGCTCAGAGCCTCGATCAAGGTCACCTCACAAGGCGGGAGGGGGAACCAGAAATACGTCACTCGGAGAGATTTCCTTACCCGTCGCGTTTTCGCGCGCTTGAAAATTTTCACTTTTCATTTAATCGCGAAAAATAGATATCGTCATTTAAAAATCTAAAAGCGTGAAATACGTACTCCAGGAGTAATAATCTTCCGATATAGGCAATAAAAAAATAATAGGAAACCACCCTATTCATACCCCAGGAATATTGTTAGTATCGTGAAGATTAATAAGTAGGGGAGGGTGTTGTACCTAGGGCGTAGTGTACCTAGGAACACTTGAAACTATCAGTAAGTGCTGCGACCTAGGGGCTTTAAAGTAAGATATTGCATAGTACCCAGAAAAGTGGCACACTTGGAACTTGGAATTCATGGTTATTTTTATGTTTTCTCTTTGAGCGTGTCAAAATTTGTGCCTTCCTGGCAGGATGGCCAACCGCAGAAGTTGTATGACGTGACGTAACAAGCAGTAATGAGAAATTCGGCGCAAAGGACACGTGAGACGCAACCGAAAGAAGTACTACGGAGTTTTGGAGCATGAAATACACCCACCTACTAACTATGGTCGCAATGCGTGCAGCCGCATGCAAACGCATAGCGGACAAACAAACAGACATCCTCTTCTATATATATATATAGATATATACGAAATACTTAAAAATCACGACACCCTTAATAACCAACGGGGTCATTCTCAGCCGTTGTTTCCCTTCCCCCTTCAATTTTCCCCAACACACGGGGGCCGATATTCCGTGGATAAAAAAAAGCCATCAATCTGCCGTCACGAAGCGGCGAAAATTTATGAGGCCATTAAAGGCGTAACTACCCATCACCACGCAATGAGAGAGCTCATCCACCCCTCCTCCCCCCCGAATCTCATTCACTCTAAAGCTGCTTATCCGACTATTTCCGGAAAAATGCAAAAGCCGGACGCCGGGCTGCAGCGGATTTAAAACACTCTTGCCTCCTACCCCGTTCACTCAAAAACACGGTTGAGATTGGCGCCCATGCACTCACTTGTCCTTCCAAAGTCCATTACCGAGCGGTGAAATCATAAATCATAAGCTGCACACGCCGAAGAAAAAAATCACAAGCAATTAGGTGCCTAAAGCGGTTAAGTGAGGCCAATCCCATAGAGAACAGGTGCAAACGAGATAGTTAGAGAAAAGAAAATTTGTCCCGAAGTAATTAACTTCTAACGTGATGATAAAAATTAATATTGGAGAAACTTTAAGAAACTAGGTCCACATATTATAAATACTTGGAACGAAGTTACTTATCTGATGCGATGAAGATATTTGGACACACTACGTTCTGTAGCTGACGCAATATCGATACTTGGCTATTCACAACGGCCATTGCTCAGGAAATGATGATTGCAGGCATAGCCGTCATATACAGAGCATGAAAAATAAATTGACATTGAAAGTAGAGTTGGAATATCGCTATTCAACGGCTTTAATTACTCCGTTCATTATGCAAAAGATAAATATAATATTTACCACAGCAATAGGTCATTGCGATAGGTATTAATCTGAATGTGATATCTATCAAACTATAACTCATCATAATAGGATTTTATTTTTCTTCTCATATTGACCTCGTTTAATTAATGATTATATAATTCTTGGAGTATAGGTCGTATACATCGTGAGGATTATGCAATCATAACTCATCGTGACACTGGTGTGAAATAATCCCTCTAGATGATGGTAACAAAAACCAAGAATTAGCGGACTTGAAAAGGCAGATTTTCCTTTTCCCTGCCACTTACAAACAATTTCCTAACCTCTGCCAATATCATTTGAGAATTCATCGGGACCAAGATCGTTTCCCTCAATCGGGGTGCGGATGAAGACTGGCACGCCGTTATTTCCTTGAATGATAGTAAATATTGACCCAACCACTATCATAAAATTGGCCTGAAGGTCCGACGATGGGAACCAACAAGTCCTGCGCCCACTTCTCCCACTTAACAACAGCGGCCTACGGGTATTATAGCCTTCGCGATTTCGAGCGGACAAAAAAGAAACAGTAACGTTCAACGGCAAGGAGGGAACGATTGACCACCGCACCGCGTAATCGACCTTTTCTTTCCCACGACCGGTTTTCCGATGGACAAAATAACACGGATGCGTGATCTCGTAAGGGCCATTTAATGACTCCGCAGCGGCGGCGGCACCGATGCCCGACAAAGTGGATGAGGAATCTCACTTCCAAACCACGCATACACGCGGCCCAATGAAACCACCGAGCCTTTCCTAAAACCTCCGACTCTCTCTCCAAAGCCCCGCCCTATCTTCACGATCGGTGTGAACCCTGTCAGCTGCATGCCTCTGATATCACTGCATCATCAAACAGCCCGCAGCCCGTCTGCACTCCTCCTCCCAGTCTCCCTCATCCCCCCCCTCCGTAAAAAACCTCCCCTCCCGTCTCACTCCACTAACTATCCAACTATCCTTTATGAAAGACCGTTTTCAAAGCTTCCATCGCACAAAAAAACCACCTACTCCCCACCGCAGTCCTTTCTCTCCTCTTCTTCCTAATCTATTCAACCTCTTCCCCTTCAATCCTTCCCGGCCAACCGTTCACTACCACCTCACTCTTCCCCGAGAGTAACCCTTCCACCCAAACGCTTTAATGTTCCTCTTCCATCCCTGCCCCTTTCATTGCCTCCGTCCACACAACCCTATCGTGGGGTCTTGTACTGCATCGCTCATGCCTCGTTCAGACTGCGATGGTGCTAGCGATCGTAGGAACTAGCGTGAATTCGCACTACCGACGGTGAAACCTGTGCTGAAATCTTAAGTGAACGAGAAATCGACGGTTAGCGAAGCAATTAGGGTAAGTAGTGTTAAGATATTACTGTTTTCAACGTGTCTTTAACCCATTATAACCAAATGTTGCTTCTACGCAACATCAAAAATGTTTAAAATTTCAGCTCTATTTAAGAAATATCTACACTATTTATTATTCTGTGATGTAAATTTTAATGTCGAAATATTTATTTGCCACGATAATTATGATTGAGTGCAAAATTTTCAAGTTTTCAAAATGAAAAATCTTTAAATATGTTTCCTCTCAGAAGCAGCTCTGGGTTAGATAGGCTTGTGGGGGGTCCTAACCCCCCCCCCCCCTCCGAAATAAAAAAAAATACTTTGCTTCATAGAGGAAAGCAAAATAATGATAAATCATGAATTTACAAAAGATTTCGTTGATAAATGAAGTTTTTTCGATTATGAAATGTGTAAATTGGTTTAAAGCCCGATAATGGTACCCAGTTTTTCAAAAATTTCCCCTCTAGATTATGGGACCCCCCAGAACGAAATTCCTGGCTACTCCACTACCGTCGTATTAAAATAAAACCAGTGGAAATATTGAAATGTCTCATATTCCTAATATCATTACGCCGATCGCTGGAACCACGAATATCACAAAATAGGATCCTCAAGTCGGCCTCAATAAGTGTCGTCACCCACCACGCATTTAAAAGGGTTTACAAAAGTCGCCACTCGCGTCGCTGACGGGCAAATTGATCCGAGTTTCACGGGGAAATAAGGTACAATTATGGGTATTGACATAAAGTAATTCACATGATGATGTGATACATCAAATTCATTAGTATTCAATGCTATTCCTAGCAATGAAAAATTATAACTACGACAATATGTACCAATTATAATGCTACATATTGGATAAATATGGATCGCATTGCACTCATCACAGCCCCGCGGACATTTTTGAAAACCGATTAAAATGCGACCGAAATGGCAACAGAAATCAGCCTTTTCTGGGATTGAATTGAGCCTCCTTTATGCAGCTCCCTTGACTGGAACAATCGTAGTCTGAACAAGGCATCACCCTAGCGTGGCTTCCCTCCCCAAATCATATGCAGCACAAACGCATGGCCCAGGAGGAGAGCACGCACCAACCTCCCTTCCGAAACGTCATAATCCCCCGACGACCCCCGTCAATGTGACTTCGTTCCACATTATAAGTAGCAGTCTCCTACACCAGCGAGGGCCCTTCCAATTCTGCCTGATTCATCTTCATCTGCCTTCCCCTTTCTCTGAGCGACCACCCTCCCCGGCTTAATCCTTGACATCTCCTTCCTCCCGATCCCCTTTAGCATATCATCCCGTATGCTAGCCGGCGATCTCTGATGAGCACTGCCTATTTATTTCAGTACCGTTATTACCCTTGATATTCAGACCTTTTCTTTCTCCCCTCCTTTCACCTGTCTTGATTCAAACATGTGCTGGCTCTTGATCAATACATGACGCCTTTGCCATCGCTGCCTTTTCTACCGCAAGACTTTATAGCATCAATAATAAATAATGCATACGGCATCTGTCAGCGGCGGACTCACTGAGTATTCTGTGCAGCAGCCAATCCTATGAATAAATACACATGCATCGAAGGCAGCCACTTAAGTCATATCTCTAAGTCAATTCAAAGCGTATTGCGGACATTGGGTGGACTCATATTTTATAAACCATAGCGTTTAAAAACCGTGTAAAATAGTCTAACACCTAAAAAGGGATACTTTCCTTCTATACTTCATTAGTATGTATATTTTTTCGCGATCATTCATAACTTGTCCTTATTAAATATATATGGTATTTTTAATAGCTCCAGCAAGCAAACAGAAATACCTCTTATTTATTAACCTACGCATCAGTGGATCCATGAAGATATTTGCATGAATCGCTGAAAGATATTTTCCAGCGGATATGGAATTTCCCGAGAACACAATTCATCAATCGCTAAGGGCTCCAAGGTTCTCGCTTTAAATGGCTATTACCTCCATAATTAAAACTCATAAGCTTGTAACATATCTAAATTTTCGTTGGGTATATAGCACGAAACCATTTCTAGGGTTATATTTCTGTTCATACAAAAAAAATTATAATATCAAAAAGAAATAAAAACAAATACACCTCGAAAACTTCACATTTGGTAATTATTTACCACAGAAAAATACAGACGCATGTTCAATTCTTTCGGTTACCTAATTGAATAAATGTGATTATGATATCAGAGATGTCCCTCGGAGCACCTCAAATGCAAGTCTCAACGCAAATAAAATAACGCGTTCACTTCGATGAACAACGGTATCGATAAAATTCAATCAGTACTAAACAGCCCATTACGCTCAAATAAACATTTCATGAGGGGGCAAAGTGATTGTCCCGGAGTGGAACATGAGCATCGCGACGGAAAGAAACAAAAACCGTCGATCCCTTTAAAAAACATTTTGCCCGGAATTTGAGAGCGGCGTTTTCATCTCTCCAGTCGGAGCGGGGCATCAAGAGGCACTTAAAAAGGGACGACCCCATGAATCCATTATCCCTCCGGATCCGACTCATTCTAAAGCCATTTGCTCGGACTCTCTCACTCTCTCTCTCTCTTGGTCAGTGCGGAGCAGCAGTTTCAGGGGGAAGGGTTATAGGAGCATCCGGTGAAGCATGAGGCAGAAGAGATATGGTAGGGGGATGACGGGGGAATATTCCGTTATCATTACTGTCGTTAGCACAATCGTACAAATCATGAATACATTCACACTACGATGATAAAATACACACTCAAGCGCATGAATGCTGAACTCTGAGGCTCTCCGGTGTATACTGTTTAATGAACAGTAGCAATTTTTTCTTCGTTGAACCTCTTGAAGGTCATTGTAGCTGTTAGTCATGTTTTTCGCAGTTTCGTGTGCATTGCTGGTCACTTTTTCGAAGGGAATTAGTAGCCACGACTACGAAACGTCGGGCAAAAACCGAACAAATACGCCGAAAAACATTACCAACAGTAGCAAGAGTCATGACATAGTCAGTAGCCCTGTAAACGGGTTATTGTGTTTATAGTTATAGAACTGGAACAAATGACACTATTCATAAAATTAGGCGCATCGGCGGCTTTTAAGATTCCTCTTGCCACTTCCACTTCCGATGTCGCAGGGCCTTACAATCGTGAAGTGGCTAATTCTCGACTACGTCTTGCGACTGTTTCTTCATGCATGTAAGCAACGTTTTTCGCTTACGATTTCGATTAATTTCGCCGGCTACCTCTGTCGATATGGTAGGAGGATGACGGGGGAATATTCCGTTCTCATTAATGCCGTCAGCACAATCGTACAAATCATGAATATATTCACACTACGATGATAAAATAAGTGCTACCCCCAAGGGCTTGATGTCGGTGTCGGTAAAGGCATCACTGTGCTGTTTTCGTGGGTAATTTAGATAAAATAAATGTATAAAAAATAAATAAATTGTTAAAATCAATGGTTCTCCAGTATCTACCTATTATAACTTCTTCAATCAGTGGTTTTATACGTATGGTTTTATTATCATTTCCTCATCTAAGATTGTCTCCAAGTGCTGAGCGCTGCTTGTATCGCATTCAATATGAGGGATTTGGTGCTTCCTTGGCAAATCCTGCTGATGAACTCTTCTCGAAAAAAATCAGCCGGGTTAGAATGGGCATTGCTTCCAATGTTTCGATAGCCTTCTCTGCCATCAGGGCGGATGATGGACCTGGTCAGAGCCGTATTCTATATATCCTGCGTTTGAACTCACAGCTGTATTTTTTGTAATTTTCCATCTCTCTTGAATATCAAGAGTGGTTAATTACGACAGTTTCTAGTATTTGTGCTATTCTACCATGAGTGGCATTATTATACATAATTATACCCCATTTCCCGTGAAAATCGGATCAATGTGTCGGTCAGCGACGCGAGTGGCGACTTTTGAAAACCCATTTAAATGCGCCGCAGATATTTAGAAGACGACTTGAGGATCCTCTTTTGTAATATTCGTGGTCTCTAATATTACATAAGAGGATCCACAAGACGCTCTCTAAATGTTATGTCACCCACCGCGAATTAAAATGGGTTTACAAAAGTCCATACCTGCGTCGCTGACGGACAAAATGATCCGAGTTTTACGGGGAAATAAGCAATGTTGTCATGGTGCCAGAACGCGCCGGAACGTCGTTCCGGCACTGTTTAAGAAGAAGCATAGTAGTCAAATAACACTTTTATCAATCATGGTTCCTCAACATTTCTAATGTATACCAAACCAAAACTTTTAACCAAAACAAAACTTGAGTAAGAAAATGCAAATAAAAACCAATAATATAAAAAAATAGAATAATATTTCACTCGTAAAAAAGTTAAGAAAAAAGCGTTCCGGCACTGCTACTTTTGCCATAACACCACTGGAAATAAGGTGTAATTAGGGCTATTAACCGAAATTTATACACATGATAATGTGGTCTTTCAAATTCATTACTTTTCAGTCCTATTCCTCGCAATGACAAACATAATAATGTAAAATATTGGAAAAAAATTGGATCGAATTGCACTCATCAGCGCGCCGCGGACATTTTTGAAAATCAATGAAAATGCGACCTAAGTGGCAACAGAAGTCAGCCTTCTATGGGATGGAATTGGGCCTTCTCTATGCAGTTTCTGTGTTCGTGGTATTGGGAACGGAGCAGAATAAAAGACGAGGGACGACTGGGGAAAAGAGTTGACGGTGGAGATGCGTGACGTAGCGTTACCGGGAGCCCTCCCTGGGGGGGAAGCGAACGGGCCGTGCGGCGCGTGTTGTCTTGCGCACGTAGGGATTCAAAAGCGCCCGAGGGAGTATCGTCTTACATTCGCATATGTACAAGCACCATCCCTCCCACCTTGAACCATTCCGCCTCCTTTTGTCCAGCCTCCACGCACGAACCGCTTAGCGAGACCGGTGTCAAATTTCCGAATGGTCAGAGGAGGGTAAAAAATAAATGACGCATGCACGGAGGGGGGTGTAAAAAGAATCATGCGAAAAAAAAAATAATTGTAAAAAAATTGGTATCAACCCTCCCCTTCCTGTATTTCTGGAGCCAATGACCACCCGTGCAAACACATGACGCGACCGATTTTCAATCCTCATTTGCATGGTTGGAAACATGACATATGGGCGCACTCCAGTTTAAAATCGCCCGTAGGCACGTCGACCCTCCCGTTTTGAAAGAGTTCCCGTTTGTTGTGGACCAAGAATGGGCGATGCATTATCCTTTTAATAATCAAACGCCCGCAGGATGACCCAAGGCTGGTAACGTAAGCATAACTTAGCCATGGAATGTAACATCCATGCTGGAGAAAACCTGCAGCATCGAGCTCAGTTTAAGAAAATACATAGTTCATATAATTTTTCGAGTTGATTCCACAAATAATTACGACAAATTAAACTAATACTTTTTCAAATCTCATACAATGAGTGAACGAATTCCGATTGATTATAAATGCATAGTCTCACAAATTGCTGGAGAAAACAATAAGGAAGGCATCGGCTTAGAAGCTGAAGGTATACAGCTGTATCTACAATCGCAAAGTATATGCACAAGATTTAACAAGTGGAATAAAAGAATATATTCATCGATTTCTATCTAACGGCCAAATCGTTAACAAATAAAAAACTTAAAAATGGTGATGTCACCTACTCCCGCATTTGGAAAAAAATAATTATAAAAATTGAATAATAAAACAGCCCTAATAATCATGGTAGCAGATATAAATATAACTATTTAAATTAATGGTGTGTACCTTACTCTTGTAATAAATTCAATTCTCAGTTGTAAATGGAAGCAGGGTTCTAAAAATAAGAGAAATGTAATTGTTGTCGATGAGAAATGCGTATTAACTTGCATGGATCTTGATGAAACCACGTGATAAATTGCCTAATAAACTGCCAAACAATAATACCTTTAGTAGAAAAGTTTTAAGTATGATAATGTAGGCAATTTAAAAACTTTCTGAAATAAAAAGAGTATTGGCGTTACTTGGTTACATAAGAATTCAATGATGATATTAAGACTCGTTTCACGTAGGGAATTTACGAAACGGAAAACCTTGCAATCAAAACACAATTAATGAGGACCTTGAGGACACAAGAATGAAGATTGCTCCACGGCACGGTCACATTTCCATGTTCCATCACTGACTAGTAATCACTAATGCCAACGGAAGCTTGAAAGACCGAATGACTGATTACGACACATACTTGTTGCAATATGAAGAGTAATTACCAGCGGAAAATGGCAAGGGGCAGAAAGAAACTAATTTGGCACTTCAAAATTGCTCCCTGAAAAATTGACTCTATTTCCACGACTAAGATAAACTGCTCAAAATCAGGTAGGAGTTATAATAGAAGCTAAAGGTAAAAATATCACCTTGTATAGTGATAGTTTATATCTATCTTGGGAAGCAAAACATTCTCCATCACTAAAATGTATGCATATTAACACAGCCATTATCAAAAACCTGTTTGACGTACTTTATACTTAATTGTCAAGTTACCCTAAATAAGGAGGACATTCATCATAATTTACACTTAATTGCGAAGTTATGCTAGATACATATTTTAATACATAATTTTGTGCTACGGATATAAGTACGATAGTACAAAATTTGGCATATAGAAATGGTAGTAAAACTCTTGTTTCAAAAATTAACTTCAAAATCACTAAAATAAGCAACTTTTATTCACAAATAAATAAATTATAGAACAAGAATTTAAATCTAGCAAGTTAGAGAGTGATTCGAAACATATTAAAACGTTCAAGTCAAATAATTTATCCATGTGTAGGTAAACTGAAATGGTATCAGGCGGATATGAAGCTAAAGACATTAATTTTTGCAGAGTTCTTCTGAGTTTTACTAATTTAATAATAAGAGATACAATTTTGGGAGATTCAAAGTGCTACTTCACGTACAAAACGTTTTGGTAACAAATGTAACGTACGCAATTACCTTATCGTCATTAGGAAATTATCAATATGAACGTATTCTACCAATTAAAGTAGGTTTCCATGGAGTATTTAAAAAGTATTCTTGCAGTCTCCCCTCCCTTCATGGATTTCCCACGTCAATTCATAACAAGGCCTACTCCCTTTAATTCTATCTATAAAAAAAACGATTCTTATCCTTACCTTCCCTCATTTACCCAATATTCTACCCTCCAACACAGCTTTTAAAATCCTTTTCTCGCTCAGAACTCGCTCCATTCATACTTTCTGTCTCCTCCGTATCTCATTTAGAAGCTGTCTCGCCTTTTCTACCATGTCCAGCACTTCATCGCTCCTCCTCATTTCCATCACTTCACCTTCTCCATTGGGTGCTTTCCATTCATGCGACTCACGCGTCGACTAGTGTCGACTCACGGAAACTGTTTATAACTCTCCAATTCCTGTGCGTTACCGTTTGTTGACTTGTGCCACAACAGTCAGCGACACACGCGGAATGGAACACGAAAACCGCGACGCAAGTCGACTTGTGTCGACGTGTGTCAATGAATGGAAAGCACCCATTGTTATCCGCAATCATATCTCGAACACCTCCAGCCTTCTCTCATCCTCCTTTCTCATAAAGTAAATGCTTTCTTGCGCTTAAAATTTCAAACTACTGAGGTAAATTTTCAAATATCAGATAAAATATTGATTTGGGTCTATTTTATATAACCTGAAACTTTCAAGTTGTTAGCATTAGATGTAAGAAACAATTAAGGGAGTGTTACGTCCCCTTTATGGTCAATTCAATTACTAGCCATAGTTACTGAGTAAGTAAAAAATGTCCCGGCATTTACAACTCTTGGATGTTCACTCGGAGTCATTCGTACCCAAGTATTTTACAGCACTCTCTTCCCGCCCTATCAAGGACGGCGTTGTCCGAAGCCACAACGCCAAACATTTGGCCACCATCTTCCTCAAGAGTTTCCCGAATCCTTCCAACTCTCCGAAATGGGCCCTTTCCTTCCACACCAGGATTTCCCCATCCTCACTTTCTCTTGAGTCTCCTCTCTCCCTCGAGGAGAGGGATAAGATTCTTTCAGTCCCTTCTCGAGAAGACAAAAGGGATAAGAAGAGGGCGAAGGAGGAGGAGAGTCCAAAGGGGCAGATGACGACTTCCTCCATCCTCCCAAAACGAACCGAGATGGGTCCCCGCTGTCCTTTAATTAATATTGTGTCTGAGAGGACTGAAAGGGAAGAGAGGGAGGAGGGTAAGAAATTCTGGGGAAGAAGAGAGTTGAATCGAGGAGCATCCCTCGGAGAAGGATGTGGGAGATCGGGGACGTCGGGATGGAGGTGAAAGGGAGGCAAGCACTGCATTATGGGATTGTGCGCGTGGAATGGTGAGTGAGAAGAGAGCCTAGGGTACGAAGCGAGATGAGAATGAAGAATAAAGAGACAAGGTTAAGCCTTTTTCACAACACTTTGGCTTAACTTGGCGTGACTTCGGAGTCGAGAATTTTAGAATTTTCCAGCGTAGCGTTCGAAGGAATTATTCTCGGGTGTTTGTTCAAATCTGTTCAATAAATTACTTTTTTAATAATTGCATTGCTTTCAGAACGCACCCTGGAGTCTATTTCATAATACGTGAAGTTACGCCAAGTTTAGCTTCTGTAAACTTCGACTCTGAAGGAATAATTCTCGAGTTCCCCACCGGGTTTGGTTTTGGCTAATTAATTGCTCCCAACATTTCAACGTCCGAGTCTGTCATCGCCCTACGGGGTAGAATCTGGAGGTAAATACTTTACGGTATTTTGTTTATTTTTTTAAAATACGAATGTTCTACGTAGCGCGAATAGTTACCGGGATCGCATTGTTGAAGAAGCGATTGAAATTAACCTAGAAGAGTTAAATGGAATGGTGTGTGAGAAATCCCAGGGTATGAAGCGAGAAGAGAATAGATGAGCGTAGTGGTATAACTTGGAATCTTTGGGGGGGGGGGTTGGGATGGCCTGGGGTGAGAAAAAATTTAGTGAAAACATGCATTAGTATACATACAATTCCAAAGAATCCATTCAACGCTTTGCACGCGATTTAGTTGAGAAAAATAGTTTAGCGTGAATTTCATCGAGTTCATCAATGGAAAATAATGAATATCATATCACATTTCATTTAGATTACATAATATTAGAATCACACTTAGAATAGTTATAAAAAGGCAGTCATTTTTCTCATGTCCAAGATAAAAAAAAACATTTGATTAGGCATTAAAATCTGCGAAAAGCAACGTTTTATTTTAAAATGTGGCAATGACAAATTGACGAGTATATATAGATAAAAAAATGATTTAGACCAGCTAGAGAATATCTCATACAATATATCATGGTTACTGAAGAATAACCTAGCCTTAGAATAGCATAAAAACTACGAAACGCATGAATAATATCACTGTCATTCGTGGCCAAAATAACGTCAGTTTTTCTCCTTAGTTCAAATAGTGGAGGCTTTCAGACCTGATTTCCTGACTAAAGGATCCCTCAATAACTTATAAAGCAAGTGAGAAAGTAAAAAACAACTAATTGTAATTGTTTCCGTTCCTTTATCATAGGAAGTCGATAATTCCGATAATCTCCCCTTGAACATTTTTCAAGAAAGCTTTCGCTTTATATTTGGGTAAAAGTGCCTTCATCATCAAAATAGAACGAACCCTACACCACCATAAGTTTCCGCAAGAGGAAAGACGTTTAACGATTGCGATAAATTACGAAGTAAAGTTTAGCCACCATAGTTTCGTCAGACAGGTGAGATTGAACGGTCGGAATAGATAATCGCGGCCACGGAGAGAAGGAAGAGAAAGTAAGGAGTTTAACGACTTGGATTATTATGCCTTGGCTAACGGCATTTAACGGCGGAATGGATTCGCGACACGGGGGTACAACAAGGACGTAAACTGAGAGTTAAGAGGAGAGCAAGGTGTAGCTCTGTGAGGGCTGGGAAGAGAGAGGAAATAAAGTGCTTAACGCAAGTGAGGGGGGAGTTTGGAGGTGGAGGATATTGTGCGGCGGGCGGAGCGAAAGCTTTTGAAATGGTTCTTCTCCCTGACGGGAACGTAGAAGGGAAAGGGTTTTGAGGTCGAAGGAAGAGAAGGGGTTGGAGCAGTAGCGGGGTAAGATACGCGAGGGGTCTATGTAAGGGAACGGGAGGGTCATTTCACGCCTCAAGGTTTGAATATGCAAATGCTCGGGAGGCAAAAAGGGCAAGGAAGGGGATGGATGAGACGGAGGACAGTGTACGGGGTGGAAAGGAGTCTCAGCGCTTGAAGACAATCGTTAAGTAAGGGTGTCTTTGTCTGCATGTATTCGGAGAGGAAGGGGAGTGGAGATGCGGAGGGGTTTTGGTTTAAGGGAACTCGCTACCTCGGTGAAAAATATCGCTGCGTCCTAATACGACCTCCCATTTTGTCACTTAACCTTGCCAATAGGGCGTTAAAAATTTTCAGAATCTTCTGAGGTAAGAATCAATTCGTGAAGTCATTATAACAAACACACTGTTCGTTTCATCGTAGACATCGAGGAAAAATAAACTGAATATGTACTAACATTTCATTCAGTTTCACAGCATATACCATTACATATTTTCCCTTTGTACTTGCACTTATTGAGCCTTGCTGCCGTGGTTTTTTGTACCTCTATTAATTGATTTTCCTGAATTGTAGTGTTATTGTGAAATATATCATGGGCAAGAAAGGACCACGGCAGTAAATGAATTGGATTGAATATATGTTTTCATTTTTGACCCCAAAACTGAAAGTATCACGTGATAGCTACAAATATTGGTCGGATGTAAACAGTATCCATTACTACTATTAAATATGGAAAGGAGGCTTAATTATTATTGAAAATTCATACGTACATTACATTGCTGACA
The DNA here is from genome assembly GCF_921293095.1 of Ischnura elegans. Classification (NCBI taxonomy): domain Eukaryota; kingdom Metazoa; phylum Arthropoda; class Insecta; order Odonata; family Coenagrionidae; genus Ischnura; species Ischnura elegans. The sequence continues at coordinate 56,761,008 of NC_060248.1, forward strand.
TTACATTACCACTGATATTTGAACGTTGTTTTTTACCTAAATCAAATTATGTTTTCGGTATTTTATGAAACCTACACTTTTATTATAAGCACCTTTTTCATTGAACTTTTACAAAAATAGGAAAAACAATCGCTGCAATCACTTTCGAGCTGTTTGACGCTTTCTACTAAGGCAGTCTGCCCCCTAAAAGAGAGTAAGAGAAGGGTTGTAGGGTGACTATGTGGAGAGGGAAGAACGCGAGGGGTTAGCGCGGTTGACGGAAGAGTTAAAGAGAGGTAGGCACCTCTTCGACAGACAAAATGAAAAGGGATCCGAATATGTTCCTTCGCTGAGAGGGAGGAAAGGAACCCATGGGATGGAACTCCAGGGTGGAAGACAAGAGGTGTAGCACCCGAATGGGATGCGCCAGGATAGGGTGAATGGAAGGAGAGGGGGAAGTGGTCCAGTGGGTTAATGCGATTACGGGAAAGGGTGGAGGGTAGTCCCTGCTTACCAAACGGCGAGAAAAACACAGAATGGCACAAGGAGTGCGGTGGCGACAAAGGGGTTTGAGTCACCTCAGTGTCCATGTGGACGACCGCAGCACGTGGGTATATAGTAGTTTCAGTAAAGGTGCTCGGTAGGTAGGCGGGATTTACATCTACATACTACCCCGAAAGCCGCCTAAAAAGGCGTGTGGCAGGGGGTGTTAGGACTCCAGCCATCTACATCAGTGGCGTAATTAGGAATATGATGCTGGCGGTGATAAGGAGTCCCCCCCCCCCAGGCATAGGCATGTCGGGGGAAATTTAAAAAAAAACGGCATGCCAGGATATACATATTACATAATTTTTAACAAAAATTTAACTTTAAGCCGATGCTATTATTATATTTCAAAACTGGGCAATAGTTTTAAATAACTTTTTTATTTCTCTGAGGCTTTGCTTTTTTTAAATACTCGAACAAAATTACGACTAGCATTTATCAAAGTACTTTATGTTTGGGGAAAAAACGAATTCCTACATCTGTCCGTACTGTAAAATATCTTAATTTGTCGATTCTGTCGGGCCTGGATATAGTGGGGCTCTAAGATGATTTTCTCCGTGTCGCTCCTAAAGATATCTATTCTGAATTGTTCAAGCAATCTAACCCTAGCGCGGAGCTCCCGAGTCTCTAGCGGCTCCCAGCCTAATTCGCTAAACATCTGAGTAACGCTGTCTGTACGTCCGTAGCATTTTTTGACGAATATGCTCTCTTCACATTAAAGGTGTGGTCGGACGAGTGCGAAATAGCACTTTTCTTGTACTTAATTCACAGTGTCCGGCGATATCTGGTGGAAATGTTTTATTTCCATGAGAATAAACTATAATGGTAACCTTCCACACAATTTTATTTACTAAAGTACCGACCCGGTTTCGACAGGTAGTGTCATCATCAAGGCTCGAAACCGGGTCGGTACTTCAGTAAATAAAATTGTGTGGAAGGTTACCATTTTAGTTTATTTTCTTGTACTTTCTCATCCGAAAACCTTCCATCAATACGCTGCAAGTAGACGAATGTGCATAGCGATGTTAAATTGAGACGCCAAGGTAAAAAAAAAGCGAGAGATATGACGCCGCTAGCCAAATCTCACTCGGGGATCTTGATGTAAAGTTTTCGGGCCGGGGTCCGACAAAGAGGATCCCAAACCTTTGTTTACTCAGTAGTGTAGGGCGGAGCTGAACAGGAAATTGAACACATTTCGACCGTGGCCGGTATACGATCGTAATCAGATTAATCTGATGGTGCCTTCAGCTTAACAGGAAAAATAAAATATAAATGATAGACTTAATTTAATAAATCAACGGAGGCCATAATATTTGTATGTGTGTTTTTAGATTAAACTTCGGAACAGTCCGTGTCAATCAACCACATGGTAATCAAGGGATAAGACAAAATGTCCTCCATAGTAAAAGCTGCATAAGTATTTGATAAATAAAACTCCTCGAATTATTGAGAAGCAGGGAAAAAATATATTGGCTATACGTGTCATGGTTTAGTAACGCGGTTTACTTAATAATTCCATAGATTCCCCATTAAGAATGTATATCGTAGAGCATATTGATGATAACGATACCATAAAACTCCCCTGAATTTCAGCAGAATACCAACATCGTCTCATCTACCTATGATCTCAAGCATAAGTTTCCGAAATTAACACTTTGCGTGCCACGGACGTAATATTATGTCTTATTAATATCTCCGAAAATTGCCTATTACGTAATACTGCACGTGAAATAGCATTTTTCGTGATTTCCTTGAATAAAATAGTTCATATTGAACACATTAAAAAATTATATTGCATTTAATGGCTGTAGATGGATTGTTTCAACTTCTTTCATTTTTCAAAAATAGTATTTTTTCATAGTTACATGATATATTTAAAAATCAGCCAATTATTTTATTCATAACTCATTCCTGAATTGAAACGAAAGTTCATTTTTACTGAAATACTCTTCGCAATAAATATGAATTTTCTGCTGATGTCTGAAAAAATTATATGAAATTAGTCAAACGAGCGTGCTGCGCCCGCTACCAGCGGGCTTCACCCGCTTTTTTCAATGCAGGTCCACAGAGGGATAGGCGCGTTTCTAATTTTAAAATGTAGAAAAAAGGCAGGGTCTTATGTACAAATTTAATTGGAATGTTCATGTACAAATTGAGGTCAGAGGACCTCTTTAAACACAACATTGGAAGTAATTACACTATCCTTGGTTAAACGCACATGATGACTCATACTTACGTATCAAAAGGAGATTTGAATGTGGAATGAGCCGCATTTTGATAAAAGTTATTTAAAGAATGCGAAATATTGTTGCAAATGAACAAATGTATCAGTTTGTGCGCCGCAAACATCAGGAATATTTACCGGTTTTTTTTTAATTATTTAAAAACCAATTTTAGGAAACAATAGCAATATATGTTCTCTGATAAACTCTGTGCATTTTGGTACCTCATTTGTAGAGTTTGTTGCGTATAAGTTGAGAAAAAGGTATCTATACAGTAGAAATAATATAGAAGAAAGCCTGATTTTTGTGGCAGTGACGTAGCTTGGGGGTGGTCCGGATCCCCCCGAAAGATAAAATCACACTTACTTTGCATCAAAAAAGAAAAATAAATATTGAAAAATCATGAATTCACAAAAGATTTCTTTGAAAAATGAAGTTTTTTTCGATAATGGAAAGTGTTAAAATTAGTTTCAAACCCTCTACTTAATACTCTTTTTTTATTTTTCCCCACGATTTTGGACCCCCCCCCCCAACCCCCGGACCAAATTCCTGGCTACGCCACTGTTTTGTAGAAAGGCTGTAAAATTAGCGACTGGCACTCAGTGTTAATTTGCTAAATACTTTCCATGGATTTCGTACGAAAAATAAACGAAATACTAGCCTCGGTGTAACCACGTTACGAAGCCCGGGTCGTTCCCATATTAAAATAATAGCGAACCTTACAAAGTTTTATTTCTTTATTTCCAATATGGAGAGGTTTCACAAAGTAAAGCCTAAAGTTATCAGTTATATTTCGGCAATGAGTTCTAGTTTTAATCACTCAGTCGCGAATATAATTCCTTAAACGGGAAAGAGGAAGGACGGCAGGGGAGAGAGATCTGCTTCTGGCCATCATCCTATCAACATCTCTCTTCCAGCACCCATGAAAACAGGAGCCCACGCAGGGGAGGGAGAGGAAAGGAGGCATATAGTATAGAACGACTGGGATGGGGAAGAATGGGAGGGGCGGTGGCAATTACTGGTCGACTTGATGAATGACTGCCAAGGACGAAAAAGCTCTCGCTTTCCTCACCACCCATGAACCAGGGGCAGCGAGCGCATTAAGTGCGCGCGAAGAAAATTCCCCCGTCGAGAAGCAGAAGGGAAAGAGACAGGGTGTTAGAGGGAGAGAGAAAAGAAAGAGAACTCCCTCAGTATAACGGCGGTGCTGGCCGAGAAGAATTTTTGGCAGCTCGAGGTAACGGCGCGAGAAAACAAGGGAGTGAAAGGATGGTGGAAAAAAAAAGAATGGGGGAAGTTAATGAGGTCGTGCGAGCGAGGGGGTATTAGGAGATAAAGGAGTAAACAAACGGGCGGAATCAAAACAGATTGAGAGGGCGAGGAGGAAAATAATGAGTGTGGAGGACGAAATTGGAAGTTCAAGAGGAGCGACTGGTCGAAGGGTGTAACGATGAAGAACTAGTGATTGACGAGAACAGTTTCCAAAAGTTCCCGCAAAATTATGCATTCCTCGCTCCTCTGAACACGATGATGTATTTCACAATCCACCGCGGAACATAATTTAGTTGTGACTGAGAATATTATCTGAATGTGATGTCCAGGGGCGCAGCTAGGTATTAAGGCTGGGGGTGTTTTAGGTACATCTAATACCGGGGTGTGTGGGAGTATGGAATACCCACCAGGGTAAGCAGTAGGTGCGAGATTGATAAATTTCGGAATTTTAAGATAAAATGGTCCAAAATGGTGATTTTTTACGGCTTTCTGAGGGATATTTTATTAAACCTTACACTATTCTATTAGTAATATCAAAACAATTTAAAATTTTCTCTGAGCTCTGGGGGGTTATTATCCCCCAAACCCCCCCTCGCTGCGCCACTGGTGATGCGTATTACAACAGTGCGAAAAATATAGTAAAGTGTAATACAACGGAATCCTGCCAAGTCCCGAACTATTATCTACGTATGATAAGTCATTAGTTCTTCCACCTCCTTCTGAATTCAAAGAGAAATAAGCTTTTGAGTAATTTTCAACCCCGAAAATAAGAATTTCATTTCAAACGACATCTACCAATACTGAGAAGATTTTTCGAGGATAGCCCGAAACGTTGAAGCGTTGAAACGGACGGAGTGTTGCGCTTGAAATGTACTCCACACAATCATGGGGGAAGTTTAGTGTTTTATGTTGGGTGGGGGGCAGCAATTAATTCTGCCGGGGGTTTAGAGACTACGAAACAGGAGGTAATCCATAGCCCCTGAGTGTTCCTTGAAAATTAGTTTAAATTAGCCTCTGAAAACAACATTTTATGTACTTTCTTAGACTTAAATTTATTTAAACTTTTGATATTTTTTTCGTTCTACTTGAATGTATAGGTTGAGTACTTTTTCAGACAAATAACCATTTAAAGTGGGAGGACCCCCCCTGAAACTCCGTCATGCACATGACATTCAAAGCAGGGATCGGGAAGACTCGGAAGGTTGAATTCGAAAAGTAGATTATGATAGAGACATTAAGCGTCTAATGCGCGCGAGATTTAGTACGGCGAGACTCGATGTGTGAGCGGACCGATTCAAAAGTCGTAAATAGCGTCCAACGATTCGGAAGAGGCAAAACGGCGGCGCGTGGAGGGGGCTGGGTGAGAGGGGGAGGCTATCCTCACGCCGATGTATCGATTTCCGTTTAAACGATGGGTTTGTTATTCGTCACATGATTAATCGATCCGCCATTTGCATAATTGGGGTTATTACGGCAACGGTTGACGCCCCGAATTCCTTCCTTTATCGGCCTCTACTCCCAACTCCACGAAAGCGCCCTCCTCTCCCAACCCGCAGCGCCTAACCCAAACCTTTTCTTTCCCTTGATCTCAATACCACAACGTCCTCCATCTACCTCGTTTGGGTCTCCCATTATACATACATTCCTATTCCCCTTCTCCCTCCTGTCACTTTTACAATACTAACATTTCACCACGCAAATATAAGCTCTCATAACCTGCCTGGAATCCAACCAAGGAGGTTGTAAATATCCGGAGGCGGTGTTTCCGAGTTTTTAGCGTGGTCTAAGTTCCACCATCTTGGTTTGGCAATTTTTAGACTAGTTTACGAGACAGTTTATCAGTCTCTGACTAATATTTTGAGGTGGCTACGTTTTGTTCTGAAAATGAGCTACATTAAGTAAAAAATGATACCATAATCATTAGTATTTTGCCAGTGATTGTAGTCAGTTTTTCCCATCATTCGCGATGCTTCTATTAATTTATGAACTATGTGTCTGTTAGCCACTTTAATGGTGGGGATATCCTTGAAAATATACTTTATTACTGTAATTTTTAGATTTCCGTTGGCTGTAATAAAATCAAATACCAATATAACTGCAGGTAAACGACTAGTTTACTCTCGTAAAATTTTAATTTCAGCTGAGCTGGTTGTAGAACGGTACCGTGGTGATTGGTAATAATTTTTCCCTCGGGAAAGATGTTTGAGTCATAACGTCGCGAGGAATACCTATGAAGTAAGAAAAAAAGGTTTAAATTGTACGTTCCATAATTTATTTTTATGTATTAACGATTAATGACCAAAAATTTCACCAAATAGTAGGCTTTGGCCCTTATTGGATTGTCAATGTTTTGGTCAAAATGGGCGTGGCTTTTCCTACCCAAGCACCCCCATTCCGGCCACACTGCCGGCCGCCTAAAAGGCGTGTGGCAGGGGGTCTCGAAGGCTACCGTCCTCTTATGATCAGTTTTTCCAATTTTTCGAACCGAAATCCCTTTAGTAGATTCTAACTGATTCAACAACATAGGTAGGGCTATGGTTCACACCCCTCTTCCAGTTCTCGGCTCTTTGTAATAAACCGTGGGATATTAAGTGTCAGAGGGGCATCGCAACGTTTTTGCATCTTTCTTTAGCAGAGCAATCGAGTTTTACTTTACATGCAGTGGCGGATACAGATGGGGGGCGGAGGGGGCGCGCGCCCCTCCTTTGTGGGGCCGCCCGTGTTGCCAAACACTGGAGAACCACAATTAAAACTTTTTTATACCATACGATGGAATTATCTTGTATTTTTACATTATGACTTTGATTCAAAACTTCGTAAACTTTGCATTTGACTTGATTTTTTTATTACGATAAAAGTAACTCAAGGTATCTTTTGCGCCCCCCTTGAGTTTTTTCTGTATCCGCTACTGTTTACATGTGTCCGCTGTTCCGTCCATCTTTCACCTTTTGAGACGTTACTGCGGACCATATCACCACTTGCTGCATTTTCTCTGGAGAAATTGGAGGTTACCTTGTGGTAAGTCAATAACATCACTTAGTTTGGATGCCCTTTTATCAATAACAACCCATAATTTTTATGAATCTTAGCTATTCGCAATGAATTTAATACCTCAATGACTGTGTTTTTGTGCCTCATTAAAGCTCATTTTGTGCCTCATAGAGGTCACTAAAGTGCGAATAACTGGGTGGTTTACCGTACATCTTGTACATTACTCAAGAAAACGCGATAGCCTAACACGATGGGGAATTTCCTTTGCAATCGCCACTCGGAGTCTTTAACGCCCTTTTCAAGACACGCTATCCCTCTTTCGTCCTTCCAGCTCGACTCCCTCCACCATCTGAGCGAAAAGCCTACCCCTCTCACCAAAGGGCCCTGTCTCTCATGGGAGAGGTATTTCTCCGACCCCAAACGATCTTTTTCAGGGCCGGCAATTATATTGAGCCACCGCAACCTCCCCTTCAACTCTCCTTGGGTCCCGCATTCCCAACGTCCCACCCATCTCAATGCTTTCGCAATTACCTCACTCTCCTCTCTGCCACTGGTTTTGCTGCTTTCTTAGGTGCCCGGGTAGTAAGAATAGAGGAGAGCTCAACTGTATGCGCATTCGTTTTAATCGTTTATCTACGTAACTATACGTACATCGGTTAAAACCGATGTTGGATAAGTGATTGCATTCAAAGTTCCCTCGCTGCGAAAGGCTGAAACAATATCGATACGGATATGAACGCGAGAAAAAATCTGGGCGTGGGGAATGTGGAAAAAAGTGGCAAACATGATATAAATTTGATTAATCTTTTAGATCAAAAACATCTTCTGATTACCGTCAATGCGTATCCCATGTGTACGTTCTCAACCCCAAAAATAAATGCTTTCTGCGCTATTTATACAAATAGTAAACGAAATTAGCGAAATATCATGATCAAACGGTAGGAAATAAATTACAAACCGCTGCAGGGGAAGTGACTTAGAGGGAGGAGATAAATGCAAAAACACGTGTAAGCACACCCACACAGCCTGATTTAAAAAAAACAATGCGGGATGAGTGGAAAGCTCATTTATTCTAGCAAAGAATTCTATGTCAGGTTATTCCCGATAAAATGTATTTCTTGCACGATACCATTATGTAATTAGTTCAAAAATTGCGACGATGGCGGATAAGTGTAGGAACTTCTCGCAACATAAAAAAAGAATCGTTAATTACCTTGGGTATCACTATTAGGATATCCTCTAATCACTAATTATTACCCACACCCAAAAATAATAATCATAAAATAAAGAGAATCGATAAACAAAGGCTCCATGGAGTATTTGAACGAAGACGAGAGGGCAAGTTAAAAGGTGTTGGTAAAGAGATATCGAGGGCGATTTGAGAGGAGAAATTGGCTCAGTTAAAACGACCTCGGGAGAGGCGAGAGATTATATTATCCTCTCATTACAGAAAGAGCTACTGTATTAAAAAAAATAATAAGACAAGTAAGGGCGTCGGAAAATAGAAATCTGAGGGAGAAGGGAGGGATGTAGAGAAACATTGGGAGACAAGAAGAGAGATTCGACGCGTTGAATATTAGTGAGGGGATGATGAAGGGAGAAGCAGTGACAGGCAGAAGAGAAAGGGAGATGAGGGATAAGGAGGAAACGACGAAGGGTCTGGGCGAGATTTGTCTAAGGAGAGGGTTGGAGTTGAGAAGGGAGCGGAGAGAATTTAGGGATGAAGCATTGGAAGGGATGAGTTTTATAGAGTAGCACCACAGAAGAGGGCGGGGATGAAGGGAGGGGAGAGGGTGGGAGGAGGCTAAGAGGCTGCGGATGCGGATTCGCGTCTAAAACTCAAAACCCCAGCCCCACCCAGCCAGGCACCACCACTACCCAACGCAAGGCTTGGGGATCTCTTCCTATAAAGCTCACTCCTCACCGTCTCCCTATATACTACCCTCCACATTGCCTCACACCACCACCTCGCTCATCTCTTCCTCACTACTGACGTCATGATTAATTAGCATAGGGAAGCGTAGCCGGTTTCCATTCCAAAAGCACCCCTTCAACACCGCCAAACTCTCCCTCCCCCCTCGGTGAATCCCTCTCCCCCCCCCTTCATTATAAGCCCCCAAACCCCCCCTGACTCTCATCTTACCTCCTCCACCCATCCACCCTTGCCAGTCTCGGTCTTTTCCTCCTCCCACCAACCATACCGACTGCTCGCGACGCCAAAAATGCCTTCTCTTCTCCTTCTCTTAGTCTCTCAAACCCTTTTCTTATACCCCAAGCCATCTCGCCCCTCTCGCGCACAAAGATACTCCTTCTCCGTCTCTTACAGAATCCCCGCGTTCTTAAAAAAACGCTTTTCTTCCTTCGTCCCATTTTAACCCCCGCTGCCGCGTCGTCATATCCTTCCTTGCATCCCAACCCCCAACTCCTTCCGAAGCTTGAGAAATTGTTCTACACTCCCACCCATCCATCCCATTCCTCATCTGCTAGTTGAACCACCGAAGAGTAACGAAAAATGAGCCGTTTTAATGAATATTCCGAAAAATATGCCCACCTAGTTCTGCTTGAATGACCATCGATAACAATTAACGGCTATATTTTCTCAAAAGGCTATTTGAAAAACAAATTTTGGGAAGCAGGAGCAATTTCCACAATTTTAAATTTATTGGTTCTACCTTTAGTATAAAAGCTAGCTAGTAGCCACCTTTAGGTAAAGCGAAACCGGTAGTAGCAATAAATTTAAAATTGTGGAAATTGCCCTGCTTCTTCATTATGTCACGTTTCCACTCCATCTCGCCTGAAACCTCAGATTATATACAAATTTTGGGATTGGCTCTTAAGGCAGTGCTGGTCTAACTATCGCAAAATAGTCAATAATAATAAGACAATTTTAGGTTCGTTGTACCATACGAATCTCGATAAGATAAAAAATAGGTAGCTCACTGGACTACCTTTTGTGTTATTAGCAAATTAGTGCCGTATCCCAGGCAGTTATACAAAAATGACACTACGGTCGTATAATTAAGCAGGAAAAGATATCGATTTAAAAAACACGTTGAATTTTCAGCACTCTTCAGTACCCTCATTTTCCTATTTATCATTTACGAATTAAAGCCAAACAGTTTCAACAAAGTATGGCAAGTGCTTCTTCTGAGTCGCTCAGTGGCGAACGGGACCTCTTTAAAATCTCCTTTCTTCCTTCCTCGCCCCATTTTAACCTCCGCTGCCGTCGTCATTCCACCATATTCCAGCCAACACCCAGCCCCCCCCAAAGAAACCGTAGCAGTCCTATATACTCCCACCTTTCCAACCCATTCTCTATCCGCCCCATCCTCTGCCTCACCCAACCCCTTCTAACTCGCCAACATTACACCCTTCCCGGACGTCTCTTTCCCCACCGCTCGTCTTCCAAGCTTTTAATGTCTTCCCTCCCCCCTGACGTACTTTTCCCTTAAAGCCCAATCCACCGTGGTGAAACCAATCCTCTGAATTCTGCTCGGATCTCTCCTCCCAGAAGAAGAAGAAGAAGGAGAAAACCCCTTCTCTCGTGTACAGAACGTGAATAATTATGAGATCCCTCTCTTTCTCCTGGTACAAGCCCTATTTCGCCCCCTTCCCATCACCCTTTTTCTCCACCCATCATCCCTCTAGATCTCCCCTGGAGATCCCATACCAACGTACTTTCCTTCCATTGTAAACAGATGCCCTATTTCTTTAAATTAACATTCTCTCCCAAACGATCTTGTATTTTTCTGCATCAAGTCTTCTCTTTATACCCCTCCACATTGCGATATTTGTGTTAAATGGTAGGATTAAAAAATTTCACAGTACTTTTGAATTAAGCGACATATGAATGATAGGCGGGTTCTCTTTTAATTAGAAAGGGAGGAGCATTTGCCAAGAAAAGGTTTAATCTTCTAGCAATGAAGCAGGAGAATAGCTAAAACCTCATATTTCAACTCTCTTCCCGCAGTAAAATTATTAATATCGTTCCCTTTATGAGATAAGCTATTTAGATTATCAATGTGGGACCATAAAGCGTTCAAAACCAGATAGAATATGGGAATGGTGCAGATATAGATTGATAGATACAGAGATAAGTAAGTCAGGAGTCACCAGCAAAGCCGTGATAGAAACAGGTAGTTACTGCATACATGTGAGGTGTCCTTTACAACCATATGCCAAAGGGTCTAAATGAGCAAAAATATTTCCTATAGGTAAAATAAAAGGCTAAAAAGGTAAGACAGTTTGGTCTAATAAGGCTCATCAAAAAATATTTACGAAATAACTTTTTAAAATAGGACAGAAAGGTAATGATCAATCCAAGTACCAGAAATAACAGAGTCATAAATAATCTAGAAAAGACGTGAAGGGTAGAAGTTAAGAGATGAGGAAACGGAAAATAATTTTAAGGCAAGACGAAAGGAATATATTATGTAAGGAGGGTCGAGGAAGTTGATGGAAATATATGCCTTAGGAGAAGAAGGATTCCGCCGGAGCATCATTGTTCTCTTCATTTGGAGAGGAAACCGAAATGAGGCTTCCGATCAACAGTCGGGTTCTCAACTCAAAACATTTGGAACTGAATATAGTTACCAATGACTCAAATATTAGCAAAGTTTGAAGTGGCGTAATGCATTCCATGGTCATCAATTTTTACTTTGATGGAATTTGTTCGACTGCATTTTTAAAACTACATTGCCGGCCTCGGTGGCGGCGGGGTAAATTCCTCGCCTGCCAAACCAAAGGTCGCGGGTTCGAGCCCCGCCTGGGTAAGTTACCCTTATCCAAGGAATAGATGTTTGTGAACGCTTGATTCTTAAATGTTATCAATCCCGATGTAAACGTCGAACAGTGCTGATTTCGGTGGTGTATGAAATGATTAAGTAATGTATCGATGTAACATCATTATCATTTTAAGAGCGAACGCAATTCTCATTTAAGTTGCGACACTTTAACTTAGTAGAAACAAAATATTATGAACCATTCAATTGTGTTCAGCTTAGGTAATTGTAATTTTTAGCATATTTGAGAGCATAAATTATCGTAGATTTTTTTGGGGTTCGAATTCAATATAGAAATACGTTAATGAATGTGAAAATTTCCAATCAGTAAATTTTGCAAATGTTCATGCATAATGTGTTCGTCTTGACAAGAGCTAACGTTAATGATCTGATGATATTTTTCAATAAATAAAGTATACCCCTAGTTAGGAGTTTCCTTGAAATCACCTCTAAAGGCCAAGAGACTAATATTTGTTATTGATTATTTACCAGCATTCTTCTGAAAAACAGAAGGTTGGAATTCTGATGGAGGCATATTTTCCATTAATTCAGTAAAATATGTTCAGCTGTAAAAGATCAGGGGCATAACACTCATTTGACAAGGCGTCATCTTTTAGCGATGATTCATGGGATCAAAGCTATTAATATCCATCATCCCTGTCCATTAATCATCCATACTCAGCATCAATGGTTCTAAAACCTTGAAAAAAAATGATGACTCGAAGAATGATTTCTGCATTTGCTACCGCATATTACGCACAAAAAATCAGTCCACCAAGTGTCACCAAACGAAATAGATAATATGAGATGCTATTTCATCCGTAAACATGAGGATTAAATCAATATTACATTTTGAAGGGATGCCTCAAGACCATTTCAATTTGACTTAATTCCCGTAATTACTGTGATTGACGAAAAGCAAAAGCTTCCACATCATTTACTTACACTAACATCATTAGTTGCAAAACATCACGGTACTTCCACGTACCTCTGTCTTTGCCACTGCACTGATTAGAGCCTGATTATGAAGTTTTGATGTGGAAACGATGGTGTTATAACTAAATTATGCGGAAGCGCTAAGCCTTTCCTTTAGAGCAATTAGCACATTATACGAAACCAAACTGAGACAACTACATTCATTCCTGGGATAACGTAATAAGATGGTGATGAAGATCGCATATTTCCCAAATAATTTAAGTATTCGAAAGTCCATAAAATTGACTAAAACCATGGGTCCACGGTTTACTGTCTTCGTTTTAGACAGACCTCGCTGCTACCCATGCACAGGAACCATCCTTAAAATTTGCAAGGAACACTATGTGAGGATGATCTAAGTCTTAAATTGCATGCGAGCTGACTTCGTGCAATTTTTCCTCTTGGTTAATCAAATAAATTAATCACTTCATCTATTTCGCAGACTTTATTTGGTACACTTTCTTGTCATTTTCTACAGGAAAATCTTATCCTTAAATTGTATGCAAGTAAACTTTGAGGAATTTTCTCATGGTTTATCAAATAAGTTAATCCTTTTTTCCTTCAGCACACTTAATTTGCTACGCCTCGACCAGTTCCAACCCTCTATCATCATTTTCTATAGAAAATAAAAAACACAGAACGTTGTTTGAGAGTTGAACATTTAAAACCTTTTATCATTTTTAATTAAACATTTTTATCACATTTTTCCATTCCGCACACTTAATTTGGTGCAACTCAACCGGTTTCAAAACTCCAAAGTCATATTTTGGAGGGAATACTCTCACTGAGAAGTCACTAACGAGGCCGATAAATACATTTGTGCCTGCACCCATAATCCGCGTCTTTTGTCAAATCCCGCATCGTTTGTCAAAGTGCCGATCGCAGACTCGTCAGTCAGTTCTCCCATAATTCATAGTTAAACCCCATCTCATTCTGTCGTGTACCGAAGGACGAATGTAGGCAAGAGAGACGCCATTCTACTAGTCTCACTATTGCCAAGGAGACGGATCTGCCTCCCTTACGAGCTATCATTAAGGCTCGGATGAGAGGCAGGAGGGGAAGGAAGGAAAGCTACAGGGTATCATCCGACTGCGACTCTACCACCTCCTCTCCCTCCCTCACCCTCCCGAAGCGCACGCAAACCAATTCTTTCCGCACATATCAACGGACGATTCGCACACCAACCCAAGTAGTAATCCGAGTCCATTGGGATTTGACTCAAGTCTCCTGCCCATCCTCCTATTTTACTCGCACGTCATCACCCTGCATCGCTTCCTTCTTCTAAAAAGCCACCCTCGCTGCTCCATCCGTTCTCGCCTCGATACCCCCTTTTTCCTCCACCCCTTCCCCCCCCGAAAGACCCCAAAGGCACATTGTATCACGAAGAGGGTGCCTGAGAAATTGTGGAGGGGTTAGAGGGAAGAAAAGCCTTGAGGGGTCTTTCTCCAGAGAGTAGCGGGAGGAGGAATAGCAAAGTGGGAGGGAATCCAGAGGGCTGGGAGGGTGCGAGCGGCGGGTTAGGCTACGAAAGCTGGCTGCCTCCGCTTAATTAGTTATCGCTCCTTCCCCTCCGACTCCCTCGCACGGTTTTCGCAAAGCCATCCCCTCCTCCCCCCCCCCCCTACATCCCTCCTCCACCACACTCCTCCAGCTATTCTCCGCCTCCCCGACACGGGCGAGGCTTATTAGACTTCTCTCGCTGCACCACCACCACCTTCTCCTCCTCATATCACTCCCGATCTCTTCCTCCCTCCGCAGCTAAAGCTCCCCATTCTTCCTCGCGAGGGATTTGCGAGCAAGGGAAACACTGCTGCTCGCTCCGTTCCTCCACCTCTTTCTTTTATTTTCCATTTTAAATTTCCTCCCCTCATTAAACGTTGCACACGGACGGGTTCCACTTTTGGTCGTTGGATACCATTTTTTTTCGCATTTCCCGAATGCATGATTCAGATTTCACGAATGTGTCAGAACATGCACAAGGCGTGAAATGTTGTATTGAGAGATAAAATTGTGCAAAATTTATTGTGCTGCTTGGCGAGATTTCTTTCAGTGATAAACGGTTCCTCAAATATATCTTTGTTGACAATAATTGTATGATTTAATTATAAAAAAGGATGGAGCGATGTATTTTGTTTAAATTTTCATTATTTGGTTTTAACAAATTGGTAATACTGCTTTTGTGAATTTTTGTTAATTTTTAATCTTAATGCGTTGTAAAAGTTGTGTTGTCACTTTTAATCAGATTATCCTGTGGTTTTGTGTTACAATCTCAGATAATAATAATAATATAAATATGTCCTTTTTATGGGGTCATTATTGCCACTAATATTTGAACCCAGTATTTGGAGATCTGACCACTATTTGTTATGCACTAAATCACAACTCAGAATAATGGTGAGGTTTGGATTGAAAATTTATGACCAAATATGGTATATTCTTAATATCATTTGAAATAGGCACATGGTTCAGCATAATTCAGGGACTTAGGGCTGAGAATATTTTCCGTGAATAGCAGAAAAAATACAATTGATTTTCTCAGAATTAATTTGGTACGCCATACGGAAGAAGGAACCGTATGGCAGTTTACTCCTCCCGATTCCCTTGATTACGGCAGTCAAAGGGAATGTATCTGTGAGGAAAACTCTCCCGCAGGCTCAATTACGGGCAGTTTAGGCGCATTTTTTAAGAGGGCTAAATTTGAAATAGACTGCTTACGCCGTTCATTAGAGCGCTCCCCTTAGTTTCACTTCATCCGACCCACTTCCTGAGGAGGCTATTTAAAAAAATCTCACATCCCAGATGCGTCATGCAAAAATAACCAGAGAAAACGAAGGTTGAGTCTTTCTGGAAGGAAAAGTTGCAGGGAAAAAGTTAGGATGGGTGAATGTGATTAATTAATCCTTATTAACTCTCGATATCTCCTCAGTTGAAATATAGGAGAAGAATGGATGACGGCGAGAGGAAAATTTGAAGCAGGAAACCAGGAAGAAAAAGAAGGAAAGACAACATTGGCTAACAAAACTATGCTCGAGATAGAAATACGTCAAAGAGCACGACTTACTTGAATTAATGCACGTGATAGGAGAAGGAGAAAAAATGAGAAGGAATGAACAAAAACCATGTCATTTCCATAATGATTTCGTAAAAAAAGGGTTTGATGAGCCGATTTTTAATAAAAATTATAAAAAACAATATAATTTTTCTCAATACCAGGTATTTCAAAATGAATAACGAGTTTTTATTGATTTCTAATATTTATCGCATTAAAATTACAGCTATGAATCATACATCAAATGAAGGAGATACTCCAATAGTTTTACATAAGAGCCTGCAAGTGTACAATGCAAGCACCATTCGTCACACTGAACACGTAAAGACAATATGCGTGTACTTTCCGATCGCTCTTCATTAATTGCTTTGGAATAATTGTTAGCTACTTCAATCTTGTTTCTTAATTCGAAAAGGTCTGCCGGTTGAGAAAGCACGGATGTTATTATCACCTGAAGGATAACAGCTGAACTTAATACGGAACGCATATTGCATAGGTCTTCGCAAACTGTAAAATAGAAAAAGCTTTCTGTTCACTAGTTGCCACCTTTGCTACCGACGCTTTCTAATAAATCTTTCACATCCATATACCGATTTCTCTTAATGAATTAATCTTTCGGATCTAATCTAGCAATCACATAATTGCTAGAATAACGAGAGCAAAGAATAAAAGTGATATTAAATCATCATGCGTTCACCATCCTCACTCAATGAGTATCTGCTGTAATATTTGTGACTGCTGGGAGCCACATAAATGCCATATCAATCTCAGAAATGGAAACTAAGAGGTTTCAATATCTTTACCGCCTTCAGTTCTCACACATTCTGTGCAATATGTATTTATTGAATTTTCATTGCTAAGAGAATGCTTCAACAAAGAATATTTGCTTTGTCAAAACATATAGTTTATTTTCATCTACCGGATTATTGAAATAATTGAAATTTTTTGCTTGAATTAATGACCTTATTATGACTAGACAGGATATATAATAATGACGAGAATCAAATTGATTCTCGTCATTCTATCGAGTTAGTAATGAGGAAGTCCTATGAAGAGTAGGAGAGAAGAGAAGCCTCATAAAATCATTGACAAGAAGGCGGAACTTAATAGGCCATACCTTCAGACATGATGGCCTGATGAAGGCAATCGTCGAGGGACAAGTTGATGGCAAGAACAGAAAAGGAAGACATCGAACAAAATACATGGGACAAGTAAAGAAGGATGTGAAAGAGAAGGAATACGTAGGTAATAAAATCTTAGCTGATAGGAAAATTGAGTGGGGAGCTTCGTCAAACAAATCTTAGGATTGTTGACCAGTGATGATGATAAGAATCCAGTCCGCACGACCCGCAATGCTGAAACTCTTCACCATCCCAAATTCTGACTGCCAATTTCCCATAGATTCCTTTTCTACCGTTTACCTTCTCCATCGATTCCCTCTCCAATACTTCTCTTGACTTATTTGCCTCCCGCGCCAGTGTCAACAGCCAACTGCTAAGACTTTCACTCTGATACGCACCTCTTTGTATGTATTGTACGTGTGAATCATCATTTTTACCTATGAGATTACGTTTATACTTGTTTCTATCATATTTACTTAATTTATTGCTTTTTATATAACCCAATGTAAAGGCCTTAGTGCTATTTTTTTGCTTAAAATAAATAAATAAAAGATAAATTCCCAAACATTTTTTAAAAGACGAATCGTATGTTACGCAATGAGAATATCACGTATCTTCCTCGTCTTCTACTCTCGATTACCCTCCACCGAATTTCCTTCCCATCGTCCAAATCCCTTGTCCTGCCGCCTACACTCACCTGTCTACTTTCCGCCCTCCACTCTACCTTTCGACCCTCCCTAACCAAACCTCTCTCGTCTCTCCTTGCACTTAAAAAGCGAGTCGGGGACACATTCCATTCCAATGCCTTGACACCTTCCTCCTCCCCCGTCAACCCCTTCCAGAATTCTTCCCCCCGCCATCTCCCCACCACCTCCTTTCCATCTCGTCCCTCCCTCCCACCAAACCATTTCATTCGTTAGGTTCAGATAGTATTCACTCCTCCAAGTATTTGTGAGAGTGAAATTCAACATCGGAATCGATTACCACGTAAAATTACCAAGAACCATTTAGGATTAGTTTGCTTGAGCCAGCAATAAAAGATATCTTTCAGAGAGACATGGAGAAAATCATCTTACTGCATTGCTACATCATTGTTAGAACTGCATGGAATGGTGGTATGGTATGGTATTTGGAGGAGGCGACTGACAGCTTAGGTCATTTGCGCCATGAGGGAGGGGTAGGTAAGGAAGGGTGGAGAGAAACCCGGCGTCGGCATTAGCCTGCTATTAAGGAAAGGCGCCAAGGGGACCATGGCTTAACGTCCCATCCGACGGATATAGTGTTGCGCTTGAAATGTTCTTCACACAACATTCAAGCAGGGATCGGGCAGTCTCTGAAAATTATCTGCCTCTGTCGGGATTTGAACACGAGTCCACGGTATGGGAAGCCAACACTCGAGCCACCACCCAACCTGAACTCCTCCTAGAACTGTACTACGTTTCCATGTCAGATAGAAACGATTATATTAGAGAGGTATTTTACCAAACGAATGGGTAAAGGAAATCATTTTCCCCGTGTATATAGAGAATAAGTACGACTGGGATAGTCAAAGCTGTCAAGTAGCACACCTAAATTTATTATTGTTTGTATTCTCTTCTAGGTAAACGGCTAATGTCCAAGCATCCCCCTCTAATCACCTGTTAACGTGGCCTCTGGTAGAATATAGATATGTTATATAGAATGCGCCTTCTGGAGTTCATAAACTGATATGTAGCAACCTCAGTGAAATAAGGTCGAGGGGGCAAAATGAAAATTCAATGCAGATAATACTTTTTCGATTGATATTTTATTTATCGCATGATAAAGATGGGCATATCTATGGAGAGGAAGACCATTTTGCCTAATATGGAATTAAACCCAACCCACACGGAATCCGTCTTACCTCGTGCAAATAATCAGTTTAAATAATCAGCGCCCAAGCGAAGAGAGCATTCCCAAAATAGACGACAGCTAGAAATATAAGCGTTGAGGTACGATAGCAATTCATTTAGTGCAGGGGCCTTCAACCCGCGGCCCGCCGGCTAATTTCTTGCGGCCCCTAGAGGCCAAAGAAAATAATGTGTCGCGAACTAAATATCGAGTTGCTCGTCAAACATAAACAATGACAAAAATCGCATTGATTGATTGAAAATTTAAACCAATAAACATTATTGCACTGCGATTTCATATATATTTTTTAAATTTATTGATGTGGTGGTAAAGTGGCGTGGCACTCTGGACGATGTGAAATCGTTTTTTGGCCCTTGCAATAAAAAAAGTTGAACACCCCTGATTTAGCACATTCTTCTCTTATGGTCATTAAGCCACGAACTATGACAGAAGCAGAGGAGTAAAGATTGGAAGCAGTTGAAATGTTTCGTTGCAGAAAAATGATGATGACCTAATAGATGGAACGTTTTAGTCATGAGGAAGTTCCAAGAAGAGTAGGAGAAAGGTGTCTTGAAAACTAGGGTAAAGCGACGGGATATCCTGATTTACAACATGATGACCTGATGAAAACCAACCGTGAAAAGAAGTTGAAAAGAAGAACGGCTATTGGTGGCCCGGAATAAGATACGTGGAGCAGATGAGAAAGATTAAAAACAGAAGAATCATGCTAATGCTAAAAGATTAGCCTGTGGAATTATGAGGGAGAAGGTGTTTCAAACCAATCTTTGGATTATTGACTCATGATGATGATGAAATGAAAATCATTTCTCTTAGATTGCAGAATTTCGAACCAATCTCATTTTATCTACCGTCTCCTTAGCTTGAAACTAATGGCCCAAGGTCGAGCAGAACTACTACTTCCACAAGCAGGGACGGAACTTGGAGTTTGGTCGGGAGGGCCAAGATCGATTCACCGCCTCCCTTCCCTTGATCCTCCTTGCTCCCTCCCTACTCCTTCTTCCACTAAAAGTAACATGCACATCCGTAAGCTTTTTTTTTAGAATTGCGGTAGTTGAAATTACACACCGTATGTTTACTGTTAAGAAGTTTAATAAATATTATTGTTTAATAATTTATAAATTAATAATTGAAGACATTAGAAGGCAAGGAGATTAAGTGCATTTTTTTTATTTAGGAAACAAGTACATATGGTTTGTGTATGGCTGCGGCTGTGGTACTTGGTGTGGTACACAATTCTGTTGTTGCAAAGGGATACAAGTGAATTACTGATAAGCATACACATATACATTCAATGATTTACAATTATCTCTGTTACAGCAATATTGTGCACCTCACCAACCATTATCTGCAATTATCTTTTTAAAAATTGCGCTTATCCCCTTGGCTTCTCAGGTCCTCAATTATTGAAAAATAATTTAATTAGAAATATTAAAAGCAGGTAGAAAAAAAATTGGAAAAATAGGGTGCAAAGTAGAGGGTTTTAAACTAATTTTAACACTTTTCACAATCGAAAAAACTTCATTTGCTAAAGAAATATTTGGTAAATTCATCAATTATCAAAATTTTGTTTTCTTTTAATGAAGGATGATAATTGTATTTTTATATATCGTGGGGGGTCCCCTGGCTACGCCACTGCCCAGGTTCCAGGCCTGCCCGCAAGTAACACGTTCTCCAACACAAATATCTCTCTTGCTTTAACTCCATGCCATTATGCCTTCCGCCAGCAGACGGGAAAAGCGCGAGGCCCATCAACTCCGTTTAGCTCACAGGCCTCCTCAAACCTATAACCTTCCCCTCTTAGCCTCACAGCCCTTCACAATCTCTTCCCTACTTCCGCCCTTGCCTCTTCGCTGCTCCTCCTCCCCAAAGCGCCCTATCTCTCCCCCTTATCCAGATACCCTTTAGAACACCACTTTGGGCAACTCTCCTCCCCCTAGTCTCCAAGATAAATGCTCTAAAGGAAAGCGTCCGTGGGTATTGTTGTTCTGGATAGAGAAGAACCGAGTGAAATGAAGCGTTGCGCAAATTTTCTAAGTAGATGACTCAATCGTTAACCTCATAAAACTAATATTCAAGGTTTCAAGAATATGGAAACAAATTAGGGAAAATCTGGGCTTTTCACATCCCTGAGCAGTGCGTTGGCATTAGTTCATATGCGGGCCAAAGGGAGATGAGGAGACCCCTACTTTAGGATGGGAGAGGGGAAAAGTGTTGTTCTATATAAACGGTAGGGTTATATTAGTGCGATCATGCCCATACGAGTACTCCAAATTAAAATATATGCTATTAATAAATTTTCGAAGTTTTTTTACGTTTCTTTGCATTTTAATACCAGTGATTGAGAAAAAACATGAGTGTTCAATTTATGTTGCTTACCTCGACAATTTCACACATGACTGGTGCATAATCGGCTGAAAAAAACATTTAAATCACGATATTTATCACCAAAATAACGTAAAAAGAGAGTATGTGTTGCGAGTTGTCTACGCTCAACATAAATGGTCCTGGCGCCACCGTAGGATGTCAACCTACAGGAACAAAATTTTTTTCTCTATTCATTTTGACATATGTCGAACTTTGAATTTCGAAAAAAGTGGTTTGATGATCACCCCTACTGCATATTTTAAGATCTTCCTCTTTGTCGCCTAAGAAATTCCCGCACCTTGGTGAAGTTACAATAACCGTCAGGTATAGTTTGCTACGCGCCAGTCACTTATAATGTTAAGTAATGGTTTTAGGAATCAAGGACAACTATTGAATTTCTCAGACTATTATATTCACATCAATATCTTGAACCACTAAACATTTGAAGGTGGTAAATGGATTAGTATCAATACTCATGTTTTACGGAAATATTTACTGACCCGACGGAAAAATTTCATGTGAACAGCTATCTACCGTGACTTCACTCCAAGGAGTTTCATTAAAATACTGCTTGTCTTTTCTGGTCCGAATCGGAATCTATAGAATGTATTCTATATAATTCAAATAAATTTTTCTCCGTTATCTTCCAGATAGTAATCAATTTTTAAGCTTTTGTAACTTGAGAAGGAAAGCAATTCAAGATAAAAATTATTCCATATCGAAGCTTCACATTTTCTAAATGTGTACTTAAAGGGTATGCAGTCAGCCATTATATGGTAGGCAACACGATAATGTGATCAGGGAAGCAACCAGTAACAGAGAGAAAACGCTTAGTAGAAGTGTCAAAGTTTTTTTTATAATTATGAGTAAATAGCATGAATGATGCTCTGACTTGTTTCAAGTACTGCTATTAAGAGCGTTACTCTTCAATAAATTCATAAGTGTTTCTCTTAAGACTTTGGCTCAATTTATATACTACCACAACCGTAAATATTGACATTAAGCTTATATTTAATCGAGCCCAAAGGAATTTAAATTCGAACTTCGATGTCGCTATGATTTATTCAAATTCATAATACCCCCGAAGAAATTTTTGAAAAACTTTTTGAGATGACAGAAACCTCAGTCAGCTTGTGCAGGTGACAGGACCGCCGTTGGGAAGAAGGAATTCGTGAGAGTAATAATAGACCCATAGTGGACGAGAGAAAAAACACTTCGCTTCAAAGGCGAGAAAATCAATCCATTCCCACCCCACAATGTGCTTGGATTCACCGACACCAGTCGTCCCCTGATCATCTCCTCTTCCAGCGCGCCACCAGCACCCTCAATGTGTTCCTTTTCAAACTTCACCTCGTTCACCTTACAAGCCCAGACCACCATCCGCTCAAAATGTACCCATCACCCCAAAGGAAAAGCTCGGGTAGACTCCCTTCTCATTCTCGCACCGGAGTCTTGACAGCGCAGCCCTCGAGTTAAAAAGCGACAGACAGAATCCGAAGTGACGCTGGAAAACCACGGGAGGGGGGAAGCTAAAGAACACATACCTTTTCTTCTTCTTATTCTTCTCTTTCACTCTTCCAAGCTCCATCCCTTGAGAAACGATTGCATTTGATTTCGATAAATTTTGAAGCCATATGTTGCGCCCAAAAAACTATCTTTTTAAGTACTTCATGGGCATTACACTTATAAATACTAGATACGGAAACTTGTCATTTGGTGATACACGCCAAATTGTGTTATTCCTATCCCATGGAAACATTTCTGTACAGAATATACGTGGTAATTTAATTGTAACGCGCTCATACGAATCTTCTGTGGGATGACCTGGCTTCAAAATTCTAGTTTAAATTAAAATTTAAGGAAGCTATGGAAACTATACTACGAACATGAAAATTGGGAAATAACCCATTAATTATATAGGTACAAATATATTTATTTAGCCAATTACTTTTAGTCTGGAATATTCTAATATGTCATCAATTGCGCTTGTGTTACCAAATGCGAAATGTTCATTAGTTTAAATGGTGATTTTGACACTTATGTGGATAATTCATTGACCATGCCAACGACATTCGAGTCCATACGGTATACCACGGCGTGAGAGATGTAGTACTTCTCCGTGTGTGGTATACAATCACGATGTCACGGAGGAACAAAGGGAGTTCGCATAGATTGAGATGCGATAAGGGATAAGATAGTGGTGATAGAGGAGAGAGCGTGCAAGAATGCAAGCAAATAACAATGGTATTGTAGGGTATCTGAATGACTGCCGTCTCATACCATATTTTTCCGTAAACTATATTATATTCAAGATTAGCAATTTAAAAGATGCTTATTTTACATTTTGCGCAAGATCAAGCAATCGGAATAAATTTCAAATTAGTATTCTACAGAAGATCGAATTTTTACATTATCAGTTTCATCATATTGTATTTTTAATTAATTTTCTAAGAACTTTATTTATAAATGAACTTTATCACTAGATTCAGAAAATGTTCTTCTGTGCTCTAGGTGCAATAGGCGAAATCATGCATGTTTCATAGTCCCTCAATATTCGATCAACATTTAACATGCTATCTACTATTGCACTCGTTCGCCGGAGTTCCAATTGTAACACAATTAACTGATTATCGAATAACAGTACAATTTTATATTGGTTCAATTATAGAAAACTTATTTGCGTACCATGATAAATGATGAAAAATTTCCATCACGAACGAAATTTATTGATTCTAAATGAACATATATTTTAGGCTCAACACGTTACAATGTTCAGTAATATTGGCTTCTTTGCGCATGAGTAAGCATTAAAACGACTGTTAAGATTTACATTTGAAATATTTCTACCTCTCTCAGCATGAATTAAAATTATTATCACGCAGACAGTGATCCAGAATGAAGGTTAGATGTGAGAGTAGAGCTCACCCCAGAGTAAGCCACAGGTGTATAAAATTTCACACACCCCGGTCAATCCGTCTCCAGCAAAGACCTCAGGGACAGACTCAGACCATTATACCATCCTCGGCCATTCTTTCATGGCAAAGACATTCCTATTCAGGTGGATGAGTTTCATTCATAGTCAAAATTTAACTCCTTTCCTACTCTTCGAGGATTATAGTTTGTGAGTATCCGAAGGCACACCCCGGAACTTGAAACCGGGATCTTTCGATCAGTCGCTTCACTTACTGAGCCACCATGATCTACTCAGTACTTATATTTACTTATTATGGTATTCTACAGATTAAGGTAAGTTTCCATAGAGTTCTCGAGAAGCATTCTGAGAAAATCCCCTTCCTTCAAGAACTTCCGTCTTCGATTCACAGTAAGGAATACCCCCTTTCATTCTATCTAAAAATCCTAGTCTTTTCCTTCCTCTCCTTTGCTTACCTAACATTCTTCCCTCTAATACTGTTTTCAACATCCCCTCCCCGCTAAGTACTCGCTCCATCCATACCTTCTGTCTCGTCCGTATCTCATCTACAAGCTGCCTCTCCTCACCCACCATGCCCAGCACTTCCTCGTTCCTCTTCCTCTCCGTCCACTTCACCTTCTCCATTCTTCTCCACACCCACATCTCGAATGCCTCCAGTATTCTCTCGTCCGGATAATTAAATCAATCCAAAAAATGTATCAATTTATGCATTAATTTCCAAATCATACCAGCTCCTACGTAGGAACGTCTCCCTCGAAGACTATGACCATTAAGTTCCAAACACTCGCCTATTCCTCATGAGGAAACCCGCTTCACCCCTATCCTAACCAATCCTCTTCCGTCGCCCCATCTCAGGCAAAGCCCCTGGGGACAGACTCCGACCATAATACCATCCCCAGCCCCATTACCACTCGGCAAAGCCATTCCACTTCAGAGGGATGAGTTTCATTCATTGGCCCGAGGGTTATATGGATCCGCATCAAACAGTCGTGGGGGGAATGGTAAAAGTGAGAGGACATTCATCATACAAAAGCGGAACTCAAGAAAGACGAGAGGTCGTCATCATTCCACTTTTATCCGAAGAGTGGAGCAGAGGGGTTTTTAGAAGGGGAACGACTCCAATTCAATAGAATACCTGCTCTTCCGAGACGGATGTCACGGTGATCACTAAGGTTGCGATACTAGATCTGTCATTCACATTCACCAATATTTTTTTACCATCAAATAGTAATCCTCTACTCTCGCTTTAAAATTCTCATGCTGACATCGAATTTAAATAGGTCACGAACAGTGTGGAAATAACTTTCACAAAATTTGAGGCGTTTAGAGAAGCCATTGCTCTCAAACTGCAGCTGTTTCGTCCATACCTTAGATCTTCAATCGTTGGAATCCACATTTGGCGATGAAGCTCCTCACATAAATGTTACGAGAAATTTAAGGACCAAGCAACGGTGACTCTTTGATGGACAGGAAATAAAATAAGTACTAAATGTCACCAAAATGTTTAGACTATCGTTGAAACTGAAACAAAGACAATAGTATCTAAGGTGACTATGAAACCTTATCCAGAGCGACGACGACACAAGCATACTTCATCTAACGTTAGGATGGCAAAGCATGGTTGGAAAGGCTTCAATATTTGATAAGATAGACTTTACATACATTTGGGAGCTGTTGAAAAGAAAAATTTTCCATATTTTAGAAATGATGAGAAGGATAGAGCGGAAGAATGAAGGCAACATATCGATGGCTAAGTTCTAACAAGACGTATCTCAAAAATGGCAACTTTTCAGGAGAGCAAAAAAAAACGATTTATTTTTTTTATTGTATATAGTTTTAATTGAAATTAAAAACCAAAAATACGTAGATCAGAAAAAGAAGCGCACATTTGCAATCAAAGAGTTGTTTTTTTTCGTAAATGTTATTTTTCATTTACAGTATTAGCAGTGAAATATGATTTTATGCTTTCCCGGCGAATTATGTGGGTAAACTGTTCTCGGGATTCCAACCGGGTTAATTCTTTCATAACGGCCAACGTTTCAAGCTCCATCTCGGAGCTCATCACCAGGACTGAAGGGCTCATCAACAGTTTACCCACAGTATTAGTAGTATTCACTCAGACCGGCCAAATTTTAAGATACGTGTTGTTAGAACTTGACCATCGATATAGGGAACGTAGTTACCTATGCCCGGATAAGTTTTATGTAGGAAAGCTTTTCGCCTAGATTCGTTCTAACTTCTCTAGATAACCCGACGAGTAGGATATTCTACTAATAATTACTAGTAGAGGGAGCTAGAGCAAAGTAAATGATGATTCCTGGTAAAATTAAAAAATTATGTGAATGTAGAAGATAATGAGAAAATATAGTGCAAATATTTTCATGTGATATACTTTGGTAGTAACGTTCGGACCTTGAGTTTTTCGCTGTGACTTGAATGAGATAAGCTTTGGTGAGCTGCACAAAAGAGCGTTTCATATTTTCAGATCAGCAGATTCCTGAAGATGCAATCCTGCAACAGCCACCAAAGCTTCCATCTTAGCAAGTTACGAAATTAAATAAATAAAGAAAAAAACAATATTGAATCTAGGCGAACCATCAAATATTTAAGTAAAACAAGCCCATTGGCCGCAAAAGATAAGATGACATTATTTCCAAGTCAGAGCGTGATATCTAGGCTTGCTGTCATTGTCAGCGTAGAACGTTCAGTAAGTGCTATGGATTACTTACGGCCTTCAATCTTATGAATATATCTATTTTCGTCTTTTCTCACTCAAAATTCACGGTTGCAGTACAACTAGTAAGCTTACTTATCAATTCGATGCTGTACCGAGTTTGAAAAAGTTATAAAAACACCTTGGCAATCCCACGCAGAAAGAGATATCGGTAAAAAAAGAAAATTGAGGACATAGTCGAGCAGCTAGCTATTTTTAAGTAGTTTCTCCATTTTCAAAGAAGGATGAGGATTTTTAGATGGAATGAAAGGGAGTATTATCTTATAGTGAATTAATCTGAAGAGGCAAGTGCTTATAGGAAGGGGAGACTCCCAGAATGCTTCTTAAGCACTACATGTAAATCTACCTGATTTGGAAGATTACTTTAAAGAATGAATATACTACCACAACCGCAAATATTGACGTTAAGCTTATTTTTAATCGAATCCCAAGGACTTAAAATTCCGACTTATATCGCTACGATTAATTCAAACTCAAAACGCTGAACTCAACAAGGATACGTTTCCCAAAGTTTCAGCTCCACTCATGGCACCGTGGTCCTATCTTCTCATTTATTCATTCCTCTGCTTCCAATCAAGGCTGGGGAAAATACAGGCGGATGAGTATTTGATATACAACATACCGCTCCAAATGTAATTGAAATGCAAAATACAAAATAATATTTTAAATACCTTTTAAAATGCAAAATACATTTCTATGGAAACATTGAGATCTTTTAAATATATAACCTGCCTTGGCACGTTATGGATAGCTGCAAACATGAAGAAACGATTCCAACGAGAAGGAAGTAATCTCTGGAGCATAATGTTAGAAAAGTGTCATCAAAGCTACGTTCTAGTTGTGTATTTGAAATGCCAAAAACAAATTACAAACGTATTTCAAAAACGTATTTTAAATGCTCGAATATGAAATACTGCCCAGTCTCACTTTCAACCCTCACCTTTCAAGATCACTACCCTTCTCTCCATTCCTCTCTCCCGCTGTCCATTCATCACAAAAGGATTTCCGAACTTCTCAGAGAAGGAAACTGGTGAATCATCCCTCTCTTTCATTTTCTGCTCCTCCATCTCCCTCAACAATTCCACCCTCGCTCCTCAATTCCTTTCTATCGAAAGAAGACCGTGTGCTCCATCGTCCCATTACGATTCTTCCCTCCATCTCTTCTCGCTCCCTTCAACTTGATTCCGAGGCGAATTCTCGCCGCCTTCAAAAGTTCCAGAATATTAAATGCGACACAAATGAAGCTCTCACGCGAGAAAGGTTTGTTGGGGGTTCATCGTTCCGAGTTGACTGAGGGACGCGTCGTAAGGTTTGCGCCTAAAAGGCATCTGGGAGCTAGGAGGAGAAGATGCGTTTGAAACACGAAGGATTAATTCCGATAGGAAATCGCTTCCGTTTCATTCACGAGGTTAATCATAAACGATAAAATTTATAGTTCAACAAACGACGCAGCGATACTGTTATTTTATGCATTATTACTGCTACTGTAGCCTATCTGCTGAGGATGAAACACTCCATGCTATCAGAATTTCATGCCTCTAGAACTGCTCCTCTTCCTAAATTCCATTCCCATCGAGAACAACATGATAAAATTGCGTAAAGCATCGTGACAGTCTACTGAGTATAAGAGGCAAAATTATAAATGAATCTAAAATAAATGAAGAGTGTGGAAAATATATCCAAGTCATTTTAGTGCCAGTTTGCAAATCTAGGAGGCATCAATGCCTCTGCAAAAATCTCAAAATGTACAGTTGATTTTCTTACGAGTGAAGAGGGCCTGATTGAAACCCAATCTTTTGACATATTTTTATACATTTTTTATACTCTTCAAATAGCAATTATGCTCATTGTGAAAATGAAAAACATCTCCATTTTTGTCCAGCGAAGAAATCAAATGCTTCTGCAGAACCCGAGCGGCTTCGACAGATTTCTTATTTTTCACGAAATAGTTTTTTTTAAATATGAATGGTTGAAAATTATTCACACTTCCGGCACCTATATGGTGTACGTTACAGCATCTAAGCACTTCCAGCCGTTGTCTCACGACCATGCATGCTTAGTGAAGCTCATGCATTAATGATATAAAGAAGAAGGACATTTGGACTGGAATTTAAAAAAGCAAGCTTACCAGGCATAATACACCATGCAAAATCTTGCAACGCAGATCGCATTACCAACACAAGAATCGTTTGAACGAATTACTGAAGTTTCATTTTATCCGAGAGGGATAAGCTATTGCAAAAACGAGAAGGAACGCAGTAAAAAACGAATTAACATTAGATATCATCCAATTCACTGACTATCTAAGAGAATGCAGATTTATTGTTTGGCCGCACCAACGCCACATCATTTATATAATCCAAGTGACACACGGGCGTAATTCGTCATCCTCAACCCGTTTTTATACTGCCCATCGCTCATTCCCCCAGCACCGCCTTCCCTGCCCTTACGCTCCACCCTTCTCACCGACTATTAGTCGCGATGTCTCTCATAAGACGCAACCTTCCACCCCTCCGTTTTCCACATCAGCGCCCAAGAGCCAGAGCCCTCAAATGCTCCTTGGCGTACACAACCCCAATTCAATGCGGATCCCCTCCCCCAAACTTCAACGCTACAAGATTAAGAACCTTTAATATCTGCCCGTCCCTTTCTTCCCCCAACTTCTTTTGACAGATGCATATTCCCGCTGCATGCTTTTTATTTCATTTTCTCTTTCCTCTTGTACAGGATGTCCATTGGATATTCGTTTTAACAATTAATATAGACTATCCTGTTCGGGAAAGCACGACTTAAATGAGGTAATTGAGCACTTCAGGGTGTATGTTTGGTTGTACAATAACCCTTATTGTGGATTAATATTCCTCTCCGAAAAGTCGTGTTTTGAGGTGATCTTGAGCTGGGGAGGAAGTAGTTAGTATTATTCGTGTATAAAACGGAACATCTTCCATAATCTATTAAGTTTAATACATAAGAGTCTGTGTCAATGACGTTCAAGGTCAGAGATAGTGAAATCATAGTCAAAGTTAATTCTAAAAAGTGGATAAAAGTTGACCTGCGTTCTCACCAACGAACCAACGGTAGAATATTTGTTGGTATCGATTATTTTTATGTCTCTATTTTAAGAGGCAAAAAGATGTTTCACAAAAAAACCTCAATCACTCGAATAACTCGCCATATAGCAGAAAGATAATGTCCATAAAATTGCACTCTTATTTTTTTGAGCTATCAGACGCTTTGGTAAATTTTACAATTTTAATGACTGATTCAATCTTGTGCGTACATGAATCAAGTAAAAATATTCATATAGAAAGGTTAATTTTCCATTAAATAGCCATATGTTTAGTATCACCTTGGATGATTAGATTTGCTCAAGGCTCTTATTTGAATACTGAGCTTCCGATTACGGATTTGACCCCAAGCTAAGATGATTGGCAAAAGTTTATCAAAACTAACACTTATAAGAGCAAAAGGATTACATGAATAAATAAGTGGGTGGAGGGATTCGGTAAAAAAATTTTAGGAATGTTGATTATACAAATACTTTTTTTGGAAATGTGGAATTTAGGGATTCTTAAGAATTGATGCCAAAATCACATCAATAAAATGTACAAATCTTTTATTTTACCAGGGAGTAATCCCATTAGAAAGATTTCGCTTACATTTTCCTGGAATTCTCTAAGAGACGCTAACATTCCATTGCATTCTTCTACCTGTATTCTCATCCTTCAATTTGTCCCCATATTTTTTACTAGCAAACGCTGAATGAGAAATGTAATAAAAAGGAAGATTTGCAATGAAAAGCAGCCCATAGGACATTTTTACCACCAAACATGCGCTACAATTACCATGTGTCAGGGAGTGGCTTCTTTCGCAGCAGCAAAAAAAAATGTATACGAACTTCTGGTATAGGGCGGACAGGAGGAAAACCAAAGGAGACGGTAGAACGTTAAGGGGAAGTTATGTAAGTAGAGGGTTGGGTCCGAGACGGGAGATAACGAATGCAGGAAGAAGTCACTTATTTTCCCGCGTCGGAAAGTGGAATGGTGGGCGAAAGAGGTCAAACTGACGTTTGAGGAGATACTCCGCATTTTAGGTGCCACCGGAATGAGTTGCGAGGAACATCAGATTGAATTGCGGTGCAATGCGATAAACGTGTGAAATAAAAAGAGTTCAGAGAATAGAGGAGAGGACAAAAAATAATATTTCTACGAAAAGGATCGGGATAGAATATTTTCAGGACGATGGTCTAACGTTACTTACCTCTTTGTTTGTGCCACTTGAATATTTTCAGGTCAATCTAGTGTTATAACCGTCAGAGTGGACACCTTCGCGGTAAGATCAAAGCATTTCAGCCACCGGACCACTCCTCGTTTGCCGAATCCTGTGCATAATAGAAAGTTTAAGAAATTAAATACGTTGAAAAATAATCCATGAATTTTTTTATTGAAAATAAAATAGCTAAACAGACAAAATGAATCTTTGTTTAGTTAACAAATGGCTTATATTTCCTCTTCCTAAATGGCGCGACGCATTTAGTTACATAATACGACGTTTTAACCTGCACTGTATTACAGCGAAATTACGGAGCACCTACATATAAACAGACACGTGCGTTTCCAAATTAAGTGGAAAATTTTTCAATGCATCATTCACCGGACCACCAATCAGTACGTTTGCATTCTGCTAATGACCAGTAGCTGGTTGTTCCGAGCGTGTTTGGCGACTGTGCGTGTGACATTCCTGCTTGGTGCAATGCATGCTTGGTGGTGCGAAGTTGTGATTTCAAGTAGCACTGCCGTTCCACCGATTAAAACTTCACTGGAACTTTAAATTGAATTTTAATTTTGGCTTTTGGTTTGGTCAGTTATGTCTCTTAAAGGCCTCTATCAGCTAGAACTCTTTTCGCGACAAATCAAGTTTTTTTCTGCCAATAGGTACCATAAATGTAACTAAATACATACTTTAGATCCCAGAGATGACCTTTTACCGTTGTTAAATTAATAATTAAAACAGAGAAAAATCACGAAAACTATCACTTCATCTACGAAAAAACCAAGAACGATTATGAACGTAAATAATATCTAGAAGGAACTATTAAGGATATTTTATACAGAAATTTCGAGAACCAAACTCCACTGATAAGCATAAGTAATAAAATAATCAGTAACTCGAAAAACTAGAGCAGAGAAAAAGATATCATAATATGGCACGCGACTCTCGGAAGCATAAACCGCTAAGCCATTAATTATAAATAATAGATTATGATAGCCGACCCGAACGTCCGGAACTCATTAACGCGAAAATTAAATAATCACGGCGGATTCATTCAGAGATAATTTGACAAGAAGAATCACCGGAGGAAATAGCACTTGGTAGCACATGAGGCATAAAAATAATCAAAAGGTAGAGCATCTAAGGCACTTACTCCAGGCCCATGCAAGTACTCCAAGTATTACTACGTAATGAGTATAAAAACCTAAATGAATAAACAATCTAGAGTTTTGGATATACCGCAATAGAACTTTAAATAAATATATTACTGTCATAAAACATTAAATGGATAACTTTTGCACCCCTGAGAATACTTAAATACGTAGCACCCCTATTTGAATGCACGCCATCAATCATAAGTGTTTACATCCATTTGTAGTCCGTTAAAATTGACGATATTCATACGAACATGTAAAAGAATTTCCTAATAAATTGCCTGGGTATTTACCCAAGTTTAAAAGATTAAAGGGTATTTGACATCACTAGTCGGGAGGGATGAGGGGATAAGGATTTCGGTAGCACAGACAAAATGAGAGAGGCTGTGCAGCCACTCCTGCAGCAACCAGCAAAACCTGGAATCCCATCATAAAACGGCGGGAAAAACTAACTGCGGCTCCTCCAATCATAACTAGCCTCAATTGACCCAGACTGTATGTAAGTCCGCGCTCTAAACACCCGGCATCGATCAGCCCTGAGGACGATGAAAAAGTATTTCATCGAAACGTACCGACGCGTCGGTAAAAATGGAGTTTCTAACCCGGTGGGAAGCCCGAGAGAGATTCACAGCCACCATTCGCCTGGTAATAATAAAATATTTCCTCAAAATGAAAGTGCTAACGAATTCGGAGCAGGCAGCCACCCAGGGAAGATATATCTTGAATCTCTTGAATATCTTTCAGGAGCCGGTGCCCGGAAAATGGAATTGCAAGGGGAAGGCTGGCTGAGGAGAGGAGGGAGAGATGAATGGAATGATGCCGGAAATCGGGGAAAAAAATTGCGTCAAAGAAAATGCCTTGGAGGTTGTGAGCGGTAGCGATAAACCGAATGGTTAAGTAGCGAAGAGATTATCAAAACGGTGGTTAACGGCCCTGAGGACGGGAAAGGTGCAGGTGTAATGTGGAAGTGAAGTAAACAGTTTGTATTCATCAAGCCACAAATCACGCAGGTACCTGATGCTGAGAGTTGGTTGGTAACGGAAATCCCCATGCAATGAACGTAATTCTGTAATTGATGAACTCTCTCGCGGAAGACGTCCCAATTGACATCGGAATTGCGCTGAATAACATCCAACAAAGTTGTAATTGGGATGCAGGCTTTCAGAAAGGAAATGCAGTACCGATAACCGCCAAATTGAGCGGAACGCAATTTGCTTTTCAGGTGCATTGGCATTTCGTTGTGTGCCCATTTAACTTCATCTGCATTTTTTGTCTAAGCTTTCCCTCAAATTGTGACTCAGTGCATGAAAATTTTATCACAAAAAATTCAGAACTTTAGGAACAAAATAAACCATAAAATATAGGTAAATCAAGAAATCTCAACTTCTTAAACCTACCCATAATTACCACAAAAATAATTAAAGAATATAATAAAAGATTTACTTAGTGTCCATTGTGCCCTTTCTCCTTAGACCCAAAAGAAAGTACAAAAAATTATTATAATACTACACCTAAATATTTCCTAGACAATAAGTTTAAATGAATAATAATCTCTTCGCCCTGCAAGACGAAAAAATACCTCATTTACGTGCAGGAGTTGAGATTCAACCCGACCATACGAAAAAATATCTCTGCAACCGATTTTTCTACTGATATGGCAATCTTCTATAGGACAGAGAATAATAATAATAGTATGTTTAACATACATTCTCCTCCATAAAGATGATTTTCAATCATCATTAGTCAACAATCCTAAGATTGGTTTGACGCAGCTCTCCATTCCTCTCTCCTATCCGCTAACCTTTTCATAGCGACGTATTTCTTCTCTATTACATCCTTTATAACCTGCACTTTGTAACTCATTTGGGGCCGTATCTTACTCATCTTTCCTTCCGACTATCCTTCTACGATCGTTTTCATTAGGGGAATCATGCCTCATAACGCGGCCATCTGAGTTTTCCCACATACTCCTTAAGTTTCTTCGAATATTTCTCTTTTCTCCCACTCTTCTCAGCACTTCCTCATTACTTACTCCGTCGATCCATTTAATCTTCCCCACTATTCGGTAGCACCACATTTCGAATGCTTCAACTCTTGACTTCTCTGCACCTCTAAGCGTCCATACCTCATTCCTATGTAGATAAATGCTCCATATGCTGCATCTGATAATTTTTTCCTCACTTCTATACTCGTATTTGTATATTTATTTCCATACCACCGAAAACAGCTCAATACGGTCTTTTATAAGGGTATCATAAACATGTTAACAGTTTAACGCACACAAACAACAATTCCCTGGATAGGGGTACCTTATCCAGGTGGGATTCGAACCCGCGACTTCCTTTTTGGCAAGCGAGGACTTTACCCCGCCGTCACCGAGGCCATTTTCAGCTGTAAGTTCGGTTACCTAGTTAATTAAACTCTTTCACCTCGTCACTCTTATGTTCTCCTGGTTTAATGTTTGTCCTAGCTTCTTCTCCTTTGCTTCATGCTACTATTTTAGCCTTATTTTTTTTGATTTCCAGCTTAAATCTTACCATCATCCTTCTCTTACTAA
Source organism: Ischnura elegans (assembly GCF_921293095.1). Lineage (NCBI taxonomy): Eukaryota > Metazoa > Arthropoda > Insecta > Odonata > Coenagrionidae > Ischnura > Ischnura elegans. The sequence goes on from NC_060248.1 coordinate 56,795,847, forward strand.
TCAAAGTCTTTTCTCTTATCACTTTCTTTTTCGGCAATTACTACTACTTTGTCAGAAAATCGCAGCATACTAACTCTTTCTCGGTAAATATTGACACCTCATCTTTTCTTAAATTAAATTAAATCCTTATCTTTTACTTCATTCATGGCTTTTTAGATGCAAGCATTAAAAATGAGGGAGACATTGCATACCCTTATGTCAGTGATGTTCAGATTCTTGCTTCTCCGCTGTTGAGTCCGGAATTATCACAGCTACTTGGTTTTTATACATGCACAATTTTGCGATCATTGCGAGCACTTTAATTTCTTACTGAATCCTAACCATTGAATTCCATTCCACGTAATCAGATGCCTTCTCCAAGTCGGCAAGAGCTAGGAAAGTCGGTTTGTTCTTCTCCATTATCTTCTCTATGAGCAGTCAAAGGGCCAAACTTGTATCTCATGTGCCCTAGCTTTTCCTATATCTGAATGGATCCTAGTCTAAAGAATCCTTTGTTCTTCGTTCTATTCCCCTGTTGATGACTCTCGTCAGTACCTCTGACGCATGTGTCGTTAGGATAATGGCCCTAAAAGTGGTCCCTAGGTATATCTCCTGTTGAGTATATTTCGCAGAAGCTTTGGTCAGTTGAGTCTTCTCTTCAGCTTTTTTTGATAAGCTCTGCTGACATATTATCTATTCCTAGAGTCTTTCGGGGGTCTCTCTTTGAAAGCAGCATCAATTTTCAATTTTAATATGCTGGCTCCCATGTCATCCTTTTCTAATTCACATTAAACTTCGATATGGTTTTTGATGAGTTTACTTTCATTGAATAACTCCTTCAGGTATTATTTCCATCTCTTTACTTTGTCTTCGTTTTCAATCAAATTATATCCATACTTTTCTTTTCAGGTATTGCATGTTGTACACCGTTCCTTGATTGTCAAGTCAATCGACAAACCTACGAATAATACGGAATTGATTCCGGCTTTAATTGGCATGTTGATGTCCCTTTTATCAGATGTACTCATTTGAGAAAATTATCTGCTCAAGTCATTATTTTCTCAGAGGCAGTTATTAGCTCAAAGTAATTTTTTCACCCATGCGGGATTCAAAAAAATGATTTCATAGTTAAATAGAGACAATTGAAAGTCCACTGAGTACAGTGATTACCACGCAATGAGACAAAGTCGAGCTCTGCTGGAGCTATAATGTGGAATAGCTACCCCCGGCTAATACATAATAGGGAGAAGAGACGATTCTATGGTAGTAAACGGGCACTGAGAATGTAATGGATGCAAACCAAGGGTCTTCAACCTGCCCCATGCAGCCCGCCGGCTAATTTCTTGCGGTCCCTAGAGGCTAAAGACAATATTTTCCTCGCACAACACAATGTAAAATATATTTCTTCACACTCGTCAAAAATAAACAATGTCAAAAATCGCAGCAATTGATTTAACTTTTTAGCCGGTAAAGATTATTGAACTTTGAAATTATATATTTTTCTTTATTTTATTGATGTGGTGGTTAAGTAATGTAGGCCATTGTGGCCCTCCGAACGATGTGAAATCGATTTTTGGTCTTTGAATTTAAAAAAAGTTTGAAAACCCTCGATGTAAACGGATTGAAAGAGCGTATGCAATCGGTTCAGGCTTGATTTGGTGGAAATATTGAAACAATGGTCGGTAGTGGAGTTTTATATTATGGTGTAGAAATTACCATTTGTAGTTTATATTCTATCATGGATAGAAAGAGGTCATGAGACCTTGTAGAAGAGGCTAGGGATAGGAGAAATGGCATGAGGAGGGAGGAAACGAGACGGGAATATAAGGGGTGGGGATGAGATATAGGTCTTTCGGTGGGTATTTGTAAAGTTAATTTCCTTGTTCCGAAAGATTGAGAGAGAGAAAGAGCGGATAGAGGTCTCAAGTAAAGCTTCGACGGGTGGTCCGATGGGAGGCGACACAGGTCGGGAAGCAGGGCTTGTGAGATATTGGACGGGGGGGGAGAAACAAGAGATTTTGTCTTCGATAGGGAGGGGACTTTAAAAAGGAGCACAAAAGATGGGCAATGCCGGATGGAGAGGAACGAAGAATAAAATAAATACGCAACGATTGGAGAGACATCTGGGATCGGAAACTTCCCCATCCAGCGAAAGAAAGCCGAAGATAAGGGGGAACGGGAGGAATTGGCAATTGGCAAATTGTTTTCGATTTCATCGAGAGAGAGAGAAAAAAACAACCAATTCTTTTACAATGAGGAAGTTTTTAACCAAGTGACTCCCCGGGAGAAATCCCCGAGCGAGAAAACGTTCTTTTCTCGATTGAAGATGAAAAAGTGCGTGGGACAGACTCGGGATGAAAAGCCGAAAAGCAGTCCACGGATAAAGGGAAGAGAAAGATCAAGGAGAGAGATTCATCATCGGAATTATTGGGTTTCCATTCATTTTATTTTTCCTTATCTCCTTTCAACTTTTTGATGGGGAATCTCGAATAAATAGAGATGGCCTAATGCTTATATGTACATCTCGCTGTTTCCGAGGAAATCGAAATACGTAAAGAAACGGGAAGCTCAAGAGTCAAAGCGTACGTACCCGCACACATAATTTTAATTTACGCACACTAGCCAAAAAAGGTAGAATATGATTCTTTGGTATTGGACATCTAAAGATTCAATTGGAAAAGGATGAAAGATTTCGAAAGAGATCAATAAACGGAATCATAATGGAGTTTATAGGGAAAATTATGATAAGTTAACTTGTTTTGACATTGGAGACAGTAATTCAAGCTCTCCCTTGAGGCTCGCTTCATGGAGGGAAATTGCCATCCTTTATTTTTTTGTTTAAGCAAATAACCATCCGTTCTCAATAGCATCGATCGGCCACTACACATATATATGCATAAATTCACGAAAGGGTAGTGACGAGTAGTAATCCATACTTATAAAATTGTACAATTACTTAACTTAGCATATCAATCTTTACGGGACTTTTTTCTATCTTTTTCTTGAAACTTACTGCCCTACATAGCATCTTTTAATTTGTTTAATATAAACGACCTATGAATTATGGTCTTAAAAATTAAGATAATAATTTAATTTAGATTACAAAGTTCATTGCTTCGATTAATCGGCAAAAACACTAGCTAGCAAAATAAGGTGCCAAGGAAGATTAATAAAGTGAAGATAAAATGGATGGGTAGAGTGAGTAAAGATCGAATTCTAAGAAATATGGGAGCAAAGAGAAATCTTATTAACACCTCAAGAAGAAGAAGGGAAGTTTTAATTGACATCATTATGAGACATGTTGGTATGATAAAAACAGTCGTCGAATGAGCGATATAGAACACGTAATCAACCATGGAAAAATGTGTAGACTAACATAAATTTGGCAAGGTTGGGTGATAGGAGAACCAACAGGTAAGTTGAGAAATTAGTCCAATCTTAGGGATCTCAGTACCGATGATGATGATCAAAAAGTACAATTTATCACGTGTAATAGACGCGAAGGCATCCGCGGAGCGATGATAATGAGGGTGCATTTGACCGGTTTTACCGCAGTGAAAATGAGGCCTTCCTCACCCGTAGAGATTTAGTTGTGCTCCGTCTAATTATGCATGAAACCAGAGTCCCCTGAGCAGTGGCGGATCTGCGGGGGGGCTAAGGGGGGTATAGCCCCCCTTGAACATCCAATTTACATTAGATAAAATGGTAATTTTGTTCGGATCAGCAATACTGCTGGTCAAACCAAAAATTAGAAAAAATTGTCTCCGTAAACGTGTCAAAACAGTTTTTCCTCTTCATACTCTCATTTGAAGAGAGGTCATATCTCTAATCGTTTGGCGAAATAGCTCTCTAATTTTATCATTGAAATGAAGTGCGTTCCTAATGTAACATTCTCCGCGTCGCTCTGAAAGATATCTGATCTTAATTACTAGACAAGTGAATCACATCCAGTAAGATTTGAGCTTAATTAAACGAGAGCTTTGAGTGAGTATCAGCAATACGATTGCGCAATCTCACCCATTTTGAGATTAATTTTTTCAGGCAATTATAATCACTCATTTTCGTCCAACTGAGTGACGTCATGGCAAAATTAGCAGTGCTGGAACGCACTTTCCTCAACTTTTTTTAGAAGTGAAATATTACTCTGTATGTTTTTATCACAAGTTATTATTTACATTTTATTAAAAAAATTTTAGTTTTGGTTACAAATGTATATACATATATAAGATTTTGTGGCAAAAAATGATAAAAATGTTAGTTGACTATTATGTCTTTTGTTAATCAGTGCCGGCTTTCCGGCACCAAGAATTTCCTTAAAAATCCAGAGTATTAAACATAATGTCGAAAAGGCTGGGTACTCTGGAAAAACCATGGTATCTGCAAAGTGCATCTCAAAAAATGTTCGCGTTGCAATAGCTCACTTATTAAGGAGTTGCGAGCCCATGTTTATGGACAAAGAAACGCTCACAATAGCCTCCCATACCACCTCATGAAGCATTGCAGATTATTTCTGAAACACCTTGTATAAGTTCCCACAGTATGTTTGAAGTTAGCGAAGGCAGATGTAGATACACTCGTGTGCAGGAATTAAATAAAAATGCTGAAAAAGCCGTGTCTTCAACATCCAATCTGTGATGTAGTGACGCCTGTAATATCGCAACGCAAGAATCCTTTGCGCAAACTGAGACATCTTAAACGTCACTCGGCGTTCTCGGAAGGCGGTCGGCTCGGTTATAACTCGCAGCAGCTCTCTAAAGGCGAAGTCACGCTACTCAATTCAAACTCCTCCGCGGAGATCGATAACATTTATTCGCTGCCCAGCAATTCCCCTCGATCTCACAGCGCCTGCGACTTACTGTCTCACGTCTAACCAATAGACATGTTCTCCCTTGTTAATGGATCTCGAACCGTTAGAGCGATGAATTATTCGGGTCGGAAGCTACGGAAAGGATTAGAATTCAGCACGTTCCGGATAGAGTGGAAGTAAAGCCTCCCGCTATGTCTGAGAATCGGTTAAGCGTGAAGAGAAGAAAGAGGTGTATTAGAGCATATTCACCTTTGAAAGGTGGAAAAAATGAAAGTTTATCGGCAGTTTTTTGGGAGTTAAAAACTTTTATGCCATCAGTGATTAAATTTTTTAACAATGAGATATCGTCTTAGAAAGAAACAGTTTTAAGACTAATTACGATCACGTAATTCATCTTTAAACTCGACAACGGCAGCAACTAAAGTATGAAGAGTTGCCGAAATTTCCTCTAATTTGTATAAAGTTAGATTTCTATACTCACTTCTTTGGCATTCACGAGAGGAGAAATATCAATTGTAATTGGACAAAGGGATTTAAAACAGTTTGACTTCGAAAATGTCGACGAATTATATGGTATAAAATTCAAAGAAACAGAAATTATAATAGTTAGGCAAACAGAGACGCATTAAAAGTAAGTAATACAACATGTCTTATTCTCGTGGTACCTTCGATACACCTTCAAAACTAAAACTTTTTGAACGGACGAACTCGATCTAATTTGATACACTGAATAGTAGAGGCCTTCACGTTGTAGAAATCCATCTTACTGATTTGTGAATGAAAAACTTTGCTGTTTCTAAAATTTGAAACTCTATTTTCCTGACTAGTTTCGATACACTGTATCATATTAGGTTAGTTCTATGCTAGTCCTTGGCCAGTCCTATGAGTATGATACAGTGTATCGAAACTAGTCGAGAAAATAAAGTTCCAAATTGTAGAAACAGCAAAGTTTTTCGTTCACAAATCAGTCGATCTAATTTATCTGTCCATACAATGCTTTATTTTATGCAAACTCAAATTTTCGAAAGCCCTCTTAACTATCTTAAGTGATGAGTATTGACATAATAAATATTTTATACGATTTCAATTCACATCAACACCAGAGGTAATGAATATGTGCAGCGATTCACTAACGGTATAGGATGATAAAATTGCGATTCCTGCTTATACTTAAGAGTATAGTATTAGAACTGGGAGAATAACATTCTACCTACGACTTAGGAATTGTCTCATCTCTATGGGAATGATAAAAGAAGACAGGCTCACATCATCTAGCCAGGAAAAATAATAAAAATAGCTCAATGTGTTAAAAATAATTAGTCCCATTCCATTTCCTAAGTTTTAAAACAACCTTCGCTCAAATACTGAAGGACTGGCGATTAAAATTCTATATTTAAAATATTTATACAGAGTGCGACACTATGCGTACATCATATTAGGTGTTTAACGCCTATTATATATGATGCAGATTGATTTCCAAGAGTTTGAGTCCATAAATTTTTCTCTTCGCAACCATTTGCTCACGTTTTATCCACATTCTATCACTTCTGTCCCCATACTTCAAAAATTGCCCTCCAAAATCATAACTCCTGTTCCATGAACGTCTCCGTTTTTACTCCCCATCGAATTCAAAACACTTCTCGCTCGTTATTTCCGACCCCTTAACATTCGGCACTGTTTTTTCTTTTCGACTTCTTCCTTTTACTTGGGAATTAATAAAAAAACCTTTCCCTTTTCCCAAAACACAAAGCTTTCTTTTCCTGAGCATGAAAGGCTTGGTCTTTCCAGGAAATGTTCTCAGCTACTTAGAAATCTATTCCCCTAGCACGCCCTCAACCTTCCTTTCCCCGTTTCCCCCTCGTAAAGGCTCTTATTGTTTTTAGTCTTTTCTGATATCTACGTGAGTGGAAAATTGACTGCTGGGCCTTTCTAACTGGCTCCATCACAGCAAATTGGTGGTTTTCCTCTGAGGGAGATTTGACACGAAAATTGAACCATCGAAATACCGCACACCTTTGGAGTAAGCAGATAAAAGAGTATCATTTCCTAGACATGTTTAAAGAATGTGAAATAATGCATGGTGCAAACAGCTCTGTGAGGTACGAACCTGACTTTGCTGAGTATATTTTGTGTTTTCGTGCACCTTTCTGATTGGCTATGTAAGAATTCTAACGATTGGTACTATCTGCAGTAAATTTCTCTCCTTTATGTGTATCTGATATCTACGAGAGTGGAAAATTAAATGCTAATCTTTTTTAACTGGCTCAATCACAGCAAATTGAGAGATGTGGCACGAAAAAAGAACCATCAAAGTATTTATCACCTTAACAGTAGGGGAGCAAAAGTTAACCATTGCCTACAAATGTTCAAAGAATGTGAAATCATACATGATGCAAACAGCTCTATGAGGTACGAATCTGACTTTTCTCAATATATTTTATGTTTTTGTGCACCTTTTTGGTTGGCTATGTAATCATTCTATCAATTGGTACTATCTGCGCTTTTCTATCTGGCTCGATCAGATCATATTGGTGGTTTTCCTCTTAGAGGTTTCAAACGTGAATGGAACCAAGAAAATACTTATCATCTTCATACTTAAGAGTGAGGAGTTAAAAGTTAATCATTGCCCTGACATGTTTAAAGAATGTGAAATAATGCATTGTCAATACATGACGCTAACAGCTCTGTGAGGTATGAACCAAACTGTTAGGAGTATATTTTATATTCATTTGCACCTTTCTGATTAGTTATTTAATAATTCTAATAATTGGAAATATCTGCAGTAAAATTATAAATAGATAATAATCGCAGCGCCAAATGCCAAGTCTCAAATTAGGAGTTGAAATTCTTTCCAATGAGCGAAGAAAAACTCAATATAACGAGTGATTCACCTCTCGATTGACAGGAACAAAAGAAATGAGGCGAAAGAGCGTTGACAAGAGTGTTGTTTCCTAAAATTAATTAGATCCAATTACGTGAGTTTAATGCATAAGATCGATTCGTATGAAATAATTAACGTTGGAGTGATGGTAATAGAAAAAAATCTAATGATGCACACGACAAAGAATTTTCCGTCGGCACTTCCGCACGTACGCGCGCCAATTTCACGTGCACGATTGTAATGCACTACAATTCAAAATGGATTATATACATTTGACTACCACACAACCTATCCCATGGAAACCATAGTTTGTATGATTGTGGTTAATGTCACAAAATTTTAAAAAAATACGCATGAGGCAAAACTACTGCGCTTCAACGTTTTAGTATAAGTATTTTGACATTTTTTGGCACGGTAGCACCCAATCAATCACCGAGCTACGTAAAAATTAGTTTTAAAATAAAAAAATAGTGATCTGTAATAAAAATTGACAAACACTATATTAAACTCTAAATTGTATAGCTAACTATAATCTATTTAAGGTACAACCACATCACAGGATGCTCCAGCAAATATATAAAACATAATCTAGTAATCGATGTCACGAAAAATATTTTTACAGAATTCAACATTACTTTGCCTGCTTTCATTAAAATTATTTCCATAGAATCTGCTAATCTAACAATTTTTGGGATGTTTTAGAGAAAAAAAGAGGATAAGAAGATAGTAATGTCTCCTTTTTTTGGCGTGATATGAGGACAAAACTATTCCTTCTGCCTCGTAAAACCATAAGAATTATATCACATTTTCCTAAATTGTATTCGGAACAAGAAGAAATAAACTAAGTTAAAAGCCGGTGGAGCCACGAATTGCTGAACAGTTGATTCAAGAGCGAAGATTAAGTGTAACTCGAGCAATCGAAGAAAGAGATCGTTAAAGACCATGGGTAGTAATAATTAGAATCAGCCACCGGAATTCAGAGGGGCGACGGCATTAATTGTAACCGAGATAACTTTAAAATCGACCGGTCCTGTTCGGAGAGAGAAAATATTAACTCAGACGTGACAACGACCGGTATCCGAGGAAGGGGAAGAATAAATTTTGAGATTAGGGACTTAAGTGGGTGCGGCCGATAGGCCAGCTTAGTGGTCAGCACGAAAACAAAGGAAGCCAAGGTTCGAGATAAAAAAAGAAAAGAGAGAGAAATGGTTCCATTTCTCAAATGCTAACTTCATCCATTAAGTGAGTGGAAAAAAATTTAAACCATTAGCTGTCGATACTTGATTAAGCAAACGGACTGTCTAAATTGAACGCAAGGAAGTTTAATGACTACATAAAAGAAAGAGGTAAGGCTGAATCCCTTCTCAAAAGCCAAAGAGTGTATTTCCTTATCTAAAAGCGCTCCTTTTCCACTAAAAAGGCCTTGAGCGGGTCATGTTACGTGATTCTAAAATGTTTTTAAAATTCATTTGGCATTCCAGGGAAATGCTACCGCTTGTGCATCGAAAAAGGAAACGTAGGACACAGATAAGCCCAACGATATTCCTGTGATTCCTGTGATATTTACAGAAGCAGAAATTTTAAAGGCACTCAACTTTATTAAAAGTCGATATTCATCATGGTGTATTAAAATTATTCACTTTTAATTGATATTTTTCTCAGACTATACGCCATAAATATCCTCTATACAATTGGACTAATTTGGTATGAAATTCATTCTCTTCCAAAGAACCGTAAAGGAATCACTGATAACATAAATTTGTTTGCCATGTATAATATATATTTTTAAGCATTATGTGTATTATATCATTTAAACGTGGAATATACGTGGAATTACGGTAACGCGAATCAAGTTTAACATCGAACAACTATTTTAGTCTTCACAAATTTTGACTGAAATATCGTAGCCCTCAAACTATGGGATAAAATGTATAAGACTGTCTCACGAGACATGAATAAATAATGGTATTCCTGGTATTTTCATCCCAACATGCCCAAACAAATACGAAAAGGATGGTACATTAAACTATTCTTCTTACAATTCGTGAAAATTTTCATTCATAGTGTTTTCATTTAATGAAAAATCATAAATTTTACTTGAACCTTCATATGGGTGGTTCAAGAATCCATCCCACCTTAAATATGAATAATTTACCTTCATTAAAAAGAAAAAGAAAACTATTTTCTAAAAATTTGGCGTTAGTTTGAAATGATTATTACGTAAATAAATAAAAAATATATCCTAACGAACGGGAGTGATGCGTCCCTTCAAGCGACAAAGAATTCGTTAAACTAAAACATGAATTTAAGCAAGAAGGAAGCAAATTTCCTCACTTCAAAAAATATTTTTTAAAAATATAACTATGAATGTCACATGTGTATGGAAAAATTAATAAATTGAAAGTTAGGTTGAATGGAATGAAAAACGCTCGTAGGCCTGGAGCCAGAAGACAGAAGGTACTTTCGCACGCTGACATTCATAAAGATGCTGACTAAAAATGACCTTCCTTAATTTCAGACTGAATGTTACATGAGTATAGAAAAATAAATAAATTGCAAATAGGGTTGGACTGGAATAAAAACAAACGCATGTAGGCTAGGAGCCAAAATTCAGGAGGTGCTTCAGCACGATAAGCTGACATGACATTCATGAGAACACTGATATGACATTCATAAAAACACTGACATAAAATGACAATCCAAAATATCAGACTGAATAAGTCCAACTGATTCAGGCTTCAATTGGTGGAAGTTAGACATATTGAAATAAATAAAATATCGTAGCACTTTTCCACAAAATTGTTTACTGCGTGCAACGCGTTTCCGCTCACTGAGCCATCGTCTGGTACAAGACCTCTTGGTCTTGGTGGTGTTGTACCAGATGATGGCTCAGTGGGCCGAAACGCGTTGTAAGCGGTAAAAATAAATTGTGTAAAACTGCTACAATATCTTATTTATTTAAATATTTCAGACTGAATGTCACATGGGTATAGAAGAATTATAAAATTGTAAACTAGGATGACTGAAGAAAAAAAACAAACGCATTTAGACTAGAAGCCAGAATTCAGCTGGTACTTCCGCACGAAAAGCATGGGATATTATCGCAGAACGAGAACTTTGAAAAAGTGAGTGTAGAGCGAGAGGCGGGGAAGGTGGCGATATTTTTTGTTCGCGTTGAAGTGAGGACCTCCATATAGAGAGAGAGAGAGAGAGAATGGTTCAATGGGTTAGGAAATGAGAGGAGGGGGAGACGGGAGGAACGCACGCAAGGGTGGGGCTTCCGAACATCGTGGACCAGAAAAGTTTATCTGATGTTCGGGAAGAGTCCACACATTAGAGGAGACATTTGCAGCGGTCGTTTATCAAGTGGGGGAGGAAGTTGGTTGCTTGCTTTCACGTTTCTCCGGTCGCCGACGACTCTCCCACTATCACACCCTACCGAGATGTCTCTCCCGCTGAAAGGGTGACGATTCCAAGCTCTCAAGCATCTTCCCCTCCCCGAGGACCACTTCCCCCTTCCTGCTCGACTCCCCGCCAGAGAATCATGTCTGCGTTCGCCCTCAAATTCACGCCCTCTCACTCGTAAAACCCTCCGCTTCTACTGCAATCTTTGCTCGACCAATAATCAGCATGAAATGCGAACTGTGAAAGCCTTCAAATTTCTCCTAATTAGTTAAATGTGGACAAAAATTGACGGAAGTGATCTAGGAATCATGTTAACAGTGGCGCCGACTCCATGGGGCCTGAGGGGGCCCGAGCCCCCTCAAAGATTCGTTAGGGGGGGCTGAGCCCCCTCAATAATTCAAGAAAATAATTAAGTCATATTATGCTTTGGGAAAATCACAAAAATATATTGGTATTTTCCCATGTTTGACGATAGATACCTTTTAAAATGCATTCAATAATGTGTTAAAACAAATAATTTTAAGGTAGTAAGCAGGTTAACTGAAAACAAGTGGTGTGAATTATGATAGTGTTACGGTGCTGAGACACACTTTGAATTTAACCTCTTCCCGGGGTAAGACCCCCGATATGGGCCCCCCCAATATTTTTTATAAGTCATGCCCTGATCATGTAGGATAAGAAAAGGTTGGCATGGAACTAAAATCTGTATGGGTAACAGGCATTAAACCCTTTATAACCCAATGTTGCTTCAAAGCAACATCAAAAATGTTTAAACTTTCAGCTCTATTCATGAAATATCTTAACTACCCATTATTTTTTTAGTGTAAATTTTAATGATGAAAAGATTAGCTGCCACGATAATTATCATTGAGTATAAAATTTTCAAGTTTTCAAAATGAAAAATCTTGAAATTTGATTTCTCTCAGAATCAGGTCTGGGTTATAAAGGGTTAAATTTCACTCAATGAGGGTTAGAGGGCCGGCTCATTGAAGCTTGTAGTGAAAAACTACTAGATAAAGGACCGAAATAAAATTCAATATTTATTAGTGAATTTCGAACAAAGTAATTTATTTTATTTTATGCAGTTTATGTTACTTTATGCAGTTTATGCTGCTTTATGCAGTTTTATGCAGTTCATATTATTTTAGTTTAGCAGAAAAGGCGTACCTATTTTTCAAGTTGTCAATTAAATTTCGTATTTGGTCTAATTATAAGCTTGAAAAATATGAAAAAACTCAATCTTCATGTCATTCCATTTGTAATGAAACTTCAAAGGAGTCTGGAGTTTTTCTGAAGTTTCATTAGCATACATTTTTTTATCACTATGAAAATCCTCATTAATTTCTACATGAGGATTAAATGTGGGACCTCTTCCTCAGCCGGTTGCAGCCTAAAAATTATACATATTATATAGATTTCTCGAGGGAGCATTATATATACTTATGTAGAGGTTAAAGAGGGCAAAAAATAGCACCAACCATCAAAATTGCGTTACAATCATGAAAACAGCCTTCAATAATTATTAGCATTAACATAGTCGACGTAATTATATTTGGATGATGAAAACGGATTTTACATTCTAAAATGAGGTCTTTATGGAATAAGATACGGAGAATAAGAACTTAAAGTTGGGAAAAGACAGCAAGTGAAGCAAATTTTACAAGATCGTCGTATCCGACGTGAAGCTAATGACATGTTTACCTCTAAACTCCATCCTTTCATAAAAACTTGCTTGAATTACTCCATTTACCAAACTGTCTATATTTTTGAGGGAAAAAACCCGAGTCATTGGTTATCCGTCCTAATTACTTATAATCTCACGGACAGGGAAAAAACTTAAATCTAAAAGATAGATGCGATGGTGGTTGGCGTAACATGGTGAAACTCCTTCATGATGCACAAAGGTTAAGAAAATACTTCGCTGTTTCACAAAATAAAATATATTTGCGACCGGTTTCGATACAGCGTATCATCATTTGGCAGCAAGTAAAGCAAATTTTACAACACCGTCGTATCCGACGTGAAGCTAATGACATGTTTAACTCTCAACTCCTACCTTTCATAAAAACTTGCTTGAATTACTCCATTTACCAAACTGTCAATATTTTTGCCAGATGATGATACGCTGCATCGAAACCGGTCGCAAATATATTTTATTTTGTGAAACAGCGAAGTCTTTTCTTAACCTTTGTGCATCTAAAAGATTTATACTGCCGATTGGAAATGAACAATAAAGAATACAATCCATCAAGGCAATATTTGGTCTAAACACCACCTTAACTTTTAAATCTTAAAAAAAACTTGTTGGATCGCCCTTTCTTTGGAAGTAATCACTCGCAGCCAATTTGAGCTTCGCGTCAAACTGTCAGTACCAGGATTATAAATCTTGAAATAGCGCTGTACTCATCCAAGCTTAGCCTTTCAGAAAATCATCGTACCCCCTGATTCCCATTTATGAAGATGGCTCACGTTATTGGTCAATGAGTTTTAGATGTAAGATTCAGAATTCCATCTTCATTCACTTGAAATCTTGGTAAGTCGTTTATTCAGGAGTGGGAAAATCTTCCGCCAGTAAATCGCTTTTCAACTTTTCCGCTTGACACAAAACCCGGAAGGATGAACTTCTCCGTGCTGCCAACGCGCCCATAGTACTAGTCCCAAAGGATGAATTATTCTCCCCAGCTCCTCGTACAACTCACAGATTCCTGACCCGACCAATCCCTCACTTTCCTTTCCTCGCCAGTTCTCGTTCGCGGGTAATTGCATTTCCAAGAGCTGCCGTGAATTCAGAAAGATAAAGGAAGAGGCTTTGAGAACTTCCATGTGAAACCGTTGGATAACTGACAGTCGCAGCTTAATCACGGATCGTTATCAACAGTAAAACGATACGCTAAATTACTAAGATGCTCTGATAACTTCACTGAATCCGCAATAAAGATAGGAGCGATTTCTCGCGATAAATAACTGAATGAACACGTAATCTTCCTTTGTTCAGAGCCGTAAAGAGCTAGCCTATTGGCTCACTTGCGGCTACGACCACGCCCAATTAAAAAGAAAATCATTCGTTTTTAACCGCAGACGTCATTGAGATCGAAGGGCACGTTAACCACTTGTTTGAGCTGTCGATTTTCACAGTTATTGAATAAAAAGAGACCTTTACTTTTCCGTTTTTCGATCTATCACCTTTTTCTCGAGCCTCTCCCGACGAGAAATCGACATCCTCAGCGCTCCAATATTGATGACGTTAAGCGCTCCTGCCTAAGGGGTTATCACTTCTCAGCTACTAATCCCTTCCTCGCATAATCGTTGTGCGGTTCTCAGCTGTTTACATCATTTTCTGGGCGTTTTCTTCCTTCAATAAACGAGTCAACGAACGAATGATGTCGCCACCAGATCATGAAAAGTGGGAAAATCTTACGCATGGTTTTTCGTCAAACTAATCAGAGAATATTCAGCGGAGAGATGGCGGTGGCTTTCATGCCGACGGTCTCCAAATCGCGTTCATTCTCTGTCTTACCCAAAATCGCAATTGATTCATACAGTAAATGTAACGGAGGGATAAGTTGCGACGAAAATAATTTTCTTCGTTCAGCTTTTCTCTCATTAAATCCTTGTGTTGGCTTTCGTAGTGTGGGAAAGATTCAGCTGGTTTCTTCAGGTCACTTCATCGACCAGAAGAAGCCAGATGCAATGCCGGCGAAACTGTCGTCTACGAAAATGGACACACGCGGTGTACATCCCGCGAACCTCTCCGCTGAATCTCTTCCACATCGCGAAAGCCAACACAAGGATTTAATGAGAGAAGAGCTGAATGAAGAAGATTATTTTCGTCCCAAATTATCTCTCCGTTACATTTACTGAATGAATCAATTGAGGTTTCGGGTAAGACATTCACTGAACGCGATTTGGAGACCGTCGGCATTGAAGCCTCCTCCAAATTAAAGCTTCCGCCACTCCGCAAAGAAGTGCTTGAATGAATGGCAAGTGAAAAGAAAGGAGATGTGTTTTGCAGATATGCGACATTCCGCCATAGATATCACCATTGGAAACCGCCACCACCAAATTTTTGTGCCAGCGCAAAGGTCCTCTGGCAATGTCAACTTAATGAGGGGAGACATCGTGGAACAATATATCTAATCATAGGCGGATGAAGGAGGGCATAGAGGCACGTGTCTTCCCAGACACTTAAAAATATACAAGATTTTCAACACGATTATTATTACGTTCTTTTTGTTTTGTGCATTACGGAGCCTCGATCTTTAATTTCTTACTAATAACTTTCATATCAAAATTAAGAGAATATTTTGAACAGTAATTGTTGCATGTCGTTTTTAACCTCATAAATGAGAAGACCGTTTGCGTGTTAGACCTTTGTGCTCACCCCCGTCCCCCCCCCCCCCCCCCAGAAAAATATCCTGGATCCGGCCTTGTATCTAATGTGGAACGAAGATATCGTATTTCCCACAAATTTTATTATTATATTAGTTAGCATTTTATTATTATTTTATTATACTATTATTTGATTATATTTAGTACCTGATGATTAATGTGTAACAATCGAAACACGTGTAGTAAGCTGTTATGATAAAATTTGTGGGCAATACGATATCTTCGTTGATGATTAGGTCTTCTAACCCCTAGTATATTCGCCGACACCACTGCTTCATATCCTTCACTCAACCCACGTACTCCTGAAGTCCCTCTCAAACGCCTTGTCGCCCCTCTGGTCAACCCTCTACCCCGACGAAGACTACCAAAGACTACCCTCTACTTTCTCTCTCCTCTCCCTCAAGACACATACATCTTTGGAACGATAAAGGCATCCTCAGCTCCTTTGCTTACTCCTCTTTTATCCTTTAGCGCCTCCGACTCACGCCCTCTTGAAGGACCGACGACCCCTCGAGCTCCTCAGTCATTCCTGTCCCGTATTCCCGGCATCTCTTTCCTGCGACCCTCTCTATAAAGGGAAGTCCCACCACTCGCACTCCTCCACGAACTTTTTCTCCGAGAGACACTGCCACACACCCACGACCTCAACCTTCATCCTCCTCCTCCTCCTCCCCTTGACAGCGTGCACAACTTACCCCATTTCGGAAAGGATTCTACCCTAACGAGGTTGCCGCCACCCTGAAACTTCCACCTCCTCTCTCAAGCTCGCCCGTGAAAAAAAAATTGAAGGTAGCCATCCGCTCACTCCCTTCCTTTCTCTTTCACTTGAGCACCATCTCTGCCTTCCCCTCGCTTCCTTCTTCGTCCAGTCAAGCCATTTCTTCTGTCCCCTAGTATCTAGACTATAGATGTGCTTAAAAGAACGGATTAGTCTTATCAGAGCTAATTTGCGAGCGGAAGATTTTCGCTTCTGAACTACTTGCGATAAATAGCTGTTCCGACTCTTGGTGAAGCGAGTGCTAAGATGAGGAATTATGCGCTATAACACCAGTACATCAATTCCAGGAATTTCTACCAGGGATCCTACCTCTTGGAATAAGTGGAGTCAACGCTAAGCTTTACAAAGAAATTAGTTTCACTGTTCTCCAAGCTGTGGAAGCAGTAGGACAGTTAATGTATACCTCTGCACGTAACCTATGCCATGAAAAAAATGGAATCGACAATCAGCAAAGTTTAAGTTTTGTTCAAAACTGAAAAAAATCTCTTTAAGAGACAAGCAAAATGATTTGTGAGGCTTACGGGGACTCTACTCTGTCCTACTCACAAGTACTACACCAATTGATCTTGGAATATCCTAAAAATTTGAAGTTCGCCATGGAGAAGGTTAATTAAAAAAAACGAGAAATCCCAAAAAAGGCAGGAATGAGCACATAAAAAAAGTGCTCATTGTCTTTTTAGACAGAAAAGGAGTGGTCTATAAGGAATTTTTTCCTCAATACAGACAGTTAATTCTGATTATTACATGTACGAGCTGGAAAGACCCCGAAAGAGGTTTATCAGGACGAGAAAAGACATCTCCGCTACTTGGCAAATCAATCTCGACAAAGCGCCTTGCCACAACGCTCAACGAGTCCGCGAGTTCCTGGAAAAACACAAGGTTTAAATGCTGCCCCAACACCCTAAGTATAGTCCTGAATTCGCCCCGGAAGACCTTTTTCTGTTACCTAAGATTAAGGTAGCCGATTTGAACCGATGAACCGATGATGACCGGAAATGAACCGATTTTTCATCCTTAGAAGAGACACAAACTGTAGTGACGAGGACCGATCGAGAGGTTCCCGAAAAGCCCTTCATGGGCGCGTATTGGCCATGGCAGAGTCGCTGGAAAAAAATACGTAGAAGCCCAAGGGTAGTACTTTGAAGAATTTAAAGTGATTAAGCAAATATTTTAATAAATTTCTTTTAAAAAATAATTGCACTACTTTCGGAACGCATCCTGCATAATTACATCTACATCCACGTACTACCCCGTAAGATGTCTCGATAGTCGCGTGGCCGGGGGGAGGGGAGCGGGGAGTTTGGGCACCAGCCGTGAACTAGTGGAAAGAAAAGACAAGGAGATGCGCTTTGGTGATATGTGAATACCGAGTCTTACTTAGCATTTATTTAAGTCCATTATTTTATAAAAAATAAGCTTGTTCCGATACGTATGCGTTCGGAAAAATATCTCTCCTATTTCATCGCCTCTGTGGGGCCGAAAAACATTGGGGAATCATTTTTAGATTTATTTGAAGCGCAAAAAAATTGGATTAATGAAAAATCCTATTCACTCAGATAACCTAAAATGTCTCAATAGTCAATTTTGAGTGAAATTATTTAAAAAATCACTAGATAAAATTGCCACCCTGAACTTAATCCTTAACACGAATGGACCACCTTGCGACCACCAGTCTAATTATTATTATGACGCTAAAATGAGCACTATCTCATAATTACACTACCAATTGATCGTTACCTAGGAATATCCTTAAAATTTAAAGTGCGCCATGGTGTAGGTTAAGTAAAAAAACGAGAAATTGTCATGTCAGCAGGAACGCTTTTCGCCTCAGTCTTCAGCCCCCTTAAAAATCTCTTTCCCAACCATCTCCTCAGCCAAATACTCTTCCTTTCTATCCTTTCCCCAGTCCGTAACCCATCGGGGGTGACCTCCGGTGCCCAAACCCTTTAGGAAGGGCAGGGATGGAGAGAAAAAAATCAGCCCATCGGGCCCCGCACACCCCCGAAACGAGAGAGCAGGAGGAGAACGGAAAATAGAGATACGATGGGGCAAGGGAGAAAGAGAGAGAGTCGATTCATAATTCATGTCACAAGACTCGAGCGAAGAACGGTCGAGTGAGGAAAGGAAAGAGTCACAGTAGTAGAGGGAGAAAAGTGAGGAGTCCTTATCCACATCTACCAACGTCCGCCCGTTTTATTTTATTGTTCGGCAGTCGACGACGACGGTGGCGCCTCTACAAAAAAAAGAAGGAGGTCCGATCCCTCGATGTAAAGCCTCTCTCTTTTTTCGGGGACGAATTCAGGGCCACTCGACTCGGGCAACTAAGTAGGGCCAGGAGGATTTTTTTTTAAAATCTCTACGTCCATCCGTCCCTCCGCACTCAATTTCCAGGCTATTATAAAAATGAAGAGGTAACGCGTAATTTTTCATTCCTACCCCGCAGAATTGTTTTCATCAAGTTTAGAAAGGAAACCTCAGAATGCTTGAAAAAAGTAGAAGAGATGAGGCAATTGAAAAGATTTAAGCGGATAGTTTAGCCTACATTAGGCCATAAGTGCAGTTATGAGCTTGAAATAAGGGGAGCATCCATTAATTACGTGAGGAGTTTAGGGGAGGGAGGGGGTCAAGCCGATTCTCACACAATCTGACGTGGGTAGGTATCACGTACATTTTTTCCTCGAGAAACTTTGAAAAATGCGAGAAAACTGGGCTGAATTCACTAATCTTAAATAATAACAGGGAGGCAATTAAGCTAGTGCTTTTTATATAATTTCACTCAAAATAGTCTATTTTGATATTTTCGCATTAGTGGGCGAATATGATCTTTCATTATTTCAATTGCTTTTATTGCGCTTCGAAGACATCTAAAAATCAACTAAATAAATTCTTTTTTAAATGCATCCAACGCAATAAAGCATAGATTAACGCAGTTACACTTAAAATACGCATTTTGAACAATCTCGCGTGAGATTAGAGGGAGGGGTTCGAGCCAAATCTCGCGATATCTCACTAAGGGGTAGGGGAGGGTAAAAAACCTTCAAAACACCTAACGTATTTAATGGATGCCCCCTTATTTCCTTACAGAGAAATAATCTGATGGAGTCGCATTATTTTGCTCGCCGCAGGCGGTCGTGTGCTATAACAGAAAACCATTTTTACCTCAACCAGCCAGTTAACAATGCAACTATTTTGGGGCGAGTTTGCTTGTGATTTTGATTAGCGTGCTGTTTTTGTTAGGTTGGTAAAATTATTGGTCAGTATTGAGTACATCGATTAGTTAGACATTTTTCATATAAATAAAAGTGGAATAAGTATTTTTTGCAAGAAATCATCTGATTAGTTGATGAACACTCATACCAATTTTTTCGTCATACAGCGGGTATTTAGTTAACAGCGGGTATACAGATTTTTCTGATGTCCTTCGCGATATGGCAGTTGAAAAAAGGAACGAGGGAAAAATTATCACTCTGTGGTAAAGTTGAAAACTTGTTCCAAAATCATTTTCACATTACGTTTTCAATGATAGCTACAGAATTTGAAACTAGAGGCAAAGAAATAATCCGCCGAAAAAGACAGTAATCGGAGTGAGAAAACTTATAAGCGGGGAGATCGTGAGGAGTACCTGATAGGAATATTTTTATTACACCTGTTCTCTTTCCGCGGGAAGACAATTAAATTAGTTTCACTCTTTTACTTATTCATATGTCTATACACTTACAATATGTAAAATATAACACTACTTAAACACTGCTATTTGCAAATGCACTGCTAAATACCTATACGCCATTATCATGATACAAAAATTCTCTGATTACTATGCTTACTGCAATGAAAATTAATTATTAACTTGTCGCCGTATGATCAAAATGAAGACTACAAAATATACGGCCTTGACAGAGCCCCAAACACTGCCTTCCGGGGTGACAATCGACAACGCTAAGTGAAAGTATCCAGCACAGTCTGTCAAAAGTTTGGTCTCTCTGAACGACTAAATGAAACATATCTTTAATGACGTCACTACCTCGTGACAATAAGGCGGCAACTTTTGAATTTTTTTTTCTTTCTCGAGTTTTGACAACATGGGTGAATCAGGAAGAACATTCTTCCGTAATAACTTGTCTTGCGCATCGCGGAATTATTTTATAAAATTGGGATTTGGACTGAAAGACCCCATTGGGTCGACCCCGTTGGGTTTTTCGAGTTTTAAGAATATGAGTGAATGAGGAAGAGTATTTCTTTCGTCATAACTTGTCTTTCTCATTCATCCCCGAATTATTTTATTGAAATGCGATATCGAGTGTAAGACCCCATTGTGTGGCTGTGGAAAGCCTTTCCAGCTCCAAGATTTTTCCCACACTTCTCATATATCAACACCCAGCCTTATGATTACATCGCTCCGTGGGTAGGTAGTTCAGATGCGAACGCACTTAGCACGAATTTCAATCAAGACCATTTCATCACGATCTGCATGAATTACCATCATAACACAAAGATTGACGGCAGACTATGAAGCGCCATCGCGCGGAGAAAACGTCACTACTCACGTCGTGAACTCGCCACACACATTGCAAAGCATTGGTAACAACGAGATAAGAGTAAGCAGAGCGAATTCACATCGCCTCGATGGAGACTTCAGGCAGCGCACCACTAGCACGGCCAAGACGAGTGAGATCACGGGAGACATATCCACACAATAATCATCCAAGCACGAACGGATACAAACATAAAAAACAGCGACAAACAGAAAAAAAAACGCTCGATGAATACGATAAAACTTGAATTAATGAAAAGAACGTGGAGGGATATATTCAGGAGGGAAAAAAGTAAGCAGATCGATGGAATAAAAGCATAAATAACCTCACTCCAAGTCCTTTTCGACGTCGTGTGTGTGTGTATATATGTGGAGAAGGATTCCTGCGCGTACCGCCAACCACTCTTCGTCACCCCCCTCCCAACAACGGGGGTACCACCTCCTCCTTGAGAACCGCAGCATTGTTGTGTGGTCGGACGATTGTGACGCGACGTGAAATTTACGACAGTTCGATGGTAATGTATTCGTAAACGCGCCGTGCGGTGCTTGGCTGCACTGAGGGGGATTGGGGAAGGGTATAAGGTAAAGAGAGGGAGGGAGGGATGGAGTGAGACTATGAAGTGGGGTTATGGAAGGGGCGAGATCGTGTTTATTTCCCAGTATGTGTGATGTGAGCTAGGTGGCGTCAATGGGGCGGGAGGGAAAATTGTTCTGGCTTGAGGCAAGAGGTCGCCTAGACGATTACTTTCCGGTATTGATTATAACCGATGCTTGTATATTTCGTTATCAGTGAAGCGATTACCTTGTTTGTACAAGCTATTTTTAGATATATCCTCTTCCGCTGATGACTCCTCGTATTCGTGATTCCTATTGTATCAACCTACACCGAAGATTCCTTGAACTCAATATAGCTATACCCAATTAAACCGACGTATCCTCGTAATGCCAATTCCTGGCAGCATCCAATTACACGCAGGATTATGGCAACGATCGTGATCACTCTGTATTAAATACTTTAGTTTTGGATAATTTAAAAATAGATGGGGTTTTTATAGGACCTATTTAAGAGGTTTCATAATGGCAGAAAATCGTTAGTATGGCTCACAGTTTTTGATTTTCCGACCCAGGTTCCAGCAAAAACCATGTCCTCTAAACTAAAAATAAGACATTTATTTACATATTACCATACCTCCGAAAAGAGCACGATTTTTTACACCGGGGTTTTTAACCAAAATATTAAATGTACACCAACATGCATGCCCTAGAGTGGGGAAACCTACCCAGATCAACTTAAGACTGAATGGCGATAATTAGTGGAACTTGGTGACAGGAAACATAATAAAAGATGCACTGTTGTATGCTCCACAGAAGTTTACTTGACCGTCCCAGATTTCGGCATTACAATATGTCATTTTCAAAGGTTGAAATGACATAGTGTAATGTCGAAACCTGGGTCGGTTAAGTAAACTTCTTTGGAACAAATCTACCCAGGCGGGACTTGAACCCGCGACCTCTTAAGTAGCAGGCGAGAACCCGCCGCCAACAAATGGGTTAATAAAGATTTCAAATAAATGTAAAAACTCGTTTATAAATAAATAAAAATACCTATATGGTAATAAAAATATGTGGACCATGCAAATACTATTTTATCATATTGTTCTACCTTTTTTTTGAAGTATCAAGTTACATCTGTAACGGCGAGTACCTATTCCTTCGCAGTGATCACAATTACTTATGATCATCTCTTTTCATTTCCCAGCATGTGTGTGGGATGTGGCCTAGGTGGCGGCAGACGTTCGAGGGAGGGGATGGATCGTGCTGGCTCGGGACGTATAGGGTAGTGAGAGAGAGAGAGAGGAACTTGTGTGTACATATGGAGGAGGAGGATGAGGGGATGGAGTGGAGACAGGAGGCGCTGTATAGGGTGTGATCGGCAGTAGCGCATTAATCCCTCGGGGCGTCGTTTGCCGGAGACTCCGAGTTGATTGATGCCGACTGGAGAGGGCGAGCACTCGGGTGGGGGGAGGGAGAATGTTGGGGGGGGGGAAGAGGAGGGGGTAGAATGGTTGAAGTGAAGGGGTTGGGGGTGAGGGTTCAGTGGGGGGACTCGAACAGAGGGAATGGAACGAGAGAATGGAAGAAAAAAACTTCATCGTCCAACGTTTAAATTTCAATAACAATCCGATATCCCCTCAACCCATGATAGCCCAATGTTGCTTTGAGTTGCATCAAATATGTGTACATTTTCAGCTCTATTCAAGGAATATTTAAACTACGCGTTCTTCTGTGCAGTAAAGTATAATGACGAAATAGGTAGCTGCCACAATAATTATGGATGAGCAGAAATTTTTCACATTTTTCAAATGAGAAGAGTTGAAATTTACCTTCCCCCAGAAGCAGCTCTGGGTTAGAAAGGTTTAAGGGTACATATCGGTGCAATAGTATACAAATAATTTATAAAAGTATTATTAAAGAGGAAATTGAAATAATTTCTGTATCACTTAGAGCTATTTTAAATCACTCATGGTTAGTTTTCATCGAAATATTCATACTAAGGCATGTATTCATACAATCGTAAACTGTGCCGTCAACATCCGAACAACATTTACTGCTGTCAATGTAATATATATATGAATTTACCGCCGTCAATTGAGGATTCTAGATGTCAAGGGTTAAATGTGCAATTATATAATTTTGGAGATGAGTGCAGATAATTTCATGTAAATTGTGGTACGAAATAAATATTGCTGTGGTGTAGGAATACAAGTGAACCACTGATAAGTATATATATAGATTCACTGATTCTCTTGTATCCCTTTGCCTCGGCAATATTGCGTACCCCACGAAACATAACCTGCATTATCTAAAAAAATTATAAAAAAATGCATTTGTACCCCTTCGCTTCTAGAGCCCTCAATTCGTGTGTTTCATTTCATATGTAGTCATCACGTCCATTTTACGGTGCATTAGCGCGCAGAGAGATGGTAAATGGCAATAACTTTAATGTGATGCCTCGTTACTTCTCGGAGGTTGGCAGGTGACCAACAAAAAATTACTACTAATAAAAGTGGTCGAGATAAAACACATCGCCTTTGAAAAAAAAACTATATTGTTTTTATGACAGTACACGATTCTTCACCTCCAAGAGATTTTCACCTCTCCGTGGCATCAAAGTTTTCAAATTATTAGCTTTAAGAGGGTGAAAAGCCTTGCGAAAGTTCTGTGAAAACAACAAAGTTGTTTTAATTCGCCATGGATATCACGCGCTTCCAACAAGATAGACCAGACTTAATCCATTTTATAAGAACTTTTATTGGTTCTTTGCAAATTAAACGACATTGGGTATGAGTTGATGGAAGCTATTTAAGATTATTAGAAAGTAGGGCAGGCATTATATAATTCCTCAACAGAGAATCAATGATATGTTCACACGGCCAATCTATTCTCCACATTATGTTATTCGATATGGAATACATCAATAGTCAAAAAATTGTGCCTTTTCATATACTACAACCGGTTACGCTCATTGAAAAAAAAGTTTAACTACTGGGAAGTTACGCATACGTACAGCGCAAGGGTGAGTGAAAAAGACTTATGGGTTGAGGACAAAGTGGAAAAATGGAGGTGGTCAGAGAGGCTCTGCCATTTCTACCGTGATAGCTGCGGAATCCCAAAAAAGCAACACAAATTTATTTAAATAGATACGTCGGGATCAATTCGGGAGTTAAGGTGATATCAAAGATCCAACAGGGAAGAATAATTAGTAAATTATATGAGTAAATAATAATAATTCTTCTAATTCAATTGATTCGGCTTTTACTATGTAAAAATCCATGTTGAAATGAAAATACACAACCTTGGTAAGTTTTCATTGGAAAATTATTTATTGGTACGACGCGTTTCGACGCTGAGGCGTCATTCTCAAGTACTTGAAACGAGTACGTCGAAACGCGTCGTACCAATAAATAATTTTCCAGTGAAAAGTTACCAAGGTTTTGTATTTTCATTTCAATTCTTCTAATAATTATTCTTCTAATTCCTTAATTATTCTACATAAGAGACAGTGGTACAGGAATTATATCAATTGAAAAGAGATAAACGATACAATGAGGAGAGAAAAATAAAATTCACTTTCTTCGTTTTCTCCGTTTATTATCGACTATGGTTTCAACTCTCACGAAGAGAATATTACACCATGCCGTATAGAATTTCATACTCGACGTTGCACGTCTCGGAAATACTAGTCGAGACACCCCATACCTATGGGGCTCAAATTAGTCCGACAAAATTTCCTATACAAGCATTAGGTTCAAGACGAACGTGAGCAAACTCAACGCTCACTTAAAACTCATTCAGGCTTGAACATGAAAATGAAATATATTAAAAAAACAGTCAAAAGCGTATGCGTTCACTTTTCACGGAGACGACGATTCGAATCACAAACGACACCAGTGATGAACAAACAACGAATACCGAGAGCAACCTCTCACTAATTTCTCAGCGTCTATTTAGACAGTAAACGTTCAATTAATGATCTCAAATGCTGCAACCCTAATTAGCAGTAAGACATGCGGTACATTCACTCTCCTCGCCCGTCACTCCACTTGCCCACAGTTCCAGAGTAAAACTATAGTCTTGTTTAATGAGACCGACATTCTCCGTGAGGCGTTTGCCCATTATAGTAGATCAATCCGCAAAAAACTATAAATCTTTCAAAATATTTCCCTCTGCATGCAATTTAGTCTTTCAAAATTTACCCGTATATCCGATTTACTTTCCGCCCATAAACTCACCATAGTCGATCGCAGTGGCGTAGTCCAGACCCCCCCGAAATATAAAAACGCCATTATTTTCCTTCATAAAAGAAAACAAAATATTGAAAAATCATGAATTTACAATACATTTCTTCAAAAGATGAAGTTATTTCGATTATGAAAAGTGTTAAAATTAGTTTAAAACCCTCTACAGTGCCCTGTTTTTCAAAAATGTTCGCCCCTGGTTTTGGATCCCTCCCCCCTCCGAACGAAATTCCTGGCTACGCCACTGGTCGACCGATTCACAAACAAAATACACAATAATTTTAAGTCCAGGCTCGGAGCAACTTATGAATCATTACTCACAGACATTTGGATCTATTATCCTACAGTTCCAACTACATGCGTACTGTCTTATCAGGTAACATTTCCACGAGTGTATGTCTTTCTACTTCTTCTAGTTTTAATAATTTCATTTGCTGAATATGTTTATTTCATTTGAAATAAAAAGAAGAAAAGAAAAAATAAAATGAAATAAGAAAATATTAATCTTGCAGAAAAAAACAAGAGACAATTGCAAATAATGGAAAAATATATTTAATAATGAAAATTCTAAAAAGTGAATTGAAGCGTTGACATGAAAAAGGTAGTATGTCACCGAATGTGAATTTTACAGGAGACGAAAGAGGGAGGTATGCTAACATTGTGGAGCTTATATTAGTGTACAAATTTCGTCAATCGTAGAAAATGTTATATTGCACCTATTGACTTTCTACCTAGTCCATGCCATTGGTACGTGCATGTATTACTTACCTTCTCCATGAAAAAGCCAAATTTCGGTGTTTTCTGACTTACTATATTTCCAATGCCAACGCTTCAATTAGTTTATGAATAATATTCGGCATGCCATTATTAAAAAATAAAAATGTTTTTATCATATTATTAACGCTTAATTTTATTAATATTATTAATGCTCTAACGCAAACAGCGCAAAACGCAGACGAAGCGAAAAATAACTATTTTATTGTAAACTGGCTGGCTGTAGTGAGCATTGGTTTATCGGTACAGATTCTGAACGCGCCTTCGGTGCAGTAATGGGGAGATCGCAACATTGCAATAGCATTGTACCAGAAATATTAGTTTTGCTATACAATGGAGCATGGGATTAGGGTGTGGTTATAAGAGACAAAGCCGGTGAAGAAAATGAATAAACTAACTACATGGATGTGAATGATAAAAAGAGCGTAGGAAAAAAATTCACACTGCACGTCAACTACCGCCCATGGTTTTGAAACATACGTCATAAGTGAAAAAGTCATCGCCGGTGATTAATTGTCACCGTGGCACATACATGGTGAATTTTCTTATCCGCTATTGTGAGCATTAGGGCAGAAATATATATGAGACCGTTTAAAATCTATCCATTAAGAGTCAACGAATGATTTTAATGCGACTAATTACTCATATTTCTTGTGCGTTGCTAAAAATTAGCAACTGAGTGTGTTTGAATATTGTGTTCAAAACCATCGCCGATGATGAATTGTCCCAGTGGAGCGAATAAAGTGAATTATTTTTCTGATAAAATGAGGTTAAGGTATGAAATATTGCTATTAAAGACCATTTAAAATCTATTCAATGAAGTACTCAAAAGCAACAACCTTTGACTCCACAACGACCATTTGAACAACCCCCATTTCTCATCTCGAGTGTGAACGGAATTCTTTGTGCCGCTACCAATCAAACTCCACACGAGCGGCGTCAGCTATCTTCGTAGTGGGAAATTTTGAAGCATCCTTCTCACAGGGAAGGGGCTATGAGGGATTAATGCTGGCGCAGATGAAGGGGCGTGAAGATGGAGGGCAGGGAGAACGAGATGGAAGTCAACTTCGCCGGATGAGAAATCGGAGAATCTAGAAGGACACATAAAGACGGGATTCATTCTAACGCGACCACAAGACAAAATCCTGCATGCGCTCCAAACAGAAAGTTGAAAGGAGTTCTTGGATCAAAAAGGGGTGAAAAAATATGAAGGAGGCACTTTTGATTGATGATATCCGTGCTGTTTTCATCGTCATGCAGGTTGAGCAATGTAAATTATGTCCCAAGGCACGGCAAAAAACGCCCTAATAATAATAACAGCGTTATACCAGAGTGATGTATCTATGGTGATATCCACTCGCAATTATCATGCGTGGCTCATTTATCTGTTGATGTGTACATGACTGCGAGTGGGATCGGTCGCTATTAAAATCAATTCCGGCCATTGATTCCAAGCCAACTCCGCCACGGTGGTGTTATAGCTGTTTTCACATAAGTAATTACTCAAGCCTTGACTTTGTAGAAGTTGGTTGCATTCATAGTGAAGCTAAATTCGTTTAAAATTTAAAATTGAGGTTGTAAAACTAAGTTGTTCTGTTGAGAATGTAATTATTTTCCATAGTTAACAGGAAACGAATCCGATAACTGGAATTAAATTTTGTCTGTGATATAACTGATAACTTCAGGCTTTATTTTGTGAAACCTCTCCATATTGGAAATAAAGAAATAAAATCTTTGTAAGGTTCACTGTTGTTTAATTATGGGCACGACCAGGGTTTCGTAACTTGGTTACATCGTCAGGTGTATCCATAATTAAACAACAGTGAACCTTACTAAGTTTTTATTTCTTTATTTCCAATTTGTCTGTCATGTTCCACAATTAAATTTATTAACCGATATATAGGTTTCAATTCTCACTAGTCATTATCAAATTACCAAAAGATTTGATACTTAGGTCGGTTTAGAACTTTCTGCCCTCATTTACACATACATATTACTGGGAAATGTGTTTACACCCTCTGCATTGTATACGTAATATTCCTTGCAGATCATCACTGGATATTTATTAAGTTCCTCATTTCATTATGTTCCAAAGAAAAAACTTTTGAAAAAGAAAATCCAATGAAAGGTCCTGTTTGATTTAAGCAATTTCACAATAAAGATACGTCTACGACTTCAATGCAATTATCTAATTGACTTCCACAGTTACAATTCGTGATGATACGCTATTTCTCAAATTTACTTGACCGATGTCAACTATTCATTTATTATTAAAAGAAATACTTTAAAATTTCCACGATTAAAAATTGTACTTCAGTTTTGAAAGTTTTAAAATCGTGAAAAATTGCAAGTGTTTTTTTTCAATATGGGAACATTCCACTCCACCACGCTTTAATCTTCGGATTTTATTCATTTCATTTGACTTGATTCATTGGTCACAACTGCAGGTTTAACCTTGAAAAATGAAACATCACACCCCTCGGCGCAAAGGCATATAGATAATGGTTTTCGTAAATGTATACAAGTTCATTATGAAACGCAAGGCATATTCCTAAGGAACATAAAATTTGTCCTGGGCCCCAGTTATTTACAAGGGCATATATAAAAAGGGTATCGCGTTTCAAGTGATAAGTTATATATTCGATCATTTTCGTCTCACCTCAATCTCCATTGTGAAATAGGCAGTTTAGCTAATGCATCTCAATAATTATAGTATTTTCACTCTTTTCACTGGCAATTCATTGTATCCTAGAAGTACCATGAGTGCGAAATAAAGTTTAACAGAGTAGGAGCTGTCACACAAAGTTTTTTTTACTTTCATTTTTTTGGCAGTCTCCCAAAAAATTTAAAAATAAAAACAATATCAAATTGGCCTTTACCATTATCTACGAATCGCCACCAGCCGTTTTCGTGAGCATTAACAAGTGCACGTTTTTAGTGAATAAATATAACATTACGCAAACAAATTAGGTGAAGCTACCCACAACAAATCAAACTGAATCACTCCCAGACATTATTTCAGGAACCGCTATATTCAGAATTTGTACAATTTCCTCTACGAATACAGGTTTGCAGACTGCCACTCTATTTGCTAGAATACATGTCTTTGCATAAAATGGACAAACATATTTTACTAATTGCACCAATTCATCGTGTGAGTTCCTTCAATTTGACCGAGCTAAATAATACTATCAGAGTATTTAACATTGGGTTTGCTATTCGCCCCCAGACATTATTTAACATCTACGTGAAGCAATTTTTTTCAGCACTACATCAAGCCCCACATTAATCACCGGCTAATTAGTTTTAGCGATTAACAAAAATAGATATCATCTCAAAAAATATGATCATGCTCATGACATAGAGTCGAGAGTCGGCTCAAGTCAATGTAATTGACCTGTCAGGCAAGGGAGATAAACGATCAGTAGGTCAATAGGCTTGAAAAACAAACGTCCAACGCCCAACAGCGTCGTAATAATTAAGTTTTCAAGGCAGATTCAAGCAATCAGCGATTCTCAAGAATGCCCCGAGGAGATATCTTAAGCTTTTTATCAGGAGGAATTATTAATGGCTTAATGTAAAAAATCCTTAAATAGGGTAGTTTCCTTCATCAAAGAAAACGAAAGGCATTGATTGCGATTCGTTACCCACCATTAGTGTATTCATAATACACAAATTATTTGGTTTTTGAAATACCAGTTTAGACGAATGGCAACGGTCAATTTTTATCCTCATTTGAAAAAGGCCAGATTGGCGCCCATGCGATTCCACTGCACGTGACGTCACAGGGACCTAGTTTCTACACGAGAGGATAGGAGTTATACATCGTCTGAGGTTACCAATGCATGCATGAGGCACAGAGCTCAGGGAAACATGTCTTAATAATCACCTATTAAAACTGGATAAGGTCGGAAAGTTTTCTTCGTTTGATAAGGTATTAATAAACCTTTTTTAAGCCAAGCGCTACCAGCCAGCAAGGTACTCAGCTACCCGCTAGCATCCTGCGTCCTATCAGCGCTCAGAGCCTCGATCAAGGTCACCTCACAATGCGGGAGGGGGAACCAGAAATGCGTCGCATGGACTTTTTCCCATCATTCCTACTTACGCGTCGCGTTTTCGCGCGCTTGAAATTTTTCACTTTTCATTTAATCGCGATAAATAGATGTTGTCATTTAAAAATCTAAAAGCGTGAAATACGTACTCCAGGAGTAATAATCTTTCGATTTAGGCAATAAAAAAATAATAGGAAACCACCCTATTGAGAATGCAATGCGATTCCACGCAGATTTTTTCGCAAGAGATAAACGAAAAAAATAAATAAAACTCGCTCCAAAGAAATTTCTTAAAGTGTAACATCATTTTCGATTGATGCCATTAATTTAAATACCACGGAAGTACCTTCATCAAATGGTAGTGAAGCTTGGCAGAATTTTTCTGCTCTATACATAACTGCACAAAATAAATAGAAGAATAAATAACCTGGGGGCGTGCATTCAACGAGGCGTTATTCGAAGATAGTAGATCTCTAATCATGAACCACGTAACTATTATTGCAAAATACTTCACTTTTTACAAACATTCGCATTTGCATAAGCACAATGTCAGCGCACATATAATATGTGAAGGTAAAAGACGCAATCAACCGTATAAATGACCTGATGAATGAGAATTAGACTATGGAAAAACAAAAAAAAGACAGTTGCGAAGGCATAAATGTAGATCTCTAAAAGATCTTGTGCTACCGATGGAGATTTCACCACCACCTCCCAAAAAGCAGAAATCAAATAGGGGAAAGAAAGTGGAATCTTCTTCCATAATTACCAACTCCCCATACAAGAATGAGTTAGAGCTCCAGATGAATGATAAAGGAAAAACTAATAAACGGAAAACTTCAAAAAAACAACCGAAGAAACCCATAATTAATAGACGGCATGTGAAGAAACGTTTGTTAGACAACTCATCTGGAGGTAAACTAACTGGAGGTGACGAAAGTGCTGACAGCGATGTATCGTTTCATTCTGATTTGTCATCTGATTTGGATTTCTTGCCATCAGCAAAACAACCAAAGAACACGGACGCTGAGTGTATCTTCTGTAATTTAAAATTTTCTGAAGATCGACGAGGAGAGATTTGGATCCGGTGCATCAGTTGCTCACTTTGGGCTCATCTTGACTGCACAGACGCAGAAAAAGATGACTACGTCTGTGACTTTTGTAAATAGATCAGTAAGATACCTAAAACGTCTATGTTTAATTAGTATAAAATAAATAGTGTTTTTTGAGGTTTAGTAAAATTTTCAATAAAAAAGCCACCTATTCCATATTACCCGACAATTCCATATTAGACTCGATTTGTAATTTTTTTCATATACATTTATTTTTTTTAGCATCTAAGAGATTAATATCGTCTTAACCAAAGGCAGTTCATCGCTAATAGCTATATAGTGTGCTGATTATTATTTGAGGTATTTTCATCAATTATCAACCAAGATATATGTATACATGTAAATGGTATTCCATAATACCCTACTCTCCTCTAATGCTGGGAGAACATATGTATTCGCTATCCATTTCCTATTATTTCTCATATTGTTTTGAATATATTTATATAATATGTGTTTAAAATATAATATGATTGGGTACCATTATTCAATAGTAGGTATTCAATCTAACATTACAATAATGATGGTTCCGCAAAGGATATGATTTGTATACGTTACCAAATTACTGTACGGAAGCTTAATTTTTTAAAGATTCAGATTATTCAATTTTATTGTGAAATATGCTTTTGGCTCATCTACTCATATCAATTACACTGGAAATTTTTCCGAAATACTTACTTTTTTCTCCGATTTTACGTTACTTACTTTTTGCTTCAGCATATAAATATCTATTACTTAATTATTTTCATTGACGATTTTCTACTATAATAACGATCCTCTCGAAGGGTGAGGTAATGAGCGAACGACTGGATAATTAAATTTCTGGAGCCACAACGATAGTTACTGCAAATTTACCTCGTGAAGGAAAGGTGAACATTATTATGCACAACAGAGATGACTGCGGAGATATTGGGAGACAAAGTAATTAATTTCTGTTTAGGTACCCGTGGAAAATACTGATCGGGACAAACTAACAATAAACTGAATTAACAAAAAGGCAATAACTGGAAAGAAACAGTACAAATATATTTCAATCTATTCTATCTAAAATTCAACATGATAATCTCACTCAAATACGCAAACAACCCAAAGTACGACGTTCGTAAATGATTTTTGTAAAAAAATTGCCGTTATAAGTTAAAGATATCTTAAATTAGGCAAAGACGTATACATACCGCGAACACATTAATGATAAAAGCTAAAAATCATAGGCGGATCCAGGGGGGGCACGGGGGCACGTGCCCCCCCTAGACCCTCAAAAATATGCAAGATTTTTTATACGGTCCCATCATCATTGCGTTCGTTTTGTATTACGAGGTATCCAATTGTGCCCCACCCAGAACAAAATCCTGGATACGGCCTTGCTTGTGCCCCTCCCAGAAAAAAATTCTGGATCCGCCCCTGCTAAAAATCAATCATTTTAACTAAAAATTAAGGAGAGCTTACCTCAATATTATTTAATGATACAGTATAGAAATGGTAGTCTACACGAGTTTGAAAAATAGCTCGTCTTCACAAAAAATGGTTTGACACAATTAACAGTGTGCCTGACTGGAGTTATATAATTTTTGGATATTGGTATGACGCGAATGCATAAATCAATAATTGCGGGAAAAAAATAACCTATTTCAATTTTGCAGGCACGCTATACTTCGTATAAGAGATTTTGTGTCTTGCGCATAAAAACATGAAGCATGAAGTAGGAAAGAAATCAAAGGTAGCAGTCATGGAGTTTTTCTCGTGGAGTATACATGGTTGTAGTCAAGATGTGTCAAAATAGTCTTTCAAAATCGCGGGCATATTTCGTTCCATCAGTCTTTCCTACATCACGCACAGCTGTAGTACGTCTCACTGCGGTTTCTTGGCTCTAGAGGGATCAGAAAATCAATTAGCATATTATTGTATGAAGTAATCTTTGTACAAAAAACCATGACGTTGATAATATCGTTGAGATTGGATGACTGCCCGAGCTTACATATGCTTAGTGTTCTTCGTGATAAGTCTTTGGCATGCACTTTTGAAATTAGAGGCTTCATGAAAACATGAGAATATGAAATAACGGCAACGTGAACCTATGAGAATTGAGTAATAGCCGTAAATGATAGTTCGAGAGTGATATCAACTCTCACGAGAATTTAATTGCGGGAAAAAAGCATAGTAAATTCAGTGCAATAAATAGCAAATTAAATTCAGGTCAAAGTTTTGTTAGAGCGACTATATATACAGTTATTTTTCCCCTCCTCCCCAACGGACTCCGTGGCGCAACGGTAGCGCGTCTGACTCCAGATCAGAAGGTTGCGTGTTCAAATCACGTCGGGGTCAAATTTTTTTTTGTTAATTTTTAAAGTTCGCTATGGTTGGTTTACTTTATGATTTTTTTCCTATCGTCATAATAAAACCATTTAATGCCATTTTTCGCTGTATTCGAATTATTTTCTCGATCGCCGTTACTGAGAATTACCCAACGCGCGGAACGGTGCATTAAATCCTATCCTGTCTTCATACTGGAAGTGAGATTACTTAAATTATGTTGTTCTCAATGAGTTTTATAACTTATATCCTCAAACTATCAGCTTCAGCTTTAAAATGATCCGATTCGTTCAAATTGTGAGCTGTTATGACCTCAAAACCACTTTAACTTTTTACGGTTTTTTTAAAAATGCTGGATTTCCCATGAAGTAAACTAAAGTAAAAATTTCCATTTCCGTTTTTCCAGAAGTTACTTGTGGAGTAATTCTAAAAACACTTTGTTCAAAGTGTGGATAAAAAAAACTATCAAGTCTTTTGAAGAATATCACGAGGATGTCCATGATCAGAGTTAGCAAAGGACAGTGATCGCTGAAGAAAAAAAGTGATAAAAGAGATTTCTTTAGACTATTTTTTTGCCTTTTTCGTGAATTAGACTACCGATTAGAATAGATGATCGTCTCAAAACAACTATTTTCAATTGAATAAATCATATTTATGGTTTCCTAATGTGAGTGAATACCTCGTTCGTAGATTACAACATGTTTTGTGTGAATTAAATCAAGTAGTTTCACTTTAATATAAATTCAAAATCTAATTGCTACGTTACACAAACTAAATACTTCTTTTGAGATGAAGTATATAAAGTTTCCATTGGTTGACTTTTCAACTGCATGATGCTTTTTATTTGTATTCCCCCGATAACGTCTATTTTAACTTGTTCAGCCAACTTCGGCGGTCTTTTTACAATAAGGTTTCAAAATTTGCCGCTTTCCATCGTCGCGTTCTGTGACTTTTGATTGACCGTTAGTGTTGGGAAATCTGAATAAGAACACAATCATTGGTGGAAGAACGTTGGTTGACTTATCATGTCTCAATCATATGAGGTTATAATTAATTTTTCCGTTGCAGCCTTTAGATTTAAAAACCGTGGCGTGAATCGTCGTGCACTTAATCATAAAACCATGGGCGTACCCAGCGAGGGGCAGGAGCAAAAATCGCAAAATTCTTTAAGGATAATGATATTTTTTCAAGCAAATAATTTTAAAAACTAATAAAGAGCTTGATACAGTTTCCTGAAAATTTTGATTTCATTCACCTTTTCCATTTTTCCATCTTACCTACAACTTGAACAACCATGGCTTG
This sequence comes from Ischnura elegans, assembly GCF_921293095.1. NCBI lineage: Eukaryota > Metazoa > Arthropoda > Insecta > Odonata > Coenagrionidae > Ischnura > Ischnura elegans. The sequence goes on from NC_060248.1 coordinate 56,830,963, forward strand.
CCCTCCCCCCCCCTAGTTTTCATCCTGAGTACGCCTTTGCATAAAAGCAAATTTAAATTACATTCTTCAGAAAAATCGAGCTTTAATTCACCTCTCTCAGACACTGACATTGCCCGTTCCGATGACTCGTTGTCAAGGAATTGTGACATTAGTCGATTCAAGCGGATGCGTAGGTACATTTCAGTTTCATTTCCCAATCACTGTGATATGGTTCCACGATAGGTAGGTACTTTTCATTATTTCATTCAATAAATTATCGTTAATACTTAATCCGACGTGTAGATGATCACCTTCCGCACATTCGGGACCAAGTAGGCGGAGAAATCAGGTAGGTACCGTCTGGTTATCGAGTGTCCCTCATGGCAATAACTCCAGAGGTAATTTAGTGATTCCGTTCTCTAGTCTTCCGGCCGCCTCATAATACCTGAAAAGGAATTGGGATCCCACCAACGCACCAGGGGCATAATCGATCATGAGAGTCAAGATCTGGCCAAAGAAGTGATGCGAGCCAATTAAGACATCTTCCTCTATGGTCGGTTGCGAGGTTATGAATTAAAGTTTGAATATTATTGTTTTATGTTAATATTTTTTGGGTAGGGTAATGGGTAAATATCAACTGAAAATAAGCACGAAGAAAACCAAGATATTAGTATGCAGCAGAAGAGAAGAAGTCAAGACTAACATTAAAATAGGGAAGCAAAAACTGATAGAGGTGGATGAATGCAGTTATTTTGGAAGCAAGATAACAAGTGACGGGAGAAGCAAGAAATAAATCATCAGCAGAATAGCCCAGGCGAAGAGGGCATTCCACCAAAAGAAAGCCCTGCTTACAGCGGGAAACTTAAATATACAGAAACAATTTATAAGAACCTACATTTGGAGTAAGCTCCTATACGAAAGTGTGGCATGGACAATGACCGAAGCGGAGAAAGCAAAGATAGAGGCCTTCGAAATGTGGTGCTACAGACGAATTATGAAGATCAAATGGATCGACCAAGTTAGTAACGAAGAGGTCCTAAGAAGAGTAGGAGAGAAAAGAAGCCTCATGAAAACCTTAACAAGAATACAGAAATTCCTTATAGGCCACATCTTGAGACATGATGGCCTGATGAAGACAATCGTCGAGGGACAAGTGGAAGGCAAGAACGGGAAAGGAAGACCTCGAACAAAATATATGAAACAAGTATAGAAGGATGTGAAAGAGAAGAAATACGTAGGTGTGAAAAGATTAGCTGATCGGAGAACTGAGTGGAGAGCTGCGTCAAACCAATCCTAGGATTGTTGACCAGTGATGATGATGTTAATATTTTATAATGGATATATCGTATTTCCACCAAGTCAAGCCTGAAACTAATTTACTTGCTCTTCCGAAATATATGACCTTAGGAAAAAGGTTCCAAGTTGCACGACAATTGTAGGTACATGTAGCCGTAGCTGTATTTAAACCGCTCAAATTTAAATAGATATAAATATGAATTTAAATTTGCGTAATAAATGAAGCCCGCTAACCTGAAGGTCCTTCTTAAGATGCGATATTCCTTGATTTTACTCTGCGAGGAATATCAGCATTAAATTGTTTCCAGTTCATAGCGTTTCACACGCCAAAAAGCAGAGATTTAGCCGTCTCAGTAATCAACCTCTAACTTGCCATTCATCGAATGATAAAAGGCAGTACTTAACGCTGTTAAATCACAGATAAATCCTCGTATTTTTATAACGTTTGCTGTACTGTACTTGTTCATGCCCTTCTCATTTCATGCAGGTGTAACTCATTCTTAACTACGCACTTGGCGTGATATGAGATACAGATACGGATGTAACGGAGATTGTAATGCAAAATAATGAGGAAATCAATGCAATGGGATTTTTTTTATTTTGCTACTGACGAAAATATTTTAATACTTTCTTAGCCTAAATACAAGGAATAAAATTGTCTTTTAGCGCAATTGTCACCAAAACTGTTATAAGCAAATGTAAGAGGATGAACCATTTCAAGAAACGAGAAATACAACCAAATGTAGAGTGGTGGCAATTAAAAAAGAAACCAATAACTGTGACTAAAGAAATGTCTAACTTAGCATGAAAATAGTATTACCGAACGAAATGCATGCCTACCTCCTCAGGAAAAGCTTCAAAAATAATTAAAATATAATATATATGATAAATTTCTAACTAATATCACCGAATTTCCATTACGAAAAACTTACTCAGTGATTCCACTCTAACGCGTTTCAGTATAGCGGTGTCTGGAATAAGTGAGGGTGTAGACTACACCGTAGAGCTCACCTCAGACTGAGCGGCGTGCGCGTTATTGTTCACGCAATCAGGATTGCCGGGGTCAGTTCCGTTTTCTGTACCACCCCGCACTTCTAGGACTTACGTGTGGCGGTGGTTGTGCTTCACCCGGGATTTGAGCCCGAAACTCACACGTCAGAAGCCAAACTTCCTACTACACACTTGGCTACCAAACTTCCCTCATCGACACCTAGCGCAAGCAAGCATTTAAGTAAAGCCACAATACAGCATGATAATAAAAAATTCATAAAAATAAGAGGGGAAGGCCGTATCCAAAAATTTCTGAGTGCTCCATCAAACATTCCGTGCTGCAACTCCACAATTCCAAATCCACCCTGCCGACAGTTCAGCATCCTTCCCGCAGTTTCATCATCATCCCTTGCAATATTTTCTCACGTTTCCTGGGCACGCATGTATACATATCAACTCCCCATTTGCCCATCCAAAGCCTCGGGATTAACGTCTGGCTTCTCCCTCCCTCCACATCACAACGGGACCCAGAAGATTAGATTGAACTCCTTCGCCTTCCATTCTTCCTCGTTTCGATCCTACCCCTACAACCACTGCCACACTCCACCCAACTTCTCCGGCCTCTTCCCAACCATCCACGAACACCCTTATCCCCCCTATCACCCACTGAACGTTACCTCGCACCCTTCTTTCCGCTTTGTACCCTGAGGCGTGGTTAGGTAAGGGATCCCTCTTCTTCAGTTTGTCTCCTATATCACACCCTCTCTGCACGCGTTCTGGTTTTGCAAGCACCTTCATCTCATTCCCACATCTTTCGCTCCTCCTATCCCATTTCTTTATATATTCACCGATGTAGATTTCTTTCCCAATTACCATTCCACTCTTTCTTTTCAACTTCTTTCGCATATTCCGCATAAGTACGACCCCACGAAGGAATCAATCATGAATTCACATGTGCTGGATTACAAAAAGAATTATATTATAAATGTTAACGTAAATATGTAATTAAAATAAATTTAAATTGTGTAACTATTGACATATGTCCAAAAAATAAAACGTCAATGCAATGAAAAAGTTATAAGAAAAAACATTTTTATGACAAATTAATGATAAAAGGTCCTACTTTCAATTTTAAAAATCACATGAAAAGAAAAAATAATTTTTGAAGATTATCCGTTGCAAATATTATTATGTGTTAAAGAGCTAATGTTCTCAGTGTCACAAATATTTAGATAATGTTATCAAAGCAACACGTAACACGTATAACACGAACAAATGCACACATGTCTAAATCTATCATTGTAAACTGGCGTTTTGTGGTAAGCATGGACAGCGGAAAAGCGCCTTCGGCGCTCACATCACGTCATGTAAGAAAAGAAACAATACTGATAAGAATTGCCATGGATATCATTGTCAACATCAATAACGTATTTTCTCGTCATTCTCCGCCCAAATTATAGTCCACATGAGCACTCTTCTAATTAAAAAATATGTTATCAATATTTTTTTCACTAGATCTCATTATATTCAAAGGAATTAATTAACAGTTACGAGCTTCACAAAGTCAGCATTGGGTTTAACCACGAGAGTATCACAAATATCACCGAGGAAAATCTCATGGAATTCAATTTAACTGGAAATCATAGCTTCGAAAAAATTCAAGGTACATACACGTGTTACTTTTCCAACGCTCCAATGTCATCTCTACGACCCTGCAACTGATTCTGACAGAAAACTCTGCAAAAAGACTTTTGTAAGGAAGAAATTATTTGTATCTGCCTGATATGATTTGCGAACGACCTACATTTCTTCAAAGGCACTTTTACAACGCGTCATTTTCCAGGACTTCACTATAATGGAGCTGGCAACGTAACAAACGTAGAACCCCGGGGCGGAATTTTATTAATCAAGAAATAACATAGGAATTGCAGAGAGAATTATTCGCAAACCTTTGCGATTGAAAAGTATACCTCGGCGCTTAAATGTTACAGACATCTGCAGAATGTAAGTTTTCCTCTGTGCGTGATACAACGGGAGACATCAACGCATTACAGATTAGAGTCTTTTCATTTTATGTATCAAAATATTATTTCCAAAGATGATGGATCTCATTACAATCCAAAGTCCGTTACAATGTCTCCCTTTCCCCCGGCGTAAATTGCGATTGCAACAGAGTTAATTAGGGAATGCCTCTTACAGAGTTACAATTCGCCTCTTTCATTCTAGAATTATTTTCTCTCGCATTGGGTTAGCTTTCTCCGAGAGCGAATTCAAGTAATGACCGTAACGCCTGAAATGAGAATTTTCTCTTGGTACGCCATAGACGATGTCATCCAAAAATTGGTTTGTCTGCAGCGATTTTACCTACAAAAGTCTTGCAATTCGCACGCCTGTAAGTTTGCTTTTTTGCCGAAAGGGGAAATTTTGTCCGCACGTGTACGAACTCTTTTGTGCAGTGTAGTATTTATCTCCGCATGAATATGCTGCAACACAGCGCCTACATTCAAGCACGCTAAAAAAAACAGAAAAATACAATATGATCCTGACATTCTAATTATTCTCGCGCCAGAAGCTGGTCTTGAAAACTTGACATACCACACCCATATGGTTTCAAAGTCAGTTGTAGTAGATATCGTGGAATACGTAATATGAAGAATTGAAGCGCTGATTTACAGGTTAATTAATACCTCCCGTGATTTGAGGAAACTTTTGAGCCACAGGACTCACAGCTATGGGGTGAAACATTTTCTATTTTCATACTCGCCACGACTTTTTTTCATCAAATTTTTATTCAAACGCAAGCAAAAAAAATATCATTTCCTTTACAAGTGAGCATAGTCAAGAGATCATATTCGTTATAGTTAACCTTTTAGAACTCAAATTAGGGCACATTGGATCGAAAATGTGCGTGGAGGTCAATTCCATCAATCGTTTGTTGTTTTGCCTTGCCAAAATTTTAACTGCCGTGAAAGTCAGCATTCCGCCAGCACAAAAAAATTAAATTTGTTGACCATTATTTCCTGGATATTTTCATGAGTATAGCTCGGAGCTATTTTTGTTTTGTTCTCGGAGGAAAGATTAAAATTAAATGAATAATTACTATGGCACCAAAGCTAAATTTTTTTTTCAAAATTGCAACGTGAATATGGATGATGATTTGGGTTTACTATTGTTCAAAAATGTCTTTCATTTTTGAACAATAGTAATTAATAATCATTAATAAACAATTAATAATCATTTATTTAGCATAATATAAGCAGCTTAATTTTTCTCACTAGTAATTATTAAAGAAACAGTCACGGAAAAAAGATTTCCATTTCGTTGGGTCATTCACGATCATGTCATAAAATGACATTTTACTATTACTAAATCACATTCACCACCTCAACATGGTTTATAAGGTCTGACGCCAGCCTACGCAGTTGCTGGTTGAGGTGGGAGTGATTACAGATGATCAGTAAGGCGACTCATTCAAGTCAAGGACATAATTATATCAATTAATTGAGCTCGAAGCAGCAATAGAAACTGTAAAACGAATTCATTTTCTAAATACTAGAAATAACTGTCCATGAGTTTTCATATAACCGCAGGCTAATCATTATGATGGATAGATCATTTCATTCCAATATTCTCACTACCTCTCCTTTTATCTTTCTTTTGTAACTCCCTAGGATCTAAGTAACAAAATATATTTCGATTTAGAGCTACCTCTTTCATAGACCTAAACAAATACGATGCTTTAACTCCGCCGTATTGACAGGGCATGTTTACTTGTGCCTTTAGCGATTAAAAAAAAGCATTTTACTTGCGTATAGATAAGAATATTCTCGAGGGGAGAGATGAATAATTAATAAAGAACGAAAAATGGGAAGAAGCGAAAAGTAAATTGGGGGAAAATGGGTTGGAAAACACGTAATAAATTCGTTAATATTGTAGAAATATATAAACGTAAGCCATTTCATATGTTTCATTTATTAAAACGCTCTACTTTATAGTATATGAGCCATATTGGTGGTGGATGAGGGCTCCAATTCATCCCAGGAAAAAGTCGAAATCAGGTGAAGTCGGCTGATATTGAAGAAAAGGCATACCTACACATTTCACCTTCTTAGGAAGTGAAGTGAAAATATCAAGGTTTTGGCATTCTCGGAGACGACAGATTCATTCAGCGTCCATCTTCCGGGGGTACGTCGCGTCGGTAGACTTTTCTTGACAACTATTTCGTTCCCATAATCAAACGAGCGCTGCTTCCTGAGGTTGATAACTGATGCAATAGAGATAAACAAAAACCGTCATAATGTCAACAGGGAAGACGGATATAACCTTCCCTCAGTGTATAAAAGTGCACTGAAGTCACCAGCCAATCAGAGCCAAGAGTAGAAAATACTTCAGCCGGTCACCAGTATATATATATACTGGCCGGGACGCTTCGCAGCAGCGCATTCATATGGATTGTCGAATTCACAAAAAAAAAAGAAAAATAAAAATCAATAATAAAAAAGACACAAAATGCAACTAGATTAGTCGAAAATAAATGGAAAAACTATTTCCAAAATAATATTAATGCATTATTCATAAAAATTATTCCATTGTTTATAACTTGTGCAAAATTTCTCCTTTTTTTAGGTATCCTATTTCACACGATCACCTTAATATACTATCATACATGCGCCATTTTTTTAATTTCCTTGTGTGAGCTTGCTGGTTGGGTTAAGTTTTGACCAACCGGTACAGCCAATGCTTCGCGCCTTTAGCGTTGCAATTCTGTGAGATTGGAACTAAGATCGACTCGATCTGAGGACGTCTCCAGGAAAGGGGACGAAAATGTTGTCACGAAAAGTCAACCGACGCGACATTTGCCCTGAAGATGGACGCTGATACTAGACATCAAGGAAGACTGCAGTGCAATGCGTTCACTCTCGCCTATATTCTCCATAGGCCTCGGGTACGATACGAGCGGCGAGCGGCGGGCGGCGAGCGGCAAGCGGCGTGAGCGGCGCCGCTCTGATATCGGACCTCATTTAGTTGCGTGTGAATCTATTGAGGGTGGGTACGATATGTTTGAGCGGCGAGCGACAGTGAGCGGCGCCGCCCAGTGCCGCTCATGATTCCAAGTCCAGTCCGATTTCTTTTCCACTGCCGCTCGCCGCTCAGTAGATTCATCCTTCAGTGTAGTTGAAAATGTCAGCGTAGATACATCAAAGTGGTGAGAATACGGCCAAGCAAAGGAAGACTGAAGTTAAACTAAGTAATATACTAATAGAAGTTTTAATTAGTGGGGTGCAGTCCAGGGTATTTATGTGGAATGATCAGCATTTTATTATAGTATTCTACCGATTAAGGTAGGTTTCCATGGTGTACTGTAGAAGTAATCCGGGAGCCTCCCTTTCCTTCCAACACTAACTTTTTCAATACAATGTAAAGGAACACATACGAGTTAATGTCTTTGCATTAATGCCTAGCGAGTTTGCATGAATGATTTTTGTGGACCGGAACGGAACATTTACGAATGTATGAACAAAATTAGAACAGGTTCTATTTGCTGTGCATGCACTCGCACAAGTTGGGTGGTTACACGGTGCATTTTGGCGTTCATTGTCGCGTTCATACATTTAGACATTAACCCGTACCTGTTAATGTATTGTGTAGCCAGGCCTTAAGGCCACTGTAACTCCCTTTCAATATATCTAAAAATCCTATTCTCTTCATTCCTCGTTTCCCTAACATTCTACCCTCTAACGCTGTTTTCAACTTCCCTTCCCCGCTAAGTATCCCCTCCATCCATACCTTCCGTCTCCTCCGTATCTCATCTAACAGCTGCTTCTCCTCATCCACCATGTCCAGAACTTCGTTGTTCCTCCTCCTTTCTGTCCATTTCACCTTCTCCATTCTTCTCCATACCTACATCTCGAATGCCTCTAATCTTCTCTCGTCCTCCTTCCTAATTTTCCACGTTTATGCACCGTAAAGCGCAACACTCCAGATCAAACTCGTCACTAACCTTTTCTTTAAAGTCTTACACAACGATCCTCTTAGAAGCTCCTTGCTGTTCATGAACGCCATTCACACACATTCCACTTCCTGAACCGGCGACGCACAGTAGTCCGAAATGGGAAAAAGCCGGACAAAAGTCCAAAATGGCTTTATATGAGATAGAGACTTTAAATTTAGCGTAAATACTCTTTGAAAGTGGAAATATTGCTTATATCTTATCTAGCCAACTGAAAAGTAAACGATCCTAAAGTAAAAAATGGCAGACAAAAAGTTGCCAGCAGCTTGCCAATTATGTATTTATATGCCATTGTACATAAATTTACTCGATTTTGCTCACTGGGGGCTCTGCCCTCCCAGACCCTCTCTAAAAAGGCCTCCGGCCTGTTATGGTGACTATGGAAGGTCATATACTTTTTGTCTGCCATTTGTTACTTGAGGATCGTTTACTTTTCAGTTGGCTAGATTAGATACAAGCACTATTTCCACTTTCAAGTACAACGAACGTATGGTACGTAGGTTACAATATGAAAATAAATTATAATAGAAGAGAAACGTTTTCCTGAGGGACTTAAGAGGATAAAATAAATTTCTCCGAGTCAGACAGAGTCTCTATATTATTCAATTCAATACAAAAAACTTTGAGAGCAGATTCCTCTGTAACACTCAATTCATACTTAATAGCTTAACACTTTCCAAAAACGAGCGCGATCTCGTTTTTCTCCGAAAATCTTTGAACTTGAGCAGGTGGTGTTGCGGTAGTATGATTTTTATAGAATAAAAAACACAATATTCCTTTGACCGGATGCCTTGGCTGTGTTATCTATGATTTTTGAAGATTTTGGTTCACATCTGCATGGGTTGTGTATACAAAATGGCGTACTCATTTTTCTCACGATATTTGAAATAAAATAGACACTGTCTTTCGTTTACGAAATATGTAACTCGGGAAACTTACATGGATGGATAACTCTTTCATCCGTAGAGTCGCGACGCTACGAATCCATCGAGTTATCCATCGTCCCGAGGGTGAAAGGCAGCTTCGAACCATTTCCCAAAGGACTCTCTCTCCTGTTCCTCGGCTTCGAAATTCGGAGCGTTCCCTCCTCCTTTCCCCTCTTTCGCACTCGGCCCGCGAATCCTCAGGAAACCAAACCCCTTCAGTCTCCTCGGATTGATCACTTACCTCATTCTGTCTCGGGGAAAATGTCACGTTCCCTTTCTCGACCCCCTTCAAGCTCGCAAACACTTTCGCCTCGCCTTTTACCCTCTATGCTCCAATTCAATCTGCGCTCTCAAAAGGGATTTCCACTCTGGACTACACTTCCTTTCGACGTTGTTCAGCACAACTCGTTTTTTTTTACGTTAAATCAGGTACTCTTTATCTCCAGAGATTTTTAAAATATAGCCTCTCAATGTATAAAATCGTTTCAGGCTTGATTTTGTGGAATATTGCTATATCCATGATAAAAACGCAAATGGTAATTTCCACACTATTTAATTTATGACAAGTGCCGAAACCATGGTCGATCGTTAAGTGTTAAATTTCCATTTGTGTTTTTATTATGGGTATAGCCTCTCTATCTTTTTTTCATAACTTGCACCCAACCAAGAAAACCTTTCTGCCAATTTCACATAAATACCTCGATACTTATTATACAGTAGTAATAAAAGAAAGATAAGAAAATAAGGGGTAGTATGTAGATGAAATGTAATACGTTTCGCAAACGCTGAATTAGCTTTTGAACAGTTAATACGATTTCATCGACATAAATATTTCCCTTCAATAAACACTTAAAATGAATGCATGGGACCTTGACTGAAGTAAAATGACATGATTGGTGCACTGTTCCCACGAGGGAAGGGAAGGAGGTCTAAATCACCGGTGTTACAGCCGGGGTTCACATAATCCATTCCATTCAGTTCGCTTGTCTACACCTCCCGTATCCGACTTCCGCGCTATTTCCTTACCCTTCCGCACCATTTACTGCGTCTCCCTATCACACTCACGTGAGAGCGACATGCGTATGGATGCCATCATCCAATAAGCCGGAAGCAAGCAAACACCAGACCATTGGCTGGCAATTAACTGGTGACAGTATCAGTTCTCAAGGGAAAAGTATTTATTTTGTGTCTCATTTTAACCGATCCACAGGCGATTTTCTAAAAGAATTTCTACAAATGCATAAGGAATTGAAATTACACCCTGGGAAGTGTCGCTAATCTGCAACCCCAATGCACCGTTCACATTACGATTGTCCCAGCGATCGCCCTAACGATAGCTGGCAGAATTAGCTGTGTGAATGCATGTTCGGACAATAGTTCTCGTAGTTCCTACGTACGCTGCCACTTTACGATGGTTAGGCGCTGCGACACCAGAAGAGAACAATTACCCATTGGTCATTGGACAAGAGAAAGACGAAAAGTTTGTGAAGCCCCTATCGCTCTATTTTCTTCTCATGAATTTGTACAAGCAAGGAAGAGTACGGGCGGAAGAAAAATTATTCGTTAAATACACGTTGAACACAGATATACAGGGTTTGTCCGGAAAGTAATAGGACTGAGTCGATTTAAAAAAAATTATTGAGCCAATCGTTACAATTCTTTAAAAATTTTCAAAATAGGCTCCTTCTGCGTCAATGCAGCGCTGCCAGCGCGATTTCCAAGCATTGAAGGCGTCACAGAAGACATTCTCCGAAATAGCCTCGAGAGCAGAGGTGCATGCTGCTTGGATCCCCTATGTCGTCTCAAAATGCTTGCCTTTCATCGGCCATTTTACACAAGGAAACGAAAATAAAGTCTGGGGGGGCACATCTGGGCTGTAGGGCGGCTGCGGAAGCGTTGGGATGCCGGCATTGGTTAATTAGCTGTTCACATGAAAGGCGATGTGAGCCGCAATTTCTAGTCGTCAGTGAGCACTTTTGGGACCATCTTCGCGCACACATCTTGCGCATGTTCAAATGCTCCGTCACAATGCCATGAACCACAGATTTTGATAAATGTAACATTTGGGCAATTAAACGAATGCTTAGTCGACGGTCTGAGTTCAAAACGTTGTGCACACGAGTCAAAATGTCGGTGTTTGCTGAAGTCACAGGTCTTCCAGCACCGTCTTCATCAGCGACCTCTTCCCGGCCCTCCAAAAAGGCCTAGTGCCACCGAAACGCACCACTTCTTGCTATAGCGACATCAGGGTAAGCCTACTTGATCATAACAAACGTCTCTGTCGCATTTTTACCGAGTTTCACTCAGAATTCAATCGCGTACCTCTGCTGTAACGAACGCTGCATTTTCTGTTTGCACCACTCACAGAAACACGTCGCGCAAAAAAGTCTGTCCTGACTCTCCATGTGCTCACAGACAACTGACCAGCCGCTCGTTCGTTAGCTAGAAACACCCTCTACCAAATTCAGTCGGTGCAAACACGCTCCGAAGTACAGTCGCGGTGGAAGAAAATCAGTCCTATTACTTTCCGGACAAACCCTGTATCTTGACCCAATATGCCTCAACAGCTTTGCTAACCGCCAATTTCTCGTTCACTTTAGATTTCAGCACTTGAGGGCAGCACAGGTTTTAACCATCGTTGTGTGAATGCACGATAGTTCCAACAATTGCTGGAACAATCGTAATCTGAACGAGGGATTACCTGGAGTCGCTCGCTGGTCTCTCTCCTCGGACGCGTCCGAATTCCGCATATTTTATCACCGTTAGAAATAGTCGAAAAAAGTCCACTAATCTGTACTTCCACATACCGCAAATGACCAATCGGTAATTGTTCCGAGCAGGTGTGGGGGCTACTTCGCGTGGGATACTTCTGCTAGGTGTAATGTCATGTGGTGGCGTGTGAGGGGGTAGAGGGTGGTAAAACCAATGAGATTCATGTTCAGGTACGCTTAGTTTATGAGTAAACTCGCTTGCAAAATTTGGTGGTTTATGGTATTGCTGTTCTAATGATTAAAACATCGCTGAAACTTGAAAGTGAAATTTCATTTTGTTGTTAGCTTGTTCTGTTAAACAGCTAACAAACAACTTTTTAAAGGTATCAGACATATAACTCTATACCTACATTAGATCCGAGCTATGACCTATTGCCGTTGGCACGGCCGCAATATGCGACGTTTGGACGCTCGAGTTTGGTTTAGGGGTAATGTGCGGAATATGGAAAGTCGAAATACCAATGGTAATTTCCTCGCTCTAATGCTCAAATACCGATCCTGGTTTCGACATTTTTAGCAAGGAATTTTTACCAAGAAGAACCGAAATTTTACCAAGGATTTACCTTAAAATGACATGAAATATCGAAACCTTGGTCGGTAGTTGAGTATTAATGTGTGGAAATTACCATTTGTAGTTTTTATCATGGATATATCGTACTTCCACCGAGTGAAACCTGAAACCTGAAATTTTATGCGTAAATAAATAGTTCTTGAATTTGAAATCTCTCCCGCTACTACTGTCCTTAGTGCATCGGAGAGACAGAAAGGAAATGGACAAGGGGGCTAGGGAAGTTTTTGAATCTATCTTCCTCCACTTGCCTCTACTCCACTGGCCACGCATTAAAGACCATCCAAGAAAATTTATCCATAGTGAAAATACCAATGGTAATTTCCTTACTATAATACTCTACTACCGACCCTGCTTTCCACATTTTATGCCGTCTTCAAGGATTTACATTGAAAATGGCATAAATGTTACCAAGTATTTACCTTGAAAATGACATAATATTTACCTTGTATTTATCTTAAAATTACATAATATTTACCTTGTATTTACCTTAAAATTACATAAAATATCGAAACCATGGCCGTTAGTTGAGTATTAATGTGTGGAAATTACCGTTTGTAGTTTTTATGTTGGATATATCCACCAAGTGAATCCTGAAACGATTTTTTACGTAAAATAACAGTTCTTGAACTTGAAATCTCTCCCGCTACTGCTGTCCCTCGCACATCGGAGAGACAGAAAGGAAATGGGCGTGGGGGCGAGGGAGTGCGAAGGAAAACGAGAAGAGTGGAAGCGCACACAAACACATCTCTTCATCTCGACACCCACTTACTCCGTCCTCTTCCCTCAGACCATATATTTCCGGTAGTCGACGCAGGGAAGGAGTGAGGGCGTAGGGGGATGAAGGCGAAGAGGAGGACACGAGATAGGGGAGAGGGAGGGCTCGTAATCTTTCCATTTACTGAGCGAAAACCACGACCAATTTGTCCGCCGGGAGTTTTGTGATTCATACGCCGCCGTGAGTTGCGCGGTGCCCCTCCCTTTCCTTCTCGAAGATGTGGGTCCTATCACAAGAGAGGGAAACACCATCACCAAAGCAGGCTTAAGGACCCGCGCAACGCTTCAGCGAGGGAGGTAATCCCCACACGCTTTCGAAGCATTTATCTGGCTAAATCGAGCGGCCGTCCAACGTGGCAACGATTCTTGTAGTTTTTTGGGGTGCGACGTCCCAGCCGTTTTAAGCGGGAAAGGTCTCATTGGTCCGAGACTTTCCGGATGTCTTTATTGAGCCGTAATGATCTGCAGTTATAGAGGTTATGACGAAGGCGGCAATGCTTGGTCGCAGGGTTATCATTTCTGACATGATCCTCAAAGCAGGAGCAGGTAGACCGACAACTTGAAAACGCAATTTGGAGGCTTGCCGATCGAACTTTGGCACTACACAGGTAAGTCATTTAATTCTTCTGATATTTTTATATTTGATTAAATCCGTACTTGACAGGATATGAGTTGAAACAGAAATATGGATTTTGCCAATTGTACTCCATTCTCATTTCTTCGCTGAATATTTTCATAGGCTAGTCAGGATCGATTTAATTCATGTCAGAACTTTTTACATTCGTTCATTAAACTCACATCCGTTCAATGCATGCTTTTAATCGATGACTGACCCACCACTACTCTAACCAGTGGAGAAGGAGTGAATTTATGTAAGCAAAAGTTTATTTTTAAGTGAGAAAGTTTTTTTCGTGCAATAAAATAGGTTAAAATCTCTATATATTTCATTCGAGGTATTCCTTTTCCGTTCTCGCCATCGACTTGTCCCTCGACGATTGTCTTCATCAGGCCATCACGTCTCAACATATGGTCTATAAGGTTGTACCGTAAGCCGCATAAAAATGATTCTCATTAGCATTTTCATGAGGCTTCTCTTCTCTTCCAAGGTTAGTATTATAATTACTACCATAAAATGGAGGGTTTTCCAAAAAGATGCGATAACATTTTATTAATTAATATTAATATATTATCTATAAAAATGCTAATAAAAGTTAACCAGCATCCCAGCCTTCTCCTCAAGATACAAAAAGTGCTCAAAGTCTCAAAGAAGTAAAAGCGTCTGAATACATATGAGGAGGCGAGAAACTAAGGATTACAAGTGGTTTTTATTCTAAACTGAGTCTGCAGAAATTGCTAGTAGAAATGTAAAAAAGATCGGTGGCCTAGGGATACGAGTGATCTCTGTTCTACACTGGAGTGGTCGTATACTACTCGAGTGGAGTATCAGATGCAATAATAAATATTTATAAATCTTGTATGATGTGAGGCACAATGTAGTGGCAGTTCTTAATATAAGTAAAATTGAACATCGCAATATTTTCCCTGAGTTTTATTTTTACACCACTTGATAATGCTGTTTGTAACAACGAAACGCGTAGTGTCAAAATAAAACCCAGTGGAAATATTACAGTGTCCAATTTTACTAAATATCTAGTTGATCCCGTTCGTTTTCTTTACCTAAACTCTGTACCTGACTCTGTTAAAAAAACAAAATTATTTATGCCCCTTCGCTTCTCACCCCATCGTATGTTTACCGCAATGCTGACGACTTCAGTCACACCCGTGATTAGACAGACGCGTAGCAACAACGCGCGGCGACTTGCTAAGTCCTCAGTCTCTTTCACCCCATTAGTCTCCATCTGTTTTCCCATTTCTTCCCTTCCCCACAGATCCTCCTCTCCGAAGTGACTACATCTGTGAGCTCATCCAATGCTCCGCCTGCAAGATTTCGCTTCAAGATTATCCGCCTCTCCGCCTTTGAGTTGGTGTTTTTATATGTATTGCCTCCCCCACACCCACCCATTGCAGACCAACCATCACCACTCCACGTTGCTCTTTCCCTTTTCTGCTCCTCCATTTACGCTCCATTCTTCCCTTTCAATTCCACAAAAAGGGACGAAAACATGGTAAACGAACTTCCCTACCGTTTCTCCATCGACGCGATGGGTCACATGATAGAGGAGATCTGGAGCAAGAATATGGGAACAAATATAGAATAAAAAAAGTTTAAAAAACGTGCCATTTCCAAAAACAGTATAAAATGAGCCAAAGAGTAACAATTAAAAGCTTGAATTAAATTGGTAAAAAATAAGCTTTTCATCATTATAGATAGAATAAGTCGTGATTATCCTTCCGGCGCGCCACGACTAGCTCATGTTAAGAAAGTTAACGCGCCGCCGCGGCGGGCGCGCTGTTTACAAAGTAAACATTTCTTAAATGATTTAATGTTAGTTTTTTGATCGAAATAATTACAGAGTTTGGTATCAGTAAAGGAACAATATGTATTTTAAATCACAAAAACATAAAAATATCCCTACAATTAAATGATTCCATGCGATTCCACTCATCACAAACTTTCTCCTTAAGCACGGGAACTGCAAACAGGGATCGCAAATTTTTACACTAACTCGAAAGTAATGGCAAAGGAATTTACTAGGAGACAATTGCATAAAAGTATCCTAACATGGATAATTAAACATAAATAAATGCATTTGTGCATTCTGTACTGATTTTGGAAAAAGAATGCTTTTTTATTTAATTTTTATTTATTTTTATTCTCTACTTGATAGAAATATTTAATCCGGGTAATGCTTGTCCAAGCAGCTAATTTGTATAAAATATTCTGGTATTTCTCGTCCATGTTGTTAATTAGGATCAAAATTGGAAAGCAATTCCAAAAAATCACAATCCATTTGTCGTAAGAGCCGATAGAACAAATGTAGAATAAATGTAACACGCTTAAATCTAACCAATTTCAACTATGGCCTAACGTCAGTTTCGGCTGAAAAGAAATGAAACTAACCTTATTCCTATTTTATTTGTCTGTCTTGAAGGAGAAATACAAGGTTAGAATAATAATATTCTCGAAGTGACTGAATGTTAGATTTTTGGATTAGTGGCCAGATTTTCATCGTCAAAAGAGAATACTTAAGCAATTTATCCAACATCAATACTAATCGATCAAGTTAATGGTGGGTGAATCCACTTTGTGGAAGTTATGCTTGATATATCAAGCATAACTTCCACAAAGTGGAATAAAAAAAAGGAACGTTGCACTTTCCACGCTTATTTTAATATTCTGCAACCGGTTTCGACGTGTTCTACGTCACTTTCAAGAAAGACTGCCTTTAGCCTCTAGCTTGAAAATGACGTAGAACACGTTGAAACCGGTTGAAGAATATTAAAATAAGTGTGGAAAGTACAAAGCGTTTTTATTTTACATTAACTAATCGATCAGCTTACAGGGTTTTGACTAATTAATCTCGCTCCCACAATCAGAGTGGAGATGACGTTGATTTAACACAGAGCTCAAGAGGTGACTTACTGGCTCAGTTATTGCTTCGCGGAGGAAGTAAGATCCGTTGATGATATTTTTAGGATGTGCCCCGCGTACTTATTGTGTTTGTTGCCCGATGTTTCGTGGCTTTTTCTGGTCACTTTTCGGAGGGAAAAAGTCACCAGCATTCCCACATAAAAATTGACCAGAAATGGCCACGAGACTTTGGGCAACAAACCCAACAAGTACGTGGGGCACGCCCGAAAAACATCATCAACAGCTTTAACGATCCGTGAATGCTTCAAAGAAGAAGTAAGATCTCTCTTCAGCATTTTTATTCGGAATTGGAGTCCCGAACATCCACTTTTATGTCACCACATACTTTCACGCTGTTCACCAATATATTCATGCATCATGTCTTTGGTCCATCGCACAAATTCCAAATTACCTTAAAAATATATATCGGTATTTGGCATCATTTTCGATAGCGAGATATTGCACGTAACTCATAGTGAAAGGGTTTGCACGAGTAAGCACATGCACGCACATGTTTCAGGTCATAAAATATTGCCTTTCAAAAAGGAGGGATGAGAACATAAAAAAATGGGGGGAAATAGATGGTGAATAGAAATGAGAAACGAAGCAACGCCTGGTTTCGTGAAATATCCGAGACTATGGAAAGGGGAAGAAAAAGAGAACCAACTGGCATTTTCCTTTCAAAATCCCTCTCTCAAATGTCTGCGGTGGGAAAAGGAGGCATATCTTGGTGGGGTGGATATAGGCTTTCACACAGCAGAGAGAATGGAGTGCCTAAAGCGGATAAAATGAGGTGCAACTGAAAAGAAGAGAGACGTAGCTTGCCTTTCGGGTTCTCTTCCACGTCGATTCATCCTCATACGAGTGTTTCGCCTGCGTTGCAGGAAGCGTCTTCAGGTCACTTCAAACTAAAACCAAACCTACTAAACCAAACCCCAAATAAAAATTATAGCATCCGCGAACGTTTTAAGGCCCTGAAAATATCCCATAAAGATGGCATTACCAAAGAACAATGAAATTAAAATGGATTGACCCTTTAAGTAACGAGGAAGAGCTAAGAAGAGTGAGAGAAAAGAGAAGCCTCCTAAAAACATTATGCAGAAGACGGGACAACTTAGTTGGCCACATTATGAGACATGATGGCCAGATGAAAACAATCCTGGACGGGAAGGTGGAAGGGAAAAAGGGCAAGGGATGGCCCCAAATGAGTTACATGGGACAGGTTATTGTAAAAGAGAAGAAATATGTAGCTATGAAAAGGTTAGTGGATAGGAGAGAGAAAAGGAGAGCTGCATCAAACAGATCTTAAGATTGTTGACCAATGATGATGATGATGAAATCACCTATGAGATGATTAAAATGAGAAATGGGCGTGCAAAACGAACTTCGGCGAAGAACAACTCAATCGATCACGTCAACTACCCAGCGAGAACATCCCTCGGGGACAAACGAGAGGGGCACAAAAATACGAGGAAATCATTGTCGAGAAGACGAAAAGCGTGTGCTCCAATAACCTACCAGCCGACGAATTCGTACTCAAAGTGAAACGCTATTGATTCCGCCTCCATGTCTTCTATCTCTCTTGTCCCTCCACCCCCTCCTCATCCCTTTAACCGATCCTCAGCACGAGTTACGGAGCGAGAAAATGAGGAACGAGGAGAAAGAGATGAGGGGTGTGGCGGTGGGAAGATTTCTGGGGGGAGGAGAAGGAGGTGAAGAAGGGGGGCCGTCAGAGAAGAAGGGAAAAAAGAAGAAGTAGAGGGGGTTTCGGATTGGATAAGAGACGTAGGGAAGGCTCTCACGGATGAAAAAGAGTGAGGCTTGGAGAGAGAGAGAGAGAGAGACCCGCGGGGAAAACTTTTTGGATGGGGATGTAAGAGAGGTTGCAGAGGGTGAGTTTGAAGGGGTGGGGTGGGTTAGAGAAGGAGGTGGTGGACGGGAACAGAATGGGAAGATGAATCGGCCAGAAGAAGAGAGGAATGGGAAAGAAATAAGGGGTTCGGTGGCGTGGGAGGGTTGCACAGCGCGAGGGTGAGGAATAGGAAGGAGCAAGTAGGCAGGGGGGGATATATATATGTAGAGAAAGAGAGAGAGAGGGGGGAGCGGGCGATGCGAAGCTACTACAAAGAGGCTAAGGGAGATCCACATCCTTTTTTTTATTTTCCAGCGGCGAGAATATAGCCGCTGGGAAAATCTTCTCTTCCCCAAAAGATCTCTTCGCCAACCGCCCCTGCCCTCACTCCACACTCAGGCTACCTCCCAGCTAAGTAAGACAATTCCCCCTCTCTCTCCCTCCTATTCCTTTCCTTTACAAAAACCCCCTCTCTCCCCCTTCCCCTCCTTCCCATCCCTTCCTTCATCATCGGAGTCCACCTCCCCTCCTTCCTCTCTTCGGCCGGCAATTTAACCTTATCTCCAGGCGCTGTAGGACTTCGTTAATTAAACTCCTCTTAAATGCGCGCGTTAGCTTGGGCGACGATCGAAGCCGCGGGCCTCTCTGAGATGGTCACAGGGCGACGAGGAATATATATACAAAAAAGAAGGAAGTATGCTCGGCTCCTACTCCTCTTGCTCAAAAAAATATTAAAAAATGATCAAAACAGAATTTTAAAAAATATTTATATATAAAACGTGCCGCAAGCTTCGCATTAAGATTATCCCTCGTCGAAAAAGAGGATATTAGGTACGCGTCGAGCGTTAAATGCGAGGATGATGTCAGCGATAGAGGCGTGCTCCTGATGCTTTTGTTTCCTGAGCCTTTCCGACATTGTAATAATCTCGGTGCAAGAGGCACTTACGGAGGAGTAAGAGGGAAGTTACTTACAAACTGGCGGTACGAGTTTTCATCCGATGCTTTCGAGAGCAGCTTATCGGAATATAAGATTTAAAAGTATTGCACGCACCTACACGGCGAAAACGTGAGGACAAACGGATTTTTTCTGACCTAATTTTTTTCAGGATGCTCTGATGTGATGTATATAATGGAGTTCATGCCCAAATTTCATCATTCCCTTGAGGAAATGTCTTCTCAGTGTCATACATAGTAGGAGCATACATTCAATACATACTTGAGTAAATATGCTCAGATTGAAAAGAAGCACAAAATTAGTCACTAATAAAAGATAAGGTTTATAAAATAATAATTTCATTAAAATAACTAAGACGAAAATTTCATTGAATAGGATTACTTCCAAGAAAATTTTACCAAAGGTAGACTAGTTCACTATAGAAATGAAGATAGGACCTGCATATAAAACGCGATGATAGCACTGATATTTTTCCCAGATAATCCCTCTACATAGGGGTGCTCCATAATTACCATTTCATTCGAATTTTAAAAATAAATCTCACATTAATATTGAAGTGTAGTCATAGGGAATTCCAAATTCCATCGTGGTAATAAAATGTGCAAAATGTGCAGAGGTTATGTACCAGAAAAATAGTGGTAATATTATCGGTAATAGTGGTAGTATAGTGGAGATAAATAATAATAATACATAGTAGTAAATGCGAAGTGGTAATAAATAATAATAATATTAATAAATAGAATATTAATAATAATAAATAGTGGTAATGTAAGCCAAACATTAACGTTGCTATGATAAAATGATAACGCTTTCATTCTTCGTCCTTCCTGCCAACTCACAAAAAACTGTCCAGAACTGTCTCTTTCCATGGAAGATGAAGTATCAACTAATCTGTATTCAAATGTGTGAATACCTTGGGGTGTAAATATCAGCAAAAGCTAATCACTTTCCATATCGATATACGTGATACATTTCAAAACTAAGGCGTGAACGGCAGCGAAACTATTATTCATTGACATATTTTAAAAAATCCTAGAGCCATGAATCGAACGACAGACCTTTGGCTTTCCAGACCACTACACTATTTAGGTGTCTTAATTGCTGAAAATATTTGCACGAAAGGTCCAGCCATTCCAGAGGATAATTTGTTTTTTAATTCCACGGAAATTAATGCGAATCGAGAAACATACTTCGCCAATTTTCCCTGTACGTTTAAAAAGTATTTCCTCGTTTCCGTAACATGAAAAGAGATAAGGAATGCTTCCACTTTAAGCGCAGGCAGTTACTAAGCTTTGTCGATTAAAGGAAATCGTTTTGTCCCTTTTGTATGAAACCCGAGAGAGAGAGGAGCGGGAGGTGGAGGGAGGGGTGGGAGGATCCGAGGAACGGGGTATGCGGACGATGAAATCGAGGGAAATGAGGGAGCGGCGCTGGGATCTGGCGAGGCTCCCAAAATAAGAGGGAATTAAAGACGAGGAAGAGAGAAAGGCCTTCTTCTCCCCCCCCCACCCCCAACCCCTCTCATTCCACTCCACTCAAATCGATTCAAAAGGACGGATTTGACCCCATCATATTTTGACTCTATAGGCATACAAATCCTCGATTCCTTTTTTTTCTCCTCAACAATGCTAATTAATCAAAAGAGGTATTTCTAGAGACCGAAAACGCAATTTATCCATGGCATCTTTAACCATTTTTTCCGATTCTCGTGCTCCGTTTTAAACGCATTACCATGGTGGGCTAAGTGTAAATATTAATCGCTATCACTATGATTTCAATATGTTGCGATAGTTTTGATCTCATCGCAAATATGTCCTCACAATGCTAATTAATCAAAAGAGGTATTACTGGGAGACCAAAAGGCAATTTATCCGCGATATCTTTAAGCATTTTAAGGGATTTTTTTCTTGGATGAATGTCTAATACTTGTACCCCTTCTTTTTTCAAAAATAGCTAATAATTTACGCCAGATGTTGATGATTATTCATCCAAACCAAACAATTCGGGGAAACATAAAGTTTGATGTACTTCTAAGTGAAATTTTTTTATTTTTCAAAATATCTGGTGGCACTTTTCACCATGTTCATCTACATCTATATAATACCCTGCAAGCCGCCTAAAAGGCAAGTGGCAGGGGGTGTTAGGACAGCAGCCGTTTACAGCTAAAAAAAAAAAAGAAAAAAAAATGAAGTACTCTAACGAGGTTGGTACTAGCGTTTATTAAAGTCTTTTATGGTTCGGGGGAAAAACGAAATCCCATATCTATCCGTTCGGCAAAACATCTCTCTTAATTTATCGCTTATATCGGACCTGGAAATATAGTGTGGCTCTAATATTATGTTTGCTCCGAGTCTCCAATGGCTCCCAGCCTAATTCGCTTAACATCTGGGTAACGCTGTCTGTACGCCCTTAGCAGTTTTTGACGAAACGCGCAGCCTTCCTTTGTATTTTATTCGAAATATATATTTATTTGTTAAACTACTCGACCCTTTATGTGGAATCACAAAGCGTTTTACATTTCATTATGAAGTAGATACTATGAAGTCACGCCCGAGACAAGGAATTACCCGAATAACCCATTTTGGTAATTGTAAATTTTAATTTGTTAAGGACTCCTAACGTCTTTGGAGATGACTAAGCGTTGACCCTGCTACTCACCGCGCAAAACTCTCCCCCTGTAATGTCCCCACTCCTCTTCCTTCTTTTTAAACTATTCAAGCATTCCATCTCCATGCCCGTGAATCTCCTCCCCACTTTCGTACTCCCCTTTGTGTATTACAGCTGCGCGAATCCTTTTCGCTACCTTTCCACCCCTCTCTCCTCGGGCTCTTCCTTCTCGAGGAAGCTTTGCGACCCTTTTACAGGGCTTTTTGATTTCGTATTATCATTCTCCTTCACCCCAAAACGTTCTCCCGTCCACGCTTCCCTCTCCTTCCACCAGCCCACACATCTCAGTCCATTACCACCAACAGAGAATGAACAGAATCCCACCCCAGTAACGACCACGTAAAAGGGCTGGGAAAAATACAGGCCGAGAAATATTTGAAATACAAGATATCCCTCCAAATGTATTTTAATGCAAAATACATAATGCCTGTCACTTGGGTATTTGACAAACGAACTAAAAAATAGTATTTTAAATAAAATTCACTAACTCTTGCTTTACTTTGTGGTATTCCATTATACGTTTTCCTATATATCACAAAATTACATACACCACTTATTTTTTATCAGAGCGCGACCCGGGTTTCAATGAATTAATGAAGATGATGGTAATTCATTTATACCCAGGTCGCGCTCTGATAAAAAATAAGTGTTATAAGTAATTGTCTGATATCCAGGCAAACTTAGTATTTCAAATACCTTTCAAAATACAAAATACAATTTATGGAAACTAAGAGATCTTTGAAAAGCATATAGCCTGGCTTGGCACGCAATGGATAGCTGCAGACTTGCACGTTATGGATAGGCGAAGAAAACGATTCTAACGAAAACGAAGTAATCTCTGAAGTATAATGTTACAAATGTGTTATCAGAGCTACTTCAAAAGTATTTTACAAATTTTTATTTTATTTTACAATAGGGAAAATACCAAAAATCTGCATCTGAAATACGAAATACGAGATACATTCAGGTCGTGTATTTGAAATACCAATTAAAAATTACAAATTTATTTCAAATACGTATTTTAAAATACTTAATTGAAATACTGCTCACCCCTGCCACCTGCCTCACGCCCCCACTTACTACTCCTCCGCATCTATCTTCCCGACCGTTGTGCAGTATCTTTCATTTCAATTCTTCTCTCCTTCGCTTTTTTCTTCTCTCCCTCCTCTCTTTTAGCGCGTCCATTTTTGTGGTAATGTCGCCCCTACCCATCCCCCCTCCACCCACTGGCTCATTCGGGGGCTTCTTTTTTTCGGTCCCATGTCTCACTTCCCTTTATGAGAGCACAGTAGTTCTCAGTCCCTTCTCCTCCTCTGCGACTCACCGCATTACTCAGCATTCTCGTCATTTCTTTTGCGCCCGTTCCATTTTCTATGTTTTTCCTCTCATTTCTGTCTTCGAATTTGCGAACAGCAAATATCCATGGCGTCACTCCTCAAATTCAACGACAGTTAAATAAGAAAAAGTTCTTTCCGCAAAGAGATGTATCATTTAGCGTTGAAAAGCCATCAATGATTGATGGATACAAAACTCGGGATGGCATACCGTCGCAGGAAACTAAAATTCATTCAGGAAAACACGTTTCTTGTGATTTTACTGGCTGTTTTACTCCTTAAATATTGAATGGTTGTCATAGATGTTTATTCGTAAAAAAAATCAAGTTGTTTAGTAATACTCCTCTCTGGTAATGCATACAAATTTATACCACGAAGGAGTGGGATGCAAAGTTAGAAGTACCAGGTATGTTGTATAGTTTAAGTACCTATAATTTTTCAATCTGATGATTCATTAAACTCTCCATATCTGACTGATTGTCGACAATTTGACTTTTTACAAGTCGATGTATAGTAATAATTGAAAAAGTTGCAGTAATTTTACACACTTTTGTAATCTTTCTACACCGGTTTCAATGCTTACGCATCATTTTCAAGAGCTGTCTCTCTTGAAAATGATACGTAAGCATTGAAACCTGTCGAGAAAATTAGAAAAGTGTGGAAAATTACTACACCTGTTTCAATTATTACTATCCTCCATATCTGCTAAAATAAGGGAATAGATCAGCTATTTCAAGCAAAAATGTAAATTTTCAGGAGTTAATTTGAAAATGAACTGCATTTTGGAAACAAAAATTAAAATTAAATCAAAGGATTGTTCTCAGAAGAAAAACTTAAGATAGGAAAATTAGTCAAATATTGTGTGACGACCGAGAGATGGCTGCCGATGACTGCCACGTACAGTGCAAAAAGCCATCACCAACTGGGATACACTAGAATTTTCAGAAAAAAATTTGAACAAGCCAAATAAAAATAATTGGAGTATTCACGGTAGAAAAAATAAAGAAACTGACCCTATTTCTCTGGCACCGGAAAATTGGTGGAAGGCAAACTGATATTTTTCAAATTGACAACAAATTAGATTTGTTTTATTTTTCAGGGACGTATTTCACTGAAATCGCAAGTACGATAATATTTCTTAGTGCATAGTCGCTTAATTTTTAATTCTCTTTATTTTAATCCAATAACAACAGTGCATATCCCCGGATAACCTTGGATGCAAACGCGGGTAAAAATGAATTTAAATTTTGGTATATAAACGAAACCCTTGTCTGTAAAAGCCGCATTTTGAGTAAGTTGAGTCAGTGCAGAATTATAGAGCCAGGTAATTGTGATCAATTGCCACACTGTTGAATGAAATATGCTAGCAGGAATTTTAATGACACCTAGAATACACACCTCTTGCACCATACCTTCTGAACAATGTACTCAGTGTGCCCGAAAGAATAATCCCTCAACTCCATAGCGATTTAGAGCCATTTTCTATAATCTCAAGGGTGAAAATTACGTCCAAAGATACCTTATAATGTAGGTGCACACATTTTTCTCTCTAAAATGGTTTTTTAATTATGTTTTTTGATGTGACTGATTTCCCCATAACAGTATAGACTCTTCTCTGATAAAACTTGATAAAAATATGATTTGAACACTCACTAAAATTAATCATTATTAAAGGTGTAAGTAATTGGTGATATAAATATGAATATGGTTCATATTTATATCACCAATGACTTTTAAAATCGCGCCTTTAATAATGATTAATTTTAGTGAGTGTTCAAATATCGCCAATGGTTCATATTTATATTGCCGATGTATGGTTATAATAAAATTCATAACTCTTCAACTTTTACAATTTCTTCTTATGTGCAATTACTCTATTACAAATATTGAGAATATCGCTTAGCACTCATCAACGCGATCTGGATAATTTTGAAAACTTATTATAATATGTTCTATATGTGGCACCAGAAATAAATCTTCAACGGGACGGACTAAGACATACTCTTTGTTGTCCCCTTGGATAATTTCATCACCAACCCGTGCGGTGGGCACAATAACGGTTAGAAAACTCAATATCGTGGCACAAGCAGGTGTAAAATCGAAGATGCGACGCTAAGGGAAAACTGGACTTAAGGATGAGCGAATGCGGCGCAGGAAGTACTCGGGGGAGGAGGGTGTGAAAAAAAAGAGGGGCAAGAGACTGATATTTCCGCGAATGCAAGAAGAGATTGGAATGAAGGAAGTATTTCTAGGAAAAGAGCAGAGAGAGAAGAGGAAAATACCATCCTGCGATGCACATTGGTCCTCTGTCCGTGTGTTTCTGGGACATGGGAAGAAAATATTCTCAGATCATGATAAAATTCTGCGTGTATAGGTTTCCGGAGTCGCTGAATACGAATATAATGCCCGAAAAATGAACATTTCCGTTAAGCACTAAAACTTACAGGTCTTTCTTTGTATTATTTATTTATGTTCATTACCCAGACAACAATATCTATAGGCATTTGCTTGGGGGGGGGGGGCTATGACAAATAACAATAAACTATCATACCCATGGCCTGGATCGGGGTAGGTTACACAGGCGGGATTTGAACCCGTGGCCCTTGGTTTCGCAAGCAAACGATTGTACACCACCGCCACCGATGTGCGAAGAGATTTAAATGGCAAATAGGACCGGAGCCGAGAACAGAGCTAAAAATGTGATAAATTCAGTACTCGAACGCCTTTTAAAACATATTTTTCTAGTAAAATTATATTATTATTTTCATTCCACTAATTACATCATTGAAGACTGGAAAACTCAATGTCTAAAAAAAGGCGAAAAAGGGATTTAAAAAGCTAGGCGTGGTGTGCGCGCGTATGTAAGAAGAGATGCGAATGTAGAAAGTAATTCCAGGAACGTAGCAGAGAGAGGGAGAGAAGGGGAGAACAATTTTCATAGGGGAAAAACGATCCTCCGGCCATGCGTTCCTAGAAAATGGGAAGAAAATTTGCACATCTTTCGAAAACATTTGGTATGAATAGGTTCCCGGGGTCGCTTAACAAGAATGTGATTCCCGAAAAATCGACTTTTCCACTAAATACTAAAGCAACGGGTATCAGTTTTGATATTATTTATTTATTTATATTTATCACCCCGAAAGCAGCACTTCTAGGCCTTTGCATCGCGTGGAGGAGGGCTATAACAATTAACAATGGACTAAAAAAACACCCATGCGCTGGATTGGGACAAGTTACCCAGACGGAACTCAGCCCGCGCCCCTCGGTTTTGCAGTCACGGATATTACCCTGCCGCCACCGAAGCCGTATCATTTTTGCGAAGATATCTTATAGCGAAAAGGACCAGAACCGTAAACGGATATTAAAACGTGATGAATTCAGTACTCGCACGCATTTTAAAATCTGTATACTTTGTGTTGAAATAGTAACATTATTTTGATCCCCACTGACATTTTTGATAACGGTAGCCAAGGTAGTCGAGTCGCCGCCAACCATATCAAGATGATACCCGACCTAGACGGGAAGGTCATTCATCAAGCTGGAGAAACTGACCCGCGGCAGGCACAAGGTATTATCAACAGGGGAACGAAATGGAACCCGTACAAGGGGGCGATTTGGGGTGAAACAAGGATGATAAGATAAAACTTCGATGAAATAATTGATATCACTAAGAAACCCATTGCCCAAAGGCCTGGTCAAGCGGTACATTAACCCCTACGAGTTTATGTCTGTTTGCGAGAACGATTTTTGTGGAACGGAATATGTACGAATGCATGAACCACATTAGAACAGGTCCTATTCTCTGTTCATGAATACGTT
Organism: Ischnura elegans; assembly: GCF_921293095.1. Lineage (NCBI taxonomy): Eukaryota > Metazoa > Arthropoda > Insecta > Odonata > Coenagrionidae > Ischnura > Ischnura elegans. The sequence continues at coordinate 56,858,439 of NC_060248.1, forward strand.
GTTGAATAAAAATTGGGTGGTTACACGGTGCATTTTCGTGTACATTCACACGCTCATACATTTAGACATTAACTCGTACAGGTGAATGCATCGTATGACAAGGCCTTAAAAATAGGTGAAAAAAAGGAGTAAAAAAGGTAGGCGACAACCTGATGTGCACTCGTATGTGAGGAGAGACGCGAATATAGGAAGTATTTCCAGGAAAAGAGCGGAGGGGAGCTACACTTTCCTTCGTACGTTTGGGAAAGAGGGCGCCAAGAGGTGGAAGGGAGAGATTAAGTTTAGGAGGCGACCAGGAGAGGGCGCACTCGGAGAAAGAGTCTGCGACGACGGTGGTGGTCCTGCCAAAGTTCGTATGTAGGGAGCGTATGGCAGGACGAAGAAGTTGGGCACCGTTTTTATTGAGCAGATCACGTAGTAACGGCGCAGGGGGACCCCCTCCCTTCCCACCCGAATGGCGACGCATGGGTTAAACCTGTTTCCATGGAAACCTCGGGAAAATGGCGACAGTTTAAGGCAGTGAGAAAAGGGAGAGAAGAAGGTATTTTTGGCAATAAAATACGAAGAAACGTCGCGATATTGCAGAGTGATGGTGACGCCAAGTCCACACCTTGGTAGAATGCGATATTAATGCCTCCAGCCGCCTTTAACTTTGGCTGTGCCAACGTTTGTGAACAAAGTTTTTCGTAGAAAGGATCCCAAAATACACTAAAAACTAATAAATGATCAAAAGAGTACACAAAAATTTAAAAAAATCACCTCATTGTCAACAAAGCGTTTACCACGCTCTTTCTATTCATGATCAAAACATAACCCTGTTTTATCAGCTGTTACTTCAAGTTCCCTGAATTATTCAAAGCGTTCTCAAATATTATCCCTTTATGTATTCCACATTTCCCCACCGTATTACTATATTCCTGAATTATTTAGAATTGAAGTAAAATCCATGACCGCGGCGTACATATGAAAGTGAGAAAATTTGGTATCATATTCAGGCATAAAAAAAGAAGGATCATCATTACTGTCGGCGATTATCCATAACATAGTATGTTCAATCACTCTCACCCAAATTTAATTCGAGCAAAGAGGTTTCGACGCAGAAATTGAAATGAATATACCTCAGCAATGTTTCCTACAGATCTCAAAATTCAGTATTTATAATCCAGTCATAATCATAATATAACAACCGGAAATTAACGGTCAATCTTTTATATATTTAGTTTGAGTAAAAAGCAGTCCTTATTGCCAACTTAGCGCGAATTACTAAAAAAATGAACATACATCAACAAGTAGGAAATTTTTGTTAAATACATTTCAATTGAGTCATTAGATATGTTATTGTTATATCACACAAAAGCATATTCAACTTTTCAGGAAAAAAATCCGCGAGGTAAGGCCTTCAAAATTTTGGATTCATTAAGCTTCAATCAAATTAGTTTAAATTCAAAATTAGCCTAACTTCAATGCGTAATGTGTCACAAAACCAATAAAATAACCTCAGTAGGTATAACCATCAATTCCAAAAGAGAGATCATTTATAATTCATTATAGCTACATTAAAAGTCCGATTATTATAAGGATATTCCCGAAAGTAAGTTTGCGGTAAATTTAATGCATAGATAATTCTATATATTTAGAGTTTTATTCGGCAGGCAATTATTGAAATGGGTTAATGTTATGAAAATAACTTAAAACGCTTTTAATGAGAATGAATTCCACAATAAAATTTCCGCGGAAGGAATTATTGAATCAGGGTCCGACTCTCATACATTCATAAATCTTCAATTAAATTAGTCTCAACGAAAAATACGCCTGACTTCAATGCGTAATGTGTAAAAAAAAACACTAAAATAACATCACCAGGTGTAACCATCAACTCTAAAAAAGAGATTGGTTACAATTCCTTTTATGTACATTGAAAACGCGACTGTTATTAGGATGTAACCGAAAGTAAGTTATCAGCAAAATTAATGCACGGATGTTCCTTTATATTTAACGTATTAACCGGTCCGTAAATACTGGAAATAACATCGCTCTCACATATTTTATGTAACGTAGTTTAGTTATGAATAAAATGTCCTACGAATTTCATTTCCAGTAATATTTAACATGGACTGCATACCATATGGTTACATGGAGCATTTACAAAAATGTTTTCACTGCTTTTACTCCTTTCAAGATGAAAGAAATAACCTAAAAACCCAGTGGATGGGAATGAATTCCACTGTTAAATTCCCGAGGAAGGAATTATTGAGAACAGGGTCCGTCCCTCCGAAAAAAAGCAACGGTTAGTCCGTCCCCACGTTTAATCCAACGCTTCCCGGCGATGAGATCAAACGAACCACATCCCGGCACCAGCGCAATCCGTGGAAGTCCGCGATGAACACGCCGGTTGCGGAATTAAGGGTGGAGTGAGGAGAAAGGTAATAAAATGGGACTATCTAATTGGCCGATTGTTTCGCCGATCGACTGTCTGATTAATCGTTCCAACCTGGACCCCTAAGTTGCCTTACTTGTTGACTCAGGGTCTGCCCCCACTCACGCAAAGCTTTAAAACCCTTCCCAAATGCCTCCCCGGAAGCCGTACCCTGTCCATTTCCCACCACTAAAACCTATCTCCCCACCCCCTCGGACTCCGCTAGGCCGGATGAAGCAGCGCAGTGAACCTTGGGTATTGGCGGTATGAAAAACGTTAGCGCGGATTAAGCGAGCAGGAGGGTTTTTGAGTCGCGGACGAGCGCAAGCGAACATGGAGTCAAGAGACGGAGGGGGTTTTGGGAAGGGGAAAAGGGAATCAAAAGGCTGGGAGAAAGGGTATGTCAAAGTTAGAGGATAGGGGAAAAGATTGTGGCCATGTGGGCTGAATGGAGTGTGGGGAAGATACTTAAGACCTCGGTCACACAGCAGCTTATCATGGCATAACTTTACTCGCCAGAGCAATTACTAACATTTTCTTGAATTACAGAAAGAAAACCGCAAATCAATCGTTAAAATCGATTTCGAAGTATTCAAGACAGTTTTTAAATCTCTCGATAGGTAAAATTGAGGGTTAAAAAAGGTTATTTTCCTGCTCCATTTAATTTAAGAGAAAGTTTATCTTTTTTGTATTCATTTATTTCTACCCACCTCGCAAATAGCACATTACGGCCTTTAAAAAAATCAACACCAGAAATACACAGCGCAAAAAACTAAGCTCGCCTACCTAGGCCGGACTCGAACCTCAGAACGGCGAGGATTTTTACCTCACCGCGAACAACGCCAGTATAAAACCATTATTTTACCGGTCATTTTTTCTTTCTTTCTTTTCGAATGCAGAGGAAAACAATGATCATGGATGTTTTTCAAACCGTAATGTTGATTTGACTTTGCATTATATATACAGCTTCCCTCTTTTTCCGATTCATCACTTAAGACGTATCAATTTCAAGCCAATATTTAAATTTATTATCTCAAAATGAAGTGGAAATAAAAACATTTCTCCTTCGCCAAGTCTTTTGAATTTTTATCTCTGCCACCACTAATTGTATTGGTACAATTTGGACACTTATTTATGGATAATGGTATGGATATCAAAATTTTCAATTATGTACTGTAATATTAGTTGACAAACTAATTCGGCTACGAGCGCAGGCCACAGCCCAAGCATTGCCCATGATGTACTAGCTTTTCAGTCCAAGTTGCGAATATTTTTGAGCAATTATTATGAAATATTATCCATTTTAGCGTTCACATTTAGGAAAAATAGACATATAGTTACTTAACGCTTTTCCCAAGTTTTCCAATATGTAGCATGCATTTCCTACCCTAAAATTGAACATATCACGTAATAGCTAGTTCCTGTATCATAGCATGTAAACAGCATCTAGGCACCTATTGCTTCATATATTTATTAAAATGCCTCATAATTGAAATTCCTTGTAGATGAGTCTTAAGTTTTCATTGGAATTTGCGCGACAATATCGACAAAGCTAAAATTATGCTTTAGTAAATCCTATATTATATATTTGTATCATGAATATATTATTGTATGACGTTATCACATGTAAATAGAGGACCAATCGCTACTAATGCATTTCAAGGTTTACGCTTTGCAACGCGGCATTGAGCTCATATAATGCATATGAATGCTTAATTTAGTCCTAGTTAACTCATTACAATTCGAAACTTTACATACTTCATCTAAAAAAACACAATAACCGGCTTCAACCATTAAACTATCATTCCTAAATATACTAAGGGCTCAAAAGATGTGGCAATAGTCGGGTTGCATATTTATTAAGAAAATTTTCACTTAATTTTGCTTTTCACTTATTGACGTTGACGTTGTCATAAGAACCAAAAATATGCCGTAATAAAAGTAAATTCTATGTTTTATATTTGTATTATGAATACAGTCATGATGATGGAAGAAAATCATAAATACGCATCATTCGTTATTTTCCATGCTTTAATAAAACATGCACCGACCCAAGTTTCAACGGACAACCACGAGAGGTAAAATACCCATAGAAAACTAAGTAGGTGCATGTTTTATACAACTGCCGAAAATTACTGAAGATGGGTATTTCTTCTTCATGATGATTCCATGCCAAATTCCACGTGAAAAAAAACTGATTCAGTTGTTTTTTAGAACAGTGTTTCATAGATTTTATAAAGTAGAAAAATAGTGGACAAACCGCCACGAATCCTAATATTCATTGTTAATTTTCCACTCTTTATTTAAACATGCACCGACCCAGGTTTCAACGGTTAACCATGAGTATAACGGGTATAACCCGTTGAAACGTGGTTAGGTGTATGACTTATTTAAGTGTGGAAAATTACGAAAGAGGAATATTTCTTTCATCATGATAACTGAAAAATTCCACATGAAAAAAACTGAGTCAATTGTTATTATGAGTACAGCGTTTCATAGATTTTACAAAGTACAGAAATAGTTTACTAATCGCTGATAATCACACTATTTATTGGCAATTTTTCACACATTAATAAAACAATTGACCGGCCAAAGTTTAAACGGATAACCGTGAGAATTACGATAATTACCCGTAGAAAAATCGGTAGGTACATCTCTTATTTAAGTGTGGAAAATTACAGCAGAGGCGTATTTCTTTCACCTTAATGATTGAAAAATTCCACATAATAAAAAAACTGAGTCTAATGTTTTCATGAGTACAGTGTTTTACAAATTTTACAAAGAGCAAAAATAGTGGACAAATCACTACTAATACTTTCGATTGTTTCAAAGCTTTCCACCTCGGTAGTGTGCTTCCATAAGGTTCCATAGGGAAAGGGGGAGAGGAGGGTGCTTTGGGATGGATTTGTAGGAGGGTTGAGGGGGGGGAATCGTGGGTCGAGTGTGAGTCTGCCTGGATGACTGCTCCCTTTTGATGATGCAGGGAGGGTGGCGGCGGTGAGTGAGGGAGGAATAGGGTGGGGTGGGTAGATAGACGAGAGAGGGAGCCAATGCTGGGGATGCCCAGGATGATGGACGGTTCTCCGCGGCTAGTTTAGGGTGTGCGGGGGTGGGGTTGGAGGGAGTTTGAAGAGCGGGCTGGGCACAGGGTGGCGTTGTTAGTGGAATACTGAGGGAGCAGAATTTTAGCCGGGAGGAGGCGTGCTGCAGGAGGGGAGCAAACGAAATGATCTGTTAGTGGGATAGATGCACCATAAAGGCCACCGAGAAGGGTGGGATTTCGAGAGATAGATTGGCAATAGGAGGATGCATATTCGGAGGAATAATAAAAAAAGCCGAGGGTGACTGTGTGCAGATAAAAAAAATATAGCTAGATGGCCTCGAGTTGGGAGTCCGACCGAAAGAGAGAGATAAAGGAAGATTTTCTTCTATCTTTTTTTCAATGAAGACTTCATTTTATCCCGTTTCTTTTTTTTATTAGGACTATTACGAAAGGATTTGATTGGCAAAAAAATACAAAAAATGAAAAGAAAGGTTAAAAAAAAGTAAGAATGGGAATGTGGAAAAAATATCAAAATACCTCTTCCAAACGTGGAGTGAGAACTTTGGTTGGTTGGCGATGGATTCACTCAACTTCTACATCGGAGAAGAGCCTCTTCTATTTTATATAAATAAGGGGAAAAATCAAATGATGGCGGGGTTTGAAAAGCAAGCTGATTGTGTTTGCTCTTCGAGCCCTCGCATGTTTTTCGTTCGGCTTTAATGGAGCTAAACGGGAAAGGGCGTTTTTTGACTCTTCTGTCTCGGTTAATTTGGACAGGACCGAGCCGCGCGGAGAAGGAGGAATTATATTTTTTTCCGTCCTATTTCTTTTTTATTTTCTGGGAAGCGTATCTAGTAAGTGGGACAAATAGCAGAGCAAGGAACACCGCCCGAACATCAAGTTCGAAAAACAGAAAATAGATTCTTCATCGCCGCTCAATGGAAATTCCCCCAGTGCATTAAGGCGCCGAGCACACACAGAGAGAGGCGCATGAATACTGCCTCTCTGACTCTCATGGAAAAAAAAGTCATTTCAAGCGGAATGTTGGGAATGGCGAAATAACTGCGGCTTTTTCCCTTACAAAAAAAAACTTTCGGGTCAACAAAACCGTATATTCTTTCCTGTTGTTTTATGAAAATATGGCCGGATCAAGCTAACGCAAAAGCTTTTAATGGAGGGTGATGAAAGATCAACTCTCTCAACCGTTTGGGAATCAGTTCCGTCCGCATTCTATAAAACTAATTAATTCAGTAATTCAAGGAAGGGTATCTAATTATTCACCTCCCTCAAACGGATTATCGTGAATTTTGATTTGCTAATATTCTGTTAAAATATTTAAAATGTCCTTTACAGATTACATTTAGAAACTTTATTCAACGCACGACGAAAGTCGACGTTTTCACAACACGGTCAAGTGTCTCACTGGAGAATGATGCGAGAATTTCGAACTCCTTCGTGCGTTAAACAAATTTTCCAGTGGAATACGGAAAAAATGTCAATTTATACTGGAAAATTTCCACTGTATCTCACCTGACATATTAACAGAATAAAAAGCCAAATTATTGGATATTTTTCCAATTTAACCATATTGGTTTGCAAAGTAAAAGGTTTAAACGTAGAGGTTCGTAGGCGACAAGCACGTTCATCATGTTTTTTCATATTTAAAGCTGAAATTCTTATTTATTACGGTCATCATAAGTCAGAATTATAGCTCTAAAAAGTTTGATGATAGAAAATAATAAAATTAACTTATATGATGAACGATTTTTTACACGATTGGAGAAAAATTAATATTCTATGAGTAAATTTGAGCAAATGGCAAGAATACTCACCAGTTTTGAGCCAGAATAGATGAAAGAAAAGTCTCTTTCTGACGTTTTCAGGTCCTGTAATTGTGAAGCACATCATCTGAAATTAAAGAAGTCATTGAATGGATGAGATACGTAATCAACATGAGGTGAATGTGAATATCAAAGTAGATTGCTCTTTCACACTTGGTGATGATTTGACTGATTATAAATTTCAGGAGCTGATGTGAACAGATATTGCAATACTTAATTGTAATTGTGTATTTACCAGCATGTAGGACTTTACGAAACTCGTTGTTAGTAAATTTTGCATTGATTCGATTTCTTTGAGGAAAGCACGAACTCCGGATTAACGGTTTAGTAAAAAAAATAAAATAATAAATTCTCATAAAAATCTGTAAGGGAGCGATAACCGTAAGTATATCAGTTGCCAAGGCCTTCGCGTGTAATTGAGGTTTGATATGAAGGCAATACGGAAAAAGAAACACCGGAAACGATTGATATTTCTTCTTCCCTTTTTCCCCCGAGTGCATCTGTTTCCTTCTTTTTACCATTTTCCTAAATTTACCAGTGGCGCCTGCCAAAAAAAATGAAGGGAACATGGGGTGCGTGAGAGATCAAAAAAGATATTGAATGGAGGTGAAGGAAATCTTTCGGAACTAGCATCCGGAATAACGAGCCACCGAACAAAATCATGTGAGGAGCGTCAATAGCTTGTGGAAGGCCGCCCTACTAGAGCCTCAGGGGGGGTGGGCAACTGGATGAACGAGAAGGGTCGTGGAATCGGCCGGGGGGATGGGAATGAGGAGAATGGAGGAGGGGAAGGAAATATAGCAGGCAAGTTAGAGGGGGAAGGGGGTGGGTTTGAGACACGGGGTGGGGGTGGGGGTGGTGGAGGCGGTATGATATTATGGTATTGGATGGGCAGTTGGGGGAGGGATGCTAAAATGCATTCTGGTGCGAACGGGGGAGTAGGCCGGAAGGGGGGAAGGTATTTGTCAGCGGCATAGAGAAGCCCCGAGGCCGTGATTTAGGTCGATAGCACGCAGGACTACGATGTGGTGATGGAGGAGAGAGGAGCGTAGTGAGAGATGGATAGAGACGGATATACATCTCTTCCTCGGACCATATAGGTATGAATAAATAGATATGTGTCCCTGACGCAAACGCACGCAGAGCCAAACATATCATACTAGGGCATCGTTAAAGAAACAAAATAGTCTGCAGTAATTGAGCTTCCAAGAGTAGACCATACAGTCTTTTCAATTTTCGATCATAAATTCATCATTGTAATGCCGAGGCAATATTTTTTTCACAAAGGTAAGGAAAAGTTCCCCAGGTGCATTCGAGGTGGATTCAAGTTCTATTGCTCTCAATTTTTTTCTCCAGACTGAAAGTAAATAGAAGCACGAAGGAAAATTTTTCGGGTGTGGTTTTCGGTAGTCACTCCCAACGTTTCCACGGCTGAGTCTGCCTTCGTCTTCAGTGAAAATAGAAACATGTGTATTGTTTGGAAATGAAAGTGCATTCTTTGTTAACCCGTGATAGAAACGGCCTGATCGTTTGAAGGATAAAAATCTATCGGTTACGTCGAGAATGAGAACTGTTTTAGATAGTTGAAATAACGGCTTTTTCCTTACACGAACAGCTTGCAATCACTCATTTTCTGCGTTTGCGTGGCGTGAGACAAATACATGGGTAGTTGAAGGCGACATGTGGAGTCGGTGGAGCAGAGAGAGAAGGATAGAGATGGCTGTACGTCTCTTCTTCGGGCCATATAGGCATGAATAAGTACTTATGTGACCCTGATGCTAACGCACCCAGAGTCAAACGGATCATAATAGGGCATCGTCGAAGAAACAAAACAATTGATCTTCCAAGAGTAGCCGATATATTCTTTTCAATTTTTTACCATAAATTCGCCATCGATATTTTCAGAGAGGTAAGGAACTAAACTCTTCAGCGGGAAGTGAAACTATCCTAGGTCGTAAGTAATGGATACCGATAGCTTAAAAACCCTATGACACAGAGAATAACTCAATATAATTGATGGCCAATTTATTTCCTTGAGTTTAAGATGAAAGCTTTGGGGTAAATTATTCTGTAATGTGTGCCCTGAAACCTTACCGAAAAGTAATGATCATAAAAATGAAAAAATACAACTCAACACTTTTTTCCTCTTCCCAATTAATTTTTTATAGCCAATGGTATGGACGCAAGATTACAGTGTACCATGTGTGGCACCGTTTCATGGACATCTTAAATTTGAAGTTTACTAAAAGTATTTTTTCTTGCTGAAGTAAAAAAACGAACGACAGACTTTAGGAGGAAGGAAAGACGAACTCCATGTATCAGTAGAGATAAGTAGAACACTCCTACGACCAAGTAACTGTAGCACTCACTCAAATGATTACACCCCGAAGGCTTGTTTGAACGAGCCAATTTCTATGCTTTCACTCAAGCGATGATATTATCTTTGTTAAGCCTTTATCTGCGACGGCAGAGAGATAAAGCGCTAACAATGGGGAGAGAGGAATTAGACTTATTTTTGCGACCTTTAGCTTTTGTGGGCCATTGCCGCGGATATGACCACACGAAAGACAAATATCGGCTAGGGGTGACCTGTAGCTTAGTGTATAGACTTAGATGACTCATAGATTAGTCAAAATAAATCCGATGGCGTGATGTCCTGAACTTGTGCATACAAAACATTCCAGCATCGCCGCGAGTATTTCTATTTTTCTAACGCTCTGATGTTTAAACTTAAAATCTTCAAGGATTGAAAGTGATATTATTTTTTTTATTATTTTTTTTATTCTCAAACCACCGAATACAGCTCATATTGGCCATTTTACATCGGGGTATTCAACAAATATAACAACTAAACGCACACGAACAACTATGCTCTGGACAGGTGAAATCTACCCAGGCGGGACTCGAACCCGCGACCTCTTGTTTGGCAGGAAAGGACGTTACCCCGCCGCCACCGAGGCCGGCAATAATTTTTTATTTACAAGCCAACATCATTTATGGAGACTCGTAAACAAATATTTCACCATCTCCCAGACTCGAATGTTAAGTATCGAATTTCGTTTGTATCACTTTTCGCATTCATTTCTGGCACGAAAATTACTTTTGTTGCTATTTCCTCTTGTAAAAGTTCCCGTCGACCATCCGGCGGTGGGTATTTGCTTTATAAAACTCAACCTCTAGTTAAACTACATATCAACGTGATATTCGCATTAGTTAACGTGAGGTACAACAAGAGATTTTTAATTTTTAATATTTTTATTTATTTATTCCCATACCACCGAAAACGTCACATATTGAACAAAATTCACTAATTCTTGGTTAACCTTGTGGCATTCAATTATAAGTTTTTCCTGGATGTACACAATTACTTATACCTGGTTTAAGTAACTGTGTAAATCCAGGAAAAACTTACTTAAAAATTACTTATACCTGGTATAAGTAATTGTGTACATCCAGGAAAAACTTGCGTCACATATTGGCCTTTTACATAGATGTGTTCAAAAATATAAAAATTACGAACAACCATGCCCTTGATAGGGGCTACGTATCCAGGTGGGACTCGAACCCGCGGCTTTTGTTTGGCAAGCGAATTCTTTTCCCCGCCGCCACAGAAGCCAAATTCTGCTTTTATATGAGAAATGGAGAAAGTTAGAGAGTGGAATACTTAAATTTGTATTTTATTAATTTTCTGATGATTCACCATCAATGCTTGCCTGGCGAGGACTTAACCCCGCCGGCATATTAAGGCCGACATTATAAAACCAGGCCTTCATGTTACAATACCCTTCGGCAGCAATCCCTTGCAGTGACTGAGGCCAAATTGCGGATTGTCTCGAAGATTCTTCTTTTGATATCGCGCCAGTTGGCCGCGACTAAGTCCCGTCCGTGATTCCGTTTCCAACAGGAAGGAGGAATGGGGACCAACACTTCCTTCCACAATCATTTCCACGCCATCCCCAAGCAGTTGGTTTCCCCCCAAAGCTCTCAAACTCAACCTCCCGGGCACAAAAACGACAAAAGCGCGGCCAATTACGGACGATCGTTCGGCATTTAATGCCCACTTCCTTCCCGAGGGAAAATTGGAGGAGGAAAAGGTGAAAGAATATTGAAATTGCACCCAACTGCCGACCTCTATTACAGTCAAAAGGAGGTGGAGTGGCGTAGAAAGTGGGAGTTTCTCTCGCTTAACCTCCCGCATACGTATAAAAGAGAGAGATGGCGTGATTTAAAACCATCGAGGAATCAAGCATCTGCATCGCATTAACCGATTAGCTGTTTTCGAATCCCCACAGCATATCTCGCCAAGAACGATTGCGGGTTGTGACTGCTACATGGCTTTACTGCGCAGCTGCACATTCGTTACCGCTACCCGTCCCTCGGGCGGCGGCAATCGCCTAATTACGTCTCTCTACACCTCACACGAAAGGCTTATCATTCGCTTAAAAACATGGGAACGGCATTCGTGGTGACTGAGATTTTTCCAAAGCTATGCAGATGATGGATACTGCCATTTGTGGGCTGTAAAATAATTAGGTGCTTTCACGGTATTAACGCAGCACAAATAGGTTAGTGAATGAACAAGCTTGCCCAACTTAATCTCTCGTTCTTGAATTTTTTCTGAACCCCGGTGCAGAGATGCTAAGCTCAGTAATAAAACATTGCTTAGGGTCTATCAAACCATGAAGTGTCAATAAAAAAGGAAAAGAATCAGGATGACGGGTTCAAAGCGTTAAGATTTTCATCATTTTAATTATGCATTTGTCCTCAAAATAGAAGAAAAATAGGAGTTTCATTATCGAATTTTGGCCCAGTGAATTCATTTTAGCTGGAAATTTCATCTAACTCTGGTCCATAAAAATCCCAGTATTTCCGCGATTTTACCAAAAATGTCTAGAAGATAGAAATTCTTCTAATCACCTCAACCTGTATATGATTGCGTTATGAGAACGCCATGGAAATGTCGACACATGGATCCAGGATAAAGTTTTAGCGCTGAATGTAGGCAAAGTTTCAATTACTATTTAATACTCTATCCTCCATAATATAGCATTTTCATAAAGCATTATACTTTATGAAAAGTAACCTCTGAAGAAAATCCTGACTTTGGCACACGTCATATCGACATCAAATTTGTATTTTAAAGTTAATCTCCCGTAGCTAAATTAAATTTTCCTCTTCATGATCGCAAGATGGAATAAATTTGACGAGAAAAATTATTGAGCTCTGTGCACAATGGGTAATACTTGCAATAGTATTTTGCATTGTTTGAAACGCAAATGAATGGTAGTAGTTTTAAACGATACTCGGCTGGTCTCAATCAAGCAAAGTTAACACTCCTCGTATGCAAAATATTGAGTATTTTCTCATTTGAAATAGCATTTTTAGAAAAAAAAAAGGAAAAAACAGAATAACCACATTGAGAAAATCAGGGTAAAATATAGTCGACTAACTTGATGTTCAGAAAAATTGGAGTAGGGGCCTAGAACATATCACTCGACTCATTAGATTTTGGCGCTTAACTAACCTCCTTAATTAAATATAATTCATACTCTTTATTTTTTTCGTAATTGATAGACTGGACCTGTTTTTTTTGTAAGTATCATTATTTTTTTCCTATTCCAATCAGTAACATGTGCAAAATGGCCCTAGCCGCAGAGGCACTCCATAACCTAATTGCTACTAAGTACTGCTAGAGTGAGGAATGAGACATATTGCATGACCTGACTTGTTTTTGTAGGCATTATTATTTTTCCAATATCAATCAGTAAGTGCAAACTGGCCTTAGTCGCCGACGCACCCCATAAACTAAATATTACTACTTAACAAACACTAAACTAATTATCACTAACTATAAACTTAATAGTAAACTATGACTAGTTGTTTCAGGCGTGAATTCATGGAATCTACTTGGCACAATAAAAGTAAAGAATACTATGAAATTCCACATAAATATGTAATGAATGACCTAGCTTGGTACGTGGTATGCTATCGTCTAGCAAAAATGCATAGAAGCGGAGCATAAATTGTCACACACAATATTATTTCAAAAACACAACGGTTCACCCCTTAACCCTATTCTCCTCATGCACTTGTATGTGGAATATTTATGCGGAATTATATAGTTTTCTTTACTTTTCATTAATACTTAGCCTCCGTGACAATTTTATTCCTACTACCTCTAGAGTTTTGGGTGACATTGAGAGGGGGGAAAGAGAGAAAGCGAGGGGAGATTGAAGAGAGAAAAATAAAATGAAAAAAAAAAGTCCCGGCTATACGTGACGACGCCGCGGAAACATTAAGGGTCGCCCACACACCCGCCCGCTCACTCTCGCAATGGACATCAGAGTCATTCCGAAGCCCATCCGATCGGCTTCCTTCAAATGCCAATCAATTCCGCGCTTCCCGGAAACAGGGAGCCGGCTCTCTCTCTCTCTGTGTATCGCTAATGGGACCGTAGGTTATTGGGTGCGAGAGTCGGCCATGTTGTCCAACCCACCCACCATCCATATTCGTGCTCCCACCTCCACCGCCCCCCCTCCCCCCCCCCCTCCAATACGTATCCGCACCCCCACCTTATAAAGCGTCCAGAGAGGGTCCTCTTTCAACCCTCCCATCCCTCACACAACGTGTACCTCTCACCCTCCTCTCCCAACCTATATAATTCCTTCCTCCCCCCCCCCCCCCCCCAACACTCCCTCATACAAAACACATCCGACCCCAGGCGATTCCATCCTCCCCCACATGTGTCGCCGTTCCTAACCCCCCCCCCCCCCACCTCATCCCTTCCGAGGGAGACGAGCCTATCTCATCCCACACCCTCTCCTCTCCCTTAGGCTGGATGATTCGCTGTCCACCCCCTCTCTCACGGCCGACCCTCCAGTCCAGTTGTCGTGGTCGTCAACGTTATTGACTGCAGCCGGGACGATCCATACACGAGGACGGATCTCGACCACGGATTCCCATTTCTCAAAGCGTCTCCCGCACGCATCCCTGTGCGACCTCTCTCTCTCTCCAACACATGCACTCACACCACACACATCTACGTGTTCATGCTTCCACTCAACCTCCTCCCTCTCTCTCTCTTCGTCTCTCTCAATCATCCCCGTCTTACTTAGTCCGCCAATGCCGCAATCCTAAGCTACCACAGGACATCCAGCGCTTACTTAGAGTAAGGATTATTGGAGGGCGGGTGACTACCCTACCCTCTTCGGTAAAAAGAAATATGGCAGCCCTTGGAGACTGACCGATGAAAGTTAATACTTCTAGGGCGTACATTGTGGAAGACTTGTTTCGCGTATGATTTTTTTCCACGATAAATATGAAAAGTATTGTTTAAGAGTTACAAGTACGCACGATACAACGCAAATATGAAAAACATAAGACATGTGCCAAATATTTTCATCGCGTGACGCGGGGATATCGTGATCCCTGGGTAAAAATTTGGGCGCATATCAAAATGCAACCTAATGTACGAGACAATTAAAATAAGCATTACTCACCAATCAAAGGTCACTGAATGATTTTTCATGACACCCGAATGCATAGCAATAATACACCATGTATCTTATAGGAATAATGTCACGTGACATAACTCCACGTTACCACTGAGACTTTGCCATCGTTACCATGACCATATTTTTCCTGTTTTTTCAAGCTCTAATAATCACAACATACACTCCAGAATTAACACACATACTCCAGTATCCATTACTACCAAACTGCAGGATTCTGTATCTATAACAGTTGTCAGGATTCTAAAGGAAATATGTTTTTTTACAGCATGCATGGTAGTTATCAAAGCTATTCCACTTTTAAAGATATGTTCCGATAGACAATTATAGGAACCATCTAGTATGTCTCCTCTCCCCTAACTGAACTACCCTTTCTAATTCTAGCATAGCCTTTTCTCTTCCAGTCCCTATACATTAAATCCTCTTCCTCCCTCCTCACCTTGAATACAGACAAAGCAATAATTCATAACATGCTTAAAAATTCATAGTTAGCACACCGGTTAAGAACACCAGTGATTATTACCTCTATCAGCCATAACCGCTTTAATTAAAGAGCATTACCTGCGTCTCACTAGCCGTCTACTAACTACAATTTTAAAAATAAGAACCCTTGATCACTGAATACCTGGTATTGAAAGCTGCCTCTATAAATACAAATAAATTTCTATCTAAAATAAATCCACTACAAAATCGGTATTTTTCAACCATGAAGTAGCAGTCCTGATGGAATAAAAATGTAAGCGTCATCTAATTTTTTTCTCACCAAAGGAACTTGCATTATCGTGAAAATGAAATTTTTATTTAAATAATCTAGGTATCCATTCAATTACTAGGAATCACATTTTTCATAAATGACAATGAATGTGTTTGCAACAGCGACAGTGCCAAAAAATAGAAATAGAAAATAACCCTTGAAATTTAGTGGATAACCAATACTTTGGAACAACTAAATAGATAAATAATATATATTCAAATATGACTTTATTTTTGGGCGTCACTTTATGTAATATAACGTAGAAGTTTCGACTCTAAACAGTCAGTGTATCCTCGAAATATGCAGAGCATCATAAAAACGGCCCCGAACAAATTCACGCAGAAAGGATGAGGAGGCCAATAGACTTTTTCACTCTTTTGAGGACTTATCAAAACATTTCACGTTCCGTTGACAAAACCTGAGAGCGGCGGTTTGCGACGTGGATGCCTCACCATTTTTCGCGCTCGCACTCCCCGACATATTTGCTGTCCTTCTGCAGCTACGCCCGGCTTTATCGCCATCGGATGAGTAAATGAGCAAATACACAACGCCAAAGAGCATCCAACTCCCCCATCCCTCCGATATTCCCTCACCACCCCATCGGGAGAGAGATGGCCGTGGAATGTAATTTCGGAATTAAATGAGACTCCTGAAAGAGAACGCGCATCAGTCACAAACTCTCTGAAGAGCTACTGAACACAAAGCGGATGGGTACTAGCAAAAAAATAAAATAAAACACAGGAGAATCGCGCCATATACGCGGGTAGTAAAGGATAGAAAGATCACAGAGTGAAATAAAACGGATAAATAGGCACTAGGATTATTTAAAAAGACGATGTCGGGGGATGGAGAACCGGAAGAGGGGATGGGGAGGGTATTAAAAGCCCATGGCGTCGATGAGGCCGCACTAAAGGCGCTGGGAAGATGAATGAGTGAAGCCAATGAACGAGTGGTATGCTGACTCTCCACTTGCGCAATTTAAAATAACCTTTTTGTAACGCGCATGATGTATTCATTTATTCATTTAATAATAATATAAGTTCACCCAACATGAAAACACAATAATGGGGTAAACTATTTTCACAATGAATCATAAGTAACCTAAGTAACGCGCATAATGGATTTATTTATTTGTTTGTTTGTTTATTTATTTAAAAACATCGCGTTCACCCAACACAAAAACACTAAAGGGAAAAACTAATTAAAGGGTAAGCTGTTATCACAACTAACCATAAGTAGCCTCAGTAACGCGCATAATTTATATATTTACTGTTCGCTTATTTATTAATTTATTAATAATTTAAGTACACCCAACATAAAAACAGAAAAATAGGGTAAATTTTTTTCACAAGTAATCATACTACAAAATGAACTAATAGACAAAAAGTACAAGTAAATACAAGAACAATCAAGTCCAGCTGAATGCCGCATGCAAAATTCTGTACAAGTTTACAAAGTCACTAACATCGACTATATATGTCCGCAAAACATATCTTTAGGTAACCTTATATTTAATTCACTTTAAATTCCATTGAATTGCATACATATTCTATCTATAGACTATATAAGTCTATAGATAGAATATGTATGCTATAATCTATCTATAGACTATATAAGTCTATAGATAGATTATAACTATAACTGCGACTATATAAGTCATACAATAATTTATATTTACACTTCTTGCATAGAACGTCATTTTTAGAGCTGCATTTTTTTGCTGGATCAAAAAAGTTCACTTTTCCAGCCAATTCCATACAATTACCTTTATTAATTACATCATGCAGAAAGTGTTTATCATTTATGACTCTTCTTCCACTTAATGTTCCAATTGAAATTCATTCAACACTACTTTGTACCCTAGATGATTCTCTAATACAGGATAAACATGTGGCGTAGTAATGCATTAATCTAAGAAATCTTATTGTATTATAAAATCAATTAGAATCACGAATTTTAGCGTAGGGAAAATCATGATTCCCCTAAGTCGTCAACGACGAGAATCTGCGATGGGATTTATGATGAATAAATCACTGTCAAGTTTCAGAATAAAATATGTTTACCAAGGAATTGAGATGGGTTAAGGCTGAATAAGACTTTTATCTACAAAATCCTCATAGGAAAGGAAATATCTGAACAAAATCATTCCACCATTAAAACAAGGATAGATTAAAAATAAAACTTAAAAATTTCGCATGATTGCAAATTTGCAAAATTGAATTTTTAATTTCAATGTCAAGGACACTTTGTTCTCCATATAATGAAATAATATCCTTATAACATTGAAAATAGTTTGCGTACGTTGGGAAGTTTCTTATTCTGTCAATTCATAATGTCATGTCATACTGTTTTCCTCTTGTGAAAGAATATCCTCTTTCCATTTCTTGAGAGTTGGAATTTCTACTTCATGATACCATCAGGGTACCATAAGGTACCCTTGTTCGAAACAAATACAAGCAAGGTGGTAGTAGACGGAAATAGAATTATTATTTTTTCCGCCATGCAATGCGAAGACCTTCTTAGCAAATTCTAATTCTTTTTGATATAACTGGATAAATAAATAGCATTGAATCATACTTTCAAATCAGGTAAATGAGTAGCTCAATGAAACCTGGAACACCTATGTTTCTTATGCCACAGAGAAGATATATTATTCATTTTGAAAATTTTCTATTTGCTTTTTTTTTTATCGTTACTATTATATTTTACCATGTAAATACTATAAAAATAAGTTAAGCATAGATTCAAATGAAAATTATTAAACAAGCATTTTTTAAATAGCTGAAATTTTAGTTTAAAAATTTAATTGTGAGTTTTCAAAAGCCTAGGCCTTAAATAGCTATAAGTAGTTATTTGTATTTTTATTGAAACGCATTTTTCTTTCTAATATTGAAGTGTATGACAGTTTATAAATTTCAAATTATTAGTATAAATATTTTTAAAACGCCATTTCATAATAATTTATAAAAAGAGGGCATAAGAAGCTAAGGGATACAGGAGTTGTTTTTCTAAATACAGTTATGTACAGAAATTAGGTAAAGAAAACAAACGAGATAAACGTGACATTTAGTATCGCATTTCATTTTCCACTCGATTCCAGCGCAGAACAGAGACTAACTCGTATCCCTTGGCAACAAAGCTTTTTTTATATTTCATATATCAATTTCTGTATCTAACTCTGTTTAGAAAAAATAATGACTTGTACCCCTTGGCCACTCACCCCCATAAAATGGGGAAATAAATCATACGCGAAATAAGTCATCCAAAATTTACGCCCAATTGTTTTTTCCCCCTAGTGACTAATTTTTCTTCCACCCACCGCGTTGTTTTACTAATATGCCCAAGACTACAACAAAAGAGGATCATCTAGTCGGCCTCGAAATATGTTGTGACACACCGCGCATTTAAATGTGTTTACAAAAGTCGCCACTCGCGTCGCTGACGGACAGATTGATCCGAGTTTCACCCGGAAATAAGGTATAATTAGGGGTATTAATCGGAATATATGTACATGATGATGCTATTTATAATTCAAGACTTTTAAATGCTATTCCAATAAATTACAAACGTCATAATGCAAAATATTGGAAAAAAGTTGACTGCGCCGCGAACATTTTTAAAAACCGATTAAAATGCGACCGAAGTGGCAACAGAAATCAGCCTTCATTAGGATAAAATTGTGCTTCCTTGAGTTTCACTGGGAAATAAGGTATAATTAGGTGTGTGTTAGGAAATTTATGACCATGGTGATATGATCTATCATATTCATAACTTTCCCACGCTATTCCTCGTGAATGCAAACATTGTATTGCAAAATACTGGGCAAGAAAAGTGGATCGCATTGAACGCATCACCGCGCTGCGGACATTTTTGAAAATCGATTACAATGCGACCAAAGTGGAAACTGAAATCAGTCCTCTGGGTCAGTGGTCTCCAAAATACGGCCCGCGGGCCGGACCCGGCCCGCGCACTCGTTTCAAGTAGCACGCGATTCTCGCTCGTTTAACTCTGTGAGAAGCCGCTTGAAGCATTGCAGCGCCTTACTGCACGTCGAATTCGCCTTCAACTGTTCGTAAATAAGAAATACGCCACCGGATTCTTCAGTAGACATTGGTATCGAATACTTCAGTCATCGGCAAATTTGCTATCCGGCCCGCGGGGCGATTCGGAACTTGGAATGTGGCCCTCGTGGCCTAGTAAATTGGAGACCCCTGCTCTAGGTGATGGAATTGGGCCTCCTAAATTCTGTCTCCTAGTATATGCCATTTCGGGTGCGATAAAAAGGCACCGTTCTACCCCTTCCTGCCCGCCCGCAACACCCCACCTCCCCTGCGTGCAAACTGCACAAATGCAATCGAATTGGACCACGCCCTGTTAATTGCCGCCGCGCTATCGTGTGCGACTGCGAGAGAGCCCCGTTTGACCATGGTTACCTGCCCCTCCCTGCGTGAGGGAACGCCCTCTCCCGATTCATTCCATCCATCCGACGCTCGCGTTAGTCAGATGTTCTCACTGCCGGGGCAGGGGGATCGGGATAGTGGCAAATTTGAAATCGGTGTTCCTCGCTGCCCTTTTGAGTAACATGACTCCGCGGCTACACCGTCACTCACGATTTTTGAGGGCAGGGTGGCAAGCGGGTGGAGAGGGAGGGGAGAGTTTCTCTGACCAAATACTACGCCCGATCTTTCTCGCTACTTTCCTCCTACCTTTCTGTCACATTAGCAGTAAGTATAAAATCACCTAAGTACTCCTTAGGGTGTTGCTCATTTCTTATTTTTTCTCAGGTTTTTTATTTCTTCCTCATAAAATATGCTGACCGTGAATGCGGCCTGCCGGCGACAAGTTCGCCGTCATGGGTGTGACGCGCGGCTGTAACTCGCGGAAAAGTATTGTATTCCTGGAAAACTGTTGAATGGACGTAAAAATGGAGCAAATTCTGGTTCCGAAGGTCTGTAACGTTGTACGTTATCCCTGAAAATGATGCAATTTCCTAAAATTTATAAAAAATTAATGTTATTGCATTTATGCTTTTGGAGCGACCTCTAAATGTCAAAACAATCGGGCTGAAGTTTTTATAATATCATTTCTGCACCCCATAGCATATTTTAAACGGTAGAAATAAAAAATCCGAGAAAAATATAAAAAAACAAGCAACACCCTAATGCCTCTATAACTTTTTCCACTGCAGTAATTGGTCTCAACATTTACCCGGGCTACTACCGTCATAGAGTTTATATTTTCACGCGAGGATCTCAACACGATTCTCGAACGCCTTTTCTCAATTTGCTTCGTCCTTTTCAACGATGAAATCTTGCAATTGATTTAAACCGGATCGGAAATTTTTACACAGTTGCTTGCTTCTATGCTATCGCCAACATTCGCGGCGGAAGTGGAGGGGTAGTGGCAGTACGAAGGCAAAATAAAAATTACAGCGTAACTAAACACGCCTTTTTAATTAGCAAAACAATTGTTATGATGATAGAGATGAGGAGAGCAAAAATGGAGGATTTCAAACTTACTGGCTGACTGGAGGCGATAGCCAGCCTGTCCGGAGGCGATGATCAGTCTGACTGGAGGCGATGAGCAGTCTGACTGGAGGTGATGAAGCGGAGGAGGAACGTCGGCGTCGAGGACTGATGCGATACCAACATCCCACATCGGGAACCACCAAATAAAAGGCGTCGCTCATTCTTGGGGCCGGATATTTATACAGTTTGTCCCATTCATTTTCTTCTCGTAGGAACACATTCCGTGGGAGACACTTGACTGTTCAAGCCCGGCGTCCAAGTGACGCATGTTCTCTCACTCTCTTTCCTTCTCTCTCTTTCATCTCGAACCTTGAGCCTATCATGCATGGCTCACTTCTGTTGGCAGTACTATTTTCAATTATCAGCCATTTGAAAATTTCTTACAGAGGGCTCTTATTAATTAACTAAATTTCCACGAGGAAAAATATTTTTTCTAAAAAGATGGTGCAATTTACGATTTGTTGGCAGAATTTTTATTGACAGCTCCGGTTAAATCGATGAAATGATACACTACTAAAATTAGATATTAAAAATGAATTAAAATAAGATAAAAAACATTCTTCCCCAAAAAAAGGAAAAATGCACTAAAAACTAGAATAAATTATCTTTCTATCACTCGAAGAAGAAAACGCTGGTGTTGATTAATGCTTAGATATTAATATTGCGTTCCAATCATCATACATCAGCCTCTTCTAGGCTATTTAACCTAATCATCACTCACCCTTAACCTCGGAGTGATGAAATGCTTATTTTTTTCCTTTTTTGGAATTTCATACTGTTTTTGTAAGAAGCGTGTTTTTTGTTCCATATTTATCTGATTATTAGTTTGCAACTCATAACGTATATGACGCTAGTGGTCCGAGTGACTATTCATGACTACAGATGAAAACTTTTCGATTTTGGAACCAATAGTTTGCCTTTTCAACGCATCCACTGATAACATGGTCGAAGGTTACGAGGACACATGTAGGAAAATTAAAAATTTGAAGGCATGCCAGGAAGTTAAATATTTGGAAGAGGTAGTTTTGATACCAAAAACTACTCTTCAAAAGTCTACAATTTGCAATGTAAATGTGCACATTACGTAAATTTACCTGAGGAGCCCATTCATGACATAAATATTTCGAATTTCGCATGGTTATTTCATGTAAAAAATTTCTTCGTGAATAGAAATTCTCATTAACGATACAGTAATGAATAAAAGTTCGCTTTAATTCTAAAGTTCTGAAAATCAATAAACGTGACCAGCGCTACAAGCACAGAAATTTAATAAGACAACTTTAAAGATCGAAGAAGGTGTTCGGATAAGGAGGAGGGATCAATTATCTGGACGATCACAACGAGGCAACTCTGAGCTGAGACCTATCACCGCCAATTAGGCTGGTTACCGACATTTTGATCACCCAACCATTACCACTTATAGAAGAGTATAAATCCTAATCAACGTCTCGGATCGTTTCTCGAGCTAATCAGGTCTGACGTTTACCCTCATAAAACACAGTCCAAGCTCTTCACTAGCGGTTGGGCTATTTTTTCCATTGGGCATAAACAATTTTAAGTAAGTACTAACATTTCAAAATAATTTCGTACTAAAAGGAGAGTCTTCTTTATATTTTAGCATTCATTCAATAAGTTTACCTAATTTCATAAGTATGCTATGAAAAATTAATCACATCATGGAAAAACACTTGGAGAAAAAATACCATCACTCTTTTTTCCATGAAGAAATAGTGTTAATGAAGTCCACATTATGAAATAAATAAAGATAGAAAAAAGTATTTAAAAAACGGTAAGTTTATCAAATGTAATTTATCGTAAAACGGTAGTAAGAGAAAGCTTAATTACGCAATATAACAAGGTTTTATAATAGCTACTACGAACGAGGAAAATTCAGTATCCTAATTAATTATCCTCGTTTTAATAAAAATCCTTAATTTACTCAATTTTAAATTTTCCAGGCTCTTATTCAACAAAATGTTACCTTAATATGGCGAAATAAATACATAAAATTTACGCGGTAAACATATGATTAATTTATATTAAATAATACAAATCAAACGGCGGAAGTTTTCAATTCTTAGGCATAATCACTGTGTAAACAAAAAGTTATTTTCTCCACCATTTACCGGGCGTAACACATGCATATGAAAATAAATTTTAACCACGCATTAGCGAAAATTTTATGCAACAATAAAATGCAATTTTTTTACCTAAAAATTAAAAAATTAAATGCGACGATATTATTGCACATTACATGTATATTAGCTAATTCGCTTCCTTGAAATATTTTCATAAGCTGGAGTGCAATTTAACTGAACGAAAATAATTGTTTACTTATATGTCTATAGTCTAAAACATATATGTTGTTTACGCAGCATGCCATTCACTTCAGGCCCTAGATAATCCAGAATTTAAGAATGAAAAGTTATTTTTTGGGAGAAAATCTAAAGGGTCATCGCGCTACGCAGATTGTTGTTTTTTGATAAGCACGAGAAAAACTAAGAATCTTTTAAATGAAGCGAAAACTAACTACAAGAAAATGAATGGCATAAAATTATGATTAGTATACGTTAAAATAAAAAAACCAAGATACCATCTGGACCTCAATAAGCTCCCAATACAAAATAGACACAGCAATCCATTCAGTCTACTTTCCAATGCACCGAGTTGCGTACGAACAAAAACTCACTCCGTTAAATTAGCGAAGAAATGACAAGGAAGGTGGATGGCGAAGTAGAAACTTAAATAAATAACTCCTCGTAACCTAATCCTGGAGCCGTAAACATATACTGCCGTAAAAATAACGACGTAACCGAGTGGATGATAATAAAACTAGCAAAATACGAAAAACTAACGACCGAAATAAAAGAAGAGTGTAATGCGAGTGGAGTTCTTTTACAGGTGAGCGGAATCGCGAGCAAAGAACATTTCGAGAAGGTAACGGGAACGAGATAGAACGCAGATCAAAACAAGAGCACGCGCTCGCGCGAACTGGTTCGTAAAACTAAAACGACGGCTATTAAAACAAACACCTGAGAATAGAGGAGGAGGCAAGACAGGGAAGTGAAATTATTGAAAAAAGCGGAAGGAAACTAATATAGTGGCGGAAGCATTGCGATGCGAATCTTCGTGTATTCGTAAATTTGTGGACATAGTGAAAGAGGTATAATGGAGTAGTGATATTATTTATAATGTTGCAGTTAAGATTTTATGTTATATCACAAGAGAACAAATTTAAGACTAGCATTGTAATTTTCAAGCTAAGAAAAGAGTAAAAACTAGGTCAGGAATTGTTTTAAATGATAAAATATAAAGGAAACGAACTTATTTTTTTATTGCGACGTAGTTAAGTTATGCACAATTTCCTCATAATGATACCGGATAAATTTATTGGTAAATATTAATAACGAGATTTCTTAATACTCTCAACGATTTCCTCAAAGATCGACAAGAACCAAATTCCGATTATTAACATCCAGAACCCTCCACTGACTCAACCGGTGGCAACAATAATGTAATGATGACCAAAGGGAGGAATCATCAAGAAAGCTCGTAAGGAAATGTTTGACACAGTGGCGTAGCCAAAATTTTCGTTCGTGGGGGGGGTCCAAAACCAGGGGGTAAATTTTTTTGAAAAACAGGGTACTAAGTAATGGGTTTTAAACTAATTTTAACACTGTTCTTAGTCGAAAAACTTCACTTGTTAAAGAAATTTTTTTATAAATTCATGATTTTCAGAATTTTGTTTTATTTTATGAAAGAAAATAATTGTATTTTTATATTTCGGAGGGGGTCCGGACCCCTCTGCCCCCCCCCTGGCTACGCCACCGGTTTAACACCACACAGTCAGAGGGATAGTAAATGATACTGACGAGAATTCGCGCAGATCAGTACGATTACCGCGAAAGGGAAATGGAATTGATATCAGCTGGAAAAAGAATTTATCGAATCCAAGAGAAGCTGTAAGAACGGGAGGAGAGAAATGGAAGGTCAGGGTGGCAGTCAGGGGAGAGAGAGGTACCCGAGGGGATGAGGGAGGCAATCAATGCGGTGAGATTGGCCGTGAGCGAAGATCACGAAAGGGCCGCGGGTGAGGAGCGATAGAAAGGGACTGGCCGGCGGAGGAGCGGGGAGGGAGGGCGTATGTGAACGGCTGGGCACGCGGGGATGCTAGTCGTGGGAAGTCAGAGCGAGAGCGAAGTGGTTGCTAACTGAACATGGTACGTAGAGCAGGCGATGAGGGGAACTGGTTGGGGCGTTAGTGTTGGCTGCCCACCCAGTGGGCCCGAGTTCAAACCTCGGCTGTGGTGGAGATTTTTCTACCTGGTTACTACTCAAACCCTAATCAAGAGCTTTGTGGAGGACACTTTAAAGGCCACTGTACACGGTGAATGATCACGCGAATGATCATTCATAGGATCATGCGAGCAAAATAGAACATGTTCTAATTTTCACTGAATGATCATGCACATTAAAGTTCATTCGCGAATTGTTCCGTTATACACGGTGAATGATCATGCGCATAATCATGCTGAATGATCATGCGAATGAAATCATTCGCCGTGTATAGCGGCCTTAACATTGGCCCCTTCCCCTTGAACCTTAAAAATAGGCGCCATAAACGAGTAAAATGGCCTCAATAAATCCAAAAAATGTTTTACTTCAATAAATACTCGTACAAAGTTACTTATTTTAGTCCTAAAATTCACGTTTTCAATATTAAAAATCCCCGGACCCCCCCTGTGATCTTGGGTGTTTTCCATGCACCCCGGAAAGGCCCCGAAATCTCCGGTAAACCACCCCATTTCAAAATCCTGGCTATGCCTCTGCACTTTAACGCTTTCTAACCCAAAGTTGCTTCTAGGAGATATTACATCTCAAGACTTTACATTTCAAAAATGAGCAAATTTTCTACTCCATCATAATTATTGTGGCAGCTACATATTTCGCCATTAAGCTTTACAGCACAAAAGAACTTGTTGTTTCAATATTTCCTTGATAGAGCAGAAAATATATGCATTTTTGATGTTAATTAGGAGCAACATTAGGTTATAATTGGTTGAGTGTAAGTTCAAGACCGTCGAACGGGATATTAAGTGATATGGGGATCGGGCTGGTGTAGTGGTCGAGTGTTGGTTACACTCTCTATGAGCACGGCTTCCAATACCGGCGGTGGCAGACATTTTGCAGGGGTTGTCCATTCCTTGCTTGAATTTATATAGAGGGAACTTCTGGTGCATCATTCCGCTCGTCGGAAAGGAAGTTAAGCTGTTGTCCCCTTGGCGCCTTTAGTTAAGAGTGGCTTGATGCTGACGCCAGGTTTCTCTCCACCCTCTCAACTCCACACTTCCCAGATGTGGCAAAAGACCGTAGCTGTCGGTCACCTCCTACAAACAGTGGGTGGTTATTAGCGGTCTAGGGGACAATGAATGGAGAAAAACTAAATGATTCATTATTCGCACCAGATAGTTCCTTTTTCGCTACGTATTACTTATTTCAAAGTAATGCTGTCAGCTTAAACTGTTCAGAGTATATGAAGTGGACCATTTTAAACATTTTACAGCATCTCAAATTTTTGGACTTAACCTAATTATTATTTCAGATTTTATTTATTTATTTTACATGGAAAATCATGTTCTAAATATGGTACAAGGTTTTACCTTCTATACGATATCTACCTACTTCGCTGAAAAAAAAAAACAAATTGTTTTTCAAAATTCAGCACGAAAAACATCTTTATTTTGTTAATTAAAAACTATATTGGTAGACTTCTCGCATGCCATGATACTTCAGATTCAATTTTGATAGTGCAATCTATGGACATCGCATTTTGCTGAGAATATAGTAAAAAATAATTCGCACAGGAATGTAGATCTAGTGATAAGACAGCATTCGCGATGAGCGCGTCGGAGACGAAATAAATGGACGATGCTTCTTGAGTGTTTCGGACGAAGGGATAAGTACCCATAGCTGGCTGTCTGCTGGCGGCAGCGAGGAGAAAAGAGGGAGATATTAGAGTCCAGGGCAGCGGGAGCTTTTCGATTGCGGCCGTACATTGCGAAAGTTTTCCTTTTTCCCCTTAACCCAATGAAGCGGATGAGCTCTCTTCAATGAACTAAAAATGAGGCGAGAGAGAAATTTAATCAGTGCCCGATCTCTTGCGCCCTCGACGACGGCTTTCCTCCTCGTAGGTGGTAGCCCTATCCTATAAATAGCCTACATTACGTCGAGTAAAGAACGCCTCGACGTAATTGATTTTTATAGCGCATGTATCCTGCCAACTTTAAACCTTTCAGGATTATATGCTGCATACATTTCACACAATGAAGCTTCGGTTGGGGAAAGATCAACAACCCTAAATAAAGTGATTAAATGAAGGAATGTAGCTGTAAGAATGTTTTATTCGGCATCAAAGAGAGCCAACCGTGATTCATATATTATAAAATAAAAAACAAGAAATACTCAAAACTACGGATTCTTTATGGATAGGAAGAGCTGTTTGCTCTTCGTATTAATTCGAATTGTTGTCAAGGATGAGCCACATAACATTACATCCCTCCCGAAAACGATAAGACGTTAGATAAAAAGTGAGACCTCAGCAAAAAATAATACGAGGCTATCAAATTCTCATCTTTTGATTATAATTTTCTCTAGTCGAATTTTTATGAAAACTTTCTGCTTCAATTTTCATAACGCATAAAAGCTAAATAAAAATTTATTTTGACTGTCATTGAAGAAATGATGACTTGAAGGCTTCCAAAATTTTCTTTTTAAGGCACTTTTAGCTACCGAGAAAACTAGCAAAAAAATAAAAATGACTCTTCTCTCAAAATTCTGTCGCCCTCACAAAACCACAAATATTTTTTTCCTGTATCCGGATTCAAGATTAGTGATGGAACAATAAAAAAAATTGCGGGAATGATATGTTTGTGTTATGTCGCCATAGTGAATAACACCCAACAGGTTGAAAAAGCAAAAATAGGGCAAACTTATTAGTTACACACACGGATTTTAAAACTTCATTCAGCAAATTGAGCCGACGGTAGAGGCATATCCGTGTGACTAATGCGATTTGACTTCAAATGCAGCATCGATGAAACAATAATTCACAAATTGGTCATGCAAAGAATTAGTTTTCATTTCTATCAAGATTCTAATAAAACTTTAATGGAGTCGATGTCACAGTTTGTGTCAAAGCGACAAGTAGGTATATTTTATGATGAATCAATGTTTTTAGAATGGCTTAGAATAATGTCCCCCTACGAGATTTTATGAAAATGCTATTTTTAAACCGCCGGATTCCCGAAAAAAATATCAGGGAGTGGCATATTTTGGCTCTCAGTCGATGAAGATAAATTAGGAGAGCATACTTTGAGATTTTCATGGAATTGAAATGTACCCATTTCAATTCCATGAAAGACGTTAGATGAAAAGTGAGACCTGAGCAAAAACTAATACGAAGCTATCAAATTCTCTTCTTTTAATTATAATTTTCTCTAGTCGAATTTTTATGAAAACTTTCTGCTTCAATTTTCATAACGCATAAAAGTTAAATAAAAATTTATTTTGACTGTCATTGAAGAAATATTTAAAAAAATTACTCTCCTTCATAAAAGAAAACAAAAAAATTATAATTGAAAAAATTATTGAAAATTAATGAAATTACACAAGATTTCTTTGACAAATTATTTATAAAAATAAGATTTCGTTTATGTAAAGCATTAACATTAGTTTGAAACCTTTTATTTAATACCCTGTTTTTTTAATTACCACTCTTGGTTTTGGACCCTCAACCCTCCCTCCCCCCCCTCCCCCGTCATCCCCCGCCCGAACAAAATTTCTGGCTACCCTTCTGAAGGAGGTATTCGAAGGAAATACGAACTTGAGGACGGAGAAGAGTGCACAGTCACGAGCATTGGAGGAACGAGGGAGAAAGATGGGAAGAGAAAGATATAACGAGCAATAAAACAGTGACGGAAGGAGGCGGAGGAGGAGATGTTGATGGAGAGACTTACGGGGAAAGGAGAAGAGTTGCAAAGTCACGAAAGGGGATAAAACGGTCGAAGGGGAAGAGGAGAGGGGATGGTTAGGTAGGGGGAGGAGAGGAGGGTGCGGAATGAGAACTTAACGCGGTGTGAGGAAGAGATAAACCGGCCGGTGCCGTTAAACGGCCTCCTCTGATGGCCAGTCATTAATGATACACACCTTTTCCCAGTCTTTACCCTCCCTCCTTCCCTGCGGGAACCTTAGCATGGGAGAGAGAGAAAGGGTATTTAAAGGGTGTGAGGTAAGGTGGGGGGGATACAGTTTTGACCTCACTGCCTTTTTCCCCGCCTCTCTTCACCACCTCAACCCGTTCGCTCCCTCATTCTCCGTTAAAAGCCAATCTTCCTTCCCTTCCGACTTTACTGCCTCCATTATAACCCACCGCTCATCTCCCCCTTCCACCCTCTAACTCTGATTCGCTCCACCTAAGCCCATCGAGCCTTGGCGTGCTTCGTCCTGACGATTCAAAAACCGGAAGAGCCCATATTATTCGCATGTAAAAGGTTCCATAGACTGTATCATATTGAAAATTTACTTTGAAATGCTAAAAATATATCTGGAACAAGAAGCTGAATTTAAATGACTGATTATAATTTTTACGACACTTTTAATTCATTTCGAATTATATGGCATAATTTCTTCAGCTCCTTTATTGGCTATGCAATGAATCTAGTCCCCGATATTTACGTATTCGGGATCACAGAGTGTTGACATGCTATTTTACGGACGTCAGATTATTCAAATAATATACTTCTTGCAACAATTTCGCATCATGTTTTCAAATATTTTCGATAAAAAACTGTTATTAAGAATAGATAATGTATCAGCTTTTCTTCCTGATGAATAATTTAAACATAAAAGTTTAGACAACATGCCTCACCAGGTAAAAATAAGATAAAGTAATGGGTCTATAAAAGATTGATACATTTTCCGGTGTAAAGCGGAGGAAATGTTTCATATTTAACGTAATGAAAGAGTTTTTCTATTTCCACACTTCTTTATTTCTAACGACCCAGCTTTCGGCACATGATGCAATTTTCAAGGCACATAGCACCTTAAAAATGGCATTATCTGCCGAAACCTGTGTCGGTGAAAATAAACAATTGTTGAGAATTAGACAAGTACTTTCATTTTGTTAGGAATAAGTGATAAAAAAAACTATTTTATGATAAAGCGTATGCTATTATTTCATTCCACGTTGTAAATACCCATATGAAAATAAAACTCACCTTCCATAACTGTTCCTCACCACCGACCGCACGACCTTGAAGGGGCGCAGCTAGGAGTTAAGGCGCGGGGGTTCGGTGCAATTAATACCGGGGTGTGTGGGGGTAAGGAATACCCATCAGGATAAGCGGTAGGTGCGAGGTTAATAAATTGCGGAATTTTAAGATAAATGTTGCAAAATGGTGAGTTTTACGGATTTCTGAGGAATATTTTATTAATCCTTACACCATTTATTTAATAATATCATTCCAATTAGGTAAAATGGATTAAACTTAACAATTTCTCGGAGCACTTATCCCTCAAAACCCCCCCTCGCTGCGCCACTGACCGCTTCCACCCTCACCTTCCCTCTTCTTCCCAAATTACCCCTTTCAGCCATTCTTTAGCCGCGCACTCTCGGCCTCATACTCCCTGAACCCGTGTGCACTCTCGGCCGCACAACAACACATCGCCCTCATTGACTCGTCCCCATTAGATATCACACCCCCCACACACACACACTACCACTCGCCTCTATCAACGCGTTATCACGCCCTCCTTGTAACCATTCTAAACATCTGCCCGGCGCTTTTAACCTCTAACCCCCGCCCCCTCCTCCTATCCCCACCTCCAATTTCAAACCCCTTTCACACACACACGAGCACACATTCGTGTCGCTCTTTCTCTCTACCTTTGCCGCCCGGACGATGGGTCGGTTACTATGTGAGGCGACCTGCAATTAAGACCCCTTCCTCCGCCGTCAAGGATCGCTGGATGAGCGGTATGGAGAAAACTTTAGCAGCGGAGTGGATAATAGGGCAGAGGGAAACTTAAAGTCGACGTTCACCAACTCCCTGCGAAAGATAAGTATAAGAAGAGGTGAGATAGATTTCAGATTGATTCATTTTAATAGGGATTAGTCGATTCCACTTTTTTTCGATTCCGATTCTATCAAATCGATTCCCGATTCCATCGATTCTTATTCATACTAACAGGAGGAATATTGATTTGTCATTAGCATTAGCTGTCATTAATATTTTATAATTGAATGGTATAAAATAAGAAAGACAATTAAGTGGCCCAAAAAATATATTCATTAAAAAAAGCCAATTAATGTTATATTATTATATCCATAGCCTTAATAAAATAATACACACTTTAAATGTTTCAAACATAAATTGTTATCTTAATAATGTACAGTTCACTATGGTTGAAGTGTGTGGCGGCCTTCACACCCCAACCTTATAGTCCATGTTCAAAATATTTATCTTCTTGGATTCGATGAAATCGGAATCGAATTTAGGCGATCAATTATCGATTCTGATTCCGAGCCCGAGAATCGGTGGAATCGAGATGTGACATTTAGGATCGACTCATCCCTACATTTAAACAGCCACTCGCTGGGCGAAATATTAAGAATGGGAATGGATATTACGAAAAATTCCACAAGTTGGCGATTAATTTTATGTCTGGAAATGGTCATTACCGCCATATTTAAAACAAAAAATTACAAGTAAGTGTAGAATAAGGGTGACAAGGCAACGAACAGCCTGCGATTGCAGTGATTGAAGTTATAAAGGGTTACATTCTCTGTCTTCTATACAAATGTTCCAGATGCTGGCGTGTCACGTCGACACATAGCTCGTTCATTAATAAATGCATGAGGGATTACAAAATTTTATCTTTTATTATAGTATTAATTCGATTCCATGATGTCTAGCCCGAGACAACGAATTTTACGAAGGGTTGGTTAATGGAGGGTTTAGGAGAGGTTAGAAAATATAGGGAAAGTAGGAACGTATAAAAATGGGAGATGGCATACATGTTGGTAATCCACTGAATGTGCAGAGAAATTTTCTTTCCTAGAAACTTGTTTATAACCTTTGAAAATAGCTTAAAAACTAAATAACACACTTTAACACCGGTTAGAGAATAAGAGGTTCTGTTCCTATAATTTTTTAACTAAATTTTAGTACTTGAAGGAATTTCATAGCAATTTCCCTCCATAAAGTATTGCTTCAAATCCTCTATTTACTCAATGAGATTCACTGTAAATAATTTCTAGGTGGCGAAATACGAATTAAAAACATTTTGGGATAAAAATACCATCCCTCGCAACGAAATTGGCGAGAGACTATAAATTTCCGGCTAAAATCTCTGTCCCCATTAACCTTGCGATACGAACCTGGCCCAACGGATTGGGAAAACTTGTCCCGACCATTCTGATCTCATTTTTAACTCAGCTTTCAGATCGCAAGGGAACCGTGACCGCTTCTCATGCTCTAACAGAGCTGAATTACCTCCGTCGACTCAAAAATTCCTCACTAATCACCCCTCAAAGATTCACGCCTCCCGTAATTGCCATTCTCCGAAGGCTAGCGTATCGGGTAGGTTGCAGAGGAAACGCGGAGGAAGAGATGCGGGGATGCCATAAGGCTGAGGGTGGAAATAATACCCGGGAAAAAAAAGATTTGATAAAACTATCAAACCGTTGTGATAGATCGATCGCCTAAAGTGTATCAATTTTTCTCCCGTGCCACTTTTATCTTCCAATATTTTCTATGTGATGTAACCAAAAAAGTTTGGGGAAAATGAATTAGTTATGTTCTACTGGTATCGCCATTGGCATTTTGCCGCAGCCGCAGGATATTTATTTTTTTGTTTGATTCCGATTTCATTGATTCCAAGAAGATAAATAATTTTGACATGGACTATACGTATTAAAAGAATAGAGATATGGCACTTTTTCACAGGTTTATTTAAAGCACCACGCGTTTCGACCGTTAGGTCATTATCAAGTACAATGAGGATTAGTTGGTCACGTAGCTGTATTTATACAGAACGGATGGATGGCAGGTGGAAGGGGAAGTTTTGGAAGGGGATGCGTCATTGGGTAGTAAGCTTTGGGAAAGTATGGCAAGGAGTGGGGAATATCCAAAAAAAAATTGTGGAAAAGTGCCATTCCACGATAGTGACGAAAAGTGACGTCACGTCACGAAAAGTGACAGGATGCCATTCCACGATATTTCGCCTGTGTCTGTTATTTTTATGGACTATAAGCATCTCTCTATTCTTTTAATACTTACAGGATGCCATTCCACGATATTTCGCCTGTTTCTGTTATTTTTATGGACTATAAGCTTGGGATTTGAAGGCCTCCACACACGTGAGCCACAGTGGACTGTACATAATAGGGTGGTTTCATATTATTTTTTATTGCCTAAATCGAAAGATTATTACTCCTGGAGTACGTGTTTCACGCTTTTAGATTTTTAAATGACGATATCTATTTTTCGCGATTAAATGAAAAGTGAAAAATTTCAAGCGCGCGAAAACGCGACGCGTAAGTATGAATGTCGGGAAATCTCTCCGTGTGACGTATTTCTGGTTCCCGCTGCCGCCTTGTGAGGTGACCTTGAGGCGAGTTGAGCGCTGGTACGACGCAGGCTACTAGCGGGTAGCTGAGTACCCTGCTGGCTGGTAGCGCTTGGCTTAAATAAGGACTATTAATACCTTATCAAATGAAGAAAACTTTCCGACCTCAGCCAGTTTTAATAAGTGATTATTAAGACATGTTTCCCTGAGCTCTGCGCCTCATGCATGCATTGGTAACCTCAGACGACGTATAACTCCTATCTTCTCGTATAGAAACTAGGTCCTTGTGACGTCACGTGGAGTGGCATCGCATGGGCGCCAATCTGGCCCTTTTCAAATGAGGATAAAAATGGACCATTGCCATTCGTCTAAACCGGTATTTCTAAAACGAAATAATTTATATATTATGAATACAGTAATGGTGGGTAACGAATCGCAATCAATGACTTTCGTTTTCTTTGATGAAGGAAACTACCCTATTAAGATAACAATTTGTTTGAAACATTTTAAGTGTATATTATTTTAATAAACCTAAGGATATAATAATATAATATTAACTGGCTATTTTTAATGAATATATTTTTTGGACCATTAAATAGTCTTTCTTATTTTATTCCATTCAATTCTAAAATAATAATGACAGCTAATGCTACTGACAAATCAATATCCCTCCTGTTACAATGAATAAGAATCGATTGAATCGGGAATCGATTGGAATGATAGTGTAGTCTGTCGTAATACGGATGGCGGGTGAGAGATTATTCGACTCCATCCTCTCTGATGAGGTAATTTGGTAATCGTTACCAAACAAGCAATAATGAATTGCATGCCATTATTCAGTAACAGACGTCATGTTTGTTCCCACTGGTACCAAAGTCTCTTGCCTGTATTGCAGTGGATTAGGGAATGTATCCCTAAAGCCTCAGAGAAATTTAAAAAAAATATTTCAAAATCTTGTCTGAATTTGATATATGTATAATAACTGCATCTGCTTAAAGTTAAGTTTTAAGTGCCAAAATTATGTAAAATGCATTTTCACGCATGTTATTTTTCAATATTTCCTGAACACCCCGTTTCCTGGGGGGTAACCCCCACTAACCCCCTCATACCCCCCAAATACCAAAAAGGTAAATACGCGTCGCACTCCCAATAAACCTGTGGAATAGTGCCATATCTCTATTCTTATAGTCCATATTTAAATTATTTATCTTCTTGGAATCGATGAAATCGGAGTCAACTTTAGGCGATCGATCTATCACACCGGTCTGATAGTTTTTATCAAATCTTTTTTTCTCGTGCATTATTTCCTTCCTCAACCTTATGGCATCCGCATCTCTGCCTCCGCGTTTCCCCCTCATACCCCCAAAGCATATTCCTAGTTACTGCTGTATTGAATTCATATGTTTGTATATTTTTTCAAGAAAACGAGTTTAAATAAAGTACTTAATGATACACCTTCTTCTCAATTTAAAGCTCAATTACACCGTTCCCTTTACGTATACATTCCCTGATATTTATTTTTATTTATTCCTGAAAAAGTGAAATTTTTGCACGGGTTACCTAGTTGTTACGTAAAAAATTCAATGTTACAACAACAAAGGGAAAAGTTTGAAAATTTCATCAGGATTTGGTATTTCCAACTTAACTTTTTTACAGTCTAAGGATAGGCTAAGTGAGGAGACCAGAGGTGTTTTTTATGCTGCGTCGCCAAGCGTAAAGGTTATTTGCTCACCCTCTCCCTTCCTCCATCTATTGGGTCCACCTTCACACTCATCTCACCCACCCACCCATATGATCCCCCCAGATACACCGTCTCTTCTATATCGCCGCGCATGTTTCAGCCGGGAGAGAGCAATTAACTCTTTTTATATCCCGGTCTGAGCGGCGCTGTTGTGGTAGCTGGAAATTGGCCTCCCAGCGCGAGGTCGTGGGTTCGAATACCATCGCACCGGTCGTGATACCTAGGTGATTACCCTCGTGCATGCAGGGGATAGGAGGAATCACCATTGGGTCTGTAAAGTGGCTTCCCATCGAGAAAGTTGGGGTTACAAATTCCATTGGCAGCGTTTTTCGAATACCAATACACCAATTCCAGCTATGAAGGAGGTCGCTTCTTCGCCTTACTTATTAATTTAATTAATTTATAATTTGTTTCATGTCTTATTTTTATTTAATGCTTCTCCATTGGCAAATCGATGAGTCAATCATTAAGAGGGCGTATTGATTCATCTGAAGTAATCATCATGCTATTTTTAGGTTATTTATTTACCTTTTTAAACGCATTTCATCATCGCGAATTTTTGGGGCATATAGGATAGACCGCCGTCCAAGTTTTTCTCTACCTCATACAAAAATACTTTAAATATGAGAATATAACGAGGCAAACTCGTAAAAGTTGAGGTAACGGAAAAGTTGCCCAGGGTCTTCTCTACCACCCTGATTATTTCAAGATGATAGCATTAGTTCTAACGGAGTAATATGCCACGAAAAAAAATACCGGTTGATCGAAAGTGATACATATCCTTAAAGACAGGCTCGATCCAATCCCTGTTTCTGTCACCATCAATGAGGCGAATTAGCTCAGCTGCTGGCCGACAAGCAAGCTTGAGACGAGTACTCAAGTTAAATCATTTCTCATTCAAATGAGAATCGAAATTTTTCTTACCTCTGCCCCTCTCAGTTTGACTATCGTTCGACGACTCTCGACAATTTGCAATTTCCTACTTTTTTCGCACCCCCAAATGACACCCATTGATCGAGAAGCAAATATGGCGACAAAAGATGACTAGTGCCAATTTTTCGTGCAAGCATCAAGAATTCATGAGAGTCATACGGTATTATTTAATGGAGGGGACATTATTCGGGGGGATCCATTGGGTTTTTTTTAAATTACTTCTCATTACAGTTAAGTGTTGAAATTAGTCCTATGTTTAAAAATTTTGTTTTCTGTTAGTTTTTATGTACTGTGCTAATGTTTGTTATATTTTAGGTATTATTTATTTGAGGAACAGCCAATGCAAAAACCTTTGTGCCGTTTTTGGTGATGAAATAAATAAATAAAATTTTCTAAATTTGAGTAAATTTAGAGCAGTTAAAGTTAATTTAAGTATAAAAACTGCATATCTGGGGTAGAAACACCAAATATAGATTGGGATGTGTCCCCCCTGTTCGTCCCTCGGCGATGATAGAATGGGAGACACCACTTTGGGATCCGATTGGTGCTCCTCCTTTCTCTTCCGTTCCCAAAATCATCCAGTCCTTAATAGGGTGGTTTCCTAGTATTTTTTTATTGCCTAAATCGAAAGATTGTTACTCCTGGAGTACGTATTTCACGCTTTTAGATTTTTAAATGACGACATCTATTTTTCGCGATTGAATGAAAAGTGAAAAATTTCAAGCGCGCGAAAACGCGACGCGTAAGTAGGAATGATGGGAAAAAGTTCGTGCGACGCATTTCTGGTTCCCCCTCCCGCCTTGTGAGGTGACCTTGATCGAGGCTCTGAGCTCTGATAGGACGCAGGATGCTAGCGGGTAGCTGAGTACCTTGCTGGCTGGTAGCGCTTGGCTTAAAAAATGTTTATTAATACTTTATCAAACGAAGAAAACTTTCCGACCTAAGCCAGTTTTAATAGGTGATTATTAAGACATGTTTCCCTGAGCTCTGTGCCTCTTGAATGCATTGGTAACCTCAGACGATGCATAACTCCTATCCTCTCGTGTAGAAACTAGGTCCCTGTGTCGTCACGTGGAGTGGAATCGCATGGGCGCCAATCTGGCCTTTTTCAAATGAGGATAAAATTTGACCCTTGCCATTCGTCAAAACCGGTATTTCAAAAACCAAATAATTTGTGTATTATGAATACACTAATGGTGGGTAACGAATCGCAATCAATGCCTTTCGTTTTCTTTGATGAAGGAAACTACCCTATTTGACCACCGCCGATATCGTTAACGGTGCGAGCGCTCACAGATGTCCGGCGTCTCCCCGTAAGGACACCCATCTCAAACAATCTCTTCTCCTCCTTTTGACCTTTTGCACTCGTCCCGCAGGGCGGCCACCCACGCTCTCCGGGTCCTATCGCAAAAGGGTTCCGTAATACGGGGCAGCACAAGGCGGTCATTTACAAAGGCTCTCTTCTCTCTCCTTAAAAGGATGATGGGATTAGTGGCCCAACGCTCTCTCTCTATAGCGACGATGGAGCGGCATAGTCCTTTTACACACACACTCAATCCGCATCACGAGAAAGGATACGGACCGCTCAAAATCACGCATTTCCTCCGAGGAAAGGAAAGGACGGCAACTTGAGTTTTGTTCTTTGGCAATCGACGAAAGTGCTTGGGTTTCCAAATTGAAAGCATGCGACGTGTACTTTCAATTATAGGTTTAACGCTTGAGACACCGGCAAAATTAGTTTCCGAGCAATTTGCGAGAGACAGTTAAATCACTTCTCGAGGAAATTAATATCTAAGACCTAATTATATGCATTGAGATTAGAAACTTTCATTTACGGAGAGAAGAGTAGGTATGCAAAGATGCGAGTACAAAAAGTAACATACTTTTTTCATTGACTTCCCTGGCAATCAAATAATCAGTGATCGCCACAAAGATCGTTTCCTTTCATAAATCATGTAGAAACAACGGTGGAAAATATGGAATTTTATTTTTTTATTCAATGATCATATAAAATATGATAAACGAGCATAAGGATATTCCGAAACAAGTAGCCAATAAGAATTCATATAGTATTTTGTTACCTGTCTACAAGCCTCTCACACCCATTGGTATAGATAGTAATCTCACAAGAAAATAGGTGGGTGAAACAAATTTTGGGAGGGCAAAAACAAATTTGTGGCTTAGCGTGGAAAACTTTAAGGATAGCAGTTTTGAGTGTGTATTTATTTTGTTTCAAAACTATCAGCAAATTTAATTTAAACAAAAATTGACTCCACGTATTACTGTTCTCAAACTAGAATTGAAGCCACAGAATCTACAGCAAATCATGCATCCATTATCCTAAATATCATTAATATTCCAACAAAGTAAATGTCCTTTCACTCTTACCGTTTAGAAATATGCCTTGAAGGAGAGCTGCAGCTGTAATTTAAAATGCCAATGGAAAATTCACAATAGGATTGAGAACAGCAAGGGCAAAGACATCACTTCCGTGAAACGATTCCACGTTAAATTTAATTTCTGAGGAGAAGCAAGTTGGCACAAGCGAATGTCTTTCCACTGAGCCAATTTCGATTCCGTGACTTTGCGGGAATGCCAATAAACTCTTGCCATAGATGCATCCACTCTTTGCTCAGCCTTCAAGGGCATGTGCGTGCGTGACCTGATCAATTCCTCAGGCCATGAGGTGAAATTCTCTCTCCCTTTACTAGAACAAGGAAGTTTAACGACGCGATGACTAATAGAGGGAAAAGCCAAAGACGCTTGCAAAAAGAATGATTGAATAGTAACGGATTGAATTTCTAATTCGTGGGTTCGATCGAATCTCGAACCCAAGCTTTGTACTGAAATTGGTCGAATATTCCAATCCCTTACAAATAAAATCTTAGTATCGAATTCTTCCTCCTTTGCAATACCTTATCTTAACTTTCTCAATTGATTCTTTCGTTGAATTTCGATGACTTTGATCAATCAAATGACTATATATTAGGTAATGGGTATCGAATACTGAATTACTTTCATTTTTTTGGTGGAGTTGAAAAAATCATCCTACTTTTAGTTATTAAACTTTTCCTATACTTAGTAGGTAATTAAGTTCAGCTTTCATCCTCATAAATTGTAATTTCAATTTTATAACCTGTATCTAGGGACTCATGCTACCTAAATAATTAATTTAACACACACCAGTGTACAAAATCTGAACGACTGGCATTGGAATTTCTATTCCACAGTTTCTGCAGAAATCGAGGGAATCTTCGATTCAATATCCCATCAAAAAAATGGAATATTTTGCGCAAAGTGACAGCGTGGGCATAAAGGTGTTACTCACATTGCCAGACATAAAATAGTAGTGAAAATTATAAAAATATGAATAAAATATTGACTGATGAAGAAAATAATATCAATAAAATGAAAGAATTATACACAAAAACCTCTATATGCCCGGATTTTTTATACTTGTTCATATTTTAAACTTTAATTCCACATTTGAAGAAATAAGTATCCGATTACAACCGTTAA
Organism: Ischnura elegans; assembly: GCF_921293095.1. Lineage (NCBI taxonomy): Eukaryota > Metazoa > Arthropoda > Insecta > Odonata > Coenagrionidae > Ischnura > Ischnura elegans. Next base: position 56,898,352 of record NC_060248.1, read on the forward strand.
CGAAATGTATAGAGAATAAAGTTTACCCAAATGAACGTATTTGGTCAATCATTAGTAAATGTCATATTTATTAAAAGGATTCTAGGTGACATAAACACTTTATCTGCCGGATGAAAATTTTAAAAATATATCTTTTAGATATCTGTGATACGTGTAATACTTTGACGTACTCTTCAACCACTTTATTTTGCCTCATAATTTTCCCTACCTCAGAATGATCGAAATGTTTTTAAAGAATTTTTTAGACTTTGTTTTATAATTTTATCTGCATATTGGTACGTGCAAATTTGTTTTTCACCGAACAATGTAATATTTACGAAAAGTGTATTAAAAAGATATGATATTTCTCCACAGCCTGCTAAGAGGAAAAAGTATCTTATACATGATTTCATAACTACGGATAACCATCCGTAGCTATAAAATAGATATAATTAGATTATAAACTGAACAGATATATATCGAAGTAATAAACATAAATTAAGCCAGAGCTCTATGCGGAAATGCACCTGTTCGGCTAAGACAGAAACGCTAGGGTTATGCTAATGCTTGGACAAGACCAAAAAGGAAAACAAAAGAAGACGATTGATCGCGGGAACGAGAGGAAAGTGTGAGGTGAGGACAATGAGAGATGAGGAGAGAAGGTAGGCAGCAGGTAGAGCGTTGAAATACGGTCGCACGCAGCTGACGTCTAAATGGCAAATGGGAGCAGAGCACGTCTCGCATTTCAAGTGCTGGCGACCGCCTCCTCTCCGCGTCTCCGGGGGAATTATGGGTGATTGAGAGATATAAAGGTGGCGAGACTGTGTCGTGGCTTTGGTTACGCACCTTGCACCGGGGGAGTGGGAGAATCGCCGCTTCTCCGCCGACTAGTCGTGCCGCATCCAGAGTAAATTCTCCCAAGTTAGCCACCGCGTGCTTATGTATGGCTCACCTGCCTTCCGACAAGCCCTTGATGAGGCGTGCACCACCTACCTCCTTCGGGACTAATTAGCGAGCTATCTCTCGTCCCCGTTTCTTCACTAATACTCTCTCTCACTGAAAGGAGAGCTTCACGAAACCATTTGAACGACATTCCACATGCCGGGACGTGATTGGTACATAACGATGCGTCCGAGAAGCTGAATAGAGAGGTATTTTTTTATATGCGACGCGATATCGGGGGAGTTCTAAATATTAGTTAACCCTTTCAATCACAGTGTTCATTAAAATGGACATGACTTCCAGGGAATTTTAACCTCCTAATTTGCATACTTGTCCATAATTATGGACGTGAGCCATAAAATTTACTTCGCAAAAAACAATCAATATTTTTGCAAAATTGTTCATGTCACCATTATTAAGCACATTATTATTATTATTATTGAATAGCTTAAAGGATGGCAATGTAGAGGAAAAAAGTCTGATGGAGAAGGCTAAATGCGACTTCGCAATACTCCACAAGATTTATTCGAACACGTTGCGTTTTGCTGTTACAACAAAACGCGTGATCTTGACACTGCTATGGTAACAACGAAACGCGTCATGCTCGAATAAATCCTATGGAAATGTCGCAGGGTCTCATTTAGCTGAAAAGAAAAGGAAGGAATTACTTCGGTCACAGACTTTATAGTAAGAGGAGATACAATTCTCAACAAAATTTTAAATGTGACTTCAACACTGCTATTGAAATAAAATATGTACTTGTAACGAATTCATTAATTGCAAAAGAATTTATTTTTATGCGCCTGAAACTGCGCAATAAGTAAAACATTTTTTCACTCGCAATTTTATGGCACCACGCCACAATCATATTTAAATAAAAAATTGGTAACATTCTAAAATACCTTACAATATAGCCCACCTGAGTAGTATTTAATGCAGCAAAATTCCATCATAATAGCCCATACTCAAATGCTTAACGATAAGCATTCCATCCCCAAATAACTTGTCTTGATATTAACTTATTAGTTTAACTGGGAATATATAAAATAATAGATATCATAGGTAACAATAAATATTATAAGAGATTCAGTGCAGAAAACAATCTATGACGCAATATATGTGGGAATAATACATTAGAATGTTGGCTTCAAATATCATTAAAATGCCACCGATAGCACCTTTGGTAATGGGGATCGCATAGCTTTTGTAGCTTGATAATGAATCGCATAGTTGAAAGTTTTAGTTGAAAATTCGTTTCCTGAAGGTGAGCATTGGATCCGTAGAAGAGTCGATACCGATCATGAAGTCAGATTGAAAGCAAATACTTGCCCTTCCGTTTTCACCTGGATCATTGCCCCAATCTCCCAATTGCTTCATTCAGTACATATTCTCTCCCCTACGCTTAAATACGCATTTAAATAAGGCGGCCTAGATAGAATGTGAAGATTGTCTCTATGGGAAGCGGAGTGTTAAGCGGGTAACCGATATTATAAATCTTCGACAATAAAGGCGTCATGGTTGACGCTCGCTCATTTATTCCCCATGAAGATTTGGCGTTCTGGTAAATTTCAACCCGGGTGAAATGCATTTCCTCTTCGGGTAGATGAGTTTTAATAAGATCGGAGTTCGTATTTACCACTAAGATATCACAATTCATCATACTACTTCCTTCCTAAATTGGTGGATTGATGATTGGAATGATTTAACCGAATAAATATTGTGGCCCTTCCAATTAATGGTCGGATTTTAATGACGAGGCTAAATAAATAGTAATAATAATTTAATTTTGAGGGCTCTTGTGTATGGTTCGTTCTTATGCGTATTTGTTTTATATTTTTGGATTTTGCTTTTTATACTTCGTGTTCTGGATTATATGTATCTTGGTGCTGTTCGTTACAACGGGATAACATGATCATTATATCTTTGAATTTATCGCATATAATTTTGTATTTTGCACTATGTATTATTTTGAGCTTATGTTACCACCCGATCACATGGTCGATTTGTTTAATAATAACAACTACGTATCCAATATCGTACTTATAAATGACTTTATAACCCAAGGGGGTACGTGGTAGCTAAATAGGTAGAGTTGTTGGCTGCAGAAGGATGGCTTGTACAGCAACGATGCGAAAAACTAATATGAACTTCGTAAAGTCAGATAATCATGCAACCACGGGAATAGATGAAACCTAACTCACGATTTCACTTGTGAAGTGACTTAATGGATATCAGTAGTAATTTCATTCTGATGGAATCAATTCTGTTCGTCCTTTTCCATACTTCGTCTAAAAATAGCTCGACAACCGGCATTGACGGTCAACTGTCATTTTCAATTAGACCAAACGATCAAAAGAAGTGTAGATATTCAGGTAGCATATATTTTAGTGATCAATTTATAACATCGGTTACCCGCTGAACGCCTTCCAGAAAGAGAAATCTTCACCATGTTTACTCAATTTATGTAGGCCGCCGTATTTACATGCCAAATTAAGCGTGAAGGAGAGAAAATGAGAAGAACAAAACAACAGGGGGATTGGAGCAACGATCCAGGTGAAAACGAAGTATAAGTGAGGAAGTAGGTGTCATATCAAGTAGAAAATAGTATCACACTAAGTATCATATCAATAAGAAGGACATTACCATAACTATTACAATGGTATGTATTTCCAAACTGTTTCAAAATTTAAAACTCTTTTCAAAGTACAATGCATGTAATCAGGTTATAAATGATAAAGGCCTCTATAAAAATTCATAATTGTGGTCATAGCTTCAAAATAAATACAAATTTTCTTAAGTTCTCGCTGTGTCTTCTTCGTTTCTCCCGGTAATGAGAGCAAATAGACCCTGAGAAATCTCATATAACAATTATAACGAAAATACAATCCTTTTGTGCATTCTTTCCAGTGATGGAAGACAGAAAATAACGGTGATTATATACGTAGAAAAAATGTTTTGAGCGGACATTTTCAAAGAATGTAAGAGGAATAGAGTACTAAAAGGGATCAAATTTTTAAATGATGAAAAAATTATTTGCTGTAAGATAACCAAAATAACGATAATACAAACCCGTAATTCCTAGCTGCGCCCCTGAAACCCAACATAAACCTTTCACCTTTTCCTCTTTTTACAAACATTCTGAAGTGTTGTGCCTATAACGGCTGGGGAGATGACAAAAAATTGAAGGGTCCCACTCATTGCGGAAAGGTCAATATGTATAGAAGTGATCTGAATGCAGGCATGAGTGAGAACTTAGCTGAAATGAGGGGTTAAAGAGGAAGATTAGAAGGGGATGAGCGGTCTTCCAAAGAGATTTTTCACGGGGTCAGCGCTGAGAATTAACCGGTCGACGTAAATTGAATCGGCAACTTCAATCTTCCTCCTGAGCTCGGAATTTTTTTCATGCTCATCACAATCTCGTTCTTATGGCATCGCAGCAGGAGAGAAAATATCCGTGAGAAAGAGTTTAATATGAACAGCTTGAATTGACAGTGATATAAACACACAGTAAATCCAGTGCATAAAGACGCCAGGAAATGAGCACATGCCACTGACAATTTACGGAGGATGGGAATTATTTTTCTCCAAAGCAATTACCTTCCTTGTTTTAGAATTTACTCCATGCAGCGTATTGAGTAATAAAATGCATCACTGATAAAACAAACTAATTTTTTCAACATATTGGCGTACTGTTACTTTTAAAAACAAGGGTGATTACCTGTACTCATGTGGATATATTTAAAGTAGGCACAAGATGGAACTCCATCACATCAGGTAGTCTTCATGGCCCAACTATGGATATTGAGTAGAAGTATAAAACATTCCAATCTATATTTTATGGTTAATCGGTGCCGTTTTTGAAAGACTTACCATCTTGAATAAAAATCATATGACATCGCATTTTGAGATTTTATATTCACAATCCAAACAGCCCAATTATAATAAAATAAGGGATTTCATTAAAAATTAACGTAAACATCCCTAAACATCAATTGTAAATAAAAACATCACTTTCAACAGCGCATCATTTTAACGTGACGTAATTATGTGACATACATTAAAGCAATATCCCGGAAGAATTCAAAGAAATCTGTTTTAAATGTTAATAACTTATTTTTTCGACGATTGCCACCCATGAATCCAGTAATTGAGGAGTATTATTATCCTAAAAAACGACGCCTTCAAGAACGTAAGGGAGGAATTAAGGCCAGCAATTCTCTCGTTAAACGTTGCCTCCTTTCACTCCGTTACCCTGACTCGGACTTACCGTGGTCTTCAAGAGGATAAATTTCTTCCTCCTATCTTATTACACGTTTTTTTTGCAACCACAGAGAGAGAGAGACATATCCCAGCATCGTCATTTCAATTGGATGCGTGCATCGGCTGACAGCTTAATAGGTACCACATTACGTGCATATATATTCAAAGTATCATAAAAAGACATGCCGACTCATAAAAAAGCTACGGAAGTAAAGTCATTTATATGATTGAAATTTTAAAATAGATGATGAAATGAGATTCACAGGATAACTGTAAATATTTGAACAAGAAATTTCAAGAAAATTAGACAATTCATTGTGAAATTTCCCAAGGTATTATTCTCTTTAAAAGTAGATTTAAGGACTAATATCTCGTGCACTCACATTCATTGAGATCAGCATCATTAGCATTGAGCAGAGCGTAGAGAGATCCACACGTATAAGTGTAAGGATAAAATTTGGTTAATGATTTTTGATACTTAAAGTTCAATGAGATAATGCGCTTAACCGGCGCTCATATTTTTACACTTATTCCAAAAACTATCACATAATTAAATGGAATATTTTCCTTAACTATCAGAATAGTGGAAATATTACAGCCAATATGCGTGTTTTATTTACCCATAATAGCCTGTATAAACTCGAAACTTCTAGAGTTTCCATTAAAAGCGATTTCTCTCAACACAATGATTTTAATAAATTAACTTACATGTTAAATGAGAAAAGAAGGCAATAATTGCAACGATATCCTTAGAGATATACATATCCTATGACATGAAATAGTGCAAAAGGACACGAAATAAATTGGGTCAATGTAAATTAGGATTCAGGACCTGATTTATACTACCGATAAACATTTCTCCGCAAAGCTCCAGAATTTTACATGATAAACCACACTTTTTAATTACAGATTTACATGAAAATGTTAGTAAAATAACTTTGCGTAATAATCTCGAAAATCCTCCAGCTGAATTATAATTTCCAGAAATATATATTAGGACTGTTACTAGGTGACACTTTTTATACACCAAAACTTCATTTTATGAAGATCTTAGTTATAAATATTACCGAGATGACATAATTTCATTGAATCATTTAAGGACTAACAATATCCGTTTCACCAAGTATAGTACCTACCTTAAAATTCTCCGAAAGTAGTATTATCACCAAAACCATATTATTCTCGCAAGAATCTCATGTGTGCAATCTCTTTAATCGCAAATGAAAAGACAATGGAATTAATTAGCGAAACCAAAGTGCACGATTTGAATTGGGTGTAAACATTATCTCGGGGCATATTTGAAACAACGGAGTCGGTATTTCAAGAGAACTAATCGACATCAAGGCTATAAATAACGGTGATTGAATGGGCGATACTCAGGATCGGAATAAATAGAGGAGAGGAAGTCGGTTAGCCCATATCTTTGTAGATTTTGTGACACAAACGGTCTTGTATGCGGCCTCTCGCTTCGATTCAACTGAATCACAGCGGCTAAAAAAAAATAAAAGAAGTGCAAGCGGCGTGTACACGAATGCGTAAATCACGCGTTTGAAAGTGGGGTGAGTGGGGAGGGGGAGACCCTCCCCGTCCCCAAAAGCCTGGACAAACAAAAGAGGATCTCGCTGAGGGAAACCATTTCGGTCTCGTAAGAGATAATCGTGTGCGAGTGACGGTGGCGGCGCCTATCTATCTTGGACGAAACTAGGGAGAGCTTTGATTCTTTCGACAAAAGCCAAGCGAAGCTGCGGACTGTTCTCATCGATGTGCCCATTATCAAACGAACTCGGTTTTTGGTGAAGGGGGAAGGGGAGGTGATTGGCGATGAGGACGACGAGAGAAGGAGAAAAAAAAACACAATCGATTCCCAATCATTCGCCATTTCCTCCTTCCCGCCAAGGCAACGAGAACGAATCCATCACCATTGGCCGTAATCGCGTGATTAACAATGAAAGCATGGCCGTGGATGTGAGAGTGCGGATATTATGGACGCCGTGAAATCAGGATAATGCTTTCGGCGCAGAGAGAGAGATAGGGAGAGCGGGTAAGAACAAAAGCAAGTCGGATAATGAGAGATAGAGAGAGGTAGCGAACGCGCGAGAGAGGTGGGCACACAAACAGTTGTTCATTTGGTTAAGGCTAATTGATTATACGAACGTCATTGGAGCCATTTAGCAGGCTGGGAATGTCGATATCGAACATCCGTTTCGTATTAAGGTTACCTAACCTAATCCAATCATAACTAGCTACCTTGCATAGGTATTGCGTCATTTCCCGAGGGCGAGTAAATTCACATTCGAGCAAGCGAAGCGATTATGCATAGAAATAAATTGTTTTTGTGTAATTGGAGCGTCGCAATTTCTGTCAACTGAAAACTTTGAAGCGAGGAATATATTTTTCAGATACATTACTGTAGGCACTCTTCGTTATGGCTGGGATCAATGAGACACTTGTTAGCATGGTGTTTGAATTAGCATCAATGGCTATCAATTTAAGGAGGAAGTTAAGTATAGAATTTCCGATGGATATCTTCCCGAATGCTTTACTAATAAATTTAGACATTTCTCGCATGATTGAAACTTATTCTCACACAAATTGTTCAAATACGACACTTACTGCAGGATAAGAGAGCCACAATAGCAAAAATAAACGCATATTTCGTAAAGGTGAACGCCAATCAAGGGATATTTATTTCCTCAACAACTTAGTTGAGGAGGGTCGCTTACCAAGTCCCGAAAACGCTATTCATCAAAATAATTATGTACATGGAAGTAAGTGATGAGTTGCGACGAAGTCACTCGTAAATTAGAAATAATAAAACGCGTAATTTGCTCCCCACTTTTAATGAGTTGGTGATGGAATTAGAGTTCAATGTTCATTTACTCTTTTAGGGAGATATTTACTTTTTAATAAGGGAATCGATCACAAGGTTGTAAATAATATGGAACCACGCGAAACCAGTGCGCGAGGGTGAGGTAGTTGAGAAGCGGAGATAAGCTTGTCAAGATTTCGTGACGTCATCAACTTATCTGTGAAAAGGTAAACGTCGTATATTTCCGCCGCAAGCAGCTCAAGAAGCAGGCGACGTCGCGACGTACCGATAAAAATCCCTCAGAGAACGGAAAAATTGGTTCCTTTATACTTAAAGCTATATCAAAATCGACAGTGATATAGAACTGGAGAACTAGCTCATTGAAGCACCAAGTCAAAAAGGAAGTTACCAGTGAACTTACACAACTTTAAATATATAAGATATAGTGTAAGCTTGCTTTCAATGAAGTCCTCGTACATGATCAGTGAATATTGATAATAATTTGAAATTTCAAATCATATATCCTATTATGAAGACTGTTTCATTCCTCAGTAAAATCTTTTTATGCTCATTTTTTTGATAAGGTGAAGACAGTTATGTTTTTAAAAAATTATGACGTAACAAATACATATGTCATAGGTGAACAGTAAGTATACAAAATAGTTGCGGAACTCCATATTTGAGGTGACATATAAAGTCGAGAGAAGGTGGGGAGAGAATCAAGTACAAAACATTCCGTCGAGGATAATTTTTTCATAATTTTTGCTACTGTCGTCATTAAACTGATGTTAAGTCAGATGAGAAGGGCCCTAACAACCGTTTCGCATATCCCCGAATGATAAGCTCACCAAAGCAATCTATCGCTTTGATGGAAGCATAACTCGGTCGTTTCGCTGACATTTTCCTCTCCATTGGCGCACGGGCCAATTGTTATCATTCCCAAACGACGAAGGGAATGCAGCTTCTCGGATGTACACATGAATCAGGTGGGCAAAAGGGGAAAGGGAAGGAAGTAAGTACCATGGGGGGGGGAAGGGATAGAGGGGGGATGGGTGTGTAAAAGCACGCTTATTGGGAGAGTTGTGCGGGGTGGTGGCGAGTGACTGAGTGACGAAAGAGACTGATGGACGGAGAGGAGGAGAATAATTGCTGGGGGGTCAATGGGGTTTTTGCGACCCCCTTGGGGAGGAATGGGAGGAGGAGGAGAAGGGTAATATCTGCAGAGGAGGATTCAAGAGAGGGGACTTGATTTGCTGTTTGTTTTACCAGGCCCAGGTGAGGCCTCAATCCGACCCACCTCCTCCCCTGGGGCTGGACTCTTTTACATGGTATTTGTTTAGTTATTGAGCTTAAATACAGAAATAGGTACTTCATAAATCTACATACAACCCCGCAAGCCACCTAAAAGGCGTGAGGCAGCCATAGGAAACCAGCCATTTGCACATAAAAGGAAATGCTCTGACGAAATTACGACTGGCATTTATTAAAGTCCTTTATGGTTCGGGGGAATGTTAGTTCGTCTAATTGTCCATTTAGAATTAATATAATGTCTCCTTCAAGAAAGATCTGAGGTTTTCCCGGCGTATGATGTTGTTGAAGTTATTTCGGCTTTCCCACCGGATAAGGTTCTCCATCTCTGCCGACGTTTCGATGGTCGTGTCGTCCATCGTCATCAGGGACGACACGACCATCGAAACGTCGGCAGAGATGGAGAACCTTATCCGGTGGGAAACCCGAAATAACTTCAACATAATGTCTCCTTCCTGGCACCTTGTTGGGCCAGTCAAGTCTTTGAGTGGCCTCCTGTGGCTATCACCGTCAGAAAAGGGACAGAGAAAGGCTTCGTGAGACTATAGCTATGTGGACTCTTGAGAGGTGGGCAAGGAGACTTCGTAGAGGAGGCCCAGTTCCATCACATAGTAGGCTGAATTCGGTTTCCACTTCGGTCGCATTTTAATCGGTTTTCAAAAATATCCGCGGCGCGGAGATGAGTGCAATGCGATCTACTTTTTCATTATATTTAGCATTATAAATTAAAAATAAAAATTGCATAAAATGAAAAAGTAATCTAAGAGGACTGCATAGAAGAGGCCCAGTTCCATGATTCTATCTCATAGAAGGCTGATTTCTGTTGCCAAATCGGTCGCATTTTTATAGGTTTTCAAACATTCCCGCGGCGCTGTGATGAGTGCAATGCGATACACTTTTTTTTAACTATATTTCGCATAACAATGTTTTTAACTGCAAGGAATCGCATTGAAAAGTAATAAATTTGATAGATCACATCATCATGTGTAAACGTTTCTTTAACACCATATAAATTCGCGGTGGTTGACCTCACATTTAGAGGCCGACTTGAGAATATTTGAAAATATTATTAATAATATTAATATTTTCTAATATTCGTGGGGGTAGGTTTCATGGCGGTGGGTTTCAGTCTCTTCGGGAATCAGTAGTGCAGAGGTGGTAGGAGTAGTAGAGAGAATACAAATGAGTGAAGAACGTTTGAAAGGGAGATATGGTGGATGGATCTGAGCGGTACATAAATAGATGAAGGGGAATGAAAGAATATAATTTGCTTGGTCTGGGAGTTGCATCGATACATCCAAAAGTATACAATTATTAATAAATTCCGAGTAACCGATGTTAAGTTTTGAGAAACTGAGATCAAAAACAATTATTAAAAAGTTAAATTTTGAGAAATGTTTGTCATAAAAAAATTCTGATGTATCGCCTGATTACAAAAACAAAAATATCGTGCTCGATTAAAATATCGCGACACTTCATCCGATGCTAGGCACTATCTGATGAAGTATAACGATTTATCGTCTGATAAGTACCCGATACCGCGGTTTATCGTCCTATAAATACCCAATATCACGATATATCATCCAATAAATTATCTCCCAATCTAATATAACGATACATCTCATTATATTGGTTACATATCTGGTGATTTATCACGGTATTTTATCACAAGTTTGCTTTAATGGAGTGAATCTTCGCAATACATTTTTATGCTATTTTCAAAGGGGCCTTATTAGAAGTTGTTTATCGTCCCGGAATAAGATATAATAATTAATAACTGCTGTATTCATCATCACTGGTTAACACTCCTAAGATTGTTTTGACGCAGCTCTCCACTCAATTCTCTTATCAGCAGAGGTAGTAGAGGGAATACTGCCAGTGATGGATACATATGGGAGGCGCACATGCCCCCCCTTGCGGGGCCACCTGCATAGCCTAACATGGCAGAACCACAATTGCAACTTTTTTATGTCATAAGATAGCATTATCTTGTATATCTGTATAATCAGCTTAAATGAAACTTTCTCAAACTTTGCATGCGACTTATTTTTCATTCCGATAAAAGTTCTCAAGAAATATTTGGCGTCCCCCCTCTTGAGTTTTTTTCTTTATCCGCTACTAAATACTATTGCTGTATTATTATATAAAAATAGAATGTACTGAAATACAATTCTCAACATCGAATAGCTTCCCACTCGTTTATACGATGAGGAAGAGATAATAAGATGATAGGGGGGGCAGGTGGAGGAGGTGATGGTGATTGGTGAGGAAAAGCGCGCGGGGGTGGGAGTTTAAGGTCATAATGGAGGCAAGAGTCGGAGGAGGAGGAGAGAGAGAGAGAGAGGCGAGCGGTGTGCTGGGAATGGATCGTTAATTGACTTAATGAGATATATCGATCTTGGCCGACTCCCGTCCCCCCACTCCTGCCTCACCTTATTGCCAATCTGTATGTGTGTTTGACTCATCCAGGCGCAAACTCAAACATTGCCGGAATGGGGAGGGTGGGAAGGGAGGGGGAGGAAGGCGGCGATGCAAGGGCCGGGTGGGGGAGGGAACAATAGGGAGAGGGAGGGGGAACGTGCGATGGAATGGGGGACGGAGGAGCAGTATGTACGTATTAGAGGAAGGGGAGGGAGATTGGCGGGTGGACAGCCACGAAATCGTCGCCTGAAGCTCTTAAAATCTGTTAGGCATCCGAAGAGAGACAAACAAATCTGTTTGGAATTGAGGGTAAACTGTCTTACCAATTACTCATAAACAAAATTGGTAATTAATCAGGTGGATAGGTCTGGGCGGGCAGCATACAGCTTCAGCTACACTTCATGATTCAGCTACACTTACAAATTTTTGGATGTTGTTTCAGGAATGGTTATATATAGTATGTAATTGTGCTCCACAGGGGCGTAGCCAGGAATTTCGTTTGGGGGTGTCCTAAACTAGAGGGGGAAATTTTTGAAAAACGGGGTACTAAGTAATGGGTTTTAAACTAATTTTAACACTTTTCATAATCCAAAAAAATTCATTTGTTTTATAAATATTTTGTAAATTCATTTTTCAATATTTCGTTTTCTTTTATGAAGAAAAATTGTTGAGTTTTTATATTTCGGGTGGGGGGGCTCAGACGCCATGGACCTACGCCACTGGTGCTCCTTTAGTGAATATAAAAACTTTATCGCGAGAGACTGATGGACAACGACGAAATTATTGCCTGAAGCTCTTAAAATCGGTCAGGGATCCAATGAAAGACAAACTATAATGTTTGGCGATGAGGATAAACTTTGTTTCTAATTAATAATAAACAAAATTAGTCACTAAGTAGGAAAAAAGCTCTTCACTTACAGCATATTTTCAGCTACGCTTAGATGGGTTTTGTCGTTGTGCCAAAAATGTTTTTTTTAGTGTGCAATGGTGCTCCTTAGGTGAATATAAATATCTCTTATTTTGAAATAGGCCAGTGCAGTTTTCTTTAGCATCAAGTGCTGTTCCTTCGGTAAATTTAAAATCACTTTTTTGTAATTTGTTGTAAACATGACACTACGCTGCTTTTTTGCTTTTGTTAAGTGAAAAATATCACCTGACTTTCTTTGATCAGAAGATATTTGTTACTCAATTGATTCATAACAGCAATCTCGTCTAATTTATCTTTTATACTTGATCCCACTATGTCTAAATTTTTCTTAAACGTTAAATTTCTCTATCGTTCTTTTAGATCTTAAAATTCTCCATTATCCTTCGTAATTTTCCTCGACTTCTCACCTAAATTAAATCAAATATAAATCATTGCCTAAAGAAAATGATAGCAATGGCTGAAAATTTCATGGTTAGTATCATGGCTCTCTAGCGACTTAAATAAATAACTATTAGCTCTCACAAGGACAATTTCCCCTGACAGTATCATTAGGGTGATTCATGATGATGGGAGGTGGGGGCAGATACAATTTACCGAGGGTTTTATTTTGTAGCTCATTAAATTTAAGGAACGTAAAAATGATTTTACCTTTCCCATTAGTAGTAATAAAATATTTCAAGTCACAACAATGATTGACATTTTAAGATTTCATTCCCTGCAGAATATCTATCTCTGAATAATTGCCAACCGTAGATTCAATTGCTGTAACAGATACAAATGGTTACAGGAAATAAAATTAAAAAGTCTAAAACAGGTCGTAAGATTCTGCGCATTTTGAAACTTGAATATGAAGTTAGCTAACAGAGGATGCAGCTCCTTAAAAATGCCAGAACAGCCAATTACAAAAGGTTTAATAAGACATGGTTCAGTAAGAATTGATATTGGATCGAAATAATTCTCCTATAGTTTGTGTGTGACTACCGACACATTCTTTAAGGTATAAAATGAGAAAATATTTTGCAAGGCTATAAGTCCCATACCTCACTTTCATCCAGAGACGTCATGGAAAAATTAGCAGTGCCGGAACGCACTTTCCTTAACTTTCTTTAGAAGTGTAATATTACAAGTTATTATTTACATTTAATTACAATTTTTTTGTTTTGTCTACGAATGTAGAATTAGAAATTTTGAAACAACGAAATTTGTAGGTATGGTATGGTATTTGGAGGAGGCGACCGACAACTAAGGTTATTTGCGCCATGAGGGAAGGGCGTGGAGAGAAATTCGGCGTCGGCATTAACCTACTCTTTACGAAAGGCGCCAAGGGGACCACGGCTTGACGTCCCATCCGACGGACGGAGTGTTGCACTTGAAATGTCCTCCAGACAACACTCGAGCAGGGATCGGGCAATCTCAGAAAATTCTCTGCCACAGCCGGGATTACTTTCATCCTATACTTTCATTACGAAGTAAAAATCGCTCACAAAGGTTAGTTAAAGAATTATCTATCGAATGAAATATCTTCGAACAATGGAGATTCCTCCATTTAACGTTGCTAGCAGCAGACGGCGGCGAGGCCCGACAAGGAACATTTATTTTAGTCTTATCATCACACGGCAACGTCACCACATACGTGAAATATATTACTCCCGACGAAATCTTTGGCAGTGAGCGATGTAAACTTCGATCGCGTTAAGTCCTAATAATAAAATAGTCGGCTTCGAGCCAGTCCACCATAAATAATTAGACTAGACAAACGATAGAACTGATGAAAAGCCACTTCACGGCATAAGAACTTTCCTTTGTCATTCTTTTTTGAGAGATATGGCCTCGAAGCCTCTCCCATAAGGACGCTTTCAGAACCGGTCCAGATTGATAACCACGCCATGTGATTGAAATTCTTTCCTCTCCAGCTCGCGAGAGATGTTGGAAATAAAAGAGAAAAGCGGAGAAATTTCTTTGAACCAATCGATCCGCTCTCCGAGGCAAGGAAAAGGAGTGGCGGAGATGATAAATGGCGCTTAAAGGATCGTTTTATTACACTCTCATTGTTCAATCGCATCGCTTCGAGGAGGAAATCCCGCCGCCCGCGTGCACTGGCGGCGCCACCATAGCCTTTGCGGCGATAAGGGTAAACTAAACTCTTGTTTTTTCCACTGAAATGAGAGACGGGAATGCAGCCTGATGAAATTCCAGTTTGCTACAAAAGAAATACACGGTTCTGACGTCAAATGGCTGCGAATGTATCGTGAGAGCAAAAAAAGCACATGCGTTCGAGCACTTTCCATCATTATTGGCTAGATCATTATCTTATCGACCGACAGAAAAATCATTTTAATATCTATATCGGCCAGTGACTGTTCCATCAAAAACTTTTGGCGGATTAAATTGAAATGATAAAATTTTATTGCCGGAGTTGATTCAAAAGAAGTTAATTATACCCAAGGCTTTGGGAAGTCTCGGGCAGATCCAGGATTTTTTGGAGGGGGTCACCAGTGTCTGACGGGTAAACGGTCGTCTCATGTTTGGGATTAAAAACTACATGCAACCATTACTCAAAGATATACACCCTTAATTTTAATATATCAGTTATTGTTATGTAAATATTTATAAATTTTATATTAAAATACAAAATTTATAAATATTTGTTTTAAAAATTTCGTCTATTTTTTCGGCGTCTGGGGGGGTCATGTGCCCCCGTGCCACTCCCCCTTAATCAGCCCATAGGAAGTCAAATTAGCACCAGAATTCGGATTTCAAAACAATAGCTTTGCATCAAAAATGCTTGGTGCAAAAAAGGAGAAGAATCTTTTTGCTATCCATGGATATATTCTTTATTCAAGAAATAGGATTTTTATTGGAGATACAAGTAAATGTCTTCACCATCATACATGATTTCCCTGACACATCTTTATTTATATGGAATGTGTAAAACATTATTTATTGATATTATATAATAATTGAAAATTTATATAATATACTAACCATCTATGAAAACCCAGAGTTTAGGTCCTCTAATCTAAAAAAAAACATACTTGCCAACATTTAGGAAACTAATTTCCATTTTCAAGGCTTTTATTAGATTCCTAAATTTATACTGGTTTCTATCATCATTTGTGCTTTTTCGTTAAGGTATTTTGCCCAGAGAAGGCTTTTACTCAAGTGTACGATTTCAGTGCAGGAATTTTGGGATTCCTTTTATATTCTCAGTAAGAGATGGTCTAAACATGCATGCATAGAACTTTCTTTCTTATCATAACCAGAAATAGGTGGTGTGCACTTATTTTCTTGCCAGCCTTCTTTGTATGATTTGCTCAGAAGTTAAGTCTTGCTCATATAAATTAACCAAGAGTTTTTTCATTAATCCAATTAACCTTTGCCGAGTGTTTGTTCACTTTCTGATTGATGTTAAATAAAGTAGCATCACAGATATCTCCAACGGATAACGCACCCTCAAAAAGAGAAGAAAAAGCTAAATGTAATGAAGGTAAAGGGATAATAGAAAATTACTCCATTTGGGTCACGGACGCCTCGTTTCCTCATAAAATCTAATAAGGTCGATCAAAACCCTCATAATATCACAGAATAAAATCAGCTGTATACATTTTCATATATATTAGTATATTTGCTCGCTCAGGAGCTATCTTTTTACTTTCTCCAGGACTTCCATCATTCATTAAATATTAAACATAGAGACGCAAAAGTTCTCCAAAAAGATAAATCATTCAAATCAACCCATACTCCAAACTAGGTCTTCCGATACTGCTCTCAGTGCTTCTTGCGCATTGGCAATATATCCCTTCAAAAATTATTCGGCAAGAATTAAGGATGTCTTGTTTCTATTCAAGGAGTCTTTTCCCAATTAAATTTCGCTCATCAAGAACACCTGCCAATGACTCGCTGAAGCTTTGACACCGGATACTATATGTTATCTTCCACAATCCGTAATCTCAAGTTAAGTTTGATTTAAGGTTGATAAAAGAGATTCAGTGCTATTAAATTTTCTGCAGTTCTAACGTATAACTATTGTGATACATAATACTGATGAATAGTCATGATACAACTCCATTTCTATGGAATGGTATAAAAATAAACTTTTTTCTCCAATCTACTGCTACGGGTTTCCTGCTTGTGGATACAAGGGAAGTTCATTGGCTTCGTCATACTTAGCAATTCCTCTCGGCTTTTGTTTGATCTCATCCGTTTAACGCAAGAAGAACGCAAAATAGCCGAATTCTTGCAAGAATTGAGGATATCATTCCGGATATTCTCTGTACTGTAATACTATAAAGTGAGGCACAAATATGTGGCCCGGAATTCGTTCACAAAGAATTCGCAGACCTAAATGGGGTACGAGAGAGCATATGAGAAATTGAGCTGATTTTTTTAGTGAAACCAGACTTCTTCCCCGTTGCAGCAGAGGCTCTTTCAGATTTTCGGAATTGCATTGGTACTGAACAGCGAAATATGTGGGGCGTTTTATCTTGACATGCAAGGATTCCTAAAAGCTGCCGTTACATAAGCAACCAAAAACTGTAAGATATAAAACTGTATTATCAACGAAAAAAATTTCGAGAATTTACCAGAGGAATGAAATTATGTCAATCGAAATGAGACAAAAATCTGTTCCACTATTCTATGCAGGATAGTTCCAGTCATATGCTAACAGCCAGTTATTCGCAAAAATCCTATAATAAAACTTCACTAAGTACCACGCTCGTTAAAATAGAACTGACACATTCAGTTTAAGCCTGACATCGGATAGGACACAGGAGCAAAAGAAATACCTTTCACTGACAACCTATTCGTCAACTAGGTGTCATTGCTAAGCTGTTGATTATTAGGCACATACGATAAATTTATTGGAGCTAAGTGTTTTGCGAGTTATTTTAAAACCTATGATGTAATTAAAGCCACGCATGCACCATGAATAAAGCCGGATCTTGATTCGCTTCAACTTTTCCACATGCCTTCATCACTCGTGATCTCGAGATATTAGTATTTCTCGAGTAATTACATCTATTTCTCCTACTGGAAGCTTTCACGACATTTATCTCACCTATACCAAATTATCTTCCTTTCTAACAATACCTTCAAGCATTTCAAAGACTTTACACGACCCATATCAAGATGAAGTCACTGCCTTGGAGAGTCACGTCCTTCATCGACCACCTGCATTAGACTGAACGCCGTTGATTAACTGTGGCAACGAAAAATGTTGACGACATGTTACATATAAGAGCATGATCTGCCATGATCGGAGCATCAAAAAGGAGGCAACACAATATCCACTTCAAAATGGAATGAGCACAATCAGACACAGTACGAATGTCAAATACAAAGTACACCAAGTCGTTTAAACTGCTCCACTCAGACGGCTGAAGCCCTAACCTCCCGATCAGTTCTATGCTATAAGACGATATATCAATATCTAATATCAGTCAACCCATCTATCAATCTTAATACGAATTCACTCATTCCTCGTGAATACTTCCTCACCATAAATGAATGTGTAAAAAAAATTATTGCTCGATAGTTATTCGTTCAGTTTTGCTATTAGAATAGCCATTATATAACCCTTTCTCCCATGATTTTTATTCTATCATCCGAGCACCGCATACGAATGTAAACATTTTAAGTGGAATGATGTGGCGTACGGATAAAGCAAGCTGTAATGTAAACGGTCTCATCTCAAACAGTAAAATGCTCTTTGTACTCACTCTGTACGACACTCCTGATATTAAGCTTGCTTAATCTATTTTGAATCTGAGGATTAAGAATGTAAAATTACGATACTCCAGCCACCCTAATATGAGGCGAAATTCGGTTCACTAGAGAATTTCCTTGATAAATATACAATCATGAGAAATTTTGCACCTGTGCTATTATTTTTGATATCGCAGGATAAAAGAAAAAAAATAATATAATTCACCAAGTTAGCTTTATAAAACTGAAATGCGATCTAGTTTGGATAGTGCTAGCATTCATTGTTATTCTAAATGATGTAAATTACCCCATCAATAACTGGGGAACGCACAGATCTTCTTCTCAGAGATATATAATACGTAAAATATGATTACAAAGAATCTAATAAAATTGAGAACCTTGCCAAAAAAAAATGTATCGAAAAACAATTTTTTCTATCATGCATGATGCCTTTGCACGTCAGTATCAAACAAAATATTGTTTATAGAGGGTGTTTGAAGTCTTTGTAATCCAATTTGAATTTCCACCAATTCAATTCGTTCTTCTTTTATTTACAGAGTAAGTCAAATTTGTGCTGATTGAATAAGTCAAATTTTGTAACTGCCCCAACGTGTTCCGGCGCGAGGGTAGGCAGTCAGCTTTTGGTCGCCTTGTAGAACGGTTGAACGGGAGAGTTCTCCCTTTTTTGTAATATATCATCAAACCGAAGTATTGCAATTTCAATTATCATAAACCGCATGGTCCTTCGAATCATTATTATCTTTGTACCCATCGCGTACAGAGGGAAAAAATGTAAGATAAAATCTATTAGAGTTGCTTCCAGCGCCACGAGAAAGTGAGCCCAAAAATGTGCCATTCCGTTTCAATTTGTTTCATGAACCCTGTATTTGGACGTGCTTAATTATACAGATTCTCATAGACCAGTTATTACCGTTTTAACTAACTAATATAATATACAGCAGCTTTCTCGTTAAAGAAAATTTTAGGGCCATATCGCCGCGTCAATTTTTGGGTGGCCCCAACGTTTCCCGACCGATGCTGGTCACATTCTCAAGGGGTTCGGAATACCTTAAGAAAGTGACTAGAATAGGTCGGGAAACGTTGGGGCCACACAAAAATTGACGCGGCGATATAGCTCAAAAGTTTTTATTTAACGTGACGAGTACCTGCATAAATGTTTAACGAAGAATAACAGCTTTCTTGCCTTACAATCCTCACGAAAGTCGAATACATACAGCGAAATAAGAGCTCCACCTTCTTATTCTTCGAATTACATTCTACTCCAACAGGATAGCGTACAAAAACTAAAGGCTAATATTATAGCATGTATTTATAAACTGAATGTATAACTTCCAAGAGTCCGTTGGTTAAAATAACACGCAACGACTCATTTCATGAATCATCAATCGATTTGGGAAAAATAAATTCATTTGAAGTACGATTTTCGAGGCATGAATGTATTGTCTTATGTTGATTCTCAAGCTGGATGGAATTCAATTAGTAATGTCAACCTTAAAAGAACATGTGTTCTTCGTTGTAGGATTCAAAAACTAACTCTGATATTAAAACAATGAACTACCAACAATGCACATGGTGGCTCAGAGAAATGAACATTGAAATTGCATTCACATATATGTACAGAATGTACATACAGTGATTGCAAAATAGTAATTTAATACTCTCAAAATATTTCCATCTGCAAATGCTAGCATATTACTTTGAGCTCATGCACCCGCTTACTTAAAACGAACGGTAATTGAGACGAAGTAACTAAGCCTCTACATCATCGCACAAGAAGATGAAGAAGGATCGGCAATAAGGTTCATAATGGCCCACCGCCCATTCACCAGTCCATCCCACAAAGCAAACAACCTATCCCATACAATCCCAAATCCTTTTGAACACCCATTCATTCCCTTCTCCCAGCCCACCACTAAAATAAAACTCTTCCCATCAGCCCCGTGAAGTAGGGGGAGAAAAAGGTCGGAGGGAGGAACCGTTTAGCTACCTTCCCATCCTCTCTCTTTTTCCTTCCCCTTTTCCCGCGGGAGAGACGAGAGAATCCTCTTCCTATGCCGTAATAATAAAAATGCGGCGAAAGAGAATCCCGACTAGAGAGCTGTGTCGTTCATGAGTGGATCGTTCATTGCGACCGACTCAATTTCATTATTCATTCACGCAAATCGTTGCAAGTGGTTAGGGAAGGAAATGAAAAACTTAAATGGGAACGCCAAAGAAGGACCCGGTGGATGGACCATGTCTTATAAAATGGCAGTTAGGGAAAAATTGAAGTGATAGTCGTTCGAGGAAGACCTACAGATGAGTACTTCTAATTTCTGTCCTTTTTACTCCGGAGAAGGGCGCATGGAAGAAGAACAAGGAAATAGCATTGGAAATTGATAAATGTAGGGATATATTAGAGTAATCTTCAGATTGCAATACTATGATGAATATATCAAACGGTTGAATTCTTGAATTCTATCATGCACTTCAGGAAGAATCGTCAGATGATGGGACGGCAGCCCCAATTACGCGGAAAAAGGGTGTTCCATGGATATATCCCACTATTAGGATTCTGGGCCAAACGCGAGGAGAGCGGAAGAATATTTATTATTTTAATTAAGATATTTGGAGAATTTCAAGTATGGAATCATGAAAAAGAGCAGAAATAATATTCAGGCAAATTTTGATACTGATAATTGAAGAGAAAGATATAAAAATTGAACGATTACCCTTGTAGCAATTTTGCATGTTTCTCTCAAAAATGCGCCAATGAATTCTCTGCTGGAAGTTGCGGAGACTTTTTTTAGTGTGTGGTTCACTTTTCTAACCATTATTTTCTTCAATCTGGTCTTTAATAGTTGCGAATATTAGGAGATTGCGACAGTTCATTTACGCGAGTTCACGACAGCTCAAAGCGGCTCCACTCGACATTCAGAGACAATTAGTTGAGAGGACCTTCCACATAATTAAAGTTGACAGCAAGCGAGATAGCAACGTCAATATAGAGTTCAAAAACTATCCTATGTCTTAAGTAGATACCTTGATTAATTAAAAAACGCTTAAAAGTACCACAAATATTTCACTAATTCTTAATTTACTTTGTGGTATTCCATTATAAGTTTTTCTGGATATCAGACAATTACTTATACCACTTATTTTTTATCAGAGCGTGACCCGGGTTTCAATGAATTATCAAATTTTGATGCTGATAATTGAAGAGAAAGAGATAAAAGTTAAACGATTACCCTGTAGAAACTTTACATGTTTCTCTCAAAAATGCGCTAATAAATTCTCAACTGGAAGTTGCGGAGACTTTTTTTAGCGTGTAGTTTACTTTTCCAACCATTATTTTCTTCAAACTGGTCTTTATTAGTTGAGTATTTGAGGAGAATTTTATTTGTCGCCTGAAGATGATGATAATTCATTGTAACCCGGGTCGCGCTCTGATAAAAAAATAAGTGGTATATATAATTGTGTGATATCCAGGAAAACCACAAATATTAACCAGACTGAATAAAAGAGACTCTTATGACATAAATTTTCGGTTGCACTACAAACTTCCTCAGAGTTAAGAACAAGAGTTCCCAACTCTTAAACCCCTGGACTCTTATTCCTAACTCTGAGGAAGTTTGTAGTGCAACCGAAAATTTATGTCATATGAGTATCTTTTATTCAGTCTTTCACAACCTGGGTAATATACTTACGTGGTAAATACCTCACCAAGGAATATCAAGCAATTTGTATACATAAGTATATCTCATAAGGACTCTTAGAACACGCGCGAGAAAATCCTAAACACGTGTATGTTAATTTTAAACGGTTTGAAAGAGCATTCGTATGAACCAAAACTTATGACTCGAATCAGAGAAATGAATCGAGAAGCCCGTCTGAAGTCCCAGCACTGTGTAGCCTCCTCACCCCACACGTCCCTACGAAAGCGCTTTGATAAAAAAATGGTAAAACCTACTGAAACACCCTGTACATGCATAAAAGTATTGATTTATATCCAATACGTAATCTTAGAACCGAGGCGAGAAAATCCTGCATACACATTCGTTCATTATCTCCATTTTGATCATTATAAAAGAACGATTCATTCGTATGACCCAAAATGTCTGACTCGAATCATTAAAATGAATCGAAAAGCCCATCGTAGTCCGGGCACTACATAGCCTCCTCATCCCCAAACATCCCTTCGAAAGCGCTTTAATAAAAAAATAATAAAACCACCCGTCCGACCTTCGCCACACTAAACTCTTTCCACGGGGATCGCCTATTAGTCACAAAGGAGACCGAAGCGAAGAGGTTTTTTGAGGGGCACAAAGTACGAGAGGAGTGGAGAGAGAGAGAGAGAGAGAGAGGAATAAAGAGCGAAATGATGATGTGCCCTACCCGTTGTGGATGAGAAAGAGTTAAGCCCTGAAGAGACGGAGTGAAACGAAATTACGAGGAAAATTAGCGATAAAGTTGGATGATGGGAGGGGGTAGTTATAGCGAGAATGGCGAGGGAGTCGTTAAAAGCTATCGGAGGAGGAGTATGATTATGAAAATCCCCCAGAGCGTTTTACCCAAGTCGATGAGAGAGCCTGGCTCGGACGGAAACAAGGGCAACTCGCTTCATTATTTGCTTTAGCGCTCTCATAAGTAGATTAGCAAATAACAGAGCACGTGAACCATGCGCGATTCCCGTTTAAGTAGGTACACTTCCGTCGATATAGAATTCTGATATTTCCGCTGATTGTAAATGAAGGTTGTGAAAGAAAAGGGTTTTTCGACATTCTGTTTTTAAGAAGAAAATATTGGACAAATGATTCAACCAATTAATTCCCACATTATCATCTAACAATACACAACAGTCTACATGAGCTGGTTACTTATTACACACGATCAAACACAGGTTACTATAGAAATAAAAACGAATTACTGCGGAAGACCTCTATTGAAGATACGAATATGCTCGTACTAATGCCAGGTGGCACATGCCAGAAGTAATTAGGTAAGCATTAACTAGCTCATCGTTGTGATCAATAATTTCCGGTTACAATGAGGTACGAATTCAAGTTAGAACTTCATGGTTTGTGGGAAGCATAAATTAAAAAAGCATAAGAATAAGATGTAGATGATGGACAAAGAAAAAAATTAGAAGATTTGAAATAAATAATGGGAAGAGGATAGGATATATTTTTCGAAAAAAACTAAATAAAACGATTCCTATTCCATTTTCCGCACGAGGTAAAGAGCGAATCCGTAAGCGAAAGCATAAACTCGAAAGCAAAGCGGTTGGTTTCTCGGCGCGGATATTTTCTGAGGGCGGACAAATATGATGAGAGGAGAGGGAAAACAAAAGATATGGAGAAATGGATGGGAGGGCGAGAGAAATGGGGTCTCTTCTGCAGGGAGAAAAAAAATGAATCCACATTTATGGCTTCGGATGAAGCGGGGGGGCTGATGGATGGACATGAGGCCGAAATCGAGAAGAGAAAGGGGAAGTATGTATAAGGTAAATGTGTGGAGGAGAGGGGAAAGTAGGAGGGATGACTGGAATGGATCTTTCCGGCACATTCTTTTTGTTTTTATTCGGCAATCGTTTTTTGGATTTGAAGGAACACGCTCGGGAATGATGAGTTTCCGGCCGGAATGGGTCAAAAAGGGTACTGAGGGGGAACTCTTTTGGGCGAGTCATATAAGCCATGAGCACCTATATCTTCTCCTTCCTACAAAAAAAATCGCTAGGGACAATGGTCTTTCAATCCTCACCCGAGATCATTCGTTTCCTCTCCATAATTCCTTTTTTCTCTCTCTCCCTCTTTCCCTCTGGAGTCATTTTAGGACTTTGTCCTCTTACTCCTTAAATTGATGAAGAAATATCAAATTGATATGATTGGTTTTTGAAGAGTATGAGGATGATATCTTTGATATTATTATATGACAAGGGATTACAGGGTCAAGGATGAAGTCAATTTTCGAGATAATGAAATGACATTTAAGTTCCACGACTCTAATATTCATAAAAAGTGTAGCGTGAAGAAGTGAGCAGTAAATATGGTCTAACACTCAGTAGCGTAATGCAAAGGTTGGTTTGTATAATCGGGGGTAGAGCTCATCACGGACTAAGCCACAGGCACGTAAATATACACGGTCAGGGTATGGGGACCCAAGTTATGTTGACTGACTTACAGATTTCTTGTTATAGCGGCATTAAAGCAGTTTCAATTTGACGTCAATTTTACCATCAACCCAGCAACACCAAAATAATAATAATAATAATTATAAAGTATTGGCTTAAAGACAACTCGTCAGTGGACTTGTACAGTACTTATATATGTTTTCTAAAATTTACATACGAAGCTGAGAAAAATCATAAATCTACACTATCATACCTGATGAATTCGGTTGTAAAAACAACAACTTAAATATTTCACGACCATTCTCTTAATATCTACTATCAGCATGCTACTTAAATTTGAACGCGAGTATTTTCTTTTTATTCTTTAGCTAACTTTCTGCGATGGCCAACTAAGTAAAAAAAGTATCTTTATTTATGCATACCATTGAAATACCTTAAAAAAGCTATATCAGTTTTCCCACTTATATCCCTATCGATAGGTCTCGGTAAAAATTCCAATGAGTAGGACATAACACTAAATTCAGTGCTCTCACATCCAGTTCATTTCAATTGCTAAGAAGCATCATCACATTTCCGTTCCGTTTCATTGTATCCACATTTCACTCGTCCCAAGTCTACATGCATCTCCCGACGGAATGTTTTTGCTCCCGATTCCCACTTTTTTCGTTTTTTTTAGGCATAATAATCACATACCCACTCAAATTCCCATACATTTCACGCAAAAATTCCCTCGATATCTCTCAACCTTTTATCCGGTTCCGCGAGCTTTTTTTTTAAAATTCATTCGAAATGTTACACTTTTCACATGGAATCGACATCTTTTTTCCATCGCCTTCCATTATCGCACCCTTCTCAGAGATCCATCAAATTTACATCTCACTCGTTTCATTGACCCTCCACTCCCCTCTCCTTAACTCACCGCTCTCTTTCTCCCTCCCATCGCTCGACCAATTTCCGAATACACCGACGCATTTTTTTTCCCCCAACCGTCCGCCTCCGTATTATTATTCCCAGAGATCGCGACTCGCGAAGATCAACTCACACACACACACATTCCCTCGCTCGGAAAAGCTCCCTCTTCAAATGTATACTCTCACCAAGAGATAAGTATCTGGTCGACAGTCACTACCTACTTCAATCATCTCTGTTTGCTTTCCTTCCATTTCAATGCCTTTCTCAAATGTTTTTTTCATTACATAATCTGGAAATCCATCAGTTTGAATAGAGAGTCAGAGAATGAGAAAGTTGAATCGATGAATCAATTGTAGTGATGCAAAAATTGGCGCATTTTTCTCACTGTAACATAATATCCCTATCAAGCCGATGCCTGTGCCAAAACTGTATGGTGTCATATGGGAGTATAAAAATTCTAAAAAAAGACAGAATTTATAATTTGATACTAAATTATAGTAATCAAATATTAGTAGGATACAAATTCTTATATTTCAGCTAATTGATATATGGAAAAATTGTTGTGCTGTTGAAACGTGAACTATTAGATACTAAGTAAATATGTAATTTCACAACATGATGGTTTTTGGGTCGACTAAAGGCAGTTTAATTAACCTCAGTGGAAAGTTAATTGAGCATATTTGATTTCAGTATGCAATCATATGGCAGAGTATTATCGTCTTGGAGGAGAAATCTTAGCATAGGCATAATAAGTAATGTAGGTATATTATTCAGACTTATAATTCATAAAAATGTCGAGAAGTAAAAATTTTGCTTTTTAGAAGGGGATAGACTAAAAAATCGTACTAACACTCCTTGAAACCGCTAAACTATAAAAACAAATCAATCCCACAGTACACAAAAATACAGGTAATAGACTTAGCTGGTAAAGTAATGAATGCTACTTTTCAAAACCTTCACATTACATTTCATAGTGTAGTGGTTCATCACTTCCCAGTAGCGGATACAGAAAAACTCGAGGGGGGGGGGGGCACAAAAGATATCTCGAGTTACCTTTAATTTCATCCTAATAAAAATAATCAAGTTTGATTGAAATCCTAATTTAAAATAATCAAAAAATTAATTAAATTTATTACACACATATACAAAACAATTTCATCTCATGACATAAAAAAGTTGTAATTGTGTTACTGCAATGGTCTGCAATGGCAATACGGACGGGCGCGCGCGCAAAGGGGGGGGGGCGCGAGCCCCTTGTGCCCCATCTGTATCCGGCACTGTCACTTCCTCATCTTCCAAGATGATTAAATGATTTTGGTCCTAAAACACACAGACAAATTTATAGTAACTAAAATGAATTCAACTTATTCTTTTAGAAAATTAAAAAGTAATATTTGACTTGTAGACTATGCCATATTGTTTCTTCACGAAGCTGCTTCCCAGGTTTATCGCGTGGAACTCAATTGAGAGCCAAGAGAACTGATTGTTTGAGGCGTAACTTGGTGAAAGCGATTCATAATTAAATTAAAAAGAAGACCTTTGTGCTTTCACATTAATATTTATTCACGACCATGGTTTCAACGTTAGACGTCATCATCAGGTGAACTCTACAGAGATCCATCACAACATTTTATACCAGGCTAGGAGGGGTAGGGAGGAAGGTAAGTAGGTCCAATCCGTTACCTTCCTCCCTACCCCTCCTAGCCTGGTATAAAAGGATGTGATGGACCTCTGTAGAGTTCACCTGATGATGACGTCTAACGTTGAAACCATGGTCGTGAATAAATATTAATGTGAAAGCACAAAGGTCTTCTTTTTAATTTAATTTAAGCCAAGAGAACGTTAGAACGGCTATATTGACGGTATGAAGGCGTTCACTTCTTTTCCCCTCCCCCCCTTCATATATACTTTTTTTTGCTCCATCAGCCTCCCAATCCGTATAATGGTCCTCCATTTCCTTCCCCGCCTTGGACCGGGATCCTTCACCTTAAACCTCCTTCCCCTGCTCTCCGTCCTCACACAGTCCCGCCGTAAAACCTGTTCCAAGACGACCTCTCACTCTCACTGGGCTCTTCAACCGATTAATTACTTCCACAGCGAATCCCCTGGAGGGATCTAACAACGGAAGGAAGATGTGGTGCTCGTGCGCCCTAAGCAAGAGAGAGAGAATTTGAACACCAAGGGGATGAGGAGGAGGTGGAGGGACTTTCAAATTGATAAATTATGGTCAGAATCTCTAATGAGGCAAGAGGTTATTTTTGGACACCGAAATTGAACCATTATAAAACGCTTGGGAAACTAATACATGTACCTACGCAACTTAGGATCTTCCACGAATCCAAACACGCCGGAAGCGTCTCGCGCTATTAAGTTAAGTCTTCTTCAGCCCTTTTAAAGCGGGAGAGTTTTCACTTAAGAGATAAGGCCTTTTTCCCACAAATTATGATGGAGAAGAATATTGTACAGTCAATCACATGCGTGACGTCGATTGATCAAAGTTGAAGCTCTTGTGCACCTAAGTAACGACCATAAGCTCATTGGAAATACTAATTGAATAGTACACCGCCTCCAGCGTTACTCTGGGTACTGCTTAATTATGCGTCAATGAAAATATGAACACGATAGATCTCGGCTCATCTGAATCCAGCTTAGAATTGTGGCATGGCATGTCATCATCAGGGATCACTCTCTTTTGTTCAATACCCTTATACATGCACTCAAATGCGGAAGAAGTGGTACAAATTGGAAAAAAATACACCTATGAGTAACGGAAAAAGGTGTTTGGGCGGTTTTCATGGTAACATTTGCGCGAAGGTTATAATTTAGGTTAGAGGTTAAGATTGAGAGTCAAGGAGGGGTGGCTGTTTAATGGTAAAGAACTGTTGAATGGGTGGGAAGCTTACAGCCGTTACAAATTTAATTGAGGCAGTTAAAAATTTCAAATGACTCTACAAACCCAGCTTACTCCTTTATTACTGCAGTATAAAATCGTATGCTCAAATTTATACCAATTTATTTTAATTTTTGAGTCAGGTTCACTAATACTCACTGAAATGTTTTTCATGACGCAAAGACATTGATTTAACAGAGTTTAGTAGTCTCACAATGGCATTATTTAAAAATGCTGCACGCGGCTTAAAGATTAGCAAATAAAGCGACAGTTATGGTAGCTCATGGATTATACACATTAAGCACAAAAATCGAAGCCGACAATTCACTCCCACTTGCTTGAGATAGATAAGCAGCGCAAGAATCCTCGTGTATAGCAGCCGATTGTCGTTTTAAAAAAATCACTTTCAATAACACGTCGCAAAATTTCCCCGGGGCACGACAAAAAAAAGATAAAACACGACCTTATGGGAAATGTTTCGTATCAAAATAGACGCCGACTTCGTGCGAAGGGCGACTCGAACGAAAAATTAAAGCGAGGAAAACAATCCGAAGAGGACACAGAAAGAAAGAGAGAAATATCAATTTTTCTCCGCAAAAGGGAGTACAAACAAGGGGATCACATGCTAAGTCATACGCGAGAGGATATTTTCGGAAACGAGAGGGAGGAAGAAAAAGGGTGGAGAGGATGAGAAATGAATGAATACTCTCCTCAGATTGTGGAGTTGGCCATGGAGATTGAGAGGGAAGTTTCGGAGGGGGAGGGAACAATTGAAGCGCAGAGAGCGAGAGGTGGGCGTGGGCGGAAAAACTATCCACCGGAGGGAAAAAGAGAGGGTCGGAGCTCCGTAAAATAATCCCAACTCAATCCCAACAAACATCCCTCTCTCCTCCGAAAAACAGAGCCACCTGTCATCCAAGGCAAATATTCCCATTTTCCTCGACCTTCCCCCTTCCAAACACACACACACACGTTCCTTCCTCCCGTGGTTTGCCCATTTTATATATATACATACAAGCACCGCATGGCCACTCCTAACCCCTTCCCTTCTCCCCAACTCTTTACTTCCTTCGCATAACCATAGAGATCCTAACTCCACATCTCTCTCCGACTGCGTCGAAATTCGACGAGGAAGTAACTGAGTCGGATATAATGGGAATATTTGACTATATCAATTTGATGTTGCGCCTGCAGTGGTGAACAGATTGTGCCTCCCTGTCCGTACACCGATTTTTTGGGTTGTCGAAGGTATACCTTACCCCATTCATAATGTAGTATCAATACCTATTGAAAGAAATCTTATCGGACTTAAAGAGGGTGACCCGAGCATAGCAATATGAAACGTTCAAAACGCCTGTGTTGAAACTGAACTTCTTTGACTCACGGCTACAATAAATTAGGTTTACATTTTATCTTATCTTGAATCGTATTAGAAAATTCGCCAATTAACACAGTTTCTACTAAGGCTGCATGTCTATGCATAAAAAACAATGATAAAGAAATGTTGAAATAAATGGTTGAATTTATGAGTCGTTTTAACAAGACAACTGATTTAACGTTCGAAATGTCTTAAGAATAAATGCCATATTTATTACTAGGATGGATCGCAGTCCCAAGAAAGCATCATTAGGATGACCATGGGGACGGGAAATATACGTTACCAATTTACATAAGTAAACTATTAAATTTTTATAATGAGCCTAGTTCCTATCATATCATTTCCTGTTCTATATCAGGTCCTGTTTTGTAGTTATCCCAGATAATTTGTTTCATAGACAATAGATTTATTTCTCTTTTTTAAGAATTCATCTTAAAAATGTTGTATCCATCCTTACGGGAACACGGTCCAAAATAAAAATAAAAGTGCTTTGTGGTTTCTGCGTTACATAAGAGAACACCGATTGCATGATGAAGCTTATACAAAAAATACGTGTATAAATGAAAATTAAAAACCCTATTACCTATCCAAAAGGTAATTTTGAAATCAAGAAATAAAGTCAGCAGAATATAAATTCTTGCTATGAAAACAATCTTGGTCTCGATAACTTGGCGATTAAGGAAAAACACATCTCAAATAAAAAATGGCCATTGATGAGAAAATTTCAAGTTATAATGTGAATGACAGAACTAGTCAGAGATTTTATACGGGGTAGTAAGCTCAAGAGAGCATGAGAAAACTCCACAGTTCCTGATCATCCTGCAGGATAAAGATCTGCAATAAAGCTGAGTATTGAAAATTTTTCATGGTTTGTCGTACAACACAGCATACTATTTCCTCCAAATGAAAACAGCAAACATAATTTTCCTGTTACGTAGCGAGACTATATATTCTGGAGCCAAGAGTGAGGACTCGAAGTTAATCTGAGCAAATGCATAACGGTACATTTCTTGCGGAATTCGCCCAACTATAACCATGCTTGTGCAGTGGATGGTATTAGCATGAAGGCAACAGACGAAGTGAAGTACCTGGGAGTTATGATAACCTCGAACCTCTCGTAGGGAACACATATAAAGAATATTTGCGGCATAGCCCTGAAGAAATTAGGGTTCGTAAAACGTATTGTGTGAATATTTTCGGATGAGGAAGTAAAAGAAAGGTGCTATTTCGCACTCGTAAGACCGCATATTGAATATGCAGCGAGCGTATGGGATCCGGAGCAGAAAGACTTAATCCGCGAACTGAATACAATACAAAGGAAGGCTGCGCGTTTCGTCAAAAACTGCTACGGGCGTACAGATAGTGTTACCCAGATGTTAGGCAAATTGGGCTGGGAACCGCTGGAGACTCGGCTTAGATTGCTTGAACAATTGAGAATGGATATCTTGAAGAGCGACACAGAGAACATAATATTAGAGCCACACTATATTTCCAGATCCGATAGAAGCGATAAATTAAGAGAGATGTTTTGCCGAACGGATAGATATGGGAATTCGTTTTTCCCCCGAACGATATTGGACGTTAATAAACGCTAGTACCAACTTCGTTAGAGCACTTAATTTTTTTATGTGCAAACGCCTGATGTCCTAACACCCCATACCACACGCCTTTTAGGCGGCTTGCGGAGTATTATATAGGTTTAGATGCAGATTTGTTAAAGGTATCTTACGTGTTATGAGGATGACAAAAAATCTTTTAGGTGGATAAGGGAAATACCATCAACGCGTGAGTAACTCAGAGCCAATTTGATCGAAGTGGTGGTCCCCTATTGTGAAGATCTCCAGGCACTTCTGAATGGAACCCAATCCTACGAATTCCACGTCCACCTTCTCGTTCTCGATGTTTGAAATGAATTATAGCTGCAAATGAAAAAGCCCCTAAATAAATAAGTTCAGATTTTGCATTTTTCATTTTAAGCGTCCGCACACAATTAATATTAACCCCCAAAATTCGGGGAGTTAACATCCGGTTGCAACGGAAAATTTAAGTCAAAGTGACATCTATACATCACATCGCAAACCCGTGAATAGGCGTGTTGGGACATCAGCCATCAATATGTTCGAGGATACGAAAATAATTAGGTTACCTTTGTGAGAGATTTGACTGCCTGGGTTCAACATAGCATTTTTAGAGTGTTTTGTCGTTCAAGGAAAAAGCAAATTACAGCTCCATCCGTTCGACAAAATATCTCTCTTGGTTATCCTTTAAGCTCTGACATAGAGACAGCCCTACCGTGGACCGGGCGATCAGGAAACGCAAAGAACGATAGTGGGGTAGCTCGCTAAGGCCTCAAATCACAATTAATTCAAATATTTCGATAATTGTATTCAAAGTAGGGTGTTAACCACAAAAAATAATCCTCATAAAGCCATTCTATCGCTATTTTAAAATTAAAGAACGCGAAATTTTCCACCCTTTTTCATGAGTTAGTGACGTCATAGTCAGTTTTTTTTCATTAACGCGTTCAGAGAGTGCCGCTGTCTGAAGAAAACAATGCCTAGCAAGATTATGAACAACAGCGAACCAAATGAGTTCCATGCACAACGCCGAGGAATTGCTGAGAAGCGGTAACTCGCTCAGTATTAGTTCGTGACGTCATCAACTTCGCATCACCTACGAAATGGTTAAGACCATCGATATTTCGCTGCGGATAGCTCGAGAAGCAGGCAACGGATCGAGGTACGGAAAATATATTTATAATTTTTTTTTTAATGATTCAGTCGGCAACCCTAAGGCCAGACGAAAATCTCAAATGGTGTCTAATTCCAAATCTTTGTTAATGCATATTTTATATATTATTTTTATTATGAGGATTCAAAATTATTATTAATTTAAGGTCTCTTCATTTTTTTAACTTTATCATTATTGGCAATAAAAGAAATTTGCTGAAAGAGCCGAAAGAGAAAGAAAGAGAGAGTTTGGAAGGTTCCAGGATGTTTGGATCCGCAGTGAGATTTAATGGGGGTCGATATCGAATGCGTAGCCTATGCACCACCATCACTAGACGATCCAATAGAAAAAACGCAATGGGAGAGCACACACTTGCACACATATTTCATGTATTGCTTGTATTATGAGGACTCAAAATTATTATTATATTATTATTATTATTATAAGGCTCTCTTCATTTTTAAAACGCTGCCATAAATGCCAATAAAATAAAACAGGTAAATGAGCCCTTTAGAAGGTCCAGGATATCTTTTTTCGGTATTGCGATCAAATAGGGGTCGAATATGTGGAATATAGGGTCGATATCGCATGGGTATCCTATGCACCACCGTTACTAGACGTTCCAAGAGGGAAAACCTCATGGGAGAGCACCCAAACTCCTACGCCACCGATGTGAGACTAAGCGAGCGTGGGCGAAAAGATGAGGGGAGGAGGGGGTGAAGGGAGGGAGGGGGTGGGGTGGAGCACGAGGAGGCAATGCATGATTGGAATGGGAGATTCGGATGGGGGGTGGGAGAGGGTAGGAGAGTTCTGCACTCGCAAACAGCTTCCTGCCGAACAACCGCCGAGGCATCATAGGCCCCTTCCGGCTTTAGACTCCGGACCCAGCCTCTCTCCTCTCCCCAGACACCGCTGCTGCTGCGATGAACATCATGATGCCCCCACCTTCTCCCCTTTCCTCCACGCGCTCACTGCTGCCACCCACCCAACCCTGTCGCCCCTGTTTCCTTGCACTACCACCAGGCCTCGGCGTGCTCAAAGAGAAATCCCCTTTCCGTGGTCCTTCATCCAAAGCTATTCTCCCTCTTTCTCTCTCTGTATATATACCTCTCTCCATCTCCCATCAATTATCTCTTCGTATCTAAAGATGTAATGTTAATTGCAGAACTAGTCAGATTTATTTGTTCGGTTTTTTCCGACGTTTCGTGACCGTTGCTGATCACTCTTTCTTAGAGAATGAGGATAGTCTTTCTGTGTAGGGTATTTACATGTAATATGGCATTAGTTTTCACTCAGTAGGTTTTCGCAGGTTTTTCACGCCCCCCTTCTTGTGCGGGCGTTTTCCTGCAGTGAGTTTTTTCGGTGAAGGATACTACACCCTCAGCCTCATGTTTTTCCCACAAATAGAAATCTTTTTTTACGTAAAATTTCCTCCTTTACTTTTTTATCTTGTTTAGCATTTCACTAACAGTTTATTTTGTATATTTTTGCAATTTAACGTTTTTTTACCGTTTCAAATATGTTTCCTATGACGCTAACGTGGGGTTAGGTGGAAGAGGGACTAATTAGTCTCAACCTCGCCCAAACAAAGGCATCTATTACTGGGTGCTTTCCAATCGCGTATCTGCTTGATATGTTTTAAACTGATTAGCTCAGAGCGTGTTCCAATCGCAGCTGTGACGTCATCTACGCTAAACAGATGAAAACACATCCAGCACCGTTGTTCGTCTTGACAAAACTTGTGATGGCGGGAAAATGTATTGCTGACGGAAAATGAATTCCACCATCTCAAAGGTAAATATGATGGTCATTTTAGAATAATAAACAATAATTTGGTCTATATGTCTTAGATAAGTTTAAGTTAAGTTTGGTCTATATGTCTTAGATAATATGTCTTAGATAAGTTTAATCAAACTCGTAATTTGGGAAATGTAGTCTATTATTTTTCAAACATAAATGACTGATATTACATGAACAAAGGACGATAGCAAGAGGAGGCTACTAGGTTTTCTCGAGTAATTGTCCTCTCCAAAAAAAATTAAGCTAAACTAAATCAAAATTTAAGCTAAACTAAAATGATATATTGCTTGGATTCTAAGCAGATTTATTTCATTAGCTTACATAGACATATTAGCGTATTATAAACAAAATTTCCTCTAACCTTCATGTGGTGTTAATTGCATTCTATTAATTGTAATTCAGTACAGCAAACTTACTATAGAAGAAGATTTATTATACGGCGTTAACATATTTTACGTTTTATCTGCGTGATATGAATGTAAGTTGTATAAATATATCAATACAGAATTGCGAAATAAAGTATATCTACCGGTACTGTAGCGTTATGGGAGAGGTAATTGTTAAGTATCCATAATTCCATTATTTTCCCTTTCCCTTTTTCTTTAATTCCTTTCAATTAATACTCACTAGGGCTTTTACTAAACACAAACTGAAATAGACGAACAATTATCATCCAACTTCATTATTCATGTGGCGAAGGCCACTTCATAAGCGATAGGTCATTTGAACATTCAACTTATGCCGCCAATCGGTCCACCATTTGTAAACACACCAGCGCCATTGCGTTCCAATCGTCTGTTTCAGTGTTCGCTAGTGTGTTTTAATCCGTTGCGATGTGAGCTAATCGGCGCAAGGTGATTGGAAAGCACCCATTATTATTACATGGAGGTTGAAAGGGGAGTGTGTGAAGGAGTTTTCATTTGCTTTTGCATAATTTTAGAGCAGCATCCCAAATGTGGCTGATTTTTTTAAACCACAGTCCCTGTTGAAATTTTCTTCACATTAATTTGTCTCCAACGCCTCGCGGATTAGCCGAAGCTTGTAGTTTATCACTTTGGCGATTACTTTAGCATTTTGGAAGTCATTCGCGTATCCCGAGGCTAAATGCTACGCCACAGCCGAATTCAATGGTTGTGCCAGTCGAATGGCACAATGTTCCTCTTTTTAACTCCCGAAAAACATCAGCAACAGGTACAACATTGACCCGCGAGAGCTTCAAGCAAGGATAAATTACTATCAAAATTCACTAACTCTTGATTTACTTTGTGGTATTCCATTATAAGTTTTACTGGATATACACAATTACTTATACCACTTATTTTTTATTAGAGCGCGACCCGGGTTCCAATGAATTATCATCATCTCCAGGCGCAAATTATGATATCTTATTATTTTTACCTAGTTACTTGATGAATTTTAAAACGGACGCCAGAATAGGGGAAAAGGATGGGTAGAGATATTCATTGATGAGATTACTGTCCTGATTTTCAAAAAATTTTAAGTAATTGTCTGATATCCAGGAAAACCTTGTAACATAATGTAAACAAGCCACCATGTTGTTTGTTTAAATAATTTAAAATTAACAATGGTAGTGAGGAGGCAAGAATGGTAGTGAGGGACGCGGAAAGGAAATACACAAGCGGGAGTCGTGGGTTGAGAGAGCTTAGTATCAGACGTGTTTTGTAAGATCGGTAGAATAAGAAAAAAAGAGAGGACGCAAAGAAAAAGATGGAGAAAGATCGAGAAAGGGATCGTGGAGGAAGATATCAGGCAGAGAGTGGAGTTGTGGAGTACTGTACCACCCGGCAGTGTTCGAGTGGAGACGCGAGCAGTGAACCCGATAAGTAGACTTGAACGATTATTATAAATACACAAGGGGAAGAGTTAAAAGCCCATTGGAATATAAATGGAAGTTATGCAATCTGTTTGTTATAATGATCAATTGTAAATTGGGCCCAATTAGTCTTATTTCATGATATTCTGAATATAAAAGTGTAAAAGTGATATTTTGTTCATGTTATTTTATAATTGTGTTTTTTATACCCTAAGATAACACGAAACCAAATAAATAGTAGGTGAGTAGTGTTACATTGATCGGTAGTGTTACAACCTATAAACTACTATCGCCGCAAAAAAGGTAGAACGCTGAACTTTAAGTATTTGTATGAAATCCTGCCGAAGCTCTATACGGTCGTGTCATATATCGTTTTACTAACTGTTTATTCAACTGCATTATAGCCCGGTCAAATTAGCCCAAAAAAAGGGGGTACCCTTTCAAAAATTGCCAACAAGCTGAAAATTTACAGGAACGTTAGGAATACCACTCTAATTAAATCCTGAAAAGTCCCATTCGATCCCGTGTGTGCAAATATTTTTATTCAAGGTCAAAGGTCACAAAAATGGGTTTTTTGGATTTTTCGGCCAAACGGTTAGTTTTACGATAACAATTACTCAGTTTAAAATTGTAGAGCAGTTAATTTTCTACAAAATTGTCATTGTACTTTTTCCTCTAAGATTTATCACTTCTGAGATAGAGCCATTCGAAATTACCCGTAACTGTATTCTCAGTATGCATAACTATATTATTGCGCTCTCTGAACACTATTGGACACGTAACACGCGTATTGCTCGAATGGCTCTATCTCAGAAATGATAAATCTTAGATAAAAAAGTATACTGACAATTTTGTAGAAAATTAACTGCTCTACAATTTTGAACTGAGCAATTTTTATCGTAAAACCAACCGTTTGGCCGAAAATCCAAAAAAAAAACATTTTTGTGACCTTTGACCTTAAATAAAAAGTTTTGCACACACGGGATCGATGGGGACTTTTCAGGATTTCATTAGAGTGGTATCCCTAACGCTCCTGGAAATTTTCACCTTGTTGGCAATTTATGCTAGGGTCAATGTCTATTTTGACCGGGCTATTAATTCATCGTTAAAAACTGATTAAACGTAAACGCTTAGCTTCTACGGTCTAAAGACTGAAGGAGAACACGCGAAAATGTATGAAAACAGCGAAACGGTCGTCTTCATCATCTCGTCACGGAAAAAATATTTAATTGGTACATTTCATTATATTTTTATCGAGAGAACGACATCTTCGCATCAAAAATATCTTTTTAAAATTGAATTTTACTCATTCTTTGATATTTTTTTAAATGGCCGAAAGGTAGATTTAGATTTCCAAGATGTATTAGAGTACATGAATATGGAAGTTACGTATGCTATGTGAAAAAAGTATGGTAGTCAGATGTTTAAGGCCAAGTAGTCAGCTCAATAGATCATAGAAAAGAAACACAGTTCCTGATTATCAAGCAGAGCAAAGATGAATAATAAAGCTGTGTAATGAAAATCTTTCATAGTTTGCGGCATACAGTTGCATAGCTTTATTCACTACAGAATATTTTTTCTGTCTCATGTAGAGACTATACATCTGTTAAACATATCTTTTGGCTTATGAGAAAGACAAGAAATCTTTTAAGATACCGCATCTCTCATCAGTTACCCCCACTCCTTCCTATCCGTTCACCTCAAAAAGGGGTACGGGTAGGTAAAGTCCTCGCCTGCTCAACCTGGGTTCTCGGGTTCGAGTCGCGTCTGAATGAGTTTTTCACCTCTCAGGACAAAAAGAACAAGTCTCCTATCCAATAGCCAAGTAATAAACAGAAAATACATCTATGGTAAAAAAATAATGTGTTAATCCTAATATCATGCATCTAACAAATGAACATTGACACAAATAACAAAATTTCTAACACTCCCTATTAAACCACTATGTCATCAACTAATAAATGATTAACACTTATCCCATGAAATGTTCGCATTTGCGGAGAAGATGTTAAAAATAACTTCAGTTAGGTCTTTCCACTCCTTTGTTCTTCTATGTAGAAAGGAATTCTCAAAATGTCTGTTTTCTGTTTTTTTTTAACTTAATTTTGAATTTATGATCTTTCCTTCTTATGTAGCAGGGTCCAACTTTAGACCTTTTTTCCTTCCAACCCCGGTTTTTCGCATAGGCTTTGTACACCTCACATAACCTATTTATGGTTCTTCTCACTTTTAGAGGTAACCATCCTAAACACCCTAACATAGCTGTTACAATGTTCCCATTTCCATCCTTCCCTAGAGTAAACCTGGCTGAACTTGAAACTTAGAACTTTTTCAAACTTTAAAGATTCATTTTTACAATGGGGGCCCCACTCCGAAGTAGCATATTCTAGTACTGGTCGAACCATAGTTATGTTGGCCATTTATTTGGTTTCTTTTTTTTACCCTATTTTATATTTCTCATGATCCAATGGAGAGTTTTGAATGATTTTCGAACCATCTGATAAATACGAATCAAAGTGGGTAAAATTCTGCCGGTCCGGCCCCTAGAATACCCTAACATTCAACACCTTTTAGGATTCCATGGGAGAAACAGACCAGGTACAGATCCGTTAAATGATACTTATAAAAAATCTCAAGACAAGAGATGAAGGAGAAATATTAAGGGAGTATTAAGAAGCCTCAATGCAGTGAGTTTATTCTATTAAGAGATACACTGCGCTGAAAATGACATGTAGAGATTAAAGTGATTTCTGTATCTTTCTATCGGAGAAAATTCCTGCTTGGGGTGATCGGTTGTGAATGGATATAGGAAAGGTGATGTCGGTTATAATAATGTGAATAATATTTATAGAAGTAAGGCACGATGAAATAGAGGGATTTGAGATATGAGAGCATATTGGTGGCGTCTAGCTTTGAAACGACTCGCACCATTAGAAATAAAGTTTTAACATGTTGATCTACTCATTCATTCATAGTGAACTTCTACATATATTCGTGAGTGTGTTAATTTTTTTTATTCTAAGTCAAAGCGCTGTTATTCCTCTTTTTTTCTCTCACCTCTCTCTTCTTAGGCTCAAATGCGGATGAAAACATCGTAGACTCCCAAAACAAAATCCTCGTTGTGAGATATGTAGGGGAATGAGGGGCAATAGTACGTATCTAATAAACAATTATAAAAAGTATGCATTCATGTTCAAACGAAAACTTTTATTTTTACACAATATGTTCACTGTTACATTTAGTACAATACTTGTGTTCCGTTTCTGCTGAAAAAATAAAGAGCTCCCGTCATTCATCAATATAAAGAGAAAAACAGATAGGAATCTTGGAATAGGAATCTCACGTTGGGCAAGTGTCCTACCCTTAAGGGACAGGAGTCCAAATACAGTTTCCACAT
Organism: Ischnura elegans; assembly: GCF_921293095.1. NCBI lineage: Eukaryota > Metazoa > Arthropoda > Insecta > Odonata > Coenagrionidae > Ischnura > Ischnura elegans. The sequence goes on from NC_060248.1 coordinate 56,937,776, forward strand.
ATTAATTTTCCGTTTTCAGAATATGTGGCACAAGGTTTTTTCCTCCATGTTTTACATTCATATCAAATTATCCACTCAACAATTGGTGGATTTGAGTACAATTTTCCACTACTTCCACAGTGATAATTATTTTTTCCGGTGAACTGAATTCTTCGTCTTTCACCGCTAAGCACCGCAATCATTTGCCCAGTTTTTAGAGATATTCATGTTTAGTTTCCGTGTGTAGGGGATGTTCGTAAGAATTTCAGAACGCTTTGAGTTGTTGAGCTCCTAACTCTCCATTGCTCCTACTCAGTGTCCTCAAAAGCTTGTTGTCCTCATCTTTCCGATCGGTTTTTCTCTTATAGTTCCGCATTTTTATTCAATAGAATTATCAACAATATACATGTGATATTTAATGCAGAAACTGTGAGGTCATATAAAAATCAGTGGGTTAAATTGGGCAGGATTTGCGCCCATGGGGCAAGAATCCTCATGTGGACACTTGCCCCACGACTCTTACCCCAACACCACTTGAAACGCCTAATACGTTATAACGCAATCGCATGATGAGCAGCAAACCAGCTAACTGTATGAATTTTCGAGGCAAAGAATGAATGTATAGGAACGCTAGACAAACATAGTACATTAATAAACACCCAACGCACAGATAAAAATTACGCGGGCCAGCAATTTAGATAAAAATAGGTAGATAAACGTTGCGGAAAAATGAAAAATACGACAAACTCACGATTTGTCGTTCGTTTTCTTCCATTGAAAGCACCCCAGTGCTACATTCGGTCACGTAAATGAAACTGATTGACTACAAGTGGTATCATCCCGGTATTTAGAGAACTATTTCGGAAAAGAAATCCTTGCCCCATGCGCACTCTTGCCCCTCACTACCATCCTAATAGGAAAAGGGGACTAGGCCCTCTGTCCTTTTTTAAAACGAAATTCACGAAATTTTTCCCCTCATTATCGACAAGAAACTTCTAATGCACTATACATGCCAAATCACACCAAATTTAGATTACATTCAATTAACTCCGATGTTAAACAACTTTAATAATTATAATTACGTAACTATCATCAATTCTAATTCATAATAACGTGTAATAATACATTTTTTGTTGCCATTTTCCGTTGATTCATAAAAAATAGGAGCTATTCGAATTTCATTTTCAAAGGAGTAATTCACTTCCACTTCAATTTGGTAACCATATTAACCGTTAATTAATAATGTTGTTCAAAATGAAGGTGTGTTGTCGTGGCTTTGCCCATAAGAAAAATCAATCTGGTCTACGAATTAAATTCCCATTTTATATTAATACCAAGCAAGTCATCCTTTCACCCGTGGTTGCTCTCATTCCCCCGGCAATTTATTTTTATTATTTTATCTCTCGACACTTTCGTCTATTTTTCTCGAAATAGTTTTATGATATCCGGGGGATGGGCATCCACTTAGTATGAATAAAAATGTCCCTTTCACTTCCCATTCTTTTCTCTCGAAGGCAATACTTGTCGATCCCTCACACACATATAAATATAAATATTTGTCTCAGCTTCAGCGGGATTTTTCGTTTATTTCCTTCCACTTAATCCCGACGGCCAACATCCTACCGTCCTCATTTACCACCTCATTAAAACGGCAACCTCCTCTTTCGAAGTACCATTTGCTTTTATTTTCAATTTCTTGCTACAACATCAGACGCTTTTTCCGGTAGTTTAGCACGCATCAACTTCAAATGGCTTCACAATTCTTATCTACGCTGGTCGAAGATGGATTCGATAATGGTAGCTCGTATGAACCGTTAAGTTCCTATAAGATATTTGCCCTTATGAAGCCATCTAGAGGATTTCCGAACATTTCCATTATCTCATCTTTCCACATGTTATCGTCCTACTCAATTTCCGTACCGAATAGAATGCAAAAAATCTTGGCTCGCACAAACTATTAAGCGCTTGAACCTGTACATCTCAACCATTACTAGCCTTTCTCATATCCATTACAGCGGGCTATTACTTGTCTGCTACCTCTTTGATTGCCATTCCGTATCACTATTATCTCCACCTCTCCGGCCATTTTCATCTGCCCTCGCGCACAAACAGGAACGTGCCACAACTTCTCCTCTCAGCGGACCTCCCGACGATTTTCTCTCGTCCATCCCTCTCTCATCCACCCTTCCTTCCTTCACTCATCAACCGACCGACCAGGCCGAAGCATCCCATTCCCATCCCGCCTTCCCGGCCGCAAAGTTCTCTGGCGCCCTGGGAGGTAATCTGCCTGGAATCCCTGCAGTACTAATGCCTCGCTATGCGGATCCATTTAGAATGGCGACTCGGTGAGGTTTTAAGAGTGTGGGCGGACAAGAGTGGAGAAAAGGGTATAGAATACATTGATGGAAGATGAAAAGTTTTCACATTCGGTCGGCAAATGAAGGGAGGGTACGAGAAATATCTTTGAAATGGGAGAGTGATAACAGAGGAATGTTAAAAAACGGTTTAAACGATGGCTGAACGTTTTCTAACATTCTTACGCTCTAGCATTGATGATTGCTTAGTTTTGGTTCCAATTCAAAGCAATCTCACGAAAGAAAAACAGCATGAGCATATTAAGCGAAAAACTCGTCATCAACTTTATTAGATTGAATGGGTGAGAAGCCAAGGAATACATGAGATTTTTTTCATTTCTATACACATTTAGGCACAGAAATTAGGTATAAAAAACAAACGAGATCACCTAGATATTTAGTTGTGCATTTGATTTTCCACTCTATGTCAGCACAGAGCAGAGACTCACTCGTATCCCTTGGCAACCAATTTTTGTATATTTCTTTTGACAATTACCAGTACCTAACTCTGTTGAGAAAAAATCACTTATACTCACACCTCCTCAATTAAGTTACAAAACCACCACCTCCTCACCAATGTTACAAAATGATGCAAAAATTATTAGGGATTATAATGCAATCGGAAAAAAGAGTTTGGACTGGGAACAAATGCAGTGGGCTCTTCCAGCCAAGCAATGAATGGATAACGAATAGAATGAATAATATAATTTGTAGAACATTGAACTGCTGAACTTAAGTTATAACGCGACCACTCGTTACCAACTGTACTGCTTTGGAATGATTCTTCAAGGCGAATTCGCCATTATTTTCAAAGAAATTCATCATAAAAATTGCTAAAATATATAGTTATTGAAAAAAGCAAAAAAAATCAGGGGGAATTCATATATAAAGCAACCAGAAATCAAAGAAAATCAAATGACTTATTTCACTACTACTCAGGTCTGTCGGATCGACATGTCGTGAAAATTTACAATAATTTACGTACATAAATATGAAACCATGACTAACACACTATCACGATATTATACTATCACCATATTAAAAAAGCGCGGAAAAAAACGTTATACAAAGGATTAATACTCCATGCGCAGAGGGATTTTTGATTTGATTGTTGACAGAGTGACTTAATCATAATTTGATTTTTTATCCATGATTACACAATCATGGATTTTGGATAAAGCACATTGCTAAAACTATTGCTCCCGCAATATCTCTCTCACTTTGCCACGCCTAGTACTTTCAAAATATTAGTGTGAATTTTTAGAGTGAATATTTGACTTGAAGTACTAAAATTTTAATAATTGTTGCCTTGAGTTTTTCATTTCAAAAAGGCAGTTCGTTCAGAATTTCCTAATTTAAATTTTTGTGAGTCAAGAGGCCTTCACAAAACGGGAAGCTCTCTTCACATCCGTGTGACTTGCATCAAATTCTATGTGAAACATAGATTTAACTGTAATTAAATGTAATTGCTAGTAATTCTAAATAGTAGTTCAGAAAGTATATCTTTCCCTACAGATACTCATTCCGCAAAGAATGCTACAGGACCAATTGCCTCCTCCTGCCTAAAATAAGTGGGAAATAGTGAAAGAGAACGTAAAAATTAGGCGCAATGAAGATTTATTTGCATTTGCAAAAAGTATGAAACGTTTGTGAGTGTTCATTTCATATTTCTTACGAATTCGCAAAATAAATTTATTCAAGTAGAAAACGCACAAAATAAAGCGAGAAGTAAAATTCTTGATTGAAATGCCATAATTCCGTTATTTATGCTTAATGCTTCCCTAATTTATTCCCTTGCACGCATCATTTGTTACACTGAACGCCACAAAAATTCTTTCCCAGAAATATGCGGTGATGAACAAGTTTGTGATCAGGTTCGGTTTACGTTTGCAGAAATAAGTTAAAACTCAATTCTATGATTCCAATGAAAAATCCGCAGTAGCCACTCAGCGGAAGCATTGGAACATTTTTCATTTATGTTAAAATGATAAACGATCAAAGGCGCTTGTATCATTAATATGCACGTTTCAAGCAATACAATTCAACGTTTATGGAGACAAGTGAAATCAAATTACACTCGTTAGCTCACGATGGAACATGCTACGGCAGAATTTATTTGCATTTCTGTATTTATCCGGAAATTAAATTAGTCACGCCATTAAATATAAAACTATGAACGCAAAAGTAATGGTTTCATTAAAAGTGGCAACGTATTAAATTACCGAGTTACTCTTTGATGATTTTCTCTTCCAATAATAGGGAGTCGAGCAAAAGTAAAACATTGCAATAACATTTAATATCATCATTATTTTCCTCTCTCGGGATTATAGCAGAAACATGTCCAAAATACAATGATTGAATTATACAATAATTTATACGAGTGAGAGTCACTTTGCCTATTTTTATCATCAATAAATCATAATAATTACCGTCCTTAAATAGTGCATTTTTGTCGTTCGGCCGAGCGCTCGAATAAGTTAATTGGGACTAGCTTTGAGTGCTGTTTTAATCACAAATCAATTTCATATTGGCATGAAATCTCTTTGATTATTTTTCAAATTAATTAAAACATTTACTGCATTATTGCACCCTATTAAAAATTCCGATTAACAGATATTGCGACGAAATACCCGTGATTCGTTTACAGTCATCACTTATTGGATTTAATTCCAACAAAAATATCAATGAATACGCAATCAGAATTAATCTTCCGGCAAACTTTTAAACACATGCTCGTTAAAATGGCGCATGAAAACCAATTTCAGTAAAAAAAATCACCAACTAATTCGTTTACAGGTTTTTATGGCAACAACGTAATCGGGTTGTTAATCTCATATTAACAGCCTTTATTTGTATTGATACCTTTCCGGCTTTTAAAATCATATAAAAATGATATCATTCTCGATTCTATAAACACGAGCGGATCTCATGAAACTGTTAGCATTGCTCAAAGAGGCAACTAAAATACAACAATTTGAAAACGAATAAATATGCAGATTATAACTTCATTTTATTAATAAATGCTTGAAAGTAATTAAATATGATCTATTCCCTAATGAAATACATTATTATTAGCGTAACGTATCGTGGATTCTGCTTTTCATCACAATTTTTCTGAGTAAATGAATGAAATGCGTGAAAGTAATTATCATAAAAAATTCAACCTGTTACCAGATACATAGGAATAGATAAGTGAGGCAAGCAAATAAACTAGTTCATGGCCCGAAATGACAACGAAGATTCCAAGGAAGCTGCATAAGAAGTATATGAATATATCGCTCGGTGGTAGTATTTTCGAAATTAACATTTTTTTATGTATGAAATATTATGTGATAGCAATGATGATATTTACATCATAGGAAAAAAGGTCTGGTGACAGTTCCGTGTTATGATGTAAAAGGAAAAATGTCTCGAAAGTGAAATCATAAGAAAAAAGGGTGCGAAAAACATTTTTTTTTCCGCCCACCATATAAAAAATGAAGGCAATTGCAATCAAGTAAGTCTTTGAGAATTTGAATTGTAAACGAAATTCGGAGAATTTTAGCTTAGATTCTTACAAATCCTGATAGAATTTCTTGGGTCAAAATTTAACGAAAGATAAGTACAACAACATGGCAACTGCTCAACATTTTCATAGATACTCACATCATTGGCCAAAGGTTCCAACGGCGGTGCAAAGGTTACAACATTCATTAAATATCGGGTATCGGAAAAGAGCCCTCTATCGGCTTTCGATAATTCTAGATTGACTGCTGGTGTAATAATTGCAAGCAAAGAGACTCTTGTTTCGACAAATATCTAGATTAAAAATTGGTTAACTTTTTGATAATAATGTAAAGATTAAGATTATAATCCGCAAAATAATTTGATCGTATGTACACACCCAAACATATATAAATCTATATTTCATAAACAATTCATGTGAACAAACCCATTAAGATATTATTAATTGGCATACATTTGCATGTATGTGCACATCCCACTAGTAAAATAAGTATTGCGCAGCACACTTTTCTCAAAATTTCTCAACCATTGGGAGTGATGTATCCTTCCCAGCAGGTAAGATGTGAGTTTATTCATAGGCGATTTCTTGCCGAATCCCCCACCGCAGTTTTGTTTTGATTTCCTCCTCCACGCAATCATACTATCTTTCCTCTTGTTCAAGTAAATCTATAATATACCAAAAGGTGCAATAAGGTAACCATATATAGTACAAAAATTCTGCGCCCAATAGTTCGATATATTTTACTGGCTTTCCCATCGTACTTTGAGTAATTATAATTATCGCAACTATTCGTTCATCGGCAAACTTTAACTTTTTCCAGACTATTGTGAATACTATTAACTTTATTGAAGACATTGCAATCATAACTGTATGAGATCATTAGAAAATATTTTTTTAAATATCAATTTAATAACACTTTGAAAGAATTCCATTTAATTTGAAGAATATGAAAACAAAAATATATTCACGCCAATTAGGCACTATTTCTCAGTCAGTAGAGCCCCTAAATTCAATTTGACGCAACCCACAATCCTACAAGGGTGTACACGGTAGCATAACTGATGGGAACAACATAGGCTATTTTAATGATCTATAGGTCATAAAGAATACTCTGGATTACTATCATTCAAGAGGAGCTGATTAGACGTATATACATACTAATTGCGATATTGATCCCCACTATCCGAAGCAATGCTTGAATCAAACACGTTCTAATAAAGGATGTTAATATTGAATGCCATATTAGCCACTTATTTCCACAATAATTAACTGCAGATATTCCCTCCCGCTGGAAATAATACAAATAATTACTTACAAAATCAGATCTTTCCTTTAATAATGCGTCATGTTTACTGCAATTTCAAGATACTTGCTGCGCTTATTTTTCACTAACACCCATAGCTATTGATACGCTAATAAAATTACAATATATTTCTCCAAAAGCTGTCACTATGGAAACATGTTGCTGAATGTAGAGTAACCTTAATTACATTGTTGATTCAAGCATCTAGATGGTAAATATTATTTATTATCAATCAAAACTCGTGATACTTTTCGTGTAGAAAAATATTTTGTCTTATAGACATTCGAAAGCTTAACTTGAAAACCGTCAAAAATTTGAACACTGTTTTACATAAATAAGGAAAAACATTGTAAAAAATAAAATGCTACGGAGGGGAAGGCTTAGTAAAAACGTGAGCTTAACTTGAGATGTAGAACAATTTGATTTCATTCATGATCCACTGAAGAAGATTAGACGCAAAAAATAGTTATCCGGGACAGACCGCTATCACAAGATGAAAAAATTAGCATTAAATAATGAAACAATATTTAGATTTGAAAATGATTAATTTATAAATATAAAGATAATGATACAAAAATGTAGACTATGCAGGTTTATATCAAGAAGAAGTCGTGGACTACGAATAGATAAACTTCTCTTAAGATGTATATCAAAGTATTCGATGCACCAACTAAAAATAGAAGTTTTAAAGGTTCAGTATAAATTTTAGGCAGAAGCAGTAACCTTATTGGTGAGTATGAATTTCATCGTTTTAAGATCACAAACAGTGGGTAATATAAAAAATTAATATATAATAGTAATATAAACGCACCATAAGGAAATACTCTTTAAACAACAGAATTTTGGTGCTGAAAAAGTTACTATGAAGGGAGATATTGATTATTTTCTTAGAAAACGATGTCGGCCACAAGTGATTTAATTCACTGAAAAAGAGGCTAATCATTTAATTATATTCTTGTTCTTTTCATCTTCAATGTGAATCACCTACAAAGAGAAAACTGAGATGCAACCAGTTCGTAGGTGAAAGGACTAGATGGAAAGATAAGTAGCCTTTGAATTCAGCGTAATGACAGGAGATAGATGATCTCGCTCGTAGGTTAAACGGAGGAGGAGAAAGTTGGAGGCACTATGCGAAGCCATAAGCTGTGAATTCGAGATGGGATCCTTGATACAAGATGGTGACCAGTGGACATGGGGTCGACGTGGGGAGAGGTTCTCCAAATGGAAATTACCCTTCTCATCTCGGTAGGAAATTGGGATTAGTCCAGCATCACAAACCCCTTTTCGTTCCCCTTACAACATTCTCTTCCTTCTGTTATGGCATGCGTGGGGAAACCGATACTTATTAGTGGCTGGTTACCGACTTTTTTCTAATTTTTAGTATATAAGTGAAACGGATATGTTGTTTAAAAGAGTGTATCTTGAATTTATCTGTTGTCATTATGATTCATTTTATGAATGTATTCTCAATCAGTCTGTGAGTTAACTATAATTTTTACTTGATTTGCAAGAGGCCGAGTTCACGCCACACTAAGTCACATTGCTGCGAAAATAATATTCAGGGTAGGAGGAGCAATTCTTCCCCCGAACCACCTCTCACTTCCAGGATACTTCTTTTATCAGGGTCCAAAGATTTCCGATGGGATTCTTTAGGTTGTCATATCACATTCACAAACAAATATTGTGTAATATGACCGTGAATTGTCAATTAAAGATAGATTTTGTTATTTTAGATCGACGAGCAATAAGACTAAAGATCCTATTGAATGAGCCGATGCCCTAATACATCCTAATTTTCTAATTTCTCACTCAGCTAGAAAGTAAGACCCCTTCAATCCTCAGACATTCTTCCATATAGCAACTTCTCAATTTTTATTTCCACAAACCACGTTTTGGATTTCTCCCGAAACCAATTCCAAACTCATACTGCAAACAGTAATTACCACTATCATGGTAGGTTACTCGGGAATTCCTCCGGGTTAGGTTCTCCAAGACCATCTCGACCGACGTTTCGATATACGAGTTGTGCTTCTTCATCAGAGCGAGAAGTGAGGAGCAATACCATGCCCTGATGATGATGGACAACTCGTTCATCGAAACGTCGGCCGAGATGGAGTTGGAGAAACTGACCCGGTGGAATTCCCGAATAACCTACCACGATTCTATACGCTGGGAAAGCCTGCGATCAATTACTACCATCCTTTCTCTTTCCACCTCCTTTCTCCTACTTACTACCCTACTTACTTCCTACTCACCACCTTTTTATCTACCTCTTTCAATGGGACAATTAGGCCCCTATGATCCGCACACATACTCCCGTATTGTAACTTGTCAATTTTTCTTTCAACAACCCTCCTTATGGATTTCTCCCAAAACCAATTCCAAGCTCATACCGCAAATACTAATTACTTCTATCCATTCCCCACTTTTTTCTTCACGAAAAGAAAGAGAGAGAAGACCTGAAACCTTTCTCTCTCTCTCTTTCTCTGCGTCCATCCCTTCAAAATCTCGACCGATGACCCATCCTCCTCCCATTTAATGGTTTACCCTATCCCCGTCCCGACACCTCGGGCGCCCCTTTAGACGGTGCGGTCACGGGTTATAATGCATCCGCTGTGATGGTTACTGGAGTTCGTGACTGCAATCGAGGATATGAGAGAGGGAGAAGCCCAAGAAGGAGGAGGGGGGTAGGGATTTCATGGGAGGGATGGATATAAGGGAGATGGGCTGGAAGGGTGGGAATGAAAAAACAGGGGTACGCGGGGAGAGGCTGGGAGGAGATAGGGAAGGGGGAGGGGTAGGTCGGCCGGAGATGGGACGTGGCCATGATCAGTGGCCTGATGCCGCTATTAATGACTGGTATTTTGCCCCTCTGCCGTTAGAGGCGCTCTTGTTCCCATCAAACATCCGCGTCTATAAACTACCGTTTTAGAGACGTTAGGGGCTCACGTCGGGAGGATAAACAGCGCCAGGGATTTAGCTCCTTCCAACGCCGCTTACAACGTTCACCCCCTCATCCTTGGGGCATTATCGTCCCATTCCCTTCTCGAAAGTTTCCTTCATTAACTGATCCAAACATTACAACTCGGGATAGTTTTTTTTTATGTTTTCCTTTAACTAATACAATTATAATTTCTAACAAACGAATTTCGAGAAATACTGCGAGCATTCGCAAAGGATGAGGTGGTTGATATTTTATTTGCTAAGTCGGATGCGCGCAGGCCGTTTGTCGCGTCAATATTCTCGCGTGTCTTGGGTCGATGTTTCATCAACTTCTCGATAATTCTAAGCTCACTAAATAACACTAAAAAAAAGGAAAACAAAAGACTATGCACTATGATTTTATTTCCTCGAAGCATTTTCATACTTTTAATTTTAATTGTCCTCTCGGTACTCATTTCTAAATAAATACTTGCACACTTATTGATTATTTTTCAAGTTTCTTGTTTCAATTCCTTTTTAACAAATAACTGTGATACACACAAATTGAAATCATTTTTTGACCTAATTTCAGTCTCTTCCACAACTTTTATCCCGAGATTGGGTGTACTTTTGGATGAATTTGAATTAAATTTTTAAAAGTCGCCTCTTTGCATTATATATCTGGAAATCCTTGAAACATTCTCCTTTTGTTTCTTCATGAAAACGATTGTTGTAAAAATTTATTGATGCTCGTAAAATAAATTAATAGTTTTAAATGATTAAAGATTATTTTTACGAATTACATATATTTATAATTATCAAATTTGGTAAAAGTTAGATACATATAAAATTAATACATATCCTGGAAAATATGTTAATAGCATTCCCTTATTATACGTTGAGTGTTCGTAGTATTCATCAGAGCTGCGCATTTACGCTTCTATAACCATGCCACTACATTACCTCAAAAAGCAACTTTCGCGCAGTATATTCAAAGGCTCGAATTATATTAATCATTCGATAATGTGGACCTGAAAAAAAGTGTGAGGAATAGATTCTTACAAAAAACATCCATTTGAAACGCCACACACAAGTTAATTTTAGCGATGCCTTTAAATTTTGAAATTTCTCCCACTTATAGCACATGCCTACAGAGACAATTTCAATTACTACACTGCAATTATAACGACGCAACAAAAAAAAACTTTCCATTCACCACATCGTTAACGTTTGTTTCGCTGAATACGACTCTATCCAAACCAAGGTTGTGTAGCAAGCTTTAAATCTATGAGGTCTTTAGGTACCTAAGGTCTACAAGCTCACCACCGTAATCAAGAGACGACTATTTTTTTGTGTGTCCTTTTTTTGCTCGCCATAAAGAGCAACGTTTCCTTCCTCCTCCTCCTCCCTATCTTCCCCACTGTCCTTCCTCACTCGCTCCGAGCCTGTATCTCCTGAGAACTCCGCATTAACTAGATGGCTAATGCAGCTAGCTGGAAGCCGACGCCGGCGGCGGCCAGGAAGTGCCAAGGCGGCGGTCGAGAGAGGAGAGGGACGGGAGCTGGAGGGAGGGGGGAGGCGGAATATTTGAGGCCCTGAGGGGTGGGGGTGATGAGGTAGATTGAGAGAGAGAGAGAGAATCGCAGAGTAGTACAGAGATTCTCCGCTAGAGGGAGGGAGGTGGGCTGTACTTGAGTGCACTGAGGGAGATGCTTGAGAGGATATAGAGGAGGAATTGAGGAGAAGGCAATGGCGGATACGTGCTTGGATCTTTTCACGCTGCGCAGAGAACGAATGGTCGGGGTCGTTAAAAGGAGAAGAGGAGGAAGATAATTTTCTCCCATGGAAAATATGCTGGATTACCGTGCCTCTCTGGAATGAAGTTATAAATACCCATGCAAGAATTAAGTCGATATTATTCATCAGCAAGGCGAAAAGTTCTATACATAGTTCTGACCTGCCTCGTTAACGACGGTGAAATTCACATTGATTGGGATGTGGGAAAAACTTTTCCTTGACAAACCGCAAGGGTTCAACATCTAGCGATTCATTGCCACGAGATTCTAAGAACCTGGAAAGCGTACATTCAAAATCTTTCTTCCGTGGAAAATGTGTTGGATCACCAAGCGTGCCTTTGTGGAATTAAGTTATCAATACCCATACTGAATTAAAATCTCGAAATACATTCCTCACACATTTAATTCAATAAGCGATATCTATGCCGATGATCATCTTGACGTATGTAACGACACTAGGTGCCACAGCAACCAATTGAATTTGTATTAAAATTTACGAAGTAGTAATGGTATTTATTTTCGCTTCCATATTCGGATATGAAAATCATAAGCTTGCAAAAAACATTTTTTCGGTGGATAGACTTCTCCAGTTACAAAATCATCCATTGCCCAACGCTGTCAGTTTCCGCGGGGACACTGACATCCATGAAGCGTGTAACATTTGACTACAAACTCCTTTGGTATGTTGATGTGTCACTTGTGAGGCTGCGTTTTAAGACATGCATCTAATTTATGCTTTTAATTTAGTTATCAATACCCGAGACCGAATTATGTCACTTTCAGAAGTCAGTATATACTTCCAATCTTCCTCGTTGAAGGAGATGAAATTCACTATAATTGTCATGGGAAAACATTTTTCCTTGTTATACTGCCAGGGTCCAACATTTAGAGCTATGAATCTCGCTAAATTGCCCTGGGACTCTAGGAACTTAGTTAGCGTATTGATCTGCACAATGGCCTGCAAAGTCAAAGGTCCGTAAATCGCTTCGCTGCTCAGAAGAATTTGCTCCAGTGGAAATTATGTTAGATTACCGGGTGTAGTACCTACCTTTGTGGAATTTAGTTATCAATTATACGCATGACAGAATTAATATCTTGAAGTGCCTTCTTCAGACATTTAATTTAATAAGCGACATACTAACATCAATATCGTTGAAGATCTTGATGTATATAATGGCACTATGTGCCGAAGGTCAAGGGTCTGAAAGTGAAGGGTCAAGGAACTGAATTTTAGGTAAATTTTTAATCATTTCAGAACCTGAAAGAGATGATTCTGCGATCTTCTTCAGTGAAGTGGCATCTTTGACGGTTAAACCCCCTTGCGTTGCCGTTCCTGATGAGCCGCAAGGGCCCAACACCTTTCGAGATGAACCTCGGAAATTTTCCATTGGGATTAAGAAACCTGGATAGCATTGTGGTCTTCGCAGTGCTTTGGAAAGCCAAAAGTCCGTGGTTCAATTCCCGGTCCAGGGAAATTTATCGCTATCATAGAGAATAAATTTATCCTTTACTCTAATTCATGTAATAGAAAATCTTGATCAATATGTGATGTTTTTCACATTAAAGTTAGTAAAATCATAAATCGGGCCATCGGAGATACAAAGCTGACCTTCGAGGAGCTTTCCACATTCCTCTGTCAAGTTGAAGCCTGTTTAAATTCCCGCCCCCTTATTCCCCTAACAGATGATCCTACTGATAACAAAGCTTTAACTCCTGCACATTTTCTAATTCATTCTGCATATTTTATCATTCCAGAGCCTTCACTAATCGATGAAACTATACCTGTTTTAAAACGCTGGAAAATAGTTTAACAGATGTTCCAGCATTTCTGGCAAAGGTGGTCAAGGGAGTACCTGCAATCGCTCCAGCAGCGACAGAAATGGACTCACCGGACATCAAAAATCAACATTGGTGATCTGGTGATTCTTCCTCCTCCTGCTAGGATAATACATGTGTACCCTGGTGATGATGGACTAGTGAGGGAAGTGTAAGTGAAATTCAATAATTCAGTAATGATAAGACCGCTGTCAAAACTCGTAATCTTGAATAATGTTTCTAATCAATCATCGCAGTGAATGGACATTTAAATATTCTCAATATATCTGAAAGTGTTTTTTGTTTCATACAGGATATTTTTGTTGCTTTGTTAGTATTTCTTTGCTATCATGAAATTTTTAGAATTATCTCTTCTATGTATCGAAGAGAGGTGGGCGGAATGTTTGAAAAGGTAGAGGTAATCGATTGTATCGCCGTAGTTGACCGGTCGACGGCGCGGCTCGACTGTGAGTCGACTGGTGACTTCGGCTTCTCCCTGAAAGCAGTCAGTCTCGTACTGGACGCGCTCGGGTGCAGGTGGCCTACCACCTCTGTAAGAATACACCTGTTTTAAAACTACTTTCGTAGCCTATCATTTATCGAACAGATGTTTTTCACATTAAAGTTAGTAAAATCATAAATCTAGAGAACAAAATTATCAAAAAATACATCCTCAATAGCTATTTAATTGATGATATAAATTAAATTTCTTGTCTCATTTGATTTCAAATATGCACAGTAGCATGTTTAAAAATCAGCGTATTTTTCTTATAAAATCGTTTCAGGCTTGATTTTGTGGAAGTTCGCTTTTTCCATAATATAAAAAAATAGTGATTTCCACAAATTTTAATTCAGCACTCAACTACCGAATTGTTTCAACACATTGTGTTATTTTCATGGTTTTAACACATTTTGTCATGACACGATGTGTTAAAACCATAGTCGGTCGTTAAGTGTTGAATTGTGTTTTTATCATGGATATGGAATATTTTTCCTTTAATATAAATTAGTTCCACCTTTAAAAGCAACACGGTGAAAATAAATGTTCGACACGACGAAGATCCACGCAGTGTGCGGAGAAGGAAGGCAGGTTGCAGAATAGATCGGTACTACAGAGGAGGAAATGGCGGGAAACTTAACAAACGACGTATTCCCAACCATCTTCAAAAAGGATGAACAGTTACGGCGGCTGTTGAGATGGCAAAGGTAGAAACGCCGATTGCAAATGCACTCGCTCCGCAGACTATTCCGCTGGGTGTTGCATTTAAGGGCCGAAGTAATCCGGGCACTCAACCGCGCATCATCCAATGCACTCCTCTCCCCTATCGCCCCATACGTCTGCTTAGCGTCACTCCTTTGCCCTCGTCCGCCCATTAGCCACCGCAATGATTAGTGGGCTTCGAATGCGTTCCAAACGCCATGCAGGCGTCTCCTTACGCTCAAAACCAAAATGGCAAGCGAGCGAGGAGCTGATGGAATGCCGCAAACAACGGCAAATGTTCGACACGGCGACGATCCACGCAGTGTGCGGAGAAGGAAGGCCGGTTGCAGAATAGATCAGTACTACAGAGGAGGAAATGGCGGGACAATATTGGCCATACGACGAGCTGTTCCAAATGAGCAGTTCTCTCAACGATGATACTCAGCTGCGATTAGTAAACACGGATAAACTGATTTAAGAATACCGAGACTGGCCACAGTGATATCTTTACGGAGTCACCCGTAATGCACGGATTGTGCAAAAAATCCTCAGTAAAATAAAACATTCCCCTTGACCATTGTTCGAATCCAGATCCCACAATTTCCGTTCGAGTGCTTTATCCAGTTAAGCTGAAGGGGCTTCATTCTTCCCCATGGAAATTTGAGGAGTATACCGGACAAGGTGGTATGGACTGCTGAGCATTTTTCGCAGGGATAAACTGCTTTTTCCGCACTGCCATATTTCATCACGGTGGTATTTAGCAACTGCTTGCAGTTCTCACCGACTAAAATATTTAAACACATCACTTGTAATATAGAATTTTAAGAGCGAATAATTCAGGAAACACTGGATGATTGAACCTAAGGTACTATTAAAAATTGTAAATTAAAATACGAAAAGCATCTTATTGAGGAGTCGACTCATTCAATATATACATCTATACCTTTTAAAAACAAGTTATCCCTGAAGTAAATATTGCAGAACATGACGGTACCTCTTGTAAGATAAACAAGATTTTTTTAATAATATGTTAAGAACAGTCTGAAACTAGCTAAAAAGTAATGCCAATGAAACTGCATAGATTTTTTTCTCATATTCTGCAAAAGAAAGTTGAAGTAGTTGCTTATTCCTCAGTAAACCTCTGTTAAGTTCCTATTCATAGTTTTTCTTACTGCGAATCGTTTGCCATAAAATGTTTTCATTTCCATCAGTCAGTGCCACTTCATAAGAAATTCCATACCCCTAAGCCAAGATTTAAGAGAACCAATGAAATAGAGCGGATTCTCATAATTTTAATTGCAAAGCGATATCTGACAGAATTATCTCATCTTAAACGAACAAATTTTAACACTTACGGAAGTTTGTTTACAGTTTATTTCAATGACAGAAGCCAGCATAAGTACTATTTATTATCATGATTTCATTCTCGGCTCGCAAACGAATTTCATCCTTGTTAAATCGCAGAGGAATGCCTCTCATGTCATAGAATGAGTACATACTCAACCCACTCCAGCTTCCTATCACCATTATACCTACAACTCCATCTAGCCTTCACGCGAGTATGCAACTCTACCCCAATGCCAGCAATACCCTGTCTGCCGTTATATGAGACCTCAAAGATGTCCATATCAGCCACTGACCATAACAAAACAGAGTAGACATAAATGAAGAGGCTTGCTTCTAAATGGCAAGAGGATGACACCCCCAGGAACTTTGTTTTATCGCCTCCAAGGTCGGATATCTTTCAGGGGATATATGAAAATGTGGAGGGCACTGATAACACACACATTCTCCCTTATGTTGAGACATTTTAATTTGGAAACCTTTACGGTTTTTTTTTCATTAAAATATTAGGAAGATACCAAATATTGGGCTCTCTTGGTCATTTCTGCTATCTCCACATTTCAAATGATAAAGTACGCTTGCTAACAGACGTAGAGCTTTTGACATCTAGGTTGTGTGCAGCAAATAGTGTAAGACAAATCTTTTCTTTCATTTTTGTGTATCCGACCATAATTTCCTGTATTTTACTCCCCCACCAGAGCAAATATGATCACCCTCATGATCTAATTCGGTCCGAAAACACTGGTCAGATATCAAAACTAAAGATAAGTGAGTATACTTGATTCATTGCTCTTTTTATTCATTTATAGAAAATCATACCCTTTATACCCGCGATAGCCGTGCCTATTTAACTATTCTAAATGGCGCAACTATCCTGAATAGAAGGTCATCACTGCAGCTAGATGGCCAATCAGTAAATTCCTCTACGTAGATTTAAAATGAGAGCAAAAAAATAGCGTGGGATCCGGAGATAAGAGGATAATTAAAACCGCATCGAGTAACAGGCCGAGAGAACGGAAAACCCCAGAGGAATTCTCTAATAGATAAAGGTCTCGGACGGGACGGCGCAAAGCGGAGCAAAACCCACTTTGTAGCGACAAATCACCAGTTGCCCCGCGCGCCACGACGACGCTCACTTAATGACAAACCGTGCCTTCATAACGCGCGCGGTTAACGGCCTATTCCCGCAGCGCACGCGGCTCCCACGTAAGGGTAGGAGTACGGAGAGAAATGGGGGCGAGGGGTGGGGTGGGGTGAGGAGTCTCCTATACTCCCACTTCATATACCTCTCCTCACGGTCCCTCCCCCCCCTTACCATCGTGTACTGAGCAAAAGCAAGCAAGACCACCCGGCTCAGGCGACGCCACGTGAGCACGTGGGGTACTAATGGTATTAACCCGCAGCAGAGCGGAGCCCTATCTGTTTGGAGGGGCTGGAGATTGTAGAGGGGGTGGGTATAAGGGTGTCGGAGGTAAGGGTATGGGGATAGCCTAATTGCCGTAGGAGCGTATGTACAGCCGCAAACACGACGAAGTAAGGGTCTTGTAACCGAGAGAAGGGGAGTTGGAAGAGAGGATACTGGAATGGGAAATGGGTTGGGGAGGTTCGGATGTATGTATGTATTTGTACGTACGTATTCCGAAAACGCCACCTGCTCCGCGTGAGAGGTTAAAGGTTAGATCGCCTCTGCCCCCGATCGCCATTCCGGCCTCTCTATTCTTAGCCTAGCCTCCGACGCTAATTCATTATCTAATTGCCCACTTTTAGCTCCCCAAAATTCAAATGAATCTCAAAAATGATTTCATGCATTATGAATTGATTGATCACAAATATTTATCAGGAGCACCTCGTATTAATATGTACAGAAATTGGGCTATACCGGGCGGCGAAATTTGAGTTGCAAGATTTTTCTTGAAAGGGCAAACAAGAAAGCGAGAATAAAAAAAATGTGGTGATAACGAGAGGAAGTAGACAAAAATCGTCATCGATGATTTATTAAAAAAGGCTGTGAACGCCCGATTTTTTATAAATGTTTACTCACGAAACTATATCAATTTTCTAAATAACGGGTGTATCAAAATGAATAGGGAGCTTTCTACACTTTCTAAAAGATATTACACTAAACTCACAGCAGTAAGTCATGCATCAAATGAAATAGCAAATCAAACTGTTTTACACGAAAACCCTATTACACGTGAGCACCATTTGTAATACGGCATATACGACGACGGTATGCGAGTTCTTCCCAAAAGTTGATCAGTGTCTCTCGGGTAATTGTTGCTGCATCTGCTTCAGTCAAGTTTCTTAATTCGGAAAGGTCAGCTGGTAGTGTAGGCACGGATGTTATCATCACCTGGAGAATCATAAACGAACTTCATTGAACAGCACGTTGCACAGTAACTACAAATTCCGTCTTTGCAAACTGTAAAACACAAAAACTTTCTGTTTTCTAGTCATCATATTTGCTACTTGCACATTCTAACGGATGGTGGCGTAATAATTGGGTACACATTCGCATCATTGCCAAAACAAAGCTAATCTTTTGATTTTCTCTTTCATTTGATGTGCCATTTATAGTTTTAAGTTAAGTGTAATGAATATCATAACGGTTTAAAGCTCCGCTATTGATTTGAAACTCGCAGTATTTAAAATGGTATTCTATCACAAGAATAAATTTTAATTTTCGAGGGAAGCCGACGTTTCTACACCATTTCTTTGAAGTCATCAGGGCTTACTTAATCCCATTATAATTCAGCCATGCCATACCATTCAGGCTGGCAACCAATTTTATTTTATCGTCGAATATCATGGTGTTTTTAATAACAACGTGTCCCGTATTTTTCCGTTTTCCGATCTGCCGTTTACTTATTACTATTCACGGAAAAAATCGACGGCACTGTCTCAGTTCAGTTGACGACGTCACAAGTTCATACCGAGAGGGAGAGATACCTTCGTTACTCCTCGGCCTTGTGCATGGGCCTCATGTGGTTCATTGATCTCTACAAAAGAACATGAACAAATAAAATACTGTCATGGCTGATGCATGTGGAAGCCGAAATTTTTTCAACCCATGTATTATGTATGTATATCAACCCAACCAACCTATGTCGTAGCTTTACAATCCTAGCTGAAAGGATAATTTTCAGAGAAAAAAATCTCACTGTAGGAAAGCAGCCGAACTGACTATCGCAAATGGTAGCAGCCACTGTCCAACGCTCTGATAAAATCATCATCACAGGTCAACAATCCTAGCGTTGGTTTGACGTAACTCTCCACTCAATCCTCCTATCAGCTTATCTTTCCGCACTTACGTATTTCTTCTGTTTATCATCCTTCTTTACCTATCCAAGTACCAAATATACTTTCCGGTCGAGCGTTCGTCCAATTTCTGACGAGTGGTCGTAGATCGGGGTTCGAATCCCGGTCAAGGCAAGTGATTTTTTTTTCTCTGTGTAATTTTCTCACAATTTGTGCATTAAGGGTGGCTCCGTAAAGTTATCACCGTGGCTAATCCCGGTATACTTACATTAGAATATACTTCATAATTTATACATGAGACATTACAAACGACCACCAGCAATTATGCCAACCTTCCTGCAATTCGTAACCAAATCTTTCGCGTCCTCCTCTGAAATGCAATCGCCGTGGTCACCGCACCGACGACGCCGTGCTAAGTTCCCCCCCCTCTAGAAATCCCCTTATCCCCGACCATCCAACGTCCCACCCTTCCCCCACCCTCATCCTCCGCCCCATTACTGCGCACTCTGCATGAATTTGAGGAATGGATGCGCCCAGCAGACTGCTACTGCACGTGTGCACTTTACCCGATGAAATATATATGCGGCAGAGGTTTTTGCGAATGCTAAGACTTTTTTCGGGAAGTTTTTCTATCTCTCTCTCTCTCCTCCCGGTAAAAATCTTTCGTTTTTGGTCACGTCTCCCTTCATTCTTTTTACTTTTTCACATTATTGCTCCCGGGGCGGAAAAATTTTCCAGTCTGTGTTCTTCTAACGAAAGCGCTGGTGTAGTCCCCTCGGCTTGAGTGATTTATTGCGTACGGACGAAACCTGGTTAGCTCTCGTATTACGGTTTGGGATTAATACTGTGGTTCCGCGCCCGTCCAGTGCCATCTGTACCAACGATACCGCTCCAAGACGGAAGAATAGATATTTCTCTTCTAATAGGCTGCGGCGAACTAAATTTTCTGGTGCGATTAGCGTAAGAAAATAGCAACAGTAGCGATGAAGTATGACGGTAGAGGTGAGACAATGGATAGGAACGAGGTAACATTGCTGCAGTGGATAGGGGTCAATAAATAGTAAAGAAACTCTTCTATGAGTCTGCCCTATGCCTTTTCTTCCTGTACTTTCAAGAAATGTCAATTGTTATAGTGTTTTGTTGTTAAATGTCCACGAAAAAATAATAAAAATAATTTTTTCATGAATAGAAAAGAAAACTGAAAAAATATATATTAAGATCATTGATTATTGGAATTCAAAAAATATACAAATTTCTGATATAAACAGAATAAATAATAAAAATAAAGTATATGTGGACAAATTGCAAATATTTTCCCATATTACCCTTGCATTAATCAATTTAAATAAAATTTAGCAATTGTTTTATTATTTAAGTTTCTGCTAACGCAAACTAACACCACAAACACAACGCACACAAATGCGCAAAATACGCATTGCATTGTCAACTGGCTAGTTGGGGTAAACATGGCTTCCCGGGACAGTGAGAACGCACCTTTGCGCTATATTATGTCAGATCAGCGAACGTACAAGTCACTGTAAAGCGATTTGGGATGAGATACGGCACTATAAATGAAAATTATTGATGATAAATTCAAAGCAAGAAAATTAAATTTGAGATTATGAAATGTAAAAACGATTTGGGAACATAGGTATTCGCGTTGATATACTCTCAGATTTTTAACGCCTCCAACGTTCCAGAGAATATGTTACAAGATGGAAGCACCTTTGCTATTCCTTATCCAGTGTATAAATTGTCTAACTGCATTATTGTTTTTGCTTAGATTAACAATTATCTGACATCATGTCAAATTTTCACACGCTCATTATTGTGTTCTGACCATCTTCAACTCACCATATTGATGCTTTCAACGTGCCATTCGTCTCTCTTTCTTACCCCTTGTCACCATGATTTTATATTTTAACATGAAATTTCTTACATATTTTATACAAGATATATTATGCTTGGTAAGTATGCATGATAATAATAAATCAGGTTCATTTAATATATATCAAGAAAAAAGTGCCAATATTGAAAAGATTCAATACAGACGGGGGAAAATAGAGACAGTTCTACTACTTAAACACTAACTGATGATGGACATGGTCCTTTCCCTCACTTCACATGCCTTCCTATTTCCCTCAATATAGAATCTCAAATTGTTAAAATAATTTAAACAGGCAGATAGTACAGGTATGAGTGTAAAGTTGGAATTCACAATAAAAATTGAGCCCAAAAACTTTAAAAATATATTTCTCTGCGCGACAATAGCACCCACATTAAGAAACAGGATGAATCTCTCGTGAAAATTTGTTACATATCAGACATGCGTGAAATTATATGCGGCAAAATCACTTCGGCAAGTGATTTCTAATTAAGATGAACTTTTCTATTATATCCCCCATGGTGAGGAAATTGATGTCACGTTCAAGTATAGCCACTAAGAATTCTTAGAAGTACGATCTTTATTTCATGAACAAATGTGGGACATAATACGAGCCTGTACAATTATAACCTCCTCTACTATATCAATGAAAAAATATGGTTTTCCCTAGGCATAAAATAGTGTGGTCAAATTTTAAGCTCCAGAGTTCAAAACCGTTTTTATCAGCTCTTAGCTTGGAGCAATGGTTATTGCGCACTCCAGACTGTTTTACTGTATATTTGAGTTGAATTTGAGGCAGCAACTGGGAACTGGGAACAAATACAAATTAATGATATTTTACAACAGGGGTGCCGACGTATAAAAAATATTGGGGGGCCCAAACGGGGGATCTTGCCCCGGGCAATTTTATAAGTAGTTAGTTCTAAGTTTTTTAAGCATTTTAGAAGAGTCATGTGACCAACATTAGAACCCTGATAACTCGAATCTCGATATCTGGACAATTCGGGTAAAATTGAAAAACCTGGCACATTTTTTCCTCACACCTATAACGAATTTTTGAGGGGGCTCGGGCCCCCTCTAGCCCCATGGAGTCGGCGCCTCTTTTATACACTGTACATTTCATAGGAGTGCCACACTATGGTGTGACATGATTCGGACGCCTCGGTTCCAAATAATGAAAACTCTAGTGTGCGTGAAGTGGCGCCATGATGCACGCTGGCGACGAAAATTCATCGCCGAGCATTCCCAGTTGGACCGGTCGCGACGGACGTATTTCGAGAAAGACGGGATGAAACCACGAGTGAAGGGAAAGGGATGGTCGAGAATTTCGGAATTGAAGCGCGACAAAGAAAAGCTGAAACGCGACTCACCGCGTTGACGAGTGACGGGAGGGCAAAGAGAATGTCAGGAGTAATGTTTATGATCGGATTGCGCTCATTGAGCTTCGAGCTCATTTGTTCCCTCAGGCACAGAAACTAGGGGCTGCATACAGGAGGCCCAATTCCATCTCATAGAAGACTGATTTCTGTTGCCACTTCAGTCGCATTTTAATTGGCTTTCATAATTGTCCGCGGCGCGGTGATGAGTGCAATCCTCTTTCTACCATTATTTTGCCGTATGGTCTTTTAAAATGCAAGGAATTTCAATGAATAGCTTTTAATTGGATAACTCAATCATTATGGATGTAAATTTCGGTTGATACTCCGAATTATACCTTATTTCCCCGTGAGAGTCGGATCAATTTGTCCAGTGGCGGCTTCTGTAAACCCATTGAAATGCGCGGTGGTTAACAACACATTTAGAGGCCGACTTGAGGATCCTCTTCCGTAATATTCGTGGAAACAAGACTTTGAGATCGATGTAATGGTATTCCATACAGTGAGAACGTAAATTTGATTCTCTTGTATCAGCAAATGAATATTATCACGGGAATTATGGTACCCTGGCATATCATGATATTTGGAGGAGATAACCGACAGCTTACGTCATTTTCGCCGTGAGGGAACGGTAAGGAAGGAAGGGAGGAGAGAATCTCGTCGTCGGTATCAGCCTGCCCTTAACCAAAGGCGCTAAGGGGACCACGGCTCTGACCAGGGGATCCGATGGACGGAGTGTTGCGCTTATGCTGCCCTCCACACAACATTCAAGCAGGGATCGGGTAACCTCTTTATTTTCTCTGCCACCGTCAAGATTTGAACCCAGGCCCGCATTGTGTGGTGTCAATACTCTAGCTACCTTGCCAACCCGATCCCCTGCATGGGATCCTTCGATCATGTTAACAGCAAATGTGTTGCCGGGGCAAGACATTGGTCTCAGCATCAAAAGTTTTTTATGAAAATTCATGAGGCGTTTGTCATTATGAACGACCTGATTTTTTTTGCTTATATTCTAATATGCCTACTGGGCATTTCGACGAAAATATCAACTTTTTTCTAAAATTAAAATTTAGGCTAGAAATATTTTATCTTGACATTTCAACGGCTAAGTGATTGACTTTTATGAAATCAGTATTTGAAACATTACTCAAAGCCTTGTTAAAAGTGTTTAAATTATACTTCGATCGACAGAGTTTTGAAGATGTTTGAAATCATCACACTTAGGTGGTTGACCTAGCAGTAATTCCGTCACATGTTAATTTTGGGCATATTTAGAAGGTATTTTGATAATTAATATTGTTTCCATATGAACATCACCTTCATAAATATTTTTTGATCATGCTCAGAAGTTTTGCAATTTTTTGCATTTTATAATTTTATCGAAATATCCTATTGCATAGTTTTCTCTAAAGGTAATTTCGTCACAAATGGAATTACCCTATAATATTGTTATTATTTCTCTATTTCTTCGTCTGTTTCATCGATGGAATATTGTAATTGATTCTTAACCCACTTCTCTCTGCCGGATCGGCTTGAAATTTTCAATACTGATTAGAACCAAATGAAAATGGATTTTTACATGATTTCTAGAACTTTGGAGGCAGTAATAGCCACCTTTTTGGAAAGTTAACATTTTAAGTTATCGCTCAGATTCAAGGTAAGTATTAATAATTTCTTCCTTCATAGGTTAACGGTTAACGCGTCTGCCTAGTGACCAGAAGACTTCATATACGAATCCTGGAAAAGTCCATTATTTCCCTAAAATTTTTAATATTCTTTACTAGTTGACTGTACGCTTCTTCCATCCTGTTAGGCTTTGCTATTCGCACATATTAAGAGAAATTTTTTCATACCTCACCTCTTATAAAATAAACTTATGAAAATAATATTGAAATTATTTAAAAATTAATTGTAAAACTGTATTTATATTCACATTTAAAATAAAAAATATGTAAAATATTTAAAAAAAACAAGCTTTATCCAAAAACAATAAAGTACGCTGAAATGTAAAGCTTGCGTGCCAATTCTTACTCACCTACGTGGTAAAAAGCTTATTTTTTAGTGCATTTTATACACTTTTATCACAAAAGCTTATTTTTTCAAGACTTCTTACTTTATTTTTATTAGTAGTCATAGTGAAAAATTCGAGATAAAGGTAAAAAATTAAAGCCATACCCTAGATCCCTCGGTCATAGCTTCGTCCCAACCCATATCTTAAAAGTCCACTATATTTCCAGGTTCGACATAAACGATGACTTGAGAGAGATATTTTGCTAAACGGATAGGGAATTCGTTTTTCTCACGACCATAAATGACTTTAATAAACGCTAGTCGTAATTTAGTTAGAATATACTCTTATATTATTTGTAAACGGCTGTTGTCGTAACACCCGCCGCCACACTCCTATTGATGCGGATTGCGGGGTATAATGTAAATATCTCTCCTCTTACAAAAATGTCTTGCCCTTTTTTATATTCCGTTTTCATTCTACACATCGTTCCAATTGCGGCGCACACGCGGTTGTAGTTTGTACATACGATCGATCCTCAATTGCCAAACTGGCGACCACTTTACCCTCCGCCTCCGAATCGTCCCTTCAAACTAACCACCCATGCGCCATCAGACCACTTCTTCCCCACTCCCATTACACTCGCATCGTTTTGCCGCGCGTGAGTCCATCCTACCGCCACACGGATTGGGTGACTGCATGCCGCCATGGGAGGAAAAAAAGAGTGCATCTGCCCCAGTGAGTGAGAGAGTGAGTTTAAAAAGTTCGAGAGTCAGATGCGTGAGTGCGCGGCTCCGTGATTTTGTCTGTGCGAATACGAACACGTGAGAGTCAATGTCCACTCCGGAAAAAGTGAACAAGTCCTGTGGCCTACTCGTCGACCACATTATCTTCAAGGAGAAATGTATCTGCACACTTGCTGACCCGGCAAACGTTTTTTGGCTTAATAAATTATTTATAGTGAATATTTTGGCAGCCATATAAAAAATAACTAACTTATTGTAAGTGTTTGGGGAATTTGTGTATGACTGAAATAGGAACGGTGCGCAGTGAACGATGACGACCTATAAAAATAACAGAACACCAAACATTCATGTTTTGAATACATTGTACTTTTATTATCCTAATCAATAAATTTCAAATCACATCGGTGCCTCTAGAAAAGCAGAAACATTATCAGTCTATTAGGCAATGGAGTGTATGATATGATGTTTTTAGTGAGCCCATCTTTGGCCAGCAGAAACAAACTGGATTGTTTACCACGCGAGAACATGCCGCGTACAATTTCCCGTGTGAAAAATACGGTGTGCCCATATCTAAGCAGCACACAGACATCGTTTGGCCTTAAGACACATTCATATCATTGTGAATGCCAATCTAATTAGAAATTAAACCCGTTTGAATTCAACTGCCAGAACTGTCGGAATAACACGGATTTGTGGTAGCAATACATCTTCTCCTTGGAACTTTCCATTCAAAAATTCAACAACGTTTTTTATCAATTTTTTATTGACTTATCGCGTGGCACTGCAATGCCGTGTTACGTTCAAACTACCAAGTTAAATAAATGGATCCAACCTTCAGCTCTAAATGGTTCGGTGGCATGCCTGGAAAATCCAATGAGTTCAAAAGCTCTTCTTGATAAAATTTTACACGCACCAAGTATCTTAGTATTAATAATGACCGTAAACGATTGAGTCCCTAAACTTTAGATGGTGAGAGAAAGCTAATTTAACTTTTTAACGACTACAACAGAGGATTTATTTTGTGACTAAACTTAGAAAGAGATGTCAAGCAGCATAAATAATGCTGACGGTCACCAAGGGGATGGTAAGCCAAAAACGCTAAAACTTCACCATTTTATGAGTGTTTGTTTCAAAATTCACCGTAAATTACGTGAAAAACGAAATTTGACTGCTAGAATAATAATGTTTATTTATTTTTCTTTTCGATGGTTTATATCTCAACTATATGTGGCCTTTATTACTAGCTCAAATATGCAAAAGAAAAAAGCTCAGCTGGCATTTATAACGAAATTTTCATGCATTTATTATGGAAAAGGGTCCATTCAAGGGCCTCGTGGGCCCTGCAGAATAATGAATAATAGTTTACGTTCTATTCTCAGATCTACTGAATGCACACAAAATCTCATAGGAATCGGTCCAGCCGTTTCGGAGAAGTTTGGCTACAAAAAACTGTGACACGAGAATTTTTATACAGTGTGTCCCAAAAAGAATGACCCGATTTTAAATAAGATTATTTATTAGGAAGAAGGGCTTAACATCAACATATTGTACACTAAATTACTCACAAAAGACAAAAGTTTATAAAAACCCATCATAAATGTTCAATATATCCTCCATTGGTTGCGCGGACGACATCTAGTCGATAGCTGAATTCATTCCAAACTGAGCGTAAGGTGTCTTCTGTCACTGAAGCTACTGCAGCTGATATTCTTGTTTTTAGTTCATCAATGTCACGAGGAAAGGGAGGAACGTAAACACCCTGTTTAACATTCCCCAAAAGGAAAAAAATCGCATGGTGTTGTGTCAAGGTACCTAGGAGGCCAAGAGTGTAAAGCCTGGTCTTGCGGTCCTGTATGTCATCTTCAGCGAGACTGGCTGCACCTTATTGTTAGACCTGATTATTAGTCCAGTGGTCTAAGGCCTGCACGCTCCACATCAGCGCTCGTGGTGACATTCAGCGGATTTTTCTAAAACTATAAACAATGCCGATCACATCTGGCGCTGTTTCGCTTGTCTAGTGACATTTGTTTCAATATTATTACAATTTAAAATCGGGTCACTCTTTTTTGGACACACTGTATATTAGATTATTTAAGAGGATGTTTGTTTGTCCGCTATGCGTTTTCATAGGGCTGCAGGGGTTGCATCCAAAGTTAGGATATAGGTGCATCGCATGCCCCCAAACCCCGTAGTGCTACATTCGGTAGCGTTCGATTCGTCCTTTAAGTCGTTTTTTCATTACCATACCTTACGTCACATTATACATCTCCAGCGATTGGAATACCTGACGGCTAGGTACACCTAGTGACGAAGAGAAAACACAACTCAAAGGATACTACAATTGCCAATGAATTTTCTCGATGCAAACCTTATGGTATGGTAGGGTAAGCTGGGGTATGCGTTTACAAGACGTGTTTGGTCTACGCACATCCCTCTTCTTTGTGTACTATCCTTCCCTAACAACGTCGGGTGACCTGCTTGTATTCTATGAAACCCACTTCCGACCGCTGACTAATTCATACAAATGTTTGGGGTGAACGAGACGAGATACGACAAAAGGTCAAGGAATCGAACTACACTGAAACCGTTTGAATCTTAAGAAAAATTGTCGAAATACTGGTTTTTAACCATTCTTTTTTAAAATAGCGTTGCCAACTGCGATGATGCCTCAACTTTTGGAGGTATTTGTGGTGAACGAGACGAGATACTACAAAGAGTCGACGTGATAATTACAACAACAATAAAATGTGGTTACGCATATTTATAAATCATCCCGATGTCATTTAATATTCCGATTTCTATCGAACTTGAATCACATGAAACTCTTATTTAATTCAAACTGTATTTCCTATCATAATGACACCATATATTACTTTAATTCCGCTGTCAATTGAATTTTCAATTTTCAGATAAATTATTTCTACCTCATTTCATCAGCGGAAAAAACGCAAAGGCGTTTATTATTTTCAATGCTTTCTGATCAATGTAGTTCCAAGATATGGTTCATGTATCTGAATATAAATTTTAACTAATAATAAGGTGAATAACATATTACGCGTAAATGCAAAATTATGTGCAACAAAGTTCACGGTATCAGTCACACCTGTTTCACTATCTCATATTTCGTTTTTTAGACAAAGTTCTAAAGACAGTATAACCATCCCACGCGAAATTTGATATTAAATGTTTTATTTTTTAGATTTATTTTAAGCTTTTCTAATTACACAAAATATATTTTTATTGAGCTTTCACATAGGCATGACAATTAGCAAAATATGCATTTTTAGTTTTAAAAATTTGAAGAGATTTTATCACAACGTGAAATATCAAGTTCCTCAAACTCGCTATCGTTGCTTACTAATGTACCAAAACCCATAGTTACAGATGCTACGTGCTGAGTTTTATTTTCTAGTCACTCGATTTCTTTGAAGTAGGTAGAGGACACTATTTGCTCTCGTAAACCTTATGGTAATGCAATTGCTCACCATTAAGCACTTTGTTGCCATAGCAACATTGATTTTCATTATGATAATGCAATGGAAATGGATAACCATAACACACGTATCGTGGGAAACAACAGCAAAAAAACAATGCTTGTCCATTTTAACAAATCGAAAGCAACCTCATATGAATATCGACTGAGATTATGGAAAAATGATACAAATAGCAACACAATTTTTTTAATTTAGGCACGATTGGAAGGATCTTTTCCAATTATTTCCTATTTTACCATGTTTTTTTAGAAAAACTGATACTCAAAAATCAATAATGCCATAATAGGATGTTGCTGGAATACACTGAACTCCACGTTTGAACAAAACTTTGAAAATTGACTCTTTGATACGGTCTACCCATCAATCATTCATCAATATCAAGTAACATGACCGACTATTATATGATAAAGTCTCTTCGTTAGTTAAATTTTACCTAAAATACCTCTTTTTTTACATACCCTAACACCGCACAGTTAAATAGATTAAGTTAATTTTGTTGAAGAAAACTTTTCATGCGGCGCAGACAGCCAAGACCCATTAGGAAACGACTAATAAAAATGAACTTTTCATCATCAATTCCTAATTATATAGACCACGATTAACGCGGAGAAATTTTAAAAATTGCTGGGAAATGTTTTTTTTCTATATATTTGACACGCGCACTTTCTTGGTTTTCAACTCCCGATAAGTCACGGAATTAAAGCTCAATTTTATGGAGAGTAGATGTCGCGTTCAATGAATCGGCTCCAAATGGTAGCTGTTTTAAAACGGATAACATGCCAATTGCGACAATAATAATAATAATAAAATTTCCCGGCGTGTTCCGTTTGAAAACGATTGGCCGTTTCAAAATTTAAAAAAAAAATTCAACGTTTGCCCAAAATAAAAACGAACGATCGACAAAAAAAAACAATCGGAATCCGAAATTAACTTTCATTGAGGCCTTAAACCGATGCTTGCGGATGACTAAATTCCCGTGTGTTACGCCGCATTAGCCTCCTAAAAGGGCGCATCTAAAATGTTTAAGCGTCCGAATTGGCAATTTGTGACGCAAATAATCCAAAGTAAAACCGCCGTGCATTCGGAATGAGCCGGAATGGGAGGGAGGTTGGTTTTGTAAAGGGGTGGAAAGGTGGAGGGGTTTGGAAACAGAGAGGGGAAAGGGTACAAAAGTACGTATGCTCTCATGTGGGCCCAAGTTGGGTACGCGCGAGGTCGCCGAGAGAGGGAGAGGTGGTGGTGGACATTACGAGATGGGAAGGGAGGAAAAAAAACAATATAAAAACATCGCCCACCAATCCAGCTGATGCTGGCGGTCTCCTCTCTCTCTCACTCGCCCGCTCTCGAGCCAGAAAACACCAGGGCTTCACAGTGCAACACATGATCGCCCGACATACCCACACACTCTCCTATACTCTCAGGCAACACTTCTCTCCACCAAAAAAAAAGCTTTCAAATCCCTTCCATCCCCTCCTCCAAGCCCATACTACATACAAAACACCCCCCTCCACTCACCTCAAACCCCCTTTACTCCCGGAGCGTTCCTCTTTTTTTTTACATCCTGACCGGGCGAAACAATCCCCCCAACTCGCTGACATTCCCGCCACCATTTCCAGCCTCTCGTGTGTGTCTCTCTCCGTATCTCTCTCGACCTCCTCCGGACCACTTGCCCACGGTGGACGCTCTATCCAACGCCGCCGCCAAAACATCTATCCCGCCGTATCTCTCTCTCTATACATATGCCTCTACCACACTTCTCGCGTGGAGCAATTCCCCGAACTCCCCCGTCATGCTATATACCCATCCGTATTGCGCCATGTCCATTCAGCTGGGGCAGAAAAACTGAAGTTGGAGAGCCTAGAGGAATACGTTGCGAATGAAAAATTCCTGCGGAACGTCGCGTCGTTCGGTGTGGTGCTAGCGCTCTATTGGCTATCCTTTTCTACTTCCAGCGCAACAATAACGAAGCTTAAGGAATGATAGTATTATTCTAGACTTTTGACCACTTAAAAAAGAATCTGAATACTTTTTTTGATTTGTATAATAAAAACCGGTTATTTACAATAATATGCTGATCTTTTATCTGGTCACCATCACATTTTCAATCTTTTTCGAGTTAAATCAACGTTTGGTGCCCATTCAGTAGTATTTGGGAGTCCAGCAGCAGTCAGATTCAATCAGCTATTTTTACAGTCATCGAATTTAAAGGAAAGGGAGTGTGGAGAATTAGATTGGTATTTCAGCCAGAGATTCTGAGTATGTGAGAGATAATGGAATGGAACATACGTAAAATCTCTTCGTTACATAAATAACACGTATTATATACATCATGAGGTACCAAGGTCGACGAGATGGAAGCGGTCTGTCATGCACGTCAGATTGAGTTGCACTTTCCACTTTTACAAAAAAATATAACTACGACGAGTTTACACTGTATAAAGGCCGTTGTACACGGTACACGGAATTGCGCAGGTTAGAGCTGCATTAATTTCTAAAATGGTGTGGAATTGCTTGAATGCATGAACGAAATTAGAACAGGGGCTATTTTGCCGTCTCGCATCCACGCATTCTCGCATGTGTTCTAGCAATTCACCGCTTTACACGACGCAATTTTGACTGCGCCTTCACACGTACGTCAGACTGCGCAATTCCGTGTACCGTGTAAAACGGCCTTAATCCTCCAAATTATCACATTGACTCGAATTTGATACTGTTTTTCGAACATAGCAATTTGATTGTATTATACGAATGTAAAATTGCAAATCATTATTATCTACAAAATGTATGCAAAACAAATATTTTAATTAAATCGTTTAGGGCATTCTCAGTGCCACAGATTGCTCTTAAGGCTCGCCACTGCTGCAAACAGCTCCCCATGCTTCCACAAACCGCTTCAGCCCATTCCTCCCCGTCAGAATGCTCTTTTGCCACTTGCCTCCCTCTCTCTCTCTCTTAGCAATCAAAAAAGCGGTCTGCCTATTCCTTTCTCTCCCTCACACACGCTGACCGAAATGCCGATCCAATGCTCCATATATCCAATCCCCCCCCTCCAATGCTCCATATCCCCTCCCCCCTCCCTATAACCCGAAAATAATTACAACTAAGCCTAAAAGAGAAATTTTGGCCTACTATGAAATAAATCAAGCAGACGATAAACACCCCGCGGCAATGTACACAACCAAAACGAATATTTTCTTCTTTTTTTGTTTATTTTAAGTTAGAGGAACAATATCAACATTTCCTTAGACGGAAAGTTTAGAAATATTGTTTTACTGATAGTATACGTAACTCTTATATTCATGTACTCTTCTTGACCTCAAAAATTGAAATCTACCTTTCGGTCATTTTAAAAATCAAGGAATTGATCAAATTTAATTTAAAAAAGTGATTTGTAATTACATTAATGCGAAGATGTCTTTCTCTCTATTAAAATACAGTGCAATGCAATCAAATATTTTTCCCGTGACGAGATCAAGGAGACGACCGTCTCTCATAGTTTTTTGCGTGTTTATCTTCACTCTTTCGACCGTAGAAGCTAAATTTTTATGTTTAAACAATGTTTAATGATTAATTATATAAAGTCGAATAAGTAATAAGTAAAACGATGTATGACACGACCCTATGGAGCTTCGGCAGAATTGCGTACAAATGCTGAAAGTTCAGCGTTCTACCTTTTTTTGCGGCGATGGTAATTTCTTTGCGCATAAGCCCAGATATTCACAGCCAATGATGTCGCGGAGTTTTCTTTTGGGTCAAGATACAAGCATACATGAGTATGTTCTTCTGATTGTTTCCAAAGTTAAGTCTCCCAGCCAACATTGCTGTACTTCAGGTCGCTAAGAGCCCTCGTCTGTAAAGAACATACCCAAAACTCCCTCTGCTCACCCTCAATCCGCCATTTTTCTCTCCCAGTCTCTTCAAATCATATTCTATATCGTTTTGCAGGCTTTCAAATTTTTCATGAAATCGTTTTGAAAACAGTAGTCTTAACGCCTCATAACTTTTTTATAATTGCCGCATTCCTGAATATTTTCTTACATTACAGTCTTTCCGTATCTTCCAACACCATTGCTCATTTAAGACCATTTTGAATGTTATCGATCTAACTCCGTCGATTTTATCATGAATTTTTATCTGTCACCGTCATTGCTTATTTTTTTGGCCCATCAATCGCAGCGTTCACCAGAAATTTCTCTACCAAGTTTAGCTGTCCCGTCACTCCTCACTAACACTCCCCGATCGAAAAACCCTCTTATCAATACTATATATACCCCAAACCCAAACCTAACTTCGTGACTTATTGCAAACATCATCCACAGGATGTACGAGACCAAGGGGGTTGCATAGAGGGGTCCCAATACCATCCCAATTAAGGCTGATTTCTGTTGCCACTTCGGTTGCATTTTAATAGGTTTTCAAAAATGTCCACGGCGAAGTGATGAGTGCAATGCGATCTACTTTTTTCCAATATTTCGCAGTATAATATTTGTGACTACGAGGAATCTCATTGAAAAGTTATGAATTTGATAGATCACATCATCTTGTATATAAATATCGGTTTATACCCCTAATTATACCTTATTTCCTCGTGAAACTCGGATCAATTGGTCCGTCAGCGACGCGAGTGGCGACTTTTGTAAACCCATTTAAATGCGCGGTGTATGGCAGCACATTTAGAGGGCGACTTAAGGATCCTCTTTTGTAATATTCTAGCGCATAACAGAAAAAAAACTCGGTGGATGGAAGACAATATTAGTCACTAGGGAGAAAAAACAATTGTAAGTCCTTGTGGAGTGCCCGATGGAAGTTAATACTTCTTCGGAGTAAATTTTGGATTACTTATTTTGCGTATGAATTTGCTTTGCCCGTCAGCGACGCGAGTGGCGACTTTTGTAAACCCATTTAAATGCGCGGTGTGTGACCCCATATTCATAGCCCGACTTGAGGATATTTTTTAATATTCGTGTACGAGACTATGATTTCACCCGTTATGTTTTGCTTCATCCTATCTCATCCATTCCACTCATCTTAATTTTCCACTCCCTATTCTCCAGCCATTTTCATTGTTTTGCCGTGTGGAAGCCGGGGAAGGCAGTGGGAAACCCGAGTAGAGGCCTGCTCTTCCGACGCCTAAAAGCCTGTCTTCCGAAAGCCAAAACTTTACCAACCCCCTCCATCCCACCCCCGAAAACCCCAACAACCCAGAGCTCCTATTGTATCGAGGCGGTTAATTCTGCCGGTTGCACTCGTCAGCTGCTAGTTGGGCGGGCGGACAAGTCGGAGAGGGAGGGAGGTCCGTGGATGCAGTATCAAAAGGGGGAGGTGTAGGAGGGAAATGTGAGCGTGGGATGAGTGAAGCGACTGACGACAGAAGAGGAGACGGAAAAAACATTTTATTTCGTAATATCAACACAGAATATTGAAGAAACATTTGCCACATAGATAAAATGGATCGACCTAGTAAGTAATGAGTAAATGGTGGTTTCTGGTGATACTTGAGGAATTCGCTGAACGTTTTAGAAGAAAAAATGAAACTTTGTTTTTCCACAGAATTTTTATTAAAACACTACCATGGTATCGACGCTTAACATCATCTTCTGGTGAGGAGTATATTAGTTTAATATGACGGATCAATGCACTCCTCACCGGAAGGTAAGGTAGTGTTTAAAAAAAAAATTCCGTGGAAAAAAGTTTAATTTTTTTCATCCAAAATGAGGAACTGAGAAGAAGAAAAGGGGAAAAGAGAATTCTTCTAAAAACATTAAGCATAAGACTTATGTAGTTGGCCACATATTGAGTATTGACGGCCTGATGAAAATAATCGTAGGACGGGTGGAAGGGAAGAAGGGCAAAAGACGGTCCCGAATGAGTTACGACAGGTTGTAAAGGTTGTTACAGAGCGTAGCTATGAAAACGCTCGCGGATAGGAGAGAGGAAAGGAGAGCTGCATCAAACCAATCTTCGGATTGTTGACTAATGATGATGACTCGGAGGCTACTCAGCCTCATATGAGCATTCTATAAATTTAGAAGTGAATAATTTTCCATATCCTGCAAATATGCCAGCATTTAGCGGACCATTTTTTAAGGTAATACAATCGAAACAAGAGAAGATACAATGATGCATCAAAATCAAAAAGGCAATTTATACACTATTGCATATTTGGCGAACCACATTTTAAAGTAATAAATCGCAACAAGAAAAGCTACAATGAAACAAGAATATCAACAAGACAATTTATGAACTATTACAGAAACAAAAATTTTGTAACAATATGCATACATTTTGTAGATGCATACTACTTGCGTCTTAACGGACAAACGAACAGAATCGTGTAAAAAATATAAAACTTAACTCTTACTTGGATCGAAAAAGGCTGTTAAAGGGAGGATTAAAAAGCGTCATAGAGGAAGTTAATAGAGCAGATACGAGAGCTTCGGCAAATATGGAGAGGAGGGTTGGCAGTTGGGAGCGGTGCGGCGCTGCAATCGGCATGTGGCGTGGGAAGGGGGAGCTTCTGCTGCAGGGGACGATTCGCAGCGCGTGGGGTGGGGGAAGTGTGGGAAATTATGGACAGGCACAGGGGTGGGTGCGGCGGTAAAGCTACAAGGGGGATGGGAAAGAACGCTTAGGGGGCTGGAGAGGGCGATTAGCAATGAGAGTTTTGCAGAGGACGGCAGGCGAGAATATCAGAGGGAAGGAGGTCTTGGATGGGCAAAGCAAATTCATGTTTCGCGAAAAACAATTTGTGCCAAAATACAGGAATTTTGGAGCAACACTGAAACACACTGTCACAGATTGGAATTTAATAAGCATAGTTAGTGATCAATTTGAGTCCATTGCTGCCCATATTTTCCGTATTAATACCAGTAAAATTGTCAGGTGGCATAACTACACAACAGGATAGAATAGCAGAATAATGGATTTGCTATTCTGCCGCGGCAAACAGGAATATTTTGAGTACTAACAGCAGATTTTAATTTAGCTAACCAAGCCGCAGATTCGAAGAAAGAGGGTGCAGTCGAATTGTTTGCATGAGTTGGAATGCATACTACATCCTAATGGAGGAACGAGGTGATCAGAGGAAAGTAGGACTTGGATGGGCAGAGCTAATTCATGTTCTGCTCGCAACTATTTTTAGAGCAGCACTGAAACCCAATGTCACAGATTGGCATTAAATAAGCATCCATATGAGTGATCCATATGAGTTTATTATTGCCCATATTTTCCGTATCTTTTAAGTCAAAATGGGACCTGATAACCCGTTCGGGGTATTGTGGCAGGACGGTATTTCAAGGAATTATATGTAAGGAATGCCAGTAGAAATGTCAGGCGGAAAACTTACAAAAAAAGAGGAGGTGGAGGAGTAGAGAATTGCTTTTCTGCCAATGCGAACAGGAATATTTCGGAAACTAGCAGATATTTTTTATTTAGCTAACTAAGCCGCAGATTCGAAGGAAAATTGAAATAGTTTAATGGAATTGGTTGCATGAGTTGGGATGCATGCTCCATATCAATGGAGAAACGAACAGAATCGTGTAAAATAGGTCACTCAAGGGGATCGGGTTGGTGTGGTGGCTAGAGTGTTGACTTCCCACCTGGCGGGCTCGGGTTCAAATCCCAGCGGTGGAAGAGAATTTTCAAAGACTACCCGATCCCTGCTTGAATGTTGTGTGGAGAAATTTTCAAGCGCAACACTCCGTCCGTTGGATCGGACGTTAAGCCGTGGTCCCCTTGGCGCCTTTCGTTAAGAGCAGGCTAATGCCGACGCCAGGTTTCTCTCCACCCTTCTATCCCTATCCTTCCCTAATGGCGCAAATGACCTCAGCTGTCGGTCGCCTCCCCCAAATACCATACCATAGGTAACTCAAGTCTTACTAGGATCGAAAAAGGGAAGGATTACAACGCGTGATAGAGGAAGTTAATGGAGCAAATATGAGAGCTTCGAAACATAAAGAGGGGAGCACACTGGTTACCAAAGGGCCCCGCAGTCAATGTTGTCAAAGGGATCCAAATATGATAAATGTGATTGTATGCAAATATGATAATCAACATTCAGGTGATCATTTCTCATGACTGAAACAAAACGGTACAATTTTTTACGATTTAAAGTTACAGTATATTCAGTTCTGACAATGTCTAAATAAATAAATCTGCAATATATTAGTCCACAATTTTATTTCTCGAAACAATCGCCGCAGGGCCGCCAAGGATTTGTCACCCTCTCACCCTCGCTAGTGCACCATAGCCGCAAACCACGCTATGGTTATATTTTCGTGAGCTATTCAGGATAAATGGTATGGAGGCGAGTGGAAATCAGAATGCCCGAATAGATGAAAAGCAATAGAAGGGAGAGACGTGACCGCAAGCGTTGACCTGACGAGGAGGCGGTTGAAATGGTACTTTTGGAACACTTCGAGGTAGGAAGGATGGAGAGGAAAAATCCTGTACGCGGGAGGGTTGGGGGATACTCTCAGGGGGTGTTTGAGATTCCGTGTCGTATACATGGCCGCGGTATACGGTCTGCTGAATGGGGACTTTGTAAATGGGATGGGGAAGGAGGAATGTGTGAGTGACGTAGAGGAGAGGGGGCAGGGGGAAGAGTCGCAATCCATTGAGTCAGATGGAAGCTATATGGTATGGAGCTGGTATGGGACGAGGACAGAGAGAAGGGAAGGATATTTGGTCGACGCTCAGCGAGACGGCTTATGCAGCTAATGGGAACGCATCGTCGGGAGCGGTAACGAGAGTTGAAAATATGATTCTCCACACAATGTATGTGTGCCTGCGACGGGGGAGAAAAAGAGGACTGGAGCTGCCTCGGGGGGTTTCTCGTCCGTCCGGGCGGAGTTTGGAATTTGCACCGCCGCGAAATGAGTGATGGGTGGCCCGGAAAATCCAGGTGGCGGTGCGATGCTCATATCAATGGATCTCCGCGAGCGCGAGTGTTATTTTAGCGGGGATCGCTCGGGTACCGTCCGACCTCAGTCCTCATTTTCAAACCGGGGATTGAGACCCTGCCATTCGGACTGACGTGAAGGGTCTAATTTTCGATCGTGATTGGAGTGGGATTGATTTGGTGTGACGGCTATTTACAGCCGACAATGAAGAGCAGGGTCATCCGGATTGGTACCTGTTTTTGCTTTGATTGAATTCTCCTGCGAGAGATAATGTTAAAATGTTGATAATTCCTCATGAAAACGTTGCAAGGACGTTCTCTCCTCTGGTAACAAACCCTTATGGCAGCAAGAAGATCAATAAATCAACTTGTCGCTGGCAATGCATCAAACTTTCGTGTGTAGATAGGCTGTTTGCCGAAAATGCAAATCCCGGAAAAGAATTATATTTTCATTTAAAAGTAGCTTGAATTTCAAGTATTAAAAAAAAGTAATGTCATTCAAAATAGGAAAGTAGCAGAAAGGGAGTAAAGAGATTACAATAATTCCTGGAGAACAACTTCTCTCAAGCCACACTTATCGATTTTAAATTAAAACACTTTGCTAAACCAAGGAGTATTAAATTTAATTGTTTTTATTATTCACAATAATTATTGAAATCATATAACTTTATTAGAAACATTTTAAATTTTTCCCTCAATAGCCACATGGTGGTTACGTGTTATTTAGAATTTGCACGATATTTGGAACAAATATCGTCTACTGCCAATGATATTTTGTAATTTCTATACGAAAGTCTCCTTATTTACCATGTCTAGGAGTTCACTCCACAAGTGAAATTTAACTGGCTTCGTAATACGAAGAACTAATCATCTTTCCCTTGATTACACAATAATTAATTCCATCCCCGGAAAAGTATCCCCCTATTGGATTGTTCAGAGTTTCTGCTAAGCTTCTGCGATTAAAATAACCTGGCGAGAGGAGAGAGAGGCATTGTTGCTATGCGTTTCTCCACCGAACTAATTA
This sequence comes from Ischnura elegans, assembly GCF_921293095.1. NCBI lineage: Eukaryota > Metazoa > Arthropoda > Insecta > Odonata > Coenagrionidae > Ischnura > Ischnura elegans. Next base: position 56,976,685 of record NC_060248.1, read on the forward strand.
GCAGGACGTCATTAATGGAAATTCCGCCTCCATACAGGAGTATGACGATGATTCTCATATTTTTGTTGATTTCATTAGACCGCAGATTAAAAGGAGTCGAAGGAGACAAAACTCTACGAGTAGGAATGCATATCTGATGGGTGCAATTCACAAGAAATACGAAGAGAGAGGGGAATTTGCGGGAGGGTAGTAAATGTGTTTTGCTTCAGTGAAAAGAATAAAGCGAGAAAGCATAAAGTGAGAAAGCATAAAGTGAGAAAGCATAAGTGAGAAGAAGATGTGCAGATGGAGATGGAAAATCTACACAGGGGAACTCAGGGCGGAACGGGGTAAGCGATTTTTTAAGGGCGAAAAGGTTCGGCGCAAGGGGCAATTCCAGATTTGTATTGCTTCTAAGTTAAGCAACACCGACCTGGACTAGTTATAATTATTGCCGCTTTTTTTCACACTTAAAAATCGCTTACCCTCTTCCGTCCCGCCACAACGTTTCACCCCGGGTTCCCCTGTACAAAAGAGGATGTCTGTTTGTATGTCCGCTATGCATTTCCATACGTCTACACGGTTTTTAACCATAGTTAGTAGACAGATGCATCTCATGTTTCCAAATCCTGCAGTGCTACTTCTTGTTGTATCCGATGCGTTATTAGCGTCTTGTTCTCATTAAAGTTAGCAACGTCACGTCATACAACATCTGTGGTTAGACATCCTGTTGGGTTGGCAAATCTCTTGACACTAAGGGAAAATGTAAATCAAAGGATACTATACCTCACTATGAATCCTCTTGCTGCAAATCTTTATGCTGGAATATGCGTTAATGCCTTTTTGGTATACGCGCGTACCCACGCACATAAGATTCTATGTCATGGAGCGGGGTACAAGGTGAGCGCGGTGTACAGAAAACGTTATTCCATTGTTTTGCTGTTCAGCGTTTTCCGCTCATCACCTTACTCCAATTTTGTGTCAACTGTAGCGTACACTTCGGGGGGAGGGAGTCGGGTTTATCATCTCACTATACACCTCGAGCAACCCCAGGTGGCCCGCTAGTAATTAATAATTGGAAAAGGAGCTATGGCTGAAAGATAAATATTCGGGAAACAGTCACGAAAAGATTCTGCAGAATGATCGGAAAAGAATAAATCTGGAGGATTCCACAGAAAAAATAAACTGATGTGCAAAGCCGACATTAAAAAAGTATTTCCTTGAGCATATAGTGACTCATGAAGCTAGTAAAATTCATATGTATCACATTTTTGAAAAGGAAGTTTACGCGTTGTATGTATTGCTATTCCAAACCAGTAATTTTTTAACGTTTTTTTTATTCTCTTTGCCAAAATAAAAGTAATTCGAGGTTTATTTTAAGAAGTTTCACAACCATAGAAAGAATACAAACTTTGAGAATGTAGCTTGGTGAGAAAATTTATTGAAGCCCGGATTTCAACACATTATATTATTCATTACAAACGGCATCCATCGATATAAAAATGGAATACAAAGGAACGAAATGTAATTAATTCAATCCGTGTAATAGCAAGTCATGACTTGCAATGAACTTCTTCTGAGCCGACCACAGCGCTATTTTATGTAACTAACGTGATTTGACTTCAATAACAGCATTCACTTGCTGAACAGTTTACAAAAATGTCCAGCGACGGGCCTATTTATAGTTTTTGTTTTTATAACGATTTTTGAGTCATGAAGACCATTATATCACATGTCTGTCCAAACGACATGCGTATTCTAGCATTGATCAGCATTTTTTGTGGGCAAAGTTTCTATACTTCTAAACATTTTTTCGTATGACAAGTGTCACGTAAATTCCTTTACATAAATATTCAAGTTTTTTAAGAATAATTTTGGGTTTGAAATCCGGATGATAGAAAATATATCCCGGAAAGCCTATTTTGAGTGGAGGCTGGTAGATGAGTAGCAATTAGATGGGTATATTTCTAAATTTTCACGTAAATTCAAATGACGTACACCAAGTCATTCAGACTAGCCACCTTAAATACTGGATGCAAGTAGTTGCCATGGATACGGCAAAGAGGAGGAGGGGAAAGAGGCATTCCGCAAGGAACGACAGTGCTGCTGTACCCGAACGGTGGCAATTTGACTGCGGGCAGCAGCTGCTCTCAATGCCGATGGTGTTTTGTCCGCAAAAGCAGCAGATATGAGCGCAAAAGGGAACGGGATGAGGGGGTTGGGTAGAGAAATGAAAAGAGCTGGTAGGGGATGGAGAATCGACGATTGGATTGAGGACAAATGCGTAAAATGAAAGAAATTAATGACTATCCCACGGAGAGCGATAGGATAAGATAAATAATTTTTTAAAATTATTTTTCAGGAAATTAATCCATGTGAAGAAGTTGATGGTTTCTGGCTTTATGGAATTTTCCTCATTTTGAATGAAGAATTAAACTTTGTTTTTCCACAGAATATTTTTATTTGTGCACTACCATGGCTTCGACGTCTTGTGGAAAAACAAAGTTTAATTTTTCATACAAAACCATGTGAAGAAAAAAATAACAATGGCAGCTTCCATTCACATTAATAGCATCTAATAAAAAATGAAGACTGTTTAAAATATCTGCGAGGGCAATGTCAATCACCGATGGGTCATGAATGGAAGACAAATTTATTAATAATAATTGGCGAAGTAATTTAGGAGCCATAAAAATATGAAAAAAATTGGCAAAAATAGAAGTAGCATATGTTATGTCAAGGGCAGTAAATAATCCGGTAGCGTTAACTTAAATGTCTTAATGGGTATGAATTTTTTTTATGTCGGTTGGCTTGTTGGACCATGTAAGAAAAAGCTTTTGCAAGGATTGGTGTGTATAATAAAATGCAGTGCGCTGTACAGAGAAACATGTGGCTACCGCAAATTTCACCAACATGATATTAAATATTGTTTAAAGAAAATAAATTCCCCAAGGCCGCACTCTTTGCTGGGGAAAAGGTGGGGTTGGGAATTTGGAAGGATGACCAGAGAAAACGAAAAAAAATTTAAAACTAGGAACGTCGTTAATCTGACACTTTTCTTCACTCGGGAGTTAGGGATGGGTTGTAAGTGCTGAATTATCTCCGACACCTGGTGTTTCTCCTACCAAGCAGGCCTCCTCAAATGATATTTTAATATTATTTTTAACATTGTTTCCAAGGAAGGTTTGTATGTTCATGTTTACTTAATCAGGATAGATTGATATTGTAATGGCCATATAATAAGGCTTCGATGAATTCAAGTGATATACTGAAAAATGAAGCAGAAGATTTGGTGTGTATAATAAACAGCAGTGCGATGTTCAGGAAAACATATGGCGACCTTAAATGGCCTCATCATGATCTTCAATATTGTTGCCAAGGAGATATTGTTTGTTGATGTTTATTTAACAAGGATGGATTGATATTGTAATGGTCACAGATTTAGGCCTCGATGAATTTATGTAATAAACATGGAGAACTATTCATTAGAACATCCCACCCACATTAGACCACGGGAGATGGAAGAAGAATTAAAGGAGTAAGAGAGATCATTGTGGAGGCAAACACTGGAAAAGTTAAACTCATTGCCGAAAAGTCAAAGCCTTATAAGGCGCATGCGCGCCCCCAAACACAAACGCGACACACACATTTAGCGCAAGAAACGCTGAAAAGAGAGAGTGAGAGAGAGAGGGAGAGAGTGAGAGAAACATATAGGGAGAGAGTGAGAGAGAGAGAGAGTGAGAGAGAGAGTGGGCGACTCTACCCACTCAAATAAGCGATCGTTTTAAAAACCATTTTGGGGTGGGGGGGGTTAACGTCGCGACGGTTTAAAATGCTATCTCGAAATTGGCACGAGCGAGAGTGTGTGCAAGCGTGTTTGTTAATGTGATTCTCCGGCCGGCTCCTAAATTGTGCCGCGACGGCAAAGTGTGTTTGAAAGGGGAGTTAAGAGGGAGGAGAGAGAGAAAGGGTGCGAATAAAAATTAATTTCGCATCCGCCTGGTTTGTTGGATGTTTACGTACCTACTACAATTGCGACGTGATGAAAATTATCGTCGTTCAGTACAAATGCTCGCCAGAGTCGTAAATTACTAGTAGGGCGGACAAACCATCTCTATATATGAATGGCTCTGGAATTAGGGAACGATTCAGCATATTAAAAGGGCATCCTCCGGAGTAATTCGGTCAATTTATTTCGGATTTCATTCGCATGGTTAACATTTTTAAGTCTATCACGGCTAAAACCATGTATTTACTCGTTTTTGAGTTGTTTTTTTTTGCGAAATGATCCCATTGCACATCTACTTTTCGTACTTATTGAATCTGTTGGAGGTACGGGAGTACGTAGTACTTTGTAACTAGCCGAATTACATCGAAATAAAATTTGGAAGTTAAAGGGCGAGATTAAATTTGAATCATAAACCTCCACATTTCTGTATGTATCTACAGAGGTGAGCAAAATTTCTGTCAAGAATGTAAAACACTCGACACTAAAATGTTTCACTGAATTTCTCCTAGGAAAGGAAAGGTATGTATGAGTGCTTTAGGCGTGCATGCATAGTTCGTATGTTAATTATTGCGGATATGTGGCATTTCTTGTCAACATGTCAGCAGGGAATCAGATAAAAAAGGCTATGATAATTCATGATGCAAAAATAAAAGATTAAATGTATTTGATAGGTAATAATGAAAGAAATATTGACGTTCACCCGGAATTTCTCAGGAAAATTAAGGAACCACACAAACTTGTGAGTATATTTGCATTTTCAAGGAGAGAAATGAAATTTCACTCAACGTTATCTCCAGTTGTACCATAGAGTGAATCAACGTTAGAGAAGTAAAGCGAATAATAATACGAATGATGAGGTCTCACCTCTTTGGTCTTACCGCAATAAATGAGCGGATATCATAATTTATGAGACTATGCCAGGTACCTACTCTTTATATTGAAAAACTTAAGCCATGAACGCCTAAAGCGGCCGAGAGTAGACTAACAGAGTACCGCAATTAGTTGCCGATTTCCGCAGCAAGGTAATACGGAGCACAGATAAAACTTGACTCCATTAAACAAAATAGCCAATTTCCCATTTAATATTAATAATGTAAACGGGGTAAATAAAATATATACGACACAATGTCTGCTTCGATTCAATCTATATGTAATTTAATTAATGTGTGGCGCAGGGATATGGATTTTAATACTTTCCTCCTTTTAATACTAAGTTACCGATGAAACCTATATATTTCTTAACCCTTTATAACCCAGGGCTGCTTCTGAGAGAAATTAAATTTCAATCCTTCTCATTGTAAAAATGTGAATATTTTCTCCTTAATCATAATTTTTGTGGCAGCTACATATTTCGTCATTCAACTTTACAGCACAAAAGAACCCGTAGTTTAAATCTTTCCTGAATACAGCGTAAAATGTATACATTTTTGATGTTGCTTAGAAGCAACATCGGGTTGTAATGGGTTAATATGAAAGATAACCAATAATTTTTGCAATCTCCAACCAATGAATAAATAGATAAGCAAAATTTAAACACATTCCATGATTACTGTACTTAAATCGTCACTCATGAGCATAGTTAGAACGGGACGACAATGAATGCATCACCAGTTGCACGCAGGCCGCGCCGTTACGAATCGAATTGTGCTCGACATCAACTCCTTTAGCTTGATTAAACTAGAGTTTCGTTTGCGCTGTTTGTGCATCCACACTATGCCCATAAATTCACTCCATTCCCACTAACGGCGCGTAATGAATATGTACTGATATGAGCGATACGATTAAATAATGTCGCCACCCGGATAATTAGACGGACATTCATTAATTTGAGCGTCCAAATTTTCCCATCGGATGTGATCGCATTTTCACGGTGGCAGCCGACCATATTGAGTCGAAATTCATGGTCATTTATCATTTGTTACGGTCCAAAGCTCGGTTCTGTCCGGAGTTGTCACGCGCCATGACCAACTGTGAGTGATCTACGGCCAGTCGAGTCGAGGCGGCAGCAGCGTTAGCGGAGGCCACGGTCCCAAATGCGGTCGCACTCAACTCCCCTTGCACATGAGTTTCTGACAAGTGCGATACAAGCATAAACAGTTCTAGGCATTGAAGCGTCATAAAAGATTATGAGTAACAATTTCACCTTCCTCCCTCAATTCAATCACAATTATAAGCAGGGGAAACACATCTAACGGGAGGGTTTTTTTCAAGGCATAATACTTCTCTTCAATAGCATAAATACCTACGGCGCATAGTCATTATCTATAAACATCTTGAAAATTAAGATCATCAACCATAAAAAGGGAGGAATTTTCGGCATGCTGCTTAGGATATTTTAAATTATATCCATACAAATGAATGGCTTACTCTTACTCGACCCCACGAATCACGTTTAGTGTGGTAATTTTTTATAATGTAGTGAATGGGTTTTTATGATACTCGGTATTTTTATAAAAATTTCTCCAGAGCGTGTAAATTTTTGAGCGAACTCTAATGAATGCTACATTTTTTCCCGTTGAGATTCTTGACCAAGCATCAAGGTTTCGAGACGTCATAAAAAAGCAAATACAAAATATGAAATAATGTTCTATGCACACAAAATGTATCAAAATCATCTTTACGAAAATAGCGCAAAGTATAGACTAAGGATTAAAGAAAACAATTTCTATCGAGAATTTTCGATCATTACTCTTATTTATGCTAGAAAATGGTGGAATATAAAAAATAAGAGCTTACATCTACGATCACCAGAAAAACGTTTTATATCAAAAATAATTTGGTGGCTGATGGGTCTAGCAAAAACAGGCTGGTCGATTCTACAATTTATTACCGCAGATCCTCTAATAAATTTTGTCTTCCCCTCTGCTGATCGAAAGAAAATTCCTCCCCATACTTCCAACCCAACTACCATGATCAGCTACCAACTACTATGACCAAGAGCAAGAATAAATGCATCAATGCCTTAAAAAAAGTAAACCATCATTTCTACCCCGAGCCCAATAAACTATTTTTTTCAATTTCTAATGCTCCCATACTTCTTTTATTACTATGCATTAATCCATAGCCTCATGATGTTCTTGAATTTTATGATACCAAATTACGTAGAGGTTTTCGTTATTTTTATTTTTATTCTATGGAAAATTTCCCACTTCTCCGTCGCCAGTGACAGGTAGGGAAGAAGAACATTCGAGTAGAAATCAGGCATCCGCCGACCTAAGCAATAAACTAGTCGTCCATTAAGATTGATGAGTAAAGACAGAAAGTCTTGCTCCCAATACACGCAAACACAAATAATGCACACGCTTAAGACCGTCCAAACTGTAAGGCATACCACACTCTAATAGATGGGTGGGTGATAAATAGCGAATTTTGCCTTAAAATATTTTGTTTTTAATACAAATGTAACTATCACGTGCGTTACTTATGGTAAACATTTGGTGATCAATACGAGATTTCGAATACTACACTATCGTAAAAAATTGCATATCTAACAATGGAGGCTATTTTTGTGTGAAAAATGTTTTCACAGTACTTAATTCTGTCATTAAACCACTTTCCATTGAGAAAACCACGTTAATTTGATGAAAATTACATTTGAAAACCATTTATAACTCAGATGACGAATCACCATCGATCGATAACAATTACCCAGGCAATCCTCAGTAGCCAAAGCTAGGTTAAGTTCTATAACTCACCAACGGGGACATTTATCGCTTTCTGCGCGACGTTCAAGCTAGCATTTGACACCAGAAAATAAGCTCCAGCACTCATGGTGTCACACAAAAACCCGACTGATGAATCATGAGTGGTGGGTGATCTTTTTTTTAAACTCTGTTATGAACTGAATGCGCTCAGGCACGTCGACTAAGATACGACGCAAAACGGCTAAAATCCACGAATAATAAACGATATATATTTTCACCAGCAATACGGTAGTCATAACAACGGCAGACGCCAAATGACCCCGCAAAACTTTCAGCTGCTGCAAAGCGGTATCACTTGGGTCATTTTTTTTTATTTTTTAAGCAGAGAAAAAATTCTACCATTTTACTCACTTGATTTTTAACTCCCCAGCTTCCCTTCCTCTCTCTATCTTTCTCTCTCGACCAACATCCCCACCCTAACCATGCTTTTCCTCTTTCGACGGTCAACACTTGTCCCCGGCACCTCGCTAATTCCATCTACTCACGGCAGGCGACCACTTCTCTCCCCCAATAAACGCTCCCTCGTCCCAGTGTAACCAACCGGCGATCTATTCACCATTTATTTCTCCATCGGAACGACCCAGCCCTTCCATAAACGTATTTGCACATCCTCCTCTCCTTTTTGACCTCTCTTCCTCTTTCTCTCCCTCTTTCCAAAGCTTTCTCTCTTTATGCATGCCCTTTCTCTTCTCCCTATACTGCCTCTTCCCACCTTTCTCTACACTTCTTTTTCTCTCAGAGACTTTTCTCCTCTTTGAATGCCTAAGCCTCCTCCACCTTCTCATACCTCTGCTCTTCTCTCTCCTATCCTTCATTCTTGTATTTTTTCGTTTTAATTCCATGCCCTCTCTGGTAGCTGGGTTTCACGGGTTCCCCAATAAATTTATCACCCGGTGGATAACCCGATGAATCTTCCTGAAAAATAAACGCCACAAAAAATTAAAAAGTCTACTTCATACTCCCAATTTTATTTATATCTATTTTTGTCCTCGTAATTCACTCCAAGAATGTAAAATGTTTTTAGAAAATCCTAGGACGCTAAAATCGACGGCATTATGATGAAAATAACTCACTATAAATATATATGTGAACTGATAAAAACTCTGCACAAGAGCATCTGAGCTGGGACAATGTCCTGACTAAATATATCAAACTTTATCATCTCCTCTCAAAACCATATTCTCTCTAAAATGTGAAACACTTTCAAGCTTGATATAAGTAATTTTCAGAGCAGCCTAAGTGTTTATTTGAGAAATACGTTCATGAAATTTTTATCTGCCGATGAGTTTCATTTTTGCAGTCTATTATTATTGTACCGTTTAAGTTTTCTTACACGGTCGTATTAATGATATTATTTGTCATTTTAACTCATGTTTTATATTTGTTAAATATAAACATTTTTATTTTGTTCTGTGTTCTTTAGGGCCTTTAAAAAACTAATGTATTTATATCACTGCTTGTTTTTAAGGATCAAAGTCCTAGTACAATAAATAATCTATCAACTTTTTCAAAATACTCTACCCCTTTCTCCCTCTTTCAGCACCTCTTCATCTCTCCCTATGGCTTTTTTTATTCTCTCCCACCTCCTATGCTTGCAACCGCTTGATAATACCCGTCGAAGCACATCCACGCCACAGTACTGATGTGCCAATGGGTATCATTTTTGCGCAGTCTATAAATATTATAGTTGCATTCAATTTTAAATATGTTGTGGTAGTACTGATAATAATTGTTATTCTTATTTATTGTTTTATTTTTATTAGTTAAATATAAAAAATTTATTTTGCTCTGTGTTTCCTAAAGCATTGAAAAAATATTATTTTGCTATATTACTGTTTATATTTAAGGATCGATGTCCCAGTAAAATAAACAATCCATCTATCTCTCTTATATACAATAATCTATCTATTTCTTTTAAACATAATAATCTATCTATCTCTCATATTTGTATATAATAATCTATCTATCTCTCTCATACTCTAGCCCTCTTCCTCAATACCTCTTCATCTCTCCCTATGCCTTTTTTTATTCTCTGCCTCCTCTTATGTCCTCAACCACTTGATATCACCCGTCGAAGCACATCCACGCCACTCGTTAACCGTCCTCCACATCCCTCACAGATCATCCATCCCTTTTGCCGTCGTAGCTCACCTCCACTATCCCCGAGCTCCTCTCCAACACCGCCAACCGCTCGCCGCCCCCGCCCACCAGCCCCGCGCCACCCGTTCGAGTGGCGCGGCAGTAGGACTCTCGCGGAGGCACGTAATGAAGCCATGTCCAGTTTGACTCCCCGCTTCGCCGCGTCCGTCGCTGAATAAATAAACAAACGAGTCCACCCAGACTAGTTAAACCCATCCCCACTGCTTGGTGCTGCTGCTATCCCCAACCTCCCCGCCTTTCTCCGACTGACCAACCGCCCTCACACAGCACTCACACACTCAACTAAACCCACAAACACAAAACTCTTTATAACACTAACTCCCCCTCTCTCTGCTGCTCCTGTATACACACCATCACGCACATCCTCTCCATTCTAACCTTCCCCCCTACCTTTTATGCTTTTCTCTCCATTTCCCTCGGTTTTGACGTTTTATTCCATTCACCAAACACCGCCACCAAAAACAACCCTTCTTCCAATCTCCCTTTCTCCTCTTTGCCGGGTGACTGGGTAATGCCAATTCGCGCTTTTTTTTAAACTTTCAACGTTTCCTTGGTTCATCCCGGTGGTTCTCGGGGTTGGACGGGTGTTGAAATTTGAAAAATGACAAAAATAATAGCAAAGAAACCTACCAGGGATGATAGTTTTCTCTCTTTCCTTTCTCGTCTCCCATAAAACCTCCTCTCCCCCTTCCCTCGTATACTTCCGCCATATTAGCCCCTTCAACCCCCAGCATCCTTTCCTCTCCCAGCTAACCCCTTTGTGCGAAAGGCCCTTATACTTGGTTCGCTCGCACCCTCACATCACAATCTCGTTACCACCTGAATTTCCGTTCGCCTCTCATTTCATTACCACCGACCCCCTCTCCCGACCTCCCATCTCGTGCACACAAAACGTTCTGCTCTGGTCTGTTCCATGCTCCACCGAAAGGAAAACTCATCATTCCCCTTCGGGCATTGATGAAATGCTGAGCTGCTTGGACAAATTTATGGACGCGGGTGTGAGTGAGAAGGGCAAAACGACCTGGATGTGTTTGACCGTTCTTCCGACAGTGATGGGCCCGATTTTCGACATAATACCTAAGGATTGTAACTTTAAGCACTAGATAATTTATTACTCGGAAGTAACTAGGACACATTAAAATCAATTTAAAATATTGACACGAGGACATAAAAAGCCACTAATTAATAAGGGTTAAAAACTAAAAAAGGTGTTTCATATGGTAGTCAACTATAATTACTCGTAATGGTCATGCCCCTGAAACGTACCAGTGAGAGTCAAAGAAATAGAGGTCCTATTAGTCTCCACTTTCTGACGGACAAATTTAATTCATGAATAGCAGTATTAGTAGAGGAATAATTATTCTGAATGCAAACTATTGTCTCTTTAGGTGCTTCTACGACAGCCTTATTTAAAAATACTGCTCACTGATAAAACTTGTGAAATCATTTACGCAGTCATTTGGGGTAAGGCTTAAACCTTAGGAAATAACCATTTAAAAATTCCTTATTCACTGATTTTTAACCTTGCCCAACTCTTTGTTTTATTTTTTCGACAGCCTGGTCCAATATTCCCTCTTGGGACACTTTAAAAACAATTACCTTCATTATAAATTATTACCTTCGTTAAAAATGTTTTTCACTATTTAAATGTATCCCACCACTCAGGCGCTCCTACGAAATAAATAGTTAATGGACCGAATTGCATCTACAATGGGGAGAAAAGATAACTTTTCAAACCCTTTTTGTTAAACGACTTTAGCAAGCTAGGCATGACTAACTAACGACGCATAATTTCGGCAGCCGAACTGCATCGCAACAGGGAAAGCGCATATACAGCAAGCATGGTCGTTAACTGAGGGTGATGTTGACCCAAATCTGCATTTGATAGCTACATGTAATCCCGCACCAGCGCTACATTTCAGAGTAGTCCTCCACAGAGAAACCCTCCCATTAATAACGCTCAATTCCCGCATGGCATTCATAGAACATGGCATCTTAAATATGGCCATAAATATCATGCAATTCATAACATTACACATTAAAGGAGCACGATCACACTGCCCGTTTTAGTGTCTAATCACTCGGATAAAATCTATATTCGAGTTCTCCAAAAGAACTTAAGTAATAGAAAAAACTTCTAGAACCAAGTATTTTTAACTTACTACAGTAAAATCCAGATAACATATGGAACACTCCAATATTTGAACTACAGGGTGTTATATTAAACTTCGCTTCTTAATAAATGGAAAAGCATTAAAAGTGTTTCCGGAAATATTTAAAAAAAAAAAATACAACGTGGAGGAAATTGCAGGTCCTGTATATGTGAAGAAGAATGAAAGACTTGTAAACCGAGAATAAACTGGCTGATGAAATAAATTAGAAAAGGTACCCATTCACCACAGATATTAAGTGGAATTAACACTTGAAAAAGTACCATATATCATTCCACTGAAAATTTCCATGCCTCCTACAACTACAACAAAGGTATCAAACTGAGGTATAAATCAATAAACTTCCACAAATTACTTCCTAAAAGAGACCTTTTCAACGACTTGCGCCCGAATCAACTTCTCTCACTCAGCATTACCATTCCCTAGGTTCGGTAACACTGCTTCAGCAATCCTTTCACCCTAATTTTACCACTACACTCTGCTCCAATAATTCCCCGAAATCCCCTTCCCCGTACCCCTCCCCCCTCGTTGCCCAGGCCACGAAGGAAAACCAACCCACCCTCCTCAATCCCCTCACTCCTCGGCCATCACTTATGGATGGCTTCGAACGGAAGTGGCCTGTTTGAGGAAGAGCGGCAAGGGGGAGGGGGGAGGCAGGGATAAAAGAGTCGACTTCAACGGAGCGTGGAATTACAGGAAAGGTAGGAAAGAGAAGGGAATAATGGAAGGAGAGAAAGAGAGAGAGACAGAGATGAAAAGATAGGCCGACGCGGAATAATAAGGAAAGAGTGAAGAAAGGAGTATTGTATTTCGATAGATGGCATTGCTTCCAACCGGTTGAACTTAGTCTTATTTTTTTAGCAGTCGCTAAGATCTGTTTACCATAGAAATAGAGTTTCTAAAGGATCAAGAAATTATAATGCGTTCAGTATATTTTTTTCTTGTTTATACAATTCTAAAAAGCTCAAATCATGTCATTGTTTTCGATAATTTGCATTGCTTCCAACCGGTTGAACTTGGTCTAATTATTATATTGTCGCTATGATCCGTTTTCCTTTTGTACCGTAGTCAAGAATGGAAGTAGAGCTTTTAAAGGTTCAGGAAATTGTAACACGGTCAGAGTATTTCTCTCTAGTTTATATATTTCAATGTATTTCAAATCGTACCATAGAAAAAGTTTAGTAAAATTACATTCATTCACATCATTGTTAGTAGCTCCACCGTTAGTCAATTTCTCAAAGAATACTTCGTAAATACCAGTATAAAGAACAGAATTCTGTACATGATTCGAAAGAGACGAACTTATGTAGTTATCCGCTTTTTAACACATTTAAAACACTGAAAATAATTATCCCAATCTAGAACTTGATCTGTATACACCTTCTGAATGAATTTTCTCACATGTGGAATTTTTCATTTAATACGATGTGATCGTAAGAATAGATGTAATTTTATACAAAAAACACAAAATATTTAAACGCAAGAAAATATAATTTCAAAGTGGAAAGAATTAATTATACATTTCTAAATCTGCAGGGGTGGTTTTTATTAAATTAGAGGAAAAAAATGGCTAATAAATTATTTCATGGAATGGAAAGCATACGATAACTGTATCGCGTGGTTCTAGCAATATAGTTAAGTTAATACAAAAATATTCCCATAATATAATGTTTAATTAATACCCAACGCGTATCGATAATACCATTGCGAAGTGATAAATTTAACCTCCATTTATGCCCCGTTTTACAAACGTGAAATTTGGGGTAATTTTTATGCATATCAAAAACAAAGATAGCAGATAATAAATTTTAATAATACCTACTAATCGCATGATACAATGACTTCATTTCATTAAAAATTGTCTTCAATCGATGGAGCGGTAGTGAATTTTCCCCGCTTTTCAGGGTCGACAAAATATCATCTAACACCGATCAGGTACACACCTGCAAAGAAATTACCCATAACGCTGTCGTTCACACTGCATGATGGTGGTAAAAAAGCAGATATCGCAACAAAAGAAAAACTTAAGTCAATGGCGCCACGTTAACGAGGGAAGACGAAGCGTGGGGATGAAAGACGAGGGGGATGAATCGAAAGAGGGTGGGAAATGGCTTATTCATTGCGTGTCTCTCCAAACCATCCCCTATATTCCTCTCTTTCCCACCCCTGAAAGGCGTCCAAAGAACCCCATGCACACGCATGGAAATTTTTTTAATATTGTGAAATACGTAGTTCCAAAAGTAGCCGAATATTTAGGCAAATGCTCTTAAACCCAATGTAATCCAATGTTGCTACTTAAGTAGCATCAATAATTTATGTATTTTTAGCTCCATTCATGAAAGATATAAACTAAGAGTTCTTTTATTATAGTTTATAATTTTCCCTGTAGATTTTCTTGCATCACTTTACCTTATCTTGTTTTGATTGTATTGCTTAAGAAATTTCCCGCTAAATACTGGTATATATGCACGATAGGAACGATTATTGACTAGTAAATGTATTGAATGCTCATATGTGGCTGAGTAGCATCCGAATATGTGATAAATTTTTGTTAAATATTCTGTGCAGGGATTACGAGTAAAAAGTTTTCTCTCTCCTCTTTCCCTCTATCTCCCACATACCCCCCATCAGCCATTACCGCCTACCACGGCGCGTTTTCTCTTCTTCCCTGTTCACCCAGCAAGCCGCGCGCACGATGTGAAAAGAGAGAGAGACCCGCTTCGTAATATCCATTCCATTTTCCAAACCACGCTACCCATCCATTCGACGCAGTCATTCACCCCCTCTCATCCCCTCCACCCTCTCCCACAACCCAGTCAACCCCTCACGGTTTCGCCGCCTCGGCCCTATTCAAATTCTTAAGCGTTTTCCCGTTCATTTTTATGAGCGACACGCGAAATATCATTTTTTTCATCCCATCGCAGTTTAACCGACCGTAATTTCTTCTCCCTCTAACGCAAAAAAATAATTACCATTCCCTTTTACACAAGAGAGAGGGATAACTTTCTTTTTATGGAAAAACGGAACACCGCATTGAAAGTGGATGATCGTAAGTATCGCGAAACAAGCACAATGGTGGTAAAACGATTGGCAATGGGAGGATGGAAACATGGTTAGCCCGTTGATGTGATGAGATGATTTTCGTAAATGTAGCGAAGCACTTGAGTCGCTCTGCGGATATAGCTGTAAAGAAAACTAATTTCGTCCTCAAAAAGTAGTACCATGAGTATTGGTTGATGAGAATTTGTATAATATACAAATGTATGTAGTTTGCAAAATAGCTGATTTGGAAAAATATAATTTATACGGCAATATAATGCTTATTTTCGTCATATTTTTTCCATCGCGTGAACAACGAATCAATGTATTTACCACATGCAAAACAGGCCGTTTTCTGAAAAATAGCGAAATTGATTACAATTAATAATTCAGCAGCTCTTAGCAATAAATATTTGGCAGTAGAAATTTTTTTTCATCAATTTAAAAGTACGAGTTAAATTTTTAGAAAATACGAATACATATACTTTTCTTTCACTGTAATGCCTTCATACCACTGAGCCCGGACCTGCGATTTGGCACAAGTAAGTCTTCCAGGGGAAATTGCCTTGATAGCTCTAGTAATGCAGCAGACAATTGCGATTCGCTCATTCAAAAAGTCTCAGCTGAATATGATTTTACCGCTGTCCTTAGTGGGAATGTGTCGAAACGTAAACAAGTTAATCATATTTCCTCATCGCAAACATACAGTCGTCACTTTACTTCTTCCTCAATATGTTTACCGTCCTCTAGCACTAATACATTTTCATAAAGCGACGTCCCTCCCCAACCACTGGTGCGTTCACACTATTCCCGGCAACTCTTTATCGGAAACCAATATAGCTGTTTAATGATTACATCTCGCAACGAATAACATCCCGACCATATTCCCTCGCAGCAGCAGAAGCGTTGCCAGAGAGTGTGACTCCGCCACAGGGAACCAAACTGTTCTCGCGCGAATAAAAAATCGGAATAATTTTTTTTTTAATAGTAAAAATAAAAACTTCTGAATACACACAAGTGACTGTATTCAGACGCCAGCGTCTCCGTGTTGTGTTTTTTTTTTTCTTTAAAGAGGAGGAGATTCCTTATGAAGCGGAATGTTTCCGATACGCAAAAAGCAAAAAATAAAAATAAAATCAGCACACAATTTTTTTGTATCACCCAACGATAATGCCTCGATCCCATCAATAACTCGTTTTCTCCCACTCGACTCTCCCCTTCCAATATACGACGCTCTTCCACGTTTCGAAGCGCCGAGAAAAATTTATCCCTTCCTCCACCCCTCACGATATAAAACGCTCTGGTTCTAGGCGGGGGAAGATAAAAAAAAATACCCACACACATATATATATTAGAATGTGTGGAGAGAAAAAAAGAGATGGAAAGATGGGATCCGGGAATCGTTTTTTAAATGGAGGTGCACTTCAAATTTGAATCACGGGTTTTCGTCAGGCGTCGAGAGATCGCGCGATAGATCGCCAGTCTCCATATATACCTTCCATCTAACCCTCTGAAAGCGCCCCCCGTTCTCCGTTCATCCCGCCATACATATCGGCTCCCGTTCCCCACGCCAAACTACTACCCCAGAACATATACACTAAAACGCACAACCCCTCATTGACGCCATGCTTTCGAAGCATCCCTCCCGTCTCTGGGTCCAGTATAGCCTGATGATCCCTGCTCAGCATTTCCAAGTGATTTAAAGATAGACAGAGAGGGAGAGATGGAGGAAGTTGTAGTTGTAAAAAGCATTATCGTTGTATAAAGGATAGAAAATAAAACCCATTAGATAACTTTTATCAATAGAATGCTTTTTTTAAAAATCGCAATGTATTCTTGAAATGATCGTATTTAAATTACACGAAAATTTTTGATGCAAAATAATCTCGGATTTTGAATTGATTTGATCTTAAAATCTAGTTTTACACTTGTCATTATTATGATTAAGCAAAACAAAGTTTGTTTTGCTTAGTTTGACGCTGCTCTCCCCTCAATCCTCCTACATCCAAGCTTTTAACGTTAACATAATTTATCTGTTTTAAATCCTTAATCATCTGCTTTATATATATTTCACCATATACCTCTCTTTGCCCTTCCTCCCTTCCAATGTCCTTCAATGACTGATTTCATTTTTCAAAAATGTTTTAGTCTTCTGTATAATTTCATCTTAATTTCCGTAAAAAATAAGATGCTTCGTGACCCACTTCCATCTAAAATATCTCCCGATGACATCATCTGAAGTCACGGAGAATAAAAATTGGCACATTTTAATATCTAATAGACAAAGCAAGAGAAATTAACGAAAAAATGGGATTATTGCCTGGCTAAATCGCTGCCTTTACACTCATCCAATTAAACAGTGAATCAAAGCTGAGTATAACCATATGTAGCGAATAGAGATAAAATAAAGTGCTTAGATAGGATTAAGATCATAGGCTATGCCCTTCTACACCATAATTGTATGAATGAGTTGCGTGAATTTTATTTACACCGGTCACTGAACTCGAGCAAATAAAAATCAAGAGTACATAAATCAAAATTCAGGCAACTATGTGTTAATTTAAATAATGCACCCATTTTTTTCAACCTATGTGAACCAAAAGTAGCAAGTTTAAGTACCAGGCCGTAATTGGTGAAACCTTTTTAAAGACAATTAACGAAAGGATTAGTAAAAGAAAGGTTAAACAATTTTCTCTGAAGCAAACATGACGAAACGTCACGGAAAGAATTTGGTAGCGGCAATAGTTTCCAGAATCGTGGGACGGTGTAAAAAAAACTATTTCCGGAATTCAGAATGCTGTTTCTGAGTGAATTAATATAAAAATTGTATACCGTAACCAGACACACGAATGCGAGAAAATTTTAAATATTTTTGCCGATTGATCTATTAAGTAATAGTTATCGATGATTGGTTGCATTTTTAAGACATGGCAAAATATATAAAATCCGATCAAAAGTTGCAAGATGGTGTGTGTGTGAATAAACCGATGCACATATGTGAACTCCAGCACGCTAGCTAAGCTGTTGTTGATTGGGGTAAACAGTTATGAGATGGAAGTCGATGGAGAGCATATATGTCCATGGTGATCCGTTGCGAGAGTCTGCATACGTCACACGGATTGGGGCGGATCATTAGGCCAGACCAAGGCATACATTCTCACGCGGAAGCCTGCATTATACTAGCTCGCTCACTCAGCGCGAAGGCCATACATATCAGCAAAGCAAGCAACTTCAAAATGCATTGCAATATCACCATTATGGGCTCAGGGGTTGGCTGTCGTCGATCCAATGAACGTCAGTAGACATCAATAAAAATTAATATTACCTATAATACTTCGCAATGATTATACAAATTACTCCTATTATTTAATTGCAGATCATTCAGCCGCATTCAAGCATTGATGATGAAAAGAGGAGAAAATTACAAAGCAAGCGACTGTATCAACTAAAAACACAAATACGTTTTTAGGAAAATACTTACTTTAATTCCATCGTTGCTCACCCTTCACGCATGCTATATCTGTTGTGGCAATCATGGGCGGTCTTGCCAGGTCGGCAGGTTAGCAATCGCCGAGGGCCCCGAGCTTAGGAGGCCCCCACAACGCTCGCGTCTATCGTGAAGCGTATATCAAAGGTGTAATCAATAAAGAGTCAGATTACTTGAACCAAAGTATTTTCGTATTATAAAAGTCCACGTTGTTTCATTTACAACATACTAGGTGTAAAAAGGTTATATAAAAAATAAAGGTGCCAGACGATGGAAAGGAACGTGATGCTATTCTAAAAGTTTTTTTTTATATTCCAGGGCAGTTTCAAGGAGCAAATTCTCTAAATATATAATAGAACCATGATGTATCATTAAATTTTTTAAGCTGCGAAATTTTCACATTTCATTTCATTTTTTCTTACTAAATTGCTAATTTTCATTAAATTTGATCAAGTTTTTAAGAGCCAGAATAGTGTCAAAATCCTTTTTCGGTCACGCATTTTCCTAAAATTTTCCGGTGGTGGGCCCGCGAAGGGGCCTCATCACGAGCCCAAGCCGAGGGCCCCCAATAACCCCAGACCGCCCCTGGTGGCAATGAATAACTATCCAGGCGGCGCATTACAATAATTATATAAGATGCATGAGTTAAGTAGAAACCAGAACCCTGCTCGATATCGACATCGAACTAAAGTCAATTTTCTATCTGGAATTCCTATGCTTAATGCCTTCACCCGAAGCTGAACGGAGACCGAAAATAATACAGGAGTCAACAGCCAAACCACCAAAACGCTGAAAAAATGGACGTGGAGTTCATGCCACTCGCTTTAACGAATTTGCACACACACACACCCCCTCCGGCAGCGCTGCCTTGGCTCGCCTCATGGCTGCGAGATATTGGCCGCGACGATTCTCAGCGTACCGTGAAACGCGAGTGAGTGTGTTAGCTTGTGTGCATAAGGGGAAGGATGGGGCAGAAATGAAATTGGTGTGTCTCGGTCGAGTTTTGGAAGTAAAGGACAGCTTTCCTGGAGGCGGGGTGATAGGGAAAGAGCGCAAATTGCAGATGAAATACGGACAAAAATGTATGGTGGGGAATAACTGGCCTAAGAAAATGAAATGCACTGCAGGAAAGTAGGCGAGATAATGATAGAAGATATATTACCGCAAGAATGAAGCTAATTCAAAGTACATACGCTTTTTTAGAAAATAAAAATAAGGGAAAAAGGTAAAGAAAATTTGTAAAAATTATTAAAAGCAAAATATTTTCATTCCATAATACCATTCGGGTAGATGAAATGAAAAGGCGTCACGAATTCCATAGATCAAGACGTCAATGAATATTTGCTAATTTTACCCTAAGCCAAGAATAAGTCATTTATCTCACTGGAAGGTTAAAGGAAATCAGCAAATAAAAATAGAGAGCGAATGACGGTGGAAAATAAAATTGGCAGGCATTTTGAGAAAAGTGAGGAAGATGCCTAGACATAGGGAAAGAATGTGTGACGGAAACTAACCATCACCACCTCCTATTAAACCACGACCTTTTTACATATGAAAATTTTATCCAAAGCCAATATACAAGACATTTGTTTCCCTGAAAGCGTCAAGGAAACCAAAAAATAAAAATAAAGCCGACGACAGTTGAAAACAATTTTGGCTATGATGTTGAGAAAAGTGAGGAAGGTGCGTAGACATAGGGAAAGAATTTATCTATGAATGGATGGCTGAGAACGAGGGGTAGTCAACGAGCCTTAGGTGGGGAACGATGCCAAGTGTGAACACAATCAATAAATCCCACATCCCTCCCTGCCACCTTGCCAACGGCTTAAAACCCTCGGCGTGCTCCATGGATAGCCCCCGGACAACCCCAGCGTCGCATCAACCCCCCCAACAGGGGCATGCTAAGCATTACTTTGCATCTCACGCTCCGGCAAACCCGACTAAATTTCCGTCCCTCCTCAATAGTCTCCCCACACCCCCATCGGAGGAACAACCAGCCTTTCACTCAACTCTCCGCCTCTTTCCTCGTTTGAGCCGAAGCTATGTCAAAAGCTAACTCTACACACCCCCACGAATCCTCCTGCAGCAAAGCCGTCCAACTCCTCCGCCCCAACCACACATTCCAGCTATGGGCTCGCAATCCTCATTAGCCAAGCTATGATTTCTCGCCTGAACCGCCAACGAGCGAGGACCCCACGATACCTAAATGCCCCGTCGGTAAATCGAGAATGCCATTTACAGCGAAGGTAGGGTGAGGGATTCTGTTCTTGTTTGGTAACAGGGGTTGTGGGGGAGTCCTGACTGTTTCCGCTTCCTATCTAGCTGCGATAGTTTGCGTAATCTTACAGCTCGTGCAAAATACTTCAGCCCGGAAGATGCCGGAAAAAATTCTACGGAAAAGTTGGTCACCATAGAGACCCAGTCCACTTTTATAAAAAAATTTAATTAGGAATAGTTTCGTTACATTGCATCGCTTTCAAGTCTTCAAGAGACAAGAAAATTAAAAGTTTTGAAACGTACTTGGAGGCCCGGGGGGATGCGGAGAAGTGTAAAGCTCAAAAAATTAGAAGGCACGGCTGAACAGAGTATCAAAAATTTAGTAACAAACAAAAGCGATCTAATAACAAAAAAATCACCTTACTGAACTGTGGTGGTGACGATACCAATTAATGACTCGGGGAAAAGGCGAGGTAGGAAACAGGGATGTTACCCTGGCAGCAAGAGGTAGCGGTGGTCAAAAAAAAGGTGCCGTTGGTCGCCTCCCGGGAGCAGCTCTCCTCACGGCCAAACACTCGACAAGAGCTCTTGCAAAATAATGCTCACCGCTCGCGGACAAGCATTCCTTTATATAGGTTTGGGCCCATTCGCCACTACCAATTTTAGGGCCCTACTGACCGGAGGCCATTTCCTTTTGGCGGAGGATTTCACCACCCGCCAAGCTGCTTGACCGATAGCGTGGAGTGAGGCAAGGCTTAGTTTTGTCTAAGCTAGGTAATATAAAATATTGGCAAATTACAAACCATTCTATTTTACATGGCGAGAATAATTTACCCACACTCCTGGATAGGTAATACACATATGAGACTTGCATAAATGCCTAAGAGACTTGAAAATTGAATTTTTGTCGAAACTAGGCGCTATAAAATATTGAAAAATTGAAAATCACTCTATTTTATACAACGTGAATGATTTACCCAGACTTCTAGCTAGATAATACATGGATAAGAGTTTATGTGCCTCGTTATAGTCAAACTGCAGATATGTCTCTCATTATATTTATTCCCAAATTTCCATCGCTTCATATCAATCAACGAAATGTGGCTCATGCGATCCGAAAAGAGAGTACATTGAAACGTAACAAAAAAAACATTATGACGGCAAATAACCTACTATGGAACACACATACATGCATGTCAGGTTACATAAAATATACAAACCAATACATTTTTTGTTTTCTCCAATTGCCAGCATAAATTTTTGAACAAAGGCAGTTCATCTAGGACATCCCAGAAATGGTAACCCAAACAACCAAACAACCAATCACGAAATCATCATATCATTAGTCTCATAAAGTGTTCTGAAGGTCCTTATGAAAATTCCTTCACATCTTTAGAGCCTAGTCCAAATGCAGTTATAGTCAAACGATGTATTTATAGCGTTGAACTATCGTTCAATAGCAGTCATTTCTTCCCGAAACCTAATTGTGCCATAGCTCCGTCTAGCATTAAGCAAAATAGTATGTTATATCCCGTAAACCTCGTCCCAAATTTCAGCGAGTGTCAGAAATTTTTTTCAATACTGTACAATAATTCCATGCCACTAAATTGCATATTTATCTGTTTTTCAGCGAGTCGCTTGAATATAAAATTCACCCTCAAAGATATGAAAACAAGGACCAGTGAAAAACCTTTTGAAGGGCAATGCATGGGAAGTCCAGGGTCTCTAGCGAATCAAGAAAAAATTGAAAAATCAAAAATATACTCACCAAGGACAAAATTCGACGTCCAACCCTCGGTATGGGAAGTAACCACTCAAAGACCTGAAAAAAATCGGAAATAAAAATTATAAATAAAGTTAGTTCAAAAACGCATTTGGTTAGCGGCGTAGCCGGGGAAGCAATAACAAAATAAATTTCTATCGAATTCTTTTATTAATCGAGGCTCAATCTAAAGTTATATAGAAGTTTTTGTGAGGTATCATTATGAAAATTCTATTGTCATCAACCCAATAATTATCATTATTTTTTTCCTTACACTTTAGGCTCATGATCAAGCATTTTTTGGCATGCTCTATAGCGTTGAAGGAAACCAACAAAAAAAGGAGAGAGCCAACGATGGTTGAAATTTTTTTTCCCAAGGATATTGAGAAAAGTGACGAAGATGCGTAGACATAGGGAAAGGATGTTTCTATGAATGGATGGCTGAGAACGAGATAAATAACAATAATAAACAAGATAGAACTAGGTATAAAAAATACTAGCCGTAGTTCCGTTGGAGCATTTGCTTATTATATGTAAAGGACTGGTCCCCTGCCACACGCCTTTTTAGGCTGCTCGTGGGGTAGTATGTGTAGATGTAGAAAACAGGTCTTACTATTCGCCACAGTCCATAACAATCGGCAATTAAAAAAATAATTGGTTAATAAGCTAGTTCATAAGATAGATGCAAGAGTCGTTTTCTGAATGAGACGTTGGCTTAGTGCCACGATAATAAAAAAAACGGAATGATTCATCAAGGGAGCAAAAGTAGGAAGGAAAGCAAGCAGTGAAAAGAAATGAAAGCATTATTTTGGCATGCTGGAATCATGACAGAATTATACAAGAATAGATTTAGAATAATTCACTCAGAGTCGACATCGTATTTCATGTAAACAAATCGGTATATGGTAAGAAAAGATTGTTTATGAGGAAAATAACTATCTCTTTGATAGAGTCTTTTTCTAATGAACCTCAATGAAGGTCTTTTTCTTCCTAACACTCTATCAAACTCGAGAATTTAAAATATAATTGGTGAATGAACTAGTTCATTAGATGCAATAGTCGTTTTCTGGATGAGACACTGACTTAGTGTCACTATGATAAAAATACGGAGTAATTCATCAAGAAAGCAAGAGGAGGAAGGAAAGCAAACATTGAAAAGAAATGAAAGTTCATGAGCCTCGAGCTTGATAGCAAAAGAGCACGCGGATGAACTGATGCAGCAGCCAGCCTGCAAGAGTGGTTAAAAGGGGACGAATCCCCTCCCCAAAAATTCTATCCTTCGCACTCAATCCTCTGAGACTGGGATTACACTCGTGGCGCGGGAATCTCCCGGACGAAATTTGACAGTCGTTTCAGGCGAGTCATTCGCCGTGAGTAATACCACCGCAAAACTTTTATGGATTATTTAAAATAGCCCAGGATTTCACTGAACAGACCTCCCCCCCGATTATCGGATTTTGGCCATTTCGCTCGTTGGCCGCAAACGTCGGATATGCCGCTCGTCAAGCGCTCGCCCGGCAATGGTGACGGGGGATGCGGCCTTAAGCGGAGATAAAATCCGGCTCCACTCCCGCTGTTATTATTAATATGCCATCCGGACTCCATTCCTCTTTCCATTAGGGCTTCATTTAAGTAACTTTTAGTGCCCTGGTTTTACCGACCGGGAAACACAGTTATGCCGCAAATGGCAAATGTTCCCTAAGCATCCTTTCAAAGCGTTATTAAACGCCTAAATAATGCTTTGGTTAATCAGTAACAATTAATTAGCCAAAGCAGGGCTTGAAAATTCATATCCCTATGTTTGAGATATAAACCTAATGTGAGTAGCAAATCACAGCGAAGTCGAGGGATGAGTAAGGTAAAGTTAATCGCGAGGCAAATGAAGATAAACTCTGAGCTTACGTTGTTTTGCGATACTCCGCTGTTTAATCACCAGGTATCTATTACGTTGCAACTAAGTAAGCTGTCGAAGTCACACAATTAAAATTCTTTGGGTACAACGAGGGACTGAAAATTATCCCAGAGTGCTTTGATGTGAAGGGAGTATATAACATTTAATTCAACGTCGTTTATGTAGTGATTACTAATAGCCCCAACTGCATATAACCTCAGTAATTATTCTACAAGAATTCGAATAAAAATAAAGGAATCACATTTCATTCTAGAATTTTTTGCTGTGCATAGGTGATGTGATTTACATTCTGTTATGTATACAGAATGTTATATATTCAGTAGAGAGTACCCGTAGATATTTCAGGCACAAAAACAGCGTGTTTCGGTTGATAAGAGCAACTAATATTTCGTTGTTTTTTTTATTCAAGTATTATTTTATATCTCAAAACCCCATTGAAGAGATAGCAAATAATCCTTGCATGAGAGGAAGAAAAGGATGAACTTCACGAATAATAAGGAGGGAGTCAGAAAATTACGTAAAATGTATGCAAATATATTAACGATATTAATTAGTTAAAAATAACAGAAGAATGCGTGTAGAATCTACGTGTGACCTGAAAATAAACCATTATCTATAGCCTGGTATGATTCTCGGGCAACGAATGATTTTCGTGAAGTCTTCTCAGTCTCTTAACTGGGTTTAAACGTTGTAAATCGCCAACATTTCAACGGGCGACTCGATTCGAGTGATTCAAACTTATTCATTCAAATGACTGCACAGAACAAGTGACTTTGTACGCAGTAAAGCACACAGGTGCAAAGCTATATACACCAAGGATGAAATTCACCATGGAAAAAATCACTGGTTTAGCCAGGATTCGAACCCGGATCTCCCGATTATAATCCCGATGTAACTGGTAGCCTATTTGACTGGTAATTACCAGTCAAATAGGCTACCAGTTACACCACCTTGATGGCGATAAACGAATCATTCGTTGAAACGCTGGTGATTTACAAGACAAAGTGTAACCACGTAAATTGAAGTTTTCTGAATCCTAGAGTAATTAGTACCGTGTAAAATATAATAATGTAAAAGATAGGACCCCAAAGGTGGTGATTGATTTTTTAATGTCTTGGTATGTCCAAATATTAGGTAACTTAAAAAAATACGATATTAATAAAGAAACGGTTCGTCAAGGAAATTTTAGCTCACCATTACAGAATTTATGAATGATTAATATTATAACAAGCCATTTAGATGGGAATTAAATATATATCGAAACGTTATCTATACTCAGGGATTTTAATTCAAATGGCGATTAAAACTCTTTAAAGATACACACTAGTAAAGAAAAGGCTGAATAACAGCACATGTGGTAAATACATACTCTGAAACGTTGGTTGTCCTCGGAAATTTAAATTCAATCAGCGATCAAAACCCCTTAAATGTGTACAAGTAGTTGAATGTAACTGAAAAATATAACGTACATACCTCGCAACTGTTCATTGTAAATGTTAGGGAGTAGATTCCTAGTGGATCGAGAGGAAAGGACAGACTCTGATTTAAAATTCTCGCAATTCACATGCGTAAAAGATTACACAAGGATACCATATCCTCAAGTGATAGTTAAAAATAAAATTAAATAACGCAGAACGATTAACTTGAAGTTGATAAAGAATTGAGCGAAACACGTACCGCATATGGCTTCTACTCAGAAACGATGAATTCAGCACTCAACTCGCTGAATAACATCCTCACTAATAGAATCATACGCCATGACTTCGCTCCATGGCTATATCATTTCCTCAGTTCATCTTTCCTCTCAAAAAAAAAAAAAAAAAAAAAATACCTCCGTGCAATGCAGTGATATATATAAAGATTCCCTCCTGGTAGTTTTGAAATTATAAATTATGTTTTTTTGAGGATACTCATATGCATTCTAAAGATGCGGAAGCAAACTAAATTAGAAGGATCTTTTACACATATTTCATATCCAACTGTAAATACACGTGATATATGTACGATTTCAGGGAAGAGAGAGATAGGATACGAATTCCCCCGAACGATTTTCCAGCTGACTCTCCTTTTTAAGAAATCCCAAGCGAAACCATGACGATAACCGGTGCGCAGACAGCGCCAAGGAGAGCGGTTACGGTGACATTTCAAAACTGAAAATACGCCATTTACCGAAAACCTCTTTCTCTCACGGCTCTTTACCCTTCACCCCATCCAATGAAAATATAAAAAAAATCCCTATCTGGCTCACTCTGTCTCACTTAAGCGCATCCGGGGGTATGACAGCGTTTAAAAGAGGCCAAGGCTTTACGAGAATCGCCGAAAATGAGTCGTATAGGAAAGGTTTGGTGGGGAAAGGGTTCGGTATTTGGGAGGATGGGACAAGCGGAAGCAGTAAGGGTATGAAGGGAGGGATGGGGGAGGTAAACTAAATTCGGGTCCCTACTTTCCCTCCTTCCGAAAATCTCCACACTTATACCCCCACTCTATCCTCCCTCACCCCTTTCCCTCCACTCCCCTCGTGTCCCCCACCCTCCTCCCGACAGCCACACGCGAAAAAGACCGTAAAATGAAAAGTCATTACCATCAAAATCCCCACGTTTCCTGCTCGACCTCTTCCTTCTCCACCCATCTCCCTCACCCCCCACTGCTTTCAGGGTATTCCTCTCCCTCCTCGCCTACTCTTCTCTCTATTTCGCCCCACCTCATTTAGTGTCCCTTAGGTAAAATAAATTTATATTATATGAATTCAAACAATTTTGTGGAAAAATAAGATGGAAGTAGCACATAATATTAATAGTTCAAGTCACTATCACTAAAAAACAGACACATAAAAAGAAAAACTCACAAAAGTTCACAAAAAGTGGGACTAGTGTGAGTTCGATTCCCAGCCATGCGTTTTTACCCTCTTATTTCTGTTTTTTTCCATCTACCACAGCACCATTGTCCACGTCCTTGTTCTATCATGTGTTAATATTATATTAGAAAAATATGTTTTCTCGGGGTGTTTTTCAAGGTTGGAAATTAATTAATAACTTGAACCTTAAAAATACATAAGCCTTCTTCTTCATAAGACTTCTTTTTTTATCTCACACGGGAAAAATGTGAGTTAGAGTCCCAGTTAGGCATTTTTACCCTCTGATTTCTGGCTTTTTCCATCTACCACAGCCCCGTTGTCCACGTCCTTTTTCTATTGTGTGTTCCTATCCCTTTATTTCCTTATCTATGAATTTTTAATATTATATTAGAAAAGAATAAAGTAGTCTCGGGGTTTTTTTCAAGGATGTAAATTAATTAATAGCTTGAACCTTAAAAACACATGTATTCTCTGTAGGCAAATACACAAAGCAGAAACTTATATTTTAAAAATCAGCAACCAACAATGCACAAGGTAACTCAAAAAAAAATAAACATTGAAATTTCATTCAAATATGCCAACAAAATATGTATATAAAAGGGGGAAATGAAGTGGAGGAGGGAAAAAGAAGTGAAAAGTGATGGGAGGTATACATATATATATATATATATATGAACCTCCCATCGCTTTTCACTTCTTTTCCCCTCCTCCACATCGTATCCCCCTTTTTCACCCTCCCTCACCACATATATACCTATTCAACCCTCCCCTTCCCCTCCCTCCTACCCACATCCCATTCATCAATGTTCTTCATCCTTTCACCTTCTTCACCCTGCTTCAAAGTAAGCGTAAACTTTTTTTCTCTCTCCTTTCATTTCTTGGGAACATATTAAAATATTATAATAATGACAAACCTTTCCCACTCAAAAAAAAGAGAAGGTACAGGAAAGATTCGAAGCGATGAGTAAGAGCAAGTGAGATGGGCTTGCGAAGGATGAATTTATGCATGTAATATGCAAGGTAGGGATAAGGGGGAAGGGTATGACAGAGAGCTCTCAAGTTGCCTGGATGCGGAGCGTAAACAAGCACTCCTTTCAGACTCATAATAATTTTTTGGTTCAGCCGCCGATGTAATGGGCGTTCTTAACATTATTCGCCTGTTCGGAAGAAGAGTTAAACACGATACTTAAATCTCGGGGTCCTCTTGAGATATCGCTCCCTATTGAGACACCAATGCTTCATAATGGATTCGTTGCAATTTAAATAAATGTTTATGTTTGCGCCATGGTTTCAATATTGCTACGATTTCGCGAACTCTGTATGGGTAAAACTCATTTTTTTTAACGCACTTCAAAACAAAGGATGTCATTCTAGCAAATTAAATAGTCCTCAAGGTTAACAATTATAAAGTAACAGCCTGCAAAATTCTGTTTTCATCAATTCTATGAACATGGTTAATCTTAACAGGAAGAATTTTATAGATAGGATGCATAAATGTGGGAGGAAAATTCAATGGAGAGGTAAATAAATTTTAATTCCGGGTATGATTCAACATCCTTCAGTATGGGCAGTAGGGCAGGGTAAAATCAAATGCTTTTTAAAATTTAAAGTATACTTTACTATTGATATTTAGGATGCCTTAAATGAGTTTAGAAATAATCTGACACAAATGTGGACGAAATGGGGTATTTCTCAATCAATCAAAAGAAGGACGGTTTCTGGATTTGGAAGCTGATATTGACGGAACATTTAAGATACAAAAGGTATAAGTATATGCGCATGCCATGCTTAATCTCATCAATTCCAAGTTCCTAATGAATCACCTAACATATAATTTTATTTCAGTGCAAGTTTTTTTCCGATACATGACTATATTGTTGGTGCATAATTGCTCTTAAAATATTCCAGCTGTTAGCAATACCTTAGATCTAAACTGAATTTTGAAATGAATTTTAAAGATCTTACATTTGTAATTCATACGACAAATAACAAGTCATCAAAATCACAATTCATCATCGTCTCCCAATCCAGTATTTTAATTACATATTACGTATTTTACATTCTAATGGACAATAGAACTAACCTTTTACAATTTTTCCACCTTAAGTTTCCACAAGATACACGTGTGAAAATTTTTACTCTTTAGTTACAATTTTTTTAATTGAAATATAATGAAAACACCAGGAAACTAAAACGTTTGGGTATGCCGTGGGGACGAACCCGAACTTTGCTGAGGATATCACCCAATTCCAAGCGCTTCACGGTCGGCTAGCAATTCCTTTGCCACATCATCGGTCGGCACTCCTGAATTTGTTTCGGCACAACTAATCATTCCTCCTCTCTTGACTTCTTCATCACTTGATCCATGATTATGGCATGAGGATCTCAATAAGTAGTCCTCGTAGACAATTTTCTTTAACACTAGAACCGCTGAACTTTACAACCCCACCAAAACCGCGGCATGGGACTTTTTTGTCCCATTGACAAAATACGTTGATCCTGTCATGTTTAAGTATAATTGACGGCTTTTTGGTGGTTTGTGTGGACAAAATACGTGTTTAGGTAATGTTTAAATCGTTAATTAAGTATAACTAGGAATACAGTAAACTTATTTTGACAGCAAAAGTGTTGTTGACAGCAAGCTCAGACCTGCAGACGCGCCGGGCAGAGGTGACGCGGCCGGCGCTGCGTGAGTAGGCGGCCGGCGCAGTGCACAGATTATTCCCTTCTGCGCTTCTAACTAGCAGAATAACGGTATCTGTCCATCAATCCTCTTCGTAATAAACTGTTATTATGCTAAATACAAAATAAGTTCACAAAAAAAATTAGATTGTATGTTTTCCCCGCGGGATGGGACAAAAAAGTCCCATCCCGCGGTTCTAGGTAAATCGTCGTTTTTCTCGCGAACCAAACATCAAACAATATTTTCTATACAACCATTCGAAAGAGCATCAAAAATGAGTAAAATTCAGTAAATTTCAAAGGGATCAAACCACTATTACATGAATGGCAAACATTTGAAAAGGGCGATGGGACAAAAAAGTCCCGTCCGCGGTTCTAGTGTTAAAGCTAGTCTTAATCAGCCCGTGAGGCCTCACGGTGTAGCCGATTAAGTAGTCCTGTCTTATTCTGAGGGTTTTCAGAAATGTTTGTCATAGTAAATCAAGGAAGGAATTGTACATAGTAAAACTATTGATTCTGAACCTAAATCCAACTAAGCATTTGTTAAAATAATTTCACGGTGGTGCAATCCTATGAAACGTAGTCGTGAATTTGCGATCTCTCCCACTGCATACATGAAATAGTAGAGATATAAACCAGTCATGGGAAGCATATAATAAATTCAAATGTAAAATCAAATTTACGATACCTAAACCGCATGTGTTTCGGTTTGTTTCTATTCACACGATACACTAAAATTCACAAAAGGTTTTTAAGAGTGATTTGGAGAAGAGTGATTTTCCACAATTGACTGTCGATCGAGAGAATTTATTGGCATCCTTTCCAGTTTCCATTGCAATCCTTTGACCATCACCATTTAGACCAATTTAGGATCATTTGTATAAAAATCTACACAAGGAGCAATATAAAAAAGCTGTTGAGTCCTTCGAAAGTCTAAAACATTTTATAGAAAAAAAATAAACAAAAAGTGGCATGACCAAGAAAAATAAATTTCATAGTCATTTAAAAAAAAACTACTTGTTATTCCTGTATGAATATTGAGCATGAAATTATCCATTATTTTAAATTAATTTTTCACAAAATTTATAAAAGCACTTTTGTTTGTAATTAATTAACAAACTGAAGATATGATCCACTACCCTGTGAGTCCCTATGAATCAACCATCCCTCTTAACGGTTGCTTTATTTCGGACCCAGCACTGGTTGTCTCCGATATGTTTTAGTGCGTATAGAAAGAGATATGATTCTTTATGTACATGTAAGAGGGGAATTTCTACAAAAAGTGAAGAGAAAATCGGTGATAGAGGACATGGAGGATTACAGAGAGAAAGGGCACTCACAAGTGAGGATTAGGAAAGGAAGAAGAATGAGGAGGGAAGAGAGAAGGGAGCAAGAATGGGGATAGGTGAGGAAAGGGCTTGGAATATTTACTTCTCGGGAAGGTATAAAAGCTATTTCCTCCCTGAGACCTTTCAAATCAGAAAGAAATCGCTCTTACCTATCTGTCTCTCTAAAATCTCCTCTCTGTTTGAAACAAACAGCTACCCCCATCCCTCATACACAACACTACTACTTGGCACTCTTTTCTCCTCTTAGGGGACTTAAAAAATTCACTGCAGTTTGTTCTCTTCAATCCATATGACAAAAAAAGCCACTCTTGTCAAGTGAAAAGCATGTCACCCATCAACCCACAAAATATTTTAACACCACAAAAATGGATTTCTTTATAGCACAGGAATTATTTAGCTACGAAGATAATTATATAATTATTACATAATTCTGTATTCTAATATTAAAAATGTTATATTATAAAATTCTCTTCGTAGCTTATTCAAAATTTGAAAGCATTAAAATTTTTCATTGGACGTTAAAAGATAAAATTATTACTCAAGGAGTAAAATGCCATGAAATTTTGTGAAGATGGCGATTCAACATATTTGGTTCTCCCTAGATCCCACCCGATACCAAAATCTTCCCTTCAAAGTGCTTTTATTTCCTGTTCCAAAACACATCTGAGGCTATCGCTGGGCTCGCACCTCATCCTGCGTTTCCCCATGCTCCCTTCCCACGAATTTCCTTTCACTGGAAATCCACCTCCGCCCTCTGGATAGCGTGAAAAATAGATGCGAATCAGGGGCGAGGGAGAAGAAGGAAGTAAGAAAAGAAGTGGAGTCACTAGCGAGAATACATGACATCCGCCCGATGTTTTTTCGTCCATATTACTCGCTTAAAACTTTACGTTTTCATCTTTATATTTTCATGGCCTTTAGAATAGACTCTTTTCAACATTATTATGCATCTCAATTTTTTTACTTTTTACCGAACAAAAATTCTCCAATTTTTTTTTTAAAAGAAGTAGATGTTGAATAATGTGTTCTCTGAAAAGACTAAGGATAAAATTCACCATAAATCATTTTAATTTTCAAATATCCCGATTTCCAGTCAAATGTACCATCAGCTTAATCACCAAACCTCTCTCCATCGTGCATTCTAGGCTAGGTTACTGGACCAAGCCGATAGCACCTCAAGTCCACACTGTAGCTTTATATTTTATTGTAGCATCCGCATAAGAGACACAAGTCGTGCTTACCAAGCCACCTTCTAATCTATATAACAAACGTAGAAACATCAAGATAATAACTTAGTTTGTCACGAGTAAATAATACTTCAGGAACGTAGAGAAATACGGCCGGCCGAGAGGGAATCTTAAGTCTTCTAAAGAAATATTCGTTGGATGGGAGTATAACAACAGTGACTGAGGGTAAATAAACGAATTCATTTATTGTTTTAGGAGTCTGAACTCCTTCAGAAAATAGTATTAAATTACAAGGTGTGCTTTGACAAAGGGGTAACAAAAGAATCACACAACGATATGAGAAAAAACTTAATTTCTTTTTCTAACACTAAATCAACGTTAAAAGCATCCGTAAATTAATAAATCAATAAATTCAGTCGACATAGGCAAAATTCACTAACTCATTATTAACTTTGTGGTACTCCATTATAGGTTTTCTTCGATATTTCACTATTACTTATACCACTTCTTTTCTTACTTTTTTATACTTTTCATTCTCGCTAGCCTTTGCACTTCTCTTCTTACATTCTTCTTCTTAAAATTAATGGTATAAGTCATGTGAAATATCTAAGAAAAATAGGTAGACATAGGGGCAATAAAAGACTCGTACATCAATATGAAAAAAACTGAATTTCTTTTTCTAACAATAAGAGCGGGGAGATTAGAGAAGAATAAGGAGAACGAGACGTAAGGATGGTTGAAGAAGGGTGAAAATATCGGAAGAAGCAAGGTGGGGAAGAGGGATGACGAGAAAGTATAAAAAATACATCAGGGACGACGCAACGTGAAAGGGCGGGAAGAGGAGTGGAATGGAAAGGGCGAGGAAAAATCGGTGGTGTGGAAAAGAACGTTGGGAGGGTATACGTGACGACGGAGGATTCCACCAGAGGAGGTGAGGTATAAAGTGGTGGGAATGGGAAGGTAAAGTGAAGTGAGTGGGAGATTAGTGTTCGACCATTCTGTTCTTCCTTTCCCTTCTTTTTATCCCCAAAATACCTCTCCCCTCGGAAAACCTCCTTCCGCACAGCACTCTTAGACGAAAGGGACGAAGAGTGAATGGGAAAGACACGCTATATAGCGCTGTTAGGGCAGTCAATAGCCGACAAATGCGAGCATTCCATCTTCACTTCTCTTTCCTCCAATATAAGAGGTGCATGCGACTTCTAAGGCTTCCGATTTTTTTGCTCAGGACTGGAAACTAATAGGAAATGTGTATTGTTTGAATCCATTATAATCCAATTTTGCTTCTAAGTACCATCTTAAATGTGTAAATTTTCATCTCTATTGAGGAAAATTTTAAACTGTGTGCTTTTTCGTGCTGTAAATTTTAAAGGTGAAATATGCAGCTGCCACAATAATCATGTCAGAGTGGAATTTTTTCTCTTTATTTAAATGAGAAACCATGAAATGTAATTTCTACCAAAATCAGCTCCGGGTTATAAAGGGTTCAAATGAGCGCGCACTCTTTATCAATAAGTGACAGAGATGGCTGAACTGTATGACAGATATATAACTCTTTTGGCAGCGTCTAGAATATAAACTGTGTTAGGCGCTTGAAGCAACAAAGATTTCCTTACACCAACAGCGTGAAATCATTCGTTTTCTGAATTTTATGGTGTAGCACCAATTGAAATTCATGTGACATGTGGTGATGGAGTTATGGATGTTTCAAAAGTGCGTTTGTGGGTGCGACATATCACCCCAGTAATGCCCAGAGAATTTTTTTATATTTTCAATCAAAATGTAGAATGTACTTCTCCATAGGTATCTTATTTCGGGAAAATATAATATAATTTTTTAAACACGATGCAAGTGGAGCAATGTTTTTTTTGCTGGTAACTTGAGTTGCCAGCAAAGTTCCACACTTAATAAATCACAAGTACAAAACACGAAAAGCAAAACTTTTTCACAGTGGCATTAAACGAATGTGTACGTATTGGCATGCTAAAACAACATTCAGAAATATACAGAATACATCACGAGAGGCACAAGTGAACACTTCAATGTCAATCTCGGGAATGACCACTTGTGTGCCCTTCACAGACTCTCCCTCGTAGATGCGGTTAGGTTTTATGACAGGGTAAAATGCCGACCTTGCTTGACAAAGGAGAGAGTAGAGGGCATAGAAAAGAAACAATTAATATTATAAAACGCTTATTGGAGGAGAAAGGAATTTTCGAAAACGAGCAAAAATGTTGGCAACTCAGGTTGCCAATGGGTTTTGAATTATGGGTTAATTCATTTATTTTTTTATTTTTAACTTCCCCGTAAACAGCACATATAGGCCGTTTACAACGGAGGAATTAACGCGATACGACACAAACACTCATGCTCTGAATAGGGACCACCTACCCAGGAGGCATTCGAACCCGCGACCAACGGTTTGGCAGGCAAGGACTTTACCCCATCGAAGCTAAGTGAAATAGAATGAAGGCAGAACAACAAGTGACAACATACCAAAACAATTTAGGCAATTTTCCAGCGGTCAAAGCATACTCCTCCTTCCCAACGGGCATAGAATCATGGCGTCGACATCGTGAAAAATGTGGACGCCTGCAGGGAGATTACATTGAGAAGTAACACATGTTCCATAGTTTTCGGGTGAGTAGTCGGTTAGAACTGAATAAACTCGCCGGCCTTAGAACGTGAATGCACCTCGTATCAATGACATACGTTTCAATGTCTAGCCAATCCTCAGAAAGCCAACGCTGCAGCATTTTTACGGTTGTTATCACTGACGCTGCGGGTCGAAGGAGATAAAATAATACGTGTGCGTCGCAAATCTTTGAACTCCGGATAACTGACCGGGTTATATTTTTTTCTACATGCTAAAAATAACTTCACCACCCTCATTATTTTACTCCTGATGGGATTGGAGTTAGCAAACCGAAGCATCGTTATTTTTTCCCGCTGTTTTTATCTCTTTCATTTCCGGTTCATTGCGTTTAATAACAAGGATTATTCATCGCTTGAAGTCGCAGCGACATCAATTCTCTCGCATTCCGTTCTTTTTCATAAAATAAAATGTATAACGGAGGCATTTTAGTGGGCTATTACGTATTTTCACAGTTGTTTGGCAGAAATAATGTGTAAATGAGGCGTAGTGAATTTGTGATTGCCGCAGTTATTTTTCGGGAGAAATGGCTCCAAAGAATGAAGTCGGCGCGAGAGAGAGATATTTATGTGAGGGACCAAAAAAGCGGATTCTATCAACCTCGCAAGCTGGCAACCGAATCGGCGCAATCGTTATTATGCCACTGAACCATTTCCTTTATTTTTATATTTCACATCAATAAATGCTTACTGCAGTGAGCTTCAAATGATTGAAATATACGAAAAATTTGAAATACTAAATAGAACCATCCCGCCACACCGTGCTACATCGTCTATTAGATATATCAATTTCCAAGTGATTTACACTATTTCTAATTGAGGCATTTAAATAAATCCCCACCTACTTTTTCCCAGAAAAATCTCCTTCCAGACCTTGCTCCAGACTAATGAATAATTTTCATTTATTTCATTTAAAAATTAATGACTAATATTTCCCTCTTCGAAACCATTTGAAATATAAAAATAGGTGATAAAGTTTTTTATTGTCCAGAAAAAAATATTTCCCCAGCTTGATTACTTGATCGTAATCCATGCATTTCCATAAAAATACACTTTACAAAGATTTTATCAGAGATTTTACCAGTGTCAATATTATATTAAAATTCGACCCAGCGTGATCTTTCATCATGTGTGCTTATAATGACTTAAGTCATAATAATTTACATTACGAATTATTTTTACTATCTTAGGTCACTATTTAATGAAATATAAATTAAAGTTCAAATGATCTTAATTATAAGAATGAATTATTTTAATAAATGATTTTCCACGGACTCGTTTATCAGTTAAATAATTGATCTCCGAGTGAGTGGCTATGTTAGAATTTGTGCGTTTAAGACGTGGCGTCAGTGTAATGAGGCACTGACGAAGAAAGAAGATAATTGGCGGAACCGAAATAATTACGCAAAGGTATTCAGACGAGTGGAGAGATATACTCTCGCTGCAATAATTAATTTCCACTTCAAACGCACACCAAAAAGGTTCCGTTTCCCCGAAGAGAAATATAGGATGAGATGGCTGTTGGGGTCTCTCGGGTTTAAATGCGGGAGCGGGTAAATTCTGTACGGGGAGGAGGAGAACGGCAAAGGAAAACCTTGACAACTGACATATTATCGCGAGCGAAGATATTGCCTCCTCCCCTTCCTCTCCCTCCTTTACCGCCGCTACCATTACAACATTCCCCTCCCTCTAAGTTCACCAACGCCACCCCATCAAACCCCTATTTTCGCTTCCCTTTCGCTTCTCAGGTCCTCTCCCTCCAAACTCCCCCTTTTCACAACCAGCTTAGCCATAAAAAGAAGACTCCGAAAAGGCTCTCTCCCTGCAAACGTGGAATGATGAAAGAGCAAGCGACTCCCAGGCTATGCGATTCGTCACTCGAGAGAGAAAGAGTAAAGCAGTCTGCCGGGGGTTGGGGTGAGGTAGAGGGGCAGAGAAGGAGGGTCTATTTTTTTTCTGAGGGTAGAAGATAGGGAGGGGAAGAGCGCCAGCACATGTGTGTTCCCCGAGTCAGTGTGGCGGGTTGGGAATAAGAGGAAAGGAATCCCTCTCCGAAGGATACCAACCAACCGTTTTATCTCTTCCCAGCGAGAAGATTCTCTCCCCTTTTCCTCGCCCGCCCGTCTTCGCTTTCCAACGTTCTGAGTTCCTCGGAGCAATGGCGGATCTATGGCCAAGGGAGCCATAGTCCCCTTTGCCATAGATCCGCATTGGGTCGAAACATGCACTAGATAATATCGACATTTTTAGAGGTTACTTTCTGCAATATTAGTACAAAGTATATTAGTATTGGTGGGCCGGCGCACAACGCTTCGAAACCGAAGCAGAACTCAAGAACGGCGTTATCAATTGGCTCGTCTCTCAGGCGGCTTGCTCCGATGCAGAGGGGTTAAAGAAGCTGGTGCAGCGGTACGAAAAATGGTCAGAAGTGAAAGGCGATTGTGTAAAAAAGTAAAGTAGGTTTGTAGCTAAATAAAAGTGCCAATAAATTTAGTTTCATAAGAGTAAATGTTTTCCTATGACCCTTACTTTATGAATATTCCTCGTATTTAGTTATATGTGGACCAATAGATAACGCCGTTCTTGAGTTGAGAAATGAAATTTTTAAGATCAGTTAAAGGTTGCACAATATTGGATAAAATAAGAAACACTCAAATAAGAGATGAACTGGGTGTCCAAGCAGTCACTGACAAATTAAAAGAATACAAACATAGATGGAAAGAACATTTACTTCGAATGCCAAATGAAAGAATTCCAAAGCAAGCAATGGAATATCAACCATTTGGCAAGAGAAGTATAGGAAGACCAAGGAAAAGATGGTGATGTGGAGCCGGAAGAGGCTTAGTAGCCTAATCCTGGAAGGAAGAAGAAGAAGAAGATTTAGTTATATTTTCCGGTAAATTTAACTACTACAACGAATTAAAACAAAAATTAGTTTTAAACTTCGGGCCTATTTTACAGGCTTTGGTACACAGAAAACAACCTACTAAGCGTGATTAGTATAAATGTCTTTTTATCAAAGAATAAGCCTAAAACACCCATTTTGAAGTCTTGAAAATCCTAAATTTCCAAAATCTCCAAAACCCCCTTTTTACTGGGAATTCTCCAGATCTCCGTTTTTCCTCTCCGCTTGGTCCAAACCTAGGTCCGCTACTGCCTCGGAGGAAGTGTGTACCACAAGAACGCGTAAAATTGTTGCGCAGGCCAAAATTGAAACACCAACCTCCGTATTACTATGGAAAATTGAAATAATTAGCTACCTGAATACGAAGAAAGCAAGACGTGTGGGTTTACAGCAGAAGAGAAGTCAAGAGTCGAATCATTCGAAATGTTACCTATGCTGATGTAGATACAATGAATCGACGCTAGTGATAGTTGGTAATGAGGAAGTGCTAAGAAGAGTGGGAGAAAGGAGAAGCCTCCTAAAAACCTTAGCAGAAGACTGGACAACTTAGTTGGCCACATTTTGAGGCATAATGGCCTGATGAAGACAATCGTTGAAGGCCCCGAATGAGTTACATAAGAAATGTTATAAAGGATGTAATAGAGAATAAATACGTCGATATGAAAAGACTAGCGGATAGGAGAGAGAGAAATGCTGCATCAAACCAATCTTAAGATTGTTGAGTTATGATGACGATGATGAGTACTGAAAGAGATTTCATGAAAATGCTGATACATGAACTTCCTCGTGAGCATTTAATTTAAAGGAAATAAAATTTTCATTCGTAACAACAGCATTATTGCAAAGATCTCATCGTAGTCAGTCAATCAGAACTTCTAGCGTATATTCCCTCCGAAGTGTATTCTATCTAAGTATACCACCCTCACTTAACAAAATCTCTTCATCATCTGCCTTTTTTTACGACTTTACCACTTCATGTGTAAAGAGCAGAAGTCGAACAACACAAATTCAGTATTCACTAGGCATTCAGATTTGAACGTAAGCACATGTTAGCCACCAAAAGGGCATAACAGAGTCTTAGAGTAATAGAGTCCCCGGTCCTTGGAGTAGAAGTTTGTTCTAAGCAGCCACTTTGCTTAAATTTTAACCACTTAAAAAATGTATTTTGCGCGTCAACGTGTACCCAACCAATAATTTATTTCCCACGTTGGCAATGGGTCATTTGCACTCGCGAGAAAAGGCTTTGAAAATTTCAATTTTCGATTTCAATTTATGTCGAGTATAAATTTCAATCACGGGCCTTGATTTTCATTCATTTCCACGTAACATTCGAAGGTCTCTACCGTTAGCGGCACGAGTAGTGACTCATCTAAGGCCACTCAAATGCGTATTGGGCAAGGGTGCATCCATCAGCCAATATATGATCCATCAGTGTATTGCAGTGAGCGCCAGCACATATGTATCCCCAAGACCGTGTGGCGGGCTGTGAGGAAGGGGAGAGAGAAAACCGCTTAGAAAGATACCGTCCCACCGTTTTATCTCCTCTTGCGAAACTCACAGTCTCCCCCTTTTACTCGCTCGTTCGCCTCCTCTTTCTATAGCTGTGAGTTCTACCTTAGTGCCTAACCCACACCTTATACAATCCGACCTCTTTTGTCCAGCGTTTTGTTTACTACTAAACTACTTCACGTAAGCAGCAGGGGTCGAAAAACTCAAAAGCGCTCTAAAACAGTCAACATTCCGAAAACCGCTGAAGGTAGTCATAAATAGGATACTTTCTCACGCTGATTTTTTTCCTTATTTTTACTTCAAATAGGAAGCCATAAAATGTTTTAAATAGGTAAATATGCTTCACTATTTTATTTGTAAATGGTCAATGGTAAAATCCTTTCTAAACATTTGAAATATTTTTAAGCACGCATCAAATACGTTACAATAACATAAAACAATTTACATACCCAACTGAGACCTTGAAAATATAATTTTAATGTAAGTAAGTTAATATATAACAAAAGACACATCGTTCGGTAAAGATTCGCGTTTACCATCGGAAAGCGCATTATTATCCCCTCCTTTAATAAATTAAGGACATGAAAATGTTTAGTAATTAAGAATTGCTGGATAAAATAAATTAAATGTTCATCATGGCTAAATGGCAAAGTAGCCTGGATCAAACTCTGTCATACTTTATTTTAACATTCCATTAAAAATTTCGAAAAAGTTTATATCATCCTAAAAAAATCATTTATAAAATGTCTAAAGCATCCAGTCAATAAATTTCTCAACTCGGCTACTACTTTTCACCTACTATTTCAACAAGTGCTTACCTGCCCTTTTCTAAGGGATATTGGCTGGAATGCAACGTTGAACCCCAACGGTTTAGACCATTCTTTTTCTTAATTTGCCATCCATCCCCATTACGACGTGTCAATTTTTATGTTTTTTAGTTCCAATAATTATTCTTCTATTCCCCAAAATATTTCACGTTCTGCTTTAATATAAGTATCCCGTAATAAATTCTATTTCGCTTATTTCGCGCTATTGGAAATCCTTTTCTATGCATTAACTAAGTACAATAAAGACGCATTCCAGAAAACATAAAGATATTTTCGAATGAAACCATATAAATTAACGGCGATTTGATCGGAAAGAGATTTTTTCAGTTGATCATGGTGGAATTTGCTAAAAGTTTTAAGGAAAAAGTAAAAGCTAAGTAATTTTACATAAATTCTAAACCAATCAATAAATAAATGTCTGTAAATTCAACATATTTTTAATTTATCGAATTATTTGGGTAGGTAACATGATTTATAGCCAAGTATTCCTGAATAGTACATATGACAATTTAATGAACTACATATCTCTGAATAGGGAAATTAACTATTAAGAGTAGCCCTTAGAATGATTTAAAAAGGCATGAAAATCCATCGATTCCGATGTATATATTGAAATATACATAAATTGGAGCATTAATTACACAAAATGGTTCGATTCATTTTCAAAAATCACTGAGTAGCTTAAACCTAAACACGTACTTACGAAGGAACTATGGATTTCCTCTGAAATTGCGTAGCGGCACCTAGGCTATGTGTGCATGAGACGTAAGAAAAATGCTATTTTGAAAGTGCACCAAGAATAATTGCATTAATTTCAACGTAATCAGAACGTAGTACCTACGATCTTCAGAGATGATTCATCAGATTATAACTCATTCATTAGCAAAGAAGCGATCTAAACGTGAAAGTCATAGGAGAAACAAGTCAATCAGCATTGAGAGGTGTTCAGTAGGGTGGGCCGAAAAAAGGTTTTTTTTCCTGATCAAATTTGCCCTGCGTGGGAAAGTTGCGAAATGGTATAAGGATCTCGCACACAAATTTTTTTTCAAATCGGATAATATTAACCACTGCTACAAGTGTTCAGCCTACAATACGTACAACGCCTCTCT
This sequence comes from Ischnura elegans, assembly GCF_921293095.1. Classification (NCBI taxonomy): domain Eukaryota; kingdom Metazoa; phylum Arthropoda; class Insecta; order Odonata; family Coenagrionidae; genus Ischnura; species Ischnura elegans. The sequence goes on from NC_060248.1 coordinate 57,018,199, forward strand.
GCCTTGCATCCATGTATTGAGTTCAACATAAACTCCTGGGTTGGCTTGAGACCATGAATTCCGTTGTGCAGATTTAGGCAGGTTAGGCAATAATTATTTCGATTAGTCCTGAAGATGGAGTGATACGTAGCTCAAGAATTGATATCAGTTTGACATAAACTGGCAAGAAACTTCTGAAAAAAATATTTACGTTTGCAAGTCGTATATTTATCAGTACCTTCTAGGAAGCTTTCGTTTGGATCAAAACTACCCCAAGGAGACCTTGCTTTACTTCCATTTTAATAGGAAATTTTACTTTCTTTTAGAGGTAGATAGTTACGATCTACATTCGCAATTGTGTTCATTAAATCAATAATTGAGAATTATATACTTCAGAATCAATAGAAATAATTTCTCTCCAGAAATTAATGCTAAAGCTCCAATGTCTCTTGGCACAGTTTTGGCAAGAAATATTACAGGATATGTTCGGGGCAACAAGATGTAAGACACATGTAATATCACATTAGAAGAATTATTTGCGCTCGAGTAAGATAACAGTTAGATACGTGCCATCCGTACCAAATAGCACTGACAGCTCGAATTTGCCAAAAAATGTTGTTTGGAACTCTTTTTCTTAAGACCACATCAATGATAGAAATTACATTTAAAAATTAGAGCACATATTCGTGGCAACAAGATGTAAGACATATTCAGGAGCACATGAGAGTGATTCTTTGCAATCTTTCAAGATTAGCATACAATCAAGGCACATGTAATCAGCACTAAGTAGCACTGACAGCTCGAATTTACCAAAAATTTTGTTTGACGATCTTTTTCTCCGACACTTCAATAAAGAATAATGAATTCAATCGATTCGGCATTTACTATGTAAAAATCCATGTTGAAATGAAAATGCACAACCCTGGTAACTCTTCAAATTATTATTTAAAAATTATTTATTGGTACGGCGCGTTCCGACGCTGAGGCGTCATTCTCAAGTACTTTATAAGTAAATAATTTTCCAGTGAAAAGTTACCAGGGTTGTGTATTTTCATTTCAAGAATAATGAATTTAAGCTCATAAATATTCTTATGCAATGCATTTCAATGCCCTGCATTCATATTTACGGAATGTTGGGATTGATAAGGCAAAGTTTACCGTTCACGGTGTGCCCCAATTATCCGAAGGTTTTCGATGAATTTTCGGTTGATATTTGAAACGAGGATACTTTCACAAAAAAGCGAAGTTCAATAAGAGCTAGCCTTCGGTGAAATTGGGGAGACTTGGCAACCTCAGGTCGAGAGGTAGGAAAAAGGCCGAAGACGATGCCGGAGAGAAGGCCGAGAGGAATGTTAAGGCAACTGACAAGGGGAAGGGTCTCTCTCCTCCCTTCGCTCCTGTCCCCTTACATCTTACGCTCCGAAACCTTGAACCCCTAGTGCCTATCCTCTCCCCTTATGACCCTATCTCTCCCTCCCTCTTCTCTCTCTCTCTCAATGCCTTGATCTCAAAGACTGCAATTTAGGAAGGGATGCGTGATAAATTGGATTCGATGAGGCCATGATCTGTAATGGGAAGGAAGCTTCATGGCTCACGTACGCCGGATAATTGGTTGATACTAGCTCTCTCTCTTATCCACCGAATAGGTATAACCAGCTATCTTTTTTGTAAATAAAGTAGACTCTTGGCGTTAATTCGAGAACCCTCGAAATTGTGAAGCGGATGTTACCAAACACAAGAGCCTAAGCGAATTGTGCTCATCAACAGAGTCAAACCTTGACGTATAGGTAGCAAGCACGCGTTATGGTTCATCCTATTACTCCCTAAAATCAGACCTTAAAGCTAGTAAGGCCGGAATCTGATTTGGGGAAAATCGATAGATAAGTCATGTCAGTGTGTCGTCATCATATTTATCGCAAACAAATGCTTGTTAACAACGCAACAAACACAATTCTAGATTCACGATATAACAGCACTTGACAGTGGGCATTAAATTTCTCATCTCACAAAATGGGTTAACGCCTGTTTATTCACGGTAAATGAACAAAAATACTCTTATTCAGGATATAATTTTAATTGACCCGTTAATTGACTCATAATATAAGCAGAGTAATTAATTATTCAACCTCAAGCATCAAAATAACATGAGGCACGGGATGGCTATTAATTAAAGATCAATGATTCTTTTTCAGTATTCTATCATTTACTCTCTATTTTGTGCTTCTATACTGTGATCCTGTTGTCTCTAATGCCTCTACCGAGTCGATCGATGGATTTTTCTTCCTCATAGGAAAATCCACTAGGATTGGTAGAACATTCATAGCTCACGCTTGGTTTCGCTAATTAGTAGGGCCTCCTTCGATTCTATAGCGTTGGGGTGTTTTTCCCTCGTCCCGTCCCTTCCGCTCCTATCCTTTCCCAGAGGCGTCGGCGGGCTCCCATCGCGGCGGCGCCTCTTTCCTTTTCCCTTCCTCTCCATCCCCTCCCCGGGTGATCGGGCGTATAAGCCACGGGCTTGGGTCCCGGCCCCGGTGTGTTGTATCCCTAAGAGGGTTCACCTAGAACCCTCATAGTCTCTGTCTCTAAAGGCCGTTTTACACGGTACACGGAATTGCGCAGGTTAGAGCTGCATTAATTTCTAAAATGGCGTGGAATTGCGCGAATGCATGAACGAAATTAGAACAGGGGCTATTTTGCCGTCTAGCATCCACGCATTCTCGCATGTGTTCTAGCAATTCACCGCTTTACACGACGCAATTTTGATTGCGCCTTCGCATGTACGTCAGATTGCGCAATTCCGTGTACCGTGTAAAACGGCCTTAATGCCTTGTGTAAACAAGTTTCCGTTAAGCATGCCATACATTAAGGCAGTGAAACGATGTGCATGGGCAATTAACTGCCTCCCAGCAATCTCGGTAGAGCATTTAAGGCTTCCAAATTTCATCTCGTCATTTGAGACTGAGCGAAAACGAAAATGAAGTCCCGGAACCAATGTGACTGTTTAAGGAGCGAAGAAGAAAAAACAAACTCAAGAGGAGCCACACAAGGATCTCGAAGCTCCATAAAGTGGGAGAGATAGGAAGAGCGAGAGGGAGAGAGAGTTGGCTGCTTTACGCTATTGACCAGAAACCTTCCCCTCGCCTTCTGCGCGTCGCAATTCCCTGGGCCTTTGGGGCGTTCCATTTGCGGAGCGGAAGAGAGTGGAGGGATAGAAGAAGACGAGGTGAAGAGAGGACACTTAGATCCATCCCTCCCGCCCTTCTCTTACGCCCGTGGTATAGCATTACCAAACCCATATACATGAGGTCTCCGTGTTCAAAATTTCCCAAGTTTGTGTGCTACATCGTACCATTAATTGTGGGGAACTCAGCAATCTTGCTTCAACCTGAATTTGAAATTGAAACGCGTATTCTTGCGTATTTGTTATTTCTTTTCTTACATTGGTTTAAAGACAATGTTTTTCTTCAGTACGAGTCGTCACTCACCTGTTCTTTAAGTTCATCCGTGAGCGTATTATTGCAGTACTGTCTTAGACAACAGGCGTATCATATTAAAACTCAGATCGCATTTAAAACTTTAATTTCACGAGGTTTATTTGAAGCAGATGTGGGTTTACGTTTCCATGGTCATAATAAAAATATTTGTATTGATTTAGATCTAATTTCAAACTCATAGCTTAATCAATTGCCACTGAGGCTTTCTTTCCTCAACCATTTGTAGTTAAACCTTCTTCGTGTCGCAATTCCCTGGGACTTTAGGGCGTCCACTCGCGGAACGGAAGAGAACAGAGAGAAAAGGAGAAGATGAGGTGAGGAAATGACGCTGGGATCCATCCCTATACGTCCGTAGTATAGTAGCCGCTGGAGTTGTAGGGACAGAGAGAGGAGAGGAATATAGGGATCAGAAGGGCCAAGGCGAGGGAATAGGGGTAAATAGGAAATTGAGGCTAGCCACATCGTCATTGCAACCGCTTATTAAATATTATTAACCCTTAATATTAACGCTTGGGTCCATCCCCCTTTCTCAAGTAAGTAACAGTAACCATGTATCATCCAGTACAGTGGCCATCCAGTACAGTACAGTGGGGTTTTGGGGGATAACCCCCCCCCCCAGAATTCAGAGAAATTTTTAAGTTTAATCCATTTGACTAAATTGGATTGATATTACTAATATAATAGTGTAAGGATTAATAAAAATCCCTAGAAAGCCGTAAAAATCACAATTTATCTTAGAATTCCGCAATTTATTAATCTCGCACCTACCGCTTACCCTGGTGGGTATTCCATACTTCACACACCCCGGTATTAGTTGCACCTAAACCCCCCCCCCCCAGCCTTAATTCCTAGCTACGCCCCTAATCCAGTATACGTAAAAATAATGCAACAATCACAAGAAAACGATTTTATGCAATAAAAACATTGCATATATTCAGAGTACTGATGTTATATAAGGTCATGTTATTGTAATAACGTCAATAAATAGCAGTTAAAAAGCATCAATAAATGATACTCACCTTTCTTAATGCCACTCATTGTTGGATAACACCAAAAATGGAATTTTCCGTCATCAACCACGCTTGAGATAGAAGGAGATGAGGTGAAGAAAGACGCTCCGACCTATCTCCACTTTCCCTTACGTCCGTGGCATAGCTGCCGCTGGAGTTTTAGGGACCGAGAGAGAAGGAGGGGAATATAGGGATCGAAAAGGCCAAGGCGAGGGAATGGGGGTGAATAGGAAATTGAGACTAGCCACATCGTCAGTGTAAACGGGGGGCGGAGCGAGGCCACCTTTCCATCGTCTCAAAAACCTCTGCAGCATCCCTCCTCACCCTTCAGGATCCTTCTCCACGGCAACTGCTACTCCCCCCCTCTTCTTCACATGCGATCTCAACCCCCACACACCGCGCCACCTCTCCGCCCCACTCCAAGACCTCCGCCGTCGTCTTCCTCGAGTGGGGTGGGGCGTGTGAGTCGGGGTGTAGTGGGAAGGAAGCCCCTTGGCGACACTCTCAGGCATCGGAGCTTCTCTTATACACACCGACACTCGCATACGTGTGTAGTGTGCCTACCAGCCATGCTCCGTTCTCCCCCACTACCCCACCCTTTCATTTACTTCGCAGGAAATTTGCTCCGTTTCTCCCTCTCCTCCACGTGATATGTAATCTTGGTTATTTTCCGGATACTTATTTTGTCCGAGATCATTTCAAATAGAGGAGCTAAGTGTGCGCATTTAGCAGCATTCTTTCAAACCCTATTGTTAAATAGACGTACCGACAAATTGAGGACCTTAGAAGCCAAGTGGGATGGGTGCAATTTTTTCATATAATTGCAGATAATGGTTGGTGGGGTGCACAATATTGTTGTAACACAGAGATACATATGAATCATAGAATCTGTATATATGCTCATCTGTGATTTAGTTGCATCCCTTTGCCAAAACAGTATTGTGTACTCTACTAACCATTACCTGTGCTTATTTCCAAAAATAAAAAATTGCACTTATCCCCTTGGCTTCTACGGTCCTCAATTATTATTTCATAAACTGTTCATTTTAAACACAAAAAAATTACCAGAATATTCTCAGAAATAAACAAATGGTTGAAGAAAAAAGCCTTGGTGAAAATTTATTTAGCCATTAGTTTGTTATAAGATCTAAATCACTGGCAAAAGTGTTTTTCGAGGCCATGGAAATGTAAGCCCACATCTACCTCAAATTAATATCGTGAAATTTAAATTGTGATCTGAGTTTTTTTTATAAGATAGCCTATTGTCTTAGACAGTACTACAAGAATACGTTCAGGGATGAACTCAAAGAACAGGTGAGTGACGACGCGTGCTCAATAAAAATATTGTTTTCAAGTCGACATAAAAAAAGAGATAAATACACAAGATTACGCGTTTAAATTAAATTCAGGTTAAAGTAAGATTGCCGAGTTTCCCACACTTAGTGGCAAGATATTGCCCACACAAACTTAGAAAATTTGAAACTCTGAGACTTCATGTATATTATGCATAGAAGAGAAGGTATTGAAATCTTAGTTCAAGAAAACATTTTTGCCGAACATCAAGAGTTCAAAGCAAATTATACAGCCTCAAACTGTTAAGGAAGAGCATTCCTGAGAGCTTGTTCCCTCACTTATCAGCGTTAAACTGTTCGAGCATTTTCTGCGGGCATAATCGCCAAAATTTGGTTTCCCAAAATACCCGGTGGAATACTGAAGGGCGCCTTAGCAAAGTTTCAACGCAAAACCGTGTTCATCGTCGGTTGAAGGGGAATGCGTGATTGAGCTGTCCCATCACCAACACCTGCTTGCTCAACTGCGGTAATCATCATCTCAGACTGGCCGCAAAATATTACTGAACTGCTTGATTCCTCCGTGCCACGACGCAGGATATCATCTTTCCTCCTGACCCAAACTTGCCCCGTCGCCCTCAATCTCATTCTGCTTGGACTTCTCCCGCAAACCACCGCAACTCCCTCCTCGCCTCACCAACCCCCGCACCTCAACTCCAGAAAACCCTTCCTTGAACCTTCCCAACATCTTTAGCCCCATCAGGAGGACGCCACCCAACTATCCCTCTTTCATCTCCCCACGTTCTCCTCCAGCTTTGAATCCCCCGATCTTTGGCCATGCATTAATTCAAGGATGCTACATATCACAGCAGCAAGAAGAGCATTTCCAGTATCGAGTTACTCAGAGCTATCAACTGCATATCCTGTATCATCGCTATAGTTCCCCGATTGTACGCTTTTTCTCATCATTGATATCATCTTTGTCGCCCTCGGTGGCGGAGGCGTAGAGTTCTAGACTGCCAAACCGATGGTCGCGGGTTCGATTGCCGCCTGGGTAGGTAGCCCCTATCCAGGACATATGTGTTTATGATCGTTCATTGTTAATTTTTGAATATTCCACGAGGTAAAAGGCCAAACTAGCGCTGTTTTCGCGGCAACTGGATAATAAGTAAATAAATAAAGTTCATTCTTATTCCCAGTAGGACCAAATACACATTGGCCAATCAAGTCTGTACTTTAATAAGAAATAGTAGCAGTCATAACTTAGTGGAAATCCTTTGCCGTATGAGTTGAAGGAATAAAGACTTTGCTTTTTCCACATGTTGATTTATTTTTTCCGGCCATGGTTTCTTTACACCGCATCATTTTCAAGATCTTAAAAATGAAACGCTCTTACGAAACCGTGGTCAGACAAAATAAATCACCATGTGGAAAAGCAAAGTTTTCATTCCTTCAACTCCTACGAAATCTGTTCTTTGCAGTATTTTCATTGGGATCGTCATTTTTTTAATGTCAGGAAAAAAAAGATTTCCTAACCTTACCGCCTGTTTTAATTTCATTTCTGAGTAGTCTTGATTACATTCAATTTTCATTCCGTTCTACACAAAAGAAAAAGTTTTTCCATCATAACAAAGTAACAAATCCAAACGCGCCCATTTCAAGTTCCAAGTATGGTGTGATCGAGATGATTTCAAGCAAATTATATTACGTCTTGGAAATCCTGTTCTAGTAGGTAGATTTCTTCTTATCTTAGATTTAATATTTGCATTGCGATCGTCAATTTTTTAATGCAAAAAATAAGAAAAGATTACCTAACCTTACCGTCTGTTTTAATTTTATTTCAAAATAGTCTTGATTGCATTGAAATTTCATTCCGTTCAGCTGAAAATTAAAACCTTTACAAGATTACAAAGTCGCAAACCCAAACACGTCCATTTCAAGTTCCAAATATAGTGTGAATTAGACGGTTCTGAGCGTATTAGATTACGTCCTAGAAATCCTGTACTATTAGGTAGCAAGCAACCTTAGATCGTTGCATGCCAAGGATTCGTGTGATTCAGGCTTCAGCCTCCTCTGTCTCCTCATTTTCCCATCTCTCCTCTCTCTCTCCCCTTCCCATAATAGCACACTCTCAGATCCCCTCCCAAACACACAAGTCCCTGCTTCCCTCCTTCACGGCACAACTCGCTCTAAAACATCCATCCAAAGGAGCACCCTTCCTGGGCGAGGGAGAGTGGGACGGGGGTGGTAACGTTTCATAGCAGACCACAGGGTTTCCTTTAGCACCACACACCCAACGTCTTTACTCTCCCAAAACCCTCCCACCCCCCCCTTCCTTTTACCCTCAAACCCCAACAACTTCTCTCTCACCCCACCAACACGCCGTCTTCTCCCTTGGAGAGTTCCCGCTCTTCCAACTGCCTCGCAAGAACCTTCTTCCCCTCACTTCCCACGCTTCACTCACTCCACGACGCTCCATCCGAGAGCAGAGCAGCACCATTCCGTCTTTTGGGTCAGCCTGCCCCATCAAATACACTCCGTTCCCTACCAGCCTCTCCACACTGCTTCCAATCTCCTTGACTTAACCCCCCCTGTCCCCTCTTCCCTCCCTCACAACAGCTAGCTACACGCCGGAAGCTTTGAGATCTTTCCTTAAGTGGGAGAGGAATATAAGGAAGAGACTCGCCATTACCTCCCCTCCCGGCTTGTCTTCTGTCTCTCTCCCCGCCTTCCCTCGCTCTGTCTCATCTACCCAAATGCTTTCTCCCCTGCTCCGTCCCTCCCTGAGAAGATTCCCGCGGAGCTTGGGGACTTAATCACCCGTTTCGGAGTCGGACGCGTTTTACAGCGCAGTATCCTGCATAATAAGGACGAGGAACCGTGAAAGGGCGAGTGTGTGAGACGGAATTTGGCCAATGAAATGCGACGGGCAGTTTCTAATGGGCGGGGCACTGCCTAAACGCCGGCTATCCGAGCCCTTAAATTAGCAATAGCATAAGGATTATGGCCGAGCATTAAGGCCAACGTAACTTCATACTTGTTGAAAGGGGTTCGGTCGGCATATGGGCAGGTTATGGTGTTTCAAAAGTGAGCCTACAGTAATACGCACATTTTCGAGTGCTCGTAGAATTAAAATGGGGCAATAATACTAATAACAATGCAAACCTATGTGAGATAGATTAAAGTCACAATAGCAAGTACATAATTCATAAAAAATTCATTATTCCCATATTTTTTATACCTTTGTAGGGGAAAGCAATAAATATTTGTTTCCAAAATACAACAATAAATAACTAAAACTCGGAGCTAATGAATACCGCAATGAAAGAAAAGCGAAGTTTTTGCATAGGCTATTAATCTTATATTTCGGTAAATAAATTGAACTCCCATTCATTTTTTTTTTAATATCTCAATTTTTTACATACCAAACCTAGACATTAATACTTTTAACATGGAATAGGTATTATATGACATTTAAAGCGGATCATCCCTCTTTTTTTCATTATATTTGGGATTTTATATCATCTACTAGTGATAAGATACCCATAAATATTCATTAATGAACTATAAAATCTTGATAAAATCAAAGAACAACACTGATTTTAATTAAAAATGGGATACACAGTCATTTTCTCCCATTAACAAAATGAAAATTACGACAATGCTTTGAATTAATAGTGGAATAAGTACAGTTTTTTTCTCCCGCCAGTGCAAAAAAGTAAGATGATAAAAGAAAAGTCTGCGTTTAACATGACGCCACAGAATTTACAGGCATTTTTTGCTCTAAATAATTTATTCTGTACATCTTAATATATTAAGAAAATCAGCAATTTAACATAATCAGAAAATTAAACCGATTCATGCGTTCTAAATTGTTTAACTTAAATGCCGAGAAAAACAGCACCACTACTATGTGCCTTTTCCCTCGGTTTTGCTCAGAATGCTTGAGTTATCGCACGAGAGCACAGATAGAGCTAACGGCAGGAATCCTGTTTCACAAGCCTCCGGTCAAAAACTTTGATTGTTTCTCACCTCTTATCAGAGACTTGACTCACAAGATCCCCCAACTCCGATAGGGGAGGGAGGGGACCTTTCACCGTCCTTTATTCGCCATTACAACGGTGTTATGATGGAGATCGCTTTGAGGGGACACCGCACGCCTCCTTCCCTACGACGCTACACCCTTCACGTCGCAACCCCCCTGGCTTGTGCGGGCCTGACCCACCTGCCACACTCTGGCGCCTCGTAATCTTCAGAATTAGCTGAAGTTAGGAGCAGCAGAAGGCCCTGATGGAGGAGCAGAGGGGGGTTGGAGGAATAAGCCGCGGGGAGGAAGAAAAGGTATCGGAGTAGGGAGGAGATTGATATTCTGAAGGGATAAGCATATTATGGGCTCTCCAGAACTTCCGTCCCTAGTTTATGATTCTTCATTGATATTTTACTTTTTAAATACAAAATTATCTAAATTATTAACATCCTTGTATTATAATAATAAAAAAATAATGAAAAAATATTTTAACTTGTCGTCTAGAATTGAAAAACATCGTAGTCGTTGCACATAATCACATTTAACAACAATATGATTACTATTTATTGAATTGTTTGTTCTATGAGAGGCGTGTTATAATATAACCTTCTTCTCTAGTGCACTGATCACGATGAAAGAACTCTTTCAAATACCTCCCGCCACCCCATTATATCATTCCATGTGTCCGCCATTCTCAAACATGCACAGGATATAAAAAGTGTACTCTCCGTCCGTAAATTTCCGTCCTTTAATCATGAAGTCTTCGTTGATAATTTACTTTTTAAAAATTTTTAAATAATCAACACCCTGATTGCAGGATATGATCGGTGAATATGGCTAAAATAAAAAAAATGATGTGCACCAATGATTTCAAAAATAAGTATACCGTATTTATTAAACACTGAAGATGATTTAAATAATTGAATATAACTAGATGACCACTATGGTGCAAATGATAGGAAAGCACTGACAACTCCTGAGGAAAATAATTCAGCAAAGAAAAATGGAATTAGGAGAACCGAGATATTTTAAATTAAAAAATAATTATAAACGTGGCCAAAATAGGTACACAAAATATACGAAGGTATACCTACCAATTTTTTTGAGCCAACAGAACGTTACGAGTGGTGTTGAGAAAGCCGTGAGTAGAAGAGATGGAGGAGCATAGGTGGTCTGGAGGAAAAAGCCACGGGTGAATGGAGGAGTGTAAGGGTGGAAAGGAAGCCATAAGCCTTGAGGGTCCCCACCTATTCCGTGTCGATGTTTGCAGAGAGGCCATTGAAAGTGAGTGATAGGGCTCAAGAAGATGGGGATTCAAGCCACAATGGATAAAAAGCGAAAAGTTTACCGTGGAAGACAATAGATTTGCGTTTACTTCCACTCATTCGAATCCCGATTCATAGCCTCCTTCAAAATATCACCGAATTTCAGCAGCGTAGCTAGCTGGCATGGGTTGGATGTTAAAACTTTTTTCCAACTTCGCGCACTAAAAATTTAGTTTCCCTCTAAGTCTAATTAAATGGCGGTTAAATACACGAAAACGTCAGAATTGTTGTATAAAATCACATGTTTTAGGAGATATGTTGATATCGTCGTATTAATGCATATCCTTTCTCTCTAGTGCGTTGATCATGATAAAAGAGCTCTTTCAAATACCTCTATCCCATAATATCGTTTCCTAGATACGTCTCAATTTAGCAAAGGATATTAAGCATGTACAATGCATTGCATGCATGTACATTGTACGTACTACATTGTACATACTCACTAAATTAATCCGTCCCTAGCCTGTGAATTCTTCGTTGATAATTTATTTTTTTTAAACCAAATCTTAATTAGAAACATCCAGATGGCATGATATGCTAAGCTAATATGGCTAAAATGCGAAAAAGAATATGTATCAATGACTTTAAAAATATACATATTGTAGTTTAAACACTGAAGATAATTTAGAGGATTGGTTACAACTTGAAGGCTTCTATATTGCATACACACGAGGAACTCCTAAGGGAAATAATTCAGCAAAGAAAAATGGAGTTAGATTAACTGATTTTGATAAACTTAATATGCGATTAATAAGAAACGTGTCTAAAATAGGATTACAAAAATACAAATGTATCCCTGCTAATTATTGCGCCAAAATTACAAGTGCTATTGAAAAAGCCGAGAGTAGAAGAGAGAATGTGGATTTTTGTTTGCTGAACGGGATCAAAAGATGGCACGCATAAAAAAGATAGCAAAAGGGAAAATGTGGCCGCGAACTTGGATTCATAGATCCCTGATAGACGAGCTGCGCACAAAAGCGTTAGGCGAAGACCAGCGGAACCTGATTCGATGAGAAACACGAAACATTTTCACTCAAAGACCGTTACTACGAGTGCTCAAACCGGAAGTTTGTTTGGATAGGGTAGTACCTCACCAGAGGTAAATTTTCACTCATTCAGAATAAGTAGGCCATTAACTTTCTCTGTACCATTTCCCACATCGAGGATTTTTACTTGGAATACCCGAAGGTTTCACCCGAGGTGTGAACCCAGGATCTATTGTTCAGAAGGCAAGAGTGAAAGCTTCACCTCGTCCCCCAAAAATAACTGGGCATAAGCTAAAAGCTTCGTTCTGTAATGTCACGTCGAACAAGCGTGAAAAACAACCTACAGAAATTCTATAATCCATACACCGCAAGACTAAGAAAATGTCTGAAAGTACTTCAAATAGAGAACTGTAACAACGACCTGATAAAGCTCTCTCTGCCCAATTTCCAACCCCTCTTCCGTTCTCTCATGCTTTCTCTTCCTCTTTTTCTCCTCTTCCCCTTTCTTCTCTCTATAAGGACGCCGTCCCAACCTCTTTTTCCGATCATTTATATCGAGAATTTCGGGGAAGAAGAATTTATCCTCCATTCACCTAAGCCATCCAGATCTTATGCTCAGAAAAAAAATATCCTCCTCCCTCCATTCCCTCTAGCAAAAGGTGAAGAGGAAGGAATAATAGGGAAAAAGAGATAGGAAAGATGGTTAGTAGTAGGAATGAAACGAAGATAGTGGAAAAAATATGTGTGTGTTAGAGGTAAAAAAAGGAGGAAACTTGAGAAAAGAAACAAAATCCCGTTCGGTAATCTCCTGCTCTCAATCTGCCGTAGCTCTAGAGAGAGTGTACGCAACCCCTTTTCCCTTCCTGTCGCCAAGTATCTCTCTCCGTCTAGTTCACATTAACCGCCTGTCCTCCTCCAACTCCTCGCCTACATCCTCGTTTCAAACTAGGGAACGTCGTCCCCCAATGGCGCCACACCCTTTTCCAGGATCCTCCTCCAGGCGGATGGGGAGGGAGGATGTCCTTCCACCTCATTCCCTTTCAACCCTCAGTCCTTGGGTCCACTCTTCACCTCCAACGATGGCCTCCGATTTTTTCTCCCTCTCTTCACTTCCTCAGAGAGAGAGAGAAGTTTTAGCCACCTCTTCCTCCCACTATTGCTCCATGCTGACCCCTGCCCATACCAATACTTCCACCAAGATACAATCAACGTCTCCGCCGCCTCTCCCTCTTTTCCTTTCCATCTACCTACTTCCCTCCCTTGGACATGTCGAAGAGGGCTCAAAATAGATAATAAAAAGAGTTTTAAGACTCTCAATTGGTACATATTCTTTTGGGCTGCTTCGCTGATAGTTTTCATATCGGAAATGATCACTTGGCAGTAAAAAAATTGAAATTATCAGCATTCTCGAATATTCAGGAATCGATAAGAATGTTCAGACTTCCAAACTGAAGGTCTGATGTTTGCTTAGCACCCCTAGTCAGTTATCCATAATCCTATCTATCATGTTCAACTGGTCATCTTCAAGCTAGACAGTATTCGCAGATGTATTCTCAGTATTCTCTTTCAATCATGTATCCATAGCACCAGATGATTGTTAATGGGAAAAAGGCTGTACGTTTTCGCTGTACATACTTTCCCTAATCTGTCTCAATTGTACCAAAAATACAGCTTGGACTTCATTTTTCTAATATTTCGGATACCGTTTATGGGAAATTATGAGAAAGAATTTGTATTGAATAACTCTATGGCCATAAAAACAAGCCCCAAATATAGAGTTATTTATTAATCTAATCTTGATTGAGGAATAAGACATCATTGGAAGAGAGATTGGAGAACAATTTAAGATTCGAAAACCTAAAAATTAGAATTACCAAACTTTCTTACGTATCATGCTTACAATTACGTTTCTCAAAATGTGAATTTGAACTTAAAATACATAATCAAGAGAAATAATAGATGAAAATGTCAAAATAACACTCAACACGTTTTGAGGATTCCTCACCCAAAACATGTTTTTATTCAATAGTTCTCATCCGTTTATTCGAATACTAATCACTATAATATATACCTTTTAATAGGATGATGGGATAATAGGATAGCCTGTCGAAATGCAAATTTTTTCCTATATTTTCTTATTTAATCCCTATTAGAATGAAAATTATGTTCCACCCTTATTTTCTTCATCATCCAAGCACTAAACTGCGAATATTAACACCATTACATTCAGGTTTTGTCCTCACTCTTCCTCAATCTCAAGATCCACAGCCGTAAGCCAGTCAGTCTCCAATCTTCTGAAAGGTCTTAAACCTATTCGTCATGGACACTTTACCTTCCAAACCAATTTATTTCCCGAACATTCCTACCGAGTCATCTCATCTTCTTATCACTTACGTCTCATCCGTCAAAGAGACAATTCTCAGGAGTAAAAGTCCTTTACGGTCAGTCATGGTCCATGTGACTCCTACGATCACACTACCCTACCCTATAGTCCCCTCGACGTCAAGTGGGGAATGTCTACCGAGACCGATAAAGGTTCGAGTGACATTTTGAAAGATAAGAAAAAGCTTACCTTCCACGTTACTGCTACCTTACAGACCTCGCTGTAACCTCTCTCTCTCTCTCTCTCTTTCCACTAACATCCATCGCGGTGACTAGGCTTGATGAAACTTGCAATCGATCTCTCCACCATTACTTTTCATTTATCGCTCGCCGGTTTAATAGTATCGGAGATTCCACTGAGTCATCCTTATATAGAGCCACTAACAGTCTCATGAGATTTAATGACAAGGGAATTAATGGGTGAAGTTGATATCAAGTGGGTTTGACGGCTTCTTTCACTTAATGAGACTCATTAAACGACATGGTCTAATCATCGAATCAATATTTCAAAAATCAGCACAGTGAAAAATACGTATTTGTCAATTATTTTTTGCGTTGTATCAAGGGCATCAAAATAATTTGCGTTAAATAAGTATAAACTCCCTATAATAAAAACTGTTGAGCAAAAATATATTTAAATAATAATGATTTCAAGTAATGAGTAATTCAATACTATAATCAAAATAATAAATTGCTATAAAAGTAAAATAAGACCGCCATATTTAAATATTAGTTTATGATTTGGAAAAATTTTCCAAAAAAAGTAATAACCTGGATTGCACCCATTTGGACCAAGTTAATTGAATACAAAATATTTATCAGAATGACTTCAAGATTCAAATACTATCAATCCGGAAGAATTTTAACACAAAATGTTAATCGAATCAGCGATTTTTTTTCTCTCATCATATGAAAACAACGGAATATAAACGTTCATGGTAAATTCAAATTGTGAGAGTAAAAAACTATGTATTCACCGTATTTATTTAACCAAAACAATGAGAGGGGACCGCAATGCTGAGAAAAATGTGAAAATGAAGCTTAACGCGCAAAAAATATGCAATAAATTTTAAACAGTTAAGTGTATCACAATATAATATATAATGCAATGACTGAATTTTGTGGGAAAGGCTTTCTATACTCAAATTGGAATAGTAGCTTAGCCTTATTAAGTCTAAGAGAATATTTCTTCGAGGCCCTGAAGTTCAGGGGTTCGAGAGGAAAATCGTAGTTTACAAATAGTGGATTAATTTCCCCGATGTCAGAGAAACAAATAGGTTAAATCAAATTATTTGAAATTCCAGGCAACTCTTATTTTATTATAGGAGAGGGGCCTAAAGAGAATGATTCCAAGAGGTTTTTCCTGAGCCTCGATTCCCATAACACACAAAATATCAATGTGTAATTTCCACAAAGGCGCATGTATCCATGATTCAGAAAAAAGGTAGTGCGGAAGTAGGTGAGACCGGGGTACTGCCATACGGCGGGGCAATACCGTTCACCATAATTTTAGATCCTCTGGAGTATGCAGTGAGCGCTGGGAAAAGCTGTTGCACAGCGGAAGGAACGCGAAACCGATAAAGACAATCTGGGAGCTTCTTCCTTTACGCACGTGAATGTGACGAAAGTTTTTCTGTTTTGTCAAATTCTCTTATAACTTTAAAGACGAACTCGCACTGAGGCAAGGAAAAACTTGTTGCAATGGGGCTATACCGCTTTGTGCAATTCTGTCCCTAACCGGTACACGGCACGGTATTGTCCCGGCACTCGGGACAACACCGTGCAGTGTAATTGTTTTTTAAAATGGCTGTAATACTCAAAGTAAGTTAACTTTTCCATTTATGAAGCAAATAATTGGTGGGAAATCAAATATTCTTCAAAATAGTATGATTACCTCTTTCATTGAAGTTTTTTATTGAAAGATATAAAATAAAAATGCTTAGGTTTACGCTATTACCCCGCTCTCCCCAACCCACTCAATAATAATTAATCTACGTAGCTACGAGAGTTCACGCGGAAGACAGGCATATTTTTTTTACTTCAGCACGAAAACTTTCGCAGAGACTTTCGTCGATATATATTTAAGAAAGATTTTACGGCCAGAAAAGAAGCAGGGTGCTGCAAAAACCAAAAGAGAAACAAGATCATTTATAAAATGATAACAAGGAAGAGGGAGAAGAAGACTTGAGGGAATGAAGGGAATAATTTTTGTTCCAACTGTCATCAGCTCCCCGGGGTTAAAAATTCGTGACACAATTTTTCTTCACCCTTTATTTTTATAGGCTTCGCAGAAACGTTCTTTAATAAGAAAGATTTTACGGATAAGAAGGAATCAGGATGCTTCTGAAACCAAAGAAGGAAGAGGAAAGAATGTGGATAAAATGATAAGAAGGGGGAGGGAAGAGAAGGGGAGATTTCGAGGAAGGCGAGGGCGTGAGCAAGAAAGCGACTTCCGTCTTGGTCGTTGCCAATGCTCCAATCATCGAGAGGACACGTGTGCAAAGGGGCTCTCGCCGGTGAGTGAGCCTTTAATCAAGTGCGAGCCACCAAAAACCCTTTCTGACACCAGATTCGTCCTATACCCTTAACCGCCCCTCACCTCCCTAGTTCCCTTTTCCATCATCTCCTCCCAAGCCCATTCATCCTCTTACCTTCGCCCCCCCCTCTCTCTCTCTCTCGGTGTCTACCACGTGCTTTCACCTCAGCCTCAAAAAAACCTACCCACCTACCACCCTATCTTGTCCCTTTCATCCCTACCTCTCTCTCCTTCGCATCGAACCAGGGCCATCAAAATGGGATAGAGTGAGGGTAAGGAGAGGAGGAGGGAGTTGCAACCCATCTTCTGCTGGACGGGAGGGAGGCGCCCCGATTCCCAAAGAACACCCACCGAAAACCCCCACCTCCTTTTCCACCCTCTCTTCCCCAGCTCACTTGACAAGACTCTTACACACATCCCCCCGTCCATTCCTCCTTCCGGCCTCTTAAGGAGGCTCACTTCGTAGGTGGACAGCGTAATGAGTGAAAAGAAATGAAACCATTTGTTATAAATATGAAACCTCTGTTTTTTTAACTCAAAAGCACCGGTTCATTTTCAATTCAATAATAATATATATTACAGAATAAACTCAGAAGAGATATAATAGACTCATCAAAGTTTTTCGTCGATAACGCCGTTCATACATCAATGACTCATTACACTCGTAATAACCGTGAGCATATTCAATAATGTAGCTTATTCAGCATAAATTAATTCATGTTTGCTACTCAAAATGGACGACGAAGGTCCAATACATGGAGATATAACTTGAAATATTCTTTTTTGTGGTCGAAACTGCATAAATATTAGTATTAAAGTTGCGGAAACCGGTTAGATTCAGGTATATCTTTCCTTAACTTCAACACTTAAATGAACAATATCTCGTCATGGCTGCACAAAACCATCCTTACCTTAGAATATACTGAAAATTTTTAAGTGCACCATGCTAAGAGGTAAAATTGCGAAATGAAATGGGAATTCGTGATGGTCTGCAGTGACGCAAACTCAATGCAACAGAGCATTACTAATGTAAATGTGCGATATAGAATGTACTCATAAATATTTTGAGTCGATAACGCCGTTCACCCACCAGTGATCATTCTCGGGTTAACCGTAAGCATATCCAAAAATGTACCTCATTCATCAAATAAATTAATGTATGTTGCTTAAAATCGATGATAAAAGGCCATTGCTACAACGTGATACCGAAGTAAGTTGCAAAACTCGGGAAAATGGTTAGATTTAAGTCAATTTTTCCTTAACTTCCACGCTAAAATGTACAATATCTCGTCAAGGCTGCACCAATCCATCCTTACCTTAGTATGCTGAAGAATTGAAGTACACTATGACCAAAGTAAATTCGAAGGGAATGGCAAGTCGTGATGGTTTGCAGTGACGCTTTTCGCCGGGTTAGAGGGCGCCCTTTGCTATCCCTCTATCTCTCTTCATTTCTTTCTCTCTTCTTCCTACATTCCGCCCCGCCCATTCCGGACCTTTCCCTTTTCCATCTCCCCTCTTCCTCTCTCGAATCTCTTTCACTCCGCAACTTTAACTTTCCCTCTCACAGCGCGGCTCCTTCCCATCAACCCCCGCGCTCGTCCTTTCTGGCTCGCCCTCTCCCTCTCTCTCTCTACAAAACTCTTTTACCAACCAACTGTCCAACACCCTCCTCCTTTTCCTTTCCTCTTAGCTAGTTCTCTCCCTCTCCGGATTCCGCCACTTTCCACTCTTCCACTAAAAGGATTACCAGTAGCGCCACGCCCGGTCGTGCGGAAGGCTGCGAGCGGAGCAGCGTCTTCATCCAGACGACGCTTCCTCACCTCCTCCCCCCCTCCTCTTCCTTACCTCACAGAGAGCGTTTGCGTTAATCCACAACCTCCCATTCCCCCTCTTAAGACCTTACGCGAACCATGCAACACTACTTTGCTCCTTCAACTCCATTCGCATTCGCTTTTCGACGTCCGATTGGTAATAATTTCCCTCATAAGCTCATTTTTTTATTTTACTGCATGGTTTCACGCGAAGGAAAACGAGAAAATTAGGTTCATTTGTTTCTGCATATGGATGGCTAAGTTCTTAAAGCACGTATCTCAAAAATAGCAACTTTTCAGGAGAGCAAAAGAAACGAATTATATTTTTAATTGTACACTCAAATTATAAACCAAAAATTCTTAAAACTGAAAAACAAGCTTACGTTTGCAAGCAAAGAGTTGTTTCTTTCTTGAATTTTACTTTTTAAATGTCAATGCACTTTGTTTAAAATAATTTGAGATACGTGTTGTTAGAACTTTTAGCCATCGATATGCGTTTGGAATATTCCGCTAGGGGGCATCCATTAATTACGTGAGGCGTTTAGGAGAGTAGGAGAGGGGGGTCAAGCCGATTCTCACCCATTCTAACGTGGAGGAGAGGGGGTGGGGTCCACGTAATCAAAGTAATCTTAAATACTAGCCTGAACTAATCTTAAATAAAACTAAATAAACAAATTGTTTTTAATAAATCCAACGCAATGAAGCGTTGATTAAAGTATTTACTATGAAGCTTCGCATTTTGTACAATCTCACGTGAGATTAGAGGGAGGGGGTCGAGTGAAATCTCACGATATCTCACTAAGGGGGAAGGGAGTGGGTCCAAAAATAGCCAAAATCACCTCATGTAATTAAGGTCTGCCCCTCTAACTATGATTGAATAGGAATCGTTTTAGGTTTGGGGTTACGGGTTCATCGACAGTTAAGGTCATCACCATCACACGCAATCTAATTGCATCATAATATTACATTCCCAATTCAGTTGAACGATTTAATATAAAAAGGAATGCCGCATAAAGAAAGTAAACATCAGCCTGGAAGATCATGGGGTATTTCTTGAAAGGAAACATTGTATCTGGATAACTCACTGTACCACTTTAGAAAGATAAAATGGAAAGAGATTTCACGCCGAAAAAGAACAGGCCTAAGTTAAATTAGTCTTACGGTCGTAAATGCAGGTCGCATATTTGTAAGCGGAGCTATTAACGTCCACTAGCTCATTCCATTGCAACGAATATAACATGTCTTATTCATTACAAAATATTCTTGCAAAATACAACATTCATGAACAGTGGCTACGTAATATCACCTTGGTGATTTTATTTCAAATATCCCACTTATCTACTAAGCATTCAATGCGTTATCAGCTAAGGAGATTATAGCGACGAATATGCCTTGAGAGATACAAATTAATTCTTTGAATTATAATTTTAATGCATACATTTCAAATGACTTTGAGTAGCTTTACTGAATAAATAAACGAGGATATGGTCTTCTTCATTGAACTAAACAGTCATTTTTTCGCAATGAGGTCCGAAACGTTTTAAACAGATTTGTTTTTTATTCACGTGTATCGATACATTTAAATGCTGCATTACATTAAGTATGCTTCTCTCTAGGTTAAGTCTGAGCAATAGCTTGTGAATGAAAAAAATTATTCAAATTCTCTGCTTCCCCAATAACTGACCACTATTTTCCATCTACTTCCTGACTGTAACACCCTCGTGGTTCGCCAATCTTTCCTTCGCATCATCGTTCTATTACATTACATTAAATTGTCTCCACTCATCGGCTGTCTCACCGAAAACGATCCATTCGACTCGATTCCCACCCACCAAGTCTAAACCAATCACAACGTGTACTCTTCCCTTCTGATCTGAATCATAAGTGTTCTATTCACAAATTTATTTCATTCAAAGACATTTCGGCTATACAATCCGCCAGATTTGGTTAAAGTTTTTCAAATTTAATTACCCTCCATCACTACCATCACTCTCAACTTCATCCTACAGCATTTCTATGCAATTACGTAAATGGATACCTTGATGCATACGTATTATTTTTCAACGAAGAATATGAAGCTGATTTAAAAATGCACGGTGGCTATTGTGTACGCTTGACTGCGGGTCGAAGGTACTCGGGTTCACATCCCGGTAAAAGACTTCGGACACCACTAAATAATATTCTCGAAGTGCAAGGTGGTCCAGGGAAAGGAACTGGCCCCAATACCCTAAATGCGTGATATTCAAACGCCTGTTGCTAAATCTGGGGTGAGCTCTACCCTCACCTATCCAAACCAACATTCCGGTGGTGTCACTGAATGAGTGAGAAAGTCAATGAAAATGTGTGGACCTGTGTTACGCAAAGCTAAACACATATACAAATAATTCAAGTTTATTAACTCCATAAATGCCAAGTGATAGTCCACAAGAGCTATTCTGCAAGTCTTTCTCCGGTTAATATTTCATTTTTACCTCTGTATAAATACATATTCATAGGATGACTCAGAGTTTGAGTATTGAGTCATTTTATACAACCGCATTCTCGTGTTTTGAATTGAACACTTGATCATAATTTCCATCTCACGTTCGTGCGAAATTATTTTCAATGAGTTTTCACGATCACTTTAGAATGTTTACCTTTAACTATCTACGTTAGACTTAACGCGTCACAGTTATTCACCCACCCTTCGTACACTGATTCCTTTAGTCAGCCTTTTAAACGTTGCGAGTCAAAGTAACTAACCCATTTTAAGCCATAAGCTTCTCTCTCCCCTCAGCAGCAGCGCAGAGCTTTCTGGATCGGCTATCCTCTTCCTTCCCGCTTATGCTGAAATCTCCAGCGCTCACCCTTGGATATCGACTCCACTCTTTTCTTCCCTTCTCCTTATCTCCTGGCCCCCACATCAATCAACCCACATCCTGTTGACCCTTTGCAGACCTTCGATGGGGTGGAAAAAAGAGGAGACGAGGAGTTCTCTAAGAACCCTAGCTCAAGAGTCGGCGGAAGCTCGGCTACCGATATCCATCCACAACGCAGCGCACTTCAGAGGAATATTCGAGGGCATGAGATCCCCTGGAAGCAACTAGGGCGTAATGGCTGAACACCAGATTTTGTTTTAACCCATTATAACCCAATGTTGCTTCTAAGCAACATAAAAAAATGCATTCATTATCAGCTCCATTCAGGAAAGATTTAAACTAGGTACGTGCTCTTTTGGGGATCGGGTTGGTGTGGTTGCTAAGAGTGTTGGCTTCCCACCCGGTGGGCTCGGGTTCAAATCCCGGCAGCGGCAGAGAATTTTCAGAGACTGCCCGATCCCTGCTTGAGTGTTGTGTGGAGGACATTTCAAGCGCAACACTCAGCCGTCGGATGGGACGTTAAGCCGTGGTCCCCTTGGCGCCTTTCGTTTAGATCAGGCTAATGCCGACGCCAGGTTTCTCTTCACCCTTCCTCACCTACCCCTTCCCTCATGGCGCAAATGACCTCAGCTGTCGGTCGCCTCCTCCATATACCATACCATACGTGCTCTTTTGTGCTGTTAAGTTTAATGGCCAAATATAGCTTCCACAATAATTATGATTAACATAAGTAAAAAATGTTCACATAGTTAAAATGAAAAATCTTGAAATTTAAATTCTCCCAGAAGTATCTCTGGTATAGAAAGGGTTAATACCACAATGGACCACTTCAGGAAATAAATCACTTCGTTCAAGGAAACTATGGGCTCAAGATTTTATTTGCGCGTATTTCGGTTAAAATCTTGGCATACATACACTCTGGCATGATGCCCGTCATTAGTCAAAAATCTTAGTGTTGGTTTGACGCAGCTCTCCATTCCTCTATCCTATCCGCTAGCCCAACGGCGGATCCAGGATTTTTTTTTCTGGGGGGGGCACAAGGGTCTGGCACGCAAACAGTCATCTCATATTTGAGATAAAAAACAACATACCACAATTACTGTACGAAATATTTTCTTTATTTGATATGAAAGTTATCAGTCCCCCACTAAATCCACCTATGCGCTAGTCTTTTCACAATTACGTACATCTTCTTTTTACATACTTTATAACCTGTCCTATTTAACTCATTCGAGACCGTCCCTTGCCCTTTTTTCCTTCCACCTGTCCCTCTACGACTGTTTTCATCAGGCCATCATGTCCCATAATGTGGCCGACTAATTTGTCCCGTCTTCTCTTTTAGGCTTAAGATGACTTCAAATTTCTCCCACTTCTCTCAGCACTTCCTCATTACTAACTCGTTTGATCCATTTCATCTTCAAACTTATCCATATCCTTAAAAAATGACAGGTCATTGATATTTATTTAAATTCAACAAAAAAGTGACGAGAAGCCATCTTCGTAAATCCTACAGATAATCCTCCTTTTCATGTTCACGGCTAGAAGAAAGTGTTGAGAGCCTGTTGGATAAAAAATTCACCCCGCATCCACTTGATGTTTAAAAACGATAAGTTGTCATTACCATTGCCATAAAAGTTCAATGAAAGCGGAAAAAAAGTTGAAAAATATTTTCGAGGTATTTTCTGCGAGTGTTTATTAATATCAAACCCCGTAACAGAATGATTAAAGGATACCGTATCATTAAAAGATTGCAGAAAACCTTGCATAAAACACCACTTTTCCGGCTTTAAGAAAGCGGTAAGCCTATAGGCACACCCATTACTTTTATATTCACCTTTCTTAGATACATTTAGATACATTTCACATCATCAGATTTTATTATGTTTCTGAGAATATACCTCTAAGCATATATACCAATAAGGAACAGAAGTTACAAGAAGTTAACATTTTTTGAGTTAATTTAAGAGCATATTACTTGGCTTATGATATATTGAAACACAACCAGATGTCACTAATTTAGGAAACAATATCATTAAAAATCTTCTTTTCGGATATATTTTCCGACAATATGATGGATCTGAACAGTTCTTAATATAACTATCTCGCTCATTAATCTGCTCAGACCAAATATTGCTTTCCCATTAATATTGGTTGCATTAATCGATCCCTTATTCACTCAAGTGCTTTTTTGAAAATGATTTCATCTTCGTACGCAGAAAGGATTGCTATTATTAAATGTCGCATTACACTTTGGAATACAATTCATTCATTACGAATTACAGATTAGAAATTGCTGCATTATTTCCCGCCTAGTCGGTTGACCACACATGCTCTCATGGAGGCCCGCAACCTTTGTCTCCAGGCGGGAGACGTTGCTAACCAGAATAATTATTTAAACGTTATTCATTGCATGTTGGTGTCTTTTAACAAAGTAGAACACGCTGAAATTAATAACTGTAAATAGTTTTACGTTCATATTTACAATGAAATTCGTACAAAATATTTTCCTTTCCCCAAAAACCTCCCCCCCTGCTTTGCATTTTGCAACATTACTGCGCCACTGGGACATACTACGCCACCGCGACAGAGCCTTAACTTGACATTCATACGTGCACAAGAGAAATTTCCCGCCGGAAAGCAAGAAAATTATTTTAATTACTCATTCTGTCACAAATATGTTTCTTTGTAAAACTAACCATAAAGAGACCATCAATATAATTCAAGATAAATTCGTTTACTTGACAGTTAACATGCACCATAGAATGATGTGAGTGCTACACCCTTTTCCCATTGTTTTATCGTGCAACGTGAAAAGTTTTTTTTCGTCATTTAACGTCTAAATTTGATAGATATAGGCGTCATAAAATGTGATGATGCAATTAATGAAATTGACTGCGTATTTTGATGGCATAAAAAGACGAGGTTATTTTCACTATCTATTTCGCGGAAAATGTGAAAAATTCTTCCACAATCCACGTAAAAAGTATTTTTCTCTGATTTTAATGCATCATATCCAAGTCATTTTTGGAGTCTACTTATACAATGGCCAGCTCAAATTTTATTTGTAAAAAGTGACATTGACGACCATTTGTTTCTAAACTAATTTCTGAATTAATCTGCTTTTTGTTCAACGTTAAGCCGTTTCCAAGTCATTACTGTGGCAGTGTATTGTCTGGGTAAATACAAACCGGACATCTAAAACCGACTTAAGAGGATTTTATTTATTTATTGCAAAATATCTAGTACAAACGTTTTTTTTAAACTACACAGTTAATATCTTTTTCCCACATAATTTACATACAAATTTGCTGATACTATATACGTCCACGTGAAATAAACTCAAGCGTAAATTTAGGTGAACATTGGGAAACGAATTGCACATCATCATATCACAAGTTTACAAATATTAAATTTATGCCCTCTTGTGGAATAAATACATTTTATAATTGATGAAAGTCAAAATCAGATATCAGGGATACACAAAATATTCTAAATTCAATTAAAAAATGTCCACATAAAGGCCTTGTTTTGTGCAAAACTTTGCCTCAGTTTCATATTAATTCTCAATTTCTCGCATTACACACCTAGATATTTTACAAATAGACTTGTTTCGGGTATGAATAAACATAATCATGGAGGAATACAGCATGTCAT
This sequence comes from Ischnura elegans, assembly GCF_921293095.1. Taxonomy (NCBI): domain Eukaryota; kingdom Metazoa; phylum Arthropoda; class Insecta; order Odonata; family Coenagrionidae; genus Ischnura; species Ischnura elegans. The sequence continues at coordinate 57,043,550 of NC_060248.1, forward strand.
TCCTCATGTTTATGATGCATTATACCGAATACTAATGCACGCAACTTTACGAAATTGAACGTAATCTCAAGAAAATATCCAACTACAAGGAGATTCCAAATTTTCGAGAAGATGACGCTCTCCAGAAGATTTTTTGATGTCATAGCAGCGAGTTGGATCAAATTCATTTCAATCATTTCACATTTTCACGCCCAGTTTGAATCGGTCGAAAGAACTTCGATAAATTTTTTAAGTGTACCGGGACTAGCCACGATGATAACTATACGGAGTCACACGCAATGCAAAAATTGTGCGATAATTCCACAGATAAAAAATAATTCCCGCCCAATACGAATGAATTTTTCACACAATTCGATAAAATTAATCAGAACTGTTTCAAATAAATTTACCGGGCCTACCAGTGACGTCATGGCAAAATTAGCAGTGCCGGAACGCACTTTACTTAACTTGTTTTAGAAGTGAAATATTACTGTTTTTTACAAGTTACTATTTACATTCTATTAACATTATTTTTGTTTTGGTTACGAATGCATAAAATAGAAATTTCGAGGCAACAAAATTTGATAAAAATGATTCTTGACCATTATGTATTTTGTTAACCAGAGGCGGAACGGCGTTCCGGCACCATGACAACCCTGATGCATACACAAGCAGGTCATTGCTCAAATTAGAGAGTTTGAAAAAATAATAAGAGCGAGGATCGCTAAATATGACTGACTAAAAAATAGGGCACTGCTACTATGAGTTAAAATGCGGGGGCGTTGAGGATAGGGAACATGTTCGCCCAGTGAGTGAGAAACAGCGGAGAAGTATGAGAGGCTGTCGGCAAAACTGCGAATAAGGGCGAGAGATGAGGGCCGGATGGAAAATACGAAATAAAAATATTGAGGGGTGAACAGACAGAGGCGAGGGACGTGGTGGGAGTGAAACGATATGAGGGAGATTATTACAAAAGTTTGCTGAGTAAAGAGGAAGAGAGAGAAGCGTACAATGCTCCAGCTCCGGCGGTCCGACTGACGGGGAGGAGGGGGGTGGGGCAAGTGGCATATTGGCCGGAAGAAATCGCCCGCGGGAATTTATGGTGTCAATTTGAGCGGAATGCTTTTCTCGCCCAAGGAAGAGAAACTTATGCTTACACCGTAACGGGTCTATGAGTGGGATGAAATCATTTACGAAAATTGATATGACCGGCGAAAAAAAAAAAATTGACGGAAAAAATATTAACCCAAGCGCCATTTTAAAAGTTAAGTTTTATCGAATTGAACATTAGAAATACTTTTTAACTACGTTTTTTATTATTTTTAATGTCCCATTGTCCAATTGGAATAATTAAAAAATAGGTTTAAGATTCCAACCAGATGTATAAAGTTACCACTTATTGTAAGACCTTAACATTGGACTAGCAACAATGATAAATCAATTCGTCTTCATCATAAGTCAACAATCCAAAGATAGGTTTGACGCAGCTTTCCATTCCTCTCTCCTATCCCCTAGCCTTTCCATCAAAAACTAAGTTTTTTTTTATTTTTCCAAGCGTAAAAATGTAAATTACACATAATATCATAAGGATGATAATTTGGCCCAACCAGAAGTTCCCTAAAAAATTTTAAGCACCTCTAATTTTTTTAACACTACCGACTCCTTATCAAGAGCAGAAAGAGGCAGTCATCAATTTTCTCACAGACTTAATGGAGTAATGTACCACTCTGATTAAATCACGGTTCCATATTATAGCGCGTGAAATAGAACATAATCATTATTTATACCCTAATAAATATTATCGATCATAAGAATGGCATACTATTAACACTGACATCCGGTGAAAAACAAAAACTCTCTGTTTAGCTTCCCTTTCCCCCATTCCAATTCAATACGAAAGGTAATCACATATACTTGTTAGTCAAGTACAAACGGCAATAAGAGCTAAAAATGGTTGGTTAATAAAATATTTGTAGTGTAGAAAGAAATCTTTTTTCAAATGCAACTGTTTTTTATAATGTCCCGTCCGAAGTTGTCTTAATACGTACATTGTAAATTCAAATATTGGTATGGAGGTTTCCGTAGTGATTAAATTGGACCGGAAGACGGAATCTGTAATGCACCCGAAACTGTCGTCCACCAAGACGAGTCATCGAGGCATTAACCCGAAAAACAATTATCAATGTTCAAACATGTGCTAATCTCATTTAACATTACCATTTTACACAATTTTATTTATCAAAGCAAAAACGTTATTTTTGACTATGCCAAATGTAACCATATAAATTACATGTAATAATAGAAGTAATATTAATTTGGCCCAACGAGGACATCTAAAAAAACAGCGCGTCGAGAAACACTTCTCTCATCTTTAAAAATAACATCCCAAATTACTACGTCTCGCCGAATTTTTTTCTTCCCAGCATGCGTCTTCGTGTACGATGTTATCTCAAGTGCAAGAAAAGCTTGGCCGTCTCCTTGAATCGACGAGAAAGACAGAGAGAGAGAGAAGACGAGGAATGAGACATGCTAGGGTAAGAAAGGGACCGGAAGCAGAAGACGGATTGGCAAAAGATTGGGTGTGTGTGTATGCAGGGATAAGTGGGCTGCAGGGTGGTGGTGGAAGAAGACGAGTAAATAGAGAGGAGAGATTTCGAGCCGTATATCTATCAAGTGAGTTCACATGAGAGCGGCATTAGTAATTCATAGGACCAGAAAGTTTCACCGGAACCACACTCATCCTTACATCCACTGCCACACTCCTTGCTGCTCACGGTGACTCCAACTCTTTCCTTCCCTCCGGTCTGGGAAAACTGCTACAAAAATCCATCCGTCAAGCCTCGGTCGAGTTCAATAAGATGAATGGGTGGACGTAAAGATAGAGGCAAAAAGATACGTAAGAGAGAGAGAGCTGTGAATGTGACCCAACTCTACGGGAGAAGAAAGACTTAACGAGGCGAGAGGAATTCCCAATTTATGTATGCAACGCCATTGAGAGCACCAATCCCTTTGCATTGGGTGAGTAGCAGTAATAAATTAATTCATCATCACGAGTCAACAATCCTAAGATTGGTTTGACGCAACTCTCCATTCCTCTCTCCTATCCGCTAGCCTATTCATAGTGACGTATTATAAGGAAGATATTTTAGGGATTTCATTGGCTTCTGCGCGTGGCACCAAGATTGAAATCGCGATAATCTAGATCACGTGAAGGACCTAGTGGGTGTGATCGGCTGCATACGTCCATAGCTTTAGCAATAATGCTGTTTGTTTCGAATGGAAATTTTATTTCCCTTTAGTCAAATGCTCAGGAAGAAGTTTATGCATCAGGATTTAAACTAAATCTATTTGATTACTCATCATCATAATCATCATTAGTCAACAATCCTATGATTGTTTTGACGCAGCTCTCCATTCCTCTCTGCTATCCGCTAGCCTCTTCATAGCAACCAACATATCTATTCTCTTTTAGATCCTTCACAACTTGTCCTATGTAACTCATTCGAGGCTGTCCCTTGCCCTTCTTCCCTTTCACCTGTCCTTCTACGATCGTTTTCATAAGGCCATCATGTCTCATAATGTGACCAACTAAGTTGTCCCGTCTTCTCCTTACGGTTTTTTTTAATACTACTTTCTTCTCCCACTCTTCTTGGCGTTTCCTCATTACTTATTCGATTTATCCATTTTATCTTCATTCTTCGAAATGAATTCATAAGTAACAAATAAAAATAATGGAAATAATAAATAAATAGGGAGAAATCAGATGGAAGGGCGCTGTGACTTGTTGTTGAAACTACTGCTTGCGTCAGATACGTCAAGGGTGGGGCACAGGTGTACCCAGCGGGGGGCGGGAAGGGGCAGCTGACCCCCCCTTAAAGAAAAATTCGCAAAAATATTTGAGGGAAATCAGGACTGGATTGAAACGAAATTTTTCAAAAAAATATTTCTTTAAACTCACGAAAAGTGATATTATTATAAAACATATAATTAAATTTTTTCAAGCAAATAATTTAAAAACTAATAAAGTGCTGTTGTAATTTTCTGAAAATTTTGGTTTCATTCACCTTTTCCACGCTAAATTTTTACAACTTAAGTGACCACGGCTTGCCTAGTTTTGATCCTGGGTACGCGCTTGGGGTGGGGTACGCGGCAGAGAGGGTGTTGTAAAAGGGAAAGTAAACAGTTCAATAAGGATATTTTGGAAATTATTTAGGTCTTTGTACAGTTTCTACTCTGATAGTGGAGCGGTCTTGAATAAGTAGTGAAAGGAAGGACAATAGCTCAGAGCAACGGCAATTGGTAATTGAGTGAAGAAATTTAGGCTCTAATGAGATTCGGCAGCGGGTGGTAATAAACCCTGACAATACTGATAAGTGCAAATCAATCACATCGAATTCGAGGTAATTATTGAATGGCATCATATAGATCGTGTAAATACCATAACTAAACAAAAGTATAAGGAAAAATTACTTGACCATCGGAGTTCTTTGAGGAAAAAAAAAACATTAATAGAGGCAAATTATTTGGATTTTCCGTATTTCCTTTCTAAAAGACCAAATAGGACCACGGTATGCGGTAAAAGAGACAAAAACGTCCGCAAAGGTGCCCGAAGTGGATGATACATTGACGGAGGGAAGATATAGATGAGGATAATCGGAGTTTGGCCTTGCGGTTTCAGTCCGTGTAACAAGCATCCACGCGTGGTTGGAAACGAAAGTGGCCTAAGGAAAAAAAGAGAAATCGGAGATCCACAGTAAAAGAACGAGCTCCTCTTTTTACAAGACGTCATGGGAAGAATCGGAAAAGGGAAAAGGATCGCCGGGTTATAGAATCGGAGATTCAGCTCCTGATTTCCAGGAAAAGGCGATGAGGGAGGAGGAAGATATGGAAAAAAATCCTTTGCTTTAGACTCTCTGGAGGAGATTCTGTGCGTTATGGATAGGAAGAGATGGAAGCACACAGCTCCTAGTGGAAGGAAAAGGGCAGGCTGAGCTGGAAAAAGAGGAGTCAAAAGACAGGGCAAAAGATACGCCCTAGGGGGGAGAGGGGAGGGAGACGAACGTAGAAATATCTGGGGTTCGCGGAGACTGCGGGATTCAAGACGACCGACAAGAGAAGAGCAAGGGAGTAAGGGAAGACGGCAGTCACCGGGTGGGTGAGTTATGACCCGGTGCGGGTTCCACAGAGGCAGGCAGATCGGCAAAAGAAAAGTTATGGGGCAGAGAGAGAGAGAGAGGCGGAAGGTGGAGAGTATCCCTTCCCTTCAATAGGAGGAAGACGAGGAGGCATCCCTTACATTTTTTCCCTCCTCCCTTCGCGTGGGAGGGGCAGGGCAAAGATCAGGTTGATGACTGAAAGTAGGAGGTGCGGGGGTGGGCTTCAAGATTTTGGCGAGTGGATGGGGAGGTAAAGAAGCGGCTATGGATGTCGAGAGGAAAGGGATGGATTCCTGTGCGAGCCTCGGGGAGTATTGAAGGAGGTTCCGGAAGGGAAGAAACAGAAAGGAAGAGATTCCCGTGTTTGGGATGGGATAAAAAAATCATTCATCTCTCGCCCTCCAATCTCTCTTCTTTTTTATTCTCGTTTCCGACCCTCCATGACTCCCCCTCTATCTCCCCTCCGCTATTTATCCACGACGCTACGGTATGTAATATAGTAATATATTTTTATTGCTCCTTAAACATTTTAAAATATCATAGTTGCATCGGGTTGGAGTTGAATCGATCACCCCTCCTCTTTCTCTCATACACTTTTTCTCCAAGATGCAACGGTATGTAACCTAAAAAATATTTTTATTGTTCCTTAAATATTAAAAATATTTCAAAATTGTAATAGATACAAAACCAGGTTGGAGTTGAATCGAAAAAAAACTTGTTGATTGCACATATCTATCTGAAATCATATCTATGTGAAATATCCAATCTCTCTTCTTTTTTTATTATCGTTTCCGATCCTCCATGATCCCCTCTTTCCCCCACCCCGCTATTTATTCACAACGCTAAGGTGTGTAATATAGTAATATATTTTAATTTCTCCTTGAACATTTTAAAATATCATAGATGAACCAGGTTGGAGTTGAATCGATCACCAGTCTCTCTCATACACACTTTTTTTTCCAAAACGTAACGGTATGTAATATAATAATATTTTTTATTGCTCGTTTAATATTTAAAAATTATCATCGATACAAAACCACGTTGGAGTTGAATCGAAAAAAAACCTTGTTGATTTCACATAGATATCTATCTGAAATCATATCTATGTGAAATCTACAAGATTTCGATTTTCGATTCAACAATAAGCATTTTCGTGAAATCGCGCATCAAATGTTACCACGTTGGAGATTAATGTGACCCCAGATGCTATTGGTGGATCGCCTACAGGAAACAACCGTAACACTGTGTATATTTGAATAACAGAAAGCCTTCTAGATGTATAACTAGAACTTTTGATGCATAAATAATATGAATTAGTGGCACATTATAAATGATACCGTAAATAAAAATCAAAATTTTAAAATATCATAGATACAAAACCAGGTGGGAGTTTTAGGTGATTCCAGAGGCAATCAGTTCACTATGATCACCTACATATGAGATCACCTACAGGAAACCAAAATATTTAAATAGTCAAAAGTCTTCTAGATACATAAATAGAAATTATGATACGTAAATAATATAAAGTAGTGATCTATAAGCGATGATACAGTAAATAAAATCAAGCATTTTCAAATTTCATGGATACAAAATCAGGTGGGTGTTTGACGTGACCCCAGATCTCAGCTGACTATCGTGATCAGTGGCGCAGGGAGGGGGGTTTTGGGGGTTAAACCCCCAAGACCTAAGAGAAATTTTTAAGTTTTATCCATTTTACTTAATAGGATTGATATTACTAATGAGATAGTGTAAGAATGAATAAAATATCCATCAGAAGGCCGTAAAACTCATCATTTTGAACCGTTTATCTTAAAATTCCACAAGTTATTAATCTCGCACATACCGTTTATCCTGGTGAGTATTCCACACCCCCACACACCTCGGTACTACTAGTTGCACCTAAACCCCCCCCCCCCCCCCAGCCTTAATTCCTGGCTGCGCCCCTGATCGTGATACATTGTACATTTTAAAAACAAAATGTCTTCTAGATACATAAGTATAACTATTGATACATAAATAATATAAAGTCGTGATATATTAATAATGATACAGTAAGTAAAGAGCAATGGAAATGAAATTAAATTAAACAAAATTTAAACAGGCATATGTTTGTAAATACGTATGTGTATGTTTGCAAATGCGTTTATAATATATAGTAATAGTCCTCAAAAAAAATTCCACCGACGCTCAATTCCACCACAACCATTAAAATACGGTTATGTGTACTCCCTTGTGTTTTTTACAACGTAGAGGGAAATATAAAAAATAAAATGAGACTATTGAGGGAATTTGAGTGGTTGAGTTATTTCAGTGACGCATGGCATTCTTCACTCCCCAGTGTTAAGCCCGGCATTGTCATTCATTTCTCAGCAAAGATCTAATAAAATGGCCTGAAAAAGCCGTTATCGGGGAAACTTGAATAAAATAATTGAAAGGAAAATATGCGGCTCAATGTCTTTTTAACCAGACGACATTCTGGAACGGTTTTGTATGGGAAAAGGCATTTAATTTTAACAGGCGCTCATTTACCAGGGTTGATGACCTTATCCCTAGTCCTTGCATCATTGGTAAATATGAAGTCTAATGTGAAAAGTAGAGACTTTGATTTTCTCACATGAGGGATTTTATTGAGTAGGATTATCTCTTTCCATACTGATGCTAGTCGAGACTATCCTAATTCGGCGTTTGGCACATTTTGTTTCGTCAAAAGTTGAAATCATAAATTTTTCATGTGAATATGAGTCACAGCTCAGAACGCCAGCATTTCCCAAGAGCCTTTCCGTATAAAAAATGAATTTATAAATTCAAGGAAAGGCAGAAAAATGAAATTTATCAAAAAATACAATTATAATTTTCTTATTTTCATTTATTCGACATCCACTCTCTCCATTTTTAATTCCTACCTCATTTTTACGAGAAATTCAGTTAAGTGTGGTTCTACTTAGGCAAACTAGTGCTTAGATTTTCTTTATTGTTTTATAAAGGTCTATATCATGGTATATGAGCGACTGCTAACACACACATATCTCCTCTAACATTTCCATGATCTACTGTCGTTTCTAGTAAATATCGAACTTGATTCTTATGTTTGAGGCGCGGAAATAAGTATATATTAATGGAAATTGGAAAATTCACATCTATCCTTCCACGAATAAGCTTCCCGATTCGCGAAAATAAAAGAGTCAGTGGCAAGTATAGAGGATGATGTGCCAGCTAACGCCTAAATTCTAGGTAAATATATTTCTATAGATAGGTATTATGAAAACATTATCAGAGAAAAATCTTTCCAAAGGCTTTTCTCTTGAAATATATAATAATTACCATGAATGAAGAGTACATGGAAAATACCATTATTATCTAAAATTTCTACATTACCTCTAGCTTTTCTCCTCCAAATCCTACAGTTGGAGCTTCATATTATTCTCCGCTAGTGAATACCATCACTTTCTTTTTGCATTTTTTATACTCTCATCCGATAATGATTACAGAAAATTCTTCTTGTTGAGTACACTTTCTAAACCTCTTTCCTCCTGATACTAGGAAAACATAAACTTGAGGAGATGAAGGAGCTGTACTACTTGGGTAGCAAAGTGACCAACGATGGACGAGCCAAGAAAGTTCCAGTGGCGCAGCGAGGGAGGGGATTTTGGGGGATAAAAACCCCCCAAAGCCTAGAGAAAATTTTTAGGACGATCCATTTTACTTAATTAGATTTACATTACTGATAAATTAGTGTACGGATTAATGAAATATCCCTCAGAAAGCCGTAAAACTCTCCATTTTGAACCATTTATCTCGAAATTTTCTGGGAGAGAGCCCCTGCATCTCCTGCTTCCCCTGGTGGGTATTCCATACGCTCCAGACCCCCAGCTCCACAAATTTCCACAGGGAAGAATGACGCCTCGGTAGCTTAACTGGCTAAAGCACTCGGCCGGAAATTGAGGGATCCGGGTTCGAATCCCGGTCAAGGCGAATGATTTTTTCTCTGTGGATTTTTCGCACAATTGTGCATTGCGGGTGACTCCCGTAAAAGTTATCACCGTGGCTAGTCCCGGTGTACTTAAACCCCCAGTATTAGTTGCGCCCCCCTCTAGCCTTAATTCCTGACTGTACCCCTGGCTAGTTCCACAATAATTTATTAACTTGCGACCGGTTTCACTGCAGTCTTCTTAAAATAAAAGTTCTGAATTCAGGAAGCAATTTATTAGACACAGTCAGCATGCTTCTTTGAGGTACTGAGGCATAGAAGATAATAGCAGTTGAGAAATCAAGTTTGGAGGCATTCGTATTCTTGTTTGATGGAAGAATGTTGAAGACCAAAAGGATACTGGATGCCGGCCTCAGAGGGGTGAAGTCCTCGCCTGCCAAACCGTAGGCCGTGGGTCCGAATCCCGAAGGGGGTAAATGCCAGTAGTTTCAACAACAAGTCACAGCTCCCTATCCAAGGCATAGATGTTTGTGCTATGCTTTGATAATCCTCCGTTGTAAAGGCCTTCATGTGCTGTTTATGGGGAAATTGATAATAAATAAATAAATCGTGTGACAATTGGGGAATTCTAAGAAGAGAAGAATATAAGAGAAGTCTTCCGGAAGCCTTTCGTTGAAGATGGGACAATTTAATAGGCCATATGACGAGTCACAATGGTCTCATGAAAACTGACGGTTACGGACAGGTTGGATGAACGGCAAAGGTAGCAGTGGCGGATACAGATGGGGGGCGCAGGGGGCGCGCGCCCCCCCCCCCCTTGCGGGTCCGCTTGTATTGCCGAACATTGCAAAACCACAATTGTAACTTTTTTATATCATAAGATGGCAGTGTCTTTTACATGTTTATAATCACATTTAATAAAATTTTCATATACTTTGCCTGTGACTTGATCATCTTTTATTACGATAAAAGTAAAGACAACTCAAGATATGTTGCGCCCCCCCCCCCCCCTTGAGTTTTTTCTGTATCCGCCACTGAAAGGTAGGCGACGGATGCGATATATAGAGCGGATAATACATTATATAAAGAAGAGGAATTATGCATGTGTTAACAATTTCTATCTCAAAGCTGCTTCTGAGCAACATGAAGTAACGCTATATAAAATGTAATGTACACTGCGCATTATCATCTGTACGAAAGACAGATATGAGCTCCTAGTTCAAAATATGTTGCAAAATGAAATGGTTAAATATAAAGCTGCAGTGATAATTGTGATTGACCTAAAAATGTACACATTTCCTAAATGAAAATTCTTCAATTTTGATATTACCAGAAATAACGATGGGTGAACTACGTGAAACCAATCGTATGATTAATGCCTGATGGTGATGATGATGAGTAAATTCCCGACTCAACGATTTCCGCTAGCACAATCTCACTGCATCATATCACCGAAATCACAGATGTGTTGAAGAAGTACTTATTTCGTGTATTTCAAATACTTACTTGCTGGAGAAGCCCTATCGTTTCATCCAGAAACCTCATTCCGTCTCGCACTTCAGGAATAGCTTGCCCTCTTTCACACCTCTGAAAACCTCACCTCTTCACTTGCTACGTATATCTAGCTCTTTCCCCGATTGCATATTGTGTTTTCTTTTCCTCGCAATCTCCACCGCTTTCGGCTCCTTTTTCACGATCGCCTAGCTTTACCGTTGACAGAATACATCTTCATGACCCAACAAGTTTCGCTGCCTCTATGTTGAAAGCTGCGTAAAATACAACTAGTTGGGCCAACGCGGATTTTCCCGCACTAATACCGCTGAATCTCTTAGCATTCATTAGAAACTCCCAACTGCAGTATACGTATATTTCTGTTCTCTGTTTCCTCAACTCCTCTGCGTTGACTGGGAGAGCTCAAAGATTCTCAAAGGAACACGAAGTGCACAAAACGATCGAAGGGGGGAAATCTGACTTATCATAACATAACCCAGAGAAAACGAATAAGAATTAAGGTTTGGGTGATTGTGCATCATTCGGTATCCAAGCAAGAAGAAGCCTGTTCTTCTGATTTTAGATCTCTTTTTGCAGCAAAAAAAAACATTAGTTTTATGAGGATATTTTTGTTATTTTTAAACGTTGGAGAAGAGAATGCTCTGAGCAGTATAGCGGATATGTGTGCAACGGAATTAAAATATGTTTTTAATGTACATTATTTTCAACCGCGCTTGTTGGTGATGGCTTTGGGCTACGCACGAATGAGTGGAAAAATGCGGTTCCAAAATGCGGTTCCAAAATGCGGTTGCGGTACTCTTGCAACTTTATCAAAACAGATAAAATACCTTAACTAAATAAAATTGTCTTTTCAAAATCAGTAAAAAATTAAAATCGAATAAAATAAATATAGATACAATTTTGAGCACATGATTAATATATTTTTAAACATCTTGTACGTATATAAACATATAACAGTGTTCTATAAACCGTCTCCTAATTGTTAAACGACATTAATTCGCTTCTTGGTTTGCGTCTTTGCATAGAAGGGCTGATCACTTGATCAGAGCACATATGCAGACAGTACTGTGATAAAAACACTATGTTTTCAGGGTATTTGATGATAAAATAGCAATAAAGCAAAGAAACAAAAACAACGATTGAAAAGTCATGTGAAAGTCTAACTATATGATTTCAACGAATCAATAAGTTAAAACATACAAAAATCCTTAAAATTTTGGCTGCGTTATATTTCCGATAACGGAGAGAGATAATTCTAAGGTTCATTATCAATCAACTAACAAAATTCAAACAAAAAAAGCGTAACGACAGCTTCCAAAATATAATGTACTTCATTCACCCGCTCTCTAAGGGATGATATAACGAACCCAACAAAAACTGATTTTGCCATTTTTCAAGCGGGTAAAATGAAAAAAATATCACTGACAGGAGGGAAAAATAAACAACTCCATGATATTTTCATGAAAAAAAATCAAACACGGTGTAGAATCAGTTCGAAGCATGAAATCGCGGGGGAGAGTTGGTTAGGCGATATAAATCGCTCCTATACCCCCAAGAGAAGCAGCACAGAGAGTCTCGTACGTATTCTCAAACGCCCCCCCCACCTCCTTCCTTTCCTGTACCTTTCGACTTCTGTTTGCTCGCGCCACGGCCCACCTCCTTCAGCACACCCACGTTTTAGCTCTCTCCCGAAATCTCCTCAATTTGCCTAACCCCCGGTTTCCGGTTAGCAATCTCCCTCCCCCCGCACCGACCACCCCTCTTTCCTTCCTCCCATCGTTTTTTTTTCTACTACATACATGAACGCGCGTTTTCCACCCCAAATGAATCAATCTCTGTCTCCCAACATCCATCCATGTAAAGGTCGTTTTACACCGGGCACGGAATTGCGCAGTTTAGAACCGCATTAATTTCTTAAATGCCGTGGAATTGCGCGAATGCATGGACGAAATTAGAACAGGGGCTACTTTGCCATCTCACGTCCACACATTCTCGCATGAGTTCTAGCAATTCACCGCTTTAAACGACGCAATTTTGACTGCACCTTCGTACACACGTCAGATTGTGCAAGCACGTGCCCCGTGTAAAACGGACATAGCAATTCTTGTTGACGGCATGAAGAAACAATGAAAGTAAAATGATAATGGACAACAATCTTATTGACGACACGAATAAACAATGATAGTCACGTGCTAATAGATAACAATTATGTTTGACGACGCGATTAAACAAAAGAAGGAGTATTATAATGAAACAATGGCGTTCGGTTGTACGTGTCGTCCCTTCCGATGTTTCGCCCTAAGATCTTATTAATTGTGTTGATGATGTGTGTGTAATTAGTATAGAGAAGTAAGTTACGTACCTTAGCTCCCGATTTTCTTCATGAGTAATAGCCCTGGATAATTGTATCCATAATTTGTGGTAATATGATTTGTGGAGTTACAGTACGTTCCGTAGCTCTCGATTTTATTCATGAGTGCTCTCCTGGACAGGTGTGTTTGTAATTTGTGCTTATTTGATTTGAAATATACCAAGTGAAAGATACAACATCTTTATGCGTACATAAGTTTATCTCAGTTAAAACGGCACGATAATGTGATCTATCGATCGAGCTTGAGGTAATACAGACGAAAGAGGTTGGTTTTATTCAATATTAATGAAGAACGGAAAGTGAAACGGTGACGCGTCTGGTTGCCTCGGCTAATAGGGGCCTGAGCAACCCAAGGTGGAAGGCGCGGTTGCGGGGCTCAGGCGACTGGTTTCGGTGGAAAGTCTGGTGGCGCGTCTGGTTGCCTCGGCTAATAGGGGCCTAACAAAGCCTTACGAGGATTACGTCTAGAGCCGATGGAGGCTCTTATAGGCTGAGATAGCTTGAGCAATTGAGAACATCTCAGACGTCATTAAGAATAATGAAATAGATATTGTTATCATCAGCGACGGCGGAGTACTTTCCCTACCGGCCAAACTGATGGTTGAGGGTTCGAGTCCCGCCGAGGTAGGTGACCCCCTATCCAGGTCATGGATGTCAGTGATCGTCCATTTTTATATGTTGCAGCCCCCCGATCCTTATGTAAAGGCCAGATAGAGCTGGCCTCCCGTCAAGGCCAGATAGAGCTGTTTTCGGGTGATAAATATAAATTTTAATAAGTAATTACAAAACACTAAGGAACCGCACTATATTTTCAGGCTCAAAGAAAAGAAAAATAATAAGAGAACTGAATAGCTGTACTGATCCGGAAAGAAATTCACTTCGTTCTACACATTACAGAATATCGCGATAAATCACCCAACAAATAATAACACCCTACTCAAATCTTATTTCACAATAAAACTCACTTTTGAGTCACGGCTGGTGTTTCACCATCCACTACTATAGCCTCATAGCGTACGGATGTTCAGGTATACTTAGGTGTAAAACTTGGTAGAAATAAGGTAAAAAAATAAAACTAATTTTTAAGCCAAATACGTACAAATAATCGGTATCAAAGCTCAAGTATCGCAGACTCGCAAACTCCGAATATTTCTCATCTCATCCGCTAACATCTTTTCCCTTTCCACTGCTCAAATCAATAGTGAAGTCAATTGAGCCAAATGAATATTTTCAGCAAAATTTTAACTGTCACGATATAATTTATTGGTAAGGATTTGAATAAGTTCTTGAGTTTTACAGATGATTAAAAATAAATTTTATTTTTATTCGTGCAATATACGTAAAATGAATATTTGCATAAGTAAATTTTTCAAGTAAATACGTAAAAAAATAAATAATTAATAACAATACATTGGCCTAAGAAATGTTTTCTCCAAAACTTAAATTCTCACAGATTAATTTAATGCTATGAATTTCTATACGTTCTTGAATTTTACAAGAGATTGATGAAAAATAAATTTTATTTTTGTTAATAATATATTTGTAAAATGAATATTTAATAAATAAATATTTTCAAATAAATATATAAAAATAAATTTTATTTTTGTTCATACTATATTCGTAAAATGATTATTTGCATAAAGAAATATTTTCAATTAAAATATAAAAAATAAATACATAAATAATAATGTATTGGCCAAAGAAATATTTTCTGCAAAAATTTCAATTCTTACGTTTTATTTCCTTTCATACAAAAATTCGTGTCGCGAATCGATTTAAAAACCTATAATGTCGTAGACTCACACTATCCTCATCGCTTCCGCTAACCTCTTCATTGCCTTCTACAACTCCCCATCACTTCCACCAAAGAATAAAAAAAAGAATGAAAAAATCCGTTCTTTCTACCCATGCCCACCCCCACGAGTCTCGGAAAAACTAACTTCCCTCGCCATCACGAAGCCGTTTACTCCCCCGTTTCAAAAAGCCTCACAAACAGACTTCGAGTCTCCCTCTCACTCCCTATCTCTCTCTCTCTCAGCGTCGTAATTAAATTCACCAGATGAAGGGAATCAATAAATTCCTTCATCTTTTTCGTTCCATTTGACTCTCTTTTTCTCCCGTCGTCTCTCCCACTGGCAATCCATCTCCCTCATCCCCTTCTTCTGTTTTCTCTCTCTCTTTCCAGAAATTTCCCTCTACCTTCCCACCCTTCACAAACCCACCCTCCAAACTCCCGGAAACCGTCGAAAAACCGATACGTTTATTACTCTTTTATATAAATATTATCCTTTTGCTCCCCTTTCTCGCTCGTTCGTTCTTCAATTTTTTTATTCCTCTGGATGTTCGCACAACATACCTGCCTACCTTGGAAAAATCTTCCCACATAGTATTCGCCTCCCGCACCCCTTACTTATGCACATACGTCGTACCCTCCCTACGGAGGGATATCAAGTAAAAGAAAAAGAAGAACGATGCGCTATCCTCGTGTTCTGATGGATATTTTATATTTCCTCTCAATCTGGCTCTGGATATCATTTCTCCGGGATGCTTCGAAAAGCGCCACCATTGGGAAATATTTTTTTTAATACATAATGTCCGCCTCGCTTTTTTAAATGCATTTTCGGGAGGAATTCCGCGCGGGGAAGGATATTGGAAAATTTATCCACGGATCCCGCTCTCCCGTCTTTGCTCTTTCAAAGAGCGCGGGCGAGCACTGGAGTGGATCACAATGAGTTCATCTGCTTTCGCCGTCCTCCCCTTTACGACTGTGAAAACCGATTTTCGGATGTTTTACATCAGGCAACCGATTAGCGGAGGAGGGATTTTGAAAGCACCTCCAACTTCCATTAAAGGTCCCACGGACTAGCGTCCAATTATGCGGAGCGAGTATCGGCATTTATACCAAATAAAAAGATAAAAACAAATGGTGAGGAAGGAACGATAGAACTTAAAGGGACATACTTTATGCGTACTTTATACTTATTGGCTATGATTAGAGTAAATTTAACGCGTAAAAGCAAAACGTTCCAGAAAATTATCTCATTAGAGCGAATTTTGGCTATTTTGCTGGCCAAAAATAACATGCAGCAACACAAAAACATGAAACTATTAATATCGTGGACTTGTTTACTTAATATGGGTACAGTTATCACAAATAATAGATATTTTTATCCAATGTAACATTTAACAATCGATTTCAATCTATCATTTGTCTCACAGCTATTGTGTAAAAAATAAAAGTGCTCACCCTAGCAAGATACTTTGGTGCTGAAATCCTTTAAATTAATTTCATAATCAACGAACCGACCGCACGAATGTGTAACGCCCAAAAATTGGTATTTCTCTGTTTTTCTCTAGTAGACGGATACTTGAAGCAGCGAAATAATGACTATAGCCCTAAACTTCTCTCTCAGTATATAATCTATCGTATTGACTCCTTCATTTTAAGTGATTAAATCCATAGAAGAAAAAACTCACAACACTAAAATTATTACAGCGGCTGCAAAAATGAAATACAAACAATTGAATTAATGAATTCCTAAACAGCACATGTTTGTTTCGCAAGTTTTGAGAAAAATATATTTTTATGGCATACTCAAAGCTGCCACAGACATCACTTAGACTTTTTATCATAAAAAGGATACGCCACTACACACAATAGCTTTCTGCAAGAGATTTCTGGAAACAAAATAGGAGCGACAGCTTTAGTTGCCCAAAACATATGCATCACAAAAGTTTGTCCCAAAGCCTTGCCAAATGGACTTCCACAAATTTAGGAATCATGACTTCAATGACCCATGAAAATCGGCCCTTTTTCCCGCAACCTTCAATATCTCCACTATTCGACACCCAAACTCCGTCCTCCGTCTTACCGCCAACCCTTAAGGCCGTTTTACTCGGGGCACGGAATTGCGCAGGTTAGAGCTGCATTAATTTATAAAATGGCGTGGAATTGCGCGAATGCATGAACTATATTAGAACAGGGGCTATTTTGCCGTCTCGCATCCACGCATTCTCGCATGTGTTCTAGCAATTCACCGCTTTACACGACGCAATTTTGATTGCGCCTTCGCACGTACGCCAGATTGCGCAATTCCGTGTACCATGTAAAACGGCCTTTAAGAATAAAGACGTGTAAAAGGAAGAACTTTACGGCATGTGATGTGCAAGGCATGTGTACTTGATAATGTCGTTTGTCGCAACAAAACGCGTCGTGTTAAACAAAATCCAGTATAAATATTCAAATTTCTCATTTAAATAAGTATAAAAGTAATTAATTTATATTTTCAAAGAAGAAAAGGGTTTTTAGGCTCAATATTATAACCGAAACCATATGGAGCTGGACCAACAAAAAAATAAAAGTGAGTGAAGATATTTCCTGAGGTAAACAATATCAAACGACATTATGCGTAAGATAAGTCCCCGCAATCATATTTCACGAGGGCGGAAGGTCAAGTTGGATAAATCGAGGAGATCATCGTTTCAATCGCGAACCTACTGTCAGTCAAAGAAAAAGCGAGACACCCGATTTTGAGGAGCTCTAAGCGTCTAAACGAAGCAATCAATTTCAATGCAATAAAATCATACGAAAGAGAATATATTTCTACGTTGGATCATTTACTTTAAAACTCTTCTGCTTCATAGCATTTCCTGTACTTAATTTTTTCTCAAAAAAGTACCCGTTTATTTTGGGCTCAAAATCAAGTTGCGCTTTAGAGCGAAGAGTTTTTTAAGTAAATGATCCAATGTCTCTTATAATATTGATAATATATGTATTATAATATATATGTAATATATATATATAATAAAAATTGAAATAAAGTCTCTTTTGTATGCTTTTTCATGCATTGAAATTGATTCCTTAGTTTAGACGCCAGAGCTCCTCAAACTCAGGTGTCTTGGTCTTTTTTACAGACAGTAAGTTGTATAGCAGTTAAAAGCGTTCTAGTTCGATTGATCTAGGGATAAAGGATGTCGCTTCACGCCCACACCGTGCCCTGACTCCCTTACCACAATGTAGAACGAAGCATGCTCGAAGCAGTATCAACAGTTGGATGGAAAGCGAGGAGCAAACGAAACGTGACCTTTCGCCATGATTAACAATTCAGAAAGTCAACCGAGAAAGGCAAAAAGACATTAGAATTTTTGAGACACTTGGCGCAATGCGATCCTCAATTCCACTGCAGAAAGATCGGGATTCTCTCCACTTCCCCGAGTCACGGAGGGAGAAAAAGGCACAGTGAAGAAAATCAAGAAGTCGACGTAGGAGGAATAAGAGAAGGAAGACGGCCACAATGTGGCAACTTTATTTCAATTTCACGATAAGGTCACTCGCTTGAAGAGTACCGAAATATCTTCAAAGAGGTTCTTATTCTTTGAACGTGGGATTTTCTCATACGGCACCTTTGTTACTCCATAAGTTTCTTACTTTCAGTGATTAAAAAAAAAGGTAGCAGAATACAAAGGTGACTTTGTAGTCACTTTGTGAAGGAGAAACATCCATACTTTGAGTACGGAAAACGGAGATAAAGGCAAGCTAAATTCATTACCAAAAGGGAATCCAAAAATAATATTGGTGAGCAATTTTTATTTATTTAATATTCTCAAACAGCCATCTCTTCTTACATCGATAGGTACCTTTGAAATAGAAATACAATTGCAGCTTTCTTAGTCAATCAGGAGCCAATTGAATATATAGGAATATGAAGCATGAACCAATAATAATAATGATAATAATCATTTAAATTCTAAAAATAACCTTTACTCGAAGCGAAACCGGTATTGATTTCAATTCTCAACTGACATTGTTATTTTTTTAATTCCAAATACATAGGAAAACCCGAGAAGCCACATTTTGAAAGAGCATCAATGGATAATAAATCAAATAGGGAACCGTCAACTGGGCAATTGGAAATAATGAATTTCTTGTTTTAAACCTTCCGCGTCTAGACAGCAGTGATAATCACAATGTAAGTAAAAATGAAAAATTAATTATAAATTAAAACGTTTCATACATTATTTAGCGAAAATCAAACACGCTGCTATCACAAAAGGAAATACCACCTACATTCAGGCTTCGGTATAAAATTAAAAGTGTCACCAATAAATTTAAACAATAAATAGTACACTCTAGCAGAGCCTAATCATAGCCTTGAAGAAGTTCGGATTCGTCAAGCGTATTGTGCGAAGATTTTCGGATGAGAAAGTAAAATAAAGGTACTATTTCCCACTCGACCGACCACACCTTGAGTATGCAGGGAGAATTTGGGATCCGGTGCAGAAAAACTTAATCCACGAACTGAATAAAATACTAAGGAAAACAGCGCGATTCGTCAAAAACTGCTATAGGCGTACAGACAGCTGCAGCGTTACATAGATGTTAAGCGAATTAGGCTGCGAGCCGCTGGAGACTCGGAGGCTGCGCGCTAGGCTTGGATTGCTTGAACAAATGAGAATAAATATCTTTAAGAGCGACTCGGTGAACATAATACTAGAGCCCCACTAAGTTTCCTGGTCCGACAGAATCGATAAATTAAGAGAGATAATAATAATAAAAATAAACGTCTTTATTGGGCGAGATTGGGACTAGAAAGTCCCATCTTCCATCTAACCCCTCGTCAAACATGAAATATATGCAGTTAAATACATTGTCAAGTTGCACATGAAATAACATGCAGAGAAATTACATAAAAAGAAATAGAAGTTCCATTTTCAATCAACAAATAAAATTATAAGTTAACAAAGTTACCATTTATATGCTGAACGGATAGATACGGAAATTCGTTTTTCCCCCAAGCCATAAAAAGCTTTTTTCTTTTTATAGGTGTCCTTTCACCCTCTGCCACACGCCTTTTTAGGCAAATTTCGCATTAGTATGTAGATATATCATTTTATATAGTTATCATAATAATAATAATAATAAATAATAAAAAAATTAATATAGTTTCATGTGACTGATATAATAATTATATCAGTCACATGAAAGGTGAATTGATCAAAACATTTAATTGGCATGCCAAAGTATTCCGATTAAATTGGTATTCAACTATCAACAGCACAACAAGATGAATGTTACACGCCCTTCGCCTCATCGATCCGAAAAGAAAAATAAAAATCTCACTCTCCACCTCCCAGACACACCAATCCCTTTTGGGGAGGCACTTTATCATTTCCCTTCACCCTCCCCAAGTGCCAACCCCCTAACACACCAACCGGGAAAGAGACGGCGACGAAGCGGGTGAAGGAAAGTATTTTTAGAGATCGCTCCAAAACGTAACGAACCGTGCCAAAATTCACGAGTCACGCATTCCGCGACCCTTCCCTCTCCTTCAGAGTGACTTCCTTATTCACTACAGCACGCACGTGCGATGGAGCGCGCGCGCCAGGCGTCGACGGGAGGCGGCGCCGCGTATCCTGACCCGAGTCGCCGGCCAGCCAGAGCGATGGGTGGCGAGCAAAGAGCCAAGGATGGGCCGAGACACGTCTCCGCGTCCGCAAGTGCCCCATTCGGTGGAGGTTCGCGGGGGAAGATTGAGAAGTCGAGAGACAATAGGGATCGAGAAGTTCGACAAAAGGGGGGAAGGAGGAAGGCGAGGAGAAAGAGGGTGGAAACGAGCGATACCCTCCACTTCAGTCACACCCCACCCCGTGTAGATTCTCCGAGGACGTCTCCTGACATAGACGGATGGGCCGAAGTGTGTCGTGGTGCATGCGATAACGTTACAGTGGAGAATTTGAGACGATGTTTGCCTGACCTTTCTCAACAAGGCTTAAGTATAATACATTTATTTATTTCACCACAAAAAACGGCACAAAGGCTTTTACATTGGCTGTTTAAATAAATAAATAATAGCTAATAGATAACAAACAATAACACAAGAAATAAAACTAACAGGAAACAACATTTTTGAACATGAGAAGGGGCACTATGGATTAGACAACGGTGAATTATTCTTATAATACTAATGCTATTAATATAATATCCTTATACGGACTGTGATAATGATACAAATAAAATTCGGACCAACAAAATATTCCTTAAGTGCATCCAATTATTCTTCATTTCATGACAGCCTTTCCAAATCTGTTGCAACCGGGGAGGGAGGTTAAGGATTTCAAATCTACCGAAATTTTTGGCAAATACGTGATAAGGGGTCCCCCCTTCGCGTAAACCCTTCAGAAAAAATCTATCCACTACAGTCTGGCATTATTGGTTGAAAAAAATAAATATATAACATTGCAAGAAAATATTACACCAACTGCCCTAAAGAAAGTATACGGCACACGATACGATCATGACTTTACATTGAGCACCTTGAGCACATTACCCCGAGCACATTAATGTTAGCATTGAAAGCATAAAAAAAATCAAGTATATACTAATAGGGGTAAAAAGAGCGAACATGAAATGAGAATTATACAATCGCTGCAAATGATGCATAAAATTAAAATCATTAGCCTTAAATCATTATAAAATCAATACTAAACTCAAAAAAAAAGAAGTCTCTACGGATGAAACTTCCCTTCGGTTTCCGCAGGATAAAATTGTTTTCGGCATCAAAACACAGAGAATACGACAATCACAAACTTTAAAAGAATGATTCCAGTCAAAATATGGAATGCTAAAGTCAAAAGCTAAAAATAAAGGCGAGCACAATTTTCGAGGTGACAAAATTGGGGTGGAAAATGTGATGGGAAGGAGGAGAACACTTTAGAAGAGAGAAAAACTCAGAGAGATAGAGGATAAGATACGGAGAGGGATGGAGGGAAAATAAAAGAGAAATGTAAGGGGATGTTAAAGTGTACGTAAGCGTTAAGGGTTCGTCCTCTGTCCCCCTCCCCATCCCCTACAGTCCCCCCATCCCCTACGGGCGGCGTCCGGATGGAAGGTTGAATTCGAGGCGGTTTTGATTGGGAAATTGATCAGAGGAGGTGGAGAGAGAGAGAGGGAGGGAGATACGAGGGGGTGGTGGGAACGCGAGATGGGACTCGTAATTACTGAACGCTAACGCTTGGGTCAACCGCTTTCGAAGCCATATCCTTGCTTCCACCTCCTCCTCCTCCTCCTACTCATCCCTTGCCAAACTGACTACCCTCCCTTACCCCCACCCTCTCTTACTCCCACCCCCACACCCAACCCACCCCCTCGATTCGTTAGCGACGCCCATCTTTATAATCAAGCACCTTAATACCCCATCCCCACGTCGCGTATACCGGTTAAACCACTCGTGGGTCTATAAAAAGAGGCAAAAAAACAGGAAAGCGTAGAGATATATACTATCAAAAAGACGATGGATTTAGATGCAGCGGGAAAGGGAATGGATTTTTTTGCGTGCCGCCGGCTCAAAGAAGATCTGTGAGATCATCGCCACAATTGACTGAACCCGAATGCACGAGTTTCAACCTTCAAAACATGAGTCTCATCACCAAGTCAACCACATCTGCTGGAGGATTCGAGTAAACATTCCAAGCACCACCAAAGAGCATCGCTGATCAAACAACGCAGATATTCCCTATTCTGAATACAGCGCTGGTGACAGAAATATCACCCGGCTGATAATCACGACGTACGCCAAAACTTGGGCTGCTGTCACAATCACTTTTCCTAATGTCGTAGCATGCCTAGTAAATGCATCATTGGAGCTATTTTTACAAAAAACATCGAGTATTAACTCAATTTACTCTCAAAAGTACACACTAAAACTCATTTATATTAATTAATTCACTCATAGATATTTAAGTAGCTCTGGATATTTCCATTTCACTTTCATCATATTTAGCACAATTAGTGAATTAGTAATGCGTACTTTCAGTTGAAACTTCGACAAAAGTTCAAACTGTGGCGGCATCAACATCGAATCATCTAAATATTTTATCCACAACATATTTGGCTGATGTGTACAAATATTCATGGGCGAATTTTCAGCTTTTAAGCGAACATTTGTTCCTCATGATCACAAAACATTCATAATTCAATGCTATATTTGGTAGAGTACCCTTTCCAAAGGTTATAACTGTGCATTTTCCAGTAACCAGCAAAAAATATAACCGATGTATATTTATTAATCTTAGTACAATCTACCTACTTCTTTTTGGAGAATTTTCAGATTTGAGTGCACATTTTGTCCACATAATCACAAATCATTCAAAATTCAACGTTATTTCTGTTATAGCACCCTTTTCAAAGGTTTTAATCGTGCTATATTTAATAAACAACA
This sequence comes from Ischnura elegans, assembly GCF_921293095.1. Taxonomy (NCBI): domain Eukaryota; kingdom Metazoa; phylum Arthropoda; class Insecta; order Odonata; family Coenagrionidae; genus Ischnura; species Ischnura elegans. The sequence continues at coordinate 57,066,713 of NC_060248.1, forward strand.
AAAATGTATCCACTATTCATTAATCAAGGGCCATTCTGCCTACATCCTCCTGTTGTCGTTCAATATTCGTCTCTTACTCCTTTCTATGAGCATGCAAACTACAGCTTTTTCCATTAAATATCTAAATACGTCCATTTAATTCCCCTCCTGTCCCACCAAATAAGTCTCTCTAAACACTTTTGCGTCATACGTTGCACTGCATACCTCAGTGCACTCCAACGCCCCGGAGTCAACTTCCTCTTCTCTTCATTAACTTGTCTCCCGCACTCAACTTGCTCGCTAATCCCCTCTTCTCCTCACAGATTCCTCCACGCTCTCCCATCCGCATCCTCGCTATCACCCGTACTAACTCAACACATCGTTCGCTCTCCGCCCTCCTATCTCTTCATTCCCTCGGCCTTTTCGCCTTCCCCTTTTACACCAGAAGGGTAGTGAGCGACCCCAAAAGGAAAACGATTTCACACCCGTGCAAATTTGACTATTTCCCACCACAATCAAAGTCTGAGCGCCGCAGCGTGAGACTTTTACGGGGGGAGGGGGTGGGAGGTAGGGGGAGCGCTGGCTACACTTGCCGCTGACTCGCAGCGCCACCAAGCGCCTCTTTTTCTTCTCCTTCCAGATCACTCCCGCTTCTATCCATTTCTTTTTACTCATCTCTCTGCAGGGGCGGTCAGGGGTGATTTTGGGGCCTTCGGCTGGGGCTCATGATGGGGCTTTCCTAGGGATTCAGGGGTCCTCTCCCAGAAAATGTTAGGCAATTTCATGCCCGCAAATGGATTTTGACGCTATTATGGCTCTTAAAACCTAGATAAAACTTACAAAAAATTGCAATTTCGTAAGAAAGAATACTATGAAAAAGTGAGAATTTTACAGCTTGCACAATTTCAAAATGTATCATGGTTATGTAATCTATTTAGTGAATTTTTTCCTTGAATCTGCACTGAAATCTGAATAAATAAACCTCTGAAATAAAATTTTCGAATAATACTTCCAAAAAAAGGATCAAGTTCCCTTTTATCTGCTGAGACCTTTCTTTTATATATTTTTATATAATACTTTTACAAATGTTATACTGCAAGTAATGTTATAAATAAAAACGTAAAATTTTATTATTGCAAAAAACACTTTGAGTATTTTTATTACGCCTTTCATGCACGTATTACTATAGACGAGAGCGTTGTGGGGGCCAAGTAAGCTCGGGGCCCTCAGCGGTTGCCTACCTGCCAACCCGGCCAGACTGTTCTTGTCTCTCTGCCCATCAGAGTGTGCAATTTCCCGCTCATCATCACATTATCATCACCAGCGGTCATCAGTCTTAATGTTTATTTCTCTTCCATTGCGAGTATCATTAGCAATTCATTTCTATTATTTCAACTCATGATTGTTTAGTCCCTCGACATTTGGCTGACTTGGGTAAAACTATCTTTTCTGCGATCCACTCGAATAAAAATAAATGGATAGCGATCCGCAGTAAATACAATTGAAATAACTTTTTCTGGCTAAATTGATGAATTTTTTTTATCATATATTATTTAAATACTAACTCTTTAAAATTATTCGCAGAATAGATAGTAATGAGTTATACATAAATAGCAAAGTGAGAAAAGGTGGAAATGAGTTAATAACCATTGGAGTTTCTTGCATTTAAAAAAGTATTCAAGAAGGTTAAAAGTGAGTAATGGGTTACGGATGAGAAATTGGCCCTGTTTTGAATTATCACCCCCGATTTTCCCAACCATTACAATAGTTTTCAGGGGTTTCTAGTTAGCCACAAAGTCTTACATTTCGTCCTCTCAGATTTTTCATCGTGTGAGCTTTTCCATCCGCCTCCGGAGAGCACCCAGTCGAATTTCTCCATATTTTCTCTCATCACAACTTTATTCTAGAACTTTTTCCGGGTGTACAGTCTTTTACAGTGTATAAAAACGTTTATACTCCACGATTCTCCGCCATTATAACGCACATCACCATTCTCGAACGTTCTCCATTAGAGGTCCCATACCAGTCCTACTTATGCTAAGTTCGGAATCCCGGATATCTCAGATATACGACGCATAAAAGCCAATACTTCAAGGGAAATGTTGAAGCATATATTTTGAGTATGGATTAAGCACGATGAAAAAAAATAATAAATTTCTCTGGGTTGTTGGGAAGGTAAGAAGAATGAGAGTATGGGCGGAGGGGGCAGGGGGAGATTGGCCCCCCAACTTAAATGGCAATTGGTCCGAAAAAAGTACGAAACCTGTGCATTCAAGTACTATGAAAACAAAATCACCAAAAGTTTGAATCAATTTTACTATTAGGTAGTACTTAAAATGCTGTTTTCAGAGGCTAATTTAAGCAAATATTTCAGGAACACTTACACGCTCTGTAATATCCCCATAGGCGATCCGTTTAGAGGCTATAGAAAAACCTCCGTTGCCCTGGGGGTTGTTCTACAGCCTCTAAACCGCCGACAGAATTGCTGGCCCCCAACATAAAACTCAAAACTTCGCTCATGATTAAGAGAATATATATACTTGGGATATAAGGAACAGACTTTGCGGAAATGAAAACTGCGGCATGATATGAAAGCGATTGGTGAAGAGAGAGAACGAGAATGACCAATGTCGATGAGATAAACAGCTGCCGAAAAAAATTGCCGGTGAAAAAATAAATGAGGGGAAGAATTGTTTGAAAGGCGGTGAAAACTCTCGGCTCAAATCTAGGAACTGCCCTTCGCTTCATCTACTCCCTTGCTTTATTGCGTTCCTCCTCTCTCCACCACCAACAAATCCCTCCACCTTCTCCGGGGCATTCCTCCCCTCCTCCCATCAAGGGAAGAGTTGAACATCGCGCCGCGATAATTAGATTTGTCGTCGGGAGTGGATCAATGACAGGGCGTTAAAGGGGGAAGGATGGGGTAGAGAGATGGTGGTAGCTGATGCAGGAGGATGGACGGGGGAAAACGGTCTTCTGGGGGAGTATAAATGGCAGATGGAGGGAGGAGGTAGGGGAAGGGAGAGAGAGGGGTAACGAGAGTGTGTTTGAGTTGAGACACGACCATGGCGCCAGTTACCAATGGCGACGCGAGCGCCGCTCCGCGTTGATTCGGACAGGCATTAAAGGCGGGCGCAATGGAGGGAGTGCTAATCAAATGATCCGAGCGAGGGGACTGCATAGAGTAGGCCCAATTCCACCCCTTGTTGAAGGTTGATTTCTGTTGCCATTCTTCGGTCGCATTTTAATCGGCTTTCACGCATGTCCGCGGCACGTTTAAACATAGCCTTTCGCATTTCAAATTTACTGAAAAAGTTTTTACTCGCGGAGCAGTAACTTAATTTACACATTGCCTTGGCAGTATAAGTGGACCCTACGCATGCCATCAGTCACGAGATGCAGTGGCGTAACTATGAGGGGGATGAGGTGATAGATCTCCCCCCAAAGCCTCAGGGAAATAAAAAATATATGTATAAAAATATTGTCTAGTTTTGACATTTCAGAAATCCGTATGCTTAACGTTAATTTTTTGTGCCAAAATGATGTAAAATATATTTCCAGGCATGTCATGTTTCAATAATTTCCCAGACCTACGATCGCCACCCCAGGCCCATGCCCCTCCCTCAAAGCGAATTCCCAGTTACACCACTGATGAGATGCATTCTGTATTTAGCTCCAAATATATTTAACCTTCTACCGGATGATTAAAAAAGTGATGAGCTCAATGCGATCCACTTTTTTCCGATATTTTTCAGTATGCACTTGGAAAATGCGAAGAATAGTATTGAATAGTTGTGAATTTGATAGATCACAACATTAGGAAAGTAAATTTCAGTTGATACCCCTAATTATACCTCATATCCCTGTGAAACTCGGATCAATTTGTCCGTCAGCGACGCGAGTGACGACTTTTGTAAACCCATTTAAATGCGCGGTGGGTGACAACACATTTAGAGGCCTTCTTGAGGATCCTCTTCTCTAATATTCGTGGAGCCAAGGGTGGCAAGGATAGAAGCATTGCGGGAGGAAGAGACACGCGTAAACCCCATACGTTATCCCGACGATATTGACCAATGCGATACGGCGATGTGTATCGATTACGATAAGCCATAATCTGTAAAGGAGTCAAACGCTCGAAAATGGTTTCGTGATTTGACGGTTTCGACGGATTGCAACATTGATCCTCCAAGCTGAGTGACACATTGATCGTCAAGGCTGACAAGGAAATCCAACTGCTGCATAGTAAGATCCATGTACGTTCCATACGGAATTGCTATTTGCTATATGTTTTGGTCCAAATGCTAGTGTAATGCGATACACCGCGACTAAAAACTCGCATTCGGATGAGGAAATGAGAAGAGGCAGGGGCGTACCCAGGAACAAAACTAGGGGTGGAGGCAAGACATGGTTGCTCCAGTTGTAGATAAGATTTAAGCATGGAAAAGGTGAATGAAATCAACATTTCCAGGAAGCTGTAACACCTCTTTATTACTTTTTTTAAATTATTCGCTAAAAAAATATTATTTTCCTTAAAGACATTTGCGAATTTCGCTTCTAGGGAGGGGGGGGGCAGCTAACCCCCTCCTGCCCCTCGCTGGGCAAGCCCATGAGAAGAGAGTTATTGTTTTGCTTGTGAAAGGTCAGTTATGACATTATTTACGATGAAAGTAACTGTTTAGTTGTCCACACAGAGTATTGTATACGAGCCAAAGGATAAAAATTATAGGGAGATTCAAGAGTATATTCCGCATTAAATGATTCAGTCACATCGAGAAAGGTTACATCAGCTAGACTCTGCTTTGGCATATTTTTCACCCTATCTTGAATCCGCCACTGCCAAGAGCTTCCCTGCTTATGTGTTATTCTAATAATTGAACATGCTTGGGAGCACTAAATTATTCTAATTATTGTTACTGATATTCACGGTTTCTTGTTCGATAGCTGCACATCATTCGTGTCTCATTACACCGTTTTTACTAGGCTCAGTGTCATCTATAAGAAGTGCCTACTTGAATGAAGTAAAAAGGTGAAGTATTTATTCACTCTCTCCCTTTCCTCCGCAATTATCCCCCTTCCTACCGTTTTCATTGCTGATACGGAATGTGAGTGAGGTTAGCGATTGGTTCCGAGAACGGTTTTTATGGCGAAACCGAAGCCGTAAACATAATTGTTTTTTCCCTTTGATTATGTCACTGCTCAAGTTCGCCGAGCGTGGAGCCCGAAAATTAAACGGGAGGTTGAGGGCAAAATAAACAAAAAATTAAACTGTAATTCATGGAAGTCAATTCATCGGATACACTTTTTTGCTTGATGAACAATTTGATGGCTTCATGTCACGCATACAAGTCTTTACTCATAGTTTACATACAAGGTTTCGAAGTCTGCCGAGATTTTCGTTGTTCACAACAAATCCATGATCAACCTAATCGAATTCCTTTGAGTAACTGTGTGTCTTGATGTGGCTGTAGCTTCATGAAATCCGTATAATCTTAACACTTCTTCAATATTTCCTCAGACAAATGATGAAATGTCAACATGTAAATTTTAAATACTTCTAAGTTGTTTATGTAAGGACTTAAATGTTCTTCCTTCCTGACGTCGAAGATTCTTTCTGTCTGCCCCACGTAAACCCCATTACAATCGCTGAAATTCAACGAATGCACTCCACACCTGCACAACCTCGGGACAACCAAATATCGGGAACCTTACATTTTAAAAGCTGTCTTCTCAGAGTAGCATTAGGTAGCCATTCGGAAAAGATGATGAAGTAATTTTTCTAAACACTTAATGTGTAACTGCGTGGAGTGATTTTAAAATGAATATTTTAAACTATGCAACGCCCATCGAGAATTAGATTCAAGAGAGCAGTTAGAAATTGTAAAAATTATTAAAAAAACCAGGACAACACTCTCATAAACGAGTATCTTTACCCATCCTTTTCCCCTATTCTGACGTCCGTTCCAAAATTCATCACTTTCTCCGTTAAGTATATAGGTAATAATAATCAGATAAATACACAATAATTTACGCCTTAAGATGATGATTACTCATCGAAACCCGGGTCGCTTTATGTAAAAAAGCAAATTAGTGGCATAATTAACATTTAACTAACCAAGAAACCTAATGCGATACCACACAGTTAATAATGAGTTAGTACCTATATTTTGATATTAAATGCTACGCTAAACGGGTAATAAAGAATTGATAGCACGTATGAGCGTTTATAGCGTGTTTTAAGGATTCAGAAAGGAGAAGGGTGGTATTGTACACGTAATTGGTGAAAGGATTGTGCAGGAGAAACACGAAAGAGTGGGGGACGATGGAGAGTGACCAATGGAAATCGGTCTCTTCGCCGGGACACAGCGTCATTGATTACGCCCTGACTTGATCCGCCTACTCTGTCCTGCAGCAATCCCGAGAACAAAACCCAACACTCGTGGAGGCAAAGCGTGCTCCGGAATTAGCGACGACGAAAAGGTAAAGGTTTGGTGTTGTGTCGGAATATCCATGTGACGCAGCGAGGAATGGATTATGCGGCTTTGAAACTGGTGCATAAAAACGATGCACATACACCAGAACAAAAATTTGAACTAATAGAGGGGTTAGGAAAAACCTATGACATTGTATTGTCCATATATACTATATATTATATCCATGTCCATGTATTATGTCCATATGTATATATGTATTATATTGTCCATATTATTAATGTAACCATTTTTTTTATTCCCAAACCTCCGAATATAGCTCATATCGGACATTTTATGTCGAGGTATTCAAAAAAATTAACAATTGCACGTACACAAACAACCACGCCCTGTATAGGGAAAAGCTACCCACGCGGAACTCGAACCCGCGATCTCTTGTTTTGCAGACGAGGACTTCACCCCGCCGCCACCGAGGCCGGCGAAATACTTTGCACAATTACCAAATGTTAAATTTATTGCTCAGTGAGCATGCTTCACTCCACTGCAGCATCGTAATAACTATTATGCCACAGTGCGGAGCAGTGAAAAATGGCAATAATATATTTGTGAATCGGCAATAAAATATTCGTGAATTATTGAAAAGTGAGGTGGCTATTATTACGAAGTTATTCTTAAAGTTATCGGGCTCAACAGCTGAAGCAGTCAGCAGTTTCATTGCTGGGAAACTGCTTCGTGATGGATTAATTTTTCAACGAAGAAAAAAACTTTATTTCACGACTCGAGTTTCAATGTTTTTATGATAATATAAACTCGGTGAAACCTGTGCCGTGAAATAAATTCTTTTATGAACAAACACTAACAACGAATATGAATGAATTATAGCAGTGATTTTAAAACATAATAAGGAAGAAAAAAATTTGACCCCACTAGGACACGAACCCCGAACGTATACATCAAATGCCTCGTCCTCGCTCCTTAACCCACCGCCGCATGCTGTACGGGGGAGAGCAGTCGAAGGAAGTCATAGTGCGCGGAATCTTTACATGCGAATATCTCTCGAACCCGGGCCTATGTGGAAGAAAGCCGTGACACTTTTTCTACCTTACCTATATTGTGTCAGGAAATAACATCGTCATTTAGATCCCGAACATCACTTTGGCGACCTCTCATTGTAAGTACATGTTCATTTCCTTATGTAAAAGGCCACCTCCTTACGATCTTGTAATAGCGAGATGAAACACTTTTTATCTATACAGAAACCCAAATTGAAGTCAGTCCAAATTGTGTCAATTAAATAGATGCGTCATTGCTCTTACGTTTGGCAACCCATCAACTATCTTTCATTCAAACGTTAGAATACATAAGACATCCCACAGATGTAAATAGCCACTCACACGCTAACTGCACACCAACTGGTACTAATCGGCAATTAACTTAGCCAATAAAGTATTTACAATGGCGAACGAATTTTAATCAAGGTAAATTAAATTCATTTTTAACTTGAGCACATATCTATCGCGTAAGACAGAATGAATATTCGTTAAAAGAATCCAATTTGTTCCTTCTAATGGCGATATTTTGATAAGATCCAACATATCACGAGAAATTATAGCTATGGTAGGACATGAATGTTTGCGATCGTTCGTTGTTATTTGTAGTCAACCTCCCTTCCCCGATATAATGGTCGCATTGTGTTGGTTTTGGAGTCGTAAAATAAGATAAATAAAAAATCAGAATTGCGAAAAATTCAGGGAAAAACTTGAGAAATCACTTGAGAAAATTGAAAAAAAACCGACCGAAAAAAACCGTATTTATATTTTTTTCTTTCCCGGCGAATGATACTGGGGAAATATTTTCGGGTTTTCCACAGGATGAGTTAATTGCAGGTTGGCGTTTCGATAGCTACCTCTTCCAGCGTCCTTAGGGTATGAGAACGATGCCCTGAGGACGATAGCATAGGTAGCCTTCGCAACGTCGGCCTACAAGCAACTCATCCGGTGGAAAACACGAAAATATTTTACCAAAAAGAGCCGTAGATTCCCAAGGTGCATGAATTCGAAGAACCAGCAATTTGAATAGACATGGAATATTCCAGGATCATGGTGGATGTACCTATCGAAACGTCGGCTTACAAGAAACTCGCCCGATGGAAAACACGAAAACCTTTCACCAAAAAGAGCCGTAGATTCCCAAGGTGCATGAATTCGAAGAACCAGCAATTTGATTAGACATGGAATTTTCCAGGATCATGGTGGATGTACCTATCGAAACGTCGGCTTACAAGAAACTCGCCCGATGGAAAACACGAAAACCTTTCACCAAAAAGAGCCGTAGATTCTCAAGGATTCGAAGAACCAGCAATTTGAATAGGTTTGGAATATTCCAGTCCAATACCTCATGCCCGTTCTCGGAACGAAGCACATCTCAGGACGGATTAAGTAGCCTTCAAATCCCCCTTAACTTAGTCCAGCGAGAGAGAGAGAGAGGGAGAGGGTCGGCCTCTTATAATCCTCCACCCCCCCACCCCATGTCCTGGACCGTCACATACCTCCTGCACCCCACTAACGCGCAAGGGAAACGTTCCATATCCTTCTTACCCCCCATCCCACTCGCAGGAGAGGCACAAGTAATTATGCCACTCGCTTAGCTGGCGCCGTTAATTCCAGGGGTCGCTCTCGGATAGAGGAGGAGGTGGGGTGGATCGTAGGATGGCAAGTGCATACAAGCGACATGCGGACCACATCAACCTCTCCACCTACTCTCCTCACCTATTTCCTCTCCCCATCCAACTCACCCTCCTCCCTATTACTGCCTCCGTGCACATCCTGTTGTTTACCATACCTGAATGCGGAGGAGAGGGCTGAATGGCGGTCTTGTGCTGAGCGATATTGGAAATTCAATATCGGGATAAAAATATTTTTAACACCGACAATTAGTGGATACGACAACTACCTATTGTTATTTGTAATTTTCAGTTGAGTTCGTTGTTTATTTCTTTATCGCTGATGTTATGTCCTATTTGGTTGGCAACCGAACATATTTATTTATGTACTCTCTGTTGCAATACCTTCTCATGTGATATTCTTTTAATGAAGTGTCAATCGATCTGAGTTGAGATCCTCTTATTCATGTACACTAATACCATGTCTTCCTGCGGGAATATATGTTCACGTTAAGCAACTAACAATTTATGAGCCCCGGGAAGATAAAAATTAATTATTGTATAATTGATTGTTTGAGGCGTAACTTTGTGAAAGCGATTCATTGTTAAAATTAAAAAGAAGAACTTTGTACTTTCACATGAATATTTATTCACGATGTAAGAATCACAGTGTAAATGTGTGAATAAATATTCATGTGAAAGCACAAAGTTCTTCTTTTTAATTTTAATATTGCAAAATTGTTTAGTTGGTCTACATCTATCCCTATAGACTACCCCACAAGGCACCTCAATAGGCGTGTGGCAGGGGGTGTTAGGACACAAGCCGAGTACAAAAAAAAGGAAGTCTATACGAAGTTCCGCCCACCATTTATTCAAATCTTTTATTGCTCGGAGGAAAAACGAATTCCTATGCCTATCCGTAGGTTCAAATATCTCTCATAATAATTATTTTCTGAGTTTGAGTTGCTAATTGGTTTAAGTTAAAATACGCGCAGGAAAAAGACAGGAAAATGCGAGCGTAAATTAAAGTTGGAAATATGGATGGTTGAGTAGCTTTGATACTGGTCTATCGATCGATTGACATGGTATTTTGTCAAGGGGGAAGGAAAAAATTGTTTATCCACAAAGGCTAAGGGCCTATTCATAGTCTAAGTCAGATGATATTCAAACCAATTGAAGAACCAGTTTATGGGATATTTAATTCTTCCAACTTAAATTGGCATTCGGATTTTTCCGTCATCCCATATTTCCTCCTTTGAGTAGACTAAAGAAGACTTTGTTCTCACCAATGACTCTGTTTACACCACTTCCGATCTATCTAAAACTAAAATCATAGGAGACTCCTCTCCAATTCCTCCTCAGATATCCCCAACTTCCAGCTGATTTTGATGGCCCCACTAAAACTCCCTCCGTTCGCAACACTTAACCCACCCCCCTCCTCTCCACCAACCCCCGCAGTAAACCCCTTTCTCTTCGAATTCCCTCTCGTGAATCCTCCAACCCAATACCTCTCTCTCTCTGGCCCGGCTATTTTGGAGAGTAGGCGAGACAGCAGACAAGAGGAAGATAGCAAAGGGAAGGACGAGAGAGAGAGGAGGTCAGAGAAAGGGCCGAGGTGCAAAAGGGAAGGGGGGGCTCGCAGATTTCCAATCAGCGGATAACCCCATCACTCACAGCTCTAGCCAATCAAGGACCATTAACCAAGAGCTGCTCCCATTTTGCGGTTACGATTGGCTAACACAACCCAACTCATTCCACCCCCCTCTTCCCCTTGACAGAAGCGTCACGCCGCCGCCCGCAGCAGCCGTGGGAAAGGTCGAAAACTGAGATCGAATGGGGCCTTGCAGCTCTTCTTCTCCTCCTCCTCGTGGAGGGAATGGGAAGCAGTAGTGAAGGGAAATGGTTAGCGGAAGGATAGAGTCAGGATGTGGAGTAGGTCGATAAGGCATGAGGGGAGAAGTTAATCGATTCAAACTCCGGCGTCGCGTCGAGCAGTTAAGATCTTTATATCGAGTCGCAATCGAACGCAGAGCTTCCCCCAACGACTAATTCCGTCGTCGTCCCACGCGGCATTAAGGATGATGAAATCGGTCCATCAATTCTATTAAGCGGATTTGCGCGAGAATTTTCACTAAGCCATTAGCGAATGATCGTGATTGATGATAGCTCAGTGCACGAAGGAGGTACCTGGTTAATTTGCACAAATGCTGAAAAACAAACCCCTAGTGACGTTTTTGTTCTTTACACATTACGTCATATCGTTAATCATGCCGTATTTTTTTCACATTTTTAAAATCGCAAAAAAATAATATTAAAACTATTCCTTTCGAAACATTGACTGAATGGTATTCTCAGGTAAACGAATAATCACGTATAGTGCCTTTAGAAAACTTAATATCCTCATGTTTCTTCCCTCTGAAGGAAGATTTTCGATAAATCTATCTTTAATCCTATACAAGCACTCCATTGTTTTTAGCACGCATAACTGAAACATGGAGAAAACAGTGCACATACTTACAGATGACGGACATGCATATCAAACTGTGTAAAAATATATTGCCAGGCCAAGTAAAACAAGGGAAAGAAATAAGCATCAATGATGCAATTGCGTCGGAAAAGACGTTAACTCTACGACAAGCATGGTATAATTTATGTAATTTTATGTAATATTCATGTGCATTTATGTAATTTCCACTAGAATCTTTTGATCACTCTACTGAATACTTTAAATAGGATAATACTCGCTTCCTCTCCCTCACAAGATGCTAGATCATCCACTCTGCGAATTAACGTAAAATAAAGGTTTTGCGAGAAGTAAATACTAAATTACTCTGGCAACTGCGCAAACTACCACACTTTAAGATAAATCTAGATTAGGCCTTTAGGGACTAATCCGGTAATTTACCCAGCTATTCAGCGGTATCACTGGCATTAGATAGCACTAATTATAACTACGAGAACGCTCACTTTTCCCTGCACTGGTATCTTCCTCTACATACAAACGAGCCTTGGGAATTTACTCTCTACAGAGCCTGTCACCGCATCGTTTACTATTAGGAAAAACTCCAAAAAAATCTAAGTAATTAGCACCAATAAGGAAGCTAGCTAGGTGGTTGACTACAGAGGGGATACCCATGTAAGGGCCCTAAGTAGAGAACTTGATGACGCGATTACGAATTTCCGCAACTTGCGGAATTCCCACCTCTCGGACCCTAAGGATAGGGATCAAATAGTATCTATGGCCGCCCCGCCCCTTGCCATGCCGACTACCCTTTAGGTCCACTTTGAGCGGTCACTTAGGATGCTTCCTCCGTCAATACAACTCCGCTGGAACGATCTCTCACCTCATCAGCCGGAATTTGCCAGGGAGTAAAGGCCAACCTCCCCCTCTTCCAACCCAAGTTGCTCCTTCGCACAACTTCTCCCCGAACGACCCTCCGTTACCACTCAACCGTCCCCTCCCTGCCATTAAACACCCGAGCCAGCGAGCAAGAGAGTTGTCCCGAGTTCCTTCCTCCACGCCTCTTTCCCCAAACCTCCACTCCGTTGTACGCATATGACATTCTTGGTATTTTGACCTCACACTGTCTTCACCTTCATCATCATCACTGGTCAACAATCTTAAGATTGGTTTGACGAAACTCAAGAATAGCAGAAAAATAGACACAAGAATGGTGTTGGAGCAAGCAGTTTCTTTTCATTAATAAAAATTGTAATGAAAGAATATCTTAAAAAAGGTTTTTACAAAATCAGTATAAAAATTGAAAATCGTAAAATCATTAGGTCACATTTAAATTAATTATATACCCATCATCAATGGTCAACAATCCTAAGATTGTGGGTAAACTTTTCTCGGGATTCCCACTGGGTTAATGTTTTAATATCGGCCAACGTTTCAAGTACCGTCTCGGCACTCATCTTCAGGGCTGAATATTGATTTATTTAATGTTTGGTTGCTAAGTCCCATTGATGTAATAAATTTAGTTAAATAAAAAAAAATATATATTTAAAAAATAATAATAAAATAAAATACGATGTCAATTCTTTTATCGCACCTATAATAAACAGTCTAATTTCATTATGTGGCCTATTTATATAAATGAAGTTCTATTACTGTAATTTCGAAAAAATATTGTCAGCTGCATCAAGATTGGCTATCTCTGTGACTGTAGGTGGCGTTAATTTTAGATTTTTGCATTCGCGAATTTTTTTAATGAAAAGAAACTGCTTGCTCCAACGCCATTCTTGTGTCTCTCTTTCTGCCATTCTTGAATTTTTTTTTGGCGCAGCTCTCCACTCAATTCTCCGATCAGCTAATACTTTCACACCGACGTATTAATTCTCTTTCACGTCTTTCTTTACCTGTTTTATACATTTCATTCGATGTCTTCCTTTCTTTCGTTCTTTCCATCTAATTGTTCCTCGACGAGACTTGTCCCGAGTTCCTTCCTCCACGCCTCTTTCCCCAAGCCACTTCCCTCCACTCCGTTGTACGCATGCGACGTTCTTGGTATTTTGACCTCACACTGTCTTCACCTTCACCATCATCACTGGTCAAAAATCTTAAGATTGTTTTGACGCAGATCTCGACAAAATTATTCTACCAGCTAATCTTTTCACATCTACTTATTTCATCTCTTTCACATCCTTCTTTACCTGTTCCATATATTTCATCCAAGGTCTTCCTTTTCCATTCTTGCAATCCAATTGTCCCTCGATGATTGTCTTCATCAGGCCATCATGCCTCAATGTATAGCCTATAAGGATGTTCCATTTTCTTGGCAAGGTTTTCACGAGGCTTCTCTTCTCTCCTGCTCTTCTTAGGACTTTCTTATTACTAACTCGGTCGATCCATTTGATCCTCATCATTCCTCTCTCCCACCACATGTCGAAGGTCTCTACCATTGATTTCTTCGCGGCTGACATTGTGCGTGCCTCACTTCCGTAGAGAAGCACACTCAAAATGTAAGTTATGATACACCGTTTCCTTCTTCACATTCGTTGTGTAAAAAATAATGTATGTATTTCTCTTATAACAATTGCAGTTTTACTGCATTCGTGTCCAGGGGCGCAGCTAGGAATTAAGACTGGGGGAGGTTTGGATGCAACTATTACCGGTGTGTGGGGGGTATGGTATACCCACCAGGATAAGAGGTTGGTGCGAGAATAATAAATTGCGGAATTTCAAGATAAATGGTTGAAAATGGTGAGTTTTACGGCTTGCTGAGGGATATTTTAATAATCCTCACACTATTCTATAAGTAATGTCAATCCAATTGAGTGAAATGGATTAAACTTAAAAATTTCTCTGAGCTCTAGGGGGAGGGGTTTATCCCCCAAACCCCACCCCCCCTCGCTGCGCCACTGTTCGTGTCAATAGATTCAATACTAGATGTGGATAGAAATCTTTTTGAAAAACAAGTAACTACGATGGTGAGTATTCGCAATCTTCCAAGCAGAGGGTTTAATTTTCCCTCAGTGAAATTCTGAACTCTTCAGGAGACTGCGATACTTTCTATCAAACCAATTCCATCCAAACACTTTTTTTACTATTTACTTAGTTTTAAATTCATTGATTTTAAATAAACTTTTTCTTATATATACGCGAGCAAAAACAGAAGAGCGTTATTGGGGTAAGATTGGAGAAAAAAAATTAATTAGGATTTGATTCTTTCCCGGCGAATGGTGGCAGGGAATGTCTCTGGGTCTCCCGTCCGGATCAGGCAATTCATTACAGCCGACGTTTCGATGAAATATTTTTTCATCAAAACGTTGACCGAAATGGACTGCCTAACGTGGTGGGAAACCCGAAAGACATTTACACCCGGTTAGGGACTGCATTTAGACAATGTTTCGATGAAAAACTTTTCCATTGAAACGTCGCACAGTGGGCTGAAATCGAAAAAAGCTGGACAAAACCTCAAAATCGATTTTTTTGACCGCGGAATTTGAAACTTTGCACAGTTGTTGTCAATACATTAGTGGATTTTTTGACGCAAATCGTTTTTCAAAGGTCAATTTCTTAAACAAATTACTTGGCTTCAAATTTGAACAAATTTCGCAAAAATTGCCCTCATTGAATTTTTTTCGAAATTCAGCATGTTAAAACTAATGCCACACCTTCTGTAGTAATTCAATAGAAACAAAAATTTACAATATTACTATGCAGTTTATTATTGTTAATTCTTGGCAACTTCCACGACTCAGTTGTATTATTTGTGGCCGATACGATTCAAAATGGCTGAATTAAAAAAAAATCAATGAAGGCGATTTTTGCGAAATTTGTTCAAATTTGAGGCCAAGTAATTTGATAAAGAAATTTACCTTAATTCGTCATAAAATTTCTACGGTCGCACAGACAACGTGAACCATACGTTAAGCGAATTAGGATGGGAGCCGCTGGATACTCGGAGGATGCACGCTAGGCTTAGATTGCCTGAAAAATTGAGAATGGATATCTTCAGGAGCGACACGGAGAAGCCTCACTATATTTCTAGGTCCGAAGCGATAAATTAAGAGAGATATTTTGCCGAATGTATGGATATGGGAATTCGTTTTCCCTCCAAACCATAGGACTTCAATGAATGCTAGTCGTAATTTTGTTTGAGCTTTTGCTTATTAAATATGTAAATGGTTGGTGTCCTAACGCACCCTACCACACGCCTTTTTAGGCGGCTTGCGGATCAGAATGTAGATGTAGATGAAGAAACATGAGGGCAATGTTCAAAATATAATTTTAATTGATTATTAATATCGGATAAAACATACCGAATAAAAATATATGTATTGTTAATTCTTAAGAACATTTCGAATCTACGTTTTGAAGCACAAAATATTTATTTTCAACTGTTTCGAAATTATGAAATACCCACTCCACCGCGTCACGCTCTAAAAAATTCTACCACTTAATAATACCCAAGAAACCAGCTGGGTTTTTCAACCCGGCGAAATATTGAAGACTCTGAATACGTTCTTCCGGAAGAGAGTCGCGACGGATGCGCAAACAATATTTCCACCGTCCGTTAAGGCCGCTATACTCGGTGAATGATCATGCGAATGGTCATGCTGAATGATCACGTGATCATTCACTGGGTAATGTGATCAAAATAGAACATGTTCTAATTTTCCATGAATTTTCATGCGCATGAAGGTTCATTCGCGAATTTTTCTCTTGCATACGGCGAATAATTTCATTCGCATTATCATTCACCGTGCATAAAAGATTTACCGTTATTCACCGTGTACATCCGTCATAAGAGCGCAAGGTAAAAGATAAGATTTTTATCGATTATTTTTACGAAAATAGGCTCAATAAAAACATATTACATTTCAAATCTACGTTTTGTGTGCTCCATATATTTATATGCATCCGTTTCCAAAAAATTAGCAAATACCCACTCCATTGCACAAACAAAAGTCACGCTCTAAAAAATCCTACCACTTAATAATAACCAAGAAGCCAGCCGGTCGCTTCAACCCGGCGAAAGATTGAAGACTCGGAAAACGTGCGTCCGGAAGAGAATCGCGGCGGATGGTTAGCGGAAGGAGTCGGGAAAAACGAGGGTCTGGCGGGCGAGGTCGTACAAGAACGAAACGGAAGGTGGAGGGGAGGAGGAAGGGAAGGTGGAGGGCGGGGGGGAGGCTAAATGCACCCACCCCACCCACCTCCCCCTCTCGTGTAGAGATTATTAATTCCCCATTCCAGCTGCTCAACCGCCCGGGAGGCATGCTCTCGCTCGGGGAATGCTTTTGAAAACTTTATTCGTTACCAAAGAGTGAGTGAGTGAGGGGTGGGGGCTGAGGTAAGGAAGAGGGGGGGGGGTAGAATAGCGGGAGGGAGGGATGGTTAGGGAGACGGGAAGTGAAGTGAAGAAAGAAATGTAGAAGAGACGATACGGCGCCGGTATGGACTGCGGAGAGAGATTATGTGAGTTAAAGGCTGAAAGAAGGGAGGATGGGTGGCGAGTACGATTTAAAAGGAGGAGAACTACGAGTCCAGCTGGAATTCTTCGGTGGTTTGGCTCCAGAGATGGAGGAAGAGATTGGAAGATTATGGGCCGTGTTTGCATAGTCGTTGCTCAAGGGTTTCGCAGCCTACAAGCAAAAGTTTTACGGCAGCAATGTAAAGTTCAGTTGCACTTTAGCTGTCAATGAATCTTCGGCATACTTTTTTGTGACCAACGTTTCGGTATATAAATACACACCTGCATTAGGGTTATGAATTAGTATGAGTAGAAGCATTTAATACATACATGGAGTAAAAGGTTATGACACGGTTTTACAGTAAAAAAATTAAAAGAATTCGGTTGTAAATTAATTAAAAAGAAGAGGATAGAATTTTGATATATCATAATAAATTTTAACTGGTTTAAGAGACTAGAATTTTGAGGGTCAAAATTCTAGTTTCTTCGTTTTAATTAATTTATGACTGATTTATTTTTATTTTTTATTTTGTTGTTGTAAAAAACACTGTGGTAACCTTTAATGTATCAAAATTATGTACTCATCTTCATTCATAGATTACATGTGGGTGTACAAATATAACGAAACGTGGGCAAATATTTCATTTAAAACTCTTCAAGACCTTTCCTCAAGACAATGAATCAACATTAAATATAAGAGTCCAAGAGAAAGAAAAAAATAACTCATTAACAACAATAATAAAATTCCTCCTTTCTTCGTATGGGAGGAAAATGAATAGGTTGGTGTGGAAAAAGGAAGGCAGCAAACGGAGGGTTGGAAAGATGGAAGGGAATATTTTCCTCCATCGCGAACGGAAAGCAAGAATTGGTTTGTGGGGGGAAGCGGAGGGAGGGTTGAGGGTTGGGTGGTAAAAGGGGAACCCGAAGCCCCTCTCACGCAAAGCGATTCCAATTCCGATTCTCAAAGCAGAATTTTGCACTCGGATTTCTCATTCCAATCGCTTGTTACCATTGGACGAGAAGGATTTGCTTTCGTTTTACGTTCCTTCACCTCATCCCCCTTTTCAGCCTTAGAAAATCATTCATTCCCGCTCTCTGCAAACGATCCAGACCGAGGATCGCGACCGAAGGAGTCGAGACAAATGCGAAGCCCCACACATTCAGTCTGGTTCTTCAAAGTACAAAGCTTTCTCTAATAACTTACGGCCTTGACTGCTGGATGACAAAGGTGAGGTTCTTAATTCATCGACTCAAACACTTTGAGATTAATACCCATTTTGGATCGAGGTGCTGACTGGTATCCCTATTGCTCTTAAACAAATATCGGCATATTTCGGCAATAGTTCAAATATTAACTTATGGCGATGAATTAAATATCGGAAGGTGAGGTTCTTTATTCATGGACTTAAAATCTTTGAGATTCATACCTATATTGGATCAAGGTGCCGACTGGTATGCCTATTGTTCTTAAACAAATATCGGTTTGAATTCATAGTATATTTCCGCAATAGTTCATATAGTAAGGTATGACGATAAGCTAAATGGAAGGTGAGGCTCTTAATTCATGGACCAAAAATTTTAGATTAATGCTCATTTTGGATCAAGGTGCCGATAGGTATCCCTATTATTCATAATCACATATCGGTTTGAACTCATCGTATATTTCCGCAATAGTTCAAACAATGCGATACGATGATGAATTAATTATCCGAAGTAAAATATTTTTGTTGCATAAAGTTTCTTCATTATAAAATAACGTTTCCGTAAGAGAAGCAATAAATTTGGGTTGCTTCTAAACTATTGACTGTAATTTCAATTTCAAAGTTTGAGAAAGACAGAACTTTACCGATGCTTCCACAAGAAATAATGTATTTCCATTGATGAGCAGCTCGAGTACATTACATTTAATTGATTTTGTGGAGATCATATCAAAATTCCTATCAATTCCTTATGGTATTCCAATTCCTCTTTTTTCGCCTACGTATTATCCCTTAGCTTCCAAATTTATCCGAACGTCATATCTACGCCTTTTTTTTAAATCTACAGTAGTTTTTCAATTCCACAATTGTTTGAATAAAACATTTAAATTTTATTTTGAACGGTATTCCTTTATTCTCCTGGGACAATTTCAAACTAAACATGAATATTTGTTTACATGAATTACCTAGAGAAAAAATACCTTTGAACCGGGAATCAAACTACGTACGTATGGCTTTCTGGGTCACTTCGCATGCTACTGCGCTATCCAGGTTCTATTGGGGAAATCCAAAGGTCCAGTGAATCCAGTGAGTTCCCCTGTTAATGCACGACTTTAATTGTCTCACGCTATAAAATACGGAAATTTATTAATTACCACTATCAAATCGCTATATAAATAGTTATGAATTTCTCAATGAAGAGCATGAAATCATGCATGCATGGAAACTCAAAATTCTTAGTTTTTCATAAAAAAACAACTTGTGTATGAAATGAAAATTTTCAATCAATCTTAATGGTTTTCATCACTGATTAAAGTACTCGAACTTTGAGTGAGCAAGCAGAAAACAGACGGTGAAGAAGAGTTTAGGATATTTTCGGACTGCTATCAAATAATCCCTTAGCCAAATACAAAATACACTCATTTGGTCTGAACTACTAAGTTCGTCAAATAAATTTAAATTAATCTATCATATATACCAATGCCATTGTAAAACTCTGAAGAAAAATATCTCGTCTTTCTTCATTGCATATTTTCTGGCTGCAAGCCAGGATCTCCTCAAAATTCCCCGCCGTTATTACCCATCAACAGTTATTGTAAGGATAGAGATTCTTGAAAATATACCTTACTTAAAGCTTTTTTCCAAAACACCTCATAACGCATGGGCATTGGGTTCGCGCACTTAATAGGCCATTGATTAACCGACCGCGGCAATTTCCCTTCCGCCTTAATTTCCCGGCCGAGAAGAGAAAAAGGCAGGAAACGGGGAGAGAGGAATTTTGAAGAGAGATGAAAAAACCGAGGGCAATGAGGGACAGGCACGGTTGACAAGTGGGAAAGGGAATCAAATGTACCTGGAAGGAACCAGAAATCAGCAGGAGTTAATAAATAATAATATTAAAACGAAGAAATCCTCGGGAAAATTAAATCAAGCTTCCATCCAATTCCGAGAATTTTTCGGGTCATTTTCTAATTTTTTCTCGTGTACCTCTTTCATTTCATTTCCCTCTCTTTCCCCTCTCTTTATTTCTTCCTCCACGATTTCCATTCCATCATCTTCTTTTGTCCTGCCCTTCTTTTCTTCTAAAAAAAAACCTTCCAACTCCATCACCCATTTATTTTTTTGTTATTATCATCATCATAATTTTTTTTTTACTTCAATTCTTATTTTATCCCCATTTTATTTTTTTATTTTTCGCGGCGCAAGAGTTCTCCTTAACCGCGCATGTACCCCTTATTCCACGAGCACAGAAATCCACGGGTCCGCTCTGTTCCCACGGATTCAAAAGCATCGCCGCACGCCACCCCTTCTTTCTTCTCCTTACACTCCCAACCCCCGCGAGAGAGAGAGAGAGAGCTCAAATCTCCGGTACTAATCCATTGTTTCTATCCTCGCCTCCGGACCACTTCGTTCGCGGTCCCCTCACCCGCGGCGCCACCATTCGCCAAGGGAATCGATTCGTTTATTATTTTTCTCCGAATTCTCTCACCGCTCTCCCGGAAAACGGAGTGAGGGTTAAGAGACGCAGCACCGATTTACATAAATTTTTCCGGGCCCGAGCAGGTTGGAGTCCCCGCCGAGAACCGTGGCGGAATCACCGCCCGCTCTGTCCTTCTACTATGAAGTTAAAGTCAATAATATGTGTCATTAAGCACCTCTGAATACATTATTATCGCCTAAAGGGGTTGCTTGATTTATTCATTCGCGAGAACTGCGGTATTTCTACTCTTTCGGAAACTTTGAATAAAGGGAGCGACACGTTCGCATTCATTTTAAGATTTTCAACGAGCTCAATGGAACTCGGTGGGAACTGAAGTGGATTTAGTTTATTTAATATTTAAACTGAGAAAAAAAACTAAGAAAAGGTAAGTTAGAAATTAAAGAAACTTGAGGGGGACTGCAAAGCCTCTCATGATCACTGCGTCATTCCCTGAAGGATCATTTGTTCTCATGAAAAAAAATAGCAAATGACATCATCTTGCCGGCTGGCACTTTGAAACCCTCTTTCAAAAGGGTATCCTACAGAAACACCAACGCTAAATTTAATTAAACAAGGTATTCCGTTCAAAAGAACGAACTGCCTACAGAAACGTGATCACAATAATTGGCATCAGCTTCTAAGCTGCGATCTTCATCTTTCTCACGCAATTCCTTTACTATCTCAATGAAAATCTAATTAAAATACATAAGAATCACCTGCGATCTCAATTTGACGTATGGTGAACCATGGAGACGTACGTAGGTGTTGAATGAAAAAATGAAATGGAGTCCTTACCCCAGATTACCACTATTAACCTCGTCAATTCAGCCAACTCCTTAATTCTTCGGAACCTTGAGTATTCTAAAGCTTAATCCAGACACTTAATCTATCCGTGAGTTTTGCAAACACAGTTAGATGCACGTCAATATCTTAACGATATTAAAGGACAAAGTCATACTACCGTGTTTTATCTTTAGAGGCATTAAAAAATCGATGCTATAAATTGCGTTCTCTCGAGGAGCTAAGTTAAATTTAAAGTCTATGAAATCAATATTGCAATACAGGGTCATGGAGGGACAGTACAAGGCAGGACTATTCAGCTTCAAGAGATTTAATGGAGAGGACACATACATTTGGCATCAAAAACTACACAGCTAATATCCTTGTATGGCTACTAACACGAAGAAGAATTGCTGAGGTCAGGTGCTCAGTTATGAGTCATTTAAGGAGAAACTTTTACTGCCAAAACATTATAATTTGCCATTAAAGTTCATATTAGTGGCTTCATAAATAGCACAAGTTTGCAAAGCTGCATTTAGAATTCAATAGATCTTTTTAATGCGATATTGCATACTGGTAGGCATAAATTATCGAGTGCAAAATTGAAAAGAGTATGCATAATTTGCTTTGGGCGGGATTCGATCCCGGATTTCCAGAATTCACGAATCCCGGCAAAATGCAAATGATTAGTCCTCTGTTGCATTTCCGCACTTTAATTACACTTATTCGTGTCACCGTAAAGCTAGTCTGCGGGTATTTCTTAAAATAAAAGTGTATCAAGGTGTTTAGGAGGTTTTCTAAGAAAAATAAATAAAACCTACATAAAATAAATTTTCTTCCTCAAAAATTACTATTTCTGTCGAGCGCTTCACATTCTCTTCCTATTTCACTCAATTTCAAACCATGAAAAATTCATAAATTTAAATGGTACTTTGTCGAATGTTTACCAGAGTTCATTAAAATATGAGCACGTTTTTCCGAGACCAGCTCCATATAATTTCCCAGGAGTATATTATATAACCACTCAATAATCGTGATCAAAACATCATCCAATACTATGACAATAATCCATCATCATCCATAATCCATTACACATAAAAATAAACCAAATCCAAGCAATAATAATCCACCATCAACCGTAATCCATCCTCCATATGTAGATATCATTTGATATGAGTCAAATTTACTTTGAAGAGTCTATAAATTAAGGATTAAAACAGAAATTGCTATCCGTAAAAAAGGGCTTATCTATTATGCATAGCACCGGACGTTTATGAAAATAGATTTTACATTCACGCAATTGGAAATGATTTTCTCCCTAAACAGAATTCATAATGCAAACCTATCTCGTATTGAAATAAAATGCTTAAATTTGATCGTGGTACTTCAATTACTGGATTAATAAAAGATTACAAATGCTAATCGGTAGGACAGAGCAGCATGTTAATAAAAAGCAGACATAAACGGAACAAGTCTGTCAACAAGATCAACTGAGAGTTTTGGATGGTGAATTGACACTTGAGTTAAGTTTTTTTTTTACTAGGGCTCGCTGCGCTGATCCACACAAATTAAAATCAATGGTCACTTATAATACTTATATTTTTAACAGTTTCTCAGAATTGAATTAATTTCTGATCCTGCGGCCTTTTTTTATCACTCAGCAACTGTGAAATTATTTGCAAAAAAACATAAGAGAGTCTAATCACCTTGCTTACAAAGTGAGGTAAATTCATTCAACTCTATTAGATAAATATTTAAATTTAATTTACATTAATGTCCTAGCGGATATAGCATTTTTTTAAACTAATTACAAGCTAATCTGATGTTTGAAAAAGTCATATGAACGTTCACCAGAGCATCAAATTACACGGATTGATTTTATTAACCGAAGCAATTATTTTTCGCGAGGTCGTATACACGAAAAATATTTAAATGTAATATGCAATTTTTCCATACAGCCATGTTTTCCTGTTCACCAGCCATGAGCATAAAACAAACGCAATTAGGTACCTTTAAAGCAGTTAATATATTTAACTCATCAAGCCGTGATTTGGCAGAAGAAATACATTAATTTATGAAGTTCCACAACACCTATTTGCTGGTTGGTATGGTATTTGGAGGAGGCGACCGACAGCTGAGGTCATTTGTGCCATGAGGTAGGGGTTGGTGAGGAAGGGTGGAGAGAAACCCGGCGTCGGAATTAGCCTACTCTTAACGAAAGGCGCCAAGGGGAACACGGCTTAACGTCCCATCTGACAGTCGGATTGTTGCGCTTGAAATGGCCTCGACACAACATTCTAGCAGGTACCGGGAATACTCTGCCACCGCCGGGATTTCAACCCGACCCCACGGAGTGGAGAGCAAACGCTAGCCACCACACCATCCCCCACCTATTTGCATTCAAAATAAAATCATATGTAGGTATATTTGAAATCACCGCCAAACTGAAGGTACCAGCATGGATATAAAAAAATACTCCTATAAAAACTAAGCTAGGTAATAAATTGAACTACCTAATCTCAAGCTTGAAATAACGATAAATTTTGCTTTTGGCTCTAAATTTTCGTTGTTGTATCATTAAATTTATTAAAATATCGTTAATATTTAATATTTTGTCAGTATAAATATTTTTTTCTTATCCAAAAATAATTTCAAGATGTCTTAATGTCTTTTTTTCTATCTCTCAGGTGATACCAGCATGAACCACAAGCCTCGTCATACATAATTTGATTCTTAATCTCCAATGAAATTAATATCATTTAAATGGACGTTTTAGTACACAGAACTGAATTATTACTTAATAAACAAACTTAAGTGGCGTATTTTTTCGAGAAAACTAAGCTAATCTCGTAAGATTCATATTTGATTAATGGAAGAAAGTTCTCTTCTGGTTATTATCAAATAATTGAGCAGAAACTGAAATGCAGTACCATATCAAATTATCGCTCTTACGAGTATTATTAGCTTGCCAAATCGATTAATTAATTTAGTAAATCCGAATATTATAATCAAACATTGCGAGAGGTTTTAATAAATGCGACATATTCATGATAAAAACTACAACTGGTAATTTCCACACTTTTATTAAAAACTCAAATACCGACCATAGTTTCAAAATATTATGTCATTTTTAAGGAATTACATCTCCAAGTGTGGTTATTGCAATTTGTAGTTTTTACCATGGATATATAACTTCTAACAAATCAAGCCTGAAGCGATTTTGTACCTTAATAACTGCGACTGGTAATTTTTTCCCATCACTTCCTTACCTTTCTCCCTTCACGTATTTCACAGCCCTCCATGCAGATGCAGAAATACGAGCGATGCGAGCATTCGATCGTTGGCATAAACTGAGCGAGCTCGATGGCCACAGCCATTCGTATTATTCATACAAATACTCCTCCGCGCCTCGGATACGAACACACGCCCAGCCTCACTCTCGCGCGCTGCAGCTGAATAACTAATTAGCATGTCTCCGCAGTTAATCTTCCGTATAAATGTTTCAAGACCTCGTTCCCTCCTCCCTGAACCTCTCTCCCCGGTCTTCCTTCGACCCATTTTGCCTGGGGTGCGACTGCTGTATCTCCGAGGCAACCGATCCAACCCCTCCCTTTTCGGCCCTATTTCTCTCTCTCCTCCAAACCTAATTCTACCCCTTCCACCACCGAGACCACCCCTTTTTGCAGTCTTCCCGTCCCGAAGAGAGCAACTCCTCCTCCTATACCCCTCCCCCTCCCCTCACTTCCCTCTCTCAGATTACAATTCTCGCCACCGTCTTCCCTTGATTCTTGGAAATCAGAATGCAGCAATCCCAATCCCCAAAGCTCTCCTCCGCGCTTTCTAAGGGTAGGTATATATCCCTGACATGATCACCTTGCCTTCTCCGCCCGATGGAAACTGGATTATATTTCCCCAGCGGATTGCTGAATTCGTGTGGATTCGCGATCCCGGAGTGCGTGAGGATTTGGATATTTAGGAATTTCAAACCACCATCATCATCATCATCATCGCCCTCTCTCCATCTAAACCTTTTCTCGTGGCGTCTCTTCCAACCGTCACAACTACCGCCTATTTCGCCGCTTCTATACCTATCGTCGCACGGTTACACCTTGATTCTTTGGCATATATTATCTACGAAACGTTAAGCGTGTAATATTAATTAATTGTTCTCGGTACTACCTCCATATTATCGCTCATTACAATGAAACAAGTCGATTACAATAATATACATGGCTTAAATTATATTCTAAAACGAAATAACTCAAACTCTATCGTGAGAATATTACATTCATGATCTATCCTACCGAATTTAGATTAGTGTAGAGTGAAATAATCAAATATTAATTTAATCGCTCTATTTACCAGTTCTTTTGCCCACTCATGTTGGAATGCCGTTTAACTATCATAATAATTGTAAATGGTAGAACAATTTGTAAGCGTTGTGTATCTATAACATAATGACCAATATATATCATTATATAAATACAGGGTTATCATAAAAGAATGGGGCTGTTTTGAATGTGACTTAAATTTTAAAAAATTACTACTCAGCTAAATTCCGTATAATCAATTATGAATTATCTACGCTCGTCATAGACTTTGAGTAATTTTGTGTAAAAATATAATTTAAGCCATAGGAAATCTCCTACTAGTCACCTAGTAACAAGACAAGATAGCAAAGATAGTGATCAAATGCTGACATTCTCATTATTCATCCCTTTTCTACTTTATTTCCCTGAAACTAGGGAACTAATATGGACCAGTTTTCCGATCCATGAACTGTAAATTTCATAAAAAATATTTATTGTTTATTATTTATTGTTAAGTCATAAAAAATATTTGTGATATATTCTGATTAGCTGAAATATATATGCAAGGAGTCTTCCCAATCTCAGTAAAAAAGAGAATATCGCCAATCTTATAACGTTAAAGTAATCTTTCTTCTTCCCCATCAATGAAACCCTCCTTCAAAGAAATAATTCACCTCTTTAGAGCAGAAGATCATTTATCTAGTTTTGGATGATTGCACTAGTTATTACGCTAAATTAATTCCCCCAAAGAAGGAAAATCATCCAGTTCAGCATTATTTACTGCCACTTATATCTTAAAAATGTGAAAATTTCTATATCAATAAAATTTCATTCTGTATATAGCATCGAAAAATCAGGAAACTACATAAATTGGAGCTGATAATATTTCTCATTTAACAAAATGAAAATGAATCAAATTGGCGAGCAATTCATTTCATCGAGTTGAGGTGCCTAATTGCGTTGCATAAACATGTAGGCAGAATGGGATGGACATGAAAAATGGAAAATATGATCTCCATTGGGTCACTCCAGGGGCGTTGAACAACGAAAACGTTACGCTGAATGTAATGCAGGCTCGAGAAAATTACCGAGAAGAAGAGTAAGATTATCAAACCACCGGCCATTGCTTTGTTTCCATAATTTTTCCACTAAAGCAGAAAGGGCAGCAAGAGAAATATCCCGATGGTGGGAGCGTTCGAGTCGTTTGACATTTGTCTTTTTAGGATGATCCAAACGTCCAACTCGTTTGATACGAGATAATTTTGACCCATATATACACTTAAATTAGATAATAAATTTTTATAAATAAATTTTTTTAAATATAGCTTTAATATTCCCAGACAAAAGTTATACGAAGGAAGAGCAATATTTTCGATATGGCAGCATTGTCAGTCTACGGCTGGAAAATCTGCACTTTCTTAGTGATTATTGGGAACCACTGAGTGATTTAATTTGTCGAATTAAGATGTAATAAAAATGAAATGAAAATTTTAGACAGGCATTGAGAAATTAAATTAGAGATATTCTTAAATGATGCCTATCCATCCGCACTGTACCTGGGTAACGAATTCCACAAGATTTTCCACCCTCTGCACCTCTTTCCACCATTCGCACTCTTCCTTCCAATCTCATGTCATCTTTGCTAATTTCCTCCTGGTCCGAAGAAATGCGCCCAGCATCCTCTGCTTGCAGATCACGAGCCTCATTAATTTCCCCATGGAAATGGAGTCCTCTCTTGAGAGACTAATGTTGAATTGAGAAAAAGTATATGACCCTGTTTTTAATTAAATCAAGTTCAACACCCTATTGCTTCCGCATCGACACCAACTGATTACTAAGAATTCTGTTTCCTTGCAAAGTCACCGATAATGGGATTATTTAACCATGGCAAGTACGCTATACTTCGCTCAATACTCACTGATTCCTTTCGTAACTTCAAATTATTGGGCCAAAAAATGTTTCTTATACTAATTCCTACATGTTCCATTCATGTAAGTATGTAGCCCAGCGCTCCAACCAATAGGTTAACAGGTGAGAACGGAGACATCAGCGGTGTGCGAGGAAATTATTCATTTTTTATTACCACAGCGTCGGTTATTATGGCGATGACAAAAGTTTCGCTGGCACTACGGCCGTCGTCTTTAGGTCGAAGACTACTGCCAGAGAAGCTGTTGTCTTCGCCACAGCAACCGACGCAGTAGTAACCGAAAATGATAGGTCACCACCGCCGCTTTTCAATCCGCGAATAAACTTTTCTGCTGTTACCCACCACATCGCAGCCTCAGACTGGAAGGATGGGTATTTGAAGTATTTTGTAATCACTGGGTAGATTGCAGTGAAGAAACCCCTCTGATTTCGCCTACTCTCAGTGAATCACGACGGATCTTGGCTCAACGTCCCATCCGACGGACAGAACACAATTGTTCTCCTCTCCGTGCTTGACAGCAAGCTCACGGGTCGTATACCTAGGTGAGGTTAAAGTGACGATTGTAGCGTGTGCGCGGAAGCCTCTAAATGTTTGTACGATCATGAGGTCTGCGATTACTCTTAATAAATATTTTTTACATTCCATGAAGTTTTGAAGCATCTGATGTAATAGGTCAGGTTATGTAACGGGCAGTAAAACTTCAAAAACGTATAAAATAGGGCATCAAATTAGGTCAATTAAAAAAATTTCCACCACAACCAGGATGTGAACCCAGAAACTTTGCACGGTCGACTATAATTCTAGCCAAGAGGCTAATCCGTCCCCATTCCTCCCCAACCTTCCCTTTCCAGCAAAATATCCACTTCTCCTATTACTACCTCTTGCATGAGCCTCCCCATCTATTCACACACACAATCCTTCAAGGAGTGCGAGCCCACCCCACACTCATCCCCGATCTGCCGCTTCATCCCCTTAAAACCATAGAGAGACGCCGCCGCCGCCGTCGCCGCCTCGGCTGCTGCGATTTCCGTGATGAAATTCCGGGAGATAGAAGCGAGTAAAAGACGGATGTAATTTCGCAGCCCTAGGATATGAGCAGTGTCATGAGGGAACCCTGGAAGGGGGAGCCGGCTGAAGGAAATTAGAATGAGGGAGGGGGGAACCGCGGAGAAGTAGGTGAGATTTGATCGCTCCGGTGGAAACTCCTCGCTTTATACACATCCCGCCGAGGGAGATGGAGAGAATAGCCGGCCCCGTTAATGGAAGTGGATGGGGAGAAGACAGAAGCGGAGGAGAAACCGAGGAAGAAGAATTTGTTCCCTTGCGCCCTCGTTGTTCCTGCGCTCGAGTTTTAATGGGGTGAGGAGGTAGCGTGAGCCAACCTCCCCCCCCCCCCCCTCCTCCCCCCCCCCCCCCCCCCCACAAGACCCGAAAGACGTCGGAAGGAAGGGGAAGTGATTATTGCCGTTAAAAGGGCAAGATTGGGAATCAGCCACTGCGAGTCACTGCTCGGAAATGGTGGTCCAATGGCTCACGTAAAGGGTGTGTAATTAAGCCTGCCAAAGGACGGGAGATTTTGACCGAACGATCAAATTGTGTAACTCTTTCCCGAAAATCGACGTTAGAGATGTCGATGTTAGAATCCGCATAAGTTTTTGGGGGTAACTGGGAAATCAAGGTCGTTTGAGGGTTAATTTCCTGGGCAATTACCTCCGTTGTGAACACGTTACGGCGATTAGCCGGGCGACTGCAAGCTTACTGCCGAACAAATGTTGCCATCATTGATGGGAGAAAATGGAGGGTT
This sequence comes from Ischnura elegans, assembly GCF_921293095.1. NCBI lineage: Eukaryota > Metazoa > Arthropoda > Insecta > Odonata > Coenagrionidae > Ischnura > Ischnura elegans. Next base: position 57,096,203 of record NC_060248.1, read on the forward strand.
ACTGAATTTTCTCACTCCAATGCGTATGTGCGTTCCGTACTTGGGTTCATATGTACCGAAACTGTGCTACTAATCGGGATCCTTGGCCAAAGACCTAAAAAAAAGGAATTCTGGATCCACGAAAAAATTAAAATGAACTTCTTTTGTAACTAAAATTCTTTCGATTCAAGATAATTACTGGCATAATTCACTGCATTCACCACATGATAGGCATCATTGACTACCTTTTCTAACGCAATAATACATCAGTATTCCATACAAACACAAACAAAGCTATAATTTCTTTGCGGCATTAAAATCGCAAATAAAATCAATCCACCATTTTGTTCCCATTTCACCCCCGACCATAACAACAAATGACACTCGTTATTCCAAACTCCCTACAATCCACTTGGTGTATCTCAAAGATATTTAATTCTAAACCTGACCTTTTACCAAAAATCAAGCAGCGTCCACCAATAGTTTTTTTCGGCTGTTAGGTTCACTCATTTTTACTGCTAAAATTCTAGAAAAACACAATTCTGGAGTTTCCAGGGTCTCCCATTAATATTTTCTCCATGTAATCACATACTTGAATTGAACGGTACAAACTACGTTACTTATTTCCTTTCGGTTTGAAAAATAATACTTGCTCTTTTACTGCACGTAAATAGGACGCACAATTAGTTACCACTTGGATAGTTTACTTATATTTCTCAGGCATGATAAATAATAATGGTGGTGCAGGTGCATCGTCAATGCCTCTGCTCCTTACTCAATAATATCCTTTTTCCAAGACAATTAACTAATAAAACATACAATGAAATTTTAGGGATTCAATTGCACTAAAATCGATATGCGGCATTTAAACTAGGATTTACTGTATTTGTATCAAACATGCCCTCAATATTCCAACAGCTAAGTAAGAGCATAACAAGCCTGAGATAGGTATGAATGTGTGTTGCGGATTGCTATACCAACATGATTTCGTCATTTCGCTACCTTGGTTTGACAAGGTTCTAACTGACCATCAGCTGGTTTTGAGAAAAACCTTGTCAAAGTTTTAAACTGCTCTATTTCTATTATTAATAGGAATTTATTTTTGACACATAGTGATCCACTAGATAAACTAGTAATTATTACTTAAAGAAAATATGTTATTTATTTTATTTTTTTACATGTTTATATGAGTAATAAAATAAGTAAAATGCAGTTAGAACCTTGTCACTCCAAATATTAGTTTTTTCTCCTTGCAGTTGGAACTTTGTCACTGTTCTAAATCTGTTATTATTTTACATAGAGGAATAAAAACCGGTGCAACACATAGAGAAACAAACTTAGTTATCTTGAGTGAAAACACCAAATTTTGCAAAAATGTCAGTTAGAACCTTGTCAAACCAAGGTAGCGATTTGTAATTTTGAACCCAAAAGCGAAATTTCTATTTACCACATAATAATACTTCATTGAATTAACTAGATTTCTTTGTTTCAAGGAATCAGAAAATAATAATAATTCACTCTCTATCCCTCAAAGAATTTATTAATAATCAACAAAGTGCAGATCATAGCCTATTGATATAATTAAAAACTTACTTCACGTTTTCTAAATAGAGGAAATGGAATGACGATCGTATAAACCACTTTCTGCAGCCAGAACTCATCGGCTAACAAACTCACGCAGCAATAAGAACTCAGGACAGAAATCCCCATTAATTTGCATATTTAATAAAGCAGCCATGCAAGTAAATAACCGGCGTTCAAATAGAGACATTCCACCGGCTTCCGAAAACAAGGGCATACCATATTCACCGATTAATTTGTCACTTCTCTAACGCCCCACGTCTTTTCACCGCCAACGACCTCCTTTCCACGTTTTAACGAGGTTAATTCGAGACGGCGCCATACAAAGCAAATTCTTTTCTGTGTGTGCTAATTGCAACAGATTACGGCGTTATATGGTGGAAGTTCGACATATTTAAATGAAAGATGGTAACACTTTTCCACAGTAAAAAATATCATTATATTAAAAATACAATGCATTAAAGCATTGTGGAAAAGTGCTATCATCTTTTATTTGAATAAAATTCGTGTGTGTTTTTTTAAAAACTTCGACAACATATACGGGATCCAAAAAGGTTAAGCAGGAAAATTCAAGAGCAGAGAATGTGGATAATTCAATCTTTGTACTTCTAACTTAATACTACATCCAGCCATTTGAGCCGAATGCAGCGCCATTTTCATGCAACTAACGGGATTTGACTTCAATCGCAGCTGTCTTTTGCTTTTAACTCAAAAATGAGTATATTCATTTCCTTATGTTTAACTTTAGCCACGGTGTCTTTGCACGATCTGATTTTTTTCCCCGATGAACTGAAGCGATGAATCTTTCTCAGTCTTCCGACCGGGTGGGGGAGTCCATTTGTACCAACGAGAAGTATTCCTACGAAAAGTCGCGACGTGTCGGCAGAAATGAAGAGCCCCACACGGCCGGCAGCCCGAAAAAGATTCGTCGCACTATTTCCATTGTTTAAAAAACGTTATATGAGGGTTTGAGAGGCCAAGGGGTACAAGTGATTTTTCTAACAGTGCTAAAAAATCACTTGTACCCCTACCCTAGTACAGAAATTACGTAAAGAAAACAATCGAGATCACCAAGATATTTAGTGGTGCACTAGATTTTCCAGTCGATATCAACACAGAACAGAGACTCACTCGCATCCCTTGGCAACCAATTTTTTAATATTTCTTTCATCAATTTCTGTGCCTAACTCTGTTTAGAAATAAATCACTTGTACCTCTTGGGTTCGAACCTCCTCCTGTGAAGTTGATTTTTAGTCTAGCACACACAACAGAAAGTATAGTGGGGAAGCCGAAGAAAAAGAGGTGGGTGAAGAGGTAAAGAATTACCTCAAGGATATGCGAGGGGGTGAGAAGCCAGGAAGATGTGTGTGAGGGAAGGGAGATCCAAGGGGTACAAGTGATATATTTTTCTTAACAGAGAGAGAGAAACAGAAATAAGGTAAAGAAAACTAACTAGGTCAACTAGTAATATACTAGTGCATTTGATTTTCCACTCGATGTCATCACAGAACTGAGGCTTACTCGTACCTGTTGGCAACCAAGTCTTTGTGGATTTCTTATAACAAATAAATTTACCTTACTCTGTTGAGAAAATAATTACTTGTATCCCTTGGCTTCACACCCCCTCTTATCAGATTTTTGCCAAAATAACCAATATGCATGTTCTAGCTCTAATCAACTTTTTCACAGATTAACATAACATTCATAAACTTTCATCAAGGATTTCCATAAGAGCCTACACGAACTTTCCTATTTTCAAATGCGATTTTTATAGAGATCTTCTCACTGAATCCAAAATTTTAGCGGCCTTCAGTTGATGAGTTACAATTCAAAGAGCATAAATATTTTCATATTTACATGAAGATGACAGATACTTCATTTCTCGTGCCAAACTCCATGATTTCGAATAAATTCCGATCTCGCATCGAGGGAAAAGTCAAACTGGGCGATGGCCTCGCTTAGTTGGAAATGGAAAAAGACGTCCGATTATGATTCTCAAATCTCCTCCTCATTACTATCCCAGTCCCTTCATCCTGTTTTCTTCCACTCACGGATACCCTACATCCTCCCAGCCGCGCGCAGGTTCCACAATCCCTTCCTAATCTCCATCTCACCCATCCCCCGCTAAATTTCGTTCGCCCCCCTAACACGGGAACCTAAGGCGGGGCTTGAAAGTTTCCAACCCGTCCCATGCGAATACCTGTAGCAAAACCTTTTCTCTTCTCAAGACTTGTTTCTCCTTCTCTCCCTCCACCTCCTGTCTTTATGCGCGCACAGTCTCTCCCTCTCTTTCTTATTCCTTCTCCTTCTAGGATTATTCCTTCCACTCCGTCTCGAACAGTTTGCCGTCCATCGCAATGCTATATTATACAGCTGAACCAAACTCACCCAAATGCGGATATCTGTAGCCGAAGAAGAAGGCCTATTCCTTCTTGAGACTGCTTTATTGAAATTTATCTATACTATATAGTAATAATAATAACTATATAGTATAGATACTTGGAGCACTCAAATTTAATTCCAGGAGAATATATTCTTCGATTATACATATATATTCTGCATTGCATTCAGCTCAAATGGCTGAATGAAGTAATAACTTAGAAGTATGAAGATTGAATTATCTACATTCTGAGCACACTAATTTTCCTTTTAACTTTCGTTGACTCCGTATTTGCTGTCGAAACAGAATATATATATTTCGTAACTTCTACAATTTATTTTTTTTATTACTACCCGTTTCGGTTGTCACGCCATTATCAGGTATTTATGTACTTGACAATGGGGTGACAGCCGAAATCGATAGTTTTTTTTTAATAAATTGTGGAAGTCACGAAATATCATCTCATTTCCAACAGATTGCCACCCACTGCCCCTCCCTTCTCGAGACTATTTTCCTCCACTCACTTGCAACTACCAACTATATCTGCAGTATTCCTACCTATTTATTTCTTCTCCCTTTACCGTGCCTATTTCTTCCGTCTCTTCTTCATGGGTTTGCCACCCACTATCTATATATTCTTCAAACTAGTTTCCCCCACACATTTGCACTCCCAACTTAATTTACAGTATTTCTACCTTTTTTTTCTTCTTCTTCTATCGTGCCAATTTCTTCCGTCTAATCTCCAACAGTTTGCCACCCACTGCCTTTCCCTTCTTGAGACTGGTACAATATTTCTACCTCCTTCTGACTTTCTGCTTTCTCTATCTTGCCTGCTTTTCTTCCGTCTCAACCCCAGCAGTTTTCCACCATATGCCTATCCCTCCTTGAGACTAGCACAATATTTCTACCTCTTTATTTCTTTCTTCTTCCTCTGTCGTGCCTATTTCTTCCGTCTCACCTCCTGCAATTTGCCACCCCCTGCCTATCCCTTCTTGAGACTAGCACAATATTTCTACCTACATCTTTCTTTTTTCTTCCTTTATCTTGCCTATTTCTTCCGTCTCACCTCCTACAATTTGCCACCCACTGCCTATCCCTTATTGAGACTAGCACAATATTTCTACCTATTACTTTCTTTCTTCTTTCTCTATCTTGCCTGTTTTTCTTCCGTCTCATCCCCAGCAGTTTTCTACCATCTGCTAATCCCTTCTTAAGACTAGCACAATATTACTACCTATTTCTTTATGTCTTCTTTATCTGTCGTGTCTATTTCTTCCGTCTCATCCCTAGCACTTTTCCACCCTCTGCCACTCCGTATATACACCGATACCTAAACGGCCCCCGCCTCCAACCTTCCCTGCCCCGTCGTCTCATTTCCACCGCTCTCGCAGACAAGCACTCCGCGCTCAATCCAGCTCCCTTGTTCCCTCTCAATCCTTTCCCTCGAACCCACGCCCCTTCCCACTCGCACCGCCTCTCTCCCGAAGACGCCAACTGACTGCCTAATTACCAGAGACGTTACCTTCCGCGCACAGACTCCCTCGCGCGCATTCACGGCCGATCCTCTTGTCTCACGTCACAACTCCATTTTCCCAGCCTCCTCTCCCTCGACGCAGTCTTTAAAGGAACGATGCAATGAAATGTTAAAAGTGTTCACTTTGTGAAATTCCATTTATTATACCAGTGACTTTTACAATCCACTATGGCCAAAGAAAAAAAAACTTGCGCAATTAGGATTTCAGTGCTGGAGCATCATCGTCAGCAAGGGCAGAGCCAGGATTTTTCTAGGGGAGGGGGGGACCAGGGTCTGACAGACAAACGGCCGTCTCATATTTGGAATTAAAAACTTGCGCAACAAATACTCCACGAAAAGTACCTACTCTTAATTTTTTATAAAAGTTGTTAATACATAAATATTTATAACTTTTATATTAAAATATAATATTTATTAATATTAGTAATAAAAATTTCATCTATTTTTTAAGCCTCTGAGAGGGGCACTTGCCCTCGTCCCTAAATCCCTACCAACATGATCAATTTAGGATAGCAAGCATTTTTCGAATTAAAATGGTATAATCATAACGTGTATAATTGCGTTAATATTTTTAGAGGTTAAATCCATCGAAGTCATTCATATCAGCTTTATTAAGAAAGGCTTTTGTAACCCGTATAATAACATGAGAAGAAGCTCTTTTTCAAAAGAAGTCACATTTGATGGACAATTGACTCGACACACTACATTAAAGCAGTTCAACAGGTGCAAAGCCACCATGTTCGAATGTCATCTACGACGTACACCGCCTCAATAGACGTGTGGCGGGAAGTGTACTGTAGTATGAGCGTATTGTATAACCCCAAAAATCAAGCTATGAGAACCAATAATTTTTCACGCCCTATGTCAACAAATCTATATTAAAATTCCATTTGTACCTCGAATATAAAATCATCTAATGATAAACGGCATAGCCTCATTTTTTGTCTGAGGGATTCCGAGATATCTTTCTCCGTTTCCCAGCATTTCCACTGTATATTCAAAAGTCTCTCTTAACCATATGAAATGAGCATTATTTTTTATTTCAATTTAAATGAGCATTATATTTTTTAAATTCTTCACCATTTCGTTAACTTAGAATAACCATCTGACCTTTCAAGACTACTCGCGTATCTCAAACGAGTACTGCATACAGTTTCACTTATAATCAAGTGAAAAAGATATCCCAAGCATCTAATCAATGCTTCTACTACTTACATAAAAAATATTATTGAATACGAACATTCCCATTATCCTACGGAATATTGTACTCACCGTAATGTAACAATCTCATACCGCAGTAACCACAAGTGATCCTGACTTTTTTTATCAAAGGGATCCCGAGATCTCTTTCTCCGATCCCAACATTCCCACTGAATATTCCTCTCATTACGCTCATTCCAAATCCCCCAAACTCCTTCAATGCAGCACAAAAAAGACCTCGAAAGTCAAACCACCACCACCTCCTCCTCCGCTTCAAAATATGCCATATTTCAACCCTCATAAGCCAACCAACCCTTCGTCCTGTTCCCTCTGCATAATTTGCCAAACTTCATCCCTTTCTCATCACTTCGCGAGGAAAATCCTGCTCCGACCAACACTGCTTACCTCCGTCTCTCTTTCGAAAATATCTCACCAAGCCATCAAGACCTGTCTTCCCCACACCCTTTCCCTCGTCTTTTCCCAACCTTCCCCGGCAATCTACCCCCAACACACAGAAATCCCAGCCTCGCCAGCCCCGCTGATTCTTCATCGCCGATATCTCCGTCTCCCGCGCACCCTCGGTTCAAAACCCTTCTCCGCTGCTCTCTTTGTTCCGGTCGGGGAACACCACCGCAGTCATTTCCCCGCTCCCTTTCCCAAATAACCCTCAAACCTCCCACCTTTCTCGAATCCATCAAACTCAACTCTTTCCCACGCCCACAATCCCCCCCTTCTTTTGCCCCTGGCGTTATCCACGCAATCTGTCTTTTCAACATCCCTCCCCGATAGACGCTCGAAAGGTTACTAGATTAATGGAGATTTTAATTTGATTGGTGTCTTAGGGTACCAATAGGTCATGAAAAATTTTAAAAGCAAATTTTTTCCAAGATTTCGGTATATTTATATACCTTCATCAAAGTTTTCTACATAATGAATTGGACAAAACCTACTAAAAAAGTAACGCATACAGAAAAAACTCAAGGGGGGGCGGAAAAGATATTTTGAGCTACCTATATTTTTATCGAAGTGAAAAATAATCAAGGTACATGCAAAATTTATGATGTTTTTTTTAACTGATTATACGCATGCACAAGACAATGTCATCTTATGATATAAAAATGTTACAATTGTAGTTTGGCAATGCAGGTACCCCCGCAAGGGGGGCAGGGCGTCCCCTGCGCCCCCCCCCCCCCCCATATGTATCCGTCACTGAAATAACAACAAATACAATTCATTTATACACATTCATCAGGGCTTTTTTGCAATGAATTGGATTTGTTCAGTTGGTTTTACCCAATTCCTTACAAAAAAAGCCCTAATGAAGGTGTATAAAAATATCAAACAGTTGGAAAGAATTTGCTTTTAAATTCTCCAAGACACTAATCAAAGTTAAACGTATAGAATTCAATGGAGAAAAAAAATACCTTATAAATATTTTAATTCCATTTTTTAAGTGATTGCTATATACTTTGAAGCTTACAGCGTATTAATTGAATCTAGCACTTAGGCATCATCGCTTGCTACAGCGAAAACAAAACCCAAATTCCATCTATTATTATTCTCCAGAAATTTTAAATAACCGTCATTTAAATCTTCGAATTCAGCGACAATACTGGTTCCCATTCCCTTCAGGTATGAATTCACTCGCTTGTGGCTTAATGTCAGAGTCCTCTATATTGCCATATAATAACGACATGATGAGAGAGTAGTGTTGAGAGAGCAATCTAGAGGGCTCTGGCTCAATGTTAGTCTGCGATGACATCTACCGTTAACTGTACAAACGTACTCTTATACGCTCTTTTCAGATCCTTTGATTTTTACAGTATTGTGTGTGAAATACCACCGTGCTGAGGTTTTGTAGATATATGACCACATTTGACTTCATCAATTAAATTAGCGTATTTTTTTACAGATAACCTATAAATATGACTTAAATTTCCTGTCCGTTGATAAAGCGACCAACATCAGTCTGGTAACGTTTGGACTACCCAAACTAAATTGACGCGGCGACATAGCCCAAAAAAGTTTGTAACTACCATGACGAGTGCCCGGGAAAGTTTTAATAAAGTTAGAGAGAATCACGCAGGAAGGGGAAGCGAAGGCGAGGGAAGCGTACTCGCGAGGGAAAACTAACGAAAAGGGAGACGAGGAAACAAATGAGGAGCGTTATTGGCATTTAATGGAGCCTCGTATTCTCCTCCCCACCTTAACCGCCCCAACACAGCCATCACTCCCCCCACTCCTAGCCACACCCCCACCCCCTTGGCATCCTTTACGATTTTGGTCCCTTTCATAACACCTTAACGTTACGTGAACTATTCGTGCTCACAATGATGACTGAAATATTCTACCAACCACAGCTAAACACAGTAAATCAATCGTGATGATGATTTTAAAGGCGTTTTGATTTAGTTGATGTCACTGTCAACAAACGTGGCTACCTTCCATGCAACTTTCTAAAATAAAGAGAGATTATAGCTTAGTGCTCCGTTTACAACAAATTATATTGGATTCACGTGGCTTACTATAAAATATATTTTAAAAGAGTTTTGATTGACCTAGATTATATTACTGCCAACAAACATCGCTACCTTCCACGCAACGTTTTAAATTAAAGAGAAATGTCAGCTTAATGTTCTATTGGCAACAACTTAACTTGGATTCACTTCATACATTATAAACAAAACCAACTCATGACATATTCCTTCAATAATAGTACAAACTGCTTTCTCTCAATCAAGAAATCGATTTTTTAGGGCCTATCGAGAATTGTTTGAAACGTGCCTAAAGGCACAAAGTGGCTTTTAAAAAAGGTAGAAATAAAAACATTCAAAAACAAATGTAATTTATCAACCCAAAAAAAATAAGCGGCTTTCTACAAAAAAGATGAGTCTTCTTACAGCTGAGAATACAAGCATAGTAGTAAGGAAACAATTCGTCAGATCCTTCATATGGAGAGTTTTTCTCTATTGAAGCAAGGCTTGTACGTTGACAGCATCAGAGAAGTCAAGAATGGAAGCATTCGAAATGTGGTGCCACCGGAGAGTGATGAAGATTAAATGGATCGAGCGTGCAAGTAACGAGGAAATGCTAAGAAGAGTGGGAGAAAAGAGCCTAGGGAGAGAGGAGAGTGGGGGAGTAGAGTGGCGCGTTTAATTAAACAAGTCAAAAATACATCGTAGAACGATGAAGATAAAATGGATCGACATGATGATGAAGTAATGAGGAAGTGCTAAGAAGAGTGGGAGAAAATAAAAGTCTTCTAAAAACCTTAGGCAGAAGACGGGACAAATTAGTTGGCCACATTTTGAGGCATAACGGCCCGATGAAGACTATCGTAGAAGGACAGGTGGACGGGAAAAAGGGCAAGGGACGGTCCTGAATGAGTTGCATAGTTATAAAGAATATGGTAAAAGAGAAGAAATACGTCGCTATGAACAGGTTAGCGGATAGGAGAGAGGAATGGAGAGTTGCGTCAAACCTATATCAGAAGTGACTAATGATAATGAAAAAAAATAAACGGTATCCACTCAAAATTGTTACCGACGCAAGAAATAGACCAAATTAAGAGGGAGAGGGAAGTTAGGGAGTTTGGGTATGCTATTACCGTGGCTGTGGAGGTAGCGGTGGTCTTGAAGAAGGCGCCGTGGATCCGTTTCTCGGGGCCAGCTCTTACACCATCGAACACTTGCCCAGAGACTCGCCGAAATATGAATGCCCCAGGCTTGCGGGACAACGCCGCTTTTTATATCTTGGGCCCCATTTACCCCAGGAAACATAGGCCCCTGTTTACCGGTGTCTTCCCCGCTACTGTGGCGGAGGATTACACCACCCGCCAAGCTGCTCCACGGATACCCTCTGAGCGAGGGACGGATAAGTTGTCCTGCGATGCACAAAACAATCGTCCATTCTACAGACTAACCTCAAGAAAAGACTGACCTTTATTTTCAACCATTGGCTCTACTAAGGCGAGGAACAATATCTTAGGCTGTTGTGGACAATCAAAAGCCCTGTTGGAGTTTTAGGTTTATAAGTTAAGTTTTCTTGTTACTTTAAGTTACGCCCGGCTAAGTTATTGTGAACACAACTGGACACAACCGCTACTTAAAGCTGCTGTTGAACGAGCGGACCCTTTTTTAGGTTTTTACTCCACGTTAAGTTTTCTTTTTACTTTAAGTTAAGTCAGGTTAAGTTGTTTCGAACAAAGCTAACTAAGTAAAAACAACTCCAAGTCCATATTCGCTGTTTAAAGTTACTGTTTAACTAGCGGACACTCTTTTAGAGTTTTTAGCTTCACACGGTAGTTGCGGTGAACGAAGCTGTTACAAAACCCTTAGCTGTTACCCCGCATTCCGAGCCACCCACGCCTGCCACCTGCTCCAACCAAAACCGTGAAGGCTCAGCCTTAATAACGCCAAACGCCGATTTTAGCCGGGGCCAAAAGGGAAGGGAGAGAGAGAGATAGAAAGAGACTGGAGCAGGATGAGAAGTAGTGAAAGGAGGGTGGTGGGTTTCGGAGAGAGGGATCGACGAGCTATAAGGAGAACATTGAGGAGGTGGAACGGTGGTTTACTCTTTCGGCCCGAACGTCAGGTGTAGCAGACGAGCATTTCCATACAGTAAGAGACTTAGTACAATGTGCTCACTAACTTTGTTATTATCAACGCTAAAAATCCGTTTAAAATTTCACAATGCTTACAAAAAACGTTGGTCATTCTTATAGAAAAGTAAATAATTCAAAATCAAAATCAATATTTGGCTTAAAAAAACACTAGTAACGCAATAAGTTGACTCTAGATTTGTGCTAAGATAGGGTTGGAGGGTCTAGTCCAGTGCCAGGGGTAATGGCAGGGTGCCCTGTTGAGTTTGGTCCGAAATCGGAGGGATGAGAAAAACACGAAACTCCTCCCCAACAAAGATCTCCGTACAACGAGGTTTAACATATTATTATCTAATCGTAGAACGGAAAACTTTTCCCTATCGTAGCCCCTGGAAGGAAAAGATTAAGGTTGGTTCGACATCTACATTTACACACTACCCCGCAAGCCGCCAAAAAAAGCGTGTGGCAGGGGGTGTTAGGAAACCAGCCTATTGCGTATAAGAAGCTCAAACAAAATTAAGACAGGCATTTATTAAAGCCCTCTATGGTTCGGGGGAAAAACGAATTCCCATATCTATCCGTTCGGCAAAATATCCCTCTCAATTTATCGCTTCTGCCGAGCCTGGAAATAAAGTGTGGCTCTAAGATGATATTCTCCGTGTCGCCCCTGAAGATTATCTATTCTCAATTGCTCAAGCAATCTAAGCCTTGCGCACATCCTCCGTTGGGTTCAGTAGGCAAGCGGTGGATCTCGCCGCTGTGGGAGGACGCGGAGAAGAAAGGTGTGGAGCTTCGCCCTTCTTAGCCTCCTTCCCGAGAGAGAGAGAGAAAGGATGTAATGGAGATGACATGGGAACGAGGTTGGAGCGGCACGAGGGAAAGTTTGTGATGATCCGCGCGGGAGGTGGTTGAGGATGTCTCGCTGCAACGGAGGCGGGAAGAGAGGGGAAGTAAGATCGTACCCGGCGGCGACGATAGATGAGGAAGGGAATGGGAGAGAGGATATTGGCGGGCGCTGGGAGCGAGTAGAGAGATTGCTAGAAGGGAGAGGAAGAGTGTGAGGAGGCTGGAAGGCAGGTGCGACACCGGTAAGAAGGAATTGAACGGTGAAGGGTGGCCCAATAACATGGTGAGTTGAAGAAAGTAGTTTCTTTTAATTAATAAAAATTGAAATGAAAGAAGATTTTAAAGAAGCTTATACAAAAAGCAGTATAAAAATTGAAAATCGTAAAAACGTGAGGTCATATTCAAATCAATTATATACCCATTATCACTGGTCCACAATCTTAAGATTGGTTTGACGCAGCTCTCCAGACAATTCTCCTATCAGCTAATCTTTTCACACATATGCATTTCTTCTCTTTCACACCCTTCTTTACCTGTTTTATATATTTCGTTCGAGGTCTTCCTTTTTCGTTCTTTCCATCTGATTGTTCCTCGACGATTTTCTTCATCAGACCGACATGTCACAAGATATGAACTATAAGGTTGTTCCGTGTTCTTGTCAAGATTTTCATGAGGCTATTCTTCTCTCCTATTCTTCTTAGGACTTCATTCTTACGTTTCATTCTTATTATCAATCTTCTGTAGCACCGCATTTCGAAGGCTCTAGATTTCTATGCGGCTCTCATTGTAGATTCCTCACTTCAGTAGAGAACCATACTCGAAATATGAGTACACAACGCATTAAAATTAAAAAAGTATGAGGTCATATTTGAATTAATTTTTTACTACACGCGGTTATGCGTTGCATTGTGATTCTCCCACTTAATCAGCTCATCCAATTCCGAATTACATAACGCACGAAAATCTGAGATAAAATAATTATGCAGGTTAAATCAATCACCCAAAAAATTATTTTCGCATTCGATCTTTCCCGATCGTTTAAAAATTTCCATGAGCTGATCTTTTTTGAAGAACTTAAAAATGAGAACAGATACTTTTATGCCGGCACCAGCGAGCAATTGATGCCGCAAAGCAATCACATCCTAGCCCCAGAAATCTTGTGAGTTAAGGACGACTTTCCTTTGTGGCACAGTCGGACAATTTAAAAAGTCAATAAGAGTAAAATAAAAAGATTTAAAAACACACAATGTTTGTAAAAATAGTATAAAATGGACTAAAAAGTAAAAAATAAACTGTTCATATCTCGGAGGATACAATAGGTGTCTTAGAAATAAATGTATAACGGCATCATAGGTGAGTAAAAGTATTGGCACGCGATATTAATATCTTAATCGTGCGGAAAATCCACAGAGAGTTATTATTATGCACTTATTAATATCTAAACTTAATCAGTACCCACGCTTTATTCTTTAAGTGTTAAAAGCCGTTTCCACGTGCTGGCGAGGGGGTAGCTATCCTCACGATTGAAGTTTCTAGGAATTCTTGCAATTTCAATTTCCTCACTGATGATAGCGGCCTTCTTTATTCAATTAAGTGGCGTTGTCGAAATAAATATCGTCGGTAGGCCCGCTCCAACGGTGTTCAGCCAGACTGATGCAGCTGCTTTGTTGTTGTCAAAATCTCCGCGGGAGCCTACGTGGAAACTTAAGATACAGATAAATGAATAAAGATCTGAGGTTTTCCCGGCGTATGATGATGTTGAAGTTGTTTCGGGTTTCCCACCGGATGATGTTCTCCATCTCTGCCGACGTTTCGATGGTCGTGTCGTCCATCGTCATCAGGGCTTGCCCGAAACAACTTCAACATCATACAGATAAATGGTTGGAGTATAGACATCCCCCGCCACACGCCATTGAAGCTACGTGTTAAGGCCGTTTTACACGGGGCACGGAATGCGCAGGTTAGAGCTGCATTAATTTCTAATGGCGTGGAATTGCGCGAATGCTTGAACGAAATTAGAACATATTTTGCCATCTCACGTCCACGCATTCTCGTATGTGTTCTAGCAATTCACCGCTTTACACCGCTTTACAATTTTGATTGCGCCTTCGCACGTACGTCAGATTGCGCAATTCCGTGTACCGTGTAAAACGGCCTTTAGAGAGTGTACCTGCTGTGGGACTTGCGCAATCTCCACTGCCATTGATCGCCGGGAAAAAACCAGACATTACATAATGCGTGTTCGATAGATAGACAGCAATGTGTGAGGAGAGAGAAAGAGAAGACATTCGCGGGAGATTAGTTGAGAGTAAACGCGGAGGCGTTCGGGAGGGGGTCGGGTGGTTAGGGGTGGTTTCGGCAGCGGAGCGAGAACTGTAAAGGGCGCTCCCCGAAATGAAACCGCTGAGTCCCCGTTCATTATATCGATAATGCCGCCTTATTAAGGGAAAAGCGTCGTTTTAATTGCCACCGTTCGACACTGGAGGCGGGGGGTGAGAGTTGGTGGTTCGGGGTAAGGTGGCTCCTTAGGGCGGGAGTTGTGGTGTGAGGGAGATCGGCATCGTGCGTATAAGGGGTAAGCATTTCCCTAAGGTGAATATATAAACCTCTCCTCTCCTCCTCCTTTTGACGAAAAGCCGCATGAAATTTTGAGGCGTCCGTATTAGATTGGGAAATTCCCTAAATGTTTGACGTTTTCGGCTTTCGCTCGCAAAAGGCAGCCATAACGTTCAACGTTCTCCCGACTCCTATTAATGCTATTGAGGAGATTAATTATTGGTTCGGACCCGTTTCCACTCAGGTTTCTGCGACGTGTTCTCCAGATTAGAGAGAGAGATAAGAATGATTGAGAGGAAACACGGGGGTTGAAATGAAAAGAAATTTATTCAATGTTCTGGGTATGTACCCCTATGCATAGGTGGCTTTTGGGAGGGGCACGGGGCAAAATGTTTATACGGTTATCACTACGTTCGTTTTGTTTTGTGTACAACGGATCCTCAATCATTTAATTTCATATTAATAAATTTCTTATTAAAATAAAGAGTATATTTTCTACAGTAATTGTTGTTTCTTGTTATTAGCCTGACATATTGGAAGATCGTTTGCCTTTCAAGATGCCTTTGTCATCCTTCTAACTTCCCACATCCCTCCCTCCCACCTTTTTACCCAGAAAAAAGTACGTCCTTGGGGATTTTATTTTATTTCAACTGTTTAACGGCCGTAGATCGTGTAATCACCTACATAATTGCATAATCTTGAAATAACCGTGACATAAAGTGAGAATAAATAATTCCGTTAATGATGTTGCAAGGTTGGTGGGAGGTGCTGCTTTAGTTTTCAACAGCAAGAAAAATAAATCACTTCTTTAAGTCAACTACAAAGGATATCAATTACCATTTCTATTTTAGAGTTTAAAATAAAAATTTTAACATTGACGCTAGTAAATTCGTTGGTTTTTAGATGAAATACTTCGGCAAATAGAGAGAGATATCAGTTTCAGCCTCTCAAAAAATCTTACAACTGCGTAGGTAGCATATTTAAAGCAGAATATTTTATGGTATTTGTCATTTAAACACTCTACATAATTTGGCACTTTCCCAGCAAATTCGCTCTTACGGGAACACCTCCAAATGGTGTTCCTCGAGGAAGGAATCAATATCGTATTTTTATCTTCGTATAAAATTATCCCAATTACCATCACAACTGCCATTCTCTACAGTTAAAACATCAAATTGAGAGATTATTTATATAGCTGTATTCATTTTTCATTCATTAAGTCTTTTATAAACTTAGGGTGAAAAGGCTAATCCCGGCAAAACGACTATTATATAATAATTTGGCTTGAAAGTCGTCTTGTCCACCACGTTAACGTGGTGGTTTTGCAACTATTCATACGTTCCCCACATAAGTGAATGTAGTATTGCAAATGGAGAGAGAGAGAGAGAAATGCGCTAATTAGAGCAATGCTCCTCCTTAACAGGTTTCCGTTTTCACGGCACTGAACGGTTTATGCATACACACGCCAACTCTTTAGCTCGCGAGCATTTTGACGACCGTTTTCCAAGTGACGAATTTCAGCCTTCGTCTCATTCGAGCGTCGCAGCCTCATTTCGAGCTCGTTCCCCGAGAAATTCAATGAAATCCCTTGATAATGCCGAGAGCGCTTCGCCATTAATTCCCTCACCACGATAATTATACCCAACGAACTATACTTTTTCCTCACATCAAAAGTCTCATTCACCTCCACTTCCAAGCGTTGCCACTTTCAGCAGATGTAAGATTGGGAGTTGAACATCGATTTCTATGCTCCTCCCGTTGGCGTTTTCCAGCTAGTCGCAAGGCTATTAACTTGTTGTACATCAACGCCCTCCCTCGTTAAGCCGTCTTTAGTGCAGAATATAAGGCCTAATAGTTCCATCACTCAGACAGAAGGTAATAGATTGTTGAGCATGAAAAACATCAACTCATCATAACCTTCAGGTCTGCAGGACATTTCAGGAAAATGAAAATATTTTTTTTAAATGTCATCAGCTATGAAAATGTATGTATCAAATAATTCAAGACCCATTACACGATAGAAATTCAACATCGCAGTAAATATATTAAATTTGAGCAGTAAAAGAAATCAATAAGTATTTTTGGCATTTCGGAATGGCCTATTCATAGCTAAGCATTTCTAAAGTTTTATTGCATATATCTATAAATTAATTATTCCCATAAAATTTTACAATCAACTACAAGTTTGTTAGGAATTAAACACGTATTAATACCCATTTAATGTATGCTTCAATTAGTAATAATTCGCTAGGTACCACAATCATAATGCCTCAAAAAGTTATAGTTAAAATACTTATCTATTCGGCTCTGTGCCAACAACGTTATATCTAAGATATTTTTCCATCTATGAAAAAAATTGGCTCAAAATATTCCCTTCCTAGAGTGAAAAAGAGAATATATGGACGACATACCGCAGAAACCTGGATGGTATTAAGAAACATAGGTATATATTTAGAAAAAAATTAAAAAGAAATTTTATTAATCAAATATTATTATTATTAACTCAATGGGAAAATATTTAATTTTCAAAACTAACTAAATGTTACCATTGCTATATTTACAGAAATAAAAAAAGATAAAACATTGAAGTTACATGTCCTGCTCGAGGACAGTTCAATGCATTAAACGCCGAATCAATCGATTAAATTACTAAAATCACAAGATTGAAAAATAATTAAGATTCAAGTCGAGCAGAAAACCAATGGTTCAATTACCATCATGTTTTATCTAAAATAGGATATGTATGAAAATCAATTGATACGGAAAAAAAAACAAATTAGATGGATCTGTCAATAGGAAATAATTACTTTCATTCATTATGCTGTCCTCCGTGCAAGATTCAGGACTGATATGTGTGTACAGATCATAATGGTGTCCTTGACCGCAGTTTTAATGCCTTTAGAGAAGGAATGACTCTATTGAAAAAGAAGCGTACGTCAAGGGTGGATGAGAAGTTATTGAAAAATATTAGGGAAGCCGGAGAAGAAGAGGTATGTATAAAGTGGAGAGGTAAGAGGCTGAGTAAGCAATTTTATTAATCAAATATCATTATTATTATATACTAAATAAAGGGAAAACTTATTATTTTGGAAACCATCATTATGTTTCAAAATGACAACTCTATGCCTTAAATGTTCCTAAAAATCATAAGACTGGGAAGTAATTAAGATTCAAAAGCGACCTAAAAATCAAGTTTCTATCAAGTTCCATATTGAATAGATGAATGAAAACCAATTTCTACGGCAGCAAAACGCGGTTCTCCGAGCTAGATTCAGGAATAATACGCTTGTACTATTAGATATCGGCAAGGAAAATCAAATATAATAGCGTCCTAGATCGCAGTTTTAATGGCTTTAGGGAGGGAATTACACTGAAGTCACTGAAGAATAGTAGGGAAGCCGGAGAAGAAGAGGTAGGTATGAGGGGGAGAGGCGGAAGGGATTGGCTTTGAGACTCGGTCGGCGGTGTTTGCTTGATTGAGTGAAGGTGGAAACTTTCCAACTCACCCCCCAGTCCTTTTCCCGTAAAAACCCTCCCCCCACAGACTTTGCCGCCCAACGTTACACACACTATCCCCCAAACCCCGCAAAACGCGACCCAACCTCCTCCTCAGGAAGAGATCTCGCCAAATTAATTAGGCGGATTGGGAAAATTTGAGGCCGGAGGAACGAGAAGGCGGCCGAGAGAGAAATGTGGCAAAAGCGGCATTGGGAAAGAGGAAATTCCATACGGAGATGATGAAGGGAGGTGCATTGGAAAAATGGTCGGTGATATTCGAAAAATAAATTTAATCAAACCGGAGAATTTAGACCAACGTGTTGAAATGGGTTAGTTTAAACTTTGTGTAATTGAAATCGTGTAAGTAAAATTTGTGGAATGCTACCAAGTATTTTCAATGAGTCAAAAGTAGGTTTCCGTAGGTTTAAATCACAAATTCGAGAATTATATGCTAAAAAAGTTTCGCTAAACCAGTGTCAACCATTGAAAAATATATATATTTCTCAAATAAGACAAGTACCGAGGGACGCGATATGCGTAATGTGCTTGGATAATCTAAGAAGCAACCTGGTAAACCAAGTCTCCCTTCTTCTAATAATTCTATATTACTATTAGATAAGACTTTGCCCCCCAAAATTACACATAACATACCAAAACCCCGTAAAAAGCGACCATACCTCTTCCCCCACTTCCCAGGAAGAGATCTCGCCAAATTAATTAGGCGGATTGGGAAAATTTGAGGCCGGAGGAACGAGAAGGCGGGTGAGAGAGAAATGTGGCAAAAGAGGTAATGGGAAAGAGGAAATTCCACACAGATAGGAGGGAGGAAGAAAGATTTTGGGTCTGTTCGGCGGTACGGTGAGGGAAGGTAAGAGGAGAAAAAAATTCATGAAGGGATGGGTGGGTTTTGGAGGAAGTGACGAAGGTGATAGGATATTCCCCCGGGGCGACTGCAGAAGAGATTCCTCCAAGTTCTTAAAGGAGATGAGGAGAGGGAGAGAGAGAAGGAGGAGATTGCGGAAGAGTAGTTTTGATGTGGCAGAGATATTTTGAGAGGTAGAAAGGATGGAGAGTTGGAGAAGAAGTTTATCCCACTGAGAACAACGACGTAGCGTGGGAGTTGGGAAATGGATAATGGGGCATGATGGCCTTCGAGTTTGAGCGATAACAAAACGGGGAGATGGTTTCAAATCGAAAGAAATACCATTTCATGATGATACTATTCAAACCATTATTTCTTCATGACTGATACAATAGGTGAAGTTTATAGCCAGAATATGATTTTCAATGCGGAGTGAGCACTCCATTAATAAATGGAAGCAAAGTATCTGAGAGGAAGCACTGCCTTTGGGGTACTATGGCGTTAGAGTCGGAGCGATAGCAGAACGGGGAGGTGGGTTTCAAATCGAGAGAAATTCTATTTCGTGATGATATTATTCAAACAATCATTTCTTTATGACTGGTACAATGGGTAAAGTTTACAGCCAGGATATGATTTTCGATTTGGAGTGATCAGTCCATTAATAAATCGAAGCAAAGTACCTTATACGAAGTAGTACCTGATAGGCCTTTGCAGTACCTATATTAATGGGGCCGTCGAGTTGGCGCGATAAAAAAACGGAGAGGAGGGTTTCAAATAAACAGAAAAAAATTTTGTGATGATAATATTCAAACCATATTATCTTTATCACTATTAAGGCCTGTTTACACGGTACATTGACACGTACGGGTTAATGTCTAAATGTATGAACGCGAGAATGAACGCCAAAATGCACCGTGTAA
Organism: Ischnura elegans; assembly: GCF_921293095.1. Taxonomy (NCBI): domain Eukaryota; kingdom Metazoa; phylum Arthropoda; class Insecta; order Odonata; family Coenagrionidae; genus Ischnura; species Ischnura elegans. The sequence continues at coordinate 57,116,159 of NC_060248.1, forward strand.
CCACCCAACTTGTGCGAATGCATGCACAGAAAATAGAACCTGTTCTAATTTGGTTCATGCATTCGTACATGTTCCGTTCCGGTCCACAAAAATCATTCACGCAAACGTACATTAACTCGTACGTGTTAATGTATCGTGTAAACAGGCCTTTACAATAGGCAAAGTTTACAGCCATTTTCAATGTGCAGTGATCACTCAATTAATAAATGAAAGCAGAAAACCTGATAGGAATCACTGCCTTTGCAGTTTAGTCACTCATTATAACCCAACTTCCATCTAAAGGCCTGGTTACACGATACATTAACACGTACAAGTTAATGTATGTTTGCGTGAATGATTTTGGTGGAATGGAACGGAACATGTACGAATGCATGAACCAAATAAGAACAAGTTTTATTTTCTGAGCATGCATTCGCACAAGTTGGGTGGTTACACGGTGCATTTTGGCGTTCATTATCGCGTTCAAACATTTAGACATTAACCCGTGCGTGTTAATGTAATGTATAACCAGGCCTTAAGTAACATTTGAAATGTTGACATTTTCAGCTCTATCTAGCAAATATTTGAACTACGTGTTCTTTTGTGCTGTTAAGTTTAATGGCGATATATTTAGCTGCCACAGTAATTATGAGAGAGCAGAAAATTTTCACGAAGTCTTGAAAGTAAATTTCTCCGAGAAGCACCTCTGAGTTAGAAAGGGCTAATGTGGCATGTTGGCTTTCGAGTTTGATCGATAACAAAACGGAGCTGCAGGTTTCAAATCGAAAGAAAAACTATTTCCTGATGATATTATTAAAACCATCTTTTCTTTAGGACTACTAATATATTCAAAGTTTACAGCCAGGATAAGACTTTCAATTCGGAGTGAGCACTGTATTAATAAATGGAAACGAATGTCTCAAGGGAAGCACTGCCTTTGCAATATATTAGTACAATGCGTCATTCACGCATTGAAAAATAATTGTTAACATTCGAAAAAAAATTTAACCCTACCGGAGAATTTAGAGCAACGTGTTGAAACTGGATTATTTAAAATAAGCTTTAAGGAATGTTACCAAGTACTCTCAATGAGTTAAAATTAGGCAAAAGAAGTGTGTTTCACTGCTAATAAGTTTACACAGATTTAAAATCATATATTCGAAAGATATGCTAAACATTTTCCGCGACATCGACAAAATATGATACATATAAAATACTAGAATTCTCGAGGGCAGTATATGTACTTACTATGTGCTTGGACAATCTAAAAGGCAATTTTGAAAACGAAGTCTCGCGTTCTTCTAAAAATTCTGTATTAATATTAGACATTTTAATATCTTAGTAGAAAAATAATTGAATTATGAAATATTCCCTGACCTACCTATTTCCTCTTTAGGGCTGCTGGAAGATTATGTGACCTTATCATATTGTTTCAGTTGGCAGCTGACGATGCCCATACCAGACGTTCCCTGGAAAAAATGGAAAACGTAAATATATGTAAAAATATCACCAAAGATGGATTTTTTTTTTAATTTCGTCGCACGACGATGATGTTCCTGAAGCAAAGTCGGAACGTTTCCCGGAGTCAAAATAACACGAGCAGATCATGGAGAACTCTTTAGTATCGTTCACAGCCTAAGTTTTCCCAACGATGCCAGGAAAAGAGGAGGTCTTTCCAACTTATTTTTCACTCCGCGGGAGTTTCTCACTTTAAAAACAATTCCACCCCGATAAAAGAGCCAAGAGGAGGACGAAGATATCCACGCAGGGGAAGGCAAGCCAAAATACGGAGGATCCCATTCCCGGAACATTTCTAAAGCATACAAGTCATCGTTCCGCCCATTCTTCTCCTGGAAGGAAGTCGAGTTAAGGGGGGGGGGGTTTAAATGAGGGCTAGGGGGAGTAGTATTCACTCCATTTAACCGCAATATCCCTGTGGTAACCCTCAATCGACCCACATCTCTTTCCGATCAGAAATGGTGGTCTTCTTCGGTGGAGCAGAGAGGGGGAGTTTTGGAGGATAAGCTCCAAGAAATTTATTTTATCAAAATATTTTAATGTTGTAAATTTTGTAACTAATAGAACAGGGAAGGGTGACTCACAAATGAAACATCGAACTGATGAAAAATTTCTCGGGATTCCCACTGGATGTGGTATTGGGTTAATTCTCCCAACGTTTCAATGGCTTTCGAAAAACGTCTTACGGAGCATGAAAGATGCATACGCCTGTTTTATCCGCTAAATTCGGCGGTAGCGGAGCATTGCTTGGACCTCGGTCATAGAATAGACTTCAAAAATACGAAGGTTTTGTGCCGCATTAATAACTATTGGGATAGAATTGTAAAGGAGGCAATTGCTATTAGCCTTGATGAGAAGAGCTTAAGCAAAGATGAAGGCTTCCAACTGAGCAGTGCCTGGAATGCCATAATTAATCGCTGCATTCGCGCAAAACAATAGCGGCAACCAGGGATATGAATAAATAAATAAGTGCCGTAAAAAGTACCATTGAGAGTAAACCCCTGAAGACGATGGTAGACTCAGCCATTGAAACGTTGGGAGAATTAACCCGATACCACACCCGGTGGGAATCCCGAGAAATTTTTCGTCAATCTATACGCCGGGAAAACCTAAAATTTTAAAACATCGAACTATTCACCGAGTTGGACAGTTTGTAGGCCGAAAGAGTGGCGGGCGCATGTCTATTATTATTTTTCTTATAAAATACTTTAAGTTTGATCTGTTATACTTAATTGGATTGATATTACTTATTTAAAAGTGCAAGGATAAACAAAATGTCCCTGAGAAAGCCGTAAAACTCACCATTTTGACCCATTCATCTTAAAATTTTCATAAGGAAGGGCCCCCGCACCTACCGCTTACCCCGGCGAGTAATCCTTACCCCCGTATTAGTTGCACCCAGAACCCCCCTAGCCTTAATTCCTAGCTGCACCCCTGGTCCTCTTACGGCAAAAGTGGCTGGATGAGTACGATGGCCAAGGGGACTGCATAGAGGAGACCCAATTCCATCCGATAGATGGCTGATTTCTGTTGCCACTCCGGTCGCATTTTTATCGGTTTTCAAAAATGTCCGCGGCGCGGTGATGAGTGTGATGCGATACACTTTTTTTCCTATTTTTGCTGTATATTGTTTGTTGCTGCGAGGAATATCATTGAAAAGTTATGCATTTGGTATATCACAGCATAATTTATATAAATTTCGGTTAACATCCCTAACTATACCATATTTCTCCGTGAAACTCGGATCAATTTGTCCATCAGCGACGCTAGTGGTGACTTTTTTAAATGCGCGGTGGGTAACAAAATTTCGTAGGCCAACATTTGTAGGCCTACGAAATTTCGTAGGACAAAATTTGTAGGCCACCAAAACATTTGTAGGACAAAATTTCGTAGGCCACTTTGTTATACAGTCGAACCTTAAAAAATGAGAGTTCAAGAGACTAGTATGTTTTTCTCGCTAATAGAGGTTTCTCATTTACAAAGGGACGAATGATCCTCTCTTACTTACAGAGGTAAAAAAGGAGGTAGCGGGAGGAGATTGCCGGGAATCCACAATTATCAACTTATTATGTATGTAATTATCTGCAAAATTTAAACTATTTAGATTGTTCCTTTAAAGAACTGTGTATGTCTTTTGAGATTCTCTAGTGGTATTGTTAATATGTTTTCCGATCCCATAAATCTTATCAAAAATATATTGTTACTCTTTTTAAACGACTCTAAAAGAGCATGTCTCGATTCCCTGATTTCGAAAACACAACAATGTAAACTTCCGAAATTTTCTTCGAAAAATATTTTCCTCTCTACCTTTTTCCCTTCCGTCAAAGTGTGCAAAGCGTTGGATGAGTTAATTTAGTGAAGGAAGTGTTCCGCTAAAATCAACACCAATTAACTTGTAAACAAATCTAATTTTTGAATGTGACATAGGTTTCCCATCATTCCCTATTGAATCGGACAGCGTCCGACTCGATAGGGAATAGGCAACACGTTTCCCCACCTTAAATCTACCAAAAACCCTCACAGAGGATCCCAGATTTTCACTTATAGAGGCTTTCAAGGGCACGGGACCTGGCCATGAGTCTCACTTATAGAAGTATGGTATAGTATTTGGAGGAGGCAACCGACAGCTGAGGTCATTTGCGCCATGAGGGAAGGGGTAGGTAAGGAAGGGTGGAGAGAAACCTGGCGTCGGCAGTAGCCTGCTCTTAACGAAAGGCGCCAAGGGGACCACGGCTTAACGTCCCATCCGACGGATGGAGTGTTGCGCTTGAAATGTCCTCCACACAACACTCAAGCAGGGATCGGGCAGTCTCTGAAAATTCTCTGCCGCTGCCGGGATTTGAACCCGGGCCCAACGTGTCTCACTTGTAGAGGTTCCTCACTTATCCGGCTCTCAGTTATCCGGTTCTGAGTTATCCTGTTCTTAGTTATCCGGTTCTCACTTATCCTGTTTCCACTTATCCAGTTCTCAATTATCCGATTCTCACTTATCCGTTTCTCACTAATCCGGTTCTCATTCTTTCCCGGGACACTCCTAAAGCATACAAGTCATCGTAACGCCGATTCTTCTCCTGGAAAGAAGTTGAGAGTGGGGGGAGAGGGTTCCACTCCATTTAACCGCAATATCCCTGTGGTAACCCTTAGTCGACCTATTTCTCATTTGGATGAGACATGATCTTTTGGTAAAAGCGGCAGGATGAATACGAGGGCGATGGATGTGGGAGGTTATGAGGGGTAAGAGAAACAGAAGGAAAAATGGAAAGGCTAAGCGAGGAGGAGAGAAGCGACCATTATGGATGGGGAATGAGAAAAAGGAAATGAAATATAAATACGAGCCGGATTCTCCCTCACCCCCTCCGTCGACCCGAGAATAAACCACGGAAAATGGGGCCGTTGAGTTCGCTGAAGACGTTGCGAGGGGCTGCCTTACTAAAAGCAACGTTTTGAGAGAAAAGCGCTGTGGGGACCGACCAACTGAGTGATTTGAAGACGTTGTACGATTTCCAACCGCGAATCCAGGAAGGAAATAGTGTGGGCTAATTTAGGTCGTGACTCTACCTTCGTCCAATGTCCTCATTGAAAATTATTCAAGGAAAATAAACTTGGTTCAATACGCAAACCATTATAGAATATTTATAAGGTAGGTATTTCAAAAAATTATATTAATCAATTCAATACGATGATATTGTTCACTCTGATATAAATATCATTTGCACAAGGGATGAGCACTCATTTTTTTCCTGATAAGCACCACAATGTAACAACAAGATCTATAGAATAATAAGGTGAATAAGTACCTCATAACACTGGCTATCTGAACAGCATATATCTCTACACTTCAGATTCAGAAGTGCATTGTAGCCCTATAACTATTGAAAGCCTCCCGATAATCGTCAGATTTTTAACGAATGTCTCGATTTCTGGCCAATAGAAGCTAAGTTTGGCCTAGTACGAGTTTGGTGGCATCAAGCCATTTGCCGTTTATCGCACTTCCTTATTATTCTAATCTATTCCAATTGGACAACGATGAACTTATTTTCGCAATAAAACTGCATCATCAGCTAAGAGGAAACTTTCCTCTTGTCCTTTCGCAGCATCCAACCTCGTGCATTAAATTGAATAAACACTGGGTTCATCTTGGCAAATATTATTTTTTTACCTGCCACGAATGCAATGAAAATATATAGGCCTTAATTACGTTATAAATATAAATCATTTTGTATACTTATATTATAAGCAAAATGAATAACAAACAATACAATCTAAAAATGGAAATAAAAACATCTTCCGATATCTAAACTTGATTGTTTCTGGCTTTACTTTGTGAAAATCCATTCTTAATAATAAAACGTTATTGTACTTTTCCACACGATTTACTTAATACGACCGGTTTCGTCGCAGAGGCGACATCATCAGGTACTGAATCCGTTATAATAACAGTTATTTTGTTCTTGTTTATCTGGTTGCTATTACGTTGGTAGGGGAGGGTTGCGTTGGGGTTGGAGCGTCACTCAGCTTCAGGGGAATCTCCAAGAGCGGGGAATAGTTTACAAAAATATTTTCATTTGCTAAAATTCCATTTTTTAAATGCTTCCTTATCTCCAACTCCTCCAAGCAGTCCATCCTTCTTCCCTTTCCCTCAAGGTGTAGAATTTCCGGAACAAAATTGCTCCTGTGATCACTCTCCCATAGATATCTAGCTAAAATCCGAATATCTGTTACCTTTGTAAATATCCCCAATCCAAAGGATTAGGAAAAAAGGGCACAGGATAAGGGAAATGAATATTAAAGAATTTAACCACAGCAAAGGGAAGGGGAGACCATCACAAAGTAGGCTGAAATTATCCAAAGCGCAGGACACAATGATCCCTCAGAACCGTGACGGTAAACGAGGAAAAAAATGAAAACGCGAGCAAAATGAGGCGAGAAAATTCTCAGAGGAATTCATCCCCTATTTCTTTCTCTTAAACGTACTGCCTTGTGGGAATTTGTTCTTTTGATTTCATTCATCGGAAAAGCACATAAGTAGGTACCCAATCCACGCCACACCGAAATTAATGTGCACGTACGAAAAACACCTTAGAGACTACCATACCGAAGAGAAAAAAATCTCATTCATAACACCTTCCAAATTCTACAGTAAACCGTTGTACGTATTTTAAAATTTTCCAAGTTATTCACGACGAGGGAGCTCTCCAGCTCACTCGGGACACCGCCCGCCGAACACTCATTTTCACGTCCGATGCTCTGCATTATCAAAGCAGAATAGATTTTTTAAAGTGAGCTACAGTTTTGTCCATGTCCACGATTACTTCTTCTTTTATAAGAATAAAAAAGGCACGCTGTAATAGTAATCTGACCAGTAGGAAGCCCATCGGTGGGTGAAAAAAAAACTATTGTCATGTCTCCCCAATGATTTTGCCAGGGGAAACATGAATTAATGGCAGTGAATAAAGCCTCCACTGGGAATGCCCTCCAACCCTTAGAATCGCATCGCATATTGCTCACAAATCCCAAACCCCTATTTTCCCCTCTCTCATATCTCATCCCTCATCCCAGTCCTTTTATTTTCACTCCCCTGTTCGTCTCTGGGCTTCGATCTCTTCCTTAAAATGCAAGAAAAGCAGATAGGTATGAACAACAAGACAAATATTCCCCTCTTTTCCTGTGATACAGCTATAAAGGAAATGTAAGGTTGGGAATCGGTGTTGATTAGGATAATAGGGAAGTGCTAAATACAGGAAAAGGTTTGATGCCAACTAGGTCCAGGTAGCCCTAACTTGCCCGCCCCACAATAGGCATATTGCGTGAGTTAATAAAAAAATGGGAAGCAGGCGCAAATTATTACTTTAAAATGGAAAAAAAATTTAAAAATGGGATGCTATGTCCGACTGAATCTGGGGTGAGTGCGGAGTAATTTACTTTTCAATAGTCCGGCATAATAAGGACATTAGGTGTATTATCATTATTTTATCGAGATGATGATTATATTATTGTAGGTACTTGGTGCACAAGAAACTATAAGTTCTTTCTTCGTTCAAATGATAAATTTATCAGAGTAGTCACAATTATTATATTGTATGCATCAATATATATTTCATACATACATTGTTGAAATGTCTCTTTTATAAATTTTCGCGTTTGCGTTTTGAATTTTACTTATCTTCCTTAAATATTATTACATGGGTAGAGAGAAAAAGAGGGCCATGAGCCCTCATTCCGCTATTTCAGGGCTGAATACAAAAAAATTGAAAGGCTGTAGCGAAACACGTATTTTCCTCATCCTTGTGCTCGTTTCATTCTTTACATGTCTTCGCTTTGATTACTTATTTCCCTCCTCCTCTTTCTCTTAAACACCTTGGGGGTGTAAATACTTTTTGCCCGATCCCCACCCCCTCCCCGTCTTGAAAGGAAACTTAAATATCTCTCCGAATCGCACCCCCGCTCAATCCCCCAAATCCTTTTCCCCCGATTCCCTTATTCTCTCCGCCCCAACTCATTCATCATTGGTAGACGCCGCCATCCCTCCTGAGATGGCCAAAACTCTTCCGTTTTCCCTCCCAAAAGACGACTCTTTCTGCTCTCGCTATGATTGCTTTTCGGAATCGGAGACTATACGGACACGCTATTTGTGAAGAAAAAAATACCCATTCAATCGCACGGCGCTTCCAGGGAGAAGATTAAAAAAACACTCCTTTGGCGCTGGAGAAACAGAAAGAAAAATGCGTCGCTATTCGAATTATGGAAACGTCAGTGAAAGTCAAAATCACACGATCGTATCTTCCGTCTCTTACTAGGTACAACTCCAATGATCGCTTCAAAATGATTGTTATGGGTGAAGTGTTGGCCGAATGAACCAAGTATAAAACTATAAGTACATAAAATGAATACCACTATTAGATAAGTATACAACGGAGGCAATAGTCTGCTATAAAAATATTCTCAGGATAAATTCAAAATTTTCCCATGAAGATGCATAGGTTTTAAAAGGAAATGAACAAAAAATTTCATTATTGAGACAAAAATTCTCGTACAACTAAGAATGGGAATACAAACCAAAATATTTTGCGTTGTAACTAAATATGATTGCAAGTCAATTATGCCATTGATAAAACCTTAACCTCATTCTTGACTGCTACTGTGTCTTTTTTATTGTCCAATGATAAAATTGTAATGACTGCAAATCATCTGGAAAATGATACAAACACAACAGCTCAAAATTACCTCCACAGATTTCTCATCAAAAAGAAACGGGTCACACAACTGCGATGATCAAATGATTCGAGTAGACCGCGGGCATTCCGAGCAAGATGCGGCCACCTCACCGTCCCCCATTCATCGTTTTCCTAGTGCCGCGGGGGACTTTATAACGCGCCATAAATCCATACGCCGCCAAACATCGGAAAACCGATCGTCAGCGGCGATAGGTCTCACAGCACAAACCGGAGGGAGGGGAGGTCAAACAACGCGCTCCGTTATTTCGCGGCCGACTAAAACGTCGTCAACTGTGTCAAAAGCGCTTGTCGCCCGCAACGAGCACAGGCCGGAGAGATGTTCAAGGGACACACAAGAGGTTTAAGGGTAATTTTCGCGAGTACGCCCACTGCTAGTAGAGAGAGAGACCCTGGGCTGGTACGTAACGTGCTTCTAGGTACGGTCACGGTGCGATTCGCGTGTGTGTGTGTGGGAGGGAAGGGTTTGTGATATGTGTGACTGCGGGATGTTTAGCAGTGCCGGGTGACGAGGGAGAGAGGCGGCAAGAAGGATGGTAGCGCTGCACGGGAGGAAAAGGTGGGCGGAGCAAGGAGTGATGGACAGCGCGAGTCCAGGAACCAAGATTTATGTACTGGGAGACGCGGCGGCCGCAACCGACACGCCACCGCCCGAAATATCAGCGCACGTACCGACACACACCGTTCCGACCCACCCAAAACAGCCAATGCAATCCTGGACGGCAGCACCGACCCCTGTTCTTCTTCCCTCTACCTCTCCCCCGCCCTCGCTCGCCCCCTGCTCCCATTCCCACCATTTGATTCAACCCATTTCCCTCACTTCCCTCATCCGCACGTTTATCGGATGCCGTTCACCCAGCCCGAAAATGTGGAACCCAATTGGATCCGAAGGGTTTGTTAGCCTGATTTGGAGTATCCCACTTCTCGAGTCTCAATTCCTCATTGAAATGTTGGTAGATGACACATCCAAGAAGACACGCGAAATTTTTTCTCGCGGCAGAACTTCTTGACATAAAGTTAAAGAGAAAAATTAAATTATGAGCGCCCCTTAGGTCAAAACTTATTCCAATAATAGTACCGTGAAAGTTCAGAATTAATTTTCGGCCAAGTGTAGTACACACATTTACACCCTCTGCTGGATACGATGTGAAAAATGCTCAACTAGCGTCCCCAGTACAGAGAGCAAGGATAAAATCATCCCACCCCGAGACCATGAATTTGAATGCTGGCAGTGGGCCATTGTTCAGGGTAATCTCAAAACCTGATTGAAATCTATCTTACACCCTTCATCCGCATGTTTATCGGATTCCATTCACCCAGCCAGGAAATGTGGAACCCATTTGAAAGTGGGCCCGGGTTCGAATACAGGCGGTGGCAGAGATTTTTCCGAAACTACCCGATACCTGATTAGATTGTTTAGTGGAGGGCGTTTTAAAAGCAACACTCCGTCCGTCGGATGGGACGTCCCCTTGGCACCTTTTGTTAATGGCAAGCTGATGTCGACGACAAGTTTCTCTCCATCCTTCCTTCCCTTACCCTTCCCTCATGGCACCAATATCGCCTCCTCCAGCCACCATATTATACCCAATTGGATACGAAGGGATTGGTAGCCATGGAAGAAATGTCTTACATTAAGAGTGCCTCTCCCTGATTGAAATCTAGCTAAACGACACCTCAAGTGCGGTATAGGTATTCCCACAAGCGGATAAAAAGTGATTCAGAATTAACTAGCATGGTGAAGAAGGCTTCGCTAACATTAGCTTTCTCTCCGGTAGCAAATAATATTATCAGGATAATTAAATTCCTGATTGAAATATAGAAAGATGTTGCTTCACGTGACGCCTAACTGAGTGAGGAATTACTGAGACCAACATCGGGTTTCTCTCCGTCGCTCTTCCCCACTTATTAAATAATAAGTCCCTTGCCTTTCAGTCTACATACTATGAAAACCATTTACGACCACTCACTGACACACTCATTCATATGGGGTAAACGAGACAAGATACGACAAAAGACATAACATCCACTCCCTCTAAATTTGTCTGAAACCCTAGGAAAAATTGTCCAAAACACTAAATTTTCTATCTATCACATTGTTGCCAACTGCCTCTATGCCTCAACTTTTTGGAGACATTTTGGGGTCAAAAATTCGAAGGCAATGAGGAATTTGAACGTCGCGGAGAAGTTTGTTAATGGCACCATAATCATTGACAGCCTTCAGTCCACACCTTGTTACAGTCAAACATCCTGGAAGCCAAGAACTGTTTGGCATTCCTAGAGTCAAGTTAAGAAGGTTAGACATCACCGAAAAAAACTATGTATAAGGAAGAAACCGTGAACAAAAATTGCAAGAACTGCTAGAGTGAATAAAAGGTCGTAGGCCTTTTCCAGGGGGTCTTGGGAGGGACAGAACCCTTAGCAAAAAGCGAAACAGACTCAAATAATATGCTTCTCTCCCCCATACTCATCCGCGCTCTGTTCCGATTCACACCACTTGATTCAAACGATTAACCTCACTTCCCCATCCGCACGTTTATTGGATGCCAATCGCCAAACCCAAAAATACGGAACCCATTCGGATTCGGAGGGTTTGGTAACCCAAGTTGGAGTATCCCACTTCTCGAGTCTCAATTTCTGATTGTAAATATTGGTAGGTGGCACTTCAAGCACAGTATATGCACTTACACCCTCAGCCGGATGAAACGTGAAAAATAATCAACTAGCGCTTCTAATGAAAGGAGCCAGGGTAAAATCATCCCAGCCTGAGACCATGGATTTCAATGCTGGCAGTGGGACATTGTTCACGGGAATCTCAATTCGTGATTGAAATCTACCGGAGGATGACACTTTAGGTGGATTATCCATCAAATTGTGCATCACTAATTAAAGATCACAATGACACATTCACAACGATACACTGCTTGACTGCTTGTATTTCACTGGCATTATAATACCGCAGAATAAAATCAGTAAATGTCAATTGGGAAGCTTTTATTTCTTATACCTATAGGGGGCCAATATTCTACCTCAACTATATTCTAACTCAAGATATATTTCTACTTTCTTCGTATAAATAATGAGGATGTTTATTTTCAGTACTTACCTATAGAGATGATTAATTATTCCTAACAGCATTTTGGGCCTTTTAATTGCGAAGGAATCCTATTCTTCGAAAGTGGAGCTTTACTGATATGCGGGTTGCATACATTTCGACTTTCGTCTGTGTCTAAATGACCCATGCATATCATGCGTATCTTTTGGTATCCTTCTAGGTCGGTATCCTTCTAGGTAGGTATCCTTCTAGGTCGGGGATTTCCAACCAAAATGACCTTGCAGACCTGTTAGCTCCTCATGTCGCATATAATATTATGCATTCGCAATATTATAATTTTAAAATCGAAGTTCTTTTTTCTCAAACTTTCGACAGTTAATCTTCAAATAGATGAATGCACGAATAATGTATTGTTTATTAATAGACCGTTTTGTACTTTGACCATTATCAAAAAACAATATTTCTTACAGTGTGATAAATTTTACGAGCCGGAAAAATGTTCACAGCGGGCCACAGGCTGACCAATCCTTTTCTGTGCAGAATGAAACTTCCGTCCTGCTAGTCTCAAAGATATTAACCCAAATAACAATCCTCCATTTTCTGCCGCTATTCTATCAGAACCATCTTGACAGCAAGCAAATTGATCTACTGATGAATTCACCAAGCAAGATATGAAGGTAGGACGCCACGAGTTTCAATGATATCAACAACAGAAACTGGCAAAAGCAATATCTCCTCGCAGCAATATCTATACTTTGAACCAAAGACTAGTAGACCACTTTAACTACCAGAAGTCATCATTAAATCCATAGAAGATGCATACATTTAATTTGGGCGTGAGGGCAGTATTGACCGTGCGTGACCACTGGTGACGGAAACTCGATATTGAAGATTTTGGGAGCGGTGAGTTCAGGGAAAAAACAGCATTGGGCATTGTATATGATCCCAAATACTGAACGATACGATACGATGAATACGCATGCTAAGAGAAGAGAGCTTTTATGGAATTTGGAGGTGGTATATCCATTTTCATAGCATTGATACATTGGCTACACGTTCCGGTATAATTTTGTGTGAGTAACGAAGAGATGGTTACTATCATCTCCTCTATCCTTTGCTACCTAAGGCAAAATGCATCATAAGGATATTTGGCTAGCTTTTCAGTGGAAAACATTAATTTCTCCACACGTGGTAAAGTTGTTTTCTCTGAGGTAAGTAAGTAAGGGCGTATTCAATAATTTTCGTTGCTCATTTTTTTCACGGAAAAATGGTTTTTGTATTAAAAACATGTGCATAGAATTGAATTCTGAACTCACTTCTGAAGTTTTCCTTGTGATCACGCTTGTTTTGAAGAAATAAATGACTGGTTATATTAAACCTGACGCAGAGCCACGAGGTCGCTGGTCACTAAACCTTCGGCATTTTGACGACCCTATTTTTTTAACTTCCAATCAGGTTATTTTTGTGCTTTAAACCAATTAACTTAAAGTTTAATTAAAGTTAATGTATATTTAAAAGCTTAAGTCATATGTCTTTTATTGAAAATATTTTTTTTTCCTTACTTTGATCTATAACAAAAATTGTTGATCTCAGGTGCTGAGGTAAAATATTTAAATATCATAAAATACGTAATTTTTTTATACATGATGCATTTTCCAAAACTTTGGAATTTTAACTTGGCGCGACTTAAAAATTCTGAAGATTTTGCGATCCAGGTTTTATGCAATTCCCTGCAAAGTGGCGCTAACCAAATTCTCAATTACTCATCTCGGGAAAGTTCACGGTTTTGGCGTCGGGGTGTTACAAAATGCGAGGTTGGATTTGAAAGGGCAGTGTCCGATGGAGGAGAAAGAGAGATATATAGAAAAGGAAGAGAGAGGGAAGGATAAGGCCGGAGTAGTAGCTACGGAAAAAAAAGAACGAAAAAGGAATTTAAAAAAACGTAATTCGTCTGAGGTGGGGTTGGAGAGATCGGTAGATTTAGAGGATGACCACCAAAGGGTGTCGTGTACCTTTGAAGTTATATATGCGCGCCATTTCCCATCCCCCACACTTGCATTGCCCTCTCTGTGTGGAGTGTAACGTGGTTGTCCCTCCAAAGCCTTCAAGGCGGAGAGATAAAGAGAGAGAGAGAGGGCGGTTGGGATCGAGTGAGGTTTTAGTGGCGCGCCTGCGCGTGAAGTTGGCCCTCCCGTGAACCTCTCTCTTTTGCATGCTCAAGTGAGTGAGATGTGTGTGCGAGTGGCACATGCGAACGAGTGTGATTTCGGTTTGGGCCGGAGAGTGGAGGGACAGGTTTTCGGTCGAACAGGGGGTGAGGCAACGGACGGTGGCTGTGCTCCTGTGTGCGATTCAATTCTACATGGTGAGCGTAAAGTCTTGCCCTGATTATAAAAATTTATTACAGAATAACCCTTTGATTTAATAATTTAAATTTAATGCTCTTACAGAGGTCAGTCTTACTAGGTTTTTTTTAAGACCACTTACGTTTGACGTGTGGAATTCAACGTGTTCCCCCTTTGTAGCGGGGAGAATGTCGATTCAAATTTAAATTATTATTTCAAACGAATATTCTGTATGGTGAGTATAAATTCTTGCCCTTCTCATAAAAACTTATTACAGAATAACCGTTTGAAATAATAATTTAAATTTGACGCGACATTCCGCTTCGTCATTCTCCTAACTACCAAGGGAGCACACGTTGAAGTCTACTAACGTAAGAGGTCATTAAAAAAAGCTTATAACACTGACCTATGTGACAGCATCAAATTTAAATTATTATATTAAACGGTTATTTTGTAATATTTTTATAATCAGGGCAAGACTTTATCAACCTGTATATCCAAGGAGACTGTATAGTGGAGGCCATATTCCATCTCACAGATAGCTTATTTCTGCTACTTACTCACTTTAATCGATTTTCAAAGATGTCCGCGGCGCGGTGACGAGTGCAATACGATCCAATTTTTTCCAATATTTTGAGGTATAGTGTTTTTAATTTCGAGGAATAGCTTTTAAAAGTAATGGGTATGATAGATCACATTATCATGTATATATATTTCGGTTAAAATCCATAATTATACCTTATTTCTTCGTGAAATCAGAATCACTTTGCCTGCCAGCGACGCTAGTGGTTACTTTTGTAAGCCCATTTAAATTCGCGGTGGTTGACAGCAGATTTAGAGGCCGACTTGAGCATCCTATTTTGTAATATTCATGGTTCTATCGCACATTAGGGCTTAATACCGAAATGGTGGACAAAATCCAAGATAAAACTTTCTTTTTCAGTTAAATTCGTTTGGAATAGCTGGACCAATGTCTGAACCGACTAAAACTACTTAAAAAGGAGACTTTCAAGTTAGTTACAAACACTTAGAAGTAATTCATTAATATAGAGGTAGTGATTCAGGTCTTTATAAACGTTTTTGAACGTTAAGAATACGATGACGATGGATAAACTACTCTGATATAATTTCTGTCTTCTCTGAGAGCATGCGCGTAACCAGAAATTTGCCTCGGGAGAGCTTTGGTAGTATTCGAGTTGCTCTTGCTGACATTTTATTGTCAATTCGAACGCATCGGAAAACCAAACATAACATTAAGGTTTATATTCGTGTAAAAATACTAAAAAGTTTAATTAACGATGGCTATTATCACGCATTGTGATACATAACTAATTCAAAAAATGTATTATTTAAGGATTGTTACTCCTGCATCAATATCCTCAGCAGATGATCGCAAACCGTCGCCAAAAAGGAAAACATTTCGGGGAGGCTGAATCGCTCTAAGCCTACCTCATGCTCTGATACGTGTCTGTGTAAAAGTAATATTAATGTGGAAATCGACAATTTTCCTCCCGGATCCCGGAACCCGGATCTCCCGAATTCCGATAAAATACTCGAGCCGTTTAAGCTGTCAAGGCGTCTTTCTCCTAACAAGGAAATTAAAGCTAAAACTGAGCAGTGCCGCTATAGCACTCGACTGGAAATCGGCAAATCTTGGGTCGAATCCCGGTGAAGGTGAATGATTTTTTTCTCAGTGGAATTTTCACACCTCTTTACCATATTTCTCTCTTCAACTCTACACAAGCCCAGTCATCCATCGTCATATCCATTAACTCTGTTTACTTCACCCGTTCACCCTTTCACGATTTTCACCCCTTCGAAATTTTTCAAACGACGTAAAACCCCTCCATCACAGCTTTCTGCATCCCTTCGCTACACGCTCCATCCACACCTCCTCATCCAGTATTTCATCCGGCAACTTCCACAGGAAACTTATAACTCCTCACATAAGTGAAAAAAAACAGCCCTTCGTCTAGGAGAGACGAAAATAAAAGTAATTATATACACACACGGGCGCGAAATGAGGAAAAACGTTTGATATTACCTCACTCCACAGTGGGCTGAAATCGAAAAAAAACTGTCCAAAAATCGCTGTTGTCTTAAGAGTTGAAAAATTAATGAAATTTTTTTAGCGATTTGTGTGTTGTGAAGATCCAATCAAACTTATTTAGGATATGCAGTCAACAATATTGTTTAGGAGGTCAATAACAATTAAAAATAGTTATAGTGATCAAGAAGGCATATTTTCCAGGGGTAAGTCGGAATTTTTTCTTCGGGAACATTTTTTGAAAGATAGAATTAGAATTGGGAGGCATAGCTTTCAGGGGTAAGTCCAAATTTTGCTTTGGGAAAATCTTTTCAATGATAGAATTTCTTCTATTTTTCACAATTTTAAATCAATCGAATACCTTTTTATAACGTAAATGATGATTTAAAATTTGTATTTTGATTTTAAACTTGAAATTTTGGTGATTGAAGCGTAATAATATGAAAAAAATTCCAGAAAAAAATGTTTTTGTTACAAATTGCTCAAAATCTGAGGCGCGCCGCGCTAATTACCATTCTGAGCGAGAGGAGGAATATTTCTCATATTCCGAAATGTTTTCAGGGCGCTCCCAACGAGAACGTCCTCGATATTCGCAACAGGCGCGCGGTCTACGTCACGTGGGATGGGGTCGGAAGGGAGGAGAGTTCAACGAGTGAGGGGATGGGGGGTAGTTGGGCAGAGATGCGCTCGGTTGGATGTGTCAGTGGGAGTGCTAGGCCGTGACTAATTATCGCACGGAGAGAGGGGGGGGAAGGGTGGGGGGGGAAGAAACATAGGAATCCGGAGCATATCTCCCCGCTGCGCCACCCTCCCCACTCCGCAACTCTTTCGCCCCCTCTCTTCGGCGATGTGCTCCTTCAATTCAACGGACTCGTTACCCCATCCGCTCGCCCTTGCTTCCCTCCGTCTCTTCACCCTCTTCTCGATCTATCCCTCTATCCGCCCACATCGACCTATCCAACTCCTATCCTCTTACACACACCCCCCACCCACTCATTCCTCTACTAACTCAGTAATTGTATTTCTCATTTGCGTGAAGAGTTGTCGGGATCGCCACTGAGTCAGAAACTGCATTCAATGGCGTCAGGCTCAACTATGTGGAAGTTGATGTTCACAAGTGAAAAGTCGATTAAAGCCATGTTTAAAGCACAAATGGTAATATCCCACACTATTTTATTTATCACTTAACCGACCATGGTTTCGACACTGGTGTCATTTTCAATGATAATTTTCAACAAGTGTCGAACCATGGTCGTTTAAGTGATAAATAAAATAGTGTGGGATATTACCATTTGTGCTTTAATCATGGATATATCATTATTCCAAAAAATTAAGCCGGAAACGATTTTATATGACTTCGTTGACTTCCACTGATTTATTTTCTTGGAGTACCTATAAAATAAATCAGTGTAAGTCACCTTCATCACTGCATTACTACTGACGTTGTCCGACTCGGCTATCACCCTCCAGTCGAGCCGATGATGGCCGAGTCGGACATCGAAACGTCGCGACGTCAACTTTTTCAATGGCAATTTTGACTTAGATATTTTACACTGTAATGACAAAAGGCTTAAGTTAGATTTTATGGGAAAATTCGGAATTTTCAATAGTTCGGATGAACTTTGCAGTGATGCTTTACTTCGTACTGACTCACTTTTTTTAAAGTTAAGTATCCCCATGACGTCAAAACTTTAACCATCACTCACGGCCCACTTGTATGTTTTCTGTTATCGGCCTTCATTCATTTGTTCACCCAAACTGATTCCCCTCCCACTAACTCCATATGCCCCCACCTCCTCCTACCTTGGCCTGGGTATAAAAACAGAGAGATTGCTGGTTGTATCACCTTGAAAATGACACAATGCGTTTGAACCATGGTTGGTTGTTGAGTTTTGAATTGTGTGGAAATTACCATTTGTGTTCTTTTACCATGGATATATCGAACTTCCACAAAATCAAGCCAGAAACGATTTTATACGTTCAAATTCTTTTATCGCCCATTCCATAACCCAAAGCTGCCTACTCCTGGTGTTAGATACCTCCACACCGGGAGCCTCTTCAAGTTCGTGTTTGCAGATCTCACTCCCTTCGTCCACTACTCGGTCTCTTTCTCTCCTCTACTCTGGGTCGGCCTCCTTCCTTCTCAACCGGCGCAACACAGCGCGACACTCGGCCATCATGCCCACGCCCACCCAAATCAACCTCTCTTCCTCCCGCCCCTCTCCCTCAATCTGCACCACTCGGCGTCAGATATCCCTGCGTTCTTCCACTTGCACCCTTCCACTTCAGACCCGGTCACATATAGGTGTTCCGCCAGTTGATTGGTGAGTTTTGAGTAGGGTCCGAACTTGGTTCGGTCAATCGCTGCAGCTATGACTTTTCAAAATTTTCAGAAATAATAGATTTTTTTTCTTCTCATCCCTCAATGTTCCCAATTTTTATAGACTCATTGTTCATTATTAGCTTTTCTAAAAAAATATTCTTTCTTTTTTGTTGGTCATTGCCAAGTATATTACCATGGATTTTAGACGTAATTCCCATCACGCCTTCTACAAGCAATACTCGACGAGTAAATTGGCAGACGTTTTGGTGAATGCTTTCTACGCTGCCACCCTCCACATTTCAAACGGCATTCAATCTCAAATGATTTTGCAGACGATGATGAAAAAAGTTGAAAATGTGGCTCAATTAGTTAATAATATATAGAAACGTCTCGGCTCATAATAATTAGAACGATACTTGGATAACTTCGAGATCGAGATAACTTACACGATTTACAATACTTCACTAACATAGATACATCAAATCACTTCTTGCGCTATCATAGTGCTCTCTTGGCAGTCATTCCATCAAATAAGAAATATTAGGATGAGTATTGATAATAACGATAATAACGTATGGGATTAAATATATTATCACACGATCTAAATTGCTATTTAACAAAAAATAGTTTTTTCATCACTATTAACGGCTATTTTGTAGCCGTGAGAATGGGTAACGAGTCGGTACCCGAAACGTCGGCGCTCTTACATAATCTTACTCGCGCGGTATCCCGAGAAGAGTTTATACATATTGTTCGCCGGGAAATAGTAAAATCTTTCATAGGAAAATATAGATATTTAAGCCACGAGAGGAGCTCAAGTTGTCGGAAAATTCTCCGTCGATGCTATTCTACGCCCTCCTATTCTCGGGAGTCAATACCCCACACTGAGTGAACGGCATAAAAAGCCCTTAAGGCCGTTTTACACGGGGCACGGAATTGTGCAGATTAGAGCTGCATTAATTTCTAAAATGGTGTGGAATTGCGCGAATTCGTGAACGAAATTAGAGCAGGGGCTATTTTTCCATCTCACGTCCACGCATTCTCGCATGTGTTCTAGCAATTCACCGCTTTACACGATGAAATTTTCACTGCGCCTTCGTACACACGTCAGATTGTGCAAGTGCGTGCCCCGTGTAAAACGGCCTTTAGGAAGGTTGAGGCGATTCACCTCATGTGACAAGGATGCAATTTTAATTACGTTATCCCTCATCTCATAGATTGCATTGGGATTTATTTTGGGCCAGGTATCATGCATTGGACTTTGATCTTCCACAGGAAAACAAAGAGGCTGCGAGATTTTTATGGCGTCAATTGACGACGATAAATGCAGTCATATTAAATAGATCGCTGATCTACTCCCAAGAAAAATTCATTCAAGACGGTTCAAACTTTCCACAAGTCATAAAAATAATGCAATTCCGATTCAGAGCATATTCACTGTCCAGTTCATATGAACAATTCATGGGATTAAATCTGTTATCACACAATTCAAATTGTTATTTAACAAAAGACTGTTTTTTATCAGCTGTCAAAGAAATTTAAGGTCAAAAACCGTGAGAATGTTTTACCAATGTGATCACTGATTTATTAATTAGTATATTTTAGTAGCAAAAAAGTTGCAAATATTTTCCGTTCGCGAATATTGTTTCTTGAGTTATTTTAACTAATGGAACGATAAGTATTGAAAATACATTTTTGGATGCGCATAAAATTTGCTTGTGAATTTTATTTAAGAAAAAACTAGGGCCTTTCAGGAAAAATCACCCTTCATCCCATATTACTGACGACATTACATGCATTTCTGCAAATCCACTTAAATATATAATAACTTGACATAGCAGCTATAATCTATAGTAACCTATATTCTGATATAAGACACGGTAAAGATATAACCATCGCATTATATTATAGGAATACGCATCGAAATGTATGAACATTTTCCAAAATTCCAAAAAGGTTTATTCAAATCGATATGGATGCATACAAACAGCTGCAGAAAAGTTTCTCGGGTTTTCCACCGGTTGATGTCGTCCATATCTCCCGACGTTTCGATCCGCGACTTGCTGATCATCTTCAGGGGATCTTCCGAATCTTCCGAATCCGAACGCCGGGAAAACCTATGATCATACATACAAATAGCATTCACAACAATCACAAGGATGAGCAGGTAATCTATTATCTCGTCAACTTAATTGTTAAAAACTGTAGGACATAAGTATATTTTTTTCTATTTTATGAAAACACAGCCATTTCATAATTCCCGAGCATTGATTCCAAAGTGTCGAGCCACTGACCGGATGCCACTGAGAATATACGCCTCCAAAAGGGCAATAGGCATCTACATGTCATTCAGACGCTTTGGGCTTACATAAACTGCTCGTCATCCATACTGAAACCAATGGATGGCTTCAAGGGATGAACGTACCTTTATGGCTCGCTCAGCATGGAGATTAGGTTCAAATCTTTCCTCTTTTCCGCCCGCTCTCTATGCCTTAAATGCTTATCTATCATTAGCCCACCACATTGACACGGAGCGCAAATGCTTGAATCACACGACTCTCGGCAGATGTGTAACAAAACGCCGTCAGCAGAGGAGAACGACGCTCAGCCTTATATGTACGCACGCACACGCTATAGCACGGATCCAAAATCTCCACCGCCACACAGAGTCCACTCTTTTCCCCCCATCATGTACCTGCACGGCTTCCCATCCTGTCCGTGACGGGCTTTTTAGACATACGACGAGGGTTTGCACAGCAAAACCCGTCTCCTTCCACCCGGAGCGAAGCATTTAAAACCATATCGTCGCAGATATTCGAGGGAGTGATGGTACAGTTATATCCCTACTGCGAAACTCAAATGAATTTAACTCTTGCTCTTTTCATTGGACGAACTTTTCGAACGTTTAAATGGGCTGTTGCCGTCGCGATCAAAGGACGGACTTGGACTATGACAAAAAGAATGCAATTCTATTCTATAATATGCATTTGCTTGAGTCGATCCATTACAATAGTAGAGCATGAGGCAATTTCCATTATCACACCTAAATCACGGCTATAATGTTTTAGACCAAACATTGAGCGCAGTAAAAAATTAACGATATCACTACTTTATCTTCCACTACTATTCTCCCAATTTTATCAATATTAAAACTTTCCACCCACTAAATCACTTAGATGGCCAACGTATGGACTAATTTTTAAATGTTAGTGAGTCGTTCTCTTCGAAATACCAAGATATATAAAATAATAAGAATGGAGCGGGGAAAGTCTACAGATGATAAATTATCATACCGTCGTTAAAAAAGGGTTTATCCTTATGTTTAAACAATAAATTATTAAACGATACGTTTGGGCTCGGCCGATCGGTTAGTGTAATGGCGGTGTTTGTATAGCAGGCCGAGTTTCGACTGCGAACTGTATACTGTCTCAAAAGAAAACAAAATATTGAAAACTCATGAATTTAAAAAATAAATAATAGAAAAATAAAGTTTTTTTTCGATTATGATGAGAGTTAAAATTAGTTCAAAACCTTCTATTTAGTACCCTGTTTTTTTCCAAACTATTCCCTGGACCCCTTGTGGTTTTCCCCCCCCCCCCCCCCCCCGAACGAAATTCCTGGTTATGCCACTGCCACAACGTAAGGTAATGCGAAGATGAGAATTTTTTCATTGAATAATTGCAGAGATGAGAGAGACCATGATTTAATTGGCGTCTTGGTTTTACTGAAGTGTTAAAGTTATCGGTAGATTTTCCTATCATTGGAGTGATGAAACACTACAATCAGAGTTCACCCAACAAATAGTTCAGTCCTTTATTTCAGTGAATCGGAGAAAATTCTCATCTACTCAAAAAATTCTGTTGGGTCACTAACTTTTATGATAACCTCGATGATACTATGATATGGTATTTGGAGGAGGCGACCGACTGCTGAGGCCATTTGCGCCATGAGGGAAGGGTTTGGAAGGAAGGGTGGAGAGAAACCCGGCGTCGGCATTGGCCTGCTCTTAACGGAAGGCGCCAAGGGGACCACGGCTTAACGTCCCATCCGACGGACGGAGTGTTGCGCTTGAAATATCCTGCACACAACAGTCAAGTAGGGATTGGGCAGTCTCTGAAAATTCTCTGCCACTGACGGGATTTGAACCTGAGTCCGCCGGGTAGGAAGCTCTCTAGCCACCACACCAGCCCGAGCCCGCCTGATGATACTGCAGTGCAGTGAAACATGTTAACTCATTTATTTTTTTACGTGGAAATAATGAAAATATTCCATTCTGCTATTAGAATAGAATCGCACAAAATAATCAGTATAAATTATAATAAAATTAGCCGTAGTTAGATGAGGTAGAAATTGGCAGCTAAATACCAACTCTTTCATTATTTATACCAAGGGTGAAATTCGGCATTAAAAAATTTCATTTGGCTTAGCCGAGATTCAAACCCAAGTTTTTTTTGATTCGGCTGAGCCAAAAGATTCTTTCATACCGAATTATACTCTTGGTAAAAATATCCATGCGTATGACCGAGTACAAAGTACCTTGATTAATATCCATGAGAATAAACTATAATGGTAAACTTCCACACAATTTTAATGCTCTAAACCAATAAAATTGTGTGGAAGTTCACCATTTTAGTTTATTCTCATGGACATAAAATATTTCCACCAGATATCGCCGGACACTGTTGATTAACTTGTTTAATCCTGTACTTTGGAACAACTACTATATTTAGAATTCACAAAGAAACTCTTATCGGTTTAGAGCAAGAGGAGATGTAAAAAGTGAGAAAAACGTACGCCGCAATATTTTCATCAGCGACTTTGAGAGAGATCCCCTCCGCACCTCAGGCAATCGTCAAACCCAGAAAACTCGCCAGTCAAGGCCCTCAAATGACATATCCTCGGGCGACCTCCCCCCTCTCTCTCGCGGGTATTATAAAGTGGACAGCGAGATTGTCCGTCCGTGGTGCGTGGGAGCGAGTCGTCAAATCATGCAGCGGCACCAGGATCACGGAAAGCGCGTCTTCACATACCGGGAGAGACCGGGAGCCATTCTGCCCACCCCATTCAATCGACTCAGTCAATTTCGACTCGGATTATACTCGCGGCGCGGAGATAAATGGCATATTAATTACGAATTATGTGGCGTAACTGGGTTATCAGAGGGATCGGCGGCGTTATAAGGCAAAAGGGCCGCGGAAGAGATGATGGCTTGAAGGCAAAGGCCGCCGCGTATTGTGAGCAGGGAGGGATATAAGCGAGGATGAGGACGACATGTGCACGAACGTACGACTGACGGAAAAGTGTCCCTAGGCCATCGGGAAAAGCGGACTCTATATATGGCGACCGAGTGAGAGGGGGGGGGGGGGGGAAGCACAGTGGATATATATATCGAGATGGTGTTGGTTTGCGTTTGTGGGGGAGGGAGGGATGAGAGTAGAATTTGCGAGGGTGTGCAGCGATGTTTTCCGGGTGGAAAGGCGTTTGTGTGGAGCCGGGGCAGTTGTGGAGAGAGAGAGAGAGAGAGGGAGCAATAGCGAAAGGGCTTTTGCATAGGATCGCGGGGTGTCGGTCCGTTTTAAAACGAATCGTCCCACACCACCCTCCCTCTCCACTGAGTGTGCGCGAGTTTGGTTTGGCGGATAGAGGTCTGCGGGAGAGGGAGGTATAAGGGGGACTCTATGGGTGGGGTGAGATGGCCTCAGTGTATATGGGGATGAAGAGAGGGTGAGGGGGCTTTGAATTAGCGGCGTTGAATTCGCGGATGATGATGCCCCTCGAGGGTTCCGCTTTCAGGAAGAGTAGGCGGGGTGTTGGACATTGGTTGTTCGTACCAAGTAGTCGAAGGACGTGCATGCAGCGGTGGAGGAGTGAAGGGTGTGGCGTGTCGGTCGGTTTCGACGGCGCGGGGGCGAGGACGGAGATGAGGGGATATTAGAACAGTTAGCGTAGGTTTTGGGGGTGGCAGTTCGGGAACGTGAGCAAAGGAGGATCCTGCGGGGGTGTTTTGAGGGTTAAATGGAAGGGGCAGTTTAATGGTACGATTGCCAATTTATTCAGTGGTGATTTACAAAGCTGTCCTTGTAGAATTTGAGTTTTACCGGGTGAATAATTTGAAGGAATAACTCTTGGGTGTCCCACCGGGTGTGGTTTTCGATAATTGGTCCCAACGTTTCGCAGACTGATTGTGAGTCTGCTACCGTCTTCAGGGGTATAATGAGGAGCCTAATAATTGTCGGTATTTTATTTATTTCTAAATAAATATATTGTAATAAATATATAAATGTATTTTATTTATTATAAATATAATATTTTAATATATTTATAAATAATTAAAAGATAGGTATTTTAATTTTAAGATGAGATACGGAGGAGACAGAAGGTATGGATGGAGCGAGTACTTCGCGGGGATGGGATGTTGAAAGAAGGGTGAGAGGGTAGAACGTTGGGTCAACGAGGAAGAGGAAGGAAAAGAGTAGTGTTTTTATATAAAATGAAATTAGGTAGGCCTTATTGTGAATTGAAGAGGAGTGTGCTCGAAGGAATGAGAGGCGCCCGGAATGCTTCTTGAGTGCTCCATTATGGAAACCTACCTTAATCGGTAGAATACTTTAACGATAAAATATTGAAATTGATAGCATTAGATTTTGATACTAAATTAAAATTTCTGGCATTTTATTTACTTGTATATGGGTAATAAATAAAAAATACTAACAAGACTTTGGCTCCAAATTCTACCCTTGTAGTCGATGGCAGACTCAGCCTTCGAAATGTTTGGAGCAATTACCCAAAACTACACCCGCTAGAAAACCCGAGAATTATTCTTTTAAATATTTCCTTACCCTGAATCGAAAAAATCCGCGATGTTTGACACAAAGGTGAAATTTGCTCTTAATATCAGTGCATGCATAGAGAATTTGATTGTCCATGAATGTGTAAATGGTATTAATTTCATTTTTAGCTTATGGGAAACCTACAATGAGCTGAAAATATTACTGTAGTGTGTTAATAATTAAAACTACGGTAGAATTGGTTGGAAAATGTTCAAATTTTCCCGCGAGCGTTTTTAAAATACAACATTTTTAGTGGGTGCATTGCTTACAACTATCTTCTTTGATTTTGAGGCACGTAGTTAACTTTTTTATCTGACGAAGAAAGAAATACTTTTATAGAAAATATAGATTTTAAGGAAGGGATATTACAATGAATTTTTCTTTACAGTGAATATTAACTCGATTTCGATCAAATATCAGCACCTCTTGAGAGGAGATACCTCTGATTACGAAACGAAGAAAAGTTACTATTTAATAAAAGCCGTTCATAATACTATGAAATTACTTAAACTTTCCACGATTGACGAAAAAATTTTAAGAGAATGGAGATGAAGACAGGGTCAGCGTATTAATTACAATTCAACCTCGTAATGGGGTGGGAAGCACAACTATCTGAGAGGCATGAGATTTTATAAAGCCTTATCCAATTCCGACAGATTTCCAGAGAATCCGAGAAAGAGAGCGAGAGAGTTGACAATCCTAGCCGAGGGGATGGGAAGAGGCCGAGTCTCTGTATTGCCCACATCACTTTGGGAGCGCACTGGAACTACCACTACTCCTCCTCCCAACTCCATCCCCATCTAACTCTTCCCACCGCGCACGTTCGAGGCCTTCCACTCCTCCCTTCCGTCCTGTGATACGCCATCCAGTCCGATGGAAGGGAAGGTTTTTATAAAAACCGTTAGCTGGGAGGGCCTTCCCCTTCAGTGTCGTCTGGACCAGAGGATTGTTGCGGCCGGCCGGGCGACGGATCCTCTCTGTACAGTGCATTGCATGTGTGCGTTCGTATATATGTGTGTGGGACAAGGGTGGACGGAGGGTGGGTATGGGAATAAAGAGGGACGAGAGGAGGGTTGTGTGGGAGATAGAGAGAGGTATGGAGTTTGTGAGTGTGTGTGATTAGAGATGGAATGAAAGCGACGCTTCCGCGGGGTCCACGGGAGTAATGACATCGTTGTGTGCGGGATAAAAGGATGCCGTCCGCGCGATGGCCGCTGGCAGAAAGGATGGAGATGATTTGCGCATGCCCTGACGTTTACATGCACGCGTCCTCCCCACTCTGTCATTGCAGCATGACCATAGTGTGTGCCTCTCTATCTCTCACACACACTCCTATGGACCATCTCTCACTCTTCTTTCGTCCTTTCCAAAGGGCTTCTCTTGCGCCTTCTCCGAATCACCGGTCGCTGTCCACGCCCACCCTTTGCACCCTCGCGATTTACGTAACTTGACTGCTTTATTAAATCAGTGGGGAGGTGAATTGGGTACTGCGTTTATTATTCGGTTCAGTATCATTTGAGAGTGAAGTGGGTGGGTAAGGTGGGAATTGATGAGGTTCTGGAAAGAGTTGTGAGGGAAGAACATTGTTGAGAATTTTACCAAAGAGAAAAAGGAATTGGATCCGATTGGATCATTATGGCGAGGAACTATATGTTAAGCCATTGTGGACGAACAAACGGTTCGGAACGAAACCAAAGTTAAGTTCTCTTTTTACTTTAAGTCAAATCAGGCTAAGCTATTGTGAACAACGCTATCTTGATAATAACGACGCCAAGTCCAGCTACGATTCTTAACGTTGCTGTTGAACTATCGGACGCCCTTTTAGAGTTTTCAATTTCATCGCTACGATATGGTAAGATTATGTGGACCTTGGGAAGAGGAGATAGGGATAGGATCAACGCTTTTGAGATGTGGGTGCGGGGAAGTCTGGAGAGAGTGAAGTTGGTGGATTAGGTGGAAGGTGCTGGAAAGAGTTGGGGACGAAAGAACATCATTGAGAACTGTACTAAAGGTGCGCTAACACTGAGTAACATGTTATATAAACAAGTTACATGTAACATGTTTTAGGGAAATGATACAAATCCGTGTAGCATGTTACATTTAACATCGCGTAATAAAACAAAAATTTGTATTAAACAACGAGTTTTTTGTTGACCTCTTCGTGTGGGAAACCAGAAAATTTGTTGTATAACACGATTTTTTGTTTTATAACACAATTTTAAATGTAACATGTCACACGGTTTTCTAACTGTTTGTAAAACATGCTGTATGTAACTTGTGTTTATAACATGTTACTCAGAGTAAACGCACCTTATGGAGAAAAAGGAATTAGTTCGGGCATATTTTAAGAGGGAAGGGGATTTAAAATACTGCATTCGAGGGAACAGTGGAAGACGAAAAGAGGAGAGGTAGAAGAAGGCTAAAGAATACAGACGCAGTGAGGTTAGGAAGAAGATGTAAGGAAACCAAGAAGAAGGATCTGGACAGAATGAGGTTAAGGCGACTTCGGTGTTTGGGACCTGCCAGCAACAATTGTCGTCCATTCAGTGACGTCATGGCAAAATTAGAAGTGCCGGAACGCACTTTCCTCAACTTTTTTTAGAAGTGAAATATTGCTCTATGTTTTTATTACAAGTCATTATTTACATTTTACTGCAATATTTTTGCTTTGGTTACGAATGTTATAATATATATAATACAATATACATTAGAAATATTAGGATCAAACTCCATGATTTACAAAATCCAAGGTAAAATACTTGGAAATGACCAATAAAAAAGAAAGCATATTTTTAGGAAATGATAATCGAAAAAAGCTTCATTTTTTGATGAAATCTTTTGTAAATTCATGATTTTTCAATTCTTTTCAAAGTTTTCTTTTCAGACAGTATTCAGTCCGCAGTCGAAACTCGGCCTGCGATACAAACGCTGCCATTACACTACCCGAGCGGCCGAGCCCAAACGTATCGTTTGATAATTCATTATTTAAACAATAGGACAACGGTATGATAATTTATTATATGTAGAATTTCCCCTGCTATATTGTTATTTTATTTTTTTATACGTCTTGGTATTTCGGTGGGGGGGTCCTTTTTTTCATTTTTTCACCAGAACCGTTTTATGCCCAACACTTCTGAATCCACAGTTTTCAGCTCTTTTCTAATACGTAGAGTTTTCTCTTCAATTGAAAAAATGTATACATTCATTATAACATTCATCATAACCTTCCGAAAACGAAGTGACCAAATGTCTTCTTGGAAAAAAGTTAGCTGTAGATTTTTACTGTATATAAGGCGAAAAATCTCCCTATTTCGGCCTAATTTCAGCTAAATTACCACCATAAAGTGTCAGAAAAATATCCATGCAAGAATATCGGGTATGAATAGGGTAGTTTCCTTCATCAAAGAAAACGAAAGGCATTGATTGCGATTCGTTACCCACCATTAGTGTATTCATAATACACAAATTATTTTGTTTTAGAAATACCGGTTTAGACGAATGGCAATGGTCCATTTTTATCCTCATTTGAAAAGGGTCAGATTGGCGCCCATGCGATGCCACTCCACGTGACGTCACAGGGACCTAGTTTCAATAGGAGAAGATAGGAGTTATACATCGTCTGAGGTTACCAATGCATGCATGAGGCGCAGAGCTCAGGGAAACATGTCTTAATAATCACTTATTAAAACTGGCTAAGGTCGGAAAGTTTTCCTCGTTTGATAAGGTGTTAATAACACTTATTTAAGCCAAGCGCTACCAGCCAGCAGGGTACTCAGCTACCCGCTAGCAGCCTGCGTCGTATCAACGCTAAGCCTCGCATCAAGGTCACCTCACAGGGGGGCACCGGGGACCAGAAATACGTCGTACGGAAACATTTCCCGGCATTCATACTTACGCGTCGCGTTTTCGCGCTCTTGAAAATTTTCACTTTTCATTTAATCGCGAAAAATAGATACCGTCATTTAATAGTCTAAAAGCGTGAAATACGTACTCCAGGAGTAATAATCTTTCGATTAAAGGCAATAAAAAAATTATAGGAAACCACCCTATTCAAAGCAACATAGAGAGGAATGCGGGCAGTTATCTTTGAAGCGGCCCATAAACGTGTCTTTCCATTTGTGCGTCTGAATTTGACAAGCACTGATAGGGAGTGAAATGAGCAAAAGGCGATTGATTATTCCATCGGATTGCTTTGCCACCTGTTCATGCTGCAATGAGAGGTATATATGCCTCTGAAACAGCACACTCGTCATGACTGTCGAAGGCTAAATAGAACGATGGCTCATGATCTCTTCGCGGAAAGTTGATATTCTCATCAGGCGTAGACTTCCAACTGACATAAATAGTGATCGAAGGCAGTTAGAATGCACACAAAGGCTTAAAACTGAGTTCTCTCAATTCACTGCAATAATTTATCTATCGGCGAAAAATGGAAGAGTATTGTAACGTCGTGCCTTGTTAAAACTTTATTTTTTTATTTCATTAAACTTAATTTATTTTATTTTGTTTGTAACTTGGGTTTTGATTTCATTAATTTATTTGGTAATGTATGTTTTCCTTTATTGATATTTTTGATTTATTATTATTAAAAAACTATAAACATTATATTAAAAATCCAAAGTAAAATGTGCAATACGCCAATTTTCTGCTCTCAAAACTCCACCACCGATTAGCTCCTAAATTTAAGCATAACGAAATTGAAATGGAATTAAATATAATCGACGTAAACTAAGATTTACACCAAAGAGAGTTTTCAACAATCTCACAGGTTTTGAGATCGGATGCGCCAATAAAGAAATAAATATTCTATGGAATGAATTCCGCAAGTTGAACACTATTCCTAACTATCCTGTGTTATCCAAGACTATTACGATTAGCGTGCAAGATCAACGAATCTTCCGCAATGCTTTGCTAATGTAGCCAATCTCCCTTCGAGTGCTGACAGGAAACTTTAAATCTCAGCACGAGGGCAAAGTGACCTCCCTTTGAAGAGAATAAGAAGTAGCGTGGACCTTTTAAACGTCCTTCTAAGTATGGACGAATGTTCCAACCTAAAACCTTTTAAGAGGAAAACCGAACGAAAGAACAGGAGCTAGGAATTTTAAGTTACAATCATTAAGAAAAAAATAAGACAAAAGAAGATCCCAACAGCTAAATGGAAATGAGATTAGGTGGTAAATTGAATCGTGTTGGTAGAACGCTGGAGGCTCGAATAACGAGGGAAAGAGAGAATTTTTAGGCAAAGTGTTTCTTCTTCCGTCTTTCCATACATGTATTTCTCTCCACTGACAGAGCCGCAGCTAGGCCTGGGAGATAATTGGAATACCGGAAATATCACGATATTACAGTATAACGGCGTCTAAATCGATATATATCGCCTGGTTGCCAAAATCAAAATGTCACGTCCGATTAAAATATCACGAAAAACATCGTAAAAACATTTCGAAGAAAACTGCATCCTGATAAAATACTACTTGATATCATCCGATTGATATCTGATACTATGATACAATATTCAATATGATCCGCCACCCCTGTTTTGATACCTTTCGGGAGACCAATTTGAATTCGATGAAAATATCCCGATATTTTCATTGGGTGATATTTCCATCGAACCTGTAACAATTCTTTGATGTAAAAATATTTAAGAAAAAGCTGAAAAAGTGACTTACTTTTTTTATAAACTTTAATTGATTTTTTTTAATGTGAACACTGTCCAGTTTATATGTGACTTTGTGGGTATTTAGTGTTTTGATGTACATGTTACCACCTGGCCAGTTACCAAATTGTAACTAATTACGATACTAATAATGTTGCATAATGTCGCTAAATTGTGTTTAGAATGCTACAATTAAAAAGGATAGCTACAATTGAAAAAAACAATGGGAGTAACGTAATAATGGAAAAATAATTCTGGTTGAGGACGCGAAACAAACAAAAAGGGGAGTATTGTAATGAAATTGGCGTTCGGTTGCACGCGTATTCACTACCGATGTTTCGCCGGAAGTATTTATTAATTGTGTTGGCAATATGTGTGTAAATTTTATTTGTGAAGTAACCTCTTTAGTCCCAGCGTATAGTATCTCCTCTTAAGATTCATGAATCTCTGTACTGTTTTATTTATATTTCAGGTACCTTTCATAACCAAGGTGGATGGCAAAAATAACATCGCAGTGGAATTTGAAAGAAATATTTATTAACAAATATTTTACAATATGGTACACGTATGTGCACCTTGGGACTTTACGACAATATTTTTGTACTCTGCGATTAGGAGTGAAATTTATTGGATTCTGTGGTTCATTACCTTTCGTTTTATACGAAACACTTGAAAACTGGAGGGAAAATGATAGAAATACTTACCAGAAATGTTGTTTCGATGCACACTCATCTTGCTTGCCGCCGTGTCATCCATCTTGTTTTACGAATGCAAAACAAAACACATGTGGCATTTAGTGGCAGAATCGTGTTCTACAAGGTACAAAGAAGTTCAGCGGTGGGTTAAACGACAATAATTCACTCTTGAGGGTTATAAAAATAAAAACATGTGTGTGCACGTTTGTGTACCTTCGGTCTGAAGAGGCTATGACACATCTGATTTTTTTTTACATTTTCTCTCTCCAAGTGCTGAACGCCGCTTGTATCGTATTCTAAACTTTCTGCGCTTGATCATACTCAGCTGTTTTCCATCTCTCTCTTGAATCTCAAGCGTGATTGATTACGAAAGATTCCAGTTTTAGTGTTACTCTACAATGAGTGGCATGAAGAAAGGTGAAAACCATTAATTGATCTTTATTTTACTTGATTCCAATGACAAGACCTTATACGAGAGGGTAAGAAGCCAAGGAGTACAAATGATTTTTTTATCAACAGAATTAGGTAAAGTTGATTGCTAGAAAAAATACACAAAAACACGGTTGTCATGGGATACGATTGAGTTTCTGTTCTGTGCTGACATCGAGTGGAAAATCGAATGCACAAGTAAATATCTAATTGATCTGGTTTGTTTTCTATATCTAATTTCTTTTCCTAACACTGCATAGAAAAAAGAAATCACTTGTTTCCCCTTATCTACTCACCCACTCATATGACATCAATACTATACATGTACGCGTTTTTTTCCTTATTGCATAAAGCCCTTTTCTTATGATTGTTGCATTTTTACGTATCATCGGTGATATGAAAATTTTTTGCTAAAGATCGGATCGGATTAATATTTTTCAGTTATATTTCTGTAGAGAAATGAGGCAAACGTAAATTTTCTATGGCAAATACACTTTCAGGTCTGAAGAGGGTAAATAGAACGTGTCGTCGCTCCCAGTTTTCTTCGTGAGTATTTTCCCGGTCCAGTGGGTTTGCAATTTATGTTAACTAAATTTGTGAATTAACGGTACGCGTCGTACAGTAGTGTATCCAGGAATTTCGTTTGTGGGGGTCCAAAACCAGGGGGGGGGGAATTAAAAAAACAGGGTTCTAAGTAATGGGTTTTAAACTAATTTAACACTTTTCATTATTTTAAAAAAAATTAATTTGTTAAAAAAAAATATTTTGTAAATTCATGATGTTTTAATATTTTTTTCTTTTATGAAGGCAAATGATTGTTTTTTTTATAATTCGGGGGGGTCCGGACCCCCCGTACACCCCCCTGGCTACGCCACTAGTGTCGTAGCCCCCGACCGGATAAGATGACTGTTGGAGGAAGAGTTCTCGGGTTTCCAGCCGGGTCCAAGGGTTTTTCTGCGTCTTTTAGATCCTTAGATCCTTCAAGATGACTGTTATCGTACCGATGATAAAGTAGTTAGAGTAGTATCGGCTGAAGTCAAGTAATGTACTCGGGCTACTTATTATTTACGCAAAAGAGTTTCCAAAATAAATTTAAACATAAAAACATAATTAGGAATGAAATTTTTGTGCAATGTTGTACATCAGCTCAATGCAAACGTCAAAAATGATTTTTTAAAAGCTATTTACAGTCATCAACTTGACTAGTTTCGACACTGCTTGCAACCTTAGCACTCTGAGTTGTTGATGACCCTTTCGACTAAATATTCACAATCTAAGTGGCAAATCCTTGATAAATGTATTAATTAATAAAATCCATGTAAGACGTATGTAAAATCTGAGAAACTAAATATTTTTGCGTAACTTCGGCGAAGGCTGTGTAGTGGTTTTCGTTTTCCGATGGTGGTACCTAAGATCCCGGCGCCCATCTTTCTAGTTTCAAGCAGTTTTTCGCAAATATTTTTCTTATTTTACCATGAAATTGTACTTACCCGTAAATTTGTAGATTCGTCACAAAATGTTGCTTATAATGAGCGTCGTCTAAACAAATTCATTAAACAAACGACTTCGCTAGCTCAAACAAACCGTATTTCTCCATAAGAGCCCATGTTAAATTATCATGATTTTACCGTTAAAATGTCCCAAAAACTCTCATATGGGACTCCCTTTTTCTTTGAGCCATTTAAAGTACGTTTTTCAAAGAATGACCAAAGTTTCATCAAATTCTTGTTACTTTCACCGAGACGTACTAACTACCTTAACTAAATTTGTGAATTAACGGTACTTGTAGTCGCCCCCGACCGAATAAAATGATATTTTTCGAACCGATGCACAGTGGTCCGAAATCGGAAAAAGCCGGACAAAATTCCAAAATAGCGTTTTTTGAGGTAGAGACTTGAAATTTGACGTATATGCTCACAAATGATTGGTGATCATGAAACAATAAGTCGTTTTTCATAGATCTCATCCGTTGCTAAGATACAGAGGACCAAACACGACCAAATTTCCAAAAACACGCCCGATCTCATTTTTCTTCGGAAAACTTAGAAGTTAAGCTGCTCGTAGAGTTTTTGAAGGATTTTAATACAGTAAAAAACATTATATTCCAGTAATATGATACTTTATCTACATTTTACATTATTTTTAAATATTTTGGTTGATATCGATGTGGTATAATGTCGCAAAATGGCGGCTCCGTTTTTATGGCAAAACCTGACATAAAGTAGACATTATCTTTAGTTTGAGAAATAATAGTTCTCCAATTTTTACTGAGAGTATTTAGTAGAGATAGCTTAAGAGTATAAAGCAAACATCTTGGAAAAAAGTTTGCAGCTGCGGAAATGAGCGCAACTTTTTTATCGCACTTCACGTCCCGGCTCCGCGACGCGGGGGCTTAGAGACTCTGAGACACTGTTGGATATTTCACTTTCTTTGGAACTTAATTATTTGAAGCCGTCGTTTTATGCACAGTAAATAGTCTCTATTGACCCTAAATACTTAATTGAAGATACTGCTAAGATATTTTATCGATATACTATGTTACTGAACGCGTAAATCTGGTAAACATGCTTTGGTTTCCAAACTCAACGGAATCAGGTCGCATATTACGAACATCCTTTGAGTAGGATTGAAGTTTTCTCGCGTCGACTGACATGTAAAATTACCAGGAAAGGCAACAAATGGCATTCTATCACTAATTAATTCCCTTTTCAACCTTGCCGTGGAGGTGCGTGCCAAAAAGGGACATTTTATCATGCCGCGCAGCCTTTGTTGTTATACAATGGATATTTAAGAAGACGGTTTTTCCGCTTCCTATCCTGTTTAGCATGCCATATAACCTACCACGAGGAAATTATAGTTATTAAGGGATAATAAAATGAATTAATAGCTTTTTTTAAAGAAAAATTTGTTATATAATAATAAAATGTGAATTCATGCAGTTAGTATAATTTTACAATTCAAAGTTTTACCTTTTTAAAATCCCGTCAGAATAGAGAATATATACATATATAGTCTTATTCAATGCTAAAAAAATACAGAATGATAAAAATAGTGAGAACAATAGGAATAAAATGTTGAATTTAGACTCCTCGAGAGAATAGTTTGAAATCATTAATCTAATGAAACATTAATCAAAACAACTTAAATATAACTCCAACGTATGATTTACAATGAACTTGAAGATTAGAGAACTAAGAAAGTGTACACAAATGAATTTACCTAACACCGCTCTGGTTTTTTGTAATCATGGTCATAGTTTGAAACTCTATAAATTCATTAATTCAGTCCTCCGAAGAATCTTGGCCATTACTACAATCTGATTCTTCTCCTTCACTTTCCTCTAAAACCAAAACTTCCCTCAATTCTTTAGGCATCTTCCTTGATATTTTTGGCTTTGAATTCATGGTAGACGAAATATACGGATCTGACGTAATCAAAAGTCTTTGGAAGATGTCGTGATTTGTGGCCACTCTTGAGTGCTTCCTGGTGAATCTTTGTCGAAATTTTCTGGTGTCCTTATTTCTTGCTTCTAATGCCTCTTCGGAAAGTTGCCTCAGTGAGAGAATTGCCTTCTTTGCAATTTCCCCTCCATGCATCAGTACTTTATGAACTGTGGTTGGCATATAGTACCACGGGTACAGCTCCACGTACAGTTCCGCCGTTCTCTGGCAGTATTGCGAGAATGCTGCATATTTTAGGCTTATTCCACAGGATATTGCCCTTAGACTTGACTTCCTTCAACTGTTCTATCATGAAAACTGCCGCCTATTCTGCTTAAAGGACATCAAGAAGGGTCAGCTGCTTTAGCTTGAGATACGGTATCTTCTAAGCTCACTGCCTTCTCTCCACCTTTTTCTTGTGTGTCGTCACCTCGAGCCCCAAGTGTGTTTGGTCCGCCTCGTTAGTCCTAATCGTCCTAAGCGAAGGGGCCATGTGCCTCACTCTGCATTTATTTTTTTCTTTTTTTACTGGACAGTAATCAACGAAGATAAGATTCCTCCTAAACAGTCAGCGTATACCAGGACCCCTTCGAAATGTTTTCTCGTCTCTTGATGGAGCTTCGCACGCGCTTCAGTCCACTAGAGTCGTTCATGGGAAATGAAGAGACTGCGTGTACTGGTGTGAAAAATGTGCAGTGGGATTATGTTTTGATTGCTTCAAATCAAGTCACACAACGTAGATTTTCTAAGGTAAAATCATTTGAATATTAACATATTGACGCTAGAAACATTAGCACGTGAATACCTATATGAAATTATACGGTAATTATAGAACAAATACGGAGAAATGGGCGAAGTGATAACTTTTCAAGTAGGTGTAACGGGTAATCCTATCGAAAGTATCCAATCTGTTATAAAATTTTCGACCCCAAATAGCTAAAATACATCATGTAATTGTATTTTAAAAATACATGGAATGTTAGAGATCTCAAAGGTTATTCGAATCCAAATTTAAATCTTCCAAAACTGAAAATTTATTCATGAGTTCATAGAAGGAGATACATAAAACAATAAATATTTATTCAAATCGAACGAAAAATTATTATATAGTAGCGCATTATATTACGCAAGTTTACAAAAATTTTCAATGATACTGATTGTATATTATGAAAGATATAAATTATTGAATAATAGTATGCCAAAAAGGTGAAGTCATTTAAATCTCATCCGGCCGCTGGGATGGGATTTAATTAAATGCCAGCCGCGCTTAAGGGGTTAAGTGTTGCGTCTGGTCGGTCAATAATGTGAAGAATGTTGCTCCGATTGATATTTAGCGTTAATTGAAAGAAATGTATGGCTCAAAGTGTGGGGGCAATGGAATGACGAAAAACTGGAAGGCCTGTGTAGCGGAGACTATATTTTGGCATAAAACCAAAGCATGTTTACCAGATTTACGCGTTCAGTAACATAGTATATCGATAAAATATCTTAGCAGTATCTTCAATTAAGTATTTAGGGTCAATAGAGACTATTTACTGTGCATAAAACGACGGCTTCAAATAATTAAGTTCCAAAGAAAGTGAAATATCCAACAGTGTCTCAGAGTCTCTAAGCCCCCGCGTCGCGGAGCCGGGACGTGAAGTGCGATAAAAAAGTTGCGCTCATTTCCGCAGCTGCAAACTTTTTTCCAAGATGTTTGCTTTATACTCTTAAGCTATCTCTACTAAATACTCTCAGTAAAAATTGGAGAACTATTATTTCTCAAACTAAAGATAATGTCTACTTTATGTCAGGTTTTGCCATAAAAACGGAGCCGCCATTTTGCGACATTATACCACATCGATATCAACCAAAATATTTAAAAATAATGTAAAATGTAGATAAAGTATCATATTACTGGAATATAATGTTTTTTACTGTATTAAAATCCTTCAAAAACTCTACGAGCAGCTTAACTTCTAAGTTTTCCGAAGAAAAATGAGATCGGGCGTGTTTTTGGAAATTTGGTCGTGTTTGGTCCTCTGTATCTTAGCAACGGATGAGATCTATGAAAAACGACTTATTGTTTCATGATCACCAATCATTTGTGAGCATATACGTCAAATTTCAAGTCTCTACCTCAAAAAACGCTATTTTGGAATTTTGTCCGGCTTTTTCCGATTTCGGACCACTGTGCGATGTTAGATATAGTCATCATCATCACGGGTCAACAATCCTAATATTGGTTTGACGCAGTTTTCCACTCAATTCTCCTATTAGCTAATCCAGGGGTCTCCAAAATACGGCCCGCGGGCCGGATCCGGCCCGCGGAGGGCTTTCATCCGGCCCGCGCACTTGTTTCAAGTAGCGCGCGTTTCTCGTTTAACTCTGTGAGGCGCCGCTAGGAGCATTGCAGCCCTGTACTGCACCTTAAATTCGCCTTCAACTGTTCGTAGAAAAGAAATACGCCACCGGATTCTTCAGTAGACGTTGGTATGGAATACTTTAGTCATCGGTAAATTTGCTATCCGGCCCGTGGGACGATTCGGAACTTGGAATGTGGCCCTCGTGGCCTAGTAAATTGGAGACCCCTGAGCTAATCTTTTCACACCTACGTATTTCTTCTCTTTCACATCTTTCCTAACTTGTTCCATACATTTTACACGAGGTCTTCCTTTTCCGCTCTTGCCATCCACTTGTCCCTCGACGATTGTTTTCATCAGGCCATCATATTTCACGGGGATTTTTTTTGATATAGCAATCGCCAATAATCAAATAACAAAAAGTCCTTCTATTCGGTAAAATAAACGGCAGATCCTACCGCAGCCCCACCTCGCCCTGTCACGGATCACACAGCGAACAACCACCCCTCTCTCTTCCACCAACAATCCTTTCAGGAGGAGCAACGCGGCTCAGCTTCTTTTTTACCCCTGATTCGCTGCATCCTACCCCTTTCCCTCCGGGAGAGGCGGCGATGATACATCCTCCCCCTCAGACAACGACCGTGGGAAAGAGAAAACGTCGTCGGGCATAATTCAAACGAGTGCAGGTAAAGCAGCCAAGAGGGGAGTTTATTTGCATCGCCTCACCATTTGGTTCGAGTGAGATCTCCCGAGAGTAATTGGATTTCTTTCAAGGCTTTTCTTTTCCGGACGATGGGGACGATTGCCATGTATTAGCGTGAGAGGAAAGGGGAGGAGATAGCGCGGTAGTGGCGGGTTTAAGTAAGCCAGAGCAGCGACAAGCTAGAGTCTCGGATTGGGGGGGAAGGTGAATTGGAAGATAGAGGGAGAAAGACACGAGGCGTCGCTTAATGCTTCGCTGAACACGCGTAATAAGGAAGCTGGGATACAGGAATGTACCTTTAAGTGGGAGAGCGAGATTTCAATCAATGCCTTTACTTTTTTTATTCTTGCATATTGCTTCAACTTTCCCTTTCCCCTGAGCACTTAGCACCGGGCTGCTTATTACTATCGTCATGCATTCCTTAGTACCGAGAGATTCATCGCAATCTGCACGAAGATTTCACGCATATTGAGT
Organism: Ischnura elegans; assembly: GCF_921293095.1. Taxonomy (NCBI): domain Eukaryota; kingdom Metazoa; phylum Arthropoda; class Insecta; order Odonata; family Coenagrionidae; genus Ischnura; species Ischnura elegans. The sequence goes on from NC_060248.1 coordinate 57,155,227, forward strand.
TTCGCCTGCGCGGTCATCCAGTTAAATCGGCAAATGGCACTTGAGTTAAGAATAAAACCTTTTTATTTAATAACCAAGGTGGCCTTAACGTGCATAAAATATTAAAAGTACTGAAAACTACCCGCGATTTTCAACTATTCTATTCAGAATCATTAAACGGATATTTTGTAAGGAATCACTCATATTCCTGTAAAACTCGATTGCCGTGAATTGATGAAAACGCTTTATATTTGTAATAAATACAGATTTTTTATTAATTTAAAAAAATGTTTCCATCGAGTCTAAACAAAATTTGTTTTCTGGAAGAAGCACGCAGTAATGTCTATTATTCCAAATAAAAACACAAAATTCATCTTGAAATCAATCTAATTAAAATTTTCATACATTTCTAATTACGTGAAGTATCACCCTCGATATTGGAACGATACGGATAACTCTCCTCCAAAATATATTCTTTTAATAGGATCGGCAATCAACTTATTCACTTAAGTAATAACATAGCTACAAATGGCAATATTTTTGTCAAACTTCGGCTAATAAATTATTATGGCACACTCTGAGACACTGTCTATTACTTATCAATTAAATACAAGCCATGTAGAGTTTTTGTTTAGTTTTGAGTGTAGTTTAAGAATTATATACTGAGAAAAAAATATGGCGAAGAAGAGGAGGATATCATTTATTGAATTCTATTTGTATTCCCCTTATTTAATTACGGGTTGCGAAATCATTGTACTGTGAATCGATGTGAACAACAGATCCAATAAATTCATGTTTTTTTTGGCCTCACATACGTAAGTAGAGTACTAATACCACGGTTGATTAGTAGTGCAACAGGAGCAACGATGCTCTAAAAATATTACACACTCAGGTATAATCCAAATGAACACTCATTGCCTATCTCAACGATAAACTATTTTCCGAAATAATTAACTCCATTGAATAAAAATAATGAATCTGGTCACTTATTTTAGCCCTTGAACCAGCCTCTACCAGTCACCCATGAAGTCCATGGAATTATATTGCGCTGTTTTTTCAGTATTTATCGGCTGAACAAAGTTGATCCTCTACAGTTAAGTTCCAATGTAAAGAAAGCTTGGCTATAATTTTACACAGTTGAGTAGCCAATGCCACGGGAAAAAACAGATTGGTGAAGACGTTCAAAGCTACTTTGAGCGCGTACGAAAATAAATGTTCATTTGATCACGCAGTTAAATCGTAAAAAGGATGCAAATTGATGCATAAAAAATTTCTCGGAGGAGATTGAGTCACGTTGCACCATGGAGGCGGCAAAATTCATGAAGACACACGATCTCGACGAAGCATGGCGAATTAATCCAATGCTTTTAAAGAGCCCTTCCCACTCTTTCGTTGGGTATACAACCTCCCCCTTCTCACTTTACTCTTCCCCACTATTTCCCTATGGTACCCATGTATGTCTTCTTTAAGAGGGCACACTAATTCGTCGAAAAGCTTCCCTGCATACCACCGCGATTTCTAATGGGGCAGTTTCCTTCATCAAAGAAAACGAAAGGCATCGATTGCGTTTTGTTACTCACCATTAGTGTATTCATAATATACTAATCATTCGGTTTTAGAAATCCCAGTTTATACGAATGTTAATGTTCAATTTCAACCTCATTTGAAAAAGGTCAGATAGGTGCCAATCCGATGCCACTCCACGTGACGCCATAGAAACCTAGATTCTATACAAGGAGATAGGAGTTTTACATCGTCTGAGATTACCAATGCATGCATGAGGCAATCATGCATGCATTGGTAATCAGGGAAACATCTCTTAATAATCACGTATTAAAATTGCCTTTAGTTGGGAAGTTTCCTTCGTTTGATGGGGTGCTAATAATCTTTATTTAAGCCAAGTGCTACCTGCTAGCAGGGTACTCTACGCTACCGCCATACTCGGCAGCAAGCAGCCTGCATCGTAGCGGCGTTCATAGCCTCGCACCCAGGTGGCCTCACACAGCGGCATTCGAACGTCACACGGGCTTTTCCCAGCATTCATACTTAGTCGTCACGTTTTCGCGCGCTTGAAAATTTTCACTTTTCATTTAATCGCGAAATATAGATATCGTCATTTAAAAATCTAAAAGCGTGAAATACGTACTCCAGGAGTAATAATATTTCGATTTAGGCAATAAAAAAATAATTGTAAACCACCCTATTTTACTGTCAACCTTGCACATGGTGCATTATTCAGTACATTCTATTTCAAGGATATATTTTTGCTTTTGTTACGAGGCATTGCTCATTAAAGCGATGAAGTTGAGGGAAATATAGAATTACAACTAAGGTGTCTTTCTAGTTTTACAACATGTATTCAACAACATTTGGTTCAGTCGCCAACGATGAAGATATCACGTATTAGCTGCAAATATTAGTCCCTATTCGTCGAATATAAATAGAATTAATCATTTATTTTAATGAATGAGAAGCTATATTTAAAATGATTACGGATATTTAGTGGAAACATAATCACAGATACACTAATATTGTATGTTCCACATTTTTTTAATGGTCTGATCTAGATTTTTGACACTATTCACTATTTCATCCTCAAAAGTGAGAATGTTGTGGTGAAAAATGTCGAAATCTGGTTCAAACCATAACCAAAACCAAACAAAATTGTTGAACATTCAATGGTTACTGAATCTGTGACTATATTTCCTGTTAGACAGTTTCAACAAATATCGCCACCCATCCTTAAGTTAATATTTAGTGATTTTTCAGACATATTTGGAGACTTTTATTGACAAAACATAAAATATCCCTAGAAATAATCCATATTGTACTCTAATGCAATGGCGGATCCAGCATTCTTTCTGCAAAATCTACTCATGGATTTGAAAGGAAAACGGTCCTCTCACATTGGGATTATGAACAACATACAACCATTACTGTACGAAATATATCCTTCATCTCCATACTCCATAATAAAAAACAAAACGACAGTAATGATAACGGGACCTTATTAAAAATCTTGTCTATTTTGTAAGAGTCTGGGGGGGGGGGGATTGTGCCCCCTTACTCCCCCCTTAATTCGTCAACGCACAAATGTATATTTAACTGTAGAGTTGGGAAGATATTTTTTAGAAAAAAGGGGACCAATCCCTGTTATTCCTTCATGATAGTAACGTTTTCCGCCGCGGTGAAGTGCCCCCTTGACCCACCGCTCTCACGGCTACCTCCTCCATCTTCTCAACCTCCCACCTCCAACCTCCCCCGTTTTCCTCCCCCTATCCTTGCTCACCCTAACACTCTCATCAGCCCTTCCGTTCGCTACAACACCTTCGCGGGCGGGATAAGTAGAGGGATAGAGAGAGAGAGAGAGGAAGGACGGGAGTCGCCGCTAAAAAAGAGTGCTGCGACTCTGCGGTCTGAGTAGAGATCGCATCCCAGAGATGCTCGTTGGGTGGCTTCGCGGCCGGAGATGGATTAATGGGACCACACGGGAGAGTGCGGGCGTGCGTCTTACGACTCCGTGCTTGCATTCGCGAGGGTGTTTAAAGAGAGAGAGAGAGAAGCGGTGGTGGTGGTGAGGAAGTCTTGTTGGGTAAGGGGTCGGATTGAAAGGAAGGGACAGTCCTTTTCGATAGAAGGGTCGAGAAGGAGCAGAACGGACGCTCGCAACCCTACTTAAGGTGGTTAATGCGGCATCGGCAGAAGTCAAATGATGTACTCGTGCTACTTATTATTTACGCAAAAGAGTCGCCAAAAATTATTTAAACGAACTAAAACATAATTAGAAATGAAATGTGAGCGCAATTTTTCACCTCAGCACAATGAAAACATGAAAAATATTTTTTTAAAGGCCAACAAAAGGACTTTTTAAAAAATAATTTAAACAAACTAAAACATAATTATAAAGTATGTGTGAGCGCAATTTTGCATCTCGGAACAATGAAAACATGAAAAACAATTTTTAAAAGGTATTTACAGTAGTCAACTTGACTAGTTTCTGCACTGCTGCGAATCTTTGCACACTAAACTGTTGACGACACTTTCGACTAAATATTCACAATCTAAGTGATAAATATTATACAAATATCATAGGCGCCGACTCAATTGGGCCTGAGGGGGCCCGAGCCCCCTCAATAATTCGTTTGGGGGGGCGGAGCCCCCCCAATAATTCAAGAAATTAATTAAGTTATATTATGCTTTGTAAAATCACAAAAATATGTTAGTATTTTTATTTTCCTTGTTTGACGATAGTTACCTTTTAAAATACATTCAGTAATGATACAAAACAAATAATTATTACGATAGTAAACAGCTTAACTGAATAAAGTGGTGCGAATCATGATAGTGTTTCTGGGCTGCGACACACTTTGAATTTTTCCCGGTGCGTGAACCTTCGGGTACAAACTGGCGGGTCAAGAGGGATGTAAGGAGCCTCCCGGTTGATTTAAATGGAAGAATGACTTATTTTTGCTCCAATAATGATCACAAATTGGCCAAATACAGCATAAACCCTACTGAAACCGGCAAGATAATAATGGGAGAGTTGTGGTGTTTTGGACCCTTTGTATTACCGTAGTTACTCACACATAAGCTGGCTTTGAAAAAAGAAAAATGTAGGATTTTAGAGAAAAAAATAAGAAATTGGACCTCCTTGCTCCTATTAAGTATTATGGATGACGTTTTGAGGGAGAGTGGGGGTTAGGATTGTCTTACATGGTCTTACGTAACGAGGGACTGGAACCATATTACGTAAGATCTTGTCCGTATTGTAACATTGTATTGCTCTTGAATAAAACTTGCAGCTTTTAGTGAACAGAGGGGAAACAAATTTTGTTAACTCAACTGAGTTTTTCAAAAATGACCTCGACATTGAGAGATTGCGCTTACACTTGCATATGTTAGCCGATATCGCTAATAAAAAACAGATGGTCTTAAAAAACATGCGTGATGTAAGAAAGTACATTACACAAGAGCCTGCAGTTGGAGAAATGTTATGCGAAGTTGTATAGTGCATTAAGTTTCTCCAAGTAGTTCCAACAATGACAGCGATAGCAGAACGGTCATTTAGCGCCCTTAGACGTCTGAAATCATATATTCGATCAACAATGGGACAGAAGCGATTGAACAACTTGGCTGTTCTTCATGCCCACCGTGATGTTTTGGATGAAATGGATATCCGACCAGTCATCAACGACTTCATATACAGTAATCCGGTCAGACGGTCGACATTTGCACCATTCTAAAGACACTATTGCGCTAAAAATGGTATTTATAGAAATATTTAAAATCTTTATAAAACAGATAAATACATACAGAATGTTACATTTTCATTTTCAAAATGTTAGTGATAGGTCAGTACTGTATTTGTATATTATGATTACATCTATATTTCGTACTATAGCACTGTATTATTTATTTTCAAGGACTTCAGTATTTTTAGAGTGTAAGACCCAATTAAAACCCGCTATTTATATGCTTGTTGACTGAAAGTATCAGGCGTATTTTATAAGCTTTGCTAACTGTATTAAAGGATTAACGTTGAGATATTGTTTTAATTAAATGAACCCGGAGTCTCAGTCAAAGTAAACTTAAATTAGCTACATCACTTATTAATCAAAGTGCTATTGCTGAGTACCAGCAATGTTTTATTCTTTTTATGATAGTTTAGGATTTATTTGAATATAATTTTAGTTTTTTCAGAGCTATATATTCACTGCTCTGTAATAGTCTATGAGCGTAATTATAACTGTAAATGAAATGAGCTTTTTACCAAAATACTGTGCTGTTGATGTTTTGTTTCTTTTTTCAAAGCCAAAAAATGTGTCAGGCTTGTAGGGTTTCCCGAAGTGTCGAGTTATAGAGAGTCGAGTTTTCGGGGTTCTAATGTTGATCACATGACCCCTCTAAAACGCTTTAAAAAACTTTAAAACTCATTATTTTTCGTCTAAAATTTAGAATATTTCCCGGGGCAAGACCCGCGGTATGGGCCCCCCCAATATTTTTTCTAAGTCGGCGCCCCTGACAAATATATTTATTTAACAACAAAAGATATGTAAGACGTTTGTAAACGCCGGAAAACTAAATATATTTGCGTAATTTAGGCGAAGTCGGTGTAGAGGTTTTCGTTTACCGATGTTGGTACCAGAGATTCTCTGCCGCCTTGCCAGTTTCAGGCAGTTTTACACAAATATCTTTCTTATTTCATCATGAACTTATACTTTCCTGTATATATTTATATTCGCCATAAAATTCGATCTGCGATTGGGAATCCTGCCGAGTAGGCACACCTCTTGATACCCTTAAAAAGATAAAATATAAAAATCCCGCTTTGCGACCATTAAATCCATGTTTCCAAACTTCCCACTTCTCTGAGTACTATCCTTCCCGAGCAACGCCAGTTGGCCCGCTAATACAAAAAAGTAAGAAACACATCACAACCCATTCCTTCAGCGTTCCTTCATTCAATTCAACAATGTTTATTCCACGAGAATGTACAACAATATATAGCATATACAAGAATTTTAACAGAACCACGATAATATACCTTCACGTGGAGCTGTTAAGGCTAGCGCCTCTTCAGCATTACTGGAGATAAACACTGGTACAGGAGTAGTATTGGTTCGGCTTTCACCCTAAGGACGGCGGGAAGCCCGTAAAACCCGTGAACTCCACCGTAAGGCCACCACGGTATAATAAACTATGTAAAATATCAAATTTTCAAAGATAAACTATGCTGATAGAATAACAAAGAAATAAATATGTAAATAAATAAATAGAATCTCTTCTACTTCGCTTCACTAATATCCAATGAATATATAAATAAATAGTCTCTCTTCTACTTCACTTCACTGGTATCACTGTTGGGCAGGCCCGTGCTAGGCCGCCGGGACACAGGGACGTATCCCGGCGCGCCCTCCAGCCCGGAAAACTTTGGCGCCCTCATGTTCCGAAACTGACAAAGTTTACTGCCAGAATACCTACATTGAGCAGTTAACTTTATTTCCATGATTTCCCATTTAACAGCATGGTTAACACCGTTCTGAGTAAACAAAATAATAATGTAAATTAACATATTTCAATGTGGTAAGGTTCAACTCAATCTCTAGAGGATAAGGATTAAAATTTCAAAATTTATTTATTATTTTCCACACCCCCAGACATCCCGGTAGTCCTCCCCCTGCATAGTGATAGCGCCCTCTGGCAATCCACCGTCCTGAGAAGGGGTCCAGCACGGGACTGCTGTTGGGGTAGGGGGAGGGATCACTTTGGACGTCGTCACAGGGTTGGGGCTTCTCCTCGTCTTTTTATATACATAATGAGAGTTGAGGGGAGCTCTCGGGACAGCGCACGATCCCTTCACGTTTCCTTTGTTCGCCCACACCGTCGTCATCGGGGTAATTACCGGAGAGTGAGCAACTTCTTCTTCTTCCTCTTCCCGGCCTCATCACGACAATCCACACACTCGGCTGCCCACCTATCCCACTCATCTCACCACCCTTTTTCTTTTCCAACCCTTTACCTCCCAAACAACCCTCTCTCTCTCTCTCTCTTTCTTTCTATCGTTCAGCCCTTTTTTTCCGTCCGTGTATCGCCCATGTTCCCTCTCCCACTCGTCCGCCGACTCAATCTAGCTCGCCAACCCCAATCTTTCCTCGCATTCCACCCACTGCTCCAATCAGCAGATTTAGCCGCCCCCTCCTCCCTCCTTCTTCTTCTTATTTTTTTTAACGCGACGGAAGATCGCTGATCGTGGCAAGCCGAGAAAATATCTACCTCGAAGGGAAAAGAACAAGGATGAGTATCAAGAGAAAATAACCTTCCATTGGAGAATAGAGATACGCAGAGGGTCATAAGGTCTTTGAACCATCAAGATATCACGATCTTTTTGGACTATTGAAAATTTATAAGTATCTTTGGTCGTTGGAAAAATATATAACACCTTTTCCCACGGCATTTAATTAATTTTGTAGTTACCAATAAAGATAATCATGTTCTCCAACAAAACTTTGCCGGCCTCGGTGGCGGCGGGGTAAAGTCCTCGCCTACCAAACTGAAGGTCGCGGGTACGAGTCCCGCCTGGGTAAGTTACTCCTTATCCAGAGCGTGGACGTGTGTGAATATCCTTCATTGTTAATCGTTAATTCCCCATTGTAAAGGCCGTTAATAGGCTGTTTATGGGGTAATGGAAATAAATAAAATAAAAATAAATAAATAAATGATGGTGATCTACAAGTAAAATTGATTTATCCATGCAGACATCATGATTAACCTCACTATTCGCCTAAGTGTTTATTTCTACTGCGATAATTATATTACTTAATACTGTTATTGGTGATGAGCGTGAAAAATTATTATTCTATTGAATAAAACTCAAGTTTTCTGAAGATGAATAGCTTTTTTTACTTGCGCATAACTTACAGCATAAGTCTTGGTGCACGAAAATACTTAATTTTACAATATCGGACGCTGTTTCGCAAAATGTCAAAATTATTATGGAATTAATGGCAGTTGAGAGTATTTGAATAGATATTTCCAGGATTAATGGAAATAAGAATTAGGATATAGGAAAGCATCAAAGGAGATCGATATTTAAAAACCATTTTTAGAATTTTTAGCTTATATGTGGACCCATGGAAAAAACTCAACTATGGATTCGAGAAAATAAAGACAAATAATATATTGATAACAACTATTCGTTAAAAATAATTAATTAAATATGATTCTTTATGAATACAAACAACCAGTGTCTTCTATTTGTGTGAGCTGATGTCTGAGAATAGTATATTAACTCTTATCCTCTAATTATTACTCGGCCCTACTGAAATCGTGGGATTGGTTGTGCTTTTTTATACGCTCAAGGCTCCTGCCTTGTGATTCTCGTTTTACATTGAATGAAAGATCATTTACTTCACGCCATAATTATTCTGTGTATGTGAGTGCAATCATTCTATTCAAAATAAAATTTTACAGCCTCCAGAGTTAAAAATAGGTTATAATTACATAACCATTCAGCAATAGGACCCTATAAGAAGGTGAGACAGGAGATGTGTATGAGAACAAATACGATGGAACCGTTAGAAAGAAATGGAGACGAAAGGATTTGAACGATGTAGATCTTTATAGGAGATGGTGGAAGGGACTGATGTTTTCACCAAAGGCAACAGCCCAGTCCCAATTTTGTCCGGAGGTAAAGGAGTGAAGGAGATGGGGATGGATAAGAGAATGGAGGGGGAACTGGGGAAGAGGGTTGTTGCTTTAGAGGCATTTAAGGATGCCGATTCCTTGATGATTGCCGCTAAGAAAGGAGGAGGCGAGATATGCTAGGTATAGAGGGCGGATCATCAAGGATCGATTGAAACAACAACAGCCGACTCATTTTATACAAGTTCTCGGCTTTGCGTGAAAGACAGGGAAGTAGACTATTATTTAGAATAAATAGTTGGCATCCATGTATACAGATTCGATTATGGCGTGAAGTATATGTAATTTTAATAGTGCCATTTCAGTGTTTGTATTGGTAATTCAGTACATGGAAATGTTGGAGAATTTTTTTATGTACTTCTATTGATTGCATTTTCTCTGTCTAGATTCATACTGTGTTAATTTTGCTCAGTGCCGTTTCTATGAAGATTACTTGCGTAATTTATTGTGAATCATCTTTTTTAACTCATCTTCAATTATGGGTGTTTAATTTGTGATTTTCTGTTGTGTTCTATGTTTACTTCTTTATTGCTGGTGGTGTGTCCTTTATTTGCGACCAAACATATTTATTTATGTACTCCCAGCATCAATACCTCCATAATGTGATGTTCTTTAAATGAAGCGTCAATCGATCTGAGTTCAAGTTTTACTATTCATTTACACTATAACCAGTGTCTTCCTGCGTGGATATATATGATCACGTTAAGCAACCAACAGAAGTAAACGATGTTTCGTTTAATTTAAAATGAGTATCAAAGCAAGAACATTAGTTGAATTGAGGCGAAAGTGCATAAAAAAGTACATTCAACCCCCTGGACTTCAATGGGGCTGAGATCAGGGATGGCAATCAAGAGTAAACGAAAGTCAAAACCAGTAAAATTTCAATTCGGCCCACCGCCATTAGATGCGTGAGTCAATCATATTTTTACCACTAACAGGAGAGCGGTGAACGCAAACTGGCCATTCGATTTTTGAGCTCAATGTATTGTACTCTCTTCATATATGTCAAACGTAATGGGTCGAAACTATTCCCTCTAATCCCATTCAACTCAACTTCTGGGATCGAAACTTAACTATGAGCAGGGGAGTATCGAATAATTTAGTTCCGTTCCTGGGAGTAAATTTTTGTGCCTAAAACTAAAATCGCCAAGGAGTTCAGTTTCGTGTTGAAACTAAACTCCTTGGTAAACTCGATTGTTTCAGGCTTAACTTTGTGAGAATCTATTGTAAACAATAAAAAGGCATGGTACTTTTTCGCACAATTTATTTAAGACGACCGGTTTCGTCGCAGAGGCGATATCTTCGGGTACGGAAATCGTTATTTTTATAGTTATTTTAATAAAAAACGATTTCTGTACCTGAAGATGTCGCCTCTGCGACGAAACCGGTCGTCTTAAATAAATTGTGCGAAAAAGTACCACACCTTTTCATTGTTTAAACTCATTGGTGATATTAATTTTAAGCGGAAATGAAACAAAACCTAGGCCTCGTATTTTCAATTCCCTCCCGGTCGAAACGAAACATTCGTTTCGTTTCACATGCCATTCCTGGCTGATATATAATTAGAGGATGAGAGTCAGGTGCAATGCATTTAAATCATGGTTAATAAATCACTATCACCAGCAAGTAAACTGATATGGATGGCACAAAAATGCTTTGGGACGGAGAACGTGATTAACAAAGACAATCATATGCATTTCATGATCATTACCTAAAAAATGTTATACATTCTTCTTTATTTTCCATTCGATATCATTTATGATCACGTAAAAATGTTTACTTACAGAACTAACCGCATGAAAAATCGTTATTAATACATGCAATTTTTCATCTCAGATAGTGTAAAATTCACTGAGAGTATGTGAAATTTGTGTAACGATATTCAAAAATATCGCATTGAATTATCCTACTCCTCATCCTATAATATTTCTCTGAGATTCCCAGATCCCACGTATATTTCTGTCCATCGTTTTGAGATACTGTCACCTATACTCATGAAAAGTAGATCTATGTCTTCGTTTCTTCTATATTCTATATTTCTTCTACTCAAAAAGAAAACTGAATTATACTTAATACAAAAAATAACTTTTTTCGGACAATCAGGCTATTAGGTTAGGTTATTTGTATGTTGGCGCTTAAGGCGTCGCGTGAATGAATGAAGTAGTATATGTATGCAATATTGCGACTGTACACACCATAACCAGAGGAAGAGGGCAATAGACCATCGATTACGATGGCTGGCGAAAGCTGTTGCTCAACAGTAGAATTTGAAAACAGACTTGAAAACTCGGTATGGAAATTGAAGCGGGTGGGCGGTTAAGGATGGAGGCAGAGGGGTGCGAGAATTGACGGGATTGTTAAGAACACAGCTTAAACCTTTTAGCGGGGGACGTCACAGACCACCTGGGAAAGGGTGCGCACGACTGGAGATAAAGAGGGGACGGGACAGCATAAATAATGCATTTACTCCCGATTCCAATCGCCCTGCTCCCACCTTTAAAAATCCTCCCGAACGGGTACCTCGTTATCCACGCGTTCTGCTTCGCGAAATATTTCCAGCTCCATTTTGTAGGGACGGGCGTGAACATTTTGGGGTAAGCCAACGCTTCACGCCGATTGTGGATCGGGTCGTTTATTTCGCGTCTTGCCCCATCGACCAAACAGAAAAAAATGGCTACCATGACACTGAATGGAAGCTATATTGAAATGAGGCGACTGAAGAAAGGAACCACGATCGCTTTAAGCACAAGGACAAACAAGCAACATGAAGTTAAATAGAAGGGAAATACGTTGAGAGGAGTAGGCATGCAAGCTTTTATTTCTAAATAATACCATAGAACTATGATGTTATAACTGATGAACTAAGATGTTATAACTGCGTGGCTAAATAACAAACACTTTCTTAGGAAATTTATTCTTGTTCTGATGAAACATCTCCGTATCAAAAAAAGGAAGTCCTAAAGGAAGTCTCACCAGCAGATATCGTTTAAATTTTGCTAGGTGATAGAAAATGGACACCCATGAAGTGTAGTTTTTGTTTCAACCGCCAACGATCAATACTTTCCAAGATATTAGCGACGGAAAGTACCGAGGAAACGCCTAAATTTACGTATTAACTCACAGCATAACAATAGACCCTTGACTCCAGTGGCGCAGCAAGGGGGGGTTTTGGGGGATAACCCCCCCCACCCCCAGAGCTCATAGACATTTTTAAGTTAAATCTATTTTACTTAATTGGTTAATATTGCTTATAAAATAGTGAGAGGATTAATAAAATATCCCTCAGAAGATCGTAAAAATCACCATTTTGAACCGTTTATCTTATTTTTTTCCGGCGAAGGGGCTCCGCACCTCCCGCTTACCCTGGAGGGTATGCAATACCCCAAGCCCCCCAGTATTAGTTGCGCCTGAAACCCCCCCTAGCCTTAATTCCTAGCTGCGCCCCTGCTTGACTCCATTGCTAGGACGAAGAGCACTTACGTGTATTGTTGTGATGTGTCGTTGAATAAATTTTGGCGTTTACCTTGTACTTTCCGTCGCAAATATCTTGAAAAGTATTGAGCGTTGGTGGCTTAAACAAACTGCACATCAAGGGTATCCATTTTCTATCGCCTATCAAAATTTTAACGAGATATGGTAACACTTGAGGGAATTTCCTCGTGAGTATGAAAGTACACTGTAGTTAAACATTAGTTCCAGAAATTATTTTCATTTATTTGCCGCTGTATTTAATGATATTATTTTCGTCAATCACGGCTCTTAAACTTTGACACATGATTTTAAGGCTTGAAATATCCTGATATTGAGAAACTCAGTTTCAAACGCTGATTTATGCTTTAATAACTCTTAAGACAAAGCTTCAATCGTCATCTTCACCGTTCTCTACCCTGAACACTCAAGGACTTCGCATAGAAGAAGATTGAGTCATTTTCGGAGGGAAGTCATTAAAAGGAGAGTTGAAACCGCAATATAAAATTTATTCTGATTCGAGTGGCCTGGACGTGGGCGAAGAAAATGTTTAATAGTGGTGGCCAAGAAAAATAAAATGCTAATAAGATAGAAAGCCAATGCTTGCAGGATGAATGATCGCGGTGCGTGCGGGCAGCATTTTTGATTCCTCCCTCCATACCATCACCAGTAACTCTAACTTATGGATTTGATGGGAACCTGCCTGAATATTTCGCGGTCGCAACAGAAATGAGGAGATTTTCCGTATCTAAAAACAGACACCATGTGGACATTCTAGAGTCTAGGAAATGTATGAAATTAAATTAGTGAGAGCACCATTGTATATCATTCGGTATTCAGTTTCTCTGGTCAAATACAATTTTCTCATATTTTCCCACACGGAGGGATTTTCGACATAGTGTCAGTGCAAGAGAAGAAACAAAAAGGGGGTTGCAATATCGATTCCAGTAACTTATTTCTTGGGTTTCAATCAATTGGTAATTGCATATAGAATGGTAATCAATAATGTCACAAGTCTTTCGTATTTTTTTGAAAATTTTCTCATCCCCAGAGAAAACGCAATTATAAATTTTAGTACGGAATTACATCAATATAAAAATAAATAATTGTTCTCCAGGCAAAAATACCGTGGTGAGCTAATACCTTAAATGTAATGATAATACCATAAAAATTTGCCAGCACAACAATCGATCTTGGGTTAACTTTTTGATGCTCCTTAGATGTCTTGTAAACGTTTAAGATCGGTAATGAATACAATGAACAAGTGCTACCGACGTTTATTGAACATTTTGTGATTACTACGTGGGATATTGTGGGATTTTTACTTTTGGCACCCCCTCGTTAACATATTTAATAACTGAAAATGTCGTATTACGTTCACTACGTTCTTTGAGATACGCTTGTACACTTTTCGAAGGAAATATTGACACGAGACTACGCTTTGTGACCAATTCGGGCCTGTATAATAGACCAGGAGTGGGTAAGAAAAATATATCCAGGACTGAAATTGGAAGACGGGTAGGGGACGCTAAATAAAAGGAAGAGAAGAGGAAAGATCGAGTCCAGCTCACGAGGACGCCGGTTTTAAGGAGTGGCGACCACACATCCCAGAGGTAATTAAGTCCATCAGGTGCCACTCTCCGAGGTGGGCCAGACATTGGACCGAAGGAGTGGGGGGGGCACGGGAAAACTCGCTCCACCCTTTGAAGAGAACCTTAAAAGATTTCTCACTCCTTCGAATACCTCTAGCACATCCGCCTCACGGCCCACCTCAACCGGCCAACACAAACTATCAGGCCAACGCCACCCCATCCTTCACAATAGTTTCCCTTCATCAAATATTGTGCAACCTGGTTTTTACGGCCGAGACAAGGGGCAGATCCAGGATTTCTTTCGGGGGGGGGGGGGGGGGCACAAGCAAGGCCGTATCCAGGATTTTGTTCTGGGGGGGGGGGTGCACAAGGATATCTCGTAATACAAAACGAACGCAATTAATGGGACCGTATTAAAAATCTTGCATATTTTTGAGGGTCTGAGGGGGCACGTGCCCCCGTGCCCCCCCCCCCCTCGTGCCTATGGCCGAGACCGTAATGTGAACACGGATATGATGTCATTCGTTCCTCAGTCCCGCGAACCTTAAAGTGTAAGCATTGATACAACCTCGGATTTATCCTCAATAGATTCCAAAACCAAGTACATATAGCGTCAAAAAAATCCGGCTCCAAGTAACAAATGAATGTCCAAAAGAAAATTACAGATTTCTTTTAGCAGAAGGACCATATTTAAACGTGCTTTTGAATTTTTATTTAATATTGTAGAGTGCCTTAACTTTCTTTAACGCCTTTGCATAAAAAACTTCATTTTGATGGCTTTTTTCATAAAATTTAAATAGCACAATACTATTACTCATAAATTTAGTTGTATTAACACCAATAATCTCATTAAAGTATGTATTTAATGAAAAATCGTGACTTTTTATTACTCCTGTGTTATTGATCGATTAGTTAAATAACCGTTTTATAGAGTCACTCTGATATAACTTCAATAATTGTATGGTAACATAAATGGCGTCATAACGAAGTTAAACTGTATACTTAATATGGTGCATTTGGTTAAAGTATATTGTAACAATTCTTGTTGACGACGCGAAAATGGAGAGTAATGTGATGAAAATATTGGCGTTCGGTTGTATACGTCGTCGCTCACCATGTTTCGCCCCCGATTTCCTTCGTGAGAATATGGTTTGTGAAGTAACAGTACGTGCCATAGCTCCCAATTTTCTTCATGAGTACTTTTCCTGGACATGCATGTTTGAAATTTGTGTGCTTATTTGATTTTAAATACACCAAGTGAACATCACGATACGACTCTTTCATCTTGAACAATTCATTCATGAATGGCACGACTCTATAACAAGCACCGTATCAACCATAACTTCAGACAATTGAAGTCCTTGTGTAGGCTTTCGCGGTGTGGCGAAGATTCAGGATGGAAGTTTTCGGGGTTCATTGACCTGAAGAAGCCTGCTGCAATGCCGGCGAAACTGTTGTCTGCAGAGACCAATCTACGCGGTGCTAACCACGTAAACCTCCACCCTGAATCTTCAGACAATTGAATCTCAATAGGAGGGAGGGTACACAATAGGGTGGTTTCCTATTTTTTTTTTCATTGCCTAAATCGAAAGATTATTACTCTTGGAGTACGCATTTCACGCTTTTAGATTTTGAAATGACGATATCTATTTTTCGCGATTAAATTAAAAGTGAAAATCTTCAAGCGCGTGAAAACGCGACGGGTAAGTATGAATGCCGGGAAAAAATCCGCGTGACGTCGTTCTGCTTCCCGCTGCCGCAAGTGAGGTGACCTTGGGGCGAGGCTCTGAGCGCTGATACGACGCAGGATGCTAGTAGGTAGCTAAGTACCATGCTAGCTGGTAGCGCTTGGCTTAAATAAGGATTATTAATACCTTATCAAACGAAGAAAACTTTCTGACCTTAGCCAGTTTTAATAGGTGATAATTAAGACGTTTCCCTGAGCTCTGTGCCTCATGCATGCATTGGTAACCTCAGACGACGTAAAACTCCTGTCCTATCGTGTGGAAACTAGGTCCCTGTGACGTCACGTGGAGTGGCATCGCATGGGCGCCAATCTGGCATTTTTCAAATGAGGATAAAAATTAACCCTTGCCTTTCGTCTGAACCGGTATTTCTAAAACCAAATAATTTGTATATTATGATTACACTAATGGTGGGTAACGAATCCAAATCAATGACTTTCGTTTCCTTTTATGAAGTAAACTACCCTATTAAATCGCCAAGAGAATCTGTATCTACCCACCTTTGTGTGCGGAAGTCTTCCCATCAGGCCGCCGGGCTAAAATATTATGATTATGTTTTGCGAAGAATTTTCCGTATCATCAATGCAGCATTTTACCCTTCCTATGGAATTCAATTACTTTTTGAGGAATTACGGGAAAATATCGGCCAAAAATCTTTGGAATTAACCTGGAAGAACGGGAAAACTGCTAACCCCGCCTAAATTGCGTACGAATTGAACTTCTCGAAAAATCTATGAAAATAAAATATTAGATCACTTTTTGAGGGACCAATTCTCCCAAATACAACATCAAGGCCCTTAAACCATGGTTCTACCGATATTTCCTCAATAATGGAGAATATTCTGAAATCTTTTATGCAGTTGTTATTCCAGACATTTTTTCTTGTGGCTTCACTATTCCTGGCAGAAATTCAGAGGATTGAGCTAAAAAAAAATGCCTATATTTTTTATAAAATCAACTATCAAGTGTCTGATTGCTCATGCTAAACTCTTCATCCATAAGAATAATCACCCGACCACTCTCAATAGCAAGACCACTACTCTACTAAGTCCATTGCTGAAGAACTTACTCAGAGGAGTCTACATTTGACCCGGGAAAATATAGACTTTAATGCGAACAATTTAAAACTAATTATTTTTTCTATGAAGAATATAGAGAATACTATATGCCGAAAAATAAGATAAGGATTTCTCGCAAAAGCATGGATGATACTATTCATGCAGAGAACCTTAACAATTCCAGTCTATGTTTGTCAACCAATGCAAGGGTTTACCCAGGATCAAAACTAGGAGTCATGGTCGTTCAAGTTGGGACATTTTAGCAAAGAAAAGATGGATTAAACCAACATTTTAAGATATTTATAACAGCGCTTTATTCATTTTTATAAGTATTTGCTTGAAAAAAAAATATTTCAGTCATATGTCTTATACTAATATCATTTTTCGTGAGTTTTTTTAGAATATTTGTTGAAAACTTTCGTTCCAATCCAGTCCTGATTTTCCTTGAAAACTTTTGCGATTTTTCCCTCTAGAGGAGGCAGTTACCTCCCGCTGGGTACGCCCACGAACTTAAGACCAACAACGCGGCAAAAACCCGAAAGGTGGAGAGATTGATGAAAGAGACAACGATTCCATTCTCTTTGCCAAATACTTTGGCAGCCTTCAAACCCTATGGTTAGGCATACTAGTTTTCCAGATAGCGCAAAACTAACTTCAAACTTCAGAAATCAACAAGTTGGCTTGACAGTACGGATATGTAGATTTACATCTACATATCCGTACTGTCAAATACAAGATTTACATCTACATATCCGTGCCATTGATTCGGGCACTTTTGAAAAACCTATGATTAGACACTTTGGTACCCAATCCTCTCTTTTGCCACCCCTTAACCTCGACGGTGACCACCCATGTGACCTTACAAGGGTCACGGTTTTTTTTTTCTCTGATAAAAGTAATTCTTTTATTTTTCCCATGCCCATAAACATAAGAAGGGACATTTTTACTAATAAATTCAGACTTTTTTACCCTTCAAAATTTTGGACATGGAAACCCTGTCAGGTGAAATCAAATATTGTTTTTGGACCTACACTGTAATAATAATAATAATCTCATCTACATTTATCAACCGAATTAACGACTATAGAGGCCTTTCTTACAGTCAATTGGATTGACACGCACATATACGCTTCCTGGATGGAAGAAAATCCACCCAGGTGGGATTTGAACACGCGACCCCTGAATTAGCAGGCAAGTACTTTATTCCGATGCCACTGAAACCGGCTCCTCTATGGCTACCAACGCACATTGGGCTGAAATCGGAAAAAGGTGGCCAAAACCTCAAAAATAATTTTTTTATCTAGAAAATTTAAACTTCGAAAAATAAACATTCTCAAAATATTTTTGCATTACTTTCCCAATTTATTCGTTCCTGTGTCCTCACTTTAAAAATATATCGATGGCTAAGTTCTAACAACTCGTATCTCAAAAATAGCAACTTTTCAGGAGAGCTAAAAAAAAACGATTATTTTTTTCTAATTGTACGCTAGAATTAAAACCAAAACTTCATAAAACTTAAAAAGGAGCAGACAATTGCCAGCAAAGGGTTGTTTTTTGCTTGAATTTTATATTTTTAATGTTCTAACACCTTGCTTTAGATACCTGTATCAAACCGGCCAAATTTTGAGATGCGTGTTGTTAAGGCCTGGTTACACGGTACATTTACACGTACGAGTTAATGTACGTTTGCGTGAATGATTTTGGTGGACCGGAATGGAACATTTACGAATGCATGAACCAAATTAGAACAGGTTCTATTTTCTGTGCATGCATTCGCACAAGTTGGGTGGTTACACGGTGCATTTTGGCGTTTATTCTCGCGTTCATACATTTAGACATTAACGCGTACGTGTTAATGTATCGTGTAACCAGGCCTTTAGAACTTAGCCATCGATATATGAGGTCAAAGTAGAACAAATTTAGCAAAATATTACCACACTTGATTTTTTCTGAAGATTGCCAATTTTATCCTTTTGCAGTGGTTTTAAGAATTTCTTTATTAACAAAAATGTTACACCATGTTAATAAACACTTCTCTTTCTTCCATTTTGAGGATTTTCAAAGATTTTATGTAATTATTAACGTTAGATATGTAACAAAACCATAGATCTAATACCCATGACCGCCATACCAGGACAAAAATAAATATTGATGTTAGTACAGATTAACAAAAACCTACAATCAGTCAATCAAATTTAGGGTAGAATCCCGTACAAAGGTGTTGACGTATCCTTGGGTGTACCACGAAAAAAAACGGTGTAAAATTCGGGATTGCAAGTGGGAGTTGGACTTTACTTTAGATTCGCTGTGTAGAGATCTTCATTAAATGGTTAAATTTGTTCTGAAATACACAACAAAGTTGAAAAAGGGCTGAAGGAACACGATAGATGCATCAGACTGTACTGCCCCAATAAGTCTGCGGTGGCCAAGCATAGCTTAGAAAACGGACGCCGGATAAAATTTCAAGATGCAGAAATAGTATTCCGTGCCAATTGCTGGGACCGTGTTGTTAAGGAGGCACTGGAAATCAGACTTGAGAAGAGAAACATGAACAGAGACGCCGGCTTCCATCTGAGCAATGCGTGGAGACCAGTCCTGAAAAAAACTGAAGGGGGAGAGGACACGCATTGGCCCGACCGTCGACCAATCAGAGCCCATCTGAACCCAATGCGACGGTTTATAGGACGGACACTTATTGGCTTAATCAATTCACCCTGAAGACGATAGCAGACTTAGCTTTCGAAACGTCGGTGTTGAAAAACCCTTGGACCCGGCTGGAAACCCGAAAACTCTTCCTCCAAAATAAAATAGTTTTTAACCTGTACATTTTACAGGTAGCAGCACATACTGGGAGCCATAGGTGGATCTAGTGGGGGGGGGCACGGGGGCAGGCACGCCCCCCCCCCCCCCCCCCCCCCCCCCGAGGCCCTCAAAAATATGCAAGATTTTTAATACGGTCCCATTATCATTGCGTTCGCTTTGTATTACGAGATATCCTTGTGCCCCCCCAGAACAAAATCCTGGATACGGCCTTGCTTGTGCCCCCCCCCAGAAAGAAATCCTGGATCCGCCCCTGCTGGAAGCCCTCCGTGCAGTTCCAACTTCTTTGCAAATTATTATTTCATAAATGTAAAAGTTTGATTTTTGAATCACTTCAATATGTTTCTAAGCCATCGATATGTCTAAAGACTTTTGTTTCCCTCCCTCCATACGGTCTCCTGCAAGGTCCCGGCTTTCACAGGTTGTCTTTCCTCTCAAACACCCATCCTACCTCGATCGTTCGAAATGCTTCTTAAGAGCCCACACAAACAGTGTCCCGGACCGAAACCAATCTTGCTATCTTCCACATCACCGCCTTCCCTCTCTCTCAACACTCTTCCCTTGATCTCTGGCCTTCCCATTGCCGTGCCTGGAAACGCACGACGACGCTTTGAATATTCAAGCCGGCAAGAAACGAAAGAGGGCGGAGGCGTTGGGAAATTGGAGGGAAGGGGGTCTTGAACGAGAGACCCCCTTGGAAGAAACGAGAACTCCGATGCTCACTAAAAAGACTTTAAAGGTTCTTCGACTCCGGCATTTCCAGAGATAACCTCCCACAAAGACGTTGCTTTCGACCCAACCCCAATTCTTTCTCCCTGGTCTGAATTAATGTGAGCATTGGGGCGTCGTCGCCACGGCTACTGCTCTGGCTTCTTACTCCCTTTATTATCTCCTGAATCATTCTGCCACCAAGCACGGATCTCAATCTCGATAAGGACGAAGTTTTTTTTCCTTCCTCGCTTAAGTTGTCTCCGGTAGCCTTCTTGCGTGGATGAAATAAGCTCACTGGATTGGTCAAGGAAGCACGCACTTTAGTAGGATGACATCCCCAGTGTCTTCCGCAGTCCATTTCCTAGTACACAAACATGAGTATAAATCAGAGGCTAAAACCACGGTTTATCGCGCAGAGGTATTATTCTAGGCGAAAAAGATGCCGTCGAAAGTAAGTGTGCACTTTCTTAACGATTTCTAGGATAAAACGTACGGCACAAAAACATACTATAATTGAAAAAAAACGATGAGATCTTATTTGAATTAACTTTTTACCACACACGGTTTGAATTTCGCAAGATCTTACTCCCACTTAATTAGCTCACCCAACAAGGGAAAAAAAGAATAGTTACAAAATATCAAATTGGTAATGATAGGGAGTAGTTTTTTTTAGTATACTCAAACTTTGATGCAAATGATTAGGCACTTGATTTATTTTATCAAACTTTCTTGATAATTTTTATCGAAAATTTCGACATTTAGTAATTTGGTCAATTGTACGAATGAGTTTGGTAAAAATAACTGCATAAATTCGATACGCTTCAGAGTTTGATTTCTGGCTAAACTTTTTTCAGTGAATGTCGCATTAAATTACACAAGATAATGTGATATTAAATGTTTAGAAATTTCCCGTTAAGTTTAAATTTTATCGAAGGTGCTCATTTTTGGAAAACATGGAATGAGAAACAAATACTTTTCTGCTGGCCCCAGAAAACAATTTTTGCCGCAAAGGAATCACATTCTAACCCCTGAACTCTTTTGAGGCTAAGCTACGACCTCCCTTTGTGCCACAGTCGAATAAAAATAAAATTAAAAGATTTTTAAAACTTCGACACCCAGTAAAATTTCTCCCAGTTACGGTTCATTGTTTCAGGATAGCTCTCAAAGAGTAATGGTAGAATCCATTTCAGTAGATATGCTTAACGGTCGCATTCGCATCTCTACTTTATATTGTTTATGATCATTTCCAAGGCTTTCAATAATTTTATTTTATTAAAATTAATATTATGGGATATTTTCACATGCCTTCTATTGAGTGATACTCGATGAAGCTAATAAATATTTTCCGAATTCCTTATAATGATGAAATAATCACTTATCCACAAAAACTACGAAATGTTCATAAATCATGGTGCTTATTAGAACACCATAGATACCCCACACAAACATAAGTACAAATCAGAGGCTTTTACCACGTTTTATTACACACCTTCAATAATATTAGGAGAGATATTTTTCAGGATTTAATTTTTGCCATTTCTCTTAAAAACGTAATCAATTATTATCTACCCTTGATTCATCTCTCAAAAGACATATATGTCTTCATTTTTTATTTTCTATCTCATCAAATCAGGACAATATAAAAACCGACAAGGCGTATCGGAACCAAAATCAGAACGAACACTGATGTGTGGAATTTCAGATGGAGATTAAGTACCTACATGCGCTCATGCATTGTAATCAAATTCCGAATAAAGGAGAAAAAAAATAAAATTTTGTCTGGTAATAAAACAGGGGAACGACCTTTGCGATAAAGAGATAGGTATTTAATCAAAAACGAATGCTGATTTGCTTCAATGAAAAGACTTGATGCTGCGAGGAAATTATTACAGATTCAAAGGGGCACAAGAAACTGCGGTTTCAGCGATCTCCATAAAGACATTTACGTGTGTGGATTGAGACTTCATTTGTTAATTAAGTTTAGAAGTTGGGCGAGGAAGCTGAGATTAAGCTGAGACGTTTTGTGGGAAGAGGGGCAGACAGCGTTGGCGTGTTTTGGAGGAAAAAAATCTTTTGCCCTCGTAAAACGCTACGAGAGAATGTTAAAAGGAATCAATCGCCAATCCCAACGGAAAATGAGGCAGTAAATAAGAATGTAAATAAGACATCAGGAGAAAAAAAACAACCAGAGAGTAGGAAAGTCAAGATTTATTGATTCGGAGCATTTATATTTCCACGATAACAAATTCATCGAGCTAGAATGATGATCATGGCTATCTTTTTATTTCGAAACCTCGGCAGAGATAAATACACGAGAGGGATCCGTGAGAGCATCACAATTTCCTCTTAATTAAGCTTTTTAATGGTTTTGCTGGCAGAGGAAAGAATTTCACTGTGTTCGGCGACCTTCAGCATCTGAATTTAATTTTTAAGTCGAGTAAAAACCATTTTCAATCCGAGAATACGGGTAGTGGTAATGTCAACATAAATATTACAGAAAAGGATTACGGTTAGCATTAAGGTTATATGTTTCCTGTGTAGATATTAAATTAAATCGCCCATTTTGAAGATGCATTATGCATGCATAGGTAGGTACATTCTGAGTGGCAGGTAGTTGGGATAGATCCCATTCATACTATGAGCGCGCACACTGAATATAAACCAAACATATCCATGACTGATAGGGCAGGCAATTGGCCCGACTAGGATGATAAATCCACAAACCTAGTCTCCAGATAACCATTTTTAGGGGTAATGAGTTTATTTCTTAATCCATTTCTTGTAAAAACCTTTACCAATATTTGCCCATTGAACGCAAATTTCAGGAATAAATTTTAACTCAGATAAAAATTCTGAAAAATCATATTCACTGTACTTATGATTGGTCATTAATAGCTTTTTCACAGTGAAACTCTAATAACTTGGTTCTAAGAATTAAGGAAAATGGGTTAAATCGCTTACAGATCGTATTATGGGAAAGATAATAGTGCCAAGGAGTAACGAATGCATGAGATTTTTCAATGAAGACTCACTGCGGAAGTCATTCACGAACCAATTAGAAAATAACGCACTAAGGGAGAATGGGAGAGGTAATAGGGAGCGCTTTGCAAATAAAATATGACAAAAATTCACATTTCACCCAATAACGGTGAATAGAGAATCTTAAGGCCGTTTTACACGGTACACGGAATTGCGCAATCTGACGTACGTGCGAAGGCGCAATCAAAATTGCGTCGTGTAAAGCGACGAATTGCTAGAACACATGCGAGAATGCGTGGATGCGAGACGGCAAAATAGCCCCTGTTCTAATTTCGTTCATGCATTCGCGCAATTCCACGCCATTTTATAAATTAATGCAGCTCTAACCTGCGCAATTCCGTGTACCGTGTAAAACGGCCTTAAAAGACTTAGGGGAAAGAGGGGCAATAGTACGCATCTAACAAACGATTATAAAAATTATGCATTCAGGTTTTAACAATAATTTTATTTTTACACAATTTTTTCACTGTTATTTGTACTACAATACTTATCTTCCATTTCTGCAGAAAAAATAGAAGAACAGCCGTAATTCAACAAAATGTAAGAGAAAAATAAATAGGAAAGAGTCCTCTACTTATGGGGCAAGAGCCCTAATCACAGTTTTCGCATGCGAACTTACCCTTTCCGGAATATGTGGTGCAAGGTTCTTTCCTCCATGTTTTACATTCACAACTCATAATCCATTCTAAAATTAATGGATCTGAGTGCAATTTTCCATAATCTCCACAGCGATAGTTGGTTGTTTCGGTGAAGTGAGACGACGTCTACAAACCACCGCTTACCACCACAGCGCTTAACCTTGTTCTTAAGGCCGTTTTACACGGTGCACGGAATTGCGCAGGTTAGAGCTGCATTAATTTTTAAAATGGCGTGGAATTGCGCGAATGCATGAACGAAATTAGAACAGGGGCTATTCTGCCGTCTCTCATCCACGCATTCTCGCATGTGTTCTAGCAATTCACCGCTTTACACGACGCAATTTTGATTGCGCCTTCGCACGTACGTCAGATTGCGCTATTCCGTGTACCGTGTAAAACGGCCTTTAGACTTCTTCACGTTTAGTTTCCGCGTGTAGGAAGAACTCGTTAGAATTTCAGACCACTTTGAGTTTTTAAGCCGCTTTTGCGCTTGCAATGCTTTTGGATATGGTGTTATGCTCTCAAGAGAGGCATGTGCCTCCCTATTAGTGCGAGGCAAATTATTCTCAAGTTGGAAGGTTGAAGAGGATTAAATGGACAGAAAGGTGGTAAAGGAGTTAAGGGAGGTGTATTTAATGGTGATAAAGCCTCTCCGCCTTCTATGCTCCTTTGCCCTTCCGGAGGTCCCTTTTCTTTCTTTTCAAATCTTTGCAAGCAGCCTCCACATTTAACTCTTTCACTGATTACACAAAAAAAGCAAACGTGATGATAACAGGGCGGTAATAAAAGTCGTGTCTATTTTTTGATAGTCATGGGGTGGACATGTGCCTAATCATTCCCCCTAAATCCCCCCCTAAATCCGCCTATGTTGGCCACAGGGGCGGATTCAGCATCAACTTGGGGCGGGGGGTCATGACTTGGGCCCGAGGAGTATGTAATACCCCCCAGGAAAAAGATGCCTCCTCCCGTGTAAATGTTTAAAATACCCATTTCTTACGCATTTAGAGCCCAAAATTTCGTTCTCAATATTAAAAATAGATTAAATTGAACACTTTTAGACATTTTAAGGGTACAAAAACTATTAAAATAATAAATATTAAAACTTTATCATAAAATTTGGGGGGGTCTTGACCCCTGTGACTCAAAACTCTTTAAAAATCAATAGGATAAGTTTCTAGCGAGTAAAACGTCGAGAAAATAGATCGGTGATGTAAAATATATCGGTGCAGTAAATATCATATGTATCAGTTAATACTTGTAAATACTGTGGGAATATTGCAATTTTTCAGTTCGCCCCCCCCCCCCCTTCTGAATCCGCTACTGGTCGGACATGATAGAATGACTAAGTAACCCGTGCGAACATTTCGTACTCTCACGCTTTCAGGGAATAAGTATGATAAGGAAACGGTGTACATGGATTTTAAATAGATAAGGTGTATCATAAAGTACGGTCTTTATATAATTGTTTTCTTGCAAAAAAAATATACGAAACATATCTTTTTTTAAGTTTAGAATTAAAAAAAAAAGTGTTGAGTCGATATACCTCGAATAAGTAATCAACATGGAAAAATTGAGGCTTTTATGTCAAAATAATGGGTAGGGGAGACTAGGGACACATTTTGGAATACAATTTTTTGTGAAAATATTAGCGGCTCAAACCAATTTTTTTTGCAATCCTTAGTTGCCTTGACCCTTCCCAATTCCATATAAAAAATTTCGAGAAATTATAATCGGTGAGTAATGTGCAGGAATTTATCATTTTCTGAACATTTGACAGTCCTCCCTCATTGCGGTAGGAATGGGACACTAATGTAAATGTGCAAAAATAGCTATAAAAATAAGTTATTGATTCAAAATACATAAATTATAGATATTTTCGTAATTCCTGATCATGTTTATAAGATTTACGGTATCAGTGGTAAATGTAAACAAGGATTTCACTCTTTCAGTGTCTTTAAACAACATTGGAGAATTCAGTTTGAGAACCATATCTTTTATCTCGATGAAACTAATGTCTTTTTGTTGAGGGAGGAAAATTTTTAAATTGGCTCCCCTTTTCCGCATGAATTTAAATTATACCCAGCATCATATCCATTACCAAAACCTTTCCCTGTGTAGTACAAAAGAAGAAAACCATTCCACATATAAGATTACTTTGAAAAACTACACTGTCCTTGTCCTTGGAAGCAAATGCTTTCATTGTATGCCTTGATAATGCAGGTTTTGATGATTTCTTTACTCTTGCTACCTCTCTCACACTCTTGCCTTCATCACAAACCATCTTCACAGCTTCCAGGATGGTACAATTTGGTACTGGTACCATATCTGGATTTTTTCACTATTACCATTCTGGATAACTTATGAGGCATAATTACCCAATAATAAAAATTAAAATGCCTTATAAAATAAAATTTTGAAAAAATAATAGTGCTTGGAAGGAGTGGGACACTGACCCATTCCTCCCACATATCTGATGTCCCAGACCTCCCTTAAGGGCCATTTTGTATTTTACATGTAGGTATTTCTAGGTTTAAAAAAACAGCTAAATGTTATGAAAATTATCATTTATAAACCAAAGGGACATGCATTTTCATCAGTCCTTCCAGCGAGTGAAAGTCATAATTACAATAATAGCAATTTAAAGTTGACGCATCTCACGAAAGTTTCCAAAATTGGTGTGAAAACCGATATCCTCTTCTTTATTCAAATTCAGAGAAGTGAGCAAGGAGCCATTTAAGGAGGAAATGCAGCTACTGCTTCTCATACATGTGAGAAAAGCAAGTGCTAAAAAATTTGAACCAATAGAGAGAAGTTTGAACTGTCCCATTCCTCCATTCCTAAATATTGAAATTTAAGATTGAAATTGTATTTTTCTTCCGAAGCCGGTGATTCAACATTTAAAATGATACCTCATTTTGTCCACTGTCGGTGCACTATTAACGGAGCATATACGGAATGACAGAAAAAGACCTTTCTGCAATAAAATATGAATCGCTAACTGTAGAAATGCATCATGTCCAAGTTGGACGATTTTTCTTTAAATTGTTTCTAAGTGAAAGACTCAACGTTTCCTACTAAAAGGAAACATGTCCGCTTGGTGATAATAGCATGAAATGTTTCCTGTTATCAGGAAACTTGAGTCTTGCACCTGGAAACAGCTTAAAGAAAAAAGGAAAACCGTCCAACTTGGACCAGGGATGACAATAGAAACTGAACGAAAATCAAAACTAGTAAAATATCAATAGTTTCGCTCCCGGGAGCGAAATGTAGAAAAGAAACGATGTGGATTTAAACCCAGGTAAGTAAACTCAGGCTTAAAACGAAATCGGAGTCAAAACTACTTCGGGTCGACACTAAACTAAAACTTGGGACGAAACGAAACGCAGGTAATTTTTCGCACTGGAGGGACCACGTGCTTCACCTTCGAACAGTTTAGTTTCGACCCACGCGCCGAGTGCGAAGTATTGTTGAATAAAATAGAGGTGCGGCCTATCGCCATTAGATGCATGAGGCACTCATATGTTTACCATTAACAGAAATGCGTTGAACGCAAACAGGCCATTCGATTTTTAAACTCAATGTTTTAACCTCTCCTCACGTATGTCAAACGTAATGGGTCGAAACTATTCCCTCTTTACCCCTCCACTCAAATTTTGGGATCGAAACTTAACTATGAGCAGCGGAGTTTCGAATTTAGTTTCGTTCCCAGGAGTTAAGTTTCGTCCCGGGTCGAAACTGTACTCCTTCGTGATTTTAATTTACTTAGTACAGGAACGAAATTAAACCTATAAGGCCTCGTATTTTCGTTTCCCGCCGGATCGAAACGAAACATTTTCGTTTCGATTCACTTGCCATCCCTGACTTGGACATGATGCATTTCTGATGAGTTAACGATACATATATGATGGCAAGACGGACACCGCTGGTGTGACGTGGAGCGGAAGAGAAGTTTTAACTTATCCGACAACCGTAGGTCATAACTCTCACGGAGAGCGGAGCCCTGAGTGACTACTTGTACGGAGTCGTATCTGGATGTTACTGGGGAGAGGAGGATGGGTAGGTAGCGGAGAGGAGGTGAAATCGCGACCGAGGCAATGCATCAACGGGACCCGAAACCCCAACGCAGAGAGTAGCGCACTCGTCCCGGTTTGAAAGGCGAAGAGCACTGGACGGTTTGCGGCAGAGGCTTGCGCCGAAAACCACCACTTCAACGTCTATCCCGTGGCCCTCACCGCTCAATCCCTGAAGGTTTTCAAATGCACTCCGAGCACACTCTAGCTCGTAACTCCACCATAAGAGCTGGGTTAAGGGTTTGTATCCTTCCCAATCGATCGGCCGTATTTTGCTTTTACCCTCGTAGAATAATCCGTTAAAAATTAAGATTATTATAGAGCGAAGTAAATCCCTTATTTCAATGTTCCGCAAAAACTTTGACTGTTCCGACCATGGGTTTCGACTAGTATATAGTCAATATCAAGGTGCCACCTCGGCCTTATTACACCCTCTCTGTGTATATAAGGGGCTCGCAGTGAACCATTTGGTCACCTTGATAATTAGTATATACTTGTCGAAACCCTGGGTCGGAATTAATAAAATTTTTAAGGAACATTATAAAGTGATATATTTCACACTATAGACATGTGGTTCCACCAAGTGAAGCCTCAACACTTAATATACATGTATGTGTACTTATGTATATGTTTAAGATTAGTATTTTGAAATTTTCTTGGTGTAAAGACCATTGTCGATATTCGACTGTATCTCAATCCATAAATATTTTCTAATGCACTCAGAGCATACTTTAGCAAGTAGCTCGACCATAAGAGTAGGATTAAGGGGGTTGTATCACTTCCGATCGACCGGCCGTATTTTTCTTACACCCTCAAGGAATAATTCGTTTTAAACTAAGATTAGCATCTTGAAATGTTCGTGGTGTAAATAACTTTGTTGGCATTTCTAAAAAAATTTAAATCTTCGAAAATAATCAGGAAGCATTTTAAAATCTGAGAAACAGGTAAATTCTGACAAGGGCCTACCTCATAAATGTACCTCCAAATTTTCAAATAAATAGGATAATATTAAGGATTAAGATGTCAATAGTACCAATGCAGAGAATAAGGGAAAGTTGATTTCCTTCGGAGGTTGCGCTTGCACCGTTGGAGATTATTCCGAGCAGAAAAAAACGGAGTGCTTAACTAGCGTTCTCAGTTTAAAGCGCTTAAAAAACGCAGACGCCGCCATTTTATATTGGCCATTTTACATGGAATATCTTGTATGATATGCGGCAAGATGTGGCGGAAGGTCTTAATATTACAATACCTCCACTGCAAAAACGCTCAGCAATCGCCCACCGAATCAAATCCGCTCATCTAGCAGCCCAACGATGTGAATCCCCTCAGCTGCCAGTTCCCGGAGCATAATCGCTCATCTCCTATTCTCCTAGTTTGGAGGCGAGCGTTTATGCTCTGGACACTGCCAGCTGAGCGGATTCACATCGTTGGGCTATTAGATGAGCGAATTTGATTCGGTGGGCGATTTTTGAGCGTTTTTGCAGAGGAGGTATCGATTAGTTACATGACACATTGCAACCTTTCCACTGGATAATTCGAGCACGATGCGTTTCATTGATGCAACAGCATTATCAAATGTGCATGTGCGCAGCGAAGTTCTTCCTTAAATGTGTCCTACTGCTAAAGGAGGGGGGGGGTAAGAGGAAGGATGGGGTTTACTACCCGACAACTAAACCCCTTCCTTCCTCTTAACCCCTCTCTTTTAGCACTAGGACATATTTAAGGGAGAACTTCGCTGCACACATACAAACTTGATGATGTTGTTCAAGGGGAATGCATAGATGCATAGAGGTGGTCCAATAGGGTAGTTTCCTTCATCAAAGAAAACAAAAGGCATTGATTGCGATTCGTTACCCACGATTAGTGTATTCATAATATACAAATTATTTGGTTTTAGAAATCCCAGTTTAGACGAATGTTAATGCTCAATTTTAACCTCATTTGAAAAAGGCCAGATTGGCGCCCATGCGATGCCACTCCACGTGACGACACAGGGATCTAGTTTCTATACGAGTAGTTAGGAGTTTTACATCGTCTGAGATTACCAACGCATGCATGAGACACAGAGCTCAGGGAGACATCTCTTAATAATCACCCATTAAAGTTACCTAATTTCGGAAAGTTTCCTTCGTTTGATAGGGTAATAATAATCCTTATTTAAGCCAAGCGCTACCTGCTAGCAGGGTGCTCTGCTACCTGCTAGCATCCTGCGTCGTATCAGCGCTATAAGCCTCGCCCCAAGGTCACCTCACACGGCTACAGCTGGAACCAGAAATACGTCACACGGACTTTTCCCAGCATTCCTACTTAGCCGCCTTGTTTTCGCGCGCTTGAAATTTTTCACTTTTCGTTTAGTCGCGAAAAATACATATCGTCATTCAAAAATCTAATAGCTTGAAATGCGTACTCCAGGAGTAATAATCTTTCGATTTAGGAAACAAAAAAATAAAAGGAAACCACCCTATTCCATCCCAGGGAAGGTTGATTTCTGTTGCCTCTTCGGTCGCATTTTAATAGGCTTTCAAAAATGTCCGCAGCGCGGTGATTAGTGCAATGCGATCCACTTTTTTACAATATTTTGCTGTATTATTATTTTAATTACGAAGAATAACATTGAGAAGTTATGAATTTGATAGATCACCCCATCATGTACAAATATTTCCGTTAAAACCCTTAATTATTCTTTATTTCCTCGTGAAACTCGGATCACTTTCGAGTGGCGAGTTTTGTAAACCCAAAAAAATGCGCGGTCGGTGACAACACATTTAGAGGCACTTGATCACCCTCTTTTGTGATATTCGTGATGTTTTTGCAATAACGAAACGCGTGTTTTTTTTAGAAGAACTTGCTCTCCAATTGGCTGACATAAGCCTTATGAGATTGGCGCCTGGTGGCTGACGCCGTAGGACACCAGCGACAGGTGCATATCAGTCTAGTTATGCACGAGACTATACTATAGTGAGACTTGCTTCTTGGGGGGGGGGGAGCTCAGGAGTTGTGCAGGTTGCATACACGGGTATATTTGTTTTGTCAATTCAAGCGCATCGGTTAACCATACCTTTTAATAGATTACCGAAAATTTTCCAGTATGAAAATCGAATAAGATAAGATTTCCCTTTACATTACTTCATGTGCACATTTTTTATAACGTATTAGGCAAAGAGAAGGTATTCTGTAGCTTAATTAGTTGACATGATAGACAAGCTGAAGTGATTTTGATATTCAGAGGCCAAAAGTTAGTCAAACACAATTGGCAGATCTAAGACAACAAAATAACTGTTCCCCAGTGTCATTCATAAAACACAGTTCAAATCACGCTCCTATCGCGGATTTGCTATGCAACCTTTCGCTAAGGGGACCTCTCCGGTTTAGAGCCACCACATTATTCGCAGGAGTTGAGAGAGGGCTAAGGAGGCTTGGAAAACGGAGGATCAGCTGAAAACTATAAAACACACCAGACGGCAACGCCTTCAGGGTCCCGAGCGGAGGGCAACAAGCTAACGTCGAAGACCATCTATTAAGAGTCGCTCCAATCATTCATTCGGATAGGTGGGAATACACCAGGACACCCTCGCGTCCACCGTCCCAATAGGATGTGGGCGTGAAGGGATGGATCCTCAACAGGGTACCAGCCTAGTTTGATGGATAGACACGAGGCGGGCGAGGGCATGAGTGAAGGGGTGTCGGAGCGGAGTGATGGGATTTCGGACCGGACGATAGCGCCGAGGGGAGTTAGGGTAATGGGTCTACAAAGTGGGCGGCCAACGGCTGACTCCCTCCCTCTCTCTTTCTCTCTCTCTGGAGGCCGGCCTTGGGTCCGTCACTAATGAGTCGACGGAACGCCCAGCTAAGAGGTGGGCGGAGCACACCCGGGTGGTGAAGGCGAAATGTGTGCGATATATTTCAAGCCCGCCGCGTGAACGGCGGTGAAATTCACGTTGATTGATAGGAGGGCACGGTTATTACAATCGTGGACTCACCGACCAGCCACTCAATTTTTAATGCCTCAATAGAGAATCTTGTTGTACAGTGACCCGAGCCCCCTCAAAAATTCGTTATGGGTGCAGGGGTGCCGACTTACAAAAAATATTGGGGGGGGCCAAACCGGGGATCTTGCCCCGGGAAATTTTATGAGTAGTGAGTTTTAAGTTTTTTAAGCATTTTAGAAGAGTCATATGATCAACATTAGAACCCTGATAACTCGAATCTCGATATCTGGACACTCCGGGGAAAATCGACAAGCCTGACACATTTTTTCCTCGCACCCATGACGAATTTTTGAGGGGGATCGGGCCCCCTCAAAAATAAGATAATTTTTTTTACTTGTACACTGAAATTAAAAACCAAAACTTCATAAATCTGAAAAGGAAGCATTCATTTGCACACAAATAGCTGTCTTTTGCTAGTAATTTATTTTTTAATGTTATTACACTTTGTTTAAGATAACTATCTCAAACCGGCCGAAGTTGAGACACTTGCAGTTAGAACTTAGCCATCGATATAGACTTAGGACCAGGGATGGCAAGGGAAACTGAACGAAAGCCAAAACCAGTAAAATTTCAATAGTTTCGTTCCCGGGAGCCGGTGGCGTAGCCAGGAATTTCGTTCGGGGGTGGGTCCGAAACCAGGGGGGGAAATTTTTTGAAAACAGAGTACTAAGTGGTGGGTTTTAAACTAATTTTAACACTTTTCATAATCGAAAAACTTCATTTGTTTATGAAATTTTTTTAATTCATGATATTTTAACATTTTGTTTTATTTTATGAAAGAAGATAATTGCGTTTTGATATTTCGGAGGGGGTCCGGACCCCTCGGACCCCCCCTCCCCCTGCCTACGCCACTGACGGGAGCGAAATGTAGAAACGAAACGACATGGATTTAAACTCGGGGAGCTAAACTCAGGCTCGAAACGAAATCGGAATCAAAACTACTTCTGGTCGAAGCTAAACTAAAACTCTGGGACGAAACGAAACGCAGATAATATTTTGCACCGGAGGGACCACGTGCTTCAACTCCGAACAGTTTAGTTTTGACCCACGCGCCGAGTACGAAGTATGGTTGAATGAAGTAGAGGCTCGGTCTACCGCCATTAGATGCATGGGGTACTCATATTTTTACCACTAACAGGAGAGCGGTGAACGCAAACAGGCCATTCGATTTTCAAACCTCTCTTCACGTATGCCAAAATTAATGGGTCGAAACTATTCCCTCTTATCCCCCTCCACTCAAATTTTGGGATCGAAATTTAACTATGAGCAACGGAGTTTCGATTCATTTCGTTTCGTGTATGGTCTGGTATTTGGATGAGGCGACCGACAGCTGAGGTCATTTGCGCCATGAGGGAAAGGTATGGAAGGAAGGGTGGAGAGAAACCCGGCGTCGGCATTAGCCTACTCTTAACGAAAGGCGCCAAGGGGACCACGGCTTAACGTCCCATCCGACGGACGGAGTGTTGCGCTTGAAATGTTCTCCACCAACCCTCAAGCAGGGATTGGGCAGTCTCTGAAAATTCTCTGCCACTGCCGGGATTTGAACCCGCGCCCACCGGGTGTGAAGCCAACACTCTAGCCACCACACCAACCCGATCCCCTATTTCGTTTCGTTCCCTGGTGTAAAGTTTAGTCCCGGGTCGAAGCTAAAATCCATGGTGATTTTTATTTCGTGCAGGAACAAAACTAAACCTAGGCCTCGTCTTTTCGTTTCCCTCCGGGTCGAAACATAACATTTTCGCTTCGTTTCACTTGCCACCCCTTCTTAGGCAGTGGCGGATACAGAAAAAACTCAAGGGGGGGGGCCCCAACATTTCTTGAATTGTCTTTAATTTTATCGTAATAAAAGATGATCAAGTCACAGGCAGAGTATATGAAAATTTTATTTAAAGTGATTATAAACATGTAAAAGACAATGCCATCTTATGATATAAAAAAGTTACAATTGTGGTTTTGCAATGTTCGGCAATACATGCGGACCCGCAAGGGGGGGGGCGCGCGCCCCCTGCGCCCCCCATCTGTATCCGCCACTGTTCTTAGGACCCTCGGGTCAGTAGCCAGGCGTCCAATACAGTGGTGTAGCCAACGAGGGGTTTTCCGGGTTACAACCCCCCTTGAGTCTTTATTATTTTATTTTTTATATATTATATACTTTACTTTAATGAATTCTCGTTCAAAATTCCTGTTTCCGAGTCCTAAAAATCACGTTTTCAATATCAAAAATCCCAAAATTTTTGGGAACAAACAAAATTGATTATCGAAATACTTTCTAACTATCCTCAAAATTAACATGTGACGTAATTACTGTCAGGTCATCCTCCTAAGTGTAATGATTTCAAACATCTTCAAAACTCTGTGGATCGAAGTATAATTTGAAAACTTTTAATAAGGCTCTGAATAACGTTTCAAATACTGATTTCATAAAATTCAATCATTAACTGTTGATTTATGAAGGTAAATATTTCCAGCATAAATTTTAATTTGAGAGAAAAAGTTGACATTTTCATGGAAATGCCCTAAAAACTAAATTAATTACAAGCGAAGCGTAAGCATAAATCAAGCTTCTGGGACGGATTGGAGCCATGGGAAATCCTCTTTGCAGTCTTCTTAGGCATAGGGAAAATATTCCATTGGACCAGCCATGGTCCTTATATACATAGGTCCTTATACACACAGGATATAAAGGCCGTTTTACACGGTACACGGAATTGCGCAATCTGGCGTACGTGCGAAGGCGCAATCAAAATTGCGTCGTGTAAAGCGGTGAATTGCTAGAACACATGCGAGAATGCGTGGATGCGATACGGCAAAATAGCCCGTTCTAATTTCGTACATGCATTTGCGCAATTCCACGCCATTTTATAAATTAATGCAGCTCTATCCTGCGCAATTCCGTGCCCCGTGTAAAACGGCCTTAAGGACCATGGGACCAGCACTTGCGCAAGGCGGCACTTCCGAAGCTCTACATAGAAAAACTTCTCGAGAACTAAAAACATGCATCACGAAACACAGGAGGCCATTAGAGATAGGCAGCTTTAGCAATCTTAGAACGATGCGGAACAGCCAGGCCCACGACTTGTATCAGTAGGAGGCATATATTATTGCTCAGGGGTGTTGCATGGGGGTAACCAGCGGGGGGAGAACCAGTAACCAGTAGGGGCAGATTTAGTTCAAAACAAATATTTTGATAAAATTTCTTTATATCCAAGAAAATTGATAGTAGTGCAAAACATTAAACTATAATAAAAACATTCCTTTCGAGCAAATAATTTTAAAAACTAATAAAGCGTAGTTATGATTGCCTTGAAATTTTGGTTTCCTTAACCTTTTTAACAGTTTTACAACTTGAACAACCATGGCTTGCTCCTCTCTAGTTTAGATCCTGCGGGTACGCCCGGGGGTGCAGGTACTATCTAGCAGGGGCGCAGCTAGGAATTGAGGCTGGGGGTTTAGGTGCAACTAATACCGGTGTGCAGGGCCGGGACCAGTATTTCTTTCTGGGGGGGTACAAGCAAGGCCGTACCCAGGATTTTGTTATGGTGGGCACAGGAAGCCTCATAATACAAAACGAACGCAATTATAATGGGACCATATTAAAAATCTTGCATATTTTTTAAGGGTCTGGGGGGAGGGACGTCCCCCCCCCCCCTGATCCGCCTATGCCGGTGTGTGTGGAGGTATGGAATACACACCTGGATAAGCGGTAAATTGCGGAATTTTAAGATAAGCGGTTCAAAAGGGTGAGTTTTACGGCTTTCTGTGGGATATTTTATTAATCCTTACACTATTCTATTAGTAATATCAATCCAATTAAGTAAAATGGATTAAACTTAAACATTTCTCTGAGCTCTGGGGGGGTTTTAACCCCCAAAATCCCCCCCTCGCCGCGCCACTGCTATCTAGTTTTATCAGGGAGTCAATAAAGATAGTTTAAACACACAAAATAAATAAAAAAGAAGAATAAAGGTTATCAATCAATTGGAAACGGATTTTCCGAAAGGTGGGAAGAGAAAATCGCTCCTGACGCAGCATGGCCTACGAATAGTGACCAAGGGGCGTCTTTGACCACTTCAGCCGAACCTAAAGAAGCGAAATGGAACGCTAGCAAAACCGTCGTCTCCATCAAATGTGACAACGCGGTAGCAATACCGAAAGAATCGAAATGACAACATCCTACCAACGTTTCAACTTGCTTGTTATTTAAAGTTTTCCGATGACGATACAGGCATTTCATCATGAATGGTTAAGAAAAAATATTTTGACATTATCATTCCCTCGATACTAGTGGCGTAGCTATGGGGGGACGAGAGGATAGATAAGGCCTCAGAGAAATTTAAAAAATAGGTAAAACTATTGTCTAGTTTTGACATTTAATGACTGCATCTGCTAAAAATTAAATCTTTAGTGCCAAAATTTTGTAAAATGTATTTCCAGGCATGTCATTTTCAAAAAATTTCCCGGAGCAACCGATGCCTGGGAGGGTTGCCACCCCAGGCCATCCCATTCACCCCCAAAGCATATTCCTAGTTACGCCACTGCTTGATACACATTCAATATCAATCGCACGAACATCAAGGTAGTATATTTGTTCTCTGTGCCTACACACACGAGATAGGGACATGGGGATAGGGACAATTCCTTCCTTTGAACGACCGTAATCCATTTCTTCTCCATTTCATCGCCCTTTGGAAAGAAAAAAACCGATCCGAAATGGTAGTTATCCCTAAGCACGGACGCGTTGCACCAACAAGAGATACATGATTTAACGATTTAACCTAGCTAGCATTTTAACCTTTCATGGCATCTCATTATCCACTTACTCCAGCATTAAAACCAAAACATAGATTTTTTAAGCTACGGCAATTTTAGCACCAGCACCCACGATTGTCGTTCACAAAGTCAAAATTCGCTACCTGCTTCAGGAGACGCAAAGTAACTATTACGTACCTTCACCCGAATACTTGCCGCAGGGAACTGAGGCCGGTATAATAAGAGGAGGTATTTTAAAGTTGGTTTAGAATGAATGATATGACATCACGAAGATAAAGCGATCATAATTGCAGGATATCATATACATATGAGGTGTTGTACACTGCAGTACAGTAGTACACAGTAACAGCACAGTAGGTTGTGTACAGTGGCGTAGCAGGAGAGGGTCCGGACCCCCTGAAATATAAAAACATATATACTTCGCTTCAAAAAAGAAAACAAAATGTTTGAAAAATCATGAATTTACAAAATATTTCTTTGAAAAATGAAATTTTTCGAAAATGAAAAGTGTTAAAATTAGTTTAAAACCCTCTACTTGGTTTTTTTAATTTTCCCCCCTGGTTTTGGACCCCCCTCCCCCCGAACGAAATTCCGCGCTATTCCACTGGTTGTGTTGTACTATCGCAAACGTTCGCGACTAAAGTGGAAGGTAGTGGCAGTAAGAAGGCAAAATAAAAAAATACAGCGTAACTAAACACGCCTTTTGAATTAACAAAAAAACTTATTAACTCGCGCTGCGCCTCAAAGATTAAGCATGAGGGAACATTAAGGGGGAACAAGGGGTGTTGGGAATCAGGAGCGCAGCTAGGAATTAAGGCCGGGAGGGGTTTTAAGCGCAACTACTACTGGGGTGTCTGGGGGTATGGCATACCCGCCAGGGTAATCGATGGTGCGGGGACCCTCCCCAGAAAAAAATTAGGATACATAGTGACTTTTGATAAATAGAGCTTTCTGAGGGATATTTTATAAATCCTTAGAATATTCCATAAGTAATATTAATGCAATTACTTAAAATGGAATTAACTTAAAAATTTCTCTGAGCTCTGGAGGGGGGGGTTTATCCCCCAAACCCTTCCCCCCTCGCTGCGCCACTGTTGGGAATGGATGGAGAACCAAGGGGCAATAGGAAATGCTTACTGGCTGATTGGAGGCGATGAAGTTGAGCAGAAGCGGCGTCGAGCACTGATGCGGCACAACATCCCAATCGGGAACCACCAAGCCAAAAACCAATCTCTTTCTTTGGGCCGGATATTTAAAGAGTTTGTCCCATTCATTTTCTTCCCGTAGAAACACCTCCTAGGGAGGACAGTTGACAGCTCAAGTCCCGACGTCCAAGTGACGCATGTTCCCTCGCTCACTCTTCGCCCGAACCTTGAGCCAGTCACATGCTGTACAATTGAACCCAGTGGCGCCGACTCCATGAGGCCTGAGGGGGCCCGAGCCCCCTCGAAAAT
This sequence comes from Ischnura elegans, assembly GCF_921293095.1. Lineage (NCBI taxonomy): Eukaryota > Metazoa > Arthropoda > Insecta > Odonata > Coenagrionidae > Ischnura > Ischnura elegans. The sequence goes on from NC_060248.1 coordinate 57,193,761, forward strand.
TCGTCATGGGTGTGAGGAAAAAATGTGTCACGGTTCTAATGTTGATAATATGACTCTTCTAATATGCTTAAAAAACTTAAAACTCAATTCTTGTAAAATATCCTGGGGCATGATCCCCGGTTTGGGCCCCCCAATATTTTTTGTGAGTCGGCATCCCTGGTTGAATCCTAGGAGGTTGTAAATGTTTCGACCCACGACTTGTGTCAGTAGGAGGCAGGGGCGCAGCTAGGAATTAAGGCTGGGGGGGTTTAGTTGCAACTAATACCGGGGTGTGTGGAGGTATTGAATACCCACCAGGATAAACGGTAGGTGCGAGATTAATAAATTGCGGAATTTTAACATAAATGGTTCAAAATGGTGAGTTTTACGGCTTTCTGAGGGATATTTTATTAATCCTTACACTATTCTATTAGTAATATCAATCCAATTAGGTAAAATGGATTACACTTAAAAAATTTCTTGGAGCACTGGAGGGGTTTTTAACCCCCAAAAACCCCCCTCGCTGCCCCACTGGTAGGAGGCATATATTATTGCTCAGGGGTGCAGGTACTTCCTAGTTTGATCAGGGGCAATAAGGATATTTTAAACATGCAAAGTAAATTAAAAAGAAGGATACACGCTATCAATCAATCGGAAACGGGTATTCCGAAAGGTGGGAGGAGAAAATCGCACCTGACGCAGCATAGCCTACGAATAGTGACCAAGAGACGTCTTTGACCACTTCATCCGGACCTAGAGAAGCGAAATGGAACGCTAGCAGGACTGCCGTCTCCACCAAATGACACAACGCGTGCGTTATAAAGTATATACCCTCTTGCGAGAAGCCCATTTGACCCCAAAAAAATTACAAAAGCGATGTTCGCAATGACCGAAAATATGAACAACGAGATGAAACAAGGTTGCAATGTGTGGGGTGTGTCATGGGGTTCAAACCGCCGCCCCTCCACCCGCCGGCTCTCCCGTTTCCCCGTCCTCCCTCCTGCTTAAAGATCAGGATAGGAACCATTATAATGTGGGAGCCAGAGGAGCCGTCCCTCCTCCCCCTAATGAGGATAATTAATACTAAAATTTAGTAGATACTGTAGTCTGCATTAGTGCGACGAATCACACCTGAAGGAATGACCGCGGAGTACAGTGACTATCCATCACATCAGTGGCGCATTTGGGGGAGAAACCCCCCCCTCCGAGCTAAGAGACATTTTTAAGTCCAACCCATTTTACTTAATTGGATTGATATGACTAATAGAATAGTGTAAGGATTAATAAAATATCCCTCAGAAAGCCGTAAAACTCACCATTTTGAACCATTTACCTTAAAATTCTGCAATTTATTAATCCTGCATCTACCGCTTATCCTGGTGGGTATTCCCTACCCCCACACACCCCGGTATTAGTTGCACCTAAACCCCTCCCAGCCTTAATTCTTAGCTGTGCCCCTCTATCACATATATTATTGTTATTATAATTCACATATTTTTTTTATATATAATGTCATTTAGTTCCCATGTCAGGGATGCCGACTTACAAAAAATATTGGGGGGGGGCCCGAACCCGGAATCTTGCCCCGGGAAATTTCATAAGTATGTAGTGAGTTTAAAGTTTTTTAAGCATTTTAGAATAATCATATGATCAACATTAGAACCCTGATAACTCGAATCTCGATATCTGGACACTCCGGGGAAAATTGACAAGCCTGGCACATTTTTTCCTCACGCCCATGATGATTTTTTGAGGGGGCTCGGGCCTCCTCAGGCCCCATGGAGTCGGCACCACTGTCCCATATTAAAATTAAATGTCCCTACCTCACATTGATATTGGGCCCACTATTGTTGAAACACCATCTAAAGCTATAACTGAACAATACTAGCACATGAATTTGCGAGAGACAGGGACAGAACCTAGTAGAAGGTGCCAACTTTGCCTAACTGAATTTGATAAATATTCCCAAGGGGTTCTCACAAACATGATCACCTTACATCACAATGATGTTTCACTACGCATTAGAGTCAGGGGCAGAACCAGGATTTTTTTCTGGAGGGGCACAATCGTCTCACAGGTCTTCTCATATTTGAGAATAAAAACAAAATATGTACAATTACTAAACAAAATATGTACAACAATTACTGTAGAAAATATTCTCATTTTGATATGAAATTTATTAATATTAAATTATATGATTGAGGCTTCATAACACTCAAAATAAAACAAGCATAATGATCATTATCATGATAATAGACAAGATTTTTAATATGTTTATCAATAAACGTATTAAAATTCTTGTCTATTTTTTGAGCGTCTAAGGGGGGCACGTGTCCCTGTGCCTCATCCTTAAATCCCCCTATGATTGCAGTTAAATCAATGTTTCGAATTTCAAATTGTCCCCCCTGAGGAGAGAATATGGTGAGGGAGGGAGCCAAAGCTCCCCTGAAATTCCTCTGGGTCAGGAGTAGGGATGCAGGCGTTTACCCCCTGGCACCCCATTTTAAGAATGATAGTAGTAGTAAAATGTTTAAGGGCCATACCACACTATTTGAGTGTAATAAAAATGTGACAATTCTACTTAAAACAATTCGAAAATAATTTCAGAAAACAGTGACTTAGCTTGATGTTAAGCTAAAACTGGTCATGAATTTCTAGCATTCTACCATGAAGCTACATGGAACTTGAAATCAACCCTACTGTTGATTCTGAAATGGGAAACGAATTTTCACAAAATAACTTTGCTCCTTGATTTTTTTTACTGTTTTTACTTTCCATGATTAGTGATAGATATTCTCAGATTTACTCCCTTCCCCTTCCTCCATCCTATCAACCCAATACACCACCTCCGCCTCCATTCCATAACCACTTGACACCATGATAGTTTTTTAATGGAATGAAATACCGCAAACATAAAGAGGAAATGAAGCACTAATAAAAGTTTTAAAGTTAAGAGATGTAAAAAGGTATGGTGAAAATGACCTATACTTCCATAAAATGCTCAAACTATCATTTTTACACACTTTAAAAAGCCTTGGCTGGCCCTTTCCTGCACTCCCACTTAGTGATTCACCCTTCAGTTTTGTCTTAATGGTAGGTTAGAATTCACTCAGATTATTCTACACTAGCCGGCCACCCGGCATTGCTCGATAAGGATAGTATCCAGAGAAGGGAAAACATAGAACTTAGAATTCATGGTCATATTGACCTCCCAATGTAAAAATATGAAAGAACGTAAGAGGAAATATGATTTGTCAGAATGCACGGTTATGCAGGACAGGAAGGTTATTGGTGGCCAGTTACCTGTGAACGGTGAAGTTGCAAGAAAAGGCAGTATTGGAACTGGAAGTTGCCAAAGTGTCCTTCACCTCACTCACAGCAAGCACAGAGATTTACAAGCACAGCTGAGTGAATGGGGATGTCATTGGAAAGTGACAGAGTAAGCAAAGAGCGGGAATGGGTGCTTTGTGGTGCTGAGTGCACTTCAAGGGTTTGGTGATGAGAAAACAATGCACAGTATGCGTCGGACACAGCCAAAAGTAGCACTATGGGTTTTGGGAGTATGAGATTGCATGTAAATTAACACATTACGGGTGAGGAGCCCATTCCTTTCTAAGGATCTCTCACTTAAAGGATTTGTTTGTGCGACAAGGCTGAAGGCTTTATTCGGGATTTAAACTCTGGATCCTTCAGCCAGCAACTCATCCCATAGCACAACCACTCTACCACTCTTTTCCCAGAGGATAAGACGAAGTAGTGTTCATTTCAAGTGACATAAAAAATAAATCTTGCCCTCACTTGATATGCTTAAAGAGTCATGAACAAGGAATGTTATGGCACAACGTATGTGGTGCATAATAATTATATAAAATACAACTCCACCCGACTCATAGACATTCATTAAAATCCTTACAGCCCCTCTCCACTCGAACAATAGCTTTGAAAATATCAATACATACATAGAATTACTGCTATAATAAAAATTTTAACATCAGGCAGACTTGATTTATTGCAGTAAATATAAAAATATGAGGACATATTCACCATTAGACGTGGTGTACAAAAATGAAAAAGTTCTTTGATTGAAGCTGAAAACAATGCAATCAATTACTGGACAATGAATGTACTTTTAACAAATAGTCAATATGCTCCAATTAAATTAGCATTTGGTAAATGCCTAATCTTGACAACAGTATTTTACACAATTACATTGTGAAAAAGGCACTGTAATACGGTATGAATGTAATTTTCACTATTAAAATATCATTTCTTGAAGTTGAAAACTGCTATACCTGATATTTTCTTGGGGTTACGCAAGAACATAACCCAATGAAAGATACTGATAATATTGTACTGAACTACGTTTTACTCTAAATTTAATATGATTCTATACTTCACGCACGAAACTGATTAGTTCAATAAAACGCACAATGCATCAAATTAAATCATGAAAAATAAATAAATGTACACAATAAAACAAAAAAGCTCAAGAAGTAAGTTGGATGACAATGCTTATATTGTAAAAATAAAAAAGCAGAAGTGAAAGTACTTAAATTGCAGTATTTCACAAATAAATTTAATTTTTTACAGCACTAAGAAAACTTCATACAGAATGTAACATCCAACTTAGCTGCTAATGAAATTTCTTTTTAATTAGGCTACTGTTGGTAACAATAACAGAACAAAGGTCATTCATTCTGAATTGAAAATAATACGAATTTGTGGATGGCTTACACCAAGGACAATTAATATAGGGTATTTTGTGGATCTAAGAGAACAGGCAGTAATTACATTATGGAATGATACAACAAAATTTATAACCATTAGCTGTCAACAAGAATATAATGCCATAGTGTCATGCTCAAAAACTTGAAGTAGCCTCATATCATTCAATTTAACATAATGACCGATAGATGTATAACAGAAGCACTATTAGTACACAAACACTTTTCAATCATTCCTTATTAACAAACTTAATAGACAAATGTGCAGGCCAATAAAATAATGAAAGAGAACAAACAATACATAAGAAAGAAATACATCAGAGACTCTAAGCCAACATCATTCAGTGAAAGGTGTAAATATTTCTTGATGGATATCATCCCACCATGTTACATGTACTGTATTTTGGTGGTTTCAATTAGATAGCACATTAAGGCCCAATTTCATTTCGCCGTTACAAAATTTCTAATTAGAAAAACCTAAGTTACATCATTCTTTCATCAATAGCGATTTCATACATTTTTAAGTTGGATTTACTATGGCTAACAAGCCCTTCCGCCATTATTAAAATTAATGACACTTTTTGCTCTAATTAGATACATATTACAAAATCAGTCCATAGGAAAAATCACTTACACTCACTTTTCCAAGCTTCAAAAGTCCTAGGTTATCATATTTGCAGGGAGAAAAACAACTTCATTAGAAAATTTAAAATTGCTATTTACAATAAGCTGCATACCTAAGTCCTCATTTACCAAATCACCTTTCTGATGAAGTCATAATCTAAGGTTAAAAACTATGCTGATCTTGAGAATGAAGTTTGATGTTGTTTCTCTCTCCGATCAAAAACAAAGGAATTCCACTCATCAGTCCATACACCTCATTAACCATAGCCAGACTCCTATTTGAAACACAGACCATTTAGAAGCAGCAGCAGTTAATGAAGAACATCAATAGTATTACACAATATCAGATTCATAAATAGAGAATTTCATAACCCACAGTAGGCACAAAGAAAGGTTAAAATTAAAATTCTCATGGACACTACTCCAAGTAGGAAATCAGGATGATGGTGATATAATTTTAAAATAATAATCTTCACAGAAAATAATGAAAGAAATTACTTACTCTGCAGTAGCAAATGCGTAAATGTCTGAAAAATACTAGCAGACAAACAAATAAGATTCAAGTAATTAGGCTGAACAGTTACCAAAACGGTTACTCTAGGTACCACAAATTTTCAATAAAAAGGGCCCATTAATGAAAAATTCAAATGAATTGAACTGACAATTCAGTAATGGCCTTAATATTTGACATCGCTACAATATTCCTAATGTGGAGTAAATAAAAAGATCTCAATCACAATGGCTGCACATCATACAATGACAAAAATGTTTCAAATAATACGAGATCACTTAATTCAGTCATAGCCCAAGAACTGAGCAATACTATCCATTTTTCTGAAATTTCATCAGACACAAACTCTAGTGGTATAAAACATCAAAAAATTTTCTAAACATGACAGTTTTATGCCACCCTACGTTAAAATTTAAGATAAAAATATTTGTACAAGAAGCATCCACAATGGCAAGTATTTGAAAATAAATACATCAATCAAATGGGTATTTTATCACCAAAGGAACATTCACACCTCCTAAATCATGAACTAGTTTGCAGTATAGTTATGATTCTTTGAGACTAAAAATCCTACATGTGTACCTTGTACTTTTTTGAAAACTTAATTACATAATTTACAAGAGACTAACTTCCTTTCATTCACTCACATAACAAATCAAACATTAACATGTAAATTCAAAATATTTTCAATGAACGTCAACAATCACCTCAAATGAACACAATAAGGATAGTACTCAAATACTCAATCCCATCAAACCTAACCTGCAACCCCGAGGCAACGAGTTGATTGGTACAAAAAATGCTCAGATCCATTACTTACGTTTCGGCGGCAAAATACTCTTAACGATTACATACAAAAATATAATAAGCAATGCGAGGAAATTGGTGCAATCCAATTATGCTGGTCAAATATTATGAATTTGAATCACAAAATAATAATGCAATGAAAAACTGAGGGGAGATGACATTTTAGTCTAAAAATGTTCAATGCATAAAAACGATGAAATTATTGATTTGAAGATTCTGCAGCCACAGCCCGTGCACAAGCTCTGAAGTGCATGACTTTAACAAGGTAAAACACCAAGAAAACAACATTTTTTTCCACTTGCTGTTGGCTACATCAATGCTGAAATATAATTCTAATGCACAAAGCAGGGAGGCACTCATTTAAATCATTCAACATGCGAGCCACGCAGAAGTTGTCCTTGATAAGGCTTGACTGGTCATTATCCATTACCATTCACTTCACTGCATGCTTTCAGTATCAATGACTTGAGGATGCCTAGGTACCAAATAATCGTCGAATAAATAACACTTTTGAACTGCCAAGTCTTGATAGAAAAATGATTTTCTCCAGCAGTATACGTCAATCACAGACCAGGCTTATAAGGCAAGCCAGGGATGATGCTTCAATGAATCTTTACTCCTGTCACCATAATCATACAAAACCTCTTCTGATGGATGTATGTCCTCCTTTGCGATCAAAACTAAGTGAGGAAGACTATTTATGACAACAGTCTTAGTGGTAAGGTTTCCATTGCGACTGTGGTTCACCAGTCTCCCCATTCGGCCAGACTCTGCAGTGGCATCAACACTTTAAAAGACAGAAAAAAATGTTTTTTTTTATTTAGATGTACCTAACTCTGAATTGAAAAAACTTTAAAAACCAAATATGCAATCACGCAAAGGAAATCTTACATTTAATTATACAGGGTGGAGAAAAATTGTGTCATGAAACTTAAAACCTGGTAGGCAACAAAATTATTAATGTTGTTTTGGTCAAAAAAACCATTTTTAAACTACAGATACTTTTAGCCAAGCACTTTGATTGGCCGCAAGTTTGTCCTGTTTTCCGATGCTCTGGACAACTCATGACTTCTAATGATTTGCCTGCTGAAGATGGCAATGTATCCAAGACATTTGGCAGCAAGGCAAACTTGTGGCAAATCAGAGTACTTGGCTTCTATAGTTTCTATAATTTAAAAATGGTATGTTTTCCACCCAAGCATTATGACTAGTTTTGGTTCCTACTGGCTACTTGACTTATTTTGTTTCTCTATGGAAGTGAGGCTTGGACACTGACAGCAGCAGAGAAGTCAAGAGTGGAAGCATTCGAAATGTGGTCCCACCAAAGAATGATGAAGATATAATGGATTGACCGTGTGAGTAACCAGGAAGTGCTAAGAAGAGTGGGAGAAAAGAGAAGCCTCCTAAAAACCTTAAGCGGCAATGCTTAAGGTTTTTAGGAGGCTTTAATGCTTAGGGGAGTTTAATGCTTAAACTTAGCTGGCCACATTCTGAGGCCAACTAATTGTAAGATTACGAGCCAACTAGGATTTACTAGCATGGCTTCGCTTCACTTTTTGTTGAATTGAAATAAATATCAATGACCTGTAATGTTTCAAGTAGTGATGGGTCGATTCCAAAATTTTATCGATTCCGATCCCGATTCCGATTCTGACATTTCGATTCCGATTCTACCGATACCGATTCCATCGATTCTGATGCCATAGGCTCCAATAAAAATATCAATTAATTCCAGGCAACAAGAAAACTACTTTTTTAAATATTACTCTGTGAAAGAGTCAGTTGACAAAAGAATCTTTCATATCATTGCTATGTAATTAAAATATAATAGCTAAATTTCAAAACAGAACATACCTGAAAAGTGGTGTTACATGATAGGTATTACTTTAGAATATTGGCACTCATATATGTCGACAACATATATATATATATATATATCCAAACTACAAGGGAGAGCCCTGAGTACAGGAATTTTCATAGCTGTAATAAAGATTACATACTACGTATATGAATCATGTAATATTTGGCCCTTTCAAATTCTCAAGCAGAAAATCCAATTATTCTACATGCTCAGCCAAATCTTTTGCAAGTTTTGACTTCTCCATGTTACAGTATTAATTCCTGCAGAAAATTGCCTTTTCCTACACAGGTGTGTTATTGGGCAAGTACTTTCCCACCAAAATTGCAAGATTTTGGAGACTTTGGAATTTTTATTAAAAATTATATCAACGATTTGTTGGATCTTGAATCTTAATGGAATTCAAGTGGACGAAGCGAACAACTATAGAACTAAACTTTAGTTTTGTAGAGCCAAAAAAAATGCTATACTTCTCACGTCATTCAATCAACCTTAAAATCTCTTGCTTTTTTAAGTTCAAGAAAGAAACTAAACGCTGCAAATGAATATTACATCGGACGGACGCAGTAATAAAAAAGGCTAAAAGAGCCTTGTGGGGTGAAAACTCCCCCTACCGTGCGACTCTCCTCGGCGAGGGTGGAAAGGAAAAAAGGGTATCGCTTGTTGCCTTTCACGGAAACAGTTCATTTTTCTCTCTCTTAAGCATGCTGACTTAATCTCTTCACTTTACTTCAATACCCGAGGCATATTTCTTACGCGCGGGATGGTTCCGAAAAATATCCAATCCTTAGTATTTTCACTCGAGTAATGCGCTAAATGGTCTAGTCGATCTATACATAATCCTTTTTAACATCCTCAGTTTATTGTTTTAAGTCAATGAAGACGATTATCCATGCTTTAAATGACGATTTGCAGGACTAATGTTTTAAAAAACTTAAAAATCGGCCCCAGTTACCGAGCCTCAGAGGTCCGCGGCGTGTAGGTCAGCCTTGACGCGCGATTGAAAAATCGTTCTTATTTCCTTCGTCGCAAACTTTTTTTCAAGATTTCTACTTAGTACTCTTTAAAAATCTCTACTTTATATTGTGGTTCAAATTTTCCGAGTTATATTTTTCGTAAACGAAAGATAATGTCTACTTAATGTCAAATTCCACGTGAAAAACGGGTCGGCCATTTTGCGTTGTAAAACCAGACAGATGAGAGCCAAAATCTTCAAAAGTCATTGAAAGTATAGGCAAAGCACCAGATCAAAGGGATATTGCGTTTTTTATTCCACAAAACTCATATCAACGGAAAACCACTTGGACAAATTCAAAGGATTTTGAGGAAAAACGATATCTCGTGTGGCATTGAAAAATTGGTCATGTTTGGGCCTCTGTATCTCACTAAAGGTTCGCAATTATGTAAAATGGCATATAAATCAATATTTGCTGATGATTTATGAGTATTTACGCTGAGTTTCCAGTCTTTATCCCCAAAAAGGTCATTTTGGACTTTATTCAAGCTTTTTCCGATTTCGGACCAGTTAGCGCGGGGTAGGAACTAGGAAGACGATCGGCCGCCGCGGCTGGCGTAAAGGTATTCGGCGCCTACATCGACAACAACAATAGTGTATTCGGCAGACTGAAACTACCAGACCAAGGCATTAGAATGACTTATCGGCTTTAAAAACTGCATTAATACACGAGTTTCATGATAGCGCTTCCTGTCGGCAGATTGCTGGACCTACTAGCCTCGAAAGCTCTGTAGCCTTAACTACTCGACTCGACATCCGTAATGCTACTCGAAACGCTCGAGTCGAGTACCAACTACTCGATCGACTTGAATTTTCGAGTACTCGCACATCCCAAGAAGATATGTGTTTTGTTATTACGATTACGTGGCGCGAAAATTCAAATGACTGTTGGAAATGCGGTCGTATATTTTGTTGTTTGAAGTACTGCTGGAATCGGAATCGATTTTTCGCCTTGGCAAGTACTCGTTTTCGATTCCGGTTCTTGGCCGAGAATCGAGGAATCGAAGAATCGAGGAATCGAACCGACCCATCACTAGTTTCAAGGATATGGAAGAGTGTGAAGATGAAATGGATCCACCGCGGAAATAATGAAGAAGTGCTATTAAGAGTGAGAGGAAAGAGACATATTCCAAAAACCTTAAGGAGAAGACGGGACAACTTAGTTGGCCACATTATGAGACATGATGGCCTGATGAAAACAATCGTAGAAGGATAGGTGGAAGGGAAGAGGGGCCAGGGACGACCCCAAATGAGTTACATTGGACAGGTTGTAAAGGAAGTAAAAGAGAAGAAATACGTTGCTATGAAAAGGTTAGTGGATAGGAGAGAGAAATGGAGAGCAGCATCAAACCGATCTTAGGATTGTTGACTAATGATGATGACTGGCATCAGCTATCCAGGGTTAAACTTTCGTGGAACATTTTTTCTCCACCCTCTATAGGAATTACTCATATGTATATCTAAAGCTATGGTAAGCTATTACTATAAATAATTGCCCCCGTGATATTAAATGTAATTGTATGATTAAATTAAGATTAACAATATTTGGGTTGAAATAAAGTTTCCCAAGTGAGTATATTTACAGTAGCATCCATGATATATATGCGTGTGAGCTGCTTAGTCATATGTGCTGTATGATGGCCAGGACACGGAAATGTTTTTCTGGCTCAGGAAACCTTTCAAAAGCTGGAAATGATAATGTTAGTGTCTTAATGTGAACTTATATTCCTGCTGGAAGACACTGGTTAAGTGTAAATGAATAATAAGACTTCAACTCATATCAATTGACACTACATTTAAAGAACACCACATAAGAAGGTATTGTTACTGAGAGGATACATAAATAAATGTTTCGTCACCAACCAACGAGGACAAAACATCAGCTATAAAGAAGTAAACATAGAACACAACTGAAAATTACAAATAATAACAGATATAGGAACTCCTGGGACTTGCCTCGAATAATATGATTCAGGGCCTTATTCTCAGTCGACCCTGTAGGGCCAACCTACCCTTGATATGTCATCAGCCCCTACATAAACCAATCTTGCCCTGCATGCAACATAACAAGCCCTACATATGATAGTTTTGGGAACTTAACAGGCCCTACTTGATGTAGGGTACCTGAGCCAGCCCTACACCTTACAAAAACATGGCAGTGAAATTTCGTCAGCTGACCACTTTGATTAAAGAATCTACGTATTAGTGCCTATTACGGGAGATGAGTTCACGCAAACCATTTAAAAAAAGAAAGAAACACACTGGAAAGGTAATAAAACTACCCCCTTATACCCATCCAATGATATAAATAATAAAATTGGCTGAAGTATAATATAGTGATATACACCTTGTTTCTGCAAATATATAATAATATTTTTCACGTTTGGCACTTGGTATGCTTTTGAGAAACTAATAGTTTGTTTATGTATAACCATATAAAATGTATTTTCATTTTGCTATTTGCCAGATAATAAACTTAACAACAGAAGGTAAAAGCAAATGACAAACCTTGACGATGCAATGAAAGTTCCAACGTAAATGACCATATTTGCCACGTACTTATCACTATCTTGTACAGACTACCTTTGAAGTAATTTCAATACAAATTGGTTCTAGTTTTGGTTTGATATGCTAGTATTTGTAGCGATAATTAATTTACAGACACAACCTGGCAGACTACAACAATTTTTTATTTGCCTTGAGCCATTGCCCTAACAATACGCCAGAAAACTATAGGTCTTTTCTTAGTTTTATAGTTAGGTCAAAATTAGAGATGTGCGAATAGTATCCGCGAATACTCGAACACCTCGAATACTAGAAAGTATTCGCTATTCGAGATCTTGAATAATTATGGTAAAAGTATGACCTCGAATACTATGAATATCGAGCTATACACTGTCGCACGCATGTCATTATTAGTTGACTCAGAAACAACGTAAAGGACTCGAGTAGTTTAGTGCATTCAGTGCCCTTTTAGGCAAGTTGACGAACTACATCAAATTCGCGGAAAAGAGAGGTGAACAGACATCGCTCGACGTGGGGAAACGAAAATGATCGGGGAGGGGGGAAATCCGAAAATGAACATTTAGTATGCTTTGCGCAATTCTAGTATTCGATGCATTCCAAATTTGAGATATTCGAATATTAGAGGTATGATTTAATATTCGAGTTAGAGAAATCTACTATTCGACCCATCTCTAGTTTAAACATGTAAACGCACAATATCGCTTTGATGCTTTCAATTTTCACAGCAATTGATCACTTCAAATTTCTCTTCAAGGTTTATGATTTTTCGTGATAGCTTCTTGATTTTTCTAACCGCATTCCTATTTTTTGTCATTGTTCTCTTGGTTTGTAGTCTGGATGGCTATATCGAAATCACCTACTGCTGGGCAACTGCTGCACTGTATTCCTGAGATGCAGAGGGCCTACGACTGCTGGGGGGGAATGAAGCCATTGTGTTTTAGACTCTCTAGCCGACCCTTCTATGTGTAGATGCTATTCATATGGAATTCGGGCACCACTCCATTTCTCCCCCGTGAATACTGATGGCCTTGAAGGCTTGAGTTTTTTTTTCCTAACCACCATCTCTATCATCCCTCCACGTTGAAGTCAATTCGCCCAATAACCTATGATGGCAAAAATCACGTCTCAAACAGTATTGCTTTCAAAAAATCTCATTTCCACTAACTCCACGCTTAATTAATGATCTAAATTCACTAATGTCATTCTTTTAAGAAGGTAAGATAAATGACTTTGGTAGGCCAGCTATCTGGACCGCATGACACGTAATGCTTTTGACCATTGCGCAACAATGGATTTCGATTAATATATAAACAAAGAAGAAGATTTGATGCAAGCAATACTATTAATTTGCGTAAAATTATAGCAATTTCGTGTTTACTTAGCACAAGTTCACATTTTATCAAGAGAGCATTACAGCTATTTGATTAGGCTACACAGCGTTGGGATGTTTCCCTGGGGAACGAATTTGCACTATATCGACATTGCGCTAGGCGAGGCATGGGTGTACCGTGGGTGGAGGCAGAAATCTAAGTCTCCACTACATTTTGCCAATTATTTCCTTGCTTAATATGCTTAAATAACCTCATAAACACGCCGTGTTTGGTCTCATTCTTTTTTAAATGACGCACACATTACGAATATTTCAGTCTAATAAAATAACAATACAAATTGCCGAAAGTCATTGTTAGACACCTTTTGGGCTATTAGGTGACTGATGCTGCAGTTGACCTCCAGAAATGGGGAACTTTGAAGGGGGTAAGATGAAAAAGATCAGCGGGCGACAAAGGGGGAGGCATGAAAAAAGGTTTCTTTTGTTCTTGTGTAACTTGATATTTTCTTTCGAAGCTAAGGTTTTCCTAATACGAACCATGCGCGAGCTGTAATCTTTTGCTTGATTTTGGAGAAAATGAAAGCTTAGAGGCGGGAGGCTAGTGCTGACTGGAGGGGGATAGCGGATCTTGGGAAATGTTACTATCCTATGTTACTATCTTATGTTACTATCCCATGGCATTGAGTTTCTCCCTATGGTAGTTTCATCTCGCAGGGAAGATTCACACTATGTGCCTGTCATTATTAGCCATAAATGACACATTGCATGTATTTCATATCATTTTCGTCAAACGATGGATGCGGGAAAATTATACGTCGGGATCACTATTATTCGACGCTAGCATTCGAGCTACGATTTACTATTCGAATTCGATATTAGAGTTCGAGAAATCCGGTATTCGACCCATCTCTAATTTTTAATGATTCTTCGTTTTAATATTATTTTTAATTACGGTTTTTAATGATGTTGTTACTGCAAATGATTTCATTAAATTTGAAATAAAAAGTTGATTTTTAAAATGTATTTGGTATATACTAATTTATTTATATATTCATCAAGTGAAATAGATGAATGACATTTAACATGCTTTGTGCAATTCTAGTATTCGAGGTATTCGAAAATTGAGATATTAGAGTATTCGAGCAGTGATTTACTATTCGAATTCGATATTCGAGTTCAAGAAATCTGCTATTCGACCCATATCTAGTCAAAATATATCAAAACCCGACCTGATTTCAACATTCAATGAAACGAGAATTCGAGAAAGCCATGTATCTGTTCAAAACAAAATCTAACATCGTGAACATAAGCATGTTTAAGATCTTTTCACACATGGGTTCCAAGATTTCGCATGCACATCTGCCTCACTCCCAGGAACAAAGTCTGTATGCACTAAGAATGATTATGAAGCAAGTGTCCTAACGAATATTCTTAAAAAATTCTTTAGAAGTAACATACAATGGAACCTCATTAAAGCGAGTACGGGCTATTGCGAGACCCCCGCTATTACGAGAGATTGCCGAGGCACCGTCAATTGACCCTTTAATAAGTATGGTGAAAAATTCGTTTTTACGAGGCCCTTTTGGTGTTGGCATTCGCCATAGCGAGTTTCCATCGCTGGAAAACCTTCACCAACAGTCCTTAATCTCTGTAATTTCTTGCGACCTGTTAGAAATGAAGTTAACATGGAGTGCTCAGTCTCAAATTCATGTAGTAAACTGCCGTTCGATAAATAAGTAGTTCATTTTGGTGAAAATATTGTGGCATTTACATTCGCGAATGCTTGATCTTCTTTTGTTCCTCGGGTGGCAGAGAGCAGTCGGTAGCATACCCGCACGTCCGTGAGTTGCGTGAATAGAAAGCATTTAATGGTAGACTCCATGGCCAAAAAACACCCAACACGTCTAAACAAAAAATAAAAATAATATAGTAATATGAGGGAGGCAGAATTAATTCATCGTCCTATTCGCTCTTCACAGTAAAAAAAAAAACAAAAGCGCCTAAGGAATGCAGACCATGAAGAGTTAGAAGGAGTTTTGTCCGGGTGGTTTTGCCGACTTCAATCTGCGTGAACTTCTGAGAAAGGGGCTATGCCTAAGTATTTCACGGATAAATTGCGAATCCAGAACTCCAAGAGTTCGGAAGGTTGGTTATACTAATTCAAAGCACCAAAGCATTATCTCCCGTCATAATTGCTGGTGATGCCTGCGGTGTAAACCCGAAGTCGTGGAAGATAGGACCCCGATCCTAAGCATCTTAAGAAACATTCCCCGCGTGATATAACTTAGACGAAACGGAACTCTTTTACAACCGACTCCCCGACAAAATCCTTGCAGTACGAGGTATTTCTTGCAATGAAGCTTCTAGAGGTAGGTATTGCGCCTTGACAATGGTGTAGGATGTTCGATACAATGATACTCAGCGTGAATTGTCCGGATGGACATATTTATTATCTGTTGCAGTTACAAGTAATAGACACGATTACAATGTACTATTCACAAGGGTGAACTATTCGCTTCAGTGGTCGGAGACGCTCTCTTCCATCACCCAGGTGGCCAAGCATCCCTTGGTGGCCGCTGGAAGAACTCACAGAACAACTGACTCTCGTTTAGCGCCATGTCGTATGCATTCGGCGCTGCCACAGAGGGCATATGTGAAGAGATGATGCTGCACTTTTAGTTTATTTAATTTAAAAAATTCTGCATTCTCTTTTTCATGTTTTTCAGTCATTATTGAGAATTTTAAATCAATAAATTCATACTCTTAAGTTTTTTTGGCCTTAGGGTCCATCAGATGCTTATGCCTTTCTGTTTCTTTGTCGCAAATATTGCCCATGTGAGTTATATTCGTCGCAGTTTTTTGCATCTTGCTTTTTTTTACTTAAGTGACATCGGCATAATATCTGCGTTATATTTTTTCGTACAATAATATTTCATTAATATCTTTTCTTATACTACCAATTTTAATTCAAATCGTTTTTATTGCAGCGAAGTGGTAAACTCAGTGTATTATTTCAAATATGTCGCGAGTGTAACACTCAAAA
Source organism: Ischnura elegans (assembly GCF_921293095.1). NCBI lineage: Eukaryota > Metazoa > Arthropoda > Insecta > Odonata > Coenagrionidae > Ischnura > Ischnura elegans. Next base: position 57,210,178 of record NC_060248.1, read on the forward strand.
AGGAACTTTTTTTAACAACGGCAATTTTTATCACTTTATTTTACATGCTTAGCAAACTTTTTTCCATAGATAATGAAGATATTACATTATATAATGGAAAAAGTCTTCTGAGGCAGGATCGTTATACAATATTCCACAGTTTTCATCTGCAGAAACAAATGCAATACGTTATTTCACTTAACTGCTGCTTAACGCAATGGAACAATAAACATACACCAATGGAAGCATTTGAGGCATTAAATAACCGCGAAACAGTTTTATCAGTTATTTTTTGAATTTTCAGAGGAAAATACCAAAATAATAGAATGATCATGTAAATGCAGTAATTAAGTACGTAGAAAAATTGCTTCGTCGGTTGTGTATTGGCCTAATGATTGGCAAACCAATGCTTTGCATGAATTTTATTCAGTACGGCGCTTATAAATTGTTTGGATAGTTAAGTTGTTGTTTAACACTAGGAGGACGGGAGTTTCGCGCTACCTAGAAGGACGGCTAGGGGTCATTTGACCCCTAAAATGTATTTTGGAATAAAACGCCTAATTTTCAACAAATATTCAGTTTAATCGTATTAATTGTTGAATCAGTTCATTAAAAACACTATTTAGCATTATGTATTAAATATTATTTCAATCGTCAAAAGTTAATAACAATTATTTTAAAGAATCATGAATTAAACCGTATGTAGTAGTCGATTGCAAATCAAATAATGAAAATACATACGCTCGATACAAAAGTTGTGTTACATGTTTAAACAATAGGGGTTCTGGGTTTACAAAATTTGCATTAAAATTTTTTAACTTATTACTTTGTTGTAAATCTCAGACAGACAGTATTTTTTCAGCGCTGTTTCCACAAAATATTTTTTTGCGCTGAATGCGTTCATTGGACGATTTATTCATCTATATCTAAATCTACACACTAACCCGGAAGCCGCTCAAAAGCGCGTGGCAGGGGGTGTTAGGACACCAGCCATTTGCACATGAAAAGGAATTTGGAAAATGGAAAGGAAATTGGTGCAATGATTCAATTTGATGGTATTTGGCACTTTTTTCTTTTTTGTGCCCGTGGAGATATAGCTGTTGGATTTGGAGACGTGTAAATAAATTGATACATGCTATCCATCATATCTACTCCCGCTTTGTTTTTATTATGAAATAGGATGGTCTCTGGTATTCTTTTATTCGTTTCGGAAAAAGTGTCGTCTGAGATCATGCTGCTGAGTGAAAGTACATTATTGTTCTAGTTTGCCTGATTCTACGTAAGAGTATGGCCTAAGGTATTTTTGAGCACACGCGTTGAATGAATTACATGGCTATTTTAGGGGTCATGGATATTTGTGCTTCACGCCTGTTTTTTTCAAATCGTCCATGCAAGATAAGTTTTCCATTTTTTTATGACTTCCTGCCAGCTGGATGGATGGAAAATAATTGTTACAAGTTACATTTATTCCTGAATTCTTGTATGTTACGGTCACTCTAGTAACTATTTATTTCCCCAACGCTTGATTTGATAGCCAATCATCATCTTTGTCACAATATGGAAATTCATTTAGGCTGTATTTTCATTTCACATCTGTCAAAACCCAATAGGTACTCGATTCCAAATTTATCTGGTATATTTGGAATTTACCTCATAAAAGGACAGCTGCATTTTGTTGGATAGAGCTGTGCATTTGCTATCACGCCAAAGTCGCCATTGGATTCACTATCTTGGACTTCGTCGCTTCCATCACACCCAGATGTTGATGGATTGGTCAGAATGTCCTTGAACTAATGTTTACGATTCACTTCCAGACTGATCTTCAATATTCCCTACAGCTATTTGAATCGCGATGATTCTCTTCTCTTGATATATTTCTCGACTTCTTACTTTCTTCCTCAACTCGCTACTGATATGCATGCAAAAAAATCTACAAACGAAAGCGCATAATGGTAGAATCTTCTCTAGTTGCATTGAAGGTATAGAGAGCTGGAGAGAATTAGAAATTCATACAAAAGGACAAAATTTTCAGAAGTAACGCTAATTGCCGTTCGAAAGGCAGGGACTCAACCACAAACCGTATCCTGATTCGTATCTTCCAGGAACTTGCAGTAATGCTTCTTCTCCGACCTACGTGCGGATTCCAAGGGTAGGATTTACAGTAGAATTTTACAGTCCACCCAATTCCTCCGCTCTCTCAAAAAGAGACAGGATTTTTCCCCAGGACGCAGCGTGCAGTCAACTTGCCCCAAACCCCGACGGGGTAAGGCGGCACTAATACTGGACACACGGCAAAGGGGCTAGGTCAAGTGACAGTGCCGTCAGGACAGAAAAATGAAAGTTATTCGTGAACTTGATGAGTCGATACTGAAAATAATGTCTCTAAGAGCTCTGAATCTTGGACGACGGAAAACATTTCTTGGGATATGTGACGATTTTCCGGTGTGGGTAATACAATAATCATAGAACAGTGAATAAAACAAAATTAAAATATCAAAATTACACGAATTTACGCAAATCAAGGATTGAAAAGGTTTTATTTCCCTTTGCTGCCCAAGAAATATCGAAAGATTGTGCACAACAAGTCGCTATGCCTAGGTTTTCGAATACAGATAGGAGCCCTTTGGACGAAACTGGCATTGAACCGGGTACTTCCAGATTCAAAATGAAGCAAATCATCTACCACACTTGCCTCTTGCTGATTATATGATATACATGGCACTAATGTGACCACGGGCATGAAAATAGTGCGAAAACCAGTTGTGGGTCAAATGACCCCTAACCGTCCTTCTAGGTATAACACGTTATAAAAATTTAAAACAAAACATTATTGTTGAATTTTCACTAATTTATCAAAATATAGCCCAAAATGAACAAAGTCAAAAAGTTTCAAAATTAAAAAAAATATTTTAATAAGAGAAAAATAAATTTGAATTCTGAAAATGGGTCAAATGACCCCTGCCGTCCTTCTAGTGTTAAGCAAGGAAATTCAGTGATACAAAAAAACATCGCCTTTCTACTGGATTTATGCTTACGTTAATCGGATAGAAATTTCCCAGTCGCCGCACCACTCCTGCTCCTGTATAACTGTTCGCAATAGGTATATTGGCTATTATTTGCTCCACCTCCGGTAGAGCGACAATTCGCTATAGCGAGAGTTTATTTGAGCACCATGGGGTCTCGTTTTATCGAGGTTGCATTGTATATCTATAGGATATTTCTTATCTTGGATTTTTAGGATCGAAGTTTACATTATATATTAGGCCTTTTTTTTTTTTGCTACTTTTGCACCCCTTGGAGATCATGCATAGGTATCACGGCAACCTAAGCACCCACTTCATTTGGTGGATTCGGTTCAGGGGATTTGATTCGTGGCAATGAATGGGTTCTTCAAACCGTTCATAATGAACCGAATGAGCCGTGGGAATCTCGAATCCATGTGAATATCGAATCTGTGTGAATCTTGAATCCATGAATACATTATATGTTTGAGTAATGTATTAATCATCCTTGAATCCATGAGAATGTGTCAATCTACTGATTTCAAATATTATAGCAGATAGCAATTCGCAGTGATTAATAATTTTCATTTTAAAGGCAACTCTAACAAATTGCTTTCAGAATTTTAAACCTCTTCGATTTGTCTGAATGTTATGCTATGCAAAATTAGTAGTCCACGATAAATTAATTGTGAAGTGTAATTACTGTTAACGTAAATAACTCTTAAACTAAGTTCAATCCATCAGATTACAGACATTTTTAACTGTTCCATGGCATGCAACTAATTCTCAAAGACTTTCTTACTTGTTAAAACATTTAATTGTGAAAGTGAAGAATTCATTTTAATTCCGTCTAAAAAAAAGTCCCATGCCTCAAGAATTTTCATTTCACTGTTACAGTCAGAAGAATACTAAAAGCACTGATTACTCCGTGAAAAGGCTCTTATCACATTCTACGAAATCAGTGTATATTTAGTTCCGTCACACAATAATACATACCGCATATTCCTACAAGTCAACTCAATAGTAATTATGAAGAATTTATTTTTAAAGCCAACCTGTACAGCCATTCGTCGGGATCTAATGATGATTCACCGCCTCTCATGGGTAGCATCAACACAGTCAAGCCGAATTCAAATCGTTCTCATTGAAAAATTTGGATTTGGAGGATTTGAATCTTCCATTGTTCATTTTGAACGATTTGGATTCGGCAGATTGAATCCTCCTTCAAATCGTTCATTTTGAACAATTCATTCATGAATGACACAGCTCTAATGTTAATGGATAAAATTGGGAACCAACGAGTTTAAATAGCTGCTGATCCATTAAGCTATCATGCCTAAGCCTTGAGTAAAGAAGTTTTCTTTCCAATCAAAACCTCTCTAATAGTTCTGCCAATGAGTAAGATCATCTATGCATTTACATTAGACCACTGAGAAGCACTGCTTCATGAACCTCTTTGGTTGAAGCATAGTGGAATGGGAAGGAACTAATAAGACTTTCACTTCTCAGATAACGTATTGTATTTTTTCATGAAACCTGTACTCTAATGACACAATATCACCATCTAATTTAATAAATGAAGTTCGCCTATGAACCGAGGTAGAATGATATCTTGCAGCAAATACATTACATTAAGATTTAATCTAGTAAAGGATACTAATCTACTTACCAGTACTGCTGATTGTGGTGCTTGAAATAGTACATATAACATCCAGTGTTCTGGTCCTGAGCATATTTCTTTTCTCTTTCTCGTGCTTCAGCCATGCTTATCAATTCCCCAGCATACTCAACCACAAATTCTCCCTTAGCAAAATGCCTAGTAGCAACGACTCCTCGACCTTTTCCGATGAAGTGTTGTACCTGAAATTAAATAAGCCATTTTAATTCCATAAAACAATTATCTTTTGGTCAAAGTACTGCATGAAGCAAGTAACTTTGTACCCAGTCACGTACACGGATGCAAGTTACATACATTATGGATAATATTTGCCACGAAAAAATTATTCAGCTAACCTGGCTAAGCTAAGCCAAATGATCTTTTCAAAGCAAATTTAATCTTGGTAAATGAATCTTTAGACCATTGATCAAACGCAAACGTTAGGGGAATAATAACTTCTGATTCATCATATTTCACATATCAAAAAAAGTAATACAGCAGACTTCCAATTATCTGGCTGTGGTTTATTGTTGCAGATATTCGGGCATGAGTTCACACTCCTTCGATGTTTCTGTTATCTTTATAATAAAATAAACAGACGCAAAAGTGCCAGGATATTTGCATCTTAATTCAAAACTACACCGGGCTTGTAATTGCCATTAGAATCTCCTTGACAAAATGGAATAATTTTATTTATTTGCTGACAAGGAATGTTTCAAGTTTACTTGGATGTCTCCTCTAGCAATACAGACTACAATCAGCACCACGAATAAACTCATGACCAATTTCAGGAGATTCTTCGATGGTTAACCATTCGTAATTCCAGAGAAGTGTTATCCACCCTGTTATACCATCTTTAATTGAATACAGTGGAACTTAGTACCTACGTTCCTCTTTAGCACGTTTTCCACCTTAGGCAAAGGAGGAAAACAGGAAGGCGATCCTACAAGAACTTCCGAAAGTAATTGTAATTATGACAACTTTTCTAGAGAGTGCAATCACCCCAATTTCCATTATTTACTTGCCTGGTTAGCACGTTTTCCTGGATAGTGCATACATTTTTTGTGGCCCCTTCAGAAACATACTAAACAAGTTCTATGAGGGTAACCTTTTAAATGTCAGGAATAGAACGTTCCTTATCACCTAGCAACTATAATTGGTGTTTATAAACAACTTTTTGAGTTGATTAATGCCCATACAAAGTTTCATTAAGATCGGCCTAATAGTTTTAAAACATTGGCGTGTCAAAGTTCCCAAGTCACTGTACCAGATGGAATTAAGTTATGAACTGTACCGCACCATAATTTTCTATAACTTTCGATGAAGCCTACTTTGAGGAGATTACTTCGAATAAGAAAAAATTTTAAAATTCGTTATTGTACCTCTTATAGTTTTCTTTATTCCCGACACTTAAAAGGCTACCCTTGTGCTGTATATATTATCGCAAATGCATAATTATTGCCATGGCATTTCCAGCAATTGAATACAGTAAAACTTTGATTTTACGCAGTTGGAGGGACCGAAATATGGGCACTGTGTAAAATCAAAGTGTGTAAAATCAAGAGTTGGTATTGAGGTGAAGTATAGTTTTCAGGATAACTCTTGCTCATTATTTTTAGAACCCTTAGTCATACACTTTTGTATAGTTCTGATTTGAGCCAGAACCGGATCCAGAAAAAGTCTCATATGTGAAGCTTTACGGTAAAAGAGCATGAAATCCTTTTCAATCGAATCAGATATATGTTTCCTGGATTCAATTACTCATTTGGAGGCAAGAAAATGAAGCCTAATAATCTTATTTACTCACAAGCAACACCACAGATGATGTGTTACCTTGAGAGAAACAACATTGCATTCCTGAACAATGTTTCCCATGGTTGAATAACATGGTAGAATTGCTAGCATTTCTGACGCTAAGTTTACTTCTGTCACCCAGGAGATATATCGCAATGGTGATACTAAATGCTCGCAGAGAAGCTAATTTTCGAAAATATTCTCATTAAAAGCAGTTTTCAGGAAATCCGTTTAACCACCTGCAGAAAAAAAAAAGATTAGAGATTGAAGAAATGAGTTATATGAGGATAGTCATCCAAATTAACCCCATTAACAGGGAGCAAAATTTTGCTAATACATCACAAAGGCTTTACACCCGGTGGGCCTGGGTTCAAGTCCTGGCAGTAGCAGAAACTTATCAGAGATGGCCCTATCCCTACTTGAGAGTAATGTGGAGGGCACTTCCAGTGCACCACTCTGTCCAGCAGATGGGACGTTAAGCCCTCGTCCCTTTAAGGCCTATCATTACAACCTGGCTAATAGGGTTCCAATCCCCCCAGCCCTTACTTCATGGCGCTAATGACCCCAGCTGTCAGTTACCTCCTTCCAAATAGCATACCAAAGATAATACGGAGCACATAGGACCCGGGATATTTGGAAAATCAGATTTTTCCGGTGTTTAGATCACTTTTTTAAAGTGAGCTATTTAAATAACCGCGCAACTACCGTCATGCCGCCAGTGATGAATAAAAATATATTAATAGTCCGGAAAAATCTTCCTTCTTTATAATTTTTACGTATTAAAAAACCATTTTCCCAAGAAAATTTAGCATTAGTAGATAGAATCTACCGGGTATAGCTTCTCTGTCGGCATTCTTCCGCGAATTCAGTGCCGGGACCTTCGGCTCACAGGCCGTGTGACTCATCTTAACGTAATATTTTGGTTCCCCACATCTGATAACAAAACCGGACACTTTTTGTATTTCGATTTAATGGTACTAAGCCATTCCTGAGTTTAAAGGGACTGCCTTATCACTCACGTCTTGATTTGACTTTAATGATTGCATGATGATTGACGACGCGAGTTATTCTCCGAGGGCATTAACTCCCGTTCCGTTAAAAATAAATGCTTGCCACCTATCGGAGTTAAGCTAATAGCTATTCAAGTTCTAACCATGTTTCATTTAAACCTACTGAAAATGAGGTACAAGTTGAATCAGCTCTAATAAGCGCGCCGCGCAATCAACTTTCCCTCGCCTCCATTCGTCCCGCAGATGTGGGGTTAGCCCGCGGAATGAGACAACGTATGCTGCTTTTACCATCGTGTTGAATCACCATCGACTTACGTCCATACTAGAAGTACGACTATCTTTTTTGGATCACCTTGGAAGCCAAAATGTTGGCACGAGAGGATTTTTAACGGCTAATTTCGCCGTTATATTTCGCTGGGGCGAAGGAAAACATAGCGTTCGCAAAATTCTAGAAAACCTTCCGTTAGGGATAGATATTCCGTAGTTCATAATTCCGGATTAACGACCATCTACTGTAATTACAATAAATATGTTATAAAAAGCGGCGATCAATAAGTCGAATAATAAACGAAAGGTGATAATGTTAATATCTCAGGCGATCATCTGTCTTAATCACGCATACACGGCGATAGCCGTATATTTTGGGTTTCGATATCCTTCTACGGCAAATTTTAACTAAGAGCGATATTCGTGTTCGTAAAGGAGCCTGAAATATTAGTGAGAGGTCGCAGGGGGAAGCAATAATTAGATTCGCGATGTTTTTAGTTTCACGCTCAACAGCGCGACGTCATTTCAACCGTTCTTGTATTCATTTTTGCAACTCATTTAGACGAATAAACAACCTAACTTCATATTGCTCCAGTCGGGATTTTCAAAACAAGTCGAAAGACAACTGCGTAAAATCAAGATTAGCGGCCTCTTTGGGGCTGGGGTTATGCTGCGCAAAATCGAAAAAACTGCGTAAAATCAAGAAAAGATGTAAAATCGAAGTTTCACCATTGGAATTCCCTATGCTTGCGGCCGGACTTGAGTGTCGCTGCGTAAAAACGAGACTTGATGTAAAATCAAAGTGCGTAAAATCGAAGTTTTACTGTATAAGGGAACTGGAGATTTTGTAGCACTCAAGCATGTTTAATGTTTACGTTTGGATTATTCGTGTTTTCCAATTATTCGTGCTACCTCTCCCCATCATTAGCCCGGAAAATCAGGAGTTCGCTGTAATTAGGGACGAATGAATTTTTTCAATCATCAAGAATTTTTTTTTTATCAAGATGAACATTGAATCTTTGATTTCAGGACTTGGATCTACAAATATTTTCTGATCCAAATGTGTTTTTAATTTCCTACTATAAAACAACATAATTATTCAAGTTTCTTCTGGGTACTTACAATCAAGGGAGAGTGCTCATTTTATTATCATACACATTATAATATATTTACTGGTTAAAAATAATTTTTTTAACCAGTGGCAACAGGTGCACGATCACCCAGCAGTTATTGAAAATCAGGACTATGGGCAATTTGTAAACGCAGGCGAGTGACTGGCAATGACTTATGTTATTTCTAATTTCACTTCCCCCACTGCCTTCACCTCTACTATTCCCTTCCTCTCCAGTTTGACCTTAACTAGTCTATGTCAATATATATAAAATAAATATGTCTGCATAAATAATATGTCGGCATAAATATGTCTGAGTGCAGACAAAATCCCTGGTTCCTTTGGGCCGTATTTAACCGAATTCATGGCCACCGCAATAATTGCGCATTTGCATAATGAAATGTAAAATTAGACAACATTTCTCTTAATTTCACAATTAGTTAGCCATTGAAGAGCCTTCTAAAATTCATCAAGAGTTTTTTCATCTGATCATTGTCTGCATGCTAGAGTAGACATCCAAGTAAACTCAGAAAATTCCTTGTCAAAATGTAAATAAAATAATTCCCTTTTACAAAGAGGATTCTAATGGAAATAATTAGCCCAGTGTAGTCTTCAAAATGCAAATATCCTGGTGCCTTTGCATCCAATTCATTTTTTTTTTTTTTAAAGATCACGGAAAACATCGAAGAAGTGTAAAACTCATGCACGGATAAGCAGCAGCAGGATAATCGGGAGTCTATTGTGCTAGAAAGACAGACAATTCAAAAAATATCAACGCACGACCCAGACTGCATTAAATTGAGGGTAGCTATCATCCTTGTAGTTGGACATTTATGGTTAGGAGATGTTGAAGCAATAAATTAATAATGCAGTTACCAATTTACATAAAAAAGAAGTTATAAAAATAAGAGTTGTAATGTAGTTGTAGACTATACAATAGAAAAGCTCTAAATTGAAAGAAACAAAAGAGGATTCTTCACTGATAAAAATTACATCTCTTTTTACTGGCACATGTCTGAATTGAGTTACTGGCTCAAAAATTCAATAGGTCATGGGGCCAGACATCCAATAGTTATACAGAGAGGGTAATTAAGTGGAAAAAGAAAAGGATATAGAGTAAAGTTGGAAGAAACAAGAATCAAACAAGAATCTCCAGGGACGACAAAAATATGGAACTACCATTGATACCGTTAGAGCGTAGGTTTCCATTGATACCATTAACCCTTTCGCTACGGCACACCCTCCTGAAACTTACCCACCACATGCGGCGAAAGCGCTGAGTGCATGTAAAGGTACGTTCACAGCAGGGAAAGGGTTAAGCCTCTAACCAACATACCAAATTGGCAAGGAAAATTCAGGATTTATTGGATCACCTCTAAGGTTCTCTTGACATCATTGATAAGATATTAGTTAAAGCAATAACATTAAATGATGGAGATTCAACATATAAATACAGGCATGCAAGAAAAAGACCAAACTGTACCACAAGGCAAATAGTTACGCCAAACAAGGTTTAGGACAGATTCAGTGTACCATAAGGGAAAGGATAAGGCCAGATAAGCATTGTGGGAACCCCTTGAATCAACAAGTAAGGATCGATTTATTTTATCATTTCTACTGATTTCTTTGCTTTTACATAATTGGAAAGCAGTCTCCACACAAGATGTCAAATTCAAGAGCTTGTGAAGCAAATAGGTCTCTGGACAAAATTTTAATATCCCTTCAAATATTGACTAAAAATCGTAAACTATAGTAAAATTGTGATTAATGCCTCTTTAACGCACTTATTTCACGTATTTTCTTATGAATTTACAAAAGAAATGACCGTAACAGTTCCACAAACACACCCACTTCAAATCGTAATTCCATTGGGCAGCCGGAACGTGACGTCAGCTCATGCAATCGTGTGGGAAATATCAGTGGCGTTGCGCATTGTCACCAAATTTATCGGTTTATTTAACGACTTTAAGTAAGGTTTTATACCTTATATATATATATATATATCTTTCGGATGTTTTATCATAAAAAACAAATGCCACAGAACCGTTTCACCAAGGCTGACTCCGGAAACTTACCGAAAATTACATCGGCAGCAATGTTTACTTACATAAGTAACAGCAATAGGGTAGTTTCCTTCATCAAAGAAAACGAAAGGCATTGATTGCGATTCGTTACCCACCATTAGTGTATTCATAATACACAAATTATTTGGTTTTTGAAATACCGGTTTAGACGAATGGCTAGGGTCAAATTTTATCCTCATTTGAAAAAGGCCAGATTGGCGCCCATGCGATTCCACTCCGCATGACGTCACAGGGACCTAGTTTCTACACGAGAGGATAGGAGTTATGCATCGTCTGAGGTTACCAATGCAAGCATGAGGCACAGAGCTCAGGGAAACATGTCTTAATAATCACCTATTAAAACTGGCTAATGTCGGAAAGTTTTCTTCGTTTGATAAGGTATTAATAAACCTTTTTTAAGCCAAGCGCTACCGTTCAGCAAGGTACTCAGCTATCCGCTAGCATCCTGCGACGTATCAGAGCTAAGCCTCGCCTCAAGGTCATCTCACCGGGCGGGAGGGGGAACCAGAAATACGACGTACGGAGATATTTCCCGACATTCATACTTAAGCGTCGCGTTTTCGCGCGCTTGAAAATTTTCACTTTTCATTTAATCGCGAAAAATAGATGTTGTCATTTAAAAATCTAAAAGCGCGAAATACGTACTCCAGGAGTAATAATCTTTCGATTAAGGCAATAAAAAAATAATAGGAAACCACCCTATTGCTACATAAATGCTGAAAGCCGGGGAGTGAAGATGCATAGGTATGGAAATATAATATTACTGGCTCTTGTAAAATACATATTAAATGTGTTTATGAAATTTAACAATGAAATTCTATTTATTAGAGTCGGACGAGAAGATTACGCTGGCGATGCCATTGGCACAGTCTAAATATATGTTTAGACTGTGCCATTGGTTGCGAGCAAATTATGCACAATCAAAACGAATGTGTCGTTCGAGCTCGTGGGTGCCCCGAGCACAAATAAGACCTACTATGTGGAGGCACAAGTTTTTGAGGAGGACGGTGAGGTGGAAGTTAACAGCCTCTCTTGCAATGATTGCATAGATACATAGGCGGATCCAGGGGGGGGGCACGGGGGCACGTGCCCCCCCCAGACCCTTAAAAATATGCTAGATTTTTAATATGGTCCCATTATCATTTCGTTCGTTTTGTATGACGAAGTATCCTTGTGCCCCCCCCTGAACAAAATCCTGGATACGGCCTTGCTTGTGCCCCTCCCAGAAAGAAATCCTGGATCCGCCCCTGCATAGATAGTTCTGAGAGTAGTTCAAGTATTATGTAAGCAGGGCTGGGTAAAATTGAAATGCGCAATACCTGTGACTTGAGTGTTTGAAATCTAAAACAGTATTTAAAATACTTTTTGAAATAAAAAAAATACATTTGTATGGAAACTAAGAGATCTTAAAAAAATATTTAACCTGTTTTTGCTCGTAAGGATAGTTACAAATAGTACACGAGAAAGGTATGTTATACATGTGTATATATATTATTTTTTAAAGTAAACCTTCTCAAATGTCGCTCTATATGGTTGCATTATTCTCCTTGAGGAATACAATTTTTTCAAAAAGTGTCGGGCAGAGATTCCCTCGAAATGGATAAAGCCAGCAAGTGAAAAATCTTTCCACTGGTGAAGATGAGTAGGTATAGGATTGTGTCAAATATGATAAACATTGCGTTAATATTAGAATTCATTTTCTTCATTCATTCACATTCGTCGGCACTTTCTCATACAAACCAATCTTCGTTCTACGTCTTGGGGGACCGTATGAAAATATTTATTTGTAGCATTTCTAGTCGTATTTCTGCACTTAGGCACAATACAGTGCTCGAAGCTACACTTCGACATATCGAGGAATAACTACGACACGAAAAATACAGTGTAATAACCACAATATCTCCACTGTAAACCTCAATAATGTGCATGATCAAGTTGGTTAAGAACAACACTATTGCATGAGCTGACGTCATTCAAGATGGCGGCGGTGCAAATTACGTTTTTCTTTGATGGCTTGTAAGAGGTATTTTAAATGCTCATAATAAAAAATAGATGACTTTACAGCTATGTTGTTACAACTTTTAGCTTAATAATTACACCAACTTTTCAGAAACGTCTTTACCTAAAAAGGTGTTCAGAGACCTATTGAACACAATTCCTAGAGTCAATAGTAAGAATGAAATGCCTGATTTGATTTCTATATGTATAATTTTGCATTTTTAACACAACTCCTTACATACATTTAAATTATGTTGGATGTTGCTGGACAGGAAGACGTACAGGATTTTAAGCAAACTGACAACTAAGATTTGAATGTTAGAGAGGAACTTCCAGCAGAATGCAGATAGTGAGAAATTCACTCAAGAGGTCTTCCTATTCAAACTGGACAACTGTGATAGGAAAAAATCCTTGTATTGTGGAACTAAAACTTCAAGAATAGAGAACTTTAGAATTTAATGCAATAGAGAAGGCCATTATTGGGTGAAAGATTGCAGAAAATGAATAGCAGATGGAATACCAGCAAAGAAAAGTACTGCAAACGTCGACTTTGCTTCTAGTTTGGAATCAGTGAAGCATTTGCAACAGAAAGACATCTATCAGATTGGTGGATTAAAATGGAGTGACAAAGCATGAATTGAATTTCTGAGCTCAATTAACCAAAATTTCTGGAATTAAAAAACACTAGATCAGTCAAGGCTTCCGGCTGGAAGAATTTGTTAACTAGAAGCTTGTTGCAGCTGGAAAAGAGACCATAAGGATAATGTTTCCAGTGAATCACTAAACTCTGCAGCTAGAATTGAAGGAGATTTAGTATGTTCCACATACATCAATGAATTCATTTTCTGCTCTAGCGGCTCAAGAAAAAAATGATCAAAGTCAGTTCCAAACAATACAAATGAATAGCTGGTTCGAGGTCACAAATCAAACTTGTAGTTAAAGTTAATTCAGTGATGCTAATGAGTATTCATATGGGAATAGAAGTACCACAAGGGCAGACAATTCAAAAAATACCTATGCATGGCCTGGAATGCACATGTGAGGGCATGCGAGAATCATCATAGCATCAGATATATATTTCCTAAGACAAGTGAAGTGCAAATAGCTCTATTTTGTCCTCAAGAGGCCCTTTTCAACGTGCATGTGTAATATCTTCAAAACAGCTAAGATGGATCATTCCATGTCAAATCAACCAATATTTTGACCAAATGACACCCACCGACTCGGATTTTCATGAAACTTGCCATGGTCATACATTCTGGTATAATTAGAAATGGTGTACAATTTTAGCCCCCAAATTTCAATTGCTGATGAAATATGAGCAATTGAAATTTGGGCGTGCCCCTAAAGTGCCGCGACGTGCAACACATGGTGATTTTTATTTTTAACCATAACTCCATTCCTGTGAGATGAAAAGGCATGATTTTTTTCTTAAGATAAGTGATCTATAATGATCCCACGATTATCGTTAAATATTCACTGCATGAAGTAATTTAGCTGCAAAAAAATAAAGTTTACAAAAAAATCTCGCTTGAACCATTTTTCATTGTCAGCATCCACAGGGAAAGGCCATGCGAACACAGACTCATGGTTCTGTTTAAAGTAATCATTAATGTATGAGCAAAGATCCTGATGAAAAAAAATCGTGAGCCCGGCGTTCCTTTCAGTAAAAAAAATACTCATTCATGGTCACGGGAAAAATCTGAGTCTGTGGGTGTCATGGCCTGGTTGATTTGAAATGGAATGACCCAAGAGTTGAAGTGATAACTTTGGTATATAAGATTTTCAGAGGAGATGCATTACTTTTTGCTTTAGGAATTATTGTCAAATGTAAAATGTGTACACAATATTAAATCTTGACTGTACAAGCACAGTTGTCATAGCTCAGTATCTCACAGAAATAAAACAAACCAAGTTTTAACACTTATCCATATTGAGTTGTATGAATCTTCCACAGCAAGATTTGGACCCTAAGATATTTACCCAGCAAATATAATGCTAACGTCTTAATTTGATAGACTTTTAACTCCTTAACTTGGTTGAATTAGTTAGTAGAGAGGAAAAAACTAATCCATGGGGCAATCAGGATTAATACAAAACCCATTTGAAGTTAAGCCGTTAATTCATTTAGATTAAATCAATAGCCTACACCAACTACTAAGTCGCCACATGAATAATACATACAACCTCAATTCCTTCTTCCTTTCCAGACAGCACTGCTTCTTCCAGATCCCTTTGCTGCTCTTCCAAAATGGTGCGTTTGGGTTTGCGTTCACTGCGTCTCACAGGAAAATATTCGGTGAGCTTATGATTGACCGCTGTTGGTGGAGGGAGGGTAGTGTTGCCGACGGATTTTGGAATCGGCACATTGCAGCACACAGGCTTCAGGTTCCCAGCTTGAATCTGATTCTGGGACTGAGACACAATAAGCCTAGAATAAAACCAGGCAAAGTTGACCTTTCGGTATTACAGATTCTCAATCCATGTCACAAAAGACTGATTATTAAACTCAGAATCATTTAGAGATGTCTAACTGCACTGCACCTACCTTCTACGAGACTTGGTAACTTTGTTGTGGATCGCTTTCTTGGGAGAACTTGATATTCGCAGTCGAGAAAGAGCTGTTGATGGTGATAAAGGGCTTCCCACATCATGTAACTGAATTTTATGAGGAGTATTGACCTTACTGAAGGCTGAAATCTCAACAGTTTTTCCCAAGCATGGATCCCCTGTAAAGACGTCACACTCGAAACACATAGTTCGAACCTCATATTTGATAATAAATCTTGTTAGACACACTTACCCTCTAAATCCTCTGATAAAACCTGCGACTCTGAGCTTTCTGATACCTTTTCATTGTTTTCGTCCCCATGTACTTGATGAAAATACTTAGTGATTCTGGCTTCTTTGACAAGAGGGCTTGCATGAGAAAGCTTCCCTTGAAATTCAAGCTTTGAGTCTTTAATTTTCGGAGCGTCCACTAGTATGTCATCTTGACATCCAGTACCGCACTGAAATTCTGGCCTGTTCCGGGCACTGGCTTTTCTCCGACCTGAAAGTAAAAATAATTAAAATAAAACTTCATAACGGCTGTGATGTGAACTGGCATTAACACCGAGCTCAAAATCTTACCTCGAACCATTTTAAATTACTGAGATTTCCAAAGGTGAAAAATAACCATGAGATGGATTTCAAATCCGACCATCAACGATGTGCACAATACAAACGGTGGCAATGAAGAGTAAATGGATTGAGAAATTTTCCCTTTCGAAGATTCCGTTAAAAGATGCCATACAAAAGAAAAGCGTTCGTCTTTTTAAGCCCCTTTTGAAAAGTTGTTTTCATCAAGCTATCGAGATGTACGAGTTACAAGTCAACAATAGACCACGTTTAAAATTTCATATTCGATTTAAATGGGGCAATCATAGTATTCAACAGAAATTCACTTAAAAATCAGCTTATTTAAACACATTTCACTTGTAAGCACACAGGTTGATGCCACTAGTTAGCCAGCGATATACACATGTTTGATTGGTCCGACGAACGCGGGTTATTGTGGGATACAAACCAAGATGGCGGGAGTGTGGGTATTTCGGCTGGTGTAGCAGGAAGCATATCCATACCGAAAAATGCCTCGTCCCAAGAGATCGGTAAGCAGGAGCTGTAGCTTTATTTTGATCGAGAAAATTATTGTTGTGATATCTCCTCAGTGACCGGTTTACGCAATGAAGAGCAATGTGCTCGATGTTATTGACCGTGTACTGAGCTAACCTAATGTAATTTTTACTAACACGCTCCCACTAGTACAAACCGATATTCTGATCATTATGATGAAATAATGCGAATTCATCGCAGAATTCGCTTGAAATCTATTTAATAGGCATTCCTGTTGTCAGTCTCGTACTTTCTTTCTAAGTTTTATGCCTGGCGAGGAAGTCTTCTTACGCGAGTTTTTACATTTCGGCTTTTGCTCGATATACAGAAAATAAAACAATAACATCGGCTTTATAATAAGTATTAAGTGGGGTTAATACGAAGCAAACTAATTTTTATCATACATTTGCCAGTCTTTTTACGTAAACTGTGCAACAACTCTAATTTATGCGAATTAAAAAAGTCAGCAAGTGACAGCTCTGGTGCAAAAAAGTGGAGTTAGTTAAAATAAGCGCCTCAATTAAATAAATACTGTGTGGCATATGTTCGGAAAATGAGTATTTGAGAATCCTAGTCGTGAGAATAGAGTTAATTTGTCATCTACTGCGATCGGAGTAATTTGGCGTCCATGAAAGCCGTGATGAGAGTAATGACCATGCCTAGTAATAGTTGTAATGTGTTTTGTTTGGATGTGGACCTAATATTTGCATTTTCCTCTTGGTTTAGACCACTAAAAAGGTGGGTTACGAGGAAAAGGACGACAGTGACAAAGACGCTAGTTCAGCTGGGTCTGGTAGCGATTTCGACGATGATGAAGATCCCGATAAAATTGAAGTACCTGGTGAGTACTTCATATAATTAGAATTTTTTATCCACATTCTCTCGAGAAAGACATGCTTTCTTGTTAAGATCGTTGTATGTGCAAATACTGCATTTTTAATTAATATTTGGTGTTGTGCTATTGTTTGTATCATTAACTTCCTATTGTATGCATTTAAAATTTTCAGGGGGAGGTAAAGATTTAGCGACTGCAGCTGCACTGAGTAAAACCAAAGATGGGGAAATTAAGAAAGAAGAACCGAGTGGTTAGTATTTCGCATTACATTTTTTACAGATATAGTTATTGGTTGCATAACTACCCAATTTAACATATACGTGCTGCGACAATAATTCAACTCAGGCTTTTATTAAGGAAATATTGTCTTCGTTCTTATGACTTTTTGTTCCGATATTTCCTGGTTTTCCTTTCTCAAAATTATGTAGGATATTTTCTTTAATTTTTATGTTTATTTTGTGATTTATGCTGTGTTTGGCAGCTTCATAGCATCGAAATTTATTATTTTCTTATGTGGGAAGAGTGCCAATAATTGTCTAGTCCTTATCCTTGTCTTCTTTACCTGACATGACTGAGGCTTTGCTTCAGTGTCTTATAATTTCTGGGTGGATGGTTTTTATTTTGTCCAAGTAGGATTACAAGCCAAATATTTTGTCCCTAATTTGTAAGAAATTCTGTATATCATTATCTTGAGTGTTACATTCATAATTGTTTCAATGACTCTCATTTTATTCACAAAGATTCATCCTAAAGTTCAAGGTGATAATCATTGTAAGAAATAATCTGTTCTGTTTGTTAATTAAGTACTTTTCCACAGTTGGCATGTATTCAAATTCAAGTTGATTTATGTATTCAAATCAATTTTTTCCTGTATCTGTGGTGTATAGGACGTATTGAGTAAAAAAGATTCATACTCAGCGTGTTTCATCTCAATACCTGGATCAGACTGCCCACTCCCTGCATAAGTGACTGACAAACTCATTGACTCTAGTGGGATTTTGGTTCTTATATTCATTTATTGAAACAACTGGCACATTATACATATTCTACTATATTCTCTACCCATACAAAAAGTCTACAAACCAAAGGAATATATGTAAAAATAGAATCACTGTGCACTTTCTCTTAATGACAATAACAACCAAAAACAACCTTCACAAAATAAATCAGTGTGTAATACTTCTAAAAATACATTAATTCATGTGACAAAAAATTAATCTATGCCTCACAAGTGTAATTTTTATGCTGTTATCATCTCGAAGAAGTAATCTTCTTTTCCCCTCTTCTCTATCTAATGTTGGATACTTGGATGCTCGAACCTGTATTAAGGCCGTTTTACACGGTACACAGAATTGCGCAATCAAAATTTCGTCGTGTAAAGCGGTGAATTGCTAGGACACATGCGAGATTTCAAAATAGCCCCTGTTCTAATTTCGCTCATGCATTCGCTCAATTCCGCGCCATTTTAGAAATTAATGCAGCTCTAGCCTGCGCCCCGAGTAAAACGGCCTTTACAGAGGATGTGCTATTATGAGAAGTTCTTGGACAATTAGGATATGTCTCGACTGCGGAAGAATTTTTTTTATTTTATCTACTATATGGGGTTTGCTTTTTCCTAGGAATTGCTGTTATAAGTGTTTGATTATTTTCTGGATTTCAAACAACAGAGCAATCTTCTTCTCTACTGAGCGTATTCAACGCCTGCAACTGATCAAAACAATGTTTCCCTATCACTCCAAACTGTATTTGATCCAAATATGTTACTTCGCTTCATTATTTCGATGCAATTCTTTCAATCCATTTGTTAAGTGTTCATTAAACCCTAATTAACAGTGGTGGCAAAGGTTTTAGCACTTTTAATTAACTCCTCTTCATGGTTTTTTTATCTATTTTTAATGAGGATTAAGGAGAGCAAGTCTACATCATAAAGGTCTATTGAATATTGGCATATCTGGTTTTCTCCTGTTGATTCTACAATAGATAAATAATCTACGTAATTAATTCTTCTTATGTATCTGTTTTCATTGGGAGTTTTTATTTATTTTTGTGTTTACAAATTGTAGAATTTGCCTATTTTATATTGTTTGAGAATGATAAGGTGGAAAATGAATGCGTTTTACCATTCAATTTCGGAAAATGTTGGAAGTCACGTGATGTGAATGGTGGATTAGATATTACTCACCATGTGTACTGTGATTCCTAACAACTGTTCAAGATGGCCAATGCATTGGGTTGGTGATATAGATGATATATTAAAACCTCCAAACATATGCTTACGACAATTGTTACAATTAAGTATACATTACCATGCTATGGATCTATATAATAACATCATGCGTATTCGATCCCAAGATTTTTTTTGATAATTCCATAGATGCAAAAAAGTTTTACTTGGATTCTATTATTCTTGGAGTCAGAAGGAGCAACTATGTATTAGCTAAGCTATCTATTATTTTATCCATTGCTGGCCACCATACTTACAAGCGAGCAGTTATCTTTATTATACCCTAATGACTGGTATGTAGTTCTTTAAGTGATTGATGTTTCAATTCCAAAAGAACAACCACCCTGTATCCCTGCATTCATATTCCTTGCTCAATAGTTTGTTCCTCTTTCCTCCTAAAAAAAGGTGCAAATTCATCACTTGTATGTTCATTATCATGCCAATCATGCATTACATAAGAATACAATGTTTTTAATATAAATTTTTGGAGTTTCTTTTTATATACTCAACACTTGCTTGTAAAAGGAATATCTCTTTCATTTATGTATTGTTAACTTGTAACATCATCATTTAACTAGGTCATTATTGTCTATCACCTTTAAAGATAGATAAGACCATCTATCTGCATTCTCATGATTACATAAGAGCTTTTGACTATATGATATCAAAAGCAGAACCGAAAGAAAGAAGGATATTTTTGCAGTGTACTGGTGAAAAACTGGCAATCCCTATTTTGAGTCAAATGTTTTATCAGTAATTTATGATCAGTGATTAATGTTTCCCCATCAGATACTGGTTAATTTTTTCTTTACTCCAAAAATTAGGCTTAGAGCTCCTTTTACCATTTGTGAATAATTATCCTCGGCATGAATAAGAGTGTGAGATGCATATGCAATTGTACATTCAATACCATTTCGTTTCACAATAGCCAATATACTCGTTAGGCCATTTAAACAAGGATCACAGGATAACAATAATGGCAATGTAGGATCAAAATGTGCTATTTCTGGGGCCAATACGAATTTTTCTTTATCATTATAAAAATTTTTCAGGCCCTTCTTATCAAAAATTTATTTAACATCTTATTTTAGCAAGTTATACAAGTTAGGTGTAAAATAGTGGCTAGGTTAGGAATGAATATCTAATAATAATTATTTAATCTAAGAAAGGCTTTTGATTCAGTAACATTGTCAAGTACAGCAGACTTCCGATTATCCAGCAGCGGTCTATCTGGGTTGCGGATTATCCATGCATGATTTTCACTCTCATTCAATTTTTTTCTGCAATCTTTATTTTAAAATAAATACAATCGGATGCAAAATCATCAGAATTGCTGCATTAATGCTAAGATACACCAGGCTTATTGTTTCCGTTAGAATCCCCGTCGTGAAATGGAAGCGATCACGTGCTGGCTGCATTCACAGGAGTACTGTGTTTCTGTTTTCCAAGCTTCACAGTGTGTGACTGTGCTCCGGGATCATGGATACACTACCCGCAGCAGCTGCAACCAGGGCAACTTAAGCGAGATATGACTACGTGGCGTGGTGCCTGACATTGTAGTTTCCAGCGTCGATCAGTGGTTTTCGAAGCATTCGTGCATACCACTTTTCTGTATCTGTGATCGCGTAGCTATATATGTGTGGTTTTCAAAACCGGGCCTCACATGTAGCATTAATAATACTAGTACAGCCATGTTATCGCCACAAAAAAAGATGGCGAACTGGCGAAGAAAGTTCTCATTGAGTCAGGGAAGGGAAGACTCTAACGTAACAGAACAACTGCATAAATAATAATATATCGCATGTTTTACGTAAATTATGAACATTGCAAGACATATAAGTGAAAGTTTGGGTTATAGGTGTTTTCCGATTATTCGTGCTGTCCCTCCCCATAATTAGCCCGGATAATCAGGAGTGTACTGTATCAGTATCTCAGTGACTGCTTTAACACTTTGAGACCAAGCGTCATTAATAGATGACCCGCCAGACTCTGCCCAGATCCGAGCGCCATCAATAGATGACAGCCGGCTACGCAACTAAAAAATTTTTGGATCTGGGCAAAGTTAAAATTTTTTCCTTCGGGCTGAAAGTATTAATTTGATTATCAGGTATGTGGAACCCTTCTTTGTCAATGGGGAAACATTTCAGAAATGTACATTTATCTCAACTCACATTCAACTCCCTTTCTCTTAATAATTTGCTAACTTTCTGTAATATATCTACATATTCTTGATAGCTCCCAGTTATATACATATCATCAAGAAAGACTAAAACTCCAGACAACCTCTGTTGTGTGAGATTAACTTATTGCATGAAAGTATTAAAGCTTGGTCTCTTTGGCATGCACAAGTGCTGTAATAAACTTTACGTTTGAAAACTCCTATGACCATGAAAAGGACACTTACTTTCTTTTTGGTGGCAATGCTATTGTACGTCACGTACAGTTCAAACTTCTCTTTGCAAGAAGCCCTTAGCACTTCTGTCAGAACAAATTCTCCCTTATATCCAAGTATAGCATACTTGGAAATACAGGAGAATTTGTTCCGACAGGAATAGGCATACGGGGAAAGGAGGGGCAGCACAAATAATCCAAACTTTCACTTGAATATCATTTAATTTTCATAATTCAGAGTAATCAAACGATTAAATATTATTTATGCAAATCGTCTTTTACTTAAGATTGCTTTCCGGAATCATTAAGAGCTTTCTTTTCCCAACTGCAACCTTTTTATCGGCGATAGCGTGATTGTACTCGCATTCCTTCTGCTCCATGTCATACCTGGTTTCTGAAAATCACGCATCCATGGCTGCAAGATCACAGATTTGGAAAAGTGGTTTGCACGAATGCTTCAAAACCACTGTACAACATCAGAAACTACACTCAGGCACTACGCTGCGTAGTGACGTCTAGCACAAGTTGTCCGGGTTGTAACTGCTGCGGGATGCGGATCCGTGATCACTGAGTGCGATTGTGCACTGCGATGCTTGGAAAACAGGAACACGGAACTCCTGTGAAGGCAACGGGTGTGCAATCTTGCCATCGTGCAGCAGCGGTTATAGCGAGCGAACTTCAGGATGGGTTTTACCAAACAAGATGTTGATGTAATGTCGTATGTTGATGTAGTTGACGTAGAAAAGTCCACACTGTGGCACATGTGGCAAGGGATGTGCTTACTAAGCCACTGTCGGGGTGAAACACCCTTATTTTGTCACTGGTCTGCGACAACGATTTTTCAAAGTACTGCAGGAACAAGTGACTCTGTACGCAGTCACGCGCACGGGTGCGAAGTTAAATACACCAACGGATGAAGTTTGCCATGAAAAAATATTTGACTTAGCCGGGATTCGTACCTGAATCTCCCGATTGCCGGTCAGGCATGTTAACCAGTTCCAACACCCTCGCAACATGTGCCACAGTGTGGACTTGTGATGTCAACATCTTGTTTGGTAAAACCCATCCCGAAGTTCGCTCTGAGAATGTGGCTTGGTGGTGGAACTGGTCAACACGCCTGACCAGCTATCGGGAGATCCGGGTTCGAATCCTGGCTAGGTCAAACATTTTTTCATGGCAAACTTCATCCGTTGGTGTATTTAACTTTGCACCCGTGCGCGTGACTGCGTACAAAGTCACTTTTTCCTGCAGTGCTTTGAATTTATTCCATTTTACGAAGGGAATTCGAATAGAAATAACAAGTCCGGTGTAGCTTAACATTAAAATGCAAATATCGTGGTGCTTTTGCGTCATTTTTTTATTTTTTTTTTAAGACTGCGAAAAGCATCAAAAAAGTGTAAAACTCATGCACGGGTAATCCGCAACACAGATAAACCCCAGCCGCATAATAGGGAGTCTGCTGTATTGACGTTTCAAAGCACATTTTCTCCTCTCCTTTTACACCACACAGTATGGCAGGTTTTCAATCCTTGTTGCTACGGCTTGTTGTTGCTCCTAAGTGGTGTATGGGAGTTTAGGAGTCAAAATAATACCTATACAATTTGTTTCATCTGATGAGGAGACATTGTGAGACTAATGTTTGGGATCTGAATGCCTATGTTATTTTTTGAAAATACACTGGTAAAGTAGAAAAATTGTATCTCCTTTCTTTCCCATTGGCCCTTGGTTTGAGAGATAATTGTAAGTAAAGATTTGGTGTAGCATTACTCTCCTAAAGTTAGCACGTATCACCAGCAGCTGACGTAATCCGAGTGTGCTGAGGCATGCGGCCTGTGACTGTCACAAGCCAACCCCTTTCATTTAATTCAGTTAGATATGTATTTTTTCTATTTTCATCTTATTTTATGGGGTTTCAATGTACTGCCAAATTAGGAATTGCTATGCAATTCTATTTTACCATCATGCGCTCACATGCTACCCAAGGCATTAGGTTTGGATTTCGAAAATCTGCGAATACTTCCATGAACACCAAGGGCTTCAATTGTTCACTGGACTACCTCAAAACTGCAAAGAATGAACTGAATGTTTGTTCCACTTTAATGGTTGCCCTCGTGAATTTCTTGGAGCTGCCCTGGATTTTTTATTTTTGTTACTTAATTTTCCCTTAAAAGGAGAATATTGTCAGAAATAGATGGATTACATTGGCATAACTCTTTCAAGGATGCAAGGAGGCATGTCGTGAAGGAGTAAGGATGGATGAAAGGATATTCTGTGGTAACATTACGAAAGCACAGTAGTTATTTTCCCACTTCATATTCATTTAATTCAATCATGGTGTGACATTGCAAATCTGTGGGTGGTATTCATGAAAGAAACGTTTAAAACAAATTTTATTTCTGCTCCAAGCATCTTTATTAAAGCCTCCACCAGAAGAAATGCAATACCTTTCACATAAATCGATTGGGAAACACCCTTCACCCACGTTTCAAGGCTGGCTAGGGTTAGTTACTGAATGTGAGGATAGCAATTTGTATCTATTTAGTGGCAAGAAAGAGTTGAGATCATAATTACATGAAGAGGTTGAGGAAGCAATGGCTGGAGCTTAGAGGAACGTATTACCAGGAATGTCATGTTTCATTATACACGTCACCAAATTGGTTTTCATTAGTCACCATTCGAATGTCCATTGAAAACCAAATCATATACTTAAAATTAAAAAATACTTTGGTAACTGACTTAATGAATGGGATTGGGTATGCAACAACAATTCCCTCTATGAACTAATATACCTTTCTTCAAACATTTAATCAATGCATATAACAGTGGCGCAGCGAGGGGGGATTTTGAGGGATAAACCCCCCCCCCCCCCACAGCTCAGAGAAATTTTTAAGTCTAACCTATTTCACTTAATTGGATTAATATTACTTATTGAATAGTGTAAATATTAATAAAATATCCCTCAGAAGGCCGTTAAACTCATCATTTTGTACCATTTATCTGAAAAATTTTCTAAGGGAGGGCCCCCATACCTCCCGCTTACCCTGGTGGGTATTCCACACCCTCATACACCCCAGTGTTAAACACCCCCTAGCCTTAATTCCTAGCTGCACCCCTGGCATATAATTCAGTTATTTGCAATTACACTCCACTGATGAAAATTTAAAATAATTGAACCATAAGAAAACTTGAGGAGGTAAGAAAAATAGTGTTAAGCCTGCATCATATTTTTTTATGCAGGAATCGTAAAATCTTCCCTTCGCCTACAAGAGAGGACACATTTCAATAAAATATGTTGTTCCTTGAGAAAATCATTGTAAATAGTTTCACATGCCCTTCTATTTTCTGTTGATATCATGCTCACTATTTAAAGGCAAATGAAGTGGTAAAAGTATAGTAGCTTACAGTCCGGCTGCCGAGAGTTGTCCGTTGACAGCTAGAAGGGGTAGGGGGCAATGTTGCCAGGTCAGAAAGGGAAACGCCCACCTCAAATGTAAACAAAAGGGTTCCGTGAAGAAAGGAGCCGTAAGGGACGACGGAAGAGTCGCGGTCAGCATTACCTTTTTATCCTTTACTTTCCTACTACTCTGCCCTCACTGAGAAAAATAGCGATCGCGCAAATATCACGTATTGCCCTCAAACGAACTGGTAGTTGAAGTAAAATATAGAAAAATGCTGCTAATTTAAATGCCGGAGTGTAAATGATAACTCTAGGAAAAAAACAATCATAGAAAGGACTCCAGTGAACCAAATGCAGTTTCTGATTTGACATTAAATAAAGCATGTAATTTTCTTTCTATTCGTTTTATCCTATGCTTTTAAAACGCAACATAATTGAGAAATTGAAATACTTCCGCCGAAAGCGCTGAGAAGTTTTCGTGAAAAGCCTTGGAGAAAGCACAAGTAACTAGAACACCACCACACACAGCAACACCACCACAGCAACACCACCACAGCAGACTGAACTAAGAACGCACGAAAGAGCAAAGAGACAATCTATGGAAAGTTTTATTTTGGTGATTCAGGCTTGTTTTGGTGATTCAGTCTTGTTTCGGTGATTCATTTGCATGTGACAACGTTGCTTGAATAGGCGAGGGTGTGAGGTGCGTTTGGGGGACAGCGATTGGCTGCAAACCGTTTTGGCAAAGGGTTCCCCACCCCATCTTCTGAGCTGTCATCGGACAACTCTCGGCGGCCGGACTGTAGGTGCTCCCTGTTAAATGAGAAGTGGAAGGTTAATTTTCAAGCTTTCTTCATCGGCACGCTTGGTTGCCTATTTGAACTCCTGCCAATCAGCAGCAAGTGCTCATGCTTGATGTGGTCACTAAGATCTCTTTAATAAGGGAGTCATTGGCTACAGAGTGATTGTTTTGAGGAGGGAATCCATAGCAAGATCAAGGTTAGAAAAGGCCCAAGTTGAATTTTAATAGGTGTTGTTCTTACTTTGTGTAAGTGAAAATAGTTCTAGGGAATGATGAGATGGCCCTTAGTGAATACAGATACTCCCAGAAATGAGGGACAAGGTTGGTGACTTTTCCCCTTGCAGTTCTCTTTAAGCCGGGCACAAGAAAAAGGTCTTATGCATGTTTCATCAGTTGTTTTGAATTTATTTATTCGTACAGAGGTCTCCACGCCCTTTTCTTCATCTTCTCCCAAACATGATCTGCAGCTTCTTAATGACTCATGAACTATGTGTAGCCTAGACATTACTTATGAAGTATGAATGTGGAAATTCCAAATTTGATTCAATTGAGGTTTTCAAATGAATTTCCATGCCTGAGCGAGGAGTTGGTAGGACACTTGTTTCACAGATCTCTTCCTGGGAATAAAAATAAAACATGACACACCTTGTAAGAGCATGTGAGGAAAGGTGTGATTCACTGAAGAAAGCATCTTCTAAATAGCTAGACCTTACTAAGCAGTCTGTAGTAGTTATTTATTGCAACGGCTTGCTACTATTGATTCAAGAAGCTTGGTAAATATTCTGGAATTATTAACCTATACCTTCATGTGCCCACGATAGAATTGGATGAAAATTCTCACATTAAGAGTGGTTCATGTGTTTTTAAGCCTTCAAGTGATATGTGATTGTACAAGTAGAAGTGTGAAATTGTTTTGAGATTTTTAACTCTATTGTGTAGAGAGGAGTACTTTCAAAATTTATTACCCATTGTGTCAATTTTTAATGTGGTACAACCCCTAACATGTGTGAAGCACTTATAAATACTGATTTTCAATGGTTGATTAGTGAGACACTGAAAATGTAGTCCATTTTGGTTCGCATTTGTTCACATGCATGGGCATTTTGAAAATTAATTGATTGGAATTGATTTAATGGTAACATAAACCATGTTAAAGTAAACACAGAGACTAGCTAAGTTACACAAAGAACATTGACTCTGCTGGAGGAGGGGGTTGAGAGGAATTATCTACTGGCAGGCTTTACTTAGGCGGCACTTTGGTGTGGGTTGGCACTTCGGAGGGTTGGAACAGATTGCTGGGGACTATATCTCATAAATGCATTGATATGTGTCGAAAAAATCTGTCCCCTAGGACTCTAATTTCATATTTTTAATGGGAATAGATTTTTCAGCACGAAGAAATCCAATTTTAAGTCCTTCTTACTCCAAGTATTAGGAAG
This sequence comes from Ischnura elegans, assembly GCF_921293095.1. Lineage (NCBI taxonomy): Eukaryota > Metazoa > Arthropoda > Insecta > Odonata > Coenagrionidae > Ischnura > Ischnura elegans. The sequence continues at coordinate 57,237,822 of NC_060248.1, forward strand.
AAATATTTTGTGTTTGTGTAGGGTTGACCCCTGCACTGTATTATTGTACTATGGGATCACCGGAAATGTTTCAGCACCACTGAGGTTGAAGCCTATGATAGCCGAATATGTTTTGTCATCATATGAAGTAAACGTTAATATGTAAATGGAAGAATGCCATGTCTTGAATGGTAGTTGGGTGAATAGGGTAATGGACTTAAGGTGTAAGGAGTGCAATGGATTTGAAGTATGAAAAGACCTATGTATCATTAATATATATTATATTGGATCTGACTCATTGCAATCAATGGAGGGTCTAACATGTTCATAGTAATGATTCGTTTGAATAATATTAATGACCCTATATGTATTCATGTTTTATGATTTGTGTTCCAGTGAGTTCCAATGTGTCAACCAACAAAATTCCTGGTGGATTGGTCACCAAAGGAAACTCGCATCTTGGGTATGAAGTGATACGAGTTGGGGGCAATGCACCAGCCAACCAGTCCACATTCCGCAGTCCTGCTCCTCCTGTGAATCCGCAGATGATGGGACCCATGGGAGGTTTGGGTGGGTTGGGAGGATATGGAGGAATGGGTCCACTTGGCAGTCTAGCTGGAATGGGTGGACTTGGTCCTGCGGGTGGTGTAATGGGCTTTGGTGGCCCTGGTGGTGGTTTGCCAGGTTACTATCCTGGGATGGGAACTCTGCCTGGCGGAATGAACCCAATGCAGTACCTGCAACAGAGTAAGTAACCTGGAGCTGTTTTATTTACTATCTGCCATTTTTATTGGCGAAATTAATAAATAATGCAGTTTCAAGGCGTGAAGATAAGCATTAATAGGAAAAACTAAACTGTTTAAACCCTAGATTTTTAAATAGTGCTATGTAATATAGAGCATTCCACTTGTAGTTGATGAGTTGATTGTATGGGTTCACATAGAGATTCGTTTCCTATGTTATTTTATATAAGCCGATGCATTGTTGCCATATCATAGAAACAGCTAATTACTCTATGATTTCTTTCAATGCATAAACATGTGCTACATTACTGGAGAAAACATCTTTTCCATAGAATAAGTAATAGAAGTTATAAAAAATATTTTTATTGTCCACTATTACGACTTACTTAATGCTTCAGTTTTTGATTAGTTCATATCTTCTTCACTCAATTTCTAGAAACCGGTTCCTTGCATTACCTTGAAACTTTCATGGGAAGTCTTTTGAACTGTTTTCTCCATGATGAAGTTCTTAACTTATGATGCCAATGGTATGCCAACAATGAGTCTTTGCATGAATCTGAGTTGCCCATTTTTTATTCCACTACTGACCATACAAATCTTGCATGTAAATAGAAGTACTATATGCATTTATCAATGATTCATTAATAATTGACTTCTAATGTGTCATTATTCTTCACTTCTCAATCATTCATGATTGGAGCTCGATTCTTGATTGGCATCAGAGAATTACTGATGATGTTTACTATGAATCGAAACAACATAAAACTGAGCAATATCGTTGTGACTATTTAAATTCAGTTATTTATCAGTGGTTGATTAGTTTATTCCCACATCATTCTTACTCCTTTTTCTCTGTGACTTATGTATTTTAATGACTTTCTGGGGTGATTAATGTGGACTTACACTGTGAAATTATTAAAATTGTTAACATGTTAACGGAATGCCATTTACAATGCTATATCACACCAAACATATAACAATGGGAAGCAAGAGCTTACTGTAATTTCTTTTGGAAATGACTTTTTGTCCCACTTTGCTGCATGGTGGCCTAAACCATATGGATGGGGTGGAGCTTTGGTGACACGGGCCTCAATGAGGCTTGTTCTGTCAATTAAATGTGGAATGCACTATAGTTTCCATGCATTGAAATCATTGGTGCTGTTAAAGAAAGTCAATGAATTTAAGCATGGGTTTGTATTTCATATAAATAGGCTTATTATTTGCAATTTCCTGTGGATTATTTGCATATTTAATCCTTCTTGCTGAGTATTTTGGGCTATACTTAGCCAATTGAAGCATATTAAAAATTACTGAACTGTAAGAAACTTAATTATTCCATCATCTCATTCCTTTCTTAGTTTTTTTTTCAGTCCCTTTCATTGTCACATTGAAGTAGATTTGTATGGAATTTTTATAAAAACGACTGTATCAAAAATGATAGAAATCCTTACTGGCTTGAAGTACCTTATATAAATTTCTCTTTATTGAAGAAAATAGGTAATTAAACTATGATAATGTTAAGAGAAATATATTTTACATCATTTTTTGCAATGAATTTTTAGTATATTTTGGTCTTGGTTGAATTATTATTTATCTATTCAGAATGAAAATTGCAACATCGTGGGAAGCTAGGGTCTCATTCCTTGTCCTTACATACAGACTCCCTTCCACCTCTGCCCTTGGTTCGGAAAAGGCAGTATACTTCGCATGCTCTTGTTTGATTTTTTATTTCTTCAGGGCACAATTTCTATGTACAAATAGTTTTTCAGCTAGTCACATCTATTTAGATGGATGTAGTTTAGTACAACTCCTCAAAGGCTTCCGGCTTAAATTTGACTTCTGTTGTAAATAATAAATACTCATCTTCCTCCATATCTGTGGCTTTTTGTGCACACTAAAAGGCAGTACATATACTTTGGCAATATTTATTATTATTAAATATGAATGAAGCCATATTTTATAGGAAGGAAATTAGTTTTCATCCATCATTAGCTCTTTATATGGGAAAGATTAATGATTCAGCCTTCTCTACCGAAACCAGGTGTATATTCTCTCATCCATCACTGCATTTGGATTTTTTCAGTATATGTACTCTTAATTGTACGATAAGTTGCGGCATCATCAATTTGGGATGTGATGTATGACGTAAAATTGAGGTAACTGGATACACAGATGGTGTGAATGCTGCAACATCTCATTGATATCGCGTGATGAATACTTGGATATTAAAACTCGTATGTTGAGAAGTGTATCCCTAAACAAAGAGCGTAAAACATTTGCAAAAGTGCATTGCCAATGGAAGTTGCAACTTATTTGCCCCTGAAATGCAAAGGCATAATACTGAAGTTTAGTACTCATTCAATAATCCTTGCTTTGAACACCTGTATGTACATAATTTTCGTCAGTGGAAATTACTGTGATAGTTCCTGCCAGTTAGAAAATTTCTTGCACAAACTATCTTAACATATTTTGCTCCTGCTTCACCAAGTTTTTTTTTTTATTTTCTTCCTCAAGCACTGAGAGAATTAGTGGTTGGGACTTTTGTTTATTTGTAGTCACGATTTGTAAATATGACATTTAAGCTTTCATGGGGCAGGCTTTTCAGGTCTGGACTATGGATCCTTGAGCCAAGCCCTCCAGATGAACCCATATCTTCTATCTAATGGTGCTGGTGGAAACATGATGAACCAGTTAATGAATCCAGCATTCCATCAAGGTTGGGCCGGAGGTCTCTCAGGCAAAACTGTAAACCAGCTTTGGATGAAAGATGAAAACAAGGTAAGTACATCAGTATGTTAGTAGCTCTTTTGGATATGCGTCACTGTCTGTTGTTTAATGAGTTGAAGATTTTTCTAAACTGCTTGGTTTCGATTACTTAGTCATTCTTTGAGATGCAAAACATTGAGCTCTACAACCTCAAACATGTAGCAAAGGGAAAACTCAAATGGTCGCATAAAAATATCCCAAAGCTTGTCCAACTTGATAGAAAACTTTTCACTGTGTCGGTGTGCAGGAAGGGGAGAGTTTCACCTCAGGAACCAAACCAGGGATCTACATTGCTTGCATTTTTGCTAGGACCTGTATCAGATTTTAAGATACCATTTTCTATAATTCAAATTTTTCCTTTTCATAATTGGCATGTTTGCTAACTTTACTGTTAAGATGGATGCCTTCACCTAAAATTGTTTTTAATGAATACATCTTAAATAAGTGTTTTAAATAGAGATGTGCGAATAGTATCCGCGAATACCTCGAATGCTCATTCAATATTCAAGTTCTTGAATAATTATGTCAAAGGTACGAATATTTTGAATTTCACGCCATACACTGTCGCACGCACGTCGTTGGTAGTTGACTCGGAAAAATGTAGAGAACTCTAGTCGTTTAGTGCATGCAGCGCCGTTTTAAGCAAGTTGACGAACTACATCAAATTTGCTGATTAGAGCTGTGAAAAGAGTTCCACGTGGGGAACGGAAAATGATCTGGTGAAAAAATCCGAAAACCCCCACCTGGAGAACCTCAGTGCTGTGGGATAGTAACTACAGTGAGTCCTCGTTTAACATCACTTACCGTTCCTGAAAAATGTGACGATAAACGAAATGACGTTAATCGAAGCATAACATCCCAAAGAAACAGTGTAAAAAGTGAATATCGGCTCCTAGACCTCACAATTCCTATGCGAAAAAAATGTTAGCGTATCATATCTGGGGCATTTTGACGAAGGGAATGCCAAACTATCGCATAAATACGAGTTCCTGTCTTCATCGATGACAATAGCAGCAGTGACGTAAATCCTTCTACATTTTTGTATCTTCCAGCATTTGCTTTTCGGCTTCGCTATGGTGGTCGCCCGGGCGAGCGTTGCCTGGGCATCATCATCGCTGAAACATTGTCGCAGTCACTGGAACCAAAATTATTGTGAACTCGGCGAAAAAAGTGGCAACAAAAACTCCGAGTTCGACACGGAAAAATGCCTTGAAAACACTTTTTAGGTTCTTGAAAACCATTATGTCAAGTAAAACCTTGCGCACCTATGCATTAATTCATTTTGCAGAAATTTTTGCTAAATCCGTAATCCCAATTAAGAATAAACACACCGTTTTACACTTTGCTTAGACTGACTGTATTATCGCCCACAAAACGAGCAACCTGCAACGCCGCTTCGCCTTTTTTTTCGCACGAAATTTAAAAGACTTGACGTTATCGCGAAGCGTAGGTGCGATAAACGAATGACGGTCTCAAAATTTTCGTGACGTAATCGCGAAATGACGTTAAACGGGGTGACGTAGAACGAGGACTCACTGTATGTAGCACAATTCCCAAAATCCGTTACCCCCTCCATTCATCAGCCCTCGGCCCCTCCTCTGATGTTTTCCTCTTCTCCAAAATCAAACAAAAGGCCCCAGCTTGCGCAGGGTTCGTATTACAAAGACCATAAATCAAAAGCTTCAAAGGAAAATATCAAGTTACAGGAGAATAATAGAATCATGTTTCACCCTTCCCTCTTTCTCCTCCACTGGCTTCTTTCTGCCTACTTGCTTCGAAGTTCCCCATTTTTGGAGGTCAACTGCTGCATGAGTCATCTATTAGCCCAAAAGAAGTCTAACAATGACTTTCGGGAATTGACATTACACCTTTATTGGATTGAAATATTAGTCATGTGCACGTAATTTAAAAAAGAATAATGCCAAACACGACATATTTCTGACTTTATTTAAGCATTTTACGCAGGAAATGAATGTCAAATTACGGATTTAGCATTCTGGCCAAACTTGATATCCTCGCAGCTGAGCTTCTCAGAAGTTGATGCTGTATTTTTTCTGAAAACATATATCAAGTTACAATTTATGAGTTATGATATAAATCTCTATTGTCACAGTCGCAGACGAAGGGATATTTTCTTAGGATATTTGGTTACTCCCTGCTAGCAATTCGAATTCATCTGCTTATCTCGTGAGAATTTCCAAAGATGGACAGAAAATAATTGAAGAGGAAGAAAATCCGGTGGAGAAGCACGTGTATTTTGCAAAACCGTGTATTTTGCAAAACGCCTCGGATTGTCCACTAGCACTTGACAGTAGGAGTGGGGGTAAAGCAAGCTACCTGTTGAAAATAAGAAGTTGGATGAAGCGAAGTGTCAGATCGGCATGCCGCTGATATGGCGTTTGGTAGATAAGAATGTATACATCAGACAGAAATCCATCGTAGCAGTGTAAATGCCGAGACAGCATGTAATCTTTTTTTTGCGAGGTGGTGTGTCCCCTTAGGATAATTGAAAGAGATTTTAGCTGAATCAACTATATGCCCAAGTTGTTACCATAAAATAAAATATTCCATTATTCAGCTAAATTCCTATTTGAATCCTTTAAAGGAAATCACAATTATTCTGAAAAATCCTGGGTTTCCTGATGCATAGGCAACCTAGTCAAACATTCCCGCATTCATCTCTTTTTTTCCGTCCATCCCCTTGCAAAGGATAGATCGAGGTTCTACTGTATACCTTTTTATTTATACATTCATCAAGTGAAATGGTAGAAGAAATGTACATTTAATATGCTTTGTGCAATTCTAGCATTCGAGGTATTTGAATATTCGAGCAATGATTTAATATTCGGAATTCGATATTGGAGTTTGAGAAATCTGCTATTTGAACCATCTCTAGTTTTTAAACATCCCATTGTTGGGTTGAATTTTGTATTTTGGGTTATGTATATTATTGTGTCTTAATGCACTTCCTAAATCTATGTTACCACCCGACTTCTTGGTCAACTTGTAACTAAATATTTTAATAATAATAATAATATGGAAAATATGTGTGATGCGTAACTATTATTTAACTTGTTTTCCTTACCAAAATAAAATAATATGCATTCAATTCTAATGAGTATATTTTTATTACAGTTGAGATCATCATTAAATTGAAATTGTGCATTTCAGGATACTAATATAATATATAGCTTTATATTTATAGTAAAAATATAATTTTTACGTTATTTACTTAAATACTCATTGGATGGTAAATAAAAAACTTTGTCAGTTTCACATATGATTTAAGTAACAACCAATTTCGTTGCTGTGCGGCATTGTCAAGTTCAAATACAGGATGTTAAAGATTCAAATTGAGGTGATCATTTTTTGATTTAGATTACTGTGAGAAAGAATTCCCTTAGGGAGAGAATCAAACTTATGCCCTCAGCCTTTCTGGACTACCATGCTGACCACTATCCTGATACCCTAATTGCCAAGGCAATCTCCCTTGTGTTGCTATCTTTGATGGACCATGAGGGACTAGCAAGTATCACCATGAACCTCAGTAAAATCGTCAATTGGTTGCCAATATATTGATCATTGCTCCTCTCCATGTTTAATCTTTTGAAGCTCAACCCATTGGCTGCAGCAGCTGCTGTTGGTGGTGTGGAGGAAGAAGAAGGCGCTGAGGATGATGAGGATATGGGTGTGGCCGAGACATATGCTGATTATATGCCGACAAAGCTTAAACTGGGTCGGAAACATCCCGATCCTGTTGTTGAAACAGCATCATTGTCAAGTGTATCACCAACAGAAGTTTGGTACCAGGTGTCTTTACCTGAAGAAGTTATCAACTCAGGTTCTTTGTCAGCCCTTCAGCTAGAAGCTGTAGTGTATGCATCTCAACAGCACGAACACTTTTTACCTGATGGCAACAGGGCAGGGTTTTTAATTGGTAAGGCTTTTTCCTCATATTTTTTAACTAGCGTGAAATGCCTGCCATTAAACCTAGATGATACAAAGTCAACAGAACAAGAAAAAATTCTCAGTATGGAACTTTTAAGTAATTTTTTGGAAATTGTTAACAATTTTTTTCTCTATTGAATTTAAGTAATTTTTTGGAAATTGTTAACAATTTTTTTCTCTATTGAAATGCAAGAAGTTTTGATCAGAAAAAGGGACAATAGTAATTTTCTGCATTTATATATTTTTTTCCTCAACCAATTTCAAGATACTTCACGTGTCATTTTCAAGAGCTATCAGAATGACAAGTAGTAAACCTGAGATGTATATTGTTAGGAAGGGTAGGCAGTTTAACATTTGTGAAAAGAAGGGGTTGGTTGGTCGATTAAGAGTAAGGAGCCTGGTCAATGACATCAAAAAACTTCATTGGCAGGAATGGACTAGCACAACAAGGAAAGGTGATCATATCGTCAGCATCACCTCATTCACAAGATATCTACTATAAATTTATTAGAACATAAATGTTTAAACTTTTAATTGTCATTATACAGTGGAACCTCGTTAAAGCGAGTACGGGATATAGCGAGATCCCCGATATTACGAGAGATAGCCGATGCACCGTCGATCGACCCTATAATAAGTATGTTAAAAGATTCGTTTATACGAGGCCCTTTTGGTGTTGGCTCTCGCCATAGCGAGGTTTTCACCACCGGAAAAACTTACATCAAGACTCCTTAATCTCTGTAATTGCTAGCGATTTGTTAGAAATGAAGTTAATGGAGTGCTCTGTCTCAAATTTATGTGGTAAACTGTCGTTTGATAAATAAGTAGTTAATTTTGGTGAAAATATTGCGGCATTAGCATTCGCGAATACTTGATCTTCTTTTGTTCCTCGGGCGGCAGAAAGCAGTCGTCTGCATACCTGCACGTCCATGAGCTGCATGAATAGAAAGCATTTGATGGCAGACACCATGGCCAAGAAAACACCAAACAATTAGTTGTTGTTTGAATAAGGAAATTTAATGATGCAAAAAAACATCACCTTTCTAATGGATTTATGCTTACGTTTATCAGATAGAGATTTATCTGTCGCCGCACCACTCTTTTCCTGTATAACTGTTCGCAACAGGTCACCTCCGGTAAAGCGACAATTCGATATAACGAGTGTTTATTGGTGCACTGTGGGGTGTCGTTTTATCGAGGTTGCACTGTAGTTTTAAAAGATTTATCATTGAAACCATGGTCGGTTGTTGAGTTTTGAATGAAAGAAGTGGAAATTGCTATATGTGTTTTTTTATCATGGCCCAATTGAAGAATGGCTGTAAATTTCCTATGTTAATTGGGACAGAAAGCTGTTTAAAATAGCACGCATCCTCTCGTAAACCACTGAGAGGGATAGATGAAATATGAAACCAAACTTTTTTTGGTGTTCCCTTACCCACTTTTTTTCCTCTTATTGTGAACTGTTGTATCAACTGTGAAATAGTCTCATGTTTTATTTGCTGTGGATGCAAAGCAATTGTAAATTATTCACCCTCTTTTCTAATCAGGTGACGGGGCTGGTGTCGGTAAGGGCCGTACAATTTCGGGGATTATTTATGAAAATTACCTTAAAGGAAGGAAAAGAGCCATCTGGGTTTCTGTCTCCAATGATCTTAAGTACGACTCTATAAGAGATCTTAGTGACATTGGTGCTGGAAAGATTGATGTCCACTCTTTAAATAAGGTGAGAATATGATATGAGTAAGACACATTATAATGGTTAATTGTACATATACCCAAAACTGTTTTATATTTTTATTTTAATATTTGTCAACCTTCTTGAATTTTTATGTAAATTTATGTGAAGTTATATTGGAGTAATCAAGTAGTTTTGTTATATCTAATAAATTTTCATATTTTAAATTGCAGTTTAAATATGCCAAGATTTCATCTGCTGTGAATGGTAATGTGAAGAAGGGGGTCATCTTTTCTACGTATTCTGCTCTGATTGGTGAGTCGACCCAATCAGGTGGAAAATATAAAACACGCTTAAAGCAACTATTACAGTGGTGTGGAGAAGATTTTGATGGCTGTGTATCCTTGAATTTTACATTATAAGTTATTCATAGATAAGCATAGTATATTCAAGTGAATGGAATCAACTGTGTTGATATCAAGTTCCAGTCTTTTAACTGTATCACATTTTAACTACACCCATGTCTCGTATAGTGCAATTTCGATTAGCGCAATTTCGATATAGCGCAAATTCGTTCCTCGGGGAAACATTGCAACGCAGTGTAGCCTAATCAAAAATCTTAAACGCTCTCGTGATAAAACGTGAACTTGCGCTAAGTACACACGAAATTTCTATCTATTTACGCATACCATTATTATTTCTTGCCTCAAATCTTCTTTTTTGTTTATATATTAATCGAAATTCATTGCTGCGCAATTGCCAAAAGTATTACTCGTCATTGGGTCTAGATAGCCGGCCTACCGAAGATTTATCTCGTCTCCTTAACAGAATGATAATAAATAATTTAGATCGTTAATTAAGCGTGGGGCTAGTGGAAATAAGTTTTTTTTTCAGCAATACGGTTTGAGACGTATTTTTGCCGTCGTAGGTTACCGGGCGATTTACTTCCAGGTAGAGAGTCTACGCTAAAGCCTTCAAGGTCATCGGTATTCACGGGGGGAAATGGAGCGGTGGCCGAGTTGAGCATGAATAGCATCAACACATAAAAGGGTCCGCTATAGAGTCTCAAACACAATGGCTTCGTTCCCTCCCCGCAGTCTTAGGCCTTCTGCGTCTCAGGAATACAGTTCAGCAGTGGAAGGTGATTTAGATAGAGCCATACAGAGTAAAAACCAAGAGAATATGGCAAAAAATAGGAATGCGTGTAGAAAAATCAAGAATTTATCAATAAAAACTATAAACCTAGAAGAGGACTTGAGAGAGGTCAATTGCTTTGAAAATGGAGAGCGTCAAAGCGATATTGCGCGGAAGTTTAAACTCACGATGCCTTATTCTGAATAAAGACGAAGCTAAAATATCAGTGACCTCAGCCGCACCAACTTCAACCAAGCGGTTTACACACACGGAAAGTTCATGGTGAATCAGTACAAAAAGACGAGAGTGGTAATCGCTCCGAGACATTAAGTGAAAGCTCCGGTTGGTTCCAGAATTTAAACGGCAAGCAGGTATTTTCAGTGCGGCGATATCAGGTGAATCTGCAAGTGTTGATAGCGCAGCCACCACAACATTTTCTGATGAACTCCAAGCTGTTATTGAAAGTGGCTCCTTTCCCCCTCAACTAGTTTTTAGTGTTGATGAGACGATATTCTTTTGGAAAAGAATGCATTCTCGTTCATTCATTTTCAGTGAAGGAAAACCTGGGTCAAGTTTCAAGGCATTTAAAGACTGTTTCACGTAGCTGCTAATGACTCGGAGGACTTCAAATTAAAATGATTTATCATTCATAAACTCCGCTAGCTATGAAATGGCATTTAAAGTAGCATTTTCCTGTCATTTCGATGAGCGACAAAAGGGCCTGGGTGACACAATAGTTGTTTTTAGACTAGTTTGAAAAATCATCAACTGCCGGCAACGCATTACGATCCCCTGAGATAGCAGATGTTAGCCCACCCGCACGACAGGATGGAATTTCGAAAGCACGTAAGAATTTTTTTTAACGTGAATAAAAGTCTTTGAATGCGTGAATACTATCTTTAAAGATGTTTTAAACTATAAATATTTATAGAAATAATGTTTTCTAAGGCTTTTTATGGGAATATAGATGTTTTAGAGGAAATTCAATACCCAAGACCTATGCTACCTATGGAACCTATGGAACGCATCCCTATCTTCCCTATGTTAAAACGCTCTCGTATAACGCAAATTCGTATAGAGCAAAGACCCCAAGGAACGCATCCCTTGCGCTATACGAGACATGGGTGTATTCTTTAATTCAGTATCCCTGTATGAATTTCAATATTTCTCCCATATTTGTTTTTTTATGAATTTTCTCCATGTTTTGACAGAAATGCCTTAAAAGTGGCCTTGTTACACTGCATCATACTCTTAAAATGGTGCAAATTACTGTTTGAAATCCTTGAGGAAAACAGTAAATTTTGGTCTGAAAATCAGGGAAAACTCTGAATTTTAGTCATAAAATCTGTGGCTATCCTGATTTACTTCTGTGTATCATCTGCAGTATTCTAACTCAGGTTTATTGCAAGTTTTTTGCCTGTAATACGTGTATTATTTTAATGTTACGTGAGCTTGAACAAATGTATTTGCGTTTTCGTTTTTATCCTTTCACATTGCATTTTTGTGATGTTTTATTTCTCCTTAACAAACTATCAGCTTGTCTTTGATGAATGCCATCGAGCCAAGAACTTGTGCCCTACTGGCTCTTCAAAGCCAACAAAAACTGGTCTTACTGTGTTAGAACTTCAAAATAAGCTTCCTCGTGCAAGGGTTGTGTATGCATCAGCAACTGGAGCATCAGAACCTAAAAACATGGCGTATATGACCAGACTTGGCATGTGGGGAGAAGGCACACCATTCCGCGAGTTCACTGATTTCATTACAGCTGTAGAAAAGAGGTATTTGGAAGTTATGTGATTTTTAACAGCTGTTTTGATAAACTACAGGAATGATTTTAACAACTTATTTTTTTATAGGGGTGTTGGAGCCATGGAAATCGTGGCAATGGATATGAAGCTTCGAGGAATGTACATTGCTCGACAGCTCAGTTTTCATGGTGTCGCGTTTAAAGTTGATGAAGTTCCTTTACCCCAAGAATTTGTTGATATTTATGATGATTCTGTAAAATTGGTAAGCATAGAATTCAATGTGTCCTGATGGCTGAGCTAATTTATGTGTGTGTATTTTAGTGCAGCCCTAATTATTTCCTTGTCCATAACATTCTTCTTTGCAAATCTTATTGATAATGTGCTGGTTGGGGTTTGTATTTAATCTTTGAATTTTATCGGATTTATAGTGGGTTGAGGCATTGACGAAGTTTCAAGAAGCGGCAGAGCTTATAGATGCAGAACAAAGGATGAAGAAGACAATGTGGGGTCAATTCTGGTCTGCTCACCAGAGGTTCTTTAAGTACCTATGTATAGCAGCTAAGGTGAAACATGCTGTTCGTATTGCTAGGTGAGATTCTCTTGTCCAATTCACTTCAATTAATATATGTGCCTCCATATCAGCAATGTGTTGATTACATTTCAAATTGCCTTTCATGAAAACATATACAGTGGAACCTCGTTAAAGCGAGTACGGGCTATAGCGACACCCCCATTATTACGAGAGATAGCCGATGCACCGTCAATTGACCCTATAATAAGCGTGTTAAAAAATTCGTTTTTACGAGACCCTTTCGGTGTTGGCTCTCGCCATAGCGAGGGTTTCACCGCCGGAAGTCTTTCATCAAGACTCCTTAACCTCTGTAACTGCTAGCGATCTGTTAGAAATTAAGTTAATGGAGTGCTCAGTCTCAAATTTATGTGGTAAACCGTCGTTCGATAAATATAATGATTGACGAAACAATGCTTTGCATGATTTTTATTCAGTGCGGCGCTTATAAATTGTTTGAATAGTTAGTCGTTGAGAAAGGAAATTAAGTGATGCAAAAAAACATCGCCTTTCGTCTGGATTTATGCTTACGTTTATCGGATAGATGTTTATCTGTCACCGCACCACTCCTGTTCCTGTATATCTGTTCGCAACAGGTATATTGGCTATTATTTGCTCCACCTCCGGTAAAGCGACAATTCGCTATAGCGAGTGTTTATTAGTGCACCGTGGGGTGTCGTTATATCGAGGTTGCACTGTATTTATCTTTATAACTCTTTTAAATTATGACGAATTTCTTCAGGTGCCAAGTGAGATAATCATAAATTAAGTGTAAAATTTCTATTACTAAGTGTAATTTTTTATAAACTATGTACTTAAAGTAATCCATAAATATAACATTATTTAAAAGTATTGAAGTACTTTTTAGCATTTTAAAATTCTTATCTATCGCAGTAATCACATAAGATTAACCTGGAATTATGTTTAAAAAAATTCCCTGAAAACCCTAAATTATGCATGAATTTTTCTGCTTTGATTGGCTGGACACCCTACATTATTATTATGAGGATAATTAGTATTTATTTTTTTTTTTGTATTGAAGGATTCGATTTTGCCTGTCATGATGATTCGTAGCATACCCAGCAAGAGATTCTTGGCAATTGCTTATTAGTTATTGGCTTAGTAAAAATTCATTAGTTCTTAAATGGATATTTGCTAAACTCTTATTTTACCTCGGTAAGCATCAGGTGTTCTACTTGATGAAATTCATGGAGCAAAAATATTGTTCAGGTACTGTGCAACAGGAACTGCGTGTGATGGAAGATGAAAAAATGAGTGAGGAAAATTTGGAAAGGTCAACTGTTACTACAGCAAGGGTGGTTAAGCATCAGCTCCCCCTTGTCGCCTGTCTTGGTTTTAGCAACACTTGACGAATTTTGAGAGAAAATGGTGGACTATCCTATCACCCTCAAGATGTGACTACTTAAATAGGTTTTACAGTTAAACCCCTCAACCTGAATAAATTATTGTCCAGTAGATATAGTTAGTGAGTCTGAAATCTGTGAGAGTTATTCTGGGAGAAAAATGTTAGTGTAACCCATACCCTAAATGTATTACCATTGCGTAGCTTCACATCCTTTCTAATAAACACGGGAAAAGGAAGTCCCCATCTTTATATCCTTTGAATATTTTGCCCCTTTCAGACCTTGGATAGGCAATATACTTTTGGTGGTAAAACCAATGTGTTTGTGGGCTCTAAAGTCTTCATAATATACTTACTAATTTTTTTGTATGTTATGATAAATAATTTACAGTTTTGGATCGCAGTTGAAATCATGGATTCATAATCAATTTCTTGCGGAGTAAAATTTTATTTATTCCTCAGAATTCCTCATCCTTAAGTTGTCATTCATTTTTTAATTTTTGTTTGAACTGTATGTGTTTTGCTTTTTCAGAGAGGCAGTGAAATGTGGCAAGTGTGTTGTTATCGGACTGCAGTCAACAGGAGAGGCTCGAACACTGGAAGCACTCGAAAGGGAAGATGGAGAGCTGTCTGACTTTGTGTCCACTGCAAAGTGAGTTAATGTCATTTAGTTTGTATCACAGTTCCCATTCTGTTTATTTTAGGTTTCCCAATGTGAAATACTGGTTCAGCTGAAAGCCCTTGGTCAGTTCAGCCCTGGAGAAGATTTTTAAGCCTTCTTCAAAGCAAGTTGCACAACTAATTTGACCTATATCACTATTTTAGCCGTCCTCTTTTCAATCACTGAATTTTAGGCCATCTAAAACATTAAGTTGTTTAAGTACCAAATATGTACCTTCACCTTTTAGTTAAGTACTTCTTAAGGCCGCAATACACGGTGAATGATCATGTGAATGATGCTGAATGATCACGTGATCATTCACAGGATCATGCAAGCAAAATAGAGCATGCTCTAATTTTCACTGAATGATCATGAGCATGAAGGTTCATTTGCGAATTGTTCCGTTATACACGGTGAATGATCATGCGAATGAAATCATTTGCCGTGTATAGTGGCCTTCATTATGGCTACTTCTAGTCAATTAATCTCAAAATGGGTGAAATTGTGCAAACATATAATGTTGATACCTACTCAAAGCTCACGTTTCCATGCTGTGATTGATGCCTTTATGGAATGAAATCTAAACATTGCAGTGAATATAATCATCTTCATTTCCTCACCTCTGTTCAAGCATCAATTTTTGTAGCTTATCACCGTCAATAACTGGGAAAATTACTCCTTCCCTGCACAAGGAATGCTGCAGAACTGTCATGATATCACTTAAGTTTCCGTATCATCCGTGCGAATAATGATAGAGAAATAAATTATGGTTACTGGAGTAAATAAAATAAATTTTCCTAAAAAATAGTTTTGAAAATTTTTATATTATCTCTTAAAAGAAAGCTTTTATCGTAAAAAATATGCCTTTGAAAGTTGAAATATCTACAAGTATTTGGAGTCCTAAGTAAAATAAGCTACCATTCTCTTTGTAGACAGCATAAAATGAATGAAGCATATCTCAAGCACCATCAGCACTAGTTTCAGATCCCTTCCATCACTGCACATTACGTTATTCTGCGCTTTCATGATAACTGCAGTGCATCCTACAAAATGTTTGCATTGCCATAACTCGGTGACTAATGAGTTGCGACCCCATGTTTATGGACAAAAAATTCTTAAAATTGGCTCCCATACCCCCTCCTTAAGTATTGCAGATTACTGAAATACCTCGTATGTACATTTTTCTACATGTGGGTTTCCTTTTCGATAGCAAAATTTGTTTTCACCCCTGTGTGTGAGGTAAAAGTTCTTCAGTGTATCTTTTGTATCCGTGTACTAGTGACAGCGACTCCAAAAAAAATTTAATTCTCCCTGTCTCTCTTATCTGTTGAAACTGTGTTGGCTTTCCACCACGTGGGCTCGGGTTCAAATCCCGGCAGTTGCAGTGAATTTTCAGAGACTGCCCAATCCCAGCTTGAATGCTGTGTGGAGGACATTTCAAGTGCAACACTCTGTCCGTCGGATGGGACATTAAGATGTGGCACCCTTGGTGTCTCTCTTTGAGAACAGGGTAATACCGACGCCAGGTTTCTGTCCACCCTTCATGGCACAAATGACGTCAGCTGTCGGCCGCCTCCTTCAAATAACATACCTGCTGAAACTAGATCAACCAAATGAATTGCACATTTCATCTTGTCGTAAGGAACTCCTGTTAATTTTTTATTCCTGAATTTTATCACAAAGGGGGGTGCTCCAGACATTGGTGGAAAAGCATTTTCCTGCTCCTGATCGAAATCGTATCCACCGTCTTCTTGGCCTTGAACCACCTCCAAAGGCCGGTGGGAGCAACGGTGATGCAGAAGAGGCTGGAGGATCAAGTGGGAAGAGAAAGCCAGGTATCAAAATTTCCCTATTCACAGAACAACCAAATATTTTGCCCTCATGCAGGAGTCCTACAATTCGATAAAATCTGAGGAATTGGCTCTATTAGCCAAAGCTGATTGACTACCAAACATTTAAGGATATTTAGCAAAAATTGCTGTTAATTAAATCATAAAGTTTAAATCTTGTTTGTGGGCTCTGTCAATTCTGCTTTCAAGAACATTACTATTGGGCTAGTTGAAAATTTCCTAATGTTTTAAGCATATCAGTTGTCAGTCTCTATTTATTTCGGTCAAATACACATTCAAATGTTTGGTATATATTTCATTTCTTGAGTACCAATGTTTAAGTTTTTCCTTGTACAATAGACTCTCTTTATTACTAAGCAAATCGTTGGTCCCGACAAAACAGCCTAAACAGTCTATGGTAAAATAAACATTATTACGAAATTACGGACCTCAGTCCTGCTCCCATCGGCTACAAAAAGAACTTTATTACGAAGTTCCACGAAAAAACAACAGCATTTCTTTCATCAGTAGGAGATACTTCAGATGCATGCAATATCATATATTAAGCTTTATTTCTGTGGAATGATGGTGACCCACTCATTACCACTCGTAAATAGGACGTACAGTTAGTCCTCTTCCTATGCACATTCGATTAATGAACTTTCAGAGATATGTATATACAAAAAATTCTAGCGTACTCGAAATTTCAAATTTGGCTTCTTTTGAGTAGGACGATGCGACGCAGTGTGGCTTAAAGTAATTCGCAATTTTTGGGCATAATCTGAACAAAGTATCACTTAATCTGTGATGAAGTCAGGAACTGTTCAGCGTTTTGCCCGTTCTTCCTTCCCGTGGACAGTGATTTTTTTCGACTCTGGCTGCGTCACAAGCCTAGCTATATCAGTTCGCCAAATAGTGAGTTCACACATAATTGTAATTCAGTGTTGCATTCTGCAGGATAACCGCACTTCTTGATGCCTTGCATAGCTTTATGAACTAAAGATTCCTAAAAGAAACATTCATACAAAATTCTGGTTTTTCGGTCCCGTGAGCCTCGTAATAGCGAGAGTCTACTGTTTATGGTGGAGCACTGATTTCCTCTGGCAATGGTGGGTTAAGGGAAACTGATAATAAAAAAGTAACTGCTTTGTAATTCTTTCAATTACAGGCATCCCCCGAGTTACGTATGTCTCAACTTACGTAAATCCGTACTTACGTAAGCGATAACCGTATTTAAAATGATTACGTTAATTTTCGAATGCGAGCACGAAGAAGTAGATATTCGCTCGTACAACCTATGGTAGAAAAAATATCGAATAGTTATCGAGTTTTTTACGTGCTAAAAATAACAAAGTGACCCATTTTTGTCATTCCTCAAAGGAATTTTCATTAATTCCTGTAGAAAAATCGCTTATAAATCCCAAGTCAGCAATCAACATGAAAATTTGCAGTTCTAGATGGATGTGGTTGTGCTCATTCCTGTACGATACAACCTGCACAGAGTATACTTGTGCCATTGGACATTTCCATCTGTGAAATTAAAAGAAAATGAAGTTCAAGCAGAAATCTTCATTACAGAAAAGAATTGTTTAGTACCCACGTAACGGCATTGAAATTTTGAGTGTTAGCAATGAACGCCGCGAAAAAGTTAAGAAAAAGTTGACACACAATATTAATTGCGTAATTGTTTACATGTTTCTGGCGGAAAATTTTATTAAGCTGCATTTTCTCGTTCTCTCATATTGTGTGCAACTGTAAATGAATATTGCGTCATTGAAAGCTTTTCCCCACTAACTTTGTTGCACGTTAATGACGGTGTAACGTTACGTCGTAAAATCTGGTTGATTTTTCACGTAAGTCCAGACAAGGGAAATACTCCAACCGTCGGTCACATGCTGGATCAGCGAAAGACTCCACAAACAAGAAAAACAGCTCACAAGAAAAAGGTAGCCAAAAACAATTTACGAGTTATTACCGTACGATATCTATTCAAAAGTAGAGTATTCAAAAAATCAGAAGTATTACAGAAAACAATGATAGTAAATTCATGATCCCAAAGGAAACATTACCAGCTAAATACCAGCAGAAAATTGCTCTAAAAATCTCATGCCTCACAAGACATGTGACTCCCAGCAGGTCACGATCAGAAAGAGGGCTCCCCATTTCAGGACAAGCAGTATTTTGAGGGGAGGGATTCTTCCAGGGAGTGGAGGGGTAGGCAGGCGAATTCAACTACGGCGCCACTCTGCATAGGACGGCCGCTCCACAAAATCAGCCTTCCCCTGGTTTTGAGACAACCGCACTGCACCCAGAATTTTCCCCTCAACTTCTGGGTTGGAGACATCAGAGGAATCAGAGGGATAGTTCATTGGAACACATGGAGGGGAAGGAGATACTGGGGTGAGGTGTTGGAGGGAGAGAGAGTTGTGATAGGACAATGGTAAAACTTCTCACTCCAAGTGCAATACTAAGGCCTTAGCACCGATTTCCCCTTGCTTGCCAAGGAGAAGTATTTCTCCGCAGTAGTCCTATATAAGTCTTGCATTGCAGGTAGGCTGGTTCGGGGCTGGTTCGGAGGCTGTTTCGGAGGCTGTTTCAGAGGCTGTTTCCAGAGGCAGGGTTTCCAGAGGCAGGGTTTCCAGAGGCAGGGTTTTCAGAGACAGGATTTTCCAGAGACAGGATTTTGCGAGACAGGATTTTGCGCGAAAAACCTTAGCGCGAAAAATCCTTAGCGGGAAAAGTTCTGCGGATAAGTTCGGAGGAAGTTCGAGGAATTTCTGGGGGGGGGGGTACCAGAAATTTTTTGGGGGGGGGGGGGGGGGGACACTAAAAAATGCCACATCCTCTGTGGGAAAATGACCACAAAAATTGCTTGAACTTGGGGACCAAGACACGTCCACCAAGAACTGATTAATGCCTAGAAAACTTATCGAGGCATCACAGGTCCACTGGTTTTCACTGGATGAACCCCCACTGTTTAACCCCCATGAATTTCACAAAAACCATTATTCAGTGGTTAGAATTGAACTGAATATAAAAAGTTTATTGATTGAGACAATAGTTTTCAAGAAATATCACTCAAAAAATAGTTTTGACAAGAACATACATTTTTATCACTCTGTAAATAATAACCTCAGGAGTGATGTTTGGAATTCAACAGAATTCTTAAGTGAGTAACATGGCATAATTACAAGAGTGAGACAAGAAATATTGCTGAATTGATATAGAGTAGATTATTTAGTATTACATAGCAAGAAAATAAAATTAATAATCAATATGTCATAATGTGATGCTTGTTTCGGTGTACAGTGAATCAAAATTACAAATAATTATCATCAGCGACTAGAAGGAACTGGGAAGATTTTTATTGGTATAACACCAGGATATCTTTACCAAACTCAAATGTTCCTTCTCTCATCAGAGATATTTTGTGGTTTTTAAAACCAAGTAAGGCAATACAATAACCAACCACTTAGTAAATGGGCAAGATTGGGTTGGTAAAGCAGTTGGGTTCATGAGAACCCTGGGTTGTCCCATTAGTTGGGTTCAACCACCTTATCAAAAATCAACGATTGACAAAAATGGGTTTTAACTTCTACCCAAAATTCATATTGCAACCCAAGAGAAAGTTAGGGTCGACCAACAAAATATATATCCCAATTTATATAAACAATAAATACAAGGTTATTCAAATATACGGTTATTCACTAAATAATTATTAGTTATCAAAATAGCAGCAAAAATATTCAGCATAATATGTGTCTCACTTAATTGATATACTTTGGCATTATTAATTCTCCCTTTAAACCCTCCATGTTTGTAAATATTATCAGTCCATAATTAATCAACAAATAAAGAATCCTCCAAAATTCAACAAGATTTACATAAATGACAATAGATTGCACTAATTTCCTCGATTTTCCAATAATTAATAACAAATTACAAGGTATATGGTATTCATGTCAGCTATTGATCAAGTACTGACTAAATTTAATCAAGATGTGTATATATATCTCTCAGTATTAATTAAACAAGTCAAAAAGAATCATAGGCGATGCTAACAAAATGAGAACTGCAAATTGCATCAACAAAAGAAATCACTCTAAATTTCACTCTTCAATTAACAATAGAAATAAGAGCTACATGCTGGTTGCGACAAGATGAAAGTTCATACTTGTCGGGCGATGAAGGTCGCAACTCAACGCCAAAGCCACACTAAAACACAGTAGGCAGTCTTAAGATCAGCTGATCAATTCAATCACTCAGCCATCGATAGAATATCGAACACTGTAAAATCACGACACTTATCACTGTCAAAAAATCACCAATTGTGAGAAAGTCCATAAAGTCTTGGTGGAGGAAAGGTGACACAAAACACAATTGAATCTTAATAACTGGGGCCACCTCCACAGCTTATCTGGAAACGAGCCATCTCGGGGATTTATCCCCAAGTTATTCTCCCGTCCTCTCCCTCCAAGCACCCATAATCCTCCACCTTACCCCATCTCACAACCACGGTAGACCGACACTAAATAACATGAGTGATTTAAAAGTGAGAATAAGCATGTACAATACAATATTTCAGAACAATTTCAATTACAAGCATAGAAATAGACTTATTATTCATTATTCAAAACAATATTATTAGGAATCAAGAGAAATTCAACACCGAAATCAAGCATCAAATAGTATTTGAGAAAGCAAACATAGCATTCATTGAGAAAAAAATAAAAATAAAAAAAAATCAATGATATTTCATTCCTTTTAATTACTGGAATTAGCAATGCCACCATGATATGCCTTTAAATGAGAAACATGACAAATTTTCTCTTTCCCAGGAGAAACTTCCAGAATAACTGTTACAGGAGAGAGATACTTTTTAAGGACGAAAGGTCCGTTCCACAGAGGTTCCAGTTTTGCCATTCTCTGTTCACCTTTAGAACTGACAGGATGGTTTTTGCAGAGAACAAGATCTCCCACACAGAAAGTGATTTGGGAGTGAGATTTATCATAGAATTCTTTATGCCTATTTCTGGCCTTTTTTAAATTAGCAATAACATGATTCAGACATGCTTGTCTGTCATTATCGCTGAGATCATTCTCGAATAAAGATTTTGGAATGTCCCACTGATTAATTAAAGGATGCTTAAGTTCTCTGCCGAAAATTATTTTGGCAGGAGAATAACCACTGCTCTCATGAGAGGCAGTGTTCAAGGCAAAATTTAAGTCAGCAAGCATAGAGTCCCACATATGGTGAGCATTATTGCACAAAATAGCAAGTGCAGATTTTAGATTTCTATGCAATCTCTCTACCTGATTAGAACAGGGATAGTATGGAGAAACAAAAATTTGCTTAACCCCCAGTTGCAAACACATCTCCTTAACGGCATGAGATTTAAAAACTTGTGCATTATCAGACACCAAATATTTAGGAAAACCGAATTTCGGGAATACTCTTTGAGTGAGTATTGAAACAACCGAACCAGCAGTAGCCTTACGAACTGGCTCAAGAAAACAGAATTTAGAAAAACCATCAATAAGAGAAAGTATATATTGGTGTCCACCTTTAGTCAAAGGTAAAGGTCCCACAAAATCAATATAAAGTCTTTCCCAAACTTCAGAAGGATTGTGCGACGATAGCATGCCAGGAGGTGGAGCATTTCTGGGTTTACAAGTTTGACACAGATGGCATTTTCTGACCATGTCATAAACCTCTTTTTTCATATCCTTCCACCAAAAGTGTCTGCTAATCTTATCATAAGTTTTAGCCATGCCCAAGTGAGCAGACATACTAGAGCAGTGAAAATATTGAAAAATCATAGGCCTCAAGACCGTAGGCAAAACAGCTCTTCCTCGCTTAATTTTAGAATTCCCATAACATAATAGCTGTCCCTTCAGAAAATATTTTTTGTCGTTCAAGGAATTATTATTAATCTGATTGAAAATATCCTTTAGAACGAGATCAGTTTCTTGGTGTTTTCGAATGTCGACAAATGACAAAGGCAATTTATGTAACACACAAGAATAAGGAACAGCTGACTCCTTATGAGTGTTAGATTCCACATCTGATTGACTATTTGTAGATGAGGATGGCTCAATGCGAGAAAGACAATCTGCGACAGAATTAGATGATCCTCGAACATGATGCACAGTGAATTTATAAGAGGATAATTTAAGAACCATCCTGCCTAATTTGCCCAACTGCTTAGGATGAGAGAAAAGCCATGTCAAGGCACCATTATCAGTGTACAAGTGAAATGGTTTTACTTGTAAGTAAACACTGAATTTTTGAATTCCAAAATGAATTGCGTGACACTCCAATTCATAAGAAGAAAATTTACGTTCATGTTCCAAGAGTGCCTTACTAGCAAAAGCCACAGGGACAAAATCACCATTTACTTTGTGATTCAGAACGGCACCAACCGCCAAATTACTGGCATCGACAAATAAATGAAATTCCTCTTTAAATCGAGGGAAAGATAATACTGGTGGATTGGTGAGAGCTTTCTTCAACTGGCAGAAAGCCTCATTTTCAACGGCTGTCCATTGAAAAGGAACATTTTTACGTTTCAAGCGATTCAGTGGCATAGAAATTTCAGAATACCTTGGAATAAACTTGCAGTAAAACCCACAAAGTCCAATGAATCTGGCCACTTCCTTCACATTTCTGGGAACTGGGAATTGTTCAATTGGTCTCACTCTCTCAGGATCAACTTGCAAGGTTCCATTTGTGATGAGATGGCCCAGAAAAGTGAGTGATTCCACACCAAGCTTAACCTTGTCCTCGCACACCGTCAAACCGGCACTGCGTAGTTTGTTGAGGACAGCATTAACATGAGATACATGGTCTTCAGCAGACTTGGAATAGATACACAAGTCATCAATATATGGATAGACACATGAATATTTCAAATCGCCCAATACTTCATTAATGAGACGAGTGAATATTTGAGGAGAATTTACAAAACCAAATAGCAATCTATTATACTGATACACTCCGAACGGCGTCACAAAAGCAGTTAATTTCTTAGAATTCTCAGATAATGGTATTTGATGAAAGGCAGAATTGAGATCAAGAACAGTGAAATATTTAGCATCAGCAAGATATTGGAATGCATGTTCAACAGAAGGTGTTGGATAACCGTCTGATTTAACAACTTTGTTCAACTTACGGTAATCAACCACTAATCTTTCAGATCCATCCTTTTTAGGCACTAGAAAAGCTGGCGAACACCAGTTTGAATTGGAAACCTCAATCACTTTCTTATCAAGTAAAGATTGGATGTGCTTCTTCATTAAATTAGCCTTTGGAGGTGACAACGAATAAGGATGGGATCGAATCGGAGTTGAATCTAGCAGTTCAATTTCGTATGTCATAACAGATGTGACCCCCAATTCTTGAGAAATCACATCAGGAAATTTTGACAATAAGCCCTTCAACTTATCACACAACGTGATTTCAGTGGACGACAGAACATGTGATTCGGACGAGTTACTAACTGGCGCCGATTTAAACGCTTCGCAATTGTCCGTAAAAGAAAAAAGAGAATTCGGGGCAATTTCAAAACTGACGTTCGCCGGACGAATAATCATCTTTGAATTACAAATGAAATCCACACCCAGTAACACGGGAAACGGGATTTTAGCTAGATAAAACACGTGGTTCCAAGAAAACTTGCCTATTTGAACCTTGAGTGAGACAGAGGAATTAATATGAAAAGGCTGCCCCGACACAGTGATTAAATCGACGTCAACATTCTTACGAATAACCTTTCTCCGGCAACATTTCAGAGAAGCAAAGAAATCTTCATCACACAGTGAAACTGAACACCCAGTGTCAATTAGAGCCTGGCATGGCATAGAATGAAGATTAATAGATAATATTGGCAATCGAGTCGAACACTTGTCACGGACACTCATCAAACTCACGGCAGGCTGAGTAAATCGTCGTCTTTTGCGACACTCGTTCACTTTGTGGCCAGGTTTATGACAGTAAGAACAATTAATAGGAAAAGAAACTTCCCTAGGCGCACTGGAAGAGGCAACAGAAGACGGATTCCTAGAGATACGATGGAAAGTGTTGGAATATTCAGCACAGTCCATTAAATGTTTAGAAGCCTGCGTGATAACAGAGTCCAATTCTACAAATGTGTTAGGCTGATTTGAGAACATAATTGCAGATTTTGTTAAAGGATTTAACCCTTGAATAATGAGTCGCACAATAGAAGACTCTGAATACTGCAAACCCAGCACCTGAGTGGCATTACGCACAGAACACACGAAATCGTGGGGCGTTTCGCGAGGGAACTGAAATCTCTTAACTTTCGTAGTGATCAAGCGATCAAACTCTCTGTCACTAACAATTCTAGCCCAAACTTTTTCTGTGATTTGAGACCATGCGAGATTCAAGTTTAACATAGACAACCAAAAATGACGAGAGCTGGCAGGTAGTTTAGATACTACAAGGTACAATAACGTTGACAGAGGAACCAAAGACAAAGAAACGATTTCATTAACTTTTAACATGAAATTAAACCAATTCTCACTGTTTGACACTTCAAATGGCGGAAAATCACTGAGTAATTGTTTGACAATTACTAACCCTTCAGAAACTGGCAATGTCTGAGAAGCAGACATTTCGTGAGAGACGTGAACATCACTGCTTTCCTCGTGCGTTGGGCGAGGTGGAACCACTTCTAAAGAAGATTCCCGTTCATTATTAGAAACTTCACTTCCTACGGACACATTAGCCGTACCCCTGGCCTTACGATCCTCGCCCATGGTTAAATAAGTTTTTTCGTACGGGTTGTCAGTACCTCCAGGCATTTTGAAAAGTGAAGTGACGACAACGAGAAAAAGAGAGAGAAAGAGCGAGAAATAAAACTATCTCTCATTATTGGAAGAATCCAATAGGAAAAGAGGGGTGCGAGAATAACTAGCTGCTATCCAAATTATCAAGAACATTACGAGCATTACGAACATTAATGTCAAATGGCATAGGACCACGAGGAAAAGTCGGCAACACTAGTCACGTAATCCCACACGAACCAAAAAGCACTTAATGGAACATAAAATAACTCACTTTTAAGAGGAGAAACAACCAGAAACTGCAAAAAGTGGAGAAATAGTGGAGAATTGTCACCATTGTCCAGTACTCGGAGACCTCGACGAAAGGACAGGAA
This sequence comes from Ischnura elegans, assembly GCF_921293095.1. Lineage (NCBI taxonomy): Eukaryota > Metazoa > Arthropoda > Insecta > Odonata > Coenagrionidae > Ischnura > Ischnura elegans. Next base: position 57,263,418 of record NC_060248.1, read on the forward strand.
ATCGAACCTCAACTCTGCTACCAATATGTAACGTTACGTCGTAAAATCTGGTTGATTTTTCACGTAAGTCCAGACAAGGGAAATACTCCAACCGTCGGTCACATGCTGGATCAGCGAAAGACTCCACAAACAAGAAAAACAGCTCACAAGAAAAAGGTAGCCAAAAACAATTTACGAGTTATTACCGTACGATATCTATTCAAAAGTAGAGTATTCAAAAAATCAGAAGTATTACAGAAAACAATGATAGTAAATTCATGATCCCAAAGGAAACATTACCAGCTAAATACCAGCAGAAAATTGCTCTAAAAATCTCATGCCTCACAAGACATGTGACTCCCAGCAGGTCACGATCAGAAAGAGGGCTCCCCATTTCAGGACAAGCAGTATTTTGAGGGGAGGGATTCTTCCAGGGAGTGGAGGGGTAGGCAGGCGAATTCAACTACGGCGCCACTCTGCATAGGACGGCCGCTCCACAAAATCAGCCTTCCCCTGGTTTTGAGACAACCGCACTGCACCCAGAATTTTCCCCTCAACTTCTGGGTTGGAGACATCAGAGGAATCAGAGGGATAGTTCATTGGAACACATGGAGGGGAAGGAGATACTGGGGTGAGGTGTTGGAGGGAGAGAGAGTTGTGATAGGACAATGGTAAAACTTCTCACTCCAAGTGCAATACTAAGGCCTTAGCACCGATTTCCCCTTGCTTGCCAAGGAGAAGTATTTCTCCGCAGTAGTCCTATATAAGTCTTGCATTGCAGGTAGGCTGGTTCGGGGCTGGTTCGGAGGCTGTTTCGGAGGCTGTTTCAGAGGCAGGGTTTCCAGAGGCAGGGTTTTCAGAGACAGGATTTTCCAGAGACAGGATTTTGCGAGACAGGATTTTGCGCGAAAAACCTTAGCGCGAAAAATCCTTAGCGGGAAAAGTTCTGCGGATAAGTTCGGAGGAAGTTCGAGGAATTTCTGGGGTGGGGTACCAGAAATTTTTTTGGGGGGGGGGGGGGGGGGGGGACACTAAAAAATGCCACAACGGAGTTGGCAGAATAAAAGCTCACTTTTAATTAGCGTCATGCATTGGAAATACTCTTTGATGTTTCTAGCGAAGTAAATATTCAAATGATGATATTTTCACGTTATTTTATTGAGATATGAGAGAATGAAAGTACGTTTCCGTGCATGAAAAATTGAGTTTATGTGCGTGTGAATGTATCTAAGAATATAGTAATTTACTGGTATTTTTTTGTGTGTTATTTGCTCGTAATCCTAGACACTCATCCTACGTGTATTAACTGTGACAGTGAAACCACCAGATTCATCGATCAACGTAATATATAAAAGGCAGAAGATATAATGATTATAGTTAGGTAGACGATGCATTCTTTGGGCCCTTAGATCGCAGTATAGCATAATGAATCAATTTAAGTATTCAGTTTAGTAATGTAGCGTTGAGATACCGTATTTTCCCGAATCAACGCGATCGGTCAACTCTGGGAATAATATTATGCATTTTGATTGGCAATGCTCGAAATGCAACTCTCAGACTATATTAATGTTTATCGATTTTGTATCTAATAACGTAAGAATACGCGGTAGAGTTCATGAATATCGCAGTGAATTGAATGAAACTTCACCGAAAATTTACAGTGCATTTCTCCGCTGAGAATTTCACCGTGCCGATCGCAATTACTCAAGCACTAACGCAAAGGTTCGACTTATGCAGAGTCTGCTGGAAGGCATCTCTTACGTAACTTGGGGGATGCCTGTATTCTTATTACTTAGTTCCCTTCTTTCCATTTAGTTAACTATGGCTGAATTTGAATTGTTTGCGTAGTCAGGAGAATGTGAGCAAAGAAATTGTATTTTTCTTGGCCATTGTTTTAGAATGGCATACTAGTGTGAGACCTTAATTTATTTTTGAATTTTTTATAAATTGACAATAAAATTACATATTCAATTATTTATTTGTATTACAGTTAGAAGAGCTGCCCAAAGAGCCAAAAGAATGAAATACTCCTCATCTGATGAGTCGGACTCAGAGAGAGAGAGAAATAGTTCGGGTTCAGAGTTTAAATTAACAGCATCGGATTCTGATGAGTCTGAAGAACATACTGATGACAGTCAAGCAAGTGATGACTTCAATCCATTTTATGACGACAGTGACTCCGATGCAGGTGAGTGGTTCTTTTTTTTTCTTATCATAAATCGTAAATTTTATCCATTTTTTTTTATCTTTTTAAGCCAGGAGGTGCTAAATCATATTTAATTTATTCACCAGCTGGTCGGCAACGTGAGGATTGCATGTAACCCAGTATAGCTAATTATTGAAAACTTACTCTTCTTAATGAGCACCTCTTTACTGAGTATACAATTTGCTGGTTCATTGAAACAAAATCCTGCCTGCCGCAATCTTTTCATAGACAGTTCTCTGACAATTCGTATCAGTGAGGTACTTCATGCAATCAGACCGGTGAAGTATATTTTAGAATCTAGTATGAATTAAAATTTTCATAATCGAGGTTGGAAATACAGTAGAAACTCACTTGTGAAACTTTCAGCAGAGAACCAAAAAAAGTTTCATCAGTGAGGAAGTTTCATACGTGAGGTTTTACGGCAAGGGAGCGTGATATGTCATGATATGATTCCATGTAATGTTATCCTCTGATATGTTACCAGGTTGGAATTACTCATTTGGAGGCAAGAAGATGAAGCCTAATAATCTTATTTACAAGCAACACCACAGATGATGTGTCACCTAAAGAGAAACATAAATTTGTCTTCTTGAATAATGTTTCCCATGGTTGAATGTCTTTGTCTAATTGTTAGCATTTCTGGCACTAAGCCGCAGGGCTATTACACTGGAGAAAGTTCGGAATGGTAATACTAAGTGTTTGCAGAGCAGCCAATTATCAAAAACAGTTGGTTCATTAACAGCCGTTTTCAGGCAATTCAGCTTATCGCCTCTACACCTACCAAGATTGGAGGAATTACATACCCAAGGAAAATTGTCCAAATTAACCCCATTAAATTTTTACCAATGCATCACAAAGGCTTTACAGCCTGCAGTAGGGCTTCTAGTCCTGGTAGTGGCAGAAACTTATCATAGATGACCCTATCCCTGCTTATGTGTTGTGTGAAGGGCTTTTCCAGTGCAACACTCAGTTGGGCAAATGGGATGTTAAGCTGTGGTCCCCTTGGCACCATTCATTATTGTCTGTATGTGGGAGGTCTTACTGTACTTACATTTAGAATGTTTGAAATATTTTCCAGATCCTTGGGTGGGGCGCAAGAAGAAAGGAGGAAAGAAGAAGGAGAGGAAATCGACGAAACGATTGTCGACGCAGGACAAAATTAGCACATTATTGGCTAAGAAGGGTAAAATGAGTAAAGGGAAGCGAAATGGTGATGGAGGAGGTGCGGGCATACCTGGACTGATGGGTGGAAATGATGCGAGCTCTGGTCCTCCGCCGAGAGATGCAATCGAGCGTGCATGTCGAATGAAGGAAGAGCTCCTTTCTAAAGTGGAGGACCTAGGTGACCGCTTGCCGCCCAACACGTTGGATCAGCTCATTGACGAACTGGGAGGACCAGAGAATGTGGCCGAAATGACAGGAAGAAAGGGTCGCGTGGTTCAGACTGAGGATGGGCAGATCCAATACGAATCTCGATCTGAAGTTGATGTTCCCCTGGAGACCCTCAATCTGACTGGTAAACTACCTCGTTATTTCATGGAAAATGTTTGTCCTCTCACTGTAACATCATGGCATTCATTTTTGCTATATGTCTTCCAACTTGCTGAAAGACTGGAAAATTTTGGTTTCAAGTATTCAGCAAAGGTAGTGGAGTAATTATCCACATTGGTGATGATTCTGAAATTCAACAATCCATTGCGTGTTGAACAAAGTTTTGGTGAATTAGGTCAACTTAATATGAGACCTAGGAAACAGGCTACTGTACCTGCACCAGATGACTAAGCTTGAACGTCACACTTTGTCACTGAATTAGTTAATGAGGAGATTTAGTCACGTTTGCCAACAATTAGCCACTTGAGATGCTTAAATTATGTTCAGCTTTTAAAGTGTGGGGTCCATATCCAGAGAGGTAATTGTTTCATTGCATGGCACTCATTAGTTGCAAATTTATGCATACAAATACTAAAATAATGACTGTTGTTTATCATATCTACGAGGTGATTATGCTGGACAGTAGTCACCCCTGCGTAAATGCATTGATTTACAAATCTCTGTTAACTGTAGAAGTAACTGTGTAATTATATTGAAACTAGGTTATCAACATGATGCTTGCCAACTACAGCAAAGTATAACTAGATCGATAAATTTGGGACAAATCCCCTTTCCTAGAATATTCAGGATAATTATATGTCTCCTCTTATCAGATGTGTAACCATTATGTAATCAAACTGAGTTCACATCAGTTTTAATGATATCCTCTGCTATTTTATAGTTTCATTTTATTATATATGTAATTGGTTACCAGCAAGTTATTGGAGACAAGTCACTTAATATGTTAGTTTAAGTAAATTTTATTTCCAAATTTTTTTTATTTATTTAGTGTGGCACCATGGTCACCGTTATGGCCTGGTTAAGTTATTAGTAAATGTGGGGATGCTGAATAAATGTGAAAATTCAACCTGTAACCACTCAACTTCTGTGAATGCGAACCTGTTCTGATTTGCTTCTTGCATTTGCACATGTTCCATTCCAATCCACCAAAATTATTCACACTCAACTCATACATTAATTTATCACATTTTCAAGCCTTAATGCTGATGATTTCAACTCAGATTCCCCAATGTAGTTATAAATGACATGGTAATGGAAGTATTAACGTATTTTGGCATGAAATACTATTTGAAATACAGAAGTCCCTGCTGTATTCATATTCTTGTTACATTATTTTGCTTCAGAATAGTTATGTGATCAAGTTTCTGTGTTAATTTCAATAATGTGTGTATTCTGTACACCTCATAATATGCCTTTATTGTGTGAATTATTCTTATGTGCATCTCATAAAATGCTCATACGAAGTCTGTGAATTCCAGAAAAACAAAGGTTTATGGATGGAGAGAAGGATGTTGCTATAATCTCTGAAGCTGCCAGTAGTGGTATATCATTGCAAAGTGACAGAAGAGCCAGAAATCAGCGTCGTCGTGTGCACATAACTCTCGAGCTTCCTTGGAGTGCTGATAGAGCAATTCAGCAGTTCGGTAAATATACCAACCATTTAGACTTTTTTCAATCTGGACGGAAAATTTTGATGGTGGCCTACATCTTATTTAATAGTTATATTATCTCTTATTTCATTCTGTATTTATTTATTATTCCGTATTTACGCCTGATCAGTCTTAAATGTGTCTTTCTTTATCCTGCTTTATTACCAAGATTGACTTCAGAGAATAGTTTGCAAAGAAATATGAGGGGCATATGAAAAGCAAGGTGTCCAAAGCCTGTGCGTTGCAGCATGTAATACTATGCTAAATCTATCCTCCCTGTTGTGTTTATTGGTTCTTCCCCCTTGCTGCCACATAAAGAGTTTCTCATTAGCGAGATATTTATTGGCGTAACACTCATTTGTGATGGGCGTCCGGATTGGTGCTCCCGCCAAGTTTGAACTAGGGTTTGTCATTAAGTTTTTGCACGCAACGAAGGTTGCTCCAATTGAAATTCACCTTACAGTCCAGATATAGTGAATGCTATTCAGTACATATTTAGATGCTTGGAAAGATCAAAGATTATGCATGCATAAGCACCCTGTGAATATCATCTCTTTCTGGACCCAAAGAAAGATTTGGGAGGGCGAAAATTTGCGAACGACGACAATGTTCAAGCTGTACATACGGGATGCTAGTTTGAGGAGGGAGTACAAAAGTTCATCTCACAGCTGCAGAAAGTCATTGAGGGCAAGGGCAACCACGTCGAAAGATAGCCGAATGTTCAAGGTTTCTAACCATGTAATGTGCATTGGCAAAAATTCTCATCAACTGCAAAAACAAATTTTGGAGACCTTACTTTTCATATGCCCCTTGTATTGCCATTTATTTCCTAGTCTTTGCATTTTTAATCCCACTTTAAATATAAATTCACACATTCAAGAACAAGAATTAGAAGAATTTTAAGCAATACACCTTTAGTTTTATGTTTTGTTTACGGAAGCCGCTTTCAGTTACTTGTACTGGCGAGTACATTTTTACTTCATTCTCTACGACATGCTAAACTTAGCATTTTCAATCATCATTGTATGTTCGACCTTAGTCATGTCAAATATCAGCAATTATTAATAAAATCTTTAAATTTGGTCATGTACATCTGTCAATTTGTGCTTATAATTCCATAATACGAGCTCTTCAATTGCTCTCAAACTTTTGATGAATGGTCATGCAGATGGTAGCACTGAACATCGGCATTAAGCTGAATCAGAAACATAATATCAGCGTTCAAGTGCATGTATGCATATGCTTCTATATGTTAATAAAGGGGAGGCGGGATGAATCCGTAACTATTTGGAAACCAAATTGTAAAATGCTCTAAAATAGAATAGAACCTCAAGAAAAAGGAATCTCATTTTAAAATATAGGTACAGTGAGTCCTCGTTTAACGTCACCTACCGTTCCTGAAAAATGAAATGACGTTAATCGAAGCATAATATCCCATAAAAACAATGTAAAAATTGAATATCGGTTCCTAGACCTCACAATTCTAATGCGAAAAAATTTTGGCGTAACATATCTGGGGCATTTTTTACGATGGGAATGCCAAACTATGGCATAAATACGAGTTCCTGTCTTCATCGACGACAATAGCAGCAGTGACGTAAATCCTTCTCCATTTTTGTATCTTCCCGCATTTGCTTTTCGGCTTCGCTATAGTGCGGTCCAATGAATGCTACCAGACGCTACAGACCGGGGATCCGGTGCTCCGGTCCATAGGCCCCACCCTCGCTACGAGAATTTCTTTTCGGGCCGGTCAGGAGCGAAATCAAAATGGCGGAAATGAGTGAGGGCGGGCAAACTGGGATTATGAAATCGAAGAGATTGCGAATTGAGGCGGGCGGGCGTCACCTGGGCATCATCATCGCTGAAACATCGTCGCAGTAACAGGAACCAAAATTATTGTGAACATTGTTCTCTTGGACATTGTCGTGGAAATGTCTCTGATGCTAAAATTTGCCAAAACCGTAATCGCAATTAACAATATACACACTGTTTTACACTTTGAATAAACTGACCGTATTACCGCCCACGAAACAAACAACCTGTAACGCCTGCCACTTCGCCTTTTTTCTCACGCGAAATTTAAAATACGTGACGCTATCGCGAAGCGAAGGGACGATAAAAGAATCACGGTCGTAAAATTTTCGTGACGTTATCGCGAAATGACGTTAAACGGGGTGACGTAGAACGAGGACTCACTGTATAGAGGAAAAATTGTGGATCACTGCATTTGGCATAGCATCTTTGTTGTTCCTTAGGTGATATTAGAGCGATATCCCTGGGTCTATATTCTCTTGAATGCTATTCAGTACATATTTAGATGCTTGGAAATTTTTGTTGATATCAAAACTAGTCTCTGTCTGTGATAAGTGGCTTGAGTCGAGTTTTTCATTGTTTACCCCCTTTTTGTGGCTGAGCTTGTGTAGTACGTATCTAGAGCTTACAATTTTTCATCAGAATAAGCATAATAGTAATTTTTTGTAACAATGAAGGGAAAATTTTATATTTATTCTTGGGTGCTTTAGAGTAAAGTCTGATGCTGAAGGTAGTGTAAGAATTTTAGAAGTTGAATCAAAGATTTTAGGACAAAAATCTTACCATTTTCCCAAGAAATTTGGATTGTCCATAAAAAACATTTTAATTTCACACTCCATTTTTGTGTGTGACGTTATGCACTAGAGATTGTTTGAGAATTTCATATACCAGAGCTAAAGATTTCCTGTGCAAAACCCAATCTTTTTCCCTGATGAAACTTCATTGCCCATCAGCATGGAATTTTTATGACTATACTACCATCAAGAATTGGGAATAAATGGAATTTTTATGCCACCAGTCTACTATTACAATTATACCCGCTCATCAAAACCTCTCTAAATTCTCTCCGATAGCATTGAATAACCATATAAAATACAATATGCCTCGTCTTACCTGTAATTGGTTGAAATTTTTTTCCCTGTAATGTAATCATTTACGTACTAAATTTGGATTCCCTCCACCATCTCACTCCAACAATTCTAGTGTAGCAAGTGTGTATTCTTAAAGGATATCATGTTTTGTTGCTCAGCATTGTATTGAATGATCCAAGTTTTCAAACCGCTAATTGCTTTAGCATGCAAGGATTGGGAAATTCTAATGTCATATTCATCGTAAACATAAAATATCTATCGTCTCCCGGTAATGTTTTACTGGAACATGTATAGCAAGTTATTTGCATGAACTTAACCATTACTTTTTTAGACACTGCATTTCATTACTCTATTTGGTGGTTACTGATTATGATTGGAATGTTGAATTAATTACGGATTATGTAGAGATTTTTCACAAAGTGTTTTAAATTTGTGTTTAGTATGGAATTCATTTTCGTAATTAAAAACACAGTAGTCATTACAAATAATTTATTTAGCACCATACTTGCCCTGTTGTTTGGCAAAAACAGTAGGGCCCTGACTATGTCAGAATAAAGGTGTTCCAATGTACCACTCATTAAATGGTTGTTTTGTAAGTGTATTAGAATGAAGATGATACAATATATGATTTTATTATGCTAATATTTTTTCTCTCGTTAAATGAAAGAACTTCCCATTCTTAATATCAATTTATGAATTTATGTATTTTTGAGTGCATTCATATCATGCATAAATTTTTGGATGCATGTTTGGATAAGCAGTTAATTGTTAGTTGTAATAACTATTAATAATGGTCAATTTTTTAAATCTCAGGACGAACTCACAGGAGTAACCAAGTAAATGCTCCGGAATATATCTTTTTAATATCTGACTTAGCTGGTGAGAGGAGGTTTGCTTCAATCGTTGCCAAGAGACTGGAAAGCTTGGTGTGTATTTCTCATTAATTGTCTCATTATTGATTTATCAATTTATGCTTCCTTCTAACAATTGCTTCAATCTCCTGAGTAGGGTGCCCTTACACATGGAGATAGACGTGCAACTGAAACAAGAGACTTATCTCGCTTCAATATCGATAACAAGTATGGAAGAGCTGCTCTGGAAGCTACAATGAAGACAATAATGGGTTATGAACCTCCTTTAGTTCCTCCACCATCTGACTACAAAGGAGATTTTTTCAAAGGTGAGTTGAATCTCTTCTATTATATAAATGAAAAAAAAAATTTCATTGATGTGTTGGTTAAGTTGTATGCCCCCTTGAACATTTGTTCGCTTATCATCTTGTGAAGATAAAAGGTACGAAGGAGTTAATCTGAAGTAGGGGTCGACGGGGCCCCGATATTTTCGGGTCGGGTCAATTCATCGTCCTGACCCGACCTTCGGGTCGGGCCGTTTCAAATCTCGGGTCAAAATCGGGTCGGGTCGAAAATCGCGAGAATTTTATCCATCGCGAAAAATATTTCACTTTTCTTTTTTATAACTTCTATTGTCCCCAGCAACATTTTAAATTGATTATGGCCATCATTTGTGACAGCGCTCTCAAAATATAACATATTTCATACATTTTATGGCATAAAAAGTCGTAAAATACAAGCCAGCGAATATTTCCTATGTAAATGGCGATCTTTAGAAAACCTAAGTAACGTAAAAGTTAGACATTATTTTTTATTAGAATGCAATAATCAGAACTAGCTGACATTAGAAGGCTAGCATCAATTAAGGGCGCTAAAGCCAGAAAGTAGTTTCTAATATCTACGCAGTAGCGAGGAGTGGCGACAGACAGTCGTGACGACTGCCGGCCCAATTACGTTTCAGTCTGACTCCGTCACTGAACTATGAAATAGTAGGGACTATAAAGAAATATTCACGGGTGATTGGTATTGACTTCCATATTTTCAGCTGAACATTATATATGCGTTATTGGGTTGAAATATTATTTCTTTCCGATCGATAATAACTAGAGATGTGCGAATAGTATCCGCGAATACTTGAATACCTCGAATTCTAGAAAGTATTCGATATTCGAGGTTTCGAATAGTTATGCGAAAAGTACCGCCTCGAATACCTCGAATACTTTGAATTTCGCGTCATACACTGTCGCACACACGTCGTTGGTAGTTGACTCGGAAAAATGTAGAAAACTGTAGTCATTTAGTGCTCGCAGCGCCGTTTTACTCAAGTTGACGAATTACATCAAATTCGTGGATTTTAGCGGTGAAAAGAGTTCGTCGAGGGGAACCGAAAATGGTCGGGTGAAAAAATCCGAAAATCCCCGATTCCCCCCACCAGGAGAACCTCACAATCAGTGCCGTGGGATAGCAACAGATAGCAACCTTAGGGCATTTCCCACGATCCGCTATCCCCCTCCATTTAGCACTCGCCTCACCCACTCTGACGCTTTCCTCTTCTCCGAAATCAAACAAAAGGTCCCAGCTCGCGCAGGGATCGCATTACGAAGACCCCTGCTTCGAAAAAAATATCGAGTTACGAGAACAACAAAAAAAGTGTTTCACGCCCTCCCCCCTTTTCTCACCCACTGACCTTTTTCTGGCTACCTGCTTCAAAGTTCCCCATTTCTGGAAGTCAACTGCTGTGTGAGTACCGTGGGATACTTACATTAGCGCATTTCCCAAGATCCGGTATCCCTCTCCATTCAGCACTAGCTCCCCCATGAGGCTTTCCTCTTCTTCGAAATAAAAAAAAGGTTACAGCTCGCGCAGGGATCATATTATGAAGACCTTAGCTTCGAAAAAATACCAAGTTACACGAGAACAATAGAAACGTGTTTCGGGCCCTCCCTTTTCTCCCCCACTGACCTTTTTTTTCCCTACCAGCTTCGAAGTTCCCCATTTCTGTGGAGGTCAACCGCTGCATGAGTCATCTCTTAGCACAAAAGGTGTCTAAGAATGACTTTCGTCAATTGATGTTACACCTTTATTGAATTGAAATATTAGTAATGTGCGCGTAATTTCAAAAAGATTAAGACCAAACACGATGTATTTCTGAGTTTATTTAAGCATTTAACGCAAAGAAATAAATGTCAAATACGACGGAGACTTAGCATTCTGGCGAAACTCGATATGATCAGCAGAGCTTCTCGGAAGTTGATGCGGTATTTTTTTCCGAAAACATATATCAAGTTACAATTTATGAGTGGTGCTATAAATCTTTATTGTTACAGTGTCAGACAAAGGGATATTTTCTCAGAATATTTGGTTTCTCCCGGATAGCAATTCCAATTCATCTTCTTATCTCGTGAGAACTCCCAAAGATGGACTGAAAATAATTGAAGAAAATCCGGTGGAAAAGAGCTTGTATTTTGCAAAATGCCTCAGATTGTCAGCTAGCACTTGGCAGCAGGAGTGGGGGTAAAGCGATGTTAGTTGAATTAATTATATGCCAAATTGTTTCCATAAAATTAAAATATTCATTAATCAGCTAAATTCCTGTTCGAATCATTTAAAGGAAATCAAAATTACTCCCCAAAATCTTGTGTTGCCTGCTGCATAGGCAACCGAGTCAAACATTCCAGCATTCATCATTTAGTGTTCAAGGTATTCGAAATTCGAGGTATTCGAGTATTCGAGCAATGATTTAATATTCGAATTCGATATTCGAATTCGAGAAATCTGCTATTCGACCCATCTCTAATAATAACTTGACAAATGGGATACGGCATATATTCCATTTCTTATCCATTTTAGCACCTGCGGTAACGAATAAAACTTCTCGGCTAGGCACCAGGTTAGGCTGAAAAGTTTTTAAAGCCTAACCTCATTAATTCATTCATATTTGAAGCAGTTGTTCTTTAGGGATACAGCAAACGCGTATAAATTTTCATTCGTTTGTACGCTTATAATTTGTGTTTGATTATAGAAATTATTAGAAATGTTTAACATTGATTTAAAAGGATTGTTTTTGGCTGGAGTGGAATCAATATTAACAGCTTTATTTTTAAGTTCATTAAAATTATATATGTGAGGATAAGTTTATAAAAATAGCCATGCTTTCCATTTTTGCCTATTTTAAGCGGCTATCTGCGAAGTCTAGAATACGGAACGAGTATTTTCCTTCCATCTACCCGTTCATATAACAACTCTTGATGTTACCCCTGCCCAAACGCGTTCCACTCCCCTTGTTTACAAAACTCCAGAAGGGTTCGGTGTATTTAATTTTCCATACGGAAAGCATAAAAAACGAAACCAAATTACTGTCGACATGTCGACTGTCGACTGGATTATTTAACCCATTACTTCAATCAGCCAATCATGATCACTGCTAAAATTACTTAAATAAACCCACGTTTATCAATCTTCCAGTTTTTAATTGTCTCGGCCGGTTTTAACGTCATAGTCCAGTCGTTTTAACAGGTCTGGAAAGAAACCTGATGTGCTGCAGTTGTAAATGAAAGGATTTCTTCGAATTAATGGAGAGAACGCTCTGTGGGGTTCTTGGTGCATTTGGAGTGCCCTGGGTGAACAAACTGGAAGAGAAAGGAGAGAGCAAGGAATATTTGCAAGGTTACGGTGCGCGGAAGAGAGCGGAAATGGGTGGAGTAGTGTGTGTGGCAGTTAAGATTGGCCTTTACAGAGATTTATGGCCATAAAACCAATCGGAACCATGCGGTGTACATTGGGGTACAGACTTTTTTTTAGCAAATAGGAACCATATTCCTGAATATCCGACTTTCTTTGCCCTTTCTTTCAGTTTACTCTCCCAACGAATCCCAAGTGCACCCTGAACCCTTCTAGAACGTTCTCCTTCCCATGTCCCCGCACCCTCAAGAGAATTGTATAGTTAAGACCTTGCTTTACAATTTTTATTGCCAGACGTCCTTAGAATGACGTGAGTGTTGCGTCGAAACGGGTTGAGGTTAAGTATATACAGTAAATAAAATAATTAAAATGTGCATTTACAGAACGGTTGTATGAAAATATTTCATGTTGAAATATATGTTAGCAACAATGACGCAATATCTATGCTATTACATGAAATTAGTTTTCACTGACCTCAGTACATGCATTCATTTTTATTTGAATCATGCTGAAAAATCCAACGGCAAGCGAAAAATCACGTAATGAATATGAAATATTAGTACTAGCAACAACACAAATATTAAGCTCCTTCCATTCTAAGTAAGTTTAGATATGTTTCTTAGTGACCATTAGTGTTCTTACACCAAAATTTAAAAAAGTTTGGATGTATGATAAACTTTTAGAAGACAGGAATGCTGTTGTTTTTGAAGTGTTAAAACTCAAATTTTTATTTCCAGATTATATTTACACGAAGGACTACTTCATTTGTTCATGTTACTTTCATCCTTTGTATTATTAGTGTAAAAAAATAGGTTTAATATTTTTCTCTTCTGGCAAAAAACTAATAATTTATAGATTGTGTAATTAATAGTAAATAACTAGACATAATTAAGTCATTATAATAAGTCATTATTATAAGGCAAATATTAATGGATAGTGATAATTGTTATTAGCTTTCATCAGTTATCATTCTATTTTTTTAAGACTGAGTTTTTGGTTTCTTTAACCTTTTGTAATTAAAGAGTAACACATTTATGGAAACAAAATATTTCTTGTGTATATTTGTCATTGATTTTAAACATTTGTAATATGGGCCATTGAGTTTAATAATAGCCTATCTGAAATTGAGTGCACTGGAAGAATTGACTTTGGGATATCTTTACAGGAAATACAGGAAGATGTTTGTTTTACCTTGACCTCATTATCCAACTTAGTATTGTATTTATTTGTGTTATTTTTGTAGTAGTCTGTTTCAGATATGCATTTGCATTTCTGTTTTGAGTGGATACACTTAAACTAATCTACCATTTAGGTATAGATTGTTTATTTTTATTTCATTTTATTGGCCTTCATAAACATATTTTTTGACATTTCTGCTTCAAGAAAAAAATTATGATCAAATTATTGGATACGACCCGACCCGACCCAAACCTTAAAATTTTGACCCGTCCACCCCTAATCTGAAGCACTATAAGTTACGCATATTTTGAACAATTTTGAGATGTAATTGCTGCCCTGCCTTGTGCAAAATGAAATCTTTTCACTGTCACTGTTTTACTTAATTTGTCTATCTCTCATGGCAGGTATAAGCAGCTGTAATTATACATTTTTCTGTTGTGAACCAAAGGATTTATCGCCTAATGGTTCCCTCAATCTGTTTTTATTGGATTGATAAAAAATTTCGTCAGAATTGAACACAAATATCTTTAAAATTAATTGTTTTTTATTACCACATATCGTATATATGCTGTCTTCTTTTTTATTTGAAATGTTGATTTTGAAAAGTGTTCAATGTCTGGAATTTCTTTTACATAAATTAAATAGTTTAGAGGATGATAGTGCAAAAAAGTAACCTTGCCACATAGTTGTGTAATTGTGCTGCATTGGTTGCTGTTGTTAGGGAGTCATCATTATTTTTTTTAATACATCTCAGAAAAAGGCATCAAATGAATTTTGTGCAGATTCATTGTTGAAGTGAAACTTTTTATAATGAAAATCAACACCTTCCGAAGAACCCCAACATAACGTCCACCAAAACTCCCTCTCATCGCAATTGCAACATTAACTGTTTAACTTTGTCTTTATCTTGGATAATGGGTGGTATTGTTAATGAATTTAAGTCCATCAGAATTTAAAGTTTCTTGCAAAGGAATTTATCAGATCTCAAAGCTGCAAAAATTTTTGGTAATCCTGTCGCATCACTGCTAAAGATAATCTATATAGTACTGCAAAGTCATATATTTTCTGGCTGTGGGGTGGGTTTTACTCTAATAGAAAAGTGCATTGGAAATTCAGCTTATTTTAATTTAAACGTAAACTAGATATGTAGCACCACAAGATTTACTTTTGGCATGGCTATTTAGAATCTTATTCGATGCAGTTTGCGGCAGCTTTTAATTGGTATAATGTGAATCAGCCCTCAGAAATGAAGTTAATGAGACAAACATTAATTCCTTAGATGTTGCTGGAGCGTTGGTTGGTGTCGGTATTATTTGCAATACAGAAAGTATGCCAGGTGTTTTAATGCTTGACAAGGATTACAACAACATGAGCAAGTTCTTAAATAGGTAAGATTTTATGAATTGTGCATGTTTTTCTGTTAAGTCTCTCATATTTGGAAGTAATATTTAATTCAACCATAAGTAAGAAGTCTCTTTATTACTCTAGTCTAAATTAGTTTCCATACTCTACTTATGAAATGTTATTTCTCCTCATGCAAAAAAAACTGCTTGTATTTATGTATATCTGTGATAGCCAATAAAAATGTTTTGTGATTTAAACAACAACATTCATACGTGGAGTGATGAGTTGGCACTAGACCTTAATCTGTGTGAATGTGCGGCAGTAGATTTCTTGCCTAAGACGTTCAATTATTGCCATGTACATGTTGTGGATAGTATTAACATGAAGGCAACCGATGAAGTGAAATATCTGGGAGTTGCAATAGCTTCATACCTATCTTTGGGAACATATATTAGAAATATTTGTGGCAGAGCCCTGAAGAAGCTAGGATTCGTCAAGCATGTTGTGGAAAAATTTACAGATGAATAAATAAAAGAAATGTGCTATTTTGCTTTCGTCCAGCCACACCTTGAATATGCAGCAAGTATATGGGATCTGGTGCAGTGAGTGTTAATCCATGAACTTAGTTAAATGCAATGGAAAGCATTGCACAGATGTTAATTGAATTAGGCTGGGACCCTCTAGAGAATCTGAGGCTATGCAAAAGGCTAAGATTGTGCAGATACCCAAGGATCCAGGTGTAGACACAGTGCTTCTCTGGACCGCTGTACCTGTCAATGGTACACAATGGCAGGGAGGCAGAAAGCAAAGATCTTATGATGAAGTCTAATCTCACAGCATGCGAGAAAAATGTAGAATTGTTAACTTGTATCACTGCTCTTGAGATGACAGTATCATCAACACCTCATTTCACAGAATTCTGCCAACTCCTTAACCTATGAAACCATTTTCACCGCATTTTCCTAATTAAAAAATACATCCGAGCACAGTTATGTAAAGATTTGGTATGATAAAAGCAATAAATACTATGGTAATCTGCGAGATGTGTACCTATGTAGGAGGTGCTGTTATTGTCCTTTAGGTGCTTTCCTCATGGTCTTTTTGCCAAAGTTTGATCCGTTTTTCGTACAGAATTAATATGATCTCCACCACTGTGTCACTCTGATGTTAAGAAGACATAAATCATTGAAAAATGTTAAATGAGTGGGTGTAACAACAAAATTCTATAAACTTTGAATGATGGATGATTGTATTTTCTATGAAATTTATGTAAAAATTAATTAGTATTTTTCTCGGGGTCAGGTAAGCATTTTGTACGAGAAAGTGCCGAAATACAAATTTTTGCGAAATGATAAATTTCACCAATCCCAGTCAATTTTGCTCCATTGTCATGCTATAGTGGTTCACAAAATTTTGGTTCATTTATGCATTGTATATTAGGGAGATATCTTGTCATTCAATAATATCTAGCCTTAGAATAATGGCAAAGGTTAAGCATTTGAATTGAATATTTTTAATTAAGTTGAATTTAATTCAATGAAAGCATTTAAATTGGGTATTCTAGCTAATTGGTGCCTTAATCCACTTGAGTAGTTACACATCAAAGTTGGGGAAAATTAGTTGACAAAAATCAACTTTTATGCTCGGTTAATAGGTGATTAAAATAATAAGCCTGTTTGATATGCAAACTCCTCATCACTTGGTTCACAAGACATAGGGGAACTTAAAAAGCCTTCTTTCTTTCTTCATTTCTCTGCCCCATCTATATAGCACTATCTGGATATTCACTGTGAATTTACTTTAATCTTGTACATTTATTTTATCTCTATTTATGAAATATTTTACAATAGCTCTTTAAGGTGAAAGTCTTTGTAGAGAATAAAATATCTCATTTGCATTCCTTGTACCTGAAAATATACTCTTTTCAAATCTGCCATTCTAAAGCACAGTTGATGACAAGGTTTTTACTTTTTTCTCCTAGGATCCTGGGGATGCCAGTGGATTTACAGAATAGGCTTTTTAAGTATTTTACTGATACCTTAAATGCTATTGTCACCCAAGCAAAGAAGACTGGACGCTATGATATGGGAATATTGGGTAAATTATTATTCATTTTTCTCATTATGCCTTCCATTGCCACCTTACTTGTCACTCATTCTCTTGCAATTAAAATATTTCTTTACATCAATATGCAACATTATGATTATTTCTTTGTGGAAACCCATTTTACCGAACATTTCAGACTTGGGAACTGCTGGGGAGAATGTTCGAAGGGTCAAGTTGTATACTTTCCTGAGAAAGCATTCAACTGGCAGTGCTGTGACAGAACTACACATAGTCCAGGTGGAGAGAGGAATGTCATGGCAGGAAGCAGTTGAAAGATCATCTCAGCTTACAAGTGAAGAAGAGGGATTCTATCTTTCACACCAGGTTAGTGAGTTCTCATTTTGAATTAATGTGGTAGTAGTGTGTGGACTGACTGATGTAAATTTAAATAATGTTACACCAAGTGGCAGACTATGTCGCAAATATACACAATTGTCAGCAAGACAATACTAATTGATTGAAGGAATAAGTGTCTATTGTAAAAACTTAATGGAATTATATTTTTATCAGCCTTCAGGTGTGTCACTCCCACTGGACCAAGCATATTGTTTCTATTTGTCAAGACTAATCTCTCGTTTAAAACTTATGCTATCATCTTGATATTGTCATGGTATTTAATCTCTTAGACCTGTAGCAACATTTACCTGTATTTCAAGCAGAGAGATTTCACATCTGAAAATACTGAGATTAAATTTGAGCTGCAGGCAAATGTTGACAAGGATCTACTCTATAAACACATGAAAATTTCAAGATTATAGGTTAATTTTTAAGCAAGTGATAGGCTATGAAGAAAAACTGGTTGAGCCGGCGTAATGTTTCCTCTTAATAAGAAAATTGTAGTCTCTTAAACTTAAAAAGTGAAAGTTTTACAAGGATTTCAAAATTATGTTTCGTTTCAAAAAACAAGCACTGATCATCTTATTCATCCACAAACATAAATTTTATTCATTCAAGTAAATGATTGGGCCTAATTTACAGCCTTGCGTGTATATATTAGCAAATGAATTGAAATATTCCTGGATAATTTGACAGGAATGGGGTATTTTTTCAAATTTTGTATGAAAATTTTCAGTTCTTTTTTGAACTTAATGTGATCCGGTAACTGTTATCGTTGTGAATTTCTTTGCTAGCCTCTCACCCTTCTCTCTCCGTAAAATATTTTAATTTCCTCAATAGATGTATTATCAAACAAGCTTTAATATGTTGTACTTTATTTTTAAATCAAATGAGTGTTCTTGGGGATACTGGCCAAAATGTCACCCATAATGATTGTGAAACATGCCATTGACTTGATATAATTTCTGGTTTTTTCCTGGCGAAAAATTGCCGTGAAGATTTTTCAGGTTTCGCACCGGGTCAGGTCCTCCATTTCTCCTTCCAACGTTTCGATGAACAACTCGCCCTTCGTCATCAGGGATTCCTGAATCAAAACGCTGGAAGGAAATGGAGGACCTGACCCGGTGCAAAACCCGAGAAAACTTCACTGCATGCCATTGACTTTCCTTTCTGAACTAATTCAGGTAACTGATAGAAGGGTGACAGCGCACACTAAAAAATCACCATTGCAACCATATTCCTTCTCTCTAGTTCATCATAATGAATTCACTAATGATGCCCTAATGGAAATTGGTAGTTAGTCAATGTCATGTGACATTTATTTCTCAGTTGTGCTTGTTTCTTTCCAGATCCGAAATGGAAAACAGACAGCAATTTTGGCAATTGCTGAAGCAAGTAGTGGTACTCCAACAAAAGGGAAAAAAGAAAGTAAAAAGGATCGAATGTTTACTGTTTATCGTCCAAACACAGGACTTCAGGTATTTTTTTTTCATTATCCGTAGTATAATCTATTACTTAAATACTCTATTTTCTAAATGACTAGGGTTAACTTGAGTGTTGAAATTTTTAATAAATTGTTCAAATCCATTTTTCAAAATTTCTGTTCCAAGTTTCAATGAAGCCATTTAAAATGACTAATTATGATATTTTGCAGCTGAGACAGGAGTCGCTAGGAGACTTGGAAAAGAAATATAAAAAGGTTGCGGCTGAAGAAGAAGCTAAAGCTCCATGGAGTGAGCAGTATGATGCATCCACCAATACATGTTCTCATGCTTACTGGCGTGGGAACTGCAGAAATGTTGGGCTGGGTCTGGACTGCGAAGTGGGACTTCGTCGCCGAACGTATAATGTACTTTCTGGGTCTGTGTTAAGTGTTTGGACCCGTGTTGAGGGTGTTCTTGCTGCAAGGTCTGGTCACAACTCAAAGATGCAGGTTGTGCGGCTGAGAACTGAAGATGGTGTGAAGATAGTTGGTGGGTTTCTTGCTCATTTGTAACAGTGTTTTACCACATTCGTTGAAATTATGTCTCATTTGTCTAATTTCAATCATTGTTATTACAGGCACCCTAATTCCTAATAGCTGTGTAGAAAGTCTCCGAGAAACTTTGTCTACAGATGCGGAGAAGACTGATGAACAAGTCTTCTGAGGTGTGTAGTATTACAAGTGAAGAAGAAAGAATGTTGGAGGACCAATGTTAGAGTGTAGGTTTCTTGTTTTTATTTATTAATGTGTGTTCAATAATAGATTAAATTTTGCATATGACAGCATTATTTCAAAATTGTGCCATGGATGCCTTAATTATCTGAAGTAACCCTTATTTAGATTAAATTTTTAAACATCTGTCAGTGGGCATCTTTTTTGCTTGTGATTAATTTTCACTGAAGGTTAGTAAATTAAATGTGACTGGCAGTTTTACTTTCATTTCACTTCATGACTGGTTTCAATACACTTTTTATTATCCTCTGGTGATTATACAAAATGTAGTGAAACTGGCAAAATTAAAGTAAATGTGAAAATTTTCCAGTAACTTTTAATTTACTAATAGTATGAAGTTTAAGCTATATTTGAGGAACAATCATAATCAGACATGAAATGTTTTCCTTTTATTTTTTGTCCTGTTCATTATTATCGTTTTAATGCATGGACATTTTATTTTAATCTTTATTTTAACTTGGTTCTCTTGATATTGTATACATATAATAATAATAATATTTTTATTGGTTCCCAGAGACGTGTCTAAGCCACGTATGGAACAAGTCACAAGAATAGTACATACATGAGGCATTAAAAAATAATATTTAAGGCGAGAAGGATAGGTACAGACATAAACATAAAAGTAACATTTTCAAAAGACAGGTTATAAAGACATAAATTCATCCACTGAATAACAGGGATTGTCACATAAATACTGATAAAGTTGACCTTTGAATTTGGAGAATGAATCTAGCTGTTTAATCTTTAGAGGTAAACATTTGAAATATTTTGACCCAGCATATATGGGGTTTTTGCTGAACATGGTTGATTTATGTACAGTAACTCTTAAATCACTACAACCCCTTGTGTTATAGTTGTGGATATCAGCATTGGTTTTGAGACTGTAAAACTGCTTATTTTGTTGAACAAAGGTAATTGCAGAAAAAATGTATAGGCAAGGTAGCGTAAGAATCCTTAAGGATTTGAAATAGGGCTTGCAGCTGCTTCGCCTAGGAATGTTTTTTATTATTCTAATGGCCCATTTCTGGAGCCTAAAAAGACGAGTAGAATGGTGGGAATGGCCCCATACTGCAATCCCATACATCAATCGACTATGGATATATGCATAATAGACTGAGAGTGCAGTAGCAGTATCAACCAGAGGGACAATTCTTCTAAGTAGGTAACAGCCACTGGACACCTTTGTAGACAGTTTATCAACATGAAATTCCCAAGATAGTGACTCATGAATATATAAACCTAAAAATTTAGTCACAGAAGAGGAAATAAGGGAGGATCCATTTAACCTTAGGAGAGGAGAAGAAGTGATCTTTCTTTGATAGGTATGAAATTGAATGAAAGTTGATTTATCATTATTTATAAATACCCTATTATCATTGCACCAGTCACTCATAGAATTTATGTTTCTTTGGACTACCGTAGAGTCTAAGTGCTTATTAGAGGTAAGGTGGGTTGTGTCATCAGCATATATGTACACTGAACCACAGTCGAAGTACTTTGGAAGGTCATTTATGTAGATGAGAAAAAGGAGGGGGCCCAAAATAGATCCTTGGGGAACACCTCTGAAAATTGCTAAGGGAGTAGAAGTTATATTAGTATATGACTCAGTAGAGTAAATCTGTACCACTTGTGATCTTTCACTTAAAAAGGATTTTAACCACTGATTGGCAATTCCAGAGACTCCATACATCTTAAGTTTCCTCAGCAGTATTTCATGATCAACAGAATCAAATGCTTTCCTTAAGTCAAAGAACACCCCTGTTATATGATTCTGCTTATCAAGTTCTAAGATGATATCATACAGGAGTTTATATATTGCTGTTTCAGTAGATCTATTTTTTATAAAACCAAACTGGGAATCCGTTAGAATCTTAAATTTATTAAAGAAAGAGAGTAATCTATTGTACATCACTTGTTCAAATATTTTAGAAAACAGGGAGGGAACAGATATAGGTCTATAATTGTTCATGTTGTGTGGGTCACCACCCTTCAATACTGGGATGACTTTAGCAACTTTCAATCTATTGGGAAATATTCCAAGTGACAGAGATTCATTAATTAGATGCACAAGTGGATGGATCACAGACAATTTGGCATTGCCTTTTAATAAGGAGCATGGAATATCATCATAACCTGCGGAGTGTTTTTTATTTATCTTTTCTATTATGGTATCAATTTCTTTTACATCAGTGGGCTGAAGAAAGATTGTATGGTCATAATGTGACCGATGCAATGACGAAGACTTGTTGGTCTGTTGTTGGCTAACATTCTTAAAAAGTTCACAGATGGAAGTCAGGAAGTTATGATTAAATAGATTTGCAATATCATTATAATCAGAGACCATGGCGTCGTCATGATGAATGGCCTTGATTTTAGACCTATCACTGTCTGTGCAAGAGGTGGCATTCTTAATTAGTGCCCAAGCAGATCTACTTTTCTGATTAGACGAATTGATAATGGATATATTATACTTTTTTTTGGTCTCACTAATTAGGTCAATATGCATCTTCTTAATGGATTTATAGTATTTCCTTTGGGACTCCGAGTTGTTTGCTTTTAGCTCATGGAATACTCGTTTCAATTTTTCAGATGAAGTCCTGATTTCATGAGTAACCCACTTGCACTTTGTTTTTTGAGGCCCAGGGGATTTCATAGCTTTCTTAGGGAAGCAGACATTAAAACAGTACAAGAATGTGTCAAGAAAATTACTAAATTTTACATCAAAAGCGACATCAGTAAAAACACAGTCCCAGGATTGCTCCTTGAGTAAATTTTGAAATTCAATTTGAGCTTGATGTGAATAGCACCTTTTATATTGAATCACATTGTGATTACAATTGGGGTCGCCACGGACATGGTACATGGAAAACTGAGCTCTGTGATCTGAGAAGTCTACGTCCACATTAGAACATCTGGAAGGAGGTATAGTGGAAAAAATGTTATCAATGATTGTTGAAGAGGAACTAGTAACTCTAGTGGGTTCACTTATTGTGGGTGTTAGGTTAAAAGTCAGTAAGCTATCTACCAGATATTTCTTGTTTGCAGAATCACAGTTCATATCAATATTAAAATCACCACAAACAATGGCATAAGTTGCAATTTTAATTAGAGCAGGCAAGACTTGAAGAAGGCGATCCATGAAGACAGAAAAATCACCTCCCGGCGACCTGTAGATGCACATTATTGATATGACCATATCTCCATATGTCAGCAACGTCACACAACCTTCAAAGTCCATCTCCAAAGTACGATTATTTAAATTAAAGTTACGAAAATAGAGAACAGCTTTAACAAAAATCAGTACACCACCACTTCTGTGTTGCGATCTACAAAAGTATGAGGCTAGTTTATAGCCCTCGATGCTAATAAATTGAATTTCATCCATGTTTAGCCAATGTTCGGAAATACAAACAACATCAGGCTGATGGTCAAATAAAAATAGTTCTAAAACATTCAATTTATGATGTAAACATTGGATATTAAGGTGCATTACTTTCAGAGCACTAGTATTCACAGTTTGATAACCTTTTGTGTAAGATTCATCACGGAGACTATCGTTTATTCCACTAATATGCACAGCGGGGCCTAGTCAAGCAGTATCCGGGACAGATTTAGGTTTCAGGAATTTATTCACTATCACACCATTTGGCCATAAATTAGGGTTCGACAATTTCGTGTAATCATCGTAGTCAATGCCAATTTTGAAGGCGCCGTAAGCACTTTTGCCGGCAATCTTCTCACATGATACACATTGTACACTGAATTTGTCATTCACATGTTTGATCACTTCGTCAGTTGTAGTATCATTGGCCAAGCGTCCAACATACATGAAAATAGTTCTCTTAGCGGCTCGGAGACCACCTAATTCATCTTTTTTGGACTCACCTCGACCGACGGTAAAGAAATTGCGCTTCTTCCTATTACGCTGCGTCTTCCAGGAGTCTTTGTCCGTTGAGATGATGTCGTTACCTTGTGGATTAGGAACCATGTCGCCTTGCAGCTTCCTTGAATCAGATTCTATCTCTTGCTGGTCCTCAGCCATTGTGTTGATGTTGGTATTCACGTCGCTTAGCAGCTTCGTTGAGTGAGATTCTATGTCTCGCTCCTTCTCACTATGGATAACGTGGGTTGATGATCCAGGACTATCACGAAACTGATTTTCACGACCAAGGGTGATAGCCGATTCAGATTTCATGGGTACACTGTCGGAAAATGTCACTTTCTTGACCGTTGTGTGTTTCGTATGTTGAACTTTTGTTTTCAGATCCCGCACTTCTGCCTTTAGGGATTCTATGTCAGCCGCCATTATAGCTACTTTGCGAACGTCCGCTACGCGACAAGTTAAACATCGCCAAAAAACACCCAATGCATCCTCAATGGCTTTTAAGTTAATTTCCTTCAGTCCGGTGCATTTATGGTGGAAGAAATGCTTGCAGTTATCACAGGGGAGGACTTTATCGCAGGTGGAAAGGCTTTTTTTACATGCGTGACACTCGATGCCTACTCCCGGTGCCGCCATCTTGAAGGTTCTCTTCTAGGTCTATCATTTCTTAATACAGTAGAACTTCATTAGTACGTTTCTGAAGGGACCACAAAAAATGAAAGTGCTATCCAGGAAAATGTGCTAATCAGGGAAGTAAATAATAGAAATTGGGGTAATTGCAATCCGTGGAAAAGTTGTCATATGTACAATCACTGTCCAAAGTTCTCGTAGGATCGCATTCCTTTACTCTTTTCACATTTAAAATCAAGAAAATTAGTGCTAAACTGCCAAAAAAATACCAGGAGAACGAAAATCACAATGTTTTCTTAGATTTCCCAGAGACAATTACATAAAAATGTCGTCACTCTCCCATGATTTGTGGTATATGTTTTAAGAGAATAAGTTAAGCTAGGTCATTTCTTCTTTCTCAGAGATAATTCATAGAAAATTACGATAACTCTGAGTATATAAATTGATTGTTTTAAAAAATCATAAAATTGTGCAACATTTTCTTAACCATAAATCTCTGCAACAGCCGTACACATTCGTTCTTGGAATGGACCCGTACAGATGAATATATCAATTGATGTATAGATAATGATATGACGATTAATAAGACATTTAAAGATTATTATAAGTAGATTTTTATATTCTACTGTTGAAATTCTCTTTGTAAAAATGTGTTCAATGTAGTCTGCTTTCTGTTTCTTGTACCAGGATCAAGTATTTTTGCGTTTCGCGTGGAGATCCAAAGCATCGTCTGCTCCCACAACTCTTGTCAAGGGATGACGTGCCCACTCCTCGCATTGAGAAATGCATTTAGATGCATCACGTCGTAGAAAGAGATTTGGGATGAATGTAAGGTCAATGGCTGATAATAATTAAGGAACTAGTGAATGTGGAGGTTTACATACTCGGAGATACTAGGAAGCGACTTGCAGGTTGCTTCATAGCAAATAATTGAGCGTACCACCCAGGAAAGCGCCACTATTTAAAGCGTACAAACCAAATATTTTCACCTGTATTTTGTTCAGATGAGACCAAGAGAAATCTCCGTGCTAAGGAGGAACGTAGTATCCAAGTTCCACTGTATTTAATGGGTAGTTGCCCGTTTATGTGCAATACATGTATTTATATATTTTGTGCAATAAATATGTTACATTTCCTCCAGAGAAAGCCAGAAACAGCTCACTACATTCACTTAAGGTATTTATCTTCTTAATTCCAGGTTGAATGGACCAATCATATAAGTCTGCTGTGTTTGGGCTTGAGGTGTTTTGAAGATAGGATGTGCCATCGGCTGGTCCGTATTCTGGTGCATCCCATGTGTGGCCCTCCCATTCATTCTCAGCTTCCTCAATGTCAGTCTTGGGTGAACTATCTGGTCTTTTGCTGTGTGTTACTGCATCAATTGAACATCCACTGAAGATTGCATTGGCAGAATTGCACCATTGTAGGTGTTGTTTCTTGCTCTGATCATGAGGTGCTGCTTAAATAGGGTCTTAAGAAAGGACTAGAAGGGTAGCTTAAATGAAGTTTGTGCCAGAGGATAGTTCCTCTACTTACAGTATTTTTCCTCTGTGAATATGGTGCAAGGATCACAGTTACTTGCACAACCTTAGTTGAAATGTATTGAGTTAGTTGCTGTGCAGGTGGCATTTAAATTATATATCACTCTTGAGCCTTTAGAGTTATCAAGTGTAGCATCGATTCTTTTTTTTTATTATTTAGCTTTGTTGAATGTGTAGTTTGTTGTGATAATAATTTTCTTTCATTTTGTTCTGTGAAGCTTCTTGCCAACTGTTTTTAAAAATCTCTTTTTAACTCTAGATTGATTTAATTTTTGGCTATGCAGATTTCTGCGTAAGCCTTTTTCCATTTCTTGTCTTTGCCTTTTATCATTTCTTTCTTTTTCTCAGAAATTAATCATATATGAGCACACACCTTTAGTGGCTGGTTATTGACAAACTTGCTGGGTGTGAAAAAATTTTACTCTTTTCCCCCATTCATTTACTTTCCCTTTTCTTCAAAGCTTGAGTAGAATTCCATAAAAAAATATGATTAGTGGTGACATGCCAGCCCTGTGTTGTTTTTCATTGAGCTCGTACAAACAAATATTGAGCATTTTCAAAAGAGGAAATTTCTGAACTGTGGAAATTAGTGTGTGTGTGAATGTTTCAGTGAAAATGTGTGTGTATGTTTACATATTTGGACTAAATCCTTGAATTTTTTTATTTATTGGCGTCCTTTAAGGGCTGCAGCCTTTCTCGATCAAGGTGTTAGCGCAAAAGTGTGATTTGTGTTGTTTGACACATGATGAGAGGTTGCCCATTTCTAGCGGACATGAAATTATACTGTGAAATGTTAAAAAAATGAGATCTCTCTTTTTAATACAAATAGCATTGAGAGTGCATTTATGTGTTGAATTTGTTTGTTGCTATTGTGTGAGCAGTGTGAAGGAAAGCTCTTATGCTTTGTACACCTATTGTAAGTGTTAGATTACCAGTCTTTAATCCCCGACAGTGTCACGTGAATCTATGACAATTTTGGAACCAATAAATCATGTTACAAATTTTGATGATGAATTATGTAAAAGGTTTAAAAAGCAGGATGTTTCATTTGAGGAGTTAGCTACATTAACATGTAATTGCTGTAGTCATTTTTATTTTAAAGCTAAGCTGTGGTATTGCAGTTCATTCTCATTTAATGGAAACTGTTATTTTAGTCCAGAATAGTTTGGCTTCTGTACCTGTCATTACCTATATACTTGTATAAGAGTTTCAATTGCTAATTGTAGAATACAGCTTGTGTGTGGTCATCATTCTCACCAGAAATATATTGTCCTTGTCAGTTATAAACAGGATCCAGTATCAGCCTCAGTAGAAAAGAAAATATAAGGAAGTAAAACAAATTACGTACAACATGTATTAGGTTTTTTATGTCTGTCCAGCAAGAACTTATTCCTTGAAATGATTTATTAACTTTTGTATGTAGGTGTGTTGTGTGAGTGAGCAACAGATGGACCAAAAATGTGTTTCAAATCTTGGTGGTGTATACGCCTGACAGCTTTTTTTAAGTTGTGTGATGAGAGAACATATTCCATGTTCGGTTCCTACCATTATAAGAATTGGCAATTTCATGAGCTTTTGGCTGATTGTAAGACGAATCATGAAAATTTTTGTTCAAGTTCAGGTATTACACGGATTTTTTAGTCCATGATTTTGATGCGTGATTTGTCCAATCAAATTTTGTAATGTCTGCATGTAGAACATATCATTTAGAGTTGTTTTCCATTTTATTATAAATAAACCATCTATTGTTTGTGAAACACTTAGAATAAAGGTTTCAATGCATGGTTGAAAACCATTGTTCTTGCATAAATGGTGGATTAAGAAATGTAATAAATGAACTTTGCCATTCTCTTGAGTTTTTGTCTATAAATTTTAATCCATTTATTTTATTGGTAGTTAAGGTATTGAACGGATCAATATTAGAGAAATTTAATGGGAATGTCATTTTTCTGCAATAAACCAACTAGGTCGAAATACGAATTATGAGGCCTGTAGTAACTTCTGTATCGACTAAATATTTAATGTCTTGTCCAGTCCATGAATTATCTCTTGCATTTTTCTAATGTAAATAGAATTTGAAATGCCATGGAAGTAAAGATGGAAATTCAATACTTTTATGCTGGGAATCAATGGTGAACATCTTTAATAATTTGTATGCTTATGTGCAAGGAAGATTATGCTGCTTGGAATAATATAATAATCTGTTCAAAGGAGACAGGACGCAGTGTCTGGCCCAGTCTATGAATGTAGATAGTAATACTATGGAAGAAGGCGGAGTCTCCTCCTCCTTCGATGGTAATACAATGAAACTAATTTTACACACCTTGATTATTATACCACAATACGTTTAGTCCCCCTTTGCATGTGTATACTCCATCACTAATTTCCATTTTATGCAGTATCGAATTTTAGTCTCTACAGGTACGTAAAATACCTTTAAATGCATATTTATGAAATCCTTTCAGTAGTATCTTACCCCTTTGTGACACCTGTGATAAATAATAATAATACTAATAGGTTTTATTTGACAAAGACCAAGGTACGTTTGTCCAATGTTTTAAGGCATGTCAATCATAAAAACAAGTTACTTAACAATACATGATAAATCAGTCTAAGCAAATATCACATATAATTAACATCCAAAACAAAAAAAATACATGGTAAAAATTTCATCTAACCCTTCCTTTACTCACATGAATATTCCTCCAAAGAAAAATAGGATCCTAGTAGAAGGAACTTTTTTAATTGCATTTTGAAGGTATTAAATAGTTTATTATTTTTTATATCAGGAGGAAGTTTGTTGTGCAGTCATATCCTCATTTCCCTAGGGCCAAGTTTGTTCCTGTATTTGTGTAGTGTATATCGTGTTTGCACCTCGTGTGATGGTAACTATTAAGGGGAAAGCAATCAATATTCGATTTGATGTTCAACACTGATTTTTATGTAAATGCAAGGAAGTGGTAGAAGGCTCAGCTCCTTGAATGAGGGTCTGCATGAACAGGGGCGGATCCAGGATTTCTTTCAGGGGGGGCACAAGCAAGGCCGTACCAGGATTTTGTTCTGGGGGGTCACAAGGATACCTCATAATACAAAACGAAGGCCATAATAATGGGTCCATATTAAAAATCTTGCATATTTTTAAGGGTCTGGGAGGGGCACATAGAAATGGAAATCCCCCTGGAAATTCCCCCCCCCCCTGGAAATCTGCCTATGTGCATGAATGTCTGTATGGTTTTTGGGCTGTGAATCTGACAGCTTTTTTTTAAGTCGGAAAATGCACACTGAGTAAATATGAGAGGAGCCCAAAAAAATTATGCTGTTTAGTATATGGGGATAAATTTCCTGTAATACAGGATAAGGAGTGTCCCTTTTCACCTAACTACTAAGTTGTCTCAGTAAGTAACATGTGGGACTTAGTTTATTACACAAAAGATCAGTATGCTGGGTCTAAGAAAAATTTGAACTCAAACATACGCCCAAAAACTGTGGAGAAGACTTGCTCAGTTGATTTTCAATTGCTCTTTATAAGTAAGCTTGATGAGCGACTTTTAGTGGTGGTGAAATGAATCAATTTGCTTTTTTCAGCGTTTACGATTAAATGGTTTTCATTGGCCCACTTACCAATTATGTCAGTAACTTGCCTAGCTTTTTCAATCAGGTAGCTTTGTGAAGAAGAGGAGATGATCACATTTGTGTCATTTGCATAGAGGATTGGTGTATTACTTATTATCTGTGTATAACAAAGTTGCAGGTAAATCATTGATGTATATCAAGAATAGATCCGTGTGGGACACCCATAGAGGATAAATGTTAGAGGTATGTTTAGTGCCATCGATCAAAAGATTTACTGTCTCAGATCGATTGTGAAGGTAAGATGCAATCCAGTTGAAAGAGGTGTGCCTCTGATGCCCCTACTATCTAGTTTGCACGAGAGGAGCTTATGATTCACTTAGTCAAATGCCTTGGAGAAGTAGAAGAAAAGCCCCAAGGTTGAATGTTTGTTATCAATGGAGAGAAGTACGTTATTGATTTCTTGATAAATAGCAGACGTGGTGGACTTCCCTAGAATAAAACCATATTAGTCTTTAGAGAAGAGGTTAATTATTTCCTTGAGGGATATTAATTGAGTGTACATGACAAAATTTTTGGAAAATGTACTTTGTAGTGATATCGACCTATAGTTATTGATGTCATAAGTGTTGCCCCTATTTTTGTAGAGTGGTATTATTCTTGACTTTCGTGAGACACCGCTACTTGAAAAAAGTTCTGTACCTAGCCCTAAGGGAAAGCACTCTGATGGATTGGTGGAGCGCAAGGTAGGGGACCCTTGGGCTGCCGGAGTTCACAATTTTAGCGGCCAGCCAGTGCGGAAAAGACCCCCTACCACGAGGGCTGGTCTGGTAGAACATGGCCCCTTAGCGGTCCTTTTGGTGAGGGAAAGTGCAAAATATCCAGGTAGCAATTAAAATTTTGGGTAAATGCTGCAGTCTGTGTGTAAAAAATACAAAAAAACTTCCCACGCTTAACCCTTTTAGTGCCAGCCTATTTTGCCGGGCATGCTGAACAGTGGCGCCGACTCCATGGGGCCTGAGGGGGCCCGAGCCCCCTCAAAGTTTCGTTAGGGGGGGCGGAGCCCCCTCAATAATTCAAGATAATAATTAAGTTATATTATGCTTGGTGAAATCACAAAAATATATTGGTATTTTTTATTTCCTATGTTTGACGATAGTTACCTTTTAAAATACATTCAACAATGTGCTAAAACAAATAATTATAAGACAGTAAGCAGGTTAACTGAAAACAAGTGGTGTGAATTATGATAGTGTTACGGTGCTGCGGCACACTGAATATAAACTCTTCCCGGGGCAAGACCCGCGATATGGGCCCCCCCAATATTTTTTATAAGTCGGCGCCCCTGATGCTGAAGAATACCAGAGCTTTTCTTTGGTGAATTTGTAGGTTTGCACTTAAAAATTTACAAAAAGCCTTATATGCATTTTCAGAAACTTTTTTTCTTATTTCCTCCCAAAACTTACGGGTATGTGAAAGTATGACAGATATTAAAAATAGTTACCAAAGCTACATAAAAATAAAAGGCGCTCCTACTACTTTGGGTAGTATAAACCCCCCCCAGAGCTCAGAGAAATGTTTAAGTTTAATTCCCCCAAACACCCTGGTGTTAGTTGCACCTAAACCCCCCCAGCCTTTATTCCTAGTTTTGCCCCTGTATGGACATACATATACCAGGTTCTTTTGTGGAGCTTTTTTCTCATGCCTTTATGGGCACACTAGAACCCCTTAGAATAGCTGCCTGACTTTGTGGCGTTGCTGTATCAGATTGACATCAGCAACACCGAATAAATTTCCCAAAAATGAAGTATTGGTGAAAAATTTCATGCCAGGAAAATAAAATCCCCCGCTAAAATATAAATCTGGATGTCATACCTGGATGTGCAAACCCTCAATGCTCAGTCTGCTCTTTTGTCATCGTCAGGGGATTGGGTCTCCAGGCGCAGAGATTTACTGCTCTATAGGTTCTAACTCTCACCATTGATACTCCCCGGTTTTATCTTGGATGTCCTTTAAATTGATACTGCTACAGCAATGATTGGGAATTAAAGGAAGTGAAGAGTAAAATTTCAGGACAGTGGCGTAGCCAGGAATTTATTTTGGGGGGGAGGGTCCAAAACCAGGGGGAAAAGTGTTTTAAAAACAGAGTACTAAGTAAAGGTTTTGAAACTAATTTTAACACTTTTCATAACCGAAAAAACTTCATTTGTTGATGAAATATTTTTTAAATTTATGATTTCCAATATTTTTTATGAAGGAAAATAATTGTGTTTTTATAAATTATGTATAGGGGGGTCCGAATCCCCCCCCCCCACCCCCAGACCCTCCGGGCTACGCCACTGTTTCAGGAAAATTAATGCTAGGGTTTGACTGTCTGAAGATATAATAACAATGGAAAAGAAAAAACAAAATACGAGCATGAAAATTTGATAGATTTTTTTGAAAATAGTGGGTGAAATAAAAATGGAAGAAATATAATCTTCGTGGAATACCTGCCACCACCTTCCAGCAGGCTAAAAACGATTTGTTCGAAACGTACTTCCCGCTAAAAGGTGACCCCACGAGGTTACGGCCGTTATTGATAGGTAGCGCAGGTGACATTCCAAAAAGTGGAGTGGAAGAAGCGGATTAAAATGATAATTGGCCTGAATTTGTGAAATATTTCCAGGATTCGTTTTAAGGGAAGAATGATCTCTTTGGAATCCATTTTAATACTTATTAGTTGAGGAGAAATAGTGGTATTATCCAAATTTTCTTTTCTCCAAGAAATTAGGGAAAACAATAGTCTATTCAACCCGAAATAGTAATGGTAAATTGACCTGCATAATTCGTGGGTAGTTTTCGAGAACTTTAGCGGGAAGAAATGACCAGAGGTCGCTTTCGTACGAGTTTTTTAGTCTCAACCGTCACGTAAGTAAATGACAGCGTTATTTTTCTATAAAAAGGTTAATTGCACATGTGTGACCTGTGTTGTACAATAATTGTTATGTCATCGTTAAATGTTATATTATATAATGTTATCGAATGCCTTTTGTAGTGTAGTTGGTTGTTTTCTTTAATGTTAAGAAGGATGCATGCTTGTTTAGTATTAACGACTTGAAATAGGTTATATTTAAGTCAACGTATAAGACGGCGTTTTACATGACGACAAGAATCTTTGTTTGAAGTCTCCTGTGTATAACCGACAACCTCAGGCATAACCTGTTATGCAGAATATGGTGCCAGTCATCATAGACTTGCATTGCAAAAGTCCTTATAAGGAGGGATGCCAGTCTCTAGAACGAGCACTCTCTTTACATGAACTCTTGACAATGCAGACCTTTTCACCTTACGTTCTACGTTCTCTTCGGCAACACATGAAATCGTTTTACATGTCTACCTACGCCAATGTTTGGCCCAGATTGAGCCTCGGTTTTTTCCTGCCATCGCCAATGCATATGTCCAATCAGTAAAAACAAACGGGTTGGACTTTGACGTCATTGGCCGTGGTGGGTGAGCCGTACTTACTGTTTTGTCTTCAATCATTGTCTTTGCCGTATAATTTAAATATTTTGTGGTGATCATGCTTGCAGAATCCTGATATTATATTATGATATCACTTGCAATGGTAAGCTAATGTTTTCTTGTTAATTCAACGTTGATCTCTCTCACTTGAATCTGAATTTGTTGGATCAATCGAATGATTAATTTATTTCAGTTTATTTTTGAAGAAGGGACCTGTGGAGTTGATTAACTGACTTACAGAATCTTAACAATGGTGCACAAACGCAAACCTGATGAAGGTGATGAGAACTTCGAGCACATACCTAAATCCAAATCCATGAAGTCCAATTCATCAGATGAAAGTGATACGATGGTCAAAGAAGAGGCACAGGCTGAAGAAAATGTTGGAGAGGTGGTGGTATCAGAATCTAAAACAAACTCTTGTGAACCGAGCATGGAAGATGGAGAAATTTGCGACGATCTGCCAGAAGAGGAAGAAGAAGATAGTGATGATGATAGAGTAACGAATCAGCAATCTTTTACTGAGGGAACATGTATGTCGCGTGAATTTGATGTATTAGATGAGTATGGGGAGTGCAATGAAGGTAACGATAATGAAGGCGACGAGGACGGTGTTGATGATGGAGATGATTCTGTTACTGATGTTTCATTTGATGGCAGTTTCGACTCTGATATTCCTGACGAAGAAATTGAGGCTATGCTAGAGGAAGGTATGTCCTAAAGAATAGCATACACATTTTTTATTGCTATCGAACTGCCTAATCGTAAATCTAGCTAAGAAATAATCATATTTCATTTAATTTATTCACGGGAAAAACCCATTAACAATAGCCATACAAATAGTTTCCCATACAATAGAAAATAATGAACAGAAAAATACAGCTAACCCATAATAATAAAATTAAAAAAGAAATCAAAACAAAATTGCGCACAAATGGATAAGATATGCAGGTAGTTACAATATTAATAATAGGTATTAATATTTTCTTCTAGTAGAATTTTTAAATTGATTTCATCTTTGCCACAAATGACTTTGAAATCTAGAAAGTACTTAGTTGTCATTAGATATCCATGGGTTGTGTACCTGAGCCATCCTCATCAATCTGATGTATTTGCCCAGCTAGTGGTCTATAAAGATTCCTTGCTAATCAATATAGGCCCATTTAGCATGACATATTGCAAATTTTTATGTTCTTTCAATTAGTGACGTGATTTATATTATTAACCTTTCCAATACAATGACCTAGGAATTTCTGGTTGTTCAAATCTCTCTCTCATTTCTCTTGCGTGAAGTTTGTAGGAATTATTAATGAAATTTTCATCTGGTTTCCACTATTTTAGTAAATAGTGGATTGCACTTTTTAAATTTTACTGTATTCTGTAGCTTATGAATTTTTAACTGTATTTAGGTCATTAAGCTTGGCTTTTTTTTTTACATATAGGTTTAAATGAAGAATTCAGGAAAAAGCAGCCAAATGATGGAAAGAGTTATGGAACTTCTGAGAGCTCACCTTATGAGGAACGTGAAAAAGTGGTATTGGAAGGTGAGTATTTGCTGAGTTTTTGCAGTTTTCAGAATGAAAACTGTTGTATTAACATCACTTACTATATTGCTAAGAATTTCAAGTTAACTCATGCAAAATCTTGAGTCTTATTGAAATGGAACTTGTAGGTCATGTAGTAGTAGATACAGATATGAACTAAAGTGGTGAAGTGGCTTGGTGCCTCTACGATTAGTACACTCAGTATGCATTGCTTTTTTCAAATTGTATACTGACCATAAGCCAGGTTATACCAATAAATCAAATAAAGGTGATCCTTAGTTTCCTTAGACCCAAGGTCACCTCACTTGAGGCAGCAGGAAGCAGAACGACGTCACGCGGAGTTTTTCCCGGCATTCATACTTACCCGTCACGTTTTCGCGTGCTTGAAATTTTTCCCTTTTCATTTAATTGCAAAAAATAGATATCGTCATATAAAAATCTAAAAGCATGAAATACGTACTCCAGGAGTAATAATCTTTCGATTTAGGCAATAAAAAAATAATAGGAAACCATCCTATTGTGAGAAATTTTAGCAAATCACTGATGGATTTCTGTTTAAAGTGATCTTATGAGTGAATTTCATCAATCAATCAATCAACTCCTCTAATACGTACACTTCTTTTTATCATCAATTATCAAATCCATTATCTGGTATAAGGGTATGTGATAGTTTAATTACCTCAAAATTAGCTCTTTGCTAAAATGCATGGTTTAATAGGCACAATACTTTATCGGACATTTAGACTTTTTTCAGTTAGAAGTGTGTTCCCAAGAAATATATTGATTGGATTTATTTAATATATAATTATATTATGCTTCAATTAAATTTTACATGGTTTATTTTCAGAGAAAGGACACAACCATTTTGATGTATTACCTGAAGGTTGGGTTCAAGTGACACACAACAGTGGCATGCCCATTTACTTGCACAAGCCAACTCGTGTTTGTACCCTTTCAAAGCCATATTTCCTTGGCCCTGGTAGTGCTAGGGTGAGTGCACACTTTTATTTGCTCCTAATTTGTTAAGGTTTAGGATATATTTTTCATGCCTGCTCAAAGCTTCCTTAATACTTCTGCATTATGTCATCTTAAAATTCCACATCAATTGAGGTGGCAATAGCTATCAGTTCAGAAGAACTCTAAAGAACAAAACAAGAAAAGAAACGCAAATAAAATTTTACAAAGTGATGGCAGTCCCTACTGTACTCTACGGATCAGAATGTTGGGTACCAAAAAAGAAGGAATTAAGGCAGATAGAATCGTCTGAAATGAAATTTTTAAGATCAGTAAAAGGCTGCACAATATTGGATAAAATAAGAAACACTCAAATAAGAGATGAACTGGGTGTCCAAGCAGTCACTGACAAATTAAAAGAATACAAACATAGATGGAAAGAACATTTACTTCGAATGCCAAATGAAAGAATTCCAAAGCAAGCAATGGAATATCAACCATTTGGCAAGAGAAGTATAGGAAAACCAAGGAAAAGATGGTGATGTGGAGCCGGAACAGGCTTAGTAGCCTAATCCTGGAAGGAAGAAGAAGAAGAAGATAGCTATCAGTATGCCGCCAATAATGGGTCCTATTTTTTCTCTACCAGCTATACAAAAGCGTAAAGAATACTTTGAGAAAAGACTTGGCACTCACTGAATATTTGGGGGGTAACTCCACAGCTGCTGCTGTAGTGTTCTGATAGCAGCTCCATGCGTCCACTTGCGTCCGAGCAAGGTGTCATATTACTAGTCAAATGTTCTCATGCTGCTCCCTCTCTCAACAAATATTCAGATTTAAATTCGCTTTTCTAGGGAGCCCGTCATTATTCTAACTATTTTCTAAGATGGACACAGTGCTCTACACTTTCCGTGGGTTCCTTTCCCATCATCTGCTGCTGTGCCAGCTATACATTGCACAACAATTTCTTGATGTTTTGGTAATCTAGAGGTTCGGACGTGGGTTTTAAGTGAAAGTCAAATGGGGAAGCATGTGTTTTTGGTGAATGGAATGCCGTAAATTAACACATTTTCTCTCGTTGACGAGTGTGTTAACTATGGGTTTTATAAGTTTGTTAGAAAGTAATTTCTGTAACACTAGGATAGACTGGATTCATATTTACTGTTTTTTGCTTGCATCACCTGTCCAAATCTGTAAGTACAAGTAAGGGATACTCACAAGGAGCTGAGAGCTGAATGGTCTATACAACAGATTTTGCCGCACTCTTTACAAAAATTGAAGACATCTCACTGTTTGGAGAGGAGTCAAACTAAGATATGATGCCTGTATGAAGGCTGGTATACCACTTTTAAAAATTAAAAACCCTGTTTTAAGAGGCTTTCGCAAATATTCATGATTAGTATGTATAAGGTCGTCCAATATATTTCAATTTTGGTAAAATTTATGTACAAAAAGGGAAGCGTGTTAGCCATGTGGGTTGAGCATGTCTGGTGATCAAGGGGTGCCAGTTTCAAATCCCAGGGAAGCCTTCGGGCACCCCAAATCAAAATCTTTTAAAGGGACAAGGTTTCCCTGGGAAAGGATCCATCTCTGAACGTGTGATATTCTCGCCTGTTGCTCAGTCCAAGAGAGCTCTAACCTTACCAATCCAAACCAATTTTCAGATTAAATCATTGAGTGAATATGTTTCCCTGTTCTTCATATAATCACAGCAGAGCTTATATTCACAGGCTAAGATTTTGTTTGGGAACAATGATAGGACCCAGACCCATGGAGCCAGAACTGAGTGTTTTGAGACTGAGACCCAGAACTGAGTTTTTTGGGACTGAAAAATTACCGTATCTACAAAAAACATTAAATAAAGGGCCTTTAGGATAGAATTTTTTATTGTTTTGGCACATGTCTTTATGTTTGTGAAACATTGTCCTCCATAATCAGATCTACCTATCCCTGAGGTTGCAACCCTGCACCACCTGATATGACTCGTACATCTTATCTGCATCTATTGAATTATCCTATGCCATTGGAAGTGCATTTCAATCATTGTAATTTTCATTTTGTTCGAGTAACAGGTTGTATTGAACTATTTTATTTACTGCTTTTATCACGAATTGCATTTTGTACATGCTGACTTTTTTTTACTCATTTTTTGCCCTTTTTTGTTCTACATACTTATTAAAGTTTTTATATACCCCAATCTAGGAGCCCTGTCTTTCATTACAATGACTTCATATTATGACATATATGGATTATATGGATATATTATGACATATATGGATTATATGGATATATTATGACATATATGGATTATATGGATATATTATGACATATATGGATTAAACAACACTTCTGTTGTTTAATCACCTCGATTTTTCCAGACTTAATCATTTCTGGTGATCCCATTCATATGTTAAAATCAGTTATTTTGAGCTGATAAGAATGAACTTTTCTACACCTGCTTTTTACCAAAAAGGATAACAATTTCAAAATGACAGTTTCAGAATTCTGCATTGTATTTTGCTATAACTGGTTATTTCCCCCGTTAAAATCATTAAGAATACTTACACATAAATGTTGTTATATAAGCGTGTATTATATACTTCATGCTGTATTTTTTAATGGATGGAACCCGTTAATTCACTGGTTGACTGCTTCGGTGTGGCTAAATTTCTCGGGTTCAGCATTATTCTCTTCCATTTAATTTTTATTGTGTATTAAACCTCTTTTTTACCCTCTTTAGACGGTGATAAGTTTTATTACTTCTTCTAGCCTAATATTGCCTATAACTGGTCATAACCAGTAGTATAGAGTACCTGCCTAAATAATAAGTAATGATACCTCTTGGTCCGTGGGCAACTCCGGTCCTTCTCGTGTGAAGCATGTTAAAGAAGAATATGTTAGCCGATTTTCCTCTTGCATGCATTTTTCATTACCTGTGTATCCACTATATGTGCAATGTTCTAGTTTCTGCAATTACCAAAATAATATGCTATATTTTTTTATTGTGGCACTGCAGAAGCACGAAGTTCCTTTAAGTGGTATTCCCTGCCTTCAGTATAGAAGAGCCTTGGAAAAGGAGCAAATTGAAAAGAGGAAAAACATAAAAGATGAGTTTCTAACTCCCAAAGAACCGTGTGAAAATGGATTGCGATCTAATGGTAGGTTTATACTTCTAGTGCATAAAAATGTTGCTCTGTTATTAGTTTCAAATTTTCTGGGTTGTAATGTTTATATTTAATGTATTTTGTTCCTGATGGTAGTTATGTGGTATTTGAGAGCTGTGCACTTCACTTCATTTACATAAAGTATTACACCAAGCTGATAATAGTCAGCTCTGCTAGTGGGAGAGAAATTAGGATGGTAGTCATTGGGGAAAACTGAGAACCCCTTGTTGCCAGCAAATTTTGAATTTATGGAAGTGTGGGGTCAGTCAAGATATTCTCTTGAGAATCAGATAAACTTTAATGGGAAATTCTTGTTAGTTTTCAGCTATTGCTTTATCTCCCTGAATCCCCCACCATTATTTACACTGCAGCAATTCTCTTTTCGAATACTAATGTCTTCCCTGGCATTTAAATTTGTAATTTACTTCATACTTCAGATAATTTATAGCCTAGTACTCGTTCAAGTTAGAAGTATATGAACCTACTTAAAATTTGTATAATTTTGGATGCATTATATGGTGTATATGTTATTTCATTTTCTACTGGGTTAGTGTAGTAAACTAGTGGGGTAGTTAGGAGGATTTTGAAGGACATTTTGTGGGGAATTCAATGTCAAAGTCAAGGAAAGCAAAATGAAAACTTTAATATTCAGCAAAGGGAACCATTGTGAATTGAACATGACCTCAGTGGTTTGAGAAGGATTATCTTTTTTGGAAGAAATAGACATGCCATGTCGACATCTAGGTTTTACATTAAATATTTATGTGGAATTACAAAGTTTTCTTTACTTTTCATTATAGGAATTGTTTAAATATTGCTGTTGATTTTGCTGCAAATTGGTTAAACAGAATTTATGATTCTGTGAAAACTATTTTGTAAAAATAATAAGTATTCATCATAATATTCTTGCAGGTGATCAGACCTCACCCCCAGCTCTACCTAGTGCTCGAATCGAGACAGCTCAAGAGAATAAAGCGCAGCAATCTCTAAGTTATGCTCAAGTGCAAGAATATTGTAAAAAACTCTTTCACTTCAAAACAATTAAAGTCTTACGCTTCAAGTAAGTACTACTTTATATATTAAAAGTTCAGTTTGATGTTATTTTAATGGAGTGCATGTATGTATAGGTTTGGAATTAATGTTCTTGGCTCATGTCCTTGGCACTTCATGTCCTTAAACCAGTTCCTTTTGAATGCCTTACCCTAATTACCCATTACCATGTGGCATTAAAAGTTATTTGTATTGTTATGTTGGTTTATTGCAGTATTATTTCTTGCGTTTCCCTTTATTCTCCATTTAAGATATTAGTATCTGTATTGTAAAGATAGTATGAGAGGGAAATGTTGAACAATGAATGTTGTGCAGTGAATTATTTAACCTTTGTCTTCCTTGGAATTTTTTACTGTTATAGCCTCTACTCATGAGGGATGTGGTTCTCTATAAATTGTAGATTGTTTAGTGTAGTTGCCTCATAATATGTTACTGTTTTCTTACCTGGTTGATCTTTCAGATCATGGTCTGCCAGAAGAAAATTCACCAAACAACGAAAACGGACAAAGCAGCTGCAGAGGCCTACTCTTCCTGAAGGGACAAAGCTCATTACATTTCCTATCCAGAGTTCAGGTACAATTTTTCAATTGTAGACAGTTAAATTGTTAATTGAAGTTTTTATTTTAATTAAAATAAGAGGACATTGTGTTACAAACCATTACTAGTACTAGTCTCCTTTAACTATTCCAAGTAACAAACCACAATGTCTCCCTGAGAATCGCAATCTACATTTTTTATGAGCACCATAGAATCCGTAATCTACCATATTAAGGGTGCCAATAATTCTAACTTATTAAATGAGGGAAATTGTAAACTGGAGGTAATGTTTCATTTTTGCAATACCAATATCCACTATCCAACATCGTTAATGGCACTAAATTTGAAATTATGTTTGGAATGGAGGATAGTTAATTCCATGACTGAATTAGTAATTAATTTTTTCTTCTCTATTTTCATACTCTTTCATCAAAAAATCAGAATCCATAAATTGTGTCTTATATGTTGCCATTAATTCAATAATTATAAGAAGTGATTGAAGATAAGATACTCTAGTTTATTTACAAATCTATGTTCAAAATTAGGTTCATTTAAAGCAGCTCTTAATGGCAGGTCTACGTATGTTTCATTTCCAAGGTAGCTTAGTGGGATTGGTGAGCTTTCATTACTTGAACTTTCTAGAGGATTTCTGAAGACTGTGACTGAAAAATATTCATTTTATAATTATTAGTTGAAAATATTTAGGGTTGAAAACTTCACTTTGTTAATAGTTATTTTTCATTATATTTTAGCAATGTTGTTGACTCTCATTAATACTAACGCCCTTATTACAAAGTTCTCATTATTACGAAGCAAATCATTGGTCCTGATGAAAAGGCCTATCCAATCTATAGTTAAGGAAATGTTAATACAAAAGTATGAGCCTCAGTCCTGGGGGTCATAAAATGAACTTTATTTCGAAGTTCCACTGATAAGCAATGGCATTTAGGATATACACTACGCTACGTTATTATCATTGTGCTACGTTTAAGTTTTCCTGTACACTGCCCAAAAGTGTCAATTATGGTTCTTTTTTCAGTAGGAGATACTTGAGTATGCATGATGAGCATGCATGCTTGATGTTGAGTATCATATAATTGGCTTTATTCCTGTGGAATCAAGGTGACCCACTCATTACCACTCGCAAATTGGACCTACAGTTAGTCCTCTTCCTATGCACAAACTTTCAGACGTACGAACATTCAAAAAATTCAAGCGTGCCCAAAACTTCAAATTTGGTGCCTTTCAAGTTGGCTGATGCGGCGGTAGAGGATCTCACACTTCGGGCATAATCTGAACAAAGCATCATTGAATCCGGTGTGAGGTCAGGAACTGTTCAGCATGTCACCTATTCTTCCATCCTGTGGACAGCAATTTTTTTCGGCTCCCGCCATGTCACACGCACATCTAGATCAGTTCATCACACTCACAAGTTTACACAAAATTGTGATGCAGTGCTGCATCCTGCAGGATAACGTCACTCCTCGATGCCTTGCATAGGTTTATCAACTTGCGAGCTAGGTCTTGTAACGTATCTTGTTCGTATATCAAGGGCTTCTTGTATTCGGGAAGTTATCTACCCACATTATTGCGTTACACACATTCTTCAATTGAGAAAATCGAAAATATGTGCTTGTTTTATATGTCTAATCATAATTTAATCGTGTAAATTATACACAAAATACACACTCTGAAGCTGTTTTGCAGTGTGACTTCAAGTATGGGAGATGGAAGAGACTAGATATTTTGACAAAGTATGGTTTTTTTTCGATGATTCCTCAAAGAAATGTTCATACAAACTTTGTTATTACAAACCTCTGGTTTTTTCGGTCCCATGAACTTTGTAATAATGAGTCTACTGTAATTTGAATCACAAGTCTTTGTGCACTACCTTCCAAAAGATCACTTATGCCATTTGTGTTCTCAATATGCATATATGTAACAAAGTGAGCACTCACGTGAGACTAATTCATTTAGAGAAGTTTTATTTACTTGTGCAAAAGCTATTATCCTATTTCACCTTACATTAATTTATTTTTATCATCCATTTCATCTTTCGTTGCTTTTATCTTCTGTGTCCTGTATTCTTGTTAGAAAATGTGTAGTCAATAATCAGGTTCATTTAAAGAGAGACTGAACAGTTCTATTAATGGAGAAAATTACAAATACTGGGTAAGTATTGCATTACAGATAGCACTTACTGACTGTGACTGAAGTGCTTGTTATCTCTCTCATGCATTCCTACTCCAAATTTATTTCTGCTACAGCTACTCCCAGCAGAGGAGGCAATCCAGTCTTTTGTTTGATGTAGAAGTCATAGTAAATCTTGATGATAAATATTGTAAATTGAGTGAGTTCATACATAGAAATATTTGTCAAAATATGTACATAACTACTATTTTATAGGTCATTGTAATGGTGGTGTTGGTTGTGTACATTTCATGTTCAATGCAAATTGCGCATGGTATTTGATGAATAATTCTTTCTGATGTTAATTTACTCCTTAAAGGTAGTGAAGCAGATGGTGTTTCAAGCGGAACACGATCCAAAAAGGAGTGGATCATGAACCCTAGTGGGAAGAGTTATGTTTGCATACTCCATGAGTATGTGCAACATGCCCTTAAGAAACAGCCCTGTTACCAGTTCAAAGAGTTGGGTGAGTGTTTTCAGATAGTAATAACTCTATTTCAAAATTATAATCCTAAA
The DNA here is from genome assembly GCF_921293095.1 of Ischnura elegans. Taxonomy (NCBI): domain Eukaryota; kingdom Metazoa; phylum Arthropoda; class Insecta; order Odonata; family Coenagrionidae; genus Ischnura; species Ischnura elegans. The sequence continues at coordinate 57,306,339 of NC_060248.1, forward strand.
TTTTCTTAATTGAGAGACATGGTAGTTTATATATAAAGTTGTACTTTCCTGGCAGTTAGTATTAATGAAGTTTTCTTGGGCCTCACACCTGATCAAACTGAGTTTCAATGCTTTTGTGGGCGAGTCTGTCTCTGTCTTCAGGATGCTACATGCAGGGTTCCCACTCAACCATGGAAACCTTAAAACCGTGAATAACCCGTGAATTTCATCTACCGTGAAAAAACCTGGAAATAGCCGTGAATTTCGCTGTAAAACCTTAAAAAACTCTTGAACTTGATATAGATCTGTGATTGACAGACCAAAATAAAGATCGATACGTCGATCATTATTTCAAGTTCATTCACTCGGAGACACTGTCCAAGCATTTATCTGCACACGTATATTCGAAGCGAAATTATTGGTCCGTGTGCGTGACGATACACAGATCTTAAGCCTGTGATTGGAAGACCGGCAGCCAAAGTGTTCATTAATCATGGCGAAAAATTGACCTCCCTGCCACCCTTCATTTTCCCACTCACAACCTTTAGCCGGCTCTAAATTTTGGTAACAATTGGCGATGGCATAAGAGCACTTTCATTGCTGCGTTTGCATTCCTGGCATTTATTGCATTTGCTAAATTTTTAGTTAAGGTGCGGCCGGTTATTGTTACGTAATCAATATTTCTTCCTAAAATGGCTTATCAAAAGACCGTGAAAACGTGGAAAAAACGGTGAATTCTATAATTCAGTTAGAGTGGGAACCCTGTACATGGCTTTCTTGAAACTAGTTAAGCCAGTTTTATTGATTATTAATATGTATTTATATTTTAATATTATTGACCAAATGTGCTTAAGTAAAAAGTATTACATAGTGCTCGGAAGACAGTGGCAGATTCAGCTATAGAAACGTTAGCAGTCAGAAGGAAACTAATTGACTTGGTGTAAAGCAAGAAAGGAATTCATTAATGGTTGTTAATATTTACCTAGTATCAATTGTCAGTATTCACAAATTTCTTCCTTGTGATTATAGAAGAACACACAAGATAGTCTAGGTTTCTATGGATAACAGTCATTCTCGAGGTTACTTAAGAACTCAATTTCGGAGAAGTTCTGCCTTTCACCACACGATGGTTATCCTTTTTTTCGAGGACTGTTCTATAGGTCGAAAAAGTATCCCAACTAATAAAGTGGTACCACATACGTTCTTTGACAAACTTTGACTCCATCTATTGTTGTCTGTTTTTCCAAGGACGCAATCAGGGAGAATGAATTAAATTGCAATGCTTATCCAGTAGAATTTTAGCAACCTGGTAGAATTTTTTCTAGAGTCTTAAGAGAAAGCAAAGGCATCAATAAGATATCCATAGCTATAATATATTTTTTCTAAGTCACGATTAATAATAAGGAATAATCACAGTGATATGTCTGTTTGGGAAGCTAGGAAATGAGTTTCTCTCCATGCTTCATTTTTTATTTTGTTTGTGTCCCCTTAGAATAACATGCAGCTACAGAGGCCTCATTTCTCATGTCACACCACACAATTTTTTTTGGGGGAAATTTTTTTGACTACTACTCAAGAATTTGATTGAATGAAAGTTAAGTGTTTGTGAACAAAAATTTAGATTGCAATGCTTATTTTACCCAAAAATATAATTTAAATTATCATATTTTGTACAACTTTCTGAAAAATTTTATGTTTTGAAATTATTAAAACAGTATAACATGGTAAAATCTTAGCAGCATACCTAAGCCCACAAAAACATTATTCCCTCCCTCAGCAACTTGGGAACTTTGACATGCCACCGCTTTAAAACTATCCGGCCAATCTTAATGAAACTTTGTATGGGCATTTACCAACTCAAAATGTTGTTTATAAACACCATTTATAGTTGCTAGGCGATAAGGAACATTCTATTCCCGATACTTAAAAGGCTACCCTTGTACATTAGGGCGGATCGGAAAAATCGATTTTTTTCAAATCCATCTGGCCCATTGAAAAAAAGTTGTGGGACCGATCAAAAATAAGGCCTGAAAAATTTGAGACCTGTAGGTGAACCCCTGACCCTCGCTCAAATGCAATTTAGGGGGGGAAGGTCGAAATTCGAAAAATATAGTATTTTATGGTCATTTCCTATAGATTTTGCCGAGTTACTGCCCTGCTAGGGCAAAAATTTCGTGCATTTTGACGTATCTGCCACCGTTTAGCCACAAAATGCCTAATTTGAGTCCGCGCCCAAGGAGATAATATTCCAACGCCCACGCAGCGTCGCGGATACAAGAGCCGCAGGCCGATCCCCTCCCCTCCCTGCTCACTTCTACCCCTCCCACGCCTCCAATACAGCAAAATGCATCCCGCGTATACTGCTAGGAGGTCATTTATCTTTGATAATATAAATCGGAAGATGGTAGAGGGTAATAAAGGAAGCTTAGTGAGACGACTTGTCCCTTATTAGGTGCCTCGTCGGGGTTAAACAAATCGATGTTACCAACTTTTAGAGAAGTGATGAAATATTTTTAGATCCGAGAACGCAGGAAAGGAGCCTACGGCCCATGAAAAGGCCTCTCGAGTGGCTATAAAGGTGTGCGAACTATGGTGACCCTTCCCTTCCATTATGTGTGTGACTAAATGATTTAGCGGTACAAAAGGAAGTACTAAAACTTACGGAAAATGCGAATAGGCCAAACGTAGGGTTTTTGCTTAAGTACAATCCTGAAGCACTTTGGAAAGAACATTTGAAATTATGCGATATTTTTGCGTGTAAGTGCAAGAAGGAGCATAATGTTCCCCCCAATGAATAAGTATGTTGAGAGACCAGCGGACGAAACTAAAGATGATGGCTGCAGAATTGAGTCCTAAAGAAACTCGACAACTGAGGAAAAAAAAGAGAATCGCCGGAGAGTGTTGAGTCGACATCGTCAATTCTTGTATGGGAAAATAGTATCAAAAATTTTCTTCATCAATTCATCCGAAGAAAATTAAACTGAAGAGATATCATCCGATTTTTATCTCTACTTTCCTCATCAAATAAAAATTCAGGACTAAACTCAAACTGGAACTTCTGCGAGGAAAATGCGTCTGCCAAATGTGATAGAGGTATATGCAAGAACCAAGAAACAGCAATGATCGTACCCGCAACTTTAGTTGATGCAAAAATCATAACTTCGTAAGAAACATCCAAGGTAGTTTGCAAGAATTACTTACGTAGACAGAAAAAGATGCTAATTATTGTGAATACGAAAAGAGAGGTATCAAAGGGTGTCATCAAAGGGCTACATTTTTGTGGAGTGAAAGACTATACTTTTGTCTGATGAAAAAAGGCAAGAGCACTTATCAATCCACGTTTAGAGGGGAATGTGTGATGTTAGTTGAAGAAACAGGGTCCCACTTTTGGGTTCGCCTCCCCAGTCGTAGGATTAGCAAAAGTTATAAAATCTGCGATTCTCGATTCCTTTCCGAGTGAAAATTAGATACACGAAAATAAAAAGGATTTGAATGCGATGGTGAATACCGCCCAAAAAGGAGGCATCATCCCTATGCTACAAGCATAATTCCAACATCCCTTGCTATGTGAGTAAACTCTTCTCGGGATTCCCACCGGGTTAATTTTTCCATAATGGCAAACGTTTCAAGCTCCGACTCGGGACTCATCATCAGGGATAAATTTCGTTGAATCCCGAGAAGAGTTTACCCACATCATTCGCCGGGAAAGTATCAAATCATATTTCATCCCTTACAGAGGTCTATTTGCTAATTCCACTAATTTGACTTAGATTTGCGGCATAAATATTGGGAGGGCAATCTAAGGACCGAATTTGCGTTGTTGCAAGTATTTGTTTGGCGGCCGATCCGAGATTTTTTAAAGTGCTGGATTTTAATATCAACTTCTAGGACTACTCGCTGATGACATATTGGAGAGAGACCACAGTACCTCCGGCTACATCTGACCTTAGGGCTGTGGATTTTCAAAAATCTGTTGATGAACTTTCAGATTTGAAGTTAAATATTTCTTTTTGTTATAGATACGGACGAAAGATTCGTGAAGATATTCACAAAAATTTTGTTGACAACAGCAAAAGACGAGGAATGACACTGATATAAGAAATACAGATTGGAAAGCAGGTAATTGAAAAATTCTTTCGTGATTGTTCATCCACAGACGATACTGAAACATTAAATATTTAGACTAACGAAGTAAGACGCACTTGGTGTGAATTTTGGTGCATTTGGCGCGTGGGAGAAGCTTGCGGGGAGGGGACGCGAGCGGCTTTCGCCCAAAATCCATTTAATCATATCTGTCGGACAAAGCCGAAATTGGAGCGCATATCCGAAGGTAGCACACCTTTATAGCCTCTCGAGAGGCCTTTTCATGGGCCGTAGGCTCCTTTCCTGCGTTCTCGGATCTAAAAATATTTCATCACTTCTCTAAAAGTTGGTAACATCGATTTGTTTAACCCCGACGAGGCGCCTAATAAGGGACAAGTCGTCTCACTAAGCTTCCTTTATTACCCTCTACCATCTTCCGATTTATATTATCAAAGATAAATGACCTCCTAGCAGTATACGCGGGATGCATTTTGCTGTATTGGAGGCGTGGGAGGGGTAGAAGTGAGCAGGGAGGGGAGGGGATCGGCCTGCGGCTCTTGTATCCGCGACGCTGCGTGGGCGTTGGAATATTATCTCCTTGGGCGCGGACTCAAATTAGGCATTTTGTGGCTAAACGGTGGCAGATACGTCAAAATGCACGAAATTTTTGCCCTAGCAGGGCAGTAACTCGGCAAAATCTATAGGAAATGACCATAAAATACTATATTTTTCGAATTTCGACCTTCCCCCCCTAAATTGCATTTGAGCGAGGGTCAGGGGTTCACCTACAGGTCTCAAATTTTTCAGGCCTTATTTTTGATCGGTCCCACAACTTTTTTTCAATGGGCCAGATGGATTTGAAAAAAATCGATTTTTCCGATCCGCCCTATTGTACATGGATCCTTTCCATTTTAGTTTACATTGAGTTTCATGTGCATTCGGCTGTGTACGCAGTGGTTTTTTTCGCTGAAGGATACTACAGTAAACTCTTGATTTTACGAAGTCTGTGGGACCGGAAAATTGGCACTTCGTAAAATCGAGTTTCGTAAATTCAAACCTTTTTCATAAGTCACGAAAAAAATGTTCGCTTTTGTTTCTTCCGCCGTTTTTTGTCTTTAGTGGTCTTATTTAAATGCTTTCGGTGGTTATTCTCGGTATAATTCATAGAAAAGGCTTTTTGCTATCGATTTATGATGTAAAAAATCGTTAAATACCACCATAAAATTCCCATTTCTTGTTCATACTTCAACATCAACGATCGCTAAAGAAATTCCCGACCAGTTTAGAAAACGTAATCAAATAATGAATTGCAATGTTTATTATAAGAATTAACAGTAATAAATTTGTGGTTAGGAGCCAATAGCTTCTATTAAGTATGCAAAAGATAGATATTTGTTTCTGACACCCACGGAATTTTAGCAGTAGCCGGCCTAACTGCCATTTATGTCGCCCTCTATCGCTCAGTGACGAGAAAAAAAGAAAAACAAGGGTCTTAGCCCGTTTCCAAAATAACCTTCGTAAGTTAATATTTCGAGTTACTTCGTATTTTCAGCAGAATGTGCTCTATTTTCACTGAGATTCAATTACGATCATAAATAACGTAGGATGTGATTATCTTCTGGTGAATATTTGAAGTAAATTCTGTTTGAGTTCTCCGTCCGACTACTGTGTTCCATCATCTTCGCAGACGTTGCCATAAAAGACTTAATTCTTCATCAGGACTGTATTCTTCATACCGGGTGTGAGGTGACCTGTTCATATAGTATGTTTCTCTCCTTTTATGCCGACTGGAGCAAGGTTCCAACCGGAAAACGACAGGAGAAACATCTTACAGTATCGGAGAAATATAGATAGAAATGTTATTATCCACATTGATTGTTTTCCTACAAGAGACGTTTTATCATTTCTCAACGTGGTTAAGCATTGGTTCGCTAGCGTGAATTCCCAAAAAATGACACGCAAAAACCTGTACCGTCACCTCATTTAGTTTTCGTGTTCCTTTCTCCGCCGTATTGAAAGTTAGGCAAAGGATCATTGACATAGAGAAAAGATTTTCTTAGTTTTAGCACTAAAAAATAGTCGCGCCATAATCGTAAATAAATATAGTGTGGAAAGAGCAAAGAAATTAATTTCAATTGAAAAGTCAGCTGAGAAGAAGAGAGACAATTATAAGCGCGGCACCATTTTCCCGATAGTGGAAGATACTTCTTCCGCCTCTCTCCGGTTAATAACTTCCCCCCGTTGCAAGTAAAGATGAACCATGCCCTTCTCCACAATCGGGGAACGTTCCCAGTGGGTGGGGTGAATAAGAGTGGGATGGGGATTGCCTGAGGGAAGAAGTGTGGTCAGCACAAGGACTGGTGAAGGGGGCAGGACAAAGAAGGGTGGGGAAATGGCCTTCAGCTCTGCCTCAGTCTACTTTTGGTGGCCGTATTTTTTTGCGACGCACACAAGCACAGTCTCCTTAGGGAGGGAGTGAATGAATTGGGATGCGTAAGGTGGGTGTCAGCAAGATCAGCCAAAGGCGGCAGGAGGGAAGGGACGGCTTTGGAAAGACAGAACCCCAGCATGGGAGAACGGGGAAGCGCGTGAGAAGAAAGTTCATGGTTAGACTTGGAAGTGCGTCTTCATTACGAGAAGCCTGAAATATAAATTGGCGGTAAATAGAGCCCAGTACTTAAGATATTTAAGTTGTTCATTCACAAAGGCCAATATATACACGAGAAGATATTATGGCGCGGATTGCATGTATCAACGTCCATTTCGGGATGTTATTAATTTCTGTTCCCATTTATAAAAGTAGCAAATAGATTTGAAAGAATGATAATCATGAATAAAAATATCTAAATCGATATCCAAACGCACATGAGCAAAATAGATGAATGTATACATACCGATCCATCGCAAGTAATACCGCTCAAGCTTCTTCCGGTATAGGACTTTAAAATCCTGGATAATGCCTTGGTCCAAGGGCTGGGACTTGCTGGTCGAGTTCGGGGGTAAAAAGAGGACTCGAACATTAGCCAATTTTAGATCTTCCACGTATTTATGAACGGTGGCATTATCCATTATTAAAACAAATTTGCTGTTCTCTCCAGCAATTTTTCTGTGTAGACGTATAACCGTTTGCTGGAAAATTTCTCGGGTCATCCAGCTGTTTTTATTTGCATGGTAAAAAACGGGGAGGGCTTCCAATTTTACATGTTTTAAGCACCGTGGCCTTTCAAATTTCCCAATGACAACGGGCTTATTTTGTCCGTGCCCGTTTGGTTGACGCACAGCCCCACAGTAACACGCACTTTACTCTTTTTCCCCCCCATGGCACCTTTGCCCTTTGAAACCCAGGGTTGCGTCAGGTAATGCATTAAAAAATAGCCCAGTTTCAGGGGCCAGCGAGGGTGAGCTCGTCGAGGAAAGGGTCCCGGATTAGGGACCCTTCGAAGTGCTTCGGCGAAAAGTAGTCAAGTAGTCTTCGAAGTACATTCACAGCAGTGCAAAGGGTTAATTAGGGGTGTACGAAATACTCCGCGCGATCTTCCTGACATGTTAAACTACGAATTATTGTCGATGCTATGTTTACGAACAGGCACGTAAATAGGGGCATAATGTCAGCCGCGATATTTTAACTGAACTACTACTCCCCCTAAATTCCCACAGTGAGGTTTTTGGCGACCCATTTCTCTCCAAAGTTGCATTATCATTTACGATTTTGCACTTTTGATGGACCACAGTTGGAAGCGCTGATTTTTTAGCTACTTATGCCGGCGTAACTAGTTTTGTTGACAAATTTTTCGCCGTAGTTCGTATAAACGAATGCCATTTGCTCCTAGGGACCGAGCCGAGGTTCGTAAATTCAAAAAATTTCGTATAATCGAAACGTCGTATAATCGAATAGCGCCATGTATTTAGCATAGGCTTTTCACCGGGACCGCAATATCACTTCGTATAATCGAAAACTTCGTAAAATCCTGCTTCGTAAAATCAAGAGTTTACTGTACTCCCTTATCCTCATGTTTTTTCCCACAAACAGAAATATTTTTTACACAAAATTTTCACATACAGTTGTTTATATTTTTGACATTTCACAAATAGTGTATTTTGTATATCCTTTGTATTGTAAACGTTTGTCTACCATTTTTTAATATGTTTGCATTGACGCTATCGAGGGGTTAGGTGGAAGAGGGGACTTCTTAGTCTCAATCGCCCGAATAAAGGCATTGTATTATTATTATTATTATTATTATTATTATTATTATTGCGCCTTCTCAGTCACATCATATATATGGTACCAAAATAGCTGTGACCAACAGTGTGCAATGAGAGTGACTCATTCTTTGGGGTCTAGGACATCTTGGCGCGACCATTTGGGTGTGGCTGTATTGGTGCGAGACCATCTCGGCACAGGACATCTTGGCGCGAGCCACTTCTGCGCAAAAGTGGACGCGCAGTTGTTACATTTTCTGAAATACAGTTCTTCTCTTATCTATCTTGTAAAAAAACGGTATACAGCCACATTGGAATTATGTAATTATATTGTGTATGAACACATACTTTAAAAATTCCTCCGCCCACTAGCATTTCATTTACAAGGTAAGCTAGAGATATATGCTAATTAATTATTACTTTATACACGATAAAATTATTTGAATACATTTTCATCGTGCGTAATCATCCAAATGTACAAACTACCATCGTATTTCACCAAAAAGAAAGCGTAACGACTGCCTGCCCACTTTCACGCCAAAGTGACTCGCGCCAAGATGTCCCATTCTTTTATCATTGTGACCGAAAAGGCAGTAAATGTGTCAAATCATAGACTTAAGGCACCAGTTGAAAACATTTCCAGTTTTTATTCATCCTCTGGATTCACTTGGTTGTTTCTTTGTATGAACTGAACAAATGGAAACGATTAATGAAGATGAGTAGTCTGCTGCAACAATTTAATATCTATTTTTAAGAAGGCCAATATTGACTATATTAAGATACATATCAAGAAAAAGCTCTTTTTATTTTTCATTGTTAACAAGATTTGAAATGCATGAATAAAAAAATCATTATCGATCATACCTATCTCTAACTAAGCACTTGTCAATCAGCACAAAATTTGGCTTCAATTTTTAAAAATGGAGCATTTTTTTACTTTTGATACCAATTCATAGAATTTCCCTCTAAATATACATATTTTTCATTTGCAGAAAATGCAGGCACTCCATATGCTGCCACTGTCATCATCAATGGGATGCAGTATGGTATGGGTTACGGAACAAGTAAGAAACAAGCCAAATCGGAGGCTGCCAGAGCTACTTTAGAAATTCTTATACCAGAAATGAGGGATAAGATCAGAGAAGATGCTGCTGTAACATCTCAGGGTGGAACTGGTGGCAGATCTGTAGCAAACACTGGGATTGTTGGCTCAAATAGGCGTAACTCCTTAGATGAGCCTGATCTTTCTGTAAGTAATTCTTTATTTCATTTGTATTTATTTTATTTATTTATATTTATCTTTGCAATGAAAACTATCAAAAAGAATAGGGTGGTTTCCTATTATTTTTTTATTGCCTAAATCGAAATATTATTACTCCTGGAGTACATATTTCATGCTTTTAGATTTTTAAATGACGATACCTATTTTTCGGGATTAAATGAAAAGTGAAAATTTTCAAGCTCGTGAAAATGTGCTGGCTAAGAATGAATGCTAGGAAAAGCCTGTGTGGCGTCATTCTGGTTCTAGCTGCCACCGTGTGAGGCCACCTTGGTGCAAGGCTATGATCGCCGCTACGATGCAGGCTGCTAGCAGGTAGCAGAGTACCCAGCTAGCAGGTAGCGCTTGCCTTTAATAAGTATTATTAATACCCTATCAAGTGAAGGACACTTTCTGACCGTAGGTAATTTTAGTAAGTGATTATTAAGAGATTTTTCCCTGAGCTCTGTGCCTCATGCGTACATAGGTAATCTCAGACAATGTAAAACTCCTGACTGCTCATATAGCATCTAGGTCCCTGTTACGTCACATGGAGTGGCATCACATGGGTGCCAATCTGGCCTTTTTCAAATGAGGTTAAAATTGAGCATTAACATTCATCTAAACTGGGATTTCCAAAACCAAATACAGTCGGATCCGGATTTAACGTCTTCGCATTTAACGTTTTTCCGCATTTAGCGTTTATTTTTTTAGGTCCCGATTCATTCCCTTTTAGGACAATGTAAAAATTATCCGTATTTAGTGTTTCCGCATTTTGCGTTTTTCCGCATTTATGGTCGTAAAAATTTGTCCCGCTCAAGATTTTTTTGGCCGATTTAACGTTTTTTTTATGACGGTTCATCCAAATCTTCGAATTTATGCTCATCAACAAGAACAGTCTCATGAAAGTTTACCAAGAGTCGATAGAATCTACCGGGGAACGCTTCTTCAACTGCTTTCTTCCGCGAGCGCAGCACCTTCAACTCGCAAGCTGGGTGATTTGTCTTCTCGTAATGTTTCGCTCCCCTTCTGATCCAAACACCAGGCACTTTTTGTATCAGATCCGATCTAATGGAGCAAAGTCATCCCTTAATAACCTCGAACTACCTTATCCTTCACTTCTTGAACTTGACTTCGATGATACGTGACGACTGATGACACGAGTTATCCTCCGAGGGCCGCTACAATAATGGTTTTCTCGTTATGTTTTCAATTGATGGCTTATGCCCCTTTCAACTCTACTACCTACGGGCAGTCGATTATTAGCCCAATATTTTTTCAGTCGGCTACTTTCTCTTTCCAAAAGAGGAGGCCCAATATCAATTGCGCAGTTCACTAGAAGATTCTTTCTAATATCCATTCCAAGGTCACTTTCCACGGAGGAACAGCGAAAGAACAGAGGAAGTGTTTCCCCTGTCATGACCGTGAGTGAGAGCATTCTTTTCCAACGGAACAACATTATTTTACATCGTAATTTAGATATCCCGGAGCCAATTTATCGACATGCGCCTGGTTGATATCGATGTCGATTCAAAAATATCTATCTTGTGCTAATTAATGTCAAAAGATAATGACAATCGGAGTTTTGACGAACTATCACGGTCCATGACTCTAAATAAATCGCTCATGCTGGAAAAAAATCACCGCATGCTCACGGTAGAATAGATGAGCGTGGAAAAATACGAAAATCCGGCAGGTATCCCTTGGTGGTTGACTTCGACATCATAACCCTGACGAAATCGCCAAACTCCAGAGGCACTGACAATTTTTCGGATGAAATCCAGTTCTGTTGAAGATCAAACCTTTTCACTTAACAGAGTTTAGCTAATCGTCATTCAAGGTCCAACCAAATTTTATTAAAACTTGCCGAGAAACAAGGCGAGTCGGAGTCAAGGTGATCAGCGCGCCGCGTAAGCAACTTCTCCCGGCTCCATTTGACCTGCATAAGGCCGCGGATATATGACAACGAATCTGGTGTTACCATCGATTTGAATCACCATCGACTTGACGCATACTAAAATAAGATTCTACTTTTTTGGATGACCTCGAAATCCAAAATGTGCGCATAGGAGGCTTTTTAAAGGCTCATAAATCCCTTGTTTCGCCGAGGCAACAGAAAACGTTAAGTTGGCAAAATTCCAGAAAACCTCCCTTTTACTAGATATTCGGTAGTTGAGAATTCGGGATTAGCGATCTTCTGCTGTCCCTTTATTTCACTCATTCCTCATGATTTTTCGAGTACCTACTTACACCTTTTCTTATTATATTAGAAATGCTATAGTCACCTACAGGTCACTTTTACAGAAAAAATTCTAAATTTCATCGAGATCACTGAAATATGCATAAAAATGGAATCACTAATGTCCACATAATAATCCGTGTGGGAATGCTTTTGAGTTGATGTTTATTAGAATTTTCTTAAAATATTTCATTAAAACAATTGTCATCCTCTCATTACTTATTTTTACTACCCATTTTTTTAGCAGAATTCCGAATTTTTTGCTGCATTCAGCACCTTTCAGTTACTTTAAATAATATTTTTTATTCATAAAAAGCCATTCCAATCATTACAGACCCTAAAATCTGAAAAAAATGGCAGGTCCTCATTTAGTGTTTGTCCGCATTTAGTGTTTTAAATTTTGTCCCCCCTGAAAAACCTTAAATCAGGATTCTACTGTAATTTGTATATTATGAATACACCAATCGTAGGTAATGAATCGTAATCAATGCCCTTAGTTTTCTTTGATGAAGGAAACTCTCCTATTGTAATAGTCTTCATTAAAAAATCAAGTGTCCTGATTTGATAGAATTTTAGGTTGATATCTGATTTAAATTCCAGTGGGATCATATAAATCCAAGGTTAATTTAATCAATTAATACTATCCTAGTTATCTGATAGTTTTAAAGTCATTGCCTTGAAATGAATGTATGTACTTGAACATATCTTATGGTTTTGATGGCTTATTCTATGCATGACGTACATGCAAAGTATTTTCCATGAAGCATTTTCAAATATGTTTTTTTTTACTTGATCCGTTGCCCACTTCTCGAGTGACTCATGGCAACAAATCTTTGGCCTTAACCCTTTTGGAAATGATTTGATGTCATCATTAACTCTTTCTAAGAGGATCATTGCATCTCCCTGCACGTAAGCCTTGCAAAATGACCTCACTTAGTTCGCTGCTGTTTACACTGTTATGGGCAGTTCCTTCACTAAATCAGCAGTTCTGTCCGAATGAGTGAAAATATTTCATGAATTCTAATGACAACCAATTCCTGAAAAGCGGAGGGAAACTTACTGGTTTTTTTTTTTCTTTTTTTATTCAAAGTACAAGAAAATAGATGGTGGAGAAGACTAGAATACTTATTTTGTTGTAGCTTGTCATTCCCTCCCACGTGCCTATTTCTTTTAATTTTACTATTTAAAAATTTACTGTTAGTTTGGATCTGAGTGGATGACCCCATTGTGACATATGCCGAAAAATAATAACATACTTTGTAGCATGCATAAGAAGGGACTTTGATCCCTTTGTAGACCAAATGTGGCAGCACAAATCTGATAGGATACTTACCGTATATCTCCGAATATAGTCCGCCCCCCGAATATAGTCCCCCCCCCCCAATTTTGAGACCTCAGTTTTGGGAAAAATTTTTAAATGTAAAGGAAGGCAATTTTTCTGTGGTTAGCAAGTTAAGATTCTAGATTCGATAAAAACTATTATTTTCTGTGAAGATTAAGAACAAATCTGTTCACATATTTTCCATCACAACAAAATAACTATAGATAAAAAGGTTGAGCTCTACGGCCTCAAGGTCAAATGATGAAAGAAAACACTCCAATGGCCGTAACAAGGGACCTCGTCACAGGTGTAAACCAAAACACTGTGTGGTATGCTGGAACGGGAAAATTCGCAGCAGTGACCAACCCCAGCCTCTCAACCGGAAACCCTTCACTAACACACGATCAACAGTGTAGAAACCTTCGCGAGGGTTTTGTGGGACCTCGCTAAGGCTGCTCACGTTGAAACCAATCACTCGCTTAACTATGAACGAACCTTCGCGAGGGTTTTGGGGGGCCTCGCTAAGGTTGCTCAAGTTAAGAAACACACACACACACAATCACACAAGCAACACTTACTCCGTGGGTATAAACTCCGGGAGAATATGCTCAAAACTGAGCGATGGTTTCCGCTTTTCCCGTCCAGGTGGCAGTTCCATCGCTCAGTTTTGAGCATATTCTCCCGGAGTTTATACCCACGGAGTAAGTGTTGCTTGTGTGATTGTGTGTGTGTGTGTTTCTTAACTTGAGCAACCTTAGCGAGGCCCCCCAAAACCCTCGCGAAGGTTCGTTCATAGTTAAGCGAGTGATTGGTTTCAACGTGAGCAGCCTTAGCGAGGTCCCACAAAACCCTCGCGAAGGTTTCTACACTGTTGATCGTGTGTTAGTGAAGGGTTTCCGGTTGAGAGGCTGGGGTTGGTCACTGCTGCGAATTTTCCCGTTCCAGCATACCACACAGTGTTTTGGTTTACACCTGTGACGAGGTCCCTTGTTACGGCCATTGGAGTGTTTTCTTTCATCATTTAAAATAACTATACCTAAAACATGTTGTGATCCATTGCATGTATCAGTAATTTATAGTTCCTTAACCAGATGTAATGAAGAAATGAGAATTTTTTTTAAGTATCCAAGGCTATTGTATTTTTTAAACCTTCACAAATTATTAATATTTTTGATTTCCAAATGACTACAGACAATGTCAATATATAAGCTTTAACTTAAAGCCCATAAACAGTATTGCATTTGGCCCTGAAACTTCCTTAGATCCAGTGTAACACACCCATCAAGTCATCACAAATCCAAGTGACCTGAAGAATTTAGGAAATCTAAATAAAATTGTGTTAAATAAATTATAAATATTATAAAAATATTGCTATCAAATGCCTGCTAAGCAAAACAATTAAACTACAGGACTTACAAATATCAAAGTAATAAAATTAAGAAATAAACTTTTTCCAACAAACATTAAAACTGAAAAAAAATTATATCAATTTTCAATGCCTCGTCGCGAATCATTGCATAAGTTACACAAAGAGCTTCTGCTCTGCATTTGCGCACAAATTCGACGATATTTTCCTCTAATTCTTTGAATCTGCCGCATCGAGACCCCCGAAATGACTTCCGCGATGTATTAGCGCTTTGCTAGCGCTGTAAATACTATGATTTACGGCGTATTCTGCAACGGCTATTTTTAAATTGGCATCGAAACTCCGTCTTTGAAGGCCTCTAATCTGCGGTAGGATTGATCCTCATCTTTCTACTTGATCCATCACCTCACTGTTGAACGTAAAATTATTTTTAATAAAGAAAATATCGCGGAAATAATTGCGAAACGTTATGCGACGTAATTTATCGATCCTATTTACCCTGACGAATTGAAGATATTCCTCAATAAATTGATTACACTTTCGATGCTGAGTCGCTGTATTTCGATCAAATGCAGTAATGCCGGTGCTTCTGGTTTAAAGTCGTCGATTATTGCGCCTTTTCAGAAACAAATGCATCACCTATTGCGCATTCTTGTTCTGTGAAGGCGGTAAAGGCAGTGGTTGTAAACACGAACCGCACCGACGTATAGTAGCTACGGACGCAATGAAATGCTAAATCGTCACGAAAGGTTCACTTTATCTGTTTATTTTTCGCAATTATTTAAATCGTGTAGTTATTAAATGAGCGACGGGTACATATACTATTGATTCAATTCTAGTGTTCGATTAATGTAATGATAGTGTGTGTTTAGTTTTCATTTTAATTATTTACTGTTTTGCGTCATTAAGTGATCAGTGTCGATTGAATTATTCTAACAATACTTTTCCAAGAAAAATTAGCGGCTACCCGATGGATTCCGTGAAAACGCATATTCGATATGCTATTTGAATCGGAATAATCGTATCTGTACAACATTTGTGGTAAAAATTGTCTTAATTTCCGGTAAAACGTGGCAGTATTTACTAATATCTCCGATTATAATCCTCATAAATATACTCAAATAGAAAGACTACGAGAACATTAGCCATTATGCCGTTATTTATTACTTTATGGTCACCTTTAGTATGCTAAATTGGATTACACTCGATTATAGTCCCCCCCCCTTACTTTTCCGCGGCCATTTTTGGAAAAAAAGGGGGGACTATATTCGGAGTTATACGGTATTTGTGTTGTAGTATACCTATTGTGGAAAACTTGTATCCACCCTTGTTCATTTTATGTCCCATTGGAATAAACATTGAGATTTTTTTAAACAAATTTTCACAGTAGTGTTCACTTCATGTTGATAATTTATGCTGTATGTAAAAATTTTTATTTAAAATCCCTGTGGTATCTTATGATATTGATGGAAGTCTTGCCAAATGGTGTATTAGAGTGATGATCTCATTTTTGAAGAATTTTTATTTTCCAGCTTTTTGATGAAATCAAGATTGAGGATCCCAGAGTTGCTGAGTTGTGTGCAAAAACCAATGAACCACCTCCATATGCTATTTTACTTACCTGTATACAAAGGTATATGTAATTCCTATGCCGACAGACTGAATTTATCATTCATGTTACCTGCATGTGATTTTTATGGCTAATTTTTGTAATTGCGATTCCAGAAACTTTGGTCTTGGAGAAATGCAGATCAAGTATGAAGTAAATACATTGAGGCATCAAAAAAATGAATTCACCATGACTGTAAATAAGCATACTGCCAAAGTTGTTTGTAAGAACAAGAGGGATGGTAAGCAGCGAGCATCTCAAGCTATATTGCAGGTAAATCCTTGGGGATAGTGTAACTGGCGACAACTGTTTAAAAGTCGTTAACTGAAATCTGTTTTAATGTATAGCGAACTATTTTTATCCAATATGTGTATGGTAAACTATTTATCTCCTTCTTAAAATTTTATCTATTTAATTTTCAACTTCAAATTATGCATCAACTGCTTAAAAAGCAAGCTTCTTAAACATTTTTTGGGTCATTGCAGCATAGGATATTTCATTACTCAACATTTCTTTTGCTCTCTGGGAGAATCTGGAGAAAATTTTCAGTAGTTTGGAGAAATAACTCATGAATAATTCCAAAACAGTGAATTTAAGTATGGTGAAAGCTTTCAAACAACATTCAGTGGAACCTCGGTTTAATTCATGATTATTATTCATGGGAAATCACTGACAATATTTAGTGCATTATATCTGACGGTGAGGAATGAAGCCCTTCAATACCATAATTCAACTTTAATTTTAATTTTATTTTGTATGTTTTATTTCACAGAATAATAAGATCTGTAGTTGTCTTAACTTATATATTTGTGTAGAACTTGTCTTATGAGATATTACAAAAAACTTATTGGTGCTCGTTACGAAACCCATGCACCTATGTAGCTGCTTGTGGTACTATGTGTAGTGAAGTTATCACGGATATGTTATCAGGATTGATACGATTCTTTAAATTGCATATATCACTCCTTGCAATTGATTACTATAGCATGAATAAACTTATATGGGAAGCTAACATTGCTTTATGGCTGCAATTAAAATATATTTATCCATGAATTATTATTATCAAACAAAATGCTCCAAAGAAATGAAGGGCAGAAAAAATTAAAAAATGACAAGTTGATCAAAGATCCTAGCAATTGAAGAAATTAATTTCATGGATTGTAACTTAACTATTCCTGATAATCTAATGAAAGGACGTTAAAACTCTCTTTGTTCTGCAGTTTCTTATCTTCCTCTCATGATCCACTTTCCAGTTGTGTAGTGAAGGGCAGAATATTTCTCACTTCACCGTAGAAAGATTCCACTCAAACTTTGGGCTGGAAGTTCATCCTATATTTTGCTCCATGCTCAAGTTAATATTCCCAGCATAACTTTCATAGCATATTGTATATGGTGTTCCATTCATCATAACAATCCATTACAAATCTGGCTGCTCTCTGCTGTGTTCTATGAATTTCTGATGTCAGTCCTACATCATAAGCAGGGTTCCCACTCAACCGTGAATGAGCCGTAAATTTCGTCTACCATGAAAAAACCTGGAAATAGCTGTGAATTTCATCATGAAACGTTTTAAGTATACCGGGACTAGCCGCGGTGATAACTTTTACGGGAGTCACCCGCAATGCACAATCTTGCAAAAGATCCACAGAGAAAAAATCATTCGCCTTGACCGGGATTCGAACCCAGATCCCCCGATTTCCGGTCGAGTGCTTTAGCCAGTTAAGCTACCGAGACGTCATTCTTCCCTGTGGATATTTTCAGACACTACCGGACAAGGTGTTGCTGGACTGCTGAGCATATGATGCCACTTAAAACTAGTCTAGAGCGAACACCCCTTGTGTTCTATGTCCGGGCCTGCTCTCCAGCTGTGGCGCTGTGTGCACGATTTGGACTGCTTGTGGCATCATATGCTCAGCAGTCCAGCAACACCTTGTCCGGTAGTGTCCGTAAATATCCACAGGGAAGAATGACGCCTCGGTAGCTTAACTGGCTAAAGCACTCGACCGGAAATCGGGGGATCCGGTTCGAATCCCGGTCAAGGCGAATGATTTTTCTCTGTGGATCTTTCTCATAATGAAACCTTAAAAATCTCTCAAACTTATAGAAAAAGAACTACAATTGACAGATCAAAAGAAGAAAAGATATTTCAATCGTGTTTCAAGGCCGAGCCACATACAGACACTGTCCACACATTTATCTCCATACGTATATTCGAAGTACAATTATTGGTCCTTGTGCCATGGCGACACTTTGATCTTGAGCCTGTGATTGGAAGACCGGCAAACAAAGTGTTCATTAACCCTGGCAAAAAATCAGACACTTCTTTACTTCCCTCCCTCCATTTTGCCACTCACAACCTTAAGCTTAACCTAAATTTTGATATCGATTATAGGTGACGTCATCAGAAATAGCACTTTCATTGCTACGTTTGAATTCACGGCGCCTATCGCAGTTGATAAATTTTTAGTTAACGTGCGGGCAGTGATTTTTACGCCATCAATATTTCTGCCTAAAATGGCTTATCTACAGACCGTGAATTTGACGCAATTAGACCGTGAAAACCTGGAAAAAACCGTGAATTTTATAAATTAGTTAGAGTGGGAACCCTGATAAGTGTCCCAGCTATCTCTCGGAATGGTGGGGGTCTCACAATAGCCTGTACTCACTTTAATGCGGCTCCACTGTGTATATTTCACATACTCAGCTTTTGATAAATAAGACCTATTAATGGTGGGTCTTTTTCTTGGCTATATGTCCTTTACATAGAAATTCATCACCTTACCCTTGTTAAAATATGAAACTAACTTCCAGGTGCTACGTCTTTAACATATTTAAAACACAAGGTCTTTTTGTGATGCATTCCAATCAGGCTTGCTATTAATTTGCCTGTAAAAAACTGCTACATACTTCTGTAAAGATGTAAATCTTGGTCTGGAATATTCTCTTTAAAACAATGTTTGAGGATGCATGTGATATTATTTAAAAAAACTAAACTTTATGATTTGTTTGTTTCATATTTTTTTAATCTATCAGGTGCTTCATCCTCATGTATCAAGCTGGGGATCTCTCCTAAGGCTGTATGGTAATAGATCTGTTAAAAGTATTAAAGAAAAGAAACAGGAAGAGCAGGAAATAACATTACTTCAAAGTAAAGCATCTGTCAATTCGCCAAATTTTGCTATTCTTGCAAAATTAAAACAGGAAATGAAAAAGCTGAGGGACATGAGGGTAAGTATTCAATTCCCGTCATTTCTCTGTTGGAATTTTAAGTAACATTCAGTGCAGGGGTGGGCTTGGCCCTGCTCAAAAATATTGTGGGGCGGGGGGGGATTGGTCCTCCCTGTAAATCAAAGTTTGTGGCTCACTTTTTAATGTTTACCACCCTGGTATTTTAGTTCAGATTTTTTGTGATGCCATGAATTTTTTTTTAAATCAGTTGTGTATTATTGGTTCATGGCTCATGGAAATATAATTGCATATTGTTCTAAGAAGTAATGACCACTAATAAAGTATGTACTGAAGCCATAATGACCACTTAGGTAATGATCCATGCCTAAACAATCGGGCCTAGTCACCTATGATGTCACCAGCATGGCAATGCTGGACTTAGAATAAACCACAAAGACTAAAATCATAATAATAATAACTTTTATTTGCCCAAAGGATACATTGTAGTCTAGGCTCCAAGTATATGAGGCACGTCAAAAAAAAAAAAACATATCAATACTAGCAAGACATACACAATCATTGCTGATGTTTTAAGTAGTCATTTCCATTATAGAAACAGTAACTCAATAGGTAATTATAGACTAAATTGTTGAATACAGCCATTGTTTTTTCTTTTTTTATAAATTGTGGTAGGTGGTTGTACAATTTTACACACATATGACAAGGTCCTTTTGAATACATGGCAAGAGTAGATGACAGCACATGCATATCATTACACCTTTTTGTCTCATAGTTATGGAAGTTCTTATTTGAGATAAAATCAGCTTCATGCTTCATAATTCAATTTTCGTCTTCGTGGTTTATTTTAAATAAGAGGAACAATATCTACATTTCCTCGTATGAAATGTTTGGAAATATTTTTTCCATATAGCAAAGCAGGGCTCCCACTCAACCATGAAAACCTTAAAACCGTGAATAAGTCGTGAATTTTGTCGAAAAAAAAAAAAAACTGGAAATAGCTGCGAATTTCACCATAAAACCTTAAAAATCTCTCAAACTTGATTGTAGAACTACTATTGATTGATCAAAAGAAAAATCGATATTTCGATCATGTTTCAATGTCAGTCACGCACAGACACTGTTCACGCATTTGTCTGCTCACATATATTCGAAGGGCAATATCCGTGTGCCATTACGACACATTGGCCTTAAGCCTGTGATTGGAAGACTGGCGACCAAAGTGTTCGTTAACCCTGGCAAAAAAATCTCTTCACTTCCCTGCTACCCTCTATTTTCCCACTCAGAACTTTTAGCCGGCCTTAAATTTTGCTATCGAAAGTCATCGTCATAAGAGCACTTTCATTGCTGCATTTGCACTCCCAGCGTTTATCGTGTTTGTTAAATTTTTGTTAAAATGCGGCCAGTGATGATTACGTGATCGATATTTCTTCCTAAAATGGCTTATCAACAGACCGTGAATTTGAAGACATTTAGACCATGGAAACCTGGAAAAAACCGTGAATTTTATAATTCAGTTAGAGTGGGAACCCTGGCAAAGGTAACTTTGATATTCATGTACTTTTCTGCACCCTTGAGATTGAAATGTACCTTTTGGCCATTTAAAAAGTCAAATAATGGGTAAAATTTAACTTTAATGAAAGCTATTTGTAATGCAATTATGTCAATCTCTTTATAAAAAACAACAAGGTACACCAATTGAATATTTTGCCTGTGACCAGATGACGAAGACGACTATTTCGCTGTTCTCATAGTTTTTTGCATGTTTTCCTTCACTCTTTCGGCCGTAGAAGCTAAAAAATTACATTTAACACAACTTTTATTTAAGTCGTCAAAATCGTCCGTTTAAATGAGAAAGAAAAATAAAGGGAGGTTTCCGTGCCATAAGTTCCGTTCTAATACTGCTATTTACAAATGGTGCACATGGTTTGAAAGAGAGAAGCTTGCTGAAGACCATACACACGACTGGAAGACTCGGAAGTCGATATTAGTCACGCACAGAGGCAGAGAAAGGGCTCCCGGCCCGATCCGTAGAGCGCGTCAATTGACGTGCTCCGCACTGAATGTGTCAAACACTGTTTGATGATTCATTGTTGTAGTTGAATGAAAACCATATATTACATGACCCTATGAAGCTTATGCAGAATTTCATACAAATGCTCAAACTTCAGTGTTCTGCCTTATTTGTGCCGATAGTAATCCTTGGCCTCTATGAAGCTACGTCTGGAACTCCAAAGAAATTTGGAAATCAAGAAGCATAGTATATTTCTATCTGTTATTTTAAAGCAGTAAAATATTGAAGAATAGTAAATCATATTGTTTATTTAGTACAATTTTGTTTTCAGGAAATTGTTTAAAATAAGTTAAAAATAAAGGAAAGCCTACATGTATTATGAAGAAAAAATTATTATAGAAATGCAAAAATGTTCTTCGTATTGTGACTAGTTAATGACCATGATGGAAGTTAAACTTATATCTCAATATTATTTCCTATTTATAAATAATGTGTATGGGTCAATTTGTGCGGTGCTCTTCCTCATTGATGCGGATAATTGATTTCATTGGCATTAAAACTCTAGGAAAGAAATGTCAATGTCGACTCCTCCTGGAGAATTTTTATTCAGTTATGTATTATCATAATTGTAATTTTTTCATTAATGCTGCCTGTAGTCGTTTCATTTCGCCCATTTTCTCTGCTTTGAGTATTTTCTGTAACACCAGTGGTTGATATTGGCCTTTTTTGTTTTAGGTTGCTATTCAGCCGATAGGAAAATTCATTCCACCTGATGATGTTGATCTTCCGTCATCATCAGGAGCTGATCTCAATAATGTTGACCTGTGACTGATATGTCTTTAGATGTTCCAATTGTCAAATTAATATAATAATTCACTTTTAAAGTCGACATAAGCAGCTCCCATCGTTTTTATTCCATTGAGCCATTATCTGGGTTGGTTGTGCCTCATCAGGTTGGTATCCATTGTCACTTGGCTGTGAGAAAAAAGTTATTGACTGTAAAAAAGAGGTACATCGGTACCTTAGTATGAATTATATGTGCCTATGATATAAGATTACTATATTAGCTCAGAGATATGCATGAGAAATTGTCGTTTGATGGATCTGGATCTTTAAAAACTAAATATTTAGGTTGTGGTTTGGGAGATCACTGCAGCCTGAAAAGGAACACTGACAACTCTTTTGATGGCTTTAAAATAAATGGGATTGTGATTGAGAGAATGGGGATGTAATTGAGAGCCCTATATGATTCACATGATGTCACTAGATTAAGACATTGGTGAACAATCCTTGTTAAATGGATGATATTTTTCACTTGTCTTGATTATGGATATGAACTAGTGAGTTTAGTTTCTGAAATTTTGAAATGTCATCCATTGGTTGGGAACCACAGGTGTATTTATTCCAATGTTACTCAAAGTCAATGGTGCTTTACTGTGTTCTGCATAAATTCATGTGCAGTAACATTCCAGCTGTCAGTGTAATGTTTATGTGGCTGCTAAGTCTGTGGCTGTGGATTTTCATCTAATAAAAATGTATTAAATTCTATTTGATATGGTTTTAAGGTGATTGTCTGTTAAGTTTGCATGCTATGATATTGAATATGTAAAAATCATGATTTTTGCTCCCATGTTAAATGGTGCATAGGTAATGGTAGGAATTGAGATGGTTTGTCGGCGTAATTATATAAGTATTGAATTTTATTAACATGTTTTGAAAACTTTCTCATGGCATGCTTTTTTTGTATTGCAATTTTAATTGACTTCAAACAATATGGCCTGAATGTATGCTGAGAAGAATTTTCTATGTGTAATTGTGTTAAGTTATTGATGTTATTTATATCAATGCCTCTTCAATAAAAGAGAAGTATGAGTGATAAGATACGTGGATTCCTTTTCAACACAAATAAAAGTAAAGGCGGCTAAAATACTAATGTAAATTTCATTGTGTTGATGTATTTCTCATGGCCATCTCCTTATGCTATACATTTATTGTTATTCAGTATTATCTGTATCAGTATCTCCTGTTGAGAGATGGTGAGATGAGTTCTTGGGCTGAAGAATTGGTGTTCTAATGAGTGAACTTATTTTATCTGTTAAAATCAGCCTTTTGGTAACCTTTGCTAAATGTAAAATAATTTAACTGCTTTTGAATTGAATTTACTTTCTTGACTGATTTGAATTATTTGTGTTAACATTGAAACTATCTTAAATGTGTACAGGCATTCAGAAATTTTTGCTGTTGATAATTATTTTGACATTTTTCAAGATTCTGGGTTGTAAACAATATTTAACATGACATTTAACTGTTGATATATCTAGCCCAACTCATACCTTTAGCTTTTAATGAAGAGTTTCCTCTGACTAGCTCAGTTTCCATTTGTATGCAATGTAAAGATGTTACAACTAAATGGACAAAGACATCAAATTCATTGTGAAATTGTGAACCTTTAATTTCTTTCTCCCTTATATTTTTTTGGACTACTGAAAGTATTTGTGTCCATGACTGTCAGATTGGGAAAGGACTTCTATTTGCTGATGTTATAAAATTATTGCTGAGTAATTTACGGTGAGAAGATGAGGATCAATAGATTAAAGTAGAGCCTCTAATTTACAGTGAGTAATGTACACGAATTTTTCAATTTATTGAATGAGAGGGTTTGTATAGGGGAAGTTAAGCCTTCTGTGTTCCGGGTTGTACTCATTAGTCATCTTGTAGGAAATTAATTACACTTTTAAGTATCACCCACACACTTTTTATAGCAATTATTGGAGTAAAAATGGGACAAAATTAACATATATGGTGCCAATGCTCTTTATGAATGATAAATATATCGTATTTTGAAACTACACTTGTGATTTAACATTTAACTATTTACCGAAGCATTGATTGCCTCAGCTGATTCTAATTCATCACAGTGATGACTATGAAGCATTAAATTATCCGACAATCAGATTACCAACCATGGGCTTCCTTCAGCCCATTTTTCATTAGGTAAGTTCCTGTCTTGAATATCATCACTTCAAAATGTTCAATATTGCCATTTTTTTGGGAGGAGGGGGAACTTTTCCTATTGAAAAAAGTGTCTAAATGTCAAAGTCCAAAAAAGTTAGAATCTCTAGGTCATGAGAGGTCAACCAATATGATCTTGCCAGTCACTTTGGAAATGCATCATTACTCCTCGATGCCCATGTAAAATTATATATCCCCAGTTTCCTTGGAGCCACTGTAAACATTTTTAGACATGAAAAATTGAATAATAATGAGTTAATATTGCATTGTTTTCCCACTATATAACGTCAAGGCTGAGAGAGTAGTTTGTATGTTGGCATTACTTAATGGAGTAAATCAGATATTCTACTGTTGTCTTCGATTGCCACAGAAACCTCCATTTTTATGTTTTAACATGGCAGCTATTAACATTTTTTATGAATGGATCTATTTTTCAATGTTAATTTATTAGTGCCAGCTTTTTTGTTTTTTCTCCAGTAGATATCTGCCTCCATAGTTATAAAGATATCCCACTCTTGAATTCATCTAGCATGGGTTTTTCTATTACACAATGGAATTTCAAAGATTGCTCTCACTTAGTTCAGGCAAATTTCCTGCTTTAAATGAACTTTGAATCAACGAAAAACTCTTATCCCTTTTACTTGTGTAATTTAATTGAGAATTACAAAAAGAAAGTTTGTCATTAATTATGCTTTGATTCATTGATCGCTGTGCCAATTTGCTAACATTGAAGGGCGTGGAAGTAAGCTAAATTGTGTTAAAAACAATTACTGCAATGCATTGTTATCATACTTTAAGTGCATAATAGTTTATTCATGTCACTTAAGTCTCGTAACATTATGAAGTCACATTAACTGAAAATTGTATCAAAATACAAGATATGTAGAATGGAGTTGCTAAACAAGAGGCTACGTGAGTCTAACATTACCACCATAATCATCACTCCCAAGTTTCCCTTTAACATTTCTGAGGTAATATAGCATTATGTGTACTTGAGGACCATTCATTCTTTAAAATTCTTAATTTCTTCAGTTAATAAGAGGTTTTGTCCTCAAATCCACCACTGAAGCAGAAATATCAACTTCCACCCCGACTATTTCTTTTCGTATGGATTCTTACCAAAGCAGCTTAGAGCTGCCCAGAATGTAGGATAGCACCTTATTCCAGAAATCTTTTGGGATTTTTCTTCCCATTTAGAGCCCCGCTGCAAAGTAACCTCAGCTCTGTGCCTGCATTATGCAATCATGTTTTCATGCTCAGTTCTAGCTTTCAGAGACTTCAATAACTGTGGGTAATACCATTGTTTGCCTCTCAGTCATTTTCACCATTGCTGTTTCCAATATTTTCACTTCTTAAAGCCTGTTTACACGGTACATTAACACATACGGGTTAATGTCTAAATGTATGAACGCGAGAATGAACGCCAAAATGCACCGTGTAACCACCCAACTTGTGCGAATGCATGCACAGAAAATAGAACCTGTTCTAATTTGGTTCATGCATTCGTACATGTTCCGTTCCGGTCCACAAAAATCATTCACGCAAACGTACATTAACTTGTGCGTGTTAATGTATCGTGTAAACAGGCCTTTAAATATGTTTATTTTCATTTACAATATTGAATCATAACACTCCAATTGGCTGAACAATTCAATTGAGGATGGTGTAAAGAAAAAACTCAATGGACTAAAAAAGGAACAGGATACTATATTTATAGTAGTCTTGGACATCAGGCTAAAGTATTATTTCAAAATAATCTGACTTTAGTCTGATGGATGTTTAGTCTTTTATGAATAATTCAGGCTCCCCTTGAGAAGAGTCACAGAATTGACTGTGTGGTTCAATGAGCACTTGTTAATGAATCAACGGAAAAGTCTGCCCATGGTGGCCCTAAGTGTGAATTATACCAAATGCATTACACCTCTCACTTGACAAAAAATTTGCTTAGCAATACAATTTTTATGAACATATGTTTTGTATTCAGCAGGGGGATACCTGTATTTCTGGAAATAAAATTCATACTAGCTCATGATCTGGCAGTTTTGGACCAAAGCCCTCGTAATTCTCATGGAATGTCTTATCAGTTGGGAAGTTTTCTGTGCTAATTATCTAAGTTTAATGCCAAATGGTTTTCATTAGTATGAGTTCTTTGTGAATAAACCCTCTTGTGTGAGTGAAATTATTGTGTTGCCAAGTAGCATCATTGTCCTTATTCTACCTCAAAAGTTTAAGGCCTGGTTTTACTGATCCACTGTTATATTTTTGATCATTTGACAGTGTACATTTTTGTGAAATAAAAGAAACCTGTAAAATAATGAATTTTGTTTTGAGTATACATCAGACTTTGATTGAAAATGAAAAGAACTTAAATGTAATTATCAGCAATTTATAATCAACAATTTATAAGAACCTACATCTGGAGTAAGCTCCTATACGGAAGTGAGGCATGGACAATGACCGCAGCGGAGAAAGCAAGGATAGAGGCCTTTGAAATGCGGTGCTACAGAAGAATGATGAAAATCAAATGGATCGACCGAGTTAGTAACGAGGAAGTCCTAAGAAGGGTAGGAGAGAAGAGAAGCCTCATGAAAACCTTAATAAGAAGACTGAACAACCTTATAGGCCACATCTTGAGACATGATGGCCTGATGAAGACAATCGTCGGAGGACAAGCGGAAGGCAAGAACGGAAAAGGAAGACCTCGAACAAAATATATGGAACAAGTAAAGAGAGATGTGAAAGAGAAGAAATACGTAGGTGTGAAAAGATTAGCTGATAGGAGAACTGAGTGGAGAGCTGCGTCAAACCAATCCTAGGATTGTTGACCAGTGATGATGAGGAATAGACCATTCTGATTGTATTGAATTTATCTGTTTAATTTCACTTGCAGCTTACATAAAATGCTTTTACAGATGATTCATTTTACAACATTTAGACTTTGTTCATAATTCCTAGATGGCAATTAGCTGATAGGAGAACTGAGTGGAGAGCTGCGTCAAACCAATCCTAGGATTGTTGACCACTGATGATGATGAACAGCAATTACAAAAAACTTGTGAAATTGGGTGCCAGGTTTAACCCTTTCCTGTCAGCGTCAACAAGTAGAAAATGTTTTCCGTGCTACAAGTGGCATGAGGATATTTTAAACCTCTCATTACGGAGCTCTTTTTCGGGGTGGAGTTAAGCTGGTATTTTCATCCCTCAGATCTAGGACCTGACTCGACCCTAAGCCAATGGACTAGACCCTCCAACCCTATCTTAACACGAATCCACAGTCAACTTATTTTGTTACGAGTGATTTTTTTTTCAACCAAATATTGCATTTGATTTTCAGTAATTTACTCTTCTGAAAGATTAACATGCATTTTTTAAAGCATTGTGGAATTTTAAACAGGTTTCTAGCATTAAAAAAAACGAAGTTAGTTAACAAGGCTATAAGTCTGGAAGTCCATTAATTTTAACACTAAAATTTCGTTTAAAATTGGCTTATGCACAGAAAAAACAGAATTCATTTCTAAGCACTATAAAATTGTAGTATGCAACGAAAAGTATCATTGAAAAAACTGTTGACAATGTAACCACTTTGCAATGGATTCCTGCGGTGAGGATGATCATAAGTGAGTGGGAAGGCTGGGCTTAATTGCCGAGGAGTGGCCCTAAGGACTCGCCAAGCTGGGTCTCAGGCCGGGCCTGAACGCATCTGACAATGGCTACCTCAGCGGTCACTTCCCTTCCCTCGTGTCACCCACAGCCAACGTCCGGTCGTTTGCCTTTGAAAAATTGCTACTGCTATACCGGTCGTCAGGTCATCTGTGTATGAAAATGTGCAACGGCTCCACCCGACACTCTGTGCGAAAGGGTTAAGGATACTTCATCTCTGAGTGGAGCATATTATAGCCAGTAAGGGGAGGAAAGTATGAGAGGACCGAGTGAGGCCTTCCGTTGGTTGAGAAAAGGAACACAAGTTGTAGATCTAAGTTGTCTGGGTATGTGGTTGAGAGAAAGCTCTGGGTGTGGTTGTTAAAACAGTCCAATGTAGTGTAAACTCCTGAGTTCTTCTAGAAAGTGTTCTCCCAAGTGGGATTAATGTGAGACAGTGCATATGATCATTGAGGTGTCGTTAGTTGCTAGTTTACATAGGTAGGTGACGCGCATAATTTTATACATTCACATCAGAGAAATGATGGCAATTCAATGTGTAATATTTTTTATCCTAGTACCCACCAAGACTTAAAATAATCACAAAAAGGTTATTATCAATGAACTTTAAAGATATTTGTCTCTTCATAGTTGATGTATGAGAAGTGTGGTAGGAGCAAAGAAGTTGATGCATAAAAGAGGATGGCCGGATCTAGTTTTGGGTGTGGGGCAAAAAGGAATTAAATTCAATTAAATCAATATGAGTGGAATCTAAAGACATCAATTCTAAGCAATTGAAAACATGGGTCACAGGCTTAACTGAATATCGAAAGTGATGAAAGAAATCAGAAAAAATGTATCATACAGAGGGTAATCTAGTTCAAAATCGTTTAAAGCCAAGTAAATCAATTGCATCCAGGTCTGGGGACTGTCCGGGGTGACGTAGCTAGGGGGGTGACCAAATAGCTGAAAAAACCAGTTTTATTGGGGGTATTCAATACCAAACTTCTCAGTAGGGGGCGGCACAACAGTAGTAGGCCTGGATAGTTATTTTGCCTGTATTGCATCCATCAATCCAACAATTTATTGATAGGACCCTTTGCCTGAAGTGAGATGTGCTGTCTCTGTATGAAGTTTTCCAGGGGCAGTCCTATACCTTTTTCTAGTGTAACCAAACTACATTCTGGCTGCCCCCTCAAGAATAACCTGAGAGGTAGTAGGATTAGTACTGAGCATTGGCTTAGGTGCCCCCTTTTGCTTGGCACCCTACTTGGCCACATACTTGCTTGAGTTTTCCACCCCTTTCACCAGTTATGATAAAAATAGTAATTAAAAGTTTCAATGCTTGAAGTGAAAATGACAAAACAATAATTGGGGAACAATTTAACTTTTTCAGTTTTAGTGAAGGAGAAGAGAGAAATAGCAAATGAATAATAAAAGATACAAATTAGCATGCCGTTGGGTTTGCTATGATTTTTAGTTATGGAAGGTTGGCTGTTTTGTCTAGTGCCATCCAGTCTGCCTAGAGCGTGACCCATTGGTGGGTTGCTGCCTAGACAAATGAAATGGGAATCCATGACTTTTTTCTCATGAGTTGCACCAGATAGGTTACCATCGAAAGTGGGACCATAGGCACACTAAGTTTTATGTCATTTACTTCTCATTTTGAAAAATGAAGAGAAATAGTGAATTATCTGTTGAGCAGCAGACGAAGACACATATAAAGGCAGAAAAAGAACACTCATGTGACTAAATAAGTATTTCTAATAAGTGTGATGATGATTAATTAGGTAGTTTATAGAGTGGTGGTAGGCAGTAAAAACCACCATCGTAATATTTAAAAAGTTATCCGCTGAATCTTTAAAACTATATTTTATCATGGGAATGTCGGAGCTCCCGATGATATCACCTGGTCCAATTTTTTTCCTCTCTTTTACTTAGGAATTTATTTCCTTCTAATCAGCTTGTATTTTAAAATTCATGATTTAAATATCGCAGCATACGCTTCCTATCGTTTAATGTCGATGTGGAAACTATCGATGTATCCAGATGTTTCGATACAATCGAGGTATGATGGCGATTGTGCGTTTGTGATTTTTAGTGAATGTAAATGTACCATTTGTTTTTGTTTTACTGTTGATGAACATTTCTCGTTGGTAGTGATTCTCGTAGTTTATTGAAGTGTGATAAAGTCTATAAACTCTGTGGAACCAATCCCTTGTTATTATGTGTTGACCAAGTGATGTTTTTCTTCAACTATTATTCCGTATTTCCTTGGACGCCGTGAGGTCAGACGCAAAAATGTCCAAAAAGACGGTGTCTTACTTTTACAGTCCAGACGTGGGAAATTTCCACTATGGCCCAGGTCACCCTATGAAGCCTCATAGGCTATCTGTCATACATAGTCTGGTTATGAATTATGGACTTTACAAGAAGATGCAAATCTACAGGCCGTACCGGGCAAGTGCTCATGACATGTGTCGTTTTCATTCCGATGAGTACATAGAGTTTCTTCAGCGAGTTACTCCCCAAAACTTACAAGGATATACAAAGTATTTAAGTCATTTTAATGTTGGCGATGATTGTCCTGTGTTCGAGGGTTTGTTTGATTTCTGTTCAATGTATACAGGCGCATCTTTAGAAGGCGCAATGAAACTGAACCATAATTCGTGTGATATCGCAATAAATTGGTCTGGTGGCCTACATCACGCCAAGAAATTTGAGGCATCCGGGTTTTGCTATGTGAATGACATTGTTATTGCTATATTAGAGTTATTGAAATACCACGCTAGAGTTTTGTATATTGACATAGATGTGCATCATGGAGACGGAGTTCAAGAAGCCTTTTATCTCACAGACAGAGTTATGACTGTATCTTTTCATAAATATGGCAATTATTTCTTTCCTGGGACTGGAGATATGTATGAAATTGGAGCGGAAAGTGGTCGATATTACTCAGTTAATGTACCTCTGAAGGAGGGTATAGACGATTCCAGTTATGTCCAGGTTTTCAAACCTGTCATACAATATGTAATGCAGTTTTTTCAACCTACCGCCATTGTCCTTCAGTGTGGAGCCGACTCGCTAGCAAACGATCGCTTGGGTTGCTTTTCCCTTAGTACTAAGGGTCATGGTGAATGCGTGAGATTTGTTCGAGACCTGAATGTACCCCTATTGACTGTTGGAGGAGGTGGCTATACACTTCGTAATGTTGCACGCTGCTGGACGTATGAAACATCCCTTCTAATCGATGAACATATTTCCAATGAGTTGCCGTACACAGAGTATTTGGAGTATTTCGCCCCTGATTTCACCCTTCATCCTGATGCAGTCACTAGACAGGTAAATAAAGCGTAGAGTATTTGTTGGTAGCCTACTCATTGAGATGTTATTTTATCTTACTAACTTTCCTTTTGTAGGAAAATGCCAATAGCAAGCAGTATCTGGAGTGGATCACGAAACATGTCTTCGATAATCTAAAAATGATACAGCATTCACCTAGTGTGCAGATGCACGATGTACCTGCTGATACTTTGGCGTCAACCGACCATGATCAAGATGAGGAAAATGCTGATCCAGATGTCCGTGTCAGCCAAGCCGATGAAGACAGGAGAGTTGAACCAGCAAATGAATTCTTTGATGGTGATAAAGATCAGGACAAAAATGAAGACAGTAATGGGGCATCCTAGTGTGCTCCTCGATATCCTTGTGAAGTAACAAATGTACTCAACCTCACTGGCTTGATATTAATTTAGCTTCAATACTTTGATGTAGGGTAATCTAAACAAAATATCCAGTGAACTACGTGAGACATTCGTGTGAATGACTACTAGTGTTCTGCATTTTTTTAGATCTGGGGTGCAGGAAGTATTTAATATCATTATAGCCTTGTAAATATCATAAATATATTTTATTAAATCGAACATTTTAATGAGATTAATGTGTATTCAAGCTAAAATCTTCAATTAAATTCTAATGTGGAGGATATCCCTTTACCCTTAATCTTACCATCATTTTTTATGGCTTGCTTTCTCTAAAGTTAATTAAAACATGTCATAAAATTTGTTCTATCCGAGCTCATATTCTTGTCCTTCCATTGTTTCCTCAGCCTGTTCGTACATTGAACAGTGATATAAAAAATAAGCACCCTAACTAACTTTCTTCTTTGGCGGTCCACTCTGAATTACTGTTGACCATCCCATCCCTTTTTTTAAATTATGATCGAGTTTTCTGTCTATCCTATGTGCAGTCTCTAAGTTAAGGTAGGTTTCAGCCATTTTTGGCATCTGTGAATGTGGTCAAAGTTGAAATAGAAAAAAAACACCCACACCACTCCCACCCCATTATTTCCACTACAGGGGAAGATTGCTTATTGACTTATGTCATTGGTAGCATGGTTTGACTTGTAGCTCTGAGTTTGTGTGTATTAAATTAAAAGCTTACCAAGAAGGGGGGCTACTGGTTTTACCTAAATAGTGTTAGCGCTGGATTAACACTAAATTAGCGGAAAAGAATGCAGTCTTGTTGTTAAAGCATGGCGCATCCCATTGTGAGGTTTTAATTCAGAGTCAAAATCAGCAAAGGCATATCCTCTTGGCAAGGGCTCACTAAAGGCCCATGGACAGGTGCAGCAGCCCATTCCATAGGGAGCATCCATTAATTATGTGAGGTGATTTTTGGACCCCCATCCCCTCCTAGTGAAATTTGGCTCAACCCGCTCCCCCTCCATCTAATTTCACATTAGATTGTACAAAATGCATATTTTCATTGTAAATATGTTAACTTACATATGAATTGTACCAGCAAATTAATCATTGCGTTGAATTTATTAAAAAACAACTTGTTTGATTATTTTTATTTAAGATTACTAAGATCGTAGTTTAGAATCACATTGTACCCTGTTTCTTGTGAAAAAAAATTGCGTGATACTTGCTGAGACCCCCCTCTTCCTCACATGAGATTAGGTGAGAATCTGCTTAACCTCCTTCCCCCTAAGTGCCTCACGTTAATTAAGGGTGGCCCCTTACTGCATGCTCATGTCATCAGTCCACAGCATTTAATAGTTCTCCTTTGGGTTGGTAATCCCTCACAATCTGCACAAATTTAACCATTGAACCCACACCCCGAACAGTAGAATATATTTTTAAGGCTTTTTTATTTGCAGACTTTTTTTCTGCTCCGATAATAATATCCTAATGAAAGAGAAGTTATAGTTTTCAATGTGTATCAGTTATTAGTTGCTGTGTAGTCACCTTGAGCACTCTGTTTTTACTTACTCTTGAGTGTATACCTATATTCTTGAGAAAAATGGAAGAGAGAAACATTTTACGTATAACACAGGCTTTAAAAGCTGCCTGGAGAAATCATAAAATTTCCTTGTGTTTCTGAGAAAACTTATATTTTATATGTTCGTACAATAATGAGTAGACTGCTTTGCCATGCAAATTAAAAACCTATCCCAAACTGGACTACAGTGAGTCTAGTTTCCAACTTTAATACTTTCAAACTCTTTATGATTTCTGCTTGCACACGAGTATGACTTAGTACAGATTTGTCACCAGTTTGAAAGCACCATTATGAATTATGGAACCTGCCTTTATTCTTCATCAACACAGTTTAGGGTACTTTGTACTCACCTCAAAAAAAGCCAAATACGTACTACAGAATAGGGACCTAAGGGATTCCGTTGGTCCCTATTCAGTGTAAGTACTATGTTCATACAATCTGGGTACCAGGGCCAGCTCCTTTCCCTGGCTCAATAGATGCTGTGAAGGTTCTACAGTTTACATATAAGTGAAATTGTTTTCGTATTCTTTTATTTTTACGTATCCATTCCAATACATTAGGTTATCTTAGATCAAAATGTTATTTCTTTGTTTTCCTGGTAAGTTGTAGTGGCTTTCAGTATAAATATTTATACAAAGGCTAGGTCATAGCAAGTGGGGGGGCGGATCAAGCTTCTACTTCTATGCCCAATGTATGTGGAGACAACACATTAGTGTACCCTCTCGATTTGAACATCATCCCTCAAAAAGTTTTTCTGGCCGTGGCCTTGTGTTAAGGCTAAAAGATCTAACTCGGAAAGCTTGTGGGATTTCTTGATTTCAGTGCACACCTTATTAAACATACATTAAAAGTAGGAGCAAAGCAGATATCACCATTGGCAGATCCTTTTAACTTAATTGGTCTATCACAGAAGTTCAAGTTTAAGTACAGAGAAATTTTTCTCTCAAGGAACTGCCTACATAAACCAAATTACACATGCATGCTAATTATCCATTGAATTCTAGATTTCAAAATAATTATAGAGAATGAATGTGGTATATTTTACTTGTGTTATTTACATTGCAGAAAATTTTTAAAACTTGAGACAGTAACCTGGAAAAAATGCAATTGTATACTGACAATGCTGATCCTACATATAATGGAGTGGCCACCCTGTGTATCATATACTGCCTCAAATCAATGAAATAGAGAACATGTCTTAATTGTTCACAAGGTTTCTTTCAATTGTTGCCATATGTAACTGCTAAAGCTTCTCCAGTTGATCTTCCCTTCTTATCCCTTTCCTGCCGGCACCTTCTGTTGGAAAATGTTTTCTGTGCTACAAGTAGTGTAAGAATATTTGAACCCTCACTGTGCGGAGCTCTTTTTTGGGGGGGTAGTTACCCTGCTATTTTCATCCCCGAGATTTGTGGCTCAACTCAACGGGATGCCTGTCCCTTACCCTAGCCACTGGACTAGATCCTCTAACCCTATCATAGCATGAATCCATGGTCAGTTTATTGCGTTACCAGAGTTTTTTTCAACTAAATATTGCATTTTGGTTTCAATATTCTTCTTACAGTATTTCTAAAATTTTTTAAGTATTGTTGAGTATGAAATGGATTTCCAGCCTTGGAAACAGAGTTGGTGAACACAAGGTACTAAGACTATAGGAACAGAACTCTGTTATTTTTAACTCTAAATTTAATTAAAAAATTAATTACGAACATAACAAAATGAAAAATTTATTTCAAAGTATAAAAAATTTTAACATGCAACAAAATAAATCATTTCAAAAACCATTGGCAATATAACAAAGGATTCCTGTGGTGAGGATGATCATAAATGAGTGGGAAGATTGGGCTTAATTGCCGAGGAGTGGCCCTAAGGACTCGCTAAGCTGGTTCTCAGGCCGGGCCTGAATGCATCCGACAATGGCTACTTCAGCAGTCACATCCCTTCTTCCCTTGCATCGGCTAGAGCTGATGTCAGGTCATTTGTGTTGAAAAATCCACGACAGGTTCATATACCCAACATTATGTCTCCTGTGTATGAAAATGCCCATCGGCTCCACCCAACGCTCGGCCTGAAAGGGTTAAAATTGAACTTGTCCTCTTGTAAATATGAAGATATTAGCTTTGATTTCTAGTAATTAGTGCATACGTGATACAAAAATGTTGCAGCAGGATTTCATAGGATCCTGTCAGAGGAGGGGGAAAGAATACATGTATAGTCATGGCTGGCAGATCTGGGATACATGCATAAACTACCCTACATTTAAAAAAAATCATTATGACTTCAGATGAATGTAAATCATCCCTAGGTAGGTCATTGCCCCGTTAGGTGATTTTTCTAATTGGAGTGATGAGTACGATACTATCGATGTGAAACCTTTGCTAATATAAAACAGTCTCTGTATTTTTTCCGTCTAGCTTATCTAAATTGACATAAATTAGAAATTGTAAGTTTTACATGTTGTAATTCATTGAATATATTATTTTTGGCAAAAAAAAGTCACAACAAAAGAATTCTAGCCAAGTTAATAGTCCAATGTGACTTTTAAAATCAAGAAATATGCATGTATAAAGTAATAAATAATAATAATGACATAAGCACGACCGATGGAGGATAGAGGGCGTCGCCAGCGGCGAGTTGGGGGAACTAGAACGACTCATCCGCTCAGGGAGAAGAAGAGGGGGCCTCTGAAAGCATGGGAGGGTAGGGGCCATGGTGGGGTTGGAGTGTTCTCTGGGTGTTCGGGAACTCTGCCTTCCCTGCAGCGAGGCACTGGGAGAATATGGACGAGAGCAAGGGAGGAGCTTGTAAGGTCATGAAATTTTGTGAAGTCTTTTTTTTTCTAGGCAGAAACCTGCGAGCTGAGAGATTTATGAAGTTTGAATTTTCAGTCTGTCTCATCTGGTTTGGGTTTGATACTAGTAACACAGGCCTGCATTTTTACGATTCTACCATGTTTTTCAAGTTCTGTTGATGGAGTACCATTTATATTTGTGCCCTGAATCCGAGAAATGTCTTATTTTTACTGGATTGAGTCAGAACTTTTTTTAAAATTCACCATCTTTCAATATCTAAACTGTCATATTTAGAAGGTAATCGAAAATATAAGACGCACAATTACATGTGTACTAACGTGTAAAATACAGCATAATGTGCACATATGTATGTACTTACTTTTCTATTTGTTGCGTGTAACCCTTATTACTTTCATCATTGTATATATCAGTGGAAATTATATTTATACAGTTATGCTAATTCAAGCAAAGTTATGCTGTTGTAGTAAAAAGTTCTCATCCCATTTTGGGTTCAGTCTAATATAGGTGCTCCTTGTGCTTCGTTGATAAATCGATAAGTAAAAGTGACGGAAGCATGATTAACAAATTTAAATTATGTCAGAAATGCATCATATTTGGACTCTTTTTACATTTGGTGAACATTCCTATTCTTTAAATCATACGGAGGTAAAACATTAATCCCACAAAGTTAGTGGTTGTCACAGAAGAGCACTGTACATATGTGACTCATTCTATTAGGGTGTTTCGAAAATCGGGGACCAAGAAGGCAGGTCGCGTGAAAAGAGGGGAGATGGCCAGAAGCAGAGGGGGGAAGCTATTTGAAGGAAACCACTTACCATTGGTCTCAGGTAACTTGAAACTTTTACTTGACTTATGTGAAATTTTTTCCTACCATAGAAATCTGGGCTCAATCCATTGCTACTCCCTATTCCACTTGGTTTTAATTTTTAACAGGGGAACTACTTGCATGCTTAAAATATATAGTGTTTGGTGTCATTTTCTTTTGAATTTTGTGTACAATACAAACATTTCAATCCAATCAAGATAACTCATCATTTGCCTAAAGTCATGGTTAGATGCTTTTGGGTCCAATAGGTGACTCATTTATTTGGCCTCCAGAAACTAGGAGCTTTGAAGGTGGTTGGCTGAAAAAGGACAGCATGGGTGTACCCAGAATCAAAACTAGGGGGGGGGGGGAGGGACAAAACTAGCTGTGGTCGTTCAAGTTGTAACTTTTTTGCCCAGAAAAGACCAATGAAACCAAAATTTTAAGGAAATTATGGACAGCAATTTTTTAGTTTTTATAATTATTTGCTTGAAAAAATAATGATTTTTATTATAGTTCCATGTCTTGTACTAATATCATTTTTCTTCAAAAGGAAAATTTGCTCATAACTCATGTTTTGAACTAAATTTATTTTTACTTCTAAGGGAGGGGCAGTTGCCCCCTCCCCCACCCCTTACTGCTGGGTACGCCTATGCTAGAAAGGGTGAAACAAGTTTCTATTATTCTTATGTAACTTCATATTTTATTTAGAAAGGTTTATGATACTTGTAACATGTAACCCGAGTGAGCAATTATCTGGGGTGCCAGAGGCTTGTTGGGGGGCTACGGAGGGTAGGGAAACGTTAACGGAGTGGACTGGTGGGTGGGGGATAGTGGATTTTGGGAAATGTGGGACGTAGTTACTATTCAATGGTGCTGAGATTCTCCCGATTGGTAGTTCCATCTCTTGGCAAAGAATCACACTATGTGCATGTCGTGTATAGCCTTAATGACTTTCTTGAGTAAAACAAAAATGTTTCGTGTAATTCCATGAGTAGAAACACATACCTGGCTCTTGTTTACTCACATTTCTGATATCAACAACCCTAAACTTGTCTGACTGTAACACCAAGAATGGCACATGTGCAAGTTTTTAGAAAAAAATGTACTTGCATATTGTGCTGCAATAAAAATGAACTAAATCTGCCCAAATAGGTACCTTATAGGTATTTAGAGCTATCCTATGGTAAATGTCAGAGAAATGGTGCAAAGAGCCAGACATTTCTTGCGGACCAAGTATTTATTTTTACCTATCCTCAGAAAAACCAGAATATTTTTACGGATGAATTGATATTATTCACGAATTAGGCACCCTCAACATTACTGGAACTGTTAACTTTGGCAAATATAGCTGATTTTCT
The DNA here is from genome assembly GCF_921293095.1 of Ischnura elegans. Classification (NCBI taxonomy): domain Eukaryota; kingdom Metazoa; phylum Arthropoda; class Insecta; order Odonata; family Coenagrionidae; genus Ischnura; species Ischnura elegans. Next base: position 57,344,510 of record NC_060248.1, read on the forward strand.
GCCGTCCACTGGCAGGTCCCAAACATCACAGTCGTCATCTCACTCTGTCTAAGGCCTCCCCTAATACAGCATCAATATCAAATAAAAGATTGTGTAACACATAATACTTTATTGCCAATGAGATCCATTGATTCTGGTAAATAATCAGCCAGCACACTAAATATTTTACAGCGATGATTTTCGTAAACCAAGATATTACATAACTAGCAAATGCCCTAAGCACTATTACAACCATCCATAACATTGCCACAATTACATACTCATGATTAAATAGGCATTTCAAAAAAGCTTATCAACAATTTTCAACAGAATAAACATACAATTTTCCAGTGTAACTTTCAGCAAACAAAATAATTCCTCTTGGATTCATTTAATTTTTTTCATAAAATATGTATATTAATATCTTTCTTCCATAACCTCTTCAATTTCCTCAGTGCCTTAATCATAAATGCTCTAAGGCATATGCTCACACTGATGACCACAAAAATTCTTAGCAAATATAGAAATTTTCCTTTTAAATTTCATGAAAGAAATAGTTACCCTTTAAAATTTTAACCAATGCGCACAGCCACCATATTCAATGAAACATTCTTAGCATTGGTAATCCACACAAATCTCATCAATACCCCATAATTCAGAGTTAGAAACTTCATCAAAAGCAAAGTTGAAATAAGAGATAACTAACAGAATTGTAAAAAAACATAAATGCAAAATAATTGTGGACAAACATTTTTTAAGTCCATCAATTACCATGATTAACCACTACTTAGGCAAATTATGAAGAATTTCTTCACTATCACAAAGAACAACAAATAGCCCACCAATGCATTTAGAGAAAATAACATCTATACAAATACATTAAATCTTGATCCTCAACTATAATCCAGAAGCTACCACAGGCCTACAAGTTCATTATGTAGCTCTTACCAAGGATAATAACATTAGTTACAACATCTTTCTAAACATTTGACATTTTTGAACACATTTTCCTTGAGGAGCTACTTCATAGGCTCAATTTTTTAACGTAAATAGGAATTATGAAGGCACCAGTTTTTAAAAGCTGGCTCCCACTATGCAGTCGCCTTCATTGATTTTTTTAAAGAAATGTGTGGCATACAACTGGATAAATCATAACTTATTTTCATTAGTAAAGCCTCCTACAAAAATTACTTTTATTCCTATCAAATGCCAGTAAATAATAATTTACTTAAGCAATCAGTATACTATTCATACATGGGGATTTCCACAAGTTTGTCGCTACAAACTTGGCTTGACTAAATGTTGCACCCTCCTGACCAATGTAAGTAAAATTCAGTCTTAGCATGTTTCTTCTTTAGATGTCTCTTCATCTACCAGATCCAATTTCTTATTACAACCACAGAGATAAAAACCCCTTTCTTTATGCAATGTGAGACTGAAATAGCTTAAATCTGACTATAATGCAGGTGCAAACCTTACAATAAAAATTGCAATTAAAAGAAATTGCACATTTAAAAAGACAAAATTTCCTGATAACAGCAGGTCAAAAATAAGATCAATTCTGTGCGACTGTTTTTTTGAGATCCTGAATATACCTATCCAATCAATAAAAAACATTTCAAGAAATAAAAATGCAATCCTGTAACTGGAAGACCAATAGAAGTGATTTCTTACACTAATAAAATGAGTTTAGCATTAAATGCATTCCTTGTTTTAGCTCAATTGAACTGTACAAAAAACTGTAATTTTATCTTAGCCAAATTTAATACTTTGATGAGCAGAATGCAATCCCCAACAAAAAATATCAGATCCAACAATCAAAACATGAAATTCAACGCTGTTCAAAGGAATCTAAGAGACATCAAGTGATACATAAAATATTAGGAACATATTCATGACTGATCAGTTTCTCTGGCTTTGGCTTATAGTAGACATTTTACATCCAAGCACATCTTTTACGCCACAACTCACAAAACAAGGGCAGTATTTTAAATTTGAGACTGTGCTATCATCAAAATGCATTTAACCTCACATTACTTTGTATAAAACTGTTTCAATCAATTCCCAAATAACACTAAAAAAAATACTGGATAAACATTATCCATAGCTGCCTATTCCCTAAAAGTAAACTGTGCTCGAAGAGCATGACCAATGGCTAAACAACTCTTGGCAATGGTATACTCTGAATCATACTACAAATTGTACACTAAACATCTAACAAATCCCTGTCCAGTGACACTTAGCACATGCATAATCTTTTAAACTGATAATGAAGTTTGGTATCTAACAACCATTCACAATAACTTATAACTACTACGTGAATCAGGAACCCGTTCATTAACTGCTATCACAGGAATCAACAGGGAATCCCAAAACTAGTTTTGACTTATGGTGACTTAGCTTCTTTTTAAATATAATTACAAAATTGAAATAGTATTAAATACATAAATAGAGTATGAAAAGATAAGAGACAACGTAAAAATAAGTAATTTCACCAATGTATGCTAACTTCATTAGGTTTTGAAGCTAGTGTGTTGTATGTAAAAATTATACTATGCTAGGAAGTCTCCTTTAATTTCTTAAAAACATTAGAAATTTTAACAGAAAAGTAGCAAAAATTATACCCTTACATTTTGATTATCCTTGGATGTGTGGGTGATTACAACTGATGTCTTCTGTTATTCACATGGTGACTGAATTCACAATTGAGCCAATCAACTAACCATAACGTCTCCATCTTTTTTGTCACTCTCCTTTCGAAAGCAAAGAACCTTCACTGCCCCCTGAACCATTAGCGTGAACCAATAAACTTGAGGCATCATCAAAACAGCTATTCCTGCCTTACACGTTGTTGGCAATGAGGATACAGCCTGGAATAAAAATTATTGATACAAAATGATATTCCTATAACTTATGCAAAATCGGCTATTAATTCCAGTTCATACATAGACAATTCAAGATTATGTTTTATAGTTGAATTCACAGGGGCAACACAAGTCAAGAGTGGGGAACCAGTTTTTATTTATGGTATAAAACCAATTCACTGCTATGCTACTGTTGCTAAAAGCAGAAGTGAGTTCTTTCTTCCACTTATATAGCAGTGAAATTTTTCTTCAACCTTTGATATATTTAAGATGTATTCTACCACTTGAAGCAAGTCCCAAAAAATAAATGTAAACACAAATATTTCCAAGAGGCAAAAGGATGCAAATAGCAGATATGTCTGCCGTATACTAAATTACATAAGCAGAAGACACTTACAGAGTGTTACCTTGTTAGACAATTTTAGCCCAATTGAAGGCATATCTGGTTGCGACTAATCTAATAGCCCTTAAACCTATCAAATTCTTCTAAGGAATAGTGATTTCAGGTGTGCATGAAAGACCCCTGTGTCCATGTAGAGAATGAAGCAGATATGGCATCCCTAATGGTATGGCTACACATGATATCACAAAATATGTAACTTTGGCCAATAAGTTGCAGGCTGATTTTACTTTTAATTTTCAAAAGAAAAAAAATGTTCAAGTGAATGATTTCTCAGATTGATTGTCCCCACATTTATCCTTGACTGCTTCTGTGCCTCAACATCTCACCACACTTTGAAGCAGGTACAAAAGCAAAATTGAGTTTCCTTTTCTTTCAAAACTAAAATCATGTTGCTTACCATATATATGCAAATAACATATTACCAGAATTTTCTTCAGCTTTTATAGCCTTGTTTTTACCACTTAAGCAGAGGTTCAGCTCACTTTCACGTAATGTATATCACTCTGTTCTTCTGATAGTCTACATCATGAATCAACAAAACGAGGCTTAAAAAATAGCAGGTTGTTTTACAATTTACTTTCCTATAAGCAACGTCTGGTACTAGTAGAATGATAAGGTTAGCAATGTCTATGTTCCATTTGGTAAGACTGAACCTAATAAGTGACTGATAATTAATAGCCTGGGGGCAAATTCATTAGCAAGGCAAGTAGCCAAGAAGTGAATGAATGAAAGTGGGTGAATGGGGCAATAGAAAAAGCTTAGTCTCTAGGTATCATGAAAGCTTACACAAATCACAAAAACGTTTGAATTTTGAATCCTTTGACGTTTGAAATCACGGAATGCACATTCTTTTGCAAAAAATATCTTTAGCAATGTCATGATTGTAAATGATTAACAGGAATGTCATCCACAAAATTATGGAACTTTTAACTAAGTTACGAGGCGTGTTTTAAAAGTGAGTACCGTTTTGACATAAAAAAACAACAATTTTTTTTCAAAAATAATTTATTCACTTGAAAGGCCATACTTTACTCTACTTTTCTACATAATGCCCATTACTATTGAGGCATTTATCGTATCTTGGGACCAGCTTTTGTATGCAATCGTCAAAGAAGCTTGCCGCCTGATTAGACAACCACTGCTTCACGGTCGTTTTCACTTCGTCATCATCGGAATGGCGCTGACCCACCATTAAGGGTGGGTTGCTGGTCGATTTGTTGACTTGCGGCAACACAATCAATGCAACAGCGTACTGTGTGACTTGACAAAAACTGCGGCCCGTTATTCAAAACAAAAGGCGTGGCATGCTGAGTGCAGGTGTCGGTTTTGCTCCACGATAATGCCCGTCCACACACAGCAAATCAAACACAAGACCTTATCACTTCTTTTGGCTGGGAACAATTAAACCACCCTCCATACAGTCCCGATCTAGCGCCGAGCGACTACCATTTGTTTATGCACTTGAAGAAGCATCTGGCGGGTCAGAGCCATTCCGATGATGACGAAGTGAAAACGACCGTGAAGCAGTGGTTGTCTAATCAGGCTGCAAGCTTCATTGACGATGGCATGCAAATGCTGGTACCAAGATACGATAAATGCCTCAATAGTAATGGGCATTATGTAGAAAAGTAGAGTAAAGTATGGCCTTTCAAGTGAATAAATTATTTTTGAAAAAAATTTGTTGTTTTTTTTTTGATGTCAAAACGGTACTTACTTTAAAAACACGCCTCGTATCAGTTTTTTGTAGAAGGAAATGCTGGTTACTACCTCACAAATCATTTTACCTCACATATAAAAACTTACACCAACATAATTACATACATTTCAATTGATTTTACTTAAAACTGTACATACATATTACTATTATTACTGCATAATGAGCTTGCAAGCCTTTATATTTGAGAAATACTTATTTGCGAAGCAAGATTACTACACACAGATAATCTTGATAGATAATGAGTGCTGGCCATTAGTGAGGTAAAAATTCAATTTCGGTGCTAGCAATCTTCTCTCATATACTAAAGGAGAAAGACAAGGAAGTAAAAAAATTAGTTACCTTCCAAAATGGGAGTCCTGCAAAACGCCCATACATGTAGCAGACATAGGGGAACATGAGTACTCGACAGAAGAAGAATGTGACTAGCATGGTGATTCCATTCACCACATACAGGATTGATGACTTCAACTAGAATGAAAAAAGAACAATTTAAATATTTAATAATTAAAGATAAAAACAATTATAATATGTCCTCTTGTTTCATAATTGAAAAAAAAACCAGTGGGCTAAAAAACACTGTTCCCCACATAAAAATTCTCAGATTGTCGAAATTCCATCAGCAGTGAAAATGGCCATGGTTGTAAGGGGTGGAGTCCATAAAGCTGATACTGCTGTTCTCAAGACTGAAGCTTAAGGTTGCACAAGGCAGCATTTGATGTGCTAGTTTCAATAATGAAGTCTAAAGATTCGAAGTCCTTTAGTTCAATTAGGCTTATTTGCGTAGATGGCTTATATTGATTGAGGCCATTGACATATTGCGTTTAAGGAGCTATTATTTGTAAATAATTTTGAATTTTTGAATCCATAAGTGGCTTTTATTGTCAAGGTTGATAAATTCAGAGAAAAATTAAATAAATCATCCAGTTTAGGCATAATTGCTTTCCTATTGGCCTTCCCTTCAATTTTATTGAAATAATTACTAATAAAAGAAGTTGTGCTTATATATTTTTTCTTTCCACATTTAGCACAATTTAAATTGCGAGGGGTCATTTAGATGATGTATGATGTCTATTGCTTCCGATTTCAGACTGTATTGACCAGATCAACTTGATATACTTATTATGTTCTGTTGGATTATGCTTTCATCTAGTCATGGTAGGGTATCATAGATATCATTTGAACAGTGTTTCTGCAACTAAGAGTGAGAAAAGAGAAAGTAGTATTTTATAATTTGGCAATGGCTTTTGATTCAGACATATTCTGCTGAGAGCTACCTCAAAAATGCTGAAAGGATGGTTTCAGAAACTTCATTACCCAACTCGGTGACGAATTCTCACTCATGCGGAAGCTGAGAGTTTCGGCCTATATCCCATAATTAAAATTGCAGGTCAACATGTCTTCCTCCAAGGGCTTCAGAACTCTTTTTGAACAGCAGGGAAGAAAGCCTTTGCTGGATATATTTGCAGCATAGGGCATGGCTCAGTGGCATGACCAATGCAGCATCATTTGGGATTGAGAAAAATTTCAGCTCTTGGGTGGTGGTAATTTTTTGTCCCGGGACTGTACATATGTATGTATTTCTTCTCTTTTACCTCATAAATAAATTGTCCAATGTAATTCATTCAGAGTGCTAAGTATAATGTAAAATTGGTCAGATTGTAGGTTGAAAACCTTTAAAGTAAAGACCTTTTTTTTCAAATATTTTCTTGAATTTCTAAAAATCTTCAAAGCCAAAGAAGTAATTGACTGACAATGTAAATCCTTTTCAATGGCATTGAATTCTAAGATCTGCTAACCATGAAAATATAGAACAGAAACTGAAACCAAAAACTATTCAATTACATGTTGCTCCTCACCTTTAATTTGCTCAGGATACCTCGGAGTGACACAAATGGTGTGCTAAGCTCCATTAAATACACAAATCCAAAAACACAGTCTCCCAATCCCCCACGAAGGTACTGCAAAACAAGACAAAATATATAATTTTATTATTAAATCAATAAAAATATAGAAAAAATCCTATCTATAACAAATACTAGCAAAACACTTCCACATTCTGGTCCATTTACAAAATGATTTGCATGTGTTTAATGCTAGGAGAAATAAATGTATATTTAGGCTGCCAGTTACTTATAATACTGCAACACATCCAGTTGTAAGTATTTTCATCTAATTAAATGAAATAATAGTTTACCAGGAAAGAAAAACAATTTCCAACAGTTTTGAACCTACAGCAGAACTCTCTTATAACGATAACATATCAAAATTATGAAGCAAATTTTTGGTCCCGACAAAAAGACCAATACAATCTATAGCAAAAGAAACATTGCTACAAAATTTTCGTTATCACGAAATTACTAACCTTAGTCCCGGTCCTGGCGGTTACAAAAAGAACTTTATTACAAGTTCCACGAACAATCAACGGCATTTAGGTGGATATATACTTCGCTACGTTATAATCATTGCACTATGTTTATGCTCTCCTCTTTCACAGAGCCTAATATTTAATTATGGTCAACCGTTAAGAAATAATTATTTCTTCAGTAGGAGATACTTCAGTTAGCATGTAACATCATATAATAATGTTCATTCCTGCAGAATCAGGTTGACCCACTCATTACATGTAAAGTGGACGTACAGAAAAGCATTATCTAAAAATTTATTAAAAGAAAATACTGGTAAAAATCCTACAAAATAACTTCCATGGACTTTAAGAATTTGGAAAAATAAATTTTTGAGAGCAAGGGACATAGGAGCAAAGATAATAGAGAAAATTGAGAGACTATAAACTATTATGCATCAACTACTTGCTTTAAGAAAAATGAATATATGTAACACACTGTTCAAAAACTAGCTACATACATAACTAGTGTGAGTACCCTATTGGAAAAAATCAGCCGATTCAATTGAAAATTCCAATTGAATTCAATTGAAAATGCCAATTTTCAATTGAATTTCCTTGTATTCAATTGAATATCCAAAAATACAATTGAATTTTCAAATTTTCACTTGTAAATACGAATATTCAATTGAATATTAGGAAATTCAATTGAATTTGAAGAAAAGATACAATTGAAATCTCAAATACTCAATTGAATTCTAAAATATTCAATTGAATTCTCCAATATTCAATTGAAATCAAAAATACCGTTATTCATATGTTTACGTGCTCATGGTTGACTGGGTTGTGGTCAATAGTGGTTAATTTTTTGCTTGTGGAGAAAAGACTATTTAATATCGTTGTTATTTAACCTGTGCTTGATCCCCACAGCGTTGTGTTAGGTCATTCCTGTGTCTCTTCAGTGATATAGTGGAAGTCTTGATGTGATTGTTGTGCTTTAGTGTGTTCATTTAGTAATGTATCGTTTGCCTTCAGTTTTTTGACTGGTTATACTAACGTTTGTGTTGAAAATGTAAGCATATTTATATAAATTAATTATGCGTACATGCATTACGTCGCCGCCAAAAAACTACTAGCATTGTCGGAATAGTATGTATCACACAGGTTTGTTTGTGTGAAGTGAAATTCCCGTGTTCTTGTATAAACATGAGTGACATGTTTCTGTTGTGAAAAACAAGTTATGTTGGCTTAATGCAAAACCAGAATTATATATGCCAGATGATGATATGCTGTATCGAAACCGGCCGCAAATATATTTTATTTTGTGAAACAGCTAAGTCTTTTCTTAACCTTTGTGCATCATGAAGGAGTTTCACCATGTTATGCCAACCACCATCGCATTCAGAATTATATTAATTGGTATTTTAAAGAAGCCTTTCTTAGATAAAGACGTGTGAGATATTTGTTGGTAAAGTTGTTATCGCTAATCTCAGAAAAACGTTTGCTTTTCGACAACTATTCAACGTTATTTGAACTGGTAAAAGATAAGGTGATAAAGTGGTATAGTTGTTGTTCTGATAATCATGGTAAAATTATAGAGCTTTTCGATAACTATTCATAATTGTGAGAAGTGATGGAAGATGTTGAAAACCCCCAATTAAAGTTTTTATGACACTGCTTCTAAAAATATTTCAACTTTAATTTTTGTTCACATATTTTATTTATTCAGAATTCGGGATCCGTGAAATTTAGATGTTAATTATATCCTACCTAATAATAAGTTTACCATATTGGATGTACTTATGAATTTGTCACTTTTCAATTGAACATTTCAATTGAATTTTTTCCCATTGAATTTTTCCAATAGGGTAAAGATCCCTTGAGACATATGTATCATCCAGGTTTTACTCAGAAAGCACAAATGAAGTTAATGGATCATTTTCCATTGTTAAAAACAACTTCCACCAAATATTACCAAGAAAATAGTTGGGTTGAAAATGTATGTGCTAACTCATAAATGCCATTAAGCCTGACTCATACAATCACTTTCTCGGGCAACCTGACGGATAAACCCAGCGATAGCTTTAAGAGATTATGAAGATGATAGCTTAATATTATTATTGTTTCAGGGAATGTCTTAATGCCCATCAGGTTTCCTTCTCAAATTCCATCTAATAAAATGATTGCTAACTTCAACACAAAATAGACAAGAGGATTGAGATAGTGAAAATTAAAACATTGGATAAAAATAGGCATGTAAGTATTGATGGATTCAACATTAGGTCATCAAGAGCCTAGTCATGGCACAGAAACATAACCTTACATCCACATTGCCTAGAGAGTATCATCACATCCACACCAAGAACGATTCCTATGATAACAACATAACAATGGTATAAGATTACCTCCAATCGTCACCTTAGACACCTTGAAATTACTTTTTCATGGTAAATTCCAATCCCACATCACTTATGGGATATTGTTCTGGGGAAATGACTCTCTCTCCAGAAAGATCTTCTCTCTCCAAAAGCAAGCCCTAAAAGCTATGCTTCGCCTTCCCTCACGTACCCCTGGCAGACCCCCATTCAAAAAACTGTCAATTCTTACTGTTCCATCCCTCTACATTCTAAGCTGTGCCCTATTTGTAAAGCAAAACCCAGAAGATTTCCCAGCTCACCACAAAGTACACTCCTACCACACTCGTAATCATAATAACATTCACCTGCCCCATTATTCTCTGTCCTCATCTCAGCACGGTCCACTTCACTCAGCTTCAGTCATCTACAATAGCTTACCACCGAACATAAAATCCATTACATCCATATCCAATTTTAAAAAATGTCTAAAGGAGCTCCTAATTAAGAAAGCATACTACACCTTAGCAGAATATTTTGATAATGACTGTGATTGTTGTAAAATGTGACCCTCTATTTTATGCCTTGTATATATTTATGTATGTATGTATACCTGACGATTTCTATGTTGCATAATGTAACCAACAGAAATAAAATTATATTATTATTATTATAAGTAAATACTAAACACAAAGCTGCTTTGCACAATGGTGATGAAATTAATATAGAAACAAAAAATGTCAACAATGATACTTACCACAATTACTAAGAAGCCAAATGACCCAATAAAAAGGTGATGAAGCACAATGACTGGCTGCCTGACAAAGTAGGACAAAAATCCTTCGAGGGATCCAGCTCCATGGATTCTGGCCGGGGCCATTCCTTTCATTTCAGCATCAACACCACCAGTGATAGCTCCCACATCATGAGTATAAACATGGTACATTGACCATATATCATAGAAGAAGTAAGCCATACCAAACCAGGCATATGCTTCAGACATATAGTGAGACGAACGCAGGAAATTTCTGGGACAAGACCACCAGCACACAACAGCTCCCGTAACACATGACAAACATGCTTGAACCGCAGAAACAAACCTGAAAAGGTAAAAAAAAATTGGCTTGATCCTACATAAATAATAAGCTATAATTATAGGATTGCACATTGATCACTGATGATGATGAAATAAAATACCGTGATGCATTTATAGGCATCTTTGATCATTAGTCCATCCATTACTATGCAAAACAATGAACCAAATGCACAGATTTTATACCAGAATGACAAAATATCAAACATCAATTTAGTGACACCCTTTTCATTAACTTACTTGTTAGATATATCTAACACTTCGAACACAGTCAGCTGGTACTTCTTCTGAAAACGATGGCCAGGAGAAGTTTTTAAAGCTATGTAATTCACTAGATCATATAGAGATACGAAGAATACCAAGCCCAATAAGGATAGCCAAACACCGCGAGTAACTGAGATTCTGTCCTCAGGGTTCAGAACTAGAATGGAACCAGCAGCGGTACCTAAAGATCCTAAGACGGTGGCCAATAACAATGACCCCGCTGGAGCCATACAGCCACCTCTTCCCTGTTTTCTTAGCATCTGTAATAAAAGATAAAATAATACAAATCTGCACAAGAGAGGATGTAAGTAAGAACTACTTATGTACTTGCCATTTAATAAGTGCCCGAAGCATATAAATACTATGGAAAGATTCAACAAACGTGAAAATACTGTTTACAAACATTTAATACGAGGATTGTTGCAATCTATTACGCTTGTCCATCGTTTCGCATACCCTAGCGACGTGACCTTGCCAAAATGCAACAGAACTTTGACATTGAACTTACGTGTACTATGGAAAAGTAAAAAGAACATCTACTTAATCCTTATAAGAAAAACACGCAATTGGATATCATTCTATCGCACGTAGGAGAGGAAGAGAAACAAAATGAATACTAGGGAATTACTGTGGCGTACGCGAGCGCGACATGACATTTCTGATGCTAGGTTGACTTCTCTTCCAAATGCAATGGTGGCAACACTTCTGACAAATGGATAACAATAATGTTCATGCAAGTACTATATGCATCAAGGAATACTAACAATTACGGAAACCATTGACGTAATGCTCAATTTCCCATATATGTACCGTAAACTCCCGAATTCCACCTGAAGGCCTATCAAACATATTAATTGTAAGGAATTGAAACTCACCACATTTTCCTTCACAGCATAAGATTCGGACTCCATTTGATAATACGTTTAATGTAGGGCTACGGCTCAACCTGTTGACTGCTACTAAAGAATTCTATCTAGGCAGACATACTGACTTCAATCGCGTACGTCATACCTCAAACAAGGCTCTGCTTTAAGTTACGCAATTAGAATAAATGAAATAGATCAAATTATTCAACGTTTGAAAAGCCTTGGCCTCAAGCTTTGAAGGCCTCGGCTAGTAACACAAGTTGTTTCCGCAAGACTAAAGAGGGAATACCAGCGCCATATCATTGATCTCTCCCGGGTCAAAATGTCTGCTTATACGAGCTGATGGCTGCAAGGCGTAAGCACTGCAAAATGCAACACAGCTGTGAATTAGTGGTTGAAAATGCCTAACGTAGAATTCCACATTATTGCATATACTCTATGTATATATATTCTTCAAATGCTGAGCAAGTCAAGGTTTTCAATAGACAATGTGATACTTGACTGTGACGGTATGTTTTATATATATACATGCGAATTTACAATCAAACTGAAAAATAATTCTTGAACCAAATTTGACAGATATCTGTTAATGGTAAATGTTGTCAAAGATATTCAATTGACAGATAACTGTTAATGGAAAATGTTGTCAAAGTTATTCCATGGTCAATGTTTAGTTATTGCAATACGAAATCCGCACGCAATATTAGTAGTGATTTACTTGTAAGTGGGTACCCATTTAGTTGTATAATAGATGGGCTTATGTAAAGTGAATTAGAATCAACTCCACTACTTCAAAGCAAATCAACTCTTTATTAACATTACGATATAAAAGGCTTTCAACCAAGGCAATGACTCTTCTTACAAATCTTACATCCAATAGTTTCACTCAGACATGAAGGAGGTAAAGTCACCAGCAAATCACATGTTTCCTTTGCTTGCCTTTATTCACCTTAAAAGTAGGTGACTCGGGATACAGAATACATACAAAATGAACATACACTTGAATGTCATCCACAATTTTCATCACTCCTGTCCCTCATTACGAATCACTAAAAGGTTCACTTGTCCACTTATTTTCTCTCAAACAAACATTTACAACCACTAGCGACGACCTCCTCCGCCACCACCTCCACCACCGCCGCCACCACCACCTCCACCGCCTCCTCCACCACCACCTCCGCCTCCACCGCCACCACCTTGTGACCATCCTCCTCTACCACGACCTCGGCCTCTGCCCCGAGCGGCTGTAAATAAGAGACACACAATTTAAAATAAAACAACAGAAAAACAAATGGTTCCATTCTTCATCAATAGTTCGAGGAAGGTAGAGATATGCTTACCTTGTGCCCTTAGAATAGCAGATTTCCCTCTTCCAGCACCGCCGGTGCCTTTCTGGCCTTGTCGCTTGAACATGGGAGCATTCTTAAGCATGTCAGGCAGAATTAAAAATCTTATTTTGGATCCTCTAATGTAAACATTTTCCAGCTGAGCAACCCTCCCATCTCTATATGTGACGGTGATATTTATCATTTGGCAGTTCATGTTGTCCTCGGCCTCAATTAACTTCCCACGATAGACTTCACCGGTGTTGGTTTCACATGTCACAATGTGACCCTCCGCTTCGTGCAGCACTTTTATGGGCACGCCAATGGACATGGTGTGGCCGTTAGAACCGAATTAAAGTCGTAAAGATGCCACGAAACTTCATAAACAGTAAAATTGACGGTTTATGCACAAAACAATACTACAACGTGACGGACGCCAACCAATTCCCGCACCGGCTATTGCAAAGACATCTATCGGCCTTGTTTTGTGCTATTGTGAAATACACGACAAATGACGTCTAAAACCTCCGCGGGCGCATCATGATGTTTATCTTTGGTAATGGAGGTTTTCGACCTTCTGTTTGTGGGGTTTGGGGTCAGTGAAGAAGAAAAAGCAGGGTATTGTTGGTACATGAAGGCGTGAGGAGCAAAATTTATACTAAAATCTCAAACCACGTCAATCCATTCCATAAATCATCTGTTTAGCGTACAGGGCAAGACATTGAATGTTGTATCATTCCTGGGAAAATGGCTGAACAAGGTGTTGAAACAGAGTCAAGTAAGATTTTTTTCCATATTTACGATCTGTGCAGTGCCACATAAGCACGGATTTCGTACTTAAATTTGCATGAAATTGCATGTATGAGAAGAGAATGCAAGGAATGAATCGTCTTGTTCCCAAAAGTCGGTTATATTAGAAAGCTCATTCTTTTTTTCCTAATCTCACGATTAAGAAAGTGTTTTGATTGTTTAATTCAGCTTTGATACCCAAGGTAGTATAAATGATTAATTGTCTCTCTTCGACTCCTTACTTTATACGAATGGCAATGTGGTACTTGTCCAAGGTACAGTTGGGATTGTGGGATTTCATGCATGATTTTACCATCATAGAAGTGGGGATAATTGATAACAAACTTCCAGATGTTTGTTCCGAAGAGGGAAATATATCCTATATATGGATTTATAAAATTACCATGCAAATTTCACCATTATAGCAACCACATAGAATGGATACAAGGTTCTCTCGACAATGTTGTGATTTGTAGGTTGTGTTAATCTTTCGCTAAAAGTTTATGAAAATTTAATTTTGTGCCAAATTTGTATTAATATTAAGAACTCTCTTACACTTTCTCTATTCCACATAAGCAAATTAGGACATCGTAAAGCAACGTTGTTTTGTCTTGTAGGAGTGCCTCCCATCTTTGAAATGCAACTATTCCACCAAAGTCAAAGGTTCAGTTGGGATTGTGGAATTTCATGCGTGATGATGATTTTACCTCCACAAAAGCGGGCCCAATTGTTGACAAACTTCCATGATGTGTGTTCTGAGGAGGGATTTGGAAAAAGGTATTGAATATAATTCTATATTTATTAAGGTTACATTATATTTTTAATGTGTGTTTTAATTTAAGTCTTTTTTAATTGCAGCACATGGACTATTGATTTATGTTACTTGCTTAAGCGCTATGAAATTCAGCATTTATATTGCACTATAACATTAGGAGTTCACCCAGGATACCGTGGCCAGGCCTTCTATGATAAACTCTTGGATAAGGTTGGTTGTGCTTGTTCTATTAATTTTGTGTAGTATTTATCATGTCTAAATGCCCCTCTTTTTTAGGATGAAGATCGAGTTAAACGACGATTTGCTGAGGCAGATAAATATGGTATCCGAGTACGTCAAATGAAAATAACCACAGAGGATATAGTTAGGCATTTAGCTAAATCTGGGCCCATAATACTACTCACCAACAACAATTTACTCAATTGTGAAGTCTGCAAAGGGAACAGACTGGCTATGGAGCTCAGAAATTGTTTTCCTTGGTCCATTTCCTATCATGGTAAGGCTTTTCACTTATAAAAGCAAGCTAGTGCATGCTTATGTATTCATCAGTGGGGGGGGGGGGGGGGCGATTAGGGGACGCATCCCCCCCAAAGCCTCAGAGAAATTTAAAAATTATTTGAAACTATTATGTAGTTTTGTCATGTAATAACTGTATCTGCTTAAAGTTAAATCTTTAGTGACAAAATGGTGTAAAATGTATTTCCAGGTTTGCCATTTTAAAATAATTTTCCTGTACCCCATTGCCTGGGATCTGGGGGGGTTGCCACTCCAGACCATCCCATCCCCCCCAGAGCCTATCCCTAGTTACACTACTGGTATTCATGATCAATGAAATGTTGGAGAGGAATGTTTAACCTCTCTTTACATACTACATCCCATTTCTTAAGTGAGCTAGCACACATAAGAAATGAATGCTTCTCAAGGTGCACTATTTTCATCAAAATCACACTTACATGGTAATTATTTCAAAAATTTCACCTACTGTAAATTTAATGAACAAGTTTACAATGCAATAATACTCTCTTAATGTGCTACATCAGTTCATGAAGTTATGAATCTAATTTCAAATGCATGGCATATCCCTAGCATGCCTAAATTGTCGAACTTGTCCACATTTTTTGACATTAGTGAATTATATGCTTATCCTTTTGCAGCTCACTTTGATCTTTGAGGCCAAGAATGATAGTGCTGTGAAGTTGTACAACTGGGGGGTGAGATTCACTTCCTCACACGCTAGTGAACCTCCCCCCCCATCCCAGTATTTAACAGGGAAATTAGCACGTAGCATACGGATGGCGAGAATTCTAGTCATTTTTTTCCCGACCATTCCGGAGGGATGACGAAGATTGTCGTCATTTAGGCGCGTCAACCTAAACAATTTTAAAGCGTAGAATACGTATTTGTTAGTACGTTTTCAGTTGTTGTTCGTTATTCATAATGAATTAAATCATCATAACGTTTGATTGGGTAAAGTTATATATTCTAAACATTAGCTTTTTAACCATGTTTAAACCGAAGGCATTACGCCCTAATAGGCACATTTCCAGAATCGGCGTTCCTAGGAATTTAAATACCCCGGTACGCAACGTGTTACAAATTTGAAGTTCAGTCACTGGATGAAAATGAAACTTTACTTTTCTAAAAACGTTGCTGATAAAAGTCAAATTTTGGTAGAAGTTATGTCATTCCAGAATCTACCCATGCCTTGTCCCAATATTTTTAATAGGAAGAACTTTGAAAGAATCCACGAGTCCTTGAATTCCTAGCACCCATTCCTAATGGTTGTTACTGCCCAGCATAAATAGTAAAAATTGTCCTTGCCTTTGGCGTTTATGAATTACATTTCTCCCAAGATAAGTAATTATGGGATACTTTATCCTGTATTTTTAGCTGATGTACATTAAAATTAGGGATGAGTCGATTCCAAATGTCGATTCTCGATTCCACCGATTCTTGGGCATGGAATCGTAATCGATCGCCTAAAGTCGATTCCGATTCCAGGAAGATAAATGTTTTGAGCATAGACTATAATCTTGGGGCATAAATGCTGCCACACACCCAAGTGGCCGCTGTGTCAGCCTTGCCCGCGCGGAGGATACGCCCGGCACATGGGTGCTGCGACGAACATACCTAAGCGGCCTCGAAAACATGAAAATGTCGGCAAGAGCGACAAACCGACGATCCCTGAAATAGCGCTTGTTCATGAGCAACTCTCAGAGAATAAATTGGAAACCACGGGATAGGGAAGCAATGCATGCGTTTTTCGTTCTTTTATTAACCGCTGGTCGCGGCAAATCAAATTACATATTACGAATATGAATCACCATCGGAGAATTCATCTGGACCACCAATTTTAACATATAATAGATCGAAATATACTACATATCTATTTTTATTTTCGAATGATACTTGAAGTCTGATGATAATAAAAACGTGCAGAGAGCGAGTTTTCCTGTGAAAAAAAAAAGTTTCTTATAAATACGCGAAGAGAGCGGGTTTTTTTATGTAACTTTTTTTCATAGACTAACACGCATCTGCGTCAATAATAAAAATTTAGACACATTCGCATTTATATAGCCCAGTTTCATCAATGCAACCCTTGAGAAAGTTGATACTTGCTTGGCATAAACCGCCGCGGCCTCCGGGCGGACTCTACAGGTTGCGTTCGCCCGCCACCGCACATCCGCCAGGCTGCTCTGGTATGTATGGATGCAATGAACGCTACATTATTGTGTAGCCACCGCGGCCAATCGAAAATGTAGCCACTGTGGCTATTGTTATTTTATTCCATTCAATTCTTAAATTTTAATGACAGCAAGGCGGGCAGATAAATCAATATCCCACCTATTAGAAGGAATAAGAATCGATGGAATCAGAATTGAGAATCAATTTGAAGGAATTGGAATCGGAATCGAAAAAAAGTGGAATCGACTCATCCCTAATTAAAATGTACATGTTTTTAATTAAGCATAAACTTTTCTTTGTTGCTTCAAAGTTGATAGCTTTTTTATTTTTCAGGTCATTACATAGTTCTGTGTGGGTATGATTATACAAGACAAAAGTTTTCTTACCGAAATCCTGCCTTCAGAAATAGTGAGTGTGTCATAATTAATATATTACCTGTCTTCTGTTTGTATTGTTGTCTAAAATTAATGGAGGATGTTTTTTACAGGGATATGCATTATGTCTTTTGAAATGATGGATGAGGCTAGGAAAAGTTATGGAACAGATGAAGATGCTATATTGATTTACTATAGCTGGTCGTGACCAACATAATTTGAGTGAGGTTCAGAACACTTATTTGTTATAAATTTTATGTTGAACACAAAGTTGAATTTGAAATGAAATCATTCAATGTGCAATTTGTTATGAGACCTATATTTACAATTGTTTTTACCAATTTATAGAATTATTCTCTTTATAGTTATATATGTATTTATAATGAAAAATGAAGTGTCAGTTTTTAATGCATCCTCTTTTCTTTAGCGAAACATCTTAGATACCATTAGACTTTCAATAAATATTCCCCTGATACATAATAAAGTTGTACTAGGTGCAACAACCTTCCTAATTAAGTGGTTGTTAGCTTTTTTGTTGTATGAACTGCAGAAAACCTAAACCCCTTTCTAAATCTGTTCCTTTTAGGTTAACTCCAAAATTGAGCATTATTTATTACTTCAGTTTCGTGAGCATGAGAAAAGTGACTCAACATAGAATTTATTGTGAAAGCAACGAAATGAAGCAGCCAGACTGCAGAAGCTTTCTCCAAAAACAGAAACCAATTACTTCCTTGTGGGACTGTAAAATGATTAGTGCCAAAATTACATGGAGGATAAATCATTTGCCTTGATTGGGATTTAATTCTGAGCTCGTAAATTTGCTGAAGGTTCTCTACTACTTTAACTTTTTGCTTCTTCTATTTCCTTTAATGCTGTTTCATTCCCTTAAGTATTTCAATGTCAAAGACTATATTTTTCCCTGTGGAAAGTTCATTGCTTGACAGTTCAAAGATTTGGGGGTCCATCGAGGAAAGCCCTTACTATTAATTTTACTCACCAAGAAATATATGTAATCAATTGCTATACATAAAAGGTAATCTTATGAAATATGTTTACATCTTGCATTTAAAAATATAATTTACAATGTTAAAGACTTACAAATAGTATTTTTTTAATCGTTTATGGAAATAGTGCCTCTGATTCAGAGTCCTTCCTGATTGTGTCATATTTATAATTATCTGTCTTAAACCCTAGCAATATTATCGGTACAAGACTTAATCACATGTTAAATTGACTACACGTTATGTCATGTAGTATATTTCTGAATTTTTATAAGGGAAAGCTGATTTGAGATATTGCGGGGGAGCCTTTACTTTGAACTAAGAGATAAACAGCATCCTTGATTTTATCTTAATCTGTGAAGATAGTTACATAATTAGCTTTAGATAAAATTATATTGTAATGCCATTATTAGGCAGAGTAAATGGTTTCTCATTAAGGCTTCCATGGGTTGATTTTAAACTATGATCCATATTTCTTGAGGACGGTCAATACGACTATTCAAAATACAGTTCTTATCTCCTGGCTGCCCAATTATTCTTGACTATATATAAATGAAACTATAATTAACTATATAATACTAAAATCCTTTAATTCTCTTTGAAATGAATACACTCCTTACATAATCACTCCTGCATATACAATATGGATGGTTTATTTTTATCTACAATCAGGAAATAAATCAAACACAAAAAATCCAGGGCTAACGTCTTATCGAGGGCACATAATATTTCTGCCACCATCGACTGGTAGAGTTGCACCAGTTATGAAAGAAGCATCATCTGATGCTAAAAATGCAATGACTTTGGCAACCTCTTCCACTGTTCCTGGTCTCCCAAGGGCATGTGTCTCTTTGGAGTGCTCTAGAAACTGCAAGAAAAAGTGAAAGTAATCCTTTTTAACTCTTCAGTAGATAGACTTGCGATGCCGAGAAAATGCAAAACATTTTCCCTTGCGGCATGCCTAATACAATACTAAACAATCCATGCCAGAAGGTAATGTAGGCAGATACCAATGAACTTCAAGAGGGGCTCTGAGAGTTTCCCTGGCCTTTTCTTGCAATTTTCTCATGAGGCATCAAAAATTGCATAATGTAAAATAGCCCATTACACATTAACCTCGAGCCATTAAGCCCGTGGTAAAAGATGCTCGTTTACCTTTTACCACTGGCATTTTGGGAAAAAAGGGGGGACTATATTCAGACATATACAGTAATTAACTGTAGCACACATATATACATTTTTCATTTCTTTCCATATGAAATTTCTGCTTAGAGCAACTAATACTGTAAAACTTCACCTCAGCATGTCTCATTCTGCCTACATTACTCTTCACCATTCCATCTAAAATTACTAAAAGAGAATTCATCCAGTGTGATAAGTATATTTATTGAAAGTTAATTTTAAACCCAAAATGCATAGACATTAAGGTCACCTAATGAATTTAAACAGGAATCTCCATTTATCTATGCTAGGGCTCAGTTCTTTTCATAATACAGCATGGAAAGTCGGTCCTCAAGATAGCTATTTGGTTGATGATTCAGTGTGGAGCAGTAAACCAAAGTTCGTTCACATTGACCCTTAGTTGCCAATAGGGTGGTTTACTATTTTTTTTAATGGCCTAAATCGAAAGATTATTACTCCTGGAGTATGTAATTCACGCTTTTAGATTTTTAAATGACAATATCTATTTATCGCAATTAAATGAAAAGTGAAAATTTTCAAGCACGCGAAAACGCGACAGCTAAGTATGAATGCTAGGAAAAGCCCGTGTGACGTCATTCTGGTTCTGGCTGCCACCGTGTGAGGCCACTTTGGTGTGAGGCTATGA
The DNA here is from genome assembly GCF_921293095.1 of Ischnura elegans. Taxonomy (NCBI): domain Eukaryota; kingdom Metazoa; phylum Arthropoda; class Insecta; order Odonata; family Coenagrionidae; genus Ischnura; species Ischnura elegans. The sequence continues at coordinate 57,365,168 of NC_060248.1, forward strand.
GCACCGCGACGATGCAGGCTGCTAGCAGGTAGCACTCGGTTTAAATTAGGATAATTAATACCCTATCAAAAGTAGGAAATCTTCCGACCATAGGCAATTTTAACAGGTGATTATTAAGACATATTTCCCTGAGCTCTGTGCCTCATGCATGCATTGGTAATCTCAGACGATGTAAAACTCCCATCTACTTGTATAGCATCTAGGTCCCTGTGACGTCACGTGAAGTGGGATTGCATGGCCACCAATCCCGCCATTTTCAAATTTGGTTAAAATTGAGCATTAAAGTTCGTCTAAACTGGGATTTGTAAAACCAAATACATAACTTGTATACTATGAATACACTAATGGTAGGTAACGAATCGCAATCAATGCCTTTGGTTTTCTTTGATGAAGGAAACTACCCTATTGTAGAGTTTACCGTAGCCACAGCACCCATTCATAAGGTTAATGCTGAGGAAATTAGTGATCGCTAACATATGTATTTGAAAAATAGTGATTTTGTTTTTAAATGCACAAGAATCTGAAATGTACGTGAAAATTGAGTGATCGAAGTTTCTCAAAATTTTCTGAAGAACTTCACAGTTTTATTCATGCACATAAGAATATAATTGATAAAATTTTCAATCATACATCATTCACAGAAGCAAATGAAAAATACTGGGGAATGAAAACCTCCTTGGGATAAAATTGAACGAATATAGCTAAAACCAGCTCAGATTCAAAAGCAGTTTTTGTACCTTTTTATGCGATTCCTCATCCATACCCCCACGCCTGTGCAAATTTGTAACAATCACACCAGGATTAACAGCATTCACTCTTACCCCACGTGATGCAACCTCTAATGCCACACAGCGTGTCAAATGGTCCATTGCAGCTTTACTGACGTTGTATCCTACAACTCCTGGAAACTGAAGTATTTTTTGTTGTAGAGTTAGCTGGTCCTTAGTTCAGTATTATGTAATAGTAAAGTTAATTAAAAGGGAATTGAATGCACCTATTTCACTTAGCATAATTTATTTTTTTGGATCAAAGCATCTTGAGGTGCTTTGATCATTAGAGATCACTTTGGAGCATTACATAGTTATCTAAATAAACACTTTTGTAGGGATGTGGTGGTATTTCTGCCTGCGTGCTATTTCTGCCTGGGATAAAATGATAACAATATAACTATGCAAAATATGCACCTACTTTTTAACATCTTAACCAATTTAGTTTCACCAGTGGTGTTAAAAATCATCATGATAGAGTACATTAACTCTATGGAATTCCTACACAAGCAAAACAATGATTTTATGGATTGATTCTTCCATAAAATTATAAAGCTAACTATAAAATGGAAAAATGCCATTTCCACTTTCACCGTGAGGTGAGGCAAAAGTGAGAGGATAGTTTTCATTATGCTTTTAAAGATAGTCATCAAAACCACAGTTGTCATTTTCTGCAGTTGTACGAATTACGTAATATCCTTCGAAAGAAAAATACTTAATATTCCTTAGCTAGGAAAGTACAAGACAGCATAGTATTTGCTACATCTCAACTTGAATGTTGAAATTATGGCATGCTACCTATATCAAATCTTCTTCAAGAAAAATAGGCTAGCTCTCCACCACAAGATGGATGGTTATCTTAATAGAAGTGTAAACAGAAGTTGAGGTCTTAACACACTATTTGCAAAACTATTTATGTCAAAAACCGTAATGTGATTGAAGAGACCTCAGAAATGTCTAGTGATATTTGGTGGAGCTGTAAAGTTATATTTGGAATTTAGAATACTGAATATGAATTTAATAGAACCTTAATTTCATCATTGATAATGTTGGGAACTTGAATTCCCCACATTTAGACAATACAAATACATTTTGCCAATAGATAGTTTAATTCAATGAAGACTTTTTCCTTTTAGAAACAGCAATAAGTTGGCAATGAATACCTAAACATTAATCATGGACCCATAGCTAATGATCTTGCACGTTCGGTGCTTAAAGTAAGTAACTGCCCAGTTTACTTACAGCTCGAAGTCCTGTAACACTAGAGACATTCACTATGTTCCCTTTCGATTGTACCAAATGCGGCAGCGCTAATTTGATTAGGCAAAATGCCGATCTACAGTTGATATCCATCTGCAAGTCATAGTCCTCCAGGGTTTGGTTCTCAATCCCAGAACCTATCAAGATACCAGCCGAATTGACCTGTGGAATTCATGGATAAAAGCATATTGTTTCACATAAGCTGAAGATATCGGAAGTGGTGCTCATATTCAGTTCTTAGATTTATGCTTTAATTAATGCAGCAGATAGATGATAGAGCAGACGGCTGCTGTATCAGCCAAGAAAAAGGAGGGAGTATGAGTGGATCCAGGGGAAAAATGTCATTTAGGAGCATCCAGAAATCCTTGAAGGATTAAAGTCTGGCTATTCCAGATAAGTTGTCCTCCTTATTATCTGCATTGTGAAGCCAAAAGAGAAGTGGTAAAAGAACTGCCATTCACTCCCCTGGTTTCAAATAGTCTACAGTAATCAGGCTGTATGCAGTCAGGTTTATCAATGCTGTAAGATGGGAGCATTTGTGTCAAGAAAATAGGAGCAATTCAGTCGCATGCAATCTTGAACTCGGTATTTCTGATATTGGGCAAAATGTTTTTGCACATGCTCCACCAGGATCACAAGTGAAACAATTCAAATGTAAAATTATATGTGTTGCTGCAATACTGGCCGTTTTTTTGTCTATAAATGTTTTATTGTCCACAAACAGGTTTCTTAAATAATTTTATTTATTTATTTACTATTGACACCTTCTTTGCTGGGTTGAATACTTTTAGATGGTTTATCACACTCCAGTTATTTGGAATAGGGTATTATTTCATTTGTCTACTCTTGGTGAGTGTGTTGTAGCCTATATTTCGTGCTTTACGGAGTGCAATTCATACACATCACTCCATCGGTAGGATGGCTATGGTCCTCTTGGAACTTTTCGCTGAGAGCAGGCTAAAGCCAATGCTGGGCTTCTCTCAACCCTTTCCTCATGACACAAATAATGAGCTTAGCTGTTGACCACCTCCTCCAAATCACCCTACCATACACTTGAAAAACTTTATGTTAAACATTTCCAGTAATAAACGTGCACGTACCCCTCCCCAGATCCTTAAAAAATATGCAAGATTTTTAATACGGTCCATCATCATTACATTCGTTTTGTATTACGAGGTATCCTTGCGTCGTCGAGGTTAGGTCTTTTTATAAACCTATTCACTATTGGGTATGTATATGATAATACTGACTACGCTGTTTTTATGGGGAATAACAAAGTAAATATTTTCATGTTGAATTAAATCTTTTGGGCTATGTCGCCGCGTCAGATTTTGGGTGGCCCCAACGTTTCCCGACCGATGCTGGTCGCTTTCTCAAGGGAATCTGAAGTCATTCACGGTCGCATTCAAGGTCGCTTTCTCAAGGGAATCCAGATTCCCTTGAGAAAGCGACCACCATCGGTCGGGAAACGTTGGGGCCACCCAAAATCTGACGCGGCGACATAGCCCAAAAGTTTTAATTCAACATGACGAGCACCCGCGAAAGTTTTAACGAAGTAAATATTTTCATTCATAAGATGAATCGGTTCCATGAAGTTATGTCAGACACTGTCAATGACACCATTGAGTTGGTAAGGAGGAGGGCGAAATATTCTACGAGATAAGTTTCCTTTGAATATTTTCAACTCCCTACTCAACAATTCAAGTTACAGTGGGAAAAAAGTTGTGCAACCTACCAATACGTCTATCTTGCCAAATCGTTCAATAGCACATTTCACTAAAGAGTCGCGATCATCATCTTTGCATACGTCGCCAACTGAAATGTAAACCTGCGAAAAAATAACGGAAAATTTAAATAAGGTGAATATTTCAACAATAAATACTATTTTACAGCAGAATTTTCATTACCTCTTTCTTACTTAATCCTAATCCTTCGCATTTTTCCTTCACCATATTCAAGTTTCCCTCATTTCGACCACATAGTAACAAACGACATCCGAGTTTCGCAAAATGCAGGGCAGTTCCTTCGCCGATTCCTGAACTTGCACCTGAAACAAGAGTAATGTGTGTTGATATTCGTCATTTTATCATTTAAAGGTAATTTTAGACCCACACTTACCAGTTATAATTGCTACTTTATGCGACAAGTTTACCATTTTGGATATTATTATGTTAAGTCGGTAGGGTCGTAACGTCGGCCAAACGGGAATCGTTTTCAGATGCTCTTCACTGAAATGGTTCCAGGTTTACATCGTTCGTTTCATTTAGGAACAATTATCTCTCCTGCTTCTGAACTTTATTGCTCTAAAGAAGAAAGGTTAGCATGGGTTAGCATAGCACAACTACGAAACTTAACTAAAAAAACATCGCAACATCGAATTTGTAGTCCGTGTTTTGAATGTGATAAGAATATTAAATATAAGCATATAAGTCAGGAAAACTCACTGAAGAGCGATTCTCTTGCAGTTTCTTAGGGAGCGAAATTATTAACTTTTAACGTGTAGCGTCTTCCTCAAAAATAGTTTAAAATTTGTCGTGGCTGGTTTTCAGTCAGTTTGCGACACACACGAGACGTCTTCTGCGTCACGCAGAGATCGCTATCGGCGAGGATCCGCGCGGGAGTTTAGTTCGATGAATTAGTAAGTTACTAGAATATTTTCACCTGAGCTTGTCACTCTCTTTAGAATATGCCTTCCATATTAGAATTTTACCTGTTGTATATAACGCCGAGAACATCCAATAATATTTTAAAGTAATTATTCTTTGTCGTTGAGCATTATTTCCAATTTATATGTTCATTGACCAGTATATGTGACATGCGTTATTGAACTATGTTTACTACCGAAGTATCTAAGGTTTTCCCGGCGAATAGACCAGAGGAAGAGTTCTCGGGTTTCCAGCCGGGTCCAAGGGTTTTTCTGCACCGACGTTTCGAAGGCCATCTGCCATCGTCTTCAGGGTGAACCCTGAACCCGGCTGGAAACCCGAGACCTCTTCATCCTATGTTTACTATCGATTAAAGAAACAATATCGACACCCTACATTATGACCTGAAATCTGCGACCGATTTAGGTAACCATTTCTTCTATCAAATCGAATTTTGAGTTAATAGGTTAGCATTGTAAAACATGTGAGGATCAGTGTCTAGACCACAGATCAGTAATAATCATCACCTCATTCCCTGGTGCGACAGATGTGAAGTTTATTAAAGATATCTGTCTGCATGGTAGGAGAAGCTGAATCTCCATGACTATGTATGCTCATGTACATAATACAAGGGAATGAAATCAGTGAGTTCCAAGATTATGTACTTCCATTTCAAGCACATTGACGTCCGAATTCCAACGCTGAGTAGGTACCGTAATCCCCCTATATTTTATGCTGACGGGGTATATTTTCTACCCACAGATCTTGGTTATAATAGTAAAAAATGCTATTGTTTCGATTATTATGGCAGATCTGAGTGCTGCACCAATGCCTTATTTAGCGAATTCTGTGCATTGAAACAGTTATTCCTTCCTTTAAATATTCAAAACTCCTATCAAGTCAAGATGGAGATGACTGTGCCAAACGTAAGTTTTTCTCATAAAGTTACTACAGGGTGTAGGTAATTGAGGAACCTTACAGGGCTTGAGTGTTTGAATATTCATTTAAGGTCATAGCTTATTATTCTTAAAAGACTTTTATTTTAGCTTAATAGTTGAAAATATAAGTTTAAAAATAGGAAGGCATTAAAGACCAGTGAAGAAGAACTTCAATTTTATCCTGAAGAAATTCAATATTATCTTGGGCACATAATATTTCTTCCACCGTCAACTGGAAGGGTATGCCCAGTAATATAAGAGGCATCATCAGAAGCTAAGAATGCAATAGCTCGGGCCACTTCTTCCACTGTCCCAGGTCGTCCAAGGGCATGAGTTTCTTTTGAATGCTCTAAAAACTAAAAGAAAAAAAATATTATGTATTCAGGCGTGACCAAAGTTGGAAAAAAAATAAAAATGTTAATACTCACTCCATTACAAATATTCATCACATCATTTCTGTATTCAAATTCTAGTTTAGGTCCCCTGTGTGAATTTAATTGAAGTAAGCAAAGCGATACCTCCTCTGCAAAATGCTCAACAATAGCCCATTGGATCAAATCCGCTCATCTAAGTAGCCCAACAATACAAATCCACTCCGCTGGCAGTGTCCGGAACATAAACACTCACCTCCAATCTTGGAGAATAGGACATGAGCGTTTATGCTCTGGACACTGCCAGCTGAGCTGATTTGTATTGTAGGGCTACTATAGATGAGCGGATTTGATTCGGTGGGCGATTGTTGAGCGTTTTTGCAGTGGAGGTATTGAAAGATGGTGCTGAGATTGATAAAGACATTCTTTGCCCAGAAATGAAGACAACAATTTGGATACAGAAATGTTACTCATTTTATGATTATCTGTAAGAGCTATGGGTGATAAATGAGCACACGTAGGAAGACTGATAGGAAGGAGAAGGAAAATATCCATTACGATAGTGCCAGGTTGGATCTGCAAGGATATGCATATCTGCATGTTCTGTAAAGTTGCTATACCTAAAAAGGGCCAATGCTCATTCATGAAAGAAACACCCAACTCTCTTGAGTAAAATAATGGTCATGAAAAGAGGGCAAAACAATTCCTAAAATCTATTAGTAGTGCAGTCAAATTGACTTAGATAATGCTATTAAATTCCTAGTCCAAGGAGTAAGGATCGTGATTAAAGTAGAATATCTGGTCAGCAATATGTTATCTAAAATTTAGCATTATATTTTACTCTGAGGGATATTCTAATCTAATTAGATAGTTTGTAAGTTTGCGAAGTAGAAAGTACATCCGAATCCAGAGTGATTCACCAGAGGGTCACTCCTCAGTGAACATTTTGATCAAAACATAATTTGATTATATAAATTAATATTTCCGGTTTCATTTCTTTGCCATAAAGCCTCATGAATCACACAAGGGATGAAAATTCCACTAGGCACTTCCCTGTTTCCAACATTGAAGCCATTACGGGCACCATTTTTTTGCCAATCATTAAAAAAATCTTCAACAGCAATTCGAACATCACATTTAGCTTTCAATGGAATGACAGTAATAAATATGACAGAATGAAATCTATTGCTGGACACATCACTCAGAGGGACAGAGAAATGATTTTGTGATTCAGGCTTTAGATACATTCATAATGAGGAAGTTTACATTCTCAATTTGTAATGCTGAGTTTCATCTCCACCATTGTGTTGGGTGTTTCAAATTAAATTGTGAAGACTAACAGGATTTTTTAATAAAATTGGGAAAAATGACTAATTTTACTCTCCAAGATCTTCAAAGTTATCCATCTCCTTGGAAAATCTAGATAAGGGTCCTGCTATTATGCTGTTTCAATGGTGTTATTGCTCCTGAGCAATTAAAGAATGGAGATATTATGTACCATTTTTTTAAACTGATTACCATGAAAAGCAGAATTACATTATAATTAAGTCCTATATTACCTTAGCGTAATCTGCTTCACTCATTCCTGCTCTTTTATGGCATTCTGTGATTATTACTCCTGGGTTGACAGCATTGACTCTGACACCCCGCGATGCTACCTCTAAAGCCACACTTCGGGTTAAGTGATCAACTGCTGCTTTACTCATGTTGTACGCCACCACTCCAGGGAACTGAAGAAATCAATCATAATATTGTTCAGAGTTACAAACATGACACAGATTCCATTGTGGGTGACCATTGCGACACTTACTGATCTCATCCCAGTCACGCTGGAGACGTTAACAATATTTCCCTTGGACTCAAGGAGATGTGGCACTGCTAATTTGGTTAAAATAAAGACCGAACGGACATTCACATCCATTTGCCGATCATAATCCTGTAACGTGACTTTTTCTATACCTCCGGAGACCAAAATACCAGCCGAATTAACCTATTAATATAAATGAAGTGAGAAGGAAAAATTATCTCAAAATTGAGATAGCTTAGCATTTGATTAAAAGTAATTCACGAATCAGTACAAGTACACGGATACAAACCAAGACGTCAATCCTTCCAAATTTTTCAATTGCATGATTTATCAAAGCTTGACAAAAATTTTCATTTGTGACATCTCCAACTGAAATGATCACCTGCGATGAAATAAAAGTAAGCGATATATATTAATTTTAAGTGTGCGACTTACGATGCAGAGGGGTAAATGTACTTAGTATACTTTATCATCTGCAAGTCCTTTTCCGATGCATTGGCTGCGAACAGCCGTTAAATTTTCTTCATTTCTCCCACAAAGAACGAGTTGACATCCAAGAGAAGCGAAATGCAAGGCAGTCCCGGCACCAATTCCGGAACTAGCACCTGACAATGAGAGTAAAAGATAGCTTTACACATTATATTTGGAATATCGGTCCGCAATCAGCTCTGGGTGTCCCACTCACCGGTTATAATGACAACTTTGTCTTTGAGGCTGCTCATGTTAAATCTCTTGCTCGCGCTAATCTTCGCACCAATTCACCTTGAAATCACCAAATACCGGGCGTGAAATTGAACGTATCCAAATGACTGTGCGCAGATCGTATTCCTGTCACCTGTTGTAATCACGAATGTGGGTGTAATTCACAATCAAGGATAATGGAATTCTAAATTTAAAAATGCATACGATTATCTCTATTCGGGAACAAGTTCGTGACTTTGCTATCTATTTCTCTTTAAGATTAAGATGAAATCCTTCGCCGTGTCGTAACCTCCTTCGCAATTTCCTCAATCGCACCACTCCGATGATTCTCTCGAACAGCTGATGTCTCTCAGTTACGTAATATTATTTGAATGGACGAAATTAATCGATTGTTTGGTCGCGATTCTGTCGATTCATGGAATCGATAGTTGCACCTCGAACTGGGAAAGAAGTCGGCGGGACACGTCGTATTTGAATTTCTCCGAAGAACAAGGCACTGGGCAAGGTTCTTAGACTGTTAATAATTAACAACTTCTTGAGTCTTATTATTTATACCTTCTTCAAAATGAACCTTGACGGTGGAGTTAAATTTCTACAACATACTTATGATCGACCTAATAGCTGATATGCATTAGTGTAAGTTTTTGTTTCATTAAAATTATCGAATTTGTTTCCTGCGGTGCTGCTTGGTGCCATGAAACATTTTTCTTTTAGTATTTTTGGCCAAATGCTACAGTGGAAACTTTCTGTGGGATTTAAGATGGAGAAGAGTCCTCTGATTCGAAGCGGGCAATGATGCTGTTTTGATAACGGCGCGCCGCGGCGGGGTTCATTTTCCATTTCTAGAAATTATTTTACCGTCCAATTCTTATTTCTCTCAGCATAATGTTGAAGTTAGTTCCGTTTCATCTGTATGATTTATTGCTTAACAGATGATCTCATTGAATTCCTATTACGAATGATTTGAAAATGGTAATAACGGTAAATTTGCTATTCTTTTCACTAAATATATGCTTATTTTTTTCTTCCCATTGAAGTAAAGGATTTCAATGCCCTCTTGCATAATTTTCTTTATCTTATATGTTTTCAAATCCCGGCGAGGAATGAAAACGAGCATAATTTCTATTTCAAAAGTGGCGGAACTGTAATTTTTTGAAGCAACTTATTCGTTTTTTTTCGTATTTCCTCCCAGCCATTTTAATCTAAGTCAAAATTATATTGCGGAAGTAGCAAAGAAAACAGTTACTTTGAGAGTTACGGGAAGGAAGTGTGGACACGGAATTATCTCGCACACCCTCCCATTTCATCACTTACATTATAGCACCTGAATACACGAATTTATCTTTTTTTAAATCTTAACATTATTATTTTCATAAATCGGCATTCAATTTAAAATTCGGCTGAGTACCCAGCTAGCAGGTAGCACTTGCCTTAAATTAGGATTATTAAGAGGTGTTTCCCTGAGCTCTGTGTCACATGCATGCATTGATAATCTCAGACGATTTAAAACTCCTATCTCATACCTATTAGCTTTACCGGTTATTCCACGATAGATCATTATTGAGTCTAACTCCTAAAAGTAGGAAGTATGCATGCAATGGTAATCTCAGACGATGTAAAACTCCTATCTACTCGTATATAAACTAGGTCCCTGCGACGTCACGTGGATTGGCATCGCATGGGCGCCAATCTGGCCTTTTTCAAATAAGGTTAAAATTGACCATTAACATTCGTCTAAACTGGGAATTCTAAAACCAAATAATTTTTATATTATGATTACACTAATGGTCGGTAACGAATCGCAATCAATGCCTTTCGTTTCCTCTGACGAAGGAAACTACCCTATTATCCCGATTGTCCACTGTATGGAGTCCCATTTAGAAGCTGCAAACGCAACCCTTGGTATTAGTTTTACTCTAAAAAGATTGATCGGAGAAAAAAATTGAAAAAAAGGGAAAAATTGAATAGATAAGCCAGAGGTTTGGTAATATCGTAGGAGTAGCCACCTCCGTGTCATTTTTGAAAGGAAATGTTTTATTTCCTAAATTAAATCTATTATTTCTTCTAGAAAATGGCCCAGTAGTGCTTAAACCGGTCGAATTGTTCCAAATAGTGTGTGGAATAGGCAATGTGATCCACGTATTTAATTAAATTAGCAAATTCCACAAAAAAAGCTCGCATGCATTTAAAGATATTTATCAGAAGACTCATTCATAGTGAACTGTATGGTGAATAATGCTGAAAAAAGGAATCTTTTCCATTATTTATATTTTCTGAGGAGAGTCGTCCCTCGACTCTTCCGCGATGTGAGAGAAATGTAGGAATGCTTGCTTGCTTCGAAATGATATTAGTAAGGAGTCCTTTTTCGAAACAGCATAAGAAGTTACATTGAGGAAGTTGAATATCCAGTTGTCCTTTGGGGGTTGAAGTGGAGAAGGGAGTTTCATCGTTGCCTGAGACGTGGCACTACATTAGTTATGGCTGAAGCGATTCTATTGTTCTTATCGTGGATTTGATGGTTGATGCTCGTAAAATTTTTAGTGGCAGTATAAATTGTCCTTCAGCGCTATCTGCCCGTTCAGAATTTTACGAACGTGTGCTGTCTTCGAGGGAGCCGTCAGTAAAACTCAGTCAATTTTCCTCCAAAAATCATAAAAAATCTTCTCTAATATACACAACTATGGATATGGCTCAATTAGATTTTCAGAAAAGTCTCTCAATGGTATGTGTTTTCAATGTTTGCTAGCTGTTGTATTTGCGCCCGAATTCATTCTTTAATTCTATTCTCCTCTTATTGCCTGTTTACACGGTACATTAACATGTACGGGTTGATGTCTAAATGTATGAACGCGAGAATGAATGCCAAAATGCACCTTGTAACCACCCAACTTGTGTGAATGCATGCACAGAAAATAGAACCTGTTCTCATTTGGTTTATGCATTCGTACATGTTCTGTTCCGGTCCACAAAAATCATTCGCGCAAACGTACATTAACTCGTACGTGTTAATGTATCGTGTAAACAGGCCTTTACCCTCTTCTTAATATCTTGAAAGCCTGTTATCCTTCGCAATTCCACTTGCCAAACAGTATTCGTTCGACTGCTGTCTTCGACTACTCCTAGCTCTTATGGTGTGGTTAAGTATTTGGAAGAGAGGTCCAATAACTGAGATCATTGGCGTTATAGGAAATGGTTGGGAATGAATGGTAGAGAGACGCCAGAGTCAGCCTGCCCTGAGCCACGAAATGCTCCCAGGGCAAAAAGACTTATAGCCCCTTGCGACGGATGGAGTGCTGAGCTGGAAGTGCCCTCCATATATAGCATTCCAGCAGGGACAGGGCAGTCTCTGAAAAAAATCTTCGCCACCGATAGAATGCGAACCCGGACTCGCAGGGTGGGAAGCCAAAACTATGCACTGCACCAGCCCGACCCCTACCCTTTCAGCTGTTATCATAATCTCGTATACGGCATCTACTCTCACTCATCCATATCTCTCCTTGAAGTGCCTTCTTATATCGGCCATTTGGGGCACTCTTGTCTTCCTTTATGTCCATTTCACTTTACCTACCTCATCCCCATTCACTTTTGGAATGCCGTTTTCATCTTCTTTTCGTATTATCTGCTTCCTTACCTTCGATCTCTCCTACGTTGCCACACCCAAGTTCTTAACCAAGCTTTTTCTAACTCTTTTCTACTAGTCACTCGTCAGTATACCTGCATAGCAACAATCCGGGCGTGGTGTTAGATTTAACCCCAAAATTTTCAATCCATTTATTTTGTATCCCAAAATTTTCAAGCGAGTTGGTTAAAATGAAACGTCAATGACAATTTAACTATGCATGCAATCACTATGTGATGGAAAAATGCTCTGGAAAGCTTACAGTATAAGCCTTGGGAGGGTTCAGTGAGAAGTTTTACCCCAGTCTTTCGCTTGGTCTTGCCTCAGTCACAAGTTTTGCGCTCTCCGAGTCGGCATCTTCCCTTACTTGTACCACTTGAGTACAATATTAATCTCAAACGAGCAGCCTTCCTTTCGTATCTCCCGATATTCTTTTGGTAATTTCGTGAAGCTTACCATCTACTATTTTGTGGTATTTACTTCGCTTTTCACGTTTTAATTTCTCTTTCATCGACCAAACCGTCCGTCGGGGGCGATCCGATGATATGGCGTAAATTTTTGCATCGAATGTTTTTTTTCCGTTTAAAAATATTTTTTCGAGTCAAGTTTCTCGGTTAGTTGACTTTTACTTATACCAGTACATTTTTTTACATAAAGTGACCATGATTTTGATGAGTAATCATCATCATCTGGAGTAAATTATTGTGTATTTATCTTATTATTGTAACCTAGTTGCCTAACCGAGGAAGAGATGAATTTTGAAACGGACGCCAGAATATGGGAAAAGGACGGCGGAGTGATTTTAAAATTAATTTTAAAATCACTCCTATGGCAGTTTATATTTGTTTGTGTACAGTACAGTAAGTGTTTACAAAAAGTACTTTTTTCATCTTCTTGTTATTTCTGACAGCACTTAAATGTTCTTTATTTCTGACATCGAATATTCTTCCTTTCTACCCCACGTATATACCATTGCAATCGCTGCATTTGCACTAGTACACTCCACATCCGTCTTATTGATGTATTTGATCCTAACATTTTACAAGCAGTCTTCTTTAAGTGGCATTAGGTTTAAAAGCCATGCGGAATTTGTCTCTGATGAGCCATTTTCAGAGAAACTGCATCGAGGTACCTCACTGCAGTGCACCACTGCTTCTTTTTTGTTCTCTTCCGCCGAAAACATTTGGTCGGCCTATCATCTCTGTTTATTGAGTATCAATTTGTGTATTAAATTTTGGGAATATCCGTTGGCTGAAGCAATGTGTTTGATAGCATTGGCGGATGTAGGGGGGGGGGGGGCGGATGTAGGGTAGGGCACGGGAGCACGTGCCCCCCAGACGCTTGAAAAATTGACAAGGTTTTTAAGACGGTTATCATTACGTTCTTTTTGTTTTGTGTATAACAGAGCCTCTGTCATTTAAGACTTAAACACAAGTCAAGAAGGAAGATTTTACGGTCATTGGTCATTAGCTAATATGCGCTCGAAAAAATAGCATCGCTCAAGTAGGAAAGGGACTCAAAAACTGTCGTTATTATTTATGTAACTTATTAATATTTTCATATTAATAACTTTCATATTAGAATAAAGAGAACAATTCGTAAAGTAATTGTCGTATGTAGTTTTTAATCTCAATCATGAGAAGACCGTTGCCCTCCAGACCCTTGTGCCCCCCAGAAAAAAAACCTGGATGCGCCCTTGTTAGATAGTGATGATTTCTGGGATACCACACAGTTAAGAACGATTTAGTGAATTTAAAAAAAAATCATTTTGAGATTTTAGAAATCATGCTTACGCTGGAAATTGTTATATTTAGTCAAGAGTAAAATGTGGATTGTGGCTACCCTGTCGTTCGGATTTTTATTGCTCGGACAGCAAGCGTGATGTAGGAGTGAAATTCCATGATTCGAGTTTTTATTAAAAACTTTGTAACTTTTCGTATGCTCATGCATTATGATGCTGTATGTCCTGATCTAAGATAATAGGGTAGTTTCCTTCATCAAAGAAAACGAAAGGCATTGATTGCGATTCGCTACCCACCATTACTGTATTCATAATATACAAATTATTTCGTTTTAGAAATACCGGTTTAGACGAATGGCAATGGTCCATATTTATCCTCATTTGAAAAGGGCCAGATTGGCGCCCATGCGATGCCACTCCACGTGACGTCACAGGGACCTAGTTTCTATACGAGAAGATAGGAGTTATACATCGTCTGAGGTTACCAATGCATGCATGAGGCGCAGAGCTCAGGGAAACATGTCTTAATAATCACTTATTAAAACTGGCTAAGGTCGGAAAGTTTTCTTCATTTGATAAGGTATTAATAATCCTTATTTAAGCCAAGCGCTACCAGCCAGCAGGGTACTCAGCTACTACGGCTGCTGCGCTGATACGACGCAGGCTGCTAGGGTGCTAGCAGCCTGCGTCGTATCAGCGCTCAACTCGCCTCAAGGTCACCTCACAGGGCGGCAGCGGGAACCAGAAATACGTCACACGGAGAGAGATTTCCCGGCATTCATGCTTCGCGTCGCGTTTTCGCGCGCTTGAAAATTTTCACTTTTCATTTAATCGCGAAAAATAGATATTGTCATTTAAAAATCTAAAAGCCTGAAATACGTACTCCAGGAGTAATAATCTTTCGATTTAGGCAATAAAAAAATAATAGGAAACCACCCTATTGTCATACGATTATGGAACAGTGTTACAAAGGATGTAAAAGATTCTGTCTCTTTGTCTTTTTTCCAGCAAAGATTTTTTCGTTTACTGCTATCCCTTGAAAGTGTAGTGGGGTAACTATGGGGGAACGGGAGCGAGGGGATTGATCCCCCCCACAAAGCCTCAGACAAATAAAAAAATTATTTCAAGCTATTGTATATTTTTTACTTATAGTAACTGAATTTGCTTAAAATTAGATTTTAAGCATCAAAATGATGTAAAATGTATTTCCTGGCATATCATTTTTCAAAAATTTCCCGGAACCCCCGTTACCTGGGGGGTCCCCCTCCCATGCCCCTTCATCCCCCCAAAGCATACTCCTAGTGACGCCACTGTTAAAGTGTATAACCTCTTTTGCTACTTCTTCAGTTTTATATTTTCATATTATATTCATTGTAATATATCCCTTTATCCTGGTATTTTCCCATTGCGAATTCTTTAATTTGTGTATTTTGAGCTCCATCGTATGGTACCCCAAATATTCTAAATGGACAATGTCCAAGAACAATAAACCTAATAATTATTATGATATTCGGTGCTTTATGACTTTTCGATAAATAAATTGATGGTCATTTAACATTAATATCATTCCGGCAGAAAAACCTTAAGGCTGGAAGTCAAAATCAGTCTTTAGTGAAAGGTCTCTCGTTTGTAGGAATTGTCGAGAGCCAATGGGGATCAGGGGAAGTTCATTAAATTCCAAAAGCCGGCTTAGAGAAACTTTCAGTCAGCCTTCTAGAAACTAATTATGACAGAGTTGGACGGAAAAAATGAAGGTTTATAAGTGGAGGGTCTTTTGATTAGGCGGGGTGACTTATTATTGCAAATGCCTTTGTGCCCAGTTAATCCCGTTGTACGTTGGATCGTGTAGGTAGATGTTCTTTTTGCTCATCGGGAATACATAATTACAAATATATGTTGTGGACCGTCTGTATCGCTATGCTATTTTATTTTTCCGTTTCTTGTCGCTTTAATAGGTATTGCATGCCACTGAAAACAATGGTTAGGTGGGTAGCTGATGCATCGTATGTAAGTGGGAATTGAAATTATGTATTATCATCATTACCCTCGAGAAGTCAAACTAGTTTTGACTTTTTAATTCGGTAGTTTTGAAAATTATTTGGATGCTACATGAGATAAAGTAGGAACTGAAGAAACCGCACGATTTCACTTGAGCTGTTGATTATGCCCCTATTGGATCCATCGACGTAATGCCCATCAATGGCGCCGCGAGGGGGGGGGGGGGGGGTTTGGGGGATAAAACCCTCCCAGAGCTCAGAGAAATTTTAAGTTTAATCCATTTTACTTATTTGGATTGATATTACTAATATAATAGTGTAAGGATTAATAAAATATACCTCAGAAAGCCGTAAAACTCGCAATTTTAAACCATTTAACTTAAAATTCCGCAGTTTATTAACCTCGCACCTATCGCTTATCCTGGTGGGTATTCCATACCCCCATACACACCGGTATTAGTTGCACCTAAACCCCCCTCCCAACCAGCCTTAACTCCTAGCTGTGCCCCTGATGCCCATCATGCCTGCAGCTAAAGGAAAGAGAATGCTTAATTCTCCGAAGTATTCGTGACTGCATATCTAATTGAGGCTTATTTATTTGTGATAGCTTCTTTTAATTATGGAGGTAAATTAGTTAATTTTCGTGATATGAGGCATTTAAATGAATATAATTTCTTTCCACGCTCTGCTAATGATCATTCAAATTCCACAATGAGGCGATTCGTTTATTTCTTGTTATCTCGTTCGCCAAAAAGATTTGCTTTGTTTATAGTTTTTTTGATCGCAACATTAATTTATATGACATCATTACCGTCATTTCTCTTCCGTATCAAATACTTTCCCCTTTGATTTTCCTCTGATAATTTGGAGTAAAATTTATATTTTTTAATAAATATTCTATCAGTAGATTTTTGTCAAGGGAATAAGATGGTTGACATTTTTTCGCATAATAATATTACGATCAAAAATATCACTCGAATACCCTGACGGCAGAATTGCAGATTCGGAAAGGAAAATATGATTGATCTTCGTCTCCTCAAGAACCTCTCAATCCGGATTTCCCATTCATCGATTAATGAAACAAGATATGGCGATCACTTTTTCCTCGCCACGAAAACAAACTTTGCTCTCATGGTGTCGGAAGGAAATCAGTGTCATCAATGAACGCGCACGACGCTCCAATTTCAACTGTTCCATGGTTCCATCGTCACCAAAGCGTTCTCATTTCCTCCGACCCTTGAAATCGCTAATCGCGGCAGTTATTTCCACACCGTTCATGGACATATGAGAACGGCAGGACGGGACGCCACGCTGTGCTCTGTTTGCTTATGTAATGACGCGGACGTAGAATCACATAGGTGTTTTAGCAGTACGCCCACTCTCAGGGTGTTTTGCTCGTCAATTTAGTGCGGCAAAAATGTCGATTCCAACGGCGGATTTTAAAGAGGACCACCACGCTTCTTAGTGAACGAATCCATGCCATCCCGTTGCAAACATTTGGAAAAAGAATTGCTTAATATGTCTTTGAATTTTTAAAGCAAACTCCTATCATTCTGAAGTAGCCTAATGTTCTGTGCATTTTTAATCATCGTAGGCTCCGTGGAATTTTTACATAATCTCGATCAACGCCAAATGATGGATTGAAGAGGACGCATCTCTCCCACTCCACAGATCTTTCCTCGCGACGAATAATTTAAAGTTTACGATTATCAAATTTATATTTTAGTTGTCACTGACACGCCGTTGTTTATATTTCATTTGCAGTAATAACAATTATAATTGGTGTGTTTGGAAATTGAATGATACCATTTATCGTCTTGAATTTTCCGGGCGTATAATATAGACCCTTTTCAACGCAATCCTTAAATTTGAAAAACATATTCGCGAAAGTATGTATTTCTCGGATGATTTTTTTTTAAACACGCAGGTATTGGCGGAGTTCTACTATATATTTCCTAAACATTTACTAGTTCATGCGTTTGAGGTGAGCAATCCGTCGCGAAATAAGAGGAAATACGTCCGGTTGAGAGGGTGTTGTACGTCCTCTTTGCTCTACGTGATGATGCGTCAATATATGATGTAACAAATTGAAACTTTGTTTTACTTTGGTAAGGGAGATATTTTTTCCCAAAATGTGTTCATTTGAATGGAATATTTGAATTTACCAGAATCTTCAACAAATGTACTTTTTATCTCGCTCACTCAGACATCGTTATTGGCGACACTTTTAATGTGATTTCATTCATTCTTGAAAACTCATTATCGTCTTCTATGAACTACTTTTTTCGATATAGTGGTTTCGGGCCTAATGCGGTGGAATTCTAACATATCTATTTGTAAATTTAAGTGCTGAATGAAGTTAGCGCCTCTTCACTAGTATACATCCCAAGTTTTTTATGTCAATTGTTATACGCTACATAAGCTCAGTACATCCGCTGAAATTAAGTACTCCCGCTATGTGTTAAATACAATTGTTTCCTTCCGTCAAGTTGACTTTATTTTTCGTTCGCTAACTTCAAAATATAAGTTGCTGGAAAATTTGCTCAAACACTTAAATTTTTTATTCACAAAATTCAAGTATTTGTGGAAAATTGCCGGACAATTTAAATTCATTAATACTCTTTTCAAGAATTATGTATGTATACTGTTCATCCTAACATACGAGGGAAAAAATTATAAGCATAAAAATATGACTGCGATTGATGTATATTTCTTTTTGTTTAATATTACGCGATAAAAATGTTTTCATCGATACGCAGAAGTTTTGAATAAGTGATTGGAACTAGGGCTACTTAAATGCATTGCGTAAGCACTCTTTGGGGGTGGGTTTTAAAGAGTTTGCTTACTTTTGGGGTAAGGAAAATTGCTTTCATGGGGGAAAGGTCAAAAATGTATTACTATAGAACGCTTCTTAGTGAACGAATCCATGCCTTCCCGTTGCAAACCTTCGGAAGAAGAAGCTCTTCTGGGAACGATTTTTGTATTTTACGATTTTTCTAGTCGTTGCTACTCTTTGGGGTGGGTTTTAAAGAGTTTGCTTACTTTTGGGGCAAGGGAAATGCTTAATTTTGCTTACATGGGGTAGAGGTCAACAATGTAATACTTTAGAACGCTTGTGAGTGAACGGATTCATGACATCCTATTAGGGAAAGAGGCTCTTCTGGGAACGATTTTTGTATATGACGATTTTTATAGTCGTTGCCACCAATTTCGCTGCGCTGAGCAGCTTTAATTCAAAAAGTTCGGTTGCTTTAGTACCGCTAAATTTGCTTCGCCTCCAATTGGTTTGACCTACGGAAGCTTTGAGCCATCCCCCTTCTCCGTAAGCCATTATCTCATGGTCATGGTGGACGTTTCCCATTTCGTCGAAATGCGTGCCTGACCCCCTCTGTAATGGGCTTCATGTACTTGAATCGTATGCGAGCATTGAGGAAGTGGACAAGCATTGTAAATATTAAGGTAGATATCGAGAAGTGTGTGAACATTTCTCTCTCTGAAGTGTTTGCATTTCATCTCGAGCGTGCACTCACATGAATGAGAATGTTGTTAGCGCAGGAGGTTATCGTTCAAGTTCATAAGCATTAGATCCGCAAAATAATATTTTTTCCAATGCCTTCTCTTTTGTAATTGTCATTTATCTTATTTTTGATGCCCATTTTGCCTTCCTTAATTCCAATGACAAATTTCCAAATTTTCCTATCCCAAAGCACAAACCACCTTTTGGTGATATCTTCTCGGGTTTTCCACCGGATGAGCTGCTTGTAGGCAGACGTTTCGATAGCTACCTCTGCGTACAAGAAACTCACCCGATGAAAAATCCGAGATGATTTCACCTGTATCATGCGCCGGGAAAGAACAAAATCATATATAAACCTCCTTTTTATTTAAAATTTGTTTTTAGTCAGATTATATGCACCGTTTATCTTGCGAAGGATTCTGTTTTCAGGGCAATGGTAAATTGCGAAAAAAAATCTTTGCGTTCAACGGGAAGTACCTCTTGGCTTAAAATAGGCTAAATTCTTATACGCACGTCACAAATATCTTGTCATTATTCTGAGAAGAATAATTGTTACTTCTGTGAAAAAATGTCCAGAGTGAGTATTATTTTGAGGTGCTCTGTGTATTCATTGGTTGTGTTAATCTTTTTTGTGAAATGAATTATTTACAATAAGAAACGGTCTTTAATCATATGAATGAAAGCTTTCTAAAGTATTTCTATTTTGAACAGAAAAAGTAAAATTCAGAAATACATAATATCTCGCACGCTATCCCAAAATGAGAAATTTATATTTTTTAATAGCATAGAAAATATCATTTTACTTGTCATAAGTTCTTCAGGTCTGACTTCCTCTGAATACCCTTAGTTCTATCTCGTTTTGATAATAAATTGTATCCCTATCCTTCGAAAATAGTTGATTAGCCACATTTGATTGTAAGTTTATGAAATGGCACCGATTTATTTCGAATCACAGGTGTATATGTATAACTTTGATACCACTGCGCGATACTGAGCGTAGATATCTTTGCATCTTTTAAATTTTGTGACTGGCTATTATTACGTATTACTTTTATTTTACAGGATTTAAATCCAAGTTCCCCATTTTTTTAGAATTAAATTTCCTTGTTCGCCTTAGCTGAACTCTTACTTGGCCTAAGCAGTTTTAAATCCGTGGGATATGCATTGACAGTTTTCTTTTTGCATGCGCCATTAAAATGGTAACATCCTTTCAAATGTACCCCAAGGTTTAGTTTTTGTGTGAAATTTTGGCTACCACTGGAGAATTCACAGGAATTGGTGAAAGAAGTCCAGTTTTACTTTACTTTATTTTGGTACTCCGAATTACGCGATATTTGCAGCCCTAATTTTTGCAATAGCGTTTTTGATACTTTGTGTTGACATTTTTTCGAACTCACGCTGTTGCTTCATTCTACTATTTGAGTTACCTTGAGTATTTTCTCGTTTTTAAATCTCCTAATGATGTTCGCGAGACTATTTGCAGAACTCGCCTTCATTCACCACTGATCGTATTTTTCTTATACGATTGTTATTTCAGTTTTATGTTCAATACATTTTAATCTTTCCCAGTTAGTCCGAATAGTACCTTTCATTTTTTCGTACCAGATCCTCGTCAAGGTTATATAGTCTCGAATTTGAAGATATTTTTCTGTTACAGTGGAGTGAAAACTGATTATGACTTAAAATTGCATAATTCTGAAATTTGTGCCTAGGTCTCCGCGGCGTTGTTCGCGATGACTGCCAAATTCCGGTTTCTTCAGCCGCGTCTGTCATTTTTGATGGACTACAGTTTCGAAAACCACGGAAAGCCTACGCATGAATATCGCTATCCTCTACGGGGAGAAAATTCTCAGCAAGTCCAAGAGGTATGAGAAGTTAAGGAAGACGAAGGGGAAGTTACTCTCCTCCCTTGCTTTCCTCCTAAGTTTCCGTTTCCTAAGACACCAACACATCACCATCGTGTGTGAAAGCGAAGCATCACCTGAACACTATGCAGCCAAGTAAATAGCGAACCACTCTTGGGGGAGTGAATTCACCACCAAGAGGCTGGGCCTTCACCGATTATCCAATGAAAGGGAATACTGACCAATCAGCGCTCGGAGGAAGGACGGTCAGTGCCAAGGTTCTTTACTCTATGAACCTTGGGTCAGTGCTATATAAGGCGGCGAAAATATTACTGTTCTATGAGTCTGTCCTCCGTCTTTCCTTCTTCTACATTTAGTTTTTTTATTCAAATATAACTGTGCCGATCAATATTGTTAATGGGAAAAATGATATATCCTGAAAAAATAATTTTAAAAAATGATGAAAAAATGAAAACAAATCAATGGAAAAAAGAACAAAACAAATAAAAAATAATAAAATTTTATCAAAATAATAAACGGAAAAAAATATATAGGTTACTTTCTCTGGAATACTTTTTAAAAATTCAACAACTGTTTAGTATGTAAGTTTCTGCTACCACAAACACCACACTACCCCAAACAACACAAACAAATGCGCAAAATAAAATTGTAATGTAATCTGGCTGGTTGTGGTAAACATGGTTTACTGGTACGGCGTAAACGCGCCTTCGGCGCGACATTTAATGTGAGGTCGCTATAGGTTTCTATTTCACACAAACAACACAATATACCCACAACAGAACACGTGCGCCATTTTAAAATTAATCATTGTAAAATGGCTGGTTGGGGTGAGCCAAGGCTCACCGGTACAGCTTTAAATCGCGCCTTCGGCGCGACCAGGACGTGACTATTAAGACTTCTCACCTTCACTAACACTGGAAAGGTTACACTGGTCCCTTTACACTTGTTGCCATATATTCCCTGCGTGTGCACTTTGTACACATTCGCTGCCGCTGAAGAGGTGGCAATATATACACACCGGCAGCTGGCCCTTTTCCGGCTATGTAAGCCGGGCGATTTTTGAGAGTCGTTGTCGTCGAATTCTCACCTTCGTCCTGAAGAAAAGCATAATGGATTTAGAAACTGCAGTTCATCAAAAACGATAGACACGGCTGGAGAACTCGGAATTTGGCAGTCCTCTTGAATAATAGGGTGGTTTCCTTCATCAAAGAAAACGAAAGGCATTGATTGCGATTCGTTACCCACCATTAGTGTATTCATAATACACAAATTATTTGGTTTTTGAAATACCGGTTTAGACGAATGGCAAGGGTCAAATTTTATCCTCATTTGAAAAAGGCCAGATTGGCGCCCATGCGATTCCACTCCACGTGACGTCACAGGGACCTAGTTTCTACACGAGAGGATAGGAGTTATGCATCGTCAGAGGCTACCAATGCATGCATGAGTCACAGAGCTCAGGGAAACATGTCTTAACAATCACTTATTAAAACTGGCTAAGGTCGGAAAGTTTTCCTCGTTTGATAAGTTATTAATAATCCTTATTTAAGCCAAGAGCTACCAGCCAGCAGGGTACTAGGCTAGCCGCTAGCAGCCTGCGTCGTATCAGCGCTAAGCCTCGCCTCAAGGTCACCTCGCAGGGCGGGAGGGGGAACCAGAAATACGTCACGCGGAGAGACTTCCCGACATTCATACTTAAGCGCCGCGTTTTCGCGCGCTTGAAAATTTTCACTTTTCATTTAATCGCGAAAAATAGATATCGTCATTTAAAAATCTAAAAACGTGAAATACGTACTCAAGGAGTAATAATCTTTCGATTTAGGCAATAAAAAAATAATAGGAAACCACCCTATTCTTTCGGGTATCGTTTCTAGTGAGCATAGTGACAAGTTCATTGTCACTGGTCAATCCTCTGAAGAAGTGCGTCAAATCAATCCTAATATTGAACTCTCCGCTCAGTTCTATCCGCTAATCTTTTCACACCTACATATTTCTTCTCTTTCACATTCTTCTATTCCCGTTCCATATATTTTTTTGAGGTCTTCCTTTTCCGTTCTTGCCATCTACTCGTCCTTCGGACATTGTCTATATCAGGCCATCATGTCTCAAGAAATGGTTTATAAGGTTATTCCGTCTTCTTATCAAGGTTTTCATGAGGCTTTACATCTCTCCTACCCTTCTTAGAAACACCCAATTTCTAACTCGGTTGATCCATTTGATCCTCATCATTCTATTGTAGCACCACATTTCGAAAGCCTCTGCCCTTGATTTCTCCTCGGCTCTCATTGTCCATGCATCACTTCTATAGAGAAGCGCACTTCAAATGTAAGTTCCGATGAATTATTTCCTTACTTCTGTGTTTAGTTTTCCTGGTGTAAGTAGATCTTTCTAATGGTGGAATGCTCTCTTCGCCTGGGCTATTCTGGTAATTTCTGTCTTGATTCTCCCTTCGCTAGCCATCCTGCTTCCAAATAACAGGATTCGTCCACCTTTACTAGTTTTTGTTTGTGTATTTGCCAGCCTCGGTGGCGCCGGGGTAAAGTCCCCGACTGCTAAAATAGAGGTCGCGGGTTCGGATGCCGCCTGAGTGGATTGACCACCACCCAGGGCATGGACGTTTGTGATTGTCAATCAAGTTAATTGTAAGGGAGGTCAATGTTGTCCTAAATTTTCTTGAAAAATAAAGACGAAATTATTATTATTTAAATTTTAATCGTGCCTCTCCTCTAGTGCTTGCTAATATCTTAGTTATAGAGACAGCAAGAGAAGCCTTCTGAATATTCCATTATTTATTTATACACCTCGAAATTATTCCGAACATAGCTGGAGGTTACAGCATGTTTTGTGTGGAATTTTTTTTGAAGGACCGATATTTATAAATTACTTATCTTCTTTTTTTCTTCTTGTTCATTTTCCATACTATCAATTGCACCACATTTCACAATTTAGCGTTCTTTTTCTTTTTTCTCGAGCGATACTTGTCAAAAGGCTAGTGCGATGAATTGGCTGTGCCTCCTTTACTTTTTTTATCTACTTGGTATTAGTTGCCCATATAAAGCCGCCTTAATAGGACAATATTACCGCTGAGATTAAATGATTTGCAGGCGCCTCGGAAAAGTCCACATTGGTGCTTGATAGGCAGCTTATAGTCTAGCACCGAGTCTTCGATCTATTTAGCGTGGCTGACCCAAGAAAGCTTCATTGCCGTTGCAATCACCCTCTTTGGTGACAGTTAAGGCTCTAGAGCCGATTCATAGGCCAAGTATGGCGGTCTTGTGTTATGGGCGAATTAGGTTATTAGGCCAACTTCTTTTATTAGTTCTATCAGTTTATGCTAAAATCTTACTGATTTCATCTCTTACATATTGTAATATGTAATCTAATGCTTTCACGCTACCAGTTTATTTTTATCTAATTAGTCGTGTCTAATTAGAGATAAAAGCTGCTGCTGAATGTAGGCTTGGCGTGATTTTCTAAGATTATTCGGTAAGTTTTTTCTACCCATTTTACTAATATTAGCTACTAATATTAGATATTAAATCGCTTCAGGTAGAAAGAAATTGTATTGTAAGGTGATCAATAAACAATTGTACTTCATTGGATATAGATTTATTTGAAAACAAGCAGCATTTTTGGATCATACTTATCTTGCGCGAGGGGGCAAGATTAATAAGGTTACATTAAGTAATTTGAATCAAGAGCACATTATGATAATTGATGCTTAAAATGAATGTGAATTTTAATAATTAAGCAAGTGCGACGGTTCTAGCAGATGTATAGAAGTTCTAAGTTGCATCATAAGCGGCGGGTGGCAAAATGCGTTGACACAAATAAATTTCCTCATTTCTGGGGCGGGCCCCTATGGCCACCCGTTATATATGCCCCTGAAAGAGGTATGGGGTGACTTAAAATTATGCGTTGAATTTATAAATACCGTATTTTCGTAAAAAGTAATGCTTCTTTACTTTTTTACCGCGGGAAAAATTTAGGTTCTGGTAAAACAGTGATGTTTTGACTTATCAGTCAAAGATAAGTGGAAGCCCTTGTAGCGTAATTTCAGTGAAAATTTACATCTGGAAGAGAATAACCAACCAAAAACCCACGCGAAAACAAGGGTAGGCAACGAAAGGTACTTCATTGAATATTGCATCGTTATTATGCTGTACAAATTTCGTCAATCGAATTTGGTGGATGGTAAACTTTTCAAACTTAATTAGAAGACTCCTTGATTTTGGATTAGTTCCTGAGAAAATCGAATGATGCAAATAATAAAGTTTTTTTTTCTTATTCCACGTTGAGAATTCTGAGGAAGACGACTAGTATTCGGATTTGCATGTGCATCGAAAGACCTCACTCTTTGAGGTCTTGGAGTAGGATACGATAGCAGTGGCGTATTTATGGGTCGGCCGCCCCCTTTTTATTTCTGGGAAAATTGAATTGAATTGTAATTTTTAAGGAGGTTCTTAAATTAAAGTTTTTATTTCACCACTTTAATTGAGAACTCTTACAATAAATTATTAAATATTTAAAAGCACCTTGACAACGTATATCAGACGTTAAAAGTATTGTCGCCGAGTGGTATTGCATTCAAACCAAGTCGCCGCGAACAGTAATGAACCGTTCCCATAAATCATCAAAACCAACAATTATCATCTACTCCTGGTTTAGGGAGAGAAGTAATGTGTGCTATGCGAAAAAATAAGACTGTGGCCATGTAATAACGACCTCAAATAGCGAAAAACTAGTTCACATTTAATGATATCTTGTTTTTAATGAAAAGTGTGTATTTTGTAAGTGGAAAAGCTGCATTAGATTTATATTCGATCTCCGCATAGATGATCACGTTTCTGAGTACTTTGTTGCCCTGAAGTAAAAGAAGTTGCCTGTACCTTTTGGCTCCCGAAGGAATTATTTCATGGGATCTTTTCTGCCCTCTCTCTTTGAAACTTATATTCCTGAATACCTCTACAACCTTTCACACCCAGAACCCCCAGAACTATTGCTTCCGTCAGAAAAACCCGGGCAGACCTTAACCCTTCTCCACACGCACCAAGCCCGTACCAACTTCTACCTAAATTCCTTCCTGATTATAGCGTCCTAGTTTTAGAATTCATTACCCCCATCAATAAAATGCTCCTCCACGCCGTAATCTTTTAAGAGAATATTTACGAATTGTTAAAACAGTAGCACTGTTGTTTGAAAGTGTAAGAATCTTTGTGCTGATTAATTTGATTTGTTTAACCTTTGTATTCAATTACTCCTGTGTTTGTGGTATGCTTATTTCATAATTAATGTATTTTGAGCACAATTTAAGGGGATGTTTTTTTTGCTCTTATGGGTTTCCCAGAGTATAAATAAAACCATTCTTTCTTTCATTGATACTTTGATCGACCTCCTTTTCCTGTATAAATGTAGACTCGCACTGAAAATGTGAAATTAATTATTTTCCATTCTATCACTCCGTATTCGCCCACCTTAAAGGGAAGGCATCGAGGGGTATGTCAATTTTTCGGCCCCCTCTAACCCCCCAAATCATCCCCCCCCACCTCATCCGATCAACTGGTCATGATTGCCGACTGATTGATTAGCTCCGTAACAAACAAACTGAAAAGTAATGGCGGCAGAACTTTTGATGGCTCCGGAGGCGTATATTTCTTTTCTCGCCCATCCCCTCGAGAGGGCTGGAAGTGGTAAACGATCACTTCTGCCGGCTGGAGTTTGCGAGGGTTGGGGGAGATTGATTCCCCAACGGTGTCATTAGATCCTGGCGCATGCGTCCCTTGTATTTCGTGCTCTGGAGCCGTGAGGACCCTCGGCGAACCCCACGAGTGGGCGAGGACGGGCGCCGGGTATAAAAACCTTACACCGGGGTGCCACATCCGTAGAAGCGAACCGTCTCCCTCGAGCAAGTCTCCCATTCATTAACCGTCGGCCGCAACAACACCTCTCGAAGCGCAAGTTTCACTTCCTCCTGGATTACATCAGTCACGAGAGCAGAGCAGCACCTTTGGAAAAATGGGTAAGTTCACGAATTTGTGATCATGGTTGTTTCTTTGAAGCTGGTGGTTTCAGGTGAGATCTGATTGAACCGATCCATCATTGATGTGAGAGATCTTTCGATTTCCTCTGGAAATTTTATTCACAATACGAATGAAACACTTGGAGCTGCTAAAAGCGTTTGAAAATCATGTGAAAGAGCGTAGAAATGCCTTTGGTAAAATGGGTGCGTCCGCGGATTTCTGATTATGGTCGTTTCTTTGAAACTGTTTTATTCGGGTGAGACGTGATGGAAACGGGCCGTCATAAATATTGGAGACCTTGCAATTTCCTCTGAAAAATTTAATTCACTCTGCGATGGAAACACTTAATGCTGCCAAAAGCGTTTGATAATTATGTGAATGCATTGAAACGCGTCGTACAGTGAATAAGTTTTTTTGTCAAACTTACAAGATCTTTTTTGTGGTTATTTTTACCCTTACGCTGCGGGAACGATTTTAAACGTTTTTTATTTTTGGGATGGTCAGGGAGAGTTAAGCTTCAATAGCGACCCCTACGGTGTAGAAATGTGTAGCTGGGCTCTACCCTGGTAGCAATAAATGTGTTGGGATACTGAAAAAGGTAGTCGAGCAATGGTCAAACGTTTAAAAAACATTTTTTCGCAGTCACCGCACAAAACGCATAAAAAAAAGTTCCCGCAGTCTAAGGGTTAAATTCTAAATTTATCTCTTCAAATTGATGTCCTGTATTATCACAAAAAATGAGTCTGTGAAAAAACTCATCAAAGTATGAAAATTTCAAAGACGAAAAATCATTTGACTTGATCGGAATTCGAACTCGTACCTTTTGCATTCCCACCAGGTGTTTTATGAGCCACAAATGAATCTTCTCCCTTTGTAGATTTTTTTGACTTGGTCCGTGATAAATTTTATTATTATCCACCATTACATCGCGACTACTCAGTCATTTTTCAACGTTTACTTGCAATTGAGCGGCAGTCGTCCATCCCAACTTCGGTTGAGAGTAGCTCCTCCGCTAGAATTCATTTCAGATAACCACCTGTTCATATATTTCTTGGCGTAGGTTAAAAACTTTAAATCGAGCATTCATCGAAAACTTTATGCGATGCGCTCTTTAAGGGTAACGTTTTGTTCCATCAAAATAAGTTTCCATTAATTACAGCTAACTCATTATCTTCTTAATTTGGAGTTTCATTTCACTTATTATCTACTGCCGTGTAAAATTGCCTTAAATTTATTGTTTTCTTGAAGTTGTCATGCTATTTAATCCGCCAACCACCTGTGGTATCTTTCGGCGATTTTTCCCATTCCCTAATCTTAAAAAGAAACATTGTGGAATGGTACAAATTCTACTTTTTTCTAGCGGAAAGGACTTCCACGATGTGACGGCTCAGGTTTCCTATACCATACCTAGATCCTTAGAAAATTGTTTTCAGTCCAGACTTCCATACTCCATGTGCATTTTATGTTTTTATTTTTCTCCATGCAGTTCTTGTTCCACTACTCTCCTGCTTATTGGAATTTTTGGTCGTTCTGTCGAATTTCTACAGTAAAATTCATTTTACCACGTTAAATTATACTCGCTTTCTTGTTTGTCTGTCCGGGAAAATCTTGCAACTCAAATTTCGACCACTTCTTGATTACCTAGAGCGCTGAAATTTACAGGATAGGTCAGAACTTGATGACAATACAATTTTATTACTCTTTTACCACTAATAGTATTTCGTGTAATATTTATGAATAAAAATCAAATTTGGAGTTCCTAAAATGGTAACCAAAATTCAATCATTATTGCTGTATTTAACTGACTTTTGAACGTAAATACAAAAACTTACGCCGTAGTCTAGTTGTTATAAAAATGCGACTGCTGTACGGGGGTCTCGGATCGAGACTATCAGTAATAATTTTTTTCATGATTCTTTTAATGCTTCGAATTCAGTGTGATTTTGATCCTTTGGCTCGACTGATGTTAATGTGTAAATGGAGGACCTACCCTAAGGTGACTGATGCCCGGGGTCCAAGAAGACCTAGCGCCGGCATTTCATTTTCATCCGGCGAATGTCTCTCTAAGTCGTCAAATGGCCCATCACGCACCACGAAAGTTTTCACGCGGCCCATTTCGCCACGCGGACGACTCTGAGCGTATGCGACGTCATTATGCAAATTCGTTCCCTGAAGAAACATTCCATGGAACTGATCTGATGGGTTCCGGTAGATTTTACAACAATAATTATTGTAACGCGATTCGTTGAAAAAGAGTACTTCTCACTCTTCGCATTAGTATTTTCTCACTACTTACTTTCATAACTTCTAAAGGTATTCGCCAATTCATTTATCGTTTAAGTTTTCTCGTTTTGCGAGTTAAGACATTCTGCGTGCACTTCAACTTCCTATTTGTCTTATCAGTTACCTTACCTCGTCTATAATGCTCCTTCATCTGTCTTCTTTTCATTCTTCTCTCGAATACCTTGAGTATTACAAATTGTTTAATTGAGATCGAATTACTCTGCATATTTTTCTCTCAATTTCCCCTTATAAATGACTTTTTTCGGGAAGATGATAACTGCCCTCCTAATTGAATGCAGTTCGAATTTTATTTCCTTAATAATGCGTTCGGTGGTATTCAATAATTGTAAATATTTTTTAAGTATCTCGGGGATTAATTTTAGAAATTGTTCGCTGCCGAGGCCCGGAACGGAATGTTTGCTAGAGGATGTTATTTTTCTCTCATTTGTCCCTAAGTTCTGTCGGTGACTGTGGGAGATGTCTCTTTTGCGATATTCCTATCATAACATTATCCTCATGAGCATTGAACGCCTTAAATATCCCATCTTCCGAAGATGAGGATGTTAATCATTTGGTTTGGATGCGAGGTAAGACCTTGGTTAGGAAGGATTGCACTAAATATGGAACCTCTCCCTTAAGATCAAGCGCCTGCGTTCCCTGGAGAGAAATTTCCTTCTCGCGGAAATCGATTTCAGGTATGTGCTTGCCTGGAGCTGATTGGCGTGTAATTACAAGCGGCATTATCCATTCGCCCTCGGTAATCAAGAGCCAGCCTGGGCTTGCTTCAAGCTTTTGATTAATTCTCCTTTCTTCCCATAATTGGCAAGTCGTTCTTCCTTACTAGTCCGTTAGCGGTAGAGCTTACTAGACTCGCAATAAACAATTGAGGATCTTAGGAGGCTAGGAGGATAAGTGCGATTTTTTATTTTTTTATATAAGTACAGATAATGTATGATCTTAGGTTTTCCCGGCGTATTAGGTGCAGAAATATTTTCCGGATTTTCCACCGGTTGATGTTTTCCATGTCTACCGACGTTTCGAGCAGCGACTTGCTGTTCATCTTTAGGGGATCTCCTGAACCCCCCCTGAAGAAGATTCAGAAGATCCTATTGATGACGAACAGCAAGTCGCTGCTCGAAGCGTGGGAGACATGGAAAACATCAGCCGGTGGAAAACCCGAGAAACTTTTCCGCAAGTACAGATAAATGGTTGGTGGGGTACAAAATACCGTGGTGGGAAAGGGATACAAGTGAATCAATGATAAGCATTTACATTTACATTCAGTGATTTACATATATCTCTTGGTTACAACAATATCGTGTACCCCATCAGCCGTTATCTCCACTTACCTGAAAAAATTCTATGTATTCCCCTTTGCTTCCAGGGTCCTTAATTATGCCACAAATAGTGGCTCTTCAAACTAATTGTTCAGTCGCTCTATCATTTGGATCAGGTATCGATAATCATTTTCATCTGATGAAAATTCCACAATTTTTTTCATCATTGCTCAAATTCTCCTTTTGGATAATGTCTACGATAAGTTTGATTTTTCTTATTAATGAGGCAAAAGAACTTTGGTTTCTCATTCATCAGTCCAAGCATCATTTTTCTGCGTGTACGGGTACCTTTTTTCAGATAATCGCTTTAGTCCTTCGTTCAAAAATTATTTTATCTGCCTTAATTTTTTTTTCATCCGTTGTGCCTATTTTTCTTTTCCTTGATATCCTGTCTCGCGAACTACCGGTGAGACGTAGTGGTTGCTACTATCCGCACATTGTCAAAGCCTGATAGCCACCCTCATTTCGATAGGAGAATAAGTACTCCGTCCGCACGAGAATAAAATATCCTCCATCACCGTATATGATCGAGTCCTTTTCTGTTCACATTCAATCAACTTTGGATGTTACTGTTTCACTTAGCCCCTTCGTGTAGAAAAATTTGAAAATTTCTATGTCAGCCGGCGTGTTCGTGAAAGAAACATTGTAACCATTGCGTGTTTTGCTCTTGAAATTCGGATTTGCATAGTTTCCATGCACTTGAAAATTATTTTATAAGATAACTTATTTTGCATTTCTTTCATTTTCGCTATACAAGGTATCAACATGTTATTATTCCAAGATTCTTTCTCGGTAAATACGCCATCTGGTGGCTTCCGAAGACTTATGATGGGCGCGGAAGATTCCTATACTCGTACGCAGTGCTTACTTCGTAACCTTCATTCATAGCCTACTGAGAAAATTAGCATGGTCTCATGCCATTTAAGTAAAGGTATTTGCAAATTCTTCGTTGTGCTTATCCAAGAACGGAGGCTATGAGTCAAAGGCAACCGTGAACTAGTTCTTACTCGCGTCGAAAATGTGAGGTGCGTGAAATGAGTGTCCTAATTGAATGCTGGTTTACAGTTATGAAGTGTTGTGAATGAAGTAGGTGCACACTAGAGTAAAAGGCTTCTCTCGTCTGGATCAAAGTGAGAATGCGGATTTCTCCAAGACGTAAATCTGCCGTCAGTTTATATGATCCATTTTGGAATTAGACCTGTGCGAGATTGTCTGCCACAGTTTAATTTTTCTCACATTCATTAGGCATGTATTGTTTTGTATTCGTGTAGGTAACGGAGTAATTTAATTCAGCAAATTGATAAGGCTGTCCCCGTAAAATATTACATGTACGATCCTAACGATTTTTA
The DNA here is from genome assembly GCF_921293095.1 of Ischnura elegans. Lineage (NCBI taxonomy): Eukaryota > Metazoa > Arthropoda > Insecta > Odonata > Coenagrionidae > Ischnura > Ischnura elegans. Next base: position 57,397,386 of record NC_060248.1, read on the forward strand.
TTTGCGAACAAAGTAATTATTTTAAGCAATTAACTTTTGATAAAATATTTAGTGAGTGAAAGAATACATCAAATACACCTCATCGACTAATTATTACCTTTGTTTAAATGTATGGGCTCCGAATTCCTGAGATGCTACATTATCAAGTAATGCAGAAAGAAAAGTAATGAAATTTCATTTTTATGCAATGTTTGGAATAATCGTAAAAATGTATTATTCCATTTTGGTGACTTTCTCTGCGGTTAAAAAAGGTTTCTTTGCTGTTCTCCGGGAGGCATAGTTACGAGGAAGTTGTGGTAAAGAGACTTTGAGATGTGCACCTATCCTCTGCTCATATGCGCCGAAGTTCTTATGATTACAATGGCGTGTGATTCCAGACATCATCACTATGAGTCATCAATATTATGATTGGTTAGACGTAGCAATGGACTGCATATTTGAGGCCCAATTCCCTCTCATAGAAGGCCAATTTCTGTTGCCACTTCGGTCGCATTTTAATCGCTTTTCAAAAATGTCCGCGGCTCGGCGATGAGTGCTATGCGATCCACTTTTTTCCAATAGTTCGCAGTAAAATATTTGTGATTGCGAGGAATGGCATTGAAGAGTTATGAATTTGAAAAATAACATCATCACGCATATAAATTTCGGTTGACACCCTTAATTTTACCTTATTTACCCGTGAAAGTCGGATCACTCTGTCTGTCAGCGACGCTAGTGGCGACTTTTATAAACCCATTTAAATGCGCGGTGGGCGACAACACAATAAGAAGAAATATTGAGGATGCTTTTTTGCAATATTCGTGGACGTAGTCTCTTCGCTTTCCGGTCTGCTAAACTTTTCATGTTTACCTATTTCTTCTCTCTAACATCTTTAATTTCTTTTCGTATGTAACTCATTGGGGACCGTTCTTTGCCTTTCTTCCCGTCCTCTTGTCTTTCGACAGTTGTTTTCGTCAGGCCATCATTACTCATGATTTTGCCGATTAAATTGCCTTTATTACGTTAGCATTACATTAATGGATGGAGAAAGGTTAGCATCCTGAATTATTTTCAGGGATGAATCCAATATATCTTAACCAAAAAAATTGTGTAAGGCTCCTTGCATACACGCCTATTTAGGATGGGCGGTAAAATGTTAGCCTTCCACATTCCGATAGTGAACAATGGGAGGGCAGGGGAGATTGCGCACTGACCACCCACGCACCGCCACCGATTAAAAAGCCGGCTAGCGGCCATACATTGCCACCATGGATCACGAAAGTCAAGCAAGTGATCATTTGACCGGTTCAAATCCGGCGTATGTGCAAGCTGCGTTCCACCGATATCGGCCGGTTTTTTTACCGTGCAGCCGTCTGAAATCGGTGTGTGTGCAAGGAGCCTAACCTCTGTGGGGAAATTTTCCACTATTAATTAAGTTGATTGTGTTTACTATCGATCCGTATTTTTGTTAAGATGTTTCTTACTTATACCACAGAGTAGCACTTACTACTCTATGCTTGTACTCATTCCTTTCTCCGCTTTAGTTACAGCCGCAACGTCGTCCAAACATGTCGCCTTCGCGTCACTCTTCCTTCTGGTCTGCGGTGGGATACTGACTTGTGAAGGCAAACCAGCGAATTCTCACCCTGATCTGGATCCCGTAGACATCTGTATCTTTACCTGTGATTATTGCTATAAGGTAAGTTTTTTACTGGCCAAATTGACTGCACCTTGTTCATGGGCGCATGGGCGTACCCAGCGAAGGGCAGGGGGGGGGGGGGGGGGGGGGGGGAGCAGCTGCCTCCCTCAGAAGCAAAAATCGCAAAAGTCTTTAAGCAAAATCAGTAGGTACTGCATTGAAACGAAAGCATTCAACAAATTTCCTTTAAACCCACGAAAAACCTTATGTATTACAAGGTATGTAACTAAAATAAAACTATTTTTTTCAAGGAATTAATCTCATAAACTAATGTCACAACTTGGTTTGCCCCCCCACCTAGACCATGCCTTACCCCTCCCCTATCTATGATCCTGGGAACGCCCTTGCATGGGCGATCGTGAATAACATGGTGGGGAACAGCGTAAATGGGAATCAGGATGGCGGTGAGCTTTGCGAAATACTTCTTCCCTAGCGTGGAAGTGTAATTAATAGTACTTAATGGCCTTTGCTGCTGACTTATCGATCCAGTCCATGTCATGTGAGGTACTTCGTTTTACTTGTTTAGCTGAAACATAAATCAGTAGAATAGATTAATATCTAGGAAAGCATTTGTAGTGAATATTAATTTGAAACAATTTCCGTCACTACGACAGACCCCTTCTTTTTCGACTTGCAATGTTACCGATGTCCCTTTTTCTAATTTAACGGTATAATAGTGTCAAATATTTTGTAATTGAATCCTTTCAATTCACCATGTAATTTCCCTCATCCTGAATGCTAATTTAAGTTGCGAGGGTAAAGCCCGTCCAAGTAATTAAGCCGTTGAGTTATGAAATTCACGGAAGTTCTTTCGCTGGTCATCATTTAATCATTGAAGCTGGAGATGCCGGAGTGGGAAGCGTCTCGTTGCCTGGTTGTCCGTCCAAGGGTTGCTCTATCAATTAATTATCTTATTAAAATAGTTCAGATTGTTTGGGGTAAAACAATTTGAATATATAATAAAAAACGCTTGATTCAATTCAAATTAAAGTGTTAATGTAGAAGTATAAGAGATTAAACCCAAGTAACATTTTTGGTTGGCCCTCTGTTGGCAGATGGTGGGACACAGCGGTTGGCCCATGGTATGATTTGGCCACCTCGCCAACCGTATCCCAACCAACGATTCCCCAACGATGGGCCAACAGAGCATTACAGTCGGGCCTTCGTATTCCCAACCCAAGGCCAACAAATCTCCAACGATATACCGTTGGCCCTTTTACATTCTGCCATCCGTTTCCCAACAAAAGCTATATTTTACTGGCATTTCTCATTTTTATAGAATGAAAGTTAAATTAATTTACTTTCTCACTTGATACGATACCGGTAGATAGAATCTTTACCTTTAACTCCCTATAAATCAAAATGAAATTAAATACATTAACAATCAATGCTATGGGACAAAGTAAGGTTACAGTGGTTAAAAGTGGAAAACAAAAAATCAATATCAGTTCAGAAGGTCCCCAGCTTTTATTTTCACAAATTAGGACAATTTTTATTAGGACAAAATTAGGAAAATTTCATCAGCACCTTTCTATATTACAATTTGGCACACACAAAAACTGTCCATCTTCTTCATAGGGCAACAGAACACACTTAGATAAAATCTGGGTGGACTGAAATTTGCATCCAGGTACTAATTTTTTTACTACAAATATACCAATGGTACCACTTCTAAGAGGTAATTCAAAGAAACCCTCCTTGTCACACTGCAAGATGTACACCCCTGAGTTATTTGATTCAATTGCCTTCACAATTCCTATTCTCTGGTCTTCGGTAACGAAATTTTTAAGTTTAGTCCATTTTACTTAATTGGATCAGTTATAAATTAATTAATCCTAACACAATGCTAGATTAATTATAGCATAGTGTTAGGATTAATCAAATATCCCCCAGAAAGCCGTAAAACTCGCCATTTTGAACCATTGTTCTTAAAACTTTCCTGGAGGACGACCCCGCAACTCCTGCTTTCCCTGGCGGGTATGCAATACTCCCACACTGCTAAGTATTACTTGCGCCTAAACCCCCCCCCCCCTATTGGAAAATTCTTATAAGAAAATTTCTTATTAGAAATTGGACATATTTCTTATGAGAAATATGTCCAATAATTTGTTCTTACATAAGAAAATTTCTTATAAAATTTTTCTATAAGAAAAATTCTTACAACTATCAGCTACAAAATGTTATTAATAAGAAATTTTCTGATGGAAATATTTATTATAAATATCATATCAACATGCTTAAAACACTTGGGCAAACTTCTATAAAAAGCTACATAAGATATACATCCCTACTGAGAGTACAAAGTTAGCGTTATACCAAATTCGATCCAAATGTAGACGCCTATATCTGGTATACAGCAAACCTAATGATTTCCCATGAACCAAATGTAGATGTCTATCATTGGTGTACATCAAAAAGGACACTCAAGCTCTGCAAAGGTCACCTGACTGGCCAGACAAGGCGATGTACCATAGAGGTCTTTCAGGGCATGGGTTCTGTATAGGGTTAACGTCCTCACATGCTAAAAGAAACTAAAATCATTGAAACCAACGATAGCCTAAAATGATGGACTGATAATTGAATACGACTTTGGCAATCACTACGCAATGAAAGATACAGGAATCACAATATGGAATATGATTTAACCTGGAAAATTAAAGAAGCAAATGAAATAAAATTCAAGTTCGACTGGGGATAGGTACTTCAAGAAATTATATGGGAAGGAAAAGTAAAATTTGATAAATCAAATGCATATGAGCAATGTTTATTTAAGATACCAGAGAGATGAGACCTCTACATGCAGATTTGGATAGATAATGAAAGAAATAAATAAAGCAAAATGGAATTTGATGCCATTGTGGAGAAAAGGATATGTAGAATATGGCTAACAATGAGTGCAAGATTTAGGGATATTAATAGGAGTCACAGAAACACTGATTGAGTATAATAGTTGATGTATTTTCCATAAAATAATAACTGTGCAGATGTTATTTAGGTTTATACTCATACAAATTCAATCTCATTCTCTTCAGAGAGGTCTACATCACTCACTTTGTCCATTGAAACACTGTTTTCATTAAAACTTCCACTGATACTAGATATGCCACAATCTGAAAAAAATATACATATCGATCTCTCTAAATTAATGATGAAAAGTTTAAAATTCCACGAAACTATCTGTTTAAGGTAACATGATTTTAGGAATGCCAGTTTTGTAAGACTTACCAAATGAGGTCAATGACTTATTTTTGTTAGAAGCACTCGAATTATTTTATTTAACTGCTATCACAAAGACATAGTGAATGATTAACATATAAAAGCAATCCCTAACAACCAAACAAGTTTTGGTTGTTAGGTTGCTAGAGAACCATGTGAACCGTATCCTGCAACGTATGCAATCGTACTATAATGTTATGATGTCCCAACGGTGGCCCAATGATAATTCATTTCGTAGGGCCATCGTTGGGGATTTCCGTTGGGCCAACAGCATAAACCCTTTCGTTGGGCCGACGAACAATATCTGCGTTGGGCCAACAGTGGAATTTGGTAGGCATATCCACCCACAATGAGCCAACCGTGACTACGGTTCCCCAACCGAGGCCCAACGGTCAATGTTACTTGGGAAGTCAATTAAGTTCAATAAATTTTAGCATTACTGTGGTAAATGTTTAGGGTTGAATTAATGGACATTTTCACTACTTTTTGGCTGTTATTGGCAATACTAATAATAATAATGCAATTTTGACTACTTAATACGTAAACTAAAGGCATTGCTAATACCTGAAACGCACTTGAGACCAGATTAAGCAAACATTAATATCTACCCTACATTGCAGACGCGACAAAACAGTATTCGCCGTATTTGGGCTCAGTTCGACAAAAATTGGAGGGGTTTTCGGGTAATCTTTCTTAGGAAATGGATTTCTCTTGTGAAATTACTCGATTCGGGGGTTTAATTTCTGTCCTTTTAACTTATGCACTTTGTACTGTCTTCCCTCATTGGACCTCATTATTTCAGTACAAGGGCGTACTCAGGATCAAAACTCGAGGGTGGCAAGCCGTGGTCGTTCAAGTTGTAACCCAGAAAAGATTAAGGAAACCAAAATTTCAAGAAAATTATGAAAGCGCTTTATTAAATATGATTTTATGCATTCCCGGCGAATGATGTGGGTAAACTCTTCTCGGGATTCCCACCGGGTTACTTTATCCATAACGGTCAACGTTTCAAACTCCGACTTGGGGCTCATCCTCAGGGCTGCTGAAACACTTTCTAAAAAACTTGTTGTAAAGAAAAATTTTTCAACAGTTTTTTTTTTTCGTTTTCAACTAAATTTACTCTAGCGCCTTATTAGTTTTAAAATTATTTGCTGGAAAAAAACATTTTTATTTTAATATCAATTTCCTTGGTTATAAATAAAATTTGTTCTAAACTATCGTTTTGAACTAAATTTACTTTTGCTTATAGGGGGGAGGCAGCTGCCCCCCCGACAAGCAAAAGTATGTTTTACGTATGTATACGTTATGTATGTATATGTAACGTATACATACGTGAAAAAAGTATGTTTTACATATATAATCCAAAGTATGTGTATGTATGGTACGCCCATGTTTCAGTACGTTCAAACTACTCTGCATCTCGTTGGGATCTTCGAATTCTATACATTAGTTTAACTCTGAACGGAAGAAGTGTTCTCATGACTATGATGGGTAAAATGAGTTCGGAAGCCTACCAAACTAAGTTTTCATATGCAAGCTCACCTCTTTTTTTAAATTATTACCTTGAACGTCAGAGTGCCTTGTCCAATCAGGCGGGGATTTAGGGGTTGGCCACTTGGCCCCGCTTTGGCGAGAATCCTTCCAATTTAACTATCCGATCCTTCTCATCGTGATTAAATGGCATATTTTTAATATTGCAATTAAGGTTATGTGATTCTCATGGCACCTCCATTTATGACCCGAAGGCTGAAGAGCCTAATGTGCTTAGACCCTTTCGTGGCGTTTAAAAAAAACTCGTTGTAGATGATGCCGGTCGGACCCTGAAAGTAAATTTTCTTGATACTCCTCTGCGTCTGTGTTTGAACTCTCTGATGTTGTTAGTCTCTGTATGTGACATTTTGTTTTCAATTAACATTACACTATATGTATTATTCTGTTTTCAATTATTAGTACTCTATATGTAATATTCTGTTTAGGTTGTCTTTTATCAATGAAGTCAGAACTGTTTAGAAAAATTAATGACACTTGTTGTTCCGCGAATATACTATCTAATTGGATTTAAGGGTATTTCATGGACTACGACTGGAACGAATCTGAAATGGATTTATTATCCATATGAATATAAAATGCAGATTATCGGCGTATTTCTCGTGCAATTATTATGTGCATTCTTGTTTTTCATTCTTGCTATGATCGATGAATTTTTTTAAAAATGCAAAATGCTAAAAAAGGTTTTTTGTTATTATTTCAGGGAATGTTCCTGGTGAAATGCGCCAACGAATGTATGGCTCAGGATGGTGAAGTCAGCGCAATATGGCATCGGGAATGCCCATATTTTGGAAAACCGATGTACTTCGACTGAGCATGGCTGATGTCAAGTTTTAAAGCCTGCTTGTTCAAGGAAAATCAAATATTTCATTTCTGAGAGCAGACATGATGTGATCTCTACAGCGGAATGCAAGAAATAATATTGGAACATCATATACTCGCCTCCTTGTTTTAATAAAAATATTGATTTGTCAGTTTTCATCGTATCTGTGGAAATAAAATATTTATTGGAAATAAAGGATTCCTTATTTCTTCCCTATACTATGAGTATGCATCGATTAGAATATCGATGAATTCACCTTTCCCTTTATATTGGAGCATGTATTTTATAGAAGTGACGTAAGGTATCCCTTAAATGCTTTGAGATGGTCGCCAGAGTTCGCTGACTCTCCTTACGTCACCGGTGACGTGAATGCCGTCAGTTAACGTCACGGCATACGAATTTTATTTTCAATTTTCGGCTGTGATAGATTTTGTCAAGTGAAGAGACCCATATCTTTTCCGTCTTTTTATCTTAATTTTAAAGGCGAAAAGCTGAATGAAGAAGATTGTTTTTCCTTCGTAACTTATCTTTCACTACCGTCTCGCGAATTCTTTTGATGATATGAAATTTCGCCTCTGAGTGAACGACTTTCTTGTTTAATTTCAAATACAGTTCCCTTATACATCGGGAAATCTCACCTATACACTAGGGATTTGTGTTACGATGGTGTCACAACAGGCCAATTTCCTTGAGCGACACTTTGATTTCCTAATTGAGCTTGTCTGTAATGCATACTATTTAATACATGGGTCACATCTATGGCCCGGGGGTCACATCTGGCCCGACACATAATTTCACCCCGGCCGCCAAACGAATCCCTGCGTTGGCAATGAAAAAATAATTATTGCATCGCTGAATTATTCATAGCTGGGGAATTATTCGGACCAATGTGAAATATAAATATCGAGCAAATTTGTCCGATGACCAATTTGAAATAAATTCTTAATGACTAATTATGACTCATCTAATGTGGAACCCGATGATAATGAAATTTTAAAGTGAAAACGACAGTATAATTCGTCACACTAATTTGGTTGCATAAAAGTAAAGGCAGGAATTTATTTAGTTCACCCTGATTTTTTTCCAACAATATATTATTTGATTTTTCCATGTTTGTACTCTAATTTTTGAGGATATTAAATTGCTGATTTGTTTGTTTTATTTTAATTTTTTATTCATTGGGCCCTCATTAATGTGGGAAATATATAACGTGGCCCTTAACTTGAAAAGTTTTGAGACCCCTGTTATAATAAATATCTTGATATTGTGTTTTGCTCTGTGTACTTATAATAAGCTGGACAACTAAAAAATAATGGTTGCATTATTTGGATAGGTGAAGCTAAAATCTAGGATTTCAATCATGGAAACTCGTGCATGTGTGGTTTGACGTAGCCTGAGAGGACCAATACCAGGGGCAGACAAAGGTGTTCGTTTTTTGGGGGGCGGGGGGCAGTCACCGTTTTCCACTGCTCCTTGGTGGTATGCAATACCTCTCGGCGTCAATGCGTCTGCTGATACCAGTGGCTTTTGGATATTCTCCAATTGTCTTCAAACATTGTTCTTTGACGTGGAGTAATAAAAAATTGCATTGGAGAGCCACCGGAGCCACCTTGACGACTCATCATATTTTATATTTTTCTAGTTATTGCGGCGCAGGGCGCCACCCTTAACCCGCACTCCTAGCCATGACCGTATACCAGAGGTTTTCAAACCTTTCAATAGAAGGGCCACATTATGTATTTATATATGCGGGATGAGGGAATGAAAAAAATAAATCAGTGCCAGAAATTTAATTTCCTCGAAAATTAGAGTATGAACATGGAAAAATAAGAAAATATCTTGTTGGAAAAATCAGAGTAAACTAAATAGATCCCTGCATTTATTTTTATGCAACCAAATAAGTGTGACGAATGATACAGTCGTTTTGACTTTAAATTTTCATTAAAATCGGGTTCGAGATTAGATGAGCCAGTTGAAAGAACTGATTTCAAATTGGTCATCAAACAAATTTTCCCCAAAGACTAATTCCCCAGCTTTGAATAACTAAGCGGAACCAGCCGTGCGATAGTCATGTTTTCAAGGCCAGCACGCAGGGATTTTTTTGGCGGTCCGGGTGGGGCCCGCGGGCCAAAGTTTGAAGACCCTGCCCAAACAGTAGTCCTCAGAATTTTCCTCCATATCCTCTCATCCTCGGTGATGGCCGAGTACAGATGTTCGAATCGTTGGCGAACGCTGAATTGGTCACCTTTTTTTTAGAAAGCATGAGTAGGTATACTTGTCGAATGAAATTTATAATTTTAGGCTGTTATCGTGTAAAATGCTTTGATTTCCTTTCGATGCTGCTATTCATCTGTGGTAGCTTGAATTAGCAAAAATACTCACCATGAAACGAGTGTTGTAATACAGAACACAGGTTCTCCTCGGCCGATGAATAGGATACATTTCAACGACTTAAGTCTGAATCACATCATCATTTTTTTCCGTCCTTCAGATTCACAGCTCCTGCAATAGGTTTTCAGGGATAACAACAGTGATCGCTGGACCAATCATCATTGAATCACAAGGCCACTCCCACAGTCCCGTTTTTCATCGTTTATTCCGTCATATTCCGTATTTAAAGCAGTCATTCAATTATTAACCTACAAGCGTGGCGTTACTATCGAGGGCGGATCCAGATTTTTTCTGGGGGAAGGTTTGGGGGTCGGGGGGACACAAAGGTCTTCTCATATTTGAGAATAAAAACAGCATAAAATAATTACTGTGCGCAATACTCTCTTTATTTACAGATGTAGGTCATTAATGTGCAATTAAATTGTTGAGGATCCGTAATGCACAAAGAGAAACGAACGCAATTATAATAATAATAAATAAAAAACATGGCAGTCGTGGAACTGCCGTTGGAAGTGAGAATTTTTTATTTTAAAAATTTTGAACGTTTGTTGATGTTAACAATGTACAAGAAGACTATGCTAATAACTGGATGAGGAATATAAACTTGGAAAAGCAAAGTTACTAGCCGAAATACAAGAAAATATTTTTTATAACTTTTGCTGTGAACGAAATCAACTTACTATTGTCAACACTAAACGTAGCGATCCTTTCTGCTTCAGAATATATTTTCATCCATGAGGAACGAGCTCTTTCTCTTTTTATTTCCCTCTCCTTCGTTAACAGCGAGGCGGTGACGATTTTGAGGAGACGGTCACGCGAGTTCCGAGTTTTTTTTTACCAATCTGAAAAAAGTGCCTAACGCGCCATAAGAAGTTTTCACTTCAAAAATGTTTCTCCACGTGTTTCCTTTTTTATATTTCTACAATATATAATTGTAAACACTTCACATTTATAAATTAATTTTATGGCACAACATTCGAATAAGCTACTCAAATTGAACGTATAAAAAGAAATTGAGTTATATAGTACCAACCTTCACTATTCTTGTATCGAGTACACTCTCCTGTACGAGACGGTGATGCGAGTCTAATGGTTTGTACCCCTCCACAAGCACTGTGTATATAGCGAGTATATATTGTGTTTATGTAGAATATACACAATTATACATATATGTAGTAGCGGTGACGGTGACGCGAGTCTTTTACGCATCTACGAAAGTGCTCAACGCGCCATAAGAAGTTTTCTATTCAAAATCTCGTCTATTTTTAAGTGTCGGGGGTGGGAACGTGCCCTCTTACCCAAATTTCGCCTATGGTTACAATAGCTGTTAACGGTCGAGAGCTGTGATTGACTGAAGGACGGTGCTAACGATGGTTTCAGCGACGAGAAAGGAGACGTGCCGATTGATGGACAAAGGGATGGGATTTCCATCCCTCGAGCCATCGCGGAAATTGATCACGAGAAACGGCCATTTTTTCCGCCATAACTGGAGCGATCGCTGGAGCCGTCCCTCGAAAAGGATAGAAAAAAATGATAGGGTGATTCAGGGTCGTCTGTCGGAAAGGACATACATGTAGGTTCACGTATAAAGTCTTCGACTGGCAAAAATATGACCAAAAGGCCGTTTTACACGGGGCATGTCATTGCGCAGGTCAGCACTGAAAACATTTTTGAAATTGCGAGAATGCGAGCTTGGAATTAGAGTAGGGGCTCTTTTGCCATCTCGTACCTAGCATTCTAGCAATACACCGCTTTACGTGACGAAATTTTGACTGCGCCTTCGTACATAAGTCCGATTGAGCAAAGACGTAGCCCATGTAAAACGGCCCTAAAACTGTGCTAAGACGGCTGATGTGTATTCACTCCGTGATAGTCATAGTAGACGCACTTTTTACGCCAGATTTTTAATCTAAATATTTCACACAGCCGCCGATGATGTTATAGCGAATATCAATCTTGTTAAGAGCGTGTAAGGAACGTAGGGAAGTTCATATACCAAACGTTTTTTGGCCCTCTACCCTGATTATAAAGGTATCCGCAAACTTTAAACCGTCCATGCCAGGTGTGTCGCGAATTTCGAAAATTGGCGCGTTGGAACTCGACGTAAAAGTGTTAAAAATTGGCAATAAGCGATTGAATATACCTTAACTGATTTGGGTGCTGTGACTATAACTAGGACAAGTTACTTAAAAATTAGCTTGTGTGAATGATGATTTGCTATGGCATGCACAAAGGGTGGTAATATTGAAAATATTTGGTTTGCTAGTCACAAAGCAGTTTAAGGCGAGTATTGGCTGGTGGCGCAGGTGAACCCCTCATTAGCATACTTACCTGGCGTAGAGGTGTAACGGTGATCTCCAAGGCCGTTCCTCCGGGACGAGGCTTGCCCATTGCACTCCGGGCATGCTGACTCCTGCGATTGCCCCAAATGTGGGTAACTCGGGCGCGTAATTTTTGGTAGTAGGGACTGCGTTCGCGCCGTCCCTCAATAATTGGTAACCACGACTAGTACTATTGGCAATCATCGCTATGGGGTGACTCCAAGCATGCTGCAATCATTCTCGCCTGTATCAGAAACGCGCTCGCTTGCCGGGGACAGGGCAAGCACATTAGACAACGATTTATTACAATAAACTATTTACTTCTTTATTAATACTTTACTTAACATCAGTCAGTATTAGTCATTCCAATTGTAGGAAGTCAATAAGAAAAGTACATCTACATAATACCGTGCGAGCCACCTCTAGGGTGTTTGGCAGGGGGTGATCAATCACCAGCATGCAATTGGACTCCCACATGCACACCACACGGTCCCTTATTGATCGTGGAAAAAATGACATTCGGAATCTGTCTGTTCTGCAATCTAGAATAAGAGATTATAACGGCAGCAATAGAACGCGTAAATAGATTGCATGACTTGTAGTGTAGCCTACTAACCTATGTAAAACATAATGCATGTTTCTGAATTTCTATTCTATATTCTATTTCTAACAGCATATAGTAGTATAGTTTGTTATTATACGGGACGTTTCTTGGACGGTGTGGTGTGCATGTGGGAGTCCAAATGCATGCTGCATGCTGGTGATTGATCACCCCCTGCCAAACACCCTAGAGGTGGCTCGCAGGGTAATTTGTAGATGTAGATGTAGCCTACTAACCTATGTAAAAATTAATGCATGTTTCTTAATTTTATTATTATTTCTAACAGCATGTGGTAGTATAATTTGTTAGTATGCGTGACGTTTTGGACCGTGTGGTGTGCATGTGGGAGTCCAATTGCATGCTGGTGATTGATCACCCCCTGCCAAACACCCTAGAGGTGGCTCGCACGGTATTATGTAGATGTACTTTTCTTATTGACTTCCTACAATTGGAATGACTAATACTGACTGATGTTAAGTAAAGTATTAATAAAGAAGTAAATAGTTTATTGTAATAAATCGTTGTCTAATGTGCTTGCCCTGTCCCCGGCAAGCGAGCGCGTTTCTGATACAGGCGAGAATGATTGCAGCATGCTTGGAGTCACCCCATAGCGATGATTGCCAATAGTACTAGTCGTGGTTACCAATTATTGAGGGACGGCGCGAACGCAGTCCCTACTACCAAAAATTACGCGCCCGAGTTACCCACATTTGGGGCAATCGCAGGAGTCAGCATGCCCGGAGTGCAATGGGCAAGCCTCGTCCCGGAGGAACGGCCTTGGAGATCACCGTTACACCTCTACGCCAGGTAAGTATGCTAATGAGGGGTTCACCTGCGCCACCAGCCAATACTCGCCTTAAACTGCTTTGTGACTAGCAAACCAAATATTTTCAATATTACCACCCTTTGTGCATGCCATAGCAAATCATCATTCACACAAGCTAATTTTTAAGTAACTTGTCCTAGTTATAGTCACAGCACCCAAATCAGTTAAGGTATATTCAATCGCTTATTGCCAATTTTTAACACTTTTACGTCGAGTTCCAACGCGCCAATTTTCGAAATTCGCGACACACCTGGCATGGACGGTTTAAAGTTTGCGGATACCTTTATAATCAGGGTAGAGGGCCAAAAAACGTTTGGTATATGAACTTCCCTACGTTCCTTACACGCTCTTAACAAGATTGATATTCGCTATAACATCATCGGCGGCTGTGTGAAATATTTAGATTAAAAATCTGGCGTAAAAAGTGCGTCTACTATGACTATCACGGAGTGAATACACATCAGCCGTCTTAGCACAGTTTTAGGGCCGTTTTACATGGGCTACGTCTTTGCTCAATCGGACTTATGTACGAAGGCGCAGTCAAAATTTCGTCACGTAAAGCGGTGTATTGCTAGAATGCTAGGTACGAGATGGCAAAAGAGCCCCTACTCTAATTCCAAGCTCGCATTCTCGCAATTTCAAAAATGTTTTCAGTGCTGACCTGCGCAATGACATGCCCCGTGTAAAACGGCCTTTTGGTCATATTTTTGCCAGTCGAAGACTTTATACGTGAACCTACATGTATGTCCTTTCCGACAGACGACCCTGAATCACCCTATCATTTTTTTCTATCCTTTTCGAGGGACGGCTCCAGCGATCGCTCCAGTTATGGCGGAAAAAATGGCCGTTTCTCGTGATCAATTTCCGCGATGGCTCGAGGGATGGAAATCCCATCCCTTTGTCCATCAATCGGCACGTCTCCTTTCTCGTCGCTGAAACCATCGTTAGCACCGTCCTTCAGTCAATCACAGCTCTCGACCGTTAACAGCTATTGTAACCATAGGCGAAATTTGGGTAAGAGGGCACGTTCCCACCCCCGACACTTAAAAATAGACGAGATTTTGAATAGAAAACTTCTTATGGCGCGTTGAGCACTTTCGTAGATGCGTAAAAGACTCGCGTCACCGTCACCGCTACTACATATATGTATAATTGTGTATATTCTACATAAACACAATATATACTCGCTATATACACAGTGCTTGTGGAGGGGTACAAACCATTAGACTCGCATCACCGTCTCGTACAGGAGAGTGTACTCGATACAAGAATAGTGAAGGTTGGTACTATATAACTCAATTTCTTTTTATACGTTCAATTTGAGTAGCTTATTCGAATGTTGTGCCATAAAATTAATTTATAAATGTGAAGTGTTTACAATTATATATTGTAGAAATATAAAAAAGGAAACACGTGGAGAAACATTTTTGAAGTGAAAACTTCTTATGGCGCGTTAGGCACTTTTTTCAGATTGGTAAAAAAAAACTCGGAACTCGCGTGACCGTCTCCTCAAAATCGTCACCGCCTCGCTGTTAACGAAGGAGAGGGAAATAAAAAGAGAAAGAGCTCGTTCCTCATGGATGAAAATATATTCTGAAGCAGAAAGGATCGCTACGTTTAGTGTTGACAATAGTAAGTTGATTTCGTTCACAGCAAAAGTTATAAAAAATATTTTCTTGTATTTCGGCTAGTAACTTTGCTTTTCCAAGTTTATATTCCTCATCCAGTTATTAGCATAGTCTTCTTGTACATTGTTAACATCAACAAACGTTCAAAATTTTTAAAATAAAAAATTCTCACTTCCAACGGCAGTTCCACGACTGCCATGTTTTTTATTTATTATTATTATAATTGCGTTCGTTTCTCTTTGTGCATTACGGATCCTCAACAATTTAATTGCACATTAATGACCTACATCTGTAAATAAAGAGAGTATTGCGCACAGTAATTATTTTATGCTGTTTTTATTCTCAAATATGAGAAGACCTTTGTGTCCCCCCGACCCCCAAACCTTCCCCCAGAAAAAATCTGGATCCGCCCTCGATAGTAACGCCACGCTTGTAGGTTAATAATTGAATGACTGCTTTAAATACGGAATATGACGGAATAAACGATGAAAAACGGGACTGTGGGAGTGGCCTTGTGATTCAATGATGATTGGTCCAGCGATCACTGTTGTTATCCCTGAAAACCTATTGCAGGAGCTGTGAATCTGAAGGACGGAAAAAAATGATGATGTGATTCAGACTTAAGTCGTTGAAATGTATCCTATTCATCGGCCGAGGAGAACCTGTGTTCTGTATTACAACACTCGTTTCATGGTGAGTATTTTTGCTAATTCAAGCTACCACAGATGAATAGCAGCATCGAAAGGAAATCAAAGCATTTTACACGATAACAGCCTAAAATTATAAATTTCATTCGACAAGTATACCTACTCATGCTTTCTAAAAAAAAGGTGACCAATTCAGCGTTCGCCAACGATTCGAACATCTGTACTCGGCCATCACCGAGGATGAGAGGATATGGAGGAAAATTCTGAGGACTACTGTTTGGGCAGGGTCTTCAAACTTTGGCCCGCGGGCCCCACCCGGACCGCCAAAAAAATCCCTGCGTGCTGGCCTTGAAAACATGACTATCGCACGGCTGGTTCCGCTTAGTTATTCAAAGCTGGGGAATTAGTCTTTGGGGAAAATTTGTTTGATGACCAATTTGAAATCAGTTCTTTCAACTGGCTCATCTAATCTCGAACCCGATTTTAATGAAAATTTAAAGTCAAAACGACTGTATCATTCATCACACTAATTTGGTTGCATAAAACTAAAGGCGGGAATGTATTTAGATTACCCTAATTTTTCCAACAAGATATTTTTTTGATTTTTCCATGTTTATACTCTGATTTTCCAGGGAATTAAATTTCTTAAGATTATATTCAAGTAACTTGAGAAATTTCTTCTGAATCCCTTCCAGAGCATTAATATTATTCTCATAATATGGATTCCATATCACAGTGCCATATTCCAGAATAGATCTCACTAGGGTAGTATAAAGTAGTAATAAGCAATTTACATTTTTAAAGTCCCTACAAATTCGGTTATAAACCCCAACAAAAACCCCCAACATTTTGTATGCCTTGATAGTTATATGTTCAATATGCATTCTAAAGCTTAAATTATTTTCAAATAATATTCCTAAGTCAGAGAAGCAATTTACTCTTTTCAAGGGGGTACCAGCTAAAACATAATTACAAAGAAAAGGGGCATTATTTTTGCAAAAGGTCATTACCTTGCACTTATTGATATTCAATTGCACATGGTTAGAACCACACCAAATGAGTAAATTGTTGAGGTATTGTTGTAGCTCCTTGAAATTCTCAGTGCAATGAATAGGGTGGTAAATTTTAAGATCGTCAGCATACAACAGACATTTTGCCGGGTGAATAAAAGGACAAACATCGTAAATAAATAAGAGAAAAAATAATGGTCCAAGGTGGGATCCTAAAGGTATACCCGAAGTTGCAACGAAATCAAAAGATTGTGAGTTACAAATCTTTACTCTGAGAATTCTGTCTGAAATGTAGCTTTTTAGCCATGACAATAAAAGACCAAAAATACCATAAGCCTCAGATTTGGAAATTAGGATAGTGATTCACTCTGTCAAAGGCTTTTGAGAAGTCGCAGTAAACAGTATCTATTTGATAGTAGTTCTGTAAAGACATGGTAATATCATGCTGGAATAGAGCTAAGTTGGTTGCTCTTGAGCGTCCCTTCGTGAATCCGTGCTGTTCATTAGTTAGTTTTCTATTAAAGGTCTTAGCTTATCAGTGACTAGGCTTTCAATGACTTTAGCCAATGCAGACTGTATTACTATGGGTCTGTAGTTACTGACATCATGCTTGTTGCAACGAAATCAAAAGATTGTGAGTTACAAATCTTTACTCTGAGAATTCTGTCTGAAATGTAGCTTTTTAGCCATGACAATAAAAGACCAAAAAATACCATAAGCCTCAGATTTGGAAATTAGGAGAGAGTGATTCACTCTGTCAGAGGCCTTTGAGAAGTCGCAGTAAACAGTATCTATTTGATAGTAGTAGATTTCGTTACTCAAATCATCGGCGACTATGTGAAATGTTTAGATTAAAAGATCGGGAGAAAAAAGTGCGCATACTTCTTGAATCCACATCAGTCGTCTTAGCAACATTTTAGGCTAGGTTTTTGATTGGAATGATTTTATGTATGTACCTACAATACCTACTTGTATGTCCTCTCCGACCGATGACCAATTCGGCCAACGACTAAAGCCTGTATCACGCGATCATTTTTTTCCATCTATGTCCAGGAGGCGTTCATGGACAGGAAGGAGCTTCTGAGAGGTCGTTGTGTAAAAGTTTAAAGAAAAGGTTAGTGAAGAGTTTGATTTGGAGTGTAGCTCTCTACGGTGCGGAAACGTGGACACTGAGGAAAGAAGACGAGAGAAGATTGGAGGCATTCGAGTTGTGGGTATGGAGAAGAATGGAGAGGGTGAAATGGACGGAGAGGAAAAGGAACGACGAAGTGTTGGATATGGTTGGCGAGGAGAGGCAGCTTTTAGATGAGATACGCAGGGGACAGAAGGTATGGATGGAGCGAGTACTTAGCGGTGAGGGGATGTTGGAAATGGTGTTGGAGGGTAGAATGTTAGGGAAACGAGGCAGGGGAAGGAAAAGAATAGGATGTTTAGATAGATTGAAAGGGAGTAGGCCTTACAATGAATTAAAGAAGGCAATGCTGGAAGGAAAGGGAGGCTCCCAGATCACTTCTTAAATACTCCATGGAAACCTACCTTAATCGGTAGAATACTATAATAATAATGTCGAGGGACAGCTCTAGCCAGGGGCGCAGCTATGAATTAAGGGAGGGGGGTTTAGGCGCAACTAATACTTTGGGGAGTGGGGCTATTGCAAACCCGCCAGGGTAAGTGGGACTTGCGTGGGCCCTCCTCAGGAATAATTTTAACACTAATGGTTCAAAATGGCGAGTTTCACGGCCTTCTGAGGGAAATTTGATTAATCCTAACACTATTCAATTAGCAATACTAATCCATTAAGTAAAATGGATTAAACTTAAAAATTTCTCTGACCTCTGGGGGGGGTGGGGGGTTATCCCTCTAACCACCCCCCCCCCCTCGCTACGCCACTGACTCTAGCCCCTTCGCTCCGATAATGTGGGTACAGAATTTTTACGCAAATTTTTAGGCTACTTAGTAGTTTTATTTTGTTATTCATGTATCAAATTTCATTTTAAAAAGCATTAACCACTCACATAAAATTCATTTCAAATCAGTATGTGGGTACATTTACATGTTACTTCCATATCAACAATATTTACATAATATTTATGTTATACCGATAGTGAATCAAAAACCAACTATCAACTAGAGTAACTTATACTGTATACATATATTTGCAGTCTCAATAATGATTCAAATTGGCGATTAAAGTTACTAATTGGTGCGATTGAGTGGTAGTTCCCAATTGTAAGGGTATTTAAAAGTGGTCATGTGGCAGGAGCGAGCGTGATTGAACACTTATTTCAAGCGCACACTTTTGTGATACTTGATTGGACCTATCCTTTTGTGGAACCATATTTTTTTAAATTTCCTGTCTCATATTTTGTCCCCCTACACACGCAAAATTGATCTTCTTCTTGCCATTTCTTGCGCAGAGCTTCATTATTTATATTAAAACTCCCTGAAATTTAAAAGAAAAAAATAAGTGCAAAACGATAAGATCAACAGAAGACAGCAGAAGAAATAGCAGAGCGGCGCAACATACGCCAGGGAAAGACCCAGAGGATAGGTCATTTCACACATAGGTCATAGGACACGGCGATTTCGAGATGAACATAACCGAGGGAATAGCAGAAGCATAAGCGCCCAGATGACTGCCAAGAGATGAATACTTGGAGCAGATCAAGGAAGACCAGTAGAGGAAATATATTTTGTCCCTCAAGGAAACGCTTAGAGATAGAGAACAATGTAGGGGTGTGGTGTGCCTATCGTATGGTTTGCAGATACCATGACGATAACGACCGAATAGCCCCATTGGAAAAGAAAATATACCATTGAATCACATCTTCGGCAGGGTAAAATTTGACGGAAGATCAGTGACTGCGCTTCCGTGAGAAATGTAATGATGCATAAGTAGCCTTAAGATGCGTTTACACTGTGTAAGCATGTTATATGGAACAAGTTAAATACTTACAACATGTTTTACGGAAAAGTTACAAATCCGTGTAACACGTTACATGTAGCATTGTTTTATGAAACGAAATATCGTGTTATACAACAAGTTTTTGGTTTCCCATACGAAGCGGGAATCCAAAAACTTGTTGTATAACACGAATTTTTGTTTTATAACACTGTGTTACGCGAAATATGTTACACGGATTTGTAACTTTCCTAGTCACGCCACGGGTGTAGGTGTACCTTCTTTCTCTTTAGCAGATCCCGTCACCGAGGAACAGCACTTAAAAAAAAGGTTTTCTAAAATCGAGAGGCTCCCACTCTTGAATTGTAACTCACCATAATTCCTTAATTTGAGAGTGGATCCCACTAAAATTGTAGCCTTAAGAAAATATTATTAAACTAGCAAGCCACCTGGCGTTGCACGAAAAGGTTAGTAACCAGAGAAGTGGGAAAGTTGGAATTCATTTTAACGTAGCAGGATTTTTAGGCAAAGGAACAAGGCAGGTATGGTGGTGATATACGTACGTACAGAATAAGAGATTTTGATGGAACTAAAAAGGATTTTAACCAGGATGACGAGTACCCGCGACAGTTTATACGAAGAATTTCGAAGAAAATGTTCAAAAAGCTATGAAATATAAGATGCGATTCTAGTTTTGAGAGTCTGGATAGACCGGACAAGAGCGGTGTTGTAACTATGGGGGTGTGAGGGGTATAGATCCTCCCAAAACACTTCAGAAATATAAAAATAGTACTTAAAACTATTGTCTATTGTTTGACACATAAGGACTGCATCTGCTAAAAGTTAAACTTAAGCTTTAAGTTAAGTTGAAATGACTCCAATGTTATCCCACGGTTGACTCAAAATTGAAATAAGACGGTGGTGAGCGGAAGACGCTGAACAGCAAAAAATTGAAAAAACGATTTCCGTATACTACGCACGGCTTATACCCAGGTCCACATCATTAATCGTTATGTGAGTTCATTAATTATTATTAATCGTTACGGGGGATGTAGTCCTACCCTTGGGTATCCCGTCAACACAGACCCTCAAAATTCTAGAATCGCATCTTAAATTTCAGCGTTAAGAATATCCTCCTCGAAATTCTTCGTAGAAACTGTCGCGAGAACTCGTAACATCAGATTCCTTTGAAAAAGCGACCAGCATCAGTCGGGAAACGTTGTGGCCACCCAAAATTTTATTCGGGGACATAGCCCAAAAGTTATATTTTCCTTGTATTATAACAAAACTTTTTATCGGCGCGTCCACCGTAGCAGTGGACGAGAGAAGGGTGACTCATACATGCCCAACATACCGCATCCTTGCCACGCTTCCGACGTAAACAACGTCCTTATCCACCCGGGTCGAGGTTACCGAGATGGAGATAACGAAAACACCCGTTTTCCGAGAAAAAACTCATTTTCTTCAGTGTAGATCGAGGGAGAGAAGGATGAAGACCTCAGCGTGGTTCTATGTGCTCCAAGCACTTTCCCTGCAGCTCGCCTGCGCCAGTGTTGAAGAGCTGGGAAATGTCTTCTTAGTCCTTTTAACAGAAGAAGAAGCTTCCAATCACAGCGGTCCATTCATTTTGGACGACTACTTTTGCCTCGACTCCACCATTCCGCGAGACCAGTCGTCGTGCAAGGTTCGCGTCTTGTCTTTGGTGAACAGCACTTTCGCAAACGCCCGAATCTGGGAAGCCTCGCTTGATTTCCAGCATCCCTCGAGACCCAACACTGTCTGTCACGTGAGGTGGCCATCGCACGAGGACGTCAGGACGTGGTGCGAAAGGTCAGCTGTGCGAAGGAATGGATTGCCCAAAATTTGGACAGAAACAGCGACTAGTGGCGAAGTTGACTTTTACGACTTGATCCGGTCAGAGGTGAAGTGCCACCATGGCATTGGCACAATTCGCTACTATCGAGATGGCCTATACGGCTACCCAGAGAGACGACCCACCGTGGTCTTCCGTACAGTTTTTAGAGGTTGTGTGGCCGGTATCGTCAATGGCAGACGAGTTAACTACTACCGCACGACGGAGCCCCCATGCCGCTATTTCCGCAGGCGGAGGTGCCGGCCGTTGAGGAAGGATCAGTACGACGCTTTGGTGAGGGACATCGAGCGAAGTGAAACATATGCAGATTTCCGCACATCTAGTGTACGACCTCATCTGCAATCTTCCGTCGGCTTGTATACTGCCGAAGATGTGGTTGCATGAAAATTTATATATCTTTCGGTAGTCATCATCACGACATGGCAAACGTAAGATTGGTATAAAATTGATGGTTTGCGGCGTGACTTGGCGAAATTGCTTCATTTTAAATAAAAAACTTTGTAAATTTCACATGTTTTTTTTACTAACGACCAGTTCCGTCGCTGTGCGACGTCGTCAGGTGCCCTGCGAGCAACCTCTAGGGTGTTTGGCAAGGGGTGATCAACATGCAGCATGCAAGACGATTACCACATGCGCACCACACAGACATAAAAATGTTACGCATGCCAACATATTATAAAAAGATTATAATATTATAGAGGAAACAATTTATAAAAGAAATATAAAAGTACTGCTCTTGCGGGAGGTTCGCCTGACGACGAAGTGTTAATTGGAAACCAGGGTCGTTTCAATAAAGTTTTCTTATTTTGAGAACAACAAAGTCAGTATTATGATTTACGTGAAGAATCGGCTCCATGAAGTCACGCCAGATATAGATAGACACCAATTCCCATACCTGAGGGGAGCACTCAGAGCTTGTTGAGGCTGTTTTACAAGGGGAACGTCATTGCGCAGGTTAGCACTGGAAACATGTTGAAATTCCGAGGATGCGAGCTTGGAATTAAATCAGGGGCTATTTTGTCGTCCCGTATTCACCGCTTTACACGACGCAGTTTTGATTGCGCCTTTTTACATACGTCAGATTGCGCTATGATGTGCCCCGTGTAAAGCGGCCTTTACGCAATGTATTCACCGCGATCTAATTCTTCCTCAGGAGTGGGATTCCTTTTTGTACATCATTTGCTTAAATACAGACATTTAATCTTTATGATCTTAATTGGTTTCCGCGGGGCTTCGGAAACTACGTGTCACTGGAATGGTTGGATTTGTTGAGTCATTGAGTGAATCCCCTATAAAGAGGATATTTGCTGGCAAATAATACGAATGAGTATTTAATGACCGCTCGAGGCTGAAGTCAATTAAAACATAAAAAAGCACTTCGTTCCAAGTTGTGACGTTTAAAATCATCTCAATATGCATCTGTATGCATTTATAAATTGATAAAAAAAGGGTTTGACTCTTTAGAGCATAATCCTAACCTGACCAGAATCTTGAGGTAGAACGTTATCCATGAATTAATTATTCGAATATTCTGATGTTATTATTTAACTTCATTAGACAACTTTTTTGATAAGGGAGAGAAACTTAATTATTCTACTTAACATAGCATCCGAAGTTAAACAGAGAAGTAAGTTCAGTCGACATGCGCGCATTTGATAATACCATCTTTTCACTATAACTGTGTACAACAGAAAGAAATCCATGGTAAGTATAATTCTTATTGGGAATTAATATGTGGCGTCTTATAAAAATTTTCATTTAGACACTGAGCTCAACAATTAATTTTAATTATTTTTTTTTCGAGTTATGAGATGTTCAACTCCAACACACTCAATAATTGGTATTTACTAATTTCGCTCAGGCCTTTTCGCTGTAAATGTCGCGCTCTCAAAATAAAAAGTGTAAAAGTATATTTAAATAAAAAAAAGCATTTTTGCTTTAAGTGGTTCTGTGAATCCTTTTCCATTAGCTATTTGTATTCGAACTCGAGTATTCAAGATTCATACATTAATAGATTACACTAGACGAAGTCGGATTACAATAAAAAGACAAGAAATGGGAGTACTTTAGCGGTGTTATTTCTAAAAAAAACACCAATAATGCTTTCGAAGGGATGTTACTCGCGTTTAATATTACATCTTATTGCTTATCGAGTAATCGATTTACATAACTACATCTTTCATTAGTCTCATATATGACATTCAACAAAAAAAATAGAGCGATAGAATGAAGCTGTAGTCCTAAATTCTCGCTCATTAAAAAGTCACGCCCTCTTCGAAAAGGTTACAATAGTATTGATAGGGTAGTTTACTTCATCAAAGAAAACGAAAGGCATTGATTGCGATTCGTTACCCACCATTAGTGTATTCATAATACACAAATTATTTGGTTTTTGAAATACCGGTTTAGACGAATGGCAAGGGTCAAATTTTATCCTCATTTGAAAAAGGCCAGATTGGCGCCCATGCGATTCCACTCCACGTGACGTCACAGGGACCTAGTTTCTACACGAGAGGATAGGAGTTATACATCGTCTGAGGTTACCAATGCATGCATGAGGCACAGAGCTCAGGGAAACGTCCCTTAATAATCACCTATTAAAACTGCCTATGGTCGGAAAGTTTCCTTCGTTTGATAAGGTATTAATAAACCTTTTTTAAGCCAAGCGCTACCAGCCAGCAAGGTACTCAGCTACCCGCTAGCATCCTGCATCCTATCAGCGCTCAGAGCCTCGATCAAGGTCACCTCACAAGGCGGGAGGGGGAACCAGAAGTGAGTCGCACGGACTTTTTCCCATCATTCCTACTTACGCGTCGCGTTTTCGCGTGCTTGAAATTTTTCACTTTTCATTTAATCGCGAAAAATAGATATCGTCATTTAAAAATCTAAAAGCGTGAAATACGTAGGTACTCCAGGAGTAATAATCTTTCGATTTAGGCAATAAAAAAAGAATAGGAAACCACCCTATTCCCTCCTGAGGGAGTAAAAATAATTTTAAATGGAATTTTATCTTTCCATTTAAATATTTTATTTAAATCTCCTGTTCATTGGAATTGCTTCCGTTTCAAAGGATGAAGAACTTTTTCCGAAACTTTGGATATTTAATTTCCGCTGTGATCGATTGACGTCAACTCTCTTCTGATTGTCTAAGTAGCATTCTGGTATGTCCGTGTATTTATTCTCATTCAAGAAAACGGATGGTATGTTTAAGGCTATTTGAAGTTCGCAAGTTCATTATACTGAGGTCAATGTATGGATGTGCTCCTTGCCCTGTGAGTCTTCAGTGTTATCGCTTCAATTCAACAAAATACTTTTATTTTTTTGAGCGGACCACCCTCTTCTTTTTGGAAGCTTGTATTTAAAGCTGTAATTACAGAAATGGGGGCACGTGTCCCCTCCAGACGCTTAAAAAAATTGACAAAATTTTTTATACGGTTATCATTACGTTCGTTTTTTTGTGTGAGGATATTTCGTACAGTAATTGTTTTATCTTGTTTTTAATCTCAAGTACGGGAAGATCATTTGCCTTTCAGACCCTTATGCCTTATGCCCCCCAGAAAAAAATCCTGGATCCTCCCCTGCAAACAGACATCCTTTTTTATACACAAATATGGATCAAACTGTTTCTTGACACGCGTATATGGGCGCCACGTTTTGGGTTTATCCCCCAAAACCCCCCTCGCTGCGCCACTGTCCAACACAGGTCGGGATGTGGGCTCGGAGAGGAACATACCGCAGCGAAACAATACGAAAGGAAACGTTTTTTTTTTCCGAATATTTTAATACATTCATTGATATTGTTAACGGTATTTATGAATACTTCAAATGAATTTAAATTTCCGCTATTTCACTTAAAAAATACTGACGTTGAATGTGAATTTGACCAATGGAAAACGATGAAAGATTTTATGTATTAATGCTTTTTTTTATGTTTTACAGCTTGATCATAGAATTTCGAAATACCAAGGACGTCCATTGATTGCGTGAGGTGATTTTGGCCATTTTTGCACCCCCTCCCTCCTTAGGGAGAAATCGTGAGATTTGGCTCGACCTTCTCCCTCTAATCTAACGTGAGATTGTTCAAAGTGCGTATTTTCGGAGTAAATACGTTACTCTATCCTTCATTGAGTTTGATTGATAAAAAGAAACAATTTTTAATTAAAATTAAATAATTTGAAGCCATGTCAAAATAGAATGTCGCAAAGGTGGACCCTCCTTGGCTGGCCGGTAGCTATAAGCAATTGATGAACTACTGTGCTAATTTGTGACGCTCGCATAACCACGATTAATATTATTCTGCAGAATTTAGTCATATTTTAATAGAGAAACACGTTCTGCTCAATTCAACCCAATTTTACTCTGTTTCTTGCGGAAAAAAATTACGCGATACTTTCCAGGATCCTTCTTTGCCCCCCACGTGAGATTGGGTCTTGACCCTCTCTCCCCTAAACGCTCTACGTAGTAGGACAGTTTCCTCCATCAAAGAAAACGAAAGGCATTGATTGCGATTCGTTACCTACCATTAGTGTATTCACAATATACAAATAATTTGGTTTTAGAAATCCCAGTACAGACGAATATTAATGGTCAATTTTAACCTCATTTGAAAAAGGCCAGATTGGCGCCCATGCGATGCCACGTGACGTCACTGGGACGTTGAAAATTTTCACATTTCATTTTATCGCGAAAAATGGATATCGTCATTTAAAAATCTAAAAGAGCGAAGTATGCACTCCAGAAGTAATAGTCTTTCGATTTAGGCAATAAAAAAATAATAGGGAACCACCCTATTAATGGACGAACCTATCCCTTATGTGCCCCCTTGAGTTTTTTTTAGTATCTGCCACTGCTTCACTTTAACCCAGAGGTAATGTTTCTAGCGTTAGAACTTGCTCATATATAGGCTAGAGGGAACAGATGTGGGCATAATTATTTTCAACCCCTCTGCTTCCATGGGAAATCCATATGAGAAAATATTCATTGCATTGAACCTTGGACCTTCGGTGCTTTGAAAAATTCTGTGGACCCAGGCTTTCTACTCTCTTAGAAAGTTTGTCATGTTTGCATACCTGTAACTAGACAATTATGAAATTACATGGTAGATAACATTGAAGTAGTGTGAAAATCATGCACGGATAGTCAGCAACACACCGTACTAGTTATCAACCTCAACTGAATCAAGAAAAAATTAAGGAATCAAAGTTTAATTCCGAACTTAATGAATCAAAGATATGTTGAACTTTTTCTACTTTGTCAAATATGTACTTCCATTTTTCGGGTTTATACTCTGTGTAAAATACAATATTTCAAGGTTTATCATTTACTTGAGGCAATAGAAATTATTTTTACATTAATTTTTTTCTTCCATATAGAAAAATAAAAAGACATTGAAGGGTTTAGAGAAATTTTAACCACGGTCACAACAAAGCTATTTGTATTAGAAGCCGAAGAAAAAATCTGCGACCATCCACAATTACAAAAATTTCCACCATTCGGACTAGTCAGGAACAAGTAGGGCTGGGCAGTATTCCAGTGCGCTGGTTCTGCATTTTGTTTTTTCTTCATAGAACTGGCAGACCAGTTCACCATTGTGATTAATATCAGATTACCGTTTCAAATTGTCGGACCGATTTTTCTCAAATAATGTTCTGAACCATGGCACTGGCTTTTTCCTTGACAAGGTTCAGAACTAGTGCACTGGGGAAAATGCTCTGATGATTGAAATCAGCTCGGCTGAATAGCTGTCTACCTTCCCATCTCCATTTGAACCCAGCCAGTCTCAACCATATCAAGCAAAGGATTTGGGTGTCTTAATAACATTGTAATTTTCGAATTTGTCTTCATCTTCTGTACCGCACAGCCCTAGCATAAATGGTCCATGATGTGGAGCACTCTCATCCTTAAAAAATGATCACACAAGTTCATATTGATAATTAAATAACTGCTTGAATTTTATGGAGACATGTAAGTGAGCAGCCAACAAAATATAATAACTCAATTAAGTGAGCAGCCTACACAATACAAATATGTACATAGTTAACTTACCTAAGAGGTCAGAAACCAGTGTGGCAAGGACTGCGTTTAATCCTAAATACATTTTAGCATGGCCTGCACAATTAGCTGTTATAATAGAACCCAAGGGGGCATGAGAGATTAGTTATAGAATGTATTGTTAAACTCACAAGATTAGTTAATTTATACAGGAGCATGATGGCTTAATGTGTAGTGTGTTAGGCTGTATAACAGTGCCCAAAGTTCCTATATAGCCTTCTGACACCCTTTTATAAAAATCCACTGTATCCATCATGGTCCACAGAAGGGAACTAGCCTCCCAACCCTGAATGTGTAAAATCTCATGCCTAATGCTTATTCCAGAATGTGATCTATCCTCACCTTTCCAAACCAACCTTTCATTTAATCAGAGAAGATTGAGTTGCTTGGTCATGAAATTATTTCCTAAAACTAATGGTATTTACACCCTAACAACCACACCAATGCACATGTGTTCTGCAGGCATGAAAAAGTAACCTATACTTGCTTCAGACACTAGGATTACTAATTTGGGTGGAGCGAATGAGGTACACAGGGGCTTTCTTTGCCACTGTTCTATTCTAATAAATCATAAGCTATTTTTGTGATTAGTAATTGGATTGTTATAATATGTGGTTGTTGTTTCCACCATGGTTTTCAGAGTTGAAAACACAAAAGATTTCCCATCAAAGCCAATATCTTTCATAGATTATTCCTCAACTCTAAAATAATCCATGACATTAGAAGGAATGATTGCTTATATGCAATGGGATTGATATTGCTATGGGAATCACAATTTAGCTGTAATTACTTAAATTAATTAGGCATGAAATGCTGCATCCTGCAGGAATAATTCATTGCCAAGCTCATGAGTTCATTGTACATGACCCAAAAATATTTACACATACTTCTATTATCCTCCCTTTTCTGCAATCATGTTCCTACTTCAAGACTTAAATTGTGCAATTACAATTTTTTCGTTCAACGGCAATCTCATCAGTTTAAGTTCTTATGCATTTTCATAGAGTTATGGAGTACTTATGTACATATTTTCATCCGTTACCTGAAAGACAATATAAGAGCATTAAATGTGCTTTGAGATTAGATGCATCCAATCAAGAAGTACAGTCAAAATAAAATGAAGGTTTTAACTCTGAGATGTTTAATTTTTTGCAATTAAATTTTCAAAGACACAATCACACACTGATACACATAGTACAAAGTATTACATCAGTAAATACGGCGTAGCATTTTTCCCAATTGCCCCACAAACAGGAATGATCTTTTTGGCTTTCTTGAAATCCTTTATATGTTCATTATCAAAACGATATTTAAATGGAGACTAAATAACATCAACTGAGAAGGAATATTGCCTCAATATTAAAGTCACCAACAGGGTGATCACATTTTCCAAAAAAATACTTACTAAGCCATTTAAGAAATAGTGTTCATATCATAGACATTAATTATTGAAATTCTATGCCATGCAACTTTCTAGTCATGGTTCTATTAAATTACAATTAAAACTACAGTAACCAAATGGTGGGTGAATGCAACCCTTGATCAATCTAAAATTTCTTGCAGAGAATATTTATTCTCATTATTCAAGGCTTACCGTTACATTTAATTTACTAATAATCATGCAGGGTATTTTAATATGGTTTATTACTTCAATAGAATAACTTTATCACATCACAAGAAATTTAATACTAAGGACAATTTACGTTCAATAGCACTCGCACAATGATTCTAAGGCGAAAAAATTCTTACTACTACTACTTTGAAAATTGTATAGATGTCTAATATTTTGATGACAATGTACACAGATAATTAGAATTATTAATAGCAGAATTAGAAAACTTCAGTAGGCTACCAAAAATTGGTATTGGACACACTGACAGTAAGTCAGTTATATTGTAAAAACTACAGTTCAATCATAGAGCAAAGAATGTCCAGAGTCACAATAGCTTAGATCAATCAATACCAACTTCTAAAACATGAATTTTATGCGGTCAGTCACTGCATAGATCCATTTCAAAATACTTTCAGTAAACAACAATCACTTCAAAGGGATTCATTTGATATTTGTAATGGCTTATAGAAAAAGACTGTAATTAGTCTGCAAATTCACATTCTTCACATTGCAATACTTGGACTTATATGAGTGTGATTTATAACCTTTGTGATACTGACATTTTGTCGGGCAAATACAATTAAAACACACAGACTGTATTTTAAATCCATAAAAATAGTGGCTTTTATAGTTAGCAGCCAATAATTTAAATAAGTCACAGCCTTGGAGAAGAATTACCTCAGAATACACCTTAATAATTCACTTCTTCAAAGGAAAGAGAATACTTTTCAAAGGCAACAGGAAAAAACCAGAGTATTGACAAATAATTTAAGTGATTGCTGCAAGGCTGAACAACAATTGAATGGATGAGGCGAATGACATGAAAATTCATTTATCTCGAAGCATAAGTTTACACAGATTGCCCTGAGTATTTGTAAAGCTATGTACAAACAGTTTTTACTACAGGAAAGTACATGAGTCAACTTGAATTATAGCCACTTACATATTTCAACAACCAGACTACAGCAAATAACCTATTTTGCCTATGTACAGCCTCAACTATAATTAAGTGGTCAGATTGATCACTTAAAGCATAGTATGAGTTAGCATACATCTAATATGAATCCATATTATATGGTGAAACTTTTCAATTATTACAAATTTCCAACATCAACTTCCAACTCATTTTGCATGAAAGGGATGATGACTTGTTTACAAATCATAAAGTTAACAAAAATGTAAAATTTTTTGTAGGTTAACATCAGAAAAATGATAAGTAAGAAAAAATTTATAAAATATGCATGTAACAATTAGGATAACTGAGAAAACTACAGTTAAAGTATGTACTTCAATTGTTTTTTTGTACTTGGAGTAGTTATAGTGAAATAAAAACCTAAAATATGGCTTGAACTGAGAAAGTAAGCTGGTTTAACTTTTTACAAAAGTATCCACCATAATCTTATAATTCATACACCAACTCTATGATTGCATTAGAAGGAAATATTTTAGAACTAAATCAACTGAAATAATTTAAGGCACAATATTTCATAATTTTCATGAAATATTCATGATGTAAGTAAACCCCAACAACATTAGGGACAATATTTAAACCACAGCCATTTCATAGCAGAGGTACTGAAACACTGGGACATAGCACAGACCAAGAAAGACCATTCAGCAATTACAGCACTCACTCTTTTCACTGTCTTTGTACAAAAATATCAAAATTTCCTCCGAAAAACTTTTCTCAGATTTGAGTATACCAATGACTCATTGCATCTCATTGCTTAAACTGGCATCATTTTATATATATATAAATAATCCTGGAAGACTCAATCATACAGCTATACTATACAGCACAGTTACCCCAAGACTGTGTCAAGAGCACCCACTCAATGTGAATGCAATGGAGGAGTCCTCCACAGTCAGTAATGCCCAACCCTTCAGGGAGCAGTGCCGTAATCAAGACCTCTTCCCCTCCCTCGTCCCCTACCCCGTCCACGGCCCCGCCCCCTGCCTCGCCCGCGTCACCTGCGGGCCTCGGGCATTCCTATGTTTGACGTGGTCTTCTCGAGATAAGCCAAGGGTCCCTGAAGCCCACCAGCCGCCCCACCCTGCCCCTGACCAGCGCCAAGGACGTGATGGAATCCACCTGCGACCCCCACCATGCCCCCTCCTCCGCCTGCTGCTGACCGCTGCTGTGCCTGAAGCTGACCGCCTGCCATGAACATGGCCTGGGGATTCATACCGCCTCCCCCCACGCCACACGGCATACCCATCGGTCCTCCTGGTTGCTGCATAGGTGGACCCTTCACGGGTAAAAAAAAGAAACAGAGTCAAATGGTTAAAAACTTTCACAGTCCACATCTATGTTCTTTTGGGTAAACCCAAGGAGGTTGCAATATCTGGAGGGGGCACCACTGGTTTCAAGCATGGAAAGAAGCGTAGCCGGAATGGGGGTGCTTGGGTAGGACAAACCACGCCCACTTTGACCAAAACATGACAATCCCATAAGGGTCAAAGCTTACTATTTGTTGAAATTATTGGTCATAACTTGTTTATACATTAAAATAAACTACGGAACGCACAATGTAAACCTGTTTTTCTTACTTCATTGGTAGGCTTTGCGAAGTTATGTCTCAAACATCTTTCCCCAGGGAATATTACTATCAATCTAACCATGGTTACGTTCTACAACCAGCTCAGCTGAAAATACAGTTTAACGAGAGTAAACTAGACATTTATCCACATATATACTGGTATTTAATTTAATTATAGCCAATGGAAAGCTAACGATTACAGTAATAAATTATGTTTTCAAGGATATCCCCACCAGTAAAGTGGCTAACAGACACAGAGTTTATACATTAATAGAAATATCGTGAAAGATGGAAAAAATCTGATGACAATCACCAGCGAAATACTAATGATTACATAAAAAAAAAGTTCTTGGAGTGTAGGTCAACGTATGCTATGCAAAAAAGTTTTAGCCAACATTTCTGTTTATTTTAAACTATCATCAGGGCTTAACTATGCACATATTTAAACGATTTTACATATTTACAATTATTAATTATATTTTTTTAGAATAAATAAGTAAAATCATTTAAATATGTACAAAGTTAAGCCCTGATGATAGATTAAAATAAAGCAGAAACGTTGGCTAAAACTTTTTTGCATAAATATGTTGACCTACACTCCAAGAACTTTTTTAACATGAATTAAACGAGGTCAAGATTAAGAAAAAATAATAATTATCTAATGATTATGGTAGCATTTTACACTTAATGTACTTCATTTTCAGAACAAAACTTAGCCACCTCAAAATATCAGTCTAAGTCAGTCAAGTAAGTGGAAAAATCTCAAACCAAGATGGTGGAACTTTGACCACGCCAAAAACTCAGAAACAGCGCCTCCGGATATTTACCACCCCCTTGGGGTAAACACAATACACATGGGTCAAATATCTTTTCATTGAAATTTGAAAACTTATATGTATACTGTTAAATTTCTGTAAAAATATAAAAAATCATCATCAATAATCAAACATGAATCAAACTTGAATGAAAAATTATATCACAAATATCGATTATCAAATACAGAATAATTTATAACCTTTCAAAAGGCTAGTTTAAAATATTTTCCCCATTTTTCTACTGATACATTACTTCATTCCTTACATCCATCATTTTTAGAGACAAATGAAATGGTTGGAGCATGAAAACTTCATAGCATAATCAATTGAAATAATTCTATTTTGGACATTCAATTTATAAATAGTAAACTTTAATATGAGTTATATTTATGAAGATTTTGAATAATTGAAAATTGAGTAATCATTTGAGTAAATATTTGTAAAAATATAAAAAATCATCACCAATAATCAAATATAAATTTTGCCAAAGCAAGTAACACTTATTATAATCAAATTATAACCAAATAATATAATTATGTAAAAGCAAAATTTGAAAGCTACATATATACATGAGGAAACACTTATTTCTTGATTATTAACCCATAATAACCCCTTCATATGCTTCTAAGCAACATCAAAAATATACATATTTTCAGCTCTCTTCAGGAAAGATTTAAACTAAGCGTTCTTTTTTGCTGTAAAGCTTAATGACAAAACATATATCTGCCACAATAATTGTAACTCAGAAGAAAATTTTCACGTTTTTAAAGTAAGAAGTCATGAAATTTAATATCTCCCAGAAGCAGATCTGTGTGAGAAAAGGTTAAGCATCATAAATGCCTTATAATTCCAGGATTTGAGTAACTCATTCCTATAACCTGCATCATAGTTTCAAAAACATACAAATACAGTTTTATCTTGACCACTATAGACTTCCTACTAGGGTAAATACGACTTATATAGTTTGTCAAAATCATGGTCAGAAACAACAAAGTGTGGTATAAAGAGTGAGATTTTTGGGCAGTACAACTTTGAAAATGTAAAATATTTCAGCTACCTCCTCAAATATTAAGCTCCTGAAGTCAACTCTTCTATCTAAGGAGATGAAATTCAAGATCTATATGACACTTATCAGACCGGTCATGACATATGGAGCAGTAACGTGGAGCACCTCTGCTGGAAACGAGCAAGCTCTGCGGATATTTGAACAGAAGGTTTTGCGAAAGATATATGGTCCCGTGACAGATGGTGTAACTTGGAGGATAAGAACAAACAAGGAAATAGAAAATATTACCCGAGGCGAAGACATAGTGAGATTTGTGAAGACCCAACGGCAAGCTTGGCTAGGTCATGTAAAAAGAATGAGTGAAAAAAGGATGCCTAAGAAGATTCTACATGGAAATATGGATGGAGAGAGAAAAAGAGGAAGACCGAGGAAAAGATGGATGCAGGATGTGGAAGAAGACATAAAGGCTATGAGGATTGTCAGATGGTGGGAGAAAGTGCAGAACAGGAGAGAATGGACAGGCGTCTTGAGTGAGGCCAAAGCCTATACCGAGCTGTAGTGCCGAGGAAGTAGTAAGTAGTAATAAAGAGTGAGATTTCTTTAACTATTAAATGATTCCACAAATTAAAGCCTGCAAACCTCAAATAAATACTGGTTGGTTCCAGACCACCCTATAGAAATCAGGTTACCTCCTTGCCAGAGCTTCACTTTTATAAAGTCCTGTGTCACAATTGGGATTCTATATTGCATTCATGTACTCCTGAGGTTCAGGGACATTTTTTCAATGAAAGACAAGCCATGATTTTTCAGGACGACCATGATATGCCTTTCATGTTGAGACCTCGGATTCGTGAAATGAAGGAGAAAGACTTAAAAACATGTTAGCACGTTGCGTACCGGGGTATTTAAATTCCTAGGAACGCCGATTCTGGAAATATGTGCCTATTAGGGCGTAATGCCTTTGGTTTAAACATGGTTAAAAAGCTAATGTTTAGAATATAACTTTACCCAATCAAACGTTATGATGCATCAATTCATTATGAATAACGAACAACAACTGAAAACGTACTAACGAATACGTATTGTATGCTTTAAAATTGTTTAGGTTGACACGCCTAAATGACGAGAATCTTCGTCATCCGTCCGGAACGTTCGGGGAAAAAAATGACGAGAATTCTCGCCATCCGTACGCAACGTGTTAAGGTTGCTCAGCAATTCCAAGAAACCCTTTTGAGGGGCACAATTTAAATCGTAACTATGGTAGAATCAACTTATAGGGATGTCTTAAATGGTTATTTATTAAAACCAACTGCACTCCAGGAAATTTTTTGCTTGAACCAACCATATAGCAAAATAGTAATTTGCTTTAGGAAGAATCCGCATCCCTACTATAACAGACTGAATAGGATAAGGGAAAAAAGAAAGTAATTTTAGGTCGTTTATATCTGCATGGGTGAGCATGGTGACCTAATGGGCACAGTTTTCAGCTGCTGACTGGAGGGACATGGGTTCAAATCCCGGATGAAGCCTTCGGACACCCCAAACACAAATCTCCGAAAAGCAAGGTGACCCAGGGAAACTGGCTCTACAAACCCTGAACGTGAGAAAATTTACAAGGATGTGGCTGGGAAGATGTCTGCCCTCACTTGTCCAAAGCAAACTTCAGGTTGAATCACTGACTGAGTGAACTTTATCTCTTCAAAATTAGGTCCTGTACTATTAGAAATAAAAATTCTCAAATTATGAGATGGCCCAGGGGAAGGAACTAGCCCACCCCTGGACCCTGAAAGTGTGGTATCACATGCATGAGGCTAATTATGCAGTGAGCTGTACCCTCACCTACACCAAAAAACCGTAAGGTTGAATCACTGAGAGAGAGTATATCAACATGGACACTCTTTAGCCCAACACTATGGGTAAGAAGAAAGAACTATTGTCATATGTCGCATTCAAACTAACTAGATTTCCTCCTGGAATTATTTTGGCTTTATACTGGTGAATTTTACATAAGGAAATAAAAAATTATGTACCCCTCTCATGGTGTACATGTACAAAGAAATGTTCCCTTTACCTGCTGTTGCTGCATTTGCTGTTGCTGCTGCATTTGTTGCTGCATGTGCTGCTGTTGGAGTTGCTGCTGTAGCTGTTGTTGCTGGAGCTTCACCATGGCATTCTGAGTCATCTGGGGCACCTGGTGCTGGGCTTGAGGGGGTGGTACCTGTTGTTGCTGCTGTTGTACTTGCTGCTGCTGCACTTGCTGCTGCTGAACTTGTTGCTGTTGGACAGCTTGTTGTTGTTGCTGCTGGACTTGTTGCTGTTGTTGCTGCTGGACTTGTTGCTGTTGTTGCTGCTGTTGGACTTGTTGTTGTTGTTGGTTAGGTACATTGTTGGCAGAAAGAGACGGCCCTTGGGCCCGTGGGCCTTGCAAGTCAGCCAGCAAGTTCTGCCATACAACTATCTTCTCATAGTGCCTTTTGATGAGCTCATCTTTCCGGTGTAATTCGTTCCGCAAATCAATAACATCCTACAGAATTAAATGATCATTCTTTTTTAACCCTTTTACTGCTGTGAACGTACCTGGTACGTTTGCATGGCAGACTGCTGTGAACATACTTTTTCTTCCTCCCTGCCATGCACTTTTGCAAAAGCACTTCGAAGGGTCCCAAATCCGGGACCCTTTCCTCGACGAGCTCACCCACGCAGGACCGTCTCATCGACCCAACCAGCGTTGAAAAATAACGATTTTGTTAACTTTGCTAAAATGGCCATTTTCCGGATGGTCCGCAGCCACGTTTTTAGCAAAGTTAACAAAAAAGTTATTTTTCATCGCAGAAACACTGTTCAAAGACTTACTTGATTGCTTGATTGGCAGGAGTGCGATGAAAACAATCATTTTTTGACAATCGGTTTGATTGATTGATTTTCAAATTGCAGTCAGAGCGGTCACTTTTCTGGAGGGAGGCCCCCGCAGGTAGGGTTGATGAGATGGTCTTGCGAGGGTGAGCTTGTCGAGGGTAGGGTTCCGGATTAGCGACCCTTTGGAGGGTGTACCACGCCCATTATTGAAGTGCCTGCTCCATGGGCCTACGAAACGCATTTTAACCTTTTCACCGCATGTGAGGAGAAGGTTTTCGGAGATTGAACAGCAGCGAAAGGGTTAAACAAGCAATTGAATAATACATATACATAACTAGTACCTGATATGATAGGTAAACACATACATATTCTCACCTTGACCAAGGGAAAATTTCAAAAGAGGTGCATTTGGAGTTCATTTCAAGACAGTTAAGCACCAACTACTCCAAAAAGTTAACCTTCAAGATAATTAGACTAACCATCATGCATAGACTACTATGAGGTCTGTAATGTTGACAAATTCATGGAATTTCAGGAACACAATATGATGAGAAATTTCAATTACATATAATAATTGACATATATTTCCATGAAAAAAAAAAACTTCAACTAGATCAGGATTCAAACCGCATTAAAAAGTATACCTCAGCAAATTGGTGGACCCCAAAAAGGAATATAGAATCTTTTCTTGGAAACTAACATTCTGCAATTGTGTTTGAAGTACAAAAACAATATTTGTGATAAAATACAATTGGATAAAAAGGAAACACGAGTGTAACTCATTCAAAAATTTAGAATTTTATCAAATAATTATTTAAAATAATAAATAAACATTTAATTAAATAATAACCCGATATCTATCAATTGTTTTGATTCACTTGATCTACTTGAGGGTGGAATATTTAAATAAAATGTGGCCCTTGACACTCCCTAAGATGAAAATTTAAACGATAGTTTGTGTATTGATATTGGTGATCCCATTTACCTCTTACGGTAGAAAACTTATTTCACATACATTTATCTAGTGTGTTTTTTACGTAATGGGGGGATCATAGCCCCCCTCCATACGTCTGCCACTGTCTTTCCATTATGAAGATGTGCAAAACCTAGGAGCCTTAGGTAAAAGCCAATTAGGTGTATCAAAACTTTAATTAGTTTAAAATGTCATTCTTTAACGATTTGTCATGACTGAAAATTGCATATTTTATCAATACAATGACATACCACTGAGCCTTTATGATATATTAAAAAAAAAAAAGAGCAAAGTTCAACATTAGTATTCTTCGATTGCAGAAAACTATTCAGACACTTGAAAAAATTGTTAAGGGAATGAAAAATAGCTTTATAAAACTTCAAAAAGATGATAATAACATATGAAAACTTATGTGCTACAACTATACCTCTTTAACGATGAGTTCTGGTTTCAGTGCTGATAACAGGAATCTTTTCTGGAGAAAGAATGCTTCCATTTGCCGGGCTAAGTCAATGAATCTTAAGAGACACTGATCAACTTCCACTCGGATTTCATCTTTCTCCATCGTGTGAAGGGTGTCATCTTTGGTAAGAACATTCATGCACGCCTGGAAATAATTTGTTAGCACATGACATAAACAAGTTTATCTAAACCAAGACGGCAAAATGTTTAAAAAAATGTTATTCAAAGTGGGACTAAATTTTGAAAAACTACGTGAATTTCCCCAGACGAATGAAACATTTTTGTCCAGATACATGTGAATCTAATTTCAGTCTTTTCACGATTTCCATTACAATGTAACAAACTCAAATCCCTTGGAAAAAATCACCCACATCCGTAAATATTATACATTAACTCTATGCCCACATCCATCGTTAACCCTGAAATACCATACATGTTTACCTATTGACTGAAACAAAGGCTGGGCTCATTAGCCTGACGTCTGTATGCGTACGAACAAGTACAATCCATCTAATTAAAGGATCAAGAGAAACTCATAACATGGAGCACCTACGCTTAATAAATAAACAAATTTCACGCATAAATAGCAACAAAAGGGGAATAACCGAGGGTAAAAAATTTCAAACCCAAAAACCATCATCGGGTGGGCATTCTGATTCAATCTGTTTCCGGAACGCAGTTACTCCAGTAAAAACGACATGTTGACCAAATGATGAGGTACTTGACTCTTACCTGAAAAGATTCTTCAAATTCATCCACTAAATTGCCATTTCCATTTGCAGTAGTCGCCATTGCTTTTGATGGTACAAATTCGTACAAATGCTCTGCTTCTATTTACGTCCGCTACATGCGCTGAATCTTCCCTCTTTCTTAAATCAATAGCAAGAATATTTACAGCAAACGTTTCAAAACCTTCAGTTTTATAATTTAAAAATAATATCCATCATTAATTCGGGGTTATGGTTTTAAAATTATAGAAAATCCGTAGAGGAAGTTTGTAAACAGTAGTATCGTAGTATGCTGGCAAACTCGGGAAACCTGCTAAATGAGTAGCGATATGCGCGTTGTGTTATTGTTCATGCTTAAATGGCGTCAATGCATATTTAGGTTAGGATATTTGGCAAAAATTGCAAATTAAGGAAATTTTTGGCCCACGAGAATTTCGAATAGCATTGATATGATGTTATTTATTGTTCTGTGTTTACTATAGGGTAAAATCAATTCATTTTGCTTTAATTGGCTTGCCTAATTCGTCGTTAGCGTAGCTCGATGATTATGACATCTTGTTGCTGTTAAGTGTTGTTTTGTGTTACTGTTTGTGATAAAAATGTACAATCCGAGCTATTATCCTCGCCAGCGATGGCAAATCTTAAAAGATCAGGATAGAAACTTTGCTGCTGCGTTCTTTCATATGGCAACTATTGCCCTGACCTGCACATCTTTAGCACAATTGGGATGGTTTAGATTAACGGGTGGCAAGTGCGTTCCTCATTTAGCAGTGTATCAGTTCTTTAGCTTTGGTTACTTCGACACGAGGACGACACCATCAGATTCCAGTTCACGAAGTAGTGAGGTGGTATCATCTCCAGTGACTGTTCAATATCATTCTCCTAGTGGCAGTAAGTATTAACCTTCTTTCTCTATAATACATCCATTGGAGACTTTTGATTAATTAAGCTTGTTTCTCGTAGCTCTGCCATGTGTAACCCCAGAAATAGCCAATTTGATGAGGATTTTGATCGTTATGTGCTTTTTGGCCATGGCATCTTCCCTATTCGGCTTCTTCCTCGACATCATCGGACCTACTAAGAAATCTCTTCAATTTATTCAACGGAACTCTTTACCAAGCATCGTGACAGGTTGGCATGGGCGGTGGTATGTTTGTGAGCATTTGGTGGATATTTTTGTTGTTATTAATAAACGTCTATTTATTTTCAGTATTATGGGTGGTTGGAATAATTGGAGTGTGCTACTACATTACAATTCTTATTGAGTCATCCCTTCAGAGCATGTATCCTAATTCAAATGTATTCGTCACGTATGAATATGGTTGCTACACCATAACGGCTGCAGGTAAGGCCCTCACTGTGTTGGCATCTGATGCTATTTTGGCTATGTTGGCCATTCTCTTTTTAATTAAAGGTAAAAAAAGAATGGCTGAAGAAATTTAATTGGCCTCAATAACAAGTTTACCGGAATTTTTGAAAAATTGGGATTGGAATATTCTCTTTAAACTAACAATCAGTATAATTCCTGGTACAGTTGCTATTCTTATATTTTTTTCCGGTAAATAATAATTAAAATCTTCAATAGGTTTCATATTTTTGCTGTTAAAGAAAAATGTGAAATCCATTGAAAATCCAAATGTAAAAATGTTGTTATCAAAAATACTGTTTTAATATTAACTCAACCTACTAAAAAATTATGTATTAACGTAAACTTTCTATGAGATGATCAATGATGCATGTGATATTAGAGCTCCAATCTTCCTTTATTCCTAGCTTCATGCCGGAGAGATATGACTGTGTATGTAGTTCATTGTGTATTATTTTTGGTAATAGTATAGTTTTATCAAATGGTAACGGTATAGAATCTTCTCCAGTCATTCTCTCTGAGCCTAGCATCCAGCTTCCGAGTCCCTAGCAGTTCCCAGCCTAACTCGTTTAGCATTTGTGTAACACCTTCTTTATGCCCGTAGCAGTTTTTGATGAATTGCACAGCTTTCCTTTGTATCTTATTAAGTTCACGGATTAAGTATTTCTCTACCAGATACCGTATGCCCTCTGCATATTCAAGGTGTGGCCGGACGAGTGCAAAATAGCACCTCTCTTTCACTTTTCAACCGAAAATCTTCCCACAATCAGCTTGGTGAATCCTAACTTCTTCTAGGCTCTGCCACAAATATATCTTACCTATTCCCCATGATAGATTCAAAGTTATTGTAACTCCCGAATACTTCACTTCATCTGTCACCTTTATGTTAGCCACTCTTGACTCTACACTTAATCATTGTCTAACCCTTTTACTGCCAGTCCATTTCGGGTGGAATGTGCGAAGACTGCCAAGGCTATTTTCCGGAATTTGCAACATTTCAGATTTTAAAGTTTTTCAGCTACTTAATTTTATATTTATTACATCTTGAAATTTTTCCCAATTCTTAAGATATATTTATATCTTATAACCATAGATAGATTGTGGGGGTTTACTTAAATTACAGCCGTTGAAAAGGCCACAATCATGAAAAAAAGTGAAATAAGTCAGGCCGATAAATCGGCCCCAGGCAGTTTTCGCTCAACCAGCGAGGGCCGATGTATTGGCCCTGTGACAGTAAAAGGGTTAAAAATGAAGATAGAATTTCCAAGTAAAAGAGGTCACTAATTTAACTGTAATTGACGGTGTTGTCAGCAAATAAGCATATTTTACTGCTAATTTGAGAGCATACTTAGGTGATTTATGTATAAAAAAGAAAGACGTGTGAAGATATAGAAAAAATTTTGTCAGACATGTGATTCGAACCCTCTCTCTCTCTTACGAGTACCAGAATTCACAAGAACTGACTGGCAGGCGAGTACATCTTGAGTTAGGCACCTTAGACTGCTTGGCCATCCTGGCAGTTAAAATGTGGATGGGATGTTCCCTTTATGCCATTTGTTGAGAGCCGGCTTATGCTGATGCCAGGTTTCTCTCCACCCTTCTCTCATAGTGCAAATGATCTCAGCTATCACTCGCCAAATACCATACTAATTTAAGTATTCCGGGACTAGCCACGGTGATAACTTTACAGAAGTCACCTGCAATGCACAAATGGAGAAAAAATAATTTGCCTTGACTGGGATTCGAACCCGGATCCCTTGATTTCCGGCCAAGTGCTTTAGCCAGTTAAGCTACCGAAGCGTCATTCTCCCTTGTGGAAATTTGTGGATTATACTGGACAAGGTGGTATGAGGACTGTTGAGCATATTAATGCGATTAGCAGTCCAAATCATGCGCACAGCGCCACAGCTGGAGAGCAAAGCCCTAACTTGGAACACAAAAAGGTGTTCGCTCTAGACGAATTTAAGTATACCGGGACTAGCCATGGTGATAACTTCATGGGATTCACCTGCAATGCACAAATTGTGCGAAAAATCCACAGAGTAAAAAAATCATGCGCCTTGACCGGGATTCGAACCCGGATCTTTTTAGGTTGACATGTTTCATTTGGCTTTGTCTCTCTCTGTTTTTGTATGTGTTATTAATGCTAACCTAAGAATAAGATTAGGATGTACCTTTTACTTCTTTTTAACGGTGGACTAATTTGTTTAATATGCACTATTTTCATGAGTCCAGGTGCTGCATCAAATATTGCCACAGCTTGCAATCTACTCCGTCCTCAACCTGCCCAGTCAGATGAAGTTATTCTCCAGCACAGGAGGTTGGTTGATGATTGGGATGAAGCGGAAACGTTCTCTGTGGCTGGGCCTCAGCGCTTGTTCGATGGGGATACGCCTCTCGAGAGCATCCCTCCTCCCCCTCCCTACACACCGTGATAGAGTGTGAATCAATTACGAATCAAGAACAAAAAATACCATGTCAATTTCACCTAATATAATATATTGATATTTTGGGTGATCTTGTCATTAAGTTGCTTCAGTCTATGAAGTCTACTGATGTTTATCAAGCATAATG
Source organism: Ischnura elegans (assembly GCF_921293095.1). NCBI lineage: Eukaryota > Metazoa > Arthropoda > Insecta > Odonata > Coenagrionidae > Ischnura > Ischnura elegans. Next base: position 57,439,833 of record NC_060248.1, read on the forward strand.
TATATTTTTGTGAATTTTACTTTTTCCCTTCAAAAAGTAACTTTCTTAGGAAATGGTCCAAATTGGACTGAGAAGTGTAACATATTTAAGTAAATTGAGGTTTAAAGTGTGTGCTCCATAGCAGTAACAGTATTCTTGCTTTGCATATTTATATTTCTTCATTTAATTATAGAATTTGATATTGAACAAATGCCTCTTGGTATTACATGATCTGATGGATGAAGTAATCTCTCAACTCTAATATGCTGATGGTTGTATTGAGAAAGAACGAGTGAGGTGCAAATTTAATTCATCATTCACTCGTGAGGTAATCAAGTGCGGTTTAGCCATGAGAAATTTAGTGATCCTCCTAAAATCATGGACTTCAATTCCAAGCCTTCTGAATGCAGGAAGTGTGTGCGTATAGAGTATGCAGATGCATTTTTTATTCACTTAGTTATTGATGGTAATAATCAAAAGTTTTATGATTTCCTCTGTTAATCTCAATTTTGAAATATTTGGTAAAGGCAGCTTCTAATTGAAGCGTTGAATTAAATCTGTTGGATACAAGTCTTCCTACTTGCATTCAGCTCCTTTATGTTGATGGTACCAATTGCACTGAAGAGTAACTCATTTAAGAATATTGATTCAGAGTTGCCAACAATTAATGATTTGGCATTTGTTTTCTCGGAAATATTTTGTGTATGTGTTTGCTTTTAAGCATTGCTTGTTATCCATATGCTCTCCTGTATTATCATTGTATCATAAATCTGTTTGCTGATTTCATTGACTATTCTTTTATAAAAAAATTACAAATGTTTGGAAGTTGTCCTTATTTAAGTTCATCTCTGTACAGTATCACGGAAAGGAATATGTAATGTTTAATTGCTTAGATTTTTTAAAAATTCTTTAGGCTATTTTCAGATAGTTTCTGTATGCATGATGATGCATATGCTGTGATTCAATGAAAATTGGATCGGCGTTATCGGATAGGTTTTCACTTCCAATTCTGGAATGCATGACCGCAAAAGATGCCTCATTCTATTTTTTCATGCATACTAGTGATGGGAATAGTTATTGTTACTTGGCTAGTAGTTCGATGAGTGGGAATTTTCTCTTCAGCCCTGCCAGATTAAACCTTATTCATTAATGAAATGCCAAAGCTCTGAAAAACAAATTCTCATATTAGCTGTATGTGAATTAAGATAATCACTATTCTCATTAAATGAATGTTATGCACTTCAATTCTATTCATTGAGAGATTTGAAAACTCTGGTATACTGTTGAATTTAACAATTAGTCTGAAATAATTAAATGATACACATCAAAATGATGAGACACCTATCAAAAGTAATACCATAGAAAGCAAGTGTGTATTAGTCTTGTTTCTTTGATCATCATTAGTTCATACTGTATGGTTTAAGTTGCATGACAATTATTTAATAATAGTTTTGAATCTATTTAAATTTTTTATTACTATAAGGAATAAAATTTTCTGAGAAGTTATTTGTACTCAAATTGGTTTTGAGTAATTGTTAAACTTGCTGTTTATGTAAAAATTCTCTAGCTCGTCAAAATTAAAGAGGGGGCTATTTCACTGCCCCATGCGAACTTAAAAATCTTAAACTTCATGCCTTGGATGTAAACAGGCACGATTATGCAGTGGGTGGTATGTCTACTTTGGCATCTTTTCATTTTTTATCTCGACTCAGTTTTTTTTACCTTTTATTGGGTACTACTGAATCATCTTTATGAGAGTGAAAGATGAAGTTACATGGTTAAATTAATTGATATTCTGCCCAGTTGATTAATATGCAGACCTCACTTTGTCTCATCAGGAGGAATAATTGTGAAAAGGAATTGTCAAGAAAATACAAGGATATTAACTTGGGTTTATTTTAACAAGCAATAAATATTGATACAAAACAATAACAGTCTTGTGACAAATAAAATATCTCAAAATTGGTAAATTGATGATATTGTGTAACTTACACTGTGTCATTCTTCAAGGGCAGTGTTTTACAAAATATGTACCAGCAACTATTCATTATCCATTAGTGGCAAAGGTCTTACAATTCTTCACTAGTTTGTTTTGGGAGTAGGCCAGGAAAGTCGAAAGTGGGCATCTCCAGGGGTGCCAAAGCAGGCAGCTGCCGACCACCATCTGGACTAAGCTCACTACATGGAGACAGGACAAAAGGTGAGCACCCTGGCGATGACTCTGTTGTAACACGTAAACAGGATGCTGGCCCAACAGGATTTGCTTCGCCACCCTTTCTTTGCAACATGCAATCACTGAACACATCACACATGGGCAAATGTGAGTTAGTGCTCCCTCGCCCGGCAACTGGATATTTTCCAAGCTGACCTTCTAAACGTACTATTTTTCTCCGTAATTGGTCATTTTCTTTGTGGCAATATTCCAAGTCCTCCAACAGGTGAACGATCTGTCAAATACATAATCACAATCGCTGAATGAGTAAGTAGTCCTTGAAAAAAGTTTTGGTGAAGCATTTGGTTATTCAGGTTTATAAGAGTATGGAAATAACAGCAACATAAAAAAATTTACATTGATTTAACCCATTAATCCCCAGCGTTGTGTAAACGCAACATTATTGAATTTTAATTCTCAAAACAAACCTTTACTTAAGAATATTTTTTTCCTCGTTTTACTGACTTTTTGAAATATCTCTAGTTCTTACCAAGCCATTTTCATTAATATAATTATATAGTTTTTAGTTAAAAATTTGCCTTTTTCAAGGCATTGAAGCATCATAAATTGTAAATGATTTTTTTACTAAGATTTCTTGAGGAATCTTATTACTGGTAATGTTTTATTTTGGTTCTAAGTTTTGTTATTCATCATATTTATTTTTGCCATTCACTTTCATCGTTGCTGGAAAAATCTAAGCTTTAAAAATCTATTTTTTAATTTTATTTGCCAGAGTTTTCCCAGCGTTGCATAAACGCTACATTAGGAAAATCATATATAATGTTGAAAATAATTTTTTAAATGAATCTTCTATATTATTTCTACTGCATAGATACCTTTTTCTCAACTTATACGCAACCAAACTCTACAAATGAGGTACCAAAATGCACAGAATTTATCAGAGAACATGCGACGGCATATCTTACTTCCTAAGTATTGCTATTGTTTCCTAAAATTGGTTTTTGAATAATAAAAAAAAATGGTAAATATTCCTGACGTTAACGGCGCACAAACTGATACAGTTGTCCATTTGCAACAATATCTCGCATTCTTTAAATAACTTTTATCAAAATGTGGCTGATTCCACATTCAAGTCTCCTGTTGATACGTAAGTATGAGTCATCATGTGCGTTTAACAGAGGATAGTGTAATTACTTCCAATGTTGTGTTTAAAGAGGTCCTCTGACCTCAATTTGTACATGAACATTCCAATTAAATTTGTACATAAGACCCTGACTTTTTTTTCTAAATTTTAAAATTAGAAACGCGCCTATCCCTTTGTGGACCTGCATTGAAAAGAGCGGGGGAAGCCCGCTGGGAGCGGGCGCAGCATGCTCGTATATATCTTAATTAGGCTAAAATAAACTGGAAAATACGAAAAAAACAAAGTTAAAACCTCTGCATACAGTCTGGGGAATAATGGGTTAAGGAAAAGCAGTGGATGCCTAATTTAAAAAAAGAAGCCATATAAAAATTACTAACAAGAAACATGAAATTTAAGTGATATGCTTGGAACAACTAAGCCTAAAAATATCCATTGTATTTTAAATATCATTGATAATCTTTCCCAGTAGGAGGCAGACATTTTTTTAAAGGGAAAAAGCTTTTCAGAATAAAGTCCTCAGTTTAAGATACTGCATGGTCTTTCGGGCATGTCTGTATAGTCATGGTTGCTAATAATTCACGTGGGAGTGCTTCTAAGCCTACCTGAAGGGTCCAGTTCATATCCAACTGACAATCAGAAAATCAAACCAATGGATTTTAGTTTGAGCAATCACAGGTTCTTTGACTCGGAGCACCAGCTTTCTCCCAGAATTAGGTATCTAACTTAGGTAACACTTAAAAGAGTCCTGCAGACTAATATTCAGAGCTACACGAGCAAGCACCAGCTCTGGAGTCCTATTTTTCTCCTTGGATACAGAATACCACAAGGAGATGAGAGGTTTGTGTAGCTATTTTTTAAGTTAAAGAATTCCCCCCCACTGGTCAACCAGAGAGCCCATAACACAGTATTTGAATAATGATCATGATTAACAATAAGAATATAGAAATAAATATCCACATAAACATGAAAAATAACATAAAACCAAACAAAAATCACGAATAATAATGAATAAATAATAACTGTACTTAAGATTGGATAATTTTACAAGACCAAATGAGCTTACTGAAGGACAAAACAACTAACCTGAGATCTCAACTGCTCGTTGACAACTCTGAGCTCTTCAATTACAGCATGATCATCTTTGGGTAACCTACTCCCTGACATGCAAGGTTTCCAGCCAATAGGTTCCAGTTTACCCACTGGCTCTTGTTCAGGCACAGTAACAGTATTTTCAGGGAGATTATTTTCTTTGTTTCCCAAAACTTCGGCATCGACTGACCCTTTTTTCAACAGCACTTGAAGAAGTGAGTCCGCTTCTTCCATTGTCCTACAAAACATAAGAATAAACCTTCCATAATCTGGCTATTAAGGAGGGGGGGTATTTAATGCACAAGGATCCAGGCTTAGAAGGAAAAAACAGCTATTAAATTTCGCTAATGCTTCAACATAAATTCTTATTTCTAAGGATAACAGAGGAAATTTTACCTGTATATTTCTACTTGGAGACAATGCGTATGGCACTCTCTTTGAGGCTGGTCCAGTGACTCCTTACTATTAACTTTCTTTTGATCACAAGCAGCATTCTTTAAATGCTTTTCATAGCTATTGGCCTTCATTCTAGCATAAAATAACAAATGCACTTTAATGCGAATTTTTGTATGCGAATAATAGGATTTTCGCACACTTAAAATCATTTCCTGAACTATTTATATAACTAGAGGGCACAATTAAAATAATTTTAATATGCACACAACTGTCGCATTCAACGCACGACTTTGATAACCGACTTATGCTTCACAGATGCCATGATCCTATCCATTTCATTGCAATATAGAAAGCTATAAACCTTTGAAAGATAAACACTCTGAAAACTTCGGACAAGATACAAGGGCACAAAATAAATATAACACAGCAAAATTGTCAAGCTAAAAACTGTACATAAATAAGATCCACCGTATAAGACGTCCAAAGCATGTGAGAACTGTTCCTCGAAAATAGGAGCATCTTGCCTAACGACCACGCTTACTTTATAATGGTTTCTTGTTGAGCATGATATTCTCGCTGCAAATTCAACGATTCCAGGGATTTTGCCACATTCGTAAGTTTCATAGCTTCTCCAAGGAGCCTTGACGCTTCCCTATGGCACTTAATCGCTTCATCGAACCTCCTGTAGCGTAAATGTGCTTCTGCACGACGATGTTGCTGATGAGCCTGGTTCAAATAAACATTACAGATACTGTCATGCCATCATAAAGGTAGGAAGATCATGATATTCAATGAGTCGCAATAGCATATGCTCAACTTTTCTGACATTCACTGAGATCCAAGGCGCACTTCCTCACCAAATTTAAAGCAGACGAATCCATTCGCTGGGATTCTACGGCAGCATTTACATGTATTAGTGTTCAAGGCAAATTGTAATCACTACACGATCACGATACTTAAAACTTATTCAATGCCATACAATAAAAATATATACGAAAAAAACAGATTGCTAGGCACCCACTGCCAAATACAAACAATTACACAGAGTATTGCGAAAAAAGACAGTTGAATGTAACGAAGCGTGTATTCGTCCACGATGGCGGCCTTTGATGGCGGCTTTCGAATGTGTTGTGGACTTTCTGTTGGTTCTCTCTTCCGGTTTTCATTACGTGGTTGTGAGTTCAGTTTTGGAAGGGAAATATGGAGTGCTAGTCTAGTGAAAAATGGTGAATACTTAATCAAATTGCTTTGGATTCATAAAAAATTACTCTCAATCAATTTTAATTCTTGGCTTTATCATGGATGGCGTAGTGGCCTAATAAAGCCAATTGGCTAGAGCGCTTTAGCTTCTGGCTGAAGGGACAAGGGTTCTAATCCCGGATTTAGTGCTTTCCGGGCGAATAGACTGATTGTGAGTTCTCGGGATCGCCGCCGGGTCAGGAACTGCATTATTGACGACATTTCGATGGCCGACTCGGCCATCGTTCTCAGGGCAGTGAGCTGAAGGAATCTGAAGCCATTGGAAGAGAAAGAAATCAGAAGAAGGTTGGAATCTTCCATTGATGATAAGCTGGAAATAGCAAAGGAGGAAAGCCAAAGTGAGGAGGAGAGTTGGAATAGCCTCAAAAACACCATCACAGAGGTAGGTAGTAGAGAAACAACTTGCAAGTAGGCCGGTCAAAAACAAGAATCCTTGCATTACTGGTCACATCATAGCTCTCATAGTGTGAAGGAGGTATGGCATGGTATATGGAGGAGGCGGCCGGCAGCTGAGGTCGTTTGCGCCTTGAAGGAAGGGCAGAGAGAAACCCTGTGTCGGCATTGTACCCTGCTCTTAACGAAAGGCACCAATGGGACCATTGCTTATTGTCCCATCCAATGTACAGAGTGTTGCACTTGAAATATCCTCCAAACAACATTCAAGCCGGGGTCAGGCAGTCTCCGAAAACTCTTTGCAACCACCGGGATTTGAACCCGAGCTCATGAGGTTGGAAGCCAACACAATAGCCACCACACCAACCCGATCCCCTAGATTTAAGGAGGATGTACAAGAATGCAAGAAATGAAAATGAAGGAAAACTCTACAAGAGTTTAACGAATCAAGTCATCAGAGAGTCAGAAAATGCCAAAGAGAAATATATTGAAAGCTGGGGTGGGAATATTAATGAAAACATGATGTAGGAGAACTCAGAAACAGCATTTAGCATAATCAAGAGACACTTTAGAGAGAGGAAATCAAGATGCAAAAACATAAGAGATTCTAATGGGAAATGCTGGTAGATGATAGAGACATTGGCCATCGATGAAAAGGTTTGTAGAATAATCATTAGATGCACTATATTGAATGATTGGAGACTGCTATGAATCCCAGAGAGCTGCCAGAGGACTTGGAACACAGAAGAAGTGGCGCACAGTGGTGACCATACAGTATAAGGCTTGGGCTGACGAATGTGAGGAGCATTGAACCCTAAGCTAAGAAATCACATGCCTCCAAACTCCTCACTCGGATATTTAGGAAGACAAATCGATGCCAAAATTAAGAAAAACTTGTCAGAAAACCAATTTGGCCTATGGAAGAATAGAGGGCAAGGGAGGCAATATATGTCTCTGACTACTGGTAGGGAATATAATCCAAGTAAGCTAGTCATTGTATGTAGTCTTTGTGATCTTAGAAAAGAAATTTGATAATGTCAAATGGAATAATGTGTTCAACACAATGGAGAAATTTGGGCAAGACTAACATGACATAGAATCATCCATCAGCTCTACAGGGACCACATTGGCAATGTACGCACACCAGGAGAAAGAAATATGGAGGTAAAAATTAACTAAGGGGTCTGGCCAGGATATTACTCATTCATTATGTGCATCTAGAGGAAGCAATTAAAGACATAGTAGAACAAGGAATCAAGGTTAATGGAGAAGAAATGAACATGCTATGATTCCCAAATGACATTTCAAGCATGGAGGAGGACCTACCGGACTCAATGACTGAAATAGAAGAAGTATTTGTGGAAAACATAATTAAAATAAATGGGAAGAAAACTAAGTTACTTGTATGCAAAAGAGAATAAGCTAAGGTAGCTTAACCCTCAAAGTGCGAGCAGGTGGAATTATAGACCCAAGTGGTATGCAAGATGAATACCAAGAACCAATGTATCTGCCGAGATTCTCGGCTAATACATTGGCCCGAGAGTTTTTAAAATAAATATAAAATTCAATATTATTCCCTAGTTATACAGAAAAGATAGCATCGTAGGTGAACTTCTTTGTTTGATGATGTATCAGAAGTGAAGATACGAGGGTAAAATTAAAAGTAAGGTCTCCAATTTTTTTTAATCATTGGATATGATATTTATTTGCATTGTTGGATACATCTTTGGCAAGGTCATGGCTTCAGCTATTTTTCGATGTAGTCACCTTGGTGCTCGATTACTTTCGCCATCCACACGATGAACTTTTGAATCCGGTTATCATATCAGCTTCTGTCCGCGTTGCTGTGATGGGCACTGATCTCCTTTTAAGGCCGTTTTACAAGGGGAACGTACTTGCACAATCTGACGTGTGTACGAAGGCGCAGTCAAAATTGCCTCATGTAAAGCTGTGAATTGCTAGAACACATGTGAGAATGCATGGACGTGAGATGGCGAAATAGCCCCTGTTCTAATTTCGTTCATGCATTCGCGCAATTCCTCGCCATTTTAGAAATTAATGTAGCTCTAACCTGCACAATTCCGTGCCCCGTGTAAAACGACCTTTACACCTTGTTGTCCGTCGCAAACTTCATCCCTCCTAGGTGTTTCTTCAGGGCGAGCAACGTGTAGAAATTACTATGTGATAGTGCCCAAAAAAATCATCCCCTTCCCCTTCAAAATGGCAAAAACTTCTTCAGCACATTCCACGCACTGCCTCTGGTGGTCTCTGTTGAGCTGTTTGGATATTCACGTGGCAGTGGACTTTTGCGTGGCCGAAAAGGAACTTGAAGCCCCTCTTACAAACGTTTTTGACGTATGTACATTTTTCACAGTTAACCTCAACCAATTGGCGATTAATGTTGAAAGGTGCCGCCTTTTTCCTGGTTAAAAATGGTATGACTGACCAGATTTCAAACAAACGGAGATGTGAGGGAAAGCTCCATGGAGATGGCTGCTGTGCCAACAAAGGGCAGTGAACAACACTTTACGGCAGTTGAGAGAGGTAGTGGAGGAACGAAGAACCACGTAGGTGTTGGTGGATTGTGCCTACCGTTTCATGTGGCGACGGAATGGCTTAAGAGACCTTAATTTTAAGTTTACACTCGTAAAATAAGCACATATACACAATTTGGCGATTTTTCTTCCATGGAGTTATTTTCCCAAGTTCTTGTCATAATCGATCCCGTCCATTACCGTTGACTTTTTTCTGTTGAATTTACAGTACTTTCTAAGAAGATGAAGTTTGTCTTTGTTCACCACCCCGTTAGGTTTGGTCCATTAAAAATTCTTGAGTTTCAGGCCACTACCACAGGAACAAACCTATATGTTGCCTGTATGTTATTGTTTCAGTTGACTTCATTAATACACAGTTGGAATCAAATGAATCTGAAGCCTCTTGCATAGTGTGACTGTTTTTTAAAGGTTCATCAGTAATTTGATGACATGATATGCTAGACCTATTAAAATATCTGGAATTTTGACGTGATGCTATGGCCATGTATAGAAAATGCTTTTGGGGGAAATGGAATTTGACGTGATTTTATGGTCATGTCCAGAAAATGCTTTGGGGGAAATTTAAAGGAGTGTGGGAGTTTATTTTTAAGGGGTATACATAAAAGGGGAAGGGTCTTCTGGGGAAGCTTATCTAATGACTGAACCCCCCAAAAATTTTGGAGGGGGAAGAGGAGTTACAACTCGACTTCCTTCTCACTGGCTACAGCCATGTATTATTAACTTTTTCATTCTTAGCATTCTCAACATTAAATTTTTTCCCTTCCAATTTGTTATTCTTGTTTCTTCTCTGCTTTAATTTTAGCTGAAATTAAAGAAAAAATATTTTAATATATTACTGCTTCAATGTGATCAGATATAATTATGTATATCGTAAATTCACTTAATTTACTTGAAAATTTCATTAGCTTGGTTAAGAGTACCTAATTGGTATTTGAATACAAGTGGGTTTTTGAAAAGCCTTTTGAGCTATAGGTCTTTATAAGATCTTCTGTACAAACCAGAAATCGGTAAAAAAACCTAAGTATTTATATCAAGAGCTATTTTTAGTGATACCACAGAGTGATACTTACATTTTCCGGTAGCCAAGTTCCACAGTTCCGTGAAGGGCATCAGGAAAATAAGAGTGAGCCAGATAGTTGCCAGAACAACTTTTGTGATTGTATTCAGGTCAATCTGAAAATAATTTCATAGCTTAGAAATATCATACATCAGTGGCATGTTAGGGGGGCAGCGTTAAAATTGCCCCAGTACCAAAATGAGTTTTCATTCATGTGTAATTATGAATTGGATGGATGAGGCAGATACTTTGTGGAGATCCATTATGAGATATGAAGTGAAACACTTTGCGCTTTCCACAAAAATTTATTAAACTAGAGTCAACATGTTTCGCTGCACTTCAGCATTATCAAGACTAAACCAAGAAATTAACCATACCAATATATATACACAAATTGCACACTCGCAAACATTTGAGAAATTGGGGGTGGAAAGGAGGGTTTGAAGGGAAAAAAAATGTTTTTCCCTTCCATTCTCCGATCCTTGACCTCCCTCAGCTAATGGGGAAAAAAACCCTCCGAGCACCTGAAAATAGTCACCATCCCCCCCTCCCCTACCTCACCCCAGACCAATGGTCAGTTCAAAATTCCCAACCCTCCTTTCCACCCCACCTTCCACCCCCAATTTCTCAAATGTTGCGAGTGTGCAATTTGTGTATATATATTGGTATGGTTAATTTCTTGGTTTAGTCTTGATAATGCTGCAGTGCAGCGAAACATGTCGACTCTAGTGTAATAAATTTTTTTGTGGAAAGTGCAAAGTGTTTCACTTCATATCTCATGTGTAATTAATTTGAGGTTTGATTTTGGAACATTGAGGTTCCTGTAAAAATTAGCATAAAAATACCATTTTACTCTTTACATACATATGCATATATTATTGTTTGCTTTTATCACTGATATATGCGTTAATGCTTCTGTGCATGTGCTTTCATTGATGCATATAGTGATCATGATATATTACATTTTCTCTTTATATCCCTCCTCAAATGGCTCTCTGAGAGTATAACTGTCTTGCATTCATGCGTATGGTTGAGTGCTACACATACATATGTAGGTGATATTCACAAGGTTTCATCAAATTTAAAGCCTTCAGTTCCTTATCAGTGAAAATATGTTGGTATGATTTGTCTTTCCTGATAGCCCCAATGCCAACTTCTAATGGTATTACAGTAAAACCTCTTTACATCGTAATGGAGGGGACCAAAATTTGGGCAATTTGATGCATGGAGGTTCTCGATGGAGAGGTTTTAGTGATATACTCCATTTTTTTCATATCCTTTGAAAATGAAAGGCAGTAAGTACTGCCTTTTAAACCATTATATTTATGCGTTTAAATAAACATGCATGCATTAGTGAACATATATTTGTTATTTAATGAAAATATATTGCAAGTGCTACTGCAAGATTTTTACCATGATTCAAGAGAAAGCGATGTGATCTCTCTTAATTCAACAGTTACTTAAAATGATTAGGATAGTTGGATACCTTTTTTCTTATTTACTGTTAGTTATGCTCTCATATGGAACAAAATGGTCATAACTAATGGTTAACGTGAAAATTACAGCATATTAAAGGTGTAAAAGAAAAAAAAAATTAGTGTGAAACATTTATAGCTGAAAACGTCATTCCATGTACATAATCGCGACTGCATTAACGGTGTCTAGTTGTCTCGCTACAATTTGCATTGGTAGTTAGGAAGTCTCGGGGTTGTCTCCTTGGTATGATAAGTGGAGGTTTTATGAGATAAAGAGGTTCACTACAAAGAGGTTTTACTGTACTATCAATCTTTAAATTCACTATTTACCAATAAAACTGCATACTGCATTGATTGATATGTTTCAAAAATTAAACGAAGGAATAAGTTTTTGATATTGATTGCATTTTAGCACCTGAAATCATAACCCTGTTATGCATGTATTGAGTTGTATTGCATCAGCTGTTTACAAACATCTTATGTGACTATTTCTCTTGCACTTCATGTTTGTGCTGCGATGGGTTTAAATTTTTTAGTGCCAAATTATAATTAGGTTGAAATTAGGATCAATAATATTGCTGGATTTTTTTCCAGTATATTCAATCATACAGTGTATATTGAGGAAAAATACTGCATACATGTTTGAATGAAATGGGATCTAATAATGCTTGCCATAGTAGTGCTAGTTTCCACTTACCAGTGAGAATGGAGAGAACTTAACAGGAAGTGAAATTTTCCCCGCTTCAACTAACATTATGGACATTTGGCTAATGTAAAATGTATATGATAGGCGGGAGGTTATTTGAAATCCTTTCCAACTTAGAATCTTGTTCAGCCATTCTGAAGTACATGAAATAAAATAAAAGAGTTAACCATAAAAAATAAGACCAAGACAAATCTATGTATATTACAGATAATATGTTGAGAAATTCAGGATAATCATCTGTGTTGGTCAGTTGGTCAGACTCCATGGGCTTGAGGGGGCCCGAGCCCCCCCAAAAATTCGTTACAGATGTGAGGAAAAATGTGTAAGGCTTGTCGATTTACCCCGGAGTGACCAGGTATCGAGATTGGAGTGATCAGGGTTCTAATATTGATCAAATGACTCTTCTAAAATGCTTAAAAACTTAAAATTCACTACTTATAAAATTTAGTGGGGCAAGGTCCCCAGTTTGGCCCCCCCCCCAATATTTTTTGTAAGTCGGCACCCTTGGTGTTGGTGGGAGTGAAATAGGGGATAATGCTATGGTGTAGTGGCTAGTGCACTTGACCGTCAACCCAAAGGTCACAGGTTTTAACCCTGGAGACTCCAGAATATTATATTAGAATTTTATGGAAAAAAAGAAGACATTTTCTGGGAATTTTGACAGATAACAAGCTGCCCCTGTCAAAGCGACTCCACTGGTGGGAGGCAGCAGTGATACTAGACGGCGAAGATCCAGAGGATTGGTCCGGTATCGATTGCCATTGCTTTGGGTGAGAGTCAACTTCGTGGAAGCACTGGGATGTGGAAGGCAGTGGGAGACCACCACATTACCTTCCCAAGAAGATGCAGCCGTGCATTCGACATAACCTGATGACATTGACTTCCCCTCTCTCCCCAGCAATTGCAAACATATTTATGGAACACGTAGAAGAAACAGCAATTCAGAACGCTGCCCACAAGCCTAAGATTTGGGTCAGATATATTGACGACACTTTTATAATTTGGACGCACGGCAGGGAAAAGCTTATACATATTTGAATGGGATTAACGACAACATGAAGTTTACAATGGAGGTGGAGGAAGATGGAAAACTTCCATTCTTGGACGTTCTCGTGGAAAAGAAGATGGATGGAACATTGGGGCATACAGTGTATCGAAAACAAACAACAAATCGGTACGTACCTGTATGCTTTATCTCACCATCACCCAGCCCAAATACATGGAGTGGTCAACATCTTGATTCACCACTCCTACATGATAAGTGACCCGAACAACTTTGCCGAAGAGAGGTGGAAGCTAGAGGCCATTCTACGGGGAAATAGATTCTATGACAGAATTACCTCTCGCACATTTAATAAAGTCATCAAAAAGAACGAGATCACCACAGAAGCCACGAACTCATCCACAAATGACTTCAGCTACCAGAAGAAAGCCTTCCTGCCATATATTAAGGGGATGACTGACATAATGGGAAATATCCTATGAAAATTCCAGATAAGAACAATCTTCTTGCCTCACATACAGGTAATACATCTCTTAAAAACCGTCAACGATAGAACTCCACTACAAGAGGAAGGGGTCTACCAAATTCCTCGCCAGACCTGTGGGAAGAACTTCATCGGCAAAACAGGCAGATCAGTCAAAACACACCTAGAGAAGCACTAGGGAGTGATTCGACTGGGGCAGTCAACAAAGTCCACGGTAGCCGAACATGCACTGCTTGGCCACACAATCGACCTCAAGGAAGCCAAAATTGTTGCTAAAGTAAAAGGTTTCAAACAGAGACTCATCAGAGAAGCCATTGAAATATCTAAAGAAGAAAAGAACAATTTCAACAGGGACACTGGCATTGAAATTAGCTGTACTTGGCAACCCGTAGTGAGAAAAAAAATCAACAACCCACTCCTCCAACCTCCCGCTCCCCTTCCCCCACCACCTGACCTAGATACTTATATATAAGAATTTAAATTCCCAACTATTCAGAATCCCTTGAGAAAGCGACCAGCATCGGTCGGGAAACGTTGGGGCAACCCAAGAATTGACGTGGTGACATAGCCCAAAAAGTTTTTATTCAACATGACGAGCATCCGCGAAAGTTTTAGCAAAGAATTACTGATGACATCCTTCGCGGTAAAATATTCCGGAGGTAAAATAGATCCCCAGTTGGAACTCCCTCTGGGGCAGTGGCATATCCAGGGTAGGGACTAGGTGGTGGGCTAAGTGGAGGTAACCTCCCAGCAGTAGTGGGGGTCTGAACAAAATGACCATTCCATCTAGTGCAAATTGGATACCCAAGGGAGGGGGGGGATAGCCCCCTGAAGCCTCTCTCTGGATCTTCCGCGGGATTGTAACATACCAAAAGCGTGTAAAATAAACCCTAAGTTTAGAGCTAATTTATATTTCAATTTCTTAAAGTTGGTAAATATATTGGAAAATATAACTAAATACTGTAGTGCAAAGTGGTAAACTCTAAAAATTTCTATTTTATCTTGTGTGTATTTCAATCCAATGGGGGGGGCCTCCCCATTTGGTCCTCCCTATGGTCCCCTTAGCTCCACCATAGATCCGCTCCTGCACCGGGGTATACTGGAAAGGATACACCAGTTAAAACAGTCAGATTTAGGGTTGGGGCATTGATCGTTAGATCATAGGAGACGTGGGGAAAATTGGAGAAATTATAGATGGAGATGTAGTAGAGTTGGACTGTGTAGGAGTAAGAGAGATCAAGTACTTGATCAAGTACTTCACGTGAACAGGAGAGGACGACTTCTGTAGTTATGGGTACAGAATTATACTCTCAGGTAATAACCAGAAGATTGCAGGAATTGGAGTAATCCTAGAGACAGAGCCGGATACCACGTTGGCTACATGCCGGTGAGACTAAGCTATATAAAACCAGGTGACACAATGCAAGAATTAATCAGGAGCAGGTAAACAATGACCACAACACAGTGGTTTTTGAAAGTCAGCTGAGATGCAAGAAGGTAATTTAGGACAAAATGAAAATAAATAGGAAGAAAGTCAAGATAATTGTATGCGATAATAAAATATTTATTTCTCTGGAAAATTTTGAGCCTTATTATATGAAGGTTAGTTATGAGGTATGCACTCCTAAAAATGAATGGGAAATGAATTTGTGAGGATAAATACAAACTTATGGTCTTTAAGATGAAAATATTTGCAGCTACTAATATTTTGAAGAAAAATCACCTCAATCAAAGATATTTTTATGGATTAAAGGAGTGATTATTACGGCCAACAGACCTGGGGTCTGCAGCATTTTGAGGATGAAGAGCCATGAGTTATGCAACCAGCTGCACAAACTCATTTCGACAGTGCTTGAATTTGTCTACCGGCAATGTATTTGTTATTGAGAAACTTTATCCTCTATCCTTCCTACATTCATGATGTTTTTCCTTCTGCAATATTTTTTTACTTTTGAAAATAAAATAATTATATTTTTGCGCATGAAACTGGAAAACTGCAACTTGAAATCAAAAGAGCCTCGACTTGACATCAAAAGAGTTGTGCGGGGCTTGCTGGCCATAGGTTGTACCCCTGCAATAAACCATTGTCTGGATCCTCACTTACAATCAATCAGATAAATCTTCAAGTTTATCATTTATGTAAGTACTTACCTATTTAAGTAAGTACCTACCTATTAATGAAAGATATGCATGGTCCTGTGAATGTTTAGTCTTTTAATTTGTGGAGTATTAATGGTGGAATAGTTTTTATGTATCTCGTCTTATAATGGTATTACCTGCTTGTCCTGTGATGCACACATAAAATAGCCAGGAAACAGCGAAGCTCCACAACAAAGGCTGAACAGTGCCAAATTTTGCTGACTCTGTGATATTAACAGTGGCTCCAGGTCTAGAAGAATTAATCATTCTAAAGAAGGAATAGTGTGCACTCCACAATGCAATGACACTGCCAGCAAACAGGAGCACCTGCATAAACAGTTGGAAGAAAGTTAAATATGCTAAAAGTTTAATTGGGATCAACAAAAATGAGTATTTCAGTGTTTTACTTCCTGGCTAATTGTTAGAGCTTATATGTATGTATGTACTTGGATTTTCCTAATGTCAGATTTATAGTCTGTGTTTTTTAAATTCTTTTTATCTCTGACACGTACGTGTTGATATGAGAACAATTTATTCTTAGGCATGAATTAGTTTTCTCACTCAGGTTTTGTACATTGTAAGTTGTAAATATTTTTCACCCAGTTTTACATCATTAAATTAAAAATTATTTACAATAAGTGGCCATTAGAATGTAATATGACTTAGCAGGGTCCTGGTAAATGTTGCAATCTAAGGAATATACACATATATGACTTTAATTTTAATCCACTTCAAATGTACTGACTGCTATGATTTTTAAGTGTTATTTGAAAAATTCTCAAAGATATTTGTGATTATTTGAAGTTAAGTCAATTATTTTGAGTTGTGAATTGCAAATTTTATCATTTTTGAAAACCATGTAATATTACTGGTTACAATCAGAAATATTTTGATGGCATTAACTTTGGTCATCAAATTGGACAAAAACATACGTATTACAAGTACAATATAGTCAGTGAGAGTAATTTAGAGAATTATATGACATTTGTTTTAATGAAACTCATATCCTTAGAGTTGATTACCCACTATTTTTAGGTACTTCAGCATTATGCATTTTATCTGCACAATACTGGTAAAATATGCAACTACGTTGCTAAGTGTGCTACTTTAGGAAAAATATCAGTTCATACAAGTAACCTTGGCTGAATTGTTTTCACTTCTGATCTCCATAAATGCAACTCTTAATAGCTTGGTTATGGCTTTCTTAGGAACGTAATGAATACTTCACGATGTGTTGCCTGGTTGCAAGAACAGTAATTAACCCTTTCATGCTGAATATCGGGTGGAGAAGACAGCCACTTTTAATGCAAATGACTGGATGCCGGCTATGGCTCTCGTGGGGTAAGGAAAGTGACCATTGAGGTAGCAATGTCAGCGATATTCCGGCCCTACCTTTTGACCAAGCTTTGCTAGGCCCTAGTGCCACTCCTCGGCAATTAAACCCGACCCTACCACTCATTTACAATCCCCCTCACAGCAGGAATCTGCAGTTGAATGGGAAACGATTTTTGCGAAGAGAAATTTGTCGCATCATCTAGAAATCATTATTTATCATGCTGCACTTGATACATCTTAGAAACAAATTCTTTTTAAATAAGTTTTTAGCATTACTAATTATGGACTTCTGGATTTAGTGGTAGTACATTTTGCTTACCAACTTTATTATTTTTAATGCTATTAATGCATTTAAAAGTCCAAAGTGCTAAAAAATATGTTAGGTAGGTGCTCTTATAGGGGTACAAATTATTGAAAATCAAAAGCAATACAGTAGAATCCTGATTTAAGGTTTTTCAGGGGGGACAAAATTTAAAACACTAAATGCGGAAAAACACTAAATGAGGACCTGCCATTTTTTTCAGGTTTCAGGGTCTGTAATGATTGGAATGGCTTTTTATGAATAAAAAATATTATTTTAAGTAACTAAAAGGTGCTGCATGCATTAACAAATTCATTGATTAAATGTTCTCTGCCCAATGACGGTTGGATTATACTTTTCAGGAATCAGCTAAAAAAATGGGTAGTAAAAATAAGTAATGAGAGGATGACAATTGTTTTAATGAAATATATTAAGAAAATTATAAGATACGCAACTTAATAGCACTCCCACAAGGAATATTATTATGGACATTAGTGATTGTATTTTTACGCATATTTTAGTGGTCTCGATGAAATTTTAAATTTTTTTCTGTAAAAGTGACATGTAGGTGACCAGAGCATTTCTAATTTAATAAGAAAAGGTGTAAGTAGGTACTCGAAAAATCGTCATTGCATCAATAAAGATGAGTGAAATAAAGGGACAGCAGACGAGCGCTAATCTCGAATTCTAAACTACCGAATTTCTAGTAAAAGGGAGGTTTTCTGGAATTTTGCCAACTTAACGTTTTCTGTTGCCTCGGCGATATGAGGGATTTATGAGCCTTTAAAAAGCCTCCTGTGCGCACATTTTGGATTTCGAGGTCATCCAAAAAAGGAGAATCTTATTTCTAGTATGCCTACAAGTCGATGGTGATTCAACTGGATGATAACACCAGATTCGTTGTCATATATCTGCGGCCTTATGCAGGTCGAATGGATCCGGGAGGAGTCGCTTACGCGGCGCGCTGATCACCTTGACACCTTGTTTCTCGGCAGCTTTTAATAAAATTTGGTTGGACCTTGAATAGCGATTAGCTAAACTCTGTTAAGTGAAAAGTTTTAATCTTCAATAGAACTGGATTTCATTGACAAATTGTCATTGCCTCTGGAGTTTGGCAACTTCGTCCGAGTTATGATGTCGAAGTCAAACACCAAGGGATTCCTGCTGGATTTTCGTATTTTTCCGCGCTCTATCCGCGATCTTTTTTTACGGTGATTATGCGGTGATTTTTCCCGGCATGAGCGATTTATTTAGAGTCATGGACCGTGATAGTTCGTCAAAACTCCGATTGTCATTCTCTTTTGACTTAAAATAGCCCCAGATAAATATCTTAGAATCGACAGCGATATCAACCAACCGCATGTCGGTAAATGGGCTCCGGGATATCTAAATCACGATGTAAAATGATGTTGTTCCGTAGGGAAAGAATGCTCACGATCATGACAATGGAAACACTTCCTCGGTTCTTTCGCTCTTCCTCCGTGGAGACTGACCTTGGAGTGGATTATAGAAAGAATCTTCTTGTGAACTGCGCAAATGATATTGGGCCTCCTCTTTTGAAAAGAGAAAGTAGCCGAAAAATATTGGGCTGACAATGGACTGCCTGTATGGAGTAGAGTTGAAAGGGGCATAAGCCATCAATTGAAAACATTAGGAGAAAACCGTCATTGTAGCGGCCCTCGGAGAATAACTTGTGTCATCAGTCGTCACGTATCATCGAAGTCAAGTTCAAGAAATGAAGGATATAGTAGTTAGAGGTTATTAAGGGATGACTTAGCTCCATTAGATCGCATCTGATTCAAAAAGTGCCTGGTGTCTGGATCAGAAGGGGAACGAAACATTACGAGAAGACAAATCACCCAGCTTGCGAGTTGAAGGTCCCAGCGCTGCATTCGCGGAAGAAAGCAGTTGAATAAGCGTCCCCCGGTAGATTCTATCGACTCTTGGTAAACGTTTACGGGACTCTTCTTGTTGATGAGCAGAAATTCGAAGATTTGGATAATCATTTGCATGAACCGTCATGAAAAAACGTTAAATCGGGCAAAAAAATCTTGTGCGGGAAAATTTTTTACGACCTTAAATGCGGAAAAACGCAAAATGCGGAAACACTAAATACGGATTATTTTTACATTGTTATAATAGGGAATGAATCGGGACCCCAAAAAATAAACGCTAAATGCGGAAAAACGTTAAATGCGAAGACGTTAAATCCGGATCCGACTGTACTTGGTTTAAAAAAAACACTAATGACGCAATAAGTAGACTGTGCATTTGTGCTACGATAGTGTTGGAGGATCTAGTCAAGTGCCAGGGGTAATGGCTGGGTGCCCTGTTGAGTTGGGTCCCAAATCGGAGAAATAAGAAGTACAGGGCAACTCCTCCTCAAAGAAGAACTCTGTAGAAAAAGGTTTAACATAATCTTATGCTACTCGTAGCATATAAAACGTTTTCCTCATTGACAGGAAAGGATTTAAGTAGATTTTAATCAATTATTACTGAACCTTGTATTACCTGTTTTTTCTGAAGGGTGTGTGATTGCTGCTCACCTTTGGTAGTTTCCTCTTTTTATTCAAGTCCCTCAAATAATATGCCAGTAGGATCCCAGATAAGTATGGAATTAATCGATAAATGAAGTTCAGATATATAAAGTCAGCTGCCTTTGAAAAATTGGACACACTGAAATGATTTCATTAGTTGTTTGTAGTAATTTCCTTGAATTTGGACGTATAATTCATTTATCATTTTAGGAAAAGCTATACGTATGTAAAGTTTATATGAAGGCCTTAATTATATGCATGTGCAGCAAGGAACTTAATAGCTTATTGTTTGGCTAGGGGTAATAACTTACTATGATCCATAATATACTACTGAACTTAATTCTTCAGTCATAATGACTTTATATTTGGAGTAGGATAGAAATGCCATTGCCCCCAAAATTGTTGGAATTGCAGTTTTTGGCATTTTCCACAAAAAGAGGATGATGAATGGTGAGAGCAAGTACATATGCATATCAGTCTCCAGTTGATGGGAATTTGGATAGCACTGAAAAAAAGTTAAAATAAACATTAAATAAAAATTTTGGCATTTGTTCTTATTGCGTCCGGATCTGCAAATCACCGTTTCATTTGTCTTATGAATATTGTTAGTGTATTTCGTGATTGATTAATTAATAATTGTTAGTGTAATTTAGAATGAAATAGGATATGGGCCCTATTATCATCCATTTCCCAAAGATATAGTTTTAAAAAGATAATCATTCATTAGAGATAATATTTGGTGTTTCCGTATGTCACTTGTCTGCCTTTACCCTTTGTTGTACGGGAGATAAGAATTCTAGTTCACATACCTGCCCATGGACTGACTTTATATTTGTGGAAAAATTATATTCATTGTATGTGGGAATATTTTTGTCTTTTGCAAAGAGTAGACCCTTATTTTTTAGGACACGTTAATGAAAGTGATTTATTAAACAGCATAATAAAATCGATGGGTGACCTGTTGGGAAATGGAGATCATATGACATTTTTATGGTTAAAAGATATCTTCCAAGCATCATTATAATTTGGTTCATGTTGTAAGGAATCCTGTAGTTCAAGGCATATAGAGGATTTTTTAATAGAAAGGTTTCAAACTAGTTCACTAGACTTTAAAGTCATATTGCTCCCATTGATCCATTAGAATTGGTATTTATGACATAAGGAGTTCAACAGCACTAAGGGAAATTATAGAAGTGAATAAGTGCTTGAATAAATTCATTGGTCAGAAAAAATGTACAAAATTATTTTCTGATTAAAAAAGCTGTATATCGTCACATATTTGGCTAATGCCACTGATGTAAGGTCTGTTCAAACAACATTCTGTCTCAATTAGTCGGAGAAAACTCAAGGTAATTCTTCAGTTACATTCTGTGCTTGGAAATTCGACCAAAATCTGACCCTAATATCCAAATTCTAATCATCCAGAATCTGCTGTATTATTGGTGCAGCAATTGTTTTTGAAAATTATTCCTCTGCATTAAAAAGTGCCTTTGGTAAATGCAATAATTGACATGCTTAGTACATACTAAGGTTGTAATTTATCAATATTACCAGAGAATAGCTTACCATTTCACCAATGCCTTTGAATGTGTTGGTATATGTCAAAATATTCAGCCATTTTCTTTTACAATTGTCTACAAAAGATTTGCCAAAATGTAGGTATTGAGGCACTGAGAGTTCTTGTTCAAAAATTATTTCTGTCCATAAAACTGTGATGAAAAGAACTGGAGTAAACCTGTAAAAATAATGACT
Source organism: Ischnura elegans (assembly GCF_921293095.1). NCBI lineage: Eukaryota > Metazoa > Arthropoda > Insecta > Odonata > Coenagrionidae > Ischnura > Ischnura elegans. The sequence continues at coordinate 57,461,611 of NC_060248.1, forward strand.
TGCATTTTACAGAGTGCCACACTTAAGGCTTTATAATAACTATCGATACCTCCACTGCATAAACGCTCAACAATCGCCCATTGAATCAAATCCACTCATCTAGCACTACCAGGGCTACTAGATGATAGGATTTGATTCGGTGGGCGATTGTTGAGCATTTGTGTAGTGGAGGTATTGCTATGTTCGCTCGTTTTTTTTTTCTTTCAAAATTATGTCGTTGGTTCAGAATACATAATGTGTGGTCTGGTGGAATGGAATAGAAATATTCTCTTTCCAGCTTAAATGCAAAAATTTGGAAAGGTCATGGGTGTATTCTGAAATCATCATAGGTGAATCCATTTTTTAGGAATGTTTAATTTTTTTAGCTCGGTAATAACATATATTTCACTAATGGTTACACACTTTTGACACTCTTACTATTTTCAGTCATTCAATTATATCTAATACGTATTTTAATTTTAATGTGATGGATTTGCTATTTCCTCATTAATTTTGAGATTTAATGTGTAGTGAATGCATTTTATTCTATTTAATAGTTTTGAATTATGTTAGCCAATCATGGACAAGATTTAGATGAAGAATTGCACCCTAGCAGGCTCACTTCATTGTAGTATCAAACTAAAGATGGAAACAGTTTTTAATGTGCCACCAAAAGAAAGCAAATTGTGAAATCATATATTTTTTCTATTTTTTCATGTAGCCCCTGAGTTTGATAATAGTGGTGCTCAGACTCAACTCTTATGATCATATTTTGATCGGTGGCATCCATGTTGCTAAGTAGGGGCTTGTGAATAACTACAATCCAGTACATTGCAGTGTGGCTGCCGAGGGTTGTCCGATGACAGGTAGAAGGGTCTCGTTCGGGGTAGTGGGCAAAGTTGCGTGGTAAGAAAGGGAAACGCTCATGTCACACACAAAAAAAAGCCTTCCGTGAAGAAGGGAGCCGGAAGAAAAGACGAGCGTGAAGTATCCGAAGGAAGAATCCCTTGTTTTGGTGCTTCATATGGATGTGACAATGTTGTATGACTATGCGAGGGTGTGAGGTGTGTTTGGGGGACAGCAATTGGCTGCAAACTGTACTGGTGCAGGGTTCTATGCCCCTCCTTTTGTGCTGTCATGGGACAACTCTCACTAGCAGGACTGTAGAAAGGGTGCTTGAGAGTTGAATTCTTGGAATAGGGTGGTTTCCTATTATTTTTTTATTGCCTAAATCGAAAGATTATTACTCCTGGAGTACGTATTTCATGCTTTTAGATTTTTTTGTGACGATATCTATTTATCATGATTAAACAAAAAGTGAAAAATATCAAGCGTGCAAAAACACGACGGCTAAGTATGAATGATGGGAAAAAATCTGTGTGACGCATTTCTGGTTCCCCCTCCCGCCTTGTGAGGTGACCTTGGGGTGAGGCTTGAGCGCTGATACGATGCAGGCTGCTAGCAGGTAGCTGAGTACCCTGCTAGCTGGTAGCACTTGGCTTAAATAAGGATTATTAATACCTTATCAAAAGAAGAAAACTTTGCCAGTTTTAATAGGTGATTATTAAGTCATGTTTCCCTAAGCTCTGTGCCTCATGCATGCATTGGTAATCTCAGACGATGTAAAACGTCACGATGTGATGTCACGTGGAGTGGCATCGCATGGGCTCCAATCTGGCCTTTTTCAAATGAGGATAAAAATTGACCATTGCCATTCATCTAAACTGGGATTTCTAAAACCAAATAATTTGTATATTATGAATACACTAATGGTGGGTAACGAATCGCAATCAATACATTTCGTTTTCTTTGATGAAGGAAACTAACCCTATTGGGGCTCTTCAGGTATCCTGACACAGAGTAGAGATTACAAATCAGACAGAGGACTGATATCTCACAGTGTGGGACCTCTTGTTTAAGTGAGTGCATAGACAGACATAATTACTTTAGCTTGTAATTATGTATAGATATTTGACGTTGAATATTAATGTTAGTGAGAGGGAGAGTAGCATCTGCACTGGAGAAATGTTGTACCTCGTGGGAAAGAAAAAGTAATGATGGAATCAGCATTGCAGGCAATAGAGTAGGTATGCATGATGCTTGAAAATGAAATGTAAAAATAAATTTACATGCCTGAGTTGTGTATGTATTTGTGTGAATTTTCAGTGATATACCATTTTTCTGAACTGATGGCGGCTGACCTTGAGCGTGCTCGAAACCCACCCACTCTTCTAGCCAATCACAGGAGAGCGATAGTAGAAAGTGTGTAGGAGCCCGCAGTCTCTCTCCGAACTTCATGCAGTGCAGATCGCTCTCCAGCTAGCAGTGTTGCCAACTCGAATCTGTGGAGACCGCACAGCCTACGTCTGAGAATCTTCCGCCGCCCCCGAAAGTACCGTTATTCTCAAGGCTGGCAATGCCGGTCGGCCGGATGGAGGGGAGCGGAGTGGAAAAGGGAAGGGGATGGAGGGGAAGGGAGAGGTGGAAGGGGCAGCGCTTCTGATTGGCTACTTGCTCTTTTCCACCCAGCCGCCATCAGTTCGGAAAAAGGGTATAATTATTTTAAAGCTAATTCCTCATTAAATAGGTGGTTCGTGGTGGTAAAAGTTCTGATGTGGGTTTCTGCAAAAAAACACATGGCTTAGTAATTGAAATTGTACTTACTTGAGATATCGATGGATGTACGATGTCATAATTTTCAAGGGCCGACCTCGTGCTAGTCCTGTGAAAGCTGAATATGCATTGAGAAATCCACTCATGAAAACGAAAGTATCCACAAAGCCCCAAAACGATCGCATCAGCATGCTGACATATCCTTGCATATATTCCTGCGTCACAGAAGTGGAGAGAGAAATATGTAAGTTTGTAGTTGTTCCTCCCCAGTGAGAAATGGGTGGTGGAATCCACGTGGAACCCACGTGGAATCCACGTTGAGTGGTGGATATTTGGTGGTGGTGGATATTGAGTGGTTGGACCCACGTGGAATCCACGTTGATTTCAAGTGGATTTGTGGTGATTAGCATTAAATGTTAAACAGAATTTCTAATTTGTGGAACTTAACTCTCTGGTGACATTGCGTCATTTAAATGCGCCCAAAATCTACATTCATTAAGAGAAATCAGAAGCTGGAAGGACTGGAAGGGACAAAAAATGCTTAAAATTGTCTCCCCCACCACCTCCTGAAGTATTGCTGATTTCTCCTGAAACACTATGTATATACTCAGTTAGGCCCTCATGGCTTACTCGCTAGCACTTGTGGAACATTTCACTTGGCTTGCAATTGACTTTAATGATACACAAGTTACTTACCTCATCGAAGTAATCCCGGTTGGCTAGTGGCAGTAACATGACTGAAATGAATTTATGAATGATGAACAGTGCCAAAGAGAAAATGGCTCTCGTCCCATGGATGCAGCCCAAATCACCTGGAGGAGTCTTGGTGTCAAACAAATCACGCATTGTCCTCCGTAGTGAGAATGCCAAAAGCACCCGCATCAGAAGTCCTGTGAGCAAATCAAAAAATGAATTGTTGTCGATGTATGAATGTAGGAGCTGTTGAGGATGAAGACATGAATAGTTTTGCAAATCGGGCTGTGTCTATTACGGAATGAGCTGCAACTTATGATTTTTGGAGGGACTTAGCCCTCCCCCTCACGATCGTGACTAGGGGTGGGGAAGTGCCACCCCTATGTTCCCCTCCTTTCAGTCCGCGCCCCTGCCATCGATATGAACACATCCTGAAACTTATGCAGCACACAACTTAAATGTGAGAGTCAAGAATCCTATATTTAAGGGGTTCCACCCAGTCGAGGGAACGCGTCACTCTCGCTGGTCTTTCCTTCGTGATGAATTAACTCGGGTGATTCATACGCTATCATCCTGAAAATTTCTCTACTCAGCATAGATTGACAGATCCGCGCTTGTCTTAAAGGAATTATTACATAATTTTAGACCATGTAGGCAACGTGGGATTTCAACGTTGCGAAATGAATAATTTGGCGGTTTCCGGCGATAATCTGTGGAGTTTGCAGAAAATTTTGGATGGATAACTTAAAATTTGTTTTTCCACAGAATTTTTTATGAAACACGACCATGGTTTCGACTGTTAACGTCATCCTCTGGTGAGAAACATTGGTACACCATCTTATATACTGGAGGTTTGACACTTGAAATAGACACAAAAGAGGAATAGGGTGGGTTCCTATTTTTTTAATTGCCTAAATCGAAAGATTACACGCTTTTAGATTTTTAAGTGACGATTTTTTTTCGCGATTAAATGAAAAGTGAAAATTTTCAAGAGAGCGAAAACGCGACGGCTAAGTATGAATGCTGGGAGAAGCCCGTGTGACGTCATTTTGGTTCCAGCTGCCGCCGTGTGAGGCCACCTTGGTGCGAGGCTATGAGCGCCGATACGATGCAGGCTGCTGTCAGGTAGCAGAGTACCCAGCTAGCCGGTAGCGCTTGGCTTAAATAAGGATTATTAATACCCTATCAAACGAAGGAAACTTTTCGATCAAAGGCAATTTTAATATGTGATTATTAACAGATGCTTCCCTGAGCCCTGTGCCTCATGCATGCATTGGTAATCTCAGACGATGTAAAACTCCTATCTACTCGTATAGAAACTAGGTCCCTGTGACGTCACGTGGAGCGGCATCGCATGGGCGCCAATCTGGCCTTTTTAAATGAGGTTAAAATTGACCATTGACATTCGTCTAAACTGGGATTTCTAAAACCAAATAATTTTTATACTATGGATACACTAATGGTGGGTAACGAATCGCAATCAATGCCTTTCGTTTTCTTTGATGAAGGAAACTACCCTTTTCCATGAAAATGTCAACTTTTTCTCTCAAATTAAAATTTAGCCTGGAAATATTTTATCTCGATAAATCAACAGCTAAATGATTGAATTTTATGAAATCAGCATTTGAAACATTATTCAGAGCCTTATTAAAAGTTTTCAAAGTATACTTCGATTCACAGAGTTTTGAAGATGTTTGAAATCATTACACTTAGGAGGTTTACCTGGAAGTAATTCCGTCACATGTTAATTATGGGCACATTTAGAAGGTATTTTGATAATTAATTTTTTTCTGTGTATGAACATCACCTTTTTTTATCACCTTTTTAATGTTTTTTTGATCATGCTCAGAAGTTTGACATTTTTTTGTATGTTACAATTTTATCGAAAGATTCTATTGCACAGTTTTATTTAGAGTAAATTCCGTCAAAAATGGAATTGCCCAGTAGCTAGAGCGAGTGGAGGGGAAACTATAATGGTGATGAGGGGGGGAATGATGGAAGTTGGTAGGGCGCAGAGGCTGGGCTTGGGTTTTCCCCAGGTTGTAAAAGCAAAGGAGGTTCTTACACCCTTAGTTCCGAATTCTCGCCGACCCTTCACTGCAGTTAGTCAGTTTGGGGGAATCGGCCCCACCTACCTCCTCATCTCGCATATTCCTTGCACCAATGTATGTACTTTTCGCCAGAAGATGACGTTAAACGTCGAAACCGTGTTTTCACGAAATATTTTGAGGAAAAAAAATTAAGTTATTCATCCAAAAACAAATAACTGATTTTCATAAAATTAATTACTCATTTATCCTGGATTTGTTTTAGTCGTATTGTTGGAACCATGTTATATCCGCTCCTACCTTTTTCGTCCATATTATGTCCACTGCCTTCCTTCCTTTGCTTTTCCGTCTTGATATCATAGATGCCTCCAGCGATCGCAATTGCTGTCAGCAGCGCACAGAAAAATCTGGAATTGCGAGATCATGCTTTATATTTTTTATGTTAATGGTACCATAACCTCTGCATAATAATGCCTCTGATTTTGAAATAGTGTGTTGAGTTTCAAAACCTTTACTTTTCATGGATATTTATCTATTTGTATGAATATTATCAGCATGAATCATTAAAATACCAAAAATTCCTGTTTTGAATTTTTTTGTAGCTTTCCATATTTCAGAATTACCAATTTCATGTATGTACATTACTTTTCCCCTGCACTCATCGGTTATGCCGTCGCAGCTGATTGTACTCTGGGATATGAAATTATTAAGAATTTGAAATGGTAGCAATGAAGAATATTAGAATTAACAGTTAATTTAAAGATATTTCTTTTTCACACGTTTTGAGGGATAAGAAAAACGTTTACGACATTGATAAGTGATATTGAAGACGCTTTAAGAAGACTTAATGTTATTGCATAGAAGCCAGCCATTCCTGATGAATACTATAAATGTTTGGCAATGGGATCTCGTTGTGAAACCTTGTCGGACATACTCTAATGAATTAGGTGCTTAACACATTAATTTATGAATTAAATACGTGGAGGTGAGTAATATTCTATTTTGATCAGACTCATAGTGCCATCAGTGCTTGAAAGCTGTGATAATTTTTTTAGTTGAAAAATGCCATTTTTTACATCTAAATTGTTGTACACGGTGCTTTCATGTTCTAAGGTCTCCTTATATTAGCCTGGAATTTTATAAAATTTCCCTGGAAAACCTGGAATCATGCATGAATTTTTGTACTTTGATTGGCTGGACACATTAATTTTATTGTTTATAGATAATTCTTACATGCAAATTTTCCCTTTCGTCGACATCTTGACATCCTCCTTCATACAACCGTCGTCGAGCACCACGACGTTGACGTCCATACGCTGTTGCGACGTGTTACCGGGAAAGAGCCATGCCGCGACCGCAGCTTTCACGTCCGTTGGGGTGCAAGTTTGCGGTACGCACAGGCCAACGTACATGGCGCTGAAGGTGGGGAAGAATCCGATTGGCTAGGAGAAAATAGAATGAGTACGAGTTTCATTCTAATTTGACAATTTTGCAGCGATCCATTAGCACGAAAGAAAGCTTGAACCCTTTCTACCCGAGAGATGACTGCTTCTAGGAGAAATTAAATTTCAAGATTTCTCATTTTAAAAATGTGAACATTTACTACAATATCATAATTATTGTGGCGGCTACATATTTCGCCATTAAACTTTATGGCACAAGAGAACAAATAGTTTGTATCTTACCTGAATAGAGCCGAAAATGTATAAATTTTTAATGTTGATTAGAACCAACATTAGGTTATAATAAGTTAAAATATCTCCTGTGTAAAGTAGAATGGCGGTCATGATACCATTAGATTCTTTATTTACAGATTAAAGCACCGTCATTCTGGCGATGTATAGATTTAGAAATGCAATTAATGCACAGTTTTTAGCACGAACTCGTCTTTGTACTTTTGTCTATTCCATATTGTGAAGTAGTTAGTCTTTTGGAAGCTTAGGCCGTTATTTTGGATGGGGGCTTGCGCCGCTTTGCCTATATAGTCTGCAAAACCTCTTAACGATATGCGTTAGAGGTCTGATTTGCGAAGAAAATTAGGTAAAAGGCTTTAGGATATTCATTAATTATTTTAAACATTGCCTTAAAGCTGCTGAAATCAAAGCTTTTCGCGTACTTTTGCCTATTCTTTTTTGTGAAGTAGGTAGTCTTTTTGGAGCCTTCTTCGCACACGTTACCTTACCGTAAGTAGCGTATATTTATATATTATATATCGTAAAAAATGACGATGAAGTTATTTTGAAGCATAACCTACTGCCAGTATGGATGTTAAAAATAATATAAGTTGTAGACGAGAATTAGTTGTAAAAGAATCCTTCTCTCATCATCTATCGAATTTGTCCAGAAATTACGGGTGAGGTTTCTAACACGACCTTGTTTCGAAAGGAAAGCCATATAACGGCACAGATGTTACGTGAAACAACTGGTTGCGTAGTTTGAACATCATTCTTTCGTGTGTGCAATTCATATTATGTGCACTGAATAAATGACGGAGAAAAAAAACATATGGAGCATTATTTTCTGGGAAACCCTGATACCTTACAAACAATATTTTTGATTTAATGAAATTATTGCTGTATTGAAAGGATAGCGCTGTAGGATTTAACATTTTTACTGATTTAAGTGCTGTATCGATTCGCCTTCCTCCTAAGCCTGGTAATAATTTAAGGGGCAAAGACTGTGTCGAATACATACGTGATCGTAATTGGAACGGATGTCGTGGTGAGTGTAGATCAAATCGAAGATCTCATGCAGCGATCCTTGCGATGAATTCACTTCCTCTGTTTTTGGTTTTGCGAAGATACGCGCGAGGCAGTATTGCCCGCGCACTACATCATTTCTGCCGGCTTCTTTTCCGATTGGGTCCGAAGAGACGCTGAAGCACTCTTTTTCGTCTCCAAGCCACATCACATTTCCTCGTAACACACCGGACGATACTTTTCCGGAGGCGTCGTACACTGTGGGTGAAAAGAATATAAACAATAGCAAATAATGCACAAAATGATAGTTTTTTTTTGTTTCTCAGGTGAAATGCTATTATTCAACGGAAATTCAGAGCAATAAAAATGTATATAACGCATTTTAAAAATCATTATTTGTCTCGAATTTATTGGAGATTGGTTAATACCTACCAATTTTTTAATACGATTTTTCCCTCATATTTTTTAATGAACCAATTATTTTTTTAACGTTTAGTAAACGTATTTTTGCATCATAATGGCTTGAAAAGTTTCATAAAGAGAAATCAAACTACTAAAGAATGTCAGGGATTGCCCACACATACTGATACTTGTCATTTGTGAGAGGTGGATGAATACTTACAATTAGGGTTTAATCCATTGAAATAATAACGCGTTATGGCAGATGGATTAAATCGTGACGTCATCGGGTCTTTAGATCAGTACCCAACTTAACTAATTACGGACTTATCTCACCATAAGAATCTTGAAGATAGGTGGCGGTATGATAAATTAACAAAAATTGTGATTTTTACGTTGCAAAACTTTTTTTAAATGGAAAATCCATTAAAACTGTTGTACTTACGTATAAAATATATGCACTGATTTAGTCAAAAGTTAAACCTTCCGTTAGCCTCAGCGTTATGCCTTTTTCACCGCCAGGTCAGTTGCACCTTTTCCAGTAGGTCCCACCCACGATCCACCCACCCACCCCCACGATCAATTCATTTTTGCTGAACTTTGCAAATGCTTTTACCGTATTTGAACGTTTCTTGAAAAAATTTGGACGAGCACATGAATCGGAGCACATGAGAGGTATCTTGTCGAAGGTTTAAGAAGTGGAGTGAACAAATTCTTTTATTCAAGCGCGTGGTGTAAAAGATAATTCTCATTATGCTGAGAAGGAAGTGTGAGAGAAAGAAGGAAAAAACAAATGTTATAGGAGAGGGAAAATTGTGATCAGTAGGGGACTGAACAGTAGTAAAAACATAAATTAGGAATGGCTTTTTAGCTGCTCCTAAGAGTTTCAAATTGTGCATGAATATTTTCCGCGTCAGAGCATTGTATTTGCGTGCAAATCTCGATTTCACTTACTAAATAAGCAATTTATTGCGATTTGTATGTGAAATTGAAATATTTTTTCCTCATAAACACCTATCCATTGTTATTTTTAAAAAAACCAAGACACTCGAGTTCGAGTCAATAACTTCCTCAATTCCTCTTTTTAGAGGAATAGGGTGGTTTCCTTCGCCAAAGAAAACGAAAGGCATTGATTGCGATTCGTTACCCACCATTAGTGTATTCATAATATACAAATTATTTTGTTTTAGAAATACCGGGTTAGACGAATGGCAATGGTCCATTTTCATCCTCATTTGAAAAGGGCCAGATTGGCGCCCATGCGATGCCACTCCACGTGACGTCACAGGGACCTAGTTTCTATACGAGTACATAGGAGTTATACGTCGTCTGAGGTTACCATTGCATGCATGAGGCGCAGAGCTCAGGGAAACATGTCTTAACAATCACTTATTAAAACTGGCTAAGGTCGGAAAGTTTTCCTCGCTTGATTAGTTATTAATAATCCTTATTTAAGCCAAGCGCTACCAGACAGCAGGGTACTAGGCTAGCCGCTAGCAGCCTGCGTCGTATCAGCGTTAAGCCTCGCCTCAAGGTCACCTCGCAGGGCGGGAGGGGGAACCAGAAATACGTCACGCGGAGAGACTTCCCGACATTCATACTTAAGCGTCGCGTTTTCGCGCGCTTGAAAATTTTCACTTTTCATTTAATCGGGAAAAATAGATATCGTCATTTAAAAATCTAAAAGCGTGAAATACGTACTCCAGGAGTAATAATCTTTCGATTTAGGGAATAAAAAAATAATAGGAAACCACCCTATTACCCCAGTAAAGATTATATGAAGACTTGTGATATTTTGCCCCATTCGTTTGGATGAAAATTAATTATTGTTATATTTAAAATTGAGTGAAAAACGGGAAAACATTTTGCTAATAAAAAAAAGTATATTCTCAGTGGCATCGAGTAATTGTAGCTTGAGCTTCAACGCATAAAAAGCAAGAAAGTTGATTCTTTCTTGAGCTGAGCCTTTTTATTTATTTAGGTAACTAATAAAAACAGCCAATGTATCCTTTACTATGAATATAAATATTATAATATGCAGCTTTAAATAATATAAAAAAATAAAAAAAGAATAAAACAAAGATTCAGGAGAAGATGGCTTTTCGAAGCTGTCCCTTGAATGATCCGAAGGGGATTAAGAAATCCAGGGTAGGGTAGGTGGACGAAATGGTACTAAACAAGTTAGGAGGCCTGTTAGAAAGTGATATCTGGGAGAGAGAAAGATGGAATGTAGGTTGGTGTAGAAGATGGTTATTACGAAAGGCGCGTGTGTGAATGTGAGGCGAAAAGAAAGGGAGTATGTCAGAGGATCGGTTTTATTACCATTTAAAGGCATCAAAAATGAAAGAAAGGTCATAAAAATTCCTACGGTTAGATGGTGAACCTAATGATAGGGCAGACATTATTTCAGAGCTATAATATGCGTCTGGTCAAAAATTAATCATCGCATTCATTAAGTGATCAATACTTGATTTGGCATTCGCTTCATTGGGTTTGGGCTGACATCCGAGTCAAGATTATTGATTTGATCGCTAGCTGACTATGGCGGAAGCGATGCATGAGGGTGGGCACGGGGCCACATGCCCCTCGCACACCAGTGCTTAAAAAATAGACTAGATTTTTAAAACGGTCCCGTTATCATTACGTTCGTTTTGTTTTGTGCTATCAGTAATACAGGTAGAGTTAAATGTAGAGGGTACTTGAAAAGCTTTTCTTTTGTTCATAAAAAATGGTATTCAAATTTTATTTCTAGTATAACAATCTGTCTACAGGAAACATAAAAACAAACTGTCGTTATTATGTACGAAAATTATTAATATTTTCATATTAACGACTTTGATATGAAAATAAAAAATATTTTTCGGACAGTAATTGTAGTATGTTGTTCTTACTCCCAAATATGAGAAGACCGCCTGCTTCTCAAACCCTTGTGCCGCCCCTGGAAAAATCCTGGCTGCGCCTTTGTAAGGGTGCGTCAAAGGTGTGAACATTGCAGTATTCCTTTATCATTTCCAGAAGGCGAAATGCATATATGTACTTACTTTTCAGTGCCCACATCCTCCGTTCCCTGAGGTCCTTTATGAATTTTAGTGCGTGGTTTTTGCATTCCTGAGTTTTCACTGAGTCGTAGGTCGGTGCAAAAGGCTGGACTGGAGTCAGCGGGAACGGGAGCGGAGAAATATCTTCCACGGGTTGAGACGTGTGCGCTGGATATTGGAATGAGATATTCGTTGTATTAAAAAATTCTTTAGCTTGCAATGTAATATCAATAAGAAAGGTTTGAACTAGGTATCATGGATAATTAAGGCCATTTCTGGCAGTGGATTAATGTACAAACAAACATTTTTATTGTTATAAATAGGTGAAATGATTTTTCAACGAAAATTCAGGCGAATTAAATATATAATTAATATTTCATTCAATATCTGCCTTAAATTTATTGAAAATTGGTCAATACCTATATATATATATGGGACATACACCTTTCCGACAACAACAAATTCAAGACATCGGTTCACATCAAAGCCACAAACAAACAGCAATACCTCCACTACAGCAGCTGCCATTCACCACACACCAAGCGTTCCATCCCTTATTCCCTCTCTGTCCGGGGACATAGAATTTGCAATAATCCTGAAGACCTTCAAAAATTCCTCTCCAAACTTCACACCTCTCTTCTTCACCGCGGCTACCCCGAAAAACTTTTGATGAATAAAACAAGAAAAAAACCGGGTATTTCCAATAAACCCCGAACGGAACAACATTGCTCTCCTTCTCTGCTCACCACCTACTTCCCTGGTGCTCACGTTCTACAGAACATTTTGAAGGACTTGTATCCCATCCTGTCTAAACACAAGTCCACCTCTCAGATTTTCCCCTCCACTCCTCGGATCACATTTAAGAGACCACCGAATCTAAACACCATATTTAAAGCCACCCGCCCTCTTCAAAAGTCGCAGTCAGTCACCATCTCCACACCCTCATCTTGCAATCGACCCAGGTGTAAAACCTGCAAGATTTTCTCTCCACCTCCTGCCTCTTTTCTCCCCAAACTTAAATGCCTTCCGATTTTCCCCTCCACTACTTGTACGTCTACTAACATCATTTACCTCCTTCACTGTAATTTCTGCCCCGCTTTCTATGTCGGCCAATACACTACCCCCCTCAATCTTAGAATTAACAATCACCGCGCCTCCTGCTGTCCATCATCCCCCCACGCATCTTTACCAGTTCCTACACATTGTTTATCGCACGACTCCGTCTTTAATCAATGTCTCAAAGTTTCAGTCATTGCCTCCCTTGACCACGATTGTTTTCCCTGTGCTCTGTTTTAATCCACTGTCAGACGTATTGGGCTCATCGCAAAACACCGCAACCGTACGTCAATTCGTCTTCCTCGACATGGGCGTCTATTTCTTCAGGCCCTTATTTCGAGGACGCCAAGGTCGGGACATTGTCTTCAAATGGATAAGTGCTCTCATCATTTCGGCGGTCATTTCCCTCTTGCTTCTCCGAGGGGGACCCCGCATATGATTTTTCATCTGTCAGTTGAGAACCCGAGCGGATAGAGCCTTCACCCCTTAGCATTCTAAGGGCCGCATGCATTGGCTCTGCTTGTGGCCTGTGCAGTCAGTCTGCAGTATCTCCCTAACGTGTTAATATACCTTTATTCTTGTTTCGGCATTCACGAGACCCCTTTTCCCTCCCATCCAAACGGTAAGCGACTCAATCTATTATTTAAATAACGCATCACTTGAAGAAATCTTTTCTCAACATGATGTACCCAGGCTGCTTTCCGTTGCACAGTTCGTTCACCCGTGTTTGAAGACCGCTCCTTCATATTTTTAAAATTGAAATTGAATCTCTTTCATTGATGCATGGGTTGATAGTACGTAAACTGTTGTGATGATAAAAGTAATTTGTTTGTGCGCTCAGAACGAAATTCCTGCGCATTTTTCTGTTTGCGACACGTGCGTATCGCTTTTACAGCTCTTTAGCAACAAAACGGATTAAAATATAAATTTTTCATACATACCGTAGTTAAAATTTTGCGCAATAGTCGTGTAAAGTTTCATTTTATTATACTCATCAGTATTTCAGTTATTGATGTAAATTGATGGCCTCGTTGTTGCCCAATGTGAGCGACCTTCCCGATAAAATCGCCCCTCGGACGGAAATTCCTATAGGGCATCGAATTAGCGTAATTACACACCTCTCCTCGAACGTATGGAGTGGTTTGTGCGAGGCCATTTAGATTAAAAGCAATTGGAGTAACGCTGAGTATTGCGAGACGTGATTTGTTTTTTGCTGTAAACAGTAATTATCCGTTTTAATCCGTGAAAAAAGCATTCTTTTAATTTTGTTCTGGTGCATAGGATTTTTTTGAACGAACGTGAGCCCCTTGTTAGGTGCCGGGCATGATTGTCGAAATGCGGCTATAACATTCCATGTAAGAGGCACACCGCGGTCTGAGTAAAATGCAACTACAGTGAATGCTCACCCAAGCCTTCCGATAGCATGAGTTATTGAAGTTACACATTTTCAAAGTTTTAAACCCTCGATAGAGCGTCCTCAATAATTTGTCAAGGAACAAATTTCGCACGGGAATCGTAATAGGTCTCAATAAGAAATTCATCTCATCCTTAAATATATGAAACTGATCACTTCAATTTTCCTGAGTGGCTTAGAAAATTTCACTTGGAGATGACACTGACTTTTCCTTGTCCGCTGGCGAAATGGCACACAGATTGTTCGTTTGACCAATCACTAACATTACACCAAAACTTTTTGTCTTCACAAAAATTGGACTAAACTATACTTTTATTACAAAAATTAAATTGGTTTCTTGACTCACGCCAGCAGGAAAACCTTCCATGCGACGCGACGTATCGAGAGAATCACGGGTATCCGGTTTTTGTTGCTTGGGTGCTGACTTCCGATTCCATTGGCCGGGGTTCATATCCTGTCGGCGGTGAAGATTTTCCGTGGATTGTCGGATTTATGAATGAGTGCTGTGAGTAGAGAGCTTAAGTAATTACATTCTGTTCGCGGGATGAGATGTTAATCCGTGGTCCATTTGGTAAGGGGACAATTCCTTTCCTCCCAACCAGTCGTACTTTGTCTTTTGTTCGTGGGTTATTGCTCGCTTACAACCTACGCTAGCTTCTCGAAAATTTCAGGCTGTAAATGTAGACCTTCTTCAATGTTTGTTAGTATTTCAAGTGTGAAATTTTTTCTTCTGAGAAAACACTGAGGTAATTCCAATTTCACACAGGCAAATTTGGTTAATTGTCTGTTATATTAACCCTAACATTTTACGACGATAGCAAGCTTTTCACGCAAGTAAAACGTGACCGAAAACCCCCACTCGAGCGGGATGATGATGATGAGCGTGATGCGTCCTATTAAGAGAAATACTAATGAGATAGTAATCATTAAAAAATATTAATTTATTATTTCTACCAGCATTGAAGTACGAATAATACTGCACGGTACGATTCGGTTTCATCTCAATATCTACTAAATATCACCCATTAAACATCGATAGGAGCCCAACCAGCGCGTAGCAAATGAATGAATTCAATAAGTACATGTACCGAACCAGCAGCACGAGATTGCTCGTATATGCTCATTCCATGGTCAAAATATTTATTGATGTCGGGAAAGCATTTAGACTCTTGTACTGAAGACAGGGAATAATGCTGTTTCGGGCGAAGCTCTCGAAATAAGTCCTCTTAACCCTTTCTAATCCAGAGCTGCTTCTGGGAGAAATTAAATTTCTAGACTTAAATGTGAAAATTTTATAATTATTGTGGCAGCTACATATTTCGCCATTAAACTTTACACCACAAAACAAAACTTAGATCAAATCTATCCTGAACGGAGCAGAAAATGTACACATTTTTGATGTTATTTAGAAGTATCATTGGTTTATACTGGGTGCGTTGATAATGGCATCGCCCGGTTTTTCTACATCCTTCCTTCCCCACCATTCCCTTACGCCGCAAATGACCTTTATGCTGCCCTTCGTCTCCTCCTAGTAGCAATAGAATTGAGAGAATCCCGTCCTAATTAATCCCATTGGTCTCGTGCTTACATTCAATCTGGGGCCGTTGCACTGGACAGTCGACTCCATGGATTCAAAGATCCCTTATTTTGATTCATTAAAAATGTCCTACTAATGAAACTGCCTTACTCGATTTGTTTTCAGGGAGCCATACCTCCTTAGATTACATTAGCTGTAACTAGAGTGTCCTCCACCGATCAGCTATGAAATTTACATCTACATGCTATCCCGCAAACCGCCTCATTAGGCGTGTGGCAGGGTGTGTCAGGACACTAACTGTTTAAAAAGGAAACGAAATCACGCATATCATTTAATAAAGTTCTTTATTGTTCGGGGAAAAAGAATTTCCATACCTATCCGTTCGGCAGATCTCTTAATTTATGGTTCCTGTTAGACTTGGAAAACGGTGGGGTTCCAATATTATGTTCCCCTTGTCGCTCTTAAAGATATCTGTTCTAAATTGCTCAAGCGATCTAAGCCTAGCGCGCAGCCTCCGAGTCTCTTGCGGTTCCCTGCCTTATTTGCTTAATATCTATGTAACGCTTTCTATACGTCCCTAGCAGTTTTTGACTAATCTCGCAGCTTTCTTTTGTATCGAAAAAAAGTTTTACTTACACCACTACTCTAAGTATAAGTAAAAGTCAACTATCCAAGAGAAATAATAATGGAATACCACACAGTTAAGACTGAGTCGGTGAATTTTGATCATGCTTAAGTTTTGGACAGTACTATATTACATGCGAGGCTTACCTGCATGGATGAACCAGAGCAGGAGAGTGATGAGGCGATTCATTCCTGGAGTTTACCCGTCGCACTCTGTGTCGTCCCGTGCTCGACGGACCTGCGACTGATGTTGACTGAGGGGTTTCGCAGGCAGACGCGAGAAAAAGCGCCCATAGGTATACTTTGATTTGAGTAACTCCGGTGGTTGATGGGTTCAGAAGGTCAGGGAGTGTCCGTAATCTTACCTTCGTTAACATTCTGTCGGCATAAATTGCCGGCTTCGATCCCGCACCGATGGAGTGGGTTCCTCCTCTTGTGCTGACTTCCCGACGTAATCCCCCCTTTTTTGTCCACCAAGTTTTTTTCTACTCCCTGAATGACAGTGGCAATAGTCCACGTCACCTTTCATCGATATTTATAGTCGTTCCGAACGCTCGTTTTTCGTCATTGGCATCATTATCCTCTCACTATGACGTGCGTCGAGGAAAATGCTAATGGTAAACATTTTTTTCAGCGCTAATCGTGCAAAGTTGTATAAGTTTCTAGAAATCTTCTCGGGTTCTCAACCAGGTAAATTCAGACGTATTGACCGACGTTTCGGAAAACGACTCGTCTTCTATTCTCAAGGGGTGTTACTGTCTGAATGTTCTAATTCTCTAAGTAACGCGCCTGGAGGATGGAAGACAAGTC
This sequence comes from Ischnura elegans, assembly GCF_921293095.1. Classification (NCBI taxonomy): domain Eukaryota; kingdom Metazoa; phylum Arthropoda; class Insecta; order Odonata; family Coenagrionidae; genus Ischnura; species Ischnura elegans. Next base: position 57,478,521 of record NC_060248.1, read on the forward strand.
GCTTTCCGAAACGTCGGCCAATACGACTTAATTAACATGGTGTAGAGCCAGAGAAGCATTCCCGAATGTTATTCAGTAGGTAAAATTAAAATTGAATTAGTTATTAGTTTATTTTTAATTATAGTTATTATTAGTTGGATTCCAAAGTGTTGAATTAAAAAGAGAAACTACCTAGTTGTTTTATTTTTTTGGATAAAAATCTATAATATGATATTATGCTCACTTCCTCATTCACTCCAAGTGATACTAAGTGTACATTAATTCAGGATGTTTTAGTTGTATCTTTTAGTTATGTTTTATTTATTTGTTGATTGTGTTAGTGTATTTTTTTGGTTGCTCATTAATAAATGTGTAACGGACCAATGAGTCCACGAAAATAAATGTTTATTATTTATTTAAGTTTACGATTTCACTCTCACTATTATTTTGGTTGATGTTTGTTAATAGTTTTTTATTATTGCCGATTACGATTGAGATTGAAAAATAAAGAGATACTTTTTTTCTGTTTTTCGATAGGTCATGTATGTACTACATCTCGAGGTATTCGAACAGAAATATTGACAGACGTATCCCCTTTCGTTGATAAGTTATTGACGTCACTGACTCTCACCGAGAAGCTCACCACTTCTCCGCTCCTTCTCGGCCTCGTGTAACTGTCTCACGTGATCCCTTATCATTTAATGTACAATGAGTGATTTTTTTCCGTAAAAGATCGGGTCTCTCTGAACGATTTAATAAAATAGATCATTAACAACGTCACCAACTTCTGAAAAAAAGGGCGAACATCTTTTAATTTTTTTCATTTTAAAGTTGAGGATTTTGCTGAATGAGTAAGATTATTTTCGACATAACTTATCTTTGACATCCATCTACTGAATTATCTCAACAAAATGCCATTACCCGAGCGGTCATTCACTCAGATCCAATAGGGTAGCTTCCTTCATCAAAGAAAACGAAAGGCATTGATTGCGATTCGTTACCCACCATTAGTGTATTCATAATATAAAAATTATTTGATTTTAGAAATCCCAGTTTAGACGAATGTTTATGGTCAATTTTAACCGTATTTGAAAAAGGCCAGATTGGCGCCCATGCGATGCCACTCCACGTGACGTCACAGGGACCTAGTTTCTATACGAGTAGATTGGAGTTTTACATCGTCTGAGATTACTAATGCATGCATGAGGCACATAGCTCAGGGAAACGTCCCTTAATAATCACCTATTAAAACTGCCTATGGTCGGAAAGTTTCCTTCGTTTGATAAGGTATTAATAATCCTTATTTAAGCCAAGCGCTTCCCGCTACCAGGGTACTCTGCTACCTGCTAGCATCCTGCATCGTATCAGCGCTCAAATCCTCGCCCCAAGGTCACATCACTTGGCAGAGCCGGGAACCAGAATGACGTCACACGGGGTTTTCCCAACATTCATACTTAGCCGTCGCGTTTTCGCGTGCCTGAAAAATTTCACTTTTCAATTAATCGCGAAAAATAGATATCGTCATTTAAAAATATAAAAGCGTAGAATACGTACTTCAGGAGTAATCATCTTTCGATTTTGGCAAAAAAAATATTAGGAAACCCCCCTATTGAGTCCACGCCTTGATAGTTGTTGTTTGATACTTGCAATTGAATAGGTATCAAATTTCATGGATCGATGGCTGAGAGGTCGCATTTCCTTGGTAAATAAGTCGCGAAAATTACAAAAGGGGATCCTCTAGCCAGCCTTAATGTTTTGTAAACCACAGCGTATTTAAATGTGCTTACAAAAGTCGCCACTCGCGTCGCTGACGGCGAAATTGATCCGAGTATCACGGGGAGATATGGAATAATTAGAGATATTAACCGAAATGTGTACACATGATGATGTGATCCATCAAATTCATTACTTTTCAATGCTATTCCTCGCAATAAAAAAAATTACTCTGCAAAGTATTGGAAAAATGTGGGTCGTATTTGTAAACAAGCTGCCATGTTGTTTATTTAAATGAATTAAAATTAACAATAGTAGTGAGGAAGCAATAATGGGAGGCAATAATGGTAGTGAGGGACGCAAAAGAAAAATGGAGTCGTGTATGGAGAGAAGGAAGAGATAGACGTGTTGTAAAAGATTGGGAGATAAATTAAAGTACTGGTGTATTGAGAGACCGGAGGAAGAAATACGGAAGAATTCAGGATCGGCAGAAAGAAGAAGAGGACGCAGACCAAAAGCAGGCGCCTACGAGAGAGAAAGAGACCGGAGGAAAAGGGATACGGCAGAACTCAAGATCCCCACTGGTGCAGTCCATGGTAGCGGTTCAGTGAGTGGCAGTACGGGTAGTACAAATGGGATTATAATAGTCATGGCGGCTTGTTGATGTTGTTTATGCTCACGAGTTTTAAATTGTAAAGTTTCTTTATAAAGTGTTATAAAAATCATTTGTTAAGTAAGAGAAGTGGAAATTAAAGAAAACGTTACATATTGCACTCATCACCATGCCGCGGACATATATGAAAACCGATTAAAATGTGGCCGAAGTGGTAGCAGAAATCAACCTTTTATGGACCGATGTAATTGGACCTCGTACATGCAGTCCGCTTGAAATGGCTGCTGGTAATTACCACTGAATCAAATCACGCATTTGCAAAAAAGGGTAATGGAAAAAAAATATTGCCCCTCTCTGTGTCTTGGCTCGGGTTCTATGCTTAAAAATTTGAATAGACGTAAAAGTGAAGTCTGGAATTTGCATTCAATGGCAACGTAGTGGCACGCCTTTATAGAGGTTGCCTAATAGAATATGGCTGGTAAATTATTTTTAATACTTTTTAAAATTAAATTTACTCAGGGAATTGCTTTCCCAAGATTTTCCTGCGGCCAGAAATAGCTGTGCGGCAAACCTGCTTATCTGTTTTGTATGATTTGTGAACGTTTTTCTAAAGCTGAAGTATATCAATTTAATATTGCTGATCGTTAGGTGGAATAGTTATTCTCAAAATATTTTTAAAATGCAATTAATTTTACTACTGATCGAATGTTTTTCAGGAATTACTTTGAAATCGTAGGATTAATGAGTTATGGAATGAAAAACCAATAGAATTTTCCAAACTATTTCAGATTTATTAAGCGAAATCAAATCTATTGCATGCTGGTTAAATTGAAATCGGTAGTACCGAGTGTCTTAAAAATCAATTAATTAAACCCACCTTTGATTCTACCATTCGAATGAACGTTTCTATACCCATCGGCGAGGGGCTATCCGTAATCTATTTAGACTACAAACAGGGTTGGGGGAGTGCGGACATTGTTTATGAAGGTCTACAACTACCCTGCAAACCGCCTCACTAGGAGTGTGGCGGAAGGTGTTGGAACAACAACCATTAACCTGTTCGAGAATAGAAAAAACGTTCAAGTTGTGAGATATTTGACTGCCTTAGATCTAGCATTGATTAGAGTCCTTTATTGTTCTGAACAAAACGGAGTGTTATGTTGACCCGATCGTAAAAATATCTCATTTTTTCTCGTGTCTATCGGACCCGAATATTTCTCCGTTCTAAAGGTCGCTATAAAGGGTGAATGGTCATGCGAATGAAATATTTCGCCGTGATAACGGAAAAACCGTCATAACGATTGGCGACTAGGCAGCGACCGATAGCGTAGCAGTGTCGACCTGGATGTGGAGCAGGCAGGTTAACACTGCTGGTCTCTTTATACTTATTTAGCCCACGAATTAAATCTTTTTGCGGCGGATCACACATGCTTGCCGTGTATTTGAGGTGCGGCCTGGCGAGCGTGAAATAGCACCTCTGCTGAAAAAGTGAAAAAATGGCCATTACGCGGTGAGGTAAGAGGCTCGAAGGATGTCTACGAAGACAATGGTCTTAAATTACGGATTGGTCAAATTAAAAACCTGTTGTTTAACAGTTTTATCCTTAATAAAAAAGAGTGTATGTGGAAAACCGGTAGGTTCTGGTGAAGTAACAGTTCATTATGGGTCTGGGGGGATTAAGATTATTGTTTTTAGGGGATGATTAGTTAGGGTCAGCTGTTTATTTATTTCCACCGCACCATGGTGGAATGCAATGCCTTCATTGGAGAACCATTTTAAAGATCACTATCTTTTCAGTTCTTTAGCGAAATTGGGGGAGTCGGCCATCCCCCCTCACTATCCTCCAATTAGGTATCTTAAGCATCTCGTTAAAAGTAACAAGAATCTGATGAAACATTGGTCACACATTCTTCGGAAGACGCACATTCAATTACCCAAACAAAAAAGGAGTATAAACTTCGCCAATGTCAGCACACGTAGTTAATGGACACCTCCCTAGAAAAAGGACTCACAGACCAGCCGGCAAAGCCTCATTCACATTACGATAGTTCCAGCCGTCGTCGGAACTATCGTGCATTCACACAACGATGGTTAAAACCTGTGCTGCCCTCTAGTGCTGACATCTAAAGTGAACGGGAAATTGACGGTTAGCAAAGCTGTTGAGGTATGCATGGACAAGATATTACTGTGTTGAACGTGTATTTACCGAATAATTTTTCTTCCGCCTATATTCTTCCTTCCTAGGACAAATCCATGAAAAAAATAGAGCTTCACGAGCTTTTCGTCTTTCTCTTGTCGCTTCCGTTTCCGGTCTCCCAGCGCCTAACCATCGTAAAGTGACAACGTTCGGAACTACGTCAACTATAGTCAGGACTTGCATTCACACGGCTAGTTCGGTCAACTATCGTTAGGACGATGGCTCGGACGATCGTAATGTGAATGAAGCACAAGAGTTGTCCGACGACAGTTCAAAAGGAGGGGAGGAGAACCCTGCACCAACATGGTTTGCAACCAATCGCTGTCCCCCAAATGCACCTCACACCCTTGCCTAGTCATACAACGTTGTCACGTGAATCTGAAGCACTGAAACAGGCCTGAGCCGCCAAAACAAGCCCTTTCTTCGAATCACCTACAGTCCAGCCAGCGAGAGTTGTCCGATGGCACTTTAAAAGGAGAGGCGGAGAACCCTGCGCCAACATGGTTTGCAACCAATCGCTGTCCCCCAAATGCACCTCACACACTTGCCTAGTCATACAACGTTGTCACGTGAATATGAAGCACTGAAACAGGCCTGAGCCACCAAAACAAGCCCTTTCTGCGATTCTCCAAAACAAAGGATTCTTCCGATGGATCCTTCACGCTCGTCATCCCTTCTGGCTGCTTTCTTCACGGAACCCTTTTGTTTACATGTGATGTGGGCGTTTCCCTTTCTTACCTGGCAACCTTGCTCCTTACCCCTTCTAGCTGTCAACGGCAACTCTCAGCGGCCGGATTGTAAACAAAGGATTTTTCCTCTGGGTCCCTCATGCTCGTCGTCCCTAATGGCTCCTTTCTTCACGGAACCCTTTTGTTTACATGTGAGGTGGGCGTTTCCCTTTCTTAACTGGCAACCTTGCTCTCTACCCCGAACTAGACCCTTTTAAAAGTCAACGGAAAACTCTCGGTGGCCGGACTGTAGTGGGTTTCCGCCCCATTCCCTCCTGTAGGCGGCCCTGCGGGATGTAGCTGGTACTTAAGAATTAAAAATAATTCTTATGGGACGCAAATTCAGAGTTAATTCAAACAAGGGTGAGATGAAGATTGAAAATGAAATAATCCCAGTTCATGTGTTCCACCTCTCCTCTTGCCTTTAGTGTCTTTTAATATGCTTGATTTGCTGATCCTGACGATGGCGTTTGTTTTTATTTTTTATTTCAGTTAAAATTTTATTTTCGTCAAATTTTATAACCTCGAAGAAGGGGAGGAGTTTAGTGACACCTATTTATGCGTATTTATAATTCACGCTTTCCATTTTCTACTAGGATATTGATGATGGTATACTGAAGGCATTAGAGTCACAATGTTTTCCTCTGCTTTTGGCTGCTTCACTGCAATCAGAGGCGCTCAGTTTTTACCTAAACTGTTCACGGTACCTATGTCTACTGATTTTATATCTTAGTGGTAAACCTCTTAGAATTGAAAGAGCTTTTCTATTTCACATAAATTTATTGGTCATTGAAATATCGTAAAAAAATGACAAGATAAATAATTCTAATGACTAAGAAAATTCTGCACATGATTCATGAGAACATTTGGATCAAATGAGTGTTAAAAGGTTGTTGCCTTCTTATGCATGTGTCTCACTCCTTTTTGAGATCCTCAATGGGTTGTTTTTTCGCTGAAAAGAAAGAAATAAGTAATAGGAGCCATTATTTAAAAAATAACCTTATTTGATATGTGCATGTTTTAAGAGAAAAAAAAAGGTTTAAAACAAAATTTTAGCCCATTTTCAGATGTATTGAGTAATTGATAATCTAAATAAATACATAATGACTCAATGCCAGCAGGTATGCTGTGGGAAAATTCTTTCTCTCGATTATTAGTTCGGCTACATTGTTTTCAAAGATAAATACTCGTTTTGGAATTTATATTTCTACGTTCTCGATTTTTCATTCGTATGGATATAAGTCTCGCATTACTTAAAATAGACAAGAGAACAAAAAAATTGTAATTTGCAGTATATGATTCTGGAACTGTACGTTAGCGATACTGAATAAGGGCGTACTATATGGAAACCTATCTCATGCGAAGGTTGAAGTGTAATATCTGACGCCATGCTTCAGGTAGTCCATACTATCGGCGCAAAAAAGTAGAATTGCCCTGTGGAAATGCACTCTACCAAAATGGCGATTTTTGTCTTTGTGGTTTATTTTAAGTAAGAGTATCATCATTTCCTTATAAGAAATGTTTGGAATATGTTTTCCACATAGCATACGTAAATTTGATGTTTATGCACTTTCCTAAATCTCGGAATTTGAAATCTACCTTTCGGCTAAAGAATGGGTAAATTTTAGTCTTAAAACGTTATTTGTAATGCGAAGATGTAGTTCTCTCCGCAAAAAAAACAATGAAGTGCACCAATCAAATATTTTTCCCGTGACAAGATGAAAAAGACGACCGTTTCGCCGTTCTCATAGTTTTTCGCGCGTTATTCTTCTCTCGTTCGATCTTAAAAGCGAAACGCTTACGTTTAAACTCTTTATAATGATTTTACGCTGTATTTGAATAAACAAGGTGTAAAACTATATGTTACAGCATCATGTGGACTTCGACACAATTTCGTACAAAAATGCTTAAATTTCAGCGTTTTACCTTTTTTTCGCCGATAGTAGTTCGGCGTGACGTTGCTACACCCATTAAAAACCTATGAATGTTTTATCGGCACATATCCATCACTCACATAAGCCAAGAGCATCCATCACAAATCCGCCCTTGTCATTCGGCTTCTCCGGTACCCAGCAGAAACCAATATCCCAACAACATCCAGACAACATGGTCGGCTAGTCTAACAACATAGTCATAGTCAGACAACACATGACATATGTGCAATACACACGTAAATCCAATTAACGCTGTTTGGAACTATCGAATATCCTAAGATCCCCCCAGACAACGTTGCTGCGATGCCCAATAGTGGACATGGACGTCCACATTATAACATCTCTTTGATATCTTTACAACATCAAATGAGTAGATAATGAGTGTGCTAATTATGGTTTTTGGTAATCCCCAGACGTACAAACAAAGCATTTTTGCTCTTCAATTAAATAATGGGTAAAATTTCATTTTAAAAAGCTATTTGTAATGCAAAAATGTCGTTCTCATTATAAAAATAAATGAAATGAGGTTAAATCATAAAAGAAAATGAAATCTCTTAGATATCTTCCCAACATCTAATGAGCAGATAATGAATGCGCTAATTATGGTTTTTGGTAATCCCCAGGCATACAAACAAATCATTTTTGCTCTTCAATTCCATGGATTCATTTCTAAAACAAAACTTACGTTCTGCAAAAATATTCCATATGTTTCCAATTGGTATCAAGTAGACCAACGTTAACCAGATGGATGCTAGCGTGGTAATGACGAAAACGTTGAGATCGAACTGAAATATGAAGTTCATTGATGTGATTTCATTTATAATTATGTATATAAATGTAGGAATATATATCAAGATTTAGCATTATGCCTTGAATTTATATGTAATAAGTTGTTTTTTGTCGTATAAAGGTTTTAGCAAATTAAACAGTTATTGCAAGGCTTAATATTATGATCGCCCAAATGATTTTTGTCGGGCGGAATTGGAAAGACAGATGAATGAAAAAACGCTTTAAGTATGTTTTCACGTGTGGCATTTTACCTGAAGCCAGCTTAATTCTTTACATAATATGCATGATATGAGTAGAATAAATTATTACAACATTCAAGCATATCCACTTTTCGTCATAGACTATCAAATCTTCATTTCAAGTGTCGCAGAAGGCTCTCATTCCAAAAAAACTTTATGCCTAAAAAAATTAGTGATATGTGTATAATTTTGCGTTTGGTTATGGGCAAGAGCCCTGCTTACCAGTGAGACTATTGATACGTAGACTGGATCAGTGCTTAGAGTTCCGTTGATCAACATTATCGGCATTTGTATCATGTAAAATGCGAAGGAAAGACGGCTGGAGATGATGAAGCCTTTCCATGACAGCATCCTATCGAAGAATTCTACCAAAAATGAAAATGTAAAGATTAAAGAATCATCAAAAAGGGTTTAAATAAATTGATTACAAATAAATATATGGACAAATTAATATGGTCTTTATTTCCGTTTTTTGCAGTATAATGCCATAAGTACTGATTATTGTTTTGACTTTAGTGCTTTCTCCATTTTAAGCAATGGTGGTTTTTTTACATCGAGTATCGGTTTAGTCTGAAAAAAAGTATTTCTGTGACCCTTTTATATCAATTCAATATTATTCGTTAGTCATGCGTGAGGTAAAAAAGTGGTGAGTGCAAAACAGAGAAATGGTATTCTTTGGTTGTCTATTTTCATCATTTATACATTAACCTTTCTTAACCAAGAGGCGCTTCCGGGAGAAATTAAGTTTCAAGACTTCTCACTTTAAAAAGGGAAAATGTTTCCACTCAATCATTATTATTGTGGGAGCTATATATTTCGCTATTAAACTTTAAGCACAAGAGAACACGTAAGTTAAAATCTATCCCAAATAGAGCTAAAAATATGCACATTTTTTATGTTACTTCGAAGCAACATTTGGTTATAATTGGTTAATCAGTATTTTTTTTTATACTTATAGCTCGACAAACCTGCTTGGCCGCTTGCGCAGGTAAATATGAACCAGCTTATAGAGAAACACCAAAGTAGTGGTTGAAATACTCCGAAGAGGGCGTGCTCCATTGGGTCGAATACGTATCCCGGATACGAAACGTTTGACATATATAAGAAGGAGTAATAAGCCCCGCACACGGCGAATATTCCGCCCAGGAAAAATCGACCCTGAAATAAAAAAAAAAACGTGTTAGGTATTCTGCTAAATGTTTATCTTAATGTGAGTTGTACCATAGAGATGGAATCGAGATAATCGAAAATTGGTAACTCCTTTCGTATTCAAGATAATGTTACAATTTTTCACAAAATATTCAGTTATAATTTTCTCCAAATTTCATATGCAGCAGGGGCAGATCCAGGATTTCTCACTGGGGGGCACAAGCAAGACCTTATTCAGGATTTTGTTCTGGAGGGGGCACAAAGATACCTCGTAATACAAAACGAACGCAATAATAATGGGACCGTATTAAAAATCTTGCATATTTTTAAGGGTCTGGGGTGGGGCACGTGCCCCCGTGCCCCCCCTAGATCCACCTGTGTTATGCAGCATACATGGAACTATGTAATAACATACGAAAGTTAGGAGACGATCGCTTAGTACCTTGAAAAATTCCATATTTTCCATCCAAGAGATATATAAACAAGTATAACAACGTTGAAAATGAGTTGAGAACAAATTTAAGATTGCCAGTATGGAATAAATGTACAACAAATGCTTCCTGCAAGTTTCAAATTAATACTAAGAATAGTCTTCCGGCAACTGGATTAGGAATATAAACTCGGAAGATTGAGGTTACTGGCCGAGAGTCAAGAAAATATTTTTAAAACTATTATTATGAACAAAATCGACTAACTATTATCACCACTACACCTTTCTGCTTTATGATGTATTTTTAGGCTTTTGGAACAAGCAAATTAAAAAATAATGTCAAAATTTCTTCCTTGCCATCTACTCAATTCTTCCAGGACTATATCAAAAATCTATACGATTTTTGCGCGTGCGGTGAGCCATCTATTTATGCTTACTCTATGGTATTACCCTGAAATTCACCTCAATAGGCGAGTGTATAGAGGTGTTAGTACACCATCCGTTCACATGTAAGAGAATAGAAAAAGTGAGAAAAAAATAAATGCGCTTTAGGAGTTATTTGACTGCACGAGATCAGTTGGACCTAGAAGTCGTGCATTGTTCGGCGTAAGAAAGAATTCCCATATTTATCCTTCCGGTAAAATGACTTTCTGATTTTATTTTTTCTTTTAGACTTGGAAATTTAGTGAGATTCTTAATTGATATATCGCTCAGAAAGATCATCCAATTTTTCTTGTTTATCTGGTCTTGTTTGACTAGTCTTGTTTATCCACGAATTAAATCATTTTTCGAATAATAAAGAAAAAACATATGCATCCAGAAACACATTAGCAAGTAATACAACATACAATTTAACCCAAAAATATTAAATATACGAAATGAGAAAGACCCTTTCAATTAAATGTTATTTAACCTTTTCATGAAGCTCTTTAGGTTTCGAGTGAAAGGTTCAAAAACTACCTTTAGCACCCCCTTCCTATCCCCGATCCTTCGATGCAGAAAAGAATATTTCGCAGAATTAGAGAGTCTATCCGTTTAGTCTATTTTTGCCTCAAATAACTCATTAAAACGCTATTATCTTGAAATTCTCTTGGATATCGAGTAAAATATTTTGAAAAGTTTCCTGCACCTGAATTAAAAAATCTTGCATCGAAGAAAAGATTAGAGGTGAACCGAGTTTCAGGTAAATATTAACAAGGGTCTATTCTGTGTGCTCTGAAACGTTTAACATTATACCGCTTGTTTTAAGTCAATAATTCGTCGATAAACAAGACAAGTCGAGCAGTAGTGATCCATCATTTTTTCACCTGAAATACCTTCAATGCAACAATTCTTCATTTTCACACTCTTGCTTATTCTCTTGAGTGACGTTTCATTAGCACTGGATCTGCATCACCACCTGGCGAGCTCCGTGAGTTTATGTCATTAGCACTAGATTGTGTACCCCATCTTCTTCGGGGAAGATTTGCGAGTTTTCAGCACTATTCCGTGGCCTCTTCCTAGCCATAACATTTCATAACTCCCCAGCCTTTTTCATATCCACGTGCCTCATACAATGTTGTCATATTCCAGGGCTTCTTGTTATTGATTAATTTCTCCTACAAAAAGAGGAAAATTATGCCTCCTCTTCACTGTTATTCATTGCTCCTACATTGCTGTAGTCTATGATTTCCCTCCAATAAGTCGCTGTCGTATTCCAGTTCAACATCGCGTATGATTTTTCCTACCGGGAGGTTAACCTTCATTTTAAACTATTTTAGCAGCCTATTGACTTTATAACCATCAGAACATTACTTCAAGTCAGTGGTTTAACAAGGAGTATGCTTTAGGAGGGCCTGGGGTACCACCCCTATGTCCGGGAAAATAAAAAAAATTACATATAAATACATTTTACATCATTTTGGCACTTAAAATGAGGGCTTCTCTCGTAATTACGCAAATAATATTTAACTTAAAGCAGTAGTAGTTATTATGTGTCAAAACTAGACAATAATTTCAAATATTTTTTTCTCTGAGGCTCTGGGGGTTAGGGGGGAAATCTATCCCCCCACCTTCCTCCGTGTTACGCAATTGATTTGATTCTTTTCTTTTTTATCGTGGAGATTATTAACTACCTGACCTCAGCTTTTCATTCAGCCCCGAAGTAACGCTGCTTTGAATTTTGACTCTGCCGCGATTGATTGCCAGACAATAGTCACCCCACTTCATTCTAATCTTGTAAGCTTGCACAGATTAAACATACTTAAGGTTATATGCATTGATATCCTTAATGTAGCACAACTGTGATATTCAGTTTAACTTGGATGAGGATTTTTTGTGATTCTATGGTCGCAACGTGTCACTTGGAACAACCATTGAAAAGTTCAGACGTTCAATTCCTTCTGTGGACGGAATTACACGTACTAAGAATATTGGATGGCTATAGTATCACTATTATACCGATGGCGATACAAGGCGGGAATGTGCCGATATTTAGTGAGTACCGAAAAACGCATCATGAGAAACAAGTTCAAAAATTGAAAATAAGCGTTCAATGATATAGCGAATCTTGAAATAACAAAAAATAATCCATCTGTTCTTACCGGTCGGAGTTTGGAGTTTTTCTCTCGCACCCTTAATATGTATCCAAGGCTAACTCCGAAAATATATGGAATTAAGCGGTGAATAAAATTAAGGTAAAGTTCATCCGCCGAGGCTATCATTTTTGTTAACCTGTAAATACAGAATAGAAATATTGGGAAATGAACACCCCATTGATAATATTAGGATTAAATAATGCTTGCTTTAAGTGGGACAGTGGTATTTATATGTATGATGAAGACTTGTAGATACAATATTCTGGTGTAATTTTCTTTTACTTGAAGGTGTTGTATTAGAATTAAAATATGCTTGCTTTACCTGAGACAGTGGCATTTATATGAATGATGAAGAGTTTAGATATTTACGGATGTAATCTTGATTTAATGGTAGGGAATTGTGCTTTGGAATATGTGTAAATAATGATGATTACTCATTATTGATAAACAGTCAACCGGTTAACTGTTTATCAATGATGAGTAATCATCATGGCCATTACTTTAAACCGTTTGACTTTTTAATATGAAACAATTGTTTAACGTTTGAATAGTGTAAATTCAACTCGTTTGTTTCATGTCAGTCTTGGAACTTATTTCTGTGCGTTTTCGTGAAATGCTTATGTATTGAAACAAATTTAAATGGCATTCAATCACAAGTTCCATTGGGGATTCAAGTATAGGCTGCATCTGATATAAATATGTTTTCATCTCAAGAAAAATCTTTGAATTAATGCGAAAAACCAATAAAAGTATATATAGTATATTACGTCTGAGTGAAAATAAAGAATTTTAACTGATTATCTCTAATGGGATGCAATTGAACTCATCGTGATTGAGTTCAAACTCTGTTGCTAAACTAGCATAAATGTGTGATTAAAAGATTTGTGGCCAGTATCTTAGAGCATTCTTATGTTCTAACTAGACATTCGAGTCATACTAGGCAAAATTGAAGACATCACGGATTTTGATAGGAAACAAAGGAATGAGAATATTAATTGACTACATGATTATTTCAGGGTCATAACCTCTATGCTTTTATTTGCTAATCATTTCCTTCCATATTTTTTTCTGGCAAAAATTGGTCTTATAATATCCAGAAAATTTGAAGCCAGTGTCAAATTAGTATATTATGACATGAGAAATGCTTCTAAAAGGTTATGGATATTTGGTCTTAGGTAATATTTGAAAAAAATCAATTTATCGTCAACGGTTCCTTTTTAAATGCGAACATCTTGAGGGCTATATTTAAAGGTAACGTAAAACAGTGGAATACAGAAAATGAATATAAAATCATAATACCAAGAATTATTTCAGCACATTCAATTTCAAAAGGTCGTGCCCTGGTAAATAAAGACCAGCAATATGGAAATACATTGTTACAATTTATGTAAAAGAAAAGAGTAATAAAAATAAATGTTAAAAAGTGCTGCCAAAATTAGAATACGATAAATGTAATAATAATGCAATAAAGTAAAATACGATAATATGATCATTTATCCATTTTCTATATTCTACAACATTGTTTTTCATTACCTTTAAATATAACCCTGATGATGTTCACCTTGACGAACGGAACGATGGAGATAAGTTGCATGTTTTTTAATATTACATATGACCAGTGGCGTAACTAAGAGTATGCATTTGGGTGGGGAATTAGGGAGCCTGGAGGAAGGGGGCAAAACCTCCTCACCACAGGTAACTTTGTTGGGGGCAACGGGAAAGATAAAAAAGGAAATACATTTTTTCATGTTGGCACTTAAAATTTGGGTTTCAATCGTAATTCCGCGGGAAATCATCGCATCAAAGAATACATTTCTCTGATCTTTGTGGGGGTATCTATCCCCTTACCCCCCAATAGTTACGCAACTGCTAACATTCAAAACTTGGAAAAAGTAAAAATCGTCAATAACAACAAGATGGTTTATCATTTTAATATCTTGTGAAAACTTCACTTCTACTCACGAAATTCCAAAGTATAGGACAGTGGCCAATCCAAGGGTATATAGTTTATACACCTTTAAAGCGGACAATGCTGCAATAACAAGGCTGAGAGGCAGGATACTATATTTTCCCATTTTCCATAAAAGTAGAACTATAAACGGTGATAAAATGTACATATGCATGTCAGTTTCCAATTGATGTGATAGTTGGTAGCACTGAAATGTAAATAAATTAAGAGGCATTAAATTAATCCACACAGGAATTTTGTACATTGCAGAATACTCTTGAAACATATAAACCCACCATTTTTTGTAGACCCCTGGGGGTGTTTGTGTAAGTTAGAACGTTCAACCAAGCTTCCTCGCAGCAAGAAATGTAATGATACAACAGCCTTGAGTAATGGCCTTCCGAAGGAAAAAGCTGCATAGCGCTGAGACCGGTCAAGGCACTCATGACAAAAAGCGGTGTCATTCTGTAGAGAGACAAAGATTTTTACCATTAAGTTTGAGTATCGAATGATAGGTTCATAACTAAAATGCGCACGGAGAATTTTCTTTCATCAATTGTTTCATATTCACTGAATAAATTTCAAAAGCCATTCATGATTTTAATTTCGTTATTACAAAAACTACCGAAAATATCGTGTAAAGCTATCTGAAAAGTGACTGGATCCGTAAAATCCTATTTAAATTACCTTATTTACTTATATTCATCACCCTGAAAACAAAAATAGTTGGCCTATATATCGAGGTTCGGGGGGAGGGGCTACAACAAATAACAATGCACGATCAGAAACATCCAAGCTCTCCACAGGTGTGATTTACCGATACGGGACTCGAACACGCAAACTTCAGCTTCTAAGGCTCTTGCCTCAGAATTTCTATGTAGTTTAGTTATAGCCTTATCAATGTTTTTTCTTTTAAGTTTTGGCAACTTCTTCTATCAATCATTGATATTACTTTCAGGAGGTGCTGACTACAATTAAATTCTGTACAACTTGGGGTTCCCTTTGTAGCCAAACGGTCGCCAACCCTACCCAGAAATCTAATCGTCCCATCAATGGCAAATGGACACTAACATGTCCTTCATAAGAAATGGATAAAGCTGAAACTACTCATTTACTCACTAAGCTCACAGTTGAGGGAGCGAAACGCTGAGCAAAAATGAATCGCTCGCAGTATTTACCGAAAGGAACAGCAACCTATTTAATATTCGCTTAACATAAAATTTTTCTCCTAATACCATCGTAATATTCGACTTTGACGATAAATGAAATGAAATTCCTCTTAAAATATAATAATTTAATCAAATGCATGAATTACTGAATGAAACAAAATTCATGAGACTGTTGACAACCCTACCCAGAATTGAAACAGTCCCATCAATGGGGAAAATGACACTAAAATTTCTTTCATAATAGATGGATAAAGCTGAAACTACTCATTTACTCACTAAGCTCACAGTTGAGGGAGCGAAACGCTGAGCAAAAATGAATCGCTCGCAGCATTTACCGAAAGGAACAGCAACCTATTTAATATTCGCTTAGCATAAAAATTTTCTCCAAAAACACCATTGTAATATTCGGCTTTGAAGATAGATGAAATGACATTCCTCTTAAAATATAATAATTTATTCAAATTTATGACTTAATTCATTGGCGAACTTTAACTATTTGTTATTCATAGTTTTTACGGAAAAATGTCCTTATCATAAGGTAGTAAAAGGTCCTTACTTACTTGATATAGCGTCGAATATACATTTTCAGAATGTTAAGTTTTTTACCCTCCTGCAAACGCTTCACGGTATAATACGACGTGAGAAGGCCACTCATAACCACAAACGTGTCGACGTAAATCCAGAAAGATCGCAGTATCATGCTTTTAGGCCCCTGCATCCACTGAAAAGAAAATCATAGTGAATTATGAAAACGTAAAGAAAGTAAAAAGGTAAGGCCGTTTATAGTTTCTTTTAGTAATTTATGTGCAGTTACAAGTTATGATTGGGATCTTTAAGAAGTTCCCGTTTCAATATTACCATTGAGGGAAGGTCTGAGCCTAAAAGAAATGTATTTTTAGGAGCTCTATAATTGGAAACATCATGGCAATATGATACAGATAGCCGATTACATTATTTACTAAGTCTCTCATTGAATGTACTGGTCACGAATATTACCAAAAAGTATCCTTAATTCGGTCTCTAAATGTGTTCTCAACCACCGCGCATTTAAATGGGTTTACAAAAGTGGCCACTCGCGTCGCTGACAGAAAAATTGATAATATATTCACGGGTAAATAAGGTATAAGTAGGTGTGTTAACCGAAATTTATATGCCTGGTAATGTGATCTATCGAATACATAAAGCCTAAAATGCTATTCCTCGCAATCACAAAAATTTTACTGTAAAATATATCGGAAAAGAGCGAATCGCATTGCACTCATCACCGCGCCGCGGATATTTTTGAAATCCGATGAAAATGCGACCGTAATCTGCCTTGGAATTGGGCCTCCTATAAGGAATCCCCTTTTTAGTGGTTGTAAATATAAGTATGTGTCAAATTCTGTGCCACTTTAAAGTTAATCTGCAACTTATATTTCATGCATGTAGTTCCTCACTATTATGTGATAGCATTAACAGGTTGGATATGGGTTTTCTGTTAGGCTAGGTGACAGGAAGCTGTGGTCATGGCGAAGTCATCATGTACCAAGTGTTAGGAGAGTAATGAAGGAAAATATCTTCATCATCATCATCATTAGTCAGCAATCCTAAGATTGGTTTGACGCAGCTCTCCATTTCTCTCTCCTATCCGCTAATCTCTTCATAGCTACATATTTATTCTCTTTTACATCCTTTGTAACCTGTCCTATATAACTCATTCGGGGCCGTCCCTTGCCCTTTTTCCTTTCCACTTGCCCTTCAACGATTGTTTTCATCAGACCATCGTGCCTCAAAATGTGGCCAACTAAGTTGTCCCTTCTTCTGCTTAATGTTTTTAGGAGGCTTCTCTTTTCTCCGACTCTCCTTAGCACTTCCTGGTTACTCACACGGTCAATCCATGAGCTTTAAGCCACCGAGTGCGTTCACCGGGTTGCGGATGGTTGGTCAACCTCTAGATATAGAGGTTAGCTGCGATATAAGCAAGTTTACTTGTCGAATAAGCAGTCGTGGACAAAAAGCGAGGGTTATCCGAGGTGGTATGGGTCTATCCCTGGGTGAGATAGGCCATCTAAATGATACACTAAACCTGTGAAGATACCGTGACTTGGCGATGAGAGGCCGCCAACAATTATGCCTCACATCACCCGGAGGAGAGGGCAGCAGCTCTTCTTCATATGAGTGAAGGTGGAGATCACGATGGTCAGTACAGCGACACTCATTGTACTTCAGGCGTGGTAACATTTACTTTAACGGCTGTAGTACTGCGATGTGGAAGGCAAGGGGAAACCACCACATTATTATCCCGAGGAGGCGCAGATACTCCAACTTTAAATTGTCTGACATGATGGAATTCTCTCAGGTAAAAAATTCCGGAGGTAAACTAGTCCCCCATTCGGATCTCCGGGCGGGGACTACCCGAGAGGGTACATCGGTCAATTGTGAAAATACCTTAGTGATTGAAAAGTGGAACGGAAAACTCTTCATAAATCGAAAATGACGCGTTAAAATCATAACAATGTCAATTTTAGCCCTCTTATTTTTCTCTTCTCAAGCATTTGTTGTCAATGAATTGGAGCAGTACGCATGGTTCAAGGTATGTTATAAATATCGTTTGTATAAGCTTTGAACGGGATCAAAGTTGGTCGAGTTTCGAAAAAAGTCTTTCCAATTTTTTTTTTCAAAATTTCAACAAATTATAGCGAATCGCTAACCATTTCTACTTCCAAAGTTGGATACAAAATATGGGCCATTGTGGTTTAAGATTTATTAAAATGATTTACCTACTTATTTTTGTATTAACGATGTTTTTATGTTCCTCATCCGTGCATGATACCATCCCTGACTTAGATTACTACTCTTTTATGTGTTGTTTTGTTTGAATATTTGAAAATTTTACATCGATAAAAACTAAGAATTTATGTGAACGATTTGAGAAATTTGTAGCGTATCTATCCCCAAAAATCATTTTGTATTTTAAAATTTACGATACCGAAAATAATTTTTCCAACTGTCACGATGGCTCACACGGAACTTACGACCAGGGATTGCAAAGGAAACTAGACGAAAGCCAAAACCACTAAAAATTCAATAGTTTCGTTCCTAGGAAGGAAATGAAAAAATAGAACGAAATGGATTTAAGCCCAGGGAGCTCAACTTAGGCTCGAAACGACATCGGTGGCACAACTCATTCGGGTCGAAACTAAACTAAAACTCTGGTACGCAAGGAAACGCAGATAATATTCCGCACCGGAGGGACCACGTGCTTCACCTTCGAATAGTTTAGTTTCCACCCACGCGCCGAGTAAGAAGTATGGTCGAATGAAGTATATGTTTGGCCTACCGCCATTAAATGCATGGGGCACTCATATTTTTACCATTGACAGGATAACGGTGAACGCAAACCGGCCATTTGATTTTTGAGTTCAATATTTAACCTCTCTAACGTATGTCACCCTTCCCTTGGACTATAACCTTGTCGTAGTGGAAAGGCTTGCTCGTTCCTATGACTCCTAGAGCTCTGCTGGCGGAATTATTCCCGGTAGGGCCACCCAGATAGGTCGAAGGGTAGGAGCCAGACGAAAGTTGGTTCACGTGATGGTATCACGTAAAAAAACACTGTTGGAATGGAAGTGGGAAACCCTACCAACTATCTCTTCCCTGAAAATATGGAGTTTGATCGAACTAGCCTCGGATGGAATCGCGGTCCCAGTCCTTAAGGGCGGGTGTCGTAGGTGGCAGCGAGGTCGGCAAGGTCCTTGGGGTCCGTACCATGCGAAATCCTTTCAGATACATGTGATCATTTTTTTCAGCATCAGCGACAGCATCCAAGGAAGAGGATAAGATAGCCAAGAGGATGGAGAAGAAGAAGGATTCGATGAATGTATGGACAACTAATGTGAGGACAATGATGAGGGCGGGTAAACTAGAAAATATAAAAAAGGAAATGGATAAAGGGAGGATAGATATCTTAGGATTATGCGTGGAGATGTGGAGGGATGGGGGGGACTATTGGAGTGATGGTTATAGATTTATATCTACTGGTGGGGAGGAAAGCCAGCGATGGGTAGCTTTAGTATTAAACGGGAAGATGGGTAAGCGTGTGGTAACTATAGACCAGGTGAGCGATAGGATTGTGGTGGTAGAAATTGAGGCGCGGCACACCAACCTCGTGGCGGGTAAAGTTTACATGCCCACTAGCAATCGTAGAGAGGAAGAAGTAGATGAGGTGTATGAACAGCTCGAGGAAATAATTAGAGACACCCCGGGTAAGAAAAATCACTTGCCTTCCCTGCTGACGACTAGTAAGTACTGTGACTGTCTGTCACGGTATATGTAATATACATGTAAATAGTTATCACGGTATATACATGTAAAAAGTTAATCAAATTTGCATTACTTGCATACGATAAGAGTAACCAGAGAATAAATTTGGCTTACATCGACTCAAGGGCTTGGTGTAATTTTTCAAGTTATACAAATTTAAAAATCAATATTATCGAAATGGTTCTTAGAGTATTAATTTCTTGTTAGGTGTATAAAAGAGGAATATTAGCTTACCGTGGCCACTTCATTCCTGTTGGCTACGCTACCAGCTAGTATGAGCAACCCTCTGTGTAAAAAGAACAATATGAGGGATAATATTGTCCGTAATCCATTCAAGCAACTTAACTCATCCTTTGGCGTAGAGGTGTCCAGCAAAGTTCTCATATTAGTCCTGAAAGAGAATGCGAGGAAGGTTCGAACTAATACACCTGTGGGAAGAAAAAAAAAGAATCAATTTGTGTGATAGGGGTTGTACCGAAATTCAATTTTTATGTGGACAAATTTCGAAAAACATTCTTTTTTCTACCATCCCCGGGTTGAAATCATTTTTGCAAAAAAAAAACAGGATGCACGGGTTCTCCACCGCGAAATCTTCTCCTTGGCTGCCGACGTTTCAGGATACGAGTCGTACTCCATTCTTAAGGCTCGTTCTGCCCTGAGGATGGACTACGACTCGTGCCTCGAAAAGTCGGCAGCCATGTAGGAGATTACTCGGTGGAGCTTCACTGCCAGCATACTTTGGTAAAGAACCAGGTCTTCTTTCAAAACAGGTTATTTATGGCTGAGCTTCCGTATCTCTCCGTCATAACGTACCTCTTCTCTCATTCCTCTTGTTTCCATTTCTCTCGTGTATTTCGGTGTTATGTGCATAGTGTTATACAGCATATTGAAGAAAGGCATCGATTGACTTGAAATATTTGTGGAGGCGAATTCAGAAAATGTTTAGAGTATCCGATGAAATTATTTCCTTTTGTTTAGAGACATATGGGTAAATGGAAATTGGACGTTTACGGCGGGTAGGAGACGTAAAATTTCATTCCATATCTTTATCTATTCTTTCAGGGCGTGACGAAATCATGTGTTAGTGTTGTAGGTTATTGTGTTTTAAAGGTTTTGCCAACATAAACTTAAATATGTGAATTTTCTTCGCTTCATAGAAATGAGTAAATTTTTAAATTAATTAAGGAAGGTGATTGGTCAGCCGTATTGGAGGACATTATGGTAACTCAAATGGCAAAGTACGTATATCACTGAGCACGTAAAGTTTCTGCCTGATTGTGAGTGTAATGATGATGATTTGAAGGGGCCGGAAAAACATTTCTTCAAAGGAGTTTTATTTCAGATTATATTAATTTTTATTATAAATCCTGCTCATGGCATGGTATTAAATAGGTTATTATGAAATATGGTTATAATTTTAATTCTAATTTGAGAGCGTTTATGAAGTAAGGTAGTATCATATCGTTGCTCAACCAAAATGGAATTAAATGAGGAATGCTATTGGAATTGCCATTCAGCCTAAAAACATTATCTAAGTAAGATGGAGGTCGTTTTGTTGCAATTGTGGAGTTTAACAACTGTTATCAGCTTGTTCCTTACCAATATAAAGGTTGAATAGAAGAAACCCGTAGTCCAAGTCCATCATAGCGAATAACGATTTCTGATGAACCCGAATATTATTTTCACGGAAAATTGTATTTTTAGTATCATTATTATCTACGTCTTATTCCCAAGCTCTAACGGAAGGAAATTATATATTCAATGGATTTCCAACTAATTTGGTTAACTTTTCTTGGTTACAGCATCGTAAGACCAACTTGTAATCTTGTAAAAGTAGATCAGTACACAATGTTTTTCGCTATTCGAAGTAATTGAATAATTTTATATTAATTTAAGGATAATTATATCAGGTAGGAACATATGAAGCTAATAAATGCTTTAGTTAAACATTCAGGGATAATAGTTGGGCCTATAATGTTTATCGTTTGAAATTATTTTCTTTTCTCGGCTTATTTTGGACTATTTTTTCACTTTTGGAACATACCTTATTATTACTGAGGCCATCTAGAATATTGGTTAGGTTTTGTTAATACATTTGACATCGGTTTGCGTAAAACATGTTCCAAATACTTTTTACATAATTCTTACCTCCTCTTTTTGGATCTTCACCTTTTTTCTCCTTCCTTTTTTCATAAACCGCTCCCATTATGCCGACGAGTGTCATAGCCAGGGAGAATAACCTGTTAGTGCAAAAACGATTTTCATTAGTCATCCCAAAAAATGTCATTTATATCTCAATGTTATTAACGTTTTTGTGACCTCTAGGAAGTGTGAATGGTGATACAAATAATATTAGGAAAACAGGAAATATTCATTTATGAATGTCACCGGGAAAACATTTAATTAGGATTTAACGTTTACTTTTCGCAACGGGGTTGCGAATGTTAGGTGTGGTTACGCGGTACTTCTACTCGTTAGAGTTGATGAATTAACGTAAAAATGCACCGTGTAACTAACCAAATGGTGTGAATGCATGCACAGAAAATTGAACCTGTTTCAATTTAGTTTAAGTAATATTTCATACCGGCACACCAAAATCGTTCATCAATTTAGGAATAAACTCGTACGTGCTTATGTGCTATCTAAACAAGGCCTTAAAGCAGTCGTTTTTCTCGAAGAAAGTTTTGGATTCATCAAAAACTTTCTTCGAAATATATGGATCCCTGGATTTCGAGATATCCTGTTCTAATTTGGTTCATACCTTCGTACATGTTCCGTTCGGGTTCACAAAAATCATGCACGAAATTAACTGGCACGGATCAGGGTATCGTGCAACCAGACCTTGAGAAGTTCAGTGCGAAGGAGCTTTGGGACTCGAGTGAGTTCCTGAGATATTAACGTCACAACCGAGTCGGGTTTGATTCAGGATCGGGCCTTGAGTAATATCTGGAATACATCCCGTAGTTTTCCACTCACATCACGCCGTATGGTCGGGTGAGGTCGCGATCTCCTAGCGAGCAGGAGGTTTCCGTGGTGAGCAGTCGCAGTTTGACGGTGGAGTTGAGCGGGGCCAGCCACTCCGCGAGCGCCCCCTCGACGTCCTTCAACGTGCACGAGTGCGGGACACACACGCCCATCGACAGGGGCGTGACACTGGGGAAGAAAATGATGCCCTGGGGGTTTGAATGAATGGATGAGTTAATATTTATTTTGCTCTAGGATAAACCTAAAATATTAAAGAAAAAAATACACATACATATAATGTTCTACTCTAAAAAAACATTATTTTGACAAAATATACCATATAAGCGATACAAAAAATAAATCTTCGTCTTTGAAAAAATCGTAGAAAGGCTTCACAAGTATAAAAAAAAGTTTGGAAAACCGCGCAATGAAATATTCAATACCAGGTTAACAAAAATATAAGTTAAATGGGTTCGTTCTCATATATATAGAAAACTTTGATAACAACAAAATATAAAAATGATAAAGAAACTTAAATACTTGCCAGCAAAAAACTATATACTTGTATAGTCTTCATTTAACGATTGATTCGTTAAGCTGAAAAGATGTGAAGTAGATAATTCTGCGGGTTCGGGAAATTTGAAATTATAAGAAGAAAAAGCATTAGAAAAGGAAAGTTTCAAGGAGAGAGAAAGAAAAAGGAAATAATGGGCGTCTCCATTCAAAATCCGGACGAAAGTTGCGGTATCACCGGCAGGCCGTGGCGGATTGAGATCGTTGTTTTGTTGGTCGATTCATTACTTTCTTCGGTGCCTTCGCGGCATGCAAAACACCTTGACTTTTTGTTTGAAGTCAGATATAAATATATATAACATATATAGTTAAGGCAATAAAAGCATAAATTGGAGATTCACCGTAAACATTACCACTTCCTTATTTTTTTCAGAAATATACCGAATCCGTCGATGTGTCGTCGAGTCGAATCAGTGACATTAAAAGAATATAAGTCTATGATCAATCTTAGAAATTTTCCTTTTTTTATATTGCCTTATTAAATATTTCATCACTTTATATCTTAGTTTATTATATATATAATCTATTTTGCTCTAGGATAAACCTATAATATTAAAGAAAGAAAATACATATACATATCATGTTCTACTCTGAATAAATCATTTTGACAGAATTTACCATATCAGCGAATCAAAAAAACAATTATTGGGCTTTGAAGAAATGGTAGCAAGGCTTAACAACTAAAAAAATGTTTGAAAAACCGCGCAATGAAATGCGACAGTGAATAACTCTCATAATTATCTCGTATTCAACTGGAGGCTAATTGTAAGTATTTTGCGAACTTAGGCTGATAAAAAAAGTTCAGAATTTTTTAGGGGTTAAATCACTTTTCTATAATTATTTTTGGCGCTAATAGTTATGGTAACTTAATTGCGAGCATGACAACTGTACTTCAGGTCTCGGAGGTTATAGATTTCTTCAATTATTTTGGCCAGAGCCGAATGAATTCAAGGCATTTGTATGGCTGTTGACTTGATGAAATAATTGGAAGCGGAGAGATGCATTTTTTAAGTTGCCAATGATAAGAATTCATGAAGATACGTCTCTTTCGGGTAATACACCGCGTGGGTCCATTGTTCTCGGACGACAGTTTCGCCGGCGTTACAGTCGGCTTCCTCAGGTCAGTGAAGTAATGATGCAGTGAATTGGCCGCCTTATATATCTGTCCGTAGAGGCTAGGTCATCTGTGATTGGCTGTCGCTGCTGTGTCTTTTTCCACGCAAAACTCGTTTCCAGGCATGCGGAAGGGGATAGCCGTCTTCCCTATTGAAATTATCTTGAGTCTTGCTTATTTCGATGGCTTCCCGTATCAGGCGTGGAAAATATCTCCTTAAAGGAGAGAGACGTCTTCATACTCATCGACCCGCGGAAGCCTGCATAAGGATAAGAATTCATATTTTGATCCGTTTTTGCATAATGATTTCGGACGCAGAAAATCGTGGAATTTTGGGGTGTTCCATTGGAAAATGTTTGAATTCTCCGTAAAAATTATGTCAAATTGATTTTAGCTGAATGTTTCACTTGCAGTGACTTAAGTTACTCTTGAATATTCCTTATATTCAGTTCACGCTTTTTCAGCTCTGATATGGAATGTTGATGAATAATATTAAATGATTCTCATGTTTGTATCTTTTATATAAATCAATAATTGGTACTGTCTACGACCATTTTTTATATCTGGCAATGTGGTAACCCTGGATTGTTTGCAGTTGTCCTCAAACTAAACGAATATGTTAAGAACAACTGCATATGCTCGGAGAAATGGGATACTTTCATGGAGAAAAAAATAAATGTCTAATAATTGCAATCGGGCAAATTCCTTTTTTTAAATGCTGGTATTGATTCCTACGATGTTTTATTCCCAGTGAAATTCGCAAATTGTTATTTTTAGTTCTCCTAGTAGTATTTGAATTACAGTTCTTATTTCTAAATTTTACTTAAAATTCAATGAGTATTCCCATTAATTAATTTATATAAAGTTATATGTGGTAAAAAATTTAGAGGAAGGAATGAAAGATTATGAAAGAAAATAAATGTTGATAAAACGAAAGTCATGAGATTAAATGATGGCGAAAATGTGAATGTTATGATCCATGGATAAAAGAATGAGGAAGTTGGAAAGTATAGAAATCAAGTAAGCATGCCGACTGAAGACTGGTGGAGTGAGACAGAGATCACGACAGGAATAGCCATGGGAAAGGAAGCGCTTAATAAGAAGAGAGTGGTGTTATGAAGCAGCATGAACTTAGAGCTTAGGGAGAGACTGGTGAAATGCTATGCGTGGAGTGTTGTGTAAATTCGAAACGTGGAACTTGGGAACAAGATAAAGGGACAGGATCAACGCTTTTGAGATTTGGGTGCGGAGGATACTGGCGAGAGTGAAGTGGATGAGTAAAGTGAGGAATGAGGAAGTGCTGGATAGAATTGAGGAGTAAAGAAGTTTATTGAGAACTATACAAAAAAGAAAGGGGAATCGGTTGGGAATATTTTAAGAGGGAAGGAGATTTTAAATACAGCAGTTGAGGGAATAGTGGAAGGAGAAAAGAGGAAGAAGAAGGCTGAAGATGACAGAGGAAGGTTAAAAAGACGGTATGAGGCAACCAAGGAGGAAGCCTCTGATTGGAGGAGGTGGAGAAAACTTAGGTGTTTGGGACCTGCCAGTAGATGATGATAGAAGCTGAACTACTCATCGCCAGCTGAAAACAATTCATTTTTCGTCCGCAACAGAAGAAATATCGACGGCGGTTTTTACCCATGATAAAAACTACAAATGATAATTTCCACCCTTAAATGTAAAACTCCCCTAACCACCATGATTTCGACATTCTATGACATTTTCAAGGTCATAGAGTGTCAAAACCACGGTCGGTAGTATAGTTTTAAATAAAGTGTGAAAATTATCTACTATTTTTAGTTTTTATCATTTAAGTCTCTGCAAGGATAATATTAATTTATACATCGCATTTCCACCAAGCCAAGCCTGTAACATTTTATACGGTGGTTTCTACGACGCTAAGTTACCAACGGATGGATGTCAGTTTCTCATGCCTCTTAGCTTGTCAGAAGGATCAAAGCAAAAATAATACTCACATCGTCGATGTCATTCTTCGTCATGTCATTGGCGTGGATGTGGTCGTAGATTTCCTTCAGATCTCCGCTGCTACTCGAATCCTTATCCCTTGGGTCAGCGAAAATCCGAAAGCTACAGTACTGCCCCCGGATGTTTTCCGGATCGTCTTTGGCGGCCTCGGGCCTGGATGTCACACCGAGACACTGCCGATCATTCCCCAGCCAGTTCACGTTCCCTGCCATCACACCCGAAGCTATCTTCCCTGAGGCGTCGTACACTGTGAGGGCGGAAAATACTTTTAGTGTCAGTCACGAATAGACCTGGTTTTACTCGATAATTCCTAAAATTAATCATAATCTTATTTATAACATAACAGCAGGCCATTAATGCTTAGAATGAAGGGGATTATAAATTAATTTAATTATGTATTTGGTAATTAGGTATTAAATTACAGTAGCTCGGCATATTTTATAGGATGAATCACTATGTATGACAGTATAATATTATTCGGTTTTGTGTTTCTTGGATAATTTTTTTCCCCCCATCGGGTATTTCAGGGAATAAGTGAAAAAAATACCGTCCCATTAACTCTTAGGTGTAATAAGCACATTAAGGTGACGTACTTTGTACGGCCCAGAGCTTCAACTCGTGAAGTTCTTTGAGGTAGGTGAGCGCGTGATTCTTGCATTCCAAATTCTTTACGGAATCATAGGACGGGGCAAATGGTGGAAGAGTCACGAATGGAAACGGCAGCGATGTTCCTCTGTTCTCCGCACTCACGAATACTGGAAATAAAATAACATTAGTTATATAATATGTTTCACAGAAACTTTAAAGTGTATTCGTATACATTTTTATGATTTATACAGTTCGGATATAAAACAATACACTATATTAATGGATGAAAGATGATGATAATCCTTGTACGTTGTTCAGATGCTGAAATCCATTTGAAAGAAAATAAATTCCCCAAGGCCGTACTCTTTGGTGGGAAAACTGGGGGATGGGAAGTTACAAGGCTGCCAGGGGGGGGGGCATTCAGGGTAATATACGGAAATCAATTTAAATCACTATGAAACAAAACAATCGCGCACTCACTCACTCACCTTGAAGATTTGCTCTAAGGAACGCGAGGGTCTCAATCACGCACAAATTCAGGTCTGCGAAGCTTCCGCTTACGCCAGTGACCCAAAACAGGCAAAATTATGCGCTGCAATCCATGATGAAGTGTTACACTGAATTGAAGTGTACTTAGTGCTATACGTTAACTCTAAGACTTTATGACTGATAATGTCAGTGTGTTTTTATAACGATGCGATTTTACACATGCACTCTACGTAGGGCATTTAGGCGAGGCAATCGACAAGCGAGGTCATTTGCGCCAGTAATGGAAGGATTGGGGGTGAAAGGTGTGAGAAAAACCGGCAAGGTATGCCTGAATTTTACTATCTCGTGAATAATACCGAATGAAATTCTCACATCAACAGTATTTTTAAAATGGGGTCGAACGTTGTCAGACCCGAAATCGTTATTCATTGAAAAAATTCGATGCACGGAAGGAAATTTAAGGAACGACGAAAAACAAACTTCCACATTCACCTATTCTCTGTAATTTAGAAAATATGTGAAAGTTTACGCCCACTTATCATAAGTTGGTGACGTTATTGGAGGTTATTTTCATTAACTCTTTCAAGAAGATCCGATTGAATGAATTAAATGGTCTCTACAGTGTAAGCAGCAATAAAAATCAATTGCGCCCAAGCTCGCCAAGAGTGCGTGACGTCATCAACTAATCCGCGGAAGGGTTAAAGCCGTCGATTTTCCGCCGCAAATAGCTCGAGATGCAGTAAGTGACGCGTCTAGGAGCGGAAAATACAGTTTTATTTCATTAAAATTCTATATGATAATAGATAATAAAAAAATTGAGAACGAGCTCATTTTCGACGAATTTAGAGACTGATTATTCATTGTCATGATAAATTTTTCCCACTCTCTTCGAGTATTTACTCAAATTAGGAATATTTTCATTTATGATATCTCTGACGTGTTGAGCTGACATTCCTCCTCGCGTTGTTTGCGCACTGTGCAGCTGTCTCATGACACTTTCGGAGATGGCAACCCATACGGCCTTGTCCTCTCAAGCCACTTAATCCATGGGAGACAATGGGACTTGGGTTGCATAATAGGTTGGAGCTCGGCGATAAATCGACCATCATGTATTAATTGACGAATTATCGTCTGTGAAATGCTCTAATCGCGCTCGAAAGGTCACTCATGGGTTCGCAGATTCTTATGAAACCAGACTTATTTCCCAAAGTAACCTTTAGTCCAATCGCTGCTGAAGGAAATAATAAAATTCGCGAGTGTTTTCTCCATATGAAGTCTAATTTAGTCACTCATACATGCGCTTCATTTTCAACGAGTGAGTTGCATTATACAGGATGTTTCTGAAGGAATCTGGAATACTTCAGGAGGTCGTGGGAATTTTCAAGTTGTGCAATTATAATTGAAGGGGTGAGAAGGCGAGGGATACCAGTGATTTCTTTTTTCTTAAGAGATTTTGGTACAGATATTAGGTAAAGAAAGCAAACGAGATCTTTAACTTTATTTATTTTCAGGCTCAGTCAAGATCAGGCCGAGCCAAGATCAAAATTGCTATATAGTTTTTCGGTACACGTATGTATTAATCGCTATGTTCCCATGTCATGGTCCGAAATCCTCGGCGTTAGGAAGTAGCAATCGTTCCTCCTGCGGTGCATAATACCCACTGTGATTTTTGAATGGAAGACTATCAGATAACGTTTGGTACATTATCGTTAAAGGTGGAGGGATAACGTTTCATGAAGTCGCTAATGAGAAATGGATTATTGTTACTGCTTGAAGAACGGTTTTATTGTCAATGTAATGTAGAAGCAAAATAATTTAGAAGTACAAGTAATTGGTAGAGTACATTGTTTTCTTTGATCCGCGGTGGGAGCAGCCTCAACGGACTTGCACCCCCAGCTCGCTGCAACGAACAGCCTTGCTTCCCGCGAACTGGTAATGACCCGGCGCGGCCCCGTTTGGCAACATGGCATTGATAGTATTTCTTTACAATTACAGATATCAACATTTTTATACATTACCGATCATAGAAAAATGAAAAATAAATTAAAAAGTGATTCTATCAGTTTTATTTCTTATTTCGGGGTAAACTGTAGGACTAGATAATGTTAAAAATTTTCGTTAATTAACGACAAAAAATGCGTTAAAAAAATGCGCAAAAGCCATTTTCTTCATCTACACAAATGTATGCAACTTATTGTGGAAAATGAATGCTGTAGACGCGTTTTTTTCCCTAGGTTGAGTCACAAAGTTCATGAAGTTGACAAAACGGCTAATTTTACGGTGCGCGGAGTCACTTATTGCACTGGTGTGTCTACATTTTTGATTTTTCATTAAAAAATACAGCGAAATGTACATTAAAATTTTCTTTAAAATTACGTATTATTCATTATTTTTTTCACGCGCAGAAGCCCATACATAATTTTTCAAAGTACAGCGGCACATCATTTTGACGCCGATAGTAGGTCATTCACTCCACTGACGGAAACTTTGGGGATGAAAGGTGAGAGAAAAAAACCGGGGTGAGCGCTAGCCTGCTCTTTGACTGGAAGTAATGACAGCAAGGACAACACGGCTTAGCGTTTTGTTTGACGCATAGAGTTGTGTATCTGAAATAAAAGTCGTCGTACGTATACATCGTAATAGGGTCAATTGTTGTGTTGCGGGTTGCACAAATTTAGATGTTTTTCTCGTACATTCCGTCGCTAATATCTCGGAAAGTATTGAGCGTTTGCCGCTGACACAAACACTAAACCTCGTAGGTATCCATTCCCTATCACCTGGAAAAATTGATTCTCTCGAAATTGAGTTGATAATTTCTTAAAAATGATATACAGGGTGAGCCTAAAGTATTGCCCTGATTATTAAAAAAATATTACAGAATAACCGTTTGACATGATAACTTTTTTTTCTGGGACAACATCAAGGACAGTGTTAACCATACCAGTTGCTGACATCGACGAACTAAAGGCTAGGATACAGGCTGCTGTGGGTACTGTGACAGAACATGTGTTACAAAACACCTGGCGGAAATGGGAATACCACTTCGATATTCTCCCAACTACCAAGGGGGCACACGTTAAAGCATGAGAGTCACTTTCTTACTTGTTTGTTTTTGTTACTCTCCGTCGCTTATTGCGGGCGTTCGAGATGTAGGTGCGGAGAAGAATGATGAAGGTAAAGGGGAAAGAGAGGAGAGGGAACGACGAAGTGCCGGACATGGTAACACTGGTAAAACTAGTAACACTGACCTATGTGATATTATCAAATTTAAATTATTATCCCAAACGGTTATTCGGTAATAAGTTTTATAATCAGGGTAAAACTTTATGCTTATCTTGTATATATCTCGTCTCTGGGACGAAACTCTAAAAAAAGATATTAGATCGACTAAGCATACCTGAGAGCGAGGCTAAGAAGACGAGGAGACGAAACATTTTCGGCTCCTCCAGCTGTCTCGTTCAAATGTGGTCTGAGAATGAGTGGACGATTCATAGATAGCTGTTCTTATACTCAGTCACGTGATCCTGTCACCAAAAATTATCACCGTCGATCACCGAAAACGATTTTTTTCTCCCACGTTCTACCGCACCACAGACCAGACTGAACGGGGAATATGGGCGATGTGCTTATCTAGTCTTGGGGTCAGAATTTGGCCGACATATTTTCTTTTCGGTCCTATCTTCGATGAGGTTACATTGACTTTAGATGAAGAATTTTGACAAATCCCTCCCGCTGAACAAACTTTATGCTATGCGGGCTTCTGTTTTCAAGTGAAACGATGCTATAACTGGATGTAGAAATCATTATGAAGCTGATTGTTTCTATTTGGAATCTATTTAACCATATTCTTTGCACTGGATGAAAAACAAGTGACTTATACGCAGTCAGGCGCACGAGTGTATATTAGTATACGCCAAGGATGAAGTTCACCATGAAAAATATATTTGGCTTAGAATAAACAAAATGATATTCATCGCAAAAAATGTCCTGAAGAAGGTATAATAGTGAAACGTTGACGAAAATTTTGCATTTAAGTGTTAACACATTTATGCCGAAAATTCTTTTACGCAAAACTGTATTAATTTTTGATTTTTCTAATTTGCAAATCACCTCCTATTAGATTGCATTTCCGATGAATAGTTTTCCGCACTTACCGAGCCCATTTATTATCGTGTCGACGCCGCGTTGTATCTTAATGGGTGTTGTGGTTAAAAAATGATGTTGTAACTTTTATATTTTTATTGTTCTTGATTATTTATGTTGTTTTATTTTATCGTTATTTTTATTATCTGTCTAGGACATAATTTTTTGGAGTAAAATTGTGGTCAAGTGCGATGGATCGACTACGAGATCTTACGAGAAAGAACACAAGAAAATTAATATTGTATCGGTTTTTGAACTTTTCTAGTCAAATATTGTCTGCATCATAAAAAACGCGTCATACTTTTGTTCCTAATTTAAAAAGGGTGCAGACTGGAGTATATTTCGTAATACATTCAATAATTTATATTCGCATTAACAGTATTATATGTGTATTATTAGGCTTTTTCTCGGCATTTTGTGATCTAGAAGATTGCACCCGAGTGAAGAGGTCAATGCTGGGGTTAATTGGGATAGGGTAGGTACTCTTAAAAATATTATCTCTTAAAAATTTTTGAAGTGTCCTCTCTTGTTTGAATACGATTTTTATGTTTTATTTGCTTCTGTTATTGAACTCATAAGGTAGAGAAACCACCTACCCCATCACCCAGACGGAGAATACATCTCCATAAATTATGTGTGGCAACAATTACTTCCTTCCTACAACCTCCGTGCTTAGGAACAAATGCGTCTCTCATGTATCCTTCATTATGAGATCTCGCAATCTTTATTTCCATTAACGTTTCGCGTTCAAGAAATTATTTCGACAGAGATGGGGTGCGATTAAATCTTATAGGGGTAGATTTTGGAAATAGCTCAATTTGGAGAGGGCAATATTTCAGCTCTCTTCTAAAAATTTCATGAAGATCCATTCTTGTTTCAAAATGGTGTTTACGTTTGCTTCGATTATGACATCATTAACTTAGGGTTTCCTATCAGAATGATCTTCAAAGCATTCCTATAATGAGACGTAATTGAATAATCGCAAATTAGTCTTCAAATATTTTAGGTACAACACTATAATTTATCTACGCTACGATATTGAAAACGAATATTCTGGGGATTTCCTTATCTTTAGATTTTTTTCTATACGTGTCCACCCAGATACGGAATGATGAGTTAGTATCATCATCATTGGTCAACAATCCTAGGATCGGTTTGACGCAGCTCTCCACTCAGTTCTCCTATCAGCTAATCTTTTCACACCTACGTATTTCTTCTCTTTCACATCCTTCTTCTCTTATTCCATTGATCCATATTTTGTTTGAGGATTTCCTTTTCCATTCTTGCCTTCCACTTGTCCTTCGACGATTGTCTTCATCAGGCCATCATGTCTCAAGATGTGGCCTATAAGGTTGTTCCGTCTTCTTGTTAGGGTTTTCATGAGGCTTCTCTTCTCTCCTACCCTTCTTAGGACTTCCTCGTTACTAACTCGGGCGATCCATTTGATTTTCAGTAGTTAATGAGTAGGTATATTAATCTATTTACTACGCATAAGTATCTCGAAATCCATGTAAAAAGATAATGGTGTTACAAAATCAAGTGGGGCGTATTGTGAGCTTGTGTTTTTGTTAAATGAACGCAATCACAATCAAAATCGAATTTTACCCAGTGCCCATGGCCTTGGAATATTAGACCTCTTCCTTATGGATCACGAAGAAGAATGCAGCTTTCTATAGGAGTTCTCATTTAATTTTTGAAGCTGTCGATGTGTTAGACTATACTTCATGTGTAAATAATCCGATTGCCGATCGATCCATAACCATCGGAAATGGTGATGCTACTTACCTTAGTAATTTATTGACCGCAAGCGGGTAGTGAGTTAGTTTTTCATGGAATGTGTTGTATCTACGTGGGAAAAATTTAATCGGTTTCTTCGCGGGAATCGATGGAGCAATCATTGATTTTCGGGTCATTCATACTTATTTCTTCCATTCAAACCTTACCTTAATAATTTTCACCCCCCCAAATACGCGCTGTTTCCTTAGTTTTCACCTAATCAAAGCTTCTCGTGCTCAGAATAAATGCCTGAATTAAGTCTTTCGTCTACTAGGTATATTATCCGGATCTCATTCCTCATTATCCAATGGAGCGCTCAGAAGATTACGCTGGCCACAAGGCCGCGTATCAAGTCAGTTACTGTACTCCATTGGCCACCGATGATTCATGAAGTTTTTGTTCCCAGATTTAAAGGAGCCGTCATGCATGTTAATAGGTTTGCACTAACCTTCACTAGCCGGAAAATACCAAGGGCATGAATTGAACCTCTACCCCTCAATAGCGACGTTGTGGCCAACGTAATCTTCTAAGGGCTGCGTTGGATTATGGGGAATGAGGTCTAGAGGTCTTCTGAGAGAGATAGAGTTAAGATTGCCGATGCAATGCTTTGAATTCTTGAACCTAATTCTATCGTGTTCCGAGTCACGAGCATCAATATATTTTTAAATATCTTGTTAGTAAGCTGTATGCTTACAATTTTCATCTTTAGACGCATATTCATTCGAAATCACATGTATTGCTCCACTTTGATTCCGCATAATTTTATGTAATCTTTTTTTATCCTGTACTTTGATCCAAAAAAATTTCATACCGCAGGGAGAGAAGGTAACGGATAATTTTCACCTCATCGATACATTGCAGGCTATATATGTGATTTAGAATAAATATGGGTCTAAAGATGAAAATGGTAAACATTCAGCTTACAAAAAAATTATTTAATTCTGCCATCCAATCGTTACGAATAAAATCAGAAGAACTAAGAGCGATGGATTGGAATGAACTATTTTGTGCCTTGATGATGATTTATTTATAGTAAAATTGAAACCTTTGTCGGGATTAAAAGTTTAAATCGTGGAAAATTGCATGTTATTCTTTCGATATGGAAAAATTCCACTCAATCACGCTTCGTTCTTCTGATGATATTCAAGGTGTTGCCGGACGAATTTGTGTTGGCATGCAGGTAAATCATAATGATGTCGGTAGTAATGCACTAGTGTCCAAAAATTAAACGTATGTTACGATTAAGCAGGGAGACATGAAATAAACGCCAAATCGATTGACATGTGCATCTATCAGCCTTACTTGATCTCTCTGTGTAGGAAAAAGAGTATTCCCTGCTTTTACTGGTGACGAAACCAAAAGGTAAAAACGGCCAGTAGCTGAACGCAATATTCCATTAGTATTGCATGTCAGACATTGCAGACAAGTTCTATTTGTTATTGTCAAAGGTGTATGTATACCTTCGCTATCAGAACCTTTCTGGCACAGTTTTTTTTTATAATTTATGTGACACATGGTGTGTTTCAGCTTCCGTTTGTTAGGTAATCCGTTTGACATACTATCTGGCGGCATGGCATCGTTTATAATAATAATAATATCATTTATTGTTCTTGTACATTGTCCATTAAGAACACATTATGGTTATAGCGTACAAATCAGCGCATAATACACAAATTACCAAATGCATAACTAGAAACTATAGGCATAGGCGGATTCATTACAGTGAAATATGGCATAAAAATATAAGAAGCATAATAGAAAGTTATACACTTTTAAAGGGTTTGTATAAATAAAAAAATCTGTCCTTGAGGGCAGACGAAGAGATAGAATCTTTCACATCCTTTGTTATGCTGTTCCATTATAGAGCTCCGTCAATAGAGAAAGATTTTTCATAGGTGGTATTTCTGTGTAGGGGAGTGATAAGAAAATCAGAAGCCGTTCTAGTCAAAATTAGTGATCATGGTTAACTTTTGCACAGTACTATATTACATGCGAGGCTTACCTGCATGGATGAACCAGAGCAGGAGAGTGACGAGGCGATTCATTCCTGGAGTTTATCCGTGGCACTCGGTGTCGTCCCGTGCTCGACGGACCCGCGACTGATGTTGACTGATGGGTTTCGCGGGCAGACGCGAGAAAAAGCGCCCATAGGTGCACCTTTATTTGAGAACTCCGGTAATAATTTATGGGTTCAGAAGGTTAGGTAATCTTACCTTCGATAACATTCTGCAGGCATAAACTTCGGTCCCCTGCCGATAGAGTGGGTTTCTCTTCTATTGCTGACTTCCTGACGTAATCCCCCTTTTTTGTCTACCAAGGTTTTTTTTACTCCCTGGATGACAGTGGCAATAGTCGACGCCACCTTTCATCGATGTTAATAGTCGTTCCGAACGCTCGTTTTTTCGTCATTGGCATCACTATCCTCTCACTATGACGTGCGTCGAGGAAAATGCTAATGGTAAACATTTTTTTCAGCGCCAATCGTGCAAAGTTGTACAAGTTTCAAGAAATATTTTCGGATTCTCAACCAGGTAAATTCAGTCGTATTGGCCGACGTTTAGGAAAACGACTCGTCTTTCGAAAAAAAAGAAAACAAGCATGATCACTAATTTTTACTACAATGGCTCCTGATTTTCTTATCACTCCCCTACGCAGAACTACCACCTATGAAAAACCTATCTCTATTGTCGGAGCACGATTATGGAACAGTATAACAAAGGACGTGAAAGATTCTCTCTCTTCGTCTGCTTTCAAGGACAGATTTTTCGATTTATACAATAGAAAGCAAAGATTTTTCGTTTTCTTTTCTTTGCGGTGTGAAATTTCACTTTTTCGTCGTATCTTATATTTTTCATACATCTACTGAATTAAAATCTGATGCTTTCTCGGCGAATGTAATCGAAAAAGGCTATTCGGGATTCCAGGCAGAACGGAGGGAGACCACCAGGCTGGAAGCCAGAATAGCCTTTTTCGAATCTGCTGAATTATGTCATTAAAATGCGATTACAGATCTGAGTGCACGACCGCTCGTTCACTCAGACCCAATTGAGTTCATACCCGTGGTCGTTGCTGTTTGCTACTTGCAACTGAATAGGTATCAAATTTCATGGTTTGATGGTTTAGAAGCCACATTTCCTTCATAAATGGCTCGCGAATGTTACAATAGGGGATCCTCAAGTCGGCCTATAAATGTGATGTCACCGCATTATTATTCTCAGTCCGTGGATGTCACCCACCGCCACTCGCGTCGCCGACGGCCAAATTGAACCGAGTAGCACGGGGAAATAAGGTATGATCGTGGATATTAACCGAAATGTATACAAATGATGATGTGAAAATATCAAATTCATAACTTACCAATGCTATTCCTCGCAATTACAAACATTATTCTGAAAAATATAGGAAAAAATGGGTCGCATTGCACTCATCACCATTCCTCGGATATTTATGAAAACCGATTAAAATGCGACCGATGTGGTAACAGAAATCAGCCTTGTATGTGATGTAATTGGAACTCGCACATATAGTTCACTTGAGGTGGCTGTTGGTAATTATTCACTGAATCAAATCACGCATTTGTGAAAAAAAGGGCAATGGTAAAAATATTGCCCCTCTCTCTGTCTTGGCTCGGGTTCTATGCTTAAAAATTTAGCAAGATGTAAAATGGCAAGGAGGAAATGACGTGGAGCTGCCTCACTTGGTGGTTCTTTATTTTCTATACACAACTATACTAAAATTGTAACGCGCGGAAGAATTTTACGGAGTGAGATCTCGCGGTGACTCGTGACTGGCTAAATTCACTTTCTTTCAGCGACTCTAATCGAAGGCTTCATCCTAAATTCCAGCGCCTGCTCCTTCTGATAAGATTGGAAATTATTCATTTGAATGGTTTTAAAACTTAAAATATCTGATGTAGGAAAACTCTCCAAGCCACCAATATTCATTGTAACATTATTAGGTATCCTTGCAAAGCAAATAGTGAGCCAATAGGATCCTCGTGCATTGTGGTCGTTACCAACAGCAAAAGTAAACTTGAAACCAAATAGTATCAGCAACCCACACGTTCACAGCTCCAGCATGATTGGCCTTCAACACAGTACAATCCTTTATAATTTTCTCCACAGGTCTCCGTGGAGCCCCCCTTCTTATAGAACGATACTTAGGCATGTTGTGCCACCACTGACGTCACAAGTGACACTCAGCTCTCTCAGCAAGAGAGGCCACTTTTATCTACTCCGGGTGTAGCGAGCGAGCGCCGAGGCAACCAGTGGGATGGGGACCGGAATATGGGGGCCTATATCCAGAGTTTTTTTGCCCCGTTTACGCCATAATATAGTGCGGTGTGAATGCTGGAATTTGCATTCAATGGCAACGTAGTGGCACGCCTTTATAGATGTTGCTTAATAGTAGATGGTTGACAACTTATGGTTAATACTATTTTTAATTGAATTTAATCAGTGATTTGCTTGCCCCAAGATTTACTTGCCGTCAGAAATGGCTTTGCGGCAGATCTGCTTAGCAGTTTTGTTTAATTTGTGAACGTTTATCTAAAGGTAATGTATATAAATTTAATATTGATGATCGTTAGAGAGAAGAGCTTATCTATTAATACTCTAAAAAGCACTATATGTTACTGCTAAACGAATTTTTTTCAGGCATAAATTTGAAATCGTAGGATAAATGGGTAACGAAATGAAAAACCGATGGAATTTTCCAAACTATTTCAAATTAATTACGTAAAAATCAAAGCTGTAGCATGCTGATCAAACTGAAATCGGTTGCACCGAGTGTCTTAAAAATAACAAAAGGCCACCTTCAATTCTACCATGCGAAATGACGTTTCTATATGCATTGGTGAGGAGCTATCCTTAATCTATTTAGCTACAAACAGGGTTGGGGGAGTGCGGACACATTCTATGCAGGTCTACATCTACCCCGCAAGCCGCCTCAATAGGAGTGTGGTGGAAGATGTTAGCGTTATCCTGTTCGAGAAGAGAAAAAAAAGGTGCAAGTTTTGAGATGTTTGACTGCATGAGATCTAGCTTTGATTGAAATCCTGTATTGATCGGAACAAAATGGAACTATGTTAATCCGATCGTAAAAATATCTCTTTTTTTTCGTGTCGACCAGACTTGAAAATATTGCTTGGTTCCAAAGACCGCAATAAATGGCAATTGATCATGCTGAATGATCATTCGAATGAAATATTTCGCCGTGTATAACGGAAAAAATTAGCGAATGAACCGTCATGCGCATGATCATTCAGGGAAAATTAGAACACGTTCAATTTTGCTCGCATGATTTCAAGGCTCGAATAATCACGTGATCAATCAGAATGATCAATCACCGTGTATAGCGGCCTTAATATGATGTTCTCCATGTCAGAATGAATGATATCATCTTTTTTATTTCAAGTAGTCTAAGCCTAGCACGTAACCTTCGAGTTTCTTACGGCTCCCTGCCTGGCTCGTGTAATCACTAAGTATATTTCTTATGAGACACAATCGCAGAATTAACTCAAACAAGGGTGAGATGAGAGAGGGGTGAGAGAGAAGATTCAAAATGAGTAATCCCAGATCATGCGCTCTACCTCTCCGCTCTCAATTAGTGTCTGTTAGTATGTTTGATTTGCTAATCCTGACGATGACATGTGAATTTCTTTTTTATTTCAGTTGGAAATTTTATTTTTTCCAAATTTTACACCCCCCAAAGAAGGGGAGTTATTAGGAGTTTAGTGTCACCTATTTCTGTGTGTTTATAATTCACTCTGTCCATTTTCTGTAAGTATATTGAAGATGGTATATTGAAGTTATTGAAGTAAGAAGTTTTTCGCGTGCTTTTGGTGGCTTCACCGTGATCATGTGCGCACTGATTTTACCTACACCGTTTACCGTACGTGTGTCTGCTGATTTAAAATCTGAGTGGAAAACCCGACAGAATTGAGAGACCTTTCCATTTCACATAAATTTATTGGTCATTGATGAAATATCGTAAAAAATGACAAGATAAATAATACTGATGGACTAAGAAAATTCTGCACATGATTCATGAGAACATTCGGATCAAAGGAGAGTACAAAGGTTATTATTGTCTTCTTATACATGTGTCTCACTCCTTTTTGGGACCCTCAATGGGTTGTTTTTTTGCTGAAAAGAAAGAAATAAGTAAAATGAGACATAATTAAAAGAAAAACATGTATTAGCCCATTTTTTTGGTGCATATTTCTGTACTTTCTTAAACCTCGGAGGTTGAAATCTACCTTTCGGCAAAATATGGGTAAAATTTAATTTTAAAAAGCTATTTGTAGTGCAAAGGTGTCGTTCTCATTGCAAAAATAAATGAAATGAAGTCAAATCATAAAAGAAAATAACATCTCTTAGATATCTTCACAACATATAACGAGCAGATAATGAATGTTGTCATTATGGTTCTTAGTAATCCCCAGAACTACAAACAAAGCTCTTTTGCTCTTCATTTCTATGCATTCATTTCTATAACAAAACTTACGTTCAGCGAATATATTCCATATGTTTCCAATTGGTATCAAGTAGATCAACGTTAACCAGATGGATGCTAGCGTGGTAATGACGAAAACGTTGAGATCGAGCTGAAATATGAAGTTCATTGATGTAATTTCATTTATAATTATGAATAAAAATGAAGGAATATTTATCAAGATTTAGCATTATGCGTTGAATTTATATATTATTGGTTGTCTTTTTGGCGCATAAATGTTTTAACGAAACAGTAATTTCCACACTACATATTATGATCGCCCAAATTAAATTTTGCCGGGTGGAAATGGAAATTAAGATGAATTTAAAAACGCTTTAAGTATCCCTACATATTTGATATTTTACCTTAATCCAGCATAATTCTTTAGATAATGTGCATGATTTGAGTAGAATGAATTATTACAACATTCAAGCATGTACATTTTTCGTCATAGACTGTCATATCTCCATTTTCAATGTCGCAGAAGGCTCTCATTCAAAAGAACTAATATTTGTATAATTTTTCGTTTGGTTATGGGCAAGAGCCTTGCTTACCAGTGAAACTATCGTTACGTAGGCTGGATCAGTGCTTAAAGTTCCGTTGATCAACATTACCGGCATTTGTATCATGTAAAATGCGAAGGAAAGACGGCTGGTGATGATGAAGCCTTTCCACGACAGCATCCTATCGAAGAATTCTACCAAAAAAGAAAATGTAAAGATTAAAGAATCACCAAAAAGGATTAAAAAAAATTGATTACAAATAAATGTATGGACAAATTAATATGGTCTTTACTTCCTTTTTTTGCAGTATAATGCCATAAGTACTGTTTATTGTTTTGACTTTAGTGATTTCTCCATTATAAGCAATAGTGGATTTTTTACATCGAGTATCGGTTTAGTCTGAAGGAAAAGCAATACTAGTCTTTGATCCTTTTATATCAATTCAATACTATTCGTTGGTAATGCTTGAGGTAAATAAAAATAGTCAGAACAAAACGGAGAAATTCTAATCTTTGATTGTCATTTTCATGATTTATTATATTTATTTCATTATATGATTCATTATATTATTATGATTATTCATGATTTATTATATTATATAGATATATATTTCATGATTTTCATTCATATATTAACCTTTCCTAACCAAGACATGCTTCCGGGGGAAATTAAATTTCATGACTTGTGATTTTAAAAATGGAAAATTTTTCCACTCAATCATTATTATTATGGGAGCTATATATTTCGCAATTAATCTTTAAGCACAAGAGAACACGTAAGTTTAAATCTATTCCGAATAGAGCTGAAAATATGCACATTTTTGATGTGACTTCGAAGCAACATTTGCTTATAATTCGTTAATCAGTAATTTTTTATACTTATAGCTCGACAAACCTGCTTGACCGTTTGCGCAGGCGAATATGAACCAGCTTATAGAGAAACCCCAAAGTATTGGTTGAAATACTCCGAAGAGGGCGTGCTCCAGTGGGTCGAATACGTATCCCGGATACGAAGTGTGTGACATATGTAAGAGGGAGTAATAAGCCCCGTACACGGCCAAGATTCCGCCCAGGAAAAATCGACCCTGAAATAAAAAAATGTGTTAGATATTCTCCTAAATATACAAGAATTGCCATGAGAAAAAATTCCCCTGGACTGGGAATCGAACCACGGACCAATGCGCAGACCACTACGCTATCCAGGTTCTTTAATTCCCAAGGTAATTGTACCGAGGCTCATGGTCCTACATGTCCAGGGGAATTTTTTCTCATGGCAATTCTTGTATATTTCACCGCCGTTCATGCGGCAGGGTTAGAAATATTACACATTCTGCTAAATTTTTATCTAAATATGAGTAGTACCATAGAGTAAGAATCGGGAAAATCAAAAATTGGTAACTCCTTTCGTATTCAAGATAAAGTTACAATTTTTCACAAAAATTCATTTATCATTTTCTCCAAATTTCATATGCAGCATACATGGAACTATGTAGTAACATGCGAAAGTTAGGAGACTATCGCTCAGTACCTTTAAAAATTTCATGTTTTCGTCCAAAAGATATATAAACAAGTATGACAACGTTAAAACTGAGTTGAGAACAAATTTAAGATTAATAGTATGGAATAAATGTACAATAAACGTTTCCTGCAAATTTTAAATTAATGCTAAGAAAAGTCTTCCGGCAACTGGATTAGGAATATAAACTCGGAAGAGTAAGGTTACAGGCCGAGGGTCAAGAAAATATTTTTAAAACTATTATTATGAACTAAATCGACTAACTATTATCACCACTAGACCTTTCTGCTTTAGGATATATGTTTAGGCTTTTGGAACGAGCTAATTAGAAATAATGTCAAAATTTCTTCCTTGTCATCTACTTAATTCTTCCAGGACTGTATCAAAAATGTATACGATTTTTGCACGTGCGGTGAGCCATCTGTATATGCTTACTCTATGGTATAACCCTGGAATTCACCTCAATAGGCGAGTGGGTAGAGGTGTTAGATCACGATCCGTTCACATATAAGAGAATAGAAAAAAATGAGAAAAAAAATTCGCTTTACGAGTTATTTGATTGCACGAGCTCAGTTGGACCTAGAAGTCGTGCATTGTTCGGGGTAAGAAAGAATTCCCACATTTATCCATCCGCAAATATGTCTTTCTGATTTCATTTTTTCTTTTAGACTTGGAAGTTTAATGAGGTTCTGTAGTGATGTATCGCTCAGAGAGATCATCCGATTTTTCTTGTTTAATTGGTCTTGTTTATCCACGATTTAAATCATTTTTCGAATGATAAAGAAAAAACATTTGCATCCAGGAACACATTAGCAAGTAATACAACATACAATTTAACCCAAACGTATTAAATATACGAAATGAGAAAGACCCTTTCAGTTCAATGTTATTTAACCTTTTCATGAAGCTCTTTAGGTTTCGAGGGAAAGGTTCAAAAACTACCTTTAGCACCCTCTTCCAATCCCCGATCCTTCGATGCAGAAAAGAATATTTCGCAGAATTAGAAAGTCTATCCGTTTAGTCTATTTTTGTCTCAAATAACTCGTTTAAAACGGTATTATCTTGAAATTCTCTTGGATATCGAGTAAAATATTTTGAAAAGTTTCCTGCACCTGAATCATTAAATAATCTTGCATCAAAGAAAAGATTAGAGGTGAACCGAGTTTCAGCTAAATATTAACA
Source organism: Ischnura elegans (assembly GCF_921293095.1). Lineage (NCBI taxonomy): Eukaryota > Metazoa > Arthropoda > Insecta > Odonata > Coenagrionidae > Ischnura > Ischnura elegans. The sequence goes on from NC_060248.1 coordinate 57,521,615, forward strand.
AGGGTCTATTCTGTGTGCTCTGAAACGTTTAGCATTATACCGCATGTTTTAAGTCAATAATTCGTCGATAAACAAGACTAGACATCACCACCTGGCGTGCTACGTGAGTTTACGTCATTAGCACTAGCACCATCTTCTTCGGGGAAGTTTTGCGAGTTTTCAGCACTATTCCGTGGCCTCTTCCTAGCCATAACATTTCATAACTCCCCAGCCTTTTTCATATCCACGCGCCTCATACAATGTTGTCATATTCCAGGGCTTTTTGTTATTGATTAATTTCTCCTACAAAAAGAGCAAAATTATGCCTCCTCTTCGCTGTTATTCATTGCTCCTAGTCTATGGTTTCCCTCCTATAAATCGCTGTCCTAAATTTTTCCTACCGGGAGGTTAACGTTCATTTTAAACTATTTTTTTATATTTTAGCAGCCTATTGACTTTATAGCTATTAGAACTTTACTTAAAGTCAGTGGTTTAACAAGGAATATGCTTTGGGTAAGCCTGGGGCACCACCCCGTCCGGGAAATTAAAAAAAAATGACATATTAATTTCATTTTACATCATTTTGGCACTTAAAATCACTTTTGGCTTCTCTCGTGATTACTCAAATAATATTTAACTTAAAGCAGTAGTAGTTATTATGAGTCAAAAGTAGACAATAATTTCAAATATTTTTTTCTCTGAGGCTTTGGTGGCGGGATCTGTCCCTTTGTCCCACATTGTTACGCAACTGCTTTAAGTGATTCTTTTCTTTTCTATCGTGGGAATTATTAACTACCTGACCTCAGCTTTTCATTAAGCCCCGAAGTCACGTTGCTTTGAATTTTCACTCTGCCGCGGTAGATTCCCAGAGAATAGTCACCCCCACTTCATTCTAATCTTATAAGCTTGCACATATTAAACATACTTAAGGTTATATGCATTGATATCCTTAATGTAGCACAACTGTGATATTCAAATTAACTTGGATGAGGATTTTTTGTGATTCTATGGTCGCAACGTGTCATTTGGAACAACCATTGAAAAGTTCAGACGTGTACAATCGATAATTCCTACTGTGGACGGAATTACAAGATTTAAGAATATTGAATGGCTATACTATCACTGTATACCGCTGGCGATACAAGGTGGGAATGTGCCGATATTTAGTGAGTACCATAAGATGCATCATGAGAAACAAGTTAAAAAATTGAAAATAAGCGTTCAATAATATAGCGAACTTTTAAATAACAAAAAATAATCCATCTGTTCTTACCGATCGGAGTTTGGAGTTTTTCTCTCGCATCCTTAATATGTATCCAAGGCTAACTCCGAAAATATATGGAATTAAGCGGTGAATAAAATTAAGGTAAAGTTCATCCGCCGAGGCTATAATTTGTGTTAACCTGTAAATACAGAATAGAAATAATGGGAAATGAACACCCCATTGATAATATTAGGATTAAATAATGCTCGCTTTAAGTGGGACAGTGGTATTTATATGTATGATGAAGACTTGTAGATATTTTCTGATGTAATTTTCTTTTACTTGAAGGTGTGTTATTAGAATTAAAATATGCTTGCTTTACCTGGGACAGTGGCATTTACATGAACAACGAAGAGTTTAGATATTTTCGGATGTAATCTTGTTTTAATGGTAAGGAATTGTGCTTTGGAATATGTGTAAATATTGATGATTACTCATTATTGATAAACAGTTAACCATTACTTTAAATCGTTTGACTTTTTAATCTGAAACAATTGTTGAACGTTTGAATAGTGTAAATTCAACTCGTATGTTTCATGCCAGTCTTGGAACTTATTTCTGTGCGTTTTCGTGAAATGCTTATGCATTGAAACAAATTTAAATGGCATTCAATCACAAGTTCCATTGGGGATTCAAGTATAGGCTGCATCTGATGTAAATATGTTTTCATCTCAAGAAAAATAGTTTGAATTAATGCGAAAAACCAATAAAAGTATATATAGTATATTACGTCTGAGTGAAAATTAAGAATTTTAACTGATTATCTCTAATGGGATGCAATTGAGCTCATCGTGATTGAGTTCAAACTCTGTTGCTAAACTAGCATAAATGTGTGATTAAAAGATTTTTGGCCAGTATCTTAGAGCATTCTTATGTTCTGACTAGACAATCGAGTCATTCTAGGCAAAATTGAAGACATCACGGATTTTGATCGGAAACAAAGCAATGAGAATATTAATTGACTAAATGATTATTTCAGGGTGATAACCTCTATGCTTTTATTTGCTAATCATTTCCTTCCATATTTTTTCTGGCAAAAATTGGTCTTATAATATCCAGAAAATTTGAAGCCAGTATCAAATTAGCATATTATGACATGAGTAATGCTTCTAAAAGATTATGGATATTTGGTCTTATGTAATATTTGAAAAAATTCAATTTATCGTCAGCGGTTCCTTTTTAAATGCGAACATCATGATGGCTATATTTAAAGGTAACGTAAAACAGTGGAATATAGAAAATGAATATATAATCATAATACCAAGAATTATTTTAGTACATTCAGTTTCAAACAGTCGTGCCCTGGTAAATAAAGACCAGTAATATGGAAATACATTGCTACAACTTATGAAAAAGATAAGAGTAATAAAAATAAATGTTAAAACGTGCTGCCAAAATTAGAATACGATGAATGTAATAATGATGTAATAAAGTAAAATACGATAATATGATCATTTATCCATTTTCTATATTCTACAACATTGTTTTTCATTACTTTAAAATATGACACTGATGATGTTCACCTTGACGAACGGAATGATGGAGATAAGTTGCATGTTTTTTAATATTACATATGACCAGTGGCGTAACTAAGAGTATGCATTTGGGTGGGGAATTAGGGAGCCTGGAGGAAGGGGGCAAAACCTCCTCACCACCGGTAACTTTGTTGGGGGTAACGGGAAAGTTAAAAAAGGAAATACATTTTTTCATGTTGGCACTTAAAATTTGAGTTTCACTCGTAATTCCGCGGGAAATCATGGCCACGGAGAATATTCTTTGGGGGGAATTAGGGAGCCTGGGGGAGGGGAGAAAAATCTCCCCCACAGGCAACATTGTTGTGGGGTCCGAGAAAGTTAAAAAAAAATGACATGCCTGGAAATACATTTTATCATTTTGTCGCTTTAAAATTTGGGTTTCAATCGTAATTCCGCGGGAAATCATCTCGCAAAAGAATACATTTCTCTGATCTTTGGGGGGGTATCTATCCCCTTACCCCCCAATAGTTACGCAACTGCCAACATTCAAAACGAGGAAAAAGTAAAAATCGTCAATAACAACAAGATGGTTTATCATTTTAATATCTTGTGAAAACTTCACTTCTACTCACGAAATTCCAAAGTATAGGACAGTGCCCAATCCAAGGGTATATAGTTTATACACCTTTAAAGCGGACAATGCTGCAATAACAAGGCTGAGAGGCAGGATACAATATTTTCCCATTTTCCATAAAAGTAGAACTATAAACGGTGATAAAATGTACATATGCATGTCAGTTTCCAATTGATGTGATAGTAGGTAGCACTGAAATGTAAATGAATTAAGAGGCATGAAATTAATCCACACAGGAATTTTGTACATTGCAGAATACTTCTTGAGACATATAAACCCACCATTCTTTGTAGACCCCTGGGGGTGTTTGTGTAAGTTAGAACGTTCAACCAAGCTTCTTCGCAGCAAGAAATGAAATGATGCACCAGCCGTGAGTAATGACCTTCCGAAGAAAAAAGCTGCAAAGCGCTGAGACCGGTCAAGGCACTCATTACAAAAAGTGGCGTCATTCTGTAGAGAGACAAAGATTTTTACCATTAAGTTTGAGTATCGAATGATAGGTTCATAACTAAAATGCGCACGGAGAATTTTCTTTCATCAATTGTTTCATATATTTAATGAAATTTCAAATAAGTGATTAAATTTCAAAAGCCATTCATGATATTAATTTCGTTATTACAAAAACTTCCGAAAATATCGTGTAAAGTTAGCTCACAAGTGACTGGATCCGTAAAATCCTATTTAAATTACCTTATTTACTTATATTCATCGTCGGGGGAATGGGCTACAATAAATATCAATGCACGATCAGAAACATCCAAGCTCTGCACAGGTGTGATTTACCGATACGGGACTCGAACCCGCAAACTTCACCTTCTAAGGCTCTTGTCTCAGAATTTCTACATAGTTTAGTTATAGCCTTATCAATGTTTTTTCTTTTAAGTTTTGGCAACTTCTTCTATCAATCATTGATATTACTTTCAGGAGATGCTGACTACAATTAAATTCTGCACGACTTGAGGTTCCCTTTATAGCCAAACGGTCGCCAACCCTACCCAGAAATCTCATCGTCCTATAAATGGCAAATGGACACTGACATCTCCTTCATAATCATTGGATCTTCATCATTGGATCTGTTCAGTGAAATCATTAAGTTATGATAAGTTGGAAAAATTAATAGATGAAAGTCGAACTAGGATATTTTCTGAGGCTCTTACCTCAAATTTTCGGTACGGTTCAGTTTTATAAAGTTATATATTTGATCGCAGGGTTTGCTGACTTATTTTATCAATCATTGGTATTACTTTCAGCTGATGATTGGTGCGATTGAATTTTGCTCAAAGTGGGGTTCCCGGGAACTTTAAAGCCAAACTGTCGGCAGTTCTACCCAAAATTCAAACCGTCCCATCAATGTTGGAAATGACGCTAACATCTCCACAAGAGATGGATAAGGCTGAAACTACTTATTTACTCACTAAGTCCACACTTGAGGGAGTTAAACTCTGTGCAAAAATGAATCGCTCGCATCATTTACCGAAGGGAATGGCAACCTATTTAATATGCGACAAACATCACAACTTTCTCCAAATACCATTGTAATATTCGACTTTGAAGATAAATGAAATGAAATTAATCTTAAACTATAATAATTTAATCAAATTCATGAATTAATTCATTGGCAAACTTTAACCAATTGTTATTCATAGTTTTTACGGAAACTTTTCCTCATCATAGGGTAGTAAAAGGTCCTTACTTACTTGATATAGCGTCGAATATACATTTTCAGAATGTTAAGTTTTCTACCCTCCTGCAAACGCTTCACAGTATAAAACGACGTGAGAAGGCCACTCATAACCACAAACGTGTCGACGTAAATCCAGAAAGATCGCAGTATCATACTTTTAGGCCCCTGCATCCACTGAAAATAAAATCATAATGAATTATGAAAACGTAAAGAAAGTAAAAAGGTAGCGCTGTTTATCATGCATTTAGTAATTTATTTGCAGTTACAGGATATGGTTAGGATCTTTAATAAATGCCCATTTCAATATTGCAATTGAGGGAAGGTCTGAGCCTAAAAGAAATGTATTTTTAGGAACTCTATAATTGGAAACATCATGGCAATATGATACAGATAGCCGATTACATTATTTACTAAGTCTCTCATTGAATGTACTGGTCACGAACATTACCAAATAGTATCCTTAATTCGGTCTTTTATTGTGTTCTCAACCACCGCGCATTTAAATGGGTATACAAAAGTGGCATCTCGCGTCGCTGACAGAAACATTGATAATATATTCACGGGTAAATAAGGTATAAGTAGGTGTGTTAACCGAAATTTATATGCCTGGTAATGTGATCTATCGAATACATAAAGCCTAAAATGTTATTCCTCGCAATCACCAAAATTTTACTGTAAAATACATCGGAAAAGAGCGGATCGCATTGCACTCATCACCGCGCCGCGGGCATATTTGAAAAACGATGAAAATGCGACCGTAATCTTCCTTGGAATTGGGCCTCCAATAAGGAATTCTTTGTAGTGGTTGCAAATATAAGTATGTGCCAAATTCTGTGCCACTTTAAAGTTAATCTGCAACTTATATTTCATGTATGTAGTTCCTCACTATTATGTGATAGCATTAACAGGTTGGATATGGGTTTTCTGTTAGGCTAGGTGGCAGGAAGCTGTGGTCATAGCGAAGCCATCATGTACCAAGTGGTAGGAGAGTAATGAAGGAAAATACGTAGGTGATTGAAAAGTAGAACGGAAAACTCTTCATAAATCGAAAATGACGCGTTAAAATCATGACAATGTCAATTTTAGCCCTCTTATTTTTCTCTTCTCAAGCATTTGTTGTCAATGAATTGGAGCAGTACGCATGGTTCAAGGTATGTTATAAATATCGTTTGTATAAGCTTTGAACGGGATCAAAGTTGGTCGACTTTCGAAAAAGTCTTTCCAATTGTTTTTTCAAAATTTCAACAAATTATAGCGAATCGCTAACCATTTCTACTTTCAAAGTTGGATACAAAATACGGGCCATTGTGGTTTAAGATTTAAAAAAATGATTTACCAACTTATTTTTGTACTGACGATGTTTTTATGTACCTCATCCGTGCATGATACCATCCCTGACTTAGATTACTACTCTTTTATATGTTGTTTTGTTTGAATATTTGAAAATTTTACATCGATAAAAATTAAGAATTTATTTGAACGATCTGAGAAAATTTGTAGTGTATCCCCAAAAATCATTTTGTATTTTAAAATTTATATGTACCGAAAATAATTTTTCCAACTGTCACGATGGCTCCCACGGAACTTACGACCAGGGCAAAGGAAACTAGACGAAAGCCAAAACCAGTAAAAATTCAATAGTTTCGATCCTAGGAAGGAAATAAAAAATAGAACGAAGTGGATTTAAGCCCAGGCAGCTTAACTTAGGCTCGAAACGACATCGGAGTCAAAACTACTTCGGGTCGAAACTAAACTAAAACTCTGGTACGAAACGAAACGCAGATAATGTTTCGCACCGGAGGGACCACGTGCTTCACCTTCGAATAGTTTAGTTTCCACCCACGCGCCGAGTACGAAGTATGGTTGAATGAAGTAGATGTTCGGCCTACCGCCATTAAATGCATGGGGCACTCATATTTTTACCATTGACAGGATAACGGTGAACGCAAACCGGCCATTTGATTTTTTAGTTCAATATTTTATCCTCTCTAACGTATGTCACCATTCCGTTGGACTATAACCTTGTCGTAGCGGAAAGGCTTGCTCGTTCCTATGACTCCTAGAGCTCTGCTGGCGGAATTATTCCCGGTAGGACCACCCAGATAGGTCGAAGCGTAGGAGCCAGACGAAAGTTGGTTCACGTGATGGTATCACGTAAAAAAAACACTGTTGGAATGGAAGTGGAAAACCCTACCATCTCTTCCCTGAAAATATGGAGTTTGATCGAACTAGCCTCGGATGGAATCAGACAGCATGAAATGTCCGCGCCGAAGGCGCGTCTGCAGGGGCTGTACCGGTGAGTCAATCTCACCCCAACCAGCCAGTTGACAATAGTGGGTTAAAAATGGCGCATGTGTATCGTTGTCAGTGTAAATGTTGTTTATGAGAAACAGAAAAACAGATAATGACAATTCAGAGCTTGAGCACTAATGAGTGATTATTGAATCTTCTTTTTTTTTTGTCATAATTTTTTTCAGCATCAGCGGCAGCATCCATGGAAGAGGATAAGATAGCCAAGAGGATGGAGAAGAAGAAGGATTCGATGAATGTATGGATAACTTATGTGAGGACAATGGTGAGGGCGGGTAAACTAGAAAATATAAAAAGGGAAATGGATAAAGGGAGGATAGATATCTTAGGATTATGCGAGGTGATGTGGAGGGATGGGGGGGGGCTATTGGAGTGATGGTTATAGAGTTATATGTACCGGTGGGGAGGAAAGCCAGCGAGGGATAGCTTTAGTATGTAACGGGAAGATGGGTAAGCGTGTGGTAGTTATAGACCAGGTGAGCGATAGCATTGTGGTGGTAGAAATTGAGGCGCGGCACACCAACCTCGTGGCGGTTAAAGTTTACATGCCCACTAGCAATCATAGAGAGGAAGAAGTATATGAGGTGTATAAACAGCTCGAGGAAATAATTAGAGACACACCGGATAAGAAAAATCTTCGTTTCACTTGCCTTCCTTGCTGACGACTAGTAAGTACTGTGACTGTCTGTCACTGTATAATATAAATGTAAAAAGTTAATCAAATTTGCATTACTTGCGTACGATAAGAGTTACCAGAGAATAACTTCGGCTTACATCGATTCAACGGCTAAGTGTAATTGTCAGTGCTGATTTTCGGGTTCCTCAGCCGCGTTGGTTGTTTTTGGATGACAACAGTTTCGGGAGCCATCCTGCTCCCGTCTTCAGGTCGAAGGTGAGAAGTTCTCGTTGGAGAGACATGCCGAGGAATGGCGACCAGGATAAAAGAACATGCAAGAGCCACAAAACAGAAGCAGCTCCACCTGTCGGCCATCGCAGAACACGCGTGGAGTGAGGCAGGTCACAGTATAGACTTCGAAGGAACGAAGATGGTGGCCAAGGAGAATCGCTACTATCCAAGGCTCATCATGGAAGCCTTGAAAATACACAAAAACAATAATTTCAACCGAGACCAAGGCTACCCAATCAGCAACGTTTGGAAGAGGGTATTGACCAATCAGCGTCCGGCAGGCAGCGGGACAGAGCCATATAAGGCGGCCAAAAACGAGAACTTCTCACCTTCGACCTGAAGACGGGAGCAGGATGGCTCCCGAAACTGTTGTCATCAAAAAACAACCAACGCGGCTGAGGAACCCGAAAATCAGCACTGACCATGAGCAACGCCGCGGAAACCTACGCCAGAATTTGGCTTGGTGTAATTTTTCAAATTATACAAATTTCAAAAATCAATATTATCGAAATGGTTGTTAGAGTATTAATTTCTTGTTAGGTGTATAAAAGAGGAATATGAGCTTACCGCGGCCATTTCGTTCCTGTTGGCTACGCTAACAGCTACTATGATCAACCCTCTGTGTAAGAAGTACAATATGAAGGATAATATTGTCCGTAATCCATTCAAGCAACTTAACTCATCCTTTGGCGTAGAGGTGTCCAGCAAAGTTCTCATATTAGACCTGAAAGAGAATGCGAGGAAGATTCGAACTAATACACCTGTGGAAAGAAAAAAAATGAATCAATTAGCGTGATAGGGATTGTACCGAAATTTAAGTTTTATGTGGACATATTTCGAAAAAATTCTTTTTTCTGCCATGCCTGGGTCGAAATCATTTTTGCAAAAAGTAACAGGATGCACGGGTTCTCCACCCGGAAATCTTCTCCATGGCTGCCGACGTTTCGGGTACGAGTCGTACTCCATTCTCAAGGCTCGTTCTGCCCTGAGGATGGACTACGACTCGTGCCTCGAAAAGTCGGCAGCCATGTAGGGGATTACTCGGTGGAGCTTCACTGCCAGCATACTTTGGGAATCAGATCTGTCAAAACAGGTTATTTATGGCTGAGCTTCCGTATCTCTCCGTCATAACGTACCTCTTCTCTCATTCCTCTTGTTTCCATTTCTCTCATGTATTTCGGTGTTATGTGTATAGTGTTATACAGCATATTGAAGAAAGGCATCGATTGACTTGAAAAATTTGCGGAGGCGAATTCAGAAAATGTTTAGAGTATCCGATGAAGTTATTTCCTTTTGTTTAGAGACATATGGGTAAATGGAAATTGGACGTTTACGGCGGGTAGTAGACGTAAAATTTCATTCCATATCTTTATCTATTCTTTCAGGGCGTGACGAAATCATGTGTTAGTGTTTTAGGTTGTTGTATTTTAAAGGTTTTGCCAACAAAAACTTAAATATTTGAATTTTCTTCGCTTAATAGAAATGAGTAAATTTTTTAATTAATTAAGGAAGGTGATTGGTCAGCCGTATTGGAGGACATTATGGTAACTCAAATGGCAAAGTTCGTATATCACTGAGCACGTAAAGTTTCTGCCTGATTGTGAGTGTAATGATGATGATTTGAAGGGTCCGGAAAAACATTTCTTCAAAGGAGTTTTATTTCAGATTATATTAATTTTTATTATAATTCGTGCTCATGGCATGGTATTAAATAGGTTATAATGAAATATGGTTATAATTTTAATTCTAATTTGAGAGCATTTATGAAGTAAGGTAGTATCATATCGTTGCTCAACCAAAATGGAATTAAATGAGGAATGCTATTGGAATTGTCATTCACCCCAAAAACATTATCTAAGTAAGATGGAGGTCGTTTTGTTGCAATTGTGGAGTTTAACAACTGATCTCAGTTTGTTCCTTACCAATATAAAGGTCGAATAGAAGAAACCCTTAGTCCAAGTCCATCATAGCGAATAACAATTTCTGCTGAACCCGAATATTATTTTCACGGAAAATTGTATTCTTAGTATCATTATTATCTACGTCTTATTCCCAAGCTCTAACGGAAGGAAATTATATATTCAATGGATTTCCAGCTAATTTGGTTAACTTTTCTTGGTTACAGCATAGTAAGACCAACTTGTAATCTTGTAAAAGTAGATCAATACACAATGTTTTCGCTATTCGAAATAATTGAATAATTTCATATTAATTTAAGGATAATTATATCAGGTAGGAACATATGAAGCTAATAAATGCTTTAGTAAAACATTCAGGGATAATATTTGGGCCTAAAATGTTTATCGTTTGAAATTATTATCTTTTCTCGGCTTATTTTAGACTTTTTTTTTCACTTTTGGAACATACCTTATTATTACTGAGGCCATCTAGAATATTGTTAGGTTTTGTTAATACATTTGACATCGGTTTGCGTAAAACATGTTCCTAATACTTTTAACATAATTCTTACCTCCTCTTTTAGGATCTTCGCCTTTTTTCTCCTTCCTTTTTTCATAAACCGCTCCCATTATGCCGACGAGTGTCATAGCCAGGGAGAATAACCTGTAGGTGCAAAAACGATTTTCATTAATCATCCCAAAAAATGTCATTTATGTCTCAATGTTATTAACGTTTTTGTTACCTTTAGGAAGTGTGAATGGTGACACAAATACTATTAGGAAAACTGGAAATACTAATTTGTGAAAGTCGCTGTGAAAAAATTTATTTAGGATTTAACGTTGACTTTTCGCAACGGGGTTGCGAGTGTTAGGCGTGGTTATGCGGTACTTCTACTCGTTAGAGTTAATGAATTAACGTTATAATGCACCGTGTAACTAACCAACTTGTGTGAATGCATGCACAGAAAATTGAACCTGTTCCAAATTTGTTTGAGCAATTTATCATTCCGGCCCTCCAAAATCGTTCATCAATTTAGGAATAAACTCGTACGGGTTTATGTGCCATGTAAACAAGGCCTTAAAGCAGTCGTTTTTCTCGAAGAAATTTTTGGATTCATCAAAATATTTTCTTCGAAATATATGGATCCCTGGATTTCGAGATATCCTGTTCTAATTTGGTTCGTACTTTCGTACATGTTCCGTTCGGGTTCACAAAAATCATGCACGAAATTAGCTCGCACGGATCAGGGCATCGTGCTACCAGACCTTGAGAAGTTCAGTGCGAAGGAACTTTGGGACTCGAGTGAGTTCCTGAGATATTAACGTCACAACCGAGTCGAGTTTGATTCATGATCGAGCCTTGAGTGATATCTGGAATACATCCCCTAGTTTTCCACTCACATCACTCCCTGTGGTCGGGTGAGGTCGCGATCTCCTAGCGTGCAGGAGGTTTGCGTGGTGCCCAGTCGCAGTTTGACGGTGGAGTTGAGCGGGGCCAGCCACTCCGCGAGCGCCCCCTCGACGTCTTCCAGCGTGCACGAGTGCGGGACACACACGCCCATCGACAGGGGCGTGACACTGGGGAAGAAAATGATGCCCTGGGGGTTTGAATGGATGAGTGAATTAATATTTATTTTGCTCTAGGATAAACCTACAATATTAAAGAAAGAAAATACACATACATATAATGTTGTACTCTAAAAAAATATTATTTTGACAAAATATGCCATGTGAGCGATACAAAAAATAAATATTCGTCTTTGAAAAAATCGTGGAAAGGCTTTAAAATATAAAAAAAAGGTATGGACAACCGCGCAATGAAATATTCAATACCAGGTTAACAAAAATATAAGTAAAATTGGCTCGTTCGGATATATACGAATATGATACGATGCGATGGATATATACGAATATATACGAATACGATGTATGACCAATCTGGTGCTCGCTCATGGACTGACAGCGCCAGCGGCCGGAATACGAACAAAAAAAAAGAAGCAGAAACAGCGACAGGGAGGACGGACGGCACAGACCGGGAAAAAACCCTACATGTAGGGTTCTTGGACCGGGGGAAGGTGCAAGCGGGAGCAGTGCAAGGACGAAGGAGAGGCTTCTTTGCGGGAGTCGGGCACCTGGATAACTACCGGGATTCTATTTTTCCTGTTGTTCAAGCTTACAAGAGTCTTGTTGATCATATCCAGTATAGGCTTTAATATAACTAGATTTGAAAAGTAAAGTCTGTTTCATTTCGTTATTTTTCTCACCAACGACCGCAGGCAATCCACGAACCCAACCCAAGAGAGAAAGAGAAGTCTGGTTACAATAGAAAGTTTTGATAACAACAAAAAATAAAAATGATAGACAAAATTAGATACTTGCCAACAAAAAACTGTATACTTGTATAGTCTTCATTTGACGATTGATTCGTTAAGCTGAAAAGATGTGAAGTAGATATTGCTGCGGGTTCGGGGAATCGGAAATTTTAAGAAGAAAAAGCATTAGAATAGCAAAGTTTCAAGGAGAGAGAAAGAAAAATGAAATAATGGGCGTCTCCATTCAAAATCCGCAGGAAAATTGTTGTATCACCGGCAGGCCATGGCGGATTGAGATCGTTGTTTTGTTGGCCGATTCATTACTTTCTTCGACGCCTTCGCGGAATGCAAAAACACCTTTACTTTTCATTTGAAGTCAGATATAAATAAACGTAACATATATCGCATCTTTTAGGCCATCAGTTATTTAAAATATATATTTTTTAAGTTAAGGCAATAAAAGCATAAAGTGGAGAAGCACCTTAAACATTACCTCTTCTTTATTTTTTCAGAAATATACTGAATCCGTCGATGCTAGCAGTGACATTAAGGGCCCCCGCGCACTGGCAACTTTAATCACCGGCAACTAAACAATTTAATCACCCAAGAGTTGCTCGCTACCGCGCACTGGCGATTAAATAGTTGCCCCTCAGCTCAGTTTACGATGGATCTCGTGAAAGCAAGTTGTGTTGTTGCGCTCATTTTGAGACAGCGAAAAAATAAGCAAAGGAACAAAAGGTTTTGGGTACAGTATTTGTCCTTGAGGACTATCCTCTTTTTAGAGGAATTTACATAAACTATACTGTACGTAAAATTGGTAGGAGAACTTTCGTTTAATCTAAAATGTTGTTGCCTTTAATTCCAATTCATTTATCAAGTTTTTTAAAAATGATCACAAATTCAATCACCTAAATATAATAGATATCTCAATCAAATTAAATAAATCTGGTTTATATAGGTACCAGGAATGATCTTCAATAGCTTTAATCGTAAATTGGGCACTAGAGAAGCTGTGAAAATGGTGGAGTGGCTATTTAATATGGGACCAGATATCAGGGAAGATATACATCCATCTAGTTATACATGGAAAGGAGACTAAACTATTGAAAAGAAACTATGTTGGATCGAGAAACACATGCGGAGGAAACTCAAGAAAATTAAATATGACGCGAGCTAGGACGGATTGGGATGCAGTCAGTAGCGTAAATATGGGGGGTGAGGGGATAATTCCCCCCCAAACCATCGGAGAAAAAAAAAGATATTTACAAAATAACCTAGTATTGAAATAAAATAACTTTATCTGCTTAAATATAAATTTTTAGCGCCAAAATGATGTGAAATGTATATCGCGGCATGTCATTTTTCAAAAATTTTCCCACCCCATGCCATCTCATCCCTCCCGCCCCCAAAGCATATTCCTAGTTATGTGTCTGGCTGCAGTACAGCATTCTTTGGATTGCCATCACGATTTCAATACTGTGGAATCTTTGGGTATACATATTGTTTTCTTGTTTTTGGTAATCCTCTGTTCAGAATCACTTACTTATCTTTGACATGTAAGTACGATTCCTCTATTATATCCATGATAAATTTGAATGAATTTTACATTATTTCTGCCTTATATTAATTGTAATTTGCTTCGTTCAAACAACTTTCATTTTATAATGCTCACTAGTTTTAAAAAATGTGAAATTTATAAGAACCTGAAAAGAACCTGAACCAGAAAATAAAGAAGAACGTTAGGATTATATTTCAGCATTAAATTTTAAACGAAAAAAGTGGTTCTATGGAGTAACCCACACCTGTGCAGATTAGCTCCAAATTCGCTGCAGGAACGATTGGCGCCGCCTCAGTCGAACTTAAGACTCGATTTTTTGCATGGATTGCCGAATCTTTCCGTAAGGGTATATGACCGTTGGTTGTGAATTTGTGGCTTCCAAATACAATCCAGAGCTTGTTCAATAAATTTAAGTACCGCAAATAATCCCAAAAAGGTAATAGGGCCAGAGCAACATTTGCAGTAAAATTGAGAATTAGGAAGAAAGAACGGGAGGAAAAAAGTAAAAGAAATGGTGGCGTCGAGTGAAGGTGTAATGCACATACCGAAGCGGGAGGATACATCAACCTACCCAATGTGGTTTTTTTTAATAGGAATCCTATTTCAAACAGCAGAAATGATTGAAATAATTGAAGGTGACGACTTGAACGAAGAAAAAGAAATGAATCAAGATCAGAAACGTAGATGGAATGCAAGAAATTCCAAGGCCCAACAATATATAGTCTCTAAAATAGAGATCCGTGGTCCACCATGTAATATGCTGTGAAGCAGTGGTAGCTGGATAACCAGAAAGAAGAAGTATAGGAAGAAAAGAATTTCGAAGAATCTCAAGAGTATGAAGAAAATGTAATGAAAGGAATCAAATGAAGGGAAGGTGTAACTATGTAAGTAAAACATTCTGAGGTAGTTGTTTATTTACATAATGCAAGTAAGTGAATTTGTAAATATATGGCTTCCAAATACAATCCAGAGCATGTTCAGTAATTAATATTACCGTAAGTAACCCCAAAACTTAAAAACTATGAGATCTTTGCAAAACGCGTCCAGCAAAACACTTTCCAAGATGCGCTCCGAACAAGGGCCGTCAAGCAACTGAAAAGTTGCCAGTGCGCGGGGTTGGGTAAGCATCCACGCGATCTATTCCTGCCGGCAACAATTTAATCACCCTCAGAATAGGTCCGGACGCAATTATTTAGTTGCGGCAACTAAAAAATCGCCCGTGCGCGGGGCCGCAGTCAATTTCGTGTGTTTCATTTGAACTTCCACAAGGCAACTAAATAGTTGCTTTGAAAAAGTTGCCAGTGCGCGGGGGCCCTAAAACAATATAAGTCCTTGATCTATTTTAGAAATTTTTCTTTTTTTATATTGCCTTATTTAATATTTCATTACGTTACATCTTACTTTACTATATTCATAGTTTATTTTGCTCTAGGATAAACCTATAATATTAAAGAAAGAAAATACATATACATATCATGTGCTACTCTGAATAAATCATTTTAAGAATATACCGTATGAGCGATGCAAAAAAACAATTATTGGGATTTGAAGAAATGGTAGCAAGGCTTAACAAATAAAAAAATGTTTGAAAAACCGCGCAATGAAATGTTACAGTGAATAACTCTCATAATTGTTCGTACGCAGGTTTCCGCGGTGATTACTTGAGTTCAGCATTCTTTCGGGCTGCATCCGCGTCCGTTGTCGAAGAACCATAACAGTTTCGCCAGCTCTCCTGCCAGCGTCCTCAGGTGAAGGATGAAGTGAAGCTTTTAGTCCTCTCTTATATAGTCAATTTTTGGCGCCAATTCGGTGGATTTCTTTCGACCAATCAGGGAACGTCCTCGTATTTGCGTTGAATATGCCTTTTCCACGCGCTGTGCAAAGGATAGCCATCCTCCCTGTTAAAGTTCGCTGGTCTTTTGACTATCTCAATGGCCTCTCTTATTATTCTCGGGAAGTACTTGTCTTCTCTCGCAATTATTTTGGCGTCGTCAAATAAAATTGAATGTCCGGGTTCACTCCAGGCGTGCTCCGCGATGGCAGAGGCTTTGAACTGTTTATTTCTGGTCGCTCTTCGGTGTTCGCTCATACGGGTGTTCAGCGCTCTGCATGTTTCACCAATGTACCATTTACCGCAAGAGCATGGCACTTGGTACACGCCTTCGGAGAGTAGTGGTGAAATTCTGTCCTTGGGCAGAATTTCACCACTCAAGTGGATGAGTAAAGTGAGGAATGAGGAAGTGCAGGATAGATTTGAGGAGGAAAGAAGTTTATTGGGAACTATACAAAAAAGAAAGGGGAATCGGTTGGGAATATTTTAAGAGGGAAGGAGATTTTAAATACAGCAGTTGAGGGAATAGTGGAAGGAGAAAAGAGGAAGAAGAAGGCTGAAGATAACAGAGGAAGGTTAAAAAGACGGCATGAGGCAACCAAGGAGGAAGCCTTGGACTGGAGGAGGTGGAGAAAACTTAGGTGTTTGGGACCTGCCAGTAGATGATGATAGAAGCTGAACTACTCATCGCCAGCTGAAAACAATTCATTTTTCGTCCACAACAGAAGAAATATCGACGGCGGTTTTTACCCATGATAAAAACTACAAATGATAATTTCCACCCTTAAATGTAAAACTCTCCTAAAGACCATGATTTCGACATTCTATGATATTTTCAAGGTCATAGAGTGTCAAAACCATGGTCGGTAGTATAGTTTTAAATAAAGTGTGAAAATTATCTACTATTTTTAGTTTTTATCATTTAAGTCTCTGTAAGGATAATATTCATTTATAAATCGCATTTCCACCAAGCCAAGCCTGTAACATTTTATACGGTGGTTTCTACGACGCTAAGTTACCAACGGGTGGATGTCAGTTTCTCATGCCTCTTAACTTGTCAGAAGGATCAAAGCAAAAATAATACTCACATCGTCGATGTCATTCTTCGTCATGTCATTGGCGTGGATGTGGACGTAGATTTCCTTCAGATCTCCGGAATGTCGGTCGACATAGTCGGTCGCGAAACGTCGGGGCTATCTCCTTTACGACACGCGGCATACACCCATATGTGAGCTATTTTTAATCAATTCATTTTTCGTCCACAATAGAATAAATATCGACGGCGGTTTTTACCCCTGATAAAAACTACAAATGATAATTTCCACACTGAAATGTAAAACTCCCTTACCCACCATGATATCGACATTCTATGTCATTTTCGAGGTATAGAACAAGGTCATAGAGTGTCAAAACCATGGTCGGTAGTATAGTTTTAAGTAAAGTGTTAAAAGTATCTACTATTTTTAGTTTTTATCATTTAAGTCTCTGCAAGGGGAATATTCATTTATAAATCGCATTTCCACCAAGTCAAGCCTGTAACATTTTTTACGGCGGTTAATACGATGCTAAGTTACAAACGGGTGGATGTCAGTTTCTCATGCCTCTTAACTTGTCAGAAGGATCAAAGCAAAAACAATACTCACATCATCAATGTTATCCTTCATCATGTCGTTGGCGTGGATGTGGTCGTAGATTTCCTTCAGATCTCCGCTGCTACTCGAATCCTTATCCCTTGGGTCAGCGAAAATCCGAAAGCTACAGTACTGCCCTCGGATGTTTTCCGGATCGTCTTTGGCGGCCTCGGGCCTGGATGTCACTTGGAGACACTGCCGATCATTCCCAAGCCAGTTTACGTTCCCTTGCATCACACCCGAAGCTATCTTCCCTGAGGCGTCGTACACTGCGAGGGCGGAAAATACTTTCAGAGTTAGTCGCGGTGCATGATTCGACCCGTCTCACTAGATACGAGTTAAAATTAAGCATACCTATTCTTCTTTATTACGTTATAGCAGGCCATTAATGCTTAGAATGAACGGGATTATAAATTAATTTCATTATGTATTAGGTAATTAAGTATTAAATTAGAGTAGTTAGGCATATTTTACAGGATGAATCACTAATGTATGATAGTATAATATTATTCGGTTTTATGTTTCAGAGATACCTTTTTTTCTCATCAGGTATTTCAGGGAATAACTGAAAAAACACCGTCCCATAATCTCATAGGTGAAATAACCACATTTATATGACGTACTTTGTACGGCCCAGAGCTTCAACTCGTGAAGTTCTTTGAGGTAGGTGAGCGCGTGATTCTTGCATTCCAAATTCTTTACGGAATCATAGGTCGGGGCAAATGGTGGAAGAGTCACGAATGGAAACGGGAGCGATGTTCCTCTGTTCTCCGCACTCACGATCACTGGAAATAAAATAACATTAGTTATATAATATGTTTCACAGAAACTTTAAAGTGTATTCGTATACATTTTTATGATTTATTCAGTTCGGATATAAAACAATACACTATACTAATGGAAAAAACTATCCTTGTGTGTTGTTCAGTTGCTGAAATCCATTTGAAAGAAAATAAATTCCCCAAGGCCGTACTCTTTGGTGGGGAAAGTGGGGGATGGGAAGTTACAAGGCTGAAATGGGGAGGGGCATTCAGGGTAATACACGGAAATCAAGCTAAATCACTAAGAAACAAAACTATCGCGCAGCTCACTTACTCACCTTGAAGATTTGCTCTAAGGATCGCGAGGGTCTCAATCACTCACGCATTCAGGTCTGCGAAACTTCCGCTTACGCCAGTGACCCACTCACACACAAGAAACAGGCAAAATTATGCGCTACAATCCAGGATGAAGTGTTACACTGAATTGAAGTGAAAGTAGTGCTCTACGTTAACTCTAAGACTTCATAACTACTAATGTCAGTGTGTTTTTCTAACGATGCGATTTTACACATGCATTCCACGTAGGATATTTAGGTGAGGCAATCGACAAGCGAGGTCATTCGCGCCAGTCATGGAAGGATTGGGGGTGAAAGGTGAGAGAAAAACCGGCAAGGTATGCGTGAATTTTACGATCTCGTGAATAATACCGAATGAAATTCTCACATCAACAGTATTTTTTAAATGGGGTCTAACGTTGTTAGACTCGAAACCCTTATTCATTGAAAAAATTCGATGCATGGAAGGAAATTTAAGGAACGACGAAAAACAAACTTCCACATTCACCTATTCTCTGTAATTTAGAAAATATGCGAAAGTTTCCGCCCACTTATCATAAGTTGGTGACGTTATTGGAGTTTATTTCCATTAACTCTTTCAAGAAGATCCGATTGAATGAATTAAATGGTCTCTACAGTGTAAACAGCAACAAAAATTGCGCCCAAGCTCTCCAAGAGTGCGTTGAAGGGTTGAAGCCGTCGATTTTCCGCCGCGAGATGCAGTAAGTGACGCGTCTAGGAGCGGAAAATACAGTTTTATTTCATTAAAATTCTATATGATAATTGATAATAAAAAAATTGAGAACGAGTTCAGTTTAGACGAATTTAGAGACTGATTATTCATTGTCATGATAAAGTTTTCCCACTCTCTTCGAGTATTTACTCAAATTAGGAATATTTTCATTTATAATATCTCTGCCAGGTTGAGCTGACATTCCTCCTCGCGTTGTTTGCGCACTGTGCAGCTGTCTCATGATACTTTCGGAGATGGCAACCCATACGGCCTTGTCCTCTCAAGTCACTTAATCCATGGGAGACAATGGGACTTCGGTTGCATAATAGGTTGGAGCTCAGCGCTAAATTCACCATCATGTATTCATTGACTAATTATCGTTTGTGAAATGTTCTAAGCGCGCTTGAAAGGTCACTCGTGGATTCGCAGATTCTTATGAAACTACACTTATTTCCAAAAGTAACCTTTAGTCCAATCGCTGCCGAGGGAAATTATAAAATTCGTGAGTATTTTCTCCATATTAAGTCTAATTTAGTCACTCATACATGAGCTCCATTTTCAACGAGTGAGTTGCATTATACAGGATGTTTCTGAAGGAATCTGCAATACTTCAGGAGGTCGTGGGAATTTTTAAGATGTGCAATAGGGTAGCTTCCTTCATCGAAGAAAACGAAAGGCATTGATTGCGATTCGTTACCCACCGTTAGTGTATTCATAATGTACAATTTATTTGGTTTTAGAAATCCCAGTTTGGACGAATGGCAATGGTCAATTCTTAAATTTTTATATTCTCTCTCTATTTTCTCTTGAAAATTTTCACTTTTCTTTTAATCGCGAAAAATAGATATCGTCATTCGAAAATCTAAGAGCGTGAAATGCGTACTCCAGGAGTAATAATCTTTCGATTTAGGCAATAAAAAAATGACAGGAAACCACCCTTTCATAATTGAATGGGTGAGAAGCCGAGGGATACGATTGATTTCTTTTTTCTAAACTGAGTTTAGGTACAGAAATTAGGTGAAGAAAATAAACGAGATCTTTAACCTTATTTATTTTCAGGCTCAGTCAATATCAGGTTGAGTCAAGATCAAAATGCTATTTAGTTTTATGTATACGTATATATTGATTGCTATGTTCCCATGTCATGGTCCGAAATCCGCGGTATTAGGAAGTAGCAATCATTTATCCTGCGGTGCATAATACCCACTGTGTTTTTTGAATGGAAGACTATCAGATAACGTTTGTTACATTATCGTTAAAGGTGGAGGGATAACGTTTCATAAAGTCGCTAATAAGAGATGGATTATTGTTACTGCTTGAAGAACGGTTTTATTGCTAATATAATGTAGAAGAAAAATACTTTACAAGTACAAGTAATTGGTAGAGTACTTTGTTTTCTTTGTTTCGCGGTGGGAGCAGGATCAACGGAATAGCACGCCCACCTCGCTGAAACGAACAGCCTTGCTTTCCGCGAACTGGCAATGGCCCGGAGCGGCCCTGTTCGGCAACATGGCATTAATAGAATTTCTTCACAATTACAAATATCAACATTTTTATAGAGAACGGATCATAGAAAAATGAATACTTAATAAAAAAGTGATTCTATCAGTTTTATTTCTTATTTCGGGTTAAACTGTAGAACTAGATAATGTTTAAAAATATTCGTTAATTAACGACAAAACATGCGTTCAAAAATACGCATAAGCATTTTCCTCTTCTATACATACGTGTGCAACTTATTGTGGAAAATGAATGCTGTAGACGCAGTAGTTTTCCCTAGGTTGAGTTACAAATTTCATGAAGTTAACAAAACGGCTAATTTCACGGTGCGCGGAGTCACTTATTGCACTGGTGTGTCTACATTTTTGATTTTTCATAAAAAAATACAGCGAAATGTAGAATAAAATTTTCTTTCAAATTTCGTATTAGTCATTATTTTAGCACGCGCAGAAGCCCATACATAAATTTTCAAAGTACAGCGGCACATCATTTTGACGCCGATAGTAGGTCATTCATTCCACTGACGGAAACTTTGGGGATGAAAGGTGAGAGAAAAAAAACCGGGGTGAGCGCTAGCCTGCTCTTTAACTGGAAGTTATGACAGCAAGGGCAACACGGCTTAGCGTTTTATTTGACGTATAGAGTTGTGTATTTGAAAAAAATTTAGTCGTCGTTCGTATACATCGTAATAGCGTCTATTGTTGTGTTGCGGGTTGCACAAATTTAGATATTTTCCTTGTACACTCCGTCGCTAATATCTCGGAAAGTATTGAGCGTTTGCGGCTGACACAAACACTAAACCTCGTGGGTATCCATTCCCTATCACCTGGAAAAATTGATTTTCTGAATTGTGTGAAAATGATTTACAGGATGAGCCTAAAGTCTCGCCATGATTATAAAAAATATCAGAATAACCGTTTGACATAATACATTTTTTTCTGGGACAACATCAAGGACAATCATAACCACACCAGTTGCTGACATCGACGAACTAAAGGCTAGGATACAGGCTGCTGTGGGTACTGTGACAGAACATGTGTTACAAAACACCTAGCGGAAACGGGAATACCACTTCGATATTATCCCAACTACCAAGGGGGCACACGTTAAAGCATGAGAGTCACTTTCTTACTTGTTTGTTCTTGTTACTCTCCGTCGCTTATTGGGGGCGTTCGAGATGTGGGTGCGGAGAAGAATGATGAAGGTAAAGTGGAGAGAGAGGAGAGGGAACGACGAAGTGCTGGGCATGGTGGGTGAGGAGAGGCATCTTTTAGATGACATACGTTGGAGTCAGAGGGTGCGGATGGAGGAAGTACTGAATGGGGAATGGACGTTGAAAACAGTGTTAGGGGGTAGAATGTTCTGTAAACGAGGAAGAGGAAGAAAAGGAATAGGATTTTTAGATAGAATGAAAGGGAGTATGCCTTACTGTGAATTGAAGTCGGAAGTACATTAAGGAAGGGGAGGCTGCCAGAAAGGACAAACGTAATTGTTCCTAAAAAAACTAGTAACACTGACCTATGTGACATTATCAAATTTAAATTATTATCCCAAACGGTTATTCGGCAATAAGTTTTATAATCAGGGTAAAACTTTATGCTCACCTTGTATATATCTCGTCTCTCGGACGAAACTCTAAAAAAAGACATTAGATCGATTAAGCATACCTGAGAGCGAGGCTAAGAAGACGAGGAGACGAAACATTTTCGGCTCCTCCAGCTGTCTCGTTCAAATGTGGTCTGAGAATGAGTGGACGATTCATAGATAGCTGTTCTTATACTCAGTCACGTGATCCTGTCACCAAAAATTATCACCGTCGATCACCGAAAACGATTTTTTTCTCCCACGTTCTACCGCACCACAGACCAGACTGAACGGGGAATATGGGCGATGAGCTTATCTAGTCTTGGGGTCAGAATTTGGCCGACATATTTCCTTTTCGGTCCTATCTTCGATGAGGTTACATTGACTTTAGATGAAGAATTTTGACAAATCCCTCCCGCTGAACAAACATTATGCTATGCGGGCTTCTGTTTTCAAGTGAAACGATGCTAGAAATGGATGTAGAAATCATGATGAAGCTGATTGTTTCTATTTGGAATGTATTTAACCATGTTCTTTGCACTGCATGAAAAACAAGTGACTTATACGCAGTCAGGCGCACGGGTATATATTAGTATACGAGGGTGGTTTGAAAAGTTCTCGGAATGGAATAGAAAAAATGTTCTTACATCACTGAAACTTATTTTATTTTTCAATATAGTCTCCTTGTAGATTACTACATTTGGTCCAACGATATACTAGAGCCTTGATCCCATCTAGAAAATGAGATTTCTCTAGGCCTGCAAAATAGTTGTCAACTCCGGCTATCAGTTCTTCATTTGAAGTTAATCATTTTATACAACATGTCCACCACGAAAAAATTCCAATTTTGGGAAGAGATGGAAGTCGGACGGAGGCGCATCAGGTGAATAAAGCGGAAGTGGCAACAATTAAATCATAGTTCGTGTTATTTTTCCATGGCGACAGCATATGTGTGCAGGCGCGCATTGTATTGATGAAAGATGACTTTCTTCCTTGTTAAACCTGGCCTTATTTCGCGTATATTTTGTTGCAATTAGTCCAAAATGTTAGCATAGTATCCTCTATTAATTGTTTGCCTAGTGGGGAGAGAATCCTTAAACAGAATCCCCTTCACATCCCAGAACACTGATGCCATGACCTTTCCAGTCGAAAGAATTGTCTTTACTTTCTTTGGTGGTGGATAATCATCATGTTTCCACAGCTTTGGCTTATTTCTTGTCTCTAGGGAATAGTAATGGACCTAATTTTCATCTTTGTTTACAAACCGGTGCAAAAAAACTTGTTCATTTTCCCTAAAACAGGTCAAACATTGTTCCGATATGTCCATTCTCATACGTTTTTGATCCAGTGTCAAGAGTCGCGGCACTCATCTTGCAGTTAATTTTTTCATTTCTAATTTTTCCGTGAAAATATAATGTACCCTTTTATATGACATCTGGCAAGCAAGAGCAATTTCACCCACATTCAATCGGCGATCCTCCATTACCATTTTGTGCTTTTTTGCTATGATTTCAGTAGTAGTGACACTTCTTGGCCGACCTTTGCGCGGACTATCATATAAGCTCTCCCGATCAAATTTAAATTCATTTGTCCTCTTGGCAACAGTTGACTATGAAGAAGCAGCGTCCCCTAGTGTATTCTGGAAATCAGCATGAATGTCCTTCGCTATCATACCTATTTTTACGAAGTACTTAATCACTGCACGAATCTCTATTTTTCCCATCTTCGGAAACCACCATGCGGGAACAACAAAAAAGCCACGTCACTGCCACAGTTATTTTCCACGAGCATTGACATGGCATGTGTTTACAGCGAACAGTCCTATGGATATCACTAAAAAAGTTCGTTGCACTAGCGATGACAACTCGTGGTGATTCCGAGAACTTTTCAAACCACCCTCGTACACCAAGGATGAAGTTCACCATGAAAAAATATTTGGCTTAGAATAAACAAAATCATATTCATCGCAAAAAAATGTCCTGAAGAAGGTATAATAAATAATGAAACGTTGACAAAAATTTTGCATTTAAGTGTTAACGCATTTATCCCGACAATTGTTTTACGCAAAATTGTATTAATTTTTGCTTTTTCTAATTTGCAAATCACCTCCTATTAGATTGTATTTCCGATGAATAGTTTTTCCGCACTTAACGAGCCTATTTATTATCGTGTCGACGCCGCGGTGTATCTCAATGGGTGTTGTGGTTAAAAAAAATGTTGTAATTTTTATATTTTTATTGTTCTTGTTTATTTATGTTGTTTTATTTTATCGTTATTTTTATTATCTGTCTAGGAAATAATTTTTTTGGAGTTGAATTCTGATCAAGTGCGATGGATCGACTTGGAATTGAAATTCTTATATCACTGACGAGAAAGAAGACAAGAAAATTAATAGTTTCCTTTTTTTGAACTTCTCTAGTCAAATATTGTCTGCATCATAAAAAACGTGTCATACTTTTGTTCCTAATTTAAAAAGTGCGCTGACTGGAGTATTTTTCGCAATACATTCAATAATTTATATTCGCATAAACAGTATTATATGTGTATTATTAGGCTTTTTCTCGGCATTTTGTGATCTAGAAGATTGCACCCGAGTGAAGAGGTCAATGCTGGGGTTAATTGGGATTGGGTAGGTACTCTTAAAAATCTTATCTCTTAAAAATTTTGGAAGTGTCCTCTCTTGTTTAAATACGATTTTTATGTTTTATTTGCTTCTGTTATTGAACTCATAAGGTAGAGAAACCACCTACCCCATCACCCAGACGGAGAATGCATCTCCACAAATTATGTGTGACAACAATTACTTCCTTCCTACAACCTCCGTGCTTAGGAACAAATGCATCTCTCATAAATCCTTCGTTATGAGATCTCGCAATCTTTATTTCCATTAAGTTTTCGCGTTCAAGAAATTATTTCGACAGAGATGGGGTGTGATTAAATCTTATAGGGGTAGATTTTGGAAATGGCTCAATTTGGAAAGGGCAATTTTTCAGCTCTCTTATAATATTTCAGGAAGATCCATTCTTGTTTCAAAGTGGTGTTTACGTTTGCTTCGATAATGAGATCAATAACTTAGGGTTTCCTATCATAATGATCTTCAAAGCATTCCTATAATGAGACGTAATTGAATACTCGCTAAATAATCTTCACATATGGTAGGTATAACACTAAACCTAGCTACGCTACGATTGAAAACGAATATTCTGGCGATTTCCTTATCTTTAGACTTTTTTCTGTACGAGTCCACCCAGATACGGAATGATGAGTAAGTGTATTAATCTATTTACTACGCATAAGTATCTCGAAATCCGTGTAAAAAGATAATGGTGTTACAAAATCAAGTGGGGCGTATTGTGAGCTTGTGTTTTTGTTAAATGAACGCAATCACAATCAAAATCTAATCTTACCCAGCGACCATGGCCTTAGAATATTAGGCAACTTCCTTATGGATAACGAAGAAGAATGCTTTCTATACGAGTTCTTATTTAATTTTTGAAGCTGTCGATGTGTTAAACTATACGTAATACGTAAATAAGCCGATTGCCGATCGATGCATTACTATCGGAAATGGTGATGCTACTTACCTTAGTAATTTATTGACCGCAAGTGGGTAGTGAGTTAGTTTTTCATGGAATGTGTTGTATCTACGTGGGAAAAAATTTAATCGGTTTCTTCGCGGGAATCGATGGAGCAATCATTGATTTTCGGGTCATTCATACTTATTTATTTCATTCAAGCCCTACCTTAAGCAGTTTTACCCCCCAAATGCGCGCTGTTTTCCTTAGTTTTCACCTAATCAAAGCTTCTCGTGCTCAGAATAAAATGCCTGAGTTAAGTCTTTCGTCTTTTAGGTATATTATCCGGATCTCATTCCTCGTTATCCAATGCAGCGCTCAGAAGATTACGCTGGCCACAAGGCCACGTATCAAGTCAGTTACTGTACTCCATTGACCACCGATGATTCATGAAGTTTTTGTTCCCAGATTTAAAGGAGCCGTCATGCATGTTAATAGGTTTGCACTAACCTTCACTAGCCGGAAAAATACCAAGGGCATGAATTGAACCTCAACCCCTCAATAGCGACGTTGTGGCCAACGTAACCTTCTAAGGGCTGCGTTGGATTATGGGGAATGAGGTCTAGAGGTCTTCTGTGAGAGATAGAGTTAAGATTGCCGATGCAATGCTTTGAATTCTTAAACCTAATTCGATCGTGTTCCGAGTCGCGAGCATCAATATATTTTAAAATATTTTCTTAGTAAGCTGTATGCTTAAAATTTTCATCTTTAGACGCATATTCATTCGAAATCACATGTATTGCTCCACTTTGATTCCGCATAATTTTATGTAATCTTTTTTTATCATGTACTTTGATCCAAAAATTTTTCATACCGCAGGGAGAGAAGGTAACGGATAATTTTTACCTCATCGATACATTGCAGGCTATATATGTGATTTAGAATAAATATCGGTCTAAAGATGAAAATGGTAAACATTCAGCTTACAAAAAAATTATTTAATTCTGCCATCCAATCGTTACGAATAAAATCAGAAGAACTAAGAGCGATGGATTGGAATGAACTATTTTGTGCCTTGAAGATGATTTATTTATTGTAAAATTGAGACCTTTGTCGGGATTAAAAGTTTAAATCGTGGAAAAAAGCATGTTATTCTTTCGATATGGAAAAATTCCACTCAATCACGCTTCTTTCTTCTGATGATATTCAAGGTGTTGCCGGACGAATTTGTGTGTGCATGTAAGTAAATCATAGTGATGTCGGTAGTAATGCACTAGTGTCCAAAAATTAAGCGTATGTTACGATTAAGATGGGAGACATGAAATAAACGCCAAATCGATTGACATGTGCATCTATCAGCCTTACTTGATCTCTCTGTGTAGGAAAAAGAGTATTCCCTGCTTTTACTGGTGACGAAACCAAAAGGTAAAAACGGCCAGTGGCTGAACGCAATATTCCATTAGTATTGCATGTCAGACATTGCAGACTAGTTCTGTTTGTTGTTGTCAAAGGTGGATGTATACCTTCGCTATCAGAACCTTTCTGACACAGTTTTATTTTATAATTTATGTGACACATGGTGTGTTTCAGCTTCCGTTTGTTAGGTAATCCGTTTGACATACTATCTGGCGGCATGGTATCGTTTATAATAATAATATCATTTATTGTTCTTGTACATTGTCCATTAAGAACACATTATGGTTATAGCATACAAATCAGCGCATAATACACAAATTACCAAATGCATAACTAGAAACTATAGGCATAGGCGGATTCATTACAGTGAAATATGGCATAAAAATATAAGAAGCATAATAGAAAGTTATACACTTTTAAAGGATTTGTATAAATAAAAAAATCTGTCCTTGAGGGCAGACGAAGAGAAAGAATCTTCCACATCCTTTGTTATGCTGTTCCATAATAGTGCTCCGACAATAGAGAAAGATTTTTCATAAGTGGTATTTCTGTGTAGGGGAGTGATAAGAAAATCAGAAGCCGTTCAAGTCAAAATTAGTGATCATGGTTAACTTTTGCACAGTACTATATTACATGCGAGGCTTACCTGCATGGATGAACCAGAGCAGGAGAGTGACGAGGCGATTCATTCCTGGAGTTTATCCGTGGCACTCGGTGTCGTCCCGTGCTCGACGGACCTGCGACTGATGTTGACTGATGGGTTTCGCGGGCAGACGCGAGAAAAAGCGCCCATAGGTGCACCTTGATTTGAGAACTCTGGTAATAATTTATGGGTTCAGAAGGTTAGGTAACCTTACCTTCGATAACATTCTGCAGGCATAAACTTCGGTCCCCTGCCGATAGAGTGGCTTCTTCCTCTAGTGCTGACTTCCTGACGTAATCCCCCTTTTTTGTCTACCAAGGTTTTTTTTACTCCCTGGATGACAGTGGCAATAGTCGACGCCACCTTTCATCGATGTTAATAGTCGTTCCGAACGCTTGTTTTTTCGTCATTGGCATCACTAACCTCTCACTATGACGTGCGTCGAGGAAAATGCTAATGGTAAACATTTTTTCAGCGCCAATCGTGCAAAGTTGTACAAGTCTCAAGAGTTATTTTCGGATTCTCAACCAGGTTAATTCAGTCGTTTTGGCCGACGGTTAGGAAAACGACTCGTCTTTCGAAAAAAAAGAAAACATAGCATGATCACTAATTTTTACTACAATGGCTCCTGATTTTCTTATCACTCCCCTACACAGAACTACCACCTATGAAAAACCTATCTCTGTTGTCGGAGCACGATTATGGAACAGTATAACAAAGGACGTGAAAGATTCTCTCTCTTCGTCTGCTTTCAAGGACAGATTTTTCGATTTATACAATAGAAAGCAAAGATTTTTCGTTTTCTTTTCTTTGCGGTGTGAAATTTCACTTTTTCGTCGTATCTTATATTTTTCATACACCCACTGAATTAAAATCAGATGCTTTCCCGGCGAATATATTCGAAAAAGGCAATTCGGGATTCCAGGCAGAACGGAGGGAGACCACCAGGCTGGAAGCCAGAATAGCCTTTTTCGAATCTGCTGAATTATGTCATTAAAATGCGATTACAGATCTGAGTGCACGACCGCTCGTTCACTCAGACCCAATTGAGTTCATACCCGTGATCGTTGCTGTTTGATACTTGCAACTGAATAGGTATCAAATTTCATGGATTGATGGTTTAGAAGCCACATTTCCTTCATAAATGGCTCGCGAATGTTACGAAAGGGGATCCTCAAGTCGGCCTCTAAATCTGATGACACCGCATTATTATTCTCAGTCCGTGGATGTCACCCACCGCCACTCGTGTCGCTTACGGACAAATTGATCCGAGTATCACGGGCAAATAAGGTATAATCGTGGATATTAGCCGAAA
Organism: Ischnura elegans; assembly: GCF_921293095.1. NCBI lineage: Eukaryota > Metazoa > Arthropoda > Insecta > Odonata > Coenagrionidae > Ischnura > Ischnura elegans. The sequence continues at coordinate 57,550,900 of NC_060248.1, forward strand.
TGTATGCAAATGATGATGTGATCTATCAAATTCATAACTTTCCGATGCTATTCCTCGCAATTACAAACATTATTCTGAAAAATATAGGAAAAAATGGGTCGCATTGCACTCATCACCATTCCTCGGATATTTATGAAAACCGATTAAAATGCGACCGATGTGGTAACAGAAATAAGCCTTGTATGTGATGTAATTGGAACTCGCACATGTAGTCCGCTTGAAGTGGCTGTTGGTAATTACTCACTGAATCAAATCACGCATTTGTGAAAAAAAGGGCAATGGAAAAAATATTGCCCCTCTCTCTGTCTTGGCTCGGGTTCTATGCTTAAAAATTTAGCAAGATGTAAAATGGCAAGGAGGAAATGACGTGGAGCTGCCTCACTTGGTGGTTCTTTATTTTCTATACACAGCTATACTAAAATTGTAACGCGCGGAAGAATTTTACGGAGTGAGATCTCGCGGTGACTCGTGACTGGCTAAATTCACTTTCTTTCAGCGACTCTAATCGAAGGCTTCATCCTAAATTCCAGCGCCTGCTCCTTCTGATAAGATTGGAAATTATTCATTTGAATGGTTTTAAAACTTAAAATATCTGATGTAGGAAAACTCTCCAAGCCACCAATATTCATTGTAACATTATTAGGTATCCTTGCAAAGCAAATAGTGAGCCAATAGGATCCTCGTGCATTGTGGTCGTTACCAACAGCAAAAGTAAACTTGAAACCAAATAGTATCAGCAACCCACACGTTCACAGCTCCAGCATGATTGGCCTTCAACACAGTACAATCCTTTATAATTTTCTCCACAGGTCTCCGTGGAGCCCCCCTTCTTATAGAACGATACTTAGGCATGTTGTACCACCACTGACGTCACAAGTGACACTCAGCTCTCTCAGCAAGAGAGGCCACTTTTATCTACTCCGGGTGTAGCGAGCGAGCGCCGAGGCAACCAGTGGGATCGGGACCGGAATATGGGGGCCTATATCCAGAGTTTTTTTGCCCCGTTTACGCCATAATATAGTGCGGTGTGAATGCTGGAATTTGCATTCAATGGCAACGTAGTGGCACGCCTTTATAGATGTTGCTTAATAGTAGATGGTTGACAACTTATGGTTAATACTATTTTTAATTGAATTTAATCAGTGATTTGCTTGCCCCAAGATTTACTTGCCGTCAGAAATGGCTTTGCGGCAGATCTGCTTAGCAGTTTTGTTTAATTTGTGAACGTTTATCTAAAGGTAATGTATATAAATTTAATATTGATGATCGTTAGAGAGAAGAGCTTATCTATTAATACTCTAAAAAGCACTATATGTTACTGCTAAACGAATTTTTTTCAGGCATAAATTTGAAATCGTAGGATAAATGGGTAACGGAATGAAAAACCGATGGAATTTTCCAAACTATTTCAAATTAATTACGTAAAAATCAAAGCTGTAGCATTCTGATCAAACTGAAATCGGTTGCACCGAGTGTCTTAAAAATAACAAAAGGCCACCTTCAATTCTACCATGCGAAATGACGTTTCTATATGCATTGGTGAGGAGCTATCCTTAATCTATTTAGCTACAAACAGGGTTGGGGGAGTGCGGACACATTATATGCAGGTCTACATCTACCCCGCAAGCCGCCTCAATAGGAGTGTGGTGGAAGATGTTAGCGTTATCCTGTTCGAGAAGAGAAAAAAAAGGTGCAAGTTGTGAGATGTTTGACTGCATGAGATCTAGCCTTGATTGAAGTCCTTTATTGATCGGAACAAAATGGAACTATGTTTCTCCGATCGTAAAAATATCTCTTTTTTTTCGTGTCGACCAGACTTGAAAATATTGCTTGGTTCCAAAGACCGCAATAAATGGCAATTGATCATGCTGAATGATCATTCGAATGAAATATTTCGCCGTGTATAACGGAAAAAATTAGCGAATGAACCGTCATGCGCATGATCATTCAGGGAAAATTAGAACACGTTCAATTTTGCTCGCATGGTTTCAAGGCTCGAATAATCACGTGATCAATCAGAATGATCAATCACCGTGTATAGCGGCCTTAATATGATGTTCTCCATGTCAGAATGAATGATATCATCTTTTTTATTTCAAGTAGTCTAAGCCTAGCACGTAACCTTCGAGTTTATTACGGCTCCCTGCCTGGCTCGTGTAATCACTAAGTATATTTCTTATGAGACACAATCGCAGAATTAACTCAAACAAGGGTGAGATGAGAGAGGGGTGAGAGACAAGATTCAAAATGAGTAATCCCAGATCATGCGCTCTTCCTCTCCGCTCTCAATTAGTGTCTGTTAGTATGTTTGATTTGCTAATCCTGACGATGACATGTGAATTTCTTTTTTATTTCAGTTGGAAATTTTATTTTTTCCAAATTTTACACCCCCCAAAGAAGGGGAGTTATTAGGAGTTTAGTGTCACCTATTTCTGTGTGTTTATAATTCACTCTGTCCATTTTCTGTAAGTATATTGAAGATGGTATATTGAAGTTATTGAAGTAATACGTTTTTCGCGTGCTTTTGGTGGCTTCACCGTGATCATGTGCGCACTGATTTTACCTACACCGTTTACCGTACGTGTGTCTGCTGATTTAAAATCTGAGTGGAAAACCCGACAGAATTGAGAGACCTTTCCATTTCACATAAATTTATTGGTCATTGATGAAATATCGTAAAAAATGACAAGATAAATAATACTGATGGACTAAGAAAATTCTGCACATGATTCATGAGAACATTCGGATCAAAGGAGAGTACAAAGGTTATTATTGTCTTCTTATACATGTGTCTCACTCCTTTTTGGGACCCTCAATGGGTTGTTTTTTTGCTGAAAAGAAAGAAATAAGTAAAATGAGACATAATTAAAAGAAAAACATGTATTAGCCCATTTTTTTGGTGCATATTTCTGTACTTTCTTAAACCTCGGAGGTTGAAATCTACCTTTCGGCAAAATATGGGTAAAATTTAATTTTAAAAAGCTATTTGTAGTGCAAAGGTGTCGTTCTCATTGCAAAAATAAATGAAATGAAGTCAAATCATAAAAGAAAATAACATCTCTTAGATATCTTCACAACATATAACGAGCAGATAATGAATGTTGTCATTATGGTTCTTAGTAATCCCCAGAACTACAAACAAAGCTCTTTTGCTCTTCATTTCTATGCATTCATTTCTATAACAAAACTTACGTTCAGCGAATATATTCCATATGTTTCCAATTGGTATCAAGTAGATCAACGTTAACCAGATGGATGCTAGCGTGGTAATGACGAAAACGTTGAGATCGAGCTGAAATATGAAGTTCATTGATGTAATTTCATTTATAATTATGAATAAAAATGAAGGAATATTTATCAAGATTTAGCATTATGCGTTGAATTTATATATTATTGGTTGTCTTTTTGGCGCATAAATGTTTTAACGAAACAGTAATTTCCACACTACATATTATGATCGCCCAAATTAAATTTTGCCGGGTGGAAATGGAAATTAAGATGAATTTAAAAACGCTTTAAGTATCCCTACATATTTGATATTTTACCTTAATCCAGCATAATTCTTTAGATAATGTGCATGATTTGAGTAGAATGAATTATTGCAACATTCAAGCATGTACATTTTTCGTCATAGACTGTCATATCTCCATTTTCAATGTCGCAGAAGGCTCTCATTCAAAAGAACTAATATTTGTATAATTTTTCGTTTGGTTATGGGCAAGAGCCCTGCTTACCAGTGAAACTATCGTTACGTAGGCTGGATCAGTGCTTAAAGTTCCGTTGATCAACATTACCGGCATTTGTATCATGTAAAATGCGAAGGAAAGACGGCTGGTGATGATGAAGCCTTTCCACGACAGCATCCTATCGAAGAATTCTACCAAAAAAGAAAATGTAAAGATTAAAGAATCACCAAAAAGGATTAAAAAAAATTGATTACAAATAAATGTATGGACAAATTAATATGGTCTTTACTTCCTTTTTTTGCAGTATAATGCCATAAGTACTGTTTATTGTTTTGACTTTAGTGATTTCTCCATTATAAGCAATGGTGGATTTTTTACATCGAGTATCGGTTTAGTCTGAAGGAAAAGCAATACTAGTCTTTGATCCTTTTATATCAATTCAATACTATTCGTTGGTAATGCTTGAGGTAAATAAAAATAGTCAGAGCAAAACGGAGAAATTCTAATCTTTGATTGTCATTTTCATGATTTATTATATTTATTTCATTATATGATTCATTATATTATTATGATTATTCATGATTTATTATATTATATAGATATATATTTCATGATTTTCATTCATATATTAACCTTTCCTAACCAAGAGATGCTTCCGGGGGAAATTAAATTTCATGACTTGTGATTTTAAAAATGGAAAAATTTTCCACTCAATCATTATTATTATGGGAGCTATATATTTCGCAATTAATCTTTAAGCACAAGAGAACACGTAAGTTTAAATCTATTCCGAATAGAGCTGAAAATATGCACATTTTTGATGTGACTTCGAAGCAACATTTGCTTATAATTCGTTAATCAGTAATTTTTTATACTTATAGCTCGACAAACCTGCTTGACCGTTTGCGCAGGCGAATATGAACCAGCTTATAGAGAAACCCCAAAGTATTGGTTGAAATACTCCGAAGAGGGCGTGCTCCAGTGGGTCGAATACGTATCCCGGATACGAAGTGTGTGACATATGTAAGAGGGAGTAATAAGCCCCGTACACGGCCAAGATTCCGCCCAGGAAAAATCGACCCTGAAATAAAAAAATGTGTTAGATATTCTCCTAAATATACGAGAATTGCCATGAGAAAAAATTCCCCTGGACTGGGAATCGAACCACGGACCAATGCGCAGACCACTACGCTATCCAGGTTCTTTAATTCCCAAGGTAATTGTACCGAGGCTCATGGTCCTACATGTCCAGGGGAATTTTTTCTCATGGCAATTCTTGTATATTTCACCGCCGTTCATGCGGCAGGGTTAGAAATATTACACATTCTGCTAAATTTTTATCTAAATATGAGTAGTACCATAGAGTAAGAATCGGGAAAATCAAAAATTGGTAACTCCTTTCGTATTCAAGATAAAGTTACAATTTTTCACAAAAATTCATTTATCATTTTCTCCAAATTTCATATGCAGCATACATGGAACTATGTAGTAACATGCGAAAGTTAGGAGACTATCGCTCAGTACCTTTAAAAATTCCATGTTTTCGTCCAAAAGATATATAAACAAGTATGACAACGTTAAAACTGAGTTGAGAACAAATTTAAGATTACTAGTATGGAATAAATGTACAATAAACGTTTCCTGCAAATTTTAAATTAATGCTAAGAAAAGTCTTCCGGCAACTGGATTAGGAATATAAACTCGGAAGAGTAAGGTTACAGGCCGAGGGTCAAGAAAATATTTTTAAAACTATTATTATGAACTAAATCGACTAACTATTATCACCACTAGACCTTTCTGCTTTAGGATATATGTTTAGGCTTTTGGAACGAGCTAATTAGAAATAATGTCAAAATTTCTTCCTTGTCATCTACTTAATTCTTCCAGGACTGTATCAAAAATGTATACGATTTTTGCACGTGCGGTGAGCCATCTGTATATGCTTACTCTATGGTATAACCCTGGAATTCACCTCAATAGGCGAGTGGGTAGAGGTGTTAGATCACGATCCGTTCACATATAAGAGAATAGAAAAAAATGAGAAAAAAAAATTCGCTTTACGAGTTATTTGATTGCACGAGCTCAGTTGGACCTAGAAGTCGTGCATTGTTCGGGGTAAGAAAGAATTCCCACATTTATCCATCCGCAAATATGTCTTTCTGATTTCATTTTTTCTTTTAGACTTGGAAGTTTAATGAGGTTCTGTAGTGATGTATCGCTCAGAGAGATCATCCGATTTTTCTTGTTTAATTGGTCTTGTTTATCCACGATTTAAATCATTTTTCGAATGATAAAGAAAAAACATTTGCATCCAGGAACACATTAGCAAGTAATACAACATACAATTTAACCCAAACGTATTAAATATACGAAATGAGAAAGACCCTTTCAGTTCAATGTTATTTAACCTTTTCATGAAGCTCTTTAGGTTTCGAGGGAAAGGTTCAAAAACTACCTTTAGCACCCTCTTCCAATCCCCGATCCTTCGATGCAGAAAAGAATATTTCGCAGAATTAGAAAGTCTATCCGTTTAGTCTATTTTTGTCTCAAATAACTCGTTTAAAACGCTATTATCTTGAAATTCTCTTGGATATCGAGTAAAATATTTTGAAAAGTTTCCTGCACCTGAATCATTAAATAATCTTGCATCAAAGAAAAGATTAGAGGTGAACCGAGTTTCAGGTAAATATTAACAAGGGTCTATTCTGTGTGCTCTGAAACGTTTAGCATTATACCGCATGTTTTAAGTCAATAATTCGTCGATAAACAAGACTAGTCGAGCAGTAGTGATCCATCATTTTTTCACCTGAAATACCTTCAATGCAACAATTCTTCATTTTCACACTCTTGCTTATTCTCTTGAGTGACGTTTCATTAGCACTGGATCTGCATCACCACCTGGCGAGCTACGTGAGTTTACGTCATTAGCACTAGATTGTGTACCCCATCTTCTTCGGGGAAGTTTTGCGAGTTTTCAGCACTATTCCGTGGCCTCTTCCTAGCCATAACATTTCATAACTCCCCAGCCTTTTTCATATCCACGCGCCTCATACAATGTTGTCATATTCCAGGGCTTTTTGTTATTGATTAATTTCTCCTACAAAAAGAGCAAAATTATGCCTCCTCTTCGCTGTTATTCATTGCTCCTAGTCTATGGTTTCCCTCCTATAAATCGCTGTCCTAAATTTTTCCTACCGGGAGGTTAACGTTCATTTTAAACTATTTTTTTATATTTTAGCAGCCTATTGACTTTATAGCTATTAGAACTTTACTTAAAGTCAGTGGTTTAACAAGGAATATGCTTTGGGTAAGCCTGGGGTACCACCCCGTCCGGGAAATTAAAAAAAAATGACATATTAATTTCATTTTACATCATTTTGGCACTTAAAATCACTTTTGGCTTCTCTCGTGATTACTCAAATAATATTTAACTTAAAGCAGTAGTAGTTATTATGAGTCAAAAGTAGACAATAATTTCAAATATTTTTTTCTCTGAGGCTTTGGTGGCGGGATCTGTCCCTTTGTCCCACATTGTTACGCAACTGCTTTAAGTGATTCTTTTCTTTTCTATCGTGGGAATTATTAACTACCTGACCTCAGCTTTTCATTAAGCCCCGAAGTCACGTTGCTTTGAATTTTCACTCTGCCGCGGTAGATTCCCAGAGAATAGTCACCCCCATTTCATTCTAATCTTATAAGCTTGCACATATTAAACATACTTAAGGTTATATGCATTGATATCCTTAATGTAGCACAACTGTGATATTCAAATTAACTTGGATGAGGATTTTTTGTGATTCTATGGTCGCAACGTGTCATTTGGAACAACCATTGAAAAGTTCAGACGTGTACAATCGATAATTCCTACTGTGGACGGAATTACAAGATTTAAGAATATTGAATGGCTATACTATCACTGTATACCGCTGGCGATACAAGGTGGGAATGTGCCGATATTTAGTGAGTACCATAAGATGCATCATGAGAAACAAGTTAAAAAATTGAAAATAAGCGTTCAATAATATAGCGAACTTTTATATAACAAAAAATAATCAATCTGTTCTTACCGATCGGAGTTTGGAGTTTTTCTCTCGCATCCTTAATATGTATCCAAGGCTAACTCCGAAAATATATGGAATTAAGCGGTGAATAAAATTAAGGTAAAGTTCATCCGCCGAGGCTATAATTTGTGTTAACCTGTAAATACAGAATAGAAATAATGGGAAATGAACACCCCATTGATAATATTAGGATTAAATAATGCTCGCTTTAAGTGGGACAGTGGTATTTATATGTATGATGAAGACTTGTAGATATTTTCTGTTGTAATTTTCTTTTACTTGAAGGTGTGTTATTAGAATTAAAATATGCTTGCTTTACCTGGGACAGTGGCATTTACATGAACAACGAAGAGTTTAGATATTTTCGGATGTAATCTTGTTTTAATGGTAAGGAATTGTGCTTTGGAATATGTGTAAATATTGATGATTACTCATTATTGATAAACAGTTAACCATTACTTTAAATCGTTTGACTTTTTAATCTGAAACAATTGTTGAACGTTTGAATAGTGTAAATTCAACTCGTATGTTTCATGCCAGTCTTGGAACTTATTTCTGTGCGTTTTCGTGAAATGCTTATGTATTGAAACAAATTTAAATGGCATTCAATCACAAGTTCCATTGGGGATTCAAGTATAGGCTGCATCTGATGTAAATATGTTTTCATATCAAGAAAAATAGTTTGAATTAATGCGAAAAACCAATAAAAGTATATATAGTATATTACGTCTGAGTGAAAATAAAGAATTTTAACTGATTATCTCTAATGGGATGCAATTGAGCTCATCGTGATTGAGTTCAAACTCTGTTGCTAAACTAGCATAAATGTGTGATTAAAAGATTTTTGGCCAGTATCTTAGAGCATTCCTATGTTCTGACTAGACAATCGAGTCATTCTAGGCAAAATTGAAGACATCACGGATTTTGATCGGAAACAAAGCAATGAGAATATTAATTGACTAAATGATTATTTCAGGGTGATAACCTCTATGCTTTTATTTGCTAATCATTTCCTTCCATATTTTTTCTGGCAAAAATTGGTCTTATAATATCCAGAAAATTTGAAGCCAGTATCAAATTAGCATATTATGACATGAGTAATGCTTCTAAAAGATTATGGATATTTGGTCTTATGTAATATTTGAAAAAATTCAATTTATCGTCAACGGTTCCTTTTTAAATGCGAACATCATGATGGCTATATTTAAAGGTAACGTAAAACAGTGGAATATAGAAAATGAATATATAATCATAATACCAAGAATTATTTTAGTACATTCAGTTTCAAACAGTCGTGCCCTGGTAAATAAAGACCAGTAATATGGAAATACATTGTTACAACTTATGAAAAAGATAAGAGTAATAAAAATAAATGTTAAAACGTGCTACCAAAATTAGAATACGATGAATGTAATAATGATGTAATAAAGTAAAATACGATAATATGATCATTTATCCATTTTCTATATTCTACAACATTGTTTTTCATTACTTTAAAATATGACACTGATGATGTTCACCTTGACGAACGGAATGATGGAGATAAGTTGCATGTTTTTTAATATTACATATGACCAGTGGCGTAACTAAGAGTATGCTTTGGGGTGGGGAATTAGGGAGCCTGGAGGAAGGGGGCAAAACCTCCTCACCACCGGTAACTTTGTTGGGGGTAACGGGAAAGTTAAAAAAGGAAATACATTTTTTCATGTTGGCACTTAAAATTTGAGTTTCACTCGTAATTCCGCGGGAAATCATGGCCACGGAGAATATTCTTTGGGGGAATTAGGGAGCCTGGGGGAGGGGAGAAAAATTTCCCCCACAGGCAACATTGTTGTGGGGTCCGAGAAAGTTAAAAAAAAATGACATGCCTGGAAATACATTTTATCATTTTGTCGCTTTAAAATTTGGGTTTCAATCGCAATTCCGCGGGAAATCATCTCGCCAAAGAATACATTTCTCTGATCTTTGGGGGGGTATCTATCCCCTTACCCCCCAATAGTTACGCAACTGCTAACATTCAAAACTAGGAAAAAGTAAAAATCGTCAATAACAACAAGATGGTTTATCATTTTAATATCTTGTGAAAACTTCACTTCTACTCACGAAATTCCAAAGTATAGGACAGTGCCCAATCCAAGGGTATATAGTTTATACACCTTTAAAGCGGACAATGCTGCAATAACAAGGCTGAGAGGCAGGATACAATATTTTCCCATTTTCCATAAAAGTAGAACTATAAACGGTGATAAAATGTACATATGCATGTCAGTTTCCAATTGATGTGATAGTAGGTAGCACTGAAATGTAAATGAATTAAGAGGCATGAAATTAATCCACACAGGAATTTTGTACATTGCAGAATACTTCTTGAGACATATAAACCCACCATTCTTTGTAGACCCCTGGGGGTGTTTGTGTAAGTTAGAACGTTCAACCAAGCTTCTTCGCAGCAAGAAATGAAATGATGCACCAGCCGTGAGTAATGACCTTCCGAAGAAAAAAGCTGCAAAGCGCTGAGACCGGTCAAGGCACTCATGACAAAAAGCGGTGTCATTCTGTAGATGGAAAAGGACAATGGGAAAGGTTTTTGCCATTAAGTTTGAATATTGAATGATAGGTGTTTAATGGCAACAAGAAGATTTATCACTATAATATCTTGTCAAAATTTAACTCGTACTCACGGAAATCCAAAGTATAGGACAGTGCCCAATCCAAGGGAATATAGTTTATACACCTTTAAAGCTGACAATGCTGCAATAACAAGGCTGAGAGGCAGGATACTATATTTTCCCTTTTTCCATATAAATAGAACAATAAAAGGTGACAAAATGTACATATGCATGCCTTTAAAGCTGACAATGCTGCAATAACAAGGCTGAGAGGCAGGATACTATATTTTCCCTTTTTCCATATAAGTAGAACAATAAAAGGTGACAAAATGTACATATGCATGTCAGTTTCCAATTGATGTGACAGTTGGTAGCACTGAAATGTGAATAAATTAAGATGCATTAAATTAATCCACACAGGAATTTTGTACATTGCAGAATACCTCTTGAGACATATCAACCCACCATTTTTTCTAGACCCCTGGGGGTATTTGTGTAAGTTAGAACGTTCAACCAAGCTTCCTCGCAGCAAGAAATGAAATGATACAAGCGCCGTGAGTAATGACCTTCCGAAGAAAAAAGCTGCAAAGCGCTGAGACCGGTCAAGGCACTCATTACAAAAAGTGGCGTCATTCTGTAGAGAGACAAAGATTTTTACCATTAAGTTTGAGTATCGAATGATAGGTTCATAACTAAAATGCGCACGGAGAATTTTCTTTCATCAATTGTTTCATATATTTAATGAAATTTCAAATAAGTGATTAAATTTCAAAAGCCATTCATGATATTAATTTCGTTATTACAAAAACTTCCGAAAATATCGTGTAAAGTTAGCTCACAAGTGACTGGATCCGTAAAATCCTATTTAAATTACCTTATTTACTTATATTCATCGTCGGGGGAATGGGCTACAATAAATATCAATGCACGATCAGAAACATCCAAGCTCTGCACAGGTCTGATTTACCGATACGGGACTCGAACCCGCAAACTTCACCTTCTAAGGCTCTTGTCTCAGAATTTCTACATAGTTTAGTTATAGCCTTATCAATGTTTTTTCTTTTAAGTTTTGGCAACTTCTTCTATCAATCATTGATATTACTTTCAGGAGATGCTGACTACAATTAAATTCTGCACGACTTGAGGTTCCCTTTATAGCCAAACGGTCGCCAACCCTACCCAGAAATCTAATCGTCCCATCAATGGCAAATGGACACTGACATCTCCTTCATAATCATTGGATCTTCATCATTGGATCTGTTCAGTGAAATCATTAAGTTATGATAAGTTGGAAAAATTAATAGATGAAAGTCGAACTAGGATATTTTCTGAGGCTCTTACCTCAAATTTTCGGTACGGTTCAGTTTTATAAAGTTATATATTTGATCGCAGGGTTTGCTGACTTATTTTATCAATCATTGGTATTACTTTCAGCTGATGAATGGTGCGATTGAATTTTGCTCAAAGTGGGGTTCCCGGGCACTTTAAAGCCAAACTGTCGGCAGTTCTACCCAAAATTCAAACCGTCCCATCAATGTTGGAAATGACGCTAACATCTCCACAAGAGATGGATAAGGCTGAAACTACTCATTTACTCACTAAGTCCACACTTGAGGGAGTTAAACTCTGTGCAAAAATGAATCGCTCGCATCATTTACCGAAGGGAATGGCAACCTATTTAATATGCGACAAACATCACAACTTTCTCCAAATACCATTGTAATATTCGACTTTGAAGATAAATGAAATGAAATTCCTCTTAAACTATAATAATTTAATCAAATTCATGAATTAATTCATTGGCAAACTTTAACCATTTGTTATTCATAGTTTTTACGGAAAATTTTCCTTATCATAATGTAGTAAAAGGTCCTTACTTACTTGATATAGCGTCGAATATACATTTTCAGAATGTTAAGTTTTCTACCCTCCTGCAAACGCTTCACAGTATAAAACGACGTGAGAAGGCCACTCATAACCACAAACGTGTCGACGTAAATCCAGAAAGATCGCAGTATCATACTTTTAGGCCCCTGCATCCACTGAAAATAAAATCATAATGAATTATGAAAACGTAAAGAAAGTAAAAAGGTAGCGCTGTTTATCATGCATTTAGTAATTTATTTGCAGTTACAGGATATGGTTAGGATCTTTAATAAATGCCCATTTCAATATTGCAATTGAGGGAAGGTCTGAGCCTAAAAGAAATGTATTTTTAGGAGCTCTATAATTGGAAACATCATGGCAATATGATACAGATAGCCGATTACATTATTTACTAAGTCTCTCATTGAATGTACTGGTCACGAATTTTACCAAACAGTATCCTTAATTCGGTCTCTAATTGTGTTCTTAACCACCGCGCATTTAAATAGGTTTACAAAAGTGGCCACTCGCGTTGCTGACAGAAAAATTGATAATATATTCACGGGTAAATAAGGTATAAGTAGGTGTGTTAACCGAAATTTATATGCCTGGTAATGTGATCTATCGAATACATAAAGCCTAAAATGCTATTCCTCGCAATCACAAAAATGTTACTGTAAAATATATCGGAAAAGAGCGGATCGCATTGCACTCATCACCGCGCCGCGGATATTTTTGAAATCCGATGAAAATGCGACCGTAATCTGCCTTGGAATTGGTCCTCCTATAAGGAATCCCCTTTTTAGTGGTTGTAAATATAAGTATGTGTCAAATTCTGTGCCACTTTAAAGTTAATCTGCAACTTATATTTTATGCATGTAGTTCCTCACTATTATGTGATAGCATTAACAGGTTGGATATGGGTTTTCTGTTAGGCTAGGTGACAGGAAGCTGTGGTCATAGCGAAGTCATCATGTACCAAGTGTTAGGAGAGTAATGAAGGAAAATATCTTCATCATCATCATCATTAGTCAGCAATCCTAAGATTGGTTTGACGCAGCTCTCCATTTCTCTCTCCTATCCGCTAATCTCTTCATAGCTACATATTTATTCTCTTTTACATCCTTTATAACCTGTCCTATATAACTCATTCGGGGCCGTCCCTTGCCCTTTTTCCTTTCCACTTGTCCTTCAACGATTGTTTTCATCAGACCATCGAGCCTCAAAATGTGGCCAACTAAGTTGTCCCTTCTTCTGCTTAATGTTTTTAGGAGGCTTCTCTTTTCTCCGACTCTCCTTAGCACTTCCTGGTTACTCACACGGTCAATCCATGAGCTTTAAGCCACCGAGTGCGTTCACCGGGTTGCGGATGGTTGGTCAACCTCTAGATATAGAGGTTAGCTGCGATATAAGCAAGTTTACTTGTCGAATAAGCAGTCGTGGACAAAAAGCGGCGGTTATCCGAGGTGGTATGGGTCTATCCCTGGGTGAGATAGGCCATCTAAATGATACACTAAACCTGTGAAGATACCGTGACTTGGCGATGAGAGGCCGCCAACAATTATGCCTCACATCACCCGGAGGAGAGGGCAGCAGCTCTTCTTCATATGAGTGAAGGTGGAGATCACGATGGTCAGTACAGCGACACTCATTGCACTTCAGGCGTGGTAACATTTAATTTAACGGCTGTAGTACTGCGATGTGGAAGGCAAGGGGAAACCACCACATTATTATCCCGAGGAGGCGCAGATACTCCAACTTTAAATTGTCTGACATGATGGAATTCTCTCAGGTAAAAAATTCCGGAGGTAAACTAGTCCCCCATTCGGATCTCCGGGCGGGGACTACCCGAGAGGGTACATCGGTCAATTGTGAAAATACCTTAGTGATTGAAAAGTGGAACGGAAAACTCTTCATAAATCGAAAATGACGCGTTAAAATCATAACAATGTCAATTTTAGCCCTCTTATTTTTCTCTTCTCAAGCATTTGTTGTCAATGAATTGGAGCAGTACGCATGGTTCAAGGTATGTTATAAATATCGTTTGTATAAGCTTTGAACGGGATCAAAGTTGGTCGAGTTTCGAAAAAAGTCTTTCCAATTTTTTTTTTCAAAATTTCAACAAATTATAGCGAATCGCTAACCATTTCTACTTCCAAAGTTGGATACAAAATATGGGCCATTGTGGTTTAAGATTTATTAAAATGATTTACCAACTTATTTTTGTATTAACGATGTTTTTATGTTCCTCATCCGTGCATGATACCATCCCTGACTTAGATTACTACTCTTTTATGTGTTGTTTTGTTTGAATATTTGAAAATTTTACATCGATAAAAACTAAGAATTTATGTGAACGATTTGAGAAATTTTTTAGCGTATCTATCCCCAAAAATCATTTTGTATTTTAAAATTTACGATACCGAAAATAATTTTTCCAACTGTCACGATGGCTCACACGGAACTTACGACCAGGGATTGCAAAGGAAACTAGACGAAAGCCAAAACCACTAAAAATTCAATAGTTTCGTTCCTAGGAAGGAAATGAAAAAATAGAACGAAATGGATTTAAGCCCAGGGAGCTCAACTTAGGCTCGAAACGACATCGGAGTCACAACTCATTCGGGTCGAAACTAAACTAAAACTCTGGTACGAAACGAAACGCAGATAATATTTCACACCGGAGGGACCACGTGCTTCACCTTCGAATAGTTTAGTTTCCACCCACGCGCCGAGTACGAAGTATGGTCGAATGAAGTAGATGTTCGGCCTACCGCCATTAAATGCATGGGGCACTCATATTTTTACCATTGACAGGAGAACGGTGAACGCAAACAGGCCATTTGATTTTTGAGTTCAATATTTTAACCTCTCTAACGTATGTCACCATTCCGTTGGACTAGTGTCCTTGTCGTAGTGGAAAGGCTTGCTCGTTCCTATGACTCCTGGAGCTCTGCTGGCGGAATTATTCCCGGTGGGGCCACCCAGATAGGTCGAAGCGTAGGAGCCAGACGAAAGTTGGTTCACGTGATGGTATCACGTAAAAAAACACTGTTGGAATGGAAGTGGGAAACACTACCAACAATCTCTTCCCTGAAAATATGGAGTTTGATCGAACTAGCCTCGGATGGAATCGCGGTCCCAGTCCTTAAGGGCGGGTGTCGTAGGTGGCAGCGAGGTCGGCAAGGTCCTTGGAGTCCGTATCATGCGAAATCCTTTCAGATACATGTCATCATTTTTTTCAGCATCAGCGACAGCATCCAAGGAAGAGGATAAGATAGCCAAGAGGATGGAGAAGAAGAAGGATTAGATGAATGTATGGACAACTAATGTGAGGACAATGATGAGGGCGGGTAAACTAGAAAATATAAAAAAGGAAATGGATAAAGGGAGGATAGATATCTTAGGATTATGCGTGGAGATGTGGAGGGATGGGGGGGACTATTGGAGTGATGGTTATAGATTTATATCTACTGGTGGGGAGGAAAGCCAGCGATGGGTAGCTTTAGTATTAAACGGGAAGATGGGTAAGCGTGTGGTAGCTATAGACCAGGTGAGCGATAGGATTGTGGTGGTAGAAATTGAGGCGCGGCACACCAACCTCGTGGCGGGTAAAGTTTACATGCCCACTAACAATCGTAGAGAGGAAGAAGTAGATGAGGTGTATGAACAGCTCGAGGAAATAATTAGAGACACCCCGGGTAAGAAAAATCACTTGCCTTCCCTGCTGACGACTAGTAAGTACTGTGACTGTCTGTCACGGTATATGTAATATACATGTAAATAGTTATCACGGTATATACATGTAAAAATTTAATCAAATTTGCATTACTTGCATACGATAAGAGTAACCAGAGAATAAATTTGGCTTACATCGACTCAAGGGCTTGGTGTAATTTTTCAAGTTATACAAATTTAAAAATCAATATTATCGAAATGGTTCTTAGAGTATTAATTTCTTGTTAGGTGTATAAAAGAGGAATATTAGCTTACCGTGGCCACTTCATTCCTGTTGGCTACGCTACCAGCTAGTATGAGCAACCCTCTGTGTAAAAAGAACAATATGAGGGATAATATTGTCCGTAATCCATTCAAGCAACTTAACTCATCCTTTGGCGTAGAGGTGTCCAGCAAAGTTCTCATATTAGACCTGAAAGAGAATGCGAGGAAGGTTCGAACTAATACACCTGTGGAAAGAAAAAAAAAGAATCAATTTGTGTGATAGGGGTTGTACCAAATATCAATTTTTATTTGGACAAATTTCGAAAAACATTCTTTTTTCTATCATCCCCGGGTTGAAATCATTTTTGCAAAAAAAAAAAAAAACAGGATGCACGGGTTCTCCACCGCGAAATCTTCTCCTTGGCTGCCGACGTTTCAGGATACGAGTCGTACTCCATTCTTAAGGCTCGTTCTGCCTTGAGGATGGGCTACGACTCGTGCCTCAAAAAGTCGGCAGCCATGTAGGAGATTACTCGGTGGAGCTTCACTGCCAGCATACTTTGGTAAAGAATCAGGTCTTCTTTCAAAACAGGTTATTTATGGCTGAGCTTCCGTATCTCTCCGTCATAACGTACCTCTTCTCTCATTCCTCTTGTTTCCATTTCTCTCGTGTATTTCGGTGTTATGTGCATAGTGTTATACAGCATATTGAAGAAAGGCATCGATTGACTTGAAATATTTGTGGAGGTGAATTCAAAAAATGTTTAGAGTATCCGATGAAATTATTTCCTTTTGTTTATAGACGTATGGGTTAATGGAAATTGGACGTTTACGGCGGGTAGGAGACGTAAAATTTCATTCCATATCTTTATCTATTCTATCAGGGCGTGACGAAATCATGTGTTAGTGTTGTAGGTTGTTGTGTTTTAAAGGTTTTGCCAACAAAAACTTAAATATTTGAATTTTCTTCGCTTAATAGAAATGAGTAAATTTTTAAATTAATTAAGGAAGGTGATTGGTCAGCCGTATTGGAGGACATTATGGTAACTCAAATGGCAAAGTACGTATATCACTGAGCACGTAAAGTTTCTGCCTGATTGTGAGTGTAATGATGATGATTTGAAGGGGCCGGAAAAACATTTCTTCAAAGGAGTTTTATTTCAGATTATATTAATTTTTATTAATAATCCTGCTCATGGTATGGTATTAAATAGGTTATTATGAAATATGGTTATAATTTTAATTCTAATTTGAGAGCATTTATGAAGTAAGGTAGTATCATATCGTTGCTCAACGAAAATGGAATTAAATGAGGAATGCTATTGGAATTGCCATTCACCCCAAAAATATTATCTAAGTAAGTTGGAGGTCGTTTTGTTGCAATTGTGGAGTTTAACAACTGTTCTCAGCTTGTTCCTTACCTATATAAAGGTTGAATAGAAGAAACCCGTAGTCCAAGTCCATCATAGCGAATAACGATTTCTGATGA
Source organism: Ischnura elegans (assembly GCF_921293095.1). NCBI lineage: Eukaryota > Metazoa > Arthropoda > Insecta > Odonata > Coenagrionidae > Ischnura > Ischnura elegans. Next base: position 57,568,553 of record NC_060248.1, read on the forward strand.
ACCCGAATATTATTTTCACGGAAAATTGTATTCTTAGTATCATTATTATTTACTTCTTATTCCCAAGCTCTAACGGAAGGAAATTATATATTCAATGGATTTCCAACTAATTTGGTTAACTTTTCTTGGTTACAGCATCGTAAGACCAACTTGTAATCTTGTAAAAGTGGATCAATACACAATGTTTTTCGCTATTCGATGTAATTGAATAATTTTATATTAAATTAAGGATAATTATATCAGGTAGGAACATATAAAGCTAATAAATGCTTTAGTAAAACATTCAGGGAAAATATTTGGGCCTAAAATGTATATCGTTTGAAATTATTATCTTTTCTCGGCTTATTTTGGACTATTTTTTCACTTTTGGAACATACCTTATTTTTACTGAGGCCAACTAGAATATTGGTTAGGTTTTGTTAATAGATTTGACATCGGTTTGCGTAAAACATGTTCCTAATACTTTTTACTTAATTCTTACCTTCTCTTTTTGGATCTTCACCTTTTTTCTCCTTCCTTTTTTCATAAACCGCTCCCATTATGCCGACGAGTGTCATAGCCAGGGAGAATAACCTGTTAGTGCAAAAACGATTTTCATTGATCATCCCAAAAAATGTCATTTATGTCTCAATGTTATTAACGTTTTTGTTACCTCTAGGAAGTGTGAATGGTGATACAAATAATATTAGGAAAACAGGAAATATTCATTTATGAATGTCACCGGGAAAACATTTAATTAGGATTTAACGTTTACTTTTCGCAACGGGGTTCGAATGTTAGGTGTGGTTACGCGGTACTTCGACTCGTTAGAGTTGATGAATTAACGTAAAAATGCACCGTGTAACTAACCAACTTGTGTGAATGCATGCACAGAAAATTGAACCTGTTCCAATTTAGTTTAAGTAATATTTCATACCGGCCCACTAAAACCGTTCATCAATTTAGGAATAAACTCGTACGTGTTTATGTACCATCCAAACAAGTCCTTAAAGCAGTCGTTTTTCTCGAAGAAATTTTTGGATTCATCAAAAACTTTCTTCGAAATATATGGATCCCTGGATTTCGAGATATCCTTTTCTAATTTGGTTCATACCTTCGTACATGTTCCGTTCGGGTTCACAAGAATCATGCACGAAATTAACTCGCACGGATCAGGGCATCATGCAACCAAACCTTGAGAAGTTCAGTGCGAAGGAGCTTTGGGACTCGAGTGAGTTCCTGAGATATTAACGTCACAACCGAGTCGGGTTTGATACAGGATCGGGCCTTGAGTAATATCTGGAATACATCCCGTAGTTTTCCACTCACATCACTCCCTGTGGTCGGGTGAGGTCGCGATCTCCTAGCGAGCAGGAGGTTTCCGTGGTGAGCAGTCGCAGTTTGACGGTGGAGTTGAGCGGGGCCAGCCACTCCGCGAGCGCCCCCTCGACGTCCTTCAACGTGCACGAGTGCGGGACACACACGCCCATCGACAGGGGCGTGACACTGGGGAAGAAAATGATGCCCTGGGGGTATGAATGAATGGATGAGTTAATTTTTATTTTGCTCTAGGATAAACCTAAAATATTAAAGAAAAAAATACACATACGTATAATGTTCTACTCTAAAAAAATATTATTTTGACAAAATATACCATATAAGCGATACAAAAAATAAATCTTCGTCTTTGAAAAAATCGTAGAAAGGCTTCACAAGTATAAAAAAAGGTTTGGAAAACCGCGCAATGAAATATTCAATACCAGGTTAACAAAAATATAAGTTAAATGGGTTCGTTCTCATATATATAGAAAACTTTGATAACAACAAAATATAAAAATGATAAAGAAACTTAAATACTTGCCAACAAAAAACTATATACTTGTATAGTCTTCATTTAACGATTGATTCGTTAAGCTGAAAAGATGTGAAGTAGATAATGCTGCGGGTTCGGGGAATTTGAAATTATAAGAAGAAAAAGCATTAGAATAGGAAAGTTTCAAGGAGAGAGAAAGAAAAATGAAATAATGGGATTCAAAATCCGCACGAAAATTGCGGTATCACCGGCAGGCCGTGGCGGATTGAGATCGTTGTTTTGTTGGTCGATTCATTACTTTCTTCGGTGCCCTCGCGGCATGCAAAACACCTTTACTTTTTGTTTGAAGTCAGATATAAATATATATAACATATATAGTTAAGGCAATAAAAGCATAAATTGGAGATTCACCGTAAACATTACCACTTCTTTATTTTTTTCAGAAATATACCGAATCCTTCGATGCTAGCAGTGACATTAAAAGAATATAAGCCTTTGATCAATCTTAGAAATTTTCCTTTTTTCATATTGCCTTATTAAATATTTCATCACGTTATATCTTAGTTTATTATATATATAATCTATTTTGCTCTAGGATAAACCTATAATATTAAAGAAAGAAAATACATATACATATCATGTTCTACTCTGAATAAATCATTTTGACAGAATTTACCATATCAGCGATGCAAAAAAACAATTATTGAAGAAATGGTAGCAAGGCTTAACAACTAAAAAAATGTTTGAAAAACCGCGCAATGAAATGCGATAGTGAAAACTCTCATAATTATCTCGTATTCAACTGGAGGCTAAGTATTTTGCGAACTTAGGCTGATAAAAAAAGTTCAGAATTTTTTAGGGGTTAAATCACTTTTCTATAATTATTTTCGGCGCTAATAGTTATGGTAACTTAATTGCGAGCATGACAACTGTACTTCAGGTCTCGGAGGTTATAGATTTCTTCAATTATTTTGGCCAGAGCCGAATGAATTCAAGGCATTTGTATGGCTGTTGACTTGATGAAATAATTGGAAGCGGAGAGATGCATTTTTGAAGTTGCCAATGATAAGAATTCATGAAGATACGTCTCTTTCGGGTAATACACCGCGTGGGTCCATTGTTCTCGGACGACAGTTTCGCCGGCGTTACAGTCGGCTTCCTCAGGTCAGTGAAGTAATGATGCAGTGAATTGGCCGCCTTATATATCTGTCCGTAGAGGCTAGGTCATCTGTGATTGGCTGTCGCTGCTGTGTCTTTTTCCACGCAAAACTCGTTTCCAGGCATGCGGAAGGGGATAGCCGTCTTCCCTATTGAAATTATCTTGAGTCTTGCTTATTTCGATGGCTTCCCGTATCAGGCGTGGAAAATATCTCCTTAAAGGAGAGAGACGTATCTTCATACTCATCGACCCGCGGAAGCCTGCATAAGGATAAGAATTCATATTTTGATCCGTTTTTGCATAATGATTTCGGACGCAGAAAATCGTGGAATTTTGGGGTGTTCCATTGGAAAATGTTTGAATTCTTCGTAAAAATTATGTCAAATTGATTTTAGCTGAATGTTTCACTTGCAGTGACTTAAGTTACTCTTGAATATTCCTTATATTCAGTTCACGCTTTTTCAGCTCTGTAATTGAATGTTGATGAATAATATTAAATGATTCTCATGCTTGTATCTTTTATATAAATCAATTATTGGTACTGTCTACGACCGTTTTTTATATCTGGCTGGCAATGTGGTAATCCTTGATTGTTTGCAGTTGTCCTCAAACTAAACGAATACGTTAAGAACAACTGCATATGCTCGGAGCAATCGCATACTTTCATGGAGAAAAAAATAAATGTTTATTAATTGCAATCGGGCAAATTCCTTTTTTTAAATGCTGGTATTGATTCCTACGATGTTTTATTCCCAGTGAAATTCGCAAATTGTTATTTTTAGTTCTCCTAGTAGTATTTGAATTACAATTCTTATTTCTAAATTTCACTTAAAATTCAATGAGTATTCCCATTAATTAATTTATATAAAATTTTATATAGTAAAAAATTTAGAGGAAGGAATGAAAATTATGGAAGAAAATAAATGTTGAGAAAACGAAAGTCATGAGATTAAATGATGGCGAAAATGTGAATGTTATTATCCATGGATAAAAGAATGAGGAAGTTGGAAAGTATAGAAATCAAGTAAGCATGCCGACTGAAGACTGGTGGAGTGAGACAGAGATCACGACAGGAATAGCCATGGGAAAGGAAGCGCTTAATAAGATGAGAGTGGTGTTATGAAGCAGCATGAACTTAGAGCTTAGGGAGAGACTGGTGAAATGCTATGCGTGCAGTGTTGTGTAAATTCGAAACGTGGAACTTGGGAACAAGATAAAGGGACAGGATCAACGCTTTTGAGATTTGGGTGCGGAGGATACTGGCGAGAGTGAAGTGGATGAGTAAAGTGAGGAATGAGGAAGTGCTGGATAGATTTGGGGAGGAAAGAAGTTTATTGAGAACTATATAAAAAAGAAAGGGGAATCGGTTGGGAATATTTTAAGAGGGAAGGAGATTTTAAATACAGCAGTTGAGGGAATAGTGGAAGGAGAAAAGAGGAAGAAGAAGGCTGAACATGACGGAGGAAGGTTAAAAAGACGGTATGAGGCAACCAAGGAGGAAGCCTCTGATTGGAGGAGGTGGAGAAAACTTAGGTGTTTGGGACCTGCCAGTAGATGATGATAGAAGCTGAACTACTCATCGCCAGTTGAAAACAATTCATTTTTCGTCCACAACAGAAGAAATATCGACGGCGGTTTTTACCCATGATAAAAACTGCAAATGATAATTTCCACCCTTAAATGTAAAACTCTCCTAACCACCATGATTTCGACATTCTACGTCATTTTCAAGGTCATAGAGTGTCAAAACCACGGTCGGTAGTATAGTTTTAAATAAAGTGTGAAAATTATCTACTATTTTTAGTTTTTATCATTTAAATCTCTGCAAGGACAATATTAAAATATATATCGCATTTCCACCAAGCCAAGCCTGTAACATTTTATACGGTGGTTTCTACGACGCTAAGTTACCAACGGGTGGATGTCAGTTTCTCATGCCTCTTAACTTGTCAGAAGGATCAAAGCAAAAATAATACTCACATCGTCGATGTCATTCTTCGTCATGTCATTGGCGTGGATGTGGTCGTAGATTTCCTTCAGATCTCCGCTGCTACTCGAATCCTTATCCCTTGGGTCAGCGAAAATCCGAAAGCTACAGTACTGCCCCCGGATGTTTTCCGCATCGTCTTTGGCGGCCTCAGGCCTGGATGTCACTTGGAGACACTGCCGATCATTCCCCAGCCAGTTCACGTTCCCTGCCATTACACCCGAAGCTATCTTCCCTGAGGCGTCGTACACTGAGAGGGCGGAAAATACTTTTAGGGTCAGTCACGAATAGACCTGGTTTTACTCGATAATTCCTAAACTTAAACATAATCTTATTTGTAACATAACAGCAGGCCATTAATGCTTAGAATGAAGGGGATTATAAATTACTTTAATTATATATTAGGTAATTAAGTATTAAATTACAGTAGCTCGGCATATTTTATAGGATGAATCACTATGCATGATAGTATAATATTATTCGGTTTTGTGTTTCTTAGATAATTTTTTTCCCTGTCGGGTATTTCAGGGAATAAGTGAAAAAATACCGTCCCATTATCTCTTAGGTGTAATAAGCACATTTGTGTGACGTACTTTGTACGGCCCAGAGCTTCAACTCGTGCAGTTCTTTGAGGTAGGTGAGCGCGTGATTCTTGCATTCCAAATTCTTTACGGAATCATAGGTCGGGGCGAATGGTGGAAGAGTCACGAATGGAAACGGGAGCGATGTTCCTCTGTTCTCCGCACTCACGATCACTGGAAATAAAATGACATAAGTTATATAATATGTTTCACATAAACTTTAAAGTGTATTCGTATACACTTTTATGATTTATACAGTTCGGATATAAAACAATACACTATATTAATGGATGAAAGATGATGATAATCCTTGTACGTTGTTCAGTTGCTGAAATCCATTTGAAAGAAAATAAATTCTTCAAGGCCGTACTCTTTGGTGGGAAAACTGGGGGACGGGAAGTTACAAGGCTACCAGGGGGGGGGGGGCATTCAGGGTAATAAACGGAAATCAAGTTAAATCACTATGAAACAAAACAATCGCGCAGCTCACTCACTCACCTTGAAGATTTGCTCTAAGGAACCCGAGGGTCTCAATCACGCACACATTCAGGTCTGCGAAGCTTCCGTTTACGCCAGTGACCCACTCACACACAAGAAACAGGCAAAATTATGCGCTGGAATCCATGATGAAGTGTTACACTGAATTGAAGCGTAATTAGTCCTCTACGTTAACTCGTAAAAGGCCGTTTTACACGGTACACGGAATTGCGCAGTCTGACGTACGTGTGAAGGCGCAATCAAAATTGCGTCGTGTAAAGCGGAGAATTGCTAGAACACATGCGAGAATGCGTGGATGCGAGACGGCAAAATAGCCCCTATTCTAATTTCGTTCATGCATTCGCGCAATTCCACGCCATTTTAGAAATTAATGCAGCTCTAACCTGCGCAATTCCGTGTAGCGTGTAAAACGGCCTTAAGACTTTATAACTGCTAATGTCAGTGTGTTTTACCTACGAAGCGATTTTACACATGCACTCTACGTAGGGCATTAAGGCGAGGCAATCGACAAGCGAGGTCATTTGCGCCAGTCATGGAAGGATTGGGGGTGAAAGGTGTGAAAAAAACCGGCAAGGTATGCCTGAATTTTACGATCTCGTGAATAATACCGAATGAAATTCTCACATCAACAGTATTTTTAAAATGGGGCCGAACGTTGTCAGACCCGAAATCGTTATTCATTGAAAAAATTCGATGCATGGAAGGAAATTTAAGGAACGACGAAAAACAAGCTTCCACATTCACCTATTCTCCGTAATTTAGAAAATATGTGAAAGTTTCCGCCCACTTATCATAAGTTGGTGACGTTATTGGAGTTTATTTTCATTAACTCTTTCAAGAAGATCCGATTGAATGAATTAAATGGTCTCTACAGTGTAAATAGCAACAAAAATTGCGCCCAAGCTCTCCAAGAGTGCGTTGAAGGGTTGAAGCCGTCGATTTTCCGCCGCGAGATGCAGTAAGTGACGCGTCTAGGAGCGGAAAATATAGTTTTATTTCATTAAAATTCTATATGATAATTGATAATAAAAAAATTGAGAACGAGTTCAGTTTAGACGAATTTAGAGACTGATTATTCATTGTCATGATAAAGTTTTCCCACTCTCTTCGAGTATTTACTCAAATTAGGAATATTTTAATTTATAATATCTCTGCCAGGTTGAGCTGACATTCCTCCTCGCGTTGTATGCGCACTGTGCAGCTGTCTCATGACACGCGGAGATGGCAACCCATACGGCCTTGTCCTCTCAAGCCATTTAATCCATGGGAGACAATGGGACTTGGGTTGCATAATAGGTTGGAGCTCGGCGCTAAATCAACCATCATGTATTAATTGACGTATTATCGTCCGTGAAATGCTCTAAGCGCGCTCGAAAGGTCACTCATGGATTCGCAGATTCTTATGAAACTACCCTTATTTCCAAAAGTAACCTTTAGTCCAATCGCTGCTGAAGGAAATTATAAAATTCGTGAGTATATTCTCCATATGAAGTTTAATTTAGTCACTCATACATGCGCTTCATTTTTAACGAGTGAGTTGCATTATACAGGATGTTTCTGAAGGGATCTGCCATACTTCAGGAGGTCGTGGGAATTTTTAAGATGTGCAATTATAATCGAAGGGGTGAGAAGGCGAGGGATACTAGTGATTTCTTTTTTCCAAAGAGAGTTTGGTACAGAAATTAGGTAAAGAAAGCAAACGAGATCTTTAGCTTTATTTACTTTCAGGCTCAGTCAAGATCACGCCGAGCCAAGATCAAAATTGCTATTTAGTTTTACTGAATACGTATATATTAATCGCTATGTTCCCATGTCATGGTCCGAAATCCTCGGCGTTAGGAAGTAGCAATCATTCCTGTGTACCCACTGTGTTGTTTGAATGGAAGACTATCAGATAACGTTTGGTACATTATCGTTAAAGGTGACGTTTCATAAAGTTGCTAATAAGAGATGGATTATTGTTACTGCTTGAAGAACGGTTTTATTGTCAATGTAATGTGGAAGCAAAATACTTTAAAAGTACAAGTAATTGGTAGAGTACATTGTTTTCTTTGATCCGCTGTGGGAGCAGGCTCAACGGACTTGCACCTCCAGCTCGCTGCAACGAACAGCCTTGCTTCCCGCGAACTGGTAATGGCCCGGCGCGGCCCCGTTTGGCAACATGGCATTAATAGAATTTCTTTACAATTACAGATATCAACATTTTTATACATTACGGATCATAGAAAAATGAAATATAAATTAAAAAGTGCTTCTATCAGTTTTATTTTTTATTTCGAGGTAAACTGTACTACTAGATAATGTTTAAAATTTTTCGTTAATTAACGACAAATCATGTGTTAAAAAAATACGTAAAAGCCATTTTCTTCATCCACACAAATGTATGCAACTTATTGTGGAAAATGAATGCTGTAGACGTTGTAGTTTTTCCTAGGTTGACTCACTAAGTTCATGAAGTTGACAAAACGGCTAATTTTACGGTGCGCGGAGTCGCTTATTGCACTGGTGTGTCTACATTTTTGATTTTTCATAAAAAAATACAGCGAAATGTAGATTAAAATTTTCTTTAAAATTACGTAGGTATTATTCATTATTTTTGCACGCGCAGAAGCCCATACATAATTTTTCAAAGTACAGCGGCACATCATTTTGACGCCGATAGTAGGTCATTCACTCCACTGACGGAAACTTTGGGGATGAAAGGTGACAGAAAAAAACTGGGGTGAGCGCTAGCCTGCTCTTTGACTGGAAGTAATGACAGCAAGGACAACACGGCTTAGCGTTTTGTTTGACGCATAGAGTTGTGTATCTGAAATAAAAGTCGTCGTACGTATACATCGTAATAGGGTCTATTGTTGTGTTGCGGGTTGCACAAATTTAGATGTTTTCCTCGTACATTCCGTCGCTAATATCTCGGAAAGTATTGAGCGTTTGCCGCTGACACAAACACTAAACCTCGTAGGTATCCATTCCCTATCACCTGGAAAAATTGATTCTCTCGAAATTGAGTTGATAATTTCTTAAAAATGATATACAGGGTGAGCCTAAAGTATTGCCCTGATTATTAAAAAAATATTACAGAATAACCGTTTGACATGATAACTTTTTTTCTGGGACAACATCAAGGACAGTGTTAACCATACCAGTTGCTGACATCGACGAACTAAAGGCTAGGATACAGGCTGCTGTGGGTACTGTGACAGAACATGTGTTACAAAACACCTGGCGGAAATGGGAATACCACTTCGATATTCTCCCAACTACCAAGGGGGCACACGTTAAAGCATGAGAGTCACTTTCTTACTTGTTTGTTCTTGTTACTCTCCGTCGCTTATTGCGGGCGTTCGAGATGTGGGTGCGGAGAAGAATGATGAAGGTAAAGGGGAAAGAGAGGAGAGGGAACGACGAAGTGCTGGACATGGTAACACTGGTAAAACTAGTAACACTGACCTATGTGACATTATCAAATTTAAATTGTTATCCCAAACGGTTATTCGGTAATAAGTTTTATAATCAGGGTAAAACTTTATGCTTACCTTGTATATATCTCGTCTCTCGGACGAAACTCTAAAAAAAGATATTAGATCGACTAAGCATACCTGAGAGCGAGGCCAAGAAGACGAGGAGACGTAACATTTTCGGCTCCTCCAGCTGTCTCGTGAAAATGTGGTCTAAGAACGAGTAGATGATTCATCGATAGCTGTTCTTGTAATCAGTCACGTGATCCTGTCACCAAAACTTATCACCGTCGATCACCTAAAACGATTTTTTTCTACCGCACCACAAACCGGACTGAACTGGGAATATGGGCGACGAGCTTATCTAGTCTTGGGGTCAGAATTTGGCCGACGTATTTTCTTTTCGGTCCTATCTTCGATGAGGTTACATTGACTTTAGATGAAGAATTTTGACAAATCCCTCCCGCTGAACAAACATTATGCTATGCGGGCTTCTGTTTTCAAGTGAAACGATGCTAGAAATGGATGTAGAAATCATTATGAAGCTGATAGTTTCTATTTGGAATCTGTTTAACCATATTCTTTGCACTGGATGAAAAACAAGTGACTTATACGCAGTCAGGCGCACGAGTGTATATTAGTATACGCCAAGGATGAAGTTCACCATGAAAAATATATTTGGCTTAGAATAAACAAAATGATATTCATCGCAAAAAATGTCCTGAAGAAGGTATAATAGTGAAACGTTGACGAAAATTTTGCATTTAAGTGTTAACACATTTATGCCGAAAATTCTTTTACGCAAAACTGTATTAATTTTTGATTTTTCTAATTTGCAAATCACCTCCTATTAGATTGTATTTCCGATTAATAGTTTTCCGCACTTACCGAGCCCATTTATTATCGTGTCGACGCCGCGTTGTATCTTAATGGGTGTTGTGGTGAAAAAATGATGTTGTAACTTTTATATTTTTATTGTTCTTGATTATTTATGTTGTTTTATTTTATCGTTATTTTTATTATCTGTCTAGGACATAATTTTTTTGGAGTAAAATTGTGGTCAAGTGCGATGGATCGACTGCGAGATCTTACGAGAAAGAACACAAGAAAATTAATATTGTATCGGTTTTTGAGCTTTTCTAGTCAAATATTGTCTGCATCATAAAAAACGCGTCATACTTTTGTTCTTAAAAAGGGTGCAGACTGGAGTATATTTCGTAATACATTCAATAATTTATATTCGCATTAACAGTATTATATGTGTATTATTAGGCTTTTTCTCGGCATTTTGTGATCTAGAAGATTGCACCCGAGTGAAGAGGTCAATGCTGGGGTTAATTGGGATAGGGTAGGTACTCTTAAAAATATTATCTCTTAAAAATTTTTGAAGTGTCCACTCTTAATTAAATACGATTTTTATGCTTTATTTTCTTCTGTTATTGATCTCATAAGGTAGAGAAACCACCTACCCCATCACCCAGACGGAGAATACATCTCCATAAATTATGTGTGGCAACAATTACTCCCTTCCTACAACCTCCGTGCTTAGGAACAAATGCGTCTCTCTTGTATCCTTCATTATGAGATCTCGCAATCTTTATTTCCATTAACGTGTCGCGTTCAAGAAATTATTTCGACAGAGATGGGGTGCGATTAAATCTTATAGGGGTAGATTTTGGAAATAGCTCAATTTGGAGAGGGTAATATTTCAGCTCTCTTCTAAAAATTTCAGGAAGATCCATTCTTGTTTCAAAATGGTGTTTACGATTGCTTCGATTATGACATCATTAACTTAGGGTTTCCTATCAGAATGATCTTCAAAGCATTCCTATAATGAGACGTAATTGAATAATCGCAAATTAATTTTCAAATATTTTAGGTACAACACTATAATTTATCTACGCTACGATATTGAAAACGAATATTCTGGGGATTTCCTTATCTTTAGATTTTTTTCTATACGAGTCCACCCAGATACGGAATGATGAGTTAGTATCATCATCATCATCATCATTGGTCAACAATCCTAGGATCGGTTTGACGCAGCTCTCCACTCAGTTCTCCTATCAGCTAATCTTTTCACACCTACGTATTTCTTCTCTTTCACATCCTTCTTCTCTTGTTCCATTGATCCATATTTTGTTTGAGGATTTCCTTTTCCATTCTTGCCTTCCACTTGTCCTTCGACGATTGTCTTCATCAGGCCATCATGTCTCAAGATGTGGCCTATAAGGTTGTTCCGTCTTCTTGTTAGGGTTTTCATGAGGCTTCTCTTCTCTCCTACCCTTCTTAGGAATTCCTCGTTACTAACTCGGGCGATCCATTTGATTTTCAGTAGTTAATGAGTTAGTATATTAATCTATTTACTACGCATAAGTATCTCGAAATCCATGTAAAAAAATAATGGTGTTACAAAATCAAGTGGGGCGTATTGTGAGCTTGTGTTTTTGTTAAATGAACGCAATCACAATCAAAATCGAATTTTACCCAGTGCCCATGGCCTTGGAATATTAGACCTCTTCCTTATGGATCACGAAGAAGAATACAGCTTTCTATAGGAGTTCTCATTTAATTTTTGAAGCTGTCGATGTGTTAGACTATACTTCATGTGTAAATAAGCCGATTGCCGATCGATCCATAACCATCGGAAATGGTGATGCTGCTTACCTTAGTAATTTATTGACCGCAAGCGGGTAGTGAGTTTTCATGGAATGTGTTGTATCTACGTGGGAAAAAATTTAATTGGTTTTTTCGCGGGAATCGATGGAGCAATCATTGATTTTCGGGTCATTCATACTTATTTAGTCCATTCGAGCCTTACTTTAATAATATTCATACCCCCCAAATGTGCGCTGTTTTCCTTAGTTTTCACCTAATCAAAGCTTCTCGTGCTCAGAATAAATGCCTGAATTAAGTCTTTCGTCTACTAGGTATATTATCCGGATCTCATTCCTCATTATCCAACGCAGCGCTCAGAAGATTACGCTGGCCACAAGGCCGCGTATCAAGTCAGTTACTGTACTCCATTGGCCACCGATGATTCATGAAGTTTTTGTTCCCAGATTTAAAGGAGCCGTCATGCATGTTAATAGGTTTGCACTAACCTTCACTAGCCAGAAAAATACCAAGGGCATGAATTGAACCTCTACCCCTCAATAGCGACGTTGTGGCCAACGTAATCTTCTAAGGGCTGCGTTGGATTATGGGGAATGAGGTCTAGAGGTCTTCTGTGAGAGATAGAGTTAAGATTGCCGATGCAATGCTTTGAATTCTTGAACCTAATTCTATCGTGTTCCGAGTCGCGAGCATCAATATGTTTTAAAATATTTTCTTAGTAAGCTGTATGCTTCCAATTTTCATCTTTAGACGCATATTCATTCGAAATCACATATATTGCTCCACTTTGATTCCGCATAATTTTATGTAATCTTTTTTTATCCTGTACTTTGATCCAAAAAAATTTCATACCGCAGGGAGAGAAGGTAACGGATAATTTTCACCTCATCGATACATTGCAGGCTATATATGTGATTTAGAATAAATATGGGTCTAAAAATGAAAATGGTAAACATTCAGCTTACAAAAAAATTATTTAATTCTGCCATCCAATCGTTACGAATAAAATCAGAAGAACTAAGAGCGATGGATTGGAATGAACTATTTTGTGCCTTGAAGATGATTTATTTATAGTAAAATTGAAACCTTTGTCGGGATTAAAAGTTTAAATCGTGGAAAATTGCATGTTATTCTTTCGATATGGAAATATTCCACTCAATCATGCTTCGTTCTTCTGATGATATTCAAGGTGTTGCCGGACGAATTTGTGTTGGCATGGGGGTAAATCATAATGATGTCGGTAGTAATACACTAGTGTCCAAAAATGAAGCGTATGTTACGATTAAGCAGGGAGACATGAAATAAACGCCAAATCGATTGACATGTGCATCTATCAGCCTTACTTGATCTCTCTGTGTAGGAAAAAGAGTATTCCCTGCTTTTACTGGTGACGAAACCAAAAGGTAAAAACGGCCAGTAGCTGAACGCAATATTCCATTAGTATTGCATGTCAGACATTGCAGACAAGTTCTATTTGTTATTGTCAAAGGTGTATGTATACCTTCGCTATCAGAACCTTTCTGGCACAGTTTTTTTTTATAATTTATGTGACACATGGTGTGTTTCAGCTTCCGTTTGTTAGGTAATCCGTTTGACATACTATCTGGCGGCATGGCATCGTTTATAATAATAATAATATCATTTATTGTTCTTGTACATTGTCCATTAAGAACACATTATGGTTATAGCGTACAAACCAGCGCATAATACACAAATTACCAAATGCATAGCTAGAAACTATAGGCATAGGCGGATTCATTACAGTGAAATATGGCATAAAAATATAAGAAGCATAATAGAAAGTTATACACTTTTAAAGGGTTTGTATAAATAAAAAAATCTGTCCTTGAGGGCAGACGAAGAGATAGAATCTTTCACATCCTTTGTTATGCTGTTCCATTATAAAGCTCCGTCAATAGAGAAAGATTTTTCATAGGTGGTATTTCTGTGTAGGGGAGTGATAAGAAAATCAGAAGCCGTTCTAGTCAAAATTAGTGATCATGGTTAACTTTTGCACAGTACTATATTACATGCGAGGCTTACCTGCATGGATGAACCAGAGCAGGAGAGTGACGAGGCGATTCATTCCTGGAGTTTATCCGTGGCACTCGGTGTCGTCCCGTGCTCGACGGACCCGCGACTGATGTTGACTGATTGGTTTCGCGGGCAGACGCGAGAAAAAGCGCCCATAGGTGCACCTTTATTTGAGAACTCCGGTAATAATTTATGGGTTCAGAAGGTTAAGTAATCTTACCTTCGATAACATTCTGCAGGCATAAACTTCGGTCCCCTGCCGATAGAGTGGGTTTCTCTTCTATTGCTGACTTCCTGACGTAATCCCCCTTTTTTGTCTACCAAGGTTTTTTTTACTCCCTGGATGACAGTGGCAATAGTCGACGCCACCTTTCATCGATGTTAATAGTCGTTCCGAACGCTCGTTTTTTCGTCATTGGCGTCACTATCCTCTCACTATGACGTGCGTCGAGGAAAATGCTAATGGTAAACATTTTTTTCAGCGCCAATCATGCAAAGTTGTACAAGTTTCAAGAAATATTTTCGGATTCTCAACCAGGTAAATTCAGTCGTATTGGCCGACGTTTATGAAAACGACTCGTCTTTCGAAAAAAAAGAAAACAACCATGATCACTAATTTTTACTACAATGGCTCCTGATTTTCTTATCACTCCCCTACGCAGAACTACCACCTATGAAAAACCTATCTCTATTGTCGGAGCACGATTATGGAACAGTATAACAAAGGACGTGAAAGATACTCTCTCTTCGTTTGCTTTCAAGGACAGATTTTTCGATTTATACAATAGAAAGCAAAGATTTTTCGTTTTCTTTTCTTTGCGGTGTGAAATTTCACTTTTTCGTCGTATCTTATATTTTTCATACATCTACTGAATTAAAATCTGATGCTTTCCCGGCGAATGTAATCGAAAAAGGCTATTCGGGATTCCAGGCAGAACGGAGGGAGACCACCAGGCTGGAAGCCAGAATGGCCTTTTTCGAATCTACTGAATTATGTCATTAAAATGCGATTACAGATCTGAGTGCACGACCGCTCGTTCACTCAGACCCAATTGAGTTCATACCCGTGATCGTTGCTCTTTGCTACTTGCAACTGAATAGGTATCAAATTTCATGGTTTGATGGTTTAGAAGCCACATTTTCTTCATAAATGGCTCGCGAATGTTACGAAAGGGGATCCTCAAGTCGGCCTATAAATGTGATGTCACCGCATTATTATTCTCAGTCCGTGGATGTCACCCACCGCCACTCGCGTCGCCGACGGACAAATTGATCCGAGTATCACGGGCAAATAAGGTATGATCGTGGATATTAACCGAAATGTATACAAACGATGATGTGATCTATCAAATTCATAACTTTCCAATGCTATTCCTCGCAATTACAAACATTATTCTGAAAAATATAGGAAAAAAATGGGTCGCATTGCACTCATCACCATTCCTCGGATATTTATGAAAACCGATTAAAATGCGACCGATGAGGTAACAGAAAACAGCCTTGTATGGGATGTAATTGGAACTCGCACATGTAGTCCGCTTGAAGTGGCTGTTGGTAATTACTCACTGAATCAAATCACGCATTTGTGAAAAAAAGGGCAATGGAAAAAATATTGCCCCTCTCTCTGTCTTGGCTCGGGTTCTATGCTTAAAAATTTAGCAAGATGTAAAACGGCAAAGGAGGAAATGACGTGGAGCTGCCTCACTTGGTGGTTCTTTATTTTCTATACACAACTATACTAAAATTGTAACGCGCGGAAGAATTTTACGGAGTGAGATCTCGCACTGCTTCGTGACTGGCTCAATTCACTTTCTTTCAGCGACTCTAATCGAAGGCTTCATCCTAAATTCCAATGCTCAATGGAGTTTTTTTGTCCCGGTTACGCCATAATATAGTGCGGTGTGAATGCTGGAATTTACATTCAATGACAGCGTAGTGGCACGCCTTTATAGATGTTGCTTAATAGTAGATGGTTGACAACTTATGGTTAATACTATTTTTAATTGAATATAATCAGGGATTTGCTTGCCCCAAGATTTACTTGCGGTCAGAAATGGGTTTGCGGCAGATCTGCTTAGCAGTTTTGTATAATTTGTGAACGTTTATCTAAAGGTAACGTATATACATTTAATATTGATGATCGTTAGAGAGAAGAGCTTATCTATTAATACTCTAAAAAGCACTATATTTTACTGCTAAACGAATTTTTTTCAGGCATAAATTTGAAATCGTAGGATAAATGGGTAACGAAATGGAAAACCGATGGAATTTTCCAAACTATTTCAAATTAATTACGTAAAAATCAAAGCTGTAGCATGCTGATCAAACTGAAATCGGTTGCACCGAGTGTCTTAAAAATAACAAAAGGCCACCTTCAAGTCTACCATGTGAAATGACGTTTCTATATGCATTGGTGAGAGGCTATCCTTAATCTATTTAGCTACAAACAGGGTTGGGGGAGTGCGGACATTGTCTATGCAGGTCTACATCTACCCCGCAAGCCGCCTCAATAGGAGTGTGGTGGGAGATGTTAGCGTTATCCTGTTCGAGAAGAGAAAAAAAAGGTGCAAGTTGTGAGATGTTTGACTGCATGAGATCTAGCTTTGATTGAAGTCCTTTATTGATCGGAAAAAAATGGAACTATGTTAATCCGATCGTAAAAATATCTCTTTTTTTCTCGTGTCGACCAGACTTGAAAATATTGCTTGGTTCCAAAGACCGCAATAAATGGCAATTGATCATGCTGAATGATCATTCGAATGAAATCTTTCGCCGTGTATAATGGAAAAAATTCGCGAATTAACCGTCATGCGCATGATCATTCTGGGAAAATTAGAATATGGTCAATTTTGCTCGTATGATTTCAAGGCTCGAATAATCAGGCGTCATTCAGCATGATCAATCACCGTGTATTACTGCCTTAATATGATGTTCTACATGTCAGTATGAATGATATCTTCTTTTTTATTTCAAGTAGTCTAAGCCTAGCACGTAACCTTCGAGTTTCTTACGGCTCCCTGCCTGGCTCGTGTAATCACTAAGTATATATTTCTTATGAGAAACAATCGCAGAATTAACTCAAACAAGGGTGAGATGAAGATTCTAAATGAGTAATCCCAGATCATGCGTTCTTCCTCTTCGCTCTCAATTAGTGTCTGTTAGTGTATTTGATTTGCTAATCCTGACGATGACGTGTGAATTTCTTTTTTATTTCAGTTGGAAATTTTATTTTCGCCAAATTTTACGCCCCCCAAAGAAGGGGAGTTATTAGGAGTTTAGTGTCACCTATTTATGTGTATTTATAATTCACTCTGTCCATTTTCTGTAAGTATATTGAGGATGGTATATTGAAGGTATTGAAGTAACAATGTTTTCCCGTGCTTTTGGCTGCTTCACTGTTATCATGGGCGCACTGATTTTACCTACACCGTGTACCGTACGTGTGTGTGTCTGCTGATTTAAAATCTGAGTGGAAAACCCTACAGAATTGAAAGACCTTTCTATTTCACATACATTTATTGGTCATTGATGAAATATCGTAAAAAATGACAAGATAAATAATACTGATGGACTAAGAAAATTCTGCACATGATTCATGAGAACATTTGAATAAAAAGGAGAGTACAAAGGTTATTATTGTCTTCTTATACATGTGTCTCACTCCTTTTTAGGACCCTCAATGGATTGTTTTTTTGCTGAAAAGAAAGAAATAAGTAAAATGAGGCATGGTTAAAAGAAAAAATGTATAACCCCATTTTTTGGGTGCATATTTCTGTACTTTCTTACACCTCGGAGGTTGAAATCTACCTTTCGGCTAAATAATGGGTAAAATTTAATTTTAAAAAGCTATTTGTAGTGCAAAGGTGTCGTTCTTCTTGCAAAAATAAATGAAATGAAGTCAAATCATAAAAGAAAATAACATCTCTTAGATATCTTCACAACATATAACGAGCAGATAATGAATGTTCTCATTATGGTTTTTAGTAATCCCCAGAACTACAAACAAAGCTCTTTTGCTCTTCATTTCTATGCATTCATTTCTATAACAAAACTTACGTTCTGCGAATATATTCCATATGTTTCCAATTGGTATCAAGTAGATCAACGTTAACCAGATGGATGCTAACGTGGTAATGACGAAAACGTTGAGATCGAGCTGAAATATGAAGTTCATTGATGTAATTTCATTTATAATTATGAATAAAAAGGAAGGAATAGTTATCAAGATTTAGCATTATGTGTTGAATTTATATATTATTGGTTGTCTTTTTGGCGCATAAATGTTTTAACAAAACAGTTATTTCCACACTACATATTACGATCGCCCAAATTATTTTTTGTCGGGTGGTAATGGAAATAAAGATAAATGTAAAAAAGCTTTAAGTATGCCTGTACAAATTTGATATTTTACCTGAATCCAGCATAATTATTTAGATAATGTGCATGATGTGAGTAGAATGAATTATTACAACATTCAAGCATGTACATTTTTCGTCATAGACTGTCATATCTTCATTTTCAATGTCGCAGAAGGCTCTCATTCAAAAGAACTAATATGTGTATAATTTTTCGTTTGGTTATGGGCCAGAGCCCTGCTTACCAGTGAAACTATCGTTACGTAGGCTGGATCAGTGCTTAAAGTTCCGTTGATCAACATTACCGGCATTTGTATCATGTAAAATGCGAAGGAAAGACGGCTGGTGATGATGAAGCCTTTCCATGACAGCATCCTATCGAAGAATTCTACCAGAAAAGAAAATGTAAAGATTAAAGAATCACCGAAAAGGATTTTTAAAAATTGATTACAAATAAATATATGGACAAATTAATATGGTCTTTACTTCCGTTTTTTGCAGTATAATGCCATAAGTACTGATTATTGTTTTGACTTTAGTGCTTTCTCCATTATAAGCAATGGTGGTTTTTTTACATCGAGTATCGGTTTAGTCTGAAGGAAAAGCAATACTAGTCTTTGATCCTTTTATATCAATTCAATACTATTCGGTGGTAATGCTTGAGGTAAAAAAATAGTCAGAGCAAAACGTAGAAATTCTAATCTTTGATTGTCATTTTCATGATTTATTATATTTATTTCATTTCATTATATGATTCATTATATTATTATGATTATTCATGATTTATTATATTATATAGATATATATTTCATGATTTTCATTCATATATTAACCTTTCCTAACCAAGAGATGCTTCCGGGGGAAATTAAATTTCATGACTTGTGATTTTAAAAATGGAAAAATTTTCCACTCAATCATTATTATTATGGGAGCTATATATTTCGAAATTAATCTTTAAGCACAAGAGAACACGTAAGTTAAAATCTATTCCGAATAGAGCTGAAAATATGCACATTTTTGATGTTACTTCGAAGCAACATTTGGTTATAATTGGTTAATCAGTAATTTTTTATACTTATAGCTCGACAAACCTGCTTGGCCGTTTGCGCAGGCGAATATGAACCAGCTTATAGAGAAACCCCAAAGTATTGGTTGAAATACTCCGAAGAGGGCGTGCTCCAGTGGGTCGAATACGTATCCCGGATACGAAGCGTTTGACATATGTAAGAGGGAGTAATAAGCCCCGTACACGGCCAAGATTCCGCCCAGGAAAAATCGACCCTGAAATAAAAAAATGTGTTAGGTATTCTCCTAAATATACAAGAATTGCCATGAGAAAAAATTCCCCTGGACTGGGAATCGAACCACGGACCAATGCGCAGACCACTACGCTATCCAGGTTCTTTAATTCCCAAGGCAATTTTACCGAGGCTCATGGTCCTACATGTTAGGCCCTCGCGGTCCATCAAGGATAGCAACGCGAGGGAGAAAGGACTTCCAAGAAGCCACAACCGGTTGAGAGCCTCAAACCTGCGCTAAAGCCGCGCAAAGCGGTATGTGTAAATCCGGTCCGGTCCAGGGGAATTTTTTCTCATGGCAATTCTTGTATATTTCACCGCCGTTCACGCGGCATATTACACATTCTGCTAAATTTTTATCTAAATATGAGTAGTACCATAGAGTAAGAATCGAGAAAATCAAAAATTGGTAACTCCTTTCGTATTCAAGATAAAGTTACAATTTTTCACAAAAATTCATTTGTCATTTTCTCCAAATTTCATATGCAGCATACATGGAACTATGTAGTAACATGCGAAAGTTAGGAGACTATCGCTTAGTACCTTGAAAAATTCCATATTTTTCGTCCAAAAGATATATAAACAAGTATGACAACGTTAAAACTGAGTTGAGAACAAATTTAAGATTACTAGTATGGAATAAATGTACAATAAACGTTTCCTGCAAATTTTAAATTAATGCTAAGAAAAGTCTTCCAGCAACTGGATTAGGAATATAAACTCGGAAGAGTAAGGTTACAGGCCGAGGGTCAAGAAAATATTTTTAAAACTATTATTATGAACAAAATCGACTAACTATTATCACCACTAGACCTTTCTGCTTTAGGATATATGTTTAGGCTTTTGGAACGAGCTAATTAGAAATAATGTCAAAATTTCTTCCTTGTCATCTACTTAATTTTTACAGTACTGTATCAAAAATGTATACGATTTTTGCACGTGCGGTGAGCCATCTGTATATGCTTACTCTATGGTATAACCCTGGAATTCACCTCAATAGGCGAGTGTATAGAGGTGTTAGATCACCATCCGTTCACATGTAAGAGAATAGAAAAGGCGAGAAAAAATAAATAAATTCGCTTTACGAGTTATTTGATTGCACGAGCTCAGTTGGAACTAGAAGTCGTGCATTGTTCGGCGCAAGAAAGAATTCCCACATTTATCCATAAGCAAATATGTCTTTCTGATTTCATTTTTTCTCTTAGACTTGGAAATTTAATGAGGTTCTGTAGTGATGTATCGCTCAGAGAGATCATCCGATTTTTCTTGTTTAATTGGTCTTGTTTATCCACGATTTAAATCATTTTTCGAATGATAAAGAAAAAAACATTTGCATCCAGGAACACATTAGCGAGTAATACAACATACAATTTAAACCAAACGTATTAAATATACGAAATGAGAAAGACCCTTTCAGTTCAATGTTATTTAACCTTTTCATGAAGCTCTATAGGTTTCGAGTGAAAGGTTCAAAAACTACCTTTAGCACCCCCTTCCAATCCCTGATCCTTCGATGCAGAAAAGAATATTTCGCAGAATTAGAAAGTCTATCCATTTAGTCTATTTTTGTCTCAAATAACTCGTTTAAAACGCTATTATCTTGTAATTCTCTTGGATATCGAGTAAAATTATTTTGAAAGTAATAGAAATTAAATAGTTTCCTGCACCTGAGTCATTAAAAAATCTTGCATCGAAGAATAGATTAGAGGTGAACCGAGTTTCAGGTAAATATTAACAAGGGTCTATTCTGTGTGCTCTGAAACGTTTAACATTATACCGCAATCTTTAATTCAATAATTCGTCGATAAACAAGACTAGTCGAGCAGTAGTGATCCATCATTTTTTCACCTGAAATACCTTCAATGCAACAATTCTTCATTTTCATACTCTTACTTATTCTCTTGAGTGACGTTTCATTAGCACTGGATCTGCATCACCACCTGGCGAGCTACGTGAGTTTATGTCATTAGCACTAGATTGTGTACCCCATCTTCTTCGGGGAAGTTTTGCGAGTTTTCAGCACTATTCCGTGGCCTCTTCCTAGCCATAACATTTGATAACTCCCCAGCCTTTTTCATATCCACGCGCCTCATACAATGTTGTCATATTCCAGGGCTTTTTGTTATTGATTAATTTCTCCGACAAAAAGAGCAAAATCATGCCTCCTCTTCGCTGTTATTCATTTCTCCTAGTCTATGGTTTCCCTCCTATAAATCGCTGTCGTATTCCAGTTATACATCACGTATGATTTTTCCTACCGGGAGGTTAACGTTCATTTTAAACTGTTTTTTATATTTTAGCAGCCTATTGACTTTATAGCCATCAGAACATTACTTAAAGTCAGTGGTTTAACAAGGAATATGCTTTGGGTAAGCCTGGGGTACCACCCCGTCCGGGAAATAAAAAAAAAATGACATATAAATACATTTTACATCATTTTGGCGCTTAAAATCACTTTGGGCTTCTCTCGTGATTACTCAGTTAATATTTAACTTAAAGCAGTAGTAGTTATTATGAGTCAAAACTAGACAATAATTTCAAATATTTTTTTCTCTGAGGCTTTGGTGGCGGGATCTGTCCCTTTGTCCCACATTGTTACGCAACTGCTTTAAGTGATTCTTTTCTTTTCTATCGTGGAAGTTATTAACTACCTGACCTCAGCTTTTCATTCAGCCCCGAAGTCACGTTGCTTTGAATTTTCACTCTGCCGCGGTAGATTGCCAGACAATAGTCACCCCCACTTCATTCTAATCTTATAAGCTAGCACATATTAAACATACTTAAGGTTAGATGCATTGATATCCTTAATGTAGCACAACTGTGATATTCAAATTAACTTGGATGAGGATTTTTTGTTATTCTATGGTTGCAACGTGTCAATTGGAACAACCATTGAAAAGTTCAGACGTGTACAATCGATAATTCGTACTGTGGACGGCATTACAAGTATTAAGAATATTGGATGGCTATACTATCACTGTATACCGCTGGCGATACAAGGCGGGAATGTGCCGATATTTAGTGAGTACCAAAAGATGCATCATGAGGAACAAGTTCAAAGATTGAAAATAAGCGTTCAATAATATAGCGAACCTTGAAATAACAAAAAATAATCCATCTGTTCTTACCGATCGGAGTTTGGAGTTTTTCTCTCGCATCCTTAATATGTATCCAAGGCTAACTCCGAAAATATATGGAATTAAGCGGTGAATAAAATTAAGGTAAAGTTCATCCGCCGAGGCTATAATTTGTGTTAACCTGTAAATACAGAAGAGAAATATTGGAAAATGAACACCCCATTAATAATATTAGGATTGAATAATGCTTGCTTTAAGTGGGACAGTGGTATTTATATGTATGATGAAGACTTGTAGATACAATATTCTGTTGTAATTTTCTTTTGCTTGAAGGTGTTGTATTAGAATTGAAATATGCTTGCTATACCTGGGACAGCGGCATTTACATGAATAATGAAGAGTTTAGATATTTTCGGATGTAATCTTGTTTTAATGGTAGGGAATTGTGCTTTGGAATATGTGTAAATATTGATGATTACTCATTATTGATAAACAGTTAACCATTACTTTAAATCGTTTGACTTTTTAATCTGAAACAATCGTTGGACGTTTGAATAGTGTAAATTCAACTCGCTTGTTTCATCTCAGTCTTGGAACTTATTTCTGTGCGTTTTCGTGAAATGCTTATGTATTGAAACAAATTTAAATGGCATTCAATCACAAGTTCCATTGGGGATTCAAGTATAGGCTGCATCTAATGTAAATATGTTTCCATCTCAGGAAAAATATTATGAATTAATGCGAAAAACCAATAAAAGTATATATAGTATATTACGTGTGAGTGAAAATAAAGAATTTTAACTGATTATCTCTAATGGGATGCAATTGAGATCATCGTGATTGAGTTCAAACTCTGTTGCTAAACTAGCATAAATGTGTGATTAAAAGATTTTTGGCCAGTATCTTAGAGCATTCCTATGTTCTGACTAGACAATCGAGTCATTCTAGGCAAAATTGAAGACATCACGGATTTTGATCGGAAACAAAGGAATGAGAATATTAATTGACTAAATGATTATTTCAGGGTGGTAACCTCTATGCTTTTATTTGCTAATCATTTCCTTCCATATTTTTTCTGGCAAAAATTGGTCTTATAATATCCAGAAAATTTGAAGCCAGTATCAAATTAGTATATTATGACATGAGTAATGCTTCTAAAAGATTATGGATATTTGGTCTTATGTAATATTTGAAAAAATTCAATTTATCGTCAACGGTTCCTTTTTAAATGCGAACATCATGAGGGCTATATTTAAAGGTAACGTAAAACAGTGGAATACAGAAAACGAATATAAAATCATAATACCAAGAATTATTTTAGTACCTTCAGTTTAAGACCAGTAATATGGAAATACATTGTTACAATTTATGTAAAAGAAAAGAGTAATAAAAATAAATGTTAAAACGTGCTGCCAAAATTAGAATACGATGAATGTAATAATAATGTAATAAAGTAAAATACGATAATATGATCATTTATCCATTTTCTATATTCTACAACATTGTTTTTCATTACTTTAAAATGTGACCCTGATGATGTTCACCTTGACGAACGGAATGATGGAGATAAGTTGCATTTTTTTAAAATTACATATGACCAGTGGCGTAACTAAGAGTATGCATTTGGGTGGGGAATTAGGGAGCCTGGAGGAAGGGGGCAAAACCTCCTCACCACCGGTAACTTTGTTGGGGGTAACGGGAAAGTTAAAAAAGGAAATACATTTTTTCAAGTTGGCACTTAAAATTTGAGTTTCACTCGTAATTCCGCGGGAAATTATGGCCACAGAGAATATTCTTTGGGGGAAATTAGGGAGCCTTGGGGAGGGGAGAAAAATCTCCCCCACAGGCAACATTGTTGTGGGGTCCGAGAAAGTTGAAAAAAAATGACATGCCTGGAAATACATTTTATCATTTTGTCGCTTTAAAATTTGGGTTTCAATCGTAATTCCGCGGGAAATCATCTCGCCAAAGAATACATTTCTCTGATCTTTGGGGGGGTATCTATCCCCTTACCCCCCAATAGTTACGCAACTGCCAACAAACAAAACTAGGAAAAAGTAAAAATCGTCAATAACAACAAGATGGTTTATCATTTTAATATCTTGCGAAAACTTCACTTCTACTCACGAAATTCCAAAGTATAGGACAGTGCCCAATCCAAGGGTATATAGTTTATACACCTTTAAAGCGGACAATGCTGCGATAATGAGGCTGAGAGGCAGGATACTATATTTTCCCATTTTCCATAAAAGTAGAACTATAAACGGTGATAAAATGTACATATGCATGTCAGTTTCCAATTGATGTGATAGTAGGTAGCACTGAAATGTAAATGAATTAAGAGGCATGAAATTAATCCACACAGGAATTTTGTACATTGCAGAATACTTCTTGAGACATATAAACCCACCATTCTTTGTAGACCCCTGGGGGTGTTTGTGTAAGTTAGAACGTTCAACCAAGCTTCTTCGCAGCAAGAAATGAAATGATGCACCAGCCTTGAGTAATGACCTTCCGAAGAAAAAAGCTGCAAAGCGCTGAGACCGGTCAAGGCACTCATTACAAAAAGTGGCGTCATTCTGTAGAGAGACAAAGATTTTTACCATTAAGTTTGAGTATCGAATGATAGGTTCATAACTAAAATGCGCACGGAGAATTTTCTTTCATCAATTGTTCCATATATTTAATGAAATTTCAAATAAGTGATTAAATTTCAAAAGCCATTCATGATTTTAATTTCGTTATTACAAAAACTACCGAAAATATCGTGTAAAGTTAGCTCACAAGTGACTGGATCCGTAAAATCCTATTTAAATTACCTTATTTACTTATATTCATCACCCTGAAAACAAAAATAGTTGGCCTATATATCGAGGTTCGGGGGGAGGGGCTACAACAAATAACAATGCACGATCAGAAACATTCAAGCTCTCCACAGGTGTGATTTACCGATACGGGACTCGAACACGCAAACTTCAGCTTCTAAGGCTCTTGCCTCAGAATTTCTATATGGTTTAGTTATAGCCTTATCAATGTTTTTTCTTTTAAGTTTTGGCAACTTCTTCTATCAATCATTGATATTACTTTCAGGAGATGCTGACTACAATTAAATTCTGCACGACTTGAGGTTCCCTTTATAGCCAAACGGTCGCCAACCCTACCCAGAAATCTAATCGTCCCATCAATGGCAAATGGACATTGACATCTCCTTCATAATCATTGGATCTTCATCATTGGATCTGTTCAGTGAAATCATTAAGTTATGATAAGTTGGAAAAATTAATAGATGAAAGTCGAACTAGGATATTTTCTGAGGCTCTTACCTCAAATTTTCGGTACGGTTCAGTTTTATAAAGATATATATTTGATCGCAGGGTTTGCTGACTTATTTTATCAATCATTGGTATTTCTTTCAGCTGATGATTGGTGCGATTGAATTTTGCTCAAAGTGGGGTTCCCGGGCACTTTAAAGCCAAACTGTCGGCAGTCCTACCCAAAATTCAAACCGTCCCATCAATGGTGGAAATGACGCTAACATCTCCACAAGAGATGGATAAGACTGAAACTACTCATTTACTCACTAAGCTCACACTTGAGGGAGTTAAACTCTGTGCAAAAATGAATCGCTCGCATCATTTACCGAAGGGAATGGCAACCTATTTAATATGCGACAAACATCACAACTTTCTCCAAATACCATTGTAATATTCGACTTTGAAGATAAATGAAATGAAATTCCTCTTAAACTATAATAATTTAATCAAATTCATGAATTAATTCATTGGCAAACTTTAACCATTTGTTATTCATAGTTTTTACGGAAAATTTTCCTTATCATAATGTAGTAAAAGGTCCTTACTTACTTGATATAGCGTCGAATATACATTTTCAGAATATTAAGTTTTCTACCCTCCTGCAAACGCTTCACAGTATAAAACGACGTGAGAAGGCCACTCATAACCACAAACGTGTCGACGTAAATCCAGAAAGATCGCAGTATCATACTTTTAGGCCCCTGCATCCACTGAAAATAAAATCATAATGAATTATGAAAACGTAAAGAAAGTAAAAAGGTAGCGCTGTTTATCATGTATTTAGTAATTTATTTGCAGTTACAGGATATTGTTAGGATCTTTAATAAATGCCCATTTCAATATTGCAATTGAGGGAAGGTCTGAGCCTAAAAGAAATGTATTTTTAGGAGCTCTATAATTGGAAACATCATGGCAATATGATACAGATAGCCGATTACATTATTTACTAAGTCTCTCATTGAATGTACTGGTCACGAATATTACCAAATAGTATCCTTAATTCGGTCTCTAAATGTGTTCTCAACCACCGCGCATTTAAATGGGTTTACAAAAGTGGCCACTCGCGTCGCTGACAGAAACATTGATAATATATTCACGGGTAAATAAGGTATAAGTAGGTGTGTTAACCGAAATTTATATGCCTGGTAATGTGATCTATCGAATACATAAAGCCTAAAATGCTATTCCTCGCAATCACAAAAATTTTACTGTAAAATATATCGGAAATGAGCGGATCGCATTGCACTCATCACCGCGCCGCGGACTAATTTGAAAAACGATGAAAATACGACCGTAATCTTCCTTGGAATTGGGCCTCCTATAAGGAATCCCCTTTGTAGTGGTTGTAAATATAAGTATGTGTCAAATTCTGTGCCACTTTAAAGTTAATCTGCAACTAATATTTCATGCATGTAGTTCCTCACTATTATGTGATAGCATTAACAGGTTGGATATGGGTTTTCTGTTAGGCTAGGTGGCAGGAAGCTGTGGTAATAGCGAAGCCATCACGTACCAAGTGGTAGGAGGGTAATGAAGGAAAATACGTAGGTGATTGAAAAGTGGAACGGAAAACTCTTCATAAATCGAAAATGACGCGTTAAAATCATAACAATGTCAATTTTAGCCCTCTTATTTTTCTCTTCTCAAGCATTTGTTGTCAATGAATTGGAGCAGTCGCATGGTTCAAGGTATGTTATAAATATCGTTTGTATAAGCTTTGAACGGGATCAAAGTTGGTCGAGTTTCGAAAAAGTCTTTCCAATTGTTTTTTCAAAATTTCAACAAATTATAGCGAATCGCTAACCATTTCTACTTTCAAAGTTGGATACAAAATACGGGCCATTGTGGTTTAAGATTTAAAAAAATGATTTACCAACTTATTTTTGTACTGACGATGTTTTTATGTACCTCATCCGTGCATGATACCATCTTTGACCTAGATTACTACTCTTTTATATGTTGTTTTGTTTGAATATTTGAAAATTTTACATCGATAAAAATTAAGAATTTTATTGAACGATTTGAGAAAATTTGTAGTGTATCCCCAAAAATCATTTTGTATTTTAAAATTTATGATATGTACCGAAAATAATTTTTCCAACTGTCACGATGGCTCCCACGGAACTTACGACCAGGGCAAAGGAAACTAGACGAAAGCCAAAACCAGTAAAAATTCAATGGTTTCGTTCCTAGGAAGGAAATGAAAAAATAGAACGAAATGGATTTAAGCCCAGGGAGCTTAACTTAGGCTCGAAACGACATCGGAGTCACAACTCATTCGGGTCGAAACTAAACTAAAACTCTGGTACGAAACGAAACGCAGATAATATTCCGCACCGGAGGGACCACGTGCTTCACCTTCGAATAGTTTAGTTTCCACCCACGCGCCGAGTACGAAGTATGGTTGAATGAAGTAGATGTTCGGCCTACCGCCATTAAATGCATGGGGCACTCATATTTTTACCATTGACAGGATAACGGTGGACGCAAACCGGCCATTTGATTTTTGAGTTCAATATTTTAACCTCTCTAACGTATGTCACCCTTCCCTTGGACTATAACCTTGTCGTAGTGGAAAGGCTTGCTCGTTCCTATGACTCCTAGAGCTCTGCTGGCGGAATTATTCCCGGTAGGGCCACCCAGATAGGTCGAAGGGTAGGAGCCAGACGAAAGTTGGTTTACGTGATGGTATCACGTAAAAAAACACTGTTGGAATGGAAGTGGGAAACCCTACCAACTATCTCTTCCCTGAAAACATGGAGTTTGATCGAAGTAGCCTCGGATGGAATCGCGGTCCCAGTCCTTAGGGCGGGTGTCGTAGGTGGCAGCGAGGTCCTTGGGGTCCATATCATGCGAAATCCTTTCAGAGACATGTCATCATTTTTTTCAGCATCAGCGGCAGCATCCAAGGAAGAGGATAAGATAACCAAGAGGATGGAGAAGATGAAGGATTCGATGAATGTATGGACAACTTATGTGAGGACAATGATGAGGGCGGGTAAACTAGAAAATATAAAAAGGGAAATGGATAAAGGGAGGATAGATATCTTAGGATTATGCGAGGTGATGTGGAGGGATTGGGGGGAACATTGGAGTGATGGTTATAGAGTTATATGTACCGGAGGGGAGGAAAGCCAGCGAGGGGTAACTTTAGTATGTAACGGGAAGATGGGTAAGCGTGTGGTCGTTATAGACCAGGTGAGCGATAGGATTGTGGTGGTAGAAATTGAGGCGCGGCACACCAACCTCGTGGCGGATAAAATTTACATGCCCACTAGCAATCATAGAGAGGAAGAAGTAGATGAGGTGTATAAACAGCTCGAGGAAATAATTAGAGACACACCGGATGAGAAAAATCTTCGTTTCACTTGCCTTCCTTGCTGAAGACTAGTAAGTACTGTGACTGTCTGTCACCGTATAATATACATGTAAAAAGTTAATCAAATTTGCATTACTTGCGTACGATAAGAGTAACCAGAGAATAACTTCGGCTTTCATCGACTCAACGGCTTGGTGTAATTTTTCAAATTATACAAATTTCAAAAATCAATATTATCGAAATGGTTCTTAGAGTATTATTTTCTTGTTATGTGTGAAAAGAGGAATATGAGCTTACCTCGGCCATTTCGTTCCTGTTGGCTACGCTAACAGCTACTATGATCAACCCTCTGTGTAAAAAGTACAATATGAAGGATAATATTGTCCGTAATCCATTCAAACAACTTAACTCATCCTTTGGCGTAGAGGTGTCCAGCAAAGTTCTCATATTAGACCTGAAAGAGAATGCGAGGAAGATTCGAACTAATACACCTGTGAAAAGAAAAAAATGAATAAATTAGCGTGATAGGGATTGTTCCCAAATTCAAGTTGTATGTGGACATATTTCGAAAAAAAATCTTTTTTCTGCCATCCCTGGGTTGAAATCATTTTTGGAAAAAAAAAATTAGGATGCACGGGTTCTCCACCGGGAAATCTTCTCCATGGCTGCCGACGTTTCAGGATACGAGTCGTACACCATTCTCAAGGTTCGTTTTGCCTTGAGGATGGGCTACGACTCGTGCCTGGAAAAGTCGGTAGCCATGTAGGAGATAACTCGGTGGAGCTTCACTGCCAGCATACTTTGGGGAAGAGACAGGCCTTCTTTCAAAACAGGTTATTTATGGCTGAGCTTCCGTATCTCTCCGTCATAACGAACCTCTTCTCTCATTCCTCTCGTTTCCATTTCTCTCATGTATTTCGGTGTTAAGTGTATAGTGTTATACAGCATATTGAAGAAAGGCATCGATTGACTTGAAAAATTTGCGGAGGCGAATTCAGAAAATATTTCGAGTATCCGATTAAATTATTTCCTTTTGTTTAGAGACGTATGGGTAAATGGAAATTGGACGTTTATGGCGGGTAGGAGACGTAAAATTTCATTCCATATCTTTATCTATTCTTTCAGGGCGTGACGAAATCATGTGTTAGTGTTGTAGGTTGTTGTGTTTTAAAGGTTTTGCCAACAAAAACTTAAATATTTGAATTTTCTTCGCTTAATAGAAATGAGTAAATTTTTAAATTAATTAAGGAAGGTGATTGGTCAGCCGTATTGGAGGACATTATGGTAACTCAAATGGCAAAGTTCGTATATCACTGAGCGCGTAAAGTTTCTGCCTGATTGTGAGTGTAATTATGATGATTTGAAGGGGCCGGAAAAACATTTCTTCAAAAGAGTTTTATTTCAGATTATAATAATTTTTATTATAATTCGTGCTCATGGCATGGTATTAAATAGGTTATAATGAAATATGGTTATAATTTTAATTCTAATTTGAGAGCATTTATGAAGTAAGGTAGTATCATATCGTTGCTCAACCAAAATGGAATTAAATGAGGAATGCTATTGGAATTGTCATTCACCCCAAAAACATTATCTAAGTAAGATGGAGGTCGTTTTGTTGCAATTGTGGAGTTTAACAACTGTTCTCAGTTTGTTCCTTACCAATATAAAGGTCGAATAGAAGAAACCCTTAGTCCAAGTCCATCATAGCGAATAACAATTTCTGCTGAACCCGAATATTATTTTCACGGAAAATTGTATTCTTAGTATCATTATTATCTACGTCTTATTCCCAAGCTCTAACGGAAGGAAATTATATATTCAATGGATTTCCAGCTAATTTGGTTAACTTTTCTTGGTTACAGCATAGTAAGACCAACTTGTAATCTTGTAAAAGTAGATCAATACACAATGTTTTCGCTATTCGAAATAATTGAATAATTTCATATTAATTTAAGGATAATTATATCAGGTAGGAACATATGAAGCTAATAAATGCTTTAGTAAAACATTCAGGGATAATATTTGGGCCTAAAATGTTTATCGTTTGAAATTATTATCTTTTCTCGGCTTATTTTGGACTTTTTTTCACTTTTGGAACATACCTTATTATTACTGAGGCCATCTAGAATATTGTTAGGTTTTGTTAATACATTTGACATCGGTTTGCGTAAAACATGTTCCTAATACTTTTAACATAATTCTTACCTCCTCTTTTAGGATCTTCGCCTTTTTTCTCCTTCCTTTTTTCATAAACCGCTCCCATTATGCCGACGAGTGTCATAGCCAGGGAGAATAACCTGTAGGTGCAAAAACGATTTTCATTAATCATCCCAAAAAATGTCATTTATGTCTCAATGTTATTAACGTTTTTGTTACCTTTAGGAAGTGTGAATGGTGACACAAATACTATTAGGAAAACTGGAAATACTAATTTGTGAAAGTCGCTGTGAAAAAATTTATTTAGGATTTAACGTTGACTTTTCGCAACGGGGTTGCGAGTGTTAGGCGTGGTTATGCGGTACTTCTACTCGTTAGAGTTAATGAATTAACGTTATAATGCACCGTGTAACTAACCAACTTGTGTGAATGCATGCACAGAAAATTGAACCTGTTCCAAATTTGTTTGAGCAATTTATCATTCCGGCCCTCCAAAATCGTTCATCAATTTAGGAATAAACTCGTACGGGTTTATGTGCCATGTAAACAAGGCCTTAAAGCAGTCGTTTTTCTCGAAGAAATTTTTGGATTCATCAAAATATTTTCTTCGAAATATATGGATCCCTGGATTTCGAGATATCCTGTTCTAATTTGGTTCGTACTTTCGTACATGTTCCGTTCGGGTTCACAAAAATCATGCACGAAATTAGCTCGCACGGATCAGGGCATCGTGCTACCAGACCTTGAGAAGTTCAGTGCGAAGGAACTTTGGGACTCGAGTGAGTTCCTGAGATATTAACGTCACAACCGAGTCGAGTTTGATTCATGATCGAGCCTTGAGTGATATCTGGAATACATCCCCTAGTTTTCCACTCACATCACTCCCTGTGGTCGGGTGAGGTCGCGATCTCCTAGCGTGCAGGAGGTTTGCGTGGTGCTCAGTCGCAGTTTGACGGTGGAGTTGAGCGGGGCCAGCCACTCCGCGAGCGCCCCCTCGACGTCTTCCAGCGTGCACGAGTGCGGGACACACACGCCCATGGACAGGGGCGTGACACTGGGGAAGAAAATGATGCCCTGGGGGTTTGAATGGATTAGTGAATTAATATTTATTTTGCTCTAGGATAAACCTACAATATTAAAGAAAGAAAATACACATACATATAATGTTGTACTCTAAAAAAAATATTATTTTGACAAAATATGCCATATGAGCGATACAAAAAATAAATATTCGTCTTTGAAAAAATCGTGGAAAGGCTTTAAAAATATAAAAAAAAGGTTTGGACAACCGCGCAATGATATATTCAATACCAGGTTAACAAAAATATAAGTAAAATTGGTTCGTTCGGATATATACGAATATGATACGATGCGATGGATATATACGAATATATACGAATACGATGTATGACCAATTTGGTGCTCGCTCATGGACTGACAGCGCCAGCGGCCGGAATACGAACAAAAAAAAAGAAGCAGACACAGCGACAGGGAGGACGGACGGCACAGACTGGGAAAGAACCCTACATGGAGGGTTCTTGGACCGGGGGAAGGTGCAAGCGGGAGCAGTGCAAGGACGAAGGAGAGGCTTCTTTGTGGGAGTCGGGCACCTGGATAACTACCGGGATTCTATTTTTCCTGTTGTTCAAGCTTACCAGAGTCTTGTTGATGGTATCCAGTATAGGCTTTAATATAACTAGATTTGAAAAGTAAAGTCTGTTTCATTTCGTTATTTTTCTCACCAACGACCGCAGGCAACCCACGAACCCAACCCAAGAGAGAAAGAGAAGTCTGGTTACAATTGAAAGTTTTGATAACAACAAAAAATAAAAATGATAGACAAAATTAGATACTTGCCAACAAAAAACTATATACTTGTATAGTCTTCATTTAACGATTGATTCGTTAAGCTGAAAAGATGTGAAGTAGATAATGCTGCGGGTTCGGGGAATTGGAAATTATAAGAAGAAAAAGCATTAGAATAGCAAAGTTTCTAGGCAGGATAAAGTTAAATTAAATAATGGGCGTCTCCATTCAAAATCCGCACGAAAATTGCGGTATCACCGGCAGGCCGTGGAGGAATGAGATCGTTGTTTTGTTGGCCGATTCATTACTTTCTTCAACGCCTTCGCGGAATGCAAAACACCTTTACTTTTCATTTGAAGTCAGATATAAATAAACATAACATATATCGCATCTTTTAGACCATCAGTTATTTAAAATATATATTTTTTAAGTTAAGGCAATAAAAGCATAAAGTGGAGAAGCACCTTAAACATTACCTCTTCTTTATTTTTTCAGAAGTATACCGAATCCGTCGATGCTAGCAGTGACATTAAAACAATATAAGTCCTTGATCTATTTTAGAAATTTTTCTTTTTTTATATTGCCTTATTTAATATTTCATTACGTTATATCTTACTTTACTATATTCATAGTTTATTTTGCTCTAGGATAAACCTATAATATTAAAGAAAGAAAATACATATAAATATCATGTGCTACTCTGAATAAATAATTTTAAGAATATACCGTATGAGCGATGCAAAAAAACAATTATTGGGATTTGAAGAAATGGTAGCAAGGCTTAACAAATAAAAAAATGTTTGAAAAACCGCGCAATGAAATGTTACAGTGAATAACTCTCATAATTGTTCGTACGAAGGTTTCCGCGGTGATTACTTGAGTTCAGCATTCTTTCGGGCTGCATCCGCGTCCGTTGTCGAAGAACCACAACAGTTTCGCCAGCTCTCCTGCCAGCGTCCTCAGGTGAAGGATGAAGTGAAGCTTTTAGTCCTCTCTTATATAGTCAATTTTTGGCGCCAATTCGGTGGATTTCTTTCGACCAATCAGGGAACGTCCTCGTATTTGCGTTGAATATGCCTTTTCCACGCGCTGTGCAAAGGATAGCCATCCTCCCTGTTAAAGTTCGCTGGTCTTTTGACTATTTCAATGGCCTCTCTTATTATTCTCGGGAAGTACTTGTCTTCTCTCGCAATCATTTTGGCGTCGTCAAATAAAATTGAATGTCCGGATTCACTCCAGGCGTGCTCCGCGATGGCAGAGGCTTTGAACTGTTTGTTTCTGGTCGCTCTTCGGTGTTCGCTTATACGGGTGTTCAGCGCTCTGCATGTTTCACCAATGTACCATTTACCGCAAGAGCATGGCACTTTGTACACGCTTTCGGAGAGTAGTGGTGAAATTCTGTCCTTGGGCAGAATTTCACCACTCAAGTGGATGAGTAAAGTGAGGAATGAGGAAGTGCTGGATAGATTTGAGGAGGAAAGAAGTTTATTGAGAAATATACAAAAAAGAAAGGGGAATCGGTTGGGAATATTTTAAGAGGGAAGGAGATTTTAAATACAGCAGTTGAGGGAATAGTGGAAGGATAAAAGAGGAAGAAGAAGGCTGAAGATGACAGAGGAAGGTTAAAAAGACGGAATGAGGCAACCAAGGAGGAAGCCTTGGACTGGAGGAGGTGGAGAAAACTTAGGTGTTTGGGACCTGCCAGTAGATGATGATAGAAGCTGAACTACTCATCGCCAGCTGAAAACAATTCATTTTTCGTCCACAACAGAAGAAATATCGACGGCGGTTTTTACCCATGATAAAAACTACAAATGATAATTTCCACCCTTAAATGTAAAACTCTCCTAAACACCATGATTTCGACATTCTATGATATTTTCAAGGTCATAGAGTGTCAAAACCACGGTTGGTAGTATAGTTTTAAATAAAGTGTGAAAATTATCTACTATTTTTAGTTTTTATCATTTAAGTCTCTGTAAGGATAATATTAAAATATATATCGCATTTCCACCAAGCCAAGCCTGTAACATTTTATACGGTGGTTTCTACGACGCTAAGTTACCAACGGGTGGATGTCAGTTTCTCATGCCTCTTAACTTGTCAGAAGGATCAAAGCAAAAATAATACTCACATCGTCGATGTCATTCTTCGTCATGTCATTGGCGTGGATGTGGACGTAGATTTCCTTCAGATCTCCGGAATGTCGGTCGACATAGTCGGTCGCGAAACGTCGGGGCTATCTCCTT
Source organism: Ischnura elegans (assembly GCF_921293095.1). Classification (NCBI taxonomy): domain Eukaryota; kingdom Metazoa; phylum Arthropoda; class Insecta; order Odonata; family Coenagrionidae; genus Ischnura; species Ischnura elegans. Next base: position 57,604,256 of record NC_060248.1, read on the forward strand.
TACGACACGCGGCATACACCCATATGTGAGCTATTTTTAATCAATTCATTTTTCGTCCACAATAGAATAAATATCGACGGCGGTTTTTACCCCTGATAAAAACTACAAATGATAATTTCCACACTGAAATGTAAAACTCCCTTACCCACCATGATATCGACATTCTATGTCATTTTCGAGGTATAGAACAAGGTCATAGAGTGTCAAAACCATGGTCGGTAGTATAGTTTTAAGTAAAGTGTTAAAAGTATCTACTATTTTTAGTTTTTATCATTTAAGTCTCTGCAAGGGGAATATTCATTTATAAATCGCATTTCCACCAAGTCAAGCCTGTAACATTTTTTACGGCGGTTAATACGATGCTAAGTTACAAACGGGTGGATGTCAGTTTCTCATGCCTCTTAACTTGTCAGAAGGATCAAAGCAAAAACAATACTCACATCATCAATGTTATCCTTCATCATGTCGTTGGCGTGGATGTGGTCGTAGATTTCCTTCAGATCTCCGCTGCTACTCGAATCCTTATCCCTTGGGTCAGCGAAAATCCGAAAGCTACAGTACTGCCCTCGGATGTTTTCCGGATCGTCTTTGGCGGCCTCGGGCCTGGATGTCACTTGGAGACACTGCCGATCATTCCCAAGCCAGTTTACGTTCCCTTGCATCACACCCGAAGCTATCTTCCCTGAGGCGTCGTACACTGCGAGGGCGGAAAATACTTTCAGAGTTAGTCGCGGTGCATGATTCGACCCGTCTCACTAGATACGAGTTAAAATTAAGCATACCTATTCTTCTTTATTACGTTATAGCAGGCCATTAATGCTTAGAATGAACGGGATTATAAATTAATTTCATTATGTATTAGGTAATTAAGTATTAAATTAGAGTAGTTAGGCATATTTTACAGGATGAATCACTAATGTATGATAGTATAATATTATTCGGTTTTATGTTTCAGAGATACCTTTTTTTCTCATCAGGTATTTCAGGGAATAACTGAAAAAACACCGTCCCATAATCTCATAGGTGAAATAACCACATTTATATGACGTACTTTGTACGGCCCAGAGCTTCAACTCGTGAAGTTCTTTGAGGTAGGTGAGCGCGTGATTCTTGCATTCCAAATTCTTTACGGAATCATAGGTCGGGGCAAATGGTGGAAGAGTCACGAATGGAAACGGGAGCGATGTTCCTCTGTTCTCCGCACTCACGATCACTGGAAATAAAATAACATTAGTTATATAATATGTTTCACAGAAACTTTAAAGTGTATTCGTATACATTTTTATGATTTATTCAGTTCGGATATAAAACAATACACTATACTAATGGAAAAAACTATCCTTGTGTGTTGTTCAGTTGCTGAAATCCATTTGAAAGAAAATAAATTCCCCAAGGCCGTACTCTTTGGTGGGGAAAGTGGGGGATGGGAAGTTACAAGGCTGAAATGGGGAGGGGCATTCAGGGTAATACACGGAAATCAAGCTAAATCACTAAGAAACAAAACTATCGCGCAGCTCACTTACTCACCTTGAAGATTTGCTCTAAGGATCGCGAGGGTCTCAATCACTCACGCATTCAGGTCTGCGAAACTTCCGCTTACGCCAGTGACCCACTCACACACAAGAAACAGGCAAAATTATGCGCTACAATCCAGGATGAAGTGTTACACTGAATTGAAGTGAAAGTAGTGCTCTACGTTAACTCTAAGACTTCATAACTACTAATGTCAGTGTGTTTTTCTAACGATGCGATTTTACACATGCATTCCACGTAGGATATTTAGGTGAGGCAATCGACAAGCGAGGTCATTCGCGCCAGTCATGGAAGGATTGGGGGTGAAAGGTGAGAGAAAAACCGGCAAGGTATGCGTGAATTTTACGATCTCGTGAATAATACCGAATGAAATTCTCACATCAACAGTATTTTTTAAATGGGGTCTAACGTTGTTAGACTCGAAACCCTTATTCATTGAAAAAATTCGATGCATGGAAGGAAATTTAAGGAACGACGAAAAACAAACTTCCACATTCACCTATTCTCTGTAATTTAGAAAATATGCGAAAGTTTCCGCCCACTTATCATAAGTTGGTGACGTTATTGGAGTTTATTTCCATTAACTCTTTCAAGAAGATCCGATTGAATGAATTAAATGGTCTCTACAGTGTAAACAGCAACAAAAATTGCGCCCAAGCTCTCCAAGAGTGCGTTGAAGGGTTGAAGCCGTCGATTTTCCGCCGCGAGATGCAGTAAGTGACGCGTCTAGGAGCGGAAAATACAGTTTTATTTCATTAAAATTCTATATGATAATTGATAATAAAAAAATTGAGAACGAGTTCAGTTTAGACGAATTTAGAGACTGATTATTCATTGTCATGATAAAGTTTTCCCACTCTCTTCGAGTATTTACTCAAATTAGGAATATTTTCATTTATAATATCTCTGCCAGGTTGAGCTGACATTCCTCCTCGCGTTGTTTGCGCACTGTGCAGCTGTCTCATGATACTTTCGGAGATGGCAACCCATACGGCCTTGTCCTCTCAAGTCACTTAATCCATGGGAGACAATGGGACTTCGGTTGCATAATAGGTTGGAGCTCAGCGCTAAATTCACCATCATGTATTCATTGACTAATTATCGTCTGTGAAATGTTCAAAGCGCGCTTGAAAGGTCACTCGTGGATTCGCAGATTCTTATGAAACTACACTTATTTCCAAAAGTAACCTTTAGTCCAATCGCTGCCGAGGGAAATTATAAAATTCGTGAGTATTTTCTCCATATTAAGTCTAATTTAGTCACTCATACATGAGCTCCATTTTCAACGAGTGAGTTGCATTATACAGGATGTTTCTGAAGGAATCTGCAATACTTCAGGAGGTCGTGGGAATTTTTAAGATGTGCAATAGGGTAGCTTCCTTCATCGAAGAAAACGAAAGGCATTGATTGCGATTCGTTACCCACCGTTAGTGTATTCATAATGTACAATTTATTTGGTTTTAGAAATCCCAGTTTGGACGAATGGCAATGGTCAATTCTTAAATTTTTATATTCTCTCTCTATTTTCTCTTGAAAATTTTCACTTTTCTTTTAATCGCGAAAAATAGATATCGTCATTCGAAAATCTAAGAGCGTGAAATGCGTACTCCAGGAGTAATAATCTTTCGATTTAGGCAATAAAAAAATGACAGGAAACCACCCTTTCATAATTGAATGGGTGAGAAGCCGAGGGATACGATTGATTTCTTTTTTCTAAACTGAGTTTAGGTACAGAAATTAGGTGAAGAAAATAAACGAGATCTTTAACCTTATTTATTTTCAGGCTCAGTCAATATCAGGTTGAGTCAAGATCAAAATGCTATTTAGTTTTATGTATACGTATATATTGATTGCTATGTTCCCATGTCATGATCCGAAATCCGCGGTATTAGGAAGTAGCAATCATTTATCCTGCGGTGCATAATACCCACTGTGTTTTTTGAATGGAAGACTATCAGATAACGTTTGTTACATTATCGTTAAAGGTGGAGGGATAACGTTTCATAAAGTCGCTAATAAGAGATGGATTATTGTTACTGCTTGAAGAACGGTTTTATTGCTAATATAATGTAGAAGAAAAATACTTTACAAGTACAAGTAATTGGTAGAGTACTTTGTTTTCTTTGTTTCGCGGTGGGAGCAGGATCAACGGAATAGCACGCCCACCTCGCTGAAACGAACAGCCTTGCTTTCCGCGAACTGGCAATGGCCCGGAGCGGCCCCGTTCGGCAACATGGCATTAATAGAATTTCTTCACAATTACAAATATCAACATTTTTATAGAGAACGGATCATAGAAAAATGAAAACTTAATTAAAAAGTGATTCTATCAGTTTTATTTCTTATTTCGGGTTAAACTGTAGAACTAGATAATGTTTAAAAATATTCGTTAATTAACGACAAAACATGCGTTCAAAAATACGCATAAGCATTTTCCTCTTCTATACATACGTGTGCAACTTATTGTGGAAAATGAATGCTGTAGACGCAGTAGTTTTCCCTAGGTTGAGTTACAAATTTCATGAAGTTAACAAAACGGCTAATTTCACGGTGCGCGGAGTCACTTATTGCACTGGTGTGTCTACATTTTTGATTTTTCATAAAAAAATACAGCGAAATGTAGAATAAAATTTTCTTTCAAATTTCGTATTAGTCATTATTTTAGCACGCGCAGAAGCCCATACATAAATTTTCAAAGTACAGCGGCACATCATTTTGACGCCGATAGTGGGTCATTCACTCCATTGACGGAAACTTTGGGGATGAAAGGTGAGAGAAAAAAAACCGGGGTGAGCGCTAGCCTGCTCTTTAACTGGAAGTTATGACAGCAAGGGCAACACGGCTTAGCGTTTTATTTGACGTATAGAGTTGTGTATTTGAAAAAAATTTAGTCGTCGTTCGTATACATCGTAATAGCGTCTAATGTTGTGTTGCGGGTTGCACAAATTTAGATATTTTCCTTGTACACTCCGTCGCTAATATCTCGGAAAGTATTGAGCGTTTGCGGCTGACACAAACACTAAACCTCGAGGGTATCCATTCCCTATCACCTGGAAAAATTGATTTTCTGAATTGTGTGAAAATGATATACAGGATGAGCCTAAAGTCTCGCCATGATTATAAAAAATATCAGAATAACCGTTTGACATGATACATTTTTTTCTGGGACAACATCAAGGACAATCATAACCACACCAGTTGCTGACATCGACGAACTAAAGGCTAGGATACAGGCTGCTGTGGGTACTGTGACAGAACATGTGTTACAAAACACCTAGCGGAAACGGGAATACCACTTCGATATTATCCCAACTACCAAGGGGGCACACGTTAAAGCATGAGAGTCACTTTCTTACTTGTTTGTTCTTGTTACTCTCCGTCGCTTATTGGGGGCGTTCGAGATGTGGGTGCGGAGAAGAATGATGAAGGTAAAGTGGAGAGAGAGGAGAGGGAACGACGAAGTGCTGGGCATGGTGGGTGAGGAGAGGCATCTTTTAGATGACATACGTTGGAGTCAGAGGGTGCGGATGGAGGAAGTACTGAATGGGGAATGGACGTTGAAAACAGTGTTAGGGGGTAGAATGTTCTGTAAACGAGGAAGAGGAAGAAAAGGAATAGGATTTTTAGATAGAATGAAAGGGAGTATGCCTTACTGTGAATTGAAGTCGGAAGTACATTAAGGAAGGGGAGGCTGCCAGAAAGGACAAACGTAATTGTTCCTAAAAAAACTAGTAACACTGACCTATGTGACATTATCAAATTTAAATTATTATCCCAAACGGTTATTCGGCAATAAGTTTTATAATCAGGGTAAAACTTTATGCTCACCTTGTATATATCTCGTCTCTCGGACGAAACTCTAAAAAAAGACATTAGATCGACTAAGCATACCTGAGAGCGAGGCCAAGAAGACGAGGAGACGAAACATTTTCGGCTCCTCCAACTGTCTCGTTCAAATGTGGTCTGAGAATGAGTGGACGATTCATAGATAGCTGTTCTTATACTCAGTCACGTGATCCTGTCACCAAAAATTATCACCGTCGATCACCGAAAACGATTTTTTTCTCCCACGTTCTACCGCACCACAGACCAGACTGAACGGGGAATATGGGCGATGAGCTTATCTAGTCTTGGGGTCAGAATTTGGCCGACATATTTCCTTTTCGGTCCTATCTTCGATGAGGTTACATTGACTTTAGATGAAGAATTTTGACAAATCCCTCCCGCTGAACAAACATTATGCTATGCGGGCTTCTGTTTTCAAGTGAAACGATGCTAGAAATGGATGTAGAAATCATGATGAAGCTGATTGTTTCTATTTGGAATGTATTTAACCATGTTCTTTGCACTGCATGAAAAACAAGTGACTTATACGCAGTCAGGCGCACGGGTGTATATTAGTATACGAGGGTGGTTTGAAAAGTTCTCGGAATGGAATAGAAAAAATGTTCTTACATCACTGAAACTTATTTTATTTTTCAATATAGTCTCCTTGTAGATTACTACATTTGGTCCAACGATATACTAGAGCCTTGATCCCATCTAGAAAATGAGATTTCTCTAGGCCTGCAAAATAGTTGTCAACTCCGGCTATCAGTTCTTCATTTGAAGTTAATCATTTTATACAACATGTCCACCACGAAAAAATTCCAATTTTGGGAAGAGATGGAAGTCGGACGGAGGCGCATCAGGTGAATAAAGCGGAAGTGGCAACAATTAATACCATAGTTCGTGTTATTTTTCCATGGCGACAGCATATGTGTGCAGGCGCGCATTGTATTGATGAAAGATGACTTTCTTCCTTGTTAAACCTGGCCTTATTTCGCGTATATTTTGTTGCAATTAGTCCAAAATGTTAGCATAGTATCCTCTATTAATTGTTTGCCTAGTGGGGAGAGAATCCTTAAACAGAATCCCCTTCACATCCCAGAACACTGATGCCATGACCTTTCCAGTCGAAAGAATTGTCTTTACTTTCTTTGGTGGTGGATAATCATCATGTTTCCACAGCTTTGGCTTATTTCTTGTCTCTAGGGAATAGTAATGGACCTAATTTTCATCTTTGTTTACAAACCGGTGCAAAAAAACTTGTTCATTTTCCCTAAAACAGGTCAAACATTGTTCCGATATGTCCTTTCTCATGCGTTTTTGATCCAGTGTCAAGAGTCGCGGCACTCATCTTGCAGTTAATTTTTTCATTTCTAATTTTTCCGTGAAAATATAATGTACCCTTTTATATGACATCTGGCAAGCAAGAGCAATTTCACCCACATTCAATCGGCGATCCTCCATTACCATTTTGTGCTTTTTTGCTATGATTTCAGTAGTAGTGACACTTCTTGGCCGACCTTTGCGCGGACTATCATATAAGCTCTCCCGATCAAATTTAAATTCATTTGTCCTCTTGGCAACAGTTGACTATGAAGAAGCAGCGTCCCCTAGTGTATTCTGGAAATCAGCATGAATGTCCTTCGCTATCATACCTATTTTTACGAAGTACTTAATCACTGCACGAATCTCTATTTTTCCCATCTTCGGAAACCACCATGCGGGAACAACAAAAAAGCCACGTCACTGCCACAGTTATTTTCCACGAGCATTGACATGGCATGTGTTTACAGCGAACAGTCCTATGGATATCACTAAAAAAGTTCGTTGCACTAGCGATGACAACTCGTGGTGATTCCGAGAACTTTTCAAACCACCCTCGTACACCAAGGATGAAGTTCACCATGAAAAAATATTTGGCTTAGAATAAACAAAATCATATTCATCGCAAAAAAATGTCCTGAAGAAGGTATAATAAATAGTGAAACGTTGACAAAAATTTTGCATTTAAGTGTTAACGCATTTATCCCGACAATTGTTTTACGCAAAATTGTATTAATTTTTGCTTTTTCTAATTTGCAAATCACCTCCTATTAGATTGTATTTCCGATGAATAGTTTTTCCGCACTTAACGAGCCTATTTATTATCGTGTCGACGCCGCGGTGTATCTCAATGGGTGTTGTGGTTAAAAAAAATGTTGTAATTTTTATATTTTTATTGTTCTTGTTTATTTATGTTGTTTTATTTTATCGTTATTTTTATTATCTGTCTAGGAAATAATTTTTTTGGAGTTGAATTCTGATCAAGTGCGATGGATCGACTTGGAATTGAAATTCTTATATCACTGACGAGAAAGAAGACAAGAAAATTAATGGTTTCCTTTTTTTGAACTTCTCTAGTCAAATATTGTCTGCATCATAAAAAACGTGTCATACTTTTGTTCCTAATTTAAAAAGTGCGCTGACTGGAGTATTTTTCGCAATACATTCAATAATTTATATTCGCATAAACAGTATTATATGTGTATTATTAGGCTTTTTCTCGGCATTTTGTGATCTAGAAGATTGCACCCGAGTGAAGAGGTCAATGCTGGGGTTAATTGGGATTGGGTAGGTACTCTTAAAAATCTTATCTCTTAAAAATTTTGGAAGTGTCCTCTCTTGTTTAAATACGATTTTTATGTTTTATTTGCTTCTGTTATTGAACTCATAAGGTAGAGAAACCACCTACCCCATCACCCAGACGGAGAATGCATCTCCACAAATTATGTGTGACAACAATTACTTCCTTCCTACAACCTCCGTGCTTAGGAACAAATGCATCTCTCATAAATCCTTCGTTATGAGATCTCGCAATCTTTATTTCCATTAAGTTTTCGCGTTCAAGAAATTATTTCGACAGAGATGGGGTGTGATTAAATCTTATAGGGGTAGATTTTGGAAATGGCTCAATTTGGAAAGGGCAATTTTTCAGCTCTCTTATAATATTTCAGGAAGATCCATTCTTGTTTCAAAGTGGTGTTTACGTTTGCTTCGATAATGAGATCAATAACTTAGGGTTTCCTATCATAATGATCTTCAAAGCATTCCTATAATGAGACGTAATTGAATACTCGCTAAATAATCTTCACATATGGTAGGTATAACACTAAACCTAGCTACGCTACGATTGAAAACGAATATTCTGGCGATTTCCTTATCTTTAGACTTTTTTCTGTACGAGTCCACCCAGATACGGAATGATGAGTAAGTGTATTAATCTATTTACTACGCATAAGTATCTCGAAATCCGTGTAAAAAGATAATGGTGTTACAAAATCAAGTGGGGCGTATTGTGAGCTTGTGTTTTTGTTAAATGAACGCAATCACAATCAAAATCTAATCTTACCCAGCGACCATGGCCTTAGAATATTAGGCAACTTCCTTATGGATAACGAAGAAGAATGCTTTCTATACGAGTTCTTATTTAATTTTTGAAGCTGTCGATGTGTTAAACTATACGTAATACGTAAATAAGCCGATTGCCGATCGATGCATTACTATCGGAAATGGTGATGCTACTTACCTTAGTAATTTATTGACCGCAAGTGGGTAGTGAGTTAGTTTTTCATGGAATGTGTTGTATCTACGTGGGAAAAAATTTAATCGGTTTCTTCGCAGGAATCGATGGAGCAATCATTGATTTTCGGGTCATTCATACTTATTTATTTCATTCAAGCCCTACCTTAAGCAGTTTTACCCCCCAAATGAGCGCTGTTTTCCTTAGTTTTCACCTAATCAAAGCTTCTCGTGCTCAGAATAAAATGCCTGAGTTAAGTCTTTCGTCTTTTAGGTATATTATCCGGATCTCATTCCTCGTTATCCAATGCAGCGCTCAGAAGATTACGCTGGCCACAAGGCCACGTATCAAGTCAGTTACTGTACTCCATTGACCACCGATGATTCATGAAGTTTTTGTTCCCAGATTTAAAGGAGCCGTCATGCATGTTAATAGGTTTGCACTAACCTTCACTAGCCGGAAAAATACCAAGGGCATGAATTGAACTTCAACCCCTCAATAGCGACGTTGTGGCCAACGTAACCTTCTAAGGGCTGCGTTGGATTATGGGGAATGAGGTCTAGAGGTCTTCTGTGAGAGATAGAGTTAAGATTGCCGATGCAATGCTTTGAATTCTTAAACCTAATTCGATCGTGTTCCGAGTCGCGAGCATCAATATATTTTAAAATATTTTCTTAGTAAGCTGTATGCTTAAAATTTTCATCTTTAGACGCATATTCATTCGAAATCACATGTATTGCTCCACTTTGATTCCGCATAATTTTATGTAATCTTTTTTTATCATGTACTTTGATCCAAAAATTTTTCATACCGCAGGGAGAGAAGGTAACGGATAATTTTTACCTCATCGATACATTGCAGGCTATATATGTGATTTAGAATAAATATCGGTCTAAAGATGAAAATGGTAAACATTCAGCTTACAAAAAAATTATTTAATTCTGCCATCCAATCGTTACGAATAAAATCAGAAGAACTAAGAGCGATGGATTGGAATGAACTATTTTGTGCCTTGAAGATGATTTATTTATTGTAAAATTGAGACCTTTGTCGGGATTAAAAGTTTAAATCGTGGAAAAAAGCATGTTATTCTTTCGATATGGAAAAATTCCACTCAATCATGCTTCGTTCTTCTGATGATATTCAAGGTGTTGCCGGACGAATTTGTGTGTGCATGTAAGTAAATCATAGTGATGTCGGTAGTAATGCACTAGTGTCCAAAAATTAAGCGTATGTTACGATTAAGATGGGAGACATGAAATAAACGCCAAATCGATTGACATGTGCATCTATCAGCCTTACTTGATCTCTCTGTGTAGGAAAAAGAGAATATTCCCTGCTTTTACTGGTGACGAAACCAAAAGGTAAAAACGGCCAGTGGCTGAACGCAATATTCCATTAGTATTGCATGTCCGACATTGCAGACAAGTTCTGTTTGTTGTTGTCAAAGGTGGATGTATACCTTCGCTATCAGAACCTTTCTGACACAGTTTTTTTTTATAATTTATGTGACACATGGTGTGTTTCAGCTTCCGTTTGTTAGGTAATCCGTTTGACATACTATCTGGCGGCATGGTATCGTTTATAATAATAATATCATTTATTGTTCTTGTACATTGTCCATTAAGAACACATTATGGTTATAGCATACAAATCAGCGCATAATACACAAATTACCAAATGCATAACTAGAAACTATAGGCATAGGCGGATTCATTACAGTGAAATATGGCATAAAAATATAAGAAGCATAATAGAAAGTTATACACTTTTAAAGGGTTTGTATAAATAAAAAAATCTGTCCTTGAGGGCAGACGAAGAGAAAGAATCTTCCACATCCTTTGTTATGCTGTTCCATAATAGTGCTCCGACAATAGAGAAAGATTTTTCATAAGTGGTATTTCTGTGTAGGGGAGTGATGAGAAAATCAGAAGCCGTTCAAGTCAAAATTAGTGATCATGGTTAACTTTTGCACAGTACTATATTACATGCGAGGCTTACCTGCATGGATGAACCAGAGCAGGAGAGTGACGAGGCGATTCATTCCTGGAGTTTATCCGTGGCACTCGGTGTCGTCCCGTGCTCGACGGACCTGCGACTGATGTTGACTGATGGGTTTCGCGGGCAGACGCGAGAAAAAGCGCCCATAGGTGCACCTTGATTTGAGAACTCTGGTAATAATTTATGGGTTCAGAAGGTTAGGTAACCTTACCTTCGATAACATTCTGCAGGCATAAACTTCGGTCCCCTGCCGATAGAGTGGCTTCTTCCTCTAGTGCTGACTTCCTGACGTAATCCCCCTTTTTTGTCTACCAAGGTTTTTTTTACTCCCTGGATGACAGTGGCAATAGTCGACGCCACCTTTCATCGATGTTAATAGTCGTTCCGAACGCTTGTTTTTTCGTCATTGGCATCACTAACCTCTCACTATGACGTGCGTCGAGGAAAATGCTAATGGTAAACATTTTTTCAGCGCCAATCGTGCAAAGTTGTACAAGTCTCAAGAATTATTTTCGGATTCTCAACCAGGTTAATTCAGTCGTTTTGGCCGACGGTTAGGAAAACGACTCGTCTTTCGAAAAAAAAGAAAACATAGCATGATCACTAATTTTTACTACAATGGCTCCTGATTTTCTTATCACTCCCCTACACAGAACTACCACCTATGAAAAACCTATCTCTGTTGTCGGAGCACGATTATGGAACAGTATAACAAAGGACGTGAAAGATTCTCTCTCTTCGTCTGCTTTCAAGGACAGATTTTTCTATTTATACAATAGAAAGCAAAGATTTTTCGTTTTCTTTTCTTTGCGGTGTGAAATTTCACTTTTTCGTCGTATCTTATATTTTCCATATATCTACTGAATTAAAATCAGATGCTTTCTCGGCGAATATATTCGAAAAAGGCAATTCGGGATTCCAGGCAGAACGGAGGGAGACCACCAGGCTGGAAGCCAGAATAGCCTTTTTCGAATCTACTGAATTATGTCATTAAAATGCGATTACAGATCTGAGTGCACGACCGCTCGTTCACTCAGACCCAATTGAGTTCATACCCGTGATCGTTGCTCTTTGCTACTTGCAACTGAATAGGTATCAAATTTCATGGTTTGATGGTTTAGAAGCCACATTTTCTTCATAAATGGCTCGCGAATGTTACGAAAGGGGATCCTCAAGTCGGCCTATAAATGTGATGTCACCGCATTATTATTCTCAGTCCGTGGATGTCACCCACCGCCACTCGCGTCGCCGACGGACAAATTGATCCGAGTATCACGGGCAAATAAGGTATGATCGTGGATATTAACCGAAATGTATACAAACGATGATGTGATCTATCAAATTCATAACTTTCCAATGCTATTCCTCGCAATTACAAACATTATTCTGAAAAATATAGGAAAAAAATGGGTCGCATTGCACTCATCACCATTCCTCGGATATTTATGAAAACCGATTAAAATGCGACCGATGAGGTAACAGAAAACAGCCTTGTATGGGATGTAATTGGAACTCGCACATGTAGTCCGCTTGAAGTGGCTGTTGGTAATTACTCACTGAATCAAATCACGCATTTGTGAAAAAAAGGGCAATGGAAAAAATATTGCCCCTCTCTCTGTCTTGGCTCGGGTTCTATGCTTAAAAATTTAGCAAGATGTAAAACGGCAAAGGAGGAAATGACGTGGAGCTGCCTCACTTGGTGGTTCTTTATTTTCTATACACAACTATACTAAAATTGTAACGCGCGGAAGAATTTTACGGAGTGAGATCTCGCACTGCTTCGTGACTGGCTCAATTCACTTTCTTTCAGCGACTCTAATCGAAGGCTTCATCCTAAATTCCAATGCTCAATGGAGTTTTTTTGTCCCGGTTACGCCATAATATAGTGCGGTGTGAATGCTGGAATTTACATTCAATGACAGCGTAGTGGCACGCCTTTATAGATGTTGCTTAATAGTAGATGGTTGACAACTTATGGTTAATACTATTTTTAATTGAATATAATCAGGGATTTGCTTGCCCCAAGATTTACTTGCGGTCAGAAATGGGTTTGCGGCAGATCTGCTTAGCAGTTTTGTATAATTTGTGAACGTTTATCTAAAGGTAACGTATATACATTTAATATTGATGATCGTTAGAGAGAAGAGCTTATCTATTAATACTCTAAAAAGCACTATATTTTACTGCTAAACGAATTTTTTTCAGGCATAAATTTGAAATCGTAGGATAAATGGGTAACGAAATGGAAAACCGATGGAATTTTCCAAACTATTTCAAATTAATTACGTAAAAATCAAAGCTGTAGCATGCTGATCAAACTGAAATCGGTTGCACCGAGTGTCTTAAAAATAACAAAAGGCCACCTTCAAGTCTACCATGTGAAATGACGTTTCTATATGCATTGGTGAGAGGCTATCCTTAATCTATTTAGCTACAAACAGGGTTGGGGGAGTGCGGACATTGTCTATGCAGGTCTACATCTACCCCGCAAGCCGCCTCAATAGGAGTGTGGTGGGAGATGTTAGCGTTATCCTGTTCGAGAAGAGAAAAAAAAGGTGCAAGTTGTGAGATGTTTGACTGCATGAGATCTAGCTTTGATTGAAGTCCTTTATTGATCGGAAAAAAATGGAACTATGTTAATCCGATCGTAAAAATATCTCTTTTTTTCTCGTGTCGACCAGACTTGAAAATATTGCTTGGTTCCAAAGACCGCAATAAATGGCAATTGATCATGCTGAATGATCATTCGAATGAAATCTTTCGCCGTGTATAATGGAAAAAATTCGCGAATTAACCGTCATGCGCATGATCATTCTGGGAAAATTAGAATATGGTCAATTTTGCTCGTATGATTTCAAGGCTCGAATAATCAGGCGTCATTCAGCATGATCAATCACCGTGTATTACTGCCTTAATATGATGTTCTACATGTCAGTATGAATGATATCTTCTTTTTTATTTCAAGTAGTCTAAGCCTAGCACGTAACCTTCGAGTTTCTTACGGCTCCCTGCCTGGCTCGTGTAATCACTAAGTATATATTTCTTATGAGAAACAATCGCAGAATTAACTCAAACAAGGGTGAGATGAAGATTCTAAATGAGTAATCCCAGATCATGCGTTCTTCCTCTTCGCTCTCAATTAGTGTCTGTTAGTGTATTTGATTTGCTAATCCTGACGATGACGTGTGAATTTCTTTTTTATTTCAGTTGGAAATTTTATTTTCGCCAAATTTTACGCCCCCCAAAGAAGGGGAGTTATTAGGAGTTTAGTGTCACCTATTTATGTGTATTTATAATTCACTCTGTCCATTTTCTGTAAGTATATTGAGGATGGTATATTGAAGGTATTGAAGTAACAATGTTTTCCCGTGCTTTTGGCTGCTTCACTGTTATCATGGGCGCACTGATTTTACCTACACCGTGTACCGTACGTGTGTGTGTCTGCTGATTTAAAATCTGAGTGGAAAACCCTACAGAATTGAAAGACCTTTCTATTTCACATACATTTATTGGTCATTGATGAAATATCGTAAAAAATGACAAGATAAATAATACTGATGGACTAAGAAAATTCTGCACATGATTCATGAGAACATTTGAATAAAAAGGAGAGTACAAAGGTTATTATTGTCTTCTTATACATGTGTCTCACTCCTTTTTAGGACCCTCAATGGATTGTTTTTTTGCTGAAAAGAAAGAAATAAGTAAAATGAGGCATGGTTAAAAGAAAAAATGTATAACCCCATTTTTTGGGTGCATATTTCTGTACTTTCTTACACCTCGGAGGTTGAAATCTACCTTTCGGCTAAATAATGGGTAAAATTTAATTTTAAAAAGCTATTTGTAGTGCAAAGGTGTCGTTCTTCTTGCAAAAATAAATGAAATGAAGTCAAATCATAAAAGAAAATAACATCTCTTAGATATCTTCACAACATATAACGAGCAGATAATGAATGTTCTCATTATGGTTTTTAGTAATCCCCAGAACTACAAACAAAGCTCTTTTGCTCTTCATTTCTATGCATTCATTTCTATAACAAAACTTACGTTCTGCGAATATATTCCATATGTTTCCAATTGGTATCAAGTAGATCAACGTTAACCAGATGGATGCTAACGTGGTAATGACGAAAACGTTGAGATCGAGCTGAAATATGAAGTTCATTGATGTAATTTCATTTATAATTATGAATAAAAAGGAAGGAATAGTTATCAAGATTTAGCATTATGTGTTGAATTTATATATTATTGGTTGTCTTTTTGGCGCATAAATGTTTTAACAAAACAGTTATTTCCACACTACATATTACGATCGCCCAAATTATTTTTTGTCGGGTGGTAATGGAAATAAAGATAAATGTAAAAAAGCTTTAAGTATGCCTGTACAAATTTGATATTTTACCTGAATCCAGCATAATTATTTAGATAATGTGCATGATGTGAGTAGAATGAATTATTACAACATTCAAGCATGTACATTTTTCGTCATAGACTGTCATATCTTCATTTTCAATGTCGCAGAAGGCTCTCATTCAAAAGAACTAATATGTGTATAATTTTTCGTTTGGTTATGGGCCAGAGCCCTGCTTACCAGTGAAACTATCGTTACGTAGGCTGGATCAGTGCTTAAAGTTCCGTTGATCAACATTACCGGCATTTGTATCATGTAAAATGCGAAGGAAAGACGGCTGGTGATGATGAAGCCTTTCCATGACAGCATCCTATCGAAGAATTCTACCAGAAAAGAAAATGTAAAGATTAAAGAATCACCGAAAAGGATTTTTAAAAATTGATTACAAATAAATATATGGACAAATTAATATGGTCTTTACTTCCGTTTTTTGCAGTATAATGCCATAAGTACTGATTATTGTTTTGACTTTAGTGCTTTCTCCATTATAAGCAATGGTGGTTTTTTTACATCGAGTATCGGTTTAGTCTGAAGGAAAAGCAATACTAGTCTTTGATCCTTTTATATCAATTCAATACTATTCGGTGGTAATGCTTGAGGTAAAAAAATAGTCAGAGCAAAACGTAGAAATTCTAATCTTTGATTGTCATTTTCATGATTTATTATATTTATTTCATTTCATTATATGATTCATTATATTATTATGATTATTCATGATTTATTATATTATATAGATATATATTTCATGATTTTCATTCATATATTAACCTTTCCTAACCAAGAGATGCTTCCGGGGGAAATTAAATTTCATGACTTGTGATTTTAAAAATGGAAAAATTTTCCACTCAATCATTATTATTATGGGAGCTATATATTTCGAAATTAATCTTTAAGCACAAGAGAACACGTAAGTTAAAATCTATTCCGAATAGAGCTGAAAATATGCACATTTTTGATGTTACTTCGAAGCAACATTTGGTTATAATTGGTTAATCAGTAATTTTTTATACTTATAGCTCGACAAACCTGCTTGGCCGTTTGCGCAGGCGAATATGAACCAGCTTATAGAGAAACCCCAAAGTATTGGTTGAAATACTCCGAAGAGGGCGTGCTCCAGTGGGTCGAATACGTATCCCGGATACGAAGCGTTTGACATATGTAAGAGGGAGTAATAAGCCCCGTACACGGCCAAGATTCCGCCCAGGAAAAATCGACCCTGAAATAAAAAAATGTGTTAGGTATTCTCCTAAATATACAAGAATTGCCATGAGAAAAAATTCCCCTGGACTGGGAATCGAACCACGGACCAATGCGCAGACCACTACGCTATCCAGGTTCTTTAATTCCCAAGGCAATTTTACCGAGGCTCATGGTCCTACATGTTAGGCCCTCGCGGTCCATCAAGGATAGCAACGCGAGGGAGAAAGGACTTCCAAGAAGCCACAACCGGTTGAGAGCCTCAAACCTGCGCTAAAGCCGCGCAAAGCGGTATGTGTAAATCCGGTCCGGTCCAGGGGAATTTTTTCTCATGGCAATTCTTGTATATTTCACCGCCGTTCACGCGGCATATTACACATTCTGCTAAATTTTTATCTAAATATGAGTAGTACCATAGAGTAAGAATCGAGAAAATCAAAAATTGGTAACTCCTTTCGTATTCAAGATAAAGTTACAATTTTTCACAAAAATTCATTTGTCATTTTCTCCAAATTTCATATGCAGCATACATGGAACTATGTAGTAACATGCGAAAGTTAGGAGACTATCGCTTAGTACCTTGAAAAATTCCATATTTTTCGTCCAAAAGATATATAAACAAGTATGACAACGTTAAAACTGAGTTGAGAACAAATTTAAGATTACTAGTATGGAATAAATGTACAATAAACGTTTCCTGCAAATTTTAAATTAATGCTAAGAAAAGTCTTCCAGCAACTGGATTAGGAATATAAACTCGGAAGAGTAAGGTTACAGGCCGAGGGTCAAGAAAATATTTTTAAAACTATTATTATGAACAAAATCGACTAACTATTATCACCACTAGACCTTTCTGCTTTAGGATATATGTTTAGGCTTTTGGAACGAGCTAATTAGAAATAATGTCAAAATTTCTTCCTTGTCATCTACTTAATTTTTACAGTACTGTATCAAAAATGTATACGATTTTTGCACGTGCGGTGAGCCATCTGTATATGCTTACTCTATGGTATAACCCTGGAATTCACCTCAATAGGCGAGTGTATAGAGGTGTTAGATCACCATCCGTTCACATGTAAGAGAATAGAAAAGGCGAGAAAAAATAAATAAATTCGCTTTACGAGTTATTTGATTGCACGAGCTCAGTTGGAACTAGAAGTCGTGCATTGTTCGGCGCAAGAAAGAATTCCCACATTTATCCATAAGCAAATATGTCTTTCTGATTTCATTTTTTCTCTTAGACTTGGAAATTTAATGAGGTTCTGTAGTGATGTATCGCTCAGAGAGATCATCCGATTTTTCTTGTTTAATTGGTCTTGTTTATCCACGATTTAAATCATTTTTCGAATGATAAAGAAAAAAACATTTGCATCCAGGAACACATTAGCGAGTAATACAACATACAATTTAAACCAAACGTATTAAATATACGAAATGAGAAAGACCCTTTCAGTTCAATGTTATTTAACCTTTTCATGAAGCTCTATAGGTTTCGAGTGAAAGGTTCAAAAACTACCTTTAGCACCCCCTTCCAATCCCTGATCCTTCGATGCAGAAAAGAATATTTCGCAGAATTAGAAAGTCTATCCATTTAGTCTATTTTTGTCTCAAATAACTCGTTTAAAACGCTATTATCTTGTAATTCTCTTGGATATCGAGTAAAATTATTTTGAAAGTAATAGAAATTAAATAGTTTCCTGCACCTGAGTCATTAAAAAATCTTGCATCGAAGAATAGATTAGAGGTGAACCGAGTTTCAGGTAAATATTAACAAGGGTCTATTCTGTGTGCTCTGAAACGTTTAACATTATACCGCAATCTTTAATTCAATAATTCGTCGATAAACAAGACTAGTCGAGCAGTAGTGATCCATCATTTTTTCACCTGAAATACCTTCAATGCAACAATTCTTCATTTTCATACTCTTACTTATTCTCTTGAGTGACGTTTCATTAGCACTGGATCTGCATCACCACCTGGCGAGCTACGTGAGTTTATGTCATTAGCACTAGATTGTGTACCCCATCTTCTTCGGGGAAGTTTTGCGAGTTTTCAGCACTATTCCGTGGCCTCTTCCTAGCCATAACATTTGATAACTCCCCAGCCTTTTTCATATCCACGCGCCTCATACAATGTTGTCATATTCCAGGGCTTTTTGTTATTGATTAATTTCTCCGACAAAAAGAGCAAAATCATGCCTCCTCTTCGCTGTTATTCATTTCTCCTAGTCTATGGTTTCCCTCCTATAAATCGCTGTCGTATTCCAGTTATACATCACGTATGATTTTTCCTACCGGGAGGTTAACGTTCATTTTAAACTGTTTTTTATATTTTAGCAGCCTATTGACTTTATAGCCATCAGAACATTACTTAAAGTCAGTGGTTTAACAAGGAATATGCTTTGGGTAAGCCTGGGGTACCACCCCGTCCGGGAAATAAAAAAAAAATGACATATAAATACATTTTACATCATTTTGGCGCTTAAAATCACTTTGGGCTTCTCTCGTGATTACTCAGTTAATATTTAACTTAAAGCAGTAGTAGTTATTATGAGTCAAAACTAGACAATAATTTCAAATATTTTTTTCTCTGAGGCTTTGGTGGCGGGATCTGTCCCTTTGTCCCACATTGTTACGCAACTGCTTTAAGTGATTCTTTTCTTTTCTATCGTGGAAGTTATTAACTACCTGACCTCAGCTTTTCATTCAGCCCCGAAGTCACGTTGCTTTGAATTTTCACTCTGCCGCGGTAGATTGCCAGACAATAGTCACCCCCACTTCATTCTAATCTTATAAGCTAGCACATATTAAACATACTTAAGGTTAGATGCATTGATATCCTTAATGTAGCACAACTGTGATATTCAAATTAACTTGGATGAGGATTTTTTGTTATTCTATGGTTGCAACGTGTCAATTGGAACAACCATTGAAAAGTTCAGACGTGTACAATCGATAATTCGTACTGTGGACGGCATTACAAGTATTAAGAATATTGGATGGCTATACTATCACTGTATACCGCTGGCGATACAAGGCGGGAATGTGCCGATATTTAGTGAGTACCAAAAGATGCATCATGAGGAACAAGTTCAAAGATTGAAAATAAGCGTTCAATAATATAGCGAACCTTGAAATAACAAAAAATAATCCATCTGTTCTTACCGATCGGAGTTTGGAGTTTTTCTCTCGCATCCTTAATATGTATCCAAGGCTAACTCCGAAAATATATGGAATTAAGCGGTGAATAAAATTAAGGTAAAGTTCATCCGCCGAGGCTATAATTTGTGTTAACCTGTAAATACAGAAGAGAAATATTGGAAAATGAACACCCCATTAATAATATTAGGATTGAATAATGCTTGCTTTAAGTGGGACAGTGGTATTTATATGTATGATGAAGACTTGTAGATACAATATTCTGTTGTAATTTTCTTTTGCTTGAAGGTGTTGTATTAGAATTGAAATATGCTTGCTATACCTGGGACAGCGGCATTTACATGAATAATGAAGAGTTTAGATATTTTCGGATGTAATCTTGTTTTAATGGTAGGGAATTGTGCTTTGGAATATGTGTAAATATTGATGATTACTCATTATTGATAAACAGTTAACCATTACTTTAAATCGTTTGACTTTTTAATCTGAAACAATCGTTGGACGTTTGAATAGTGTAAATTCAACTCGCTTGTTTCATCTCAGTCTTGGAACTTATTTCTGTGCGTTTTCGTGAAATGCTTATGTATTGAAACAAATTTAAATGGCATTCAATCACAAGTTCCATTGGGGATTCAAGTATAGGCTGCATCTAATGTAAATATGTTTCCATCTCAGGAAAAATATTATGAATTAATGCGAAAAACCAATAAAAGTATATATAGTATATTACGTGTGAGTGAAAATAAAGAATTTTAACTGATTATCTCTAATGGGATGCAATTGAGATCATCGTGATTGAGTTCAAACTCTGTTGCTAAACTAGCATAAATGTGTGATTAAAAGATTTTTGGCCAGTATCTTAGAGCATTCCTATGTTCTGACTAGACAATCGAGTCATTCTAGGCAAAATTGAAGACATCACGGATTTTGATCGGAAACAAAGGAATGAGAATATTAATTGACTAAATGATTATTTCAGGGTGGTAACCTCTATGCTTTTATTTGCTAATCATTTCCTTCCATATTTTTTCTGGCAAAAATTGGTCTTATAATATCCAGAAAATTTGAAGCCAGTATCAAATTAGTATATTATGACATGAGTAATGCTTCTAAAAGATTATGGATATTTGGTCTTATGTAATATTTGAAAAAATTCAATTTATCGTCAACGGTTCCTTTTTAAATGCGAACATCATGAGGGCTATATTTAAAGGTAACGTAAAACAGTGGAATACAGAAAACGAATATAAAATCATAATACCAAGAATTATTTTAGTACCTTCAGTTTAAGACCAGTAATATGGAAATACATTGTTACAATTTATGTAAAAGAAAAGAGTAATAAAAATAAATGTTAAAACGTGCTGCCAAAATTAGAATACGATGAATGTAATAATAATGTAATAAAGTAAAATACGATAATATGATCATTTATCCATTTTCTATATTCTACAACATTGTTTTTCATTACTTTAAAATGTGACCCTGATGATGTTCACCTTGACGAACGGAATGATGGAGATAAGTTGCATTTTTTTAAAATTACATATGACCAGTGGCGTAACTAAGAGTATGCATTTGGGTGGGGAATTAGGGAGCCTGGAGGAAGGGGGCAAAACCTCCTCACCACCGGTAACTTTGTTGGGGGTAACGGGAAAGTTAAAAAAGGAAATACATTTTTTCAAGTTGGCACTTAAAATTTGAGTTTCACTCGTAATTCCGCGGGAAATTATGGCCACAGAGAATATTCTTTGGGGGAAATTAGGGAGCCTTGGGGAGGGGAGAAAAATCTCCCCCACAGGCAACATTGTTGTGGGGTCCGAGAAAGTTGAAAAAAAATGACATGCCTGGAAATACATTTTATCATTTTGTCGCTTTAAAATTTGGGTTTCAATCGTAATTCCGCGGGAAATCATCTCGCCAAAGAATACATTTCTCTGATCTTTGGGGGGGTATCTATCCCCTTACCCCCCAATAGTTACGCAACTGCCAACAAACAAAACTAGGAAAAAGTAAAAATCGTCAATAACAACAAGATGGTTTATCATTTTAATATCTTGCGAAAACTTCACTTCTACTCACGAAATTCCAAAGTATAGGACAGTGCCCAATCCAAGGGTATATAGTTTATACACCTTTAAAGCGGACAATGCTGCGATAATGAGGCTGAGAGGCAGGATACTATATTTTCCCATTTTCCATAAAAGTAGAACTATAAACGGTGATAAAATGTACATATGCATGTCAGTTTCCAATTGATGTGATAGTAGGTAGCACTGAAATGTAAATGAATTAAGAGGCATGAAATTAATCCACACAGGAATTTTGTACATTGCAGAATACTTCTTGAGACATATAAACCCACCATTCTTTGTAGACCCCTGGGGGTGTTTGTGTAAGTTAGAACGTTCAACCAAGCTTCTTCGCAGCAAGAAATGAAATGATGCACCAGCCTTGAGTAATGACCTTCCGAAGAAAAAAGCTGCAAAGCGCTGAGACCGGTCAAGGCACTCATTACAAAAAGTGGCGTCATTCTGTAGAGAGACAAAGATTTTTACCATTAAGTTTGAGTATCGAATGATAGGTTCATAACTAAAATGCGCACGGAGAATTTTCTTTCATCAATTGTTCCATATATTTAATGAAATTTCAAATAAGTGATTAAATTTCAAAAGCCATTCATGATTTTAATTTCGTTATTACAAAAACTACCGAAAATATCGTGTAAAG
Source organism: Ischnura elegans (assembly GCF_921293095.1). NCBI lineage: Eukaryota > Metazoa > Arthropoda > Insecta > Odonata > Coenagrionidae > Ischnura > Ischnura elegans. Next base: position 57,626,673 of record NC_060248.1, read on the forward strand.
TTAGCTCACAAGTGACTGGATCCGTAAAATCCTATTTAAATTACCTTATTTACTTATATTCATCACCCTGAAAACAAAAATAGTTGGCCTATATATCGAGGTTCGGGGGGAGGGGCTACAACAAATAACAATGCACGATCAGAAACATTCAAGCTCTCCACAGGTGTGATTTACCGATACGGGACTCGAACACGCAAACTTCAGCTTCTAAGGCTCTTGCCTCAGAATTTCTATATGGTTTAGTTATAGCCTTATCAATGTTTTTTCTTTTAAGTTTTGGCAACTTCTTCTATCAATCATTGATATTACTTTCAGGAGATGCTGACTACAATTAAATTCTGCACGACTTGAGGTTCCCTTTATAGCCAAACGGTCGCCAACCCTACCCAGAAATCTAATCGTCCCATCAATGGCAAATGGACATTGACATCTCCTTCATAATCATTGGATCTTCATCATTGGATCTGTTCAGTGAAATCATTAAGTTATGATAAGTTGGAAAAATTAATAGATGAAAGTCGAACTAGGATATTTTCTGAGGCTCTTACCTCAAATTTTCGGTACGGTTCAGTTTTATAAAGATATATATTTGATCGCAGGGTTTGCTGACTTATTTTATCAATCATTGGTATTTCTTTCAGCTGATGATTGGTGCGATTGAATTTTGCTCAAAGTGGGGTTCCCGGGCACTTTAAAGCCAAACTGTCGGCAGTCCTACCCAAAATTCAAACCGTCCCATCAATGGTGGAAATGACGCTAACATCTCCACAAGAGATGGATAAGACTGAAACTACTCATTTACTCACTAAGCTCACACTTGAGGGAGTTAAACTCTGTGCAAAAATGAATCGCTCGCATCATTTACCGAAGGGAATGGCAACCTATTTAATATGCGACAAACATCACAACTTTCTCCAAATACCATTGTAATATTCGACTTTGAAGATAAATGAAATGAAATTCCTCTTAAACTATAATAATTTAATCAAATTCATGAATTAATTCATTGGCAAACTTTAACCATTTGTTATTCATAGTTTTTACGGAAAATTTTCCTTATCATAATGTAGTAAAAGGTCCTTACTTACTTGATATAGCGTCGAATATACATTTTCAGAATATTAAGTTTTCTACCCTCCTGCAAACGCTTCACAGTATAAAACGACGTGAGAAGGCCACTCATAACCACAAACGTGTCGACGTAAATCCAGAAAGATCGCAGTATCATACTTTTAGGCCCCTGCATCCACTGAAAATAAAATCATAATGAATTATGAAAACGTAAAGAAAGTAAAAAGGTAGCGCTGTTTATCATGTATTTAGTAATTTATTTGCAGTTACAGGATATTGTTAGGATCTTTAATAAATGCCCATTTCAATATTGCAATTGAGGGAAGGTCTGAGCCTAAAAGAAATGTATTTTTAGGAGCTCTATAATTGGAAACATCATGGCAATATGATACAGATAGCCGATTACATTATTTACTAAGTCTCTCATTGAATGTACTGGTCACGAATATTACCAAATAGTATCCTTAATTCGGTCTCTAAATGTGTTCTCAACCACCGCGCATTTAAATGGGTTTACAAAAGTGGCCACTCGCGTCGCTGACAGAAACATTGATAATATATTCACGGGTAAATAAGGTATAAGTAGGTGTGTTAACCGAAATTTATATGCCTGGTAATGTGATCTATCGAATACATAAAGCCTAAAATGCTATTCCTCGCAATCACAAAAATTTTACTGTAAAATATATCGGAAATGAGCGGATCGCATTGCACTCATCACCGCGCCGCGGACTAATTTGAAAAACGATGAAAATACGACCGTAATCTTCCTTGGAATTGGGCCTCCTATAAGGAATCCCCTTTGTAGTGGTTGTAAATATAAGTATGTGTCAAATTCTGTGCCACTTTAAAGTTAATCTGCAACTAATATTTCATGCATGTAGTTCCTCACTATTATGTGATAGCATTAACAGGTTGGATATGGGTTTTCTGTTAGGCTAGGTGGCAGGAAGCTGTGGTAATAGCGAAGCCATCACGTACCAAGTGGTAGGAGGGTAATGAAGGAAAATACGTAGGTGATTGAAAAGTGGAACGGAAAACTCTTCATAAATCGAAAATGACGCGTTAAAATCATAACAATGTCAATTTTAGCCCTCTTATTTTTCTCTTCTCAAGCATTTGTTGTCAATGAATTGGAGCAGTCGCATGGTTCAAGGTATGTTATAAATATCGTTTGTATAAGCTTTGAACGGGATCAAAGTTGGTCGAGTTTCGAAAAAGTCTTTCCAATTGTTTTTTCAAAATTTCAACAAATTATAGCGAATCGCTAACCATTTCTACTTTCAAAGTTGGATACAAAATACGGGCCATTGTGGTTTAAGATTTAAAAAAATGATTTACCAACTTATTTTTGTACTGACGATGTTTTTATGTACCTCATCCGTGCATGATACCATCTTTGACCTAGATTACTACTCTTTTATATGTTGTTTTGTTTGAATATTTGAAAATTTTACATCGATAAAAATTAAGAATTTTATTGAACGATTTGAGAAAATTTGTAGTGTATCCCCAAAAATCATTTTGTATTTTAAAATTTATGATATGTACCGAAAATAATTTTTCCAACTGTCACGATGGCTCCCACGGAACTTACGACCAGGGCAAAGGAAACTAGACGAAAGCCAAAACCAGTAAAAATTCAATGGTTTCGTTCCTAGGAAGGAAATGAAAAAATAGAACGAAATGGATTTAAGCCCAGGGAGCTTAACTTAGGCTCGAAACGACATCGGAGTCACAACTCATTCGGGTCGAAACTAAACTAAAACTCTGGTACGAAACGAAACGCAGATAATATTCCGCACCGGAGGGACCACGTGCTTCACCTTCGAATAGTTTAGTTTCCACCCACGCGCCGAGTACGAAGTATGGTTGAATGAAGTAGATGTTCGGCCTACCGCCATTAAATGCATGGGGCACTCATATTTTTACCATTGACAGGATAACGGTGGACGCAAACCGGCCATTTGATTTTTGAGTTCAATATTTTAACCTCTCTAACGTATGTCACCCTTCCCTTGGACTATAACCTTGTCGTAGTGGAAAGGCTTGCTCGTTCCTATGACTCCTAGAGCTCTGCTGGCGGAATTATTCCCGGTAGGGCCACCCAGATAGGTCGAAGGGTAGGAGCCAGACGAAAGTTGGTTTACGTGATGGTATCACGTAAAAAAACACTGTTGGAATGGAAGTGGGAAACCCTACCAACTATCTCTTCCCTGAAAACATGGAGTTTGATCGAAGTAGCCTCGGATGGAATCGCGGTCCCAGTCCTTAGGGCGGGTGTCGTAGGTGGCAGCGAGGTCCTTGGGGTCCATATCATGCGAAATCCTTTCAGAGACATGTCATCATTTTTTTCAGCATCAGCGGCAGCATCCAAGGAAGAGGATAAGATAACCAAGAGGATGGAGAAGATGAAGGATTCGATGAATGTATGGACAACTTATGTGAGGACAATGATGAGGGCGGGTAAACTAGAAAATATAAAAAGGGAAATGGATAAAGGGAGGATAGATATCTTAGGATTATGCGAGGTGATGTGGAGGGATTGGGGGGAACATTGGAGTGATGGTTATAGAGTTATATGTACCGGAGGGGAGGAAAGCCAGCGAGGGGTAACTTTAGTATGTAACGGGAAGATGGGTAAGCGTGTGGTCGTTATAGACCAGGTGAGCGATAGGATTGTGGTGGTAGAAATTGAGGCGCGGCACACCAACCTCGTGGCGGATAAAATTTACATGCCCACTAGCAATCATAGAGAGGAAGAAGTAGATGAGGTGTATAAACAGCTCGAGGAAATAATTAGAGACACACCGGATGAGAAAAATCTTCGTTTCACTTGCCTTCCTTGCTGAAGACTAGTAAGTACTGTGACTGTCTGTCACCGTATAATATACATGTAAAAAGTTAATCAAATTTGCATTACTTGCGTACGATAAGAGTAACCAGAGAATAACTTCGGCTTTCATCGACTCAACGGCTTGGTGTAATTTTTCAAATTATACAAATTTCAAAAATCAATATTATCGAAATGGTTCTTAGAGTATTATTTTCTTGTTATGTGTGAAAAGAGGAATATGAGCTTACCTCGGCCATTTCGTTCCTGTTGGCTACGCTAACAGCTACTATGATCAACCCTCTGTGTAAAAAGTACAATATGAAGGATAATATTGTCCGTAATCCATTCAAACAACTTAACTCATCCTTTGGCGTAGAGGTGTCCAGCAAAGTTCTCATATTAGACCTGAAAGAGAATGCGAGGAAGATTCGAACTAATACACCTGTGAAAAGAAAAAAATGAATAAATTAGCGTGATAGGGATTGTTCCCAAATTCAAGTTGTATGTGGACATATTTCGAAAAAAAATCTTTTTTCTGCCATCCCTGGGTTGAAATCATTTTTGGAAAAAAAAAATTAGGATGCACGGGTTCTCCACCGGGAAATCTTCTCCATGGCTGCCGACGTTTCAGGATACGAGTCGTACACCATTCTCAAGGTTCGTTTTGCCTTGAGGATGGGCTACGACTCGTGCCTGGAAAAGTCGGTAGCCATGTAGGAGATAACTCGGTGGAGCTTCACTGCCAGCATACTTTGGGGAAGAGACAGGCCTTCTTTCAAAACAGGTTATTTATGGCTGAGCTTCCGTATCTCTCCGTCATAACGAACCTCTTCTCTCATTCCTCTCGTTTCCATTTCTCTCATGTATTTCGGTGTTAAGTGTATAGTGTTATACAGCATATTGAAGAAAGGCATCGATTGACTTGAAAAATTTGCGGAGGCGAATTCAGAAAATATTTCGAGTATCCGATTAAATTATTTCCTTTTGTTTAGAGACGTATGGGTAAATGGAAATTGGACGTTTATGGCGGGTAGGAGACGTAAAATTTCATTCCATATCTTTATCTATTCTTTCAGGGCGTGACGAAATCATGTGTTAGTGTTGTAGGTTGTTGTGTTTTAAAGGTTTTGCCAACAAAAACTTAAATATTTGAATTTTCTTCGCTTAATAGAAATGAGTAAATTTTTAAATTAATTAAGGAAGGTGATTGGTCAGCCGTATTGGAGGACATTATGGTAACTCAAATGGCAAAGTTCGTATATCACTGAGCGCGTAAAGTTTCTGCCTGATTGTGAGTGTAATTATGATGATTTGAAGGGGCCGGAAAAACATTTCTTCAAAAGAGTTTTATTTCAGATTATAATAATTTTTATTATAATTCGTGCTCATGGCATGGTATTAAATAGGTTATAATGAAATATGGTTATAATTTTAATTCTAATTTGAGAGCATTTATGAAGTAAGGTAGTATCATATCGTTGCTCAACCAAAATGGAATTAAATGAGGAATGCTATTGGAATTGTCATTCACCCCAAAAACATTATCTAAGTAAGATGGAGGTCGTTTTGTTGCAATTGTGGAGTTTAACAACTGTTCTCAGTTTGTTCCTTACCAATATAAAGGTCGAATAGAAGAAACCCTTAGTCCAAGTCCATCATAGCGAATAACAATTTCTGCTGAACCCGAATATTATTTTCACGGAAAATTGTATTCTTAGTATCATTATTATCTACGTCTTATTCCCAAGCTCTAACGGAAGGAAATTATATATTCAATGGATTTCCAGCTAATTTGGTTAACTTTTCTTGGTTACAGCATAGTAAGACCAACTTGTAATCTTGTAAAAGTAGATCAATACACAATGTTTTCGCTATTCGAAATAATTGAATAATTTCATATTAATTTAAGGATAATTATATCAGGTAGGAACATATGAAGCTAATAAATGCTTTAGTAAAACATTCAGGGATAATATTTGGGCCTAAAATGTTTATCGTTTGAAATTATTATCTTTTCTCGGCTTATTTTGGACTTTTTTTCACTTTTGGAACATACCTTATTATTACTGAGGCCATCTAGAATATTGTTAGGTTTTGTTAATACATTTGACATCGGTTTGCGTAAAACATGTTCCTAATACTTTTAACATAATTCTTACCTCCTCTTTTAGGATCTTCGCCTTTTTTCTCCTTCCTTTTTTCATAAACCGCTCCCATTATGCCGACGAGTGTCATAGCCAGGGAGAATAACCTGTAGGTGCAAAAACGATTTTCATTAATCATCCCAAAAAATGTCATTTATGTCTCAATGTTATTAACGTTTTTGTTACCTTTAGGAAGTGTGAATGGTGACACAAATACTATTAGGAAAACTGGAAATACTAATTTGTGAAAGTCGCTGTGAAAAAATTTATTTAGGATTTAACGTTGACTTTTCGCAACGGGGTTGCGAGTGTTAGGCGTGGTTATGCGGTACTTCTACTCGTTAGAGTTAATGAATTAACGTTATAATGCACCGTGTAACTAACCAACTTGTGTGAATGCATGCACAGAAAATTGAACCTGTTCCAAATTTGTTTGAGCAATTTATCATTCCGGCCCTCCAAAATCGTTCATCAATTTAGGAATAAACTCGTACGGGTTTATGTGCCATGTAAACAAGGCCTTAAAGCAGTCGTTTTTCTCGAAGAAATTTTTGGATTCATCAAAATATTTTCTTCGAAATATATGGATCCCTGGATTTCGAGATATCCTGTTCTAATTTGGTTCGTACTTTCGTACATGTTCCGTTCGGGTTCACAAAAATCATGCACGAAATTAGCTCGCACGGATCAGGGCATCGTGCTACCAGACCTTGAGAAGTTCAGTGCGAAGGAACTTTGGGACTCGAGTGAGTTCCTGAGATATTAACGTCACAACCGAGTCGAGTTTGATTCATGATCGAGCCTTGAGTGATATCTGGAATACATCCCCTAGTTTTCCACTCACATCACTCCCTGTGGTCGGGTGAGGTCGCGATCTCCTAGCGTGCAGGAGGTTTGCGTGGTGCTCAGTCGCAGTTTGACGGTGGAGTTGAGCGGGGCCAGCCACTCCGCGAGCGCCCCCTCGACGTCTTCCAGCGTGCACGAGTGCGGGACACACACGCCCATGGACAGGGGCGTGACACTGGGGAAGAAAATGATGCCCTGGGGGTTTGAATGGATTAGTGAATTAATATTTATTTTGCTCTAGGATAAACCTACAATATTAAAGAAAGAAAATACACATACATATAATGTTGTACTCTAAAAAAAATATTATTTTGACAAAATATGCCATATGAGCGATACAAAAAATAAATATTCGTCTTTGAAAAAATCGTGGAAAGGCTTTAAAAATATAAAAAAAAGGTTTGGACAACCGCGCAATGATATATTCAATACCAGGTTAACAAAAATATAAGTAAAATTGGTTCGTTCGGATATATACGAATATGATACGATGCGATGGATATATACGAATATATACGAATACGATGTATGACCAATTTGGTGCTCGCTCATGGACTGACAGCGCCAGCGGCCGGAATACGAACAAAAAAAAAGAAGCAGACACAGCGACAGGGAGGACGGACGGCACAGACTGGGAAAGAACCCTACATGGAGGGTTCTTGGACCGGGGGAAGGTGCAAGCGGGAGCAGTGCAAGGACGAAGGAGAGGCTTCTTTGTGGGAGTCGGGCACCTGGATAACTACCGGGATTCTATTTTTCCTGTTGTTCAAGCTTACCAGAGTCTTGTTGATGGTATCCAGTATAGGCTTTAATATAACTAGATTTGAAAAGTAAAGTCTGTTTCATTTCGTTATTTTTCTCACCAACGACCGCAGGCAACCCACGAACCCAACCCAAGAGAGAAAGAGAAGTCTGGTTACAATTGAAAGTTTTGATAACAACAAAAAATAAAAATGATAGACAAAATTAGATACTTGCCAACAAAAAACTATATACTTGTATAGTCTTCATTTAACGATTGATTCGTTAAGCTGAAAAGATGTGAAGTAGATAATGCTGCGGGTTCGGGGAATTGGAAATTATAAGAAGAAAAAGCATTAGAATAGCAAAGTTTCTAGGCAGGATAAAGTTAAATTAAATAATGGGCGTCTCCATTCAAAATCCGCACGAAAATTGCGGTATCACCGGCAGGCCGTGGAGGAATGAGATCGTTGTTTTGTTGGCCGATTCATTACTTTCTTCAACGCCTTCGCGGAATGCAAAACACCTTTACTTTTCATTTGAAGTCAGATATAAATAAACATAACATATATCGCATCTTTTAGACCATCAGTTATTTAAAATATATATTTTTTAAGTTAAGGCAATAAAAGCATAAAGTGGAGAAGCACCTTAAACATTACCTCTTCTTTATTTTTTCAGAAGTATACCGAATCCGTCGATGCTAGCAGTGACATTAAAACAATATAAGTCCTTGATCTATTTTAGAAATTTTTCTTTTTTTATATTGCCTTATTTAATATTTCATTACGTTATATCTTACTTTACTATATTCATAGTTTATTTTGCTCTAGGATAAACCTATAATATTAAAGAAAGAAAATACATATAAATATCATGTGCTACTCTGAATAAATAATTTTAAGAATATACCGTATGAGCGATGCAAAAAAACAATTATTGGGATTTGAAGAAATGGTAGCAAGGCTTAACAAATAAAAAAATGTTTGAAAAACCGCGCAATGAAATGTTACAGTGAATAACTCTCATAATTGTTCGTACGAAGGTTTCCGCGGTGATTACTTGAGTTCAGCATTCTTTCGGGCTGCATCCGCGTCCGTTGTCGAAGAACCACAACAGTTTCGCCAGCTCTCCTGCCAGCGTCCTCAGGTGAAGGATGAAGTGAAGCTTTTAGTCCTCTCTTATATAGTCAATTTTTGGCGCCAATTCGGTGGATTTCTTTCGACCAATCAGGGAACGTCCTCGTATTTGCGTTGAATATGCCTTTTCCACGCGCTGTGCAAAGGATAGCCATCCTCCCTGTTAAAGTTCGCTGGTCTTTTGACTATTTCAATGGCCTCTCTTATTATTCTCGGGAAGTACTTGTCTTCTCTCGCAATCATTTTGGCGTCGTCAAATAAAATTGAATGTCCGGATTCACTCCAGGCGTGCTCCGCGATGGCAGAGGCTTTGAACTGTTTGTTTCTGGTCGCTCTTCGGTGTTCGCTTATACGGGTGTTCAGCGCTCTGCATGTTTCACCAATGTACCATTTACCGCAAGAGCATGGCACTTTGTACACGCTTTCGGAGAGTAGTGGTGAAATTCTGTCCTTGGGCAGAATTTCACCACTCAAGTGGATGAGTAAAGTGAGGAATGAGGAAGTGCTGGATAGATTTGAGGAGGAAAGAAGTTTATTGAGAAATATACAAAAAAGAAAGGGGAATCGGTTGGGAATATTTTAAGAGGGAAGGAGATTTTAAATACAGCAGTTGAGGGAATAGTGGAAGGATAAAAGAGGAAGAAGAAGGCTGAAGATGACAGAGGAAGGTTAAAAAGACGGAATGAGGCAACCAAGGAGGAAGCCTTGGACTGGAGGAGGTGGAGAAAACTTAGGTGTTTGGGACCTGCCAGTAGATGATGATAGAAGCTGAACTACTCATCGCCAGCTGAAAACAATTCATTTTTCGTCCACAACAGAAGAAATATCGACGGCGGTTTTTACCCATGATAAAAACTACAAATGATAATTTCCACCCTTAAATGTAAAACTCTCCTAAACACCATGATTTCGACATTCTATGATATTTTCAAGGTCATAGAGTGTCAAAACCACGGTTGGTAGTATAGTTTTAAATAAAGTGTGAAAATTATCTACTATTTTTAGTTTTTATCATTTAAGTCTCTGTAAGGATAATATTAAAATATATATCGCATTTCCACCAAGCCAAGCCTGTAACATTTTATACGGTGGTTTCTACGACGCTAAGTTACCAACGGGTGGATGTCAGTTTCTCATGCCTCTTAACTTGTCAGAAGGATCAAAGCAAAAATAATACTCACATCGTCGATGTCATTCTTCGTCATGTCATTGGCGTGGATGTGGACGTAGATTTCCTTCAGATCTCCGGAATGTCGGTCGACATAGTCGGTCGCGAAACGTCGGGGCTATCTCCTTTACGACACGCGGCATACACCCATATGTGAGCTATTTTTAATCAATTCATTTTTCGTCCACAATAGAATAAATATCGACGGCGGTTTTTACCCCTGATAAAAACTACAAATGATAATTTCCACACTGAAATGTAAAACTCCCTTACCCACCATGATATCGACATTCTATGTCATTTTCGAGGTATAGAACAAGGTCATAGAGTGTCAAAACCATGGTCGGTAGTATAGTTTTAAGTAAAGTGTTAAAAGTATCTACTATTTTTAGTTTTTATCATTTAAGTCTCTGCAAGGGGAATATTCATTTATAAATCGCATTTCCACCAAGTCAAGCCTGTAACATTTTTTACGGCGGTTAATACGATGCTAAGTTACAAACGGGTGGATGTCAGTTTCTCATGCCTCTTAACTTGTCAGAAGGATCAAAGCAAAAACAATACTCACATCATCAATGTTATCCTTCATCATGTCGTTGGCGTGGATGTGGTCGTAGATTTCCTTCAGATCTCCGCTGCTACTCGAATCCTTATCCCTTGGGTCAGCGAAAATCCGAAAGCTACAGTACTGCCCTCGGATGTTTTCCGGATCGTCTTTGGCGGCCTCGGGCCTGGATGTCACTTGGAGACACTGCCGATCATTCCCAAGCCAGTTTACGTTCCCTTGCATCACACCCGAAGCTATCTTCCCTGAGGCGTCGTACACTGCGAGGGCGGAAAATACTTTCAGAGTTAGTCGCGGTGCATGATTCGACCCGTCTCACTAGATACGAGTTAAAATTAAGCATACCTATTCTTCTTTATTACGTTATAGCAGGCCATTAATGCTTAGAATGAACGGGATTATAAATTAATTTCATTATGTATTAGGTAATTAAGTATTAAATTAGAGTAGTTAGGCATATTTTACAGGATGAATCACTAATGTATGATAGTATAATATTATTCGGTTTTATGTTTCAGAGATACCTTTTTTTCTCATCAGGTATTTCAGGGAATAACTGAAAAAACACCGTCCCATAATCTCATAGGTGAAATAACCACATTTATATGACGTACTTTGTACGGCCCAGAGCTTCAACTCGTGAAGTTCTTTGAGGTAGGTGAGCGCGTGATTCTTGCATTCCAAATTCTTTACGGAATCATAGGTCGGGGCAAATGGTGGAAGAGTCACGAATGGAAACGGGAGCGATGTTCCTCTGTTCTCCGCACTCACGATCACTGGAAATAAAATAACATTAGTTATATAATATGTTTCACAGAAACTTTAAAGTGTATTCGTATACATTTTTATGATTTATTCAGTTCGGATATAAAACAATACACTATACTAATGGAAAAAACTATCCTTGTGTGTTGTTCAGTTGCTGAAATCCATTTGAAAGAAAATAAATTCCCCAAGGCCGTACTCTTTGGTGGGGAAAGTGGGGGATGGGAAGTTACAAGGCTGAAATGGGGAGGGGCATTCAGGGTAATACACGGAAATCAAGCTAAATCACTAAGAAACAAAACTATCGCGCAGCTCACTTACTCACCTTGAAGATTTGCTCTAAGGATCGCGAGGGTCTCAATCACTCACGCATTCAGGTCTGCGAAACTTCCGCTTACGCCAGTGACCCACTCACACACAAGAAACAGGCAAAATTATGCGCTACAATCCAGGATGAAGTGTTACACTGAATTGAAGTGAAAGTAGTGCTCTACGTTAACTCTAAGACTTCATAACTACTAATGTCAGTGTGTTTTTCTAACGATGCGATTTTACACATGCATTCCACGTAGGATATTTAGGTGAGGCAATCGACAAGCGAGGTCATTCGCGCCAGTCATGGAAGGATTGGGGGTGAAAGGTGAGAGAAAAACCGGCAAGGTATGCGTGAATTTTACGATCTCGTGAATAATACCGAATGAAATTCTCACATCAACAGTATTTTTTAAATGGGGTCTAACGTTGTTAGACTCGAAACCCTTATTCATTGAAAAAATTCGATGCATGGAAGGAAATTTAAGGAACGACGAAAAACAAACTTCCACATTCACCTATTCTCTGTAATTTAGAAAATATGCGAAAGTTTCCGCCCACTTATCATAAGTTGGTGACGTTATTGGAGTTTATTTCCATTAACTCTTTCAAGAAGATCCGATTGAATGAATTAAATGGTCTCTACAGTGTAAACAGCAACAAAAATTGCGCCCAAGCTCTCCAAGAGTGCGTTGAAGGGTTGAAGCCGTCGATTTTCCGCCGCGAGATGCAGTAAGTGACGCGTCTAGGAGCGGAAAATACAGTTTTATTTCATTAAAATTCTATATGATAATTGATAATAAAAAAATTGAGAACGAGTTCAGTTTAGACGAATTTAGAGACTGATTATTCATTGTCATGATAAAGTTTTCCCACTCTCTTCGAGTATTTACTCAAATTAGGAATATTTTCATTTATAATATCTCTGCCAGGTTGAGCTGACATTCCTCCTCGCGTTGTTTGCGCACTGTGCAGCTGTCTCATGATACTTTCGGAGATGGCAACCCATACGGCCTTGTCCTCTCAAGTCACTTAATCCATGGGAGACAATGGGACTTCGGTTGCATAATAGGTTGGAGCTCAGCGCTAAATTCACCATCATGTATTCATTGACTAATTATCGTCTGTGAAATGTTCAAAGCGCGCTTGAAAGGTCACTCGTGGATTCGCAGATTCTTATGAAACTACACTTATTTCCAAAAGTAACCTTTAGTCCAATCGCTGCCGAGGGAAATTATAAAATTCGTGAGTATTTTCTCCATATTAAGTCTAATTTAGTCACTCATACATGAGCTCCATTTTCAACGAGTGAGTTGCATTATACAGGATGTTTCTGAAGGAATCTGCAATACTTCAGGAGGTCGTGGGAATTTTTAAGATGTGCAATAGGGTAGCTTCCTTCATCGAAGAAAACGAAAGGCATTGATTGCGATTCGTTACCCACCGTTAGTGTATTCATAATGTACAATTTATTTGGTTTTAGAAATCCCAGTTTGGACGAATGGCAATGGTCAATTCTTAAATTTTTATATTCTCTCTCTATTTTCTCTTGAAAATTTTCACTTTTCTTTTAATCGCGAAAAATAGATATCGTCATTCGAAAATCTAAGAGCGTGAAATGCGTACTCCAGGAGTAATAATCTTTCGATTTAGGCAATAAAAAAATGACAGGAAACCACCCTTTCATAATTGAATGGGTGAGAAGCCGAGGGATACGATTGATTTCTTTTTTCTAAACTGAGTTTAGGTACAGAAATTAGGTGAAGAAAATAAACGAGATCTTTAACCTTATTTATTTTCAGGCTCAGTCAATATCAGGTTGAGTCAAGATCAAAATGCTATTTAGTTTTATGTATACGTATATATTGATTGCTATGTTCCCATGTCATGATCCGAAATCCGCGGTATTAGGAAGTAGCAATCATTTATCCTGCGGTGCATAATACCCACTGTGTTTTTTGAATGGAAGACTATCAGATAACGTTTGTTACATTATCGTTAAAGGTGGAGGGATAACGTTTCATAAAGTCGCTAATAAGAGATGGATTATTGTTACTGCTTGAAGAACGGTTTTATTGCTAATATAATGTAGAAGAAAAATACTTTACAAGTACAAGTAATTGGTAGAGTACTTTGTTTTCTTTGTTTCGCGGTGGGAGCAGGATCAACGGAATAGCACGCCCACCTCGCTGAAACGAACAGCCTTGCTTTCCGCGAACTGGCAATGGCCCGGAGCGGCCCCGTTCGGCAACATGGCATTAATAGAATTTCTTCACAATTACAAATATCAACATTTTTATAGAGAACGGATCATAGAAAAATGAAAACTTAATTAAAAAGTGATTCTATCAGTTTTATTTCTTATTTCGGGTTAAACTGTAGAACTAGATAATGTTTAAAAATATTCGTTAATTAACGACAAAACATGCGTTCAAAAATACGCATAAGCATTTTCCTCTTCTATACATACGTGTGCAACTTATTGTGGAAAATGAATGCTGTAGACGCAGTAGTTTTCCCTAGGTTGAGTTACAAATTTCATGAAGTTAACAAAACGGCTAATTTCACGGTGCGCGGAGTCACTTATTGCACTGGTGTGTCTACATTTTTGATTTTTCATAAAAAAATACAGCGAAATGTAGAATAAAATTTTCTTTCAAATTTCGTATTAGTCATTATTTTAGCACGCGCAGAAGCCCATACATAAATTTTCAAAGTACAGCGGCACATCATTTTGACGCCGATAGTGGGTCATTCACTCCATTGACGGAAACTTTGGGGATGAAAGGTGAGAGAAAAAAAACCGGGGTGAGCGCTAGCCTGCTCTTTAACTGGAAGTTATGACAGCAAGGGCAACACGGCTTAGCGTTTTATTTGACGTATAGAGTTGTGTATTTGAAAAAAATTTAGTCGTCGTTCGTATACATCGTAATAGCGTCTAATGTTGTGTTGCGGGTTGCACAAATTTAGATATTTTCCTTGTACACTCCGTCGCTAATATCTCGGAAAGTATTGAGCGTTTGCGGCTGACACAAACACTAAACCTCGAGGGTATCCATTCCCTATCACCTGGAAAAATTGATTTTCTGAATTGTGTGAAAATGATATACAGGATGAGCCTAAAGTCTCGCCATGATTATAAAAAATATCAGAATAACCGTTTGACATGATACATTTTTTTCTGGGACAACATCAAGGACAATCATAACCACACCAGTTGCTGACATCGACGAACTAAAGGCTAGGATACAGGCTGCTGTGGGTACTGTGACAGAACATGTGTTACAAAACACCTAGCGGAAACGGGAATACCACTTCGATATTATCCCAACTACCAAGGGGGCACACGTTAAAGCATGAGAGTCACTTTCTTACTTGTTTGTTCTTGTTACTCTCCGTCGCTTATTGGGGGCGTTCGAGATGTGGGTGCGGAGAAGAATGATGAAGGTAAAGTGGAGAGAGAGGAGAGGGAACGACGAAGTGCTGGGCATGGTGGGTGAGGAGAGGCATCTTTTAGATGACATACGTTGGAGTCAGAGGGTGCGGATGGAGGAAGTACTGAATGGGGAATGGACGTTGAAAACAGTGTTAGGGGGTAGAATGTTCTGTAAACGAGGAAGAGGAAGAAAAGGAATAGGATTTTTAGATAGAATGAAAGGGAGTATGCCTTACTGTGAATTGAAGTCGGAAGTACATTAAGGAAGGGGAGGCTGCCAGAAAGGACAAACGTAATTGTTCCTAAAAAAACTAGTAACACTGACCTATGTGACATTATCAAATTTAAATTATTATCCCAAACGGTTATTCGGCAATAAGTTTTATAATCAGGGTAAAACTTTATGCTCACCTTGTATATATCTCGTCTCTCGGACGAAACTCTAAAAAAAGACATTAGATCGACTAAGCATACCTGAGAGCGAGGCCAAGAAGACGAGGAGACGAAACATTTTCGGCTCCTCCAACTGTCTCGTTCAAATGTGGTCTGAGAATGAGTGGACGATTCATAGATAGCTGTTCTTATACTCAGTCACGTGATCCTGTCACCAAAAATTATCACCGTCGATCACCGAAAACGATTTTTTTCTCCCACGTTCTACCGCACCACAGACCAGACTGAACGGGGAATATGGGCGATGAGCTTATCTAGTCTTGGGGTCAGAATTTGGCCGACATATTTCCTTTTCGGTCCTATCTTCGATGAGGTTACATTGACTTTAGATGAAGAATTTTGACAAATCCCTCCCGCTGAACAAACATTATGCTATGCGGGCTTCTGTTTTCAAGTGAAACGATGCTAGAAATGGATGTAGAAATCATGATGAAGCTGATTGTTTCTATTTGGAATGTATTTAACCATGTTCTTTGCACTGCATGAAAAACAAGTGACTTATACGCAGTCAGGCGCACGGGTGTATATTAGTATACGAGGGTGGTTTGAAAAGTTCTCGGAATGGAATAGAAAAAATGTTCTTACATCACTGAAACTTATTTTATTTTTCAATATAGTCTCCTTGTAGATTACTACATTTGGTCCAACGATATACTAGAGCCTTGATCCCATCTAGAAAATGAGATTTCTCTAGGCCTGCAAAATAGTTGTCAACTCCGGCTATCAGTTCTTCATTTGAAGTTAATCATTTTATACAACATGTCCACCACGAAAAAATTCCAATTTTGGGAAGAGATGGAAGTCGGACGGAGGCGCATCAGGTGAATAAAGCGGAAGTGGCAACAATTAATACCATAGTTCGTGTTATTTTTCCATGGCGACAGCATATGTGTGCAGGCGCGCATTGTATTGATGAAAGATGACTTTCTTCCTTGTTAAACCTGGCCTTATTTCGCGTATATTTTGTTGCAATTAGTCCAAAATGTTAGCATAGTATCCTCTATTAATTGTTTGCCTAGTGGGGAGAGAATCCTTAAACAGAATCCCCTTCACATCCCAGAACACTGATGCCATGACCTTTCCAGTCGAAAGAATTGTCTTTACTTTCTTTGGTGGTGGATAATCATCATGTTTCCACAGCTTTGGCTTATTTCTTGTCTCTAGGGAATAGTAATGGACCTAATTTTCATCTTTGTTTACAAACCGGTGCAAAAAAACTTGTTCATTTTCCCTAAAACAGGTCAAACATTGTTCCGATATGTCCTTTCTCATGCGTTTTTGATCCAGTGTCAAGAGTCGCGGCACTCATCTTGCAGTTAATTTTTTCATTTCTAATTTTTCCGTGAAAATATAATGTACCCTTTTATATGACATCTGGCAAGCAAGAGCAATTTCACCCACATTCAATCGGCGATCCTCCATTACCATTTTGTGCTTTTTTGCTATGATTTCAGTAGTAGTGACACTTCTTGGCCGACCTTTGCGCGGACTATCATATAAGCTCTCCCGATCAAATTTAAATTCATTTGTCCTCTTGGCAACAGTTGACTATGAAGAAGCAGCGTCCCCTAGTGTATTCTGGAAATCAGCATGAATGTCCTTCGCTATCATACCTATTTTTACGAAGTACTTAATCACTGCACGAATCTCTATTTTTCCCATCTTCGGAAACCACCATGCGGGAACAACAAAAAAGCCACGTCACTGCCACAGTTATTTTCCACGAGCATTGACATGGCATGTGTTTACAGCGAACAGTCCTATGGATATCACTAAAAAAGTTCGTTGCACTAGCGATGACAACTCGTGGTGATTCCGAGAACTTTTCAAACCACCCTCGTACACCAAGGATGAAGTTCACCATGAAAAAATATTTGGCTTAGAATAAACAAAATCATATTCATCGCAAAAAAATGTCCTGAAGAAGGTATAATAAATAGTGAAACGTTGACAAAAATTTTGCATTTAAGTGTTAACGCATTTATCCCGACAATTGTTTTACGCAAAATTGTATTAATTTTTGCTTTTTCTAATTTGCAAATCACCTCCTATTAGATTGTATTTCCGATGAATAGTTTTTCCGCACTTAACGAGCCTATTTATTATCGTGTCGACGCCGCGGTGTATCTCAATGGGTGTTGTGGTTAAAAAAAATGTTGTAATTTTTATATTTTTATTGTTCTTGTTTATTTATGTTGTTTTATTTTATCGTTATTTTTATTATCTGTCTAGGAAATAATTTTTTTGGAGTTGAATTCTGATCAAGTGCGATGGATCGACTTGGAATTGAAATTCTTATATCACTGACGAGAAAGAAGACAAGAAAATTAATGGTTTCCTTTTTTTGAACTTCTCTAGTCAAATATTGTCTGCATCATAAAAAACGTGTCATACTTTTGTTCCTAATTTAAAAAGTGCGCTGACTGGAGTATTTTTCGCAATACATTCAATAATTTATATTCGCATAAACAGTATTATATGTGTATTATTAGGCTTTTTCTCGGCATTTTGTGATCTAGAAGATTGCACCCGAGTGAAGAGGTCAATGCTGGGGTTAATTGGGATTGGGTAGGTACTCTTAAAAATCTTATCTCTTAAAAATTTTGGAAGTGTCCTCTCTTGTTTAAATACGATTTTTATGTTTTATTTGCTTCTGTTATTGAACTCATAAGGTAGAGAAACCACCTACCCCATCACCCAGACGGAGAATGCATCTCCACAAATTATGTGTGACAACAATTACTTCCTTCCTACAACCTCCGTGCTTAGGAACAAATGCATCTCTCATAAATCCTTCGTTATGAGATCTCGCAATCTTTATTTCCATTAAGTTTTCGCGTTCAAGAAATTATTTCGACAGAGATGGGGTGTGATTAAATCTTATAGGGGTAGATTTTGGAAATGGCTCAATTTGGAAAGGGCAATTTTTCAGCTCTCTTATAATATTTCAGGAAGATCCATTCTTGTTTCAAAGTGGTGTTTACGTTTGCTTCGATAATGAGATCAATAACTTAGGGTTTCCTATCATAATGATCTTCAAAGCATTCCTATAATGAGACGTAATTGAATACTCGCTAAATAATCTTCACATATGGTAGGTATAACACTAAACCTAGCTACGCTACGATTGAAAACGAATATTCTGGCGATTTCCTTATCTTTAGACTTTTTTCTGTACGAGTCCACCCAGATACGGAATGATGAGTAAGTGTATTAATCTATTTACTACGCATAAGTATCTCGAAATCCGTGTAAAAAGATAATGGTGTTACAAAATCAAGTGGGGCGTATTGTGAGCTTGTGTTTTTGTTAAATGAACGCAATCACAATCAAAATCTAATCTTACCCAGCGACCATGGCCTTAGAATATTAGGCAACTTCCTTATGGATAACGAAGAAGAATGCTTTCTATACGAGTTCTTATTTAATTTTTGAAGCTGTCGATGTGTTAAACTATACGTAATACGTAAATAAGCCGATTGCCGATCGATGCATTACTATCGGAAATGGTGATGCTACTTACCTTAGTAATTTATTGACCGCAAGTGGGTAGTGAGTTAGTTTTTCATGGAATGTGTTGTATCTACGTGGGAAAAAATTTAATCGGTTTCTTCGCAGGAATCGATGGAGCAATCATTGATTTTCGGGTCATTCATACTTATTTATTTCATTCAAGCCCTACCTTAAGCAGTTTTACCCCCCAAATGAGCGCTGTTTTCCTTAGTTTTCACCTAATCAAAGCTTCTCGTGCTCAGAATAAAATGCCTGAGTTAAGTCTTTCGTCTTTTAGGTATATTATCCGGATCTCATTCCTCGTTATCCAATGCAGCGCTCAGAAGATTACGCTGGCCACAAGGCCACGTATCAAGTCAGTTACTGTACTCCATTGACCACCGATGATTCATGAAGTTTTTGTTCCCAGATTTAAAGGAGCCGTCATGCATGTTAATAGGTTTGCACTAACCTTCACTAGCCGGAAAAATACCAAGGGCATGAATTGAACTTCAACCCCTCAATAGCGACGTTGTGGCCAACGTAACCTTCTAAGGGCTGCGTTGGATTATGGGGAATGAGGTCTAGAGGTCTTCTGTGAGAGATAGAGTTAAGATTGCCGATGCAATGCTTTGAATTCTTAAACCTAATTCGATCGTGTTCCGAGTCGCGAGCATCAATATATTTTAAAATATTTTCTTAGTAAGCTGTATGCTTAAAATTTTCATCTTTAGACGCATATTCATTCGAAATCACATGTATTGCTCCACTTTGATTCCGCATAATTTTATGTAATCTTTTTTTATCATGTACTTTGATCCAAAAATTTTTCATACCGCAGGGAGAGAAGGTAACGGATAATTTTTACCTCATCGATACATTGCAGGCTATATATGTGATTTAGAATAAATATCGGTCTAAAGATGAAAATGGTAAACATTCAGCTTACAAAAAAATTATTTAATTCTGCCATCCAATCGTTACGAATAAAATCAGAAGAACTAAGAGCGATGGATTGGAATGAACTATTTTGTGCCTTGAAGATGATTTATTTATTGTAAAATTGAGACCTTTGTCGGGATTAAAAGTTTAAATCGTGGAAAAAAGCATGTTATTCTTTCGATATGGAAAAATTCCACTCAATCATGCTTCGTTCTTCTGATGATATTCAAGGTGTTGCCGGACGAATTTGTGTGTGCATGTAAGTAAATCATAGTGATGTCGGTAGTAATGCACTAGTGTCCAAAAATTAAGCGTATGTTACGATTAAGATGGGAGACATGAAATAAACGCCAAATCGATTGACATGTGCATCTATCAGCCTTACTTGATCTCTCTGTGTAGGAAAAAGAGAATATTCCCTGCTTTTACTGGTGACGAAACCAAAAGGTAAAAACGGCCAGTGGCTGAACGCAATATTCCATTAGTATTGCATGTCCGACATTGCAGACAAGTTCTGTTTGTTGTTGTCAAAGGTGGATGTATACCTTCGCTATCAGAACCTTTCTGACACAGTTTTTTTTTATAATTTATGTGACACATGGTGTGTTTCAGCTTCCGTTTGTTAGGTAATCCGTTTGACATACTATCTGGCGGCATGGTATCGTTTATAATAATAATATCATTTATTGTTCTTGTACATTGTCCATTAAGAACACATTATGGTTATAGCATACAAATCAGCGCATAATACACAAATTACCAAATGCATAACTAGAAACTATAGGCATAGGCGGATTCATTACAGTGAAATATGGCATAAAAATATAAGAAGCATAATAGAAAGTTATACACTTTTAAAGGGTTTGTATAAATAAAAAAATCTGTCCTTGAGGGCAGACGAAGAGAAAGAATCTTCCACATCCTTTGTTATGCTGTTCCATAATAGTGCTCCGACAATAGAGAAAGATTTTTCATAAGTGGTATTTCTGTGTAGGGGAGTGATGAGAAAATCAGAAGCCGTTCAAGTCAAAATTAGTGATCATGGTTAACTTTTGCACAGTACTATATTACATGCGAGGCTTACCTGCATGGATGAACCAGAGCAGGAGAGTGACGAGGCGATTCATTCCTGGAGTTTATCCGTGGCACTCGGTGTCGTCCCGTGCTCGACGGACCTGCGACTGATGTTGACTGATGGGTTTCGCGGGCAGACGCGAGAAAAAGCGCCCATAGGTGCACCTTGATTTGAGAACTCTGGTAATAATTTATGGGTTCAGAAGGTTAGGTAACCTTACCTTCGATAACATTCTGCAGGCATAAACTTCGGTCCCCTGCCGATAGAGTGGCTTCTTCCTCTAGTGCTGACTTCCTGACGTAATCCCCCTTTTTTGTCTACCAAGGTTTTTTTTACTCCCTGGATGACAGTGGCAATAGTCGACGCCACCTTTCATCGATGTTAATAGTCGTTCCGAACGCTTGTTTTTTCGTCATTGGCATCACTAACCTCTCACTATGACGTGCGTCGAGGAAAATGCTAATGGTAAACATTTTTTCAGCGCCAATCGTGCAAAGTTGTACAAGTCTCAAGAATTATTTTCGGATTCTCAACCAGGTTAATTCAGTCGTTTTGGCCGACGGTTAGGAAAACGACTCGTCTTTCGAAAAAAAAGAAAACATAGCATGATCACTAATTTTTACTACAATGGCTCCTGATTTTCTTATCACTCCCCTACACAGAACTACCACCTATGAAAAACCTATCTCTGTTGTCGGAGCACGATTATGGAACAGTATAACAAAGGACGTGAAAGATTCTCTCTCTTCGTCTGCTTTCAAGGACAGATTTTTCTATTTATACAATAGAAAGCAAAGATTTTTCGTTTTCTTTTCTTTGCGGTGTGAAATTTCACTTTTTCGTCGTATCTTATATTTTCCATACATCTACTGAATTAAAATCTGATGCTTTCCCGGCGAATATATTCGAAAAAGGCAATTCGGGATTCCAGGCAGAATGGAGGGAGACCACCAGGCTGGAAGCCAGAATAGCCTTTTTCGAATCTACTGAATTATGTCATTAAAATGCGATTACAGATCTGAGTGCACGACCGCTCGTTCACTCAGACCCAATTGAGTTCATACCCGTGATCGTTGCTCTTTGCTACTTGCAACTGAATAGGTATCAAATTTCATGGTTTGATGGTTTAGAAGCCACATTTCCTTCATAAATGGCTCGCGAATGTTACGAAAGGGGATCCTCAAGTCGGCCTCTAAATCTGATGACACCGCATTATTATTCTCAGTCCGTGGATGTCACCCACCGCCACTCGCGTCGCCGACGGACAAATTGAACCGAGTATCACGGGCAAATAAGGTATAATCGTGGATATTAGCCGAAATGTATGCAAATGATGATGTGATCTATCAAATTCATAACTTTCCGATGCTATTCTTCGCAATTACAAACATTATTCTGAAAAATATAGGAAAAAATGGGTCGCATTGCACTCATCACCATTCCTCGGATATTTATGTAAAACCGATTAAATGCGACCCATGTGGTAACAGAAATCAGCCTTGTATTGGATGTAATTGGAACTCGCACATGTAGTCCGCTTGAAGTGGCTGTTGGTAATTACTCACTGAATCAAATCACGCATTTGTGAAAAAAAGGGCAATGGAAAAAATATTGCCCCTCTCTCTGTCTTGGCTCGGATTCTATGCTTAAAAATTTAGCAAGATGTAAAATGGCAAGGAGGAAATGACGTGGAGCTGCCTCACTTGGTGGTTCATTATTTTCTTTACACAACTATACTAAAATTGTAACGCGCGGAAGAATTTTACGGAGTGAGATCTCGCACTGCTTCGTGACTGGCTCAATTCATTTTCTTTCAGCGACTCTAATCGAAGGCTTCATCCTAAATTCCAATGCTCAATGGAGTTTTTTTTTGCCCCGGTTACGCCATAATATAGTGCGGTGTGAATGCTGGAATTTGCATTCAATGACAGCGTAGTGGCACGCCTTTATAGATGTTGCTTGATAGTAGATGGTTGACAACTTATGGTTAATACTATTTTTAATTGAATTTAATCACGGATTTGCTTGCCCCAAGATTTAGTTGCGGTCAGAAATGGGTTTGCGGCAGATCTGCTTAGCAGTTTTGTTTAATTTGTGAACGTTTATCTAAAGGTAATGTATATAAATTTAATATTGATGATCGTTAGAGAGAAAAGCTTATCTTTAGCTTAGATCTAGCTTTGATTGAAGTCCATTATTGATCGGAACAAAATGGAACTATATTAATCCGATCGTAAAAATATCTCTTTTTTTCTCGTGTCGACCAGACTTGAAAATATTGCTTGGTTCCAAAGACCGCAATAAATGGCAATTGACCATGCTGAATGATCATTCGAATGAAATCTTTCAACGTGTATAACGGAAAAAATTAGCAAATGAACCGTCATTCAAGGAAAATTCAGGGAAAATTAGAACACGTTCAATTTTGCTCGCATGATTTCAAGGCTCGAATAATCACGTGATCATTCAGCATGATCAATCACCGTGTATAGCGGCCTTAATATGATATTCTCCATGTCAGAATGAATGATATCATCTTTTTTATTTCAAGTAGTCTAAGCCTAGCACATAACCTTCGAGTTTCTTACGGCTCCCTGCCTGGCTCGTGTAATCACTAAGTATATTTCTTATGAGACACAATCGCAGAATTAACTCAAACAAGGGTGAGATGAAGATTCTAAATGAGTAATCCCAGATCATGCGTTCTTCCTCTTCGCTCTCAATTAGTGTCTGTTAGTGTATTTGATTTGCTAATCCTGACGATGACGTGTGAATTTCTTTTTTAGTTCAGTTGGAAATTTTATTTTCGCCAAATTTTACGCCCCCCAAAGAAGGGGAGTTATTAGGAGTTTAGTGTCACCTATTTATGTGTATTTATAATTCACTCTTTCCGTTTTCTATAAGTATATTGAAGATGGTATATTGAAGTTATTGAAGTAAGAAGTTTTTCGCGTGCTTTTGGCGGCTTCACTGTGATCATGTGCGCACTGATTTTACCTACACCTTGTACCGTACGTATGTCTGCTGATTTAAAATCTGAGTGGAAAATCCTACAGAATTGAAAGACCTTTCCATTTCACATAAATTTATTGGTCATTGATGAAATATCGTAAAAAAATGACAAGATAAATAATACTGATGGACTAAGAAAATTCTGCACATGATTCATGAGAACATTTGAATAGAAAGGAGAGTACAAAGGTAATTATTGTCTTCTTATACATGTGTCTCACTCCTTTTTGGGACCCTCAATG
Source organism: Ischnura elegans (assembly GCF_921293095.1). Taxonomy (NCBI): domain Eukaryota; kingdom Metazoa; phylum Arthropoda; class Insecta; order Odonata; family Coenagrionidae; genus Ischnura; species Ischnura elegans. The sequence goes on from NC_060248.1 coordinate 57,650,912, forward strand.
GGTTGTTTTTTTGCTGAAAAGAAAGAAATAAGTAAAATGAGTCATGATTAAAAGAAAAACATGTATTAGCCCATTTTTGGGTGCATATTTCTGTACTTTCTTAAACCTCGGAGGTTGAAATCTACCTTTCGGCTAAATAATGGGTAAAATTTAATTTTAAAAAGCTATTTGTAGTGCAAAGGTGTCGTTCTCATTGCAAAAATAAATGAAATGAAGTTAAATCATAAAAGGAAATAACATCTCTTAGATATCTTCACAACATCTAACGAGCAGATAATGAATGTTCTCATTATGGTTCTTAGTAATCCTCAGAACTACAAACTAAGCTTTTTTGCTCTTCATTTCTATGCATTCATTTCTATAACAAAACTTACGTTCTGCGAATATATTCCATATCTTTCCAATTGGTATCACGTAGACCAACGTCAACCAGATGGATGCTAGCGTGGTAATGACGAAAACGTTGAGATCGAACTGAAATATGAAGTTCATTGATGTAATTTCATTTATAATTATGAATAAAAATGAAGGAATATTTTTCAAGATTTAGCATTATGAGTTGAATTTATATATTATTGGTTGTCTTTTTGGCGCATATATGTTTTAACGAAACAGTTATTTCCACACTACATATTATTATCGCCCAAATTATTTTTTGCCGGGTGGAAATGGAAATACAGATGATTGCAAAAACGCTTTAAGTATGCCTGTACAAATTTGATATTTTACCTGAATGCAGCATAATTCTTTAGATAATGTGCATGATGTGAGTAGAATGAATGATTATAACATTCAAGCGCGTACATTTTTCGTCATAGACTGTCAAATTTTCATTTCAAGTGTCGCAGAAGGCTCTCATTCAAAAGAACTAATATGAGTATAATTTTTCGTTTGTTTATGGGCAAGAGCCCTGCTTACCAGTGAGACTATTGATATGTAGACTGGATCAGTGCTTAGCATTCCGTTGATCAACATTATCGGCATTTGTATCATGTAAAATGCGAAGGTAAGACGGCTGGAGATGATGAAGCCTTTCCACGACAGCATCCTATCGAAGAATTCTACCAAAAAAGGAAATGGAAAGATTAAAGAATCATCCAAAAGGGTTTGAACAAATTGATTACAAATAAGTATATAGACAGATTAATATGGTTTTTACTTCCGTTTTTCGCAGTATAATGCCATAAGTACTGATTATTGTTTTGACTTAAGTCTATTATTAGCATTGGTGGTTTTTTTACATCGAGTATCGGTTTAGTCTGGTGGATAAATGTATTACTAGTCTGTCGTTTGTAATTGTCCATTCAAATTTATTCGTTAGTTAAGCGTGAGGTAAAAATATTAGTGCGGACAAATGCTTATGTTTGATTGTTTATTTTCATCGTTTATGTTTAATCGATTTCTTCGTCATGACCTTAATTTATACAGAAATTAATTATTGATATAAATTTCTTTTAATAAATCCAAATTGATAGTGACACTTATAATTTTCTAAGATATCTACAATCGATAAACAAAACGCAAAATAAGCTATGTCAAAATTCATGTTTGTTTTTCATTTTTTTACATTTTTTATTTTATTATTGTAAAATATATGATCGCAAAATTGTTATTATTATAAATATTTAAATTTTTTTAAATTAATTCAACTAATTTTAAGTTAATCACTGTACATAGCCCTAATGAAGATAAAATACAATATCGAAAATTCGGCAAATATTTATTATTTCATTTCACTGACCTACACTCCAAGAAATAATTAATTCCTATCATTCATATGTTAATCGGTAGTTATTTACACTTATAGCTCGACAAACCTGCTTGGCCGTTTGCACAGGCGAATATGAACCAGCTTATAGAGTAACTCCAAAGTATTGGTTGAAATACTCCGAAGAGGGCGTGCTCCAGTGGGTCGAATACGTATCCCGGATACGAAACGTTTGACATATGTAAGAAAGAGTAATGAGCCCCGTACAAGGCGAAGATTCCGCCCAGGAAAAATCGACCCTGAAAAAAAAATGGTAGGTATTCTGCTAAATGTTCATCTAACTATGAATAGTATCACTCCCTTCGCATTCCAGATTAAGTTTTTCACCAATGATACATTTATAGTTTTCACCAAATTTCATTCACAGCGTTTAGTAGACCTAAGTAGTAAGACACGAGAGTTAGCAGACGATTGATTTGTGCCATGAAAAATTCCAGATATTTCGTTCAAAACGTATGCACACAAATATAATAACGTTGAAACTGAGTTGAGAACAAATTTAGTATCACTAGTATGGAAAACAAGTACAATAAACGTTTCCTGCATTTTTCAAATTAATAGTAAGTACAGTCTAACGGCAACTGGATTAGGAATATAAACTCGGAAGAGCAAAGTTACCCTCTGGCTTTTTTAACCAATAGTATAGTTTTGAATATTACTTCAAATCAGTGGCGTAGAATATATTTCGTGGTGAATGTGGGGCGACCCCCCCCCCTTTGGCAATTAGAGATCCGGGAAATTAAAAATCACATGCCTGGATATACATTTTACATCATTTCGGCTACTTAAAATTTGGGTTTTACTCGTAATTCCGCAAATAATATTTAACTTGAAAGATAAGAGTGTCAAAACTTGAAATTATTTTTAAATAGCAGAAAAGTTTATCGGGTTTTCCACCGGTTGATGTCGTCCATGTCTCCCGACGTTTCGATCCGCGACATGCTAATCATCCTCAGGGGATCTTCCGAATTAAGTTTCGGAAGATCCCCTGAGGATGATCAGGAAGTCGCGGATCGAAACGTCGGGAGACATGGACGACATCAACCGGTGGAAAACCCAAGAAACTTTTCTGCAACTGATACGCCGGGAAAACCTAAGATCATACATATATCTAAATACTTTTTTTATTTCACTGAGGCTTTGGTGGCGGGATATATCCTTATGTCCCACATAGTTACGCCACTGCTTTAAGTTATTCTCTTCCTTTTTCTCGTGGCAATTGTTAACTACCTGACCTCAGCTTTTCATTCAGCCCCGAAGTCACTCTGCATTGAACTTTGACTCCGCTGCTATAGATTGTCAGACAGTGGTCACCCCACTTCATTCTAATCTTATAAGCTTGCACAGCTTAAGCATGAATAAGGTTTTATGCATTGATATCCTTAATGTCGCACTACTGTAATATTCAATTTTACTTGTATGAGTATTTTTTGCTATACCGTGGTTGCACCGTGTTGTTTGGAACAACTAATCTTGGCTTTGGAAAACCAACTTCTAGCAATCTTGGCTGACCATAATATCACAATAATAAAGCTGGCGATAGAAGGCGGAAATCTGCCGATATCTTGTGAGTACCAAAAAAGTATCAAGAGAAACAGTTTGAAATATTGATTAAAAGCATTCAATAAAAAAAACTATAAACCTTAAAATAACAAAGAATTCCATCTTTTCTTACCGATCGGAGTTTGAAGTTTTTCTCTCGCACCCTTAATATGTATCCAAGGCCAACTCCGAAAATATATGGAATTAAGCGGTGAATAAAGTTAAGATAAAATTCATCTGCCGTGGCTAGCATTTGTGTTAATCTGTAAATACAGAATAGAAATGTTGGAAAATGAACATACAATTAATAATATAAGGATTAAAATATGCTTGCTCTAAGTGGGATAGTGGCATTCATACGAATAATGAAGACTTGATTTTGTGATGTAATTTTGTTTTACTTGAAGGGAATTCTGCTGTGAAGTACGTGTACATAGATGTTGATAATTATTCAATTTTGATAAGAAGGTATCCATTACTTTAAAACGATTGACATCTTTTAATCTGTAACAATCAGTCAACTTTAGAATAGTGGGTTGTAAAAAGAACTCCTTCGTTTCGTGTCAGTCTTAAGAATTAATTCTGTGCGTATTCGTGAAAGGTTTACATATTGGAACCAAGTTAGATGGCATTCAATCACATGTTCCGTTGGGGATCCAAGTATAGGCTCCATCTGATGTAAAAATGCTTTAAGCTCAGGAAAAATATGTCGAATTAATGCGAAAACCCAATTAAACTTAGAGTGTATTTCGGTCTCAGTGAAATACAGAATTTAAACTGATTTCCTCTAATGGGATGCAATTAAACTCATCATGATTGTGTTCAAACTCTGTTGCTAATTAGTATAAAAGTTTGATTAAACGATTTTTGGCTAGAATCTTAGAGCATACTTATGTTCTCACTGGAAAATCGAGTCTTTCTTGGCATTATTGATGTCATCACGGATTTAAATAGCAAACCAAGGAATGTGAATAATAAGTACTAAAGGATTATTTCAGGACGGTTAATCTATGTTTGTTTAATAATAATTACATCCCATATTTTTTTTGGGCAAAAATTGGCCTTATAATATCTCATTATTTTAAAACCAGTGTCAAATAAGTATACTTATTAGATATGAGTAATGCATCAGAAAGGTTTAGGAGTTTTGGTCGTTGGTAATATTAAAAAAGACATTCAATTCATCGTCAACGGTTCGTTCTTCAATACGAAAACCATGAGTGCTATATTTAAAGGTAATGTAAAACAGTGTAATATAGAAATTTAATATAAAGTCAAAACACCGTGAGTGTTTTTTAGTACCTTCAGTTTTATAAAATTGTACCCACCCTGGTAAAAAAACGCGAGTAGAATGGAAATATATTGTTACAATTTAAGTAAAAGAAAAGAATGATGATAAAACATGTATCAAAAGGTAAATGTTGAAACATATATCAAAATGATTAAAGTATCATACGGTTGTATGATAATATATCCATTTTCTATGCTCCAAAATTGTTTAACGCCCAGTGGCGTAACTAGGAACATTCTTTGGGGCGGGGGGAATTAGGGAGCCTGGGGGAGAAGAGATCTCCCCTCAACAGGCAGCTTTGTTGGGCGGTCCGGGAAAGTTTAAAAAAATGACATAACTGGAAAAGCATTTTATCATTTTAGCATTAAAAATTTGGGTTTCAATCGTAATTCCGCGAGAAATCATTGCAACAGAGAATATATTTCTCTGAGGCTTTTGGGGGTATCTATTCCCTCGCCACCCTGTTAGTTACTCCAATGCCTACGACTAAAACTCCATAAGCATATGAAATAAAAAATGTTTAATAGCAACAAGATGATTTATCACTATAATATCTTGTTAAAATTTCACTCGTACTCACGGAAATCCAAAGTATAGGACAGTGCCCAATCCAAGGGAATATACTTCGTTAAAACTTTCGCGGGTGCTCGTCATGTTGAATTAAAACTTTTGGGCTATGTCGCCGCGTCAGATTTTGGGTGGCCCCAACGTTTCCCGACCGATGCTGGTCGCTTTCTCAAGGGAATCTTTCTCAAGATTCCCTTGAGAAAGCGACCAGCATCGGTCGGGAAACGTTGGGGCCACCCAAAATCTGACGCGGCGACATAGCCCAAAAGTTTTAATTCAACATGACAAGGGAATATAGTTTATACACCTTTAAAGCGGACAATGCTGCGATAATGAGGCTGAGAGGCAGGATGCTATATTTTCCCTTTTTCCATATAAGTAGAACAATAAAAGGTGACAAAATGTACATATGCATGTCAGTTTCCAATTGATGTGACAGTTGGTAGCACTGCAATGTAAATAAATTAAGAGGCATGAAATTAATCCACACAGGAATTTTGTACATTGCAGAATACTTCTTGAGACATAAAAACCCACCATTTTTTGTAGACCCCTGGGGGTGTTTGTGTAAGTTAGAACGTTCAACCAAGCTTCCTCGCAGCAAGAAATGAAATGATACAACCGCCGTGAGTAATGGCCTTCCGAAGGAAAAATCTGCATAGCGCTGAGACCGGTCAAGGCACTCATGACAAAAAGCGGTGTCATTCTGTAGATGGAAAAGGACAATGGGAAACGTTTTTGCCATTAGGTTTGAATATTGAATGATAGGCACATAACTTAAATGCGCACGGAGAATGTACTTCCCAGGAGCATTTTTTTCTAACTACTAATTATAGAATGAAAAATGGGTTAAACCGTGGGTTAACATTGATTAAGGATAGTAGGGTTCTATGTTTTGTCAGTTCGATTCCTGACCGCAATTGTCGCTCTAGGTTCTCGTAGTCAGTTCTTTATCAATTACTTCATATTTACTGAATAAATTTCAAAAGCTATTCATGATTTTAATTCTGTTATTACAACTGCCGAAAATAGCGTCTAGAGCTAGCTCACAAGTGACTGGACCCGTAAAATCCTATTTTGATTACCTTATTTATAATCATCACCTTGAAAACAGAACTATTTGGCCTATGCATGGGGGAGCTACAACAAATAGCAATGAACGATGACAATCATCTATGGCCCTGATATGTGCCATTTACCCAGGCTGGACTCGAATCCGAGAATTTCAGTTTCGCTGTCGAGCACTAACCGATGGAGACACACCTTCATATCGCTATAGTGAATTAATCTCGAAAATCTATTGCCATACATTTCATTCCTTCCAAAAATATAGTTTCTTTTTTTCGTTTCTCATTAGGTCCAGTATTTTATTCCTTTCCTTTACGCTCTTGTTTTCCTTTTACATTGATCGTTGCTTTTCAATACGTTTGTCCTCAGGATGATTTCTCTTCATATCCAGAATCATTCCAGTTGGTTCTTTTCCTCTGCTGAGTTATCCAAAACTTGGCCAATTGTGTCGTTCCTTTCCATTGCATAATTTTTAAATGATTTATTTAGTGATGGGTCGATTCCAAAATTTTATCGATTCCGATCCCGATTCCGATTCTGACATTTCGATTCCGATTCTACCGATACCGATTCCATCGATTCTGATACCATAGGCTCCAAGAAAAATATGACTTAATTCCAGGCAACAAGAAAACCACTTTAAAAAATATTACTCTGTAAAAGAGTCAGTTGACAAAAGCATCTTTCATATTATCACTATGTAATTAAAATATAATAGCTATATTTCAAAAATCAAATAACTGAAAAGTGGTGTTACATGATAGGTATTACTTTAGAATATTGGCACCCATAATATGTTGACCATATATATGTATCCAAACTAAAAGGGAGAGCCCTGAGTACAGAAATTTTCATAGCTATATTAAAGATTACATACTACATATATGAATCATGTAATATTTGGCCCTTTCAAATTCTCAAGCAGAAAAACCAATTATTCTACATGCTCAGCCAGCAGGTTTTGACGTCTCCATGTTACAGTATTATTGTCTGTAGAAAATTGCATTTTGCTACACACTCGTGTGATTGGGCAAGTACTTTCCTACCAATATTGCAAGATTATGGAGACTTTGGAATTTTTATTAAAAATTATATCAACGATTTTTTTGGATCTTGAATCTTCATGGAATTCAAGAGGACGAAGCGAACGAACTATAGAACTAAACTTTAGTTTTGTTGAGCCCAAAAAATTCTATACTTCTCACGTCATTTAATCAACCTTAAAATCTCTTGCTTTTTTTAAATTCAAGAAAGAAACTAAACGCTACAAATGAATATCACATCGGACGGACGCAGTAATAAAAAAGGCTAAAAGAGCCTTGTGGTGTCAAAACTCCCCCTTCCGCGCGACTCACCTCGGCGAAGGTGGAAAGGGAAAAAGGGCATCGGTTGTTGCCTTTCGCGGAAACAGTTCAATTTTCTCTCTATTAAGCATGCTGACTTAATCTCTTCACTTTACTTCAATACCCGAGGCATATTTCTTATTCGTATTCGGAAAAATATCCAATCCTTAGTATTTTCACTCCAGTAATGCGCTAAATGTTCTAGTCGATCTATACATAATCCTTTTTAACATCCTCAGTTTAGTGTTTTAAGTCAATGAAGACGATTATCCATGCTTTAAATGACGATTTTCAAGACTAATGTTTTTAAAAACTTGAAAAATCGGCCTCAGTTACCGAGCCTTGAGTTCCGCGGCGTGTAGCTGAGCCTTGACGCGCGATTGAAAAATCGCTCGTATTTCCTTCGTCGCAGACTTTTTTTCCAAGATTTCTCATTAGTACTCTTTAGAAATCTCTAATTTATATTGTGGTTCAAGTTTTCCGAGTTATATTTTTCGTAAACGAAAGATAATGCCTACTATATGTCAAATTTCACGTGAAAAAAGGGTCGCCCATTTTGCGTCGTAAAACCAGACAGATGAGAGCCAAAATCTTCAAAAGTCATTGAAAATATAGGCAAAGCACCAGATCAAAGGAATATTGCGTTTTTTATTCCATAAAACTCATACCAACGCAAAACCACTTGGATAAATTCAAAGATATTTTGAGGAAAAACGATATCTCGCGTGGCATTGAAAAATTAGTCATGTTTGGGTCTCTGTATCTCACTAAAGGTTCGTACATATGTAAAATGCCATATAAATCTATATCTGGCAAAGATTTATGATTATTTACGCTAATTTTCATATCTCTATCTCCAAATAGGTCATTTTGGACTTTATTCCAGCTTTTTCCGATTTCGGACCAGTGTGCGCCGGGTAGGAAGACGATCGGCCGCCGCGGCTGGCGTAAAGGTATTCGGCGCCAACGTCGACAACTATAGTGTATTCGGCAAGCTGAAACTACCTGGCCAAGGCATTAGAATGACTTATCGGCTTTAAAAACTGCATTATTACATGAGTTTCATGTCGCTTGCATGTCATTATTACATGAGTTTCAGCGCTTCCTGTCGGCAGATTGCTGGACCTACTATAGCCTCGAAAGCTCTGTAACCTTAACTACTCGACTCGACATTCGTAATGCTACTCGAAACGCTCGAGTCGAGTACCAACTACTCGACCGACTTGAATTTTCGAGTACTCGCACATGCCTAGAAGATATGTGTTTTGTCATTACGATTACGTGGCGCGAAAATTCAAACGACTGTTGGAAACGCGGTCGTATGTTTTATTGTTTGCAGTACTACTGGAATCGGAATCGATTTTTCACCTTGGCAAGTACTCATTTTCGATTCCGGTTCTTGGTCGAGAATCGAGGAATCGAAGAATCGAGGAATCGAACCGACCCATCACTAGATTTATTATATTACCCTATGTTTCGTTAATTAATGCGCTACTACTCGTGACACACACCTTGAATTGGATGGTTAATGGATTCACTAATACGGCCATGTATTGAAATATTTTTGGTTCTTCATTCTATTATCGTTTTACCTACGTTCTGGTTATAATTCTGTACCACTCATTACTTAAGCCTTTGGTCTCCACTTATTTATCTAAAAGTGATTAATGTACGTAGATTGCTATTTTACTGTCATTTAAGCCATTTCAGTACTTTCTGTACCTCGAGATATTCGCCATATCTTTAACTCAATTTTCTTTCTCACTTCCCTTCTGTGCCCTTTCTCCTCCGTTCATTGTAAATATCTCTCATTAAATATTTCGGATACTTTATAGGTTTACGAAACCCGGTTCCCATTTTGAAACCATCAAGAATTAGATCTGTTCAGTGAAATCATTAAGTTATATTAAGGTGGAAAAATTTGATTGATGAAAGTCGAACTTGGACATTTTATGAGGCTCTTGCCTAAAAATTTCGGTACGGTTCAGTTTTATAAAGCATTATTAATATATTTGAAGGCAGGGTTTGCTGACTTATTTTATCAATCATTGCTATTACTTTCCGCAAATGCTTAGAACGATTGAATTTTGCTCGACATAAGGTTCCCGGACCCTTTAAAGCTAAACTGTTGACAACCCTACCCAGAATTGAAACCGTCCCATCAATGGGGAAAATGACACTAACATCTCCTTCATAAGAGATGGATAAAGCTGAAACTACTCATTTACTCACTAAGCTCACAGTTGAGGGAGCTAAACTCTGGGCAAAAATGATTCGCTCACAGCATTTACCGAAAGGAACAGCAACCTCTTTAGTATGCAATAAACATAAAAATTTTCTCCAAATACCATTGTAATATTCGACTTTGAAGATGAATTGAATGAAATTCCTCTTAAAATATAATAATTTTATCTCGTACTATGAATTAATGCATTGGTGAACTTAGCTATTTGTTATTCACAGTTTTTCGGATTATTTTCCTTTTTATAAAGCAGTAAAAGGTCCTTAGGTACTTACTTGATATAGCGTCGAACATACATTTTTGGAATATTTAGTTTTTTACCCTCCTGCAAACGCTTTACGGTATAATACGACGTGAGAAGGCCACTCATAACCACAAACGTGTCGACGTAATTCCAAAAAGATCGCAGTATCATGCTTTTGGGCCCCTGCATCCACTGAAAAGAAAATCATTATGAATTATGAAAACGTAAAGAAAGTAAAAGTTAGGGCTTTTTATATTAGTTTTTTTTAGTAATTTATGCGTAGTTACAGGTTATGAGTAGGATCTTACAGAAGTGCCTGTTTCAATATTGCAATTGAGGGAAGGTCTGAGGCTAAAAGAAATGTATTTTTAGGAGCTCTACAAGGGGAAACATCTTTATTGTGATTGATGTACGGGCAACATAACACAAATAGCCGATTACCTTAATTACAAGGTCTCTCATTGAATTTACTGGTCACGAGTGTTACAAAAGAAGATCCTTAAGTCAATCTCTGAATGCGTTGTCCACCACCGCGCATTTAAATGGGTTTACAAAATGGCCACTCGCGTCGCTGACAAATTGATAATAATATTTTTTTAGGGGAAATAAGGCATAATTAGCGATATTAATCGACATTTATATACATGATAATGTGATCTTTTGAATTCTGAAAGCCTCAAGGCTATTCCTCGCAATCAAAAACATTTTACTGCAACATATTGGAAAAGAGTAGATCACATTTCACTCATCACCGCGCCGCGGACATATTTGAAAACCGATTGAAATGCGACCGAAATGGCCACAGAAATCTGCCTTACATGGGATAGAATTGGACCTCATATATGCAATCCCCTTGGTACTAGTTGTAAAATTTATATGCTAATTTCCGTTCTACTTTTAAATAAGTAAGGTAAGCAATTCTGTACACTTTAAATTTATGGTTTTATGCCTTTGCGTATATGTAACTTATATCCCATACATATACTTTCTCACTATAGTGCGATAACATTACAGATTGGATATGGGTATTCTGTTAGTCTAAGTGACAGGAAGCTGTGGTCGTAGCGGAGCCATCATATAGTAAGTGGTAGGAGAGTAATGAAGGAAAAATCGTATGTGATTAAAATGTGGAACGGAAAACTCTGCAGTTTCCGTAAATGGAAAATGACGAGTTAAAATCATAACAATGTCTATTTCAGCCCTCTATTTTTCTCTTCTCAAGCATTTGTTGGCCATGGATTGGAGCAGTACGCATGGTTCAAGTTATGTTATAAATATCGTTTGTATTGGCTAAATGAACGGGCTCAAAGATGGTCGAGTTTCGAAACTCTTTCGAATGTATTTTCAAAAGATCCCCAAATTATAGCGGATCGCTAACCATTTCTACTTTCAAAGTTGTATAAAAATAGGGACCATCGTGGTTTAAATTTTTTTGTCAATGATGTATCAACTTATTTTTGAATTAACGATGTTTTTATGTACTTCATCTGTGCATGATACCATTCCGGAATTAGATTACTACTCTTTTATATGTTGTGTCGTTTAAATATATGAAAATTTTGAATCGATAAAAACTGAGAATTTATTTGAAAGATTTGAGAAATGTAACTGTATCCCCAAAAATAATGTCGTATTTTAAAATTTACGACACCGACAAATATTTTTTTCTTATTGTCACGATGACTACCAAGGATATGACCTGTAGTAAGTACTGTGTCGCGGTGACGGTCTCTCATGGCATTATTACAAATTTTTACAAAGTTTCATTACTAGCGAACAATAAGAATGAACCGTGGAATAACTTCGGCTAACATCAGATCAACGTCTTCTTGAAATTATCCAAATGGTTTTTAGAGTATTATTTTCTTGTTAGGTGTGAAAAGAGGAATATGAGCTTACCTCGGCCATTTCTGTCCTGTTGGCTACACTGCCAAATAGTATGAGAAGTCCTCTGTGTAAAAAGAACAATATGAGACATAATATTGTCCGTAATCCATTCAAGCAACTTAACTCATTCTTTGGCGTAGAGGTGTCCAGCAAAGTTCTCATATTAGACCTGAAAGAGAATGCGAGGAAGATTCGAACTAATACACCTGTGGAAAGAAAATAGAAGAATTAATTAGCGTGATAGGGGTTGTAGCAAAACTCAAATTTTATGCGGACAAATGTCGAAAGAATTCTGTCTTAAATTTTTCCCAAAAATCCTTTTTCCCAAAAATCCTTTTTCCAAAAAATACAGGATGTTTGTGTTCTCCACCGGGTAATCTCCTCAACGGTTAATTCTAGTTTAGTAACAACCTTTCAGGGAACGAGTCGTACTCCATTCTCAAGATTCATTCAGCCCTGATGATGGAGTACGACTCGTGCCACGAAAGGTCAGTAGCCATGTAGGAGATTACCCGGTGGAGAACACGATCAGCCTTCACTACCAGCATACGACGGGAAAGTATCAGATCTTTTTTCAAAACAGGTTATTTATAGCTCAGCTTCCATTTATCTCCGTCATAACGTTCCTCTTCTCTCATTCCTCTTGTTTTCCTTGCACTCATGTACCTCGTAAATATATGTATTGTGAAATACAGTGTTATGAATAAAGGCATATATTGTCATGAAAAATTTGTCGACGTTAATTCAGAAAGTATTTAGAGTATTCGATCAATTATTTACTTTTAATTTACTACATATGGGTAAATAGAAATCGGACGTTTACGGAGGGGAGGAGACTTAATATTTCATTCCATTTCTTTATCTATTCTTTAAAGACGGGACGAAATAAGAATTATAAGTTATGTGTGTAGGTTATTTTATAAGGTTTGTCAACACAAACATAAACTTTTGAATTTTCTTCGCATAATAGAAATGAAGAGGTTTTCTTATTAGTTAAGGAATGTGGTTTTTCAGGCGTGGAGGATATTATGGTAACTCAATGGCATTGTTCGTATATAACTTAGCAGGTTAAGTTTCTACCTGATTGAAATGATGATTTGAAGGGGCCGGAAAGACATTTCTTCATAGGAGTTTTATTTCATTTCATTTTACTTTTAATATTTTACGTGATCATGGCACGGTATTTCATAGGTTATTACGAAATATGGTTGTCATTTTAATTCTAACTTGAGAGCACTTTGGCTCCCTGCGGCAGTTATGAATTAAGGTTGTATCATATCGTTGCTTAACCAAAAAGGAATTTAATGAGGATTGCTATTGGAATTGCCATTCAACCCTAGTCAAAAGTTTTATCTAAATAAGTCGTAGGTCATTTTGTTCCAATTATGGAGTTTAAAAATTACTAATTACCCTGTTCACAGCTTGTTTCTTACCAATATAAAGGTTGAAAAGAAGAAGCCCGCAGTCCAATTCAATCAATAACGATTTCAAATTAACCCAATTATAGATTTCACGGAAAAGTGTATTCTTAGTATAATGTACTTCTTATTCCATAACTCTAACGGAAGGAAATTATATATTTAATGGATTTCCAGCTATTTTGGTTTACATTTCTTTTTTGGCCACGCATCCTAAGACCAACTTTTAATCTTGAAAGGCAGTTTTCGCTATTCGAAGTATTAGAATAATTTTATATCACTTGGATGATATTTATGTCCGGTAGGAACTTAGGAAGCTAAAAAATGCATGCGTACAACATTCAACGGTAATGCGTGGGCCTAAATGTATGTCGTTTGAAATTATTGTCTTATCTCGGCCTATTTTGGACTGTTTATTCACTTTTGCTATGTACCTCATAATTATTGAGTGCAACTAGTATATGGTTAGGTTTAGTTAACAATTAGACATTGCTTTGCATAAAACATGTAACTGATATTTTTTTACATAATTCCTACCTCTTTTCCTTGGGTCTTCACCTTTATTCTCCATTCTTTTTTCATAAACTGCTCCCATTATTCCTACGAGTGTCATAGCCAAGCTGAATAACCTGTGAGTGAAAAAAAGATTTCAATTAGTCATCCTAAAATGTCATTGATGTCACGATGTTATAAATGTTTTAGTGACCTTTAGGAAGTGTGAATGGTGACACAAATACTATTAGGAAAACTGGAAATATTGATTTGTCAATTTCACCGTGAAAAGATCTATTAATGATTTAACACGAAATTTACGCAACGGTGTTGCCTGGTTACGCGGTACCTCTACCCGTTCGATTTTTATGAATGAACGCAAAAATGCACCGTGTAACCAACCAACTTGTGAGAATGCATATACAAAAAATTGAACCTGTTTCAAATTTGTGTAAGCAAGTTTTCTCTCAGGCCCACCAAAATCGTTCATTTTAGGATTAAACTCATACGGGTTTATGTAACGTGTGACCAGGCCTTGAAGCAGTCATTTTTCTCGAAGAAATGATTTGATTCATCAAGAAATTGAGCATTTTATTTTTTATTTGCTCGAGAAAATTTCAGATGCTCTCAAGATTATCCGTTGTTGTTATTGTGTGTAGGGAATTGGACCAGATTGTAGAAATATGGGGGAACATAATTTGTAAAATCTAATATATTCGAAATTAATTGCTAAAAGCATTTTTCACTGCCTTAACCTATACAAAAATGAAATTACCACTGTAAATTTAGTAAAATATCAATAAAATCGTGTTTTTTACAGATATATTTGCAAAATATCAGGCCCCTTGAAATATAGGATTTATTAGGATGTCTTCCTGCACTGTGGGAATGGGTAAAGGGAACGGAAATCCACCTTTAAAGCATGACCCAAAAAAACTGTTTTTCTTTAAGTTTCAAGTGCGTGTAAAGTCGATCACTTCGCAAATGAGAATATTTGGTCGATATGAGGTTAAAATTTGTCATGATGTATTGCTTTTGTCACTGGAAACACAGTGTACTCATCGATACTCAAAATACGAAGTTTTACCCCCTTAAAATCAGGTAGTTTTCCGCATATTGAGGTTTAAATTTGTATACGCGATTCGACAATGCAAAAATTATTTGATCGAGCTGGTTTTTTTCATTGGTGTGATTATCAATGCAACTATGGAAATACATTCACACGCACTGGCAGCTTTCAAGGAATTCGTTTTTTTTTTTTGAGCCACCCAACTACCGCAGTTTCACCTCCTTAGGTGAAACAGATATGCAAGAATTGAAATATAGACAGTGTATTGAATTGGTTGAGCCTGAATCACACGGTCATTTTTTTCGCCGCGAAAGTGATCACTATCGAGATCACTTTTCCCGTCGCGAAAAGCAATCGCTCTAGTGATCATTTTTCTGATTCACACGGTCACTCCCGCCGTCGCTTTTCGCGTCATTTCCAATATCACAGCTCGTTGTCATAGGACCCATATCACGAAAATATATAGCGTGTTTATTTATCTATGTCATTCCCACAATTATCAAACGCTGCGCTGCAATCACACCATACGGTGATGCTTTCTGATTGGCTGATATGGGGTTTTAGGGACGGTTTTAGCGGCGGAAAAAGCGACCGGACGAGTGATGAAAAATAGCGATTGGAATCCTCATCGCGATCGCGAAAAACAATTGCCGCCGACGAGCATTTTGCGCAGTAATCGCGATAGTGATCACTTTCGCGACGAAAAAAAAAATGATCGTGTGATTCAGGCTTTAGAAACGAAATAAAATTGGGTAGATAATTGGGATTATTATATGTTGCATACCTCCATATCGACCGCTCCAGTTTGTTGACAGATTAATCTCTTTATACTTATTCTGTCATCCTGAAAAGTTTAGGGCACATGTACGTATAAAGTCAACACTGGTCAACACGCGTCCGACACTCTTTGAAAATATTATCACAGTATTTCGGCAGATCAATTTTTTAAATATTTGGTATCAGGAATGTATTTGATTTGAATATTTCAAGACGATAGAATTAGTTTTTAGTTTTGGCACTCGAGTGAGAGGTAACGTGTTAACAACGTCATATCCGAGAAGAGGTTGAGTCAGGATCAAGGCTTGAGTATAGTTCAAGTAGTATTCCACTCACATCACGGCGTATGGTCGGGTGAGGTCGCGATCTCCTAGCGAGCAGGAGGTTTCCGTGCTGAGCAGTCGCAGTTTGACGGTGGAGTTGAGCGGGGCCAGCCACTCCGCGAGCGCCCCCTCGACGTCCTTCAACGTGCACGAGTGCGGAACACACACGCCCATCGACAGGGGTGAGACACTGGGGAAGAAAATAATGCCCTGGCGGTTTGAATGGATGAGTGAATTAATATTTATTATGATATTGGAAAAACCCTTAAATATTAAAGAAAAACATACACATAGATATAATGTTCTACTCTGAAAAATAACATTTTGACAAAATACACCATATAAAAGCGATACAAAAAATAAATATTCGTCTTTGAAAAAATCGTAGAAAGGCTTCACAAATATAAAAAAAGGTTTGGACAACCGTGCAATGAAATGTTCAATATCAGGTAAACAAAAATATAAGTTTTAACACAAATATAAATATTTCATTAAGTTATAAACTCGATTGTTTCTGGCTTTACTTTGTGAAAATCCATTGAAAACAATAAAAGGTATGGTACTTTTTCACTCAATATATTTAAGACGACCGTTTTAGTCGCAGGGGCGACATCATCAGGAACAGAAATCGTTATATTAAAAAAAAAATAACTGTTAATATAACGATTTCTGTACCTAATGTCGTCTTGAATAAATCGTGCGAAAAAGTACCATAACTTTTATTGTTCATTTAGTTATATCTATTTATAAAAATGCCCATATATCGGTCGTTTTGGCAGGAGAGGGGGAAAACAATGTTTCAAGTGTTTAAAATTTATATAATACTAAATTATGACTATATTGATAAAAATAATATTATGCAGAATATCATATCATATCTTATTCTTAAGTCAATGACGACGAATAACTATCACAATTACCTCGTATTAAACTGGAGGATAAGTATTTCGCGAACATTGGCCGGTAAAACAAGTTCAGATTTTTTAGAGGTAAATATTTCTTTTCTGTAACTATTTTTGGCGCTAAGGGATATGGCAACTTAAGTGCGAGTATTTCAACTGTACTTAAGGTCTCAGAGGTTATAGATTTCTTAAATTATTTTCGCCAGAGCCTGATGAATTCAAGGCATTTGTATGGCTGTTGATTTGATGAAGCAATTAAAATTGGAGCGATACATTTTAAAAGTGGCTAATGATAAGAATTCATACTTCCATCAGTTTTTGCTGAATGATATCGGACGCTAAAAATCGTGGAATTTTGGAGAGTTTCTATGGGACATGGTTGCATTCTTTTTGAAAATCATGTGATATTAATTTTATCTGGATATTCCCCTTGCAGAGACTTAAGTTATAGAACAAGGTCATAGAATGTTGAAACCATGGTGGGTAGCGGAGTTTTAAATTGAAGGGTAGAAATTACTATTTGTAGTTTTTATCATTTAAGCCTCTGCAAGGAGAATATTAATTTATGTATCGCATTCCCACCAAGTCAAGCCTGTAACGTTTTATACGGCGGTTTCTATGACGCATGGTTACCAACGGGTGGATGTCAGATTATTTTCTCGTACCTATATAACTTGTCAGAAAGACCAAAGCAAAAATAATACTCACATCATCGATGTCAGTAGTCATCATGTCTTTGGCGCGGATGTGGTCGTAGATTTCCTTCAGATCTCCGCTGCTACTCGAATCCTTATCCCTTGGGTCAGCGAAAATCCGAAAGTTACAGTACTGCCCCCGGATGTTTTCTGGATCGTCTTTGGCGGCCTCGGGCCTCGATGTCACTTGAAGACACTGCCTATCATTCCCCAGCCAGTTCACGTTCCCTGACATCACACCCGAAGCTATCTTCCCTGAGGCGTCGTACACTGCGAGGGCGGAAAGTACATTTAGGGTCAGTCACGGTGCACGAATAGACCCGTTTGACTAGACACTTCCTAAAGTTAAATATAATATTCTTTATTACATAATGTCAGGCCACCTGGCGGCGCTGGGAAGGAGAGTACCCATAGAAGAGGGATACTTGGAAGTCATAGTCACACGACAGGATTTTTAGGTAAAGGAAAAAATATGGTCTGATGATGGTACATTTATGTACCAGCAAATAATGGAAAAATGATTTCTGTGTACCGTGCGCGGGATCAGCTTATACCCCGCTCCACAACATTGATCGTTGTGTGTGCCCGTTATGTTAATATATATTCTGCATTCTTAATCATAACTTATTTGCAGAAAAGTTTCTCAGCGGTATATGGTCTCCATCTCCATGGAGACATTGAGATCATTTACCGGTGGAAAACCGGAGAACGTTTTCTTACCTGATACGCCGGGACAACCTAAGATCATACAGAACTTATTAGCTGCCACCAGGTGTGTATTTTTTCGTTTCAGTTTACTCATGCATGCTACTTGTAGATGAGGAAGACTAATAAAACCCCGTACAGTTATTCTGGCTCTTTTCGCTATCCAAGTAAATGCTTAGAATGAGGGGAATGATGTATAATTTTCATTATGTAATATGTAAATTAGTACTAATTAACAGTTGCTCGGCATATTTTATAGGATGAATAAATAATGTATGATAATATAATACAATTCGATTTTCTGTTTCGGTGATAATTTATTTTTTCCCATCAGGTATTTCAGGGAATAACTGAAAAAATACCGTCCTATTGTTTCTTAGGTGTAATAACCACATTTATGTGACGTACTTTGTACGGCCCACAGCTTCAACTCGTGGAGTTCTTTGAGGTAGGTGAGCGCGTGCTTCTTGCATTCCAAATTCTTTACAGAATCATAGGTCGGGGCAAATGGTGGAAGAGTCACGAATGGAAACGGCAGCGATGTTCCTCTGTTCTCCGCACTCACGATCACTGGAAATAAAATAACTTTAGTTTTAATTTGAACTAATTACTCTCTTATTTTTAGTACTTTAACCCGATAGAGTGCTTGGATAGGAGTGGTAGATTGATACATATTATTTGAAAGACTAGCATCACTTTTACATATGTTTTCACATGTGTTGTCATTCTTTTTCATTTTATGAAGTCTATTTGTTGTTTTTTTTTCTTTATTTTTAATTATGTGGTGTTTTGGTTGAATTGGCTACCGTGAAAGGGCAAAATCCGAAGTAGATGACTGAAGTTATGGAGATGAAATTATACTTCAAGCATTTAACAATAGTTCAGCTGAAGGAACAACTTAATGGCGTTGATCTCTCTTCAAGGGGCTGGAAGATCATCTGAGAAAAGAAAATAGGGATAATGACAGCTTGTACATTGAAGTTGAGTGGCGGCTATAACCAGGAAATGAGGAGCTAGGTGTCGGAGAAATGTTTTGCAGTTCAGTGAGCTTGGTGCAAAATTTATTTATCCGGTTGACCAATTTTCATCAAGACCTGGACGATAAGATCTTGATGGTCATATCGCAGTTATCGGACCAAATGGCTACCATTGATTTACCAACAGGTAGAGTTGCGGAAAAGGTGTGAGGTGGTTATGAAAGGAATTTCCGACCAGGTCAAAGCACAAGACATTGGGGAAGACTAGGTGTTCCAACCAGGACATAAAGCACTGCGACGCAATCATCCGTATCGTCTATGCGATCGTAGGGTCTATAGGTACGATGAAGGTCTCGCACCAAAGTGGGTTGGGCCCATCACTTGTATATATGCTTTTATACACGTTATATTCCTGTTTAATGTTCTTAAGTTCATTCGTTGTTTTTTATTGAAGAAAGATTAAGTACTTTCCCGGTGAATAGGCTGCGTGAAGAGTTCTCGGGATCGCCACCGGGTCAGGGACAGGGGCGCCGACTTATAAAAAATATTGGGGGGGCCCATATCGGAGGTCTTGCCCCGGGAAGAGGTTAAATTCAAAGTGTGTCGCAGCACCGAAACACTACCATGATTCACACCACTTGATTCAGTTAACCTGCTTAACCATATAACCATTTGTTTCAACACATTGTTGAATTTATTTTAAAAGGTAACTATCGCCAAACATGGGAAATAAAAATAACAAATATATTTATGTGATTTCACAAAGCATAATATAACTTAATTATTTTCTTGAATTATTGAGGGAGCTCCGCCCCCCAAACGAATCTTTGAGGGGGCTCGGGCCCCCTCAGGCCCCATGGAGTCGGCGCCACTGGTCAGGAACTCCATAGCTGCCGACGTTTCGATGTCCGACTCGGCCATCGCCATCAGGGCTCACTTCGAGTGAGAATTTTCCTTTCGTATATAGTCACTCTGGTGGTTATGTGACTGCTTATTGGCTCATTTTCTTTTGAAAAGCTTCTATTATTTATATCATATCTTTCATCTAAACTTTAAAGTTATTCGTGTACACTTTTATGATTTATATAGTTCACAATTGCATACAATACACTATACATATAACGAATGAAAGCTATGCCTGTGCGTAGTTCATAGCTTTCCCTGAAATCCATGATGAAATGATTCAGTGAATTAAAGTGTAATTGATGCTCTGCGTCAACTCTAAGACTTTATAACTGTCAATATCAGTGTGTTTATCTATCGATGCGATTTTACACATGTACTCAACGCGTGGCATTTAGGTGAGGCATCTCGTAAATAAAACCGAATGAAATTCTCATATCAACAGCATTCATATCATACAGCATTTTTAAGATGGGGTCGAACATAGTCAGACCCGAAAAAATAGGATGCATGAAAGGAAATTTAAGGAACGAAGGAAAAAAATCTTTCACATTCAGCTATTCTCCTGTTGAGAAAGTTAGAAAATACGCGAAAGTGTCAGCCCACTTAGCGTAAGTTGGTGACTTCATTAGAGTTCCTATTCATAAGCTCTTTCAAGAAGATCCGCTCATTGAATGAACTAAATGGTCTCTCAGTGTAAACAGCAACAAATCAACTGAGCCTAAGCTCGCAAAGAGTGCGTGACGTCATCTACTAATCCGCGAAAGGGTCAAGGCCGTCGATTTTTCGCCGCGAATAGCTCGAGAAGCAGTAAGTGACCCGTCCAGAAGCGAAAAATACAGTTTTATTTTTAAAGTTCTCTATGAAAATCGATCATTAAAGAAATTGAGAACGAGCTCAGTTTTGACAAATTTAGAGACTAATTATTCGTTGTCATGATCAAGTTTCCCCACTCTCTCCGAGGATTTACTCAAATTAGGAATATTTTCATTTATAATATCTCTGCCAGGTTGAGCTGACATTCCTCCTCGCGTTGTTTGCGCACTGTGCAGCTGTCTCATGACACTTTCGGAGATGGCAACCCATACGGCCTTGTCCTCTCAAGCCACTTAATCCATGGGAGGTAATGGGACTTCGGTGCATAATAGGTTGGAGCTCGGCGCTAAATCAAGCATCATGAATTAATTTTCCAATTATCCTCTGTGAAATGTTCTAAGCGCGCTTGAAAGGTCACCGATGGATTAGCTGATTCTTATGAAACTAGAGTTATTTCCACAAGCAACCTTTAGTCCAGTTACTGCTGAAGGAAATGTTAAATTTCGTAAGTATTTTCTACGTATGAATTTCATTTGAGTTACTCATACATGCGCCACATTTTTAATGAGTGAGTTGCATTATATACGTTGTTTCAGGAGGAATTGCAGTACCTCAGGAGGTGGTAGGAAATTTTAAGATGTGCGATTATGATTGAGGGGGTGAGAAGCCAAAAGGAGAAGTGATTTTTTCTCTACACAGAGTTAGGTTCAAAAATTAGGTAAAGAAAACAAACGAGATCAATTAGATGCTTAGTGGTCTATCTGAATTTCCGCTAGATCTCACCACAGAATAGAGAATCAATCGCATCACTTGGGCACCAAGTTATTGCCTATGTTTCCATAATTTTCTGTGCCCACCTCTGCTCAGAAAAAGATCCCTTGGATTCCCATCCCCTCAATAGTTATAAACAATTTATCTTTGAGATTAATTAAACCTGAGCTTTGGGCGAGAATCATAAATACGATTGCGCCATCTCATCCAATTTGAGATAGTTTCAGACAATTTTTATTTTTTAATATCACAATATTTAATTTTTAAGATTCAATAATCACATTTTCGTCCTACCTTAATTATTTAATGTCCTTAAAAAATCGAGAGCATTAAATATATAGTCGAAAAGACTCGAGAACCGTTGTCATGGTAACCAGGGATGGCAATTGTAACTAAGCGAAAGTTAAAACCAGTGAAGTATCAACAGATTCATTCCCAGGAGCGAAATGTAGACACGAAACGAAATGGTTTTAAACCCGGGGAGCTAAATGCAGGGAAACGAAATCGGAGTCAAAACTACTGCGGATCGAAACTGAACTAAATCTCTTGGGCGAAACTAAACACTGATAATGTTTCGCACCAGAGTGACCACGTACTTCACCCTCAAAGAATGTAGATCGGATCCAAACACACAGTACGAAATATCATTGAATGAAGTAGAGGTTCGGCCTACCGTAATTGGATGCATGGGGCAATCACATTTTTACCACTCTCAGGAGAACGGTGAACGCAAACGATTTTTTAGCTCAATGCTTTAACACCTCTACACGCATGTCAAACGTAATTGGGAGAAACTATTCCCTTTTATCCCCCTCCACTCATCTTCTGGGATCGAACCTTAATTACGAGCATCGGAATCTCGATTAACCTACTCGATATATTGTATACAATCGGCGTTGGAATTTTTTTCCCGATCGGCTACTTGAAATGTCGTCATTGTAACTATGCCAGCGCTTTCTGACAAATAAAAGCATCACACATAAGCATGATTCACAGGAATGGCTAATTTAGATTGTTAGATTCTAATTAACCAGAATATATGAAATTCAAACAAAAAACAACAGTAAATATATCCCGGGACTTCAGAGGTTAATTTAGCTTCGTTCCCGGGAGTAAATTTTCGTCCTAGGTCGAAACGTGGGGATTTTCATTTCGTTTGGGAACGAGACTAAACCCAGGCATCGTATTTTCATTTCGCTCCGGGTCGAAACGAAACATTTTCTTTTCGTTTCACTTGCCATCCCTGATGGTAACTGCATAAAGCATCCAAAAAATGTTTTCGTTGCCACTGTTTTCAACATCCCCCTAACATTGTCTTCAACATCCACTCCCCACTCATTACTTTCTCCATTCACACATTCTGCCTCAGCGTATCTCATCTAGAAGCTGCCTCTCATCACCCACCATGTCCAGCACTTCGTCGTTCCTGCTCCTCTCTGTCCACTTAACCTTCTCCGTTCTTCTACGCACCCACATCCCAAACGCCCACAATATACGACGGAGAGTAAAAAGAACACTTCTAAATCCATGCAACCTACAACACTACAATACACTGTCAGTGCACTTCGTCCTATCGTACATATCAACGGAGTTTAAGTGTCTATTTTTTGCATTGCGGGTTGCACTAAAGGTGCTTTCCTTGTACATTCTGACGCTAATGTTTCGGAAAGTGTTTAGGGTCGGCGGCTGAAGCAAAAATTACATATCATTGATATCCGTTTCCTATCCTACCTATATCAAAATTTGGACGAGAACTGCTGGTGCAACTTGAGGGACCTTCCCTTGTACGTTTAGTTTTTATCATGATTCTCTCGGTATAAAGTTGACATTTTCTTGAAAATGATATACAGGGTGAGCATAAAGTCTTGCCCTGATTATAAAAAATATTACAGAATAACCGTTTGGCATGATACATTTTTTTCTGGGACAACATCAAGGACAGTCTTAACCACACCAGTTGCTGACATCGACGAACTAAAGGCTAGGATACAGACTGCTGTGGGTACTGTGACAGAACATGTGTTACAAAACACCTAGCGGAAATGGGAATACCACTTCGATATTCTCCCAACTACCAATGGGGCACACGTTAAAGCATGAGAGTCACTTTCTTACTTGTTTGTTCTTGTTACTCTCCGTCGCTTATTGGGGGCGTTCGAGATGTGGGTGCGGAGAAGAATGATGAAGGTAAAGTGGAGAGAGAGGAGAGGGAACGACGAAGTGCTGGACATGGTGGGTGAGGAGAGGCATCTTTTAGATGACATACGTTGGAGTCAGAGGGTGCGGATGGAGGAAGTACTGAATGGGGAATGGACGTTGAAAACAGTGTTAGGGGGTAGAATGTTCTGTAAACGAGGAAGAGGAAGAAAAGGAATAGGATTTTTAGATAGAATGAAAGGGAGTATGCCTTACTGTGAATTGAAGTCGAAAGTACATGAAGGAAGGGGAGGCTGACAGAAAGGGGTAACGTAAATGGTCTTAAAAAAAACTAGTAACACCGACCTATGTGACATTATCAAATTTAAATTATTATCCCAAACGGTTATTCTGTGATAAGTTTCATAATTAGGGAAAAACTTTATGCTCACTTTGTATATAACTCGTCTCTCGGACCAAACTCTAAAAAAAATACATTAGATCGACTAAGCATACCTGAGAGCGAGGCCAAAAAGATGAGGAGACGAAACATTTTCGGCTCCTCCAGCTGTCACGTTAAAATGTGGACTGAGAACGAGTGGACTATTCATCGATAGGTTTTTTTATCAGTCACATGACTGTGTCACCAAACATTATCACCGCCGATCACCGAAAACGATTTTTCTCCAATGTTCTATCACACCACAGACCAGACTGAACGTGTGGGCGGTGGGGGAGGGTGGGCGGTGAGTTTATCTAATATTAGGGTCAGAAGTTGGCCACGATTGTTTTTTTCGGTCTTATCTTCGACTAGGTTACATTGACTTTAGATGAAGAATTTTGACAAATTCCTCCCGCTGAACAAACATAATGCTATGCCGGCTTCTGTTTTCAAGTGAAACGATGCTAGAAATTCAAGTAGAATTCATGATATTGCTGCGGTCATGACTGTGGTTGATTCTATTTGGAATGTATTCAACCATGTTCTTTGCACTGCATGAAAAACAAGTGACTTGTACGCAGTCAGGCGCATGGGTGTATGTTAGTATACACCAACGATTAAGTTCACTATGAAAAATATTGGCTTAACATAAAAAAGCTCCTAATAATTGCATAAAAATCCGTGAAGATGATATAAAAAATAGCTAAACGTTGACCAAAAATTTGCCATTTAATTCTTAACGCATTTATTCCGTGATTTTTTTGCAAAACTATTAATTTTTGATTTTTCTTTGTCATTTCCTTATCCAGATCATCGGAGAAATACTTAAAAAATTCGATGACCTCTACTAAACGTTAACGATCCTTTCAGCATGTATCCGCTTTTAATAGTATGAAAATACCATCATGAAAAAACTTAATTAATTTACGCAAAAATTTTTAGTTAGAGCCGATAAATATATAATTATTGAATAAATACAAAAATAAATTTGTAATCACTTTTATTTATTGAGGATATTATTTTAATTTGCTTAATAAGGATGATACATTTTAGTCGAATTATAATTTTGTTGATACATTGAAAAACACCTATCACGAAAGGGAACTTTTCGCTTCCAACTGTGTCATACTGGCCCATTTCGCACCGTCTTCTAGCCTGACCGGTGACAATTATATGCCCACCTTTACCTGCCATTGCTTGGTTTTGAATTCGGGAGATGAAATTCTGAGGACCGGGCACTTTTGTTGCCATGCCTTATATTTGTAAGAGAGCTTCTACTACTGCTCGGCAGAATGAATGAGAGAGCAATCCTCCAAAGCCTAAATCAACGTTAGCAAAATGACGTCAAGAGAGAGAAAAAAATACTCAATCTATTTGAATATTTTGCATTGTCATCTCATATCCACTCCCTCCGAGATGGAGAAAAGGTTTTTACACTTGTATCACGGAATCTCCTTTCCCTTGGGCTACAACCTTGTCGCGGTGGAAAGGCTTGCGCATTCCTAATACCCCTAGAGCTGCGCTGCACAGTGGGCTGAAATCGAAAAAAGCTGGACAAAACCTCAAAAACGATTTTTTTGAGTGCGGAATTTGAAACTTAGCACAGTTGTTGTCAATACAGTAGTGCATTTTTTGACGCAAACCGTTTTGCATAGGTCACTTTTTTTAAACAAATTACTTGGCCTCAAATTTGAACAAATTTCGTAAAAATTGCCCGCATCGATTTATTTTCGAAATTCAGCATGTTAAAATTAATGCCACACCTTCTGCAGTAATTCAATATAAACCAAAATTCACAATATTGTTAAGCGGTTTATTATCGTTAATTTTTGTGCACTTTCGCGACTTAGTTGTTGCATTTGTGGCCAATACAATACAAAATGGCGGACCCGGTTTTTCGTTGAAATTTTGTGTTCATGTAGGATTTTAAAAAGAAGTATCACCTAGTCACCTCAAGATATTTACACCGCATATACAACAAAGCATATAGAGTGTGATACCATAAGGACAATTGCGACCACCTGCGACGCCGAAATTCAGATCGATTTTTCGAACTTGCGGCACAGTTCGCAGCTCGCTGTTGGCCACGGGGAATATCGAGCTCGATAGAGGCTGGGCCCTGAATCTTTTAAAGCAGATTAATTGTATAAAAGCTACAATATGGACAATTGCGACCACCTGCGACGCCGAAATTCAGATCGATTTTTCGAACTTTCGGCACAGTTCGCAGCTCGCTGTTGGCCACGGGGAATATCGAGCTCGATAGAGGCTGGGCCCTGAATCTTTTAAAGCAGATTAATTGTATAGTATAGTGCCACATTTCATTTCCATTTCATAAAACCTAATTTCTTCACTCTCTTGCAATATTTATCGTCGATGCAATACAAAATGGTGGACTCTGTTTTCTGGCGAAATTTTGTATTCATGTACCATTATAAAAAAAAGGATCACCGATATCTCGAGATATATACTCCACATATACGACAAAACCTATAGAGTATGATACCAGAAGGACAATTGCGACCACCTGCGACGCCGAAATTAAGATCGATTTTTCGAACGTGCGGCACAGTTCGGATCTTGCTGCTGGCGACGGGGAATACCGTGCTCGACGGACGTTGGAAAGTGAATCTTTTAGCAAGTTATTGTGTATAAGATATAATTTATTTAGTGCCACATTAATTTTACATTTCGCATAACCTTGTTACTTCCCTGTCTTGCGATATTTATCGTCAATACGATACAAAATGTAGGACTCTGTTTTTCGTCGAATTTTTTTGTTTATTTGGAAATATAAGAAAAGGATCACCGAGTTACCTCGAGATATTTACGTTAATATTACATCAAACTTTTTAGAATGTCCATCCAAAGAAGTCAACTACGACCGTTGGCATCAAACAAAACATAATCGATAGTTTTGCCGCGGCAGCTCCCTGATGGTGTGGAATGCCGTTACGTGGCCTGCCTACGGTACAATTTGCTATCCATTTCCACATTTCAAGGGAGAATAGATACCTTAGGATTATGCGAGGTGATGAATGAAAATTAAACTTCGTTTTCGTCATAAATATTCTCTCAATCACGACCGCTGTTTCGACGCACTGCGTCATCCTCAGGCGAGGAGTACAATGATTGTTCGTTTTAAATACCTGACCGTATAAACCAGAAGGAGTGGGGGGAAATCCGGAGGTAGTGGGGGGGTTGGTAGGGAGGAGGGAGAGGGGTTTGGTCTTCTCCTGGTTGAAAAAGCCAAGGGGATGTGAGATGATGGGGAGGTAAGTAGGGTCGATGCACCCAAGCTGACTAACTGCAGTGAAAGGTGGGCAAAGGGGTGAGAGGTAGGGGAGAGAGGGAAGAATACAATAGGACATTAACAGAGTACAAAATTTCACATGTTTGTGAGCATAAGCGGAGGTGGGGGTGGGTGACGGTTGTAGGAAAAGGAGAAGGGGAAAGGGAAACCACTATTGAGTGAAGGTATGGGGTTGATGGAAGAGGCAGAGGTTTAGGAGTAAGGAGCGGGAAGTATACAGAAAGTCATTAACAATATCACAATTGGATTTTACAGATTATAAAATTTCAACTTGCTCCAGAGACTCCAGCCTGAGGTGTTTATTTTCACAATGCAATATTTCCAAGGAAAAATCGCTGGTGTGGTTTTCTGTCTATCAGGCGTTTAGCGAAGTTGGAGTTGGCATTGTTATGTTTAAAACAAGCTACGTGCTCTTCAAGTCTTTCTCTGAATTTCCGGTCAACCAGTTCCTGGCCAGGTCTGGTTTGAGCCTCAAGAAACATCAGAGTTCATATTTGTTTATGGAGGTTGCAGGCATCACCCAAATCCACCAGAAGAACTTTATGGCGGGGGACCTGAAGAGAGCCCCTAAAATTTAGTCCGCATGTGTGGCGTAATGGCCTGTATACTCGGTTGATTCGTTTCCCATGATATAAATAATGTGTATAAATCATGCAATCAAAGCGAAATCACTTCATACGTTAGCGGAAACTACCAATTCAATCAGCATTCCAGCAAGATTAAGATTTTTTTAATGTCTTTCTCCCGATAAATATGAGTGTTATCACTCCATTTCAACTCCTTTTTTTCATATTCAACTGCTTTGATATTTACCATAGAGTTGTTGTCTCCTGTGTCACTAATTCATATCGTTGGTGTGACATCTCGATGAAAGGAACATATGTAATAGTATTAATTTTTTGATTTCGCTTGATGTATGGAATAATGGTAGTCACGCTCTTTAACTGTTTGTACCACGGGGTAACCAGTATTTTTACAGGCGATGTGCATGTATCCCGTGGTCTTCACTCGTGGATGTGAAAATGAAAGTCACTGTCACTAAGGGGACTGAATCATTGGAGAAACCATTCTTTGTGAGCATTTTGAAGATAACGTGTTTCTGCTGAACTTGTCTGCGTTCTTCTCCATAAAACCACAGGAACCTCGAAGATCTTGTGTGTTAATAGATCTGTCTTTGGTGAAGTCAAGACTCTTTTTCATTGTATGCTTCTCTGGTCTCGGGGGTCGTACATTCATTTTTATTGCGATTGGAAGAGAAAAACTACAGTTGTCGCTTGCAAAGGTAACCAAGCAGTTAAGGCGATTTATGATATTAATGAAGAGTTTTTTACCGTTAAAAAGATGCCATTCCATAAAAACAAATCCTAATTATTTAATAATCGTATATAAATGTCCCATGTGATAATTTATTTAGATTTTTATGTTTTTGTTATTTGTCAAGTATTTTATCTATCTGGAGTACAATTTTAATTAAGTGCTATTCATTGAGAGGATAAAATTTCAATTTTATGATATCTATATCTTTTAAGTTTCTAGTTTAAAATAAAATTATTTTCTTCATGTTTCTTGATCATAAATAGATATCACCTTCTATTACATTGTATTTTCGATTAATACATTTTCCGCACTTACCGAGCCCATTCATTATTTTCCACAGCTCAATAAATGGCATGAGGAAAAGGACCGTGAGGACCACGGATAGGGAGAGAACGGCTGCTATTTCATTTGGATCAATCTGGAACGGAAAGAAACGCATAGTCTCAATAAAACCATGTGGTATAGTCAAGTTATCTTATAAATTATTTAGTACTTGCTTACCGAAGGCGACGAGTGGACGCCGTCACAACAGATCTTGTATCTTAATAAGTCTTGTGGTTAAAAAAATTATATTTTTATTGTTCTTGTTTATTTAATTTGTTTTATTTTATCGTTATTTTTATTATCTGTCTGAGACATAATTTTTTGGGATAGAATTCTGGTCAAGTGCGATGGATCGACTTGGAATCGAAATTCTTGTATCACTGACGAGAAAGATGACAAGAAAATTAATATTGTATCTGTTTTTGAACTTTTCTACTCAAATATTGTCTGCATTATAAAAAAACGCGTCATACTTTTGTTCTTTTAAATTAAAAAGGGTGCTGATTGGAGCATATTCCGTAATACATTCAATAATTTATATTCGCATAAACAGTATTATATGTGTATTATTAAGCTTTTTCTCGGCATTTTGTGATCCGCAAGAGTTCACCCGAGTGAAGAGGTCGATGCTGGGGTTAATTTGGATAGGGTTCTCTGAAAAATGTTATCTCCTAAAAATTTTGGAAGTGCCCAATCTTGTTTCAATACGATCTTTATATTTTATTTGCTTCTGTTATTGAACTCATAAGGTAGAGTAACCACCTACCCCATCACCCAGACGGAGAATACATATCCATAAAATATGTGTGGCAACAATTACTTCCTTCCTACAACCTCCGTGCTTAGGAACAAATGCGTCTCTCATATATCCTTCGTTATGAGATCTCTCAATCTTTATTTCCATTAACTTTTCGCGTTCAAGAAATTATTTCGAGAGAGATGGGGTGCGATTAAATCGCTGAGGGGTAGATTTTGTAAAGGGGTCAATTTGGAAAAGGCAATATTTTCTCTCTCTCCTAAAAATTTCAGGAAGATCCATTCTTGTTTCAAAATGGTATTTACGTTTGCTTCGATTATGACATCATTAACTTAGGGTTTCCTATCACATTGCACTTCAAAGCATTCCTATAATGAGACGTAAATAAATAATCGCTAAATAATCTTCAAATATTTTAGGTACAACACTATAATTTAGCTACGCTACGATATTGAAAACGAATATTCTGGGGATTTCCTTATCTTTAGATTTTTTTCTATTCGAGTCCACCCAGAAATTAAATGATGGCTAAGTATATTAATCTATTTACTACGCATAAGTATCTCGAAATCCGTGTAAACAGATAATGGTGATACAAAATCAAGTGGGCCGTATTGCGAGCTTGTGATTTTGTTATGTGAACGTTATCTTAATCAAAATCTAATCTTACCCAGCACCCATGGCCTTCGAATATTGGACCTATTTCTTATGGATCACGAAGAAGAATGCAGCTTTATATAGGAGTTCTTATTTCATTTTTCACGTAATACGTGTAGTTTAACACATCGAAGTAGCGCAATTCGGTGTCTCATCTTGAAAGGTTCAACCCATGAAGCACTGGCAGAGAATTCAAATCCTGGAGATATGTGCTGAAATGACGCTGAAATAGCCTATTCTTGTAAAGCCCGGGTCATCACCGGCTCATTCCTGTTCCTGGCTTCTACAGAGCGATCGTATACCCATCTGTCGATTATTTCAAGTTTGTCGAGTTTCGTTCCCCGTGATTTTATATCTTTCTCCCATATCAAACCTGGGAAACTCTTCGAGTCAGTTTAGTTCTTATTCTCAAAAAGCAGTCAAGTAAAAAAAATGTATAACGTCTGTATTAATAAAAGCTGAAGAAGATGGGACAGCTTTTAAAAAATGGAGCAGGTAGCAGACTGGAAAATAATTACTTTCTCTGAGTCTCGAACCCTGTTCTTTTAAAACGAGAACGCGGTACCCCACACAGCTCATCGTTTCCAAAGTACGACCGCTGCGCGTCCTCTCACTGTGCGCGGATTTTCAGGACAGCCAGAGGACGACCGTATTCCGTCCTTGCCATCCGTCCGCACACTGTCCTATCTCGGACGTCCAGCGGACGTCCAACTAGTGTCCCATTTGTACGAAGGTTTTGATCAGTACACAGCAAATTCATATGCAGCGATAAAATTGTATCATATACGCCCGAGTTTCTTAAAAAACTCGTGAATTAACATATGACACAGTAGTATCCAGTTCGTATCTGGTTACTAAGACACTAAGCTTCGTATCCGGTGTGGGACTATTTTATTTCTCGGATGGTGCCATAACCACCTAGAAAGAAAGCCCGCGGAAGGATCGCAGGTGACGGCTGCGGTGCCGGCCGGTTGCTGTTGGATATCACGTTGTTAACGCTACGTCTCACCACATTTCAGGGATTTTTATGGTTAAGTTGGTGAAAATTAGAGTTTCTGTGAATAGTGAAGTTTCCGATATTCTTCAATTTCATCCAATGGACTTCAGAAACTTATCTGTGAGATATTTTTGTTAAAATACCTTTCACGTGTGTTGTGCCGGGCTGCGAAGGAAACTCCGGGACTAGACCCATGGTTCAAGTTTTTAGCTTTCCAATAGATCCTGAGTTGAAGAAGTGTATTTGGGCGATAAGAAAAGAAACTTTCATCCCTACGAAAAACACTAAGGTATAAACCCTTTCTCCCTGAAATTATTTGGATGTAATTTCAAGTTATAAGTGGCATCTGGATGTTGATGGACGACTCCAGGACTGAAAGTGGTGATTTAAATTATTGTAGCAGCAATTCATTTGAAAATTCTTGCATTTTAGTTGTCTTTTTAGTATTCTGTCGTTCGGTCAACGTGTGGTTGAAGGAGTGACTAGGAATAAGCAACCACGTTTATAGAATCGAATACTCCTTCTTAGCTTGCCCTTTGATGAGTTATGCGTCGGCTTTCATCATTTCAAATTATCTTATGCTATAGTTTTAAATATAAAATTAATGAAGTATACAATTATCTCCTATATTTATTAGCCTAGTTATTTGAATTCTCATGCAGAAATGCCATAAATTGTAAATGAAACTACCCAGTAATTTACAGGGTATTTTCGTATTTATTAATTTTAGGTGTGTCACTTTCAGAAAATAGTCTATGACCATAGACGAGAAGACGGGGAAGACAATTCATGTAGAATTGATTGTGCCCAGATTGGAGGAGGGTGCCATTACATCAGTTACCAAACTATCATCTAGAAGACATAGCAGTAGAAGTGACTTTTAGAACTATGGTGGATGTGGATTTGTTTTTAGTAAGTGAATGTTGTGATAGTGGACATTCATCGAAGAAACTATTGAAGATAGTTATGTATAATGGCTTCCGCCAGTACTCTTTTAAATAATTTTTGTTTGAAAGAGAATAAGAGTATTTGCTTCGCCAAATTACATGTGGGTTAGATGAGAAAAGTGCAGATATTACTAGGGCATACTGTGGACAAGTTTCACAATTTTAGCTTTATGATTTTGCATTCACGAATTTTAAAAGAAAAACACTAGTTGAGCAGTTACAGGATAACCCAAAAGCATTTTGGTCATATGTTAGGGAAGTTCAAGGTAAACGATCTACCGTATGTTCGCTGAGAAACGACAATGGAGATGTGTTGACAAGCAGTTACGATAAAGCCAATTTATTAAATTCCTACTTCAAGAGCGTGTTCACCGAGCCTTCCGAGAACTCACCCGAGACCGATGACAATCCCTGTATACATAAGATGCCAGCTATTGACATTAGTACGCTCGGAATAGATAATACATTGAAATCGCTCAGTCCAAATAAATCACCTGGTCCAGACGAAATCCCTTCTCGCGTATATAGAGAACTAGCCTCAGAAATTGCCTCCTACTTGCAGTTAATATTCAGTAAATCCATCAAGCAACACGAAGTACCTAATGACTGGAAAATCGCTAATGTAACGCCAATATTTAAAAGTGGAGACAAGGAACAGCCATCTAATTACAGGCCGATATCTTTAACGTCCATCTCATGCAAGGTCCTTGAACACATCGTAGTCAGCTCGGTAATGAAACACCTAGACGCGCAAAACTTATTAATGGCAACTCAACATGGATTCAGGAAAAGCAGATCGTGCGGAACTCAGTAAGCGCTTTTCGCCCACGATATTTTAGTCTCCGGGGAAGACAACATTCCAGTAGACGCGATTTTTCTTGATTTCAAAAAGGCATTTGATAAAGTACCCCACGGAAAGTTAATACAAAAACTGAAATCTTACGGTCTAGACGAAAATGTCATTTCCTGGATAAGAGAATTTTTGAGCGACCGCGTCCAAAGAGTAGTATTAGACGGTGCAGTCTCCAATGAGGTTAGAGTCACTTTTGGCGTTCCTCAGGGTAGTGTTATAGGCCCACTCCTATTCCTTCTTTATATAAACGACATTGGCGAAGTAGTACACAGTAAAGTACGATTATTTGCAGACGACGCTGTAGTTTACAGAGAAATCCGTTCCAGCAAAGATATAGATGAACTAACGAATGACCTTGCTACTATCCAAGCTTGGTGCGATGCTTGGCAGTTAGAATTAAATTTGAAAAAATGCGTCGTAATGAATTTCTGGAAGAAGAACAACTCCCTACGACGTAGCTATATAATTCTGGGTACCCAATTAGAGACTGTTGAATCCGTGAAATATCTAGGAGTTAGAATCAATAATGATTTATCGTGGAATAAACATATTCGAGAAATAACCGGTCAAGCTAATCGTAAAATGGGTTTTGTGAAAAGAATATTAGGAAAGTGCGACGACAAAGTGAGAGAAATTAGCTACTTTTCCCTCGTTAGACCACATTTGGAATACGCTGCCAGTGTTTGGGACCCTCATGAAAAAGACTTAATAACAGAGTTAGAACGCGTGCAAAGAAGAGCTGCCAGGTATGTGAAAGGTAGTTACGATAGTCTTGTTAGTGTAACTGGCCTCTTAAATAAACTCGAATGGGATTCTCTGTCGGACCGTAGATTGAAAAATAGACTAAACCTTTTAGATAAATTCAAGAGCAGTGTCTTTTCTAACGAAGTTAACCATATCTTACGGACGCCAACATACTACGGAAGATCAGATCATATAAATAAAATAAGAGAGATAGATAGTAGAACAGACACATTCCGAATGTCATTTTTTCCACGATCAATGAGAGAT
This sequence comes from Ischnura elegans, assembly GCF_921293095.1. NCBI lineage: Eukaryota > Metazoa > Arthropoda > Insecta > Odonata > Coenagrionidae > Ischnura > Ischnura elegans. Next base: position 57,685,466 of record NC_060248.1, read on the forward strand.
TATAACGGCAGCAATAGAACTCGTAAATAGATTGCATTACTTGAAGAGTAGCCTACTAACATATGTAAAAATTAATGCATGTTTCTTAATTCAATTATTATTTCTAACAGCATATAATAGTATAGTTTGTTAGTATACGGGACGTTTTTTGGACGGTGTGGTGTGCATGTGGCAGTCCAAATGCATACTGGTGATTGATCACCCCCTGCCAAACACCCTAGAGGTGGCTCGTAGGGTATTATGTAGATGTAGATGTAGATTTTGAGGCTTTAAGTATGGTAAGCCCAAGATTAATGAGGCTGTAGCTTCCTTGTCCTAAATGTTATCACCCTTTTATCTACATGAGACGATGCCCTAGAACAATGCCATAATTATATCATTCATCTTTACAGGAGCAGTGCACGAGAGGATGCCTGCCGCTGGAAAATATGTGGAGGTGACTTAGAAATGAGATTATGCACGCCAAGAAGCGCTTGCAGCGTAAGAAGAAAAATAAGTAATATTTAATTTCTTGTGTTAGGTTCTTGCACCAAAGAAATCTAATAAATATTGTACATTAAATTTATGCCTTATTTATTTAAATTCTTGACCGGACCTAGTATTAATTGGTAACGAACAAAATTCAGTCCTAACGTAAATGTGTCCTTTGAGTGTCCTGAAGGTGCCACGAGCGGACACTTTCAGGACGTCCTTTTTTACTGACATGCGGACGTGCAGCGGACATTCTTTGGCATAAATTCGGACGGCCTACGGACGTCCGTAGGCCACTTGGCGGACAGTCGCCGGACGCCCTAAAGTTGTTCGTGTGCTGTGTGGGACGTTACCACTAGGCAAAATCGGACTTGAAGCAATGGTCGAAAATTTTTAATTAAATTCAACGTGACCGTAGTTTTAATGTTTTAAATGTATTTTCTCTCTCAACCCCGGGCGTATATGGACAAAACCCTTCTACAGTATCCCTATCTAAGTAAGTGTCTACTTTTGAATAAAAAAGGTTTCACCTTCTTTCTTGGCATCACTTACGCTAAGTCTTCTTGTGAGAGGTAAACCTTATAGAATTAAAAGAGCTTTCTATTTCACATTTATTTATTGGTAATTAATGAAATATCGTAAAAAATGACAGGATAAATAATACTTATGGACTAAGCAAATTCTGCATATTATTTATGAGAACATTTCGATCAAAGTAGAGTACAGAGGTTATCGTCTTCTTATACATGTATCTCACTCCTTTTTGGGATCCTCAATGGGTTGCTTTTTCGCTGAAAAGAAAGAAATAAATAAAATGAGACACGATTAAAAGAAAAAATGTATTTTCTTTTAGCATTTTCTTACGTACGCATACGTAACTTTGATGTTTATGTACTTTCCTACCCCTCGGAAATTGAAATCTACCTTTCGGTCAAAGAATAGGTAAAATTGAATTTTTAAAAGCTATTTGTAATGCAAAGATATTGTTCTTTCTACAAAAATAAAGAATCAAGTGCACCAATCAAATATTTTTCCCTTTGACGAGATGAACAAGACGACCGTTTCGCCGTTCTCATAGTTTTTCGCGTGTTATTCTTCTCTCGTTCGATCTTAAAAGCGAAACGCTTACGTTTAAACACTTCATAAATGATTTTATGCTGCAGTCGAATTAACAAGGAATAAAACTATATTTTACACCATCATACGGAGCTTCAACAGAAGTTCATACAAATGCTTAAATTTCAGCGTTCAACCTTTTTTTCGCCGATAGTAGTCAGGCGTGATAGTGTTACTTCCCTTCAAACCGATGAGCGTTTTATCGGCAATAATCTATCACTCATAATGAAAGAATGACTTGCAATTTTCCACAATAATAAATTTACTTCGACTCGAGTTTCGATGTTACATCATTTTCAAGGTACAACTGTGAGAGGAGAAATGGGATGGAAAGTCCTCAAGGAGGTGGCTGGAATGGGTAGAAGTGGAAAGCGTGGGGGGGGGGGGGGAGGGAGGGGAGAGTGGAAAAACCGGAGGGGGTATAAAGGTTGGAAATTAAAGGGTTTTTTTCCCAGGGTTAACAAAATTTGGGCATAGAGGCGAAAGCATTTGAATACACGTGGCGGTCTTCTTATCATCGGGTGTTGTTTCCGAGGGCCATCGGTGAATGGTGTGGAAGGGGGAAGACGTCTTCTGTGCCCGTAGGCTGCCTTACGGATTAGTAGGGCCCTCGAGGCCGCGTTCATCTGAGGTTGGGTAGGTGGGGAGCGGGGGGTCATCGAGTGGGCGACAGGAGGGGGGGGAGAAGGGATTGTAAACCCTTCTGGGAAACGCACTATTGGAACTCAATGGAAACCAAGGGCGATTTTGAAAGGTATAGGTGGTCGTTGAGAAGGGAAACCTGGGAATTTTTACGTTGGTGGATCTCTAATTGTTCCAAGGCGTCTAATTTCTTCCCTTTGGTGTGTTTATGGAGAACTTTAGTTGTGAAGTTTGGATTGTGGCCGCTCTCAATGATGTGTTTGGCCAGCATCGAAGTTGAATTACTTTGGGCGATGCACTTCCTATGTTCATTGAATCTCGTGTTGAAATCTCTTCCTGTCTGACCTATATATTGTGTATGGCACTCGCAACACTTGATCTCATATACACCACTTAGTTTTTCACTTTCAGAACGCGGCCTCGAGGGCCCTACTTTACCTTTTTACCTCCTCCGGTTTTTCCACTCTCCCCTCCCTCCCCCCCCACCCCCACGCTTTCCACTTCTACCCATTCCAGCCACCTCCTTGAGGATTTTCCATCCCATTTCTCCTCTCTCAGTTGTACCTTGAAAATGGTTTAGTAACATCGAAACTCGTGTCGAAGTAAATTTATTATTGTGGAAAATTGCAAGTCATTGTTTCATTATGAATCAATTCCACTCCATCTCGCTTGATTCCTCGAATTTTATAAATCTATCACTCGCTGAACCCAAGAGCATCCATTACAAATCTTTGCTTGTCACTCGGCTTCTCCGGTACCCAGCAGCAACCAATATCCCGACAACATCCAGACAACATTGTTGGCTTTAACGTATGAAATCCGTTCAATACGCACGTTATTCAAATTATCGATTTATGGATATCTGTCAAATATCCAAAGTACCCGCCAACAACGTTGCAGCGATGTCCAACAGCGGACATGGAGGTCCATATTTCGACATCTCTAAGATATCTTCACAACATCTAATGAGTAGATGATAGGAGTGCTTATTATGGTTTTTGGTAATCCCCAGACATACAATCAAAACATTTGTGCTCTTCAATTCTATGAAGGACATATGCTACCTGTAGAGACAGTTTGGAATAAGAATTTTTTAGTATCTCGGATGTCACAATTTGGATATATATTCAACGATATTTTTACAACTCATCTCGAAAGTTACAAATAGGATGTACATGTAACTTTGTTAAAATATTCATCGTGTAATAGCAGCGTGTTTTGGATATGTATCGACCTCATTTAGATGTCCCATGGACATCGTCTGCTGCTTGGGGAGAGTAACTGCGGCGGGTAAATGAGCGGTGCGAGACGGTCAAATCATGCTCGGAACTCAGTCAAATAATCCGCCAACTCACTCATTCCTAAGCACTGGTGCCATTTTCCAGCTGTCCTCAGACACATTTTTTTTTATAACGTTCAAAAAATCTCTAATTTTTATCGCATATCGAACGTACGACTGGCGGGGATATGATGCCAATAGTCACTTGCGTTTTCTAGTTGCAAAAGTAAGTAAAAATTGCAGTCAGAACGGTCAGTTTTCGGTACGCCCCCCCCCCCACCCCGCTCTCAGGTCTGGGGAGAGAAAGAGACTCGGGGAAAATGTTGCGGAATAGCGAACCTTCCGAGGGTGGTCCTCATCCAACTCAGGACTTACTGAGACATGGCCCCAGATTACGCACTCCAACCAGTATTTTTATGTTTAAGTATCGGCAATTTTGTACTCAGTTCTTTAAAGCCAACTTTTACCAATACTTTGTGCCACCACCATCATCGTGCATGTGCAATGACCAAGGTGGAAATACATCCTGAAGAGTTTGTGAAAAAGTATGCAAAAACCAGGATTTTTTCTTGTAAGTGATGGCTATAACAGATTTAGAATGTTAGTGCTTGCGTGTAAAAATCGAAATTCATATTTTTAGAGATAATTACTTTATCCGGCATCAAATGTATGCGTAATTACACGAAATAGGGTTTTTATTTTTATGAATTAATGTGTCTTATTTACGTATGAGAAAATACAGTTCTATAATAAAACTTACGTTCTGCGAAAATATTCCATATGTTTCCAATTGGTATCAAGTAGATCAACGTTAACCAGATGGATGCTAACGTGGTAATGACGAAAACGTTGAGGTCGAACTGAAATATGAAGTTGATTGATGTCATTTCATTTGTAATTATGAATAAAAATAAAGGAATTTCATCAAGATTTAGCATTATGCCTTGAATATAATCAGTCGTTTTTTAGCGTATAAATGTTTTAACAAAACAGTTATTGCCACACTGAATATTATGATCGCACAAATGATTTTTTGTCGGATGGAAATGGAAATACAGATGAATGGAAAAACGCTTTAAGTATGCCTACAAATTTGATATTTTACCTGAATACAGCTTAATTCTTTAGATGATGTGCATGATGTGAGTAGAATAAATTATTACAACATTCAAGCATGTACATTTGCACTCATAGACTCACAAATCTTCATTTCAAGTGTCGCAGAAGGCTCTCATTCCAAAAAACTTCATACATAAAAACATTCTACTGATATGTGTACAATTTTTCGTTTGTTTATGGGCAAGAGTCCTGCTTACCAGTGAGACTATTGATATGTAGACTGGATCAGTGCTTAGCATTCCGTTGATCAACATTATCGGCATTTGTATCATGTAAAATGCGAAGGAAAGACGGCTGGAGATGATGAAGCCTTTCCATGACAGCATCCTATCGAAGAATTCTACCAAAAAAGAAAATGTAAATCTTAAAGAATCATGAAAAAGGGTTTAAATAAATTGATTACAAATAAATATATAGACAAATTAATATGGTTTTTACTTCCGTTTTTTGCAGTATAATGCCATAAGTACTGATTATTGTTTTGACTTAAGTGATTTCTTCATTATTAGCATTGGTGGTTTTTTTACATCGAGTATCGGTTTAGTCTGGTGGATAAATGTATTATTAGTCTGTGTTTTTTTAATGCCAATTCAAATTTATTCGTTAGTTATGCGTAAGGTATAAATATTGGTGAGGATAAATGCTTTTCTTTGATTGTTTATTTTCATCGTTTATATTAAACCTATTTCTTCGTCATGACCTTAATTTATACAGAAATTAATTATTTATATTGAATTTCTTTTAATTAATCCAAATTGATGGTAACCATGCTATTTTTCTAAGCTATTTACGATCGATAAACAAAACGCAAATAAGCTATGTCTTTTCTTTTTCATTTATTTAATGTTTTTATATTTTTATTTTATTATTGTAAAGTACATCATCGTAAAAATTGTTATTATTATTAATTTTTTAAATTTTAAAATTAATTTAACTAATTTTAAGTTAATCACTGTACATAGCCCAAATGAAGATAAAATACAATATCGAAAATTCGGCAAATATTTATCATTTCATTTCACTGACCTACACTCCAAGAAATAATTAATTCTTATCATTTATATTTTAATCGGTAGTTATTTACACTTATAGCTCGACAAACCTGCTTGGCCGTTTGCGCAGGCGAATATGAACCAGCTTATCGAGAAACTCCAAAGTATTGGTTGAAATACTCCGAAGAGGGCGTGCTCAAATTGGTCGAATACGTAACCCGGATAGGAAACGTTAGACATATGTAAGAAAGAGTAATGAGCCCCGTACACGGCGAATATTCCGCCCAGGAAAAATCGACCCTGAAATAAAAAAAATGTGTTAGGTATTCTGCTAAATTTTTATCTTAATATGAGTAGTACCGTAGAGTAGGTATTGAGAAAATAAAAAATTGGTAACTCCTTTCGTATTCAACCAATGATACATTTATAGTTTACACCAAATTTCATTCACAGCATTTAGTAGACCTACGTCGTAAGACACGAGAGTTAGCAGACGATTGATTTTTACCTTTTGAAATAATTATAATATCGTGAAACTAATTTGAGAACAAATATAATATCACCAGTATGGAAAAAATGTACAATAAGCGTTTCCTGCAATTTTCAAACTAATAGTAAGTACAGTCTGTTGGCAACTGGAATAGGAATATAAACTCGGAAGAGCAAAGTTACCCACTGGCTTTTAGAACCAATAGTGAAGTCTTGAATATTACTTCAAGTCAGTGGCGTAGAATATGCTTCTGGGTGAATGGGGGGCGACACCCCCCTTTGGCAATTAGGGATCCGGGAAATTTTGGAAAAATGACATGCCTGGAAATACATTTTACATCATTTTGGCAACTTAAAATTTTGGTTTCACTCATAATTCCAGAAATAATATATAACTTTAAGAAGATGCAGTACTTATGAGTCCAAACTAGATGATATTTTAAAATTTTTTTAAATTTCACCGAGGCTTTGGGGAGGGGGATCTATACCTACGTCCCCCATACTTACGCCACTGCTTCAAGTGATTCTTTTCATTTTTCTCGTGCCAATTGTGAACAACCTGACCTCAGCTTTTCATTCAGCCTCGAAGTCACTCTGCTTGGAATTTTGACTCCGCTGATATAGTCGCTATACCTCACCTATACTCCGCCTACTTATTGTCAGCTATACTCCGCCGCCAGACAGTGGTCACCCCACTTAATTCTTAACTGATTAGCTTGCACAGCTCTAAAATACTCTAGGAATAGGTATTATGCCATTTTTCTGAACTGATGGCGGCTGACCTTGAGCGCGCTCGAAACCCACCCACTCTTCAAGCCAATCACAGGAAAGCGATAGTAGAAAGTGTGTAGGATCCCGCAGTCTCCCTCTGAACTCCGTGCAGTGCAGATCGCTCTTGAGCTAGCAGTGTTGCCAAATCGAATTGCTCAGCGTTCGTCCGAGAATCTTCCGCCGCCCCCGAAAGTACCGTTATTCTCAAGGCTGGCAACGCCGGTCGGCCGGATGGAGGGGAGCGGAGCGGAAAAGGGAAGGGGATGGAGGGGAAGGGAGAGGTGGAAGGGGCAGCGGTTCTGATTGGCTACTTGCTATTTTCCACCCAGCCGCCATCAGTTCAGAAAAATGGTATAATATCCTTAGTATCGCACTACTGTGACATTCAATTTAACTTAGATGAGGATAATTTGTCCGATACTGTGGTTGCACCGTGTTGTTTGCAACAATCATTATAAGTTTAACCGTGTACAACTGACAATTTCTTCTGTGGACGGAAAAAATACAACTTCTAAGAATCTTGGCTAGCCATAGTATCACCATTAAGTATACCGCTGGCGATATAAGGCGGAAATGTGCCGATATCTCGTGAGTACCAAAAAAAGTATCAAGAGAAAAAGTTTGAAATATTGATTATAAGCATTCAATAAAAAAACCAAACCCTAAAATAACAAAAAAATTCCATCTTTTCTTACCGATCGGAGTTTGAAGTTTTTCTCTCGCACCCTTAATATGTATCCAAGGCCAACCCCAAAAATGTATGGAATTAAGCGGTGAATAAAATTAAGATAAAATTCATCTGCCGAGGCTAGCATTTGTGTTAACCTGTAAATACAGAATAGAAATGTTGGAAAATGAACATACAATGAATAATATAAGGATTAAAATATGCTTGCTCTACGTGGGACAGTGGCATTCATACGAATAATGAAGACTTGAAGATATTTTCTGATGTAATTTTGTTTTACTTGAGGGGAATTCTGCTGTGAAATACGTATACATAGATGTTGATAATTACTGATATAACAATCGGTGAACGTTGAAATGGTGCCTAACTTAATTCTGTGCGTATTCGGGAAATGCTTATGTATTGGAACAAATTTCAATGGCACTCAATCACAAGTTCCGTTGGGGATCCAAGTATTGGCTGCATCTCATGTGAAAAAGTTTTAATCTCAGTAAATATATTCCGAATTAATGCGAAAAACCAATAAAACTTTAGTGTATTTAGTTCTCAGTGAAAATACAGAATTTAAACTGATTTTCTCCTATCGGATGCAATTGAAGTCATCGTAATTGAGTTATGACCAGTGAGTACTTATGTTCTCACCGGACAATCGAGTCATTCTTGGCATTGTTAATGTCATCACGGATTTAAATAGCAAACCAAGGAATGTGAATAATAAGGACTAAAGAATTATTTCAGGATGGTAAATCTATGTTTTTGTTTAGTGATAATTTCCTCCCATATTTTTTTGGCAAAAATTGGCCTTATAATATCCAAAAATTTTAAAGCCAGTATCAAATAAGTATATTATGATAAGAGTAATGCTTCAGAAAAATTTAGGAGTTTTGGTCGTTGGTAATATTAAAAAAGACATTGAATTCAACGTCAACGGTTCGTTCTTTAATAAGGAAACCATGAGTGTTATATTTAAAGGTAATGTAAAACAATGTAATATAGATATTGAATATAAAATCATAACACATTGAATGTTTTTTAGTACTTTCAGTTTTATAAAATTGTACCTACCCTGGTAAAAAAACGCAGGCAGAATGGAAATATAATGTTACAATTTAGGTAAAAGAAAAGAATAATGATAAAACTTATATCAAAAAATAAATGTTAAAACATTTACCAAAATTATTAAAACATCATACGGTTGTATTATATTTTCTATGCTCCAAAAATTGTTTTACGACCAGTGGCGTAACTAGGAATATTCTTTGGGGGGAATTAGGGAGCCTGGGGGGAGAGGAGAAAAATCTCCCCCCAACAGGCAGCTTTGTTGGGCGGTCCGGGAAAGTTTAAAAAAATGACATAACTGGAAATACATTTTATCATTTTGGCACTAATTCTCATTTTGGGTTTCAATCGTAATTCCGCGGGAAATCATTGCAACAGAGAATACATTTCTCTGAGGGTTTTGGAGGTATCTATCCCCTACCCCCTGGTAGTTACGCCACTGCCTACGACCGAAACTCCATAAGCATATGAAAAATTAAAAATTGGTTAATAACAACAATATGATTTACCAGTATAATAACTTGTGAAAATTTCACTCGTACTCACGGAATTCCAAAGTATAGGATAGTGGCCAATCCAAGGGAATATACTTTATACACCTTTAAAGCGGACAATGCAGCAATAATTAAGCTTATAGGCAGGATACTATATTTTCCCATTTTCCATATAAATAGAACAATAAATGGTGACAAAATGTACATATGCATGTCAGTTTCCAATTGATGTGATAGTTGGTAGCACTGAAATGTAAATAAATTAAGAGGCATGAAATTAATCCACACAGGAATTTTGTACATTGCAGAATACTTCTTGAGACATATAAACCCACCATTTTTTCTAGACCCCTGGGGGTGTTTGTGTAAGTTAGAACGTTCAACCAAGCTTCCTCGCAGCAAGAAATGAAATGATACAACCGCCGTGAGTAATGGCCTTCCGAAGGAAAAATCTGCATAGCGCTGAGACCGGTCAAGGCACTCATGACAAAAAGCGGTGTCATTCTGTAGATGGAAAAGGACAATGGGAAAGGTTTTTGCCATTAAGTTTGAATACTGAATGATAGGCACATAACTTAAATGCGCACGGAGAATTTGCTTTCCAGGTGCATATTTTCTCATTCCTATATGAATGAAACAGTTGTTCACCGCAATTTCTTTAACCTTTGACTGCATGAATTTTTAAATAAGAGTTAAAATATTTTTTCTATACGAAATATACCCAGAAATGATTCAATTGCTACATTTACATAACTTTTTCTGACACTTTTAATTTTTAAGGAAACATTTGAATATATACCATTTATGATACTATGTAGATAGCTTTTACATTTATGGATATGTACCACAGACTTGAAAATTATCTACAAAAAGTTTTCATTTCATATAATAATGGAAAACGTCTCATTAGCACGCCTACCTTTACTAATTACATATATGGATATCAACAGGTAAATCATCTTACTCTTTTAACATGCGGGGAGCTGACTTCCATCAACATAATGAGAAGCTGATCACCTTTGGCACCTACTGATTACTTCGAGAACCACCTAGTTTAACGACGAGGTGTATCATATCTGGTACACCATGTGTGAGAGAGGAAGAATTGTGCCCATCTGAAATAACCGGCAATGAGTGTCATCATCATCATTTGTCAACAATCCTAAGATTGGTTTGACGCAGCTCTCCATTTCTCTCTCCTATCCACTAATCTCTTCATAGCTACATATTTATTCATTTTTACATCCTTTATAACCTGTCCTATATAACTCATTCGGGGCCGTCCCTTGCCCTTTTTTCCTTCCACTTGTCCTTCAACGATTGTCTTCATCAGACCATCGTGCCTCAAAATGTAGCCAACTAAGTTGTCCCTTCTTCTGCTTAATGTTTTTAGGAGGCTTCTCTTTTCTCCTACTCTCCTTAGCACTTCCTGGTTACTCACACGGTCAATCCATTTTATCTTCATCATTCTTCGGTAGCATCACATTTCGAATGCTTCCACTCTTGACTTCTCTGCTGCTGTCAACGTCCAAGCCTCGCTTCCATAGAGAAACATACTCCATATGTAGCATCTGATGAATTGGGCAATGAGTGTATTGTATCATATATGATACAACTTGCAGTAAAGGGTTAAACCGTGGGTGCTGTTGGATTAGGGATAGGAGGGTTTCATGGTTTGCCTGTTCGATTCCAATTGTCGCTCCAGGTTCTCGGATACAGTTCTTTATCAATTGTTTCATATTTACTGAATAACTTTCAAAAGCTAATCATGATTTTAATTTTGTTATTACAAAAACTGCAGAAAATAGGGCGTCAAGATCACAAATAACTGGAGCCGTAAAATCCTACTTAAATTTCCTTATTTATAATCATCACCCTGAAAACAGAACTATTTGGCCTATGCATGGGGGAGCTACAACAAATAACAATGAACGATGACAACCATCTATGCCCTTGATATGTGCGATTTATCCAGGCTGGACTCGAATCCGAGACTTTCAGTTTCGCTGTCGAGCACTAACCGATGGAGACACACCAACCCATCCCTATAATGGATAAATTTCGAAAAGCTATTGTCAAATATTTCATCCCGTTCAAAAATTTAATTTTTTTCATTTCTGAGGAGGTCCAGTATTCGCTTCCTTTTCTTTACGCTCTTGTTTTCCCTGCCCTTTTCCATTGATCATTGCTTTTCAATACGTTCCTCCTGATTTCTTTTCATCTCTGGAATCATTCCATTTGGCCCTTTTCCTCTGCTGAGTTATCCAAAACGTACCTAATTGTTTTCATCTCTTTCCACTTCATCATTTTCTGATGAATCATAATATTGCTCCATGTTTCGTTAATCATTGCTCTTTTTCTCGTTACACAAATCTGGAATAGGAAATCTGGAATTAATGGATTCAATAATTGCCCATGAATTTAAATATCTTTGGTTCCTCATTCTGTTATCGTTGTACTTTAGTTCTTTTTATTATTCTACACCACTCATTTCTTAAGTCTTTGGCCTCCACTGATTTATCTCAAAGTGATAGATATACGCAGCCAGGCTTGTTTTTTTCTATCATTTAAGCATTTTCAGTACTTTCTGTACTTCGTGATATTTGCCATATCTTTAGCTCAATTTCCTTTCTCACTTCCCATCCCTTTCCCATGTACTCTTTCACCTCCGTTCATTGTCGCATTAAATATTTCGGATACTTTTGAGGGTGACGAAACCCAGTTTTCATTTTAAAATCATCAAGAATTAGATCGGTTCAGTGAAATCAGTAAGGTAAGATACAGTGGAAGAATTGATTGATGAAAGTCGAACTAAGACCTTTTCTGAGGCTCTTACCACTAAATTTCTGTATGGTTCAGTTATAGCCAATTTAATATTTTTTCTTGCAGGGATTGGAGACTTATTTTATCAATCTTTGCTAATACTTTCCGCAGATGCGTAGTACGATTGAATTTTGCTCGACATAAGGTTCCCGGACCCTTTAATGCCAAACGGTCGACAACCCTACCCAGAATTGAAACCGTCCCATCAATGGGGAAAATGACACTAACATCTCCTTCATAAGAGATGGATAAAGCTGAAACTACTCATTTACTCACTAAGCTCACAGTTGAGGGAGCTAAACTCTGGGCAAAAATGATTCGCTCACAGCATTTACCGAAAGGAACAGCAACCAATTTAATATGCGATAAACATAAAAATTTTCTCCAAATACCATTGTAATATTCGACTTTGAAGATGAATTGAATGGAATTCCTCTTCAAATAAAATAATTTTATCGCATACTATGAACTAATGCATTGGTGATCTTTAACTATTTGTTATTCATAGTTTTCGGAAAATTTTCCTTATCATAAGGTGGTAAAAGGTCCTTAGGTACTTACTTGATATAGCGTCGAATATACATTTTCAGAATATTAAGTTTTCTACCCTCCTGCAAACGCTTCACGGTAAAATACGACGTGAGAAGGCCACTCATAACCACAAACGTGTCGACGTAATTCCAAAAAGCTCGCAGTATCATGCTTTTCGGCCCCTGCATCCACTGAAAGAAAATCATAATGAATCATGAAAACGTACAGAAAGTAAAAGATAGGGTTTTTTAAAATAGTTTTTTTTAGTATTTCTGTGGACAATTATAAATGATACAATGATAAATGAAGAGCAAACTTTGTGCATGTCCACAGTAATTTTATTTGGTACGACGCGTTTCAGCGACCTTACTTCGCTATCATCAGGTACAAAATGCCATATTTTCGTCAAGAAGTCATATATATATATATACAATCATGCAAATGGGAGGGGTATATTTATGAGTCGGTGGAAGTGGGAAAAGGGTTGGGGGGTAAAGGATGGGGGAAGGGGGTGGGGAGGTTTGTGGGGGTACGTAAGGATTTGGGGTTCGGTTGAAGGTTTGAGAGGGGGGGGGGCTAACAGCGGGGAATGACTCAGGAACTCAATGTCATTCAAAAGATTTTCCTTGCGTTTTCTCCTCCTGGTGATCTCCCATTGCTCGAGTGCGTCGAGTCGACGTCCTTTTCCTTCGAAGGCAAGTATTTTAGGTTGGTAAGGTGAGTGGCTATATGGGATTTGATGTCTTTCTTCTCAAAACATCTTTTGTGTTCTGCTGTCCTAACTTTGAAATTCGGACCAGTTTGTCCTACATATGTTGAATCACATGAGTCGCACCAATTGCATAAATGCCGGATCTTAAAAGAGGGTCCAATTTATCTAATGATTGTCAAATAATTTTTTAAGCGTCACTAGGGAATAAAAACAGAATTTAAAACGGTCTATCGGGAAGCACTTGGAAACTTTGTATGACTCTTTACCTACGTATGGTAGCTTCACCCACTTCTTTGTGTTAGAGATCTGCTTAAGGTCTGTGATTTCTTTAATGGCTTTTTCCTGCGTGAATTCTGCAATATCCTCTCAATTAGATACCCATCGTAGCCGTTAACAGAAGCAATGTGATGAATGTGGTTTAGTTCTTAGTTTCTGTGGAGTTACAGGTTGTGATTAGGATCTTACAGAAGTGCCTGTTTCAATATTTCAATTGAGGGAAGGTCTGAGGCTAAAAGAAATGTATTTTTAGGAGCTCTACAAGGGGAAACGTCTTTATTGTGATTGATGTACGGGCAACATTACACAGATAGCCGATTACATTAATTACAAGGTCTCTCATTGAAATTACTGGTCACGAGTGTTACAAAAGAAGATCCTTAAGTCTATCTCTAAATGTGTTGTCAATCACCGCGCATTTAAATGGGGTTACAAAAATGGCCACTCGCGTTGCTGACGGACAAATAGATAGTAGTTTTTTAGGGGAAATAAGGCGTAATTAGCTATTTTAACCGAAATTTATATACAAGATAATGTGATCTGTGCAATTCTGAAAGCCTCAATGCTATTCCTCGCAATCTCAAACATTTTACTGCAAAATATTGCGAAAGAGTAGATCGCATTACACTCATCACCGCGCCGCGGATATGTTTGAAAACCGATTAAAATGCGACCGAAATGGCAACAGAAATCTGCCTTACATTGGATAGAATATGACCTCATGTATGCAATCACTTTGGTACTAGTTGTAAAATATATGTGCCAAATTCCGTTCCTGTTTTAAGTTAATCTGCAACTTAAATCTAATGCATGTATTTTCTCACTATTATGTGATGATGTTAACAGGTTGGATATGGGTTTTCTGTTATGCTAGGTGACAGGAAGCTGCGGTCATAGCGAAGCCATCATATAGTAAGTGGTAGGAGAGTAATGAAGGAAAGTACTTAGGTGATTGATTGAAGAGTGGAACGGAAAACTCTGTATGAATCGAAAATTACGCGTTAAAATTACAACAATGTAAATTTCAGCCCTCTATTTTTCTCTTCTCAAGCATTTTTTGTCAATGGATTGGAGCAGTACGCATGGTTCATGGCATATTATAAATATCGTTTATATAAGCTATGAACGAGATCAATTTTGGTGGAGTTTCGAAAGTCTTTCCTATGTTTTTTCAAAAGATCTCCAAATTATAGCGAATCGCTAATCATTTCTACTTTCAAAGATTGATAAAAAATACGGACCACTGTGGTTTAAGATTTTTTTGTTAATAATGTACCAACTTATTGTTTTATTTACGATGTTTTATGTACTTCATCTGTGTGTGATACAATCCTGAACTTTATTTACTCTTTTATATGTTGGGTTGTTTAATTATATGAAATTTTTTCATCGAGAAAACTAAGAATTTATTGACAAGATTTGATATTTTTCGTATATCTCCAAAAATCATTTCGTACTTTAAATTTTACTGCACCGAAAATAATGTTTTCTATTGTCACGATGGCTCCTACGGATTTGACGACTAGTACGAACTGGGACGGTCTGTCACGGCATTATATAAAAATCAAATCAAGTTTTCATTACTTTCGTACGTTAAGATTGAAATAGAGAATTACTCGGCTCAACGGCTTTGTGAAAATGTTCAAATTATACAAATTCCAAAAGTCAATAATATCGAAATGGTTGTTAGAGTACCAGTTTCTTGTTAGGAGTGAAAAGAGGATAATGAGCTTACCTCGGCCATTTCTGTCCTGTTGGCTACGCTGCCAAATAGTATGAGAAGTCCTCTGTGTAAAAAGAACAATATGAGGCATAATATTGTCCGTAATCCATTCAAGCAACTTAACTCATTCTTTGGCGTAGAGGTGTCCAGCAAAGTTCTCATATTAGACCTGAAAGAGAATGCGAGGAAGATTCGAACTAATATACCTGTGGAAAGAAAAAATAATTAATTAGCGTGATAGGGGTTGTACCGAAATTCAAGTTTTATGTGGACAAATTTCGAAAACATTCCTATGCAATTCTGAAAGCCTCAATGCTATTCCTCGCAATGTCAAACATTTTACTGCAAAATATTGGGAAAGAGTAGATCGCATTACACTCATCACCGCGCCGCGGATATGTTTGAAAACCGATTAAAATGCGACCGAAACGGCAACAGAAATCTACCTTACATGGGATAGAATATGACCTCATATATGCAATCACTTTGGTACTGGTTGTAAAATATATGTGCCAAATTCCGTTCCTCTTTTAAGGACTTGTGACCAGTAAATTCAATGAGAGACCTTATAATTTATGTTATCGGCTATTTGTATCATGTTATCTGTACATCAATTACAATAATGATCAAAAATGGCTATTCGGGCTTCCAGCCGGGTGGTCTCCCTCCATTCTGCCTAAATGAGAATGGCAGAATGGAGGGAGACCACCCGGCTGGAAGCCCGAATAGCCTTTTTTGAACATATTCGCCGGGAAAGCATCAGATTTTACTTTACAATAATGATGTTTCCCATTGTGGAGCTCCTAAAAATACATTTCTTTTACGCTCAGACCTTTCCTCAATTCCGTCTTTAATTTTTTCCAAAAATCCTTTTTCCAAAAAATACAGGATGCTCAGGTTCTCCAGCGCTTAATGTTTTCTATGGCTGCCGACGTTTCAGGGTTCGTGTCGTACTCCATCCTCAAGGCTCGTTCTGCCCTGAGGATAAAGTACGACTCGTGCCCCGAATCGTCGGCAGCCATGTTGGAGATTGCCCGGTTGAGCACACGATCAGCCTTCATTACCAGCATCCGAAGGAAAAGTATCAGATCTTTTTCAAAACAGGTTATTTATGGCTCAGCTTCCCCTTCTTTCCATCATAACATCCTCTTCTCTCATTCCTCTTGTTTCCATGGCTCTCTGTATCTCTTTAATATATTGTGTTATGCAGTAATATCGATTAAGGCTTCGATTGGCATGAAAGATTTTTTGACGTGAATTCAGAAAATATATAGATAGATAGAAAGAAATATATTTTTTTTCAGGAAAAATTCCGTAAGAACAAAAATAATATTAAAATACATAAAGAAATTACAGTATCCTAGCACATTAAATTATAAACGATTACAGTGATAAATGATTACAGTGATATTCCAATTTTTGGCATAACTGATCACAGAAAATACATGAAATATAGTAAAAAATGTCAAATTCAGCTGTTTTCCAAGCCGGTTTTAATACAAACACAAACAGAAGTCACATTTTCTCAACAAGACAAAAAAACGCTACAGCAAAGAAAATGACCATAATAACCAGAACGCAAATTTGAAAAAAAATAAGAGCAACTTATGCTATTATGGAGATAGTAAGTAATCATAATATTTAAGTTTAAAGGTCTTGACAGATATGGAATTTTTGACATCAGTTGGTATCTCATTCCAAATCCGACAAGCGGTAACGAGAAAAGATTTACTGTAAACAGTAGTGCGATGCCCAGAGAAACATAAAATATTAGGATCAGACCTAGCGTACCATGCAGAGACAGAGGGACAACTAAGGAACAAATCATACAGATACCTCGGTGATTTGTTTTTAAATAGAGCAAAAAAAAAAAGGGATTCCAGAAGGTATTCTCTACGGCATTTGACGTTGAGTCATTTTAGTTGCTTACAATATGGTGTGATGTGGACGTCTCTGCGATTGTCAAAAATGAACCTAAGGAGTTTAAGGCACGGTGAAGTTTTAAATTACTCTCTTCGTTGAGGTCATTATAAACAAGACAGCAGTAATCTATTACAGAGAAAATAAGCGGCTATATGAGTGTTTTATAGTATTAAAAGGAAGTAAGTATTTATGAACTTTTAACTGATAAAGTATAGAATGAATCTTGTTAGCAATATTATTTACATGACAATCCCTGGATAAGTTGGCAGTTAACGGAATTCCTAGATTATGCACATTACTGAATAATGGTATTGGTGCGCCGTTAACCACAATATTGGTAGTAGTAGTGAGGTTAAGGTTACGTATCATCCTAGAACTGCCGGTGATAATAGTTTTAGTTTTACTTTTATTTAGGATGAAATTGTGACGAGTGGCCGACTCGGTTATTCTATTAATGTCCTCATTCGTTTTTGATACGGCGTCGTCAATATCATAGGTCGAACAACTGCGGTAAATTTGTAGATCATCGGCATAGAGAATGTAATTCGTGTGCTTTAGACAACTGGGAAGGTCGAGTATGTACAAAGAGAACAATAGGGGACCATTGGGGTACACCAGTGGTCACTGTATCGCGAGTTGAGAGA
Source organism: Ischnura elegans (assembly GCF_921293095.1). Taxonomy (NCBI): domain Eukaryota; kingdom Metazoa; phylum Arthropoda; class Insecta; order Odonata; family Coenagrionidae; genus Ischnura; species Ischnura elegans. The sequence goes on from NC_060248.1 coordinate 57,703,218, forward strand.
TTTCCTTGACTGTCTCTCTCTGCTTGGTAACGGTCAACTAAGTAAGAATGGAACCAATTTAGCACAGAGCACGAGAAGTTGAGTTTTTTCAGTTTATCAAGTAGGATAGTGTGATTTACTGGATCAAATGCCTTACTAAAATCGAATAAAACCAGCACTGTTATCAAATTTTTACCTATGCCGTGGCGTAAGTCGTCCGTAATTGTTATTAAAGCGGACTGAGTAGAGAAGTTATTGCGGAATCCGGATTGGAATGGATCAAAACTGTTATCTAGGGAAAGAAATTAAACTACTTGGAAATAGAAAATACGTTCTAAAGCTTTGGAGAGGGTACAAAGTATAAAGATTGGTCGGTAATCAGATGGGTTTGAGGCATTTATGACCTTTTTTGTCGGTGTTACTAAAGAGGACTTCCATAGAGTAGGAAACATGCAGGATTGCAGTAAATGATTAAAAAGGTCAAGAATAATTGGCATAATAGCCTTACAAGACTTATTCATCATTGTATATGATATATCATCCACACCAGTAGATCGTTGACAACGATGTCTCTCGCTGCGAGAGCCTACGTTCCAAGCACGCCAGTAGAATTGCATTTCGATCGAAAGACAAATTTATTTAGCATTTCGGGAGTGATAGAATAGAAATTTTTGTTATAAAATGGCACCGAGGGATTAAGGAAATTGGGTACGGGAGAACGAAGAGAGCAATTTGCTTGATCAGTGTTTGCTATACACGTAAAATAATTATTAAGTTCGTCCACTGCGAGATTGGGGGCCAAATTGTTTTGCTTTTTTCGGACTATTCCGAGTTGTCGCAGTTCCTTCCAAATGCGCTTCCATTCTTGGGGCCGGAAAAGGCACTAGAGAAATAGTTTCTTTTCGATTCATTTATCAAAAGGTTAACCTCGACTCTCAGGCATTTGTATACAGCATGAAGAGCTGGCTGCTTGAAGCGAATGAAGGCTCTACGAATGCGATTTCGTTCACACATTTTTTTGCGAATGCCACTGGTCAACCAGGGAGCGGTGGGTCGTTTCGGGTGGCAGATATGCACAGGAGCATGTCGGTTGAAATAAATCACAAGATAATCATTAAACATTTCAAGTTTATCGTCGATGCAATTTGACTGAGTCATGCGCAACCAATCAGCAGAAAGTAGGTCTTCCAGAAATCTTTGGATATTGACGTTTATGAAATCACGAAATACAAAAGTAGAGAGTTTAGCAAAAGGATAGGTAAAATTGTATGAAACGGATATTTGGTCATAAGCAGATAAGAAAGGCACTGGAGATTGTGAGAAGTGCGATAGCTTCTCCATGTCATCCACCACACAGAGGTCCCAGCAGGTATGGCTATTTAGAGTATGGTGAGTAGGTTGCGATGAGACGAGGTGGAGATTGTTACAGTGAAAGAAATTGATTAAGTGAAGACAATCACAACTTTCAGGATTCATCATATTCACATTAAAGTGACCAACAATAATGATATTTGTATATGTTGGATAAAACCATCGAAATGTTTATTCAAAATCGGTGATAGAAGTGATTTTAGGTGGCTTTTATACTATAGCTAACAGTAATTTATACATATTAATTCCAGAGATTTCTTGAATAATAGTTGTGAAACAATGCTCGGATGGGGAAGTGGCTAAGACGGAGTAATTCAAACTTTATTGAATAAATACACGTACACCTTCGCCTCTCTTACCAGTCCTGTCATGGCGTATTAAATTGTAACCCGTAAGGTTTACCATATCATCAGCCTCAACAGGTTTAAGCCAAGTTACAGTCATACAGATAACATCAAACAAGCTCAGCACAAAATGGTCTATAAATTCGTCAAAGTGAGGTAGTAGTGACTCACAGTTCACTAGGGATAAGCGAAGAGCAGACGAGGTTTTCTTAAGTTAAAGAACACTTGTCCCTATATCACCGTCGAAATTATCGGCTGCGTTGCCATCCTCGTATCATCAGGTCTCGAGGTCGACTTCACAGCGTATAGTGATACGCCGTCCACCGTCCTCTTTCCTGACAAAGATCGACCGATTGCGAATTCACAGACATTTCAATTTTCCCTGCTTTTTCAATTCCTTGGCAGCAGAGTATAGTCGACGGTTTAAGGTACTGCGAACTTCGTTGGTGTAAATAGTGCGATTGTCATCGCAGCAAAAGTTTTTGGCGGAGAGGTTTTTCCTCGCGCGTCGTACTGCAAGAAACTCACACACGATATTATGCCGGAGAAATCGAACTTTTAGGAGATGTTGAGCGGGAGAGGCGTTCTTGTTTGATCGAACACTAAACCAATAGCAATAGTCAATGTCACTGGGGGTTAAACTGACTCCTAGTAAAGATGCCATTTGACACACTAATTTTTCTGGTTTATGAATATCCATGTCTCCTCTCGTTGAGGAAAGCAATGTTTTTGTATGTACGTTATGTTTGTATGAAAGCAAATTTTAGTATGTTCCTAGATCTCGCGTTGCCACTGTGACATAGTTCGATTGATTGAGGACAATTCGGCTTTGATGGATCTCTCAAAATCACGCAGGCCATCCTGTTAGTCGGTGACACGCTGCAACAGTTACTTCAGCATACCATCGGAAGATTCCATTAGGATTGGAGGGCGTCGAGCTAAGAGCAACGAACCAACGGGAGTGTCATCCCGCCATCCAGGATTTTCGAAAGTTTTCTATTGCCTGCTGATCAGCTTCGGTGAGATTGGTGCTGTGGAGATAGTGGACTGCGCTACAGATACCACACGTAAGAATCTTCTGACTGTCTGTTTGGCTGTCTTGGCGCACGCAACACAGTTTTCAGGTATTACGAAATACACTCTTTCCCTACCGAGAGAGCAACACACGACTGTTCACGGCGACTGCTTGCTAGTGACTCAGTGACTATTTGGAGTATTAGATGAAATTATTTCTTTTTGTTTTACGAAATATGGGAAAATTGGATTGGACGTTTACGCAGGGAAGGAGATGTGAAACTTCATTCCATTTCTTCATCAGAAAAAAGAATCATATGTCAGAGTTGTACGTTGTTCAGTTTTAAAAGGCTTGCCAACAAAAACTAAAATGTTTGAATTTTCTTCGCCCAATATAAATGAAGATATTTTCATACTAATTAAGGAACGTGATTGGACAGGCGTAATGGAGGACATTTGACTCAAAGGCTGAGCAGATTAAGTTTCTGCCTGATTGAAATGATGATTTGAAGGGGCCGGAAAAACATTTCTTCTAAGGAATTTTATCTCAGTTTATTTTAATTTTAATATTATTAGTGCTTATGGCATGGTATTTCATAGGTTATTACGAAATATGGTTGTAATTTTAATTCTAACATGAGAGCACTTTGGCTCCCAGCAGTAGTTATGAAGTAAGGTAGTATTATATCGTTGCTCAACCAAAATGGAATTTAATGAGGATTGCTATTGGAATTTCCATTCATCCCTAGTTAAAAGTTTTATCTAAATAAATTGTAGGTCATTTTGTTTCAATTATGGAGTTTAAAATATACTAAATACCCGGTACTCAGCTTGTTCCTTACCAATATAAAGGTTGAAAAGAAGAAGCCCGCAGTCCAAGTCAATCAATAACGATTTCAAATGAACCCGATTATAGTTTTCACGGAAAATTGTATTCTTAGTATAATCTATTACTTATTCCCTAACTCGAATGTAAGGAAATGATATATTCAATGTATTTCCAGCTATTTTGGTTTACATTTTTTTTGGTCACGTATCCTAAGACCAACTTTTAATCTTGAAAAGGCAGTTTTCGCTATTCGAAGTATTAGAATAATTTTATATAAATTGAATGATACTTATGTCCGATAGGAACTTAGGAAGCTAAAAAATATATGTGTACAACATTCAAAGATAATGCGTGGGCCTAAATGTGTGTCGTATGAAATTATTGCCTGTTCTCGGCCTATTTTGGACTATTTATTTACTTTTGCTATATACCTCATAAATATTTGAGTCCAACTAGTATATGGTTAGGTTTAGTTAACAATTAGACGTCGCTTTGCATAAAACATGTAACTGATATACTTTACATAATTCCTACCTCTTTTCCTTGGGTCTTCACCTTTATTCTCCATTCTTTTTTCAAAAACGGCTCCCATTATTCCGACGAGTGTCATAGCCAAGGAGAATAACCTGTGAGTGAAAAAAAGATTTCAATTAATCATCCTAAAATGTAATTGATGTCCCGATGTTATTAATGTTTTAGTGACCTTTAGGAAGAGTGAATGGTGATACAAATACTATTACGAAAACTGGAAGTATTAACTTCTGAAAGTCACCGTTAAAAAATCTATCAAGGATTTAACACGAAATTTACGCAACGGTGTTGCCTGGTTATGCGGTACCTTTACCCGTTCGATTTTTATGAATGAACGCAAAAATGCACCGTGTAACCAACCAACTTGTGAGAATGCATATACAAAAAATTGAACCTGTTCCAATTTTGTGTAAGAAATTTTTCTCTCAGGCCCACCAAAATCGTTCATTTTAGGAATAAATTCATACAGGTTTATGTAACGTGTAACCAGACCTTTAAGCAGTCATTTTTCTCGAAGAAATGATTTGATTCATCAAGAAATTGAGCATGCTATTTTTTATTTTGTCCGAGAAAATTTCAATGCACTCAAGATTATCCGTTTTTGTTTTTGTTTGTAGGGAATTGGACCAGACTGTAGAAATATGTGGGAACATAATTTGTAAAATCTAATATATTCGAAATTAATTGCTAAAAGCATTTTTCACTGCCTTAACCTATACAAAAATGAAATTACCACTGTAAATTTAGTAAAATATCAATAAAATCGTGTTTTTTTACAGATATATTTGCAGAATATCAGGCGCTTTTAAGCAAAGGATTTCTTAGAAAGTCTTTCTGGACTGTGGGAATGGGAAAAGGAACGGAAATCCACGTTTAAGATAGACCAAAAAAAAACTGTTTCTCTTTAAGTTTTAAGTACGTGAAAACTCTGTCACTTCGCAAATGAGAATATTTGGTCGATATGAGGTTACAATTTTAAATAATATGTCTACAACTTTTGTCACTGAAAATCACAGTGTATACACCGAAAAACCGAAGTTTTACCCCCTGACAAATCAGGTAGTTTTCCGCAAATTGAGGCTTAAATTAGTATACGCGATTCGGCAAGGGAAACATTATTTGATCAAGCTGATTTTTTTTATTGGTGTGATTTTCAATGGTACTATGGCAATTAATTCACATGCACTTGCAACCTTCAAGGAATTTTTTTTGGAGCCCCCATACTACCGCATAACCTTAGGTGAAACAGATATTGGTACCGGTGCATTCTGCCCGCTTACATAGTGGCGCATGAGACGGGAGTGCGAGGTGAAGGAAGGCCGTTTTTTTCTCTGTTGATATGTGTCCGTGTGAATGTGTGCGTGAGTGTCATGAATCATTGAGTCCCCATTTGATGTTTCCCTATTTTCCTCCCCACAATGTGTAATGCTTTCCCCCCCCCCCCTCCTAAGGTGTTCAAGTCGAACTCTTAAGAAGAGCGTGGTTTCCCCCCCCCCCCCCTCGTGTCCTTGGTGAAGTGACCGTCCAGCCCCACGTGTATCATCGTTTTTTTTTTTTCCCCTGACCCCTCCCTCCCTGGTGTTTCTTCCCCTCATTGGCTATATAACGTGGTGCACCGGAGGAAAAAGGGCTTAGATGATTTTCTTTTTTGGCGATTCCAAGCAATAAAAAAAGCTCCCAAGAGTAGGCGGAGTTTGGGGAGGCAGAGAAAAAAGTTGGTGGAGAGATCCCGAGAGAGAGAGAGAGAGAGGGTGCCTAACGCGAGTCGGAGTTGCAAGGTAGACTCGTGGTGCCGATGAAAGGATCTCCCAACTGTCGCAGAGAAGCCATCTCCCACTCGTGAACCTGCCGGAGTTGACGCAGAGCAGCATACGCCGCGGAACGGAATCGCCACGATCAGCAGATCGAGAGCCCCGAAAATTCGACCAACTGTAAGAGAAAAGCCACGAAATCCCATTCCCCCCCCCCCCCAACCCCCCCCCTCAAGGAACAGAAGAAAATTCCCACTTCACCAAGTCAAGAAGAGAATTCATTAAAAACATTGATAAAATTCCCCCCCGCACAAATAGAGAAGAGGACAGTACTTCCCCCTATTACCGTGTGAATTTCTGTGCAATATCTATTTCGTTGTTTCATATTTCCATCCCCCCCCCGTTTCTGGTTTTTTTTTATTTGTCCCCTTTTCTTGTGGTTTTTGTATGGGTTATGAATGTGAAAACGTGTAGCGTGATTTTTTTTTTGGGTTTAGGTTAAGGACTGAAATTTTTCTGTTGTGCAGCATAGTGAATTATGCGTTGTATTTCATTGAATTCAAGGAGAAGAGGTTAATTGTTACTTTTGCCATTGATTTGCTTGTATTTGTAAATGATCATATTTAAACTCATTAAATTTATGTTGAGCGAACTACGCAGTCGAACGGCTTTCTTTATCCGAACGCTCCTGTCTCAGGTCTCATCACCCCTAAACTTCCCCTCCTACCCTTTCCCAAAATCCCATTCCCTCGCCCCAGGTGCACGGAATATCCCCGCTACACCTCCGCCCCCCCCCTTTTGCCCTCCAATCTTCCCCTCCCCGAATGTGCCCCGCGTGGTGGGGTTACATCATTGGCGCCCGAACAGGGACCCGAGTGACTCAAGCGGAGTGATTAGTAAATTCGTTTCGTTTTGCATAGATCGCGGAAATTTCGTGGAGCGATTTTTTCTTAAATTTGTGAATCAGATTCCCAATTTTGTATGCGTCCCTTTCATTTCTGCTCGTGTTCTTGTAAGATGTCCGGATTTAATTGTGTTTTTGGTGGGCGTCAGTCAGTTGGCCACCGTATTAGATAAAGTGTGGGTAACGTGTGTTGCGGTGGTAGCCTTGACCGTGACTTGCCTTAGCGTGATTTTCATGATTGTTACTCTTTCAGCGAAGTGCGAATTTCATTGTTATTTTTTTCTTGTGTATTTTGTTGTAATAATTACTCTCGTACGCGATGGAACCGGAAGGTAAGAGTTTTAGAGAATATCGCGAACCCCCTAGATACGATGAGGACGGGTCAGATGCCAGTAGTGAGGTGAAAATCATTGACGTTTCTAACTGGGATGAGGAGCCGCAAGCGGAGAAGGCGGAGGATAGAATAGAGCACAGGGGTGGAGGCGCCGAAATCGCCAGCCTATATGAGCTATTAAAGAAACTTGATGAGAGATTTGGGAAAGCTGAGGAAAAACTTGATGAGAGATTTGGGAAAGCTGAGGAAAAACTTGATGAGAGGTTTGAAAAAGCTGAGGAAGCTAGGAGGGAGGAGATCAATAAATTTGAAAGACTAGAGGAAAAACTTGATGAGAGATTTGAAAAAGCTGAGCGAGCTAGAAAGGAGGATATCAAGAAATTTGAAAAACTAGAGGGGAAACTTGACGAGAAATTCGAAAGAATAATGAAGGATATGAAAGAGCGTTTCGATACTGAGAAAGATGAAAGGGGGAAACTAGAAGGGAATTTGGAAGCAATTAATGGGAAGATTGAAGGAATTGGGGAGATAGTGGACGAACGCGTTCAAGAAGTAAAAAGGGAAGTAAACGAGAAGGTAGAGGTTGTAAGGGAGCAAGTTGTAATAATTTCCCGAGATGTACAGGAGGAGAAGATCCACCACGAAAAAAGAATTAAAGATATTGCCGAAGAGGTAGCGGGGATCCGTCGAATGAAGGTAGGTGGTACGGGTTCTTCGACTAATTTTCCGAGTCCCCCGGCTAATTTGCAATTCCGTGGCAAACCACATGAACACCCCATAGCATTTATGAGGGGAGTTGAAAACTACTATTCCGTTCACGCCATCCCGCCCGAGATACGATCGCGGTTTTTCTATCAGATGTTGGATGAAGGGGCAAAGGGATGGGCAGATACAATTTTTCCTTTTCCGGAGGAGATGGAAGTATTTAAACAACTATTTGTCGCGCGGTATTGGAGTAAAGAGCATCGGATAAATTATAAAATTAAAGTTATGTCGGGAATGTACAGGAGGACGCCGGGAAGTAGCATGCAAGAGTACGCGACTCGGAAAATCGCAGCGATCAAACTGTGTGAGCCGCCGGAGAATGAGGAGGAAATGGTGGCATTATTGGTAAGACATTTCCCACCATATGTTCAGGATTTGCTCCGTAGTTTGGAAGTTGCCACTTACGACAAGCTCTTAATTATGCTCGGACGATTCGATCAGTCCCAAAATCATTTTGGAAGGGCAGAAGAGACCCACCCTAACGTAAACGCGATAAGGAATCCGTCACGCAGGGGGTTTAGCTCGTGGCACCACGGTGGAAGCCGAGGAGGAGGGCAGACTCAAGTAGATAGACAGGAGGGGAATGAGAGAGAAGGGGGCGAAGGGAATCGGAATGAGGATAATATGCCCCAATCTCTAATGGATTTTTCCTTTCCACCTCCGCGGGCGGAAAACTTACGGAGTTTGGGTCGAGCGACTTCCCCCACCCAAACCCGCCGAACATAAGAGTGGAAGTCCCCATTTTATCAACACTACGGGTAGGAAGGATCCCAGCCCACGAGTTGAATCATGAGGAGAAGGAGAGGCTCCATTTATGTCCAGAAATTGAAGTGCTTTGCGGGAACCATGCAATGCTAGCCCTAGTTGACACGGGAAGTCAAATATCCGTAGTTTCTGAGGGAAAGGTCGCGGAGTTGAGATGTTTGGGAATAGAATTGCCCACTTTACCCCTCGGGAAAACCTTTATCATCGGGGCCGACCAACGCAAGTCCGCTCCGATAACGCGACAGGTATTGATGACTCTGACGATAGGCAATCAGAAATACGACATGGTATGTTTGGTGGTCCAAAAACTGATTCGCCCCGTGATTATCGGAATAGATACGCTGAGGAGGTTGCAGGCGGTGATTGACGTAAAAAGGGGTGTAGTAGTGTTTAAGTTCCCAGGTGAATGTGTGGTGGTGCGAGAGTTCAATAAAGGCGAGGATAACTTAGTGTGTGGGACGATCGCGAAAGAAGAGGCAACAATCGAGGAAGAGATAGAGGGGTGTGTAGGGCGTGAAGGTTTGGGAGGAGACGAAAGGGACAAGGTGACGAGAGTAATCAGGCAATTTAGCGCATTGTTTATGCCGTCATTAGCCCCTGTGAGAAATGTCGTGTTTAGAATTAAGTTGATTGATGAAACGCCTTTTAAGCAGAAAATTTACCCGATCCCTCAGGCATACGAAGCGGAGGTGGCCGCTGAAATTGAAAGTATGCTTCAAAAAGGCATTATAAGGAAAGCCCCTAGTCCCTTTTTAAACCCGTTGGTGGTCGTCAAAAAGAAAGACGGGAAGGTAAGGCTGTGTTTAGACGCCCGTAAATTAAATGCGAGGACGATAGCCGAAAATGATCGACCCCTCCCAGTAGACCGGATTATAAATAAGTTCGGGGGGGCTGTTTGGTTTTCAAGCACAGACTTTACGTCATCCTATTGGCAGATGCGTCTCCACGAAGACGACCAAAAGTATACAGCTTTTCTTTTTAAATCTAGAACCTATGTATTTTGTCGAGTTCCATTTGGACTCAAGAACAGTGGCGCAGCGTTAACTAGATGCGTGGAGGAGGTATTAGGAGACGATATGGCGAGCTGCGTAACCACGTACGTAGATGATGTTGTTGTTTTTTCCAGGTCATTAGATGATCATGTGGTTCATTTGAGGGAGGTCTTCAACCGTTTCGAGAAAGCAAATTTAAGGTTAAACATAACGAAATCTAGTTTCCTAAAGAAGGAAATCCATTTTTTGGGATACGTTATCGATACTAAGGGAACGAAGGCCAACCCAGACAAGGTGAAGGCGATAGCGGATTGCGAACGGCCGAAAAACGTTCGGAGCCTCCGTGCATTCCTTGGAATGTGTAACTATTACGCGCGTTTTTGTAAAAATTATTCTGACACAATTAGCCCAATGTTGGTACTTCTAAGGAAAGGGATTTCTTGGAGATGGTCAGCAGAATTGGAGGAGGCATTCCAAGCGACTAAGTCGCTACTCATAAACAGCATAATGATTTCCCACCCCGACTTTAGTAAGCGCATGTTCCTGGAGACGGATAGCAGTGATCGAGGTTTGGGTGCCGTTTTGAGCCAGAGACTAGAGGAGGGAAGGATTGGAGTTATTTCGCTCATAAGTAGGACTCTCAAAGGGCCCGAGATTCGCTATTCCACTTCAGAGAAAGAGATGTTGGCGATTGTCTGGGCATTGCAAAAATTGCGCACTTTTCTTGTGGGGCGGGAATTTACGATAATAACGGACCATAAATCGCTTGTTTTCCTAAGTCAATGTCATTTGAAAAACAGCCGAATGTTGCGATGGGCTGTATGGCTCCAGGAATTTACCTTTGACGTGCAGTATCGTGAGGGGAGTAAAAATGTCGTTCCAGACTGGCTCAGCCGAAATCCGTGCGGGTACGACGCATCCGATAGGCCGCCGCAGGAAGGGTTTATTGTTGCTAATATTAATTTAAGAATCGAGGAGACGCCTTGGCGTGGGGCAGAGGACGTGAGGCGGGCCCAAAGCGCGGACCCTGAGATAGGTTCCGTGATTTTGTATTTAGGAGGGAGGCTACCCCGAAATCATCCGTCCTTTCGTAATTTTAAACGTAGTGCTGCGAGATATAAGGTTCACCTAGGGATTGTTTACATCCGGGTAAGAGCCCACCCCAGTTTATGGAGGATTTGGATCCCTCGGGACCAAACCAAACAACTCATCATCCATATTCACACCCGTTACGCGCACTTCGGAAGTCATAAGGTATGGTTGATTGCAAGAGAGACTTTCTTTTGGAGAGGTATGAGACAGCAGATTCATCGCGTGGTTAGTCAATGTGACCTGTGTCAAAGAACTAAATATTCGAATCGAGGTTTCGCAGGTCCCATGCAGAATATTATTCCGTCGAAACCACGCGAGATCTACGCCCTTGATTTATATGGCCCGGTGCCTAAAACCCGGTGGGGAAATAAATTTGTTTTGGTGATTATTGATGTCTTTTCCAAATTTGTGCAAGTGTACCCCATAAATAAGCCTACCAGTAAAAATTGTCTCGCTCATTTGATGAATAGGTTTATTCCTAAATGTGGCGTTCCTGAGAAGGTACTATCGGATCATGGATCGCAATTCACGAGTGAGGAGTGGGTTCAGACCTTAAGTAATTCAGATATTAAAGTTATATACTCGAGTGTACGTCACCCTCAGTCTAACCCGAGCGAGAGGGTGATGCGAGAGTTGTCGAGGTTATTTCGTGTTTATTGTGGAGATCGGCACACCGCCTGGCTTGACGTAATTCCTCATATCAACACTTGGTTGAATGAAGTCCCTCACGAGTCCATAGGGATGACTCCGAATGAAGCTCACTTCTGGATTAGGCCGAGAAGGTCATATGTTGGCATCCCGGATGAAGTGGGTGATAAGCTGCCTAGCTTGGAGAGGATTCACCAGATTGTATCTAGGAATTTGCGGCATTTCGGTAGTAAACGAGCGAAAGCGAGAAAGAAGGTACCCCACCAGTTTTCCTTAGGAGAGAAGGTTTTGTTGAGAACGCCGAAGGTTTCTGACCCAAAATTAAAATTATTCCATAAATTTTTCCCATTGTACAGCGGACCATATGTCATTCGCCGTATCGTTGCCCCAAATGCTGTCGAGTTGGAAGGAGAAGACGGCGGATTGATAGGTCCGTACAATTTCGGGAATCTAATTCCGTACATGTCTGAGATTTAATTTTTTTTTTCCTTTGCCAGACGCGTTCCCTAGGCGATGTTTTGTATTCCGCCTTTGTTTATTGTGTGCTGCTCCGCCTTGGTAGGAGGGCGTTCCCCTCGCGAATCGCGATTTTTTTTGTGGGCGGATTGCCTGGATTTTTTTTTTCGTAAATACGTTCCCCGTATTTCCTCCTTTTGAGAGGAGGGCATATGTAACCGGTGCATTCTGCCCGCTTACATAGTGGCGCATGAGACGGGAGTGCGAGGTGAAGGAAGGCCGTTTTTTTCTCTGTTGATATGTGTCCGTGTGAATGTGTGCGTGAGTGTCATGAATCATTGAGTCCCCATTTGATGTTTCCCTATTTTCCTCCCCACAATGTGTAATGCTTTCCCCCCCCCCCTCCTAAGGTGTTCAAGTCGAACTCTTAAGAAGAGCGTGGTTTCCCCCCCCCCTCGTGTCCTTGGTGAAGTGACCGTCCAGCCCCACGTGTATCATCGTTTTTTTTTTTTCCCCTGACCCCTCCCTCCCTGGTGTTTCTTCCCCTCATTGGCTATATAACGTGGTGCACCGGAGGAAAAAGGGCTTAGATGATTTTCTTTTTTGGCGATTCCAAGCAATAAAAAAAGCTCCCAAGAGTAGGCGGAGTTTGGGGAGGCAGAGAAAAAAGTTGGTGGAGAGATCCCGAGAGAGAGAGAGAGAGAGGGTGCCTAACGCGAGTCGGAGTTGCAAGGTAGACTCGTGGTGCCGATGAAAGGATCTCCCAACTGTCGCAGAGAAGCCATCTCCCACTCGTGAACCTGCCGGAGTTGACGCAGAGCAGCATACGCCGCGGAACGGAATCGCCACGATCAGCAGATCGAGAGCCCCGAAAATTCGACCAACTGTAAGAGAAAAGCCACGAAATCCCATTCCCCCCCCCCCCCCCAACCCCCCCCCCTCAAGGAACAGAAGAAAATTCCCACTTCACCAAGTCAAGAAGAGAATTCATTAAAAACATTGATAAAATTCCCCCCCGCACAAATAGAGAAGAGGACAGTACTTCCCCCTATTACCGTGTGAATTTCTGTGCAATATCTATTTCGTTGTTTCATATTTCCATCCCCCCCCCGTTTCTGGTTTTTTTTTATTTGTCCCCTTTTCTTGTGGTTTTTGTATGGGTTATGAATGTGAAAACGTGTAGCGTGATTTTTTTTTTGGGTTTAGGTTAAGGACTGAAATTTTTCTGTTGTGCAGCATAGTGAATTATGCGTTGTATTTCATTGAATTCAAGGAGAAGAGGTTAATTGTTACTTTTGCCATTGATTTGCTTGTATTTGTAAATGATCATATTTAAACTCATTAAATTTATGTTGAGCGAACTACGCAGTCGAACGGCTTTCTTTATCCGAACGCTCCTGTCTCAGGTCTCATCACCCCTAAACTTCCCCTCCTACCCTTTCCCAAAATCCCATTCCCTCGCCCCAGGTGCACGGAATATCCCCGCTACACCTCCGCCCCCCCCCTTTTGCCCTCCAATCTTCCCCTCCCCGAATGTGCCCCGCGTGGTGGGGTTACAATATGCAGAAATTGAAATATAGACAGTGTAATGAATTGGTTAGAAACGAAATAAAATTGGGAGTATAATTGGGATTGTTATATGATGCATACCTCCATATCGACCAGTCCTTTTTGTTGACACTTATTCTGTCATCCTGAAAATTTTAGGGCACACGTACGTATAAAGTAAACACTGGTCAACACGCGTCCGATACTCTTTGAAAATTTTATCTCAGTATTTTGGCAGATCCATTTTTTTATATTTGAGCATCAGGAATATATTTGATCTGAACATTTTGAACGATAGAATGTTTTTAGTTTTGAGACTCGAGTGAGAGGTATTGTGTTAACAACATCATATCCGAGAAGAGTTTGAGTCAAGATCAAGACTTGAGTATAGTTCATGTAGTATTCCACTCACATCACGCCGTATGGTCGGGTGAGGTCGCGATCTCCTTGCGAGCAGGAGGTTTCCGTGGTGAGCAGTCGCAGTTTGACGGTGGAGTTGAGCGGGGCCAGCCACTCCGCGAGCGCCCCCTCGACGTCTTCCAGCGTGCACGAGTGCGGGACACACACGCCCATCGACAGGGGTGAGACACTGGGGAAGAAAATGATGCCCTGGGGGTTTGAATGGATGAGTGCATTAATATTTACTTTGCTCTAGAATAAACCTATAATATTAAAGAAAAAAGTGCAAATCAATATAATATAAAACTCTGAAAAATATCATTTTGACAAAATATACCATATAAGCGATACAAAAAATAAATATTCTTCTTTGAAGAAATCGTAGTAAGGCTTAACAATTATAAAAAAAATCTTTGGACAACAGCACAATGAAATATTCAATATCAGGTACACAAAAATATAACATTTAATACAAATCGTAACCAACACGTGTATATGAATAGAAAGTTTTGATAGCATCAAAAAATAAAAATGATAAATAGACTTAAATGCTGGCGTACAAAGAAGAGTTCAGTCTTCATTTAAACTATTGAAATTATTGCGTTGTTTTCATATCCACCGATAAGAGATTCCAGAATGTAGAAACGTTAAGCTGAAAACATTTGAAGTATATATTGCTGCGGGGTCGAGGAATTTGAAGTTATAAGAAGAAAAAGCATTAGTATACGAAAGTTTCAAGGTGGGAGAAAGAAAAATGAAATAATGGGCGTCTCCATTCAAAATCCGCACGAAAATCACGGGATCACCGGCCGGCAGTGGAGGATTATGATCGTTGTTTTGTTGGTCGATTCATTACTTTCTTCGGATACTTCGCGGTATGCACAAACCATAACATTTCGTTTGTTGTCAGACATAAATAAACATAACATAAATCGCATCTTTTAGATCTTCAACGGTTACTTAAAATACATATTTTTTAAGCTAGAGCAATGAAATCTTAAATTGGAGAACCACCTTAAACATTACCACTTCTTTACTTTTTTTCAGAAATATCCTTAATCCATCGATGATAGCAGGGGCATTAAAATGATACAAGTCTTTGATATAATTTACAAAATTTCCGCTTTTTATATTGTCTTATTAAATATTTAATTAGGTATATCTACTTATAAAAATGCCCATATAACGGTCGTTTTGGCAAGAGATAGGGAAATGAAATCCTCCAAAACGTTTAAAATTTATATAATACTAAATTATGACTATATTGATAAAAATAATATTCCAAAAAAAATTATACCATATCTTATTCTTACGTCAATGACGACGAATAGCTCTCACAATTATCTCGTATTAAACAGGAGGATAAGTATTTCGCGAACTCTGGCTGATAAAACAAGTTCAGAATTTTTAGGGGTTAAAATTACTTTTCTATAACTATTCTTGGCGCTGAGAGATAGACAACTAAAGTGGGAGTATTTCAGCTGTACTGCAGGTCTCGGAGGTTATAGATTTATTCAATTATTTAGGCCAGAGCCTAATGAATTCAAGGAATTTGGTTGGCTGTTGATTTGATGAAACAATTTCAGTCGAAGCGATAATTTTTGAAGTGGTCAATGATAAGAATTCATGCTTCCATCCGTTTTTGCTGAATGGTTTCGGACGCTGAAAATCGAGGAATTTCGGAGAGTTCTAATGGTACATGGTTGGATTCCTCTTGAAAATCATGTGGAATTTATTTTAGCTTAATTTTCCCCTTGCAGAAACTTAAGTTATAAAACAAGGTCATAGAACGTTGAAACCATGGTCGGTAGTGGAATTTTAAATTGAAGTGTAGAAATTACTATTTGTTGTTCTATTCATTTAAGTCTCTGCAAGGAGAATATTAATTTATATATATCGCATTTCC
Source organism: Ischnura elegans (assembly GCF_921293095.1). NCBI lineage: Eukaryota > Metazoa > Arthropoda > Insecta > Odonata > Coenagrionidae > Ischnura > Ischnura elegans. The sequence continues at coordinate 57,718,846 of NC_060248.1, forward strand.
ACCAAGTCAAGCTTGTAACCTTTTATACGGCGGTTTCTACAACGCATGGTCACCAACGGATGGGTGTCAGGTTAGTTTCTCATACTTCTTAACTTGTCAGAAAGATCAAATAAAAAATAATACTCACATCACCGATGTCAGTCGTCATCATGTCTTTGGCGCGGATGTGGTCGTAGATTTCCTTCAGATCTCCGCTGCTACTCGAATCCTTATCCCTTAGGTCAGCGAAAATCCGAAAGTTACAGTACTGCCCCCGGATGTTTTCCGGATCGTCTTTGGCGGCCTCGGGCCTGGATGTCACTTGGAGACACTGCCGATCATTCCCCAGCCAGTTCACGTTCCCTTTCATCACACCCGAAGCTATCTTCCCTGAGGCGTCGTACACTGCGAGGGCGGAAAATACTTTCAGAGTTAGTCACGGTGCATGATTCGACCCGTCTCACTAGATGCGAGTTAAAATTAAGCAAAATATTCTTTATTACGTACTAGCAGGCCGACCGGCGCTACTCGGGAAGGATCGTACCCAAAGAAGTGGGAAATTTGAAACTTGGAATTCATGGGTACATGGCAGGATTTTTAGGCAGTATGATGATGGTATACATGTACTAGCAAATAATGGAAAAATGATTTCCGTATACCGTGCACGGGATCAGCTTATACCCCGCTCCACAACATTGATCGTTGTGTGTGTCCATTATCTTAACATAAATATTCTATTCTTAATCATAACATATTTGTTACTACCAGGGTATGTCCTTTTTCCTTTAAGTATCCTCATGCATGCTACTTGTAGGTGACGAAAACTGATGAACCTCGTACAGTTATTCTGGCGTTTTTCGCTATCCAAATTAATGCTTAGAATGAAGGGAATGATAAATAATTTTCATTATATAATATGTAACTAAGTATTACATTACAGTATCTCGGCACATTTTATAGGATGAATCACTAATGTATGATTATATAATACTATTCGATATTCTGTTTCGGGGATAATTTAATTTTTTTCCCATCGGGTATTTCAGGGATAACTGAAAAAATACCGTCCCATTATTTCTTAGGTGTAATAACCACATTTATGTGACGTACTTTGTACGGCCCAGAGCTTCAACTCGTGGAGTTCTTTGAGAAAGGTGAGCGCGTGATTCTTGCATTCCAAATTCTTTACGGAATCATAGGTCGGGGCAAATGGTGGAAGAGTCACGAATGGAAACGGCAGCGATATTCCTCTGTTCTCCGCACTCCCGATCACTGGAAATAAAATAACATTAATTCTAATTAGAACCAACTGCTCACTCAGTACTTACACTTGATGGTTGAACTTGATACATATTTTTTGAATGTCTCTTATCACCTTTACATATTTTTATTTGTGTTTTCATTCTATTTTATTTTCTGAAGTCAAATTTTGTTTCTTTTATTTGTTTTTTTTAATTCTTTAGTGTTTTGGTTAAATTAGCGACGGTGACAGGAAAAAATACTAAGAAGATGACTGAAGTAAAGAAGATGAATGTATTCTTCAAGGATTTAGCAATAGTTCAGCTGAACGAGCAACTCGATGGCGTTGGTCTCTCTTCAAAAGGAGCAAAGACGGATTTATCTAATGGGGTGTAAGAACATCTGAGAAAAGAAAACAGTGGTAGCTATGAAAGCTATCCTTGTGCGTAGTTCAGTTGCTGAGATCCATGATGAAGTGTTATACTGAAGTGAAGTGTAATTGGTGCTCTGCGTCATGGGGGTACTGTCAGTTGCTACATTGAGGTGGAGTGGCGCTTATCACTAGGAAATGAGGAATTCGTAGTCAGAGAGAAGTTAAGCAGTGTGTTGAGCTTGGTGCAAAATTTATTTATCCGGCTGACCAATTTTCATCCAGATCTGGAAGATAAGATTTGATGGTCATATCGCAGTTATCGGACCAAATGGCTACTATTAATTAACCAACAGGCAGAGTTACGGAAAAGGTGTGAGGTGGCCGTGAAAGGAATTTATGACCAGGTCAAAGTACAAGACATTGGGGAAGACGAGGTTATCCAAGCAGGATATAAAGCTCTGCGACGCAATCATCCTGTCCGCCGTAGGGTCCAAGGATTCGATGCAGGTCTAGCACCAAAGTGGGTTGGGCCCATCACTTTTATACATGCTTTTATACACGTTATGTTTTTGTTTCATTTCTTAAGTTCATTTGTTGTTTTTTATTGAAGAAATATTAAGTACTTTCCCGGTGAATAGGCTGCGTGAAGAGTTCTCGGGATCGCCACCGAGTTAGGAACTGCATTACCGCCTACGTTTCGATGCCCGACTCGGCCATCGTCCTCATGGCTGTGAGTTTCGAGTTAGAATTTTCCTTTCGTATATAAAGTCACTGCTATAGTCAGATGACTGCTTATTGGCTCATTTTCTTTTAAAAAGCTTCTATTCTTTATATCATATGTTTTATAAAAACTTTAAAGAGTATTCGTGTAAACTTTGAAGTTTATATGAAACGTTGTACAGTTTTATGATTAATATATTTCGGTGAATAATATATTTATGATCAATATATTTCGGTAAACACTATATTAATGGATGAAAAGTATCCTTGTGCGTAGTTCAGTTGCTGAGATCCATGATGAAGTGTTACACTGAAGTGAAGTTTAATTGGTGCTCTGCGTCAAGTCTAACACTTTTGAACATTCAATATCCGTGTGTTTTTCTAACGATACGATTTTACAAATGTACTCCACGTGCGGCAAGTAGTCGAGGTAATCGACAAGCAAGGTCATTCGCGCCACTGATGGAAGGATTGGGGGTGAAAGGTGAGAGATAAACCATTCCACATTTAGCTATTCTCCCGTAAGTTAGAAAATACGTAAAAGTTTCCGCCCACTTATCATAGGTTGGTGACGTCATTATAGTCCCTCTTAATTGATTCTTCCAGGAAGATCCGCTATTTGAATGAATTAAATGGTCTCTAGAGTGTAAACAGCAACAAACCAAGTGCGCCCAAGCTCTCCAAGGGGGCGTGACGTCATCTACTAATCCGCGAAAGGGTTAAGGCCCTCGATTTTCCGCCGCGAATCGCTCGAGATGCAGTAAGTTACGATTCCAGTAGCGGAATAATTCAGTTTTATTTCTTAAATATCTATGTGATAGTCGATAATTTAAAAAGAAATTAGTACGAGGTCAATTTCGAGACTAATTATTCGTTGCCATGATCAAATTTCCCCGCTATCTTCGAGGATTTACTCAAATTAGGAATATTTTCATTTATGAAGCCTTAATTTATAATATCTCTGCCAAGTTTGGCTGACATCCCGCCTCGCGTTGTGCGCACGTCCTTGTCCCTTCAAGTCACTTAATCCGTGGGAGACAATGGAACTTCGGTTCCATAATAGATTGGAGCTCGGCGCTAAATCGAGGATCTTGTATTCATTGACAAATTATCCTCCGTGAAACATCTCCTCTCCAAATATATTCTCAGCGCGCTCGGAAGGTCACCGATGGATTAGTAGAGTCTTATGAAACTAGACTTATTTCCACAAGTAACCTTTAGTCCAGTTACTGCTGAAGGAAATGTTAAATTTCGTAAGTATTTTCTACGTATGAATTTTAATTGAGTTACTCATACATGCGCTTCATTTTTGATGAGAGACTTGTATTAAACAGGTTGTTTCAGGAGGAATCTTCAATACCTCAGGAGGTGGTAGGAAATTTTAAGATGTGCGATTATAATTGAGGGGATGAGAAGCCAGGGGGAGTTTTTGTTTCTCAGAGATTTTATTTTCTAAATAGAGTAAGGAACAGAAATTATGTAAAGAAAACAGATCAACTACATGTTTAGTAGTGCGTTAGATTTTCCACTAGACGTCACCACAGAATAGAGAATCACTCGTATTCCTTGATAACCAAGTTTTTGCACATTTATTCTATTATTTTCTGCCCCCCTCAATTGTTATAAACAATTAATCTTTGAGCTTAATGAAACGAGAGTTCTAAGCGAGTATCATCAATAATATCTCTTCTATTTTGAGATTGTTTCAGGCATTTATAATCGCATATTTTGATCCTACCTTAATTATTTAATGTCCTTAAATGTGCCGAGCATTAAATAAAATGTCGAAAAGGCTGGATACCCGAGATAAACCGTTTTCGTTTTAACTGCACAGTTCATAAAAAAAATATTTTCGTTGCCATAGCTCAGTAATAAAGGAATTACGATCCTCTGTTTAAGGACAAAAGCGCTTAAAATAGTCTCCTCTACCACCTCCTGAAGTATTGCAGATTCCTCCAGATTAGAGTATTCCACCGATTAAGGTAGGTTTGTATGGAGTTATTACGAAGCAATCTGGGAGCCTCCCCTTCCTTCGTTTATTTCCGTCTTCAATTCACAGTAAGGGATACTCCCATTCATTCTATATAAAAACTCTATTCTTTTCCTTCCTCTCCCTCAATTACAGAAAATTCTACTCCCTTACACTGTTTTTAACATCCACTCATTACTTGCTCTATCCACACCTTCTGCCACCTACATACGAGGGCCGTTTGATAATAGCTGAATTTTTGAATTTCCTACATAGTTGATTAAAAAAACCACAATACCACTGTTAATTACCATCTATCGTTAAACAGCTGTGACATTTTGAGCTAGTTCCATCGTTTAGTTTGCGTTTGAAAGCAATCAGACAATCTTGTGAATTTTAACAATAATGGAAAAAAGTCCATTTCGCGTGCTGACTTAACATTATTTTTGCGCAAAAAACTGTAACTGAAACCAAGGAAAGACTTTGAAAATGTTAGGGAAACTCTGCAGCATCAATTCCATTGGTGAAGAAGTGGTTCACTGAATTCCGTTGTGGTCGTACCAGTGCAACTGACGTCGAACGTTCAAGACGCTCGAAAGAGGTCGTTACGCTAGAAATCGTGAATAAAACCCATGGAATGATACTGGACGACCAAAGAATAAATGTGAGAGATGACTGATGATGTAGGCATCTCAAATGAGTGGGTGCGTCACATTTTATAAGAATATTTGGAAATGAGAAAAATATTCGCGCGATGGGTGCCGCGATTGCTTACACTCGAGCATAAGCACAACCGTATGACCACTTCAAGGGGGTGATTGGTGATGTTAAGTTGCGATCCTAGCGAGTTTTTGCGCCATTTGGTATGGATGAAATATGGATCCGGAGAATACTATTCTGAGCTTTTCGGCATATTCGATATCAATTCGAAGGAAAAACGACCGTAAACGAAGAAGAAAAAAAGGTCTGTTTTATCAAGAAAATGCAAGGATGCACACGTGTGTAATCATCATGGCAAAAATCTATAAATTAGGCAACGAACTGCTACCTCAACCTTTATATTCAACAGATTTAGCCCCTTGTGACTACTTTATGTTTAAAAATTTGAAGAAATGGCTAAACGGTTAGAGATTTGAGTCGAACCGAGAGGTGATCACTGAAACTAACACTTATTTTGAGGGCCTTGGTAAAAGGTATCATTTAGAAGGAATGAAATATGTGGATAAACGTTAGACTCACTGCATCGCGCTAAAAAAGACTATGTAGAGAAATAAAATTTGTTTTTACCGAAAAAATATATTATATCCAAAAAGTCACGGACTTATCAAACCACCCTCGTGTCTCATCTATAAGCTGTCTCACCTCACCCACCATGACGAAGTGCTGGATATGGTGGGTTAGGAAAGGCACCATTTAGGTGAGATACGGAGGAGGCAGAAGGGGTGGATGGAGGTAGTACTTTGTACGGAGGGGATGTTGAAAACTCTGTTAGAGGGTAGAATGTTCCGTAAACAAGGAAGAGGAGGGAAAAGAATAGGGTTTTTAGATGGAATGAAAGGGAGAATGCCTTACTGTGAATTGAAGACGGAAGTACATGAACATAGGTGGATCTAGAGGGGGGAGGGGGCATTTGCCCCCCGAGACCCTTAAAAAATATGCAAGATTTTTTATACGGTCCCATTATCATTGCGTTCGTTTTGTATTACGAGGTATCCTTGTGCCCCCCCAAGAACAAAATCCTGGACACGGCCTTGCTTGTGTCCCCCGAGAAAGAAGTCCTGGATCCTGCCCTGTACACGAAGGAAGGAGAGGCTGCCAGAAAGGACTACGCAAGTGGTCTAAAATAAACTACTAACACTGACTTATGTGACAGCATCAAATTTAAATTATTATGCCAAATGGTTATTATGTAATAAATTTCTATAATCAGGTCAAGACTTTATGCTCACCCAGTATACATCTCGTCTATCAGACCAAATTAAAAAAAGACATTAGAGCGACTAAGCATACCTGAGAGCGAGGCCAAGAAGACGAGGAGACGAAACATTTTAGGCTCCTCCAGCTGTCTTGTTACAATGAGGTCTGAGAATAAGGGGACGATTCATCGATTGCTTTTTTTTATCGGTCGCAAAACTCTTTCTCAACAAAATTATCACCTCCGATCATCGATAGTAATTTTTTTCTCCCACGTCCTACCGCACCCCAGAGCAGACTGTACGGAGAGTATGGACTATGAGCTTATCTAATCTTGGGGTCAGAAATTGGCCGACATATGTTTTGTTCGGTCTTATTTTCGAAGAGGTTAGTTTAATTTAAGATGAAGAGTGTAGACAAATTCCTCCCGATGAACAAATGTTATGCCATGCGGGCTTCCGTTTTCACGTGAAACGATGCAAGAAATGCAAGTAGAATTCGTGATGAATCTGCGGTCAAATCTGTGCTTGATTCCATTTGGAATGAATTCAACCATGTTTCAGAATTCAACCAGAATCAACCACTGCATGAAAAACAAGTGACTTGTACGCAGTCAAGCGTACGGGTGTATGTTAGTATACACCAAGGATGAAGTTCACTATGAAAAAATATTTGGCTTAGAATAAACAAAATCATATTCATCGCAAAAAATGTCCTGAAGAAGGTATAATAAATAGCAAAACGTTGACCAATAATGCTGCATTTTATTCTTAACCCAAATATGCCGAGAACTTTTTTTTTGTAAAACTGTATTAATTTTTGCTTTTTCTGTATCATTTCCATATCCAGATCATCGGAAAAATACTTAAAAAATTCGATGACGTCTACTTAAGGTCAGCGATCATTTCGGCATGCATCCACTTTTAATAGTATGACAAGGCTCTCATGAAAAAAATTAATTAATTTTAGCAAAAAAACTTTAATTACAGCCGAAAAAGATGTAATGATTGAAAAAATACAATATAAATGTTAAATAACTTTTATTTATTGAGGACATTACTTTAATTTGTTTAATTAGGGGGATTAATTTTAATCGAATTTATTTTTGGTGACATTGAAAAACACCTATCACGAAAAGGAATTTTTCACTTTGGACATGCTTTCAATGTCTCATACTTGCATTTACCGTCTTCTACCCTGACTGGTGGCAATTAAATGCCCACCATTGCCTGCTCTTGCTTGGTTTTGAATTCGGAAGATGAATTCTAAGGACAGGGGGCGCTATGTGCCTCGCCGTATTTGTGTAAGAGATGCCAATTTGTACAATTTCCCGGCAGAGTGCAAGAGAGACCTATCCTCCCAGGCTCAAATCAACGTTGAAAAATAATGCGAAGAGAGCAAGGCCGTAGCCAGGAGGGGGATCAAGGGGGATTGATCCCCCCCTGAAATTAAAAAAAATTAAATGGATACTTTATGCTCGCTTGGTGCTCACACGACGATATTATATAGCGGCGCAGGGACATCTAGTAGTCCAATGCGACTTAAGTCAATAATTATCCAAGCGAATTTGTAGGTGCAGTGTGTGTAGTTGTAGTGCTGTGAATAAGTAGAGAGGTGAGTGGCTTATGAGCCTCCTGAGGGACCGCAGAATTGACATCGACACCGAGGAGTTAATTCATTTGGTCGCTGCAAAAAAAAGCTAGAAGGCTAAATTCAATTTTATAATAATATTTTTATATTTTCCTTTAAGGATTTATAATAAATATGTATATTTAACCGTATACGCTATTTTATTTATCTTATAAAAATAATTTTATGTTTTTCTACTATTCCATAACCCCCCCCCTCCCCCGAAAATATTTTCTGGCTACGTCCTTGGAAGAGAGAGAAAAGAAATGCTCAATCTATTTGAATCTTTTGTATGCTCATCTCATATCCACTCCCTTGGAGATAGAGGGAAGATTATCGTTCGTGTATCTCGCAACCCAAGTATAAATTATCTTTCGAAAATCCCGCACCACTGCCGTGATGGAGCTTTCCAATTTGAGCATGTCCTGCTGACTTCGATAAGTGCATTCCCCAGACAATGGGTGCATGCGGTGAAGTGGATTGATTAATTTTCCTGACCGTTATCGTCTCATTGTCGATAAAGACGGGTTAAAGTTTTCAATCATGCCCTTTAAAAATGTCCTCACTCAACACTAAGTCCGTTGACCACATATTGTCCGTTTTTTGTTCGCTGCTTATCCAAATATGGTCGTCGTTGAACCATTTTTAGAGATAGAATGATATATTCCGACAAATTCACTTTATTTTCGATTGTAATTGGTATATAAAATTAATGAGAAACTTTTTTGTTCGACTATACGTCGCCTTTTCTATGGAGTGCTTTTACCCTTTTCCGATGTGTTGATGACGTCATTAACTCATGCCAAGCCAATCACCGCTTCTTCTCTACTCTTCGGCGTCGGGTATCGGCCTAAGATATTTTGTTGTAGTTTAAAATATTGTTAACGATTACTTCTTCAAGTAAAAGGTTCTCCCTGAGCCAGTAGATGAATCGAACTCGTCATTGACTCATAAAAAATAATCGGCAACTTTCTTGTTTTCTCTTTTTTTTTAACTCTTGAGAGAATGGACGAATGAAGATGTTTAACTTTGTAACTTATCATTCCTTTCTATTTCCCTCATTATTTTAACGAATTGCATATTTTAGTTCGAATTAACTACCCCATATATTCGTTATGAGAATCGTTTCCGCTGGCATGCAGTATTAATTTTGCAGGAGTACCTGGTGTTTACTTTTACTGATGTTTTTGGATCATATCCCGGTCGTTTTACTCACTCACTCTTATTACCATGGAAACCCTAGGTGGTATTTGGACTCCCGGTTATTTTGTACCATCATATTGCGGTAGATCTCTGATTACTTCTTGGTTGTCACCCGGAGAGTAAGTATCAGTACATGATCAATATGGCCTTGGTAATGGATTTGAGGTGTTTTGCAATGTACCGAAAAATGCGGTTCATTTTTTTTGTTGATACATTGATATTTACCGTTATATGTTGGGATAAAGTTGATATATCGATAGGTAAAGTGTTTTTTAATGGAGGAAGTACCAGGTTATACAGTACAATTATGCACGGGGAGAAATTAATATCATAATTTATTTATTGATAAATCATAAATAGTTTATGTGGCATTTAAAATAGTATTTACATAAGAAACGAGTTTTTATGCCTATATTTTGTGATATTATATAAAAAAATATGACTTTGATAAATACATGTGATAAATACAGTGAATATAGAAGACTGATCCATTGAAAACCGAAGAAACATAGTGAAGATGAATAACAGTTAGACAAGCAAATCCGATTTCAACTGCCAACAATTTCAATCCAAGAGCGATTACAAAACACATTCAACGTTCGCTCTTATTATGGAAGGAACATCATGTTTCCATCCTATCGTGTGAATAATTTTAAATCGCTTCATTTGACCGACGGAACGGTGTAATTTTCTCTCTGAAAAAGATTATGTGTTTTAACTTCTTGCTTTTTCCACGAATTCTCTATTGGTATCACACTCGTATAGGGTAACTGAGCGGTGGCATCTTGTGGTTGATATGTCTGTGCCATTTCCGTTCGCCACTCACCAGATTTTTATATACTTACTTACTTTATTGATATTCCTTCCTACAAATATAACTTAGACTGTGAACACAATGGTGGTGGTGTCAATAGAATATAAACCATACCCACTGACAGTTTCCTGATTTCCTGATCGAAGGGCAATTATCCGCATGCTTTAGCTCCGTCCCCCAACCAGCAAGGGTATTTTGAGCCGGGAATTATACTGGAAATCCATGCGTACACATAACCGGCCCCAAATAATGTGAATTGTTTGAGCATCGTTTCTTATTTACATTAGGAATCGAATGCTTATGCCGCATGTTATTTTCTTATGCCCGGAATTTATCTTCGCCGTGTACTAAGTCGACCTCAACTGGGTGAAATTAGATTTATTGTTAATATGTCGACATTTCACTATAACTCGCCTGAATTTTTTGAATTGATATGAGACGAAAAAGTCTGATGAATTCCAGATGAATTTAACTTGTTACCTTCAATACGTTTGAAATTATGCATATGTAACTACTCCCTTTACGCTTCAACTTTCGCATACAATGTGAAATCGTATGTATGTATTTTTTGTACGCGCTCGATTCAAGGCACTTGAGATGAAAATGATAGTATTAAGTTTATGACTCGGATGATTTTGTGTCTTTCGTCGAACAAAGTTCGCAAGCAGTCAAGCGATGCATAAGAGTACTGGTATCATCGCTTGACTACTTGCATTGTTCAAATGATTACCGCCCCTAGAAAATTCAGAGTTTATATTCGTTAATGAGGGTTGCAGGCATCACACAAATCCACTAGAAGAACTGTATGGCAGGTGCCTGTAGAGAGCCTTTAAAATTTACTCCGCATCTGTGACCTAATGGCCCATATACTCGGTCGATTCGTTTCCCATAGCATAAATAATGTGTATAAATCATGCAATCGAAGCGATATAACTGCATGCGTTAGCGGAAACTATCAATTAAATCAGCATCCAAGCAATTTCAAGAATTTTCTATTGTCTTTCTTAGTAAATATGAGTTTTATCACTTCATTTCAACTCCTTTGGTCCACTGTTTTTGCCATACAGTGGATGTCACCCGTGACACTTATTCACATTGATGGTGTAACTTCTCGAAGAAAGTAGCACAAGTAACAGTATTCACTTTTTGATTTCGCTTGGTGTAGGAAATAATGGTAGTCACACTTTTTAACAGTTTTTCCCAAGGGGTAACCAGTATTTCCACTGGCGATGTATATATATATATCCCATGGTCTTCACTCGTGGATGTGAAAATGAAAGTTGTTGTACACTAAGGTGACTGAATCATTGGAGAAACCATTCTTTGTGAGCATTTGGAAGATCACGTATTTCTGCTGAACTCGTCTGCGTTCTTCTCCGTAAATCCACAGGAGGCTCGAAGATCTTGCGTGGCAATAGATCTGTCTTTGGTGAAGTCAAGACTCTTTTTCATTGTCTCATTTTCTGGTCCCGGGGGTCGTACTTTCATTTCTATTGGAAGAAAAAATTATAGTTATCACTTGCAAAGGTAAGTAAGCAGTTAATTTAATTTATGATGATGATGACGAGTTTTTATAACATTAAAAAGATGCTATTCCATAAAAAACTAATCATAATTATTTAATAATCGTACATAAATGTCCCAAATATCTATCTGAAGTACAATTTTAATTAAATGCTATTCATTAGGAGGATCAATCTGCAAATTATTTCCCGTCAAACTCTATTTCCAATTTATCATATGGTACAAATTTTAAACTATGAACAGGTTATGATTAATAAACGAACTATAAAGGCTTCACAATTGTAGAAGAAAGGATAATTCGGAACAATTTTCAATTTTATGAAATCTATATCTTATAAGTTTCTAGTTTCAGATAAAATTATTTACTTCATGTTTCTTGATCATAAATAGATATCACCTTCTATTACATTGTATTTTCGATTAATACATTTTCCGCACTTACCGAGCCCATTCATTATTTTCCACAGCTCAATGAATGGCATGAGGAAAAGGACCGTGAGGACCACGGATAGGGAGAGAACGGCTGCTATTTCATTCAGGTCAATCTGGAACGGAAAGAAACGCAAAGTCTCAATAAAACCATGTGATATCATCAAGTTATCTTATAAATTATTCAGTACTTGTTTACCGAAAGCGACGTGTCGGCCCCGTCACAACGGATCTTGTAACTTAATGGGTCTTATAGTTTTTTAATTTTAATTTTTATTTAAATATATTGTTATAATTCTTGTTTATTTAAGTTGTTTTCTTTTTCTCGTTATTTTTTATTATCTGTCGAGGATATTATTTTTTTGGAGAAAAATTTTGGTCAAGTGCGACGGATCGACGTGGAATTGAAATTCTTGTATAACTGACAAGAAAAAAAGACAAGAAAATTAATATTGTATCAGTTTTTGAACTTGTCCTGTCAAATATTGTCTGCGTTCTCTAAACGCGTCACCTTTTGTTCCTTATTTAAAAATTGTGCTGATTGGAGCACATTTCATGCTACATTCAGTAATTTACATTCGCATAAACAGTGTTTTATCTGTATTATGAGGCTTTTCTCGGCAATTTGTGATCCAGAAGAAATTACCCCGGGTGAAGAGGTCGATGCTGGGGTTAATTTGGACAGGATACTCTTAAAAATCTTATCTCTTAAAATTTTGGAAGGGTCCACTCTTGTTTCAAAACGATTTTATATTTGCTTCTGTTATTCAATTCATAAGCAGGGTAACCACCTATCCCATCACCCGGACGGAAGCCTTAGAATACATCTCTATAAATTATGCTGGCAACAATTACTTCCTTCGTACAACATCCGTGACTGGGAACAAATGCGTCTCTCAATATCCTTCGTTATGAAATCTCGCAATATTTATTTCCATTAACTTTTTTTCCATTTCAAATAGTATTTGAATAATTTAGTTCGGTCGCATTCAAGAAATTTTTTCGAATGAGAAGGGGTGCGGTTAAATCGTAGAGGGGTAGGTTTTGTAAAGAGGTTAATTTGGACAGGGTTACATTACAGCTCCCTTTTCTTAAAATTTCGTGAAGATCCACTATTGTTTCAAAATGTTATTTACGTTTGATTCGATAATGATAATGATAACTTAATGTTTCCTAGCACAATTCCCCATACGGCATAATCAAACGTAATTGAATAATCGCTAAATAATCTTTACATATTGTAGGAATAACACTAAAAGTTAGCTAAGCTACGCTTGAAAACGGATATTTTGGAGATTTCCTTATATTTAGATTTTTTCAGTACGAGTCCACCCAGATACGAAATGATGCAAAAGTATATTAATCTATTTACTACGCATAGATATCTCGAAATACGTGTAAAAAGATAATGGTGTTACAAAATCAAGTGGGCCGTATTGTGAGCTTTTGCTTTTGTTATATGAACGCAATCTCAATCAAAATCTAATCTTACCCAACGTCCATGGCCTTGGAATATTAAACCTCTTCCTTTTCGATTACAAAGAAGAATCCAGCTTTATATAGGAGTTCTTATTTCATTTTTGAAGCAGTCGATGTGTTAAACTACAAGTAATACGTAAACAAGCCGATTGCCGATCGATGCATTACCATCAGTAATGCTTATGCTACTTACCTTAATTTATCAACCGCAAGTGAGTAGTGAAGTAGTTTTTCATGGAAATTGTTGTATCTACGTGGGAAAGAATTTAATCCATTTCGTCGCGGGAATCAATGGAGCAATCATTGATTTTCGGGACATTCATACTCATTCCTCCCTTTCAAGCCCTACCTTAAGCATTTTCACCCCCCCCCCCAAATGCGCGCTGTTTTCCTTAGTTTTCACCTAATCAAAGCTTCTATTGCTCAGAATAAATACCCAAGTTAAGTCTTTCGTCTTTTAGGCATATTCTCCGGATCTCATTCCTCATTATTCAACGCAGTGCTCAGAAGATTACGCTGGCCACAAGGCCGCGTATCAAGTCAGTTACTGTAATCAATCGACTACCGATGATTCTTGAAATTTTTGTTCCCAGATTTAATGGAGCCATCATGCAGGTTTAGAGATCTGCGCTCACTTCTCAAGCCGGCTAAATACCAAGGGCATGAATTGAATCTCTACCTCCCAAAAGCGACCTTGTTGCCAGCGTTATCTTCTGAGGGCTGCGTTGGATAATGGAGAATGAGGTTTTTATATCGCCTGAGAGTTATGAATACCGATGCAATGCTTTGAATTCTTGAAACTAATTCTATCGGGTTCCTGATCGCGAGCATCAATTTATATTTAAATATTTTTTTAGTAAACTGTATGCTTACAATTTTCATCTTTAGGCGCATATTTATTCTAAATCACATGTGTAGGCTGAAATGTATCGATGAGGGAAAAATTATCCGTTACCTCCTCCCCCTGCGGTATGAAAATGTTTTAGATAAAAGTACAGGACGAAAAAAAAGATTACTATAAAATTATTCGGAATCAAAGTGAATAGGAAATTGTGAGCTAAAAATCTCATGGAATTTCGGCTATTGTGATTTTAACCAGCTGGAAACTATATACTCGAAAAAGTCCGCTGAAGTACCAAGATTTTTTAGATTTATTTTTGGACCTTTTGGGCTGTTTATTTTATTTTTTTTGAAGATAGGAAGGATACAAAAATATTTATATAGGGTGAAATCCAAAGAGATGGCTTTATGGTAATTTTGGAGATGTTTAGAAAAATTGTGTGCCCTGAAAACTTTGCTGAATGGGCTTGAGCTGTTTTGGGATTCACGGCTTCAATTTATTTAAGCCACGCATATTGTTGATTGGCTTCTACGTGATAAGTTCGTGCGTCTTTTCAGCCACCATCCTCTCTATCTGAAAAATTGATTTCTCACACCTTTCTGTTTCTCTTACTTTCTTTACTTTCCAGCTCATCGATTCGCTTCGTCTCATTTCATTCAATAAATACCTCCATAATTTAGTTCACATACTTCAGACATCTCCGATACTTCCTCCCTTGTCTATTACGTCTAGACAGCTGTAATATTCTTTTTTGGCGAATTCGTGCATCTTATATTTGTTTATTCTTTATTTTAATGCCGACCTATTGCTCTTATAACGATGTCTACTCAATTAATTCATCAAAACCCTCTATTTATTAATTTCACGAGGTCTTTTTTTTCAGGTGCAGTCATAAATTTCAAGATTTTCAATCCTTGTTGTTGTCATTATCTCAGTAGTTTCCTAATTTTTTTTATCATCATCATCATTAGTCAACAATCCTAAGATTGGTTTGACGCAGCTCTCCATTCCTCTCTCCTATCCGCTAGCCTCTTCACAGTGACATTTTTCTTCCTTTTAAAATCCTTTAACAACCTGTTTTATGCAATTCACTCAAGGCCGTCCCTTGCCCTTCTTCCTTTCCACCTTACGATTGTTTTCAGTAGGCCATCATGCCTCATAGACCAACTAAGTTGTCCCGTTTTTCCTCTCACTATGTCTGCTTATGGGTGGCCGATTTCAAAGCACAGCCGGAAGGTTATCATTTTATACTTACTTCTCGTTTATTGTTAGCGTGAAAAATATCATACGGCAGAATAAAAGCAACAATTTTATATAATGTTATTTCTCATTTAATGAGCTACTCAGCGTGTGACTTCGTTTTCCATTCAGAGGTCAAAATTCTCCTTAGAAGTTACGATTTCAGCATAAGATTCTTTCCTGTGTTTTTTTTTTTGCTGTTTACTCTCAGCGCTTAATTTCCTCTGATTAGTTTTTTCTGTGCGTCGGCCTATCTGATTTTGTAATCTCTCTTGCCTCATCGACCCGCGGTAAAACCTTCTCTATCTTCTTATTTTCATTTTTTCCCTTCTCTTGTCATGGTGAATCAATCTCTCCGTTTTTCCAACGAGCTATTGATTGCCTCGTTTGGTTTCAAATATCTGTTCATCTTAGCATTTCATGTGTTGCATATATCTACCCTTCGTTGTTTATCGATGAAATGCTACGATATCGTTTAGTATGTGGGTAAAAAAACAACTATTACTATTTCCGGAATACTTTAAAACATTTGTTTCCCTAAAAATATATACACAGTAACATTAGAGTCTTTTCCAAATACACCGTTTTCCGAATCCTTCTGTTTATACTTCTTATATCTCGTCAGTAACCACCGTTGCCAAGACTCTCGATCATTTCTCAGCAACAATATTTTTAAGGCAATACGCCTGCCATAAATTTATTTAGAGAGAGAGGGGAGGTCTGAGTCTAATTCAAATCACCCATCCCCTTAATATGATAAATTTGAACGAATTTCATTGCTGAGTGGACCACTATGTTGAGAAATTTACCAGAATTTGTAATAATAAATATTTATAAACGAAAAGAGTTTATTTAAAAATATCCTACGCTATGTAGCGCTGTGTTTGGTATTTGCTCACGATAATTTTTTTGAAATCTCAAATAATTTTTGGGGTTCCTTTACTCCCCAAAGTAGCCTCCGTAGGTACCTTTTATACGCATGGGTGCATGATACAAGCAACTCATCATACTCGAATATAAAGTGTAATCAATACTATTTCGTGTGATAAAATGAATTTGAATACTATTTTTTATTAATAAATAGTGCAATTGTGAGACGAATTATCGAAGTGAATACAACTCGCAAGGATGCATCAGGTCTCCATATTTCATAGGATGAAAATTAATAGCATGTACTTTCGGTCAGAATCGAAGTATTTCGGAGTTATAATGGGAATTATTCGCCTTATATCCGATTTTAGCCTTTCCTTTTGCTGAAAATCCATTGAATCAGCAATCCACCAATAATTCGATTTTCCATTTCCTTTTAGCTGACCCAAGTTAACTCCCTAGGGGTTTTCGTGAGTAGAGCTGTTATTTTTGGGAAACAATAGTAATCAATACTTCTCATCGAATATACTCACCACCGTACTAATGCTGAAATATTTTGGAGTCATCACGGTTCCAATATTGAAGAATATCACAACAATCTGCACCATGTAAACGGAATAGGACAGGCGGGAAAACACTTCAAACCCCTTCCAGCTGAGGAAACGGTTCAGCATTCCTGGAATAAAGTTTGATAAATAAGTTTATGGTCCTTGAAATAATTGTGTGCCACTACATTGATAACCCACTTTATTTCACGGGTCGACCAAGGGTAACGGTTTAAGATCATGGTAGTAAATAGAATGCTAGTTATAGAGAGCTCTAATGTAAGAACGGTGCTGTTTCAGTAATTAATAGGAAGATAGTAGGGATAGCATGGCAGAGATTCCTCAGAGGCTGTTCGATCCCTGCTTGAAAGCCTTGAGAAGGACACTCCAAATTCAGCATTTCGTCCATTCGGATGGGGCATTAAGCTGTTCTCCTCTTGGCGACTTTTGTTGGGATTAGGCCAATGTCGACGCCGGGATTCTTTTATGATAAACTCTGAATAATCCTAACGCACATCCTCCACGAATTTAATCATGAATGTAATAAATTTACTGCGGATAGGACGCCATAATCATACGCTACATTTAAGCTACAATAGCATCATTTTTCAGTTGATTTTCTCCAGTTAAAGTTAAATAATTGAATGTTGAATCCAGGAGCAATCCAGAATTTCTCTATGAACCTCAAAACAGATTCTTTACGTACAAAACATCAGTGAAAGTTATAGGCTCTAGTGTGTGAAACGCCAAGCACCAGCCAACAGTTGGCCCTGAAGAGGAGAGACGGGAACGAGTACTTAATATGACTCAGGCCGCATTTTTACCCTCTGATTTTCTGGCCTTTTCCATCTACCACAGCACCGTTGTCCTCGTCCGTTTGCTATTATATGTTCCTATCCCTTTCTTTCCTTATCTCTGAATTATATGTTTATAACCGATCGAAAAGAACAGACACAAATTTAATATTATAAAACACAGAAACACATAAAAAAGAGACTCCGAAAAACTTGCAGACGTTTCAACGGGATGACCCGCTGTCTTCGGTGCCGAAGGTGAACTGCAGCAGTACTTATTATTATATTACTATATGTCATCAACGGGCTGTTCGAAATGGTCCGGCAGGTGCTGCCCCTCTGGGGGACGCCGAGGAACTCGGACGGTAGAGCCAGTAAGGAGGGTGACGCGCAGTCAGTCGCGCGGAATGGTGTAGAGAGACGGTGCGAGTTTTGTTAAGGGAGTATCCCTCGAGTGCTGTAATAATCTTTGCTACCTCTGTTAATAAATGAAGCTACCTCACAGTTCAGAAGTGGGATTGACCAGCGAGCTGCGGTGGAGTTGTTCGTGCACATCCAGCCATCAATAGATAGAACATCAAAAACCCCAGTGCGGACTGAGTAAGGTGAGAGAGTGTGGTTCTAGTGTAGCAATGACCAGTCCGACGAATGCGTCGTGGGATGGCGAGTGTCGCGTAGGTAGCTTCAACGGGGTCCATTCTGCGGAAGGAAGGGACGCGACTGAATTGGCGGGAACATGTCGAGAGCAGGAGAGCGAGGCCGGCGTGGCCAGGGAGCATAGTGAGATGCACCGAGAGGCTACCGCTAAGTGGGTTCTGCCTGCGTCGACGCCGTTTGCCGCGAGAGACAAGGCTAAGGAGGATATACAGGCAAGAGGACCCGGTGAGCAACCGCGCGAGGCTACTGTCGTGTGGCCTACTAAGGGCAGAGAACCGTCGTTGGGAAATTGGCGGTATCCTGTCGGAGAGAGTAGCGTCCTTAGAAGCGCAGCGGAGAGGGAACAAGCGCTCTTGCAACACGAGAGAGAATTGCTAGAGAGAGAAAGGAAACTTCTAGAACGTGAACGAGATCTTTTAAATGGGCAATCGTTAGTTCTTGAGAAGAGTATGGTGGGTTATCGAGAAATAGCAGAGCAATTATTGCCGGAGTTTGAACCTTCGCTAACCCTGGGGTTCACGGCGGTACAGTGGGTCAGGCGAGTAGAGAGCATTGCATCAGCCTACGGATGGGACGAGTCGATGTTGTTAGCCCAATCCGTTAGTAAGTTACGCGGAGCGGCGAAACTATGGCTGAATAGCGTAGCCGAGGAAGTACACTCTTGGGAGGCGTTCAAAAAAGGACTATTATATTGTTTCCCATCAGTGGAGGACCAAGCCGACGTGCACTTGAGTCTTACAAAGAGAAGAATGCAGCGTGGCGAGACGCATGAGTCATATGTTTACGCGATGAAGACTATCGCTAGGCGTGGTGAAGTAAATGAAGCCTCCCTTATCAAGTACATTCTAAATGGCATGTGGGATAAGGAACTAGTGAAGCTGCTGACTATGTGTGACTTTGAAGATGTAGAAGGACTATTACGCAAGATAAGACGATACGAGAGTGTCACTGATAGGGCCAAATTGGGAGATAGGGCAAACTTTCACAATCGACCTCCTGTGACCATTGACAAAAGGGCTGAAGTCAAGGAAGTGAGGGGCGAAAGGACGCCTACCCAGGGCGTTTGTTTCAATTGTGGAAAAGAGGGGCACCTCGCTAGGGAGTGCCGAGAAGCTGCCCGTGAGAGAATTTGTTACCGGTGCAAGCAGACGGGACATATGCAGAAAGATTGTTTGCAGGCAACACCGAGAACGACCCAGAATGAGAAAAAGTGGAACGTTAGGAAAATCACACGACCCAATTGCATCATAAAGGACGAGTACCACAAGTGGATAGAGATAAACGACGACAGGGTGGTTGGCTTCGTTGATTTAGGAAGCGATGTTGTCGCCCTGAGAAGAGACGTTGCACAAGAACTAGGAGTCGAATATGAGGCGAGCCAGAAGCGTTTAGTTGGGTTTGGATCAGGGGGTTGTGAAGCTATTGGCACGAAACGAATGATCTTGAAAGTAGACGATGTGAATGTGGAAGTAGAGGTTTTAATTGTCCCAGAAAATTCTCAGGAGGATGCTATCATTGTAGGGCGGAGTGCCTTAGACCAACCAGGAATTCGGGTCGAAAAGGAGTTTGGGAGACTCACCATTTCCAGAGAAAACGCCGACCTTAGTGAAAGAAAGAATTCTCAAGTGCGGAAGGTGGAAGAGGAGTCACGGATCCAGAAAGACGAGATACACATGAACGAGAACCTGACGACGCAAGACGAAGGGGCACTATGCGACCTCGTAAATAAATTCAGGGGATGTTTTGCTAAAAACTTAAGCGAGTTAGGCAAGGCGAACTTCACCAGCATCAGCATTGACTTGAATGACGACAAACCCGTGAAGTCACGTCCGTATCGTCTGCCTTACGCAAAAAGAGAGAGCATGCAAAAAGCGGTAGAACCTGAGATGGTGGACTCAAAAATATTCACCACCAGAATTCAGCAGGAGGATTGGCTGTTGACCATGCAGCTGCAAGATCCGAGTCTCCAGGAAATACATGCGACATTGAAAAAGCCAGCACAGACAAACGAGGATAAGCAAGTGCACACTGATTATGTAGTAAGAGACCATCGAATATGTCGAAGAGTGGAGGGGGGAAGTCGTTGGGTGGTCCCAAGAGATGCGATTTGGAGAATCATAAAGGGGAGCCATGATGACATGGGACATTACGGAGAAGAAAAGACTCTGGAACACCTGAGAAGATATTTCTGGTTCCCGAGGATGAGACAAAGGATAAAGAGATATATCGCAGCCTGTATCGAATGCGCGTACCACAAGAGACCAGGCGGGAAAAGGGAAGGAATACTGTACCCAACTAAGCGCGAGGGTACGCCTTTTCATACCGTTAACATAGATCACCTAGGACCGTTCCCTCGTAGCAAAAGAGGCAGTGAATACGTCCTCGCGTACCAAGACAATTTTACGAAGTTCATAGTACTACGAGCTGTGAAAAACACGAGGTCAAAACCAGTCTGTGAGGCCTTGAGTGAGATAGTTAGCTTGTTTGGTTGTCCGGACCGTATCATTTCGGATAGAGGAACGGCATATACGTCGAGAGAATTTGAGGAATTTTGCGAGGGGCATCAGATAAAACACATCAAGAACGCCACTGCAACGCCTAGGGCAAATGGACAAGTAGAGAGATCAAACGCCATAATTACTCGAGCTATCACTACGATGAATTCAACGGAGGATGGAAGTGATTGGGATGGGCGCTTGAGAGACATTCAATTTGCCATGAACTCGATGAAGAACAAGACGGTGGGAGCCAGTCCACATGAACTGTTGTTCGCGTACCGCCCGCGGAATGCGTTAAGGAACCGAGTTGTAGTGACATTGCAGGAAGATGAACCTGAATTGAGCAAAGAAGTGATAGAGGAGGTTAGGAAGGAAGCTTTAGGCAGGATGGTAACATGTCAGGAGAGGCAGAAGAAAAGGTTTGACGAAGCTCACAAGGAGCCAAGAAAATACGTGCGGGGAGAGTTAGTGTTAGTCGAGCGAGAAGCCCAGGCGACGGGAACGTCTCGAAAGCTAGCACCCAAATTTAAGGGACCATACAGGGTGGAGAAGGTATTCCCCAGGGATAGATATTTGCTGACAGACATCCCAGGAGCAGCCAGAACCCAGAGGAGGTTTCATTCGGTCTTTTGTGCAGATCGAATGAAACCATGGTGCCAACCCCCACCAGACTACGACCCCGATGCTGTAGAAGAAGATGACAACCCACCCCCATGCAGCCCCGGAGACCAGGGAGCCCACGAGCAGATTCAAGAGGAATCCGATGCTGTAGAAGAAGATGACAACCCACCCCCATGCAGCCCCGGAGACCAGGGAGCCCACGAGCAGATCCAAGAGGACCCCGATGCTGTAGAAGAAGATGACAACCCACCCCCATGCAGCCTCGGAGACCAGGGAGCCAACGAGCCGATTCAAGAGGAATCCGATACTGTAGAAGAAGAGGTCAGCCAACCGCAAGAGCGGGCCGAGGACGGCCCTGAAATCAGGAAAGGCCGACTGTCATCAACGGGCTGTTCGAAATGGTCCGGCAGGTGCTGCCCCTCTGGGGGACGCCGAGGAACTCGGACGGTAGAGCCAGTAAGGAGGGTGACGCGCAGTCAGTCGCGCGGAATGGTGTAGAGAGACGGTGCGAGTTTTGTTAAGGGAGTATCCCTCGAGTGCTGTAATAATCTTTGCTACCTCTGTTAATAAACAAGCTACCTCACATATATATATTAACACAACTGACTGATGTGCCAGAGGATCAATGTATGGCTAGTGTATGGATCGAAGTTCCCAAAAGTATTAAACTCTCCATAATTATATGCGTTTTAAAACAAACTTCCTCCAGCACTTGGTCCGGTAGAGTATTTGGAGGAGGCGACCGACAGCTTAGGCAATTTGAACCGTGAGGGAAGGGTAAGGAATGAAGGGTGAGAGTGGCTTAGCGTCGGCATAATCTGCTCTCAACAAATGAACAGCAAAGGGACCACAGCTTAACGTTCCATCCGTCGGACGGAGTGTTGCGCTTGAAGTGTCCTCCACACATTACAAGCAGGGATCGAGAAACCTGTGAAAATTTTCTGTCACCGCTGCGATTTGAACCCTAGCCCACGGGGTGTTAACCTTACACTCTAGCCACCACGTCAACCCGATCCTCAGTTGCAGTATTTAAAAAGCGATAAATCCCCAGTCATCATAGCATTACTCCATAGGTTGTCCCTTAATTGGAATTATCAATATCACGTACCCACTCATTTCGCACGACCACCACAGCTTCCTCCGTTTTTTTTCAAATTTACTTTTTGTTTATATTTTTTTTCAGAAGTGTCAATGCTAAATGTGCACTTTTGATACAATTATTTTAATTGTTTACATTTGTGAAAAAATTCCATAGAAAATTAATAAATTAAGAGTTATTACCATGTGCCCATAGTAACATACATGCCATAGCTTTTTTTATTCAATTTTTTTATATTTTAACTTGAAAATTTTTAACTAACCAGCTTTCCCAACGTGACATACGTAGATCACCCATCCCAAAGTAAAGCTCCATAGAATCGGTTGCAAGGCTCCGAAAAGTGACGCTGCTCCGATATCAGCGACATATCCTCTACTTGCAGCCCCCTTGGCCCCAAAGAAGGAATAGTATCCCGTGTAACACGCCAAGCACCAGCCAGCGAACAGTTGACCCTGAAGAGGAGAGACGGGAATGAGTACTTAATGCCTTTATATATATATACATATTATTATTATATTACTAGATATATTAACACAACTGACTGATGTGCCAGAGGATCAACATATGTCTGTTTGTTATTTACAAAATAAGATCGTTTTATCTCATTTTTCTTCATATCCCGCACAGAAATAGTTTTGTGAGATGGACTCAATAATGAATGAAATCTTTTTTTAGCTTTACCATAAATTATATCTTAAAATGTGGCTATGTTTGGGAACAAATTTTTGTGAGTCAGTCTTATGATTTCTCGAGGATATTTTATAATTTAGCTAATATAATTGTACTATTCGAAGCGGTTCCTTAATTTTCTTTTAAATTATAGAAATAGTCGTCTGACCATCGTAATAATTTCTGAACACTCTAGTTTATTTTTTCCGGCTTTTAAAAACCACCCGCCCATGCAATTCATTTCTAATTAGGCATTCATCTTAAAATGGATAGATTTTAAAATTTTTAATTACTGTACTGAAAATTCTTTTTTAGCGTAGCGAGAGGAAGTGATATTCTCGGAATAGGTGCTCTGCAGAGATGACATGGTGAAGGTGACATGGACCTTCGGAAAGTATCTCACGTGAACCAGTAATGCGTGAATTCATGAATTGGGATCAATGGAGGGGTAAAAACTGAACAGTGAAACAAATATTACCTGTTAGTGATAGACTTGAGAGTTATAGTGCAAGATAATTAATTTTGGAAAGTAAGAAAAGCTTCCTTAAAATATATGTTTGGACATTAAAGGCAATGCAACTGATAATTTTGATCATGATCTCCTCTTGTACAAGAATAATGACTGATACCACAACTTCTATTGGAGCACAGAAAAAAATACCTCGTGTCAGAGCTAGGAGTGAGCGAATGTTATTGATCGTAAGTATATCATAAGATGGAATGTTTAGAGAACTTCACACGTTTTGTTTAGTAGTTTGAATTTGAAATTTTGAAACGATTGGGTTTGCTTAAACTAGGTTGTAGAGTAGACCATCTTTCACGTTTATTTACAGTTTTCTTTTAGTTTTTATTATTTGCTGTGGATATTAGTAATTTCGTGACGCGATGAAGTCTTGTGGAGAAACTCACCTTTCCAAGAGTTGTTTCACCTTTGGTTCTCCTTAGCAAATATCCCAGTCCGATTCCGAAAAGATATGGTGTGAGTCTGTGGACAGGATTGAGGTACACTAGTCTTGCAGCAAGAGTCATCTCGGAAACCCTGAGGGAAGAAAAAGGAGATGAATTCAACAATATTACCCATTTCGACGGGTGGTATATATAAACGTAGTTAACCGTATCTCTCCGAATATATGACGCACTTTGAATATTAGCAGCACTGCGGTTTTGAGGCCTCAAAGTCTGAAAAAAGCGCCCTTATAATTGGATTTATACCTAATTATGCTTTTGAGCAGCCTAATAGTCTGTTTAGTATTCGATTTTTTTCGGGTATTTACTTATCATTTTGAAAAAATAAGAATAACTTTGTTTTTCCACTCATATTTATTTTCTTTTTTTCTCTTACCTTAACCTCTTTCAATTAATGATTAAAGAATTCCTGGAGTAGAGGTCATATAATGCCAACAAACAACTTTTTGCATTATATGACATGTACTCCAGGAATTATTTAACCTTATATTTATTTCAAACTTCATTGCGTCTTATGTTTCGAAGATGAACTTCATCACCAGGCGCACTGGTAACAGAAGATATCCTATTTATTGGCACTCAAACTTGGGGGAGGTGGAATGGGGAAGTAAGGGTTTGGGCCGCCCCCATAACATGAAAAAACTTAGTCCATCCTTCTCGATTTCACCTCCCCCTAGTTTGAGTAACAGTAATACGATTTCTGCTTTTACCAACGTGTTTGATGATGAACACCCTCTTCGAAACCTATGTACCAGTGAAGTTTTGTGACAAATTTATGTGGGAAAATATTGTTAATCTAATTATTTAAAAACTGTTGGACTCATCGGAAAGCGTTTCACTGATGTTAAACAAATTAGACTGCGAGCCGCTATACATAGAATCGGAGGCTGCGCGCTAGGATTGAGCTATTGAGAATAGATATCGATAGCTATATTTCCAGGTCCGATAGAAACAATAAATTAAGAGAGATTTTTTACCGAACGGATAGGTAAGGAAATTTGTTTTTCCACTGAAAAACAAAAGAACTTCAATAAATTGTAGTCTTAGTAAACTTTAATAATTTCGTCAAGAGCATTTCCTTTGTATTTCTTAACGGCTGGTGTGTTAACATACCTCACTCTACACCTATTGAGGTGGCTTGCGAGTTATTATATAGATGTAGATCTCTAGTAAAAATCATTGTCAAACTTAGATAGGGAATACTTACGACACGCCGTGGAAAATGACCGAGTTCAAGCTCGAGGTGTAGATGATTGCGTATTTGTACGACGCCAAAGCGGCGACGATGGCTAGGACGATTATCGGTCCCCTCTTGGGCCACTTCCACAGGAGCAGGATGAAGAATGGTGCCGAGAGGTACATCTGCATGTCCGTGACCAGTTGGTGCGACGGCGGGTAGCACTGAAAAACATCGGAAGGAATCGGATTTATGTTATTTTAAATGGCGGTAAGTGACGTGCCGAAGATTTGCTCGGAGCGAAATGTTGTCATACCCCTGATGGAAATGAATATTTGACACGAGGGATTGGAGCCAAGTAATATAATGACGGACACGTACAAATGAATCTGGTTAAAATGACAGTTTGCCGAAGCTCATAGGAGATCCCAGGGGTGACACGTGAGAAATTATGAGAATTTATTCTCGCGTTTGGCTTAAAACTTCTTTCACTTACTCAGGACCGACGGTTAGAGGCGCCATAGAGATATTTTTTTGGAGGATTCAGATATTTGTTATTTTTATTATTTCGGGAGAATCGAAAAAATATAGAATAATTCACTTATTCTGAAAAGTGTATGCCCATACGGTTATTTGGAGATGTATTGGCAGTATATACCGATAAATGAATGTTAAACGTTAAGTCTACTTTAGAAAACTCCTCCATTAGTCGTACTGTCTTTTATCCCTGGGTAGGCAACTGCGTTCGAGTGGATTTGTTAGCGATATTGTTCTCTGGGGCGAAAGGAATACAATGTGAGGGATATCCATACCTGTCCTTACTCATCATTTAAGAAAACGTTTTATATCCAAATTGTTATTCAAAAGCCAAAACGAACATAGGCGACATGATTTTTAGCTTTGTAATTTGCTTCCAGAGTGTGCCCGACTAGTTTTTTTAAAGCTGGTGCGTCATAATCAAGGGTATCACGTCAAGTCTCCGAATTTTTAAGAGTGAAAAGGACATGCATACTAAAATCCTGGAATTACTAGGAGTGCTACTCCCATCCTCCAAGAATGTGAGTTTATATGTCTTGTCCACTCCTAATACTTCTTAGCTATTGTTAGACTTTTAATAATGACGATCCTGCATTGAAACCAGAAGGGGGTTTATAAATACTGTGAGGAATATTTATAAGTTTTAACAATTTTCTTAGCATAAATAGAAGTTTTAACAGGAATGCTGTTTTTAAAAGAGACTCACCATGTTTTCCATGCCGTTGAAATTATTGGCATAAAGGAGTGTTTTGGCGACCACCCATGGTCCTCTACAATTCGTCACGAAATGGTTAATCACTCTCATATCTTGTGGTCCTGTGTGTTCTGTGAGCTGACCAACGAACAGGACTATCACCAAAAAGATTGGGGTGAACCTGAAATAGAGGAGGGACAGAAAAAATTATCAACCAATGTCCGATTTCTATTATATTTTCCGCATAAATTGATTTGTTCAAACTCTTTCATCTCATGATTAACCTTGGAGTTCAGCATAAATTGTTTCTTAGTTGAATTATTCTCCGTTACTTCATGGACATATAAAACTCTTTGCACGATATTTTCCAAGTGAAGAAGTGTATTTATGATTGAATTTATCTTCTCATAGTGCTGAGAAATTAACCATTCACAGTGTGCATATCGATGGCTAAGTTCTAACAACACGTATCTCAAAATTTGGCCGGTTTGAGACAGGCATCTTAAACAGTGCAGTGACATTAAAAAAATAAAATTCAATCAAAAAGCAACTATTTTTTGCAAACGTATGCTTCTTCTTCGGCTTTATGAATTATTAGTTTTTAATTTCAGTGTACAATTAAAAATATAAATCTTTTCTTTTGCTCTCCTGAAAAGTTGCTATTTTTGAGATACGTGTTGTTAGAACATCGATATGTTAAAGCGGAGTAAACTCATCTTTAGGATTTCATTTTTGCAATTGGTACTAAGAACCAATTAGGGTAATTTTCAAGTGAATGTTAATTTAAATGGGCAATCCAGTGCGTATACACAAAATAGCAGGTTCTGATTCTTACTTGAAGTACCGCTGTAGGTACATCCTTGGAATGTTCATTCCTTTGCCCTCCTGGAGTTTTTTAATGGCAAAAAAAGACGTAAGCAGGCCGCTGAGAATGACAAAAGTGTCGACGTTGTTCCAGAAGGCTCTGAAAATCATTGTCCATTCTCCCTCAAAAAGCTGAAATGAAAAAGATTTTCACTCAGGCACATGTCTTTAAATTTTTACTCACTACATAAAATAATGTTGAGAATTTGAGAATGTGGGGTGAATATTATCCGAAGGAATATAATTGAAGTAAAAATTTTCAAATGAACATCTGTTTAGATCACCGATTACAAAAGTTAACAAAAATTGTTTTTACATTTTAGCAAAGTCATAAAATAGAGAAATTTACGTGCTTTCTCGATAACATTTTTAGGCTCATTTGACTCTGAATTAAATAGATGATGTGAAAGTTACATATTTCATCTGTCGTTCTAGTTGCAATTAATGATTCAACTTTCTTCACATGCATAAGAACTGTCTCAATTATTCATACGAAGGTGTGCAGAGATAGCATGGTTTTCTGCGCTTACTTATGTGAGTTTGCTTTCATTTTGAAGCCAGCGTGCAGAATTGAGCTTATTTAGAATGCCATTTATTACAGCCATTACATTACAGGGCTGGTATTTCTCAGCATTGGGAGTACTTATGAGAGGCTCGGTTGTTGGTCGCAAGTTAGAGCCGGTGAAGTGATTCAACTATCTGAATCGCACATCACGGGGAAACGTTCACACCAGTAAGGATATCGGGAGGAGAGTTCCAAAGAAGTGATCAATGTCCCAGCAGCATTCAGACAACATTGTCTGCGTTCACATATGGCATTTTAATCCAATTAATATTGAATGAATATCTATCAAATATCCAAAGAACCCGCCAAACAATGTTGCATCAATGTACAACAGTTGACATCGAGGTCCATACTATAACATCTCTCAGATATCCTCACAACATCTAATCAGTAGATAATGGGTACGCTCCTTATTATTAGTTGAAATCTCCAGACATACTGACAAAACATTTGTGCTCTTCAATTCTATACAGAACATATGCAACCTATGGATACTGTTTGGAATAAGAATTTTTTAATATCACGGATATTACAACTTGGATGTAACGATATTTTAACATCTCGTCTATGTAACGTTGTCTCAACTCTTCTTGGATGTTACAAATAGGATATTCATGTAACATTGCCGATATGTCCATCGTGTAATTACAACGTGTTTTGGACCTTCTTCATTAATCTAATGGATATCGTCTGCTACTTGGGTTCTGTCAGCAAGGGTAGCGTTGACAAATTTGAGAGTAAATGAAAGGATCAATGTAAATAAAACGCTTGTGAATGGTCTGATCTAGAGTTTAGCGCTATATGATTCGGAAACGTGGACGCCTAAGAAAGAGAACGAGATACGACTGAAGGTATTCGAAATGTGGTAGTAGCAATGAATGGAGAAAGCTAAGTGAAAGAAGAGGAAAAGGAACAACGAATCGACAGCTATGGTCGGCATGGAGCGGGAACTTCTAAAAGTGTTACGGAGGGCTGGGTATGACGGGTACTGAGTGGTGAGGGGATACTAAAAAAGTCTTAGAGGGAAGAACCCTTGATTAACGGAGAAGGTCGGGGAGATAATAGGACTTATAGAAAAAATGAGTAGGAATAGGCCTGGCTGGTGAATAAAAAAGGGAGAATAATTTGGGAGGGGAATTGAAATAATTCTCCGTGGAAACCCGATCCGATGGAGATGATTACAACATCAGTTGATTAAATGAAATACTTTTTTATTCACGGCCGTCTTCATCTAACCTCACCTCAGTAAACCTAACCTTGATTTAAGTATATTATTTACTGTACTAGAATTTTTCATCCAAGTAATGGAAAAATTATTCTTTTTCGCTAACTATAGATAATAATGGTGGTGTGCGACTGGATAAATTTATTATGACATTTTTAAGCTCCAATGTAGGCGTTTGGAGGGTGGCGTAGTTCTAAACTCACCTCAGCGACGTATGTCCGGTTTGTGTAAGGGATGAAGAGTCCGAACACCATTCTGTGGATTATGTAGATGCTGAGGGAGAAGATCGCCCGGATTCCGTGGAGGCAGCCGATGTCATCGGCCGGTGCGGTTGGCTCCTCATTCGCCTTGTCAGTTCGGAAGAGTTCGCGAAGGTTGCGACGAATCGAATATGCCAGGAGGACTCGGCTACCCACACTCCTTGTGGTGACTGAAAAGAAGTAAATGATACCTGTGAGTAATCATGAACGAGAGCGATTTTCGGTCTCTATAAGCAAGATTGGAATGGCAAATTACAACGTTACTTCATGTCCGATGATGAATGAGTACGGCGATTGCTCGCGAAAGAATCCATTTAAATTCGACAGCATCACAACACGATCAACAGAGACTGTGGCTACAACATTAGATAAACCCGGGACCACCTCCCAAAAAATCGGAGGGGGGGCCTGACAGACATTCAGGAGACGCTGAGAGGGCAACCGCTCTCAACCACGGCATGGATGAAATGGCATTGGATTCCTGAATCCTTTTAGACGATGGGCGAGTTGCATGTCGAAACGTTGGAAATAGATATGGAGGACCTTACCCGGTGCAGAACCCGAGAAACCTTTACTGCTAAGGCGATGGCTATTTTACATGCCTTTTTTATATATGTTGACATTTTTATTTCCATTAAATTAAACACTAACAAAGAAGGAGAAACCTCGGAATTTAAGTAACGTATGCAGGGTGTTTAAGGAGGAATATGAAATACTTCAGGAGGTAATAGGGGAGACAATTTAAGTTAAACTTTTAAAATATTTTTTTCATTAACATGGGGTCACAGCTACTAGAGTAAGCGTATTGTTGATACTCGCTCAAAGCTCTCTTTAATTTAGTTCATAGCTTAATTGTTTCAGACAATTATAATCACACATTGTCGTCCAATCTTATATATTATTTAAGGGCCTTAAAAATCAAGAGTATTAAATAAAGTTTCAAAAAGGCTGGATACCCAAGAAAAACAGTTTTCATGGTAAATGCTGAGTGCATCCAAATATGCTTGCATTACCTTAGCTCAGTAACCAATGAGTTTCGACCCCATTTTTATGGACAAAGAATGCTTAAAATTATCTTCCCTATCACCTCCAGTGTTGCAGATTACTCTTGAAATACACTGCACTAATAAACATTTAATTTGCTTTTTTCATGACCCATCAGAAAACGGAATTTTGGATTTCAATGTTTGTCTCAGGTTAAGTTTACTACGCATAAACATCGACCGCTCTTTTTTATATTTACTCCGGCGAGCACCCTGATTGATCGTTGATCGTTAAATCTGATGAAGTTATCGATACCCCTTTTCTAACGAAAACACTAATACCTTTATGCTGGGCTTTCATTCGTTTATCCTCTTCATGTTTCAACGTAGGGTTTACATTTCGAGCAGATTTTAATTAAATCATCTTACACTTTATCGTTAAACCTCATTCGTTTCATTTCCGTTTTCATTATTATTATTATTAGAAGTATTCTACCGATTAAGGTAGGTTTCCATGGAGTATTCGAGAAGTGATCTGGGAGCTTCCCTTTCCTTCCAGCACTGCCTTCTTTAATTCAGTGTGA
The DNA here is from genome assembly GCF_921293095.1 of Ischnura elegans. Classification (NCBI taxonomy): domain Eukaryota; kingdom Metazoa; phylum Arthropoda; class Insecta; order Odonata; family Coenagrionidae; genus Ischnura; species Ischnura elegans. Next base: position 57,749,806 of record NC_060248.1, read on the forward strand.
GGCCTACTCTCTTTCAGTCTATCTAAAAATCCTATTCTTTTCCTTCCCCTCCCTCGTTTCCCTAACATTCTACCCTCTAACACGATTTTCAACATCCCCTCACCGCTAAGCACTAACTCCATCCATACCTTCTGTCTCCTGCGTATCTCATCTAAAAGCTGCCTCTCCTCGCCAACCATATCCAACACTTCGTCGTTCCTTTTCCTCTCCGTCCATTTCACCCTCTCCATTCTTCTCCATACCCACATCTCGAATGCCTCCAATCTTCTCTCGTCTTCTTTCCTCAGTGTCCACGTTCCCGCACCGTAGAGAGCTACACTTCAAATCAAACTCTTCACTAACCTTTTCTTTAAACTCTTACATAACGATCCTCTCAGAAGCTCCTTCCTGTTCATGAACGCCTCCCGTTTTCATTATACGTCAATATTTTCAAAGATAGTCGAAGCAAATTTGGAACATTTCCTTTCAATCATAATGCAAATATAAGCACCTTTTTTTTATTATCCCTTGGTGCTGATCGAGTTTCTGTAATTTTCATGGAGTTCTACGTAAATCATTCTCGCAGAATTTACTTAACATTGACTTTCATGATTATCTTCTCAGAACAGCAAGTAATGATTTTATTTGGAACATTTGCATTACTTATTGCTTAGATTCATGATGGCTGATACATACTTTAGGCATAAATTAAAGCATATTTAATCCACTTATACATAGATATGGGTATCTCGTTCTTACCTTTTTTAGTTGTCTTTATGTCAAAAATGGTGCCAGCAATGGCGAATAATACCACGGTTGCGATCAGGCTTCTGAAAATCAAAAGTTGAATGAATTTAGTCCACTAGTAAATTTAGTAATAATTAATAATTTTAATCAAATTTTAGTACACTATTTAGTTCACTCAATGATGAATTTTTTCCAACCAAACATCTACTTCACGAAGCACTAATATCTTTAGGGTATTGAGTTTGCTGAGTGCCTCAGCCTTTAGTTTTTAAGTGTACCTCAATCGTTCCATCCTAAGAACTTTTTCCAATTGAATATCATAAGCTATAATTTTGATTTTTTTACCAACACTTTTTACCGAAGCATAAAAAAATAATGTCGTGAATCGGTGAGATCGTGTTTATTTTGAGGCAGCAATAAGAACACCGTGATCCTTTACTTTTATTAAGGAGACTTACATCGCGTAAACCGATCCAGGTGTGAGGCTGTACTGCTTTTTCACCTCGCAGGCTCCCTTCTCTATCTTGATTCGAAAGTTGAGTCCGCTGGAAGACCCGTTGATGGGCGAGAGCCTCTGGTTGACGGAAGCCACCACGTCCGCATCGGAGCAGGTGGAAGGCACGCACAGTCCCCAAGACATCGGGGTGAAGGTCGGGAAGAAACTCGGCGTCTTGCGTTCCGAGAGGATAAAAAGAGAGCATCGATAAACTTCCGCTTCAGGAATTGAATTTTGCTGATCGACTCTTAATTTTTTGTCATGTTCACGAATCGCATTATTTTTTTCGACATTCGCATTAAAGTAACTTTAGACACATTTTATTTCGTAGTCGGCTATTTTCATGACAATAAAGGGGTATCATAAAACAATAATAATCTATTATCATTAATTCTTTGGAATGTGTTAGGGATAGGGTGGCAGAGTTTTTTCAGAGGCTGCCCGATCTCAGCTTGATTGGGGATGGGGCACCTTGGCGCGGCCATCTCTCCTCGGCCGTTTTGGCGCCAAAGTGGGCGCGCCGTTTTTTAGTTTTCCTTTCGGCAAAAATACGATGGTAGTTTGTTGGTTTAGCTCACAAAGCACGATTAAAATACGTATTCAAGACGGCCACGCCGACAGAGCCGCGCCAAGATGTCCTAGACCCAGTGGCGGATACCGATGGGGGGCGCAGGGGCCGCGCGCCCCCCCCCCCCCCTTGCGGGCCCGTCCGTATTGCCAAACATTGCAGAACCACAATTATAACTTATTTATATCATAAGATGGCATTGTCTTGTATACGTGTGTAATGAATTTAATTAAGAATTTTTTAAGCTCTGCATGTTACTTGATTATTTTTTATTAGGCTAAAAGTAAAGGTAACTTTCAAAGGAAGATATTTTTAATATCTTCCTTTGAAAGATATAAGGAACCCCAAGATATTTTTTGCGCCCTCCCCCCTAGTTTTTCTGTATCTGCTACTGCCTAGACCCTGCTTGGGTGCCTTGAGGAGGCAGTGGCGGATACAGATGGGGGGCGCAGGGGGCGCGCGCCCCCCCCTTGCGGGTCCGCATGTATTGCCGAACATTGCAAAACCACAATTGTAACTTTTTTATATCATAAGATGGCATTGCCTTTTACATGTTTATAATCACTTTAAATAAATTTTTCATATACTCTGCCTGTGACTTGATCATCTTTTATTACGATAAAATTAAAGACAATTCAAGATATGTTGCGCCCCCCCCTTGAGTTTTTTCTGTATCCGCCACTGTGAGGAGGGCACTTCAAGTGCAGCACTCCGCCCGTCGGATAGGACCTTAAGACTTGGTCCCCTTGGCGCCATTCGTTAGAGCAGGCTAATGGCGACACCGGATTTCTCTCCTGTCAAACGACTAAGGGCGAGCATATTGAAATTTATTAATTATGTAAAAAATCTGTTTGACATTGCAAATTCGAACAATAAAAAACATTAGTTGTAAATGATTCTGTTCCAATTTAAACCATGCTCAAAAGCGCACCATTCTTCACCATTCTTCGCACCATTCTTCAAAGCGCACCATTCTTTTATGATAACTCCATATTTTTTGGGGAGTGATTTTAGGGGATTATAGTGTCTGAAATCCTCCCTTTTTGAAGAAGATTTGGGTATAAATTAAAATAAAACTGAAAATGAAATTGTTAGCTGTAGTGAGGATCACATCCTCCTCCCCTCAACCACAAAATAAAAAAATGAATTTACACCCCTGATATCATTTAACACTTTCGCGTCAGTAACTTTGAATTGTCATTATTTTCAGTGTTAAAACTACATTGGCGTGTTTTACGCTCACTCATAGCACCAGCTTGGTACCATCAAACGAGATGGGTAGTTGTCCGTGTTCTGTTGACGTTTTCTGATGCTCATAAAAATGGAAACCCAGAGAAAACATGAGTCAACTCGGATGCCGATTCACCTTGGTCGGCAGTTTTGCTCAAAGTATAATCAGTAAAATCAGAGTCGTACAGTACACTGTAGAGGAATATTGGTGCTTAGTTTCGTAAAATGTTCATAGAAGAAATTTGATGGTACTTAACACTATTTTCTGTCTCCGCCAGCGAGGAAATATAAATAAGAGCTCGTATTGTAGCGACACAGCAACTAAAATCAGTGGTAAATATTGAAACTCAATTTTTGTATTATTATGGGCCCTGGAAAGATAGATAAAAATAGATTTTAAGAAAGTCTTAAAGACACTATTTTCTTTGTCGCGAGTTATAAAACTGAAATAAATAATGCGAAAACAATTGGTTTCGTCGCCGTCAGCCAATCAGAGCCACCAGATCTATTATTAGATCCCGGATATTACCATTGCAATCTTGGTCCTATGCGCAGAAGCCGTTGAACGCTCTTACGTTATTTCCTCAGAGGTGCCCACTTTCCCCGCCGCAGCACTAGCGCCAAGTGACGTCATAATGAAGGATCCGTAGAAAAGGTACGTTTTGTCTACCGATGCCACCTATACCTTGAGCGGTGGTATCATTGCCAGTGGCGAAGCGAGGGGGTGGGGTTTGGGGGATAAAACCCCCCCCTAGAGCTCAGAGAATTTTTTAAGTTTGATCCATTCAACTTAAGCGGATTGATATTACTAACAGAATAGTGTAAGGATTAATAAAATATCCCTCAGAAAGCCGTAAAACTCCGCAATTTATTGACCTCGCACCTATCGCTTATCCTGGTGGGTATTCCATACCCCCACACACCCCGGTATTAGTTGCACCTAAACCCCCCCAGCCTTAATTCCTAGCTGCGCCCCTGTTCATCACAACTAGTTTTACCGAAAAGGCGGTTAGCAATCACGCGGAATGGCATGAAGGTACTCACATTGTCGAAGGTGCTCCTGACGGCCGAATGTGAGAGGGCATTGTCCAGGATGTCCTCTATCCTTCGTGACCTTTCACTCGTGCTTTTGTCGGCCTGCTCCACGAACACGTTGATGAGGCAGTATTGCCCCGATATGGACCCCTGGTGAGCGTCCCCCGGTCGATGGGCCTCAATGCACTCCTCGTAATCGCCGAATTGGTGGGTGTTCCCTCGGATGAGACCGGATGAGGGCTTCCCGGCCGAGTCGTACACTTGAGATAGGAAAATTGCATATATATTACCATGAAATTTATACGCCCTTTATAGAAATTTGATTATTAGGTGGTTTCTGTTTTTCACCAAAATGCTAAGCCTGGGATGAAATCTCGGCAGTATCAGGGGCTTGTTCAGTCATAATGCTGATGATGAATTCGATAACTTTTTGGTTTGTTTTTACGTACATTTAAAATTTATTAATGCACGATCGTTGGATCATATAAAAAGCCTCTTGGAAGAAGGAATGTAACTGACGAATTTTTAATAACCTATCACGTGGTTGATAATAATTACATTTACTTCGAAAACTTAAAGTAGCGTACATACTATGTTTTTCGTTAAATAATTACGTAGTGCCTTCACTAAAAAGTTTAGTTAAAAAGTAAGAATTTTAGTTAAATTTAGTTAAAAATGCTATGGAAGGCCTCATTCACAGTCTTATAAAATGTATAGTCCAGAAAATTACAGAACTAGCGATACAAGGTCTGTGAGGTCATGAATGGTGTCAATTAATGGGAGAGAAAATGTCACGTTCAGTTTTAAATCGGAGAAGGATCGTCGAGGAAAATTATTCATGAATTTTAAGGGAGAGATGAATGAATGTTGATAATACTCTTGGATAACCTTTTGAAGCAAAGAAATTGAATTATATATAATATTTTTCTCAGCAAACAAATATCACTTTCAGAAAATATTCCACGTCAACAATACAAAAATTATTATTTTATGGTTTCAAATAAATCATAGTGTGGTTTCACAAGAAAAAATGTTTTAACAGCAACACAACAAAGTATCCAATGTTAACAATACAAAAATGTTTCAAAATGTAGGAATATAAAACGGATAGCTAAAAAATGAGGCTTACAATTTTTGACTTCTGAGTGTTACTTGGGAGTCATGCAAACTAGCATTCCGGTTGAAACACTGGGTGAGTGACGAATCTTACTTTGTACCGCCCACATTTCCAGATCGGCGAGACCCTTGTGGAATACTTCGGTGTCCCTCCGGCAGGCTTCACTGGCATCTGGAGCGGCTTCGAAAGGTCGCGTGGTTAATAGGTGGAATTGCGTGAGTCTTGAGCTTATGTCTTTTGTAGAGCTGCTTCCGCACAAACCAGCTGCAGAGAAAGTTGACGAACTTAGTGAGGCAGAATATATACCATTGAGTGTACCATCGGATGATCCAGACAGAAAAAAATGGAAAGTTAAATGTAACATTATACCATGACAGTTATCTATAAAAGTATCAAATCTTATTCATGCGCCTTAATCAGTTTTCAACTACAGGGGCGCAGCCAGGAATTAAGGCTAGGCGTTTTAGGCGCAACTAATACAGGGGGGCTTGGGAGTATTGCATACCCGCCAGGGTAAGCGGGAGGCGCGGAGGCCTTCCGCCGGATTAAGATAAATGGTTCAAAATGTTGATTTTTGCGGCCTTATGAAGGATATTTTATTAATCCTCTCGCTATTCTATAAGCAATATTAATCTAATTAAGTAAAATAGATTTAACTTAAAAATTTCTGTGAGCTCTGGGGGGGGGGGTTATCCCCCAAAACCCCCCCTCGCTGCGCCATTGTGCAGCTGAATAATGTTTTTATTTCATTTTTACAGGGCAAATTCACCTCGTACATTCCGTACTCTTATTTTTATCGACTATAATTTCGACACGATATGCCATCATCTGGCCTTAAATCTTAAACTATTTTATTTCCTCGTATATGAGGCATGACTATAATATTATTTCTTGCGTTTACAATGTTAACTCGAAAGAATAAAGGCAATATTAAATTCTAAGTACTATAGATATTTATATACGAATTACTGAATGCTCAGTTTAAGCTTTAAATTATTTTCTAGTTCTTACGTAGAAAAGGTTGAAGGACACAACTTTTTATAAATATAAGAAAAGGAAATCAATGATTATATCATGTATAATATCTTGTGTTTTTAGCCCGTCACATTTACACTTTTATCTAATAGACTGTTCCTATTTGCGAGGCCAGACACGATTATAATTTATTTTCTAGCGTTCACAATTTTCATTGAAAGAAATAATAAGGGTGATATATTCCAAGTTAAATAGATATTTATATACGAATTACTGATTGCTCGATGAAGCTTAAAATTATTTTCTAGTCACTGTATTTCTGAAAAAAAGTCAAGGACATAACTTTTATATGAGACAAGGAAATCAATGCTTTTATCATGGGAATATCTTATGTTTGTGTTTTTGTGTCACATTCACACTTTTATCCCATAAACTGTTTCCTATTTGAAAGGCCATCATTGGTTTTTCTTGTCCTTACTTTGTGCTAGGCATGAAAGGGCGACCAGTTTGAATCCGAAGACAGCTGCTGCTTCCCAGCTTCCGAAAGGCCAGCCGCCGCTCCTCCGGTTTTCCTTCTGCAAAAGTAAAACGAAGGAAGTGAGTTTGCTTCCGCACAGTATGCTGATTTGAGAATGTTTATGCTATTCGAGTTGCATTGCAGCACCCAGTAAAACAACTCTTTTCATCTTAAGATTGTTCGCCAAGGGCCCTTCACGTAAATTAAAAACTATTCGATCGTCAAAGTTGAACTTGTGTAGTAAATCAAATATTCTGTCAGAAATTGATTAAACTTTTATTGAAAAGGTTGGGTTCAATCCTCCTCTATGTCCACATAACATCTATTTCGGATTTGTAGATATCTGTTTCATCCTGCGATTTCTTCATAATTTTGCACATTAATGTTTTTATAACTTATTGATACTATGTAAATATGTTTGGTGAAAAAGTCATGAGTGGTTGGATGAAATTTTATGTGTACACATATGTCAAGCATTTATTACCCTATAAAAAATCCGAACTGGCATTGGCTCACTAACTCTTTTCCCGTATGTTTATTTATAACTGTAAGTTTTCGTTTACATTATATCACTTTCTTTCCCTCAATGGTTCATTTTCATTACATTTACAACAGATGGCAAGGAGAATAAGTAAATTTGGACAATAAATATTTAATATTAATGTATAAAATTTTATTTTACCACTAATGACTTTTTCGCCAAACATGTTTACTAAAAATTACGGGTCGCTCGTGAATATTGCGTTTTAAAATTCGCAAATTCGCGGCCGGGCCACGATAATTCAAATTAAGTGTATATTTGGAAGCTCATGGAGGCTGCAGCCTGCTGGGAATGTTATTACCATCAAAATCGTTTTCGTGCTTCTTTTTACTGCCTACGTTATTTTGTTACAACAATTCAATATCTATAAGTTATAAAAATATAAATGTGTATGCTACATAAAAATTTGTCAATCAATCTAAACTCACTCACACAGAGACTCAACCCGAAGGCTGGTTTGGAATGGTAAAGGTTAGAGCTCATCCCAGATAAAGCCGTGCGTGAATGGATATTTCACACATTCAGGGTAGGAGGGTTTCTTTCCCTGGGCTACCGTACATTTCGACGGTTTATTTCATCATCACTCGGTATTTGAACCCGCGACCCTTAGATCGGAGGCCATCGGTCTACCCTATAAGATAGTATGCTCCCATCTCAATGGTAACGTAAGACAGTTGTCCATACAACATCTATTTCAGGTTTTTGGACATCTGTTTCATCTTGCGTTTCCTTCATAATTTTGCACATTAATGTTTTTATAACTTATAGATACTATCATAGAGTAAGTACTTACTCTATGATACTATGTATATATGTTTGGTGAAAAAGTCATGAATGGTTGAATGAAATGTTATGCATATACATATGTTAAGCATTTATTACACAAAGTTACATATTCTTCTCGCCATCTGTTAAGAATGCTATAAACATAAACCGTTGAAAAATAGCAAGAAAACTGGCTATGGGGTAAGAAAACTTGCGATTCGATGATCTCCGATGATAGAGAGTTTTGCTTATGCTTTTACTTCTCTATATTCAGACTTTGGCATATTTAAGGAGCTTATTTTTACATTGTAGTTTATTAATCATGGTCGGAATTATGATTTATTTGTCCTAAATCAAGATTCGGAGTTTGTCTTGGATAATTACTCGAGTTATAGAAGAATTTTATCCATAGATTTTATCCATAAGAATCATTCTTATTTAGAGTAGAAGTATGAATTTCTGTTCTTAAGTGTGACTGGAGATGCGTATAAATTTAGTTTCCTTAGCCTTCAGTTGAAAATTCCTTTAGTGGCTGAAATTTCATCGCAACTTTCAATAATTTTGGTTTTAGCGAAAACTTGGTTGAGCTAATTGGTTTGTAAAAGCGAAATTTCTTTCATTTTACTAGCCTTTTCTCCCGATGAAATAATTTTTGATGGTTTTTCGTGAATATTGCATAGCGTTTTGTCGGGTAGATGACTAAAAGTTGTGATATTAGTTTGTAAAAATGACTGTAAATTAGTCTTTGAATTGTCTCTTCTTATAAGATAAATAAAATCGAACATATAGTGCAGATCGGTCTTGAGTCTTGCGTAGTGTTTTTATTGGACTCGATATTTTGATTTTTTCTATAGGACGGTATCTAACTTTTTTTATCGGACAACAAAGTATCGCAAATGTATATCGCCCATATATTCCAGGTCCTCAATGTGTCCCGCCTTATTTTTTATTTATTTATTTCCACATCACCGAAAAAAGCTCTATATGACCTTTTAAATCGGGGTTATTAACATGTTAACAGTTTAACGTACACAAACAATTTGTATGTATTTATTATTATTTGCGATTATTTACGTGCGAACCGTGTTCGACGTCCTGAGTCAACGTACTCAGCATCTGCCGAACTCGGGATTATTCCGTTTCGCTTTGGGGTCGCCGCGTCGGCGACTATAAGATGCATCCCCGCTGTGACGTCATTCCTAAGCGCAAGGGGGCGTCCATTTATTACGTGAGGTGATTTTGGCAATGTTTGGAACCCCCCTTTCCTCTTAGTGAGATATCATGAGATTTGGCTCGACACTCTCCCTCTAATCTCACGTGAGATAGCTCAAAATGCGTGTTTCGAAGTGTAAACACGTTAATCTATGCTTCATTGCGCTGAATTTACTAAAAAAAAACACTTATTAAATATTTTTACGTCAGATGAGTTAAGACTAGTACTTAAAATTACTGAGATCTAGTCTAGAGACGTATTCTAGAATCGCATTTCACACTGTTTCTTGTGAAAAAAAATTACGTAATATGTACTTGCAAGGACAACCCCCGCCACCGCGTGAGATGGGGTGAGAATCAGCTTTACCCAAGGGCGTAACCAGGATCAAAACTAGAGGAGGGGAAGCTGTGGTCGTTCAAGTTGTAGCACAGAAAAGGTTACGGAGATCAAAATTTAAAGAAAATTATAACCGCACTTCATTGGTTTTTAAAAATTGTTTGCTCAAATATAAAATATTTTTATTTTAATTACATTTTTTGTACTAATATTACTTTTCTTGGATATAAGACCATTTTTTCAAAAATTTCTTTTTAAAATAAATTTACATTTGCTTCTAGGGGGGGAGGGCAGCCGCCCCCCGGTGCCCCCCGCTGGGTACGCCCATGGCTTGACCCATTACCCGCCTAATCGCCTCACGTAATTAATGGATGGCCCCCAACGGCCCTGCGACTAGTGAATAGATTCTGAGGATTGTTGAAATGAAGGATTGCAACGTGGTACAAGACACCACTGGAGTCTCGCATCCCTCTGGTGAGCGCATTAGTAATGGACTGATTTATCGAAAGCTCGCGAGAAAATCTCTAGCAACGGTTGCGGTGAAAGGGAAGCCGGTGTGGGGGTACGCAATGTAGGTCAATGAATTCCACCTGTTTGCGACGTCGAGTGCGTGGGAAATATACGCTACGGGAAGCGGAAGGAAGGAAATAAAACTAGCGGATGTTAAACTGCTACACATGCTACTGCCGCCTATGGTGGAACGAGCCACGTGAAATCCCTTATAGCGGCGGAGGAAAAGAAACGTTTTGATGCGGAAATCGTGAATTATTCAGAGCTGTTGTTGTTGTTTCTAGTGTAACGCAGTGGCGTAACTATGGGGGGCCGAGGGGGATATATCCCCCTAAATCCTCAGAGAAATAAAAAAATATTTAAAGCAATGGTCTAGTTTGAAAATATAATAACTGCATCTGCTGATAAGTACCATAATGATGTAAAATGTATTTTCAGGCATGTCATTTTTCAAACATTTTCCCGGGCCCCCCTGTTGCCTGTGGGGGTCGACCCCCATGCCCTTCAGGACCCCACAAACCCCTCTCCCCTAAGCATAGTCCTTGTTACTTCACTGAGTGTACGTTTTTGAGGAAACAGAACAAAATAAAAGATTCAATGCTTAATTATTAAAAAAGGAACGTAATTTATTATTTTTTGTATATGATTTCTGCGGGAATTTTAAAAAGCGGTATTTCTCTTGAGGAGTTAGTTCAGTGGTCCACTTAGCCGCTGACTTAAGAGTCCCGGCTTCCAATCCGGCTGAAACCTTTGTATACCTTCTGGCACGGCTCTTGTTAGTGCGAGTTGAATAAGGAGAAGGAATTAGCCCCGCTACCCTGAATTTGTGAAACTTGAATACCTTTTACTTATTTCTAGGTAAGATAAACCCTCTCCTATCTTTGGGAAAATGATAGAGAAAAAATAATTAAATGCTGTATTTTAATCACACCGCTCAGTTTTCAACCATGGAATAGCTCTGAAAAATCATTGCTTTGTGGCGATAATTTCCTATACATTCCGGTTAAATTGGCAAAAAATTGCCTCTTGAAAGCCTAAGACCTTTAATTGCTTTTTTAGAGGAACAACTAATTGCGGTACATACGTCGATGCTTCGTTAGGATCGCATAAATAGATCAATAATCGTCTAGTGTCTTTTCATGTGAACTAATTATTGAATTGAATTATTGAATATTCTTAATACTATTCGTGAAAGTCCATTTCATGGAAAAATTCTTTGTGCCTGTTATGTTCGTGTCTTTTATCTTCATGTATCTTGTTTGCATGTCTTTTAGCTGCTTAATTTGTTGTATCCCTGCGTAAGCTATATCAGTTTCGCTGGCGGCTCATCCTTATTTTTATTTCTTTACGCACTCGATTTCACTTGCGTAACCTTCAACTTTAACGAGGCCAAGTTCTTGGGGACTTGCTATCCGCACGACCTTGAGACGCCAATTACGCGTATCCATTCAAGGGATAGTGGAACTACTTTTATGGCATTTTGCGTCCGTGCAGCCGAACGGCGAAACTCCGTCGCTCCGCGAACCTCGCTGCATTCCGCGCGGCTGGTTTGAGATGATTCCATTTCCTTCCGCTTTTTTATTTATCTCTCTACTTCCTGTGTTCGTTTGTCTATTAAATGGAGGACACCACTTGTATTTCCTTGAAGTTTTTTTTTATAGTTCAGGGAGTTAATAAAAATTAATTGCTCCACGAAACGTGAGTGCGGAAAATACATAATTTCGTGCTGTTTGATATTTCACGCATATTACTTTACTCGCATATTTTTTAATTTTTCCAAATTCATCACAATGTTTTTTTTTTAGTTCATATGAATTTACTTTTATATATGCTCAAAATATGTTGTTTTTCCGAGTTACTTATGCGCTTTTGAAGAGCAATATCGGAAAATATGATATTGGAATGAGAATTGTTTTAAAGATGTCATTTAGTAGTGACTGATATTTTATTTCTCTGGAATATGTGGAAACTGTAAATTTGATACAACCACTATAAATCAAGACAGCTAGAATGAGGTATTCAACTGTTAACTTCATGTTTAACTTCATATTATCGGTGCCAGCCAAGTGAACTGCGATATTGACTAAAACATTTCAAATAGGTATGTTTTTCAATGCGTATCAATACTTCCTACATATTTTCTGAATGAGAGAATATCATTTCGAGTTCGCCTAAATAAATACTTCATAGAACTTAGTATAGGTAAGTATTAGTGTTGGACCTAAAAATATATCTGTCACTGATGTGTAGAGTGATAGCTAGTTATTTTCTAATGAAGCTACTAATAACAACATATTTGCTATATCTCGTGTTTATTTTGAGATACTACACGCGTCATGTTTTGTATTTATAGAGAAGGATAATTATCATTTGCTTCGGCGAAATTAATTTCCCGGTGAGTGCTTTTTGATGAAATTTAAGTTGCCTGAAAGTAAAGGTGGTGGAATAAGGATGGGAAGTTATTATTGAATGAAATGTATTCCGCCGAAGTCATTGGGTAATAGCTTTGCGATAACTTTAAAGTGCTTTGTGCATTAACTTCTAATTAGAATTCCGTTGATGGGCAAAATTTTTCCATGAAATTGATCGATGTGGCAATTTTTATAGCAACTCATGGATAACGTCCACATATAGAATTATTTTACTTTTCCTTTTTAGTGAGAAGCTGGAAAACTTGTTAATTACTACCTTATTAAAAATGTGGTAAAAACATACAATAATAGCTGTTTAAAAAATGACTTTTGGTCTGTGCTCATTGTATCTGTGGAAAATATACATGACCTATAGTCATGATATTATCTTGCACTGTATGAAAAATTTTTGGAGTAAAAAGAAACATTATATCATGAGAATGAGATGCTTTCACGAGGTTTAAATATATTTTTCCTGACTCTTAACAATTTGAAGTTTTTTAAGTAGAATTTTCTACATCACACGAACCATTGAATGTTTATGAAGTGATACTCGTATATTAATAAGTGGAGGCCCAAAACAGATAGAGATTGAACCGTTCACTATTCCACCATTCTTGAAGCTGATTATTTGAATTTTGGAGGAAGAGATTGAAAATAACCGGAAAGAAGAGCAGGGAGACCTGAATGATAGAGGTATCTACACGATCTGCATACCTCACATTCAATTCTGCATTAGAATTAACCCCTTTCACTTTAATTTCTTTTCTGAATATCATGCTCCTATCCCCCATTTATTTTTTCTGTGGTTCTATAAAAATGGAATTGTAGGTAATGAAATGGTATTTTGTATTTTTTTAATGAGCTTATAACAGTGAAATTAAAAGTGATTATCATTTCATATTGTTCACGAACAAGCCCCCTTCTCGTCAGAACATCGAGAACTATGCTCCAGCTATTGCTACTCCTATAAAATCACCTTATTCCTTCCAATGCATCGCGTTTCGTGAAATATGAATTCTTTATGCCTATTATAGATGTTTTAACATTGCTAAACTTTCAAAATATTTGTATCGTTACACTACACAGAAAAATAAGATTTGATCAAAACTATCAAACTGGTGTGATAGGGAGTATTTTTGTTAAATATACTTAAACTTTGATGCAAATTACTGAGCAATTGATTTATTTTACCAAACGCTCTTGATATATTTCATCAAAAATTTTGATATTTCATAATTTGGTCAATTTTACGAAGGAGTTTGGCAAAAATAACTTAATTAATTCAATACGATTCAGATAACTTTTATCGAAGTTATGACTAATTTTACTAAGGTGCTCGCTTATTTGGTAAAAATTATCAAACTCTACATTGTTATGAAAATTTAGTTTGATAGAATTTACTAAGTGTTTCGTAATCTATCGTCTTTCCTCTTTTGTTTATACCAATACACATTTGCAGTTGAAATATTCTTAATGCGGAAGAGATCTTCGATTTGTGTACTCATCATATCTTACAATCTGCGTCATTGTCCATTCTCAAAAGTATTAATGGAAAGATGAGAATGAGGACTGAGGAAGAAGCGAAATCCGTATGAAGAAATATTTTCCCATCGTTTAGGTCACCCATACGGACGTATCCTCACCATGTGAAGTCTGTCGCTGTTCTGCATTTCTCAGGTTAAATCGTGCGCCGCTATGGGTATATGTTAGGGGCTAGATAGAAGATGGGACTAGGGGTTAGATGGAGAATGGGACTTTCTAGTCCCAATATCGACCAATAGTTATGATTATTATTATTATGACTGCAAAGCGTCTAAAATTGACTTCAATCTTAGAAAAAAGTTCAGGTTTTATTTCGAAATATTTAACATTTTTTGATATGGAAAAGTAATCTCCTACGGCTTTAAAGTTATTGTAATATTTACAAAATCAAGGTTGTCCTAGATTGAATGTGGACTCTGGAAATTCCGCTGCATAAGCTGTGTAACTAGATATTTCGATAAGATGTAGGTGGCGTTAACGCTACGGCCATCAATTTCAGGTGTTTGTCGGATCGGAAGTCAATTTAAGGTGCACAGGCGACGGACGATTGGACGGACGGACGAACCCATGGCGACGCACGATTAAATATGAGAAATGCAATGCAGCGATTGATTTCACATGCTGAGGGTACATATTCACCACGTAGAAGTTTAGGGCTCACTTTCCCTGTTCTATATTATGATATGCTCTAAGGTTCGAAACGCGTATCATCGATCAAAGATTACTTACTAAGGGGATGTTCTTCAATAGTTTGAGATTGATTTCGGTAGGCAATGAAGCTTAATTCACGCTGATCACATTGGGCGAGTCCTTGGCTAATAATCAGTAAAAACCCTTAAGGACCGAAGAACGAACTATCAGGACTTAAATGTTCTTTCTCATCTTTTCAGCTGAATAAGTGAGTCCATTGTTAACTTTTTAATATTGATGGTCTGTGAGCCACAAATGCCGATATTTAATTATGCACTAAGAGTTATTGTACTGACTAGGCACGCGCTAAAACCTTGGAGTCCTAAGATAGAGAATATGTGACGTGTGAGATGATTTACACCCATTTTCACCATTGAAATGTAGATGCAAAGTTTTTGCAATGTAATTGCAATAAAAAATGTATTAGTTAACCATTTTATTGATAAAAATTTGGTGATATATTCATTGCGTTGGAAACGAACTCCGGAAAATCTCATGAAATCTCCCTTTGAGCAGTCAAAGTGAGATCTTTAAAAAAAAAATAAACTTTCATTTTCTTAAGTCTGCATGTTACAATTTATTTCGGAGAAATGGGTCTCATTCCAGGTCATTTTCAATTCTTCTAGCCTCTAATTTGTAAGAGACAATAGGATGATTCCATAATTAAGTAGCATAACATTGCGCATTTTCTTGATAGCGTCATGATTTATTTTCAGTTTAAACCAAAGGAAACGAATCACTGGTCACAGCGTGCAATTTTACGACGGTATAAAGTGCATAAATACATTATGGATAGATGTGTTTAGTTCTTCGGCTCTCGGTTCCGCTTAGGTTTTGAGGTTACGGCCGGAATCTTAGCCGAAGCCAAGAAGAATAGGAAACTGAGATAATATGCGCAATCGAGTACATAATACGTAACATAATTGAGGATTGACTCTGCGGAACTGATTACTGGTGAGGTGACTCAATAAATTATAATGGATAATTTTCATAATACTGTCACGAAAATCATCAATTACATTTGAAAACTAAGCATGGTCTTCTTAGCTCTGGTTCTGATTCCGGCATTAAACTCTAGAACCGGTGGAATGGAGAGTCGAAGAACCGAACAGATCATCCCTCTTATAATTATGCACTTTAAACTGTCGCACAACTTCACGCTGTAATCAGTGGTTCGCTGGCTTTTGTTGAACATACAAATAAGTCATGAAGCCTAAAAGAAAATGCGGGATGATGCACTGCTTAATTATGGCATCAATTAATGTGCTATTATCTCTAACGAAGTAAAAATTAAACATTTGATTCAGAACTTGGTTCGAGAATGATACCAGTAGCCGAGCCGGAATCAGAACCGATTAAAAAAAATGACCTTATCATTACTCACTGTTTTGATTGAATACATTGCACTCACTCGACATTGGGGTTGGTTTAGGTAGACGAGCTTAAACCATTATAACAATGTTGTTTATAAGTATAAGCAAAAATTTATACGATTTTAGCTCTATTCAGGAAAGATTTAAACCACACGTTATTTTTTGCTGTAAATTTTAATGCTAAAATATGTAAATAGCGCAATAATTATGATTGAGTGGAAATTTTTCACAATTTTAAAGTAAGAAGTCTTGAAATTTCATTTCTCCCCGAAGCAGCCCTGGGATGGAGAGGGTTAAAGCACACTCCAGCTCAAACTTCGCCACTGGCCTGAGAATATCACAAATTCAGGGTAGCGGGGCCAGTCCCTTTTCTTGGGCCACCTCGGGTATATTATTTGGGAGCGTCCGAAGGCCACACCCGGAATCCTATGGTCAGCAGCCGAGTGCTCCATCCTCTACGCTACCACGCTCCAGTAATCCATCGAACGCACTGCAAAAATCGCGGGTTGTAAAGGAAAACTCACCATAATGCGGTGCATTGGCAGCGACGGGCTAAAAATCTTCCGCGGAAGCTCCGTCTCCTCTTTATCTCCACTCTCGCTTGGTCCTTAAGTGGGTCTTTTGATTCACTCCGGATCGGCCCCTGTGCTACCTCCTTGGTAATGTCAATCTTGCACTGACTGAAACCCTTTGCGACCGCCTCCTTCGTTTTTCTTAGATTGACCCGAGGCCACACCACGTTCTCTCTCTCCTCCCCCTCTCCTCACCCTCCCCCTCCCCGCAATCTCTCCCACCCTCTCCACCCCACTAGTCTGTCGTACAGTCATGAGACGCGAGTCCACATCACCTCCGTTCAGTCGGATACCCTTCGTTCCGTGACCCTCAGGAGAAGGAGTTAGCGGATAAATTCTCCACTGTTAGCCACCCTCCCACATCATTGCCTCTCCCCCCTCCCTCCCTTGTCGCTCTCCTCCTAGGTATTTCTACTCCAAAAGGCCGTTGTGATACGATTATTTATACATATTCATTTACGTTCATGTGTACATAAAAGCGTTCTTGGTGTTCACCGGAGCGTAACGGGGCATGTGAGCCTATGAATCTTGTTCCGAGGCCGGTAGCAAAAAAAATTTATTGACAGGGATTTTCTGGACTAGAAAATGTATTTTGGGGGGTTCACATGGAGTGGACGAAGCCAAGACTATATCTTCCAATCATTTGGGGGGGAGGGAGGGGGGGTTGAACTCTTTCAACCTCCTCTCTTCCGCTCGCTTCGGCCTTACCGCTTAATGAGCATGATTAACGAAGCAATGACAGTCATTGACGAAGTAATGTTAAATGATGTTTGGAAAGGTGTTTGTCGTTCGGAAATTTGTCGTGTGACTAAGGCTGCAAACATTGAAATTTATTAATTAAAAAACTGTTTGGGATGATAAATTCGAAAAATAAAAGAAACATTAAGTGTAATTAATTATGTTTTCATTTAAACCATGTTCCAAAACGCACCTCCGCGTTTCACGTATTTCGAATAAATTCAACCAATTCAGGCGAGATAAAGTGGAAATTCGACACATTGATATAAAAGGTAATTGTACTTTCCCACTATAATTATAGAAAAATGCAACTACATTTTATTTCAACGGAATACTGTTAACCCCTCCACAATTGAATCCAATGAAATTGTGCTCCTCGCCATCTTGAGGAGGACCTCTGGAGTTGCGCACCATTTAAGTGCATGAAAAATCGAACCACGTAACCCGGAAGCAGATATAAGAAATATATCGAAACGTAGTCAAAACATTTTGCATATCATTCTCAGACCTTCACCCCAAGACGTTATTTATCATTATAATGTAGCGTTTGGATAGTCAGTAATTTAGTGAGTCGTTAACTGTCGGAAGGGGTAGTCGAATACAATCTTACCCAATCCGGGTCCTGTCATGCCTTGAAAAGTATTTAAATTTAAAGAAAAGCAAATTAGGGACATAGTAATGTTTCGCCTTGATGCTTCTGAAATACTTTTTTTTACGTCAAATAACTACTGTCAACACAACTATGCTGAAACCTCTTAAACCATTAATTTTCTGCTTCTGACATCCACAATTTGCTTAAAGTACTCCAAACAACAAAGCCGTCTTCCAGTCAGCTACATCCATACTCGGTCACTGCTAGTTTAAGTAATGGTAGTTCCGAGCCATTGAAAATCATGTTCAATTACGTGAAAAATTACCTATAATGATTTATGTTGTCACATAAATGATGAGTTAAAGTTTAAGGGAAGGGTCGATAGAACTGGCATAGTGCTTCTCCGTCCGTTTACAATAACTCATGATATTCATGTCATCATGAATGTCACATATATCTTTGGGAGTTAAAATACAATACATACATTAGTTATATTACGGTAACGTCTAATATATCCAACTACACCAATGCGATCGACGGTTTTACGAGTATTTTTGTCAACCACCATGACGAATTGCGATAGTGACGCCAAGGATTATTCAGCAATAAATACCATTACAAGAAATACTGAGTACGCAAACTTTTATTTATTAACGTCAAGAGGTGTATAACTTTCACTTTCAATTCAACAAATAAAATGAACACACTTTACAAACACTTCTGTCCAAGAAAAGTACTCACGAAGGAAATCGAGAGCAACACGACACATACTGGTACTTAACCAGTCTAATAAACACTAACGGCAAATATGATTGCCCAGGAAATGTACACACGAAGAAAATCGGGAGCGACAACATGTACTCTAACTTCACAAATCAAATTACACACGCATTGCGAACGCAAGAAATAAGTAATTAGAGCAAAACATCGGAAGCGACGACCCGTACAACTTTATAACGGCACTATTTTTTACAACACTCCCTTTCCGTTTATTTCGCGTCGTCAACAATAATTGTAACAGATGACATTTTATTTAAAAAATCATCAATAAAGTCAGCACAGAAACTTGATGTCCTGAACAAAACTTGATGATTACTCTTTTCCGCCCAGCTTGGTGCATTTTCGGCGTGCGGGGCCTGGGGCATCGGCCGGCTTTCCACGGCGGTAGAGCAGAGGCCAGCAGGCAGTCATTGGCGTTCGACACTAGTCGAGACACTTGGTACACGTCGCGAGTTTTCTGAGCACGCAGATTCATCAACATGTATCAGCAGGTGCTCAATGATAACGAATTTAAAGGGACACTTTTTACACAATGAACGGCACCAGATTCCCAGAAGAAACCTGATGGATCAGGAAAATCCCGTGGAACGGAGAATAAATTCAGTGTGAGATACCGCATCTCCAAAAACACCATGTTTCCATGAACGCCACTAAAAAAGAGAATTTTTTATCAATAATTTCCATTCACTTCTGAAGAACAAGACAAAAGATTTTCTGCAGAAATTTTACAAATCATGGCATATTAACGTCCTTACCTTCGTTACGCCCTCGCGCCGATTAAATTCGATCTCCACCTTCTTCCATGCCATAATCTTTAAATACCAACAGAATCGGTTTTCTTGCACTCCAATACAGCTTTCCTATCAATAATTAATTTTTAAATCAAATTCTTCTCCTACGCCGAAATTCCACTTCCATCCCGTTTCCATTTTGCTACAAATAAAGTCACATTGAGACATTCGTAATTCAATTATTGCCCTTAGTTCATCTCGATGTCAGCATCTAGGGTTCTAGGGGCACATAATGTCGCTACATTCATCTACGTCATCATTCTAGCCCAAAATAAATGTGGCAACACTGCCCCCGACCAATTTGAAGCGATTTGGAGTAGTGAGGTTTCTGGATATAGCATTCAGCAGAGTGCGCCGCTGCAAGTTAAAGCACGGTCTGGATACGGCCCTAATACGTTCTTAACTTCTCTTAAATGAAGTCGAAAAAGCAAATTGTTTCGGCTTTTTCATCGTCATGTGATAATGGCATCGTAATAATGTTTACTTAATGATAAGTCTAATTTCTTATTAGCATGAAAGTAAATGTGTTGATAGTGGTTTTCTTAGCACAAAAACCTTTTCTTGTCTCGCTAAAAAAATTCTGCCTCGTAATTACCGTAGATTTGCCGTAATTTTCCATCAACATTCGCATTAGGTGAGAACTGGTCTAGTAGACATACTATACAGTCGATGAAACTATAACTTATACAGAATTTATTGGGTTATTTTGGGTTTTATGATGAAGTAGAACGTCATAATTAAGAAAAAGGGGCCTTAAATTAACATTTCGTCTTCAGATCCTATATTGTTCTTGTCTAGTATTTCAGTAAGACGTCATATGATGCTAAATTTAATTCTGGTAATGGGAAAAGTGATTGTGTTCTAAGTGATTCCATCCGTAGAAATGGCCTAAATTCCCCCTCCTTTCTCGGTAAATAAACCGCTGAGCAGTAACCAAAGACTGAGGGCGTAATGGAGACTTCAACCACAATATTATCGCAGGAAAAAGAAGCAGTTAGCCAACATACTGAGAGTAAAGATATTTTATTAAAATCCTGTTACTTCTATTTTCTTCGTGAGCATCAAATTTACTGGAAATAAAATTCCAGTCAATATAAAAAAAATATGAGCACATGCTTTATCGTTATAGTCAGCCAATTGGACCCATCACGCGTTATTTGATTGTGCCACTTAAATCCAGGCCGCAAGCGGAGAAGCTGAAAACCGCTATTGGCCATTTTATTCTATAGCCAGCAAGGACGGATTCAGCATCAAATTTTGGGGAGGGAGGTCATCTGACCTGGATCCGGGGAGTATGGAGTACCCCCCTGGAAAGAGGGGGTGTCTCCGGGTGCACCCCTATGGGGTGTAATATTTTCTGTAGGGAGTGCTACGCTCTACGATAATTATAACTCAAACTTCTCTCAATTTTGGGACTTGAAGCTATGCATTTGCATACACACTCCCTTTACCAGGTTACAAAAACTAATAAAAATTTTAAAATTTAATAAACCACCATTGTTATTGGTGGATCCAGAATCAGGTAGGGACTTAAATCTTGCTCATTGGGTAAGGGAAGGATTGAGCAAGGAAAAAAGTTTTTTTTAAGGGAAGCCTTAATAATGTATCTTAAAATTGTATAATGTAACTCTATATCTTATAAATGTATAACTTCAATGTGCCTTTTGCAAGCGAACAAGAACGCTTTCTCAAACACTTGATGCATTTTAATTTGAAAAGGTATAGCACCGAGATAGACAGGTTACTACAAACTTACCGTATTACCTGGTAAGGATAGGTGTACAGAATACCTGCATCCACCTTTTAGATATTTTAATGTAGGCAATTACTTCCCTAATCCACGTCCAAGAGCCACCATTGCATCACAACAGACAATGGCGTGCGTCATTACGATGATGACGAGTATTGATGTAACCTAAGGGCTTTTAATGTTGACGTCTGTGGTTACTACCGAAGAAAGGGCGTCATTATTCTGTTGCACGATACCAAGAAATATGATCGATGCCATGACACAACTTTATTTACGCACGAAACGACTTTTAATGCATTTTCAGATGAAAACATAAATTGTGGTGACTATATTCGCACTTCAGAGTTTGAATTATTTTGAACATTGCTTTCTTACAGTCGTAATAAGGGACATAAATGGTCAACGGTTGGTGTGGCTGTCGTAAGCTAATCAGTTCACTCACTGTATGGATTCCAGGTCGATATACCTTCGCTCATTTACTAACCATTAATGCTTCAAAATTATTCTGAAGTAAGAAATATTATGATATTGCGTCATTCCTAAAGAATGTTTTAAAATGTGTAATATGTTATATAAAACAAGTTACATATAACATGTTTTACAAAAAAGTTTCAAATCCTTGTAACCTGTTACATATAACATTGTGTTATAAAACAAAATATCGTGTTATACAATAAGTTTTTGGTTTCCCGCTTCGCGTTAGAGATGCCTTTGGAGGCCAACCTAGGCAGGCAGATAAGCTAGCCATGAATTCCTGAGATGTCCAACCCGTCCAAAAATCTTAAATAATACATGTAATTTCCTATTCCCACGACTTATAGTCGTGTTAGCATTTTCGGAAATAGTATTTTTACTCTATTAACTACTTCACGTTGCTTGGTAAGTTTGTCTCTGGTGCCTGCAACATTGTAGATACCTCGAAGTGATACACTACATCTGCCACATCGACAAGGCTTCACCCACTAATAGATGTATTCTTCCTAAAAAATGTATTTACAAAAATAAAACTGTTGATGATTTGCCTTGCTGGACGTTAAAAAGTACTACTAACGTTAGCGTAACTTAAACTTACGGTCGGAAATGACTTGAGCGTGCGGTGCGGTGCGGAGGACGCGCAGTTGCCCTATCCGCACAGTACCTACCCGCCAGTCGCTTGTATGGTGTTTTGCTGAGCTATCGGAGGTAGAAAAAAAAAACGGACTTCGTATAACAGCTGGTGAGTATTTTTTTTGCTTAAGACCTTTGACTCTGAAAGCATCCTTCTTTTGAGAACGACCCAGGAGTGTGAATATTACACCTTCAGCGCAATTCCTCTCCCTTTCACTAGTCATCTCGTTGAGCGAGAAATTTTGTTGGGAGTGTCCAGAGGCTTCTCCGGGGATTGGAACCCGGGCCCCTGCGGTCAGTAGATAAGCGCTCAGTTCACTAGGCTCCCATCTAAAATTGTCCAGATGCTCTATAAGTCACTCTGCGGAGTCCTAATAGGCAGGGGCGGATCCAGGATTATTTCTGAGGGGGGGGGGGGGGAAACAAGGGTCTAACAGGCAAATGATCTTATCATACTTGAGATTAAAAACAATATACAACAATTACTATACTTAATATTCTCTTTATTTTAATATGAAAGTTATTAATTCGGAATTAAGTGATTTAGGCTCCGTAATACTCAAAACGCACGTAATGATAACAGTATAAAAAATTTTGTCTACTTTTTATGCGTCTGGGGGGCGGGAGCGTGCCCTCTTCCTCCTCTCCCAAATCCGTCTAAGCAAACAGGCCTCATATTCCATATTTTTTTCAACTTGGGAATACCTTTCGTGTTTCAAAACTATGTATAGATGAATTAAAATACTGAAAACTATGGAATAGGCCTTTACCTTAGCTAGGGTAACTTATTGCTCATCTGATGCTCAGTGTACTCAAATATACTTGGGCTGGGAATATTCCACTTGGGTGTCTACTGTAGAAATCACTAATTAGCTAAACTAATCAGGTATTAAATTGACTATTTGAACTAAACTCCTGTCCCTATAGGTGTTTCAACAAGTGGTTGTAATCTTCTACTAAAATTGGGTGTAATACCATAGATGATTTAGGCAAGTTTAATTATAAATATTTAAATTATAATATTTAGTATATATATATCAATATTTAAATAAAGGTAAGTTTAATTATTCATCTTTCAAGATTTAATTAACTAGCCTAAATGCCATGTATTAATAACTTAAATTGTGAAAATTCGTATCTTCCGTTGCACATGTGTTGTAACGGAAGATGTAGGTACTACTTGATCGGAAGATATATGTATCTATAAAATGCTGAGACCTACAGAATGGGCCTTTACCTTCAAAGCTTATTATCTGATGCCTAGTGTACTCGAATTTACTTGCGTCTATATACGCTTATTAATTATGTTTGGAATTCCCATATGTCCTCTGATGACTCCTCTTAACT
Source organism: Ischnura elegans (assembly GCF_921293095.1). Taxonomy (NCBI): domain Eukaryota; kingdom Metazoa; phylum Arthropoda; class Insecta; order Odonata; family Coenagrionidae; genus Ischnura; species Ischnura elegans. The sequence goes on from NC_060248.1 coordinate 57,773,531, forward strand.
TCCCCGCCTATGTTTATTTTTATGAATCTTGCTTGGAGAGTCCTCGTGTGGCCGTCATTGAGCTCGAAGGGTGTGAAAGAAATCAATTTCTCTCTGCAGCTTAACCTCCGCAGTTAAACGTTGTTATTACGAATCCATATTTTTCGTTACTTTACGATCACTCCATCCTTCATGCCGTAAGACTGACTTTGAAATGCGTGGTTGAAGGATTAGCGTATCTGGGTCGCTACCTACTTAGAATTGTGCTTACCACGAAAATGATTAGTCCACATGCTTCAGTAAATGCTTACCTACTACCTCATCAGTCATCTTCCGAAGAATAATTTGTCACACAAATCAGTCCATCGATAGTACCTACTACTCTCTCTGTGTTCTGTAAATAAATTCACGGACTTAAAGTGTGGGATCTGAAAGCAATTAAAATAGCATTAATATGCATGTCGAAAATCTTGCTTTCGATTTTCATGAAAGACTAACCTAAAGGCAATTAATTAAGTCTGTATACAATGGTCATAGGGATTGAACTTTTAGATGTGCCATTAAACATATTGGATGGTTTTTCAAATGGATTTTGCGAAATTATTGCGCCGCGAATATCACTTTCTTGTCTCCTTTTCATCGGTATATTTTAAAACGCGGTCCATGAATTTATAAGCTCAAAAGTTTTCTATTGCTTATCCTCTACGTTGAAGAAAGTGCTTCAGTATGCTTCATGCTTGCTTCACATCGCTCTGATGATGCACAGAATTATGTTAGTCCCATTTCTCAAAGATACTTGAGGAAAGTAATGTTTTTGAGTGTGAGTTTGTCGAAAGGGAAAGGACCCTTGGATATTTGTTCCTCGAGGCGATACACAAGAAGCGGATAATCACGGTGCACGTCATACGTAATGACTCCTCACTCAAACAGAGCTAATTTCCCAGCATCACGATGAATTGCACATACGATAGAAAAATTCCAAATTATCGATAGTAAAACAGGAGCCGTGAGTAGCCTTCTGTTCTCGAGTGACCTCAGGGAAATGAAGGAAACTTTATAACCCGATGACGCATATTTGCCTTTGTCCCGCGTGTGCACATAGCCGTAAAAGTGTATGTTTTTTTTTAAACTTAGCTTTATGCAATTAAAATACGACGAGTTAAATCATAGCCATGAGTTTTAAGCTGTATGTATTGTAATTGTGGGTTCTATATGCTCTGTTTGTATAACTGAAGCTTTTTTAAATGCTTTTCATGAAGTGAGCGCGGCAACCGTCGCTAGTCTTTTAAGAAATTAATGATGCTGGATTTTTGAAAGCTCTGGATTGTATTCATAGTTTGGAATCAATGTCAGTATCTATTTCCACGTATTATATGTTGCTTAAATCCATTCGAAGATACAAGGGTGTATTGCAAAAGTAAGGTCTCCTTTTTTTAAATAGAAAATCAATTTATTCTCAACTTTGCGTAAATCATTGTAAAGGCTGATTAATCAGCTGTTTTTCTATATAGTCGCCTTGTGATCAATAACTTTTTGAATCCTTGTAACCAGCTTTTTAATACCGACGTCGCGTCGTAGCACTCTCCCGCCGCGTCGCGAAGCCAACCGACGACTGCGTCTTGAATTTACTTGTCTGACTTGAATTTTTGTCACCCAATGAGCTTTTTGAAAGCAGAAAAAAGGTGTGAGTCACTCGGGGCAACATTCGGGCTGTAAGGAGTGTGGTCGATGATATCCCAACCGAATTCATCGAGTAGGTCGATCGTTTGATGTGACACATGTGGACGCGCTTTTTCCTGTGTTCATCGGTGAGCTGCTTATGAACCCATCTGGCGGACACCTTGTGTTAACCGAGGACCTCCGACACCATGTTCTGCTGGAAGAAGTAGCCACACTCGTCATTAAGACCTTACTCTATCTCACGAAAGGTTATACTCCGGTTATTGAACACTATCTTGTCCATTCGAGCTGCCGCGGCGGCGCGACGTTGATTCTGGCAAATTCAGCCTCCCCGCCAGCTGCTCATCATTGAAGTTTTCCCGTCCATCAGAAAACTCCCGGCACCATTTCGCGCACGTATTTGATGCCCATACATTTACCGTACACATCCACTAACTGGTGACAAATTTCAATCGGAGAAACCTCTTTTGGATTTAAAAATCGAATAACTGAGTCTAGTTCGCACCTGGCGGGCGATAGAAGAGTGCTCTCCATCCTAACTGACTGCTATGACGCGACTGAGCAGCCTAAGGTCACGTGAGTGGTTATACACTTTGGCGAAGGAACCAAGGAATGCAGCGCTGTAGCCGTATTTCGCCTAGCGATTCGCGTTTCGAAATGACGTCGTTGGAGACCTTACTTTTCAATAGACCCTCGTATTTCAATATATTCAAGGATATGTCCATCAAGTGAAGCTTCGAAATATTATCTCATTGATTACTTACCGTTGGGAGAAACTAATTCTCTCTCCGGGTTTCTCCATCTTTCGTACTTTACCCTTGCAGTCATTCTCATATCAGCATATCTACCCATGCCTAAGTAGCATACGTATCGTGAGCAATAGTTCATTTAAGTGTGCAATCGTTTTGCAAAAAAATGATTCGGGTAATATTGTCCAAAAATTCTTATGAACCCTCATTTCCGTTGCTTGTGGCCCTAAAATTTTTCCCACTTAGGCATTTGTATTTATTCAAATTCCATTAAAAATTTTATGCCAGAAGTGGCAATTTGCCGAGTGGATGTGATAAATATAAATATAATTTAAGGAGTGAGTCATTTGTAGTAACAAACAGACCAAGGTTAACATTTTATAAACGTTGTTTTCTTTACGCGGGGCAAAGTTATTTCATTTACTGCCCGCTAAAATAAAAACAATTAAATCCTCAAATAAAATGTTAAGTCTTGCCAAAGACTGGCTTTTCTCACAAGATATAATTGAACATTTATTTTGATGTTTTTTCTTTAAAACACTCGTGTATTATTTACTGCATTTTTATTTTCTTTTATTGTCATATATTTTTTTATTTGATGGAGGCTCAATTCTGGTCCCATGACCATGGAGACCACTTAAAGCTCCTTGTATTTGTTATCTTGTATTCAGCTGTAAAATCAAAATGTAGGAGTAAATAAAATTACTGTAATTAATTGGTTGCTACTCTTAATGATTGCCATACCATCTCTTTGCCTGCTGACTTCGCTCTTCCTTATCTCTCCTGTTTGAGTTTGCTATCGCCATAGCGTAGCCAAATCAAGTAAGATAAAATTAAATGCACAGTCACTGATGTGATCCATGATGTGCTGTGTGAGAGACTTACTAACACGAAGTAAATAACCAAATTTTGAAGAAATAACTATGGATCATGTATATTTTTGATGCATTGGTGCTTGTTCTTTATTGTCCATTATCTATTATTGTACATTATTGCTAACATTAAAGTATACGATAAAATCACAAAATCCAAATAAATCGGTAATCCTATTTTCAAAATCGGCAATATTTGGATTTCCTATATAAAACTGAGAAGCCAAAATAAAAATACCGCGCCCAATACAAATATGGAGATAAATGTGCCATAAAGATCGTTTCCCATCGAAATATCTGGGAACATCACCAGATTAATATACGGCGTCACGCCATCATCGATTTAATGTGATATATCCCAATATTTTATCAGGAGGCGATTTTTTTAATCGGATGACATACCAAGATAATTTATCATGATATTTTTATTAAGACTTATAAGATTACGATAATCTTCCCGATATTTGCTAACGCAATCGCCAATTACTGATGTTGAAAAGTTATTTTATTACGATGCATTGAATTTCAATATTGCTCAGGCCTAGCCCAATTGCATCAACCCATTTATGTCCTTAGCTTCATATCCGGGTGAATATTTTGCAGCAGGTATCGACAGCTGTCCTCTTCTATCTTTATTCACTTTTCACCTATCGATTTCCTTTCCATCACGATCGTCTAGTATCGATCACCTCATAGAATACTTCAGCCCAATTTTCATTACCTTACTAGATTATTTTCAGTTCCTTGCTACATTTGAGTGTCTACTATTTTATTATTAAAGTAGTCTACCAATTAAGGTTGGTTTCCATGGAGTACTTAAGAAGCATTCTAGGAGCCAGTGTCGCATTAAAGGGGGGGGGGGATTTTTGGGGGATAAAACCCCCCCAAGGTTCAGAGAAATTTTTAAGTTTAATCCATTTTAATTAATTGGATTGATATTACTAATATAATAGTGTAAGGATAATAACATATCCCTAAGAAAGCCGTAAATCTCACCATTTTGAACCATTTATCTTACAATTCCGCAATTTATTAATCACGCACCTATCGCTTATCCTGGTGGGTATGCCATACCCTCACACACCCCGGTAAGTAGCACCTAAACCCCCCCCCCCCCCTCAAGTCTTAATTCCTAGCTGCGCCCATGCTGGGATCCTCCCTTTCCTTCCAGCACTTCCCTATTCAATTCAATTTAAGGCCTAATCTCTTTCAATTTATCTAAAAATCCTATTCTTTTCCTTCCCCTCTCTCGTTTACCTGACATTCTACCCTCGAACACCGTTTTCAACATCCCCTCCCCGCTAAGTACTCCCTCCATCCATACTTTCTGTCTCCTCTTTATCTCATCTAAAAGCTGCCTCTCCTCACCCATCATGTCCAGCACTTCATCGTCCTCATTCTCTCCGTCCACTCCACCTCCTCCATTCTTCGCAGCTTCGACATTTTCAATGGTTCCTGTCTTCTCTCCTTCTTCCTAAGTGTCCACGTTTCCGCACCATAAATGGGTTGTAGTATCCAGCAGCCATTGCTACGCGTGAGCCGGCACGTAGGCATGCTAGTCCAAAGTGCAAGTCTACGAGATGACCCGCTCGTGATCGGCGGATGTTGGTTCAGGGGTAGATAAGAGGGTTTTTTGGACCTTCCCTGGGGGAAGATTAAAAGGGTATGCTTAGCTTGGCTCGTGGCTGAGTTGTGGCATGGCGACTGGCTGAGCTGGATCGGCCAGGAGGCTGGGGACATATTTGTTTATTCGTAAAGGGAATAAAGTCACTGCTTTTTTTTATTCAGAGTGACTCCTTTTATTTCCGGCACCAGATCCTTTCCATTCGAGAGACGTTCGTATTGTCGCTAATATCTCGTTCGAAGACGAGCGGGATACGACAGGGTGTCATTTATCTTCTCACCTTACTAATAAAATTACATCAGTAATAATATTTTATTCATTCTTCTAAATTTTTACCATCATGTAATAATTTTTTTTATTTGCGTTGACATTACACCCATATTTCATCAATGCTGGTTTTCGAAAATGCTAAAAAAAATCTATCTGGTATGAATCAAAGGTTTTTCAATAAAATTACGCTTTGTATTTCACTCCGGCCCATTCCTGATCAGTTGTCAAGAATGTACACAATGACAAATTCTCATCGGGGTTTCAACCAGGTTAATTCTGTCGTATAATCCGACGTTTCGGAAGACGACTTGTATCCCATCTTCAAGGCCGGGTTACTCATTTAACTTTCAATATCATACTGAACCGATTTCAATGAGTATCACGCCTTGTAGATGGGAGACAAGTCGTCTTCCGAAACGTAAAAAGATTTTAACTTCTCTCGGTGAATACTATTGACGAATTCTTCCCGGGTTTTCAACCATGTTAATAATAAACCAGGTTAATTCTGTCGTATAATCGACAGAATTAACTTGAAGATTATACGACAGAATTAACCTGGTTGAAAACCCGAGAAGAATTCGTCATTAGTATTCACCAGTATAAATTAAAATCTTTTAATATACACTCTATTTGGTGTTGACTATGATGAAAGAGCAGTGGCGGATACAGAAAACACTCAAGGGGAGGGAGCAAAATATATATTGAGTTGCCTTTACTTTTATCGTGATAAAAAATAATCAAGTCACAGGCAGAGTAAAATAAAATTTTGATTAAAGTAATTATACACATATATGAGACAATGCCATCTTATGATATAAAAAAGTCACAATTCTGGTTCTTCAATGTTTGGCAATACGGCCGGACCCGCAAGGGAGGGGCGCGCGCCCCCTGCGCCCCCCCTCTGTATCCGCCACTGTGAAATAGTTTTGCAAACCCCTGAAGTTAAGAAAGCTGTTGTGGCACAGTTTCGCTGCTGGGGAGCTTATCACTCAGCGAGAAATTGTATCTCAGAAAGCTAGTGAGGATCTCACAGTACGAGCCTCCCAGTTTGGTGTTATATTAGACGATATCTCTATTACCCATTTAACATTTGGAAAGGCCAACTTCGAAAAGGCCAACCTGTTGAGTTGAAGCGGGTTGCTCAACAGGATGCAGAAAGGAGATCAGTCATATTTATTTCGAGGAGAGTAGAAAGGAGATCACATTTCATTACCATTGAAGGTTGCACTAGGACTGACCTTTAGCTGTAATGATAAGTATTGCCTTACCATTTTTATATCATGGGAAGTTCTTTACTGCTCAATTAGTGGTTCTATATTTGTAATTTTTTCATTGATGTAGTTTTTTACATCTGGAGATTTTACTTGAGTAAACTTTTCATGACCTTTGTATCAATTTTTCAGAAATAGTGATCGCAGTATTTTGATAAAGCTCCTGCTTGGGATGTTTATGAGGATCCTCTAGTTCATGATATAATTTAAGGAAAGAAATTGATTTAAGAATGGGGAATATTAAAAAAAAACAACGTTTGTACATAATCATGGATTTTTAATGTGGTCTAACCTAAAATACAGATGTAACTCAAGTGCAAAAAACAGGTACGTATTCCTCAATTAGCTTGGTTTACATGGCTTTAAATGAACTTAGTAATGGCATCGTTTGAGTATAGTGAGGATAATTATCCTTTCTATATAATTTCATGTAGAGTATTTATCGATTCTTGGCTGTGTTTTAAATTATTACAACTGCAGAAAAAATACTACTTGAGGATTTCAGTGACATCTCTATCAATTCCCCGTGAGGGCCTCAACATGGAATTCGGATCTTTCTTCTAGCTGCCTGGTGATTCGAACTTTTCCTGAAAACGAATTGATGCTTGGAAGTATTTCAAGTATGGTATATTTCTATTGATGTTTTGCAACAGCATAAATATTATGAAATCGTGTGTAACTGATAATTAAATTTAGACATCGAATCTTCTTTTCACCAACGATTGACTTCCATTGTGGATTTTCCCAAGGTGTCTCCCAATCGTGAGTTGAATCTGGAACATGGGGAAACGATAAGAATTATAATCCATCGTTGGACAACCACAAAACATCACTCTTTGAAATAGCGAATGAAAAGCCACATCACTCTTTACACCTTGTCTGAAAATATGAAGTTTTGACCTCGAAGAGTATAATTCAGGGATACATATTTATTTAGTTTAGTTGCAATTGTATTTGCAACTCACAACATGATGATTTAGTTTTTCAAATGTGAAAGAAGAATACATAAATTATATTGTATCGATATGTTACATGAAAATAATTCAGAGAAATCAGAATAATTTCAAAAATACCTTTTCTGTTGTGATGCCGGGCAGTGGTGGACCTATGGGGGGGGGGGGGGTTTAAGGGGGTATACCCCCCTCGGGTATCCAATTCACACTAGATAGAACGGACATTTTTTTCGGACCCCCACTACTGCTGGAAGGTTACCCTCTACTTAACCCCCCCTTGTCCCTATCCTGGATCCACCACTGATGCCGGGTACTAATTCTTAGACAGTTAAGATTCTTTTTTAGCATCCTATTTATTCTAAGGCATTCGTGATACAATTCGCTTTTAGAGGTAACTTGGATGTACTGCAGAAATTATTGAATATGCAGAAATGTTTTGATAAATTAATCAAATTTCAGTAGACGTGCTAAAGAATCCTCTTTCCGGTGGAAATTTCTCTGTATTCTTCTTTGAAGAAATTTTCCCTCTGAAATTTTCTGTGGAATTAGAATTTGAACAGAAGCACAAATGACAATTTTTCTCGATTTTCACAATTGTGATACACACGTTTAAAATTCCTACCGTCGCACATTATAATGCTTTTCTTCAAAAATATAGCACCATCATTTTATACTAGATCATTTGATTTTGAAAAAAATGTGTCTGCCTTCTTATTTTCCTATTGAGCTTAAATGTGTAATTAGATACCTTAAAAACATGAAACTACTACGCATCGTGAAAATATAAACTCTTTTTCATGTTTTTGCACCTTTTTTTAGGATGTGGGACCATTGTGCGGTATCGACATTAGCCTGCTCTTAACGAAAGTCGCCAAGAGGACCACGCCCTAATGTCCCATCCGACGGACGGAGTGTTGTGCTTGAAGTGTCCTCCACACAAAAATCAAGCAGGTATCGGGTTACCTACGAAAATTCTCGGTCTCCGCCAGATTTATAACTCGGGTCTCACCAAGCTACCATACCAACCCGATCCACCGTTTTATTATTTAGTATAACTCAATTGTAAATTAATTCTCTGTTAACTTAATGCTTATTTAAGGGTTTTCAGTCGAGTTATAAAATTCTTGAATACCGTTAATTGCATCAATAGGACCTCAACCATAATTTTTATCCCATTCTAAATGATTTATTTGGAGAAGGACATTGACCGCTTTCAGTCCAATGTTTCTATTTGGGAACAGGTTTAAAAAATTCATGAAAATTATATTTCGTATAACTTTGTGATTACTTTTATAGCTTTTGTTATGCAAATGAAGTATGGAAGTATTTTTAAAAAGTGAATTGCATGTGTTCGCGCTAAAGGGAGTCCTATGCTTTAATCGACACTCGCATGCTTTGTTGTTTGTTGTGCGCCCGAGTGGGCGAGAGTTTAATTGTTTAAGTTATTGTTTTCGTGGTTGTTGGCCGTGAACGTGGGAGTTTTGAATGTGTCGTCAAGTTGGAAGGATGCCTGAGGAAGCCATCGACGGGAGCCCGACACTCAAGTAAGTGGTGATTTTGGATGATGTGGGACGGCCGGTGCATATAAAAATATACAGCCCACTTTTTAATACTCTCGTGTCGTGTCGCGTGCAGCATGACTTGTGTATACATTGGTTGTTAATTATACCTTCTCAAAATTGGTTATCCTCATCACCCCTGTAGTGAGTATGCGGTTTATTGGATATTTTTCCCTAGACTCGCTCTCCAGTAACAAATGCTCATTTATTCAAAAGATCAATTAATATTACAATGTAAAACTTATATTTTTTGTAGATAGATTTTGTGGCGTTTTCTCATTTGGGGACATTATTGAAAACACATTTTAAAATTTTTGTTCGGGTTTTCTTTCATGATATCTCTTAATTAGTTGTAAAGTAGGTAAATAGTATGTGCAAAAAATAATAAAAATCAATTGGATAAGTTAGTTCGGTCTTTAATGGGTTAGTAAATTTACTAGTCGTTTCACTTCCTCGATAAGCTCTCACTATATCTCAAGGCTACACATGTGAAGGAAAAGCACCATGTTTTTTGCCAAAAAATGGAGGAAGTAATGCAGTAATCAGGGATGGCAAGTGAAACGAAACGAATATCAAAACCAGTAAAATTTCAATAGTTTCGTTCCCGGGAGCGAAATGCAGAAAGGAAACGAAATTGATTTAAACCCGGGGAGCTAAATTCGGATCGGACGTAACGAAATCGTAGTTGAAACTACTTTGGGTCGAAACTTAACTAAAACTCTGGGACGAAAGGAAACACAGATAATATTTCGCACCGGAGGAACCACTTGCTTAACCTTCTAATCGTTTAGTTTCGAGTACGAAGTATGGTTGAATGAAGTAGAGGTTCGGCCTACCGCAATTAGATGCATGGGGGCACTCATTTTTTTTCCACTAACAGGGTAACGGGGAACGCACACTGGCCATTCGATTTTTAAGCTCGATGTTTCTACCTCTCTACTCGCATGTCTAACGTAATGGGTCGAAACTATTCCCTCTTATCCCCCTCCACTAAACATCTGGGGTCGAAACTTAACAAAGAGCCGCGGAGCTCCGATTCAGTGGCGCAGCGAGGGGGGTATTTTGGGGGATAAACCCCCCTCCCCAGAGCTCAGAAATTTTTTAAAGTCAAACCCATTTTACTTAACTTCATTAATATTACTAATAGAGTTTTGTGGCAGTACCTACTGTACTCTACGGATCAGAATGTTGGGTACCAAAAAAGAAGGAATTAAGGCAGATAGAATCGTCAGAAATGAAATTTTTAAGATCAGTAAAAGGCTGCACAATATTGGATAAAATAAGAAACACTCAAATAAGAGATGAACTGGGTGTCCAAGCAGTCACTGACAAATTAAAAGACTACAAACATAGATGGAAAGAACATTTACTTCGAATGCCAAATGAAAGAATTCCAAAGCAAGCAATGGAATATCAACCATTTGGCAAGAGAAGTATAGGAAGACCAAGGAAAAGATGGTGATGTGGAGCCGGAACAGGCTTAGTAGCCTAACCCTGGAAGGAAGAAGAAGAAGAGTTTTGTAAGGATTTATAAAAAATCCCACAGAAAGTCGTAAAACTCACTATTTATCCTACCTAATTTTTCTCTGTGAGGGCCCCCGCACCTCCCGATTACCCTGGAGGGTATGCCATATCCCCAGACACCAACGTATTAGTTGCACCTAAAACCCCCCCTAGCCTTAATTCCTAGCTGCTCCCCTGCTCCGATTAATTAAGTTTCGTTCCTGGGAGTAAAGTACATTTCCTGGTCGAAACTGAACTCGTTAATAGTGATTTTAATTTCGTGCGGGAACGAAACTAAACCGAGGCCTACTATTTTCGTTTCGGTCCGAGTCGAAACGAAACACTATCGTTTCGTTTCACTTGCCATTCCGGGAATAGTAACCCGGTCCCTTACGAGGGTGGAGGGAGGCTGAATAGAGACCTGAAGCTGGGGGCCGTGACTTCGGCGGCGCCGTACTCTCCGGGCTGGCGGAAGAGGATCTCGGGCGCCACGCGGCTCCTGCTTCGTCCCTCGCCCGTCGACCTCTTGCGTTTGCGCCTCCGCTCTTTCCTCCTCTGCTTTTCCGCGTCCACATCGGGCATCTCCAGCCCCCCCTGGTCCTCGTCGTCGCTCCTCTTGTGCCTGTACCACCAGTACTCGAAAGCCAGCGTCACGCAAGCCAGACCGATCCCCACGAAGATCACGATGAACACGCCACCTGCAAGGGGGCATCCATGAATTGCGTGAGGCGTTTAGGAGGGATGGGGGTCAAGCCGATTCTCACCCAATCTCACGTGGGAGAGAGGGGGGATCCTGGCAAGTATCACGTAGTTTTTTTCGCTAGACTTAAGTGTAAAATGTGATCAATCTTAAATACTAGTATTAACTAATCTCAAATAATAATAATTAAATACATTCTTTAAACAAATCCAACATGCAATGCAATGAAGCATAGATTAACGTATTTAAACTGAAAATGCGCATTTTGAACAATCTCACGTGAGATTAAGGCCGCTTTACTTCGGGCACGGAATGGCGCAGGTTAGAGCTGCATTAATTTCTATAATGGCGCGGAATTACGCGAATGCATGAACGAAATTAGAACAGGGGCTATTTTGCCGTCTCGCATCCACGTATTCTCGCACGTGTTCTAGCAATTCACCGCTTTACACGACGCAATTTTGATTGCGCCTTCGCACGCACGTCAGATTGCGCAATTCCATGTACTATGTAAAACGGCCTTTAGATTGAGGGGGTCGTGCCAAATCTCACGGCATGTCACTAAGGGGGGAGGATATCCAAAAATCGCTGAAATCACCTCACGTATTTAATGGAAACCCCACCGTAATGGACACCGTAGTTAATGGATCCAAGTTATAGAGGAACAAGAGGTTATTCGGTGTTTTTTTTATCCGTCAGTCGCAGGTTTATGAATTTAAAAATCCCGTATCGATCGTCCCACATTTTCCGAGGCAAATATTTTAACTCACCACTACTACATTGTAACAATTCTCATTGTTGACGGGAGGAAACAATGAGAGTGAAATAATGGTGGACAACAATAAATTCTCTTAGACAACGCGAAAACAAAGTCAGGGGGAGTCATGTAATGGTGTTTGGTCGTCGTTCCCGATTTTTCTTCGTGAGTACTTAGGAATGACAATTGTGTTTGCAATTTGTATTAATTTTTGAAGTACCTAATGCTACGTGTCGTCGCTCCCGTATATTAAGGGTGCTATATTTTTTTACTATTTTAACGCCATTCAACGGTGGTGCTGCTCATAGAATTATTACGATGTTAAGAATTGGTTGTGAATCATTTTTAAGGTGCTTACATGCATTTGCCTTTCTGATATTTTTTTAGAAAACGGAGTAATACACTTCACTAAATATTTTTTAAATTGATCTGTGGGTTTTTTGGGATATTCAAGATCAAACAATGGCCTTTGGTTTGAGCATTCATTCATATAGAAGATTTGAATGATGTATGTACGTACCAATATTTTGTACACTAATCCCCTCCGATTGTTCATCTTGTTTTTCACAGACTTTTCTCTCAGGGTTCTGGTTCCACCAGACTTCTTTTAATTTTTCAAGTTTTCTCTTGTTTAGAAGCTGCAGAATCCTACAAAGAAATCGAAAGGAATTATTTTAATTTAGAACTTTATTGTCACCTTTTCAGACCTCTATGTTGCCGTGCATTGTAAAAATTTGATGAATAATCAAAATAGTTGCCCCTATTCTCTGATATCAGGGCAACTTACTGAGTATAACGCATTTACTCCTCTCATTAGTTTTTAGTTAATTCGGTTTGCGAAATTAGGACTGCTAAAATTTCCGTCACATTCGCACGAACACTTGTGAAGGTATACGACTCACGCGCTATTGAACTGGTCTTTGAGTGGAGATCCCTGCTGTACAGCAATGGCGTATGGTTTCCTCGAAAATTCTTCTCCTACCATTAGAAGGTCACAGTTTGTCATTGTGAGGTAGCGAATGTCTGTTGCATCCCCTGTAAAAAGTTAATATTGACCATTATTCATTCATCAACGACATTAATAGGTTGATCTACAGCTACTTAAAAGCTAAAATACAAATAAACATCTCTTATAAGTTTAGAAGTTTTTGGGCTCTCTTTCAGTGAAGGTAGTATTATGAATATTTGAGATTTAAAAAAAATTATGAAGGGTTAACTTGAATCCCTCTTGAATTTTCAAGAGCAACAGAAATTTTGTCCCCACATCTTTGTTATTACCTGCATATACATACTAAGCCTGAATCACGTGATAATTTTTCCAATTTTTTTTTCCATTTTATCCACTGATCTCTCCAATGATGGCGGAGAAATGATGGTTTTCAAAATGATGGAAAAAATGATTTTCTCCAATGGCTTCAGGGATGGTAATCCTATCCTTTTTTCCATCATTAGTCACATTTCATTTGCAATTTAGCCTCGCGATACTTTACGCCCTTTTGATGCTCTGAATGGAGGAGTAGGGAAAAATGACGAAGGTGAAAAGTGAGGCTATAAGAGACAGAGTGACCAACATTACGAATTAGAGAAGAAATGGAAATCCGAGTCGCGTCGATCTAATCGACTGCTAGTGGAGATTTAACCCTATTGCTTGCCATTCCCCGCCGTCCTTACTTCAACTATGCTAAGGAAGGGACAACAGTGCAAATGCTCCCTTTAAAAAACATGGAGGTGAGTAACTGGGGCATTCCAATTCATTGAAAGCACACAGTAAACATATACAAGGGCTATTTTTGGCTACTGCGCACGTAACCAATATTGGAATGGTGAAATCCGAGATCATGTGATAGTAAGATTGACTGACTACGACAACAGCGTTTATTTCCACGCTGTCTTTTTCATTTTGGAAATTCTATTTCCATTGACGTTAATAATCATGAAGGCGGAGATGTATCAGGCTTTTAATTTTAAGAACATCTATTTAAAAATATTTTATGTGATAAATTTTGCCATTTCCCAGAGTAATAAAATGGAAGTAGGGGTTTTAATTTCGACGTATGCTTTCGGTACTGCGGACTTTTTGGTACGCCTACCCAAAGACGTCTTGACGCGCCAAAGGCTCATGTAACACTGTCCCAGTTGCTTTGTGCTACCACTGTCAGTTTATTTAATGCATTTTAAAAGTTACTTTTGCCTGAAATTGAAAAGAGTGTTGTTTGTGAGGGATAGAATATTAAATCTTATTGATATGAAGCCTAAATCTACGAAACTAATTGAAAAATATAAAAAAACAGTTCAACAGAACAAAATAGTTTTTTAACATTAATTCTGCCATTTCAACCCTTTGTATTTTTTGCATGCTTTTATCTGTTCCTTATATTAATTGGCAGTGTTTTGTCTCATTTTTGCATTTTTGTTTTCTTTTTAAAAATATATATTTTTTAAAAGTTTTTTTGTTGATTTCAAAATTTCCAATTGGTACGCCTGTCTTGTACCCCCTTGTATATAAATACTGAGGCATCCATCCTTTTCTCGGCACCCCATCAGTATGGTATTGACTTTTCCAGTCTCAAAGTCGTCTATCGCCCAACGCCGCGGCGTAAGCTTTCACCAGGACTCCTATGTGGGTCCTCTGAAGGATACAACACACCGGGGCCGGATACCAAGTCACAGACTTACAGAGTTGTATACGCCCGCGCTCCCGGGGAGGGGTTTGGAAGGGAAGAAACAAGGAAAGAGGCGCCGCCGCGATAGGAGTCCGTCGACGCCACTGGGGTAGGGATAGGGTTGTAAGGGAAGGGACAGGGTAAACACCTTACCGCTATAGCAGCGGAAAGGCCCCACTGACTAGCGAAACCTAGCATTAGCCTTTAATGTGCCAAATATTTCGGAGGATTTTCCTATTAAAGAGAAAAACCCATCGATTAAATCGTTGGATAAACCAGGACATTGCGTGGTTACCTAAGAACGCGAATCCTTCGTTTGACGACTTGGATGCCCTCACTCTGGACACCGCTTCGACTGTGCTACTCGGCAGGGTCGCCTCTTCCATCGCTTGCCACATTTTCGTGTACTTGTCGCTCACTGGGTAGTCCCACACCGCCAACTTGGCCCTCTCCACATCACTTAGGCTGTCGTTCAGGCTCATCTCTTTCCAAATTCTGGAATAAACAGAGAAAGAATGGTTTTACATGCTCTAATTGAGAATTTTTCTTTGGCAGCTTATTTTATTCGGTTCTTCAATCACAGGGACAGATTAGTCCTTTCTAACCAAGAGCTTCTTTTGGGAGAACTTAGATTTCAAGATTTCTCAATTTTAAAAATGTGAGCATTTTCTAATCAATTATAATTATTGTGGCAGCTACATATTTCGCCATTAAACTTTAGAGCACAAAAGAACGCGTAGTTTAAATCTTCCCTGAATAGAGCCAAGGGCGTACCCAGGATCAAAACTAGGGGGGGGGGGGGCAAGCCACGGCTGTTCAAGTTGTAGGTAAGATTTAAGCATGGAAAAGGTGAATGAAATCAACATTTTAAGGAAGCTGTGATAGCTCTTTATTGGTTTTTATAATTATTTGCTAGAAAAAAAATATTATTTTCCTCAAAGACAGTTGAGATTTTTGCTTATTTGCTTTTGCTGCCCCTCGCTGGGTACGCCCATGAATAGAGCTGAACATGTTTACATTTTTGATGCTACTTAGAAGCAGCATTGGGTTATAATGGGTTAAGGCGGTTGTTTTGGGGGTGAGGTTCACTACTTTCCATGGCGGCTTAGTGGTAGGCAATGTCTCTCAGCAATCATGCGACTGCTTATAGGCAGGTGTCTTAAAGGTATTCACCAATTATATTTTAGTATTGTTGAGCCGTATTTATGATTACCATCTTTTCTATTTCTCCAGATTTTTCCAGGAATTATTGGGGGACCAGTCCCACCTCAATCCGTTACTGTTCAAATATTATATCCTTAAGTCGAATTAAAGAACTTTTTACTCCATGTTAATATTCTGCAGTACTTTGAGTGAGAAGGAAGAGGGGTGTACCATTATTGAAAATTATTCCATTGCAGCCTATTTTAATTGCTTCTTCGAATGTAATGGAGGGGAAGGAGAATCAATTGGAATGTTATTTTTTTATTTGAAACTGGCAGATCGTTGGAAACAGAAATGCAGATTGATGAGCGTTCAAAATATATCCGACTTGGGTGTACGACCAAGTCCACGGTAGCCGAGTACGCTGTGCTCGACCATATAATCGACCTAGGAAACACAAAAATTGTGGCCGAGGTAAAGATGTTGAAGCGAGACTCGTGAGGGAAGCCATAGAAATCCAGGAGAAGTCAACATTAAATTCGATTGGGACATCAGTCTCAAATTCAGTCGTACGTGGCAAACGCTAATGCAGAAAACTTCACCAAACCACACCTCCTCTCGCACCCCACTTCCCCTTCATCTACTGAAGAAGATACACTCAGATATGAATATAATTTTCTTTGGTATTAGTTGGGAAAAAATTGGGGTCACCCAAAATATGACGCGGCGACATAGCCCAAAAGATTAGTTACGATGACACTAAGAGGAAAAAACAGAGAAATGATCACTGAATTTAGGTGATGTTGGACTAGTTACTGCTTGAAAAACGCAGACAAAATGTTGAAGTTTACAACTCCATTCCACACAAAGTAATGTTCATGAGGGTACTCCAATGTCTCAAGGGACAGGGCTCATGGATGTCGTTTCTTGGTCGCAGACTTACTCATAAAACCTGTCCTCGATGTCCGCCATCCTTTTGAAGTACGTCATGGCCGCGGATCCGTTGACGGGGGCGTACTGTATCTTGTACTGTTTGGCCAGGTCGTCGAGGGACTCGATGGGAGTGTCGAGGCGGGAGACGGTGAGGAAGGCGGCCAGATTAGCCGTGTAGGACGCGATGATGATGAAGCCGAAGAGCCACCACGTGGCCGCCACGAGGCGACCCGAAAGGTTCTTTGGAGCTTCCCCTCCGCCCTGAAGTCATGGGAAGAGACGAAAGTGTCACGTTAGTTACCTCAATACTCGTGTCACTCAGATTTTCCCGAGAACTTTGCGCCACGAACTTCGAAAACGGTAGCACCGCAGCGCCGACACTGAATCCTCTCGAAACTACATTCCTACGTGTCATTAAATTGGTGTCGGGTTTGCATTCGTGTCTGGCTCTATATTGTAGCAGAATTCATGATGATCGAGTCGTCCGTCCTCTCTAAGGCAGTTTGATCTAACCCTGATCCAATCCTAATCCATCTCTGGTCCAGCTGGATGATCCAGAGATGTATCCAGCCCTGAGGGCGATGGACCCGGTCAGGGGCGCAGCTAGGAATTTAGGCTTGGGGGGTTTTAGGCACAAATAATACTTGGGTGTCTGGGGGTGTGGAATACCCGCCAGGGTAAGCGGTAGGTGCGGGGGCACTCCTTCAGAAAACTTTAAAGATAAATGGTTCAAACTGGTGAGTTTTACGGCTTTTGGAGGGATATTTTATTAATATTTACACTATTCTGTAAGTAATATTATTCCAATAAAGTAAAATTGATTAAATTTTTAAAAATTCTGAGCTCTGGGGGGGTTTATCCCCCAAAACCCCCTCCTCGCTGCGCCACTGGGCCCGACCGTCGGAACATCGGAAATAATGGAGAGCATGATCCGGCTGCTAACCCCGCAGCAATTTATCAACATCATAAGCCGGGTAAACTTTGAATATTTATATACTTTTCCCGATATTGTTCACTAGGCTGTCAGTCTATCTTCCTAAAATATAACTAAAAGAGTCGTATCGAAATCAGTACTTTTATATGCTGCTATATGTGCTTCCATCCGAAATTCGACGATAAATTGAATATAAATTGATATATGTAGGTACAGTCTGTAAAAATGGTTCATTATAATGAAGAGGGGTTAAGGTTACTATGTAGCATCTCTATAAACTCATTAAATCTGTATGTTTGTGTAGTTATCAGGACTGTCATAAGTAACATAAGAGTAGATATAAAATCATCATTCGGTATTTTTAAATTTTGAGGTTCTCGGTGACTTTTCTTCGATTTCATTAAATTCGCGTCCTCAGAACTCCGATTACGAAGAGATGTATATTGACATTGGGAATGTATCTATTCTAGTAAATTTAAATAATTTCTTCAAATCCAATGTCTTATTGTCGAAGAAGTGGTTTGTTTTCTCTCCCCTGAGTTTGATTATGCATAAAAACTTCAAAATTCATGTATCGCATCAATCGTTAAATGTTGATGTGCATTTCAAAAACCTTAAGTAGCCTGTTCATGATGTAAACGAATCCTAGTACTCCTCCCTCAGCAGTTACTCAACTCCCCTTTTCAAATACTTTTCTTGTTTTTGAGAAAATACTCGATTAAAATATATACCCTGAATATAAAACAAGTTTTACCTGTGTTACTTACCTGAAATCTTCCATTGTTGAAATGTGTTTCGTTGACTCTCTGAGCTTGAACCGCTCATGAAAGAATGGATTCGGGGGTCCCAGGGCGGGCCCCGCAAAGGATACGCTCTCGAGGACCGGGAACCAAGTCCGAGACTTATACGCCCGTGCCTCTCGAGAGGGGGAGGACAGAGGAAGGAAAAAGGAAGGGAGGCTTCGCCGCGATGAGAGCCCGACGACACCTCCAGGGGAAGGATAGGAAAGGAAGGGAGGGGACGAGGAATCCCGCACCGTCACAAAGGCGGGCGGGCCCTACTATAAGCGAAACCAAGCATACGCAATTAATATTCTACCAATCCTAGTAGATTTTCATATGAGGAAGAAAAATCTATCGATCGAATCGGTAGACGCTCGTGAAACAATAAAATTTTATCGACGGTGCATCAAATCAGTATACATATTTACATGCATGTATTCATGCCGTCGAATACCTGTTAACCCACAGCGAAACGGTAGAATCTCCTCGTCAACGTGCGTACATGTAGGTTTCATTTTTCGCCGTGGCTTAAATGCCAATTCATTTCCCGTGCACATCAATCTGACCTGTGGGGTGAGCGACGTCATGCAGAACCAGAGGCACTCCTTCAAATCGAACTCTCTCTTCTCCTCGTCGTCCTTGTATTTCTCCTTGTTGTTCTGATAGCTGTATGGACTCCACCTGTCGAACACCCACATGAGGAAGCTGGTGAAGAAGTAGGCCGCCAGAATGCACAACCAAACGTCCTTCTCGAGCACGGTGAGGAACTTGAAGAGAGACGTCTCCGTCTGCGGTTTTTTCATCAAGATGGTGATGCCCACCTGGTCGTAGTAGGGCACCGTGAAGTCCACCACGTTCTCTCGCTCGGCCATCACTGCCATCGACGACAGTGCGATGTCGGCCCTCTGTAAATCGTTTTGAGGAACAATTAATAGTGGATTAAATAGGGTGGGCTTTCGCCCAATACCCAACCCATGTCCATGTTTTCATTTACAGCCCACGGTGTGATTAGAAAAAAATAGCAGAATTATGGAGATTTTTTTCATCAGAAAACCAACATTCCTCTTTGAGAAATCAACTTTTTGAACTCTTCCTCTTTGGTCACTTTTATTTCTTTCTTGGAAATTATATTAGCAACACTAACCAGTTTTTTTGGGGGTAACATGGATGCTAATTGCTAAGTGATGGAACCCTAAAACTAAACATCAATGGTAACAATATATTTTGTTGGTACTGGCATGAACTTCTATCGACTCTGGGCCGTGATGAGAGTGACATTATTCGTTCAATGGTATCAGGCTGAACTATGTGGAAGTTCATATTCGAAAATAAAAATAAGACTACGTTGACTTGCACTGGTGTGTTTCATCAGTACGACATGTTTTGAGCCATATGTACTAGATAATGACCTCTATGGGGCGAAAAATGTCGTACCGAGGAAATAAACCAGTGGAAGTCAACGAAGTCCTCTTTTCATTCGCGACATTATTCGTAAAACACAGTTCACCGATTGTGCACTTTCCTCACTCTTCCTTGCATGCAATTATTTGGGGATTCGTAATAGATAATCATCTATTTTAATTCCCAGTCAATTCATAATTAGACAAAGAGAGCCCTTGATAGGACATTTATTTGTATAAGTATTCAATCTATCTTGCCTACACCGCTGTTCCATGCGTGTTTTTCCTCCTTACAATTAATCACGGCTTCATCCCACGAGAGCCGTAAAATCCTAGTATCAATTATGCTGTTCATCAATGTGTCAGATGGCACCTTCGGAGAATTTTCAGTCATTTATTTTCCATACGTAAATCATACCGAAGATGGTCGTTTTTTTTAGACCAAAAATAGCGATTCATTGAAAGATTTCCACATTCCGCTGAAAAAGTAAGTCAAGGCGAAAAATAACTGGGTGCGGTTAAGACCACTTGGGAGAAGTGTGAACTAATATGACGATATTCTGACAAATGTAAAATATATTATGGAAATTATTTTGCTTGCTAAAATAATTATTCACACAAATTTGCAAAGTATTCAAAATATTAATGCAAATATCATGAGACGTTTCTTATGCAGAAATTAGAAAAAAATTCTTTTCACAATTTATTCTTACATTTTTTTTCATTCTTCAATGATTCTTAAATAGCCAATACACTTACAATTAGTATCGATAACTCGGGCAAAACGCATAGCTACACGTGCTTTGATAAGGAAAAGATTTGCTTCCGTGGCGAACCAGCGGCCGTGTGGTTACTCCTAGAGGGAGTGCGTGCATGTGAGTGAGTAATTGAGCGTAATGCATGTCTGTCAAGTGTGACGGAAGAAAGAGAGCGTGACGCCTAGAATCCGTTTCATCCCCTGCAGCATACCTTCGCGGTGCGCTTGTAGAAGTTTACTCTTCAAAATCTTTCTCATTTAGCCATTTAATTTCACTTTTAAAACAAAAACGCGAAAGTTTCCGCTTCATTTCATGCTTTGGTGACGCCATAAGAATATTGGTTCATTAACTCGTCCAGGGAGACCCGCTAATTGAGGTAACGAATCGCTCGCAAAAGTGTGGACAACTTCGAACCACGTGAGTCCGTAGCGAGAAAGGGAGGAGCAGCCGTGACGCGGTCAAGCCGCTTGGCAGGAACCCGCGATGTGGAAACGCAACTTATCTGCAAAAGAAGTAATGCCTGATTTTTTTCGGCGAGCAATGGCAGTGAAGGTTTCTCGGGTCTCACACTGGGTAGGGTCTTCCATATCTCCTTCCGGCGTTACCATGTCCAACGCACCCATCATCCTCAGGGATTCAGAAATCCAAATTCAGATTCATTTGATTCCTGAATCCCTGATCATAATAGGCTAATCAGGGGCGCACCGGGGAATTAAAGCTAGGGGGCGTTGTAGGGGTGTACGAGGTGTAAGTGGGGGGGGGGGCTCCCACCGAAAATTTTTAAGGTTAATGGTTCAAAATGGTGAGTTTTACTGAGAGATATTTTATTAATACTTACGATATTCTAGAAGACTTATTAATCCAATTTGGTGAGATGGATTAAACTTTTTAAAAAATTCTGAGCTGTGGGTGGAGCCTGCAACCATGAAAAATGTTCTAAAGTCCTGACGCGACGGTTCAGACGACGTAAAAGTGCGGGTCTCTTAAGTTTTTAAACTATATCACGCCGATATCTTACCGACGATAATAGAAACTTAGTGAACGAGCGTACTTCGCTGCCCAGCGTCCGAAAATTTTTGGGCACATGGGAGTGATGCGTTTTCTCGCTATACTCGAACATCGCCATGAAAAAGGTGAGATTAGGCCATGTATACAAGATAACATATCGTCTTCAAATGTTTACCTTCTCGACAAGTTCCTTGACCATTCCATTCCATTGGCCTTTCTCGTCCATGTAGCCAAATTTTTTGTCCGGGGCCTCGTATATCTCGTACTCGAAGCCGACAATGGCTCTTATCTCCTCGATCATGTCGATGCAGTAACCCTTGTACTTGCGCTGTGCCGCAGCGGGCTTCCCCTCCTCGCCCTCCTTCTTGCTCTTTTGCTCCTCCGCCGGTTTCTCCGCGTCTTCGTTCAGCATCACGAACGGGTGTTGCTGCGGGAAAAATTTGCGAATTAGCCAACGTTACAGCCTACCCGCCGTAATGTTTTCACCTTTTGGTGATTGCCCGCGATACGTCCCCATGGGAGACAGCTATGATCCTTTTCTCACTTGCAACTGGCCCAATCGTGCAAGCCCGGAATGTTTCGAGCGACGTCGCGGCAGGAGATGGGACGTGCGGCACTAGGGATGTGGGATGGTGAGAGAAGGGTGGGCGTTGCCATGTTTACTCAAAAGACTTTGTCAGGAAATGGAAACGAAAGACTGTCAAAAGCCCTCTTCTTACTTGGCAACACAGCTAACTAACTCATGAAGCGTACACCGCGTACAACTGATAGCGACTGAATTTCCCAGAAATCAGGCTCCGCCCATCGCATTTTGGTTGGTTTCTAGGAAGTCACGTGCCCTCCGCCCTCACCCTCCGAGAAACTTGGGCCCTCCTCTCAGTCGCAAAGATACTTGAAATGAACTCTAGCTAAGGGGCACTTACCTCTTAGCCTCTGACTTTCTCTCAATTCCTTATAGCTGTGGACTGATAATATAGTATCTCAGGTGTAAAATCTGCTAAAATTGGGATAGTAATAAATACAGCAGCAAGACCTCGAAAAGTTTAATATTTATCGAAAAATCAGGTGGATTACGCAAACAAACGTCTGTGGAGGCCAAGTCATTATGTCTTCGTCTGTTTCACTGGAAACCAATTATGAATTTTAATTTCAGTATCATGCAAACGTAATGTATAGCTTCATTCATGCGTTCCGAATACCATCCAAGCCCAAAGAAAATTTATGGCAATGGGCCTGCGGCAAATAGTCCTCCCGAAAAAAGTTGTTAAAAAAATAGCGTTCTGTAATTTCCGAGTCGTTAATCAGTCAACAGCTGAGCCCTGTGTTATAAAATGACATAGGCGAAGCATAAGGGTTATCAGAGAGAATTAGAATTCCCCGAATGATTTCAATGAAATATCGGTTGAGGATATAAACTTTATCGTCAATTTTACGTTCCTTGATAAGTCAATCGTCAAGCATTATTAAATGCATTCGAAAATAATAGTGGCTTAGCTTAAATGTATTCTGAGAGACTGATAATACCCTAATTGATTTCGATAAAACATTTAATGGGTTTTTAAGGTTAATCATCCAATAAATTGCTAGTAAGCTATAATTTGCTGATGCGTTAGAATTTCCCCATTTTGAGCTTGGAACAACTATCTGTGTTCTCAATCATCCATTTTATATCAAAAGGGCATTATACTAAATATACTAGCAGTGGGTTACGTTGCAATGCTTTCGAGGCTTGGGAGTTAGGTTTCCGGTATGCTTCCAAATGAATGCCGAATAGCCCACGAAAATACGCTCATCTTCCGTTGCACGCTTAGGAGATGAGCGAAGGAAAATTTTGGCTACCATTAATTACGTGACGTGATTTTGGCGGTTTTTACCCCCAAACCCTCTTCATGAGATATTGTGAAATTTGGCTCGACTCCCTTCCCTCTGCCTCTAATCTCACGTAAGATTGTTCAAAATGCATATTTTCAGAGAAATACGTTAGTACGTTAGTATATGGTTCATTGCGTTGGATTTATTTAAAAAAACAATTTGTTTAATTATATTTATTTAATATTATTTAATACCAGCATTTAATATTACTAATAATTACATTTTACACTATTTCTTTTGGAAAAAAATTACGTCACACTTCAAAGCACAGCAAGAGCAAGTGACCGTACGCGACCGACCGACCGCGTGACTTTGTACGCAGTCACGCGGACGGGTGCAAAGTTACATGGCGAACTTCCTCCGCACGTGACCCTTGCCGGAACCCCCTTTCTTTCCCTCGTGATATTAGGCGAGAATCGGCTTGACCCCCTTCCCTCCATAAACGCCTCCCGTAATTAATGGATCCCCACTTACATCCATCCACCTCAGTGTGATTCTTCAGCGCCGATGGACTAGTCTCTTAAATGCTTCTTGGAGTCTCCGCGATTGACCATGAAAAGCCGAGACGTGAAGAGGCAATTAAATTATATTGGAGGCTGGATCAAGGCTTACGAGAGAGTTTCGCTGATGGTTAACTGGTTAATGAGTAATTAGCATATAATTTTTACTCTACGGTTATAATTTAAAATTTAACTCTACGGTTCTAAAATTTAAACAACAGATAGTCATTTCCACACTTTAATGTATTACTCCACTAGCGACCATGTTTTCGACAGTCTATTCCATTTTCAAGGAAAAAATGACATGGAATGAAAATGACATAGATTTTCGAAACCATGGTCGCTAGTGGAGTAGTATATTAAAGTGCCGAAATTGCCATCTGTTGTTTTATATTATATCATGGATATATCGCATTTCCTCCACGTCAAGAATCAAAGGATTGCATATCTACGGTGATAGTATTAAATTTAATATTACATTGTCAAGTAATCATATTATCTTTATGGGGTCATTGGGCTAGAATAACCGCTAAGATACGTTGATATTAGCCAGTGTAAGAAGATAAATGCAAGGAAAAAAGAAATAAATGAATTTGTATTTGTTCGTTATGCTTTATAAGGTTTGATTTAAATCAGGATAACCAGGGAAATGAAGTATTTAGTCTCAGTCATATTTCATTATTTCAAATTTTTTGGTTCATCATAAAAGTACTCGATGTTTAAAAAATAGTGTAGTTTCATGACTTCTCGTAGTATTTTATAATTTTATGCTTACCACCACTGTGACTATGCGGTACACCTTGACGGAGGTGAATTTTGATAGACTTTTAGCGTTCTTTACATAGATTGGGCTATTTATTCCAGCCTTCCAGGAACCGACGCTCTCTGCGCTCACTGCCATGCTATTGACTATGGAAACTTTTTCCAGCTTCATGGAAAATTCCATTAGGGATTGTCCGTTGCCTTCAATGGATATGGGAGCGTAGGATGGGGTGATGTCTGCCTGTAAAATGGTAAAGGAACATAAAAATGAATTTATAGTCTCCTTTCCAAGGCAATAAAGTTACTTTTTCAAGGTAAAATTTTCTCTATTATTCCTTTTCTAATTTCAAAACAAAGACTATTAATTAATTAAATTTATGATGAAATTTTCAAGCGTTTAGAATTGTTAGTCTAACTTCAGATTTGCAGTATTTGTTAAAAAAACACCATATTTTATGGCAAATCGTTAGTTAGCGAGTTTATTCTCATATAACGGTCGCTGCGTTTGACCACTAAACTCTCTATATACCTCTCAGTTTGAATCATTATTCTGTATTCTTCTTTGAGAGCTAGTGTATCTATAAGTAATTGTATTTTTTCTAGTTACCTCTTCCATGTACTTCCAGAGATTAAGGTCAGTTCTCACCGGAGGTTCCGTTTCTTCGTAGTCATCACATGTGACATATGGGACTGCGGTTCTCCATTCGACATCTTGTAGCATTGAGCTGAAAATATTCACTCTCGTAAGATATTTCCTTAATATTATTCCCATATTTTCTTAACTAGCTTTGGATACATTGATTCTTGTTTCCGTTTCATTATTAACCCTTTGTAGTGGTGAAATGTCGAAGCTATGGAAATCACTATTGCGTTTAAACACCGCGGGCTTCAAATAAATATGAAAATTTTCTCTGCATTCTTTAGTGCATTTTATTTATCGTAATACATTCTCGGATTATATTATTCAAAATTATGTTTCTTTTTCCTCCCTTATCCTAAGAAAACCCAAAATGCTAGAGAAATATACATATTTGCTGCAGATACAGTGGCGCCGACTCCATGGGGCTTGAAGGGGCCCGAGCCCCCTCAAAAATTCGTTATGGGGGTGAGGAAAAATGTGTCAGGCTTGCCGATTTTCCCCGGAGTGTCCAGTTATCGAGAGTCGAGTTTTCAGGATTCTAATTTTGATGATATGACTCTTCTAAAATGCTTGAAAAACTTAAAAACTCACTATTTATAAACTTTCCCGAGACAAGACCGCCGCTATGGCCCCTCAATATTTTTTATGGTTCTTCGTATTAAATTATTTCGAATTTTTAATTTAACGTGAAAATGTCAACTTTGAAATGTAAATGTAACGGGAACTCTAATCACTAATATCGTCAGTAGTCAGTGGAGGATCCAGATAGGGGCTACAGGGGGCTATATCCCCCCTTAGGACATCCAATTTACACTAGATAGAATGGTAATTTTGTTCGGACCCCCACCACTGCTGGGAGGTTATTCCCCAGGACTCCACCGAGCCCCATCCTTGTCCGTGACCTGGATCCGCCACTGTCAGCAGTCCCTCTGAGCCTAGCAAAATTGCCTTGACAAGACTATAAACTCAGCCATTATGAATTTTATTCCACTAATGATTCGCATGGGGTAGTATATTTTATTACTTCACTGCTACAATGGTCCTTAGGATGAGGTCAAAATAAAATGCAGCATCCAGTTCTGGCTCTGCCGTGAGGCTGTACGTTGTCTTGAGATCTGCGAGTCTCACCCTGCTCCCTTGATCTGGCTCTGGTTTTACCAAGAGCACCGTTGCGTTCGAGCATCCGCATTTGAGAGCGCCTTTTTCCTAAAAAAAAAGAAATATTACCTTGTAAGCACCATTATACCAATTGATATTATGATGAAATGGTTACCGAAACCTAAGTTGCCATGGAATGAATGAGTAAGCCATAATCTCCTTCGTCGTATGCGCTAAATCTACTAAATTTATGCCCGTATCTTTTCCTCTAAATTATGTGCGTAAAAAGAAAAAAGTTAAATTACATGTTCTTCTCCCTAAGATGTGCACCTTATCCGTATTTTATTATACTTACTCACTGAAATTAATCAATATATCGATTGCAGTCAACAAGAAATAAGTTATCTGGCCCGATTATTTGATAAAATCCTTAAGTATGGGAGTTATCAATGTAATTGCTTTATCAGGGGATAAAGTACACCTCTTTGTCAGAGTATGATCTTTTGATCAATCAACATTCACTAAATGAAAGGGAGCACAACTTCTCTGCGTTATTTTCCCTCTCCATTTACCACTGCCGCATTTGAGAGAGTTTTTTTTAGTAAAAAAATAAATATTATCTCGTAAGCATTATAATACCGACTAATATTACAATTAATGGATTATAGAAACCTAGGTTTTCCATGGAATGAACATAATGTTATTTCTGCATTGTTCCAATGTTATGAGTTCATGAGAAATTTCGCAAGATTTTAGAGTTAGATCCTAAATATTGTTTGATTTTGGGTTTTCCTTGTACAAGTGAATTCCATTTGAAATATAAAAATATCCGGGTTTTGGAAAAGACTGTGAAAATCGAAGAGTTGAGTAATAGTGTGAGATTGGAGTACGCTGTTGTCAGATTAAGGTTTCTCAGGCTATTCTCCGCATGCTTGGAAATGCGATGACGTGACGTTTCGCTGAAGCTTGTGCTACAATATTTTCCTGGTTGTCTGTATTAATTAAAAAAAAAACAGATTCAGGAAAAATAGATCGAAAGCACCAAATTTATATAGGAAAAACATTTAATAAAAGCGTCAAATTTGAAGTGTGTTATTTCCCCGCTCAAGACTGGGTGCCAGGGCCGGCTAATGCTAGCTAGTGCTAGGTTATCTTCATAACGTACCTTCGTTATTACATGCCAAGCGAACTTGCGTCCAAAGAGCTTATTGGTGTTTGCAGCATCGAGAACAGCTTTGGCGGTGTCCAGTCGTCCAATCACGAAGAAGTTAGTTATATCCAGGTCACGGAGACGAGTCAACTGCTCGCGGATAGACTGCGCTGTCTTTGCAACTCCCCCGACTGGTGACATAACGTGTCGTGTCGGCACATTTTGTAGCAAGGACTTGTATTTATGGCCCATAACTGAGGGAATAAACAATGATCCATGAGGTTAGCATTTCTCATTGGAATTGCAAGTCATGTCGTATTATATTTTTCACAGACTACTCGAGAATATCGTGCGTTGACGGGCTTTAGCCAGCTACCCAAACATCGTTCTTTTCTGTGGAAATTTGAGGACTTTTACAGACATCGGACATAAAAGCACTGGACCGGTAATCGGGAGATCCGGGTTCGAATCCCGGTCAAGGCGAATGATTTTTATACCCTCTGGGATTTTCGCCCAATCTGTATTTTGCGGGTGACTCCGTAAAGTTATCATCGTGGCTATTAGTAGTCCCGGCCTTTTTGGGCTCATCGGTTGAGAGATTCCTTAAACACGATAGGCATTCAGTTGGTTGCTTACCAGGTTGGTGCTTTTCCATTTGTCGCTTTTATGCTTTTTTTTAAACTCTATTCTTATTTTATTTGAATGGCTCTGGTATGCAGTATACCTTAAACAAGCAGAAAACTGAAGAATATGCAGGTAGGGAGAATAAGTATATTTTTTAAGTATAATATAATAAGTATAACTTTCATCTTTATAGTTTCTGGGATGAAAACTTTGCAGGTGCGTATTTATAGCATTTTTTAAATCTTATGTATGCTTATTATTTTACTTTTAGGCAGTGGTGTATCAAGTTGTTATCTCCCTCCTAACGCTTATACTGGTGTGTATTCCATACTCCCACACACCCCGGTATTAGTTGCACCTAACCCCCCCCCCCCCCCAGCCTTAATTCCTAGCTGCGCCCCTGTCCTCTACAGCCAAGAGTCAAATACATAATTTACCACTTTGAGACGAAGTTTCATTAGTAGATGAAGGACGAAAGTCTTCCAAATCCGAGAATATTAGATAGATTATAGATGCTGTTATATATTACTGCAGGCACCCCCAATTAACACTGGAGATGTTTCCCGTAAAGGTGGCTTATTCATTTATATCGTGCTGGGCAGTATGTATTAAGGGCGGATCACTTTACGCCTGGGACCGCCTTTCCTGTGACTTTCTTGATTACGGGAAAAGTCAATATTTATACCTGGATTCGCCACTGCTTTTTGGACACTCAATGATAAATGATATAGAAAGATATTGCACTGTCTAGTTGACGATATTTTTGTGCATAATTTCATATGCAATTCTACGATATCTCTCAAGAGAAAGTCGGCTTTATTACATTCAGTTAATGAAATGAACATCCATCTTTTAACCTGGTCTAATAATTAATTATTGCAAAGAAAGTATTTGCTTGGTTATTTTATATCCAAATAAATTATCGGGCAGACATCCGAGGTTTAATGCCAATGCAATCTGTAGTGCGCCATTTTCTATGGAGCATGAAATTGCGCATCTTCAAGCTTCGTGTTTTCTTCAATAGTGTGTGCATTCATGTTTGTATTAGAGCAATGACAATTGTGATGCATTGAATTCGTGCTCAGGTTCATACGTTCATGCAATTCACGCCTTGAAACTGTGCATTTTGAACTGGAAGGACGAAATGTCACCGGATTGCATAGCTACAGGCTTAGTTTAAATGAGCTAAATGGTGAGTATGAATTATTGATAATAGACCTACCCACGCTGTCATCATACAAGACGGCTGCGTTCGATATATTCTGCACTTGAACGAGGCTTCTCACTACTTCAGGGATGAGGTCTCCAGGGGGCATTATCTGCAGCAAGTATTTCAGCTTCTCCGAACTAAGGTTCTGCCACTGTCTGGAAGAAAGACAAGATAGCTGATTAACCTTATCATATAAGTTAACTAATATTTTTCTTTGGTTGGAATTAAACGACAGTTAGTGTTAAGAGCCAGATTTAAACTCTTCAAAGTATTCTCACGATTTTTCCTATGGTCAAGGACCCTATTCTTAGTATAATGTTTACACTACTTATGAATTTCGTATCAGGTTCTTAATGAGATACTGAATTATGTCAAGATAAATTGCAGAGAACTAATGGAGATTTTACACGGAAGCTTAAAAACTTTTATCCAACTCCAGCTGCAGTTTTACTGTATGATTATATTTAATTTTAACTTTGACTCTAATTTTAAGAACCTTATCATACAACTGGAATTGATGCAATTCCGTTTCTCGATAATTTGTAGGTTTTTCATATGAAATTCGTAATTTTTATTTAAACTGATAAGACACATCTTCTATGTCTGTTCTATGGTAACTTCCCATTTTTGGGTTTCATACCGCTCACATTTAACACTTTGGCGATCGATAAAAGAATAGAAGCTTATCAAAAATATGCGTACTTACTTAGGGATAGTACGAGTGTAAAAAAGAGATATATTTACGCCAATTAAGGCATCTTATTTATATTTAAAAATGCATTTACCTTATATCACCTTGTTGGCCATATGACGTGCTCACAGTTGGTAACCCCAGTGCAGATGTGAAGTATTTCACAGTTTCAGATGCTGTTCCCGCTATCGTGGTGTCGACGACTACATGGGGTGGTTTGTCTTCAAGCAAAGAATCGTTGTATGCTTTGCAGACTAGATGAAAAAGAAATACGAACAAAGGATTATAATGCATGACGCCAATGGGGTGTCTTTTAAATTCAAACTATCATTTAAGAACTTCGCGTAATTATTTAAGCGAATGCTGCCTTGTAGCCAAAGTGAGGATAGACAGTTATTAAATGCGTGAATTGAATTTAGGTCATAGGCTAATATATATATCATATAATAAATGAACAAAAACTGTTGATTCTGTTATATAGTACTCATTTCTACTACGTTGTATTAGATTTCCGGCTTAAATTAGTGGTAACACGATGGAAGGAATTAAAATTCACTTTGTGCGTTCCACACTGAGTATTAATTATCAACGACTATTTTCGAGATAGTTATATCACCATCAAGGTACATAAAAATAAAAAATTGTACTTTGATAATGATTGAACAGTATTGGCACCATGGTCGATGTTAATGAATACTCAAAATAGATCGTTCAAAGTGAATTTTTTTCCCGTCTAAGACATTCTTTCTGAAAACGAATAAAAATTTAAGTCTCTTAATTTGTTTACCATCGTTTTTTTTTAACAATAACAGAAGTTCTCGTATGTATGAGTAAATATTTCAAGCTGTTGACGAGTAGGTCAATGACGCTACTTTCACTACCCCTCTTTTTTGCACGAATATACGCGAGTTCACTAGGGCACATTACGGAGGAAACCGCAACTTACGTTCTTCTAGCAGATCATTGGCGCTAATTTTCGATCCAGCATTCACAACTCGGCGGACGGAGTCAACTCTGGCGCCGCCTCCAAGGCCTCTGTTCCTGCGGGCGTAGTTCAAGGCAACGTCCAGGGCCCTCTCAGCTATACCGTTCTCCGCAGAGTTCCCGACGAATACTGTTGTCATAAATAGTAATAAAGCACTTTGAAGCGTGATCGTTGTGCGTCATGGTGAAAATTAAAATATGTGACTCAGCTTATAGTAGTATTTTAATACAAGCTGTATGATTAATAATAAGACAATGAGTCACTTGAACTGAAATCAACTCCGTTTTTCTTCTTTCTTCCGTATTTTCCTCCATTATCCATGTTTTTTTTAACGCACAGTAAGTTTTTATAATTTCAAAATTTACGGGAAAAGGTTTATAAAGTTGATTTCAAGTAATGGATTTCCAAAGTGAATAATTAACAATTGTAGTCTAAAAATCATAGAAATTAAACAGAGAGTGTTTTTATGAAATTAAAATTACTTATATATAATTAATTTTTATTATACAAATTAATTATTTAAATTATATCCATAAGGCTACCGTATTAAAGGGCCATAGTATTGACAGTAAGCCCTCATCTCAGTGACGTAAATGGGACGATCACGGAGAACTTACCCCAGTTGCTACTTGGAATGTTTCTAATTTGGATTTTGTTGGTAAAAGGAATCTTCCAAAGCTGTGTTTCTCCAAAAATTTCATAATATTAAAAAAAATCATTAATATTAGCTCACACCGATAGATGCAGATGTTGGCCCATCGGTTAAAATATCAACTAATGCCCAAAGTTGTTGGAGTTGGGCCTTTGTTGTTACTTGTTGATACTACGTTGTTGGGCCATAGTTGATATTTTAACCGATAACTTCCTCTCTATTTTCTCTCTGAATACAATGTCATGAGTACACTCTCCGAGCCTACTATAAGACTCTTAATACATATTTCTGTCAAAACATACCAAATATCTGAAGAAGTTGTGAAAGGTAGTGTAAAGAGATATTATTTAAGGAATTATCAATGTGAAATAGATCTGATCGATTTTTTATGAATCACATCTTATGTCCTATTCTTCACAAGTGCAAATCAATTTGCATATTTTTTCTCGACCATGACCAGACGATGAAATGAAGGGGTACAGAAGAAGTTTTATAAATCTTTTTTATTTACAATGAGACTCTTCTCTTGGGAGTCTTATTGGTGACTCACATATGTTGATATTTTGTGTGGACTCTGGTGCCACATCTTTGAAGAGCACATTTATCATGAGAAGTAGCTGCACTTTGTAGACCTCCATCTGGAAGTTCTGAAATGCAAAGAAAAATGCATGTACTTTATCTTGAGTGGCCATTGTGGAATTTTGATTCCCCTTTTTTATGGTAAATTACACCTCCCAGATGTGTCGTAAAATTATATTTTGGCTCTCAATGCTCGAGGTGAATTTTATAATGAACTTGATTGTAATCTACCAAAAATCAAAGAGTGTTTTTGGTATGCTAATACCTTCAGAATCTCCATTGCATAATATCAAGAAAATGTCTCGTCCTAAAAACAAAATGACAATATTTTATTATTCTTAAACATATGAATGATTAGTTTACAAGCATTGGCGTCACCAGAAATTATGGAACTTAGTGGCACAGTTATAAAATTCTGTTGATTAAAAGAATGTTACGAGCTCTATTTTCTGTATTTTCTCTGGAGTTCTGATTACTCCAGAAATTATTAATTTCTGCATTAGCTCATACATATGTTTGTACTTTTACGTCATTGCACAGGGTACGAATATGATGTTGCGACACTGGGGTAAGTGATATTGTATATGAAAATGAATAGTGAATCCATACCACTCCTTCAGTGCCTTCATTCTAATCTTACCTATGTACCTTTTTACGGCAAGTTCCCGTAGAATTGAAGCGAGCAAATTGGTTCATATTGCAGTTTTTATCTAGGGTCTTTTCAAAGGGTTGTATTTTTCTGTATTCATAAAGAGTATACAATTTTATCTTCGAGAGGTTGTCGTTTTTTTCGAGTGAGTTAACGGATATAATATAAACCTCTTAATGATCAAATATTGGTCCTGCAATTAAAATGTAAGGTAGAAGATGGAATTATTCGTATGCATACTTTTAATTTTCCAGCGATAGTTTCATGTTATCTTAATCTTAAATACCGTTGCCATCTTGTTTTCTTCGCTTAGGTATATTTCGTCATAAATGCGTTATTGCGAGACATTCAACGGCAATTTCTATTGTAAAGAGGTTCCTTTCTGTTTACTGCATTATAAACACGTTTTTTTGCTACGTTTGGTATGTTTCCCTTATTGTCAAGGTGTTTTTATTTTCAAAATGTTATAAAGATTGGTTGTGTAAAGAGATATTTTTTGTGGAATTATCAATGTGAGGTAGATATGATCGAATCGTACGAATTTATCGTATGCCATTTCTCATTGACAGGACTATTATTATCAAATCCTTGCATTCAACATGGCCGATCCATATAATTGATCGCATGTACCGATACAATAAACTATCTCTGCAGTCTAAGTCTAAGTTTGCTTGTCAAATGTTCCCTCTAGCTTAATGAATCCTTGTAGCAATAGTTGTTTTTGTGCTATAATCAAGGATATCGCTGAAATTTATACTTTTCAGGGCCATTCGTCATTGTCCCTTTCACTGACAATATACGAGTCACCATTTCAAGCATCGGACGTGCCACATAGTTTTATTTTCAAAAATTTACTTGGCGATGCTTATGAAATGACTTGCCTCCATTCAAGGTTTATAATCTTAAATTGGTTTAATCAGCTTTCTATAACCTGCAAAAAATAACTGGTCTCCCATCCGTTATTCAGCAGTGTATAGCTGCAGCGTAAGCTACATTAGGCGTAATCTATGGCGGCATAATCATGATATTCCGTGGTAGGAATTATAAAGATATATTTCTGATCATATTATACGTTTTATAGTATTTTTTACGTTGGTGTAAATATACGTGATTTATCATTCTGGGCCTTGAAATATATTGTTTTCAATTGAGACTGTCGAGTATGAGGCATATGTGCATTGTTAGTTCGTATCAATGATTGGGTTATAATATCGACGTTTCTTCCTTTCGCTTTTATGACTTAGCGGCCTAATTCTTCCATTCAGAATTGAAAGGAGAAGGTCCCTAATTGTTTAAGATGCCTATGACCGTATGTGCAGTACTACACTATATAACATGAAGTTCATAGTTAAGATTGCTGAAAATCTCAGCTTAGGTAGTAAAATGTCTCTGGATATTGGTGGAACTCATTTGCTCATGTATTGTCTGTTTTTTCATACAAAACATCTACAGAAACGGATCCAGGCCTAAATTTATGCTGGTGGGAAAGAGAGTGTAAAGAAATAATGATTAGGAGCGAAATAAAGTGTAATTGGTCGTCTTGGTGATTAATTTTGTGTCTTTAAATTAGTTTTATGCGTAGTATTCGTCTTGGTTTATAGTGTTGTTGCGTCTGTCTCAGTTCATGCTAGACTAACGTTTGTTCTTCCGTTACAGAAGGCGTTCTCAGGCCGAAGTTAACCCCTGTTCGCAAAAACTGAACTTGGCGTAAATTAACTTATGATAAGTCTGACCAATTGGTCCGATCAAAGACAGTAGGTGGTTGTACTCACCGATACGTCTTTCATTCATTCGTCCATCCAAAATCCTCCTGATGAGTTCTTTAAGGTGAATGGCTGGATCCATGAATCCGTAATTCGTTGAAGAACGAAGTGTTTATCATCACGCGGTGATAAGTTACAGTCACAATCAGCGGTTATAAATGGCTCATATCCCACCCTATTTCGATTCTATGGCAGTGGATATATTGGAAATAGATGTTCAAAAAAGCACTCATTTTTGCTGCCAACTGCCATTCACGATTATATAAGAGTGCGCTCGTGTTTCTTTCATGAGTATCGTACTAAAATCTACTCAGTAAATGGAGTGTGGAAAGGAAAGATAATCTCTGAGTTTTCGAACACCCTCAGAGATAAATTTACCGTGGGTAATGTTTCATCGTACATCTAATTTTTAGGCACATGTGGCTGCTCAGCAATCAGTGGGTGAATAAAATAGCATAATTGATGGATAGCATGACCCTATCAATGAAAAATCAATCTTTGCTCACTATGTACAACGCCTACGCCTGATCATTAAATGTTTTCCACTGTTATATTAAGTTTCCTGGTGTTAGTCAACTATAAAAATGATTCGCACATTTCACATCGAAGCACATACCAATAAAAATGCGTGAAAGATCCAGCTGATTAATTTCTCATATTTAGACATGAAATTTAACTGTCTATTAACGGGAAAGCTGGGAAGCGGTTGACAATGTATCATTTATTTGAAGACTGCTCTTACTTGCCGTTTTCGGTGACATATTATCAAAAGCGAAGATAAGTCCATAAAATCAATCCACGCAGTTTGAAGAAGTATTTTATGAATGGAGTACTCACCGGAATCGACAATAATAATAGCTCTTCTCTTTTTTTCTTCCTCACCACCTGACTGCAAACCCTATCATCCTCGTGCTTTTACATGAGACCAAGCTGCCTTTAACCGTCGTGGTTTGTTGACGCTGAGGTGTCTGAGGGGTTGGTTACGTGATGGTGGAGGTGACCGACAGGTGAAGCCCGTTAAAGGGGAGGGAAAAAGGTCACGTGGAGGAAAGGGCAAACACACGACCATTGTTTTGATCGCAGCGTGGTTGCCTAGGTGACGTTGTGGAAAACACTTCGCTTGCCGACGACTCGAAAATTGCACCAAGTGTCTTGTGTGAGGGAATATCTTTCAGGGGAGATAGAGACGTAGCAGAGTTTAAGAGGACGCATACTATATAACCACTCGATCGGTCGTTTAAGGTGACGGATCGCTCCCTTAAAACTCATCATATCGCTTTTAAATTTTAAGGTCATACAAAGGGGTGAGAAGCCAAGGGGCACCAGTGATTTTTTTCTCAACAGAGATCGGTAAAGTTAAAAAAAATTGGTTGCCAAGGGATACGAGTGAGTCTCACAATCAGTTATGTGCTGACAGCGAGTGGAAAATCAAATTCCTTAATAAATAACTAATTGATCTCGTTTGTTTTTATAGCTAATTTCTGTACCTAACTCTGCATAAAAAAGAAATCACTTGTACCCCTCGGCTTCCAACCCACTCATATCAGATTGACTCTGGTCGATATTTACCTCTATTCCAAATTTGAAAATGTTTACCTCATTTTATTCTCAGTTGCAAATTTCTTTTATATATAAGATAATAAGATTTATATTTAAGATGATGCCCCCAAAAAGGAGAGGCAGTTGGAAACACTTTAATAGACAGAAAATTTAGTGTTTCGACTATATTTCTCAGGGTTTTGGACAATTTTTTAGGGGATAGATTCTGCGACCTTTTGTCGTCTCGTTCAACCCGAACATTTGGAAAATTTTGTCGTAATAACCTAGTTCATTGGACTCTATGCTTGATTCTTCAGTACATAGAGTAAAAAAACTATCCCTTAATTCTCTCCCGGCATCATATCCAGCGTACATGACTTTAATACGAAGTATTTAAAAGAAAAATGACATAACAATAATACAAACTCAAAATATTCAGGCACATAACTTTAATTACGTACGTATAAATTATAAATAACATAGGAATATTTAATATAAATTAAAAACATTCAAAATTTATAAAGAAGTGTGTAATTGAGGTGATCAAAATAGAAGAAATTGTTGAAAAAGGTCTACTGCCTATTCCCAGATAAAGTTAATGCGTCACCGAAAAAGACGAATATCGACCGGATGAGAGGGAAGTACACAGATAAAAGTTGCCTATTTAGTTGAGCCTATTGGAAGGAAGATTGGCCATATAATAGTGTGGATTTCCACAGATTTGGAGAGTTTTTAAATGCGTTGTGTGACTTAAAGACTACCTTTGATAGATTTTGATAATGATACGGCTAGTTATCCGTTGCATTGATATTGTTATATACGTTATGTGCCGCAAAAATATCTTGATACGATGAGACGCAATGGAAGTATAAATTAGAGCAGATCTTTTATTACAAATTTAGGAGTTATTTTAGCAAATTCAGTTAAACTATTCAAAAAATGTATCAGATCAGAAATGGAAGATACTAATTATGCCTTTCCTACTCCATGTGAACATGAA
This sequence comes from Ischnura elegans, assembly GCF_921293095.1. NCBI lineage: Eukaryota > Metazoa > Arthropoda > Insecta > Odonata > Coenagrionidae > Ischnura > Ischnura elegans. The sequence continues at coordinate 57,810,783 of NC_060248.1, forward strand.
TGAAAGTGAAAAGTCACTGATGCCAACGGAGATTTTGAAGATCTATAAATTTTTGTAATTTATCATAGCTTTAAAACTGAGAGATGTGATTTTATTCGTAGTTTATATTCTACTTGCACTTAAATACTTAGAGCAAGGAGGCAGACTTTCTTCAGGTTCTGATAAGATTTATGGCGGCTTTGTAGATAAAAAGTATCAAGACTCATTTCAGCGTTACGGAATTAACCATAATTTTACTATCATTTCTTCTATTTTAAAAACATCACCATAATTAAAATATGATTAACTACGCTTGTTAAGGGGTGGGCTACGAATTTGACTTTGTTGACAATTTAGAGACATTTTATCGGAGCTTTGAATGTGCTTTTTTATTACGTTTTTCTTAACTTACTTTCCTGCCTGTCTGTTAGTTACGGTGGAATTTTGTAACTCAATTTTAACACACTTAACGACTAGCTGGAGAGGTTCAAACTTTATAACTACCTCAGAACTGGATGACAATGCTATTTACTTACTCTTTTACCTCGATCGGAACAGTGTTTCGTCTCATATTTAGGAATAAAAATTAAATCTGGAGTTCCAAAAATGGTCACCAAGATGCAGGCGCTGCAGTCATTATAGCTGTATTTAACTGACTTTAGAACGAAGTGAAAAGGATATTCATAAATAAGTTAGTGAGAAGGAAAATAAATAAGTGAGAAAGAAAAAAAAGAAGTGATTAGGTGAGTGAAGGAAGAGATTAAAAAATTGTGTATATTATTCAATTAAAACTAATTCCCTGTTTTATTGATAGATTTAAATCATTTAAAACTAATAAGAAGAAAAGGATATTATAAATTTTAAAAATTGAAAGCGTTTTTTTTTCGCCAACTAAAAAGAAGAAAATAAATTTCTCTGTCCATATCTGAGTCTCGATATGAATTGTTACTCAAATGGTGACTTACTTTAAGACAATCATTACGGCCAAAATGAAAAACGTTGTATGCATGTAACATTACATTTAGTATTTGCAATCGGTGACATTACTCTTAAAATTTCTTACTAAACTGCGATTTGATTTACCAACCATATTCTTACCTAAAATCAACACATTCGCATAGTTGAAGACTTTACTGATCTTTGAGAACTAAAACAGAATTAAAAACGCTCAGATATTAAATATTCAAACATTGCGTGTCAGGTAATAACACATTCATGCATAATTGCTGTATACCCAAACATTAACTGATGACTTCTTGAATATTTACATTTATCAATCAACTCATTAGGTGCTAATTTCTAATACGTTCAGATGTTAAGTACCTACTGAGCATTACCTTCTCATTCAATTTGAGCTGAATTTTAAATAACCTTAATAATCGTCGATGGTATCAAATAGTAGCAAGTACTATCAATTAACATAGCGATGGAAAACCCTTTTGTAAGTGATAATAATCCAAATTCATATTTATTTCAAACACTAAATGTAACCTCGCATACGCCCAACGTTTTTCGTTTTGGTCGTACTGATTGTCATAAACTATGTCATCATTTGAGTAAAAATTCATATCGGGACTAAGATATGGGCAGAGAAATTTATTTATTTCTTTTTAGTCGGCGAGAAAAATGTTTTTTTTTTAATTTGTAATATTATTCATTAATGAGACGGATGGAGGGATTAGAAATTACTTATAATGCGCTTGCGAAATTCGTATGCGTACTCTTATTGGAAGGAAATAAAAAACATCGAGGCAGCCAGAGGGGAAAACTCCATTCAATAAGTTCCCTCATGCAATCCAGCTTTCCAAGTCGGCTGGTAATGGGGAGGCAGTTCAATCTCGTGGAATCAATCTCTCCCTGAATTTTTGTCGTAAAACCATTGAAACTCATCGATAAGTGGAGGGACACTATTGACAACGAGCCTAAGCTACTCGTGTGGACCCCAGTCTCAACACCTTCCGTGAAAATTTGGATGTAAATAATGAATTTGAATAATTATTTACCAAAATGTGGAAAAGTGGATTGGTAAGTAATTATTATCCCCTGGTGGTGGGCGTGGGAACCATATATGATCGAGTTCCAAAGTCCGCTCCGTTGTCTCCTAAAATGTTTTCGGTGAATTTCCTTTTGACGTGAGGATTATCTCAGTGAGATATATTTCTGGTATGGAGATTAATATTACGTTCATATGGTACAGTATGTGTTTTACTTTAAAATCAATAATTTTCGAATAGTATTTGTATTAATATAGCTTGAAAAGTATTTTATTATTGCGGATAACAAGTTAGTTATGTGAGATATTAAAAAAGACAATTATGATTATCGATTGAATATAATATGCATAAAAAACGCGTGGTGTTTTTTTCTTCTTCCCTTACTATAGCTTAAAGCAATTCTTTCTGCTATTCGACCGTTGAATCCATACCTACCGTGTTTTTTTAATGCCCTATCAACTTAATTCGAAACTTCAGGGCTCCAACGCCATAAGCCCAGTCCTTTCAGGATGTCGAATGATATAGTAATAAGGAAGAGTGTTCGAAAAAGTCTATTCGGGCTTTCAGCCGGGTGGTTTCCCTCCAATCTGCCGACCTTTCGGAACTCATTTATTTCGGAATTCATTAATGAGACAAAGCATCAGGGCATTAGGTAGGAGAATAAAGCCTATATTTGAGTGGTTGTATTTAGTAAAAATGTTTCCAGATAGCTAGAGATAATTTCAAATATCTTTGCGACCGAGAGACAGGGCCAGGGCTTTTTGGGGGGTGAGGGCACGTGACTTCCTGAAAACCAACCAAAATGCGATAGGCGGACTCTAGCCACCGGGAAATTCATACGCTTTGAGACGTCCGTGGTGCATGCTCCTTGAGTTACTAAGCTGTGTTGCCAAGTGGAAAGAGGGTTTTTGACACAGTCTTTCTTTTCCATGCACTAATTGTAAGGCCTTTGATAAAACATGGCGACGCCCGCCTCTCTCTTCCCATCCCACAGTGTAGCAGGTCCCTCCTCCTGCCGCGAAGCCGCTCGAAACATTCCGAGGTTGCACGACTGGGCCAGTTGCAAAGATATTTGAAGAAGATAAGATCATAACTCACCCAGAATACTACCCACATATCCTCGTTGAAAGGAAGATTTTTTTAAGAATTTCTATTATGACTTGTGAGAAGCCGAGTTTTCTATTTTTTTGTGCTTTTCCTGTTCTTGTTCAGTCTAAAAATTTTGTTATCGCCGTAAATATCAAAGTTTGGACTTCAGCATGAGATAACGCTCACTTCCCCTCTACAATTTTCGGATCTTAAGGCCTGTTTACACGATACATTAACACATCCGAGTTAATGTCTGTTTGCATGAATGATTTTTGTGGACCGGAACGGAACATCTACGAATGCATGAACCAAATTAGAACAGGTTCTATTTTCTGTGGTTACACGGTGCATTTTGGCGTTTATTCTCGTGCTCATACATTTAGACATTAACCCGTACGTGTTATGTACCGTGTAAACAGGACTTTACATGACCATTTCTTTTTTGAACTACTGCTCTTGGCGTCTCGTAATTTTGTGAATGTTTCGGAGAAGCAACCACATTATCAGGAAAAAAAATAAGGAAGCATTTCATGTGAGAAGTCTTTAATGGAAATATCTATGGAACTCGATATTTTTTTCTAATTGAATATTTTTCTATTTTGTTTCCATTCTGTCACTAATGTAGGTAATACACAGCTGTGGATCCTTTGCACTTCTACCAAGCTACCAGTGTATGTAATACCTATAACTGTTAAGTTCTTCGCTTACTTAAACCTATATATTCGCTTTGAGTTTAAATTACTGAGATCCTAAGAATTTTAGTTCATTCTTTCTTGTAACGGGCAAGGTGTGAAGAAATCATATGGATATCGTAAAAGACGTTGTTCGATAAACTTTGGCTGACTTCATTGGCGTACTTTTTTTCTCTTCCCATGTGTCTTCCTTCCTTCTCTTTCCCTTCCTAGTAAAGGATGACCAAGGAGTCGAGAAAATCCTTTTTCCCAGCAGAATTTTCTCGGCATCATTTATACTTCTCTATTGATTGAATTTGGGGAGACTTTCACGTTGGTTATCGTGTCCGCAGAACGATCGCCCCTGACAAATTCCCTGGCGTTATCTGCCGCGATTCTCTGCAGTTCTTTCTTCAGGGCATCCACCTTGACGTCCGCCACGATCATGGCTTTCTTGTGCATGTCGGCGCACATTTTGCTGCTTCCAGTCCCTCCTTTACTATTCGCGCAGCTGGCCACCGAGTCGATCGATTCCACGGGTTGAAGTTGATCGAGAGCGCTGCCTTGATTACGGAAGTGCGCGGATTCCCACGAATCCCTGTTATCTGCTGATAGCGTCCTGGTGCCTTTGATTTTGGATGCGTCGTGTGACCTTTTCTTTATCACTTGTGCCACCGTTCTCGCTGATCGAGCAGCATTGCCATAGTTTGCTGAGGAATAAAAAAGGGGAAGAGTTTACGTAATTATATTATGAAGATCTTATTTCGTGAAACCTTTCCGTGATTAAACAAGGACAAAAATTTGTGTTTTCCAATGATTTATAATTATAAAATATAGCGGGTTTTAGTTACTATCCCATAATCAGATAAATTCAAAAGGGAGTCTGTTGAGACGCGGTATTTCCATCCAAGGGAGGGATAGGGATGACGGGTTATTAGGGAACGGGTGACTTAGGGTGGCGGATCAAGTGTTAAGGCCGTTTTACACGGGGCTTGTCATTGCGCAGGATATGTATATTGTGGATAGCACTGAATATTTTTTGAAATTGTAAGAATGCGAGCTCGGAATTAGAGAAGGAGCTATTATGCCATCTAACTTCCATGCATTCTCGCATGCGTTCTAGCAATTCACCACTTTAAACTACGCAATTTTGACTGCGCCTTCGTTCATACGTCAAATTGCGCACTAACGTGCCCTGTGTAAAATGGCCTTTAGAGGTCTAGGGTGAGTGGGGACCTTGTGGAATGGGCGAATATGAATTATGGGTATTGATAGCAATGGAGAAATGTGCTGGAAGATAATGCAATTGTGTAATGACGAGTCTTTATCACACAGTCCTATCTCCCTATGTTCCAATGTGTCAATTTTGTGTCCTTTTGGGACTAGATGTAGTACATCGGGTTGAAAGATACTGCTGTGACCTTCATTCAGAATGTATTTTGAGAAGCTTAAAGTGAAGTCTCCGCAGTGAAGGCAGTGTTTATGTTTTTTAAGCCTGGTTAAGAAGTCTTTCTGGTCCTCTCTGACCGGTATAAAAACATTGGTCCTCTTCGCACTTGAGTTTGAACACGCCGCTCTTCATTAGAGACTTAATTATGTAAATCGATTTGTGCAGCCATCGATCTAGTGTGTTAGGATTGTGGAAACAAATCTTGTACGTGTCCTTTGGAATGACTCGAGAGGAGGATTTATATTTGCACCGCTTTAATTTCAGCCGAGTCTAGGTAGGCAACAAAGACTTTGTTCCACCAAGAGATAAGACCTTTATCCTTTTTGTAAATATCTTATCAACGATGAAAATTTTATTACCGTTCTGTACGGGTTTATGGTGCTAAAATGCAGTTTTTCCGCAAGTAAGTACATTTTCAATGGTTCGTGAGTTAACTTTGCGGTTATTTTAGTTTTAAGTCCATAGTTAAATGAATAGATCAATGTTGTTTTGAAACTTTAATTGGTACACCCCGACCATTTTCAGCACCCTCGGATCATTCTAATGGGAAATTTCCTTTTAATGTGGCTTTCCCTTGAGATTTTTACGAGATTGCTACTGCCGGTCAGGTCGTACCTACCAGTATAAAATATGAGGAATTTAATAAGACTATTTTATTTATTTAACCAATTAAGTACAGGCATTGGTTACCAACTGATGATTCGAAGAATGAGTAAAAATGTTGACATTAAATGGAGGTCTTACTAAGTATGGGGAAAATAAGAGTAAAAAGCAATTTTGGTGTATCCTGCGAACTGAGTTACTCAATCACCTTCGACTTTGGTCTTGAGCAAGAAGCTTATGAAATGTTGCAAATGGCTGGATATGAATGAAATGATACGGTGGGGACTGAGGTTGGCCGGTGCTTAATTTAACTTCAGGCTGAGTGGTTCCCAGGCTTCTACGGGTGGGGTTCCACTGATATACGTTCAGTGGCGCCGACTCCATGGGGCCTGAGGGGGCCCGAGCCCCCTCAAAGATTCGTTTGGGGGGGCGGAGCCCCCTCAATAATTCAAGAAAATAATTAATTTATATTATGCTTTGCGAAGTCACATAATAATATTTGTTATTTTTATTTCCCATGTTTGACGATAGTTACCTTTTAAAATAAATTCAACGATGTGTGTTGAAACAAATAATGATAAGGTTAAGCAGGTTAACTGAATCAAGTGGTGTGAATCATGGTAGTGTTTCGGTGCTGCGACACACTTTGAATTTAACCTCTTCCCGGGGCAAGACCTCCGATATGGGCCCCCCCAATATTTTTTATGAGTCGGCGCCTCTGTGTACGTTACGTAATATCTCTTTCCAGAAGTATCGATTAGTTTCATTCTTTTGACGGAATTACCTGTTGGTGTAGATGATCTAATATTTCCCTTTAATTAAAAGTGCTGAGGGTATTGGTACTGGGTGGCTAAAGTGTTGTATCAAAAGTCCCGAGCTTAGCTGCTGGCGATGGCGGCGATTTTCATGCGAAACATCATTGTGCCAATAACCTAGCCAGCCTCTAGCCACCTCTAAACACCGTAAAATTTTACATTACGAGATTTTACATGACGAAATTTTACATTGAGTGGAACTTGCCCCAATATTGTGTTGTAAACGCGTGAGTCCAATAGATTGGCCAAGCATATTTGAAAATTCGTTGTAATACATTTTAGCGATTTTAATAATTTCAAATCAATGGCTTAATGGAAAAATCGGAAGTGAATTGATACAAAATGAGGATTTTTCGGAATCCTCGCTGGAAGTTACGGATAATTGCTTAAACGACGATTTAATGTTGAGAAATAAGAATAAAATTGTATACATTTAGTTACATAGAGGCTGGAAGTAATGCCCTTTTTGCTACTCTTAAGTTGCTCTACATATTGTATTATATAATATTAACTCGTTTCTGGAAATTTCAATTCGTTCATGAAAAAGTAGTTAAATGATTATAGTTATTGAATTCAGTTATTTTTTCGTTGTAGAAGTCCCATTAAGGACTCATTCTATTAATCGAAATTTATGTTTTGTTTCTGTGTTAAACGCGAATCGAACTTTAATCCTTTACTTTAAACTTAGTTAACTTTAATTACTTTTTCCCTCTAACTGGATAATACCAAATTTTAAGTTTTGCAAATCAGAAATAAGTTGACTCATCTTTTAAATTTTAAGGTTGGACTTAGTTTATTTATCAAAATCTTAACTGATCTTAAAATACCGTGTTTTGGAGGAAAGGTCAAAGACGAGCCTCAGTCATATGTTCTGGGCCTCCTCGGGCCAAGGTATGCCGTTGGTTATGATCTTCACCCAAACGATTTCCTTTAGAGTTAAGATTCCCATCATGGAACTAGCGTTGTTCGCAGCATTCACGAATGGCATACGTGAATGGCGGTGAAGTTATTGCTGAATCGCCTTGATTGTCTCATATCAAACTCAGCTATATTCGAAAGGAACTTCGTTCTAGTTACATCACAGTGTAAATATATTTATAAGAGTACAAAAAAGTGGGCCGTAAAATTTAGGCCTTCATTTTTTTCAATTTTTTTGTCCAAATATTATCGATTAATCGGGGTAAAAGGCCTTTAATTATCCTTGAAAGGTAGACGATTTGGGGCTATCCAAGAAAGTCGGTGTCACAATCATCAATTTCCTGTGACAGTACCTTCCCCACAGTATATGTAGGTCAATATTTAAGTGTGATATGGAAAATTCAGCGGTGCTGAATTTAATAAGATTTTTTTTAAATCTGTACTTACCAGTTTTTCTTAGGTTATTACGGAGGTTGAACTTCGATCTCTTGTTAATTTTTTCTGTCATATTTGCAGATGATGCCGTTGACTGCGCACTGTTTTCATTCATAGTAGATGATTTTTTTACTCTGCTTTTGGTTCCAACAGGAATTACTTTCCACTCGCGGGCAAGAACTCCATACGTTTCGAATTTGTGTCCTCCAATAGCACTCCTTTTTTTGCTGTCCTTATAGATTTTCACTGAGTTTCCCGGAAATATAACATGATCACCAATCTTAATCGGGAATTTTTGGACTTTCTGTTCTTGTTCTTTCAGTTCTGGTCGTAACATAGTTGATTTTTCACCATTAGCTTCAACAGTAATTGATTCAGCCTTTGAATTGACGGCTTTGGTAGCGACGGGAAAAATCGCGACCTGAATGGAAGATAGAGACTTATTGTTATTTTCACATTTTAAGATATGATCGATAATTCTTCATTAAATGAATATTAATGTTCAAAATGCAGTCGTGGTCTTCTACGGAATTCTATTGCCTTTTATAATTAAAACGATCACAGGCTATGATTGCTGTGATATTGATGTGATCATGGAAATCATTTTTGATGAATATTGGCATTGGAATTAAAATCACGCGATCGCTGTGATTTACTTAGTAAGTAAGATGGGGAATAATCAGTGGCGGATCCAGGATAGGGACAAGGGGGGTCGGGTGGGGTGCCTTGGGGTAACCTTCCAGCAGTTGCGGAGGTCCGGGAAGTAACGAAAATTTTGAAAATTTCGAGACTTTTAACAGCACTTGTTGTCTCAGTACTAATTTTCAATACATTGAAAACTGCATCGGCCCATGTACGCCGACTAGGCAGATAGTGAATAACCTTGGCCGGGTGTTCAGCAGCGGAATAATCTTGAATATGCAGCGAGCGTATGGGATCCGGTGCAGAAAGACTTAACTCGCGAACTGAATAAAATACAAAGGAAGTCTGCGCGTTTCGTCAAAAACTGTTACAGGCGAACAGACAGTGTTACCCAGATGTTAAGCGAATTAGGATGGGAGCCGCTGGAGACTCGGAGGCTGCGCGCTAGGCTTAGGTTGCTTGAACAATTGAGAATGGATATCTGTAAGAGCGACACAGGGAACATAATATTAGAGCCAGGTCCGATAGAAGCGATAAATTAAGAGAAATGTTTTGCCGAACGGATTGATACGGGAATTCGTTTTTCCCCCGAACCATAAAGGACTTTAATAAACGCTTGTTATTGAATTCGTTAGAGAACTTCATTTTTTTTAGCTGTAAACGGCTGGTGTCCTAACACCCCCTGCCACACGCCTTTTAGGCGGCTTGCGGGGTATTATGTGGATGTAGATGAATGGGATCGGTGCCTCGATGCACAGAGTCATCCGTAAACTTTTGGGTTTTCGGTGTTCTCCTCTTCTGTATACAATCGAGAACTGAACAAAATTACCATTTTATCTAGTGAAAATTGGGTACCCCAGGGTAGTAGGGCTATAGCCCCCCTAGTGCCTCTCTGGATCCGCTACTCGCTATAATTATATCGGCTACGGTATACTTTTATCGAATCTGCAATAGGGTGGTTTCCTTTTATATTTTTATTGCCTAAATCGAAAGATTATTACTCCTGGAGTACGTATTTCACGCTTTTAGATTTTTAAATGACGATACCTATTTTTCGCGATTAAATGAAGAGTGAAAAATTTCAAGCGCGCGCTAACGCGACGCGTAAGTAGGAATGATGGGAAAAAGTCCGTGCGACGCATTTCTGGTTCCCCCTCCTGCCTTGTGAGGTGACCTTGATCGAGGCTCTGAGCGCTGATAGGACGCAGGATGCTAGCGGGTAGCTGAGTACCTTGCTGGCTGGTAGCGCTTGGCTTAAAAAAGGTTTATTAATACCTTATCAAACGAAGAAAACTTTCCGTCCTTAGCCAGTTTTAATAGGTGATTATTAAGACATGTTTCCCTGAGCTCTGCGCCTCATGCATGCATTGGTAACCTCAGACGATGTATAACTCCTATCCTCTCGTGTAGAAACTAGGTCCCTGTGACGTCCCGTGGAGTGGAATCGCATGGGCGCCAATCTGGCCTTTTTCAAATGAGGATAAAATTTGACCCTTGCCATTCGTCTAAACCGGTATTTCAAAAACCAAATAATTTGTGTATTATGAATACAGTAATAGCGGGTAACGAATCGCAATCAATGCCTTTCGTTTTCTTTGATGAAGGAAACTACCCTATTCTCGTCCAATCTTCACCAAAATTAGGATTGATAACTTATTTCTATCGAAACTGGTGTTTGGTTTCTGAATATTACATGCAGTCCTCAACTAAATTTTACTCATGTCGTTGGGTGTCTGGGCGAAATAACGGAGGCTAAGATTTGTCTTCCCTTGGAAAGTATAATAAATAGTTGGCGCGACCGTAGTTGGACCCCCGGTCGGCGCACGATAAACTTTGAAAAAATATGTAAAATTACTGCAAAAATACAATTCAAATACATAATTTTATTTGTACTTACACCAAAAAGAAATAATTAATAGGAAATTCATAATTTTACAGAAAAAACAATTAATTTGACTTCGATTTTGGACGATGAAACCTTCTATCATACACCAATGTAACACATACCGTATACAGGCAACAAAAATATCCGCTAAAATATTTCACCTATTTCAAAAAACATCCATCGAAATTCTTCTTATAGCCCACAGATTACATCGAAATCATGCTCGAACGTTTTATTAATGGGTCACTTCGATAATAAATCCGGGATTTTTTGAAAAAAAATGAAGTAACCATAACGCGCGGCGCCAATTTGCGAATAAGGGGTTCCAACTCCGGTTATAAAATTATAACGGAAAGCAAATTTTAATTTCCACTCAGAAACTGCATTATGGGCATAGATTTATATACTTTGGTATTTCATTTTCTTTAACTAATAATTTTCACTGCGGATTATGGAATATTTTGTAGCAAATGGTTTACAGCCTAATGTCGAAAAATTAAACTTTATAGCATTATAAAAGTATAGAGTATTTACTGTCCTAGAAATTAGGTTTATAAATCACACAATACTCCTTACCTTTAATAGTAACAAGAACCAGACTGCACAAAAATTGGACTCCATCAAGCCGAAATAATCAATCGATTAAAATTGGTTCATTATCTTCATCATATTTATAAATGAAAGATGCTGCCTTTGTTATGGCAACGGAGGGGTTGCTAATTTTATTTCGCTGATAAACAATTTGGCCAGGTTTTCCGTAAGGGGATCGTTGTCCGATGTCATCTCGCTATCACTCACTATCCTCATTACTTATCCAAGCAGGAATCACCCTGAATTACACACAGAATATGAGGCTCCATAACGAACCAACTTGCCAAATCTTTCCTTGGTTGTTATACATCTTTTAACCAGTGTCAAGCTGAGGTTCCAAGTACCTCTTGGCCATCGTTGATGAACACACTTGGAGGCTCACTCGAAAGTTGGATTTTGCGGCCGCAGAAGATCCATTATGGTTTTTTTTGTTTTTCTAGCCATTTAATGCCGGTCTATGTCTCTATAAAGTTTCCCATTTCCCGAACTTCTTAATAGATCTTGTACAACTGGGTACAACTTCAGATAATCTGGCTTATATAGTCTAAACTGGTTTGCTGAAACATACAGAACTTTTTCTCAGCGGTGGAGCTTCACCCGTCCGACGAATTGCAGCATGTGGCGGCGGTCGAGGTATTTTCAGTCTTCAAAACATTTTTGGAAAATATATGCTAAAAATGGTTTAGTACCATTTTTTAGCTGTTTTTACTCTATTAATAATTTTTGTTCCTGAATCCAAAATAAACCTGCCTTTATGTATCGTTATAGTTTTTTATGATTTTACGATTGAGTCGTTTTAAAACGCGCGCCTCGAGCGTTCGAATCGATTTAATCACTATCGACTGTATGCATCTCGATTTATATTCACTCGATTTATATTCACTCGATTTTAATCGAAATATTAATAAAAGAGGGGTGAGGTCAGGCAATTCCAGGGTGTATCCGGTGTATCTTGGTGTATCTCGTAATGTGAATATTGGGGAAGCATTGTGTTGTGCTCGTTATTGGATACTTGAAGTAGAATGTGTAGGTAACTCTGATCAGTGAAGAGAGTCAATAAACTTCAGAAAATTTCCCTCTCTGTGTTAAAATAATATGGCGGATAGTAGCAGCGAGGAGCATGGAGAGGAGCCTACATGGGTTTTCTACAAAGATAGGCCTGGGTGGAAAGATGTTGTCCCTATATCGCAGTCGGATGGCCCATATCCGGTTGTTGCCATCGCATATTCAGAGAAATGTGAGTATATATGTTAGAAAATCCAAGTTACATTTTCAAGCTCAACCGGCACAACGGCTTCTTAATGTAGTAGGTATTTATTCGTGCTGTTGTCCTTGATCGTTGCAGTTCGTGATGTTTACGATTATTTCCGTGCCATTCTAAAATCCAAGGAAAAATCGGAAAGAGCCATTCAGTTAACAAAGGACGCTTTGGATTTAAACCCTGCAAATTACACCGTTTGGCAGTATAGGTATGACATTTAAGTATTTTTATCATTTGGCATGCATTTGATGAAAATATCCTAATCCCCAGCCCATGGTCTTTTCATGGAGTAGCAGAAATCACCACTTGCTGTCTAATTGCTTCCTTCTGCAGCTTTAGGTTAAGCCTCTTGTGATTCATGTTTGATTGCGTGGTTTATTGTTTCTCATTGGAGGTGTTGATGCCCTTGTATCTTCCTGCCTTGCATGTGGCGTATTAGAGGTCTTTGTAAGTAAAATTGATGCTTTATCCCTACGCATTGTGTTCTAGCAAGTAAAGAATTTGATGGTCACCATGAATTACCATGGGTGCCTCTTGGCCCAGCTTACATTATGTGTCGTTTTATTCATTGTTTGTAGGGTTATATATCTGACACTTTTCTAGACTGTCCCTCCAAACTCTCCCCGACTCTCCCTTTCTTGCCATTCCCACCCTTAAACATCTACTTTTTCCATGGAGTGGCTGCAGAGGATTCTGAGAAAGTATAATGGTTCAAAAACCTGGGTACAAGTTCATAGGACAATGTTTATGCATGGATTATCCATCTTATTCAAATAATTATTTTCAGATTTCCTCTTCATTGAATCAGATAGTCAGAGCTCTTATGTAAACTATTTTCAAACACATATGTTAAAATGCAAAATCATTCACCTTGAGGAAGTATATAATTTTACTTATATGTAGCCTTTTGAGATTATTTTTTAAATATGAACATTTATAACAGAGTAATGAAGCTCAGGAAAATGAATCTGCCTATTTAAATTTTACCTGAATGGGTAACCCCCATGTGAATGCTCAGGACAGCTGAAAAATTATGGAAAAAAGACGGTTTTTTTAAGCAAGAAAAGAATCCCTGATGCTTTAAAAAAAATTTGATGGTCAAAATTGAAAACCAGGCCTCTTTGCATTAAGTTTTGGGTCAAACTCGGGTAGTCTTGGCACTTGTGAGCTCATCTACTAGCTAAACAATCATAGTGAAGAATGTCTACCTCTCACTCAAAATTTTCTTGCTCAAAAATTGTCTAAGATGGTCCTGAGTAGATCTTCAGTGCTTTCGCCAACATTATGAAGCCTTGCACGAATCATTTAAGTATTGCTTGAATCATAGAGGTGATATCATAATAATTAGGAATTATCAAAGAAAAATATTTATCACTTGAACATTTTTGGGAAAAGTGGATGTTTTGACATTCTTCATTTTCGATCAAAAGTTATGAGAGGGTGTTTTCAATCATTTTGTCCTAGCAAATAAGTAAGCTTTGCTCAAAATTTTGTCAAAAATGATCTTATTTAATTAGTTTTGCCAAAACCATTCCCTCACAGTTGTGGATGACATGTCCGTTTGGATATAAAATCTGGAACTTAATGTTAATTAAATCAATACCAGTGCTTATTTTTTGGTAACATTTTTCTTGATGATGAAATAAAAATTGTCTTCTTTTATAGGAGAGAATTGCTAAAAAGTTTAAATAAAAATTTACATGAGGAGCTGCGATACGTGTGGCAAATGATAGAGGATAATCCAAAAAACTATCAAGTGTGGTAAATTATTAGTTACTTGTTATTCTTAGGTTTGCAACATTCATTTGAGTCTAACTTATTACCTTGAATGTACCAGGGATTCATCCATTTATTTTTATTTCAGGCATCATTGTCGAGTTGTTGTGGAATGGTTGAATGATCCATCCAGAGAACTTTTATTGACGGAAACTATTCTTGGTCAAGATGCAAAGAATTATCATGCATGGCAACATAGGCAGTGGGTCGTGAGAACTTTTAAGTGAGTTAGTGGTTGTAAGAAAAACTTCTGCCCCAGCCACTTTACTGAAAATTTGCCTGTCTGGTATTAACAATATTTTTTATCATTTCCAGCTTGTTTGATCAAGAGTTAGATTTTGTGGCACGGTTGATTGAAGATGACGTTCGAAACAATTCTGCTTGGAACCAGAGATATTTTGTAATAAATAATACAAGACTATTCACTCCAGAAGTTATTGAGAGGGAAGTCAATTATACTTTGGAAAAGATAAAAGTTGCCACCAACAATGAAAGTGCATGGAACTACCTAAGAGGGTCAGTAGATATTCTTAAATACACCAAAGGATAGATAGAAATTCTTAAGTATATTTTTTAGATGTTCTTAAGTATAATTATAGTGTTATTTTATCATTAAGTGATTCCTAGCCTTTTTGAATAAATATTCTTGATCAGTTCAGTGGTTTTGTTCTGGTTAGTCTTTCATGTGGCTCATGAAGGATACTAGGGTTCTTGAGAGAGTTTTTATTTCTGATATCTTTATGGATGAGTTAGTCAATGAAATTTATGCATGGATGATGTTTTCGACCTGGTGTGGAGTCTTTGTAACACTTGATGATATTAAATACATGCTGAAATCTTCTTCCTTTTTCATGTAGTGCACTTAATGGAGTACAGCACACTCCCAATTATCTGGGGTAATGATGGGGAGAGACAGCACAAATAATCAGAAAACAAGGATAACACAAACTTTCACTTAAATGTCTTATAATGTTCATACTTTACATAAAACAAACAATTTGTATTTTAGAGTGTTTCCCAAACTCATTGAGAGCTTTCTTCGCCAGACTGCGATCGCTTTAGCGGAAATAACAAGATTTTACTCGTATTATTACGGCCCAATATACTGGTTTCGAAAACCACGCATCCGCAGCTGCGTGATCACGTATACAGAAAAGTAGTGCATGAATGCTTCAAAACCACTGTGTTTGGAAACAACACTTTCAGGCACTACGCTTTGTAGTTGCGTCTTGCACAAGTTGCCCAGGTTGAAACTACTGTGGGAAGTGTATCCGTGATCACGGAGCATGATCGTGCACTGCGAGGCTTGGAAAACAGGAACACGGAGTAAATGCAGCTAGCGCACGATTGCTTCCGTTATACAAAGGCGATTATAATGGAAATAATAAGCCCAGTGTATCTTAGCATTCAAATGCAGTAATTCCGGTGATTTTGCGTCAGATTTAATTTTTTTTAAAAAGATCGCGGAAAATATTGAGCTAGAGTAAAAATCATGCACGGATAATCCACAACACGGATATACCACAGCCGGATAATGGGGAGTCTGCTGTATATGGAACTCAGTACTTCTCATTTTCTTTGGAGTTTCCTATTTACAAGTCTTTTTTGAGTACACATTCAGTGTGTATGTAGAGCGTGGGTTCCAAATTCTCTCTCTGAATTTGAAGTTACCTGGTTTTAAGCATTTGGTTCCTATGATATGACAAGCAATTAAGAATCAAAGAAGGCATTCGGTATTTGCCATTCATAGGAATAGAAGTCATAGCAGTATGATGGGTAATTCTGCATTCGAATAGAGCAAATACACTGGTTAAGCAGCTCACATTCCATGACAAAGTATTCACTGCTTGTCCAGGAAGAGGAGAGGAAGGGAGGGTAGGAATGGAACAATATTTGTACAACAGTAATTGCAAATATGTCTGTTTAAAAAATCCATTTATGTGTTGATGACATGAGCAATTAATTACATAAAAAATGAAAGCTTGTTTTGATCCATTCAGCAGTGTTCAAATAGAGGTAGGTTAATATTAAACAAATAGGAAATAAATTTCATAAAAAATAGTGAATTTAACATAATAACCTTAGTTACATGACACAAAGGACCAAAATCCTTATGGGGTGATATTTGTAATTGAGTGGACTGTAACTCAGCTTTTGTTTAATTTTACATTTAACCCTTGGGCTGTGGGAGTTCATGATTGTAGCTACCCTTAGCGATCCTTACGGTGAGGGAAAGTGCCCAAGTGCAGGATATCTAGGTAGCAATAAAAAGTTAGGGTAAATGCTGCAGTCAGCGTTCAAAACATTTAAAAACATTCCTGCACTCTGAGGGTTAATAACAAAATTTTTAGTATAAAGAATAATAATGCAAAAAAGCACTAAAGCCGCTACTGATGAAGGGAGATGTAGCATCATTCTTAGATACTTATTTATGCAGGAAATTTTGAAAACAAACCTAAGTCAATTGTGCTATAGAACAGGTTATTTGTTTAAAGAGTTAAGATGGTTACTTCATATTTACTTTTATTATGATTATATTACCATATTTATCTGAATATAGTCCTCCCCTTTGTTTCCCTAAATCCCCGTGGTAAAAGTAAAGAATATATTTCTACGCATTTTTAAAAATTTTTCTCAAAACTGGAGCCTCAAAATTAGGAAGGGGGACTGTATTCGAGGAATTAAGGTATTTGTTATTAAAATAATTCTATGCACATATGCTAAAACCTGGTGGTGCTATAAAGACAGTAGAGCTTAATTTAGTGAACTTATTTCCTTTTTACAGTGTTTTAGAACATCAGGAGAATGGACTAGCTGGTCAAGGAGGATTAGTGAAGCAATTTTGTGAGGAATTGTACACTTCATATCCTGCTGGTGCTAAAGGGAAGTCTCCCTATCTCTTAGCATATTTAGTGGATTTGCATGAAGAGCAGATGCAGTTGGGGATTGGAGATAAGTCAGAACATCTTAAAATAGCATTGGAGGTAATTGCCTAAGCTTAAACTTTCTTATTACATATGTTTCTGATACAGCCAATCACTGTGATAGAACCTAAATAAGTTTTATTGGGTATATAATTTCATGTTCTTTAGTTTACTACTTTTGAATGTGGAATAAGACGTTAATTGATTCTAATCACAAGTGAATCCTTTGGATGCTCCCAAACAATAATCCTCGTGGAATGAGGCCCATGGTCTTAAGTGGTTTATTGATAACCTTTACGAAGGCTTTGTCCTAAATAAATCTTCTGGTGTGGCAGAATCACATACTCCCAAGACAGTATGGTCTCAAAGGGCTCTATCGTCTTCACTTCCCATTGGGTCTTTTTTTACATATTGGCAGGTCTTAATTAATTAACATGCAATTAAGAATCAATCAAACTCTTTATTTCTGTTTTTTCTTGAGAAACTGCTAGTGATCCCAATTTTCATTTTGCCTTGATTTAACGTACTTGTTTATTAGGCTGATCATTCAGTCATAATTTTTGGAGTTTTCGTTAGGGACTTAAAAAATCAACAATGTGGGGGGATGATCCACCTATCAATAAACTCAGGGGAAGAACTAACACACCCTGAATGTGTGAATTTCACATGCCTGTGGATTAGTCACACTTGAGCTCTACCCTGATCTTTCCAAACAAACCTGATTAATTATCTTAGTAGTGATAAACAGGTAATAGTTATTGTTTTATTATCTCTCTTATCACTTCCATGATGTAGTCGTTCCATCGATATACGACTGGGTTGTCCAAAATTTTTGTCTGATTTCCCACATTTACCTTTGGATAGGACGAATGCGATGGTGGTGGGCGTAACATAGTGAAACTCCTTCATGATGCACAAAGGTTAAGAAAAGACTTAGCTGTTTCACAAAATAAAATATATTGCGACCGGTTTCGATACAGCGTATCATCATCTGGCCTTGATACGCTGTATCGAAACCGGTCGCAATATATTTTATTTTGTGAAACAGCTAAGTCTTTTCTTAACCTTTGTGCATTTGGATAGGACATTAATTCAGTGTACAAACTTAAGAATTTTTAGTGCAATTTTTTATTCTTAATTTTACTCATTTTCTCATATAGATTTTAAAATTATTATGCTCTTTTGAACAAATTACATTACTTAAATTTTTGGGCTCAATATTTTTTCATCTTACTTGCTATAAATAAATTGGCCTTGAGTTCTTGACAAATCCCCTAATGAATAATTAAATTAAATCAAATTCCTATGACAGGTATGAAAAATATCCTAATGAAAGTTCCAATGTAAAATAGCATTTTTCCATTTCAAAATTAAAATATGGAATTTGCAGCAATGGCTGCATTCATTCAGTCACCAGCCATCACTCAGCAATCACTAAAAATCAGAATACATTTTGAAAAAGATCAGTGTTTTCCATTCCGATACCTCCACTACACAAACACTCAACAATCGCCCAGCAAATAAATTCCGAAGTTGGAGAATTGGAGGTGAGCGTTTATGCTTTGGCTACTGCCAGCTGTTTGGATTCGTATTGTTGGGCTACTAGATGAGTGGATTGATTGGGTGGGCAATTGTTGAGCATTTTTGCAGTGGAGGTTTCAATTCCATATTCTCTCCAATTTATCTCCCGAGTACATTGATTATGGAGATAGATGATATCTTTATTGCTCACATTTGGCAATAAGGTGGTTTCCTACTATTTTTTTATTGCCTAAATCGAAAGATTATTACTCCTGGAGTACGCATTTCACGCTTTTAGATTTTTAAATGACGATATCTATTTTCCGCGATTAAATGAAAAGTGAAAAATTTCAAGCGCGCGAGAACGTGACGGCTAAGTATGAATGCTAGGAAAAGCCTGTGTGGCATCATTCTGGTTCCAGCTGCCACCGTGTGAGGTCACCTTGGTGCAAGGCTATGAGCGCCATTACGATGCAGGCTGCTAGCAGGTAGCGCTTGCCTTAAATAAGGATTATTAATACCCTATCAAATGAAGGAAACTTTCCAACCATAGGCAATTTTAGTAAGTGATTATTAAGAGATGTTTCCCTGAGCTCTGTGCCTCATGCATACATTGGTAATCTCAGGCGATGTAAAACTCCTGACTACTCATATAGCATCTAGGTCCCTCTGACCTCACATGGAGTGGCATCACATGGGCGCCAATCTGGCCTTTTTCAAATGAGGTTAAAATTGACCATTAACATTCATCTAATCTGGAATTTCTAAAACCAAATATGTAATCTGCATATGTATTATGAGTTCACTAATGTTGGGTAACGAATTGCAGTCAATGCCTTTGGTTTTCTTTGATGAAGGAAGCTACCCTATTCGTTGGTCTGGTTATAATGTATCCCTCTTTGAAGGTCAAATGGTTCACATCCATGGTTCTCTTGTATACCATTTTTTTGGGTTTCATTTCTACAAAAAGGACTTGCTTGATAAGTACAGTGATTATTCAGTTGTGTAATTGGTTTGAAATCATGTTGTGGTTGTAAGATCATGTGTTTAACACGAATCTAAAGGTCTCTTTAAAATTCCTCATTGCTCTAAAAGAGTAGTATTAGCTTCATATTCAATCGTTACCAAATCGTAACTTAAATTTGCACACATTTAAACCCTTCTTGAAGTAAAGCAAACATTTGAATTATACATCCTAGGTACATATTAGGAACTTATTCTAGATGAACATCCTCTTTGACTAATTATTTATTTTATTTTCCTGTTCGAACTACATACATAGATACTTATTTTTGAAAATGTCCTAACTTCTTACAAAAGTCTTGCAAGTGTTTACTTTTTGAGATGCTCATCTTAGTGCAATATGTGGCTGCATCAATGAAGTATGCCTCTTTTGTATAAAATTTATCAGGATCGTTTATTGACAAAGCTTGACCCCCTTCAAAAATTAGTATTCCAGCCAGGGGATTCCCTGAATTCAAGTATTGTTATACCGTTTTTTTCATTTTTTGGGGCAAAAGTTCATGATGTATTGCGGTGGCGATAGGTGCAAAAGTCTTGAAATGTTTCTGTTATGGTTTATATGTAGCATTTTCTGGGAAAATAATGTAAAACTTTCTCGAGGGTCTATGGAAAAATATTTAGGATGGTGGATCTGCAACCATAGTCACAAAATTTCAATAACATTACTACATATTAGGGTAAATGATGAAATAGGGTGGTTTCCTATTATTTTTTTATTGCCCTAATCGAAAGATTATTACTCCTGGAGTACGTATTTCACGCTTTTAGATTTTTAAATGACAATATCTATTTTTTGCGGTTAAATGAAAAGTGAAAATTTTCAAGCGCACGAAAACGCGACGCTTAAGTATGAATGCCGGGAAATATCTCCGTACGTCGTATTTCTAGTTCCCCCTCCCGCCCGGTGAGGTGACCTTGAGATGAGGCTTAGCGCTGATACGTCGCAGGCTGCTAGCGGGTAGCTGAGTACCTTGCTGGATGGTAGCGCTTGGCTTAGAAAAGGTTTATTAATACCTTATCAAACGAAGAAAACTTTCCGACCTTAGCCAGTTTTAATACAGTGGAACCTCGTTAAAGCGAGTACGGGCTATAGCGACACCCCCGCTTTTACGAGAGATAGTCGATGCACCGTCAACTGACCCTATAATAAGAGTGTTGAAAAATTCGTTTTTACGAGACCCTTTCGGCGTTGGCTCTCGCCATAGCGAGGGTTTCACCGCCGGAAGACTTTCATCAAGACTCCTTAACCTCTGTAACTGCTAGCGATCTGTTGGAAATGAAGTTAATGGAGTGCTCAGTCTCAAATTTATGTGGTAAACTGTCGTTCGATAAATATAATGATTGACGAAACAATGCTTTGCATGATTTTTATTCAGTGCGGCGCTTATAAATTGTTTGAATAGTTAGTCGTTATTTGAGTAAGAATATTTAGTGATGCAAAAAAACATCGCCTTTCGTCTGGATTTATGCTTACGTTTATCGGATAGATGTTTATCTGTCGCCGCACCACTCCTGTTCCTGTGTATCTGTTCGCAACAGGTATATTGGCTATTATTTGCTTCACCTCCGGTAAAGCGACAATTCGCTATAGCGAGTGTTTATTAGTGCACCGTGGGGTGTCGTTATATCGAGGTTGCACTGTAGGTGATTATTAAGACATGTTTCCCTGAGCTCTGTGCCTCATGCATGCATTGGTAACCTCAGACGATGTATAACTCCTATCCTCTCGTGTAGAAACTAGGTCCCTGTGACGTCATGTGGAGTGGAATCGCATGGGTGCCAATCTGGCCTTTTTCAAATGAGGATAAAATTTGACCCTTGCCATTCGTCTAAACCGGTATTTCAAAAACCAAATAATTTGTGTATTATGAATACACTAATGGTGGGTAACGAATCGCAATCAATGCCTTTCGTTTTCTTTGATGAAGGAAACTACCCTATTCCTTTGTGGAATTTCGATTGTGCTCCACAAATACTTGCGTGGAGACGTTACCATCTGTGCTCTTAGTAGGGGTCACTAATGTCATGTGGAGTGTGTGCTAAAAATGTCTGTTGCCATCCTCTTCTCTACCTCTGTGGGGTAATTTGTCCTTTTTTTCCATAAATACTGTACACAGGATTCTCCACTCCCATGGTTCCATTGATTCCCACTGGTCACAATTATGTAATAGCAGCACCCCAGTTGCTAGGGTACATGTCAACATACGAATTAGCCCGCTAGAGATATGAGATTCAATTAGAGATATGCTATGCAACAAAAGTAATTGTTTATTATTGCTAAAAATTAAGCTAAATTAGTTAATATTAAGCTCAATTACATAACGCCGGCCTCAGTGGCGGTGGGGTAAAGTCCTCGCCTGCCAAACCGTAGGTCATGGGTTCGAATCCCGCCTGGGTAGGTGATCCCTATCCAGGGCATGGATGTTTGTGTTGTACTTTGTTAATATTGGAAACCCTCGTTGTAAAAGGCCGTCATGTGCTGTTTACGGGGAAATTGATAATAAATAAATAACTAATAGTAAAAAAAATCACAGTTAAACATTTACAAGTGAAATGTAGTCCCTTTATATATTTTCGTACTTGTCTCTGTGGTCCAGTGGTTACGGTGTTGGAAAACTGTTCCGAATTTCCATGATCAATTCCTGTACATGGTAACTTTTTTACATAATTCCTTTCTACTTTTTCTTTTACAGAAGACTTCTTTTCACAATTATTTTCATGATTTTCACTGAAATTTTCACTTTTTTCTGTGCGAGGAATTTTTTTGTGTTCAGGCAGCATGCAATGTTTTCCCATTTTTTCACATGGAAGCTTCGTTTGAATTATTTTATGTACATATTTCCTTGTTGCAACCCAATGCATTTTTAAGAAACACATGTACTTGGAGTCTAGTGTGATATAATAGGAATATGTACATCAGACATCGCGAGTGTACAAATACATTTCCTTGCACAGCATTAAAATTTTCAGTGGAAGTCATGAAAATAATTGTGAATTGCAGGTTTCTGCAGAGGAAAGAGTAGAAGGATATATTGAAAAAAAAAATGCTGGACTCGATCTTATCACCTCAGGGCACCGACCATGACAATACATATTTTAATGGAGTTCTGAAGGGAATTTCAAAGCCATACATGTACAGTAAAACCTCTATATAGTGAACCTCTTTACATCATAAACCTCCATAGATCATACCACCCCTACGGTCCCGTCTGATTTACATGTAAATTTATAGGCAAACCTCTTTGTAGTGAACCTCTTTATATCATAAAACCTCCACTTATCATACCAAGGAGATACCCCCGAGACGGCCTAACTACCTCCGCAAATCGTACCAATACAACTAGAGACCATTAATGCAGCCGCGATTACGTACATGGAATGACATTTTCGGCAATAGATGTTTCACTCTTTTTTTTCTTATATACCTTATCATGCTGTAATTTTCACCCTAATCATTAGTTATGGCCATTTTGTTCCATATGAGAGCATATACCTAACAGTAATTAAGAAAAAAGGTATCCAACTATCCCAATCATTTTAAGTGACTGTTGAATTGAGAGAGATCACATCATTTTCTCTCGAATCATGGTAAAAATCATGCGATAGCGCTCACTTTCTGTAATTATCAAATAATAAATATATGTTCACTGATGCGTGCTTGTTTGTTTAAACATATAAATATAACGGTTTAAAAGACAGTAGTGCCTTTCATTTCCAAAGGATATGAAAAAATGGTGCCTATCACTAAAACCTCTCTATAGTGAACCTCCATACATCAAATTGCCCAAATTTTGGTCCCCTCCATTACGATGTAAAGAGGTTTTACTGTTTATTGAAACCTGCCGGTCCTTGCGCCACGAGTGACTAAAGTTGAAGTGCGAATTAATGCATGGAGACCGGTTACACAGTTACGCAGCAACTGGTTCCTAGTGGAGCCTCCTGTAGTGATATAAACTTTTTTGATTTTTGATATAAATTATATGATTTTTCCCTGGTTAAATATATAATAATATGTAATATCATAATTGTAAGTATAATATTTGAATAGGTTTGTTAAAGGTTTATTCATAGGTTGGTGGAAATATAGGAAGTTCATGGTATTGGTAAACATGTGCCATATATGTCTGAATATGGTCCCCCCTTTTTTTCCAAAAATGCCCATGGTAACAATAAAGGGGGGGACTATATTCAAATGCATTTTTTAAAATTTTCCCAAAACTGAAGCCTCAAAATTAGGGGGGGGGGACTATATGCGGAGAAATACGGTACATAAAATTTATCTTTAAAAAAAATAGCTTTTTATACTGATATTTATGTTCTTATGGATATTTTTTTCATTTTTTGCTTATTTCAGATGAAAAATGAATTTTCCCATGAATATTTCAAAACATTTCTGTTCATGGCCGCTCTCTTTTAATTTACTTGATTAATTTGATTTCTTCATTCCAGACTTTGAATTATTTAAGTTAGGTTATGCATGAATAATTGCCAGCCTCGGTGGCGGCAGGGTAAAGTCCTCGCCTGCCAAACCGAAGGTCGCGGGTTCGAGTCCCGCCTGGGTAAGTTACCCTTTCCCAGGGCATGGATGTTTGTGATTGTTAAATGTTATCAACCCCGATGTAAAGGCCTAACTGTGCTGTTTTCGGTGGTGTGTGAAATAAATAAAATAAATTAAAAAAATAAAATTAAGGATGTTATTGCTTTTTGTTATGACTCGTTAGCAATCTTTCATGAACTAAAAGGTCTTTATGGTATTTTTATTTAACTTGAAGTGCCATTCTAGGATAAATACTGATGTCACTTGATAATTCATGATTTATATTTTAAAACATATTCATGCGTAATGTGCATAATAGAAATTACAATCAGTTATACTCATTGTATCAATTTTTTTAGATATGTGAATCCCTGGCTGCTGAACATGACACTATCAGGAGAGGATATTGGAATTATGTGGCGCAAAGTTTAGAAAAGCGATTCAAGAATGGAAGTGATGCAAATTGTGAACAACCTGCAGCAGCTTCAGGAGACTCTTGAGCAAACCTAAATTAATGTCTTTTATTTCTTCTGTCCATATTGAAGCCATAGAAATGCATCTGTATCTCATTTATATGAATCATTCCTAAGGAAGTTATTTATTTTTAAGTTGCAATTTTCTCTCTCATGCCATGTGTATCATTAAGATTGAGTATATAAATAAAAATAGTCCAGAAGTGAAATCCACCCCAGACATTTCTTTTTTACAAATTTCCTTTGATGAATTTGAATGCAGTAATTCCTAAGATGCCCTTCAGTCCTATTCAGTTTCATATTGTTAAAAATTAAACTTATTGCTTAGTCGTAAAATACATAAATATATTGTGGATTGTCTTTGTTGAGGGGAAAAATTAAAATTATCAAGGTTATACAGTGAGTCCTCGTTCTACGTCACCCCGTCTAACATCATTTCGCGATAACGTCACGAAAATTTTGAGACCGTCATTCTTTTATCGCACCTTCGCTTCGCGATAATGTCTAGTCTTTTAAATTTCACGCAAAAAAAAGGCGAAGCCGCGGGCATTGTAGCTTGTTCGTTTTGTGGGCGGTAATACAGTCAGTCTAAGCAAAGTGTAAAATGGTGTGTTTATTCTTAATTGCGATTACGGTTTTAGCAAAAATTTCTGCAAAATGAATTCTTACGTAGGTGCGCAAGGTTTTACTTGACATAATGGTTTTCAGGAACCTTAAAAGTGATTTCAAGGCATTTTTCCGTGTAGAACTCGGAGTTTTTGTCGTCACTTTTTTTGCCGAGTTCACAATAATTTTGGTTCCTGTAACTGTGACGATGTTTCAGCGATGATGATGCCCAGGCGACGCTCACCCGGGCGACCACCATAGCGAAGCCGAAAAGCAAATGCTGGAAGATACAAAAATGGAGAAGGATTTACGTCACTGCTGCTATTGTCGTCGATGAAGACAGGAACTCGTATTTATGCGATAGTTTGGCATTCCCACCGTAAAAAATGACCCACACATGATACGCTTACATTTTTTTCGCATAGGAATTGTGAGGTCTAGGAGCCGATATTCACTTTTTACATTGTTTCTTATGGGATATTATGCTTCGATTAACGTCATTTCGTTTATCGTCGCATTTTTCAGGAACGGTAAGTGACGTTAAACGAGGACTCACTGTATCTTTTTGGGGCCTTCAGTTTTTGCCCGCTGAATTCTGTAAATTTAGGTTATTTTTGGAACATAAATTAGGTATTAAATGTTCCATCAACATTGTAGAAGTTTATTTTTGGCTTTTCAAATGCTTAAAATATGTAGTGCAGTAATTTTACCCAATGGTGGAAAAGAAGCTGAAAACTCAGTTGAGAATAACTGGACTACCATAAAAAGTGGGTTTCAGGAGGCCGCTAGAGAAGTTCTAGGGATAAGAAAATGTGTTAAGAAAAAGCCATGGATCACGGATGAAATCCTAGACCTCATTGAAGAAAGGATAAAGTATAAGAATACGAATACTGAGGAAGGACAGGCTTGCTACAAGAGAATAAGGAACGATATTTGCCGCCAAGCGAGGAAAGCCAGATAAGCGTGGATGAGGAACATATGTGAGGACGTACAAAATAACCTCTTAAAAGGGAAAGTGGATGCGGCCTATAGAATAGTGAGGAACCATTTCAAGGAACGAAACACAAAATATAATAGCATAAGGGACAGGAATGGAAACATTCTAATTGAAAACGAAGACAAAGCCGAGAGATGGAAGGATTACCTGGAGGAATTATACAACGGGAGCAAACTTAGCTCAAAAGTTCTCGAAGAGGAAAGTGAAGTTGAAAAGGATAACATTGGAGCAAGCATCTTAAGATCGGAATTTGACGCTGCAGTAAGAGACCTGCAAAATAATAAGGCCTCAGGAATAGATGGCATTCCAGCAGAGTTCATAAAAAATGCAGGAGAAAAGGTCCTAACTCAACTGTATATAACTATCTGCGATATGTACTCAACAGGAGATTTACGTAGTGGCTTCGAGAAGAACATCATCATTCCTTGATATTTCTCTTAGGGGATGAGGCGATCCGCCATCTTGACATCACGTACTTGCTCCATGGTGCAGAGCAAACCTTTATTTCAGGATATTTAATTGATACCAATTTAGTTTCAGATACATATTATATTTTTTGCAATATAATGCGCTTTCAACATTATATTTTTTGCAATATAACGTGCTTTCAACATACAAGTATTAACAGAGGATAGTGTAATTACTTCCAATGTTGTGTTTAAAGAGGTCCTCTGACCTCAATTTGTACTTGAAGATTCCAATTAAATTTGTACATAAGACCCTGCCTTTAACTAATTTTAACACTTTTCATAATTGGAAAACCTTCATTTGTTAAAGAAATATTTGGTAAATTCATGAATTTTCAATGTTTTGTTTTCTTTTATGAAGGAAAATAATTGTATTTTTATATTTTGTGGGGGATCGGGACCCCCCCTGGCTATGCCCCTGCCTGCAAGGCATCGGAAACAATGAGTATCAGAGGTGTTTCTCTCAGTGGAAAAAGACGTTTGAACCAATGTATCAGTTTAAATTGAGAGTACTTAGAAGGTGACTAGCATTTGTTGCGAAAAATATTAAATTTTGAATTTTTTTAAAATTGTGTCTGGTTATTTTTGGGTCCCCCCTCGTAAATCCATGGAGGAGACTTGGGAGTGGGAAAGTAAAGTAGAGGAAAGAGCTCTGAGCATGCTAATGACATGGAATACTTAACTAGTTTTTCAATTTATTGATCACATTTTGATCTTTCTTACAACTTATATTTTTGGAGCAAAATTTGAGAGATGTAGCTCTATTTGCGGAAAGTTTATTTTGCTTCTTGGGGATGATCGGGCAAGCTTTGGAAAAATGTGTTTTCGAGGTACCAAGCTGCCTACAATACCAAGTAATAGCATTGCTCAAGGAGAGAAGCACAGAGGTGTGATGCATGAAGAGCAAGTCGTGCTCGAAGGGGGAGTTGCCACTCCTTAATTGTGGCTTGCAAGTTGCTTTATTCTTTTTGCGGAGTAGCACGTTTGTGCTTACTCTCTCACTTTGTACCCATCACAAAGCATGTTTATTGTAGCTGGTCATCATCTTGACTAGTGTACAGCCACATATCTTTAATAATACACATTGGACGGGTTTGAGTGATGTCTCAGTGATGACATTCTATAGCTATGTGCTTAATTTCTGGCAGCAAAACTGGTTATTAATGAAAAATAAAAATCCAGAATTTTGATTGCAGAACTTGGGTCTGAACAGCCAGTTGCATTATTTTCTAGTGTACATTTTTTCATTGCTAAAATGGCCATAAACCACAGGTTGTGGTCCCACTAGTAAGTGTTTGCCCCAAGTGTTTCTTCATCTAACATCTGTTTTTTGATATTTCCTTTATTAAATGACTTTTCATTGCAGTTCTGTATGGCTATTCCCTTCACTGAGACGTATGTTACATGGTGCAATGAAGTTTTTTAAGGTATTCAAATTATGCTGCATAGGTTTACAATGAAAGTATACACACAGGGTGTGTTCCAAAAGTGATGCAATTGAATTTCCTGCACCCCTCCTATTGGTTGGAATGAGATCAAACTATTTAGAGTCAGTGGGGCCAGCACTGAGCTTTATAGCGAAACCAGTTTCGGTGCTCTCCAAGCTGTGGAAGCAGGAGGAAGTCAGTTATTGTAAACCTCTGTGCACCAACCGTGTCAGGAAAAAAATGAAATCGACAATCAAACAAAGTTAAAAGTTTTGTGCTAAACTGAAAAATCTCTTGAGTAGACGAACAAAGTGATTTATGAGGCTTACAGTGACTATGCTCTGTCCTAATCATAGTTTTGAGGTGGTTTAAGGCCTTTAACAAGGGCCGGGAAGAGGTGAATCCCCAAAATGACGAGAATGAGCAAATCAAAAGTTAAATCAGTGCTCATGGACTTTTTAGACAGCAAAGGAATGGTCCATGAGGCATTTATTTCTTACGGAAAGATTATCAATGCTGACTATACATGTAAATGCTGGAATGACTCCGAAAAAGGGTCATCAGGACAAGGAAAGACATCTCCACTAACTGGCCACTCCATCTTGACAAAGCGCCTCGCCATAGCACTCGACAAGTCCGCAAATTCCTGGCAAAACACGAGGTTCAAATGCTGCCCCACACCCCTATCGTCCAGAAGTCACTCCAGCAGACTTTTTTCTTTTACCTAAGATTAAGGAAACACTGAAGTGAACCCAATTTTCTTCTTTAGAGGAGAGACAATAAGTCGTGAAGAGGACCTTGTGAGAGATCCCTGAAGAAGCCTACCTAGGCATGTACCGGTTATGGCAGATTTGCTAGAAGAAATATGTAGAATCTCAAGGGAAGTAGTTTGAAGAATTTTTAGCATTTGTGCAAATGTATTTAATAAGTTTCTTTAAAAAAATAATTGCATTACTTTCAGAACGTAACCTGTACCTACTACTTAAAAATATAAGTTTATACTTACGTTTACAATTTCATAATGGAGCGCTCTTCAACAATATTTTTTTGCAAAATACCTCCCAACATGGTACCTTTTGGGTGAGCCTACGTCTACGGTAAACGTAAATATCAAATAAACTGGGATCTGCGTAACTCTGTTGAGGGTTTTTCCATTGCTGCCTAATCTTAGGCTTATAAGCTTCTCTGGGGAGAAATACCGTATATGTCTGAATGTAGTCCCCCCTTTTTTTCAAAAATGCCTGTGGCTTCAGTAAAGGGGGGGACTATATTCTAATGCATTCCTTTAACTTTTCCCGAAACTGAAGCCTCAAAATTAGGGTGGGGACTATATTCGGAGAAATACTGTAACTATGGTGCCACGATTGGAGTCTTTAATGGCTGTAATGAGACTAAATTTGTTGTTGTGTAAGATTTTGAGGTCAAATTATTCATGAGTAGCCCATCGATGAATCTTACAATAGTCAAATTTTAAGAGCTCACTCTGTGCTGACCATGTATGGAAATTCCATGAAGTAACACCTTCATCTATTAATTTAACAGGCTCAATGCTATTTTCATGAGAGTTCAGAAAAGAAGCTGAGAAATACACGGGGAAAAGAGCAGGGCAAAATAATGTATAGGGAACTAAATATTCAGCTTATTAAAACAACTTGTCTGTTTCCACACTATTTTATTTTCACCGACCATGGTTTCGGCAACTTGTGCCATTGTCAAGGAACTAAATAATCGATTACAACGTGAAACTAAGAGGGCAAGGGAGGCTTGGTGGAAAAGACAGTGTGAGGAAATGGAAAAGTTCCAGAAGGATGGAGAAGTAGGTGTGTTGTATGCCAAAGTTAAGTCGCTATCGGGCGGCAAAAGAGGACAAGTTATGTCTAAAATTAAGGCTAAAAATGGGAGGATGCTAAACGAGCGAGAAGAGGTACAGAGTAGATGGAAGGAATATAGGAGGATCTGTATGACATAAGAAACAGGCCGGAGAGATTGACTCTAGTGAAGTGCAGTGGAGGAGGATAATCTTGGGCCGGGGATATTAGATTCGGAAATAGAGAAAGCACTTCGTGATATGAAGGCTAGGAAAGCAGTAGGCGTGGACAATATCCCGTGTGAGCTTCTGAAGAATCTATGGAAGGATAGTAAGAAAAGGTTTTTCGAGCTAGTTCGCAGGATCTATGAGGAGGGATGTTGGCCAGAGGATTTCGTGAAGACGGTTTATATAGATAATGTGCGTGAATTATTCCAGTGGTTAATTTGAAACAGGTGTGCGTTTATATATTTGTAATGCTTTCTTGGTGATTATTTTGTAAAAATATTGTATTGTGATTAAGTTTTGAAATAATTAATGTATGTAATTGATAATGTATGGTGTTTTGATTTCCTTGGGTTATTGGGAAAATATAAAATAAATAATAATGATATTGATGAGGAGAAATCATGAATTATACCATACAAATCTAAAATACCGTAATCTTTAATCTCCGCCTGCGAACCACAAGGATATGGAATCATTTTTCGTTTCATCCCCGCTTTCGCGGGCTTTCTTGAATGGTTTTGTATACGCTTCGTTGATGTTTTTCGCGATGGACGGTGGCGCCTAAAAAGAAGTGCGAATAGGAACTGCGAATTCTTATTGGTGTGGTTGCTAACAAGTGGGAATGTAAACGATTGATGCATGAGAGTTTCCGCTGAATTTCAGCATTTAAGGTTTGTTATTTGGTGTCTCTCGGTGTAAAGTCCTCCGCGTACTTATTATTTTTAGTGGGTTTTCTATTTTGTGTTAGTATTACTCTCTGCGTGCACTTATTGATCTCGAGCCGTGCTGTTTGTTTGGACTGCCATGTGAGCTGCCATGCTGCGTTCAAGCACAATATTATGATATATTATTTCAGTGACATTTGGAGTTTTTATTTCTGATTTTACTTGAAAATTTTCATGCTTATGTGTGTTATTGTTTCCGTTTTTGAATCATGTGGTGATTTCAGTTCAGCTTTTTCTGGAAACTGTATTATTTAACTATTTAGTCATTGCTGTCGACATTCCTGTGGTTTTCTTGTAGACAAAGCATTTTGTTGTGGGCAGGGAGGTCCTTCTGTGTTGAAATACTTTGGCTAAAATTGAAGATATTGTTGTTGTCTTCATTACAATGACGTATTTTCAGAGGGCAATGAGCATGGAATGAGGTGACAGACAAGTTGACACAATTTTTTAGTTAGAATGTTGGGAAGGTGTATTTATTTATAATATTTTATTACGTGTGGGGTTAGTGAGTGTGTTCGTGACTCCAAGTAGTTTTACCCAGTGCCGTTCACCCAAATACCTCGTGAAATGATCTATTTCATTCGAACATTGATTGTAAGTATCCATTTACATTATTGTGGGTATTCTTCTAGATGCAATGCATTATTTTAATCATCTCGTGATAGATCTACAATTTTCGATGGCTTTCATCTTTTCAATCGAAGTAAATGTGTCTGAAAGTAATCTTGCTGCATATTTCCATTGTTCTTGATGCCTCCTCATAAGATTTAGGTGATAGGTGGCAAATATCAAATGAGGTACTGAAATATTCCTTTTTCCTTGCAGCCTGGGAAGGTTTAAAGCCCATCCGACGTCAAATCTGTGCAGCAATGTAAGCGGTGTCAAAGTAATTGGTCAAGAATGGTTTTTCGGCGAAGGAAAGGAAAAGGTAAATCAAATGGCTGCGGCAAAAGGAAGCTTAAGAGGAGTGGCGGTGTGTTTCCCAAAGAGGATTTGCATCGCATTCTGACAGAAGATTCGTCAGCGGTGGAAAGGGAAGTTGAAAGAAATTATCCCTCGCCGCTTGACGAAGATTCTCCCTCTGCCAGTGACGATGTCGCGATTGATCATCGTGAGAGTGGACGAAGACCCGTGCGAAAGTGCCGATTGTCGATAGTCAGTGGGCCCTCGAATCCCGCGGTGCATGCAAATCTGATAGACAGCAATGATGAAAGTGTTGAAAGAAATTCAGATGAGTGCAAGCTGTCGGTTGAAGGCTATGAGAACGTTAATGCGTCACAGTGCTTAATTGTTGGTTCCACACCACTATTAGGTTCTTCCGAGAAGAATTCCTTATTAGTAACTCATTCTAATAAGATTCGTGAGTGTGGCAAATCAAACCCAAATTCTAGTAAGACTTCTCAGGTCGTTACTCCCGATGTGAATGACGATGTTGGTGGAAAATCATCGATTGGCGATGAAAGTGGTGCTTTTGTTGAAATGAGTGAAAAATCTTGCAAACTTGAGGACAGAAAGGAAGACAGTGATTTGAAAGGCATTAGCTCTGTGTCCTTATCTTGCCATGCTTCAGTGTCAAGCGGCAAGCGCGATTCGCGTATACAACGTGAACTGAGAGTTCTGATTACAAGGACTGAGTTGCCTTTTAATTCATCTGATAGGGTTCTTCGAGTTCGCGGATCTGGGAAACTCTCTAAAAATACGGACGATGCCGGAGGTAGCACCAGGTCAGTTAGTGCAAAGCCGAGCGCGAAAAAAAGGGGAAAACGGGTCAGCTCTGTGAAAAGTGAATCGTCAGTCGAAAATATGGATTCTCAGGAAAGTGTGGAAAATGATGATGTTGAGAGTAATGATTATGAGACTAAAGGTAGACTCTCTGGCAAAGAAAAAAATTCCAAGGAAATTCTTAATAGCCAAAAAATGACTGCCTCATCGAAAGGAAAAGCTAGGAAATCCTTGGTGAAACAATCACGAAGGTTAAGTGACACTTCAGATGAAGCAAATATTTTTCTTACGTCCATTACAACTACCATGAAACGAACCCGACGCATTAAAAGTAGCACTCCAGAAGTAAGTAGTTCTGAGCTATCTAGTGCTGATGTAATTGATACAGGCATAGTTACGTTTTCTGATGAAACCGACAGTCCTGTCCCGATTGCTGCTGGTAAATCAGTGCTTCCGACTGATGATTGTCATCTTGTTGCTACTGAAGGATCGAGTAGTTTAGACTCAGACATACTATCGGTAGATGAGGAATATGTGCGGGGAGCTGTGGGTGGACGAAGGAAGTCTGTTTGCACTCCTGCGAAGAGAAGGAAAGCGTTAAGCCGCGTGGTGCGACTTGGGAGTGATACTTCTGATGAAACTTTGCCTCAAAATGAAGGTTTTACCAAAACTGTTGATACCGAGAAGGCCCAAGCTATCACTAACAGATCAGTTGTTGGGGCCGAGAGGGAAAAACAGAAAGCATCACCCGTGCGCCTAAAAAGTAAAGCAACTCTTTGGCGAAATTGCCGGGTTAAAAGTAGCAGTCCAGAAGTAAGCAGTTCTGAGTTCATGCTTGTTAATTTGATGCATTCTGGAACATCTACTTCCTCCATAGCTGGTATACATGCCTCAATATCGGGAGTCGATTCTCTGTCTCAGTGTGATACATCAAATGTGGTAGGAACATCAGGAATGAGTATTAGGTCGGGCCCTTCTTCAGATAATGAAGAATGTGAGAATTTGGGCATAATACCAGGGAACAGGCTGAGATATAGAATCAAGAGTGACAGTGACTCGGATAAAATTGTGAATTTTTCGTCGAATGCAGTTGTTAGCTCAGAAATGAGGACACGGAAAGGTCGTTTGGCATCAGCTAATTTAAGAAATGATGAACCTTGCAGTTCAGTCTCTACAACATCTGCTGATGCTGTATTAAGTCAGGATTTATACCAAGAGAAATGCTTGAGAAATAATAATGACATTAACTGTGCTGATGGATTGCAAAATTTGCTAAAAATTAGGGAAAAAGGTGTTTCAATAGCTTCGAAGTCTACTCAAACTTCATTCGGCACCACTGGAAATGATGTCCTAGTCAAGGAAAAGTCGTCTCAGGTTAGTGTTGGGGTACAGGAAAACATTGTCATGACCAATCGGGAAACTCAAACAGAACCTGTTGCAGAGATGTTATCAGCAGAAGCATTAGGAAATTCAGGGCTCTTTGGTGGAGAAAACCTCCCCAAGTTAATGATGCTGATGTTAAGTCAACTGAAAAGAGCAAATGAGCCATGTGTGGGCTCAACTAGTCTGGCACCACAAGTTTTACTCGATGATTCTGAGAGCTGTTTGAAAAATAATATCCCAAAATCGCACCCCTCCCAACCATCCGATGGGCATAATTTGAGCTCAAAATTTATCCTGAAGAGAAAAACGAAGTCTCCACTCTTGGAAATTGAAAGTGGCTCAGAAAGTAGAGACAAACTTCCTGGCAGTGAAAGAGAAAGAAGTTCCCCAGAAACAAGTGGTAGCACACTGTCTAGTTTTTTGCAGGGCTTAGATCTGGTGAGAAAGGGGTCCCTGAATAAGGTGAACAAGCAAAAGCATGGGACAAAAACGTCTGGTTTGGTCCCAGAAATTGTTGAGTGTAATTCGGCCCAGAGTGACTTTCAGCATGGTGAAACGGACTCAGGTGACATTAGTCTGAAAAAACCTCCCCAGAAAACTATTTCATTATCCAAGATACGAAGTTCAAATACTGTCGATAGAACACAGGACCACAGAAGGTTGAAATGTTCTGTCACAAATTCAGATCGAGTTAGAGAAGACATCAATGCTGTGTCAGTTAGCGATGTGTGTGTATTGGAAGAGCATGGGAAAAATGATTCAGCAGTAGGTGTAGGTAGTGGGAAAGACAGTTCATTCCCAAGTGTCCCATTTAAAGTTTCAGGAAAGGAAGATGCTTGTGTAAGAATTGATAGCTCTTACAAGTGTTTGGAAAATGGTGTCAGTGACATGTCATCGGATGGGGATGTAAGTGTAGTGTGGTCCACCAAATCTGGTAAAGCACCAAAGAAAATTCAAAGATCAAGGATGAATAAAGTTTTTGATAGTTGTTCGAACGATAACATGATTGAGGTCATCAAGGAAGTGAAATCACCAGTGAATCAGCCCGTACCTGAAGATGTTGGTGTGAACACACCAGAGCTTTATTCATCACTAGTTGAGAAGGAAAACGAGATAGCAAGAACTAATAACCCTAAATGTGATCCCTCTAAAACATCAGAAGGGCATACTTTGAGAACAAAGCGTTTCCTGAAAATAAAAAAAGAACCATCATCCTTGGTAGTTGAGGATGGGTCAGGAAGTAAAAGTTGTCCCATTGATAATTCAATTGAGGTTATTAAGGTGGTGAAATCACCTCATAGTACACCCATACCTGAAGGCGATGGTGAGGTTACGCCTGAGCTTAAATCAGTCCTAGTTGAGAAGGGAAGTGAGACAGTGAAAACTAATATTTCAAAATCTGATCCCTCCAAACCATCAGGAGGGCATGATTTGAGAGGAAAGCGTTTGCTGAAAAGGAAGAAAGAATCGTCATCCTTGGTAGTTGAGGATGGGTCAGGGAGTAAAAGTTCTCCCATTGATAGTTCAGTTGAGGTCATTAAGGTGTTGAAATCACCTGATAGTACACCCATACCTGAAGGCGATGGTGAGGTTACGCCTGAGCCTAAATCAGTCCTAGTTGAGAAGGGAAGTGAGACAGTGAAAACTAATATTTCAAAATCTGATCCCTCCAAATCATCAGGAGGGCATGATTTGAGAGGAAAGCGTTTTCTGAAAAGGAAGAAAGAATCGTCATCCTTGGTAGTTGAGGATGGGTCTGGGAGTAAAAGTTCTCCCATTGATAGTTCAATTGAGGTCATTAAGGTGGTGAGATCACCTGATAGTCTACCCATACCTGAAGGTGATTGTAAGGTTATCGGTGAGCTTAAATCAGGCCAAGTTGCAAAGGAAAGTGAGAAAGTGAGAACTAATATCCCTAAATCTGATTCCTGCAAACAAGCAGGTGGGCATAATTTAAGAACAAAGCTTTTCCCAAATAGAAAAATAGATTCGTCATCCTTGGCAGTTGGGGATGAATCAGAAGGTAAAATTGATAGGTCAATTGAGGTCATTAAGGTATTGAAATCTCCTGTTAGTCAGCCCATACCCAAAGCTGATGATTGGAAGATACCTGGACCTAATTTAGACCCAGTTGAGAAGGATAATGAGCTTCCCCTTCCCAGAAAATGCTGTAATATTTCTGATGTGATTACTGTCCAAGAAAAAAGGAGAAGGCGATCAGTTGGGAAAGATAAGTTTATGGTGAATAGTGGTCCAACGCCTTTAAAAAAGGTTCGAAAGGGCCCAGAGTCAATCACCCTGTCTTTGCCCAAAAGTATTTGTGATGTTAAAGAAGTGGGGCCGTCTGCATTGAATGATGACATCAACGAAGCATTGAAGCGTGAGGAAGATGATCAGGATTCGGTTGGTGATGATGCTGACTCTGATGTAATCTCAATTTATGGTGAGAGGTATGTATGAAAACTGGTAATTAAAATATCCTCCTTCAATAAGTATGCCTTAGTACAAAATTAATTAATTGCGTAGAAAGTTTTTAAAGAGTTACCTGCTAAATTATTGCTGTTGATGAAGCCTTAAATGGTATTGTGTTGAAAATCTGGGAAATCACGCAAAATTGATATTATGGAAGCAATGTTGCTCTGTCTTGGATATTTCAGAAAATTACCGTATTTGTCTGAATATAGTCCCCCCATTTTTTTTCCAAAAATTTCCGTGGTAAAAGTAAAGGGGGCTGTATTCAAACGCATTTTTTAAATCATTTCCTGAGACTGAAGTCTCAAAATCAGGGGGGACTATATTCAGAGGGGGATTATATTGGGAGAAATACGGTAATCTCCATCCTAATGGCTATATTCCCTTTTGCTGCTATGAATCAATATTTTGGGTAGTTTTCTACACTTAGTCAACCATTAATTCCTTTTCCTTCCTTCAAATTTTAGTGGAGGAATTTCCCTCATTTAGTTATGCATACATCTGCTCTATTTTTTAGTGACTATGATCAGCTGCTAAGTGGTATGGGTAGTCAATGTCCTGAAGTCACATTTGATACCATTGAGGAAGAAAATTCATCTTCATTTACACCTCAAGATGCAATTCCAGTTTCAAGGATATCTAGTGATGTTCCCAGTCCCATCAGTGACA
Source organism: Ischnura elegans (assembly GCF_921293095.1). Taxonomy (NCBI): domain Eukaryota; kingdom Metazoa; phylum Arthropoda; class Insecta; order Odonata; family Coenagrionidae; genus Ischnura; species Ischnura elegans. The sequence goes on from NC_060248.1 coordinate 57,847,873, forward strand.
AGGTTGCTGAGAATGAACCAGAAATTCCTGAATCCAGCCAGCATGGTTCATTATTGGATGATGATATTCCTAGTAAAACATCTGACCCAACTCTCGACGACAGTGCTCCTGCAGGCGATGTGAGGTTATCGCCTCATAAGGTCACTGCAGCCGAGGAAGTGCATCCTATCAATGATACAGGGTCATTACCTGGTGAGCAAGCTTCAAGGATGGACCAAGGTGGTACTCCTTATCCGGCTGATACAGGGTCATTACCTGCTGAGCAAGCTTCAAGGATGGACCAAGGTGGTACTCTTTATCCAGCTGAGGATGTTCAAAGCATTGTTTCTGGGGGTTTTATTGATGCAAACACCAGCGATGGAGCAAATTCTTGTGACCTACGTATAGTAGCATATCATGTGAGTAGAATGTTTTATTTTACACCCCTCTTTTCACTGGATGATTTGGATAGGTGTGGGTCTTACAATTAGACTTAGTCGCTGGTCACGAATTCCACACATTCAAGGTAGGGAGTACTCCCTCCTTGTCCGGGGTCGCCTCACAGTTAAGGATTTTAATAGGGGTGTCCAAATGCCTCACCTGGTGTTACGGAAATTATGATGGCTCTTTGGGTAAGGGTGTTGGGCTTGCAGATTGGAGGGTCCTGGGATCAAATCCCAGGTAATATCTTCAACTCCTCAAAATAAAAATGCTCAATGTGTGAGGTGGGCTAAGGAAAGTAACTCGCTCCCTTACCCTTAATATGTGAATTTTGTGTGTAATCATGGCTAGGATCTACCCTAATTTATATAACAAAATTTTGGGATGAGTAACTGAGTGAGTGACCCCTCTTTTAGGTTGGGTGTGTGGGCGAACAGTGGGAAACTGTTAGCCCTATTTGGTGGATTTTATCGCGAAAAAGAGATGAACAAATGAAATTTTTGCACAAAGGTTAAGAAAAGTCTTAGCTGTTTCACAAAATAAAATATATTTGCGACCGGTTTCGATACAGCGTATCATCATCTGGATGATGCCAGATGATGATACGCTGTATCGAAACCGGTCGCAAATATATTTTATTTTGTGAAACAGCTAAGACTTTTCTTAACCTTTGTGCATCATGAAGGAGTTTCACCATGTTACGCCAAACACCATCGCATTTATAATGAAATTTTTGCTAATAAGGTTTATTCAGCAATAATTTAATGCATGTTTTAACACCCACATTAAGTGATATTTATGCAAATCTTTATTTAATATTGAAGATTAGGTCATTGAGGCTTATTTAGGTAGTTCAACTATAGAATTTATGAAAATAAGAAAATTAATTATTGGTTCTTTCAAATCCACAATTATGCCAATAAGTAAAATTGACTTCATTTGAAAAAATATAGTTGCAGTGTCTCCATATTCTCTGTTTGTGGTAATTTCCTATTCAGGATATATTGCTGTGTGCTCAGACTGCTTTCTTGCAGTCAATATTAGAGGCAGGAATTCTTACACATTAGAAAGCTCACCCTATTTAAGATAGTTAGATCTTAGACTCAAAACGAGCCATTAGGTCAACCTCACCAGTAGCCGTACAATCAATGATGCATTTTTGCATATGCAGACTCCCTCCAACAGGGAAAATTGATGCATTCATGCATGCTTTAACCGATCATTATCCTCCAGTATTACAAGTTTTTTTTACGTCTCGATTTTCCGCCGACATATAACAATAATTTTGCATAACAAATTCCATGAGGGTCGTGGCATCAATTGCAGGTATGCTATCTGAACAAGTAGCAGTGTTATCATCCATTTTTATGATAACTGAAATATACAAGGTGAAAAGCTTGTATTTCAAGATCTTTTTGTCATTATTAATGTCCCAAGTAATAATAGGGTGGTTTCCTATTATTTTTTTATTGCTTAAATTGAAAGATAATTACTCCTGGAGTACCAATTTCATTCTCTTAAATTTTCGAATGACCGTATCTATTTTTCGCGATCAGATGAAAAGTGAAAATTTTGAAGCTCGCGAAAACGCGATGGCTAAGTAGGATTGATGGGAAAACTCCGTGTGACGTCGTTCTGGTTCCAGCTGTCTGCGTGTGAGGTGACCTTGGGGCAAGGCTTGAGCGCTGATACGACGCAGGCTGCTAGCAGGTAGCTGAGTACCCTGCTAGTAGCTTGGCTTAAATAAGGATTATTATTCCCCTATCAAACGAAGGAAACTTTCTGAACTTAGGTAATTTTAATGGGTGATTATTAAGAGATGTTTCCCTGAGCTCTGTGTCTCATGCATGCATTGGTAATCTCAGACGATGTAAAACTCCTATCTACTCGTATAGAAACTAGGTCCCTGTGACGTCACGTGGAGTGGCATCGCATGGGCGCCAATCTGGCCCTTTTCAAATGAGGATAAAAATGGGCCATAGCCATTCGTTTAAACTGGTATTTCTAAAACCAAATAATTTGTTATTATGAAAGCCCTAATGGTGGGTAACGAATCGCAATCAATGCATTTTGTTTTCTTTGATGAAGAAAACTACCCTATTGTGGCACAATAGCAATAGCCAAACTTACTCAAGAATATAGGTACATAATCAAGTGACGATGAGTGGCTACATCCTCCCTCAAAACCATCTTTACAGCATGCACTCAGTTTATTTCCCGACTGCAGTTTAGGCACTTATGATGTCACGCCTGGCCTCAGCAGAGCTTGGGTGTCTTTGCACAGTGGTCGGCTCAGAGAAATTTTGCTCGATTTTTAAAGTAAATGTATTTATTTCTTTTGTTGATGACTGGAAAAACTTTAAATATTTTTTCGAGATAATATATCCATTTTACATGTTCCACATAGTTTTTATAGCAATCGATGACCCATGCAAGTTCCCCATTATCCTTTTCCAAAAGTGTAATACGTAAATAGTTTCAGGCTAGTGTCGGATCTCAAAATGAAAAATATTTCTGCACAAATCTGTATTTCCTGTGAATACTTGTCCCTGCAGTTATGGAGCATAATCCATTTTTTGGTAATATGGTGGAATAGATTAATAGAAATGGCTTTTTCTTTTGCATAGATAGGTACTCGAAAATAAGAAGGTAATATAATATTATTGCTTTATCATCCCATAAATTGTTCAACGTTCTTGAATTCATTTTTTTCAGTACAGTGTGCCAACTTCTTAGAGTGTGAGATGAATTTTCTGGAGGTTTACTGGATACTTATGGTCTCAGTTTAAAAAATAAAATATAAGCTTCGAAAAAGTTAATGTCATTATGTGATCTTTTCGTGGCATCTTAAAAATCTACAAAACATCTACTGCTGATGTGTGACTTCTGTGTGTTGCGTTTGGCAAAATTTTGCGATGAAACATGTTAATTTTGCTGCGGATTTTGTGAATTATTATTGATTTAAAGAAATATTTGTATGGATTTCGCAAAAACAGAATGCTTAGCATTACACTTTCTATAGTGGTAATGCATCTACAAATGGCATCTCAGTTTTTTGAACTACTTTCTGCAATTTTGCAATTACGAAAATAGCCTGCCTCTTGCAATAATTGTAGGCTGGCATGATTTAGCAACAACGTAACATCAATGGAACAATGGGAAAAGCTGAACTCTACATAAAGATCTATGAATTCGTGGATATAGAATCTTGAATCTCTAATGATTATTGACATCATAACATTTCTCTTAACAAAACATTTTTGAAAATAACTGGTCCTCATAACAAAATCTAAGTATGCAATTCGCTGTGCATAAATTTTTCTTTTACGCATTTCTATTTTAAGAAAATCAAGAATATTGAGATTTCCCCATTTTTTTGAGGTAATGTACTCTAAATTTTAACATAAGAGATGGTGCATTGCAAAATGACCTTAGATCTCGGCACACCATTGAAACAAAAATACTACTACTACTACTACAGCATTTCTCATGTCTAGTTTTCATTACTGCTGCTAATATCTCTCTCTCGTCCTTACTTTCACTGTCCCACTCCTTACTGTCTTCGATGCATTCCTTGTCATTTGAAATGCGACTTTTCTTAAAGCTTTTGATGAATAAATCCTCTGGAATCATCTTCCATGATGCCAATATCTATTGAAAATCTGTGTCAACTCTTGTTTTTTTTTTATTTTTCCTGTGGGAGTTTCTTCATGTATAGTGCTTGCCATCTATTTTCTGACCAAGCTCTTCGTCTTTACTTAGAACAGTGTATTTAAACAAACATCTTATGACTACAACATAGATGCCATGCCATCTGTAATTGCCACCTGGTCAATTTATCCCTGTTGCAGCCTTTGTTTCTCAGGTTGTTTAAGATGCCGACAAAAATGGTTGAGTACTTAGTACAGTAGACTCTCGTTAATACGAACAACGTTGTTACGAAGTTCTCGTTATTACGAAGCAAATCGTTGGTCCTGTCGAAAAGGCCTATCCAAGCTATAGTAAAAGAAACGTTATTACGTATTTTTCGTTTTTACGAAATTACGAACCTAAGTCCCGGTCCCGGCGGTTACAATATGAATTTTATTACGAAGTTAGACGCACAAATCACGGCATTTAGGTGGATATTCAATGCACTTAAGTTTTAATAATCGCGCCACGTTAAAGTTATTCTCGTGTACTGTGCCTAAGAGCGTCAATTATGGTTCTTTATTCAGTTTACGCGTTACATCATATAACAGCCTTCATTACTGTGAAGTCGTGGTGACCCACTCATAACCATTAGTAAATTGGATGTACTGTCAATCCTCTTCCTATGCACATTCGATGTACGAATTTTCAGAGATACGAGCATTCAAAACTTTCAAATTTCAAATTTGGCGCCTTTCGATTTGGCCGATACTACGCGGTTTGGCGCTGTGAAACTCACTGTAATCACCATCTGAATAAGGTATCATTGAATCTGGTGTGAATTTAGGAACTGTTCAGCGTTTCGCCCGTTCTTCGTTACCGCGGGGAGACATTTTTTCGGCTCCGGATGCATCGCAGGCCCCGATGGATCAGGTCGCCACAATCGTGAGTTAGCGCATACGTGTAATGCAGTGTTGCATCCCGCAGGATAACCGTACTCCTCGATAACTTACATGCAGTCCGGTTGGCGAGGGGTGTCCGATTACGGCACAATGTAATACGGAGGGGTGGATAATCCTGCGTCAGCACGGTTTAAAGCCAATCGCTGTCCCCCAAACGCACCTCACACCCTCGTCTAGTCATACAACGTTGTCAAATGCACATGCGAGCACCGAAATAAGCCTGACCAACCAAAATAAGCCCATTCTTCGAATCACAAGAACAAGTAATTATCCCTCTAGGTCCTTCACGCTCGTCGTCCCTTCCGGTTATTTTCTTCATGGAACAATTTGCGAGCGTTTCCCTTTCTTACCTGGCTCCCATACCCCCTACCCAGCCCATTGTCTGTTACTGGACAACTCTCGGTGGCCGGACTGTAATTTTATCAACCTTGGAACAAGGTCTTGGGACGCATCTGGTTTGAACATCGGAGTTCATGTGTTCGGGAAGATATCAACCATCGATTGCGTCATGGCGCAGTCTTCTGTTGAAAAACTGAAACGAATTTTCTTGTTTATATATATTTCCGCGTAATTTAATAGCGTTTATAATACACTATTTCTTTCGACGATTCTTAAAAGAAACGTTCTTACGAACTTCGTTATTACGAACCTCCAATTTTTCGGCCCCGTGAACTTCGTAATAACGAGAGTCTACTGTATATGCTCTGCAGTCATATTAAGGCACCAGGATGGGATTCTCATTAACACTTAATTCAGTCTAACAAGGGGAGTGTCACAAAAGTGGGTCTCAGATTTCAATCAAACTTTGTGGTGTTGTAGTCCATCGGGAGCTGACCACGAATCACCCCCCTTATGGGGTTATATAGCCAATAGTTTAAACAAAAAACGCAGTTAAACATTTGCAGGTGAAATGTATTCCTTTGAGATCGCGCTCCCATCATCGCCAGGTGTAGTCTAGTGGATACGGTATCGGACTACTGCGCCGGAGGTCCTAGGATCGAGTCTTCGTAGCGGCTAATTTTTTTCAGCTGTTATTTTTTATTTTTCTTTAACAAAAGTCTGCAATTGAACATTATTTTATCGATTTTCCCCGTAAATTTTATTTTCATGCAAGGAATTTTTTTATCCACATGCTTTATACCTAAAGTCATGTTATTTCCGTGTCGCAACACAAAGCATTTTTTTACGATACACATTCACTTGGTTTCCTTTTATGTTGAAATATCATATTAAGGACTCATATTTTAAAATTGTCAAGTTTATTTCAAGAATCCAATTGCTTTCATTAGCTGAAATTTCAGCACAGCGGGGTAGGAAAGTAATAATTTAGCCGGGAAGCTAGGCGTATGTGATATCCATAAGAATCGATCATTCTCTTGCCGTAATAGTAAAAGCAAAATTAACCAACGCTATAATATTCGGGAGCCCCTAGTCACAGATGGCTTGCATGCAGTTGAGTGACCGCTCGCTGAAAAGATGGTTTACCGACCCCATCTCCGAAGGAACCCTTACCTCCCCGGCTCGCCCTCTCCGGAACACAACGGTTCTTTTCCAAAAAATTTTATGACCCTTTTTGCGTTTGTAGCGCGGGGGATGGAAGGAAACGAGAGTTAGTTCTCTGCTGTCTTTTGAATCGTGCGCAAGTTTTGAGTTTTGAGTGAAGCTATATCATTATAGGTGTTTGCTGGTGTTCGTGTATTGGAGTCGTGCATCCGTCAGGAGTGATATATATTTACGTTTCCTCTAGTAAGTATATTTTGATAAAAATGATATTATTTAAATTTAAAGTATCTCTCGTTCGTTATCGTTTACATAGGTTAAAAATATTTTTGCAAACTTTCAGAGAGAGTTTGGACTACTCCAATGGAACCTCTTCCGGGGATTTCTTCGGATAGGAGTAACACTCCTCCAATTGAAGATGCCGCGGAAAAGGCACGGTTATTCACGACAGCCTTTTATCATTGTGCGGCTCTTTTGCGTGAAGGTGCGTTCATTACGGCGCCAACCGATGAAGAGCCCACCTCACGTGCCGTTGCAGTAGGCCAGGAGATGTTCTCTCGAATTACGGAGATGATGGACGAAATGGAATTCGAGTTGGCCGATGATTTGGTGGAGGAAAATGATCCGTGTTGCAGAGATTTGTATTTGGAGGTCTCCTCTACTAGTGATGACGATGGAAGTGTTGAGGGAAAGTCATCCTCGAGTGAAGTGAACATTGAACCTTCCCCAAAGAAAATAATTAGGGTCCCCTTAGAAACCAAAGTGAAGGCGGTGTCAGCGGCTAAACTGAATCCATCGTGGTCCATTAAATCACTTCGCTCCCGCGTGACCCATCGCTTGAAACGCCGAGAACATTTGCGCATTTGGGAAAGAGACATTAGTTCCGGTGGAACCAGAAGGGACAAAGCGGATATGATCGACAGATGGACCTACGACCGGTTCCGCGAGTGCAGGGCAAATGGCGATCATGTCACCACGAGAATGCTGCAGCAGTGGGCGGTGGCGGCAGCATTTCAATTTTTTGATGGAGACTTTAAATTCAGCGCGTCATTGGCATGGACCAACCGTTTTAAAAGGAAACATAAAATTCGTCAGAGGAAGGTCACAAGATACGTGAGCAGGAGAGAAAAGGCCTCCACAGAGGATATTATAAAGGCCGCTCTTCTCTTCCTGGAGCAATGCCGAAAAGCAATACCGCTGTTTAACCCTTCCCTTGTTATAAATACCGATCAGACGGGGTGTGAGTACCGCGCACAAATTAGACGGACCCTATCGCATCAGGGAGAAAAATCGACTGAAGTTTGTGTGAGTCAATTAAATAAAATGACTCACTCATACACCGCACAGTATAGTTTGACGCTCTCTGGCGAACTGCTTCCTAAAGTTTTTATATGCCTACAGGAGGTATCGGGGAAGTTTGGCCCGAGAGTGAAACTCGAGGTGGAAGAAGCGATGGAACAATATGAAAATGTTTATGTTACATGTACAAAATCAGGTAAACTTTATACAAGTTCCTTCGAACTTTACTTGGACAATGTTTTGAAGTCATACGTCAAGGAAGACAAATTTCTTCTTTTTATCGATTCCTGGTCGGGACAGACTAATCAGTCACTGTACGATGAACGGTTTGTGGATGGTAAAAATGAACCCACGTGCACAGTGAAAGTAATCCCGCCGAAATGTACCCCTATTTGCCAACCATGTGATGTGTACTTTTATAGGCAAGTGAAAATATTTATTTCTCGCATTCAGAATGCTACCACTCTCCTAAAAGAAAAACGCGATTTAACCAGTCGTAGAGACATGATTAAAATACATGCGCTCATTCATGCACAATTGTTAGCACCAGCATTTCGCCCCATGATTCTGTATGCATGGTATGCATCTGGACTGTCCACTGAACGCCAGGTTTTTTTAAATGTAAAACAAATTGTTTTTCCTGAAGACATTTTAAAATCAAAATGCAACTGTGGAGAAGCTTGCTTCGCTCGATGTTCGTGGTGCTATAATGTGTTTTGTTTTAAATGTTATTTTGATGAGTACCATCCAAAAAATTGTACAAAATAAATTTGTCAATAAATAACAGTGACGATTCGTTGGGTTTCACACCGGGTAATGTCCCCCATATCTCCTTCCGATGTTTCGATGTGCAACACGACCATCGTCCTCAGAGATTCGGTAATCGGAACGTCGGAAGGAGACATGATGGACTTTACCCGTGTGAGATTCGAGAAATCTCCGCTGCCATTTTCCTCCGGGAAAAAAACCATTCATGACTTTAATGGCAATTTATATTGAAAAGGTTATTAAACTAATGCGCAAAAACGCTTCTATCATTGAAAATACACTTCCTATTTCCCAAAGTTGCGGTTAAAAAGCGACGAGGTGATAGTTGGAAAAATGCATGCGGACGAATTTAACAGACAACAATAGACATTTTTAAAAAGAACCGTTGTGTTCCGGAGAGGGCGAGCCGGGGAGGTAAGGGTTCCTTCGGAGATGGGGTCGGTAAACCATCTTTTCAGCGAGCGGTCACTCAACTGCATGCAAGCCATCTGTGACTAGGGGCTCCCGAATATTATAGCGTTGGTTAATTTTGCTTTTACTATTACGGCAAGAGAATGATCGATTCTTATGGATATCACATACGCCTAGCTTCCCGGCTAAATTATTACTTTCCTACCCCGCTGTGCTGAAATTTCAGCTAATGAAAGCAATTGGATTCTTGAAATAAACTTGACAATTTTAAAATATGAGTCCTTAATATGATATTTCAACATAAAAGGAAACCAAGTGAATGTGTATCGTAAAAAAATGCTTTGTGTTGCGACACGGAAATAACATGACTTTAGGTATAAAGCATGTGGATAAAAAAATTCCTTGCATGAAAATAAAATTTACGGGGAAAATCGATAAAATAATGTTCAATTGCAGACTTTTGTTAAAGAAAAATAAAAAATAACAGCTGAAAAAAATTAGCCGCTACGAAGACTCGATCCTAGGACCTCCGGCGCAGTAGTCCGATACCGTATCCACTAGACTACACCTGGCGATGATGGGAGCGCGATCTCAAAGGAATACATTTCACCTGCAAATGTTTAACTGCGTTTTTTGTTTAAACTATTGGCTATATAACCCCATAAGGGGGGTGATTCGTGGTCAGCTCCCGATGGACTACAACACCACAAAGTTTGATTGAAATCTGAGACCCACTTTTGTGACACTCCCCTTGTAAGATCATGTTGTGGTCCATGCAAGCATTTTCTTTTGCCCATACTACTATATTGGCTGGAAAGGTCTCTTTTTTGGGCAAAGTTTTTTATTTAAAAATAATACAAGGTTGGAGTTTTTAATGTCTGCCACTATTGTCAACGTCATCAATGCTGTTTTTCATAATCACTACTTTATACAGGCACAGACTTGTGCCCAATTTCGTTCACTGTTGTTCCTAATGGGATTACAAAGTATGCTGATGTTTGGTCTGCATTTCCAATTTGTCCTATTATGTAGGATTATTTTCCCAGCTGAATTTTATACTTATGAAAGTTCTCCAGCTTATCTTCATATGCATCAGGTAAGCGCTGGGAAATTGTCGTCCTCCTGATCAGTGGCGGATACAGAAAAAACTCAAGGGGGGGGGCAACATATCTTGAGTTGTCTATACTTTTATCGTAATAAAAGATGATCAAGTCACCGGCAAAGTATATGAAAATTTATTTAAAGTGATTATAAACATGTAAAAGACAATGCCATCTTATGATATAAAAAAGCTACAATTGTGGTTTTGCAATGTTCGGCAATACAGGCGGACCCGCAAGGGGGGGGCGCGCGCCCCCTGCACCCCCATCTGTATCCGCCACTGCTCCTGATTGAAAGTCATTTGTGGTGTACAATTGTTGCAACCTGCCTCTGCTCACCTCTAAGTCTGCTGGAGCAACACCTTATTCTCTTGCTTTCACTTGGCATATTTCTGTTGACACTGCAAACTCATACTGTTATCAACCAAAAATGTATTAAGCTAGTTGCTTTTCTGGTTCATGAAGTCCTGGTTCTAGTCCTCTACGTATCATATATCTTTTGAACTACATTTCTGATTTTCTCAGCTGATCAGTTAGCCAGCAATTGGGCTACTTTAGCTATAGGCCCAGATGGTTGTAATTGACTTCTCTGTATGCAGCTACATATAATTGTCACTCATTTGAAGAAATAATTTTTGTTAGATAGTGGAAAATGTTTTGCAGGTCACATTATCAGGTATTATAACTCTATTCATCAAATCAGTGTTGTTTGCATTGAATGTATAAATGCTTCACTTCTGTGTAATTTTATTAGTGAATCTCAGATGGTAAGCCTTAATTTTGCAGTATTTTTTTTTTAGTAATCATAGAATGATTCATGGGATTATAGATTCCTTTTTAATGTATCGCTTTCTTTGTGTAGGATGTAAATGCAAGTACTCCAAGTCATGTTCCTGCCTCCCAGAAAACATATAAATTTAAACCTCCTGCAGCGATAAGAAAAATTACGGGTAAGTTTATTTTTAAGGTCTTTTGGTATGAATATAATTTCAAATGAACACTATTTTTGGTTCTCAAGGCGAGTTTTTAATTCTTTGTGATGGACTCTGTGGAGGAAGTGTGGAAAAATTTGCTAAAATTTTTTTTTTTTTAAATTTGAAACCACCTTTTATGCAAAAGCAGATTGCTTTGAAAGTCGGGGTTCCCACTCAACCGTGAAAACCTTAAAACCGTGAATAAGCCGTGAATTTTGTCTACCGTGAAAAAACCTGGAAGTAGCCGTGAATTTCATCATAAAACCTTAAAAATCTCACAAACGTATAGAAAAAGAACTACAGTTGACAGATCAAAAGAAAAAAAGATATTTAAATCATGTTTCAATGCCGAGCCACATAGAGACTCATTTATCTCCACACGTATATTCGAAGTGCAATCAATTATTGGTGCCTTGTGCCATGACGACACGTTGATCTTGAGCCTGTGATTGGGAGACCGTTAAGCAAAGTGTTCATTAAAAATGGCGAAAAATCAGACACCTCTTTACTTCCCTACCTCACTGCTCCCTCCATTTTGCCACTCACAACCGTAAGCTTCGCCTAAATTTGGATATCGATAGGTGACGTCATGAGAAATAGCACTTTCATTGCTACGTTTGAATTCACGGCTCCTGTCGCTGGTGATAAATTTTTAGTTAACGTATGGGCGGTGATTGTTACGTCGTCAATATTTCTGCTTAAAATGGCTAATCAACAGACCCTGACCGATATTTAGACCGTGAAAACCTGGGAAAAACCGTGAATTTTATAATTCAGTTAGAGTGGGAACCCTGAAAGTACATTTTTATACGTATTTTTTTGTTTTGCTTAGTATTCTGCTGAAGTTGGTTTTTTCTGTAAGTGAAGCTTTCAATACATTTTAACGAAGGGAAAACAGTGGTTTAAAAGTTTGAAGAAAAGTGATCAATGCGATTATAATTTGTAATAAATAGATTATTTATTCTTTTTAAAGCTAAAGCTGACACCGTGTTGCGTAATGGAAATACTATCTTCAAAGGAATGTGTTTCGCGTATTTGAGGAAAGGAAAATGCAAGTGTGGAAGATTCAAGCATGAGGTAAGCGTTTCATGTATCTATGAAATAGAATGTAGAAAGAGTCATTATGTAGCTCTATAATTTATGTATTCCTATTGACTTACTGCATATAATTTTCACAAACATAAAATCTGATGCTGATGCAGTTTAGCTCAAGGTGCACCACTTCTTTTCCTTTCACCTGTCTTCCAACACTTGAAGAAGATACTCCAGATTATCTGGGCTAATGGTGGAGAGGGGCGGCAGGAATAATCTCACGAATAATGGGAAAACTCATTAATTTAATTTATTTTTCATAATTCATCTAAATCAAACAAGGGTCATTCCATGTCAGTTCACCCAGGCATGGCACCCACCGACTCGGATTTTAATGAAATTTTTGTCACTAGCTGCTATCACCTATCTAATGACCCATGTAAAATATTTCCTCTCTCACTCTCATAGTTTGCAAGATATGAGGAGTCGAAGTTTGAGATGTTTGCTCAGAAGTGGCGCTAGTGGGAGTCAAATTCCAGAGTGCAGGGCACAGGGTAAAAAGTCATAACTCAGAAACCACATGATATATTTGAATGAAATTTTGACCCCTTGTCTATCCAAGTACATAGCTTCCATAGTAATGTCTTTTATTCCCCTTGCATTGTTATGTTAGCCAAAATGATGTCAACAGTTGTTAATTAACCGATTTTTTTAGCTCAAAAACATTACTTCATATTTTCAGAATTATCACCAAAAGGCAGAGCAGTTAACTCATCCAATTTTTTTTTAAATTGAAGGTTAATATGTGCTCCAATATACTGTGAAATAAAAATGGTGGTGTTTTGACTGCCACCATGAGTATTTCAGGTTTTACTTTTTTTTCTGCCCCCGTGAGAGGGATTTTGGACACGTACTGTAAGTTAATAAGTATAAGTGTATCCATACCTTCATGAGGATATATTTGAAATATTGGTCAGTAAATCTAAGACCAAACATGTAGTCTAGTGAATGTGGCTCTTGTTCATACAATTGTTTTTAATAACAATACTTGGCTTGTGGCAGCTGAGGGGAAAAGAGTCCAAATGGCTCAGAAATGTGAAATGATGCTTTTTTCCTGGGATTTACCCATTTTTCTAGTGTTTAGTTTATGGAAAAATTGGTATCAAAATACATTAGACTCTTACTGTGCATTAGAGGATAAATGGAAATACTAATTTAAATAAAATTATTTAAATAATACACTTCAATGTGTTTAAGGCATCTCCCGAACATCTCTGGAGGCTCTCACGGGCAACTAAATGCTTAACAATACCACCAATTCCATCACATGGGGATTTTCCATGGCTTGTAGCAAAGAATGTCCGTGATGCCATTAAGGAGAAATCCTGGTAATGCTTGCAAAGATTGAGAAATTTTTTGCAGTTCTTGTACCGTCCTGCACAACCATCACTGAAGTAACTCAATTTTTTGACCAAAGTAAAATTTTCTTTGACAATGCTAAATATTATTCTTTGGGTTTCATAAACAAAAGCTACATCATGATCCAAATCATCTGACAAGATGCATAAACTGGAAATAATAAGCTGTTTAGTCAGGTGATCTAGAGTATAAATCACAACAGGGTGTACCGTACAACTATCACTTGTCCAGTGATACCCTTGTGCCTCATCCTGGATAATATATGAGTAGTTCTCACTGAAGTCAAAGAGAACAGCTGCTTCATGGGGTCCAAGATTTTCTTTCATTTGCTTAAGGTAGTTTGCCTGTACCTTCGTAATAAATGAATGGTGCACCAGTTTTTCCACTCTTTGAATTAAATTGATAGGTACTCATCAAATGTCACCGTGAAGTTCACCAGTTGATATCTGTCACTGGAAACCCACTGACTGTATGAAACTTCATCTCTGGGGTCACCTTGTTCAAACTTTTTCAGCAGTAAGCTTTTCAATTTTTCATGTGAAGGACTCTTAGAGCAATGTCGCAGTATACAGTCCCTATTATTTCTAGAGCACACGAAATAACCAATTAGGTCCTGGCTTGTTTCCTCTATATTACAGGCATTAAGCAGTAGGTTGACATTTTAATGAATTGTGCAAACACACATTGAATGCGTTCCAGGAGATCCTGCTACCACAAACCATTTTGGACCTAGGTTGCAGAATTTAGAAAAGCCAATTTTAATTCTGGGGAAGTCAAATTTAAAAGTGGAATACAATTCCTTCAAGTTAGCAAGTAATAATCTCTTCTGAACATGTACATTTTTGGAGATACTTATGGAATCTTTCTTTCCAGGCATCATTCTTGAGTACTCATCACTTTCATAGAAAGTCCTAACTAATTGTAATGTTTTATTTTTGCCTTCCCTTTTCTCAATTCAGGTGCAGCTAATTTTCCATTGTCTCTGAAAAGTTCTCTTGCTTGGCAGGCAGTGTACTCACTCACATGAAACTCTTCCATTACTTTCTTCCTGCTCCATGAAGTTGGTATCAATGATAACAGATGTACCTTTCCTTGATGAGTGCTTGATGTGTCAACTTTTTGTTTGATTAAGTCTATGAGCACATCCATATCATGAACTTTCTGAAGTAGTTCTTTTGGGAGTTTTGGGTCATCCTTTTCTGGAGATAATTCTTTATCAAGAAGTCTTTTAACTTTCCTTTTAAAATAACTGCATGCTGACTCTACTTTCCTTTTAGCGTAGGTTGACCTTCTGTGAGATGATATGCCATAAAATTTTAAAGGTGAATCCTCTATATCTTGCAGCGTTCTGTTAAGTAGCTCAGTTGATTTTTCTTGGGATACTGTTGTTTCAAAATTCAAAATACTATCATTGCTGTCACTATCTACTGCTTCAACATCAGAAAGCTCATTTCCAAACCTGGAGTGTTTCTGTACTTCCTCCCTACATGGCTGGCATATTTTCATTCCTGGCACTAATTTCCGAAGAGTTGGGATTTTACAGGCCTTTTCTGCAAATTCAAGACTTGCATTTCTCAGTGATTTTGATATTTTCTTCTTGTGGCTCTTAAAAGGATCAAGGCAATATATTTGGTAGGTTTCATACTTTTTCAAATAGTATATTCTGTGATGTTCGCAGACATTGGATAGGACTTCCCCAGGTACACCACTTCTGAGAGATAACAGCTGTTTTTGAAGCATACTCATGATCTCAATTTTGTTCAGTTGCACCACTGGTGTGTAGCTTTTTTTGAGGCAATCAGATGCAGTTACTTTTCCAATGCTGCACAGTTCAAAAATTTGCTCATTTTGAAGCATAGTGGAGACACTAACCTTTTTTAATGTCGTAGTTCACGATGAGCAGCTTCGCCTAACTCATAGCACACACTGTAATGTACTGGTAAATATACAATGATCGTACACACAGAATAAACTTGGACACCCATGGAGCATCTTCACACAAGAAGACTTGGCAGAAGATTAAAAAAAGGTATTAGAATCTATTTTGATTTATCATGCCCTAGAATCTATTTTGATTTATCATGCCCTCACTGTGATACATTGAAACATTTTATTCTTCCTAATGTAAAGGTTACACTTAATTCTCTTATTCCTTGGGGAGATGGAATAACACTGGAAAGTGAGGCTGAATAGGTGGGATTGTATTACCTTCTCAAGTTTGCCATGTAATTCAATCATATGTGAGGCAGGGGAGAAGGGCACATAATGTCAGCATTATCTCTCCCAGTGAAATAGAAATTTAATACTCAAGTTGCCATCAAGGAATGTGGATACTGGTGACAACCTGCTGCATGTCTATAAGTAATACCATTTCGTCTGCCAGCTCTTCCATCACCAAGGGTCTGGAAGACCGCACTTCTTCTGTGAAAGTGAGGCTAACTTAGTACAACTCCAGTTCAGCGGGACTCATTTAATCACTTTTTCACAGATCTTAACAAACTTGTACATTGCATGTGCTTATGATGACCACTGGTTTTTTGGATTAGTGATTTCTAAACACGAGGAAGAACATGATGTGAAAGTGAAATTTATGCACCCATATGGAAAATCCCCATGTGATGGAATTGGTGGTACTGTTAAGCGTTTAGTTGCCCGAGAGAGCCTCCAGAGATGTTCGGGAGATGCCTTAAACACATTGAAGTGTATTATTTAAATAATTTTATTTAAATTAGTATTTCCATTTATCCTCTAATGCACAGTAAGAGTCTAATGTATTTTGATACCAATTTTTCCATAAACTAAACACTAGAAAAATGGGTAAATCCCAGGAAAAAAGCATCATTTCACATTTCTGAGCCATTTGGACTCTTTTCCCCTCAGCTGCCACAAGCCAAGTATGTATTGTTATTAAAAACAATTGTATGAACAAGAGCCACATTCACTAGACTACATGTTTGGTCTTAGATTTACTGACCAATATTTCAAATATATCCTCATGAAGGTATGGATACACTTATACTTATTATCTTACAGTACGTGTCCAAAATCCCTCTCACGGGGGCAGAAAAAAAAGTAAAACCTGAAATACTCATGGTGGCAGTCAAAACACCACCATTTTTATTTCACAGTATATTGGAGCACATATTAACCTTCAATTTAAAAAAAAATTGGATGAGTTAACTGCTCTGCCTTTTGGTGATAATTCTGAAAATATGAAGTAATGTTTTTGAGCTAAAAAAATCGGTTAATTAACAACTGTTGACATCATTTTGGCTAACATAACAACGCAAGGGGGATAAAAGACATTACTATGGAAGCTATGTACTTGGATAGACAAGGGGTCAAAATTTCATTCAAATATATCATGTGGTTTCTGAGTTATGACTTTTTACCCTGTGCCCTGCACTCTGGAATTTGACTCCCACTAGCGCCACTTCTGAGCAAACATCTCAAACTTCGACTCCTCATATCTTGCAAACTATGAGAGTGAGAGAGGAAATATTTTACATGGGTCATTAGATAGGTGATAGCAGCTAGTGACAAAAATTTCATTAAAATCCGAGTCGGTGGGTGTCATTTTGAAAATTTCTGGGTGATTTGACGTGGAATGACCCACAATGTATTATTATTTATGCACATTTTCTGTAATTTTATGCGAATCTTTTCCTGACTGCAATCTTTTTAGCGGCGAAAACCTGGTCTACTTCCACTTCTCCCGCTGCCTTCACTTCTAATATTCCCTTCCTCTCCAGTTTGATCTTGAATAGTCTTGGCGTAAATACGTATGTCCAAAGTGACGAAATCTCCCGTTACCTACTGAATGTGAGGCCATGGCAATAACTGGGCATTTGCAATATGAAGTATGCTACAGTAAAACCTCTATGTAGTAAACCTCTTTACATCACAAACCTCCATACATCATACCACCCCTACGGTCCTGTCTGATTTACATGCATATTTATAGGCAAACCTCTCTATAGTGAACCTCTTTATATCGTAAAACCTCCACTTATCATGCCAAGGAGACACCCCCGAGATGGCCTAACTACCTCCGCAAATCGTACCGAGACAACAAGAGACCATTAACGCAGCCATGATTACATACATGGAATGATACTTTCAGCAATACATGTTTCTCTCTTTTTTTTCTTATACACCTTATTATGCTGTCATTTTCACATTAATCATAAGTTGTGGCCATTTTGTTCAATATGAGACCATACCTAACAGTAAATAAGAAAAAAGGTATCCAAATATCCCAATCATTTAAAGTGACTGTTGAATTGAGAGATCACATCATTTTCTCTAAAATCATGGTAAAAATCATGCGTAGAGGCAAAGATTATCGGTGAATAAAAACTGTGAATTTCGTCATAAAAATCTGTCAATTTCGGTTTAAAATTTTGTCATAAAATTTCAATTTCGTCACAAAAAAATACCATTTCGTCACAAAAAATACAGTTTCGTTATAAAAATTCACTCGTCATAAATATTCTTCTTTATCCCAAGAACAATAATTTCAACAATAATTACAACAACAACGCAATGATAATGGTAATGATAATGACCATATTACAATCTTGCACATTTTTGAGGGTCTGGGGGGGAGCACGTGCCCCTGTGCCCCCCCTCCCCCCCTCTGGATCCGCCTATGGTTTTCACTTATTACATTGATAACAAATGTCTTTAAGGTCTAACACAAAAAAATTATATCAATACTTGCAAATGTGTATTTATCTACTAATGGGTTGCTTCTATCTATAAAAGTTTTTTGGAATATGCCATCTGAAATTATGCACACTCTGGAATTTAAAATTGGCTGAATCCTTCTTTTACTGGAATTGAGATCCATTGGTCAAACTTGACTTTAATTCTGAATTTTTTGGAAGTTCAGTGGTTCTTTTATTTATATTTCCATACATGGAAAAACCACTTTCTGCATCTACATTTGCCACAGGTATCCACAGGGTTTTCACACAATTTTCTACAAAATGGGGAAAATCATTTTAAAGGGCAAGAATTAGTGGAAGTACTGAAAATTCTTTTCCTTCTTCCTGAACTGATCTAACAGAATCCTTCAAAGTAGAATAGCCAAGAAGTTCATGAGTTTCTGTTAATGATAATATGGGGACATTAGCAACGAGTGTGCGTAAGTCCATCACATCAGCTGTCGATATACACCTTGTGTTGAATAATCTTCCCATGGCTGTAATAATGTTCCTCCCTGGGTCACTGTATACAAGGAATGACAACTTCATATTAGTCTTTAAACCTATTTGCTTCAGGACCTCACACATGAAAAGTTGCACAGATTATGTTGAGGCTATTAAGAGAAGATTCATTTTCTTTTCCAAACTGTGCATTGCTGACTAGGGTAAAGGAATTCAATTCTCGATAGATACAGGTCTGGTTCTCCCCCACTGATTCTCGATACTTAGTTCTAATTATCTGAATTAATGGCAAATTTAAATGAACAACCTCAAGAAGTGAATGAAAATAATTTCACGAAAGATGTTAATCAGCAGGAAAGCTCTGTAAAAAAATGCCTCCATAATTTTATTTGCCAAGTAAAATAACACGTTGTTAAGAATGCATGATCGACCAATGTGTCTCATTACATCAGGCAGCCACTGGTTCTTTCACCAGGTTTTTTGTTGTAACTTGTAAGTCAGATCAAAATACATTCTGTGATGTGGCTAGCTTAAATTGTTACTTTAATTGACAACTTATTTGCATGCTTCACTGTCACAGTTTTTATAACCTAAACAATAAACTGCTCAACACGCCGGTACAGCGACACTGGATAAACTGAGCGGCCATGAATTAACGCAAAATTGTAATGCGGTGTTGCATTATGCAGGATAACCACCCTTTTCGACGCCTTGCATAGGTTTATCAAATTACGAGTTGGCTCTCGAAACGCATTTTGCTCGTATGTTGAAGAATTACTGTATATATACATGAATCAATCTTAAGACCACTCTCAGACGAAACGCTTTTCCTCGGGCGCCGTCCATGGCATGGCACACGGCGTTGCAGAGAGTCGTCTCGTCAGAAAGCCGCCTGAATTTCACGTGAACGGTGGCCGGCGAAAGGTCGTTTCGTCTGAAAGCGGCCTCAATGTAGCATAGTGTATATTTCACCTCGTAAACGGCGCATCACCGGGCCGGATTGAAATGGGCGCCGTGCCGTTGACGGCGCGATTCGACTCGTTTGGAGACATCCATAGAGGCCTATAGTCAATTGAGAGAACGTCACCGTGCTGAGGACGGCGGCAGGCGATAAGTCAGATTGTTTAAAAGCGGCCTACGTGGCCGCAGCTACAGAATGTTACAATGTTGGCGAGAGCGACAAACTGACAAACCTTTAAATGCGCGAGTTAGCAAGCAACTCGCAAAAGAAAAAAAAACATGGACGCCATAAAATCGGAAAGTAATATATGTATGCGTTTTTAAGACTTTTTTTCACTTTTTGGCCATGAATACGCTGCAGACCATTTTGGATTTGGGCGCCAAATTCAAATCCTCGCTACGTTCCGAGCCGGTTGCAAAGCACCTACTTTATGCGATCGGTTCTTGATACCGGTTTATAAATAGACCTTGAAGTGACGTGGTATTTTTTATCGGCAATGGTACAAAATATCGCGCCAAATTCGCAGAAAAAGTGCTTAAACGCGAAATTTCGTGGAACCAAGTGAATTTCGCGCAGCCTTGGAAATTTCGCGTTATAATTCGCGTTTCGCGGTTCGCGAAAATTCGGTGCCCCTAATCATGCGATATCGTTCGCTGTCTGTTATTATTAAATAATAAATATATGTTCACTGATGCATGCATGTGTGTTTAAACACATAAATACAATGGTTTTAAGTACAGTAGTGCCTTTCATTTCCAAAGGATATGAAAAAATGGTGCCTACCACTAAAACCTCTCTATAGTGAACCTCCATACATCAAAATGCCCAAATTTAGGTCCCTTCCATTACGATGTAAAGAGGTTTTACTGTATTTATCTGTACTCAAGACCATTGACATTACCATTCAGAGCAAAGTGATGACAAGTAAAAGTATCTTACAGATAATCAAATGTCAGTCATAGTACAGGCGGTCCTCGACTTTCATGCACAATGTGTTACTGATAATGTGTACAAAAGGCGAATGTATGAAAGCTGAACCATTGAATTCCATATTTATTAAGGGTTACGTTCCAAAAGAGTGAAATATGCATACTGAAACCTTATTTTCTGCCCAGATTTTATTTTAATTAACTAATGATTAATAATAAATTAATAAAATTCCTCAAAATACATAATGTCTCTCGAAAATATGCAGAAAATGTAAATTAAAGTTAAAAAAACAAGAATTTGATCGTGGGTACCAGGTGAATCTTTCTCTTGGTGTTTTAGTTGATATTCCAATTATAATGTCCATTATAAATAAAAAGACTTAGAAAAAGCATAGCGAAATGCAATTGTTGAACCCTCACTCTAGACACCTTTAAATTTTTACACCTCGTTTTCCTCGGTGGGTGACATCTCGTCACAGCGCATCTCGGGATTGCGAATATTTCGCATTTTATTCAAAAAAGACAAAAGGCATACGGAATTAGGGTATTTCGTAAAATATCGTTGCTGAAGGTTTAATTGTCGTACGTGAGTCAAACAGCACTCAAACAGTAAAACACTGTTAGGAAGAAGCACTTCTAACACACAAATATGAAGTGCTCTAATGAATTTAGCTTTTCTTGGCTGAGGACATACCTTAAGCCTGCTAGTGTTTTCAACTCCTGAGAAACTGGGAGACAAGTCGTTGACTATTCATTTTCAAAAGAATTTATTAACCGATTTGAAGAAAAGCATTAATCCATGGGAAAATGCATGGAATATTGCCTAATTAATTGCAGCATTTCATTAATTACGGTAAGTCTGCAATTTGTTCAAATGGAGTTTTCGGTGATGCAATTATGTATCTTAAAATGATGCTGCCATGTAAATTGAGATGGAACTCATTTAGAAAAATGGACGTCACTTAAAAATGTCCTTTGTTCAATTGGGTAGAAAAATGTACACCTTGTTAAAATTTCATTAGGAGTGAAAGGGTTAATATGGAATATCAGTTAAACTACGCTACTTCACAATATTCAAATGCCAACTTAGGTCTTTAATACTGAATGGTATTGTCGCTGGGAGTTCTAGTCTAGTTTACAGATTATTACCAAGGGTTGGGTTGCATAAAAAACTTGTCAGAAATGATGCTGGATTATTAATTCAGCATGTCTGGTGAGCGGGAGAATCAGGAATTTTGCGTGAATTTTTAGTCGCTAGAATTTGCTCCACCTTGGAATTTCAATATCTTTTGTTTCAGATTCATTTCACATATAATTTTGGTGGTTCAACACCCATTTTCTGGCATAAAATATGTTAGGCATAATGTTAAGTGCAGTAGCCTAGTAGAATATAATATTTTTTTAAAGTATTGAAGTAATTTTGGGTGTTTTAAAATTCTTGTCCATATCAGTAATCTCGTAAGATTAACCTGGAATTTTGTGAAATTTGGAAAAGTTTGGAAAACCTAGAATTATGCAAGAATATTTCTGCTTTGATTGAAAGAACACCTTGTAATTTGTCACTAAGGCTCAAATTAGCCAAGAAAAAAATCATTTGGCATAGCCCTGCTTCAAACCTGGATATCCTAATTGCCACCTAAAATTTGCCCACAGGAATATGGCTGGGCGGTGTAACCGTTAGCATATCTGACCAGCAATCAGGATATATGGGTTTGAATCCTGAGTAACCCAAATGATTTTTCATTGCGTATTTCACCCTTGGTGTCAATTTGAACCCTTTTGCATGACTGCAAACAGATTCATTCGTTAAGTGCTGTGCTTTAATTTGTCATGCTTACAGTACAGCTGGCGAGAGTTGTCTGATGATAGTTCAAAAGTAGGGGTGGAGAACCCCGTGTCTGCATGGTTTTCAGCCAATAGGGTGGTTTCCTATTATTTTTTTATTGCCTAAATCGAAAGATTATTACTCCTGGAGTACGTATTTCACGCTTTTAGATTTTTAAATGACTATATCTATTTTTCACTATTAAATGAATAGTGAAAATTTAAATCTCTCCGTACGTCGTATTTCTGGTTCCCCCTCCCGCCCGGTGAGGTGACCTTGAGTCGAGGCTTAGCGCTGATACGTCGCAGGCTGCCAGCGGGTAGCTGAGTACCTTGCTGAATGGTAGCGCTTGGCTTAAAAAAGGTTTATTAATACCTTATCAAACGAAGAAAACTTTCCGACCTTAGCCAGTTTTATTAGGTGATTATTAAGACATGTTTCCCTGAGCTCTGTGCCTCATGCATGCATTGGTAACCTCAGACGATGTATAACTCCTATCCTCTCGTGTAGAAACTAGGTCCCTGTGACGTCACGTGGAGTGGAATCGCATGGGCGCCAATCTGGCCTTTTTCAAATGAGGATAAAATTTGACCCTTGCCATTCGTCTAAACCGGTATTTCAAAAACCAAATAATTTGTGTATCATGAATACACTAATGGTGGGTAACGAATCGCAATCAATGCATTTCGTTTTCTTTGATGAAGGAAACTACCCTATTGCTGTCCTCCAAACGCACCTCACGCCCTTGCCTAGTCATAAAACATTGTCACATGCATATGAAGCACCCGAACAAGACTGAACCACCAAAACAAGCCCATTCTTCGAATCACCAAATCAAGGGATTCTTCCTCTTGGTCCTTCACGCTTGTCGTCCCTTCTGGCTCCTTTCTAATGGAAGCCTTTTGTTTGCATGTGACGTGGGCATTTCCTTTTCTTACCTGGCAACCTTGCCACCCTACCCCTTTTGCCTGTCATCTAACAACTCTCGGTGGCCGGACTGTGGACTGTGAATTCCTTTTAAACTATTTGGGCAAGTATTTATTGTTCTTAAAAATATTACTTGCAGTTTCGACCTCATGTGTTGCAGTCATTGGAGAAGATGGATTCATGGGATATATATGTTTCCTTACAATATTCTCTGAGAAGAGAATTCGTTCACTTCTGGGATGAGTTTGGTGTTGGCATACTAAATCTTCTAGCTTGCCGCCGTGAGGGAAAATACCTATATGGAGTGCTGTTTGTTTACTGCTGTACGAAATTGAATAACAAAAGGTGGTTGGAGGTTTTGAAATGCGTAGAAACCCATGATACCTCCGATGAACATTGTGTTGTACAAATTTTAAGATATTTTATTATCAATCATCTGCATAAACAAAAAAACTTCAGTCAAGAAACAAACAGAAGTACATATGATGAATTGGTTGATAAAGTGACAAGTATTAGTTGTAATTTCCGAAGCACTAGTTTTTTGCATGAAGTTTTGGAGGTGCTAGTTAGACAAGAGTTTTGGTTTTCAAAACGTACTTTTGAGCAATTGCTTCAGCGTTGTGTGGATGAGGCATCAACCGATGTTGGATTGGAGCTTTGCTTCTTGTTTGCAAAATTTATCATTCGATTGGGTAGCCTCTCCGATGCTGAGCCATCTGTCATATCACTGCTCCAGGAATTAATCAAAATCCTTGAAAAAAATAATGACGATTTATCAGCATCAAATATCCGTGCACAGATTTTAGATGACAATGTACCTAAATCCATCATTGAAGGCGGTAGCTATTCAATGGAAGGACCAAGTGAAAGTGTATCATATGTGACATCAATGGAAGAGCAGAGTAGTGGTGTGTTGGAAACAGTGCAAAAGAAAATGGAGTGGCCTAACTCTAATTACCCAGGGAACCAGCCACCAATAATGCCCCTACTACCAAACTTGATCCCTAAAAGTGTCAACCCTTATTGTGGTGTGGCTGAGTTCAGTGTTGCTGAAGTGTCTACCTCATTTTTATCTCATACTCAATCTGTGTATAAACCTAATTCAGGTGCTATGCCATTGCAAAGAAGGGATGTATTGTGTGACAATTTTGGAATGAGCTCCAACTCTATCCCTAGTTCCAGTATCTCTGCTGGTGTAAACAGAATGGGGAGAAGTGATTCTTTTGGGCAAATGGCAAGTAATCCTAGCGTGTTGCCACCTGTAAATAGCTTGGGCCATTCTTGTGGGGAAATGGATACTAAGGGACAGGTGAAAAATTTTCCTAGTTCTTTGGATGATGAAAAAGATCAAGGTGGGATTTTTTCAGAGGAAGAAGATAAAGACAGTGATCATTATGAGGAAATTCAAAGCTATCCAGTGCAGGAGTCGGAAAAACTGCCGACGGAGAGATCTAGTCAGCCTCTCACTTACAGTGAAGTCTTCAAACAGAAGTACAAAATTCCTTTGCTGCCTACTCCAGACTCTTTGCTATCTTGCCCTTCCAGTAGTTTAACATTGGAGGAAGTGATAAAGAAAAGGAAATGGACTCCCGTTCTGATGTTCAAGTTTTTCAACCCATGTCTTGGTTCTGCAGAGAAGGAGAAGGATTTTGTTTTCCAAGTAGTCAATTTGTTGGAAAAAGATATGACTGCAGCATTTCCGGTGGTGGTGGCCATGGTGAACTGTCTGGGTATGTAATCTTTCCTAATTATTTTGTGATTGATTTATTGATTTGCATTATGGAGTTCAAAAAATCTTAGCCTCTCAATGTGATGGTTTAATTAATTTTTTTTGTGAATGATAAAGTTACAATAATTGATTGGAGAGCTGTTAAAGTGAGCTTGGTCAAAAATCTAAGCAGAGTGAGCCTTGAGATTTGAGTTGATTCCATGAATTTTAATGTTTACACCAGTGGTGTCATGGTCAACTACGTTCCGGCACTTGTTAGCAAAAGACATGACAGTTAAATAACACCTTTATCAATTTTGCTGCCTCAAAATTTCTCATACATATGTACATTGGTAACAAAAAGAAAAAAATGTTATAAAATGTAAATAATAACTTGTAGTAAAAAAAGCACAGAGTAATATTTCACTTTAAAAAAAAGTTAAGGAAGGTGTGTTCCGGCACTGCTAATTTTGGCATGACGTCACTGGTTTTACGCATTCTGTGAAACTTCTTGATAAATTTCAATGATTCTGCCATTGAAAAACTTGTAAATTATAAATCGTTTGTAGTCCTGTGGTGGGGGTTGGATCAGTAGGGGAGCAGCTAAGAGTTTGTTTGTGTTTTGTGGAAGAAGTGACCTAAAGGAGCTGCTAGTGGACTCTTGTTAGCACTTGCACAAGGGCAAGAAATTCGTAATGTATTATTGGGGAGAAAACGTTTTAACTGGTTAGGCCTTCTAAAGGAAGTGCGTATGTGGATGACATTGCAGGTGCATAACTTTAAGTGGTATCGTACACTTGCTATTGATTTTTCTCTCTCCGTAGCGTGACAGTGAACACAATACAGAAGAGGAAGAATAGCGCAAAGGGATGCATGTTTTAATCTAGGGAGAGCCCTTTATACTGTATAAATTCATATTTTTCTGTTAATCCTAGCAATGCATCATAGATTATGAGTTGAATAGCATTCAAGGATAAATTATCATGTGGTAATATCTGAATTGCAGTAACGAGAGCTGTGAGGACACCGAAGTCTGGAGTTGGAATTATATATTCAATGATATATTTTTTAGCAAAATTACATTCCTTGATGTAATTTAATTCCAGGTTTACTTCCAAACTGTGCTATAATGATAAAATGGAAATAATTGATTTATAGTATGTACTTTCAACAAAATTAAAATAAATGTTTGAAAATAACCTTGTCTGGTGATAGTGGAGCAAGTAATTGTAGCCCTACAATGATGGGGATGGGAGATGTTGAGCTTTAGTTAAGTGGTGACTGGGGGCCAGTTGTTGCTTATTGTCTAAGGGTCATTTCCTTGCTGAGATTTTATGATTGTCATTCCTTGCAAGGCTCATGAATGTTTTTTGTTTTGGGTTACATTGTACATTCGTCCATATGGGCTTTGTGTATACATAGTAGAACTACATCTTTACCAGAAAGTTCATTTCTACTTTGTTTGCTTTTTTGCTTGTATTTTGTACTATTTGTTGCTAATTGCTATCCTCCATGATGAAGATACTATCGATTTGGAGAATGGACATAGGCACTGCCTATTGCAAGAGGATACTTAAGTTTTATTTTAATCATATTACCCTTACCTTTTCTCTGGGCTAAGTTTAGATTAAAGTCATCCCTCTACTTGTACTGATGCGGAGCGTATTACCAATTGAGTCTGCTGGGAAAGACAATAACTTGAGCTTCCCAATCACCATTTCTCAAGGATAAATGACTAACTGTTTCACAAAATGTCTAAGTCTTGGGACTACATAGATTTTGATGGGCAGTTTTAGTTTGGCTAGCTCTCCATGGGTTTTGAAAACAATGTGCTCTTTATTGCATAACAGTCTAAGGTGCAGTATATGAATGAGATGGAGGCTGACCCTGAATCAAGTCAATAGAGGCTGTATACCTATATGCAACATAATCAGCAAGGATCGGATACATTTTTTTCTGCTCTAAATATGTATATGTATGCCATTTTCTGTTCATGAAAAGCTTGCTTTGTGCTATTTAAACTTTCCGCATTTCTTCGCGAATTCTAATGACAGAATGGCATTGTTTTATCATCTTGAGTTCTGTATTAGAGGAAAGTTAATTAGCATTTTTTAAATGTTACAACTTAAAAATATTAGGAATTACACTATGTCGATTTATTTGATATTTATTTTATCAAGGGTTGTCTTAGAAATAAGATTGGTATGAAATCACATAGTTCCTGTTACAGTTGCCCATTCTCCTTGGAATGACTGACACTCAATGTTGCCAGTGATGTTAAATGTATTACAGTGGAACCTCGTTAAAGCGAGTACGGGCTATAGCGACACCCCCGTTATTACGAGAGATAGCCGATGCACCGTCAATTGACCCTATAATAAGCGTGTTAAAGAATTCGTTTTTACGAGACCCTTTCGGTGCTGGCTCTCGCCATAGCGAGGGTTTTACCGCCGGAAGACTTTCATGAAGACTCCTTAACCTCTGTAATTGCTAGCGATCTGTTAGAAATGAAGTTAATGGAGTGCTCAGTCTCAAATTTATGTGGTAAACTGTCGTTCGATAAATATAATGATGACGAAACAATGCTTTGCATGATTTTCATTCAGTGCGGCGCTTATAAATTGTTTGAATAGTTAGTCGTTATTTGAGTAAGGAAATTTAGTGATGCAAAAAAACATCGCCTTTCGTCTGGATTTATGCTTACGTTTATCGGATAGATGTTTATCTGTCGCCGCACCACTCCTGTTCCTGTATATCTGTTCGCAACAGGTATATTGGCTATTATTTGCTCCACCTCCGGTTAAGCGACAATTCGCTATAGCGAGTGTTTATTAGTGCACCGTGGGGTGTCGTTATATCGAGGTTTCACTGTAATCTCTTTTACTTTCATAATTAATTTAATTTGATGTATATCCTTTCATATTGTTAGATATTTTACTCATATCTTTTACAAAAGATGTCATATTGAAAACTCATGATTTTGATTTTGGTGTGGTGTATATCGCCGGTGATACCAATACCTGGGTCTTTAGTTTGAGTACATTCTTTAAGTAGTTGGCCTAAGTTCCCTGAATTGTTGACATGCCTTTTTTCCTGACTTAAACACTTCCTTCTGTTTAATTTTCAGCCTCCAAGGAATTCATGGAGACAAGCAACTGCAATAAACGCATGTGGATAAAGAAAGTCGTCAACACTATGGTTTTAAATGTAATGCTGAAAATGATCCTCTGTGATATGTGGAGTGAAGGCTATAAGTTGATGAATCTGGCCAATGATGCTTCTCTTCCATTGCTTGAGGCTGAGGTATTGCTAGTCTTAGCACTTTCGTCTACATTTCCTATGATTTTATTCACATGTAGTTTAAGAAATAACTTGAGAATATTGTTAAATTTATTAATTATTTATTGCATGGATGGTTTGAACCCTAAGTTAGGATGTTGTGAATGTAATTTTTATCCAAATCCAGCATAAAACTAATGCTAAATTTTGGTGTTTTTGTGTGCCATTTTTATAATGAAATGAAGCCAAGTATATATTTCTCAATCCTTAAGTTTTAAGCCCATAAACACTTTCAATTTTTGTTTCAAAATCAAGTTCAATAGTTATTTCTATGATGGAATTCTATTAGTCTTCTACTTCGGGGCATACAAACTTTTGTTTTAAAAACTGCTATTGTTTAGAAAAGTGGCTGGTCCATTATCATGCGGGATCAAGGAATGCTAGTAAACTTGGTATAGCATCACTTCAGTGCATAGATAAGAAATATTTTTTCAAGTACAGTGTGTCCTCGTTTAACGTCATCCCGTTTAACGTTGTTTCACGATAACGTTGCCCAAAAATTGAAACGCTTGATCATTTAACGTCGCTATTGCTTCGCGATAACGTTGTTCAAATTATGCGCGGCGAAAAAAAAATGAATGGCGAATAGGACGCAAGCGCATCTGATGTATAGTAAATATTACTATATTAATGCGATTGGTAATTTTCGTTCGACAGAAAAGGTTGGCGTGGGTAGCGTATGTTAAATATGCATCTGAGCGAATAATTATCGCCTCCTTTACCCATTATTTGTATATTTTTCTGATGCCAACCGAAAACAATGTCCACAAAGAAGAGTGGCTATCCTGGTGGTTCTTCAGACATGAAGAAAAAACGGCGACATTAGGACAAAAACTTGGTATTATTAAAAGAATTGAAGAAGATGCAACTGCTGGAGAGATTGGTCGAGTTTTAGGTTTGCAGGTCGAGTATTTACAATAAAAATTTCTTCTTTTACTGAAAATATCGATGTTTCGCCATTAAAATACTTTCTTTTTAGTTTTTATATTTCATTTAATAACGCCTTCTTCCCAACCTTTTCGTTATGAAAATTTGTTTCGTTTCGAATGAATCGTTATCATGCTGAAGTCAATAATCGGTAATGATTTTTTCTCGCGATTTCCGCCGCGTTAAAGAATTCATATCATCGCGAAAATCATCCTCGTGCTTCCGAGTGTCAGATACTGATTTTTTTCATTTTGGCCTGATTCAGGTGTCTCCCGATTGGTCACGAAGTCTGCTTAAAGTTACGGCTCCGATAATTGGCCTCCTTGGATTCTCGCCCGGGAAATTCTGGATTCTTCACGAAGAAATGGATTGTTAGGAGCATGGCTAGGAACCAATTTAAATTTTTTACATTGTTTCTTTTGGGAAACGCTGCATCGTTTAACATTGTTTCGCTTAACGTCGACTTTTTCAGGAACGAATCAACAACGTTAAACGAGGACTTAGCCGGGATTCGAACCCGGATCTCCCGATTGCCGGTCAGGCGATCGGGAGATCCGGGTATGGCGAACTGGCCGGTATGGCCAGTCAAATATTTTTTCATGGCGAACTTCATCCTTTGGTGTATTTAAC
Organism: Ischnura elegans; assembly: GCF_921293095.1. Taxonomy (NCBI): domain Eukaryota; kingdom Metazoa; phylum Arthropoda; class Insecta; order Odonata; family Coenagrionidae; genus Ischnura; species Ischnura elegans. The sequence goes on from NC_060248.1 coordinate 57,877,805, forward strand.
TTTGCACCCGTGCGCGTGACTGCGTACAAAGTCACTTGTTCCTTCAGTGCTTTGAAAATCGTCCCGCAGACCAGCGGAAAATAAGGGTTTTTCTCCCCGACAGTGGCTTAGTAAGCACGACCCTCGCCACATGTGCCACAGTGTGGACTTGTGACGTCAACATCTTGTTCGGTAAAACCCACCCCGAAGTTCGCTCTGAGAAGATGGCTTGGTGGTGTAACTGGTAGCACGCCTGACCGGCAATCGGGAGATCCGGGTTCGAATCCCGGCTAAGTCAAATATTTTTTCATGGCGAACTTCATCCTTTGGTGTATTTAACTTTGCACCCGTGCGCGTGACTGCGTACAAAGTCACTTGTTCCTTCAGTGCTTTGAAAATCGTCCCGCAGACCAGCGGAAAATAAGGGTTTTTCTCCCCGACAGTGGCTTAGTAAGCACGACCCTCGCCACATGTGCCACAGTGTGGACTTGTGACGTCAACATCTTGTTCGGTAAAACCCACCCCGAAGTTCGCTCTGAGAAGATGGCTTGGTGGTGTAACTGGTAGCACGCCTGACCGGCAATCGGGAGATCCGGGTTCGAATCCCGGCTAAGTCAAATATTTTTTCATGGCGAACTTCATCCTTTGGTGTATTTAACTTTGCACCCGTGCGCGTGACTGCGTACAAAGTCACTTGTTCCTTCAGTGCTTTGAAGATTGTACAATGAATGAGAATTCAGGAAAAGGATGTGTTAGTCATTAATTAAACTAAACTGTGTTATTTTATTAGTCGTGTATTTTGCCTAATATCTTTGTTTCTATTTCAGACATACTTACTGGTGATGAGTACAACAGGAAAAATATTATTTCTGTCAGAGATCTGTTTCCGTTGTGAACAAATGAAAGAAGCTCTGCATTTGCTTAGAAGTAAGTTCTAAATGGGCTCGTTAAAAAAATATATTATTGGTGACCAATTGTATAAATGACATTTAAAAGAAGGCATAATGAGTTGGTTTCCTGTATTTCCTTTACACCTTTTAAGTTGGGATTATGGCTATGGGGCTATTTTAATTGTGTCAGCTCTAGGAAGTATGGATACAGTTAGTATTTTTTGTTGTTGTTCGTCTTCTGAGTCAGTAGTCTACCCCAATAATTTTTTTTCCTATTACTAGATGTTTTCACACTGACACAAAAGTCAGATTTTTTTTCATGTGAAGGATATTTTATATTTTTTTTGCTGATTTAGGATTTTATATGATATCAAAATTATTACTATGTTCATAAATTCTAGATTCCCTAGTGATTTCATTTATTGTTGCTTATTCTAGACTGAGGCGTAGTAGCTCCCCTCATACATAAGCTGCTTTCTTTAAGGAAAGGAAGAAGGGTCAAACAGTGCTTGCTTGTAGTGGTTTTGATAGTTGGATTAATCCTGATGATGTTAAAATCTTATGCTCACAGGGAAAGAGTACCAACAGTGCCTTGGAAGCACATCTCATTAATGGCAAACTAGCATGTTTTTGGGAGAACTTTGATTTTGATTCTATTTATTGGTAAGGTACAAATGTAAAATAAATTCTCTATTCGCCTTATTGCTAACTGCATACTTCTTTAACCTCCCTTCTAGTTTTCAATTTTTATGCGATAAGATTAGATCAAGTAATGAGTTTATGATAACTGCCTCTGCTCATTGAATCTCTTTCTGAAATATAAGCATTTAAGGATAGTTAGTTTTGTACGGATGACAAAGTTGGGGGCCTGGGGTAAACCTTATTTGATGAGCATTGTAATCAGAAAGTCTTTTGACCTCATGGGGTAATATCCCAGAAGCTAAGTCTACAGGTAGAGAGATTTTTACCTTGCATCATCTGAAATTGGATATTTGGGCTGGAATCAGAGGATCAGAGGAAGTCTTGTTGTAACAAATTTCTCTGGGTTTGGATAGGTTTGGATGGTTTGGGGAGCGAAAGTCACATCATCATTGAGGTGGTGTGAGGGACCCGTAGCAAAATCTGGGATATTCTGTTTCTAGAGAACTAAAGACTACCCTACAAGAAGGATGATCCAGACGTTTTTCTCAAAATCATTTGATTAGCACTAGACTATTTGCCTAGTAGTCTACTCTGTTTATCAAAGTAAGGAAAGGGAAACCATGGAAACAATCACAACTTGAAAAGAGTGCCTGGGTTCAGTGTAAAGATAAATACAGTGGAACCTCGATCTATCGTTTTTCAGGGGGATAAACGAAAAAAAAACGAATGCGGGAAAACGATTGATGCGGGAATGTTTGACTAGGTTGCCTATGTCCCAGGAAAAGCAGGATTTTGGTGCATAATTATGATTTTCGTTAAAGGATTCAAACAAGATTTTAGCCAATTACAGGAATACTAATACTTATCGAGACACTTAGGTCATATTGTTGATTCGAACAACATCTCTTTCAAATATCCTAAAGGAACAAGCCACCTCGCTAATAAATGTTTGCTCTCCGCTCGGCATTTACCCTGCTATTATGGATTTTTCTCTGATGTAAAAATCCATGAAACACCATTTCCAGTACACGTATTCACGAGATCAATGTGCATGTTATGCCTAAAACAACCGCTTTCACCGGCGCAGTGATTGGTTGTGAAATGGATCATATAGGCTAAAAATAGTCAATTATTTGTAATGTTCCCGTCTAATAAATATATTTTTCATGTAATTTAGGCAATGTGTAAAGCGTGAACCATTTATGAGTTTCGCCAGAAATCACCATTGTATTTTTACAACTATTTCCTCGTTTTAACTGCTTAAATAACGCTAGAAATATGTTGTGTTTGGTCTCATTCTTTTTTGAATTAAGTGCACTTTACAAATATTTCAATCTAATCAAAGTATAATGCCAATTGCCGAAATTCATTGTTAAGACACCTTTTGGGCCAATAGGTGATTCATGCAGCAGTTGACCTCCAGAAACTGGGAACTTTGAAGCAGGTAGGCTGAAAAAGGTCAGTGGGTGAGAAAAGAGGGGGTGCGGAACACATATCTAATGTTCTCGGGTAACTTGATATATTTTTCGAAGCTAAGGTCTTCGTAATACGATCCCTGTGCGAGCTGGGACCTTTTTTTATTTTGGAGACGAGGAAAGCTTCAGATGGGGGAAGGCGAGTGCTGAATGGAGGGTGATAGTAGTTCAATCTCCTGGGGGTGTCTGTCTTTATTAGCCACAAATAACATGTTGTAAACACTTCGTCTCATTTCCGTCAAACGATGGATGCGGGAAAATTATACGACAGGACCGCGATCTTCAAACGATCAATGCAGGAAAATGATACTTTGGGGAACGATGGATGCGGGAAAAAATTACATTGTCTTTATGGAACTTTATTTGGGACCAGGAACAGTGAACGATGAATGCGGGAACAATAGATCGGGGTTCCATTGTACTCTTTCAAATTGTAACCTTAAGGCCGGGGACACTGGAGCTAGACTACTTGGTTCAGCGTTAAAAACCATTGTCAGCTCTCTAGCTAAAACCACCCTAAGCATGCACATGTCCTTAATCTGTAAATAAACCATGGAATCATTATAGATAAAATTGATCTTTCAGTTGATGCTTCTGATGAGTTCCAAGTCCCATTCACCAGTTTTTAATTGTTGTGTGAAAAATAGCATGTGATTAAGAATGTGTTCACCCTATGGTGAACATCCTAATGTTCAACAGAAAATTTGCACTTGAAGCAATCATTTGATTACATTTGAAGTAGACTTGTTGATAATTGAAGTTGAATTGTGGCTCTGTGACAATCTGATATTTGAATTCACCATTCTATAATACCTCTCAATTCATACCATTTTCCAATATTTTTATTTTCTCTTCATCTAGTGGGTAATTTATTCTGTCAGATTCCTAGCCAGTGGAAATATGACAGTTGTGATTCAGATTTTGAAACAAGAGTTACAATCTTAACCAGCTTGATCTGCAAAATGGCCCTTGGAGGTTACTCTGATTTGGCACCAACGACTTATCTTGAAATATACAGGAGTCAAAAAGGTGTTTCAGAATCTGTTGGTAAGTAATCTTTGCTATTACTATTACGTTTCTTCAAATTATTTGTTGACTTAACACTTTGCGTGCCATGGACGTAATATTATGTCCTGCTAATCCTTCTGAGGATTGCCATGGACGTAATATTACGTCTTTCCATTTATTTGTCTTTGTATGTGTGAAGCCGTAATATTTCGCCCGTGGTACTTTTCCAGTTTACTGCTTAGTAGTTCTGTTGTTTCAAAAATCAACTGCTCGATGGGATAAGAGTTCACTTAACGTCTTGAGGACGAAAAGTCCTCTGTAGCTACCGGCATCCTCATTGGCCACTTAGTGTGAAATTTCTATGGGACCATTCGTTGAGGGTGCATTGACCCTTTTTGTCATCCAGGATTTATAATTCTTTGCTTGGAACAATGCTTTTTATGATTTCCATGCATTAAATAGTTCAAATTGAGCATAGTAAAAAAAATATTATGCATGTTATGGCGGTACATCATATGTTGAAACTTTTTTCAAAAAACAGTAGATTTTCACTGTTAAATTATATATTTAAATATTAGCAATAAATGTCTTTCAACTCATAAAGAAGAGCAAAGTCCATTTTTATTGAAATGCACATCGATATAAATATATTTTTGATTTTAATGTTTTAAAAAATGTAAGAATATAGTAAAAATGGCTGGATTTTTCAGTAGGGCTTTAAAGTTAGCAGTCGGCTCTCAAAGTATTAAGTTGATGTTCAAATAATTGCATGGTAGTATGAGTTCTTATAAAAATTGTTAATTTTCAACCTAGCTTTTAGTGCCAGCAATCTGGCCCATTAGCCTGGGGGGTATGTACGATGAGTGCCGAGGGCCGAGGCCTCTGAAGACAAAAGGAGCAGTGGAAAAAAAAGCAAACATTTTTTTGGTGACTTATCGAAAAGGATTGAAATTTAAAAAACTTGATACTAAGAAGTGCCAATTTTCCGGTTCCACTGACTTCGTATAATCAAGAGTTCACTGTATTTTGTCATATAAAATTACAATTTTCTTTTTAAAAAATGGCTTAAAAAATAATTGGTAATTTATTTCATGGCTAGCAAGGTTGACTAGAGCAGTTTTAAAGCCTAAATACGGGCAAACACTTGTATCTTTCTAAGGCAATTCTCATCATGTCTGACATTTCTTTTCTTACTATATCATCTCATGTATTGAAACATTTAATTGATATTGTTGTTCTTTTAGTTTAAAATTTGAAACTTAACATTTATGATTTTTGCAGAAGGTATTAATTGATTATTAAATGTATCAATGAATAATATGAAATTGGGTGGGGAACTGCTGTCAAGTGTTATATTTGGCTGAAGAAGTAATTTGCAAAATGAAGCTATAGATACTGTACTCCTCTTACTATTACTGTTCATTGTTTTCTATGCTGTGTTCATGCTCATGACCTTATTTGTTTTGAATTTTCAGACCTACTTGTACATGCAAATAAAGTCATCGTTTGCGCAATCAATGCAGGTTATTATAACTTGGCATATGAAGTATATGAAACTGTGCCTGATGATGAACCAGTTCTTCCATTTTTAACCCTTCGTGCCTTACTTTGTGGGATGGTGTCTGAAGATATTAAGGGTTTGGCAAAACCTATCTTTAAAAAGATGTGCGAGTATGGAATTTATCCATTAATGAAGGTGAGATTTAAACTTCAAGTCCTAAAAATTATGTATGTTCACCCTAGTGTTATTTACTCAATTGAACATAAGATCTTGTTTCATATATTTCATGGCTTTACATAGCCACTAATCACTGTATCAGGGAAAATAATTTTAATTGATGAAGTCAATTAAAGAAAAACTTTCACACTGCTCTTATTAGTATATCTTCTGACTCATGTTTTCACTCATTTCTGTATTGTAATAATAATAATGTTTTGTTAAACAAGGTCTCATTGCTCCAGTGTAAGCATCATTCACATAAAATTTAATGTTTTGTTGGTATACTGTGCGACTTAGTTAATTTTGGTAAAATGATTCGATCTATGATTTTACTTTATGTTGACATACATTGATTTAAAATTGACAACACTATCTTTACTAATTAAAGTGAGTCCTCGTTTAGCGTCACTTACCGTTCCTGAAAAATCTGAAGATAAACGAAATGACGTTAATCGAAGCATAATATCCCATAAGAAACAATGTAAAAAGTGAATATCAGCTCCTAGACCTCACAATTCCTACGTGAAAAAAAATGTTAGCATATCATATCTGGGGCATTTTTTTACGGTTGGAATGCCAAACTATCGCATAAATACGAGTTCCTGTCTTCATCGTCGACAATAGCAGCAGTGACGTAAATCCTTCTCCATTTTTGTATCTTCCGGCATTTGCTTTTCGGCTTCGCTATGGTGGATGCCCGGGGGAGCCTGGGCATCATCATCGCTGAAACATCGTCGCAGTTGCAGGAACCAAAATTATTGTGAACTCGGCAAAAAAAGTGATGACAAAATCTCAGAGTTCTACACGGAAAAATGCCTTGAAATCACTTTTTAAATTCCTGAAAACCACATGTCAAGTAAAACCTTGTGCAACTACGTAAGAATTCATTTTTCAGAAATTTTTGCTAAAACCGTAATCGCAATTAAGAATAAACACACCGTTTTACACTTTGCTTAGACTGACTGTATTACCGCCCACAAAACGAACAACCTGCAACGCCCGCCGCGTCGCCTTTTTTTCGCACGAAATTTAAAAGACTTGACGTTATCGCGAAGCGTAGGTGCGATAAACAAATGACGGTCTCAAAATTTTCGTGACGTTATCGCGAAATGACGTTAAATGGGGTGACGTAGAACGAGGACTCCCTGTATGCAGATAATTTAATAGTGCCTTATTTTCACTGTGTGCCAACTCAGGGTGGTCAATTGTATGCTGAAAATTTTATGGTCCATCTTAATTTGTTTCAGCTTGAATTAAAATATATTTTATGGTAAATCAAATATTTTTTCAGTTAATTTTGATCTTTTTGCTGATTAAGATCATCTGTTAAGAAGGCTTTCTCCTCCGTCTAATGTGTAAACCAGAATTATATATTTTTTTAAATTTTTTGGCCTTGTGTCTTCATTATACAACTAAAAGTTTATTTTAGGTATCACTCAATATGAGATAAATTTCTGTCTCTAAGAGGTCATTCACCTGTTACATAAATGTCATTCCTTTTTTACCAATGAGTCATCATGAGGGAGTTTGTAGAATCCTTATAGTTTATGCCTTATAGTTATAATAATGACTTTGGTGCTTATGAGGTTTAGATATTTGATGCTCTATTAAAAATGACATTTCTGGTGATTGATTATGGCCTTTGATGAGTGACCATGGAATTCAAATATGTAATTATACATTTTGTGTATTCTTTATTATTAACTATAGGAGAATGAGTTGGTCACTGAAATTGTGATCAAGTCTTTCTGGCTGAAGGAAGAAATCTTTATGGTTTTAAGCAGTGTCCTGCAAATTTGGGGTCCAATCTTATTGGTTCACCAACCAACCAAACATAAAGAGCCAGGCTTCTGTGTCAGTTTACTGCTTAAGGTAAGCCTGCATATTTGGCATTAATCGTTATAGTTTATCCCTGGAATATCTGGTATTTTCTCTAGTTGGCATCTAATATGTACTGAATATTTAGTGTGTCTTGAATATGTGTGCTATTAATCTTGTTGAGTGGTATCCTTAGCGAGTATTTATATTTTTTTTTGCTATAATAATTCCATTGGGGAATTTTTTTTCCCTTTCCTGGAGATAAATCATTGTTGCTCCAATGCTGTTGATGACCTCATTTCTTTGGAATTTTGAGTTGGAAAATACAAATTTTTCTCCTGAGGTATTAATTGTGGATGTTAAGAATTTATATTTTACTTAATTGAAAAGTGAATGATATAGTTATACCAGAAAACCATAAAGAAGCCAAACTTAAGGCGAGGGGGCCTGATCCCACTCCCCCCAGGGGTCAGGAGTTTTAGTGGGTTAGTCGTGAGGTTCAGCCCTACCACTAAGCAAAAATTTGCAGCTATAAAATTTTTCTTTGTTATGCCATTTTCATTGGCTGGAATAGCTGTCTCATGATTGTTAGTACAGTAAAACCTCTATGTAGTGAACCTCTTTACATCATAAACCTCCATACATCATACCATCCCTACGGTCCCGTCAGATTTACATGTAAATTTATAGGCAAACCTCTTTCTAGTGAACCTCTTTATATCGTAAAACCTCCACTTATCATACCAAGGAGATACCCCCGAGACGGCCTAACTACCTCTTCAAATCAAACCGAGACAACTAAACACTGTTAATGCAGCTGCGATTATGTACATGGAATGGCATTTTCAGTGATAAATGTTTCACCCTTATTATTTGTTTCTTATATACCTTTAACATGCTGTAATTTTCACATTAATCATTAGTTGTGGCCATTTTGTTCCATATGAGAGCATACCTAACAGTAAATAAGAAGAAAGGTATCTAACTATCCTAATCATTGTAAATGACTATTGAATTAAGAGAGATCTCATAATTTTCTCTCAAATCGTAGTAAAAATCATGTGATAGCACACGCTTTCTGTAATTATTATGTATATAGGTAATAAATATATGTTCACTAATCCATGCATGTTTGTCTAAACACATACATATAATGGTTTTATAGACAGTAGTGCCTTTCGTTTCTGAGTGATATGAAAAAATGGTGCCTATCACTAAAACCTCTCTATAGTGAACCTCTATACATCATAATGCCCAAATTTTGGTCCCCACCGTTACGATATAAAGAGGTTTTACTGTAGTATGTAAATGCTTAACTTGAATTGAATATTTTCAGAAATTTCCTGACCTGGATAACCAGGAAGCTGTATTGAAGTTGGATGAAGAATCTGAGAAGGACCCAGTGCCATACTACCTAATGTTACCAAGTAATTCTGTGGAGCATGTCCTTGGAGAAGTCCTGTATGTGTTGGAGAATATGTTAGTTCCTCCCATTAAACATACAGTTTTTACTGTTGATGATGGGGCAGCGAAGAGAGTGGTTTTTAATAGAATGTCCTTGATAAATCATCTTATAAATGCTGAAGTGAAATCTGAAGTTGATGGTTGAATTACATCCGATCGGGCATTTTTACTGTGATCAAATACACATTACTCCTTATGGCTGTGACTATTGTGTTTTCTGATTATATATATAATAATAGTTTCTTTGAAAAATTTTGTAATTCTAGGAATATTTTTATATCATGCTTTAAGAAACAAATAGGTTTACATGAATCTGGTTCATGTAAATGCAGTTTTGTACAAATGAGTATTAAAAGAATTGGAGAGGAACCTTGCTTATGATTTGCAAGGGCACTGCTTGATGCATCTTAAGTTATCGGATGTAGTAATCTCAATTTTTGTATATGGTGATTCATACGTTTATTCAAACCATTCATCTTTTTGGTGTGGGTAAAGAGAATGCATTTATGTTTCCTGAAGTCTCTTCAATATTATTTGACAGCTAAAACTTGAAGATAAAACTCTTTCAGAGCAAACTCAACATTTTATTAGAACATTGTATTTATGCTGGTTTTATTTTTAATATCGAATTATTCAGGATTGACCAAAATGGGAAATGAATATCCTCCCAACTTTCCTATGTAGGTAATTCTCACTGATACAATTAATAATTCAAAAAAATGTTTTGTTACAAAAGCATAATGCTTTTCATGATGTGTTAGTGAGAATTTTATTATTTTTGTTTCTGCCCAATAAGTCTCGTGGTTATTTCTTTTTTAAAATGTATTGTAATTTTCTTTGTGAAATAAACTAAATCTTTTGTTCTTTTTCACATATTTGACCGACAGTTGTGTTTCAATCTACCATTTCTTTATTGTTATATTTTTTTGCCTGTTCTGTCGGTTTTTGGTACTCAAAGATTAAAAAGAAGGAATTATATTCATCAGTTAAGTTATTCATCTTATGTTTGCAGTGATTTTGTCTGAAGGAATATGTTATGCTCATTGATGGTTTGTCATAGTTTTTGTGTACTTAGTATTTTTATGCAATGTTGAGCAAATATTTGTTTTAATGTTGTAATTTTTTCATTTTCCAGGGAGTTAGAAGATGGTTTTATTGCATTATTGCAAAATTGTGTTTCCTGATAAATGTTTTATTTTTTTTTCTTTTCAGCTCATAAGTCCAGAGGGTATACTTATATGCCAAAACTAAGCAAACTTTGAATGGGTTTGTTGGTGCCCAGTTGAATTAGATATACATCGTCAAATCTGTCAGTTATTATAAGGGGATTATCAAACTCCACTCTCAATTCACCTCTCAGCTGGCTGTTTCATATGTATACAGTTAATCTCTATGCAATCTTCATCACTTGACCTGCATATGTCATACTTTCCCTCCATCCACCTCTCCTTCGGATATTGCCTTCATTAGGTCCCATAATGTGGCAGATTAACATGACAATGTCTTTTTGTAGGATGGCATATAGGTGAGAGGGAATCCATTATTTACTTAAGATCTTGTCCTATCCTAGTTACCTTTTATTACAGCTTTGTCGTCAGGAAGTTGCTGCATGCTATTTTTCCCCTGTGGAAATGTACTCCTGAAGTCCTTTGACTCTTTGACGGCTTTATTGATGTAAGCATACAAGGCAATGCACACATTTGTTGCACTTCTTTCCTAGATCTTGTTTATTCCCTGCTGGCTTCGTATATGGTCAGCACTACTTGGTCTTTCTATAATCTGCGTATAATTTGATGACCATTATGTTTCTTGCAGAATTCCAGGTGCTAAATTCTAATACAATCTGTCGGAAGACTTGAAGTATACAAATGCTATGAACATTGGTTTGTTCTTCTCTATGAGCTATTTTAGAGCCAATATTCCTTCCATTTCCTGTAATTAACTTGAATGTATAATTTTCTTTATCAGGAAACTCCGCTTTATATTATTTAAATTATCAATTAGATAATCACTATCATTACATGCATATGCCATCAAGTTTATGGACCTAAAATATTTAGTTTTCCACTCTTTTGTCTTTGAGGATGGTTTTCTTGAAAACCCTTGGTATATCTGTTTTGGAGTTTGTTGTGAATGGTTTTTACAGCTGATTTTAAGTCCTCTCATGCATTTTTAATTTTATCTGCAGGAATATTATCAATCATCACTGAACAGGCATATCGGTTGGGTTTGAATCCTGGTCATGGGGAATGACTTCCTTTGGAATTTTTTAACCTTGTGCTCATATGCTAGTGACTTAGAAAATATTTTAAACCATACTCGTTAGTCAGCAGTCATTCCCTTGAATTATGAATGCATTCTGCTGATCTTTTCATTTTGTCATCATCTTCACTCTAAAGACCTCCATTCTTTGAGATTGCGTGTTGCGTGCTCCCAAAGTTGTACCGCCATAGTATTGGCATTTTTCGCTTGAACATAGTTAAGGTGTATTTGATACAGCTTAGCAAAGATTATTTATCCTCATTTCTCAAGATTTTTGTGCCTGGCGATATATATCATTCCATATTCTTTTTTACCAAGTTGTTTCTTAAAATATGAAATTTTATAATAATTTTTAGCTGTTCAAGTAATGTTATAGATGTTTTCATGGATCCTTCTTTTATTTTTTCTCTATGATTAGCAGGGATAGGGAAGCTTTTTTGACATTTAGCAAAATTGATTTTCATAGACCTAAACGTAATACTGTGGGGTGTTTATTTTATAACTCTCCATTGATTTGCACATGGGTGGGTTGAAGTTATTCATTTTCTTTACATGTTTCATTTTCTGTCGTCATGCTCTCCATCTCTTTTACCGTCAGCAGAATTAAATTTGTTATGCCCAGGAGTATTGAGCTATCCTTAAATTTACAGTAGGTGTATTTTTTACTTATTAATATGATTTTTTCTCCAAATACCTCCCGGTCAAATTTAGAGCAAAGCTTTTAAGCTAGGATTGGTTACAGTTTTTTTCGATTGTTACGGCAAAGTTGTTGGTTTTGTATGAGATATTGGTTATGTGTATGCTGCATTCTTCTATTCGATTTGAAATGTTAATATTTGACAAGGATGGCACTTTAAGCGAATGTGTTGTCGTTGCCTATGGTGTTCGTTTTTTGACTGAAGCTGTCCACAGTTGGTAAGATGGCATGCTCATGCTGTTTAGTGCACCCCTGCGGGTAGGGGGTTGAAGAATACTCCCGAAGCATCCCTGCTTGTCGTACGAGGCGACTAATAGGGTTTATGATTGAATGACTGGTGAAACTTACAAGTTACGGTTTTACCAGTGGATTTTGTTCTCAGAATTCAATTATCAATTTGTGATTGCAGTTGGAAAATGGCAGGAGGTTAAGTACATTTTGATGTGTACTTAATAGTATGGCCAATATGCCGAGGGCCCAGTTAGAATTCTTCCTGGGAAGGTATTTGGGAAGTGTTAAATTATTAATCTGTAGAATCCTTAGAGGCTGATAAATATTCACCATCTGGTCAGGCCATGGTATTTTTGGGTATGAATTATGGGAAACACTGGGTTGTGAAAAGGATGAATAAATGAAAGTCATCACCTATATTTGTATTTTTAAGAGAGTTAAGTCTGATCACCTGGCATATTGAAGTTATCACCACAAAAATGATAGAGAGGTGCATGATTACTATCCATGGGGTTTTATAGAGCTAACCTCAAGTATGGAAATTCATGGATGTCAACATCTATGATTTGTTCACATCCACTAGGTACATACCTCTCATAAACATTCAAAAGTTCTTAGGACAATTTTAATTTGAGGATCTAATCCCAGTCAACATCAGTATTTTCTCTATGGTCTCCAAGATGATGTTCAATATATGAAGATTTCAAAATCCAAGATGAATACATAAACACTGTATTTATTTACTTTTATGTTTTCCCAATCATGTTAGGGAAAACTTTTTTCAATACAAAGATTTGTAATTCCAATGACCATTTCAAAAAACCTATGTACATTACAAAACATATTTACAAAAGAAATATCAAAAAACGTATGAGTGGTGAATTACAGCAATATTTTGATTTTACAAATCGAACGAAGATGGTTTGCTGGTACCTCTAGCTAAATTGTGGATCATAAAAATTTAATTTGTGGAGGATAGATGTCTTTTCCATACTTTATTGTTTCATATAGAAACTTAAATCCTATGTTCTTCCTTCTTGCAGAAAGTGGCATAAGTCCACAAAAAATTTTGCAGATTTTTATAAGATAAAATCTTTGTACATTGGATATACTTCATATTCTCTGTAGAAAAGAACTGTAGGAAATTGTTTTTACGATTTCTTTGCAAATAGTGCCCACACTCCATATTCAAGTTAAGACCTAATTAGGGTATCATGTAATATTAGCATTGCTTTACTATTCTTGTAATATCCGGCGAGGGGCTCGGAATATAAGAACACACATCTATCTCTCTCCATGGTCGGCGTGCAACTGCCACTTGCAGTGCACCCCCCCCCCCCCACCTTTTATTGTCATGTGCGCCATCTCTTGGCCATGTGGTTAATTACAAATACACTACATTACCCCACCCTTTAAATTGGCTTTCCCATGTCACATAAAACAATAATAATATCAATAACAAAATAAATTTTAAGCAACACTTGTACTTTCAAGCTAAAATAAAATAATAATCAATTCATAGTCACATAAAATCACAATAGGGTGCAGGGTGCCTCCGCTCATGAGATGACCTTCTTGTCCGCATCGAGGGTTGACTGTCACCCTGCTGAGGAGTCTGCTCCATGGCATCTGGTCGCTGGCTCTGTGGTTCATTTTTGGGAGGTTGGGATGGCAAGTGTATTGGTGTCGCAAAGGATGTATTGTGCATGACTTGCTTCCCTTCATGACTCTTCATCACAACCGTATTCCCGTATTTTGACAGCACATGAAAAGGACTGGGGGAAATATTGGTGGCAAACTTGTCTCCCTTCTCCTGCCTCTCAAGTACCCTGTCCCCCGGGTCGTGTTCTTTCTGAAGCTCTTCTTGCTTCTTACAAATACACTACAATTCTATTAAATATTACTTCATATGATAAAACCAAATGTCCGTTATGAAGATTTCACGATTCAAAGTTTATATTATATTATAAAGATATTTTTCCTTTAAATGTTCAAAAATCAAGACAACAGTGCGCATTATAATTTCAAAAGCTCTTTCCATGTATCTATTCAGTGTCTCCTCAGCTTCTTGTAGTATGAAGGCATCTACAGTGAAAAATCTAAACAATACCACATGAGCATGAATCAAAGTTTTCAATTTGAAGTATGAATGCAAATTTTTCGTCAAAAGTTTGTCTTGACATCTTTTTTTCCAAATGGCTTGTAAATTGGAGTTATTGAAAATAATAATAGATGAATCGGTGCTAATAGATATGCAGTACATACATAGGACTGTCAAGAATATGAAAAAAATTACATGTATTTGTAATGGATATTCACCCACTTATGAGATATTCACTGTCTACAAAAAACAATAATGAAACTTTAAAAAGTTATAAAGATATCATTTAAGGATTAGATGATTTGTATTATACGCATACATGAAAATTATTCCATTCACAGAGTAGGGAAGATTATTTATGTTTAGCTGAAAAAGTATGGGTCCAAGGATGGAGCCTTGAGGAACACCCCCTGGCTGCATGCAACATGACGAAGTTTGATTAGTCATCTTGTTATGCATAATTGTTACTGCTTGGGTTCTATATGAAGGAAAAGATATGATATGGTTGTTTGGGATGCGGCGTATAAGAAGTGAAATTGCTTAATATAGCGGTTTTTAAGGAAACATTTCTCCTCCACAGCCAAATAATTAAAAAAATACAGAAAAACTGCTGGAAGGTGATCTATTAATACCAAGTACATAGATATGAAAATTTTCCCCAGCTTCCGAACACTGCACTCCAACTTCCAAATGAGCTGCAACGCTTCGTTATTCACCATCGCAGTGAAGGAATGCGCGTTAATCAAGGATATTTCACTCTTGTCTGTGAAAGAGGGACAAGAGTAAAAACTGTTATTCTGTAAAGCATTCACATTCAGGCCTCATCAAAGTCCAAATCGCAGCATAAAGCTATGGCTATTTTGGAGATGGACTTATTTAGTCCATTTCTAATATAAACTATAACACCTTCACATTTGTTTGACGAAGTTTGATTAGTCATCTTGTTATGCATAATTGTTACTGCATGGGTTCTATATGAAGGAAAAGATATGATATGGTTGTTTGGGATGCGGCGTATAAGAAGTGAAATTGCTTAATATAGCGGTTTTTAAGGAAACATTTCTCCTCCACAGCCAAATAATTAAAAAAATACAGAAAAACTGGTGGAAGGTGATCTATAAATACCAAGTAGGGGAGGGTGGGGCACAGTGAAACAAAAATTATTATTTTGCCTATAAAAACATTGCTTTTGAAAATAAAATAACAATGAAAATATATAAATGGTGCTTGTCATTTTCTTCACTATTCCTACTTTAAAAAATGGAATTATTTAAAAAAGCAATGGATTTACATCAATTTTTGTAGTGATATGTCAATTGTTTCACTGTGCCCCATGTGTGGGGCACAGTGAAACAGGGCCTTTTTTACTTATGGGGCACAGTGAAACACATTTTTTCAGATTTTATAATACCATTTATTTTTACCTTTGGCAATATTTTCACTAGAATGAAACTCACAATGCATGAATACAGTAATGGATTAAAAAACATGAAACAAACTGCACCTTAGTCAGTGATAATTAGAAGCTTAACGAACATCTAAATTGGCAAATGAAATTTTAAATGAAATAAACCTTTTCATTCTTGCAGTTCCTTTGCGATAAGAAGGAGGTGGTAAAACTAATTTAATGTCTTTCATGCTGACAGATGCTATATCTTCAATATGTGGGAAAAAAAATGAATTTGGCACTTTGGAACTTTTTCGTAAATATGTAACTTCAGCGCCATTGTGTTTTCTTGCTTCTTTAATTATTCTACCTACATAGTAGAATTTTTTCTTCGATGAAAACTCAATCAAAACATAATCACCAACTTTTACTGTACCTACTTTATTTCCAAAACCTTCTAAAATATCCTCATTACCTTCCAAGGGGTTTGAAAGTCCTCCCTCTGACGTGGTGTCTGAATTTTGATGGGGCCCCTCACAGTTATCAATGGCAACATTGGCATTAAATAAACTTCTGCATGATTTAGTTGCCTCAGAAGTTTTTTTTCCTATAGCTGTATTTTTCTTTTCCATCATACGGATTTTTTCTGGTGTGTCTGTTATGATCATACTTTTGCCTGGTTCTCTTTTCCTGGTTGAATTTTTCCTTGGAGCGGCTTTAGGATAGCCCTTGAACTGAGCAGGACTTTGAAAAGTTCTTTTATCTTCACCTTGACCATTGTTTAAACTGGAAGTACTTGCAGTTGCTCTTAATTCTTGGCTCAATAAGTCACACTCTTCAGTTTCAGGAGAAGGCTGGTCTGTTACAGAACTACTCAAGAAATCTGCCTCGGTGAAAATGTGCCTATTATATGGATATATTCCAGTTTTTTTGAATCCATTAATAATAGTAGCTGGAGTCATAGCCTTTTGATGGGCAAAATTGACGCATCCTGCAATATGGTAGATGGAAAGAGCTTTACCTGGATTGCTTTTGTTCCAGGAATCAACTGCTGCGGCATAATAGGTCTTAAATGGAGCATAACAGGAAACATCCAAGGGCTGTAATTTGGCACTGCAATGAGGTGGAAGAGTCACAATCATTATGCCATACTCTTTTGCCAAATCTATTACTTGTATACTAATATGGCTTTGGTGATTATCCATTATTAGCAGTGTAGGGTCTTCTTTACTTGTTTTTGTATGTTTGATGAAGTGCTTAATAACTTCAGGAAATATTTCTGCTGTCATCCAACCACTTTTCGATGTCAGTCCAAGAGAGCCAGGAGGGGCATTGATCAACATATGATCACTGAACTTGACCCTTGGGAAAACAAATGCAGGGGGTATGGTGTTTCCGGATGCACTCACAAAACAGCATGTAGTAACTAGAGTTCCCCTTTCACCTGCTGTTACATTATTTACCCCTTTGGATCCCTTTTCTGCAATCACCTTGGCAGACTTATTTACGACTGTTGAGGTACCAGTTTCATCTAGATTCCATATTCTGGAACCATCACCAAAACATTCTGAACGTCTTAAGGCTGCACCAAGATTGTCAAAAAATGTTTTCACTGTGTGTGCATTAAATGATGTGCAACGAGAAAGAGAACAGTTTTCAGGCTGCCGAATGCTTAAATTTGGATTTCGCTTCAAGAACAATCGTAGCCAGTCTAAACCTGCAGCAGAGTCATCATGCCAGTTTTTTGGCACTTGTATAGAGTTCACCACTGCCATTTCATAAGCTAGCTCTCGAGTGTTACGAGTCGACTGACCATAACAGAGTTTTGAGCATGTTATCAAATAGTCAGCCAAGCACTTTTCTTGTTCAGCTGTAAAAATCAATCTGGATTGATATTTTGGTGTCATGCGAACATGTTCACCAGTCCCTTCATCACTAGCCTTTTTTTGCTTACTCACATACCTGAAAAGAATCTTTTCAAAATTATTATTTGGAAAATTTGAATGTCAGTTTACGTTTACTGTTTATTTGAAATTTAAAAAAATTTTCAGAAAACTTTCAATGTTACAAGATGTTCACATGCAAAAAACAAATAAACATACCGACTGAGTGTTACATAATTGACATTACATTCTTTGGCTGCTTTCCTGATTGAATAGTTTTCATGCAGAACAAGATGAACTGCAGCGCGCATTTCACCATCTGTGAAGGATCCAATATGGCTCTTTCTTATTCTATTCCTCATTTTTGGAATCTTTATTCTGAAAATAATGAAATTCCATCAGAATAACAATAATAATTACTATAGTAATCCACACTGCATATTTCAAGTCAAATAGTTCTTCCTAAATGAGACATGGGGCACAGTGAAACATGTTTCACTGTGCCCCATTTATCTTGTTTCAGTGTGCCCCACCAGGCCATCTTGAATAAATAAACTTACTGCATGAAAACAAATGAAGATATAGAAATATGTTTGGTGGTCTCCAAAACTTAAGAAATGGTAACAGTAAATACAATGATAAGTTAAGATTTCCCATGAAAAGGAAAAGTTTGTCAGTGTGAAATAATTCTTTGGAATTATTTACTTTTCTCACCTTAAAATAGGTTTTGATCCATCAACAGGAGACTAGAAGAGCACAAGCCATGAGACTGCAGCAGCTGTTGTGGTGTTAGTTCCTTAATATAACACAGAGAGCACTAATTCATAGAATTGTCAGGAGGAGGGAAATTTGAATTGTTTCACCCTGCCCCATGTTTCACTGTGCCCCACCCTCCCCTACATAGATATGAAAAATTTCCCCAGATTCGTCCGAACACTGCACTCCAACTTCAAAATGAGCTGCAACGCTTCGTTATTCACCATCGCAGTGAAGGAATGGGCGTTAATCAAGGATATTTCACTCTTGTCTGTGAAAGAGGGACAAGAATAAAAACTGTTATTCTGTAAAACATTCACATTCAGGCCTCATCAAAGTCAAAATCGCAGCATAAAGCTATGGCTATTTGGAGATGGACGTATTTAGTCCATTTCTAATATAAACTATAACACCGTCACATTTAATTTTTTGCCTTGAGGATGAGGCAGCAATGATATATTCGTTGATCTTAGAACTTTTCGAGTCTACCAGGTGTACAGGTTATCTTGTTGAGCAAAATAACCGAGCTTTGAATATAAACGGAACACGTTTATTACGACATAAAAAACAACCCGTGTCGCACTTGAAAAACTAAGCATAACCCTGGTCGGCAAAATGAAACTTTTTTTCGCTCTCACGAACGAAAATAGGTGATTCCTATAGGTTTCGAGCTCCTGAGTTTAATCCGTAACCCGTTTTTCTCCAGGACTTACCAGTTTGCAGGGAGGAGGGTGGGGGTGTTTCGATATCCGCCCAAAGATGCTATTCTCCATCCATTATAATTTTTATGTTATAATGGAAAATCAATATAAATTATGCAAATAAAATTACATAATAAGTTAAAGTTTAAAACTTACGTGTCACTTGGTGTTCCTACTCCTCTTGTAATTACTACAGGGTATCTCGCGTGTCACATTCCAACAGAAGTCTGCCAACATATTCTCACTCCATTTACCACTATAGCGCCTCTCCGTGGTAGCTATTTGCTGGTGAAACCTTTCTCCGTGTTCGTCAGAGGCCTCCCCCAAGCTGTATATTCCAGGGAAGAAGTCCAGGTGGCAATGCGGCAAGTGTAACTTAAGGGTCATATTACATCCCATATGACGAAATGAAGTAATTAACCTGTCCACAATGTTTTTGTAATCAGGTGACATGATTCCCTAGAAAGTTACTGTACACTTCTCGAAAGGCCTCTCAAGCCTCACTTTCCACTCCATTAAGCTTAGGAGCAAATGTGGTATCCTTACACACGTCTCTGATTTTAGGTCCCGTAATAACACCTTCTTTCACCTTGACCTCGCTGAGTCTTGGGAATAGTTTTCTGAGATAATTAGATGCTTCACCATCCCAGTTCAGGGCCTTAACGAAGACATTCATGAGCCCTTATTTGATGTGAAGGGGTGGTAAGAATATTTTCTCTAGATCCACAAGACGTTCATTTGCCACGTTCATCTCTCCTGGGACCAGTTGCCATTTTGTGATGGTGTACTGATCTTTGGCTCGACTATCCCAGTGACACAGGAAACAGCAGTGCTTTGTGTAACCTTGTAAACCGGCGAGGATTGCAATAACCTTGAGGTCAGCGCATACAGACCACTGGAACTGTTCGTACTTTATTGCCTGCAATAGGTTTCGCATGTTCTCGTATGTTTCTTCCATATGTACAGCATGAGCGATAGGGATGGATGGCTTTTCATTGCCATTGTGTAGTAACACTGCCTTGAGACTTATCCTAGAGGAATCTGTGAATAGCCTTCAATCTTCAGTGTTGTAGTTCAACTTCAGTTGTCCCATAGGCGAAGGAATGCCACTGCAATACACCAAATATCCATCTTTCGTAAAATTAGGAACTAGGCTCACCTCTCTTTTCCTGTACATCGATATATTGACATTTTGATTTAGTAGATTTCATTGTTGAAGTCGTGATGCAAGCAACAGAGCCTTAGACTTGGGAAGGTCTAAGTCTCTGATCAGATCATTCAGCTCTTCCTGACTTATCACATGTTGTTCATGAATGTCAGGCACTGGAACGTAATTGGGGTCTGACTGTGCCCTCGAAGATTGTGTGACATCCTCACAAGCAGCAGGTTCTTCATCGGATGAAACACCTCGCAGGGTGTATGAGTCTGGTGGTACGGGTACAGGCTGACAAAAATCATATTTTACAGGTCTCTTCGCGGAATCCAAGTTAGGATAACATATTTTATTCTTCATGTTTTTTGAGAAACCTTTTATATTAGTCAGGCAGAAGTAACAGCCTGAAACATGATCACGGGGCTCGCGCCAAACCATAGGTACGCCGAACGGCATCGATTTATGTGTGCTTTTCAACCATCTTGTGAGAGAACGCGAAAAAGAGTTACAACTTTGTTTCGGAGCCCAAAAGCGATCCTGGTCGCCAATTTTACACCCGAAGTAGAGATGGTAGGCTGTCTTCAGAAGCGGTGAACAATGGCCTACTTTTTCCTTGAAAATCAAATGCCCACATATGTAGCAGAATATATCTATCGAATTGCTGCATGTTCTCGGCATGTTCGTTAAACACAATATACGACGTGGTGTGGTGTTACAATTTGGTGTTACGACACAGTGTAACACCACATTGTAACACCATGATCAACTCGAAACTGAAATATTTGTTTCAAGCGACAATGTGATGTATATCTTGGAGCCTTTTTTAATTTGTCTGTCATCTAGACAAAAGGGAGTCGAAGAACGATTGCAAGTAGATTACGAAACCTTTATCCGTCAGTAACGCCAAGGTTTTACTGTATGCAGTGAAGAACTACCGTAAATTTTTGCAACCCAAGGGGAGGGGGTTCGTTTCCGGAGGTTTTGAGCTGGATAAAAGAATGCTCCTGGGATGTTGCCTAGTAACAGCTCTTGGATTAGGATAAAAATTCAGAATTATGCACTCCAAACACGGAAAACACATTGAATACCAGAAATACGTCTGTCAAAAATGTTTTAATTGAGTATGGAAACAGCACCCTGACATTTACCTATAGACACATCATCGAGCCAAAAGTCACCAGTGAGAAGTATATCACATAAGTTCACCGGGGCTTCAATTTTGTGTTCAATGATGTCGTCGGGTTTTTCTCTTTGATAGCATGCATGATAGCGATGATACATAGGTAACAAATATTTAGTTACATGTAATAAATACTTACTTGTATATCTGAAATGCAGATCCATGACTTGCCCTGAGCAGCATTTCATGTGCCCTTTTCAAGAATTCGGCCCGTAGCGATGGTGCGGGGTCGGCGCTTCCTTGCTTCACGCAACTTAAGTGTTTCATCCTCTTGGCCTCATGCTCCATTTTCATGTTGTTCCTCTTTTCTTATGCCCAGATGCACTTTAAGTCCATTGAGGACAACATTTACAATATTAGGAGAAGGGCGATTTGGGAGCGACCGCCATGTTACATGAAATCATTTCCACTGCCTAAACACGTCACTATATAACGCTGTAAATAACACTCAATGGAACACAATATACTTCAAAACTATGATATGTAGCTAAAACTATGTAAATAAAACTTATTTTGCTTTCAATATTCTTGTGAAAAGACGAAAGCAATAGCTGAAGTGATACTTCTTTTTTATTACCTTCGCACCAAATTTGTCCCTACACTGGTGACCACAATTTAAGTGTGGTGTGCTTGGTGATGGAGGAAGTTCCAAATGCAGCGATTTGATGGCGTATGTATTTAATAGATTTGTTTCTAGGATGGTAGTACGACTTGGGAAGCGGTGCGATTTAGGTAACTCTCCCCTATATATATATATATATATATATATATATATGGAAATTAAATTTGTACTCACAAAATAAGGTACCACAAAACAGCTCGGACGTGTTTACACTTCTCTGAAAGCCCTGCTCTGCAGCTACATGCCGCTATTTCTCGCTTAATTTCTGCTCTCCTTCCTACGAACCCGTCGCACAATCTCCTCTTTGGATAACTCATAGAATTCAGCTGGTACCGGTGGGAAAACCTTTCACCATCACCCTAGCTGCTCAGACAAAAAAACAAGAAACGAAACCCAACGATGGAGGAAAGGTAATATTTTCGCCTCTGAGGTCTTTCAGTGCTTTTTTACGTTGTATTTTTTGATGTTGAAGCTGAATTGTATATTTTTGACCATCCGGGTAATCTTGTACGCTGTGGAGTGGCTGGATTTGAATCCGGCCTGTTCTTCACAGATGAGTTTGCTGTCCGAAATTTCTGGAAGCAGTCGGTTCAGAATGGTTTTCTCCTATATTTTGCCGAATTTCGACAGCAGACTGATGGGTCTAAGTTGTTTGGTTCCTGGCTTCGGTGCGTGGATAACCTTCGCTGACCTCCAGGGTTTAGGGAAATTTGAGAACTTGTAGGTGTTGTAGAGGTGGCGTAGAAATAGGTAGAAGTTTGGAGTTAGTTGCCTTAGCAGATATTTTGAAATGTCGTTAGGGCTTGGAGTTTTCTTAATCGGCAGTCGTTGGATGATTAAGGAGAGCTCCGACTGAGAAATCGGGAGGAATGGTGGGCTAGGTCATGAAAAATTGCGAAGTGTGATTCGTCACATTATTCGGCTGCAACCGAGTTATCGGAATCTCAATGCGTGTTCGCAAGATGTTCAGGGAACTTTCCGCCTTTTGCGCGCCTGTGACTACCTGTTTGCTATCGAAGTCGACTGCTGGTGAAGAAGTTTTCCTGTTCCTTTGCGACTGCGCCAGTTGCCGGACTGAATGATCTATTTGACTCAGGGTTGATATTTTATCGTCCCCGGTTTGGCAGCTTCCAAATCAATGAAAACTGCATGCGAAACATGCTTTGCATTAAATCCAGTGGTGATAGCTTCTGTGAGGCGGAGAATTTAATGAACTGTTGAAGTCTTGGGACAAAAACCAGTCTGCTCCGGGCGAATAATTTTCTCGTCGTGGAGAATGACTTTTAGGCGATAATGAATGACGGCTTCAAATAGTTTTCCCAGAGTATTCAGCAGGCTAATTGGGCGATATGCTGACGGTTGCGTTGGTGGTTTATTTGGTTTCGGGAGTATGATGACTTTGGCGTGCTTCCAGGAAGTAGGGAAATAAGAGATTGACAGTAAAAAATTGTAGAATTCTGTAAGAATTTGAATTAAAGGCTTGGGAAATTTCTTTAGCAGGTGATTTGAGATTCCGTTGGGATCAGGAGCCAATTCCGGTGATCTGGAGAGCAGTTGATGGTGAAAAGGACTGGAACATGTTCAGAATCCGACGAATCTAATGTTGTTGGTTGAGTCGTCGGCGGTTTAGAGCCAGGGAGATATCCAGGATGTCTGTTGATCCCGTAGTAGCAGTGTGCGTTGGACAGGAAGGTGCCAAAATCTCTAGGTTTCTGGATCTTTGAAGGCGAAGAAGCATGGAGCCAGCCTTTTTGGTGACGTTTCAGCCCCATTCTGTATGTTTGGCGTTTATGTCGCCTCCAGCAATTGTACGGCTAGAAAGTAATGAATTAAGGTGGTCGAAATCTGTTTTCGTTGGAGGTTTAGGTGGTCTGTCGACGGACCAGATGTTGACGTCGCCGATCTTGCAACGGATTTTGACACCGACTGCTTCTAGATTGTAAGAACGCTGATAGGATAATTGCGTAGAAGGGAGAGATGTTTTTGCTTGAAGAAGTACGCCGCCTCCTTCGGTGTCAACGCGATCAAGTCTATATTGGTTAAAGCCGGGAATGAATAAGAACTAATCGGGTTTAAGCATTGTTTCTTGAATCAGCGCTACATGAACTTGATGAGTGCAGAGCAGATGACGGAGTTCTTCTTTTTTCTCCGCGATACCGCAAATATTCCACTGGAGAATCCGGAGCTGTGAAGCTGCTGAATTAGCCATCACTGAGAATGGTAATAGCGCCTTGAATCAATTCAGTGATAATGATTTCTGTTTTTGGAGTGGAGGAAGGGACAATGAGTTTCTTGATAAGGTTTGATGGCCAGGTAGAGAGTTTTTATTGATATTTGGAGTCAGGAAGGAGGAAATAACGGAATAAAGGTTTTAATCTTAAGGGGCAGGTTGAGGAGTAGCAGGAACGAAATTGGTTGGTTGGAAGAGCAGGAAATGATGAGAGAGGAGGTGACGCTGGAACAGCAGTGGCACGGTTACTACGAAGCTTTTCTGCGAACGACTTGTAGGCCGGACAGTTAGGGCCCCCGCGCACTGGCAACTTTTTCAAAGCAACTATTTAGTTGCTTTGTGGAAGTTCAAATGAAACACACGAAATTGACTGCGGCCCCGCGCACGGGCGATTTTTTAGTTGCCGCAACTAAATAATTGCGTCCGGACCTATTCTGAGGGTGATTAAATTGTTGCCGGCAGGAATAGATCGCGTGGATGCTTACCCAACCCCGCGCACTGGCAACTTTTCAGTTGCTTGACGGCCCTTGTTCGGAGCGCATCTTGGAAAGTGTTTTGCTGGACGCGTTTTGCAAAGGTCTCATAGTTTTAAGTTTTGGGGTTACTTACGGTAATATTAATTACTGAACATGCTCTGGATTGTATTTGGAAGCCATATATTTACAAATTCACTTAAGTACTTGCATTATGTAAATAAACAACTAACTCAGAATGTTTTACTTACCTTCCCTTCATTTGATTCCTTTCATTACATTTTCTTCATACTCTTGAGATTCTTCGAAATTCTTTTCTTCACTTTCCTATACTTCTTCTTTCTGGTTATCCAGCTACCACTGCTTCACAGCGTATTACATGGTGGACCACGGATCTCTATTGTAGAGACTATATAATGTTGGGCCTTGGAATTTCTTGCATTTCATCTATGTTTCTGATCTTGATTCATTTCTTTTTCTTCGTTGAAGACGTCACCTTCAATTATTTCAATCATTTCTGCTGTTTGAAATAGGATTCCTATTAAAAAAAACCACATTGGGTAGGTTGATGTATCCTCCCGCTTCGGTATGTGCATTACACCTTCACTCGACGCCACCATTTATTTTACTTTTTTCCTCCCGTTCTTTCTTCCTAATTCTCAATTTTACTGCAAATGTTGCTCTGGCCCCATTACCTTTTTGGGATTATTTGCGGTACTTAAATTTATTGAACAAGCTCTGGATTGTATTTGGAAGCCACAAATTCAAAACCAACAAGTCATAAGAACTTAAGAACCTGCTTCAAAATCTGCTGCTGTTCAGCGATTTTAAAAACCCTTAAAACTACTCGCTGGCGAACGACAAGAAGATATAACAAAAATTTGTTTGTCATCAGCAGGAACATGAACATTAACCCGAGCACATTCAAGTCCATTCCTCAATTAGAAGCTCATGTGACACATAGCTCACTTCAAAAGTAATGTCAGATTTGGTTAGTACGATAACACCGGCATTTTTTTTAATTTGACCGGTTTACCAGCATTTCCTCAAAACATCCGCCACACTACGTCCCGTAATGCTGAAATATAACTTCATCATTAGTCACCCGATGTTCACAAACAGTTTATTGTGATAATAATAACAACGTCTACTGACGTCCTTGATCAATTATTAAATCTCATTCAAGAAACTATAAGACGAAGCGGATTTCACGGAATTAGCAAATGTGAAACTATTGCTTTCTAAACATGGGAAAGACATCCATTTTAGTGCAAAGACCTCTTTTTTCAAGACTTCAATGTCAGGCGCCAGATTCCCAACGAAATATTTGGACGATTGACACAAAAGGCATTTCCAATAAATATCACTCGACTCGTAAAGAACTGTTAGCGATAAATCCTTAAGGCCCGTACATTAAGAGTGATATATATTCGGGACAGAGTCACAAGGTGTGAACTTATCACAGGAATTAAAGGATATTTCGCAGCCGCTACACGAAAGTATGCACAAGCGCTGGGCGCCATATTGAATGTTTTGCATTTCAAGTTCCCCACCAAAGCGCTCACTGAGCATTCACCATCCAGGGGGAATGTGATCGCTCAGTGAGCGCTGACGTCACAGTCCGCTCACTGATCAGGGAGCGATCACTCCCCCTGGATGCACCCAATGACGTAGAGCCTTCACCTAAAGCTGACTGCCCTCCTAAACCTGGTTCGACAAGGAATAGTCGAAAACATTCTACAAGCAGAAGTTTCGAAGAGTCTTTGGCTGCAAATTCTACAAGATAAGAGGGACGAAGAAAAAGACATTGACGAAGACAAGTATTTTCTGTTGTCACTGCTTCCAGCTTTCAGACGATTTAATGACGACCAAACATTTTATGCACGGACAGAAATCATGAACATAATGAGGAGAGTCCGACAATCAGGGAGCCAAAATCAAATACAGACTCCGTATGTATTAGAGCAAACCAATTCTCAGGCATCAACATCTCAATATTTTTCAACATTTGTACCAAGAGGGCAATTTCAAGAGCTTCTGCCACCAGCTGCAATCACTTCTCAAAAATGTATGGGAAAATACGTCGACAAGTCCTCAATTTTGAACTTAAATTAATTATTTTACTTCAGAAACTACTATTAAAAATCAATAAAAGCGTTGCATTTCCATTTCTTAGGCATTAAAATATTTGAACTATTTATTGTTTTTAATTTAAAAATGTCTTTACCTTAGAGTCACCGCCAATCTTTCTTGAGGTGGTACAGCCTGTCTAAATGATGTATTTTGGTAAGTTATTCGAGGTACAAGGCTAATCAGCAGTCGATCAAAAGTTTCTATGCTCATTCGAAAATAATTAAAGAACTTATTTGGGTGTTCTCTCAATCTGTCAAACAGCTTATAAAATTGTTCATCAAGAAGTCTGGAACTAATTATTGGATGCACCCAAAACCTTTTGTTCCTTTGCTTATTTTTTCGCTGTCTCAGAATGAGCGCGACAACACAACTAGCTTCCACGAGATCCATTGTAAACTGAGCTGAGAGGCAACTATTTAATCGCCAGTGCGCGGTAGCGAGCAACTCTTGGGTGATTAAATTGTTTAGTTGCCGGTGATTAAAGTTGCCAGTGCGCGGGGGCCCTTACGGTAATTTGCTGGGTGGCAGCCAGAGTAGTTAGCGCACTTAGCGAATTCGGGTTTAAACAGCTGGCATTCCGTATGTGAATGCGGTCCTCCACAGCGTACGCATCTTGTCATCATGCCGCAGCTTTTATTTATGTGGCCGTAGCGTTGGCATTTTGTACATTGGGGTGGTCCGGCAGATGGCTTGAAAACTTCAATCTTCACGGCAAGGCCGCAGACATGAGTAACGCAAAGAAAATTTTCCTTGTCGGCAGAGCAGGAAAGCTTGATTTAGAATAGCGGCAGCAGATGCGTTGGCAGGGGATCAAGAGTAGCATCAGGATTTTCTGCAAGTGTACGCTCTACGCTCACGCTCGGATTTCAAGGGCCGTATTGTTTTAAGTTGCACGATGTCGTCAACATTAAGTTTTTCCTGTCGTAGAGATTCGCGGATTTCTTCAGTAGTTGTATCGTGAAATAAGCCACGAATGATCAAATAAGTCTCCCTATCGTCGGGTAACTGATAGGAATAGAATTCCCAGCTTTTGTCGCTGAAAAGACGCACTAAAGCTCTGTAGTCGGCAGATTGAGGCTGAATGCGTACCTGAGATCCAGTAGAGTGGCTTATAGGAGGGCTATTGCACACGGAGAACATGGCGCTGTGTTTAATCGACCATTGTGTCGGATCTTTTGGAAAAAATCGGAGGTATTTTGGATTTTTGAGTCGGATTTGATGAATTACTGTTGTTCTGTCGGTCCTCAAAAGGGCCATTATCATTGCTCTAATTAGTTAAAAATGGATAAATTGTTCGAAAATTTTCATTTCAAAGAATAAGATAATAGAAGTATAAATGATATTCATCTTTATTACTTCGTAAAAAGGACTGCAGAAGGGCCTTACCAAATTGGTGTGAGGCTTTTTAACCAACCCCCGCAAAATTCAAAGTTATTTCAGTACTTCTTTTAAAAATAAGACTAAAGAATTTCTATAGTACAAACTGTAATATTCAATTGAGGAATTTCTCAGAATATCAGTTGAGGATTGTTGTATATCAAGGAATCTGAGTTACTGTAATGGAGACAACTCCATATTTTTAAATTACAACTGTGTATAAATATTAATTATGACACACAAATCAACCTCCTTGGCATAACAATCAGATGAATAACAAACAAAACAGTTGCCAATAGCCAAGTTACCTGAGATATATATCAACATAAATGAAAATAGATATAGAACAAGGATAAATTGAAATTTTATTGTAATTTGACTTGCACTATCCAGCACTTATTTGCTGGCATAAGAAGAAATAAAGTTATTAATATTATTACTGTAGTTAGTTCTTTATCTTAGGATTGCCTCTGTTCTCTCATTCGGTCCCTTTGGGAAAACAATCCATTTCCCCAGAATTCGTGGGGAATTGAGCCATTCTGTGACTTCTTTAATTGCCGTGCTTACACTTGGCTGGCTCTGGGATACATTCCTATCGCTTCCAGTTGAACGCTGGTAGCTGCCTTGCCCATAGAAATGTACGGCACGCAGGACCTATAAATGTAATTTAGCATTAATGTAGCATATTTCCAACTTAAATAATTATATAACCTATAAAATGATATTACCTTGGTTTCCAATGGGATATGGGTCACACGTTGACCAGCAGCAAGGACTGGTCGCAATTCTTCAATGAGGACTCTTGCCATGTCCTGAGTTAGGCGGTATAATTTGCGAAAAAGTTCCACACTAGTTTGGAAAGGGTCGGAGGTATCCCGCAGGTGCCTAAGGTTGATGCGGACATCCTTCAGAAGCCTAAGGCGCCTTTCTCTCCTCCATCTGCGGAGATTCTTCGCGTAAAGCGCCCACAGGGTCCATCAGGCTAAAGTTTTGGTTGTCAACCACGCACAACGTTGAATAAATCTCTTATCATTCTCAGAAAGTACCACATTCTCATAATTATTATGATGGAAGATCCAAGTTGATATATACTGGATATTTAATGAGTGACATTATCTGGTCAACCCAATACTTAGACCTTTCAGTATAAGACATCGATTCTTCCCAAATTTATTGATAACTAAATCCTTAAAACGAAATTTTCACTGTGAAAATGAGTTTTTTACTGAATGTGACTCACCAGAAGTCAATGAAGGTAGAGGTGGTCAAGATATCAATTCCCGGAGAGAAATCAAGAAGGGTGGGAGATCAATGCAGGGTTCGTGGTGGTTTTCCAGGGAGTGCGTCGGTCGATGATGTATGATAGTCCAGGAGGTGCAGATGTCAAATTGTCAAAATCCAGTAAATATAGAATAGAAGAGACACGTAGCACGCCAATACTCAGCTAGTGAATGACGAGATGCGTGAAGTGTTGACAAGTGGTGTTGAGTGGAAAATAAAAAAAACACGTATAATGCGCAAGGTGGAATTCATGAAACCCGCAAGTCGGTGGCCGTACCGACATCTTTTTGGTGTCGTTGTTATGGTGTCGCCTACCGACGATCTCCCGCTTTTTTGTCTGTTAGTTGGTTAGTTTTTTTGGTAGCGTCGACAGCAAAGGTCATTTTGCACCACAACAGTCCTTATGTAAAACAAATTTTAAGTGTTTAATACACATTATCAAGGGAATTAGTATTAAATATAAAAAAATTACGTGCATCTCTTTAAATCAATTTATATTTTGTTGAAAACGTTGATTTCCTTCAAAAAGGAATTTACTCGTGACAAACGTTCCGGAGAATCACCGAGGTTACGATTTAGGGTACCGCTCACTTTGTGCTTGTCTCGAGGGGATCGGTATTTATCACACTCCGTCAGGATGTGCATCACACTCAAATGTGAATCGCATTCTTCACACCAAGGTGGGTTCTTCTCTTCAGTGAAGAGGTATGAGTGTGTGAGGGTATTGTGCCCTATCCTCAGGCGTTTGATCACGACTTCTTCTCTCCGGTTACCCCTGATGGATTAAATATTTAAAAATTTTTAAAGGTTTCCTTTCCATATTCGTCAAAGTCTTCTTCAAATCCTTCTCTGTCTCGTATATGAGTGCTATGTCATCAGCAAATAGCAGCACACTGATTCTCAAGTCTCCTCCCTGATTTCATTTCACTAGCTTATTTTAGCATATATTACTTTAAAAGAAAAAATGACTAGCTTACTTTGGCAAACATTACTTTAAAACTAAGAAAGACTTGCTTTAATCAGCAAATAATAAGTTAAAATAAATAATGCTTGCTTACCTCAGCAAATGATACGTTAAAATAAATAATGAGTGCTTACTTGAGCAAATGATACGTTAAAATTAATAATGCGTGCTTGCCTCAGCAAATGATACGTTAAAATAAGTAATCTATTTCCCAAGAAGCTGTTTTATCCTGAAAAGATAAAAGAGCATTCATCAATGAAAAGGTTTCCACATTTACAGGAACTACCAAAATTCAGGGATGCCTGATGTTTTAGGGTGTGTTGATGGCACCCACATAGCCGTGCCTCTTCTTACTTGTATTAGTGCTTTTTGCTGTAACTTTCGTGGAAATCAGTGAAACAGGATTTTTTGGGGATTTTTTTCCCTTTGCCCTAATAAAAGAATCGCGTCACTTGTAACATATTTTTTACCCCAACGCCAAACTTTTCCTTCAATTCTATTGGAATATTCTTTCGATTTCTTCGCAATGTCCCTGTCAAATATGTTTGATTTTTATATAATTCACGAGCCTGGTCAACACTCGAAAAGAAGTTGTCCACAACAACATGGTAGCCTTTCATAAGATAGTTACCTATAGTCAACAGCTTTTTCATAACCACAAAACTCAGTACATGTTCCTGTAATTCTTTCCTATCTTTATTATTCTTCGCACCACGATAGCTTTAGTATGCCAGACAATAGTTCGCTACCGAATCGCAGAGCATCCAGAATTTGGTGCCCCATTTGTGATGATGTTTACGTCGTAAATATTGCGGTAACTGTGAATGGCTTTTGGGTAACAAATAAAGTTTCATCAATACAAAGATGTTCATGTGGTGCATAATAATGGCGAAATAAGCGATTAGCATGGTCAACAATTGTAGCACAAGGGTAATACTTTTCATTCCCAGGTGAAACAAGTTTGGAATTGTCAGTGGGATAAAAAAATCTAAGGAGCAATTGAAAACAATCTCTAGACATCATTTTTCCGAACCATGATATGGCCACAGATTTGGGACCTACGGAATCAGAATGGTCACTTACGGAAAATAATACGTAAACTGATGTGGCCAAGATTCCACATAGTGAGTGGAGGAGGAACTATGACCGCCGTATTCCGGTACAGTAAAGCAGACGACTAATAGATAGCTCATTGACCGAAAATAGTTTGTCTTGGCTCATAAAGGCTGCTTTCTTGGGCAGTTTTCTCATTTTTGCATCTCATAATGTTTTTATCAACATTCCTCACATTCATAATTTTCACGTTTCGTCCCATTCATGATGAATAATGACGGAAAATAACAGCAAGAAATTATTTCGAGTACTCAATGCGACGTATAGGAAATTACACTTCGAACCTAAAGTATATTTCTTCTTCGAGGATTGGTTAACGCTGTTCTCATCTCTTTCGCCACTTTCATTGCATCCTCTGGCAACACGAAAAGAAAGTCAAACAACACAAATACATTCAATTTTCCATAAATTCGTCAGTAAACCAGCCGAATGCAAACAATACGTACGGTTTGGAATGGGAGAGTAAGGTAAAATTTCGATTCATTACTAGTAATCAGAATTGTTGTACGTCTGTACAAATGTCAGTTTCTGAGTTTTAACAGTCAGAGAACTGCGAAGGTCTCTGTTGGCATATTTTATTGTATAAAAAATCCTCATTCTTACAAATAGTTTTATAAGGAATAAAACACCAAAACTTGAACAAGGTACTGAGAAAGAGATTTCTTTGGCCAATAAATTCACCAATGACATCCCCACTGATGGTGTCAAAACTAATTTTTACGAAATTATCCACTAAAGAATCCTCTAAAGCGGATATAAAATTTAAAAAAATGAACATGAGGTACACGAAAAGAAAGTCAAACAACACAAATACATTCAATTTTCCATAAATTCGTCAGTAAACCAGCCGAATGCAAACAATACGTACGGTTTGGAATGGGTGAGTAAGGTAAAATTTCGATTCATTACTAGTAATCAGAATTTTTGTACGTCTGTACAAATGTCAGTTTCTGAGTTTTAACAGTCAGAGAACTGCGAAGGTCTCTAGAACTGCGAAGGTCTCTGTTGTCATATTTTATTGTATAAAAAATCCTCATTCTTACAAATAGTTTTATAAGGAATAAAACATCAAAACTTGAACAAGGTACTGAGAAAGAGATTTCTTTGGTCATTAAATTCACCAATGACATCCCCACTGATGGTGTCAAAACTAATTTTTACGAAATTATCCACAAAAGAATCCTCTAAAGCGGATATAAAATTTTAAAAATGAACATGAGGTACCTTCAAATTACCATAGACATCACCACGCCTATTTTTATACGCCTTAAAATGTGTGAACAAGAAGTAATCATTCAACTCACTCTCAGTCTTAAGCATCTTTTTCCACTGATCGCAACAGTGGTGTGTAAGGCATGCCTTTGCCAAGTAACCACTTACGTAATTAAGAATATTAACTGAAGGCAATTCAGTTTTATAGGAGGTGGTCGTCACGAGTAAAGGAGCATTTGCTTTTCCCTTCATTTCTAGGTTACATTGGAATTTGGCACTGGATGAGCTATCTATTTGCTGCAATAAGGTGTCCATATCTGGTTCACAATTTGAGTTTTGAATTTGTTCAAAAAAGCAAAGAACAAACAGCTTTTTAAATCCCCGCTGCACCTGGATTGGTGTTGGGTTCCTAGCATTGCCACTTACTTTTCTTAGGGAGCTGAAGTAGTTCTCTGGGGCATCTAGGTTAAGCCTTCTAGTTAAAAGAAAACTGAACCCCAGTTCCTTTAAGATCCCCCAAAGGTGAGACACTGCATTTATGCTAATTTTAAACCCATTTAAAAATTTCATAGATTTTTCACATCTCTACCTTCCTCATTCACTAGTGTGATAGCATCGAGAAGGGCCAAAATTCTCGTAAAAAACGAAGTTTGATATTCTGCTCCCATCCATGCCCTGTTATAGTATTTAGCATTTACCCTTCTGGAAGAGTTTAACATGTCAAAGAGCTTATCAATTTCAAGTATTAATAAAGCAGTTGCTAGAGCTCTATTTTCTAACTAAGCGAACGTATGTCCTTATGCAACTCGCAACAGTTAGGCTAATGACTTGGGTGGCAAAGCTTAATTTCAATGTATTTTTCATAAAGTTATTGAATACCACTCCTCCTAAGCTAACGAGCTGCGACATGATAAAATCATGGATCTCTAAGGGTGCAGGGGGCTCTTCACTATTACTGAATTGGATGCACAAGGTATTCACTTTTGCATATTCCATTTCTCTTCGAAAGATTCCAAGTATAACACGAAAGTTCAAGTCCAATTTTTTCCTGCCGAAGCACGAAAACACGAAAAGCAAATTACTGTCGCGAGCGCACTCAGAGAGTTCGCTCTCTCTCACGGGGGCCCGATTCGATCAGGCTCCCGGCGATCGCGAGGGCGGTCGCCGGGGCAAGGTTCGCGTTCGCACTCGGTAAAGGAAATCATAGAGCTCGCTCTCCGCACAACCTTCTCCGCCGAGTATTCAACGTGGTATGCTCCTTAGCTCCTCCAATAGCTCCTTACAATCCATTTCTGGCTTCTTACCTATGCATCCAGTTGTTCAACACATTAATGCCACGCTGCTGACTCTCATGAACAAGGGATTAAGTGTTTAAGACATATAATGCGCGCTTTGTGTTCAGAATAAACATTTGTTCCGACCGTCCCTCTTCTCTTAGTTCATGTTTACCTATTAAAAAAACCTACTTCGTGACCGGTGACTCAGTCTCCCTAGCGGCAGGGAGTCTATTTCCATTTGCCGACGAAGAATGTCCACTTGGGCCTGGTATAAGTGGCTTCGGAGAGCTCATATGAGTGTGGAGATCATTACTGCTTCCATCTGTGGGCTAAGTTATCTTCTTTTACTAACCACGATTTATTTTCTATTTTATCATGGCAATGATTACGAAGGCATGGTTATTCCCGGCGCACAGTGGGGCCAAATTCGGAGAAAGTCGGCAAAATATCAAGGACTTGTCTGATTTGCATAAAAATTCATATGATTGCATATTATGGGCTGGTTATTAGGAATATACAATAACATTTTAAGAAACGGAAAAGCGGAAAAATTATAAACAAATTAAAAAATTTGCATTGAACTTTTAATTGTTTTTTTACTGAGAACGGAAATAATATCATATAATAACCTTGAGAAAAACACGTGGACATATATAATCACATTTATATGTTTATAAATTTTATAAATATTGTTTTACAAGACAATTAATAGTTTAAGATATAAAAATTCAACTTCCAATATAGCTTTCACTACATAAATTTCAAGTAAAATATCAAATCAATCACTTCTTAATACAGATAATACCCTTTTTCAAAATAAATTCTAATATTAACAAGTTAAACGCTAAACAAATTCTGAAACATATATCAGAAAAAAATTTGATTCACTTTGAATTTTTATTAATCGCTGTCTTCGCTTTCACTGTCCGTTGTAGATCTACTAACACTCTGAAGAAGAGCGCAGACATCCGGTTTTAGACTTCCATTCTTTCTCGAAGGTAATGGCCGCAAGGATGAGATAAGTTGATCTGACGATACCATTAAAATGTTGAAAAGATCTCTATTAGTATCTTCTCTGGAGGTTTTTCTGCATCTTTTTTCCCGGAATCTCCTGAAATCTTTATTGCGCGCCTCCATAGCCTCTTCACTTAACATTCCGATGGGAAGAAGTGCAACTGCTATTACATCCGAACCATGAATTAATATTCGGTGAACTGATGCGGGCATTGGATACCATGGGTAGAGACGGACATAGTGCCTAGCTGTATGAATTGCATACTCTTGGAATGCTTGCACATAAACAGCGTAACCACAGGAGAGAGTTCGTAGGATTGTGTCACACCGGCTAATTAGTTCCTCATCTAATTCAGTTACTGCGGCTGACTTTAAAGCGTTCAGGAAGAAACGACGCGCAGTATTTCCGTCGTTACTATTGCCGCTACCTTGCTTGACGATGTGTACTAGAAGACCCATCTCAGACTTGAACTTTTTTGAATTTCAATTTTCCTTCTCTGTATTAGATCTTAAGTATCTGTAGTTTTTTCCATTCTAGAGTCTCTTACCGGTAGCTTACGTGTAAAAGCCATTCAAAGAATCGAATATAGGCATGGAGAGTTGAAAGTCCATATCGAAACGATTCTGTATTAACTCCCCTTTCCAGAACTTTGTCGATGTTGTTCATTTCCCGGGGGAGTGCGCCACAAAGGCAGCACCGTTGAGACGAAGTGTGTGTAATGGCGTTGCATACCTTACCGTCAATCATTGACATTATCATTGTATGGCGTACTTGAATAGGACCACAACTCGGTATGACAACATTCGAAGGTTCTAGTCTATCAATTTGTGTCTGAACGTTTTGCTGTTCATTAAGTATTGTTTCCTTATTTTCTTTTTTAAACTCTAGCTTTAAAATCCTGCAATACCTTTTAGATGAAGGGCGAACATTCTGCCACACCACTACCTTTGCACTATTGTCTTCTTGGTAGTACAACTGAAGAGGGACGACACACGTCATTATAAGATCACTGTCGATAAAGTTGTCTTTAGAGACCTGTTTTTACATAGATTGGGAGCTGCTAACATCAAGCCCCCACCTGCAGATCAAATGTAAATTTTGGAGAACGATGGGAGAAAGGTCTCCATAACGTCCGCTTGCAGCATGGCGATTCTGGAAACAGTTATGTCAAGTAAGGCCTGTACGTTAACTTCAGCCTTACGTTCAGTGATTATGACCGCAGTGTTGCACGGATAACACTTCCGTTTGGCTAAAATATACAAATACATTATAGTGTGCAACAGTACAAGTAATATATCGATCAAAATATTTTAATTAGAATCTAAATACAAAATTATTACGTTGAAAATATTATAAATACCTGAAGTTTTTGTGGTCGTTTTTGTAGTTCCAGGAATATTAATCACAATTTTCGCATCCAGCCAATCTCCATGGTAGCGAAGAAAGTCCTTTTCAATGCGGTGAGATTCCATCCATTTCTTTCGTACTTCCCCACAAAGCCGCCGGGCCGTCCTTTTAATTTTCTCCTCTATCACATTGTCTTTGGGAAAACCAAATACTTCATCCAAATGAAGATATACACGCTGGTAACGTTCTTTCCATGGAAGACGGTTTTCCGTCATCAACAGCTTATATAACTCATGCCTCGATATCGTTAACATAACCACGAGCACGTTTTAGAACACCGGAGAACCCTACTACATACCACTGGCCCTATCTCAATCACCAGCGAAAAAGTAATGGACAAAATCTTCTCGGTGGCGATATGTGAGAGGTTTTGTTGCTTCCTATACCGCGGAGCGCTTACCAAAGTAATACATAGTTGCACTCTAAAGCAATTATCTCAAAAACCTGCGCGAACCAGCACCCAATTTTTTTCTGGCACTTCGAGCACATAACAACCATTTGATTCAAAGTAATATATCGATCCGACATCGTTAGACATTTTTTGTAGCTCAAGTGACATTTTGTGTTATTCTGAAACTTGTAGCACATGTTATGAAGGCCCAAAAAATGACTTCTTCTAGAAGTACTAGGGCCTGATATTTAAAGGTAGTGATCATCAAGTATTGGTTATCTCGTGGAGGGAAACACTTTTTGCTGGTACTTAGCAGTGGCCGTGAAGAACTTGACGAATGAAACCAAAATCTGCGCGTGCTGGCGATGCATTTCTGCATCACTCATGTTTGTAGGGTTGCTGTCTCTACATTAATGATTGAAACGGAAATATTTCTTCAGATTCCATTGCTCCTGACATTACATTACCTGAGAAAAATTTTTAAATAAAATCCGGACATTATGAATTTTAGGGTTTTGGCAGACCAAAACGGTTTTCGCCCCACTGTGCGGCGTGGTCATTTATATCCGCATAGGACCTAGGAGACCCGTTAGCGTTTCGTGAGTTTACCACACATGAATCTTAGGCTGAAGGAGATTGTCTGTGACGTCTTGTGTTTGCTTGGATGCCTTTTTTTCTCCTGAAATTCGTCCCTCAGCTGAGTCAGTAATGGTGGACCATGCCTATCTCTCTTAAGTCGTCCTTCAAGCAACTGCTAGATTATAGAGAAGAATAGAGTGAAATATGTTCACACGAGATTTTCGAGGAGTTAACTGTGCATACTATGGATTCATGTGTCGAAGAGGAAGATTCTCAGTGCTACGTGTGCATTCAAGAATACAATTTTGAAGTATTCAACAGTGAAATACTGGATCATTGTCTATTAGATGTCTCACAAAGATGTATTGCATTAATTAAATATTGGGTCACTGCTTTGTCTGCTGGATATCTTTCCATACTCCTCCCCATCGCATTATATTACAACTGATGAAAGCTAAGAAAGCAAGTACATTATTGGGGAACAAATGTGTAATGTTTATAAACAAAAATAATGATAATTTGACAAAACAACATAAAATTACATATTTGCATTAAAAAAAGTAGCCGAGATACTTTTTCCCCTTTTAATAAAGACCTTCTATCAGTGATAGTTCTACCTGCCTTTGAAAATATTCTTTCAGAGGGTACTGAAGTCCCTGCTACACAAAATGTCTTCTTTGCCAATTGGAATAGCCTTGGGTATACTAGCTCCCTCTCTTTCCACCATTGGAGAGGATTCACTTGTCTGGGCATTAGACGCTCCTCTAGATATTTATCAACCTCAACAATGGCACTTGCATTTGGGTCAGCATTTTCTATTATACCACAGACTTTGGTGTAAAAAGAGTGCCCCAAGTGACGGGGCACTGGTAGCTCTACATTGAGGCTGTATGGGTGTTGCGGATGCTGTTTCCAGCGCAGTTGTACGTCTATTTTCAAAACCTTTCACTTTTTGAATAATAATGTTTTAGTTTGATCAAAACAATTTATATCATTGAATCCATATTTTTTGAATCTTGGATCTAAAAATGTAGCAACTGCAAATACTTGATTTTCCTCAATCTGGTGGAAACGCTTCTGAATGACCTCTGACAACTTCTCTGTTAAAACTCTGGCTTGACTGGGAAGGTTGGCTATTTGAAGAAACTGATTGCACCAATCCCTCAACCCCCGAGACACAGGTATAATTTTGGATACAGTAAGACATTGTTCACTACTTATTTCTGTGGTGATATCATCGAATACTTGTGAAATTTCACAATGTTCAATCACACCGATGTCATTATTAGTCAATTTTGGCAATTCTGTATTATCGACTGCCAATGATGACAGGAGGGCCTTCCTGGTCTGCACAATTCTTTTCAGCATATCAAGGGTGGAATTCCATCTGCTGGGCGAGTCTTGCTTTAATTTTAAAGTAATATCATTGAATTTTAATTGCATTTCCTTTAAATCGGTGAATTAAGCATTTGGGCTTCGCCTGAAATTGTGAACAATTTCTTTAACCACGTCCACTATTTCTCGGATAGAATTGTTGATTCTATACTGAACAATTAAATTTATAGTATGGGCAAAGCCTGGAATATGTTTCCACCCAGTGAATTTTACTGCAGCTACCATATTAGCTGCATCATCTGTTACTACAGCGTCAATTTTATTTCCTATTCCCCAGTCATTTGCTATACGCAGCAGTTCCCTAGCCATATTCTCACCCCCGCACGGGGGGAAGAGGGTGATTTCTTCCTTTGGGGAGCCGCGCCCCCCGGACCCGAGCCCACCGAGGATACAACCTCGTCGCTCGCTCGGATAGTGTCCAGACAGCATGTGACTCTGCTGTTCCGAGTAGCCGTAACATCTGGCGTCCATAATCACCCACGTGTTTGCCGAGCGTGGAGACCCGTACATGGGAGAGAAAGGGATCCTGGTGGGTGAGTTCTCCGGCACCCAGCTGGGCGTCGGAAACCCGGTATGGGCCGGAGTTCAATACCCCACTTCGGCCCTGGATTCCCCGAAAACGGGAGGCCGAGAAGGGCCCAACTCGGTCAATCGGCTCCTGGCGGCTGGGGAGCTTGGCGGCTCCTTCCGAGCGTACGCCAGGACGGGTTAGTGCTGGAGATATGGGGGTCTCCGTATGGCGGCCGAAGGCGTGAGGGTTCGGAGGGCCCCCATGCTGGAGGTTCTAACCCGAAAGAGACCCCTTTTCGAAGGTTCCTATATCCCTTGGGTAGCCCTGACGCCCATTCCGGCTTGCGAGTGGCGTCCCAAATGTGTGGCTCCATGGTGGGTGGGGAGCCCAGGGGATGAATTCAATGTACTTGGATGGCTGAAGAATCTTTACCTCCAACCAAAAGATCCCGTCCAGACGACGGGGGAGCTAAAGTTCGCGGCGTTAGTCAGCGCTACCTAGTGATGAGGTGCCAGAAGGAAGGGGAGAACCTTAAAATGGTGTCCCCCTTACTTATTCGCAGTCTTATCGGGTTTGGTTCCCGGGGAGCTGAAATCAGCTAAAAAGCTTCGCGATGGTACACTGCTCATTGAAACCGATAACAATACCCAGAGTGAGAAACTACTTAACGTTAATAAGCTTCATGATATTCCCGTCAGGGTCGAGGTGCACTCCACCTTAAACACCTGTCGGGGAGTTGTAAGCCACTTTGATCTGCTGTATGTTGAGATCGACGAGATCAAACGTGAGATGGCCTCCCAAGGAGTCTCTGATGCTCATCGACTCACTACAAAGCGCAACGGAGAGAGAATAGACTCGACATCTGTCGTACTCACGTTCGCGCGCGACAAACTCCCTGACAGAGTGTTCATCGGTTACGAATCGGTCCCAGTGCGGCCATTCATACCGGCTCCCCTGAGATGCTTCAAGTGCCAGCAGTTCGGTCATATGGCCACGAGGTGCCAAGGCAAGGCCACCTGCCCACGATGCGTCCTGGACAAGCATGAGGGTGAGTGCAATGGTGACCAGCGTTGCTTCAACTGCAACCCTCGGTGCTCATCCCGTGTTCCCACGCAAATGCCCGAAGCTGATAGAATAGCGGAAGATAATGGAGATCAAGACAATAGAAAAGATCCCGTACTTCGAGGCGAGAAAAAAGTAGAGAGCTCAAGTAGCTCCTACTTTTTCCAGATCTTTCGCCCAAATAGCTTCCGCTCCTATCGCCAAAATCACCATCTCGACTCAGGCGGAAGAAAATATGACCAAGAAGGCTGGAGAACAAAAATCGGCCGCGCCGGCTAAGGCTACAGATCCGGCAAACAAGGATAAAGTCGTGGGAACGAAATCCCCAATTAAGAAACTTAACAAAAACAACGCCGTGGCTACACAAACCAAACGCGGGAACTCTCAGTCCCCCGGCCCCACTGTTAAGGCTCCAAAGAGCCAAACCAATTTAATGGAATACCTATCCGATACGGATATTTTAAAAATTGAGAGCAGAGGCAAGAAGAGTCACGTCAAGCGCCTCAAGCGCCCTTCGTGACTCAACTGCTCTTTTTAGTTTTAATCCTCTTATATATTTTTTAATCATGGCTTTTATTTTGCAATGGAATTGCAATGGTTTTTATCGGCACAAGGAGGAGCTGGCCATTTTATTGCGTGATTTTAATCCATCGTGTATTTGTCTGCAAGAAACGCATTTTAAATCAACGGACAGGGTGTTTTAAATGGTTTTAATTTTTTTAGATTGGACGATACGAGTGGACAACGAGCCCATGGAGGAGTGGCGGTTTATGCTCGGGAGGCACTTAACACCTCCCGAGTAAACCGTAATACACTGTTTCCAGGGGTGGCGGTGACGGTGCATGCCCCTGAGGCGATTACGTTATGCAACGTGTATCTGCCGGAGGGAGCACCAGTCACACGTTTGAACTTGGAGTCCCTTGTCCGCCAACTGCCTCTGCCCTACATTTTATTAGGAGATTTTAACGCTCATGATATCTTGTGGGGTAGCACGGCGGCGCAATGCAACCGCCGTGGACGTATTTTATCTAGTTTTATGCTGATTTTAATTTAATTTTATTGAGAAACGGGGAGAAAACCCGCTTTAATTCATTCAATGGCGATTTCTCTACCATCGATTTATGCATTTTATCGAGCAGTTTAACTAACAAAATTTCAGCACGTGTTCACGACGATCTCTGCGGGAGTGATCATTTCCCTATTTTTATCTCTAAGGATGGAAATCTTAACCCTGATTTTATAAGACCGGGCAGCTGGATTATCCAAAAAGCCGACTGGCATAGTTTTAAAGAAAATTTTAAATATACATGCGACGAAAAGTGCGATAGAGTTTCTAATATGAGACGTTCAACGAGCGCTATCATCAACGCGGCAGACACATGCGTGCTACAATCTCGGCGCATAATGTCGAGACCTGCTGTTCCATGGTGGAACGATGAATGCGCCAAGGCTATCCGTCTTCGTAAGAAAGCGTTGAGAATTTTCAACAAGTATCCCACGGCTAATAACCTGTCCGCTTTCCGACGCCTAAGAGCGAAAGCCCGCCAAGTTGTGAAAGAGGCAAAGAAGAACTCTTGGATGAAATACGTCTCTAGTATTAATATAAGGACACCACTAGATCAGGTATGGCGTAAAGTGTAGCAAATTTCGGGTAGCCGTCAGCAATGTGGTGTCTCCTACTTGAAAGTCAACGGACCCACCATACCTTTACTCCCTGTCATCGGCGACATCTTCGGCCAGCTACTCACCAAAACAAGCAGCGACGAAAGCTACGACCCATCTTTTCGCTCTTTCAAGCGGCGCCTAGAAGACATCCCTATTTGTTTTAAGATGTGCATGACGGCAGATTACAACATTCCGTTTTCTATGTGTGAGTTGCGTTCTGCCATCCACGAATCACATGATACCTCTCCAGGACCAGACGAAATCCACAATGCCTTTCTTCGTAACCTCCCGGAATCCGCGTTGCTGGAAGTCCTGCGAACCTATAATCAACTATGAGTAGCAGGCACTTTTACTTCATCCTGGCGGGAGAGTGTCATCATCCCCATACCTAAGCATGGGAAAGATTGGACTGACCCAAATTCTTACCGTCCGATCTCACTCACCAGCTGCTTATGCAAGCTCATGGAGATAATGGTTAATCGGAGGCTCATTTGGTGATTGGAACGCCGAAACCTTCTCTGCAATATTCAAAGTGGATTTAGAAGGGGACGCTCCACCTTGGACCACTTGGTGAGGATCGAAAATTATATCCAAGAAGCCTTCATCCTCCGCTAACACGTGGTTGGGGTTTTCTTCGACATAGAGAAGGCCTACGATCGGCTTTGGCGCAGAAAAATCTTACGCACTCTCCATGATTGTGGTTTTAGGGGTAACCTACCGACTTTTATTCAAAATTTTTTAACAAACCGTATT
Source organism: Ischnura elegans (assembly GCF_921293095.1). Taxonomy (NCBI): domain Eukaryota; kingdom Metazoa; phylum Arthropoda; class Insecta; order Odonata; family Coenagrionidae; genus Ischnura; species Ischnura elegans. Next base: position 57,920,612 of record NC_060248.1, read on the forward strand.
TTTAAAGTAAGGACGGGGCAGTTCCTAACGCGTCCCTACCCTCTTGACAACGGAGTCCCCCAGGTGTCCGTCTTGAGCGTGACGCTTTTCGCTATTGCGATCAACGACGTAGCTGAGTACATCCAGACGCCGATAATGGCCACTCTGTTCGTTGATGACCTTGCGATTTTCTGCAGGTCATCAAGAGTGGCTAACATATCGAGATTGATCCAGCTGACGTTGAACAAATTAGACCAATGGACCCATAGTAGCGGTTTTCGTTTTTCAACTGAGAAAACCAAATGCGTTCACTTCCACCGCGTCAGAGGCGTCCACATACCTCCTACACTTCGTCTTAGCGGAAGAAATCTCCCATTTGTGGGGTCAATCCGTTTTCTGGGGATAAAATTGGATCAAAGACCAAACTGGCGTGATCACATCAATAATGAGAAGGCAAGTTGTTTTAAGTCTATAAATATTTTAAAGTTTTTGAGTCACATATCGTGGGGAGCAGACCGTACCACCCTACTCCTACTATATCGCACATTGGTGCGGTCTAAAATAGACTACGTCTCCTTTGTTTATGCATCTGCCCGCCCATCGTATCTACGAGCGTTAAATTCTTTGCACAACGCCACGCTACGACTCTGCACTGGGGCCTTTCGAACCAGCCCAGTTCCAAGCATCCATTCTGACGCAGGAGAACCTCCCTTGTGCTATCGTAGAACTTGGCTGCTTTGCAGTTATGCATCCAAAATTTTATCTATGACGAGTCACCCATGTTACGACACACTTTTAAAAACCCCATTTTGTAAACGTTTTTAATCGAAGGACTAAGGCAACGAGACCTGTAAGTATTCGTTTTAATTATTTTATTCTCGGATGTGATTTGCAGTTACCCGACGTATACCCTGTTGCGTACTCTACTGACGCACCTTGGTTGACTCCCACTCCAACGGTTAATGTTTTTACTATCTCGACCAAAATCCTCCTCTACTCCCTTGGAATACCAACGTGAGTATTTTAAGTTTCGGTGGAACCACCCCAATTTAATCCCCTTTTACACGGACGGATCGAAATGTAACTCTGCCTGTGCATTTGCAGCGTTCTCTCCTCTACATGGAGCCATTAAGGCGAAGCTACATCCGCTGTGCAGCATTTTCACGGCGGAACTCTTCGCAATTTAAATGGCTTTGGAAGCCTTGAGTGACGAAAATGGCTCGTTTGTCATATGCACCGACTCCCGTAGCTCCTTACAATCCATTTCTGGCTTCTTACCCATGTATCTAGTTGTTCAACACATTCATTCCACGCTGCTGACTCTCAGGAACAAGGGAATAAGTGTTTGTTTTCTTTGGGTCCCGGGACATGCTGGGATACGTGGAAACGAAAAAGCAGATTTGTTGGCCAAGGAAGCTCTTACTAACGAAGAGATTACATCAACGCTAGTTCCGTACGAAGACCTAAGAGTGTCACTAAAAATATTGTACTTGAACAGTGGAGGGAGTCGTGGAGGACTTTGAACAACAATAAACTGCGAAGCATTAAACATACAACGTCAGCTTGGCCTTCCTCTACCAGGATCAATCGAAGGGAGGAAGAAGTTATCACTCGTTTGAGGATAGGGCACTGCCCTCTGACTCATGGCTTTCTTTTTACCGAAGAGAAGCAAGCTCCTCAATGTGATGAGTGTAGGTGCCCTTTAAGCATTCGACATATCTTGACAGTGCGAAAATACCATGACGCGCGAACACGGTTCAATTTAGATGGGGACCTAGAATCTATTCTAGGAGACCACCCCACCAATCTAAGTAGTACAATTTTGTTTCTCAAGGAAATAGGTCTTTTCAATAAAATTTAAAAGCTTCCCTCTATTTTATGTAAACAAATTGCGTAGTAAAGATTCATTTATAAAGCGTCTTGAATCAAACGATTGAGTAGTGGTGCAAAATGACCTTGCCGTAGACGCACCCTTTATCTCAATTCTACTAATTTGAATGTGTGCTATTTCTGTACATTTATATTCCTCAGTTAATATTATTATAAGAAAATATTTGACAAAGTCGTTTTCTAAGAGAGCAAAAGACCTCAAGATACTTGAGAAATATACTTTAAATAACAATTTCTGAGCCAAATTGGCTTACTATACAGTTTTAAAGGCGTGGCCATCTCTCCTCAAAATGAAGTGGCCATCTCTCATTTCTGTCGAGGAGAGAGGGCCACCCCCTTGCTCCCTCACGAGGAGTCAAATACTGAAGTTTTGAGGTTAGGAATGCACAAGAATACATACTCCAACAGGTTATTTCATGACCGAACGATAAATCTATCGCAAGTACAGTTAAATAGACTTACCTTAGTGTAGAAGCTAGATAATTTCCAAGGCCTTAGAAAACTTCTGAAGGTAATAAACTTCATAGAACTCGTTGAAACTACACGAAAACGTTCACCGCGTGCAAGAGTTGATACTGAATGGACTGACGCGCTCACAGCGCTGAGCGGTGGCAGTTCAAAAAACTATGCCAAATGGCCATCTCTCTTCGGTGGCCGTCTCTCCTCGACTTACCCTAAAATCTAATATGGAAATAGATGGGAAATTTTCACATTCCCTTTTTTACTCCCCATTGACGTGTTTACAACTGCGAAAACGAGTATGGTAAGGGCTATTAATGATGGCAATGACCGTGTGCCTCTTCCGGAGCGTGAGGAATGAGAGAGAAGGAAATACCGTGGAGAACAGTACCTATGAAGAACATTCGATAAGCCAAATTTATGTCCCACGAAAATTAAGGAAATTTCGAGTCGGGAAGTACGTTTGCCGAATCTTTTCCTGTCGAAGGTAATAAAAATAAATTTTCGCGGACATCTCATCCCCTCATCGAGTGTGAGATATACCTGCGTTCGGCTTTAAAAGGGCTGAGGAGAGAGTTTACTTATCATTTGTTTATCTCAGACGTCGTATTGAAGTAGGAGCTCTAATTTAACGTGTTTTGGCTGTCTTTAACTGCATTTCCGAGAACTTGTGCCGTGAAAACCGTCAATTTTGTGGTTTTGGAAAGCATCAATAACGCGATTCGACCCTCCTAAAGATTCGTCTACCTTTGATCCTCTGCTAACAGCAATTTAAAATGAGCAACGAGCGGTCGGAGAAGATCACCGAGGAGGAAATCGAACGTGAGGTACGAACGCTTTTCAATTCATGCGTACTTTTCATACGCTCAATTCTTCTTAAACTACGGAATAAGTAATTAATGAAGCCTTTTTCCAGATACGCGCCGTTCAACTCTACCTCCGATATCTCCGACTCCGATTGTGTGTCTTCCGACGATTGGCGTTGCTCGACGTCCACTAGATCAGGAAGGGATTTCCCTGACGACTTCTGGTCCCCTGCCTTACATGAGTCTGCGGACAGCTCTGCTGATACTATAATAGAATCTAACGATTTGATCGTTGGATCATTCTTCATCATAGAAAAATCCTCCAAGGTCGTTAGAATATTAATAGCTTATGCTTGGTTTCGCTAATGGTAGGGCCCGCCCGCCTTGTGACGGTGCGGGAATCCTCGTCCCTTCCCTTCCTTCCATATCCCCTCCCAGGAGGCGTCGTCGGGCTCCTTATCGCGTCGGCGCCTCCTTCCCTTTTCCTTCCGGTCCTCCCCCTTCTGGGTGCAGGAGCGAAAAGCTCGCGCTTATAGGCCCTGCCCCAGGAGTGTAACCCCGCGAGCCCGCCCTAGGGTTTCGTTCCCACTGATACTATAATAGTCGACACGGGCGATAGCTGCGACGGGATAGTGAATGTAAGTGCCGACAGTCAAGCAAGTCTCCTGATCTCGTCGCAGCTATCAATTCCCGTTTCCGGCGGCTATTGTGGCTGTGAGTTGTGAACTAATTGCTCTCATAAAATTATTATGTGAGAAACTTTGAAAAACTGTACAATCTGGATGTGAAAGAGAGATGCAGCTACACTGCTCTCCCGACCTCTACATGTGATACGTGTGTTGTGTGTGATAACTGAGTCAACAACGTCTTCCGCGAGATAGTTTTAAACTACCGCGACATTATGTAGTGAGCAAGGATAATTGCTAAGTTAGTGACTGTTTTCAAGAATTGGTTTATTTAAATTGCTTTAGATTTTTTCTGCTTTACGAAATGGTAACGGGCAAGAAGAACTTTTTCTTTGCATCACTTCGCCGGCGACTGCTGGTTTCACTGACATCTAGCAATTTGTAATTGAAAGGACTCATGAGTAAGGTACAAAGTAAGCACTCTTTCCTAATTCCTGCGTTTCCATTGGAGGAACACCTGAAAGATTCATTGTAATTACTTAAGCATACATTTCTGCCTTGTGTTTCCAGAATTTAGCAAATGATGACGTAGATTGACTTGAGTTCAAAAGGTATCAAATCGTTCTTTCAATATCAACAATTTTAATTGAGGTTATAGCCCGGCGCTAACAAAATTCTTATTAATGCATATTATGTGCGACCTGTCACAGATTACATTTCAAGAGAGGTCTGCATTGATGTAAATCCCTAGATATTTAAAATTGGAAACGAAGGGTACGACCTTACCGTCACATACAATAGGGGGAGTATTAGGGCCACAGACGCGACACCTTAACCTTTTGTTACCGATAATTATGGCCGTCGATTTTGAGGAGTTGATGGACAGCCCCATTCCATGCAACCATTCACTCTTGCACTCCAGGTCACCATTCACGCGTCACACATTCATTCAGGAGTGGGCCCTCCATATCGGCGCAGAGGAGGACATCGTCTGCATACATCATGATGCGGCTGTGTGTGGGGAGTCTTCCTAGCCCATCGATGTACAGGCTGAACAGGAACGGTGGCAATCGTGATCCCTGGGGAACTCCCACGTTGATTCGGCACCAGGCAGGCCTCCGGCCCTCGCGAACACGGATGGTTGCCAGCCGGTCCAGGAGGTAGTCCGCAAACCAGCGCACCCCTCGCTCACCGAAGTTCAGCTTGCGTAGAACCTCCAGCAGGATGATGTGATCGACAGAGTCATATGCCTTTGCCACGTCCAGGGCGGTAAGGATCGAGAGACGCCTCCCATCGATCGCCTCCCGAACAGGGTCCAGGACTCCGACGATGGCCGTGTGGGTGGAGTAATTCGGCCGTAAGGCCGACTGAGAATGACACAGAATGTCACACCCGAGCACATGTCTCGATAATCGCTGGAGCACCAGGCCATCCAATATCTTTCCCAGGCAATTTCCCACCGATATGGGTCTGTAGTCCCTGAAGGTTGTGGGGGAGGGAACCTTCGGCAGTGAAATGACCCATGCCTCTTTCCAACTTTTTGGATAGGTGGTCTGGGAGAGGCTAGCGTTTAGTAACTTGGTGAGGGGTGGAACGATCACTGGTCGTACCAACTTGAGTAAATGCGCCGAAATGCCATCCGGACCCGGGCTACCCATCCTAAGTCCACGTAGGGCACTTCCTACATTCGACTCGGAGATTAAGGAGAAGGAGAACGGCGGAAAATCGGTGGACGGTATAGGAGGAATGGGACGCGACCCGGAAGAAGTAAAGCCGGTGAACCCATCCAAGAGCTCCTCCGCAGAGAGGACGGGATCAGTTGGGGGAGAAGATCTGATACCCCCTTGGGCTCGGACTGTTTTCCAGAAGGCCTTCGACCCAGACACCGATTCCCTGGAAAAGTATCTTCCCTTGGCGTTGCGGATTTCCTGCTTTGTGGCTCTCCTCGCTCTACGGTACGCCACCCAATTGTCAGAAGATTTCGATTTCACATAAATACTATAGAGTTTGTCCCTATGGGTCATTTTGGCCCGGATATCAGTTGTCGGCCAAGGTGCAGGCAAACTTTTGCAGCGGACCTGTCGCACTGGGGCATGTCGATCGAACACGTCCAGAATCACCCGGGAGAGAACTCCGCACTATCGGAGGGGTCATCATCCACCTCAATGGAGTCCAAGCGTGCCCAGGCTGGGTCGCTTAGGAGGGCCACCAGATCGACGCTGGCCAAGTTCCGGGTGGAAATCATTCGGGAACATGTTATAGTCTTCTCCACATTAAAAATACATGAAATAAGGTCATGTCTGGACAGACCGGGCACAGGCATTTGGTGGAACTGCCGAACATGTGAGGGATGGTTGGTGAACATGATGTCCAAGGTGTTATGAGAGGTCCTCGTGTGGAATGTGGGTGCACGCGATATCATTGAAAGCCCATGATCTGTCGCGCACCGGATAAAGGCACGCGACGTGCATTCGTCCCGGTTGATGGGAACGTTGAAATCTCCCACCAGTAAACCCTCCTGGCAGGTGAGGAGGTGACGGGCAAAGTGATCGATCACATCATGAGCCCCCCTGTATTTGGGTGGGGAGTAGACCACCCCGATTAAAAAGGAGACCCCCCGAAGAAAGAGCTCCAGGAACAGGAACTCGCACCGATCAGTCTCCGAGGCAGTAGAACGGTGGACCACCCTCGTGGACTACCTCATGGAAGGTCTTCCCTTCAAATGAAAAATCTGAAAAATGAGAGGACCAGACAACTAAGTATCTATAGCAATTGCTCATTACCAAAAAAACCGGTATGATAACATGCACAAGTGCATCTGTTTACAACAATGGCCTGCTCCTCAAGAATGGAATGCAAGTGCAATTAGTGCTATGGAATGCTCGGCAAAAATTACTTGCATTACGTTTGTTTCAAATATCATGATTGAAAAATTTAAATTGTACCTTCTATTAGTGTATAGAGTTTCCAGTGGAAAATAGTAAGATTGCTGTAGTAAAAATTATACTTTGTTAATACATATATACATTAGACAAATGTTAACAGGAAGTGGGAGGACATTCACCTCTAAGTGCAGGTCCAATTTTGCTGTCGTGTTATCATAATTAAAGCTTAAGGTCTCAGAGTGGTTGTCTAAAACTAGTACCATGAACATATTATCAGTTAGGTCACTATGAACACAAACGGTACACATTTTCAATGAAATGCCAACCAAGAACACTATTGATTTTTCTCCATTGTTATGCCCTCTATGTTTAAAAGGGCACTCACATCTGCGACAGGAAAGGAATGGAGAATCCTCAATCTATAGTCTGCAGACCCACTTGGAAATCTTGAGTGTCTCACATGGTTTTTCAGGTCCTCTATTTAACTTTTCAGCTCCGCCATTACTTCAGTTTCTTCAAGCATGTAAATTGCAAATTTTCTTTTGAGTTCTCTCATCTCCTCCAAATCCTCTTCTTCAATGAACGCGTTTCTGTAAGGGTACAAATTGATTGCAATTCTCAGTACCACTGTGCTACCAAAAGAACACAAATCCCCGCACGGGGGAAGAGTGTGATCTCTTCCTTTGGGGAGCAGCACCAAATTCACAAGATATACTTAAATTGGTCAGATCGGTTACAAAGTCATTGATGGATTCCGATTCACCTTGAACACGTGTGAAAAATTTGTTTTTCGACAGTGAGGTTTCTCTTCGGAACAAAGTGGCGGTCAAGTGATTCAATTACTCTCTCCAGTTTTTCACTGTCCTTATCCGAAAAATTGAAGGAGTTATATATCTCAAGACCTTTATCCCCAATGAAATGAAGTAACAGGGATACTTGCCTCTTCTCTTCTTGACCATCACAGCCACTCGCTTAAAAATATAGTTTAAATTTTTGCTTCCACTTTATCAAGTTTCCAACGATGTCACCATCAAAGTACAATTCGTGAATACCATTTAACTGTGTCGCGGTTTTCGCCTTTTCCGCCATGGTGCTGCTGACTTATTTCGCCGATTTTTCTCGAGTCGTAACTAACAGTCGACCTCCGTAAACTTCTGACACCATGTTGTGATTTGATATAATCACTCGTTAAATCAATCACTGACTTTCAACGAAGTCCAATTTATTAACACATAAGACATATTACATACTCAGTCTTACAACGTACTGTGACCGTGACGTACTGAGCGGTGACTCCCACTGCACACGACTCACTCTGCTCAGTCCCTGTGCGCCACAGGCGCTGGTGGCCAGTATGTGAAACACACCTTTGAGGCACTCACAAAAGTAGCGTCCGGACAGTCTTGTGGGCCTGAGTATTTGTGAGATGACTTTACCTGTCCGTGGATGACTTGGCAATGTTTAGCCGGTCGTCCAAACCTGTATATTTAGCCAGACAACTACAGCTAGCTTTAAATAACCTTGGCAAATGGTCGCGGTTTGAATGGTTTTATATTCTCAGCGGAGAAAACCATATGTGTGCATTTTTACCAGAAGAGAGGTTACTTTTCCCCTCCCGTTTTAAAACTGGATGGCAGACCCCTTCCGTACGAGGAGTCACCTCGGTTCCTAGGTATGACCCTAGACCACCGATTAAAATGGCGGGAACATATTCAGTTTTTAAGAAATAATTGTCTTAGGACCCTAAATATTTTAAAGTTTTTCACGAAGTAACGAAGGAAATGATCAGTAGAATAGCGCAGGAAAAGAGAGCTTTCTACAAAAAGAAGATTCTTCTTGCAGTTAAAAATGAAAGCATAGAGCTAACGGAACAATTCATCAGATGCTATATATGGAGCATGTTTCTCAATGGAAGCGAGGCTTGGACGATGACAGCTGCATAGAAGTCAAGAGTGGAAGCAATCGAAATGTGCTACCAAAGAATGATGAATATAAAATGTATAGACCGTGGAAGTAACGACGAACTGCTAAGAAGAGTGGGAGAAAACAGAAGTCTTCTAAAATCCTTAAGCAGAGGACGGAACAACTTAGTTGACCACATTCTGAGACATGATGGCCTGATGAAAACAATCCTAAAAGGACAGGTGAAACCAAAAAAATTGTGGATGAAATTATACAACAGATTTTTTCTGCACCACTCCCTGCGCTCCAAATTGGTAGGCTAATCTTGAAAGATCTGACATTACTGTCTTATCTGTGAGTGTACATTGTGTGTATTCTTTTCCTAATTAGGTAAAAATGGATAAATTGTTCGAAAATTTTCATTTCAAAGAACAAGATAATAGAAGTATAAATGATATTCATCTTTATTACCTTGTAAAAAGGACTGCAGAAGGGCCTAACCAAATTGGTGTGAGGCTTTTAACCAACCTCCGCAAAATTCAAAGTTATTTCAGTACTTCTTTTAAAAATAAGACTAAAGAATTTCTATAGTACAAACTGTAATATTCAATTGAGGAATTTCTCAGAATATCAGTTGAGGATTGTTGTATATCAAGGAATCTGAGTTACTGTAATGGAGACAACTCCATATTTTTTTAATTACAACTGTGAATAAATATTAATTATGACACCCAAATCAACCTCCTTGGCATAACAATCAGATGAATAACAAACAAAACAGTTGCCAATAGCCAAGTTACCTGAGATTTATATCAACATAAATGAAAATAGATATAGAACAAGGATAAATTGAAATTTTATTGTAATTTGACTTGCACTATCCAGCACTTATTTGCTGGCGTAAGATGAAATAAAGTTATTAATATTATTACTGTAGTTAGTTCTTTATCTTAGGATTGCCTCTGTTCTCTCATTCGGTCCCTTTGGGAAAACAATCCATTTCCCCAGAATTCGTGGGGAATTGAGCCATTCTGTGACTTCTTTCATTGCCGTGCTCACACTTGGCTGGCTCTGGGATACATTCCTATCGCTTCCAGTTGAACGCTGGTAGCTGCCTTGCCCATAGAAATGTAGGGCACGCAGGACCTATAAATGTAATTTAGCATTAATGTAGCATATTTCCAACTTAAATAATTATATAACCTATAAAATGATATTACCTTGGTTTCCAATGGGATATGGGTCACACGTTGACCAGCAGCAAGGACTGGTCGCAATTCTTCAATGAGGGCTCTTGCCATGTCCTGAGTTAGGCGGTATAATTTGCGAAAAAGTTCCACACTAGTTTGGAAAGGGTCGGAGGTATCCCGCAGGTGCCTAAGGTTGATGCGGACATCCTTCAGAAGCCTAAGGCGCCTTTCTCTCCTCCATCTGCGGAGATTCTTCGCGTAAAGCGCCCACAGGGTCCATCAGGCTAAAGTTTTGGTTGTCAACAACGCACAACGTTGAATAAATTTCCCTTATCATTCTCAGAAAGTACCACATTCTCATAATTATTATGATGGAAGATCCAAGTTGATATATACTGGATATTTAATGAGTGACATTATCTGGTCAACCCAATACTTAGACCTTTCAGTATAAAACATCGATTCTTCCCAAATTTATTGATAACTAAATCCTTAAAACGAAATTTTCACTGTGAAAATGAGTTACTTACTGAATGTCACTCACCAGAAGTAAATGAAGGTAGAGGTGGTCAAGATATCAATTCCCGGAGAGAAATCAAGAAGGGCGAGAGATCAATGCAGGGTACGTGGTGGTTTTCCAGGGAGTGCGTAGGTCGATGATATATGATAGTCCAGGGGGTGCAGATGTCAAATTGTCAAAATCCAGTAAATATAGAATAGAAGACACACGTAGCACGCCAATACTCAGCTAGTGAAGGACGAGATGCGTGAAGTGTTGACAAGTGGTGTTGAGTGGAAAATAAAAAAAACACGTATAATGCGCAAGGTGGAATTCGTGGAACCCGCAAGTCGGTGGCCGTACCGACACCTTTTTGGTGTCGTTGTTATGGTGTCGGCCACCGACGATCTCCCGCTTTTTTGACTGTTAGTTAGTCAGTTTTTTTTGGGTGCGTCGACAGCGAAGGTCATTTTGCACCACATCAGTCCTTATGTAAAACAAATTTTAAGTGTTCAATGACACATTATCAAGGGAATTAGTATTTAAAAATAAAAAAACTGCGTGCATCTGTTTAAATCAATTTATAGTTTGTTGAAAACGTTGATTTCGTTTAAAAAGGAATTTACTCGTGACAAACGTTCCGGAGAATCACCGAGGTTACGATTTAGGGTACCGATCACTTTGTGCTTGTCTCGAGGGGATCGATATTTATCACACTCCGTCAGGATGTGCATCACACTCAAATGTGAATCGCATTCTTCACACCAAGGTGGGTTCTTCTCTTCAGTGAAGAGGTATGAGTGTGTGAGGGTAGTGTGCCCTATCCTCAGGCGTTTGATCACGACCTCTTCTCTCCGGTTACCCCTGATGGATTAAATATTTAAAAATTTTTTAAGTTGTCCTTTCCATATTCGTCAAAGTCTTCTTCAAATCCTTCTCTGTCTCGTATATGAGTGCTATGTCATCAGCAAATAGCAGCACACTGATTCTCAAGTCTCCTCCCTGATTTCATTTCACTAGCTTATTTTAGCAAATATTACTTTAAAAGAAAAAATGACTAGCTTACTTTGGCAAACATTACTTTAAAACTAAGAAAGACTTGCGTAAATCAGCAAATAATAAGTTAAAATAAATAATGCTTGCTTACCTCAGCAAATGATACGTTAAAATAAATAATGAGTGCTTACCTCGGCAAATGATACGTTAAAATAAGTAATCTATTTTCCAAGATGCTGTTTTATCCTGAAAAGATAAAAGAGCATTCATTAATGAAAAGGTTTCCACATTTCCAGGAACTACCAAAATTCAGGGATGCCTGGTGTTTTAGGGTGTGTTGATGGCACCCACATAGCCATAAAAGCTCCAAGGGAGGCAGAGCCCTCCTATGTGAACAGAAAGCTATTCCATTCAATTAATGTGCAAATAGTAAGCTACATCATTTTGCAATAGACAAATGAACATGTTATCGTGCATGGTTGGCTGACTTATTTCATATGTGGAACATCCTCCACTTTCAGGTTAGCAACTTGGATCTCAAAATTTATAATATTTTGGCGAGAAGGCCGGGTAGCAGCCATTACTCTTTTGTGTGGGCTAATTCCGCCATTCGCCAGAAGCTGGCAGAATTTTGGGCTACGGGTGAGAGATGTTGGTTGCTAGGTTAGTATTTCTTAAATTAAGTTTGTCATGAAAATTTCTTCAAAAATGAATCTATTTTCTGTGTAATATAATTCCATAGGCGATTCTGGTTATCCACATGAGCGCTGTGGTATCCCCATATCATGGAGTCCTTAAGGCAAAATTGCATCCGTACTGTTCCATTTTTACGGCTGAGCTCACTGCCATTAGGATTGCTCTCCGATCCATTCAAAAACAGTGTTGCGTCATTTATGATCTGCACAGATTCATACAGTGCTCTCCAATCCATATCTCTTTATTCTCCTTGTCACCCCATTGTTCAGGACATACAAAGCACTCTGTTATCCCTGAGTAAGAAAGGGACCACTATAAGCTTCGCTTGGGTCCCTGGACATGTGGGAATACTAGGGAATGAGAAAGCAGATTCTGCAGCCAAAGATGCACTCAGGTCTCCGGATACAGATTTTCAATTAATCCCAGCGGAAGATTTAGGAAATGCCATGAGGGGTATAATTAGACAAAATTGGAAGACACAATGGCTTGAAATCCAAAATAACAAACTTCGGGAAATTAAGCCCGTAATAACTGCGTGGCAGACCTCAATACGAAATGTCCGCAGGGAGGAAGTGGTTTTAGCGCGCTTAAGAATTGGTCACTTTATTAACCCATTCATACCTCTTCACCGAAGAGAGGATACAGCCCCAATGCTTAAATTGCGATTGTCCACTAACAGTGCGACATATCCTGAGGGGCTGTGCAAGATATCGGACTGCACGGACGAATCATAAGCTCGGAGATAACCTAGCTGAGGTACTAGGAGACACTCCCGTGAACATTTCCCGACTGATAGCATTCGTACACTCAACTCGACTTTTCATTAAAATATAAATGATACCTCTTGTAAATTATTGACACGTTAATTTCAGAACGGGCCTAATCCCCTTTATCAATTCCAGTCAGTGAGTGGTGCAAAATGGCCTTAGCCGCCGACGCACCCTATAAAAGAAACACTACTATGAGCCATGGATCCATACCCCAATTTTGAATGCAGCAGAGGGCACACCGGAGGCACGTTTCACTCGCCTTCATGTGAAGGCACGTTCAGCATTGGAACGATGCTTTGGATTGTTGAAGGGAAGGTTTATATGCCTTCTTCAAGCTAGGAAAATGGAGTATGACCCTAGCAAAGTGTGCCAATTTGTCAATGCCTGCAGCGTCCTGCACAACATGTGCATGCTGGGTGGAGTTCCATATGGAGATGATGAATTCCATATGGAGGATGAAATTGATAGACCACCGCCAGTGGAACAAGGGGCTAGGGCCCTGCTTCTAGAAGCAAGAGCAGTGAGGGGATACATTATCAGACGCCTTCAATATTAGATAAGTTTTGTATCTATGAAAGTTTGTTTAGCAGTCTAACTGCACTACTTACATTTCCTTCATCTCCTTCACAGAAGCTGTGAGGCTCTCCAATGTTTTCCTCATCTCCTCCGAGTTCCTGGCTACAACCTCTACAGCAGATGCTATTCTTTGAATAGCATCTGCCATAGCCTCGCTTGCAGCCAAGGCCCTCTCCTCCTTTTCATCGAGATGTGCGTCTAAAGAGAAGGAAAATAAAATTCTCACATGAGCAACCTTATCACTGAAGCTGCTGTCAGGTAATTTGCCCAAATATTGACTCTAATCAATGGGTATCAATATTATGGTACATGACATAATTTTTAGAAGTCTTTATACTGATGATTGAACCATCACTCACCACAAATCCTCCTCTTTTTTGCAGGAGGCATTCCCGAGGTGGAAGGGGTAGAAGCTTCTCTCTATCCATCTCCTACGATGGAAGCTTCTCCTGATGATGAAGCATCTCCCTCCTCAAAGAAAAAGTGCAAGCTCCCATCGGGCATAACTGTCACTATCTGATATGCGATAAAGTAAGCAAACTTACACCATAATTTATCAATTGGACATTACCTTCACTGCTACGATAAATGACAGGGTGCCTCACCTCAAGGGGGTCTACAATCCCCGGAATGCCACTAACTGCCGTTTCCCCGATAAAAGCAATTAGCTTTTCTTCGAGGGCAGTCAGTGACACGACAGAAGATGGCCCTCCCTCTGTCTGCTGGGCCGACCTCCTGATCTTCATGGCCTTCTGTTTAGTGTCCGACCTCCAGTCCATCCATGACTTTGATAAAACAGGAAATACCATTTAAATACCTTTACGTGGTGATAGAACCACAGTTCGATTAATGCAGTGGTGAAGTTTACCCTTGACCACTTTTCTGGGGTTTTGCTCCCTCCAGTGGGGCAGGAATTGAGGAGATCTGTAAGCTCCCTCCACAACTCAGACCTCCTCAATCCTGCCTGCGGCCCACTAATTCGGCCACGAGCCAGGTCTGTATGCGCCAGCATAAATTGTAGCATTAACTCCCTTTGGTTGAAAGAGATCTTCTTAGCACCTGAAAAACGCATTAAGTGGAAGAAATTAAATGGGTAGAAACTTAGAAATAAGGAGTTTGTGCTAACCTTATGGAATCACCAATCCTCACAAAGCCCCTGAGTACAATATAATTCCTAATCGATGTTCTACGAATAGGATATGTATGAAAGTAAAGTAGGCTGGAGTAGAATGGCTATGAAAGGAATTATCCTTTTGCCCTTCTGTCCTCTACGTTCATTTGTATTAGAACTACAGATTTCACAGAAGACTGACTACCTATATAAATCATGTTCAAATTGAAAGGCTTGGAGCTCTATTCAGCTCTTACAAAAGGATATATTTTTGCCCCCGCACGGGGGGAGGGGAGTTATCTCTTCCTTTGGGGAGTCGCGCCCCCACGGACCCGAGCCCACCGAGGAGACAAGCTCGTAAAAAAACCCCGTCGCTCGCTCGGATAGTGTCCAGACAGCATGTGACTCTGCTGTTCTGAGTAGCCGTAACATCTGGCGTCCAGAATCACCCACGTGTTTGCCGTGCGTGGAGACCCGTACATGGGGGAGAAAGGGATCCTGGTGGGTGAGTTCTCCGGCACCCAGCCGGGCGTCGGAAACCCGGTATGGGCCGGAGTTCAATACCCCACTTCGGCCCTGGATTCCCCGAAAACGGGCGGCCGAGAAGAGCCCAGCTCGGTCAATCGGCTCCTGGCGGCTGGGGAGCTTGGCGGCTCCTTCCGAGCGTACGCCAGGACGGGTTAGTGCTGGAGATATGGGGGTCTCCGTAGGGCGGCCGAAGGCGTGTGGGTTCGGAGGGCCCCCGCGCCGGAGGTTCTAACCCAAAAGAGACCCCCTATCAAAGGTTCCTATATCCCTTGGGTAGCCCTGACGTCCATTCCGGCTTGCGGGTGGCGTCCCAAATGTGTGGCTCCGTGGTGGGTGGGGAGCCCAGGGGACGAATTATGTTCTTACTTTCATGGAGACGATTACTCTTCCTCCACCAAAAAGATCCCGCCCGGACACGGGCGGAGGAGAAAAGTCTTTTGAAAGCTCGAAGCGTTTTTTGTCTATGAAATGCGCCAAAGAAGGTGACACTCTGAAAAAGGTGTCTCCCTTTTTCATTAAAAAAGCTATGCAATCGATAATTACTGGAGAGCCAAATTCGGTGAAAAAACTAAGAGATGGTACCCTACTAATAGAGACTGCGAACAACATCCAAGCTGAAAAATTGCTTAAAACTGAAAAATTACACGACATCCCAGTTAAAGTCGAGATCCACCGCACTCTAAATACCTCTAAGGGAGTAATAAGTCACTACGACCTTCTTTACGTGGAACCAGAAGAGATCAAGAGAGAGATGGCCCCCCAGGGCGTCATCGACTGCCGCAGACTGACTACGAAGCGAAACGGTGAAGTGATAAATACCACGTCAGTAATTCTCACGTTCGCTCTAGACAAACTGCCCGTTAAAGTCTTCTTAGGATACGAATCTGTAACTGTGCGACCATTCTTCCCTCAACCGATGCGCTGCTTCCAATGCCAAAAATTCGGCCACATCGCACCGCGATGTGAGGGCAAGGCCACCTGCCCGCGCTGCGGCAAGGACAAGCACGATGGGGACAAATGTGCGGAAGCGGCCTGCTGCGTGAATTGCGAGGGTACCCACGCGGCTTACTCTCGCGATTGCCCGAAAATGAAAGAGGAACGGAAGATTATGGAAATAAAAACTATGGAAAAAATATCTTACCTGGAGGCAAGGAAAAAGTTCAAAGCCCTTAGTGCCCCCTCTTTCTCGCGTTCCTTTGCCGCAATCGCCTCTGCTCCAGTTAAGAAGTGCACCATTTCTACACAGACGGAACCTGAAAAGCAGATAGATTTATTAAAAAAAACAAATGCGAGTAACAATAGCAATACTAAAAAAAACACCCCTAACTCCTCCGTAGTGTCTCCCAAAAATACAACAAAGAAAACCACCAGAAAACCTGACCAGCGAGAGAAAACTCCCTCTCCTGGTCCCTCCGGCAAAGGTATGGAACCGATGCAGGAGGACATAGACGAAGATCTCTGTATTTCGGACACAGAGATCGAAAAAGTCAGGAATAAGGGAAGGAAAAGTCGCTTAAAGCGATGATTCCACAGACTTCCGGGCTAATGCTGCTCCAAGTTTCAATATTGACATCCTTTTTTTTTCTGTTTTTATTTATCTTTTACCCTTTTTAAACCCTTTTTATGAATTTTATATTACAATGGAATTGTAATGGATTTTATCGGCATAAGGAGGAGCTGGCTGTTTTAATAAATGATTTTAACCCTTTCTGTATATGTTTGCAGGAAACGCGTTTTAAAGATACAGACAAGGGATATTTAAAACATTTTAACACTTTTAGACTGGACGATACTAGTGGCCAACGAGCCCATGGTGGAGTTTCGGTTTTTGTCCGGGAGGCTCTTTACACCTCCCGAATAAATCTTAACACTCCGTTCCAAGCGGTAGCGGTGACGGTGCACGCTCCCGAGGCGATAACGGTGTGCAACGTTTACCTGCCGGAGGGTGCACCCGTCACCCGTTTTAATCTAGAATCCCTTGTTCACCAGCTACCTCAGCCTTTTATTTTACTCGGAGATTTTAATGCTCACGATCGTCTATGGGGAAGCACCCCGGAACAGTGCAACCGCAGGGGACGTATTTTATCAAGTTTTATTAGTGATTTTAACCTTTTTTTACTCAATAACGGCGAGAAAACCCGTTTTAACTCTTATAGCGGCGATTCTTCCTCCATTGACTTGAGTATTTTATCGACTAGTTTGGTCAATAAACTCAAACTCTCTGTGCATAAGGATCTTAGTGGGAGCGATCACTTTCCCCTTTTAATCAAAAGGGAGCAAAATATAACCCCGATTTTATTAGACCAGGCTGTTGGATTGTCCGGAAAGCTGATTGGCATCTTTTTAACTCAAATTTTAACTACGTGTGGGATAAAAACAACGACTGTGTAACAAACGTAAATCTTTTGACATCCAGCATCATTCAAGCCGCCGAAATTAGCATACCACGATCTCGAAGCATCCTTCCAAGAAATGCGGTGCCATGGTGGAATGAAACCTGCGCAGAAGCCATTAAAAAACGTAAGAAAGCTCTCCGAATTTTCAACAAGTATCCTACAGCAAATAATCTCTCCGCTTTTCGGCGACTAAGAGCGAAAGCGTGTCAGGTAATAAAGGACGCAAAGAGGATTTCTTGGATGAATTTTGTCTCCGGTGTCAACCACAGGACTCCACTTGCACAGGTATGGCGTAAGGTGAGGAGCATATCGGGTAGCAGCCAGCATCTAGGTATATCCTTCCTAGAAGTCGAAGGAAAGGTTATCACTTCTCCAGCTGCGATAGGGAACGTATTCGCCCAATTACTCGCCAAAGTGAGCAGCGACGAATGCTATGACCCTTCTTTTGCGATCCTCAAGAAAAGGCTCGAGAACGTCCCTATATCCTTTATGGAGCCTAAAACAACGGCAGACTACAATATGCCATTTACCATTTGGGAGCTGAAATCTGCCATCCATGACTCCCACGACACGTCCCCAGGACCCGACGAGATCCACAATGCCTTCCTCCGAAATCTATCGGAATCGGCGTTGCTGGAAATCCTTGAAACTTTTAATCAGCTCTGGGCCAATGGGGATTTTCCTCCGTCCTGGCGGGAGTCCGTCATTGTTCCCATCCCAAAACATGGAAAAGACCGAGCTGACCCGAATTCTTACCGGCCGATTTCTCTCACCAGCTGCCTGTGCAAGTTAATGGAGCGAATGGTAAATCGACGTCTCATTTGGTGGCTGGAGCGTCGAAAACTCCTCTCTAGGATACAATGCGGATTCAGACGGAACCGTTCCACAATGGACCACTTGGTCAGAATTGAAAATTTCATCCAAGAAGCCTTCCTCCTCCGCCAACACGTAGTCGGTGTATTTTTCGACTTAGAGAAGGCTTACGACCGGGTCTGGCGACGTAAGATTCTACGCGTATTACGCGAGTGGGGTTTTAGAGGCTGTTTGCCCATTTTTATACAAAATTTTTTAACCAACCGTGTTTTTAAAGTAAGGACGGGACAGTTGTTGTCAAATTTTTACCCTCTTGACAACGGAGTTCCCCAAGGCTCGGTTCTGAGCGTGACGTTGTTCGCTATTGCTATCAACGACATAGCTCACTGCATCAAGGAGCCAGTGTTAGGGTCACTATTTGTGGATGATCTCGCGATTTTCTGCAGATCATCTAGGGTCGTGAATGCATCGCGTATGGCGCAACTCACCATCAATAAACTTCACAAATGGACCCAAAATAACGGCTTCCTTTTCTCTTTGGAGAAAACAAAGTGCGTTCACTTTTCTCGCACTCGGGGCGTCCATGTAAATCCCACGTTACACCTAGGTGGTAGAAACCTCCCATTTGTGGAATCAGTCCGTTTTCTGGGGATGACCCTCGACCACAAACTCAACTGGAAGGAGCACATTAATTCTGTCAAGGTAAACTGTTTGAAGTCTTTAAACATTTTAAAGTTTTTAAGCCACGCATCTTGGGGAGCAGACCGCACCACCTTAATTTTACTTTACCGCACACTGGTGCGGTCGAAACTAGACTACGGCTCATTCGTGTATGCGTCCGCACGCGAGACGTATTTGAAAGCACTTAACTCAGTGCACAACGCAGGTCTGCGACTATGCACTGGGGCGTTTAGGACCAGCCCGATTCCCAGTATATATACCGACGCAGGCGAGCCTCCTCTATGCTACCGAAGGACCTGGCTTCTTTGTAGCTACGTTTCCAAAATTTTAGCAATGACGAGTCACCCATGTTATAGTTTACTTTTTAAACCCCGTTTTATTAATGTTTTTAACCGAAGGACTAAAGCAACCAGACCAGTAAGCGTTCGTTTTAACGATTTTATTCGCGGATGCGAATTCACGCCACCTGAAGTGTATCCTGTTTCATTCTCGGAACACCCCCCTTGGATCACTCCCACTCCGGTGGTGAATGTTCTTTCACGATCTCGACCGAAGTCTTCCACAACTCCCTCGGAGTACCAGCGTTTGTTTGCCATGTTCCGATGGAATCACCCCAACCTTACCCCCGTTTACACTGACGGTTCGAAAGATAACTCTGCTTGTGCATGTGCAGTGGTCTCCCCTATCCACGGGAACATCAGAGCAAAGCTTCACCCGATGTGCAGTGTGTACACGGCGGAGCTTTATGCCATAAGGACAGCTCTAGAAGCCCTAGATGACCACGGCGGCTCCTTTGTGATATGCACTGACTCCAGGAGCTCGCTACAAGCCATCTCTGGCTTCTCACCCGTGCACCCGATCGTGCAAGAAATACACTCTCTCCTGCTGACCCTTTCGAGAAAGGGTTTGAATATCCATTTTCTGTGGGTACCTGGACATGAGGGGATAGCCGGGAATGAGATAGCAGACGCTATGGCCAAGGAAGCTCTGAATAACGAAGTTCTTGTCTCAACGCTGGTTCCCCACGAGGACTTACGAGCATTTCTAAGAAACGTGGTATTTGGAAAATGGAGGGAGTCATGGAGGATTCTAAATAATAACAAGCTCCGTGACATCAAGGACACGGTAGCAGCGTGGCCCTCCTCAGCTCGTAGTAATCGGAGAGAGGAAGTAGTACTTACACGATTGAGGATAGGGCACAGCCCCCTGACCCATGCGTATCTCTTTACTGAAGAGAAGGAACCTCCCCAATGTGGGGATTGTAAATGTCCATTAAGTATTAGACACATCATGCTAGATTGTGTTAAGTACCGCGAAGCGCGAAGGCGAAATAATCTAGGGGGAGACCTAAAAACCCTTTTAGGAGACCACCCTACCAACTTAATCTGTACATTTCGGTTTCTCAGAGAAATAAACATTTTTAATAAAGTCTAATTATGTACACTTTCAACGAAGACATCAGATGCATTAGATTACTTTATACATAACAATTGTAATTAAATAGCACAGTAGTGGTGCAAAATGACCTTGCCGTCGACGCACCCTAAATCCAAACACTACTACTACTACGATATATTTTTGCATGACTTTTTTCAGTTTACCAGTGGTTTTTTGGGGTTAACTTCTTCAAAATAAATGCTGTGCTCCTATTGCAATGCATTAGAGGAGATTATGAAATATTTGCATTCGGGCACTGCTATTTTATAATAATCGTACCATTTCCTCACACAAGAATGGGATGTTATTCTGGTGAGATGGGTAATGATTTTCTGTGAATTCAATAACCTATCGCGACACTTTTAAAATGTTCTTTTGAACTTTATTAGCTTAAAACAATTGTTAATATTGTACATATATTTTTCAAATAAATCACATTTACAAAAATGACAACACTTGATATGTTTCATTTTTACAAACAAATAAAACTCATTAACTCGGACTGGCAGAAAAAAAACTCAAGATCATATACCTTTTCAGAAAATAATGAAGCACAGTAATTTTAAGATGTAGTTTGTGCAATAAATTATAGAATGAATGTATAGAAAATTTGAACAAAATGTATTACTTTCATTTCTTTCACAACAATGCGCCCATAGGAGCAATAGGAAATTAAAGAAACACATTTTACACACTACGAATGAAAATCTCCGAAACATTTGTTAGCATGCAGTGGTGCATCACATTTTGTGCAAAGATACTGTGTTCTTTTTTTACAAACACGGCATCGCCAATACTTTGAATTCCCCCTCCCAATTATGTGATCTTTGTGATCTCGGCGAAAATTATTTCTCGGAGAAGACGAAAATGGTGACCGCACTCCTGGTGACAACGGGGCAGCAGCAAAAGATTTAAGGAGAAAAATTGCACACTGGCGCCTGAATTCAAGTAGAGGCATTTCATTACCAAATAATCTTCTATAGAGAAGCCATCCTTGGACCACTGAAATGTCTACCGCCCAGGCAAAGAATGGCCACCACAATTTCTTTGTCCTAATTGCTGTGCGATAGGCTGCAACAAATTGGTCCCTAATATCCACCCCGCCCATTTTTGAATTGTACCTAGCGATTGTACCTGGAACATCAACAAACTGAATCTTTTTTTCTGCCCTGGAATACCGAGTTGATTTTTTCATAGGCTCCACGGGATCACAATTTGAGAGAACGGTGACAACGGCGTTATCATTCTACCGTACCGCTATTAGATCAGAAGAAGCGGAAAAAACGGTATAACCCATGTTCGCCTTTTTCCAAGCCCTCTTGTCAGGTAGCTTTATATTCGATCCGACTCGATTTTCTCGCAATGTCCCATTTTCTCCCAATCCTTTTTTTGTCAACTCAGTTAAAAGTTCAACTGACGTAAATAGGTTGTCGAAATATAGTTTAATTCCTTCCTGTCGAAATAAAGTTTTAGTCCAATATGCTCTGCTAAACCTAACACAACGTCTCCTCCTTGCCCCAACCCAGTGTCAGGAAGACGAGTGGATGAACCGCAGTAAGGCTCAGCATGGTGTATGTAGCCTGTTGGATCAGCAGCAACCCACAGCTTGAATCCAAAGCGAACGGGTTTTCCTCTAATAAACTGTTTGCTCCCATGCCGGCCGTAATAGGGAATCATGCTCTCATCGATGCTCAAACTGTTCCCCGGTTCTATCTGTTTGAATGCCTGGTTGAGGAAATCAAACAAAGGACGTACCTTGTACATTCGGTCACTCCCATTGTTAGCATCATTATCTGCCAGGTGGAGGTAGCGAAGTAAATTTTCAAACCTATTTCGCCTTATTGCATCCGCACCGCACCGCAAACATTTTCATTCTTTTTTATTTAATAGATCCTCCAGCTGGCCCTCCATCAGCACATTAAATAATTTTTTCATTGTTTTCAAACGTCTTCCCTCATCTTGGATCTTTTTTAGACCATGATAAATAAAGCTAGAGAATTGAGACTCCTGAGTCTCTGGGGTGATGGGCGCATCTAGGGTTTTCGCTATTTTCTCCAGAACCTCAACGGATTGGCACTCTTCTTTAGGCCTCTTACTCCTCCTTATTTTGGTGGAAGAGGCATCAGGCATAGGTGTCCTCACCCTTTCTTCATTTGATCCCATGAAAGGGAAAAAAGACAGAAGATTGGCCACCGTCATCCCCACTATCGATTACGTTACCTTCCTCGATTGGAAGGACCTCATACTCTCCTACCAAAGGTCCAAAATTTTCTAAATCTACCTCCACCGTCACTGCTTCCCCCTGTAATTAAAAATAAGAATATTCATGATTTCAGTTTTATGGTCACAATTTATTATATTTATGTGCATAAGTTAACCATATTATGCTTATGTATCTTATGCTTCTGACGTAGAGAGTCATGACAATGGATCTTTGTCCTCTAATAGTAATAGTAAGTTCATTATCGGGAAGAAATATTTCTTAAATTATTACAATTAAGTGTTGAATTCAAGACATGGGATACAACAACTGATAGTTTAAATGATTTGTATTCACCCTAGCATCATCAGTACCAGTATGGGTACATAGTATAACATTCGGATTTCTATGAGGAATATGATTTGCTAATTTTTTTCTGGGATACATGTGATCTCTTAACAAAATGCAATTGATCATAGTACCTAGTAACAGTAACCTTGTTAATTGACAGAAGTAGAAGCATCATTTTATTTAATGTTATGTGTTGAAGACAAGAATTGCCTTTGGGGGAAGACTGAAAACTTTTATATCATAGCTTATCTGCCACACTTTGTTTGTTGTTTGATGCATAACAACATTGTATTGTTGACATTGTACAAAAATCAATTAATGTGCCATTTTAAACATATTTAATACCCTCATCAGCATGGATTTATGTGCAGTTTCTCTGCAGAATTCTCTTTGGATTTACTATGTGTCAATTAATATATTATTTATTAGGTGTTATTTAAAATATTCATTAGAACAGCACAGGCAAAGAGAGCTTTCTACAAAAAGACGAATAAAAGGAGAAATAATGCATAGAAGTAAGGAAGCAATTCATCAGATGCTCACTTGGAGCACGTTTCTGAATGGGAGTGCGACTTGGAAGTTAAAAGCAGCAGAGAAGTCAAATATGGGAAGCATACAAAATGTAGTGTTACGAAGAATGATAAAGATAAAATGTATTGGTAGTGTAAGGAGGAATTGCAAGGAAGAGTGGGAGAAATAGAAGTCGTCTAAAAACCTTAAGCAGAAGACGGGATAACTTAGATGGCCACATTATCAGACATGATGGCCTGATGAAATCAATCTTAGAAGGACAGGTGGAAGGGAAGAATGGCAATTGCCTTTGCTGTATGGTAGTCCTTCCCTTCCCCCCCAATGGAGGGTCAGCCTGCCCACAATGGAGGAGTTTATTTTTATCAGAGAAGGGGTGGGTTTCATAGGACAGGTTATAAAGAATGTAAAAGAAAAGATATACATTGCTATGAAAAGACTAGTGCATAGGATAGAGGAATTGAGAGCTACACCAACTAATATTATAATTATTGACTAATTATGGTGATTTTTAGTTCAGAAAAAATTATCTGAATTTATGTTAACTGGGTTAACCAACTGATAAATAAAAAAATAAATCATGACTTGTTATGAATTTAAAAGCTCTACCAATTGTTCACCTGATTGAATGGAAAAAATTTTATTTTCCAAAATATTTCATTACTTACCTCAACTTCACTTATTTTAGTGGTCACAACAGATGTTTCAGTGCATTTTCGAGGGGTCATGTGCTCCTTCAAAAATAAAAGCTCCCGATAAAATTTAAATACAGGCACATACACCTTGAAGAGAAAAAAAAACATTGAAAGTTAAAGAGTGAACTTCTATGTGACAACACAAATGCATTTTTAGGTTTGTATATTTTTACCTCGGCAGTGGAGCAACCGCTCTTCATCGATGCTCTAATGCGCTGCTCTTCAGCTCCAAACTGGCTCCTGAAAGTATTTATTTTGCTCTTGACATCTTGAGCGGAAGTTCCAGGGCGGAACGGTTCTACACATTTCACTATATCATTGATACTGCGCTCCCGCAAAAACTTGTTGTGGTAATTTTGAGCTTTGCTATTATACAAATTCTCGTGTTTACTGTAGTTCTCTATAAGATTTGTTGTCGCCTCCTGCGACCACGAAGCTGATGCACTGCGAGACATCTTCTTTCAACAAAAATTTACGGGTATTCACTGTCAGTGCGATCCTCACGGCCTTCTTGGTACCTCTACTGCACAAACGCTCAATAATCCCCCAACGAATCAAATCCGCTCATAGAGTAGCCTAACAATACGAATGCGCTGACCTGACATTATCGGATTGAAAAAAGTGATTTCGAAGCTTTTAAGGCCTGGTTACACGGTACATGAGAATAAACAAGAAAATGTGAGAATGTCTGAATCTCAGAATGAACGCGAAACTGCACCGTGTAACCACGCAAAATGTAAGAATGTATGAATTTCTGAACGCCTGCTCTAATTTCGGTCAGACAATCATACAATTTGAACTCAGAGTCACCTGGTGGCAGACTACGAAAATGACACATTCATTTCATCTGGCTTGTATAGGCGACTTCTTTGTTTACCTACGGCCCCGATAGTTATTTGGATTTGATATGATCTTGCTTGACTTGGATATCTCACTGATTGGATATGGGTAGTGAAAGAATGGAACACAAGAAAAGAGGATGGGTAAAAGGGAGGATCAAATGGAAAGGCCATTAATGTATGAACCGCGAGCCCTGTCCACGAATGAGATCCAAATGATCGTTAAAAGGTCATAAAAAAGCATGTGATAGGCAAAGAAATCAGTTTCAAGTGCTATTTACTCTGTATTTACTCGAGTTCCTGTTTTTGAATCAAGACCGATTGCAAAACGAGTCGAAATTTTAGGTGTTGCGCTGACATGCAGCGAACGCTATGGGCATCGCAGTAATAAATATTGAATTTACCTTGCCAAAAGCCTCATATTTCTAGTATATTCCTGTAGCGGGATTTACAGGAGAAGGATGGAGGGAAATCACGACACTCACTTTCAAGACCCCCCGCACGGGGGAAGAGAGTAATCTCTTCCTTTGGGGAGTCGCGCCCCCACGGACCCGAGCCCACCGGGGAGACAACCTCGTCAAAAAACCCTTCGTACGCTAGGATAGCGTCCAGACAGCATGTGACTCTGCTGTGCTGAGTAGCCGAAACATCTGGCGTCCAGATTCACCCACGTGTTTGCCGTGCGTGGAGACCCGTACAAGGGGGAGAAGGGGATCCTGGTGGGTGAGTTCTCCGGCACCCAGCTGGGCGTCGGAAACCCGGTATGGGCCGGAGTTCAACACCCCACTTCGGCCCTGGATTCCCCGAAAAACGGGCGGCCGAGAAGAGCCCAGCTCGGTCAATCGGCTCCTGGCGGCTGGGGAGCTTGGCGGCTCCTTCCGAGCGTACGCCAGGACGGGTTAGTGCTGGAGATATGGGGGTCTCCGTAGGGCGGCCGAAGGTGCGTGGGTTCGGAGGGCCCCCGCGCTGGAGGTTCTAACCCAAAAGAGATCCCCTATCAAAGGTTCCTATATCCCTCGGGTAGCCCTGGCGACCACACCGGATCTCGGTGTGGCGTCCCGAATGTGTGGCTCCGTGGTGGGTGGGGAGCCCAGGGGATGAATTTCTGTTTTGAGTCCATGGATAACAACTTTCTTCCTCCAACGAAAAGATCCCGTCCGGAAGTGGGCGGGGGAGAAAGTAAGACTACCGCATGTCGGAAATTCCTTGTTATGAGATGTGCTAATGATGGTGAGACCCTGACAAAGGTATCTCCCTTTCTAATAAGACGAGTTCTGTCGGCAGCGATACCCGGTGACTTAGAATCGGCCAAAAAATTAAGGGATGGATCACTGTTAATTTAAACCAGCAACGAAACACAAAGCGAAAAGTTATTGAAAATGACAAAATTTAACGAAATACCGGTTAAGGTCCAGGTGCACCAAACACTCAATACATGTCGGGGAGTCATTTCGCATTACGACCTGCTCTACGTCTCTGAAGATGAGATAAAGAGTGAGATGGCGTCTCAGGGTGTTATAGACTGCCGCCGTCTTAAGACAAAGAAGAACGGTGAGCTGATCAACAGCACGTCCGTCATCCTCACTTTCTGTGGTGACAAACTTCCTGACAAGGTCTATGTGGGATACGAATCTGTTTCCGTAAGGCCATTCATTCCTAGCCCCATGCGGTGTTTCCAATGCCAGCGTTTCGGCCACATCGCTACCAGATGTGAGGGCAAGGCCACCTGCCCGCGCTGTGGCAAAGAGAAACACGAAGGTGACGCGTGCACCTCTGATCTAACCTGTGTGAATTGCGAGGGATCACATCCGGTTTACTCTCGAGATTGCCCCAAGATGTGAGAAGAGAAAAAAACAATGGAGATAAAGACAGTGGAAAAGCTACCATATCATGAAGCCCGGAACAAATATAGAACACTAATCGCGCCTACGTTCTCCCGTTCGTATGCTGCCGTAGTAGATAGTGAGAAAAATAACAATACAGACACGCAAGAGAAAAATAAGGAAAAACATACCATTAAGAATGTAAAGCAAGCCAAGCCGGATAAGGCTACCAAGCCGGCAACTAAGAAGGGCACACCGCCGGAAAAAAACGATGCTAGTCAGGGCTCTTCAAAGAAGAACCCAACCACAACACCCACCGTGGCCACGCAAAGCAGGCGTGGAAAATCTCAGTCCCCGGGTCCATCTGGTTCGCCTACGCGTAGCCAACCAGAGTCTATGGAAGAAGACGAATATATTTCCGAGTCAGAAATCATCCGGGCGAAGGCTAAGGAGAGAAGACGCATTAAGCGTTGACTCTCCCTCTGGCAGTTCTAAATTAATTTATCTATTTATTTATTTAATTTTTATCAATTTTTAATGGCTTTTATCATACAGTGGAACTGTAATGGCTTTTACCGACACAGGGAGGAGCTTACCATTTTAATTCGTGATTTTAACCCTAGTTGTGTTTGTCTCCAAGAGACGCATTTTAAAGCTACAGATAGAGGAATTTTGAAGGGTTTTAATGTTTTTAGACACGACGACACCAGTGGTCAAAGAGCCCAAGGTGGAGTGGCAATTGCTATTCGGGAGACCCTTTACACCTCCCAATTGCACTTGACCACTCCATTTCAAGCAGTAGCGGTGACAATCCAAGCTCCGGAGACTATAACGTTATGCAACGTTTACCTACCGGAGGGTGCGCCGGTCACGCGGTGCAACTTGGAGAACCTTACCCGCCAACTACCTAAGCCCTTTATATTGCTTGGAGATTTTAACGCACATGACGCCTTGTGGGGTAGCACAAGGACCCAGCAAAACCGGCGAGGAAGAATTTTATCTTATTTTATTATAGATTCTAACCTTATTTTATTGAACAGCGACGAAAAGACACGTTTTAACAGTTTTAATGGTGAGTAGTCCTCCATAGACCTTTGTATTTTATCAAGCAGTCTTATAACGAAGACTAGCGTGGCCGTGCACGACGACCTATGTGGGAGCGATCACTTCCCGCTTTTTATTATGAAAGACCACTGTGTAAATGACAATTTTAATCGACCGGTTACCTGGCTTCCCCGTAAAGCCGACTGGGACCATTTTAAAGAATGTTTTAAATGCTTACACGATAATAATCGGGACGCTGTACAAAACATCGAGCTCTTAACTTCGGCCATCATAGAAGCTGCAAATGTTAGCGTACCGCGATCTCAAGGTAAGGCAAAACGACCACGGGTACCATGGTGGACCGATGAATGTGCCAGAGCTATTAGTATTCGTAAAAAGGCTCTTCGAATATTTAACAAGTACCCCACAGCAACAAACTTGGCCTCTTTCAGCCGCCTGCGATCCAAAGCTCGTCGTGTGGTGAAAGAGGCTAAAAGGATCTCATGGGTGGAATTTATTGCAAGTGTTAACTATAAAACGCCACTTGCGCAGGTATGGCGCAAGGTCAAATCCATTTTAGCTTCGGGACAGCCTAACAACGTGTCCTACTTGAAATTTGACGGCAATTTATTGACAAAAGCGCCCGCCATTTCGGAAGCTTTTGGGCAGGTCCTACCCAACACAAGCAGCGATTATAATTTTCACGGCTCCTTTCTCCACCGTAAACGTCAACACGAAACCTCTCGCCTTCCTTTCTTAGAAGGTGATACAGATGCTCCGTACAACGACCCGTTCACCCTGTGGGAACTCACCTCCGCCATCGAAGACACCAGGAACACCTCGCCAGGGTTGGACGAGGTACATAATGCATTCCTCCGTAATATTCCGGAAAAGGCATTGGACGAAGTTGTGCTCACTTTTAACCAACTTTGGGTTGATAGGGATTTTCCATCGTCATGGCGGGAGTCAATAGTGGTACCTATCCCTAAACAAGGAAAAGAAAAAGCTGACCCGAATAATTACAGACCTATTTCCCTCACAAGCTGCCTATGTAAAGTCATGGAGAGAATGATAAATCGGAGACTCATGTGGTGGCTGGAAAGGCAAAAGCTTCTCTCAAACATTCAATGTGGCTTCCGCCGAGGTAGATCCACATTAGATCACCTCGTCCGTGCAGAAAATTTTATTCAGGAAGCCTTCCTCCTTCGACAGCATGTCGTAGCAGTCTTTTTCGACCTAGAAAAGGCGTATGACAGAGTCTGGCGGAGGAGAATTTTAGACAGGCTTCATGCGTGGGGTTTTAGGGGGAACTTGCCGATTTTTATTCAAAACTTTTTAACCGACCGATTTTTTAACCCTTTAACGCCGGAATATTTTTTTCCTCCGATTTTTTTCCTCTTTTCAGGGATTGATCGCTATTTACTTAAAAACATATAACCCAAATATTATAGAAGTATGTGCAGTGGTTCCATGAAAATGACTTGTGTCCATATGATCACGCTAGGCGGATACCGTAGCAGTAGCATCCCCGCTCGCGTTGTTCAACTCTTCGAATAATCACTGCATTTATCTTGCTCCCCGGATAAAGTCTTTGAAAAATATAAAACATATCAATTTTTAAGTCATATATATTTGTTCTTCAGAACAAAGAATTTAGGGTATTAACAAATTAAGGCATGTCATAAAAAATATATGTCATATGGCTATGTCAAATTAACATATGTCAAAAAGGCATAAACGTAAAGTGACCAGAAAATAAATTCATTTTTTGTGAAAGTTTGAAAAACATGGTACACAAAGCCCTAAGCCCCATTTCACACATTGGGTACGAATAGTACTTTGGCAATATTCACCTGCACAGCGTCGTCGATTGCATGGTTCAATCAAATGGCTAATACCGTCGAGGCGAATTTCATCACTTACTCGGACGTGGATACTACTATTCCTTGATATCAAAGGCCGCCCTACACTAATAGGAGGATTTTTGTATTTTGTCAGATACACTTGGACGATGCTGCGACGAAACTGTAATTGTGAGAGCGTTTTTCCTGATTTCTTATGAAGAACCTACGCATTGTTCAGTAACACATCCACTAGCCAAGTGAATATGCACCACCACCACTTTTTACCTCTTATCCCTATTCTGTAGTAGGACACATTCTCGTCCATTCTGTCCGTTCCCCCCATGTAACGGTTGTACTCTGAAATCACTGATGGGCGAGGAATGCGAACATTCCTCATTTCTGCCCGTGAAAATCGCCGCACAGGAGCTACGGGCTGAATGCTATGGCAGGTGGTAGCCACGCGAACTGTGGAATTGTCTACCCACTTTACCAAAAGGATGCCGTCCTCGTTACTGAGGCATTTATCATAAAAACCCCTTTGTTTATTGCGTATTTCGTTAGATGGCATTATTGGACAGTCTTTTGGAATACGGTTTCCTCTAATAGTTCCAGTGGCTCCAGAGCC
This sequence comes from Ischnura elegans, assembly GCF_921293095.1. NCBI lineage: Eukaryota > Metazoa > Arthropoda > Insecta > Odonata > Coenagrionidae > Ischnura > Ischnura elegans. The sequence goes on from NC_060248.1 coordinate 57,950,801, forward strand.
CCTGGACCTAAGCTCTTTTAGAAGTTCAAATCCGGTATATAAATTATCAAAATATAGTTTATAGGCAAGGTTCTTTTTTTCTTGTGGAATTTCGTCCAGCATTTGTAGAAGAGGTGCAGCACATTTCCCTACCATTTTCTCGTACTCAGAATTTGATGCAGGGTTTCTACTTTGATAAACATCAAAGTTCACCAAATATCCGGCAGTGGTATTTAGAGACCATACTTTATAGCCAAACCTAATAGGCTTACCGCGTAGGAACTGTTTACACGGGTGTCGTCCAAAATATTCAATCATGCACTCATCAAAATCCAGATGCTCCTCAGGACGGAACATAGCTAGAAATCGGGTTTTCAACATATTCATAATAGGCCTCAGTTTCCACATTTTATCTTCTGCATTAGGCTGGCAATTATTTGCACAGTGTAAAAACCTAGATATTTGTAAAAATCTATCGCGGCGTATAGCATTCGCTACAAATTCATTACGTAAGTCACCAGATGAATCCCAGTAATCACGTTTACTGGGAACATTACTATAACCCGAGAGGATCAAAATTCCCAGGAAGATCTTCATTTCAGCAGCTGTTATATTCAAATTACGAAAATTCTGCAATGCGGCATAATCTTTTGACTGCAAAATTAGGAAGTTGATTAATTCATCATCAAAAAACAACTCGAAAATTTCAGTAGGCGACTTCTCACCAATGTCACAATAATTTGCGTCCGGAAATAATGAATTTTTTACACAGAGGTCTTCATCTTTCCAAGTAGGCAATACTCGTTTCACTTTCTTCCTCTTTGATGGAAAAAATGGGGATTGAGCTTCTACGGCCTCAATGGATTAAAGAAGAAAAGGAATTTCTCAAATGGCCGTATAATATAAAGTGTGAGTGTGTGTGTTGTTTGGGCCTTCCGGTTGAGAGGCTGGTGTTTGGTCCCTGCGGGGAATTTCTCCCCCTTCCCGCACACCAACGCAGCAAAATTTTTCGACTTGCAAGGTGGACGAGCAGGGAGAATTATACGGCCATTTGAGAAATTCCTTTTCTTCTTCCTCTTTGAGTTTACCCGTTTGTCACTCGTCTTAAGTCCATCACTTTCACATTCCCCTCGTTGACTACTAACTAATATTTCAGCACCTGCTCGAAGTTGACGACCAGACAGATTATCAATGAAGCCACCGCCATCCTCCTCCGCTGAATCTTCGTCAGATAACACGTTACTCTCTGGAGGTTCTATGTAGATGCCTAAAACATCGTCCTGGTCATCTTCCAGTGCAGATAGAACTTCTTGAAGAGTCATTCCTCTAAAAACAGTCGCATTGAATCAATAATCTATAAAGATTTCAATTGTTTCCAAAATTTTAGCAATGACGAGTCACCCATGTTATAGTTTACTTTTTAAACCCCGTTTTATTAATGTTTTTAACCGAAGGACTAAAGCAACCAGACCAGTAAGCGTTCGTTTTAACGATTTTATTCGCGGATGCGAATTCACGCTACCTGAAGTGTATCCTGTTTCATTCTCGGAACACCCCCCGTGGATCACTCCCACTCCGGTGGTGAATATTCTTTCACGATCTCGACCGAAGTCTTCCACAACTCCCTCGGAGTACCAGCGTTTGTTTGCCATGTTCCGATGGAATCACCCCAACCTTACCCCCGTTTACACTGACGGTTCGAAAGATAACTCTGCTTGTGCATGTGCAGTGTTCTCCCCTATCCACGGGAACATCAGAGCAAAGCTTCACCCGATGTGCAGTGTGTACACGGCGGAGCTTTATGCCATAAGGACAGCTCTAGAAGCCCTAGGTGACCACGGCGGCTCCTTTGTCATATGCACTGACTCCAGGAGCTCGCTACAAGCCATCTCTGGCTTCTCACCCGTGCACCCGATCGTGCAAGAAATACACTCTCTCCTGCTGACCCTTTCGAGAAAGGGTTTGAATATCCATTTTCTGTGGGTACCGGGACATGAGGGGATAGCCGGGAATGAGATAGCAGACGCTATGGCCAAGGAAGCTCTGAATAACGAAGTTCTTGTCTCAACGCTGGTTCCCCACGAGGACTTACGAGCATCTCTAAGAAACGTGGTATTTGGAAAATGGAGGGAGTCATGGAGGATTCTAAATAACAACAAGCTCCGTGGCATCAAGGACATGGTAGCAGCGTGGCCCTCCTCAGCTCGTAGTAATCGGAGAGAGGAAGTAGTACTTACACGATTGAGGATAGGGCACAGCCCCCTGACCCATGCGTATCTCTTTACTGAAGAGAAGGAACCTCCCCAATGTGGGGATTGTAGATGTCCATTAAGTATTAGACACATCATGCTAGGTTGTGTTAAGTACCGCGAAGCGCGAAGACGAAATAATCTAGGGGGAGACCTAAAAACCCTTTTAGGAGACCACCCTACCAACTTAATCTGTACATTTCGGTTTCTCAGAGAAATAAACATTTTTAATAAAGTCTAATTATGTACACTTTCAACGAAGACATCAGATGCAGTAGATTACTTTATACATAACTTTTGTAATTAAATAGCACAGTAGTGGTGCAAAATGACCTTGCCGTCGACGCACCCTAAATCCAAATACTACTACTACTACCAAGATTTCAATTGTAATTGCCGTGGTAAATCTAAGCATACTTACCTATTAGAGTTCATTGTCTCCGATTCACGTGTATCCCACACATCACGTTCAATATTGAATATAAAGCGAGTGATTGTATTATATCTCACAATCAGCCTTTTAGTAGCCTCAGCCAACGTCTACCTCCTGAAGGGACCCACACATCAATGAAATTTCAGTCGAATCATTACACAGAGAAAAAAACCGTGAAACACCTTTGTTACATTATAAAACTCCACACTCCGGTTTCATGGCTTTCTGACTGATATTTTTACATAATAGTATTGCATGACTAATTTTTTTGTAGCTACATTGTAAAGGAGAACCTAGATATAATTTGTAGTGACGCTTCAAACGAGAGTATTTACAGATGTGAAAATGTGATCCAAAGTAGCTTCACTGCAGACACGCTAAATAATAATCGGTATACAATTCTTCACTCGCAGCCATGAAGTTAAAAGAATAACATAAAAGCTATGAAACACCAGTACCTTATCACATTGTCACGAATGAGAAATACCTTATTACCTTTATCGAAAGAAGCGTTCGTAAGGCTGCCTTCCCCGTGGAACTCCATTGCTACGGTATCCGCCTAGCGTGATCGTACGATCACGGGTACAATTTCTTCTAAATAATATTATTATTTACAAACATTTTATAAAAATATTATTATGTAGAGTACATTTAAGTATTCTAAGCTCATGAACCAGAATGTATCAGAATTAAAAGAAAAATGTTCTTGTACTATATAGTTAACTGAAGTCATGCATTCACGCGGAGCAGTGAAGGGTAGACCACCACTTTAAGAAAGCTCTGTATCAAAAACATTCAGTTGAAAGGACTTAATATTTCGTCATTTGGACAACAAACGTATCGAAATATTGTTACTAAAAACCCACAACGAAATTTTCCGAAAAATTAAAAAAAAAAAAGGGAGGGTTACGTGGAGCAAGAAATGTTTGCTGTGATCATATGAACACGCTAGGCGCTAAAGGGTTAAGGTACGAACAGGAAGGCATCTCTCACAATTTTATTCATTCGACAATGGCATACCCCAGGGCTCAGTTTTAAGCGTGACTCTCTTCGCCATTGCTATTGACGACGTAGTCGACTGTATTCTGGAACCGGTGATGGGATCTCTATTTGTAGACGACTTGGCGATATTTTGCCGTTCGTCTAGAGTTGCAACAGCAGGACGGCAGTTGCAAATTACTCTCAACAGGTTGAACGTGTGGTCCAAGCGAAACGGATTTCGATTCTCTGCGGAGAAAACTAAGTGCCTGCATTTCCACCGTTTGCGTGGGATTCATTTCCCACCAAACCTTCGCCTGGGCAATGCTGTACTCCCTTTCATTGAATCATATCGCTTCTTGGGGATGATATTTGACCGACGGCTAAACTGGCGTGAACACACAAAGGACTTGCGGTAGATGTCTGAAGATTTTAAATATTTTACGGTTTTTAACTGGAACGACTTGGGGAGCGGATCGCTCCTCAATGATTTTACTGTACCGCGCACTAGTTCGCTCCAGATTAGATTCCCCGCACGGGGGGAAGAGAGTAATCTCTTCCTTTGGGGAGTCGCGCCCCCACGGACCCGAGCCCACCGGGGAGACAACCTCGTCAAAAAACCCTTCGTACGCTAGGATAGCGTCCAGACAGCATGTGACTCTGCTGTGCTGAGTAGCCGAAACATCTGGCGTCCAGATTCACCCACGTGTTTGCCGTGCGTGGAGACCCGTACAAGGGGGAGAAGGGGATCCTGGTGGGTGAGTTCTCCGGCACCCAGCTGGGAGTCGGAAACCCGGTATGGGCCGGAGTTCAACACCCCACTTCGGCCCTGGATTCCCCGAAAAACGGGCGGCCGAGAAGAGCCCAGCTCGGTCAATCGGCTCCTGGCGGCTGGGGAGCTTGGCGGCTCCTTCCGAGCGTACGCCAGGACGGGTTAGTGCTGGAGATATGGGGGTCTCCGTAGGGCGGCCGAAGGTGCGTGGGTTCGGAGGGCCCCCGCGCTGGAGGTTCTAACCCAAAAGAGATCCCCTATCAAAGGTTCCTATATCCCTCGGGTAGCCCTGGCGACCACACCGGATCTCGGTGTGGCGTCCCGAATGTGTGGCTCCGTGGTGGGTGGGGAGCCCAGGGGATGAATTTCTGTTTTGAGTCCATGGATAACAACTTTCTTCCTCCAACGAAAAGATCCCGTCCGGAAATGGGCGGGGGAGAAAGTAAGTCTACCGCATGTCGGAAATTCCTTGTTATGAGATGTGCTAATGTTGGTGAGACCCTGACAAAGGTATCTCCCTTTCTAATAAGACGAGTTCTGTCGGCAGCGATACCCGGTGACTTAGAATCGGCCAAAAAATTAAGGGATGGATCTCTGTTAATTAAAACCAGCAACGAAACACAAAGCGAAAAGTTATTGAAAATGACAAAATTTAACGAAATACCGGTTAAGGTCCAGGTGCACCAAACACTCAATACATGTCGGGGAGTCATTTCGCATTACGACCTACTCTACGTCTCTGAAGATGAGATAAAGAGTGAGATGGCGTCTCAGGGTGTAATAGACTGCCGCCGTCTAAAGACAAAGAGGAACGGTGAGCTGACCAACAGCACGTCCGTCATCCTCACTTTCTGTGGTGACAAACTTCCTGACAAGGTCTATGTGGGATACGAATCTGTTTCCGTAAGGCCATTCATTCCTAGCCCCATGCGGTGTTTCCAATGCCAGCGTTTCGGCCACATCGCTACCAGATGTGAGGGCAAGGCCACCTGCCCGCGCTGTGGCAAAGATAAACACGAAGGTGACGCGTGCACCTCTGCACCAACCTGTGTGAATTGCGAGGGATCACATCCGGTTTATTCTCGAGATTGCCCAAAGATGAGAGAAGAGAAAAAAATAATGGAGATAAAGACCGTGGAAAAGCTGCCATATCAAGAAGCACGAAAGAAATACAGAACACTCATCGCGCCTACGTTTTCCCGTTCGTATGCTGCCGTAGTAGACAGTGAGAAAACTAACAATACAGACACGCAAGAGAAAAATAAGGAAGAACATACTATTAAGAATGCAAAGCAAGCCAAGCCGGATAAGGCTACCAAGCCGGCAACGAAGAAGGGCACACCGCCGGAAAAAAACGATGCTAGTCAGGGCTCTTCAAAGAAGAACCCAACCACAACACCCACCGTGGCCACGCAAAGCAGGCGTGGAAAATCTCAGTCCCCGGGTCCATCTGGTTCGCCTACGCGTAGCCAACCAGAGTCTATGGAAGAAGACGAATATATTTCCGAGTCAGAAATCATCCGGGCGAAGGCTAAGGAGAGAAGACGCATTAAGCGTTGACTCTCCCTCTGTCAGTTTTAAATTAATTAATCTATTTATTTATTTATTTAATTTTTATCAATTTTTAATGGCTTTTATCATACAGTGGAACTGTAACGGTTTTTATCGGCATAAGGAGGAGCTAGACATTTTAATCAGAGATTTTAACCCGTCCTGTATATGTCTGCAGGAAACACGTTTTAAGGACACGGACAAGGGATTTTTAAAACATTTTAACGCTTTTAGATTGGACGATACCAGCGGCCAACGAGCCCATGGTGGAGTTTCAGTTTTTGTCCGGGAGGCTCTTTACACCTCCCGAATAAATCTTAACACGCCGTTCCAAGCGGTAGCGGTGACGGTGCACGCTCCTGAGGCGATAACGGTGTGCAACGTTTACCTGCCGGAGGGTGCACCCGTCACCCGTTTTAATCTAGAATCCCTTGTTCATCAGCTACCTCAGCCTTTTATTTTACTCGGAGATTTCAATGCTCACGATCGTCTATGGGGAAGCACCCCGGGACAGTGCAACCGTAGGGGACGTATTTTATCAAGTTTTATTAGTGATTTTAACCTAATTTTGCTCAATAACGGCGAGAAAACCCGTTTTAACTCTTATAGCGGCGATTCTTCCTCCATTGACTTGGGTATTGCATCGACTAGTTTGGTCAATAAACTCAAACTCTCTGTGCATAAGGATCTTAGTGGGAGCGATCACTTTCCCCTTTTAATCAAAAGGGAGCAAGATTTAAACCCCGATTTTATAAGACCAGGCTGTTGGATTGTCCGGAAAGCTGATTGGCATCTTTTTAACTCAAATTTTAACTACGTGTGGGATAAAAACAACGACTGTGTAACAAACGTAAATCTTTTGACATCCAGCATCATTCAAGCCGCCGAAATTAGCATACCACGATCTCGAAGCATCCTTCCAAGAAATGCTGTGCCATGGTGGAATGAAACCTGCGCAGAAGCCATTAAAAAACGTAAGAAAGCTCTCCGAATTTTCAACAAGTATCCTACAGCAAATAATCTCTCCGCTTTTCGGCGACTAAGAGCGAAAGCGCGTCAGGTAATAAAGGACGCAAAGAGGATTTCTTGGATGAATTTTGTCTCCGGTGTCAACCACAGGACTCCACTTGCACAGGTATGGCGTAAGGTGAGGAGCATATCGGGTAGCAGCCAGCATCTAGATATATCCTTCCTAGAAGTCGAAGGAAAGGTTATCACTTCTCCAGCTGCGATAGGGAACGTATTCGCCCAATTACTCGCCAAAGTGAGCAGCGACGAATGCTATGAACCTTCTTTTGCGATCCTCAAGAAAAGGCTCGAGAACGTCCCTATATCCTTTATGGAGCCTAAAACAACGGCAGACTACAATATGCCATTTACCATTTGGGAGCTGAAATCTGCCATCCAAGACTCGCACGACACGTCCCCAGGACCCGACGAGATCCTCAATGCCTTCCTCCGAAATCTATCGGAATCGGCGTTGCTGGAAATCCTTGAAACTTTTAATCAGCTCTGGGCCAATGGGGATTTTCCTCCGTCCTGGCGGGAGTCCGTCATTGTTCCCATCCCAAAACATGGAAAAGACCGAGCTGATCCGAATTCTTACCGGCCGATTTCTCTCACCAGCTGCCTGTGCAAGTTAATGGAGCGAATGGTAAATCGACGTCTCATTTGGTGGCTGGAGCGTCGAAAACTCCTCTCTAGGATACAATGCGGATTCAGACGGAACCGTTCCACAATGGACCACTTGGTTAGAATTGAAAATTTCATCCAAGAAGCCTTCCTTCTCCGCCAACACGTAGTCGGTGTATTTTTCGACTTAGAGAAGGCTTACGACCGGGTCTGGCGACGTAAGATTCTACGCGTATTACGCGAGTGGGGTTTTAGAGGCTGTTTGCCCATTTTTATACAAAATTTTTTAACCAACCGTGTTTTTAAAGTAAGGACGGGACAGTTGTTGTCAAATTTTTACCCTCTTGACAACGGAGTTCCCCAAGGCTCCGTTCTGAGCGTGACGTTGTTCGCTATTGCGATCAAAGACATAGTCACTGCATCAAGGAGCCAGTGTTAGGGTCACTGTTTGTGGATGATCTCGCGATTTTCTGCAGATCATCTAGGGTCGTGAATGCATCGCGTATCGCGCAACTCACCATCAATAAACTTCACAAATGGACCCAAAATAACGGCTTCCTTTTCTCTTTGGAGAAAACAAAGTGCGTTCACTTTTCTCGCACTCGGGGCGTCCATGTAAATCCCACGTTACACCTAGGTGGTAGAAACCTCCCATTTGTGGAATCAGTCCGTTTTCTGGGGATGACCCTCGACCACAAACTCAACTGGAAGGAGCACATTAATTCTGTCAAGGTAAACTGTTTGAAGTCTTTGAACATTTTAAAGTTTTTAAGCCACGCATCTTGGGGAGCAGACCGTACCACCTTAATTTTACTTTACCGCACACTGGTGCGGTCGAAATTAGACTACGGCTCATTCGTGTATGCGTCCGCTCGCGAGACGTATTTGAAAGCACTTAATTCAGTGCACAACGCAGGTCTGCGACTATGCACTGGGGCGTTTAGGACCAGCCCGATTCCCAGTATATATACCGACGCAGGCGAGCCTCCTCTATGCTACCGAAGGACCTGGCTTCTTTGTAGCTACGTTTCCAAAATTTTAGCAATGACGAGTCACCCATGTTATAGTTTACTTTTTAAACCCCGTTTTATTAACCCATTCGGGTAAAGAGCCGGCGATTCGCCGGCCTGTCTCGATTAGCCTTAAGGTAAAGAGCCGGCGAATCGCCGGTTGCGTGAAAGGCATATTTTTCTTGCTGCGGCGTGGGACCTAAATGACCTAAAGCTATTCTTTTTTTAGTAGATGTTTATGTATATATTACCACATTTTTTATCTGGGTGTTAAATATTTTATTAACATTTATTCTAAAAGTTAAGCTCTGCTTGTGATTGGTGAGGCGACGTGCTTTTTTCGTGATCTACCACCGCATCATTTTTGCATGTTCTTTCCGAATTTGGTATTACTTTGTTGCTTACTATCGTATGTTGTGTGTTCTTTACATATATGCCTTTGTTTTATTTCATACATTATGTTTTTATTTGTAACACATTTTTGAGTGAGCGATCTCCTATCGCTTTGGTGAGCCGTAGGCCCCGCTAAACTGCCGATGAATCACTCGGGAGTAGAGCCTATGTAATCAAGTCTCTGTGAATGAAAGCTAATGCTGGTGATAAGGATATAGTAATACATCCTATGCGGTTAGCTACAAAGTTGTAAGAAATCTGATCTCCCGTCGCTTCGGTGAGTCAGTGCGAAGCTGCCGATGATGCACTCGGAAGTAGAAACTATGTTACCAATTTAGGATGTATGAAAGCGAAGTGCTGGGGATGAAGATAATGTATTACTTTGTAAACAATTTCTGCTAACAAACAGAACGCGCGTTCTACTGAACCACACTACACTACTCAGTTCTTCAGAAATATTCTGTGGTTTGGAAGCACGTAAACCCTTGAAAATGAATAAGGCACGTGGATCATTGGCTGATCGAGATGTGGAAGATCTTCTTCTTGAAAGTGATTATGAAAGTGACGAGAGTGACGATAATATTTCTGGTTCTATGGAAGAAGAGTCAAGCAGTGATAGTGAAAGTGAAGATGAGGAGACGCGGTCCGCAGAGTTGAATCTGAAGAATAACAATGAAGAATGGAATTGGTCCAAAAATAGAAAGGGTGTGAGTAATTTCGAATTTACGGCTTCACCTGGGGTGAAGTCAACTGTTCTGAGAAAACTGGGATGTGAACCGAGTAAGGTAGATTTTTTTTTCAACACTTTAGAAGTTGATTTTTGGAATTCAGTGTGTTTGGAAACGAACAGATATGCGGATTACTATTTGAAGTCTCCATCAACTCGCAAAAGTACTTTGACAAAGGAATGGTTCAACACTAGTGCCGAAGAATTACAATCATATTTTGCATTGTGTGTACTGATGGCCCAAGTAAGAAAAAACAAAATAAAAAAATATTGGAGTCCACGAGTAGTTACTGAAACACCATTTTTTAGCAAAGTGATGCCATATAGACGATTTCTACTTCTTTCAAAATTTCTACATTTCGTCAACAATGAAAATTTAGATAACAATAACAAACTGCGAAAGGTTTCTCCTGTGATTGACTATATGAACAGAAAGTTTTCAACAATGTATGACCCACAGCAAAATCTTGCGGTAGATGAGAGTTTGATGAAATTCCGCGGAAGGTTATCTTATGTGCAGTATAATCCCAGTAAACGTGCGCGATTTGGAGTGAAGTTTTATAAAATCTGCGAAAGTGCTTCTGGTTACTGCATGCAATTTTCCATCTATACCGGAGCAAATCCAGCAAGAGCCGATGGATTACCATGTAGTGAAGCCATAGTCCTCGAACTAATGAAGCCCTATTATCAAATGGGGTACACAGTAGCATTGGACAATTGGTATACATCACCAACCCTGTTCCATAAATTGATAAATGAAAAAATAAACGCGGTTGGAACGGTAAGAATGAATAGGAAGAATATGCCGAAGGAGTTCAAATCAATGCATTTGAAGAAAGGGGAAATGGAAGTGCTGTACTGCAGAGGAATTGCCGCTTATAAGTGGAAGGACAAAAAAGAGGTGCATGTTTTGTCAACGTACCATAAACAACCAAAAATGGTAAAAACGGGAAAGATGTCGATGAAAACTAAAGAGGCTATTGTAAAACCTCAGGTAGTTATCGACTACAATAAGCAGAGGAACGCCGTAGACCGGCAGGATCAGCAATTGGCATCATTCTCCATCATGCGCCGATATGCAAAAGGTTATCGGAAAATATTTTTTTACATTATGGACATGGCGCTGTATAATTCATATGTGTTATTTCAAAAAGTGAGAGGCAAAAAACTGCTGTTCGATGACTTCAGGGAAAATGTAGCAGAGCAAATCCTAGAGCGAGTAAATGTGCTGGAATACAGGGGACGAGGTCGACCAACATCTGGCCCATCACCGATCAGATTTCAGGCAGCAAACTGGGCTCATTTTCCCAATCGGATTCCTCCCAATGCAGTGAAAAAGAACCCATCACGGATATGTGAACTTTGTAAGCAGATGAAGAAGAAGAGTGAAAGTAGGTGGGAATGTGAAAAATGCAAAGTCACATTACACCTTCCGGAATGCTTCAAAAAATATCATTCAAAAGAGACATCGAGGTAAGAAATAAATTTACATGTAAAACATTTTGCTTTTATATAATTATTACAATATCTTTGAAACCTATATTTTTACGTACGTATAATCGCAATAATAAATAAGTAGCGAATTTTTGCTTGAGATGAACGAGAAAACGTCAATCCTAATGTATTACATTTCCACCATTCGTTTTCAGGTTGCCTCAACACTGAAATGGCGATAAAGTAAAAATATAAAATTGTATCAATATGGAAACTTCAAGGGGTAACATCCGCATCATAACGATGAAGATGAGGTTGAAAAAATATTGCATGTTTTGATAAACAAAAATTAAGGTATTGTTAATCAAAAGTTGCATTTTTTAAATTTGTTTATACCTAATGCATAAATATTATGTTTTGCAACAAATAACTACACTGATTCCACTACAAATAAATAAATAAATCTCGTGTTCAAATTTCATTCAGATAAGTGCTCGCAATCCTGAGTTATAAGATAATATATAAATTAATATTTCAAGAAAATTAAATAGGAACTTAGGCCCCGAAAATCCGTGAAAAATTAAGAGGCGAATGGGTTAATGTTTTTAACCGAAGGACTAAAGCAACCAGACCAGTAAGCGTTCGTTTTAACGATTTTATTCGCGGATGCGAATTCACGCTACCTGAAGTGTATCCTGTTTCATTCTCGGAACACCCCCCTTGGATCACTCCCACTCCGGTGGTGAATATTCTTTCACGATCTCGACCGAAGTCTTCCACAACTCCCTCGGAGTACCAGCGTTTGTTTGCCATGTTCCGATGGAATCACCCCAACCTTACCCCCGTTTACACTGACGGTTCGAAAGATAACTCTGCTTGTGCATGTGCAGTGTTCTCCCCTATCCACGGGAACATCAGAGCAAAGCTTCACCCGATGTGCAGTGTGTACACGGCGGAGCTTTATGCCATAAGGACAGCTCTAGAAGCCCTAGGTGACCACGGCGGCTCCTTTGTCATATGCACTGACTCCAGGAGCTCGCTACAAGCCATCTCTGGCTTCTCACCCGTGCACCCGATCGTGCAAGAAATACACTCTCTCCTGCTGACCCTTTCGAGAAAGGGTTTGAATATCCATTTTCTGTGGGTACCGGGACATGAGGGGATAGCCGGGAATGAGATAGCAGACGCTATGGCCAAGGAAGCTCTGAATAACGAAGTTCTTGTCTCAACGCTGGTTCCCCACGAGGACTTACGAGCATCTCTAAGAAACGTGGTATTTGGAAAATGGAGGGAGTCATGGAGGATTCTAAATAACAACAAGCTCCGTGGCATCAAGGACATGGTAGCAGCGTGGCCCTCCTCAGCTCGTAGTAATCGGAGAGAGGAAGTAGTACTTACACGATTGAGGATAGGGCACAGCCCCCTGACCCATGCGTATCTCTTTACTGAAGAGAAGGAACCTCCCCAATGTGGGGATTGTAGATGTCCATTAAGTATTAGACACATCATGCTAGATTGTGTTAAGTACCGCGAAGCGCGAAGACGAAATAATCTAGGGGGAGACCTAAAAACCCTTTTAGGAGACCACCCTACCAACTTAATCTGTACATTTCGGTTTCTCAGAGAAATAAACATTTTTAATAAAGTCTAATTATGTACACTTTCAACGAAGACATCAGATGCAGTAGATTACTTTATACATAACTTTTGTAATTAAATAGCACAGTAGTGGTGCAAAATGACCTTGCCGTCGACGCACCCTAAATCCAAATACTACTACTACTCCAGATTAGATTACGGGTCCATAGTCTACTCGTCCGGACGTGACTCCTACCTGAAACCACTATCAACCGTACACCATGCTGGCCTGCGCTTGGCAACTGGGGCTTTCAGGACGTCACCCATCCTGAGTTTGTGTGCTGAAGCTGGAGAACCATCTCTCGAAACGCGACGGAAGTTTCTAATGTGCAACTACGCTGCAAAAATTTTAGCGACGAGAAATCACCCAGCGCATAATGCCATTTTCAAACAACGATTTTTAGAAATATTTAACCGACGACGGAAAGCCACCTCACCAGTAAGCGTACGGCTAAGAAACTTCTTAGACGAATGTCCGTTCAACGTTCCCGTACTATTCCCCGCTACTACTTCTAGACTACCTCCATGGGAGAAGACGAGACCGTTATGCGATACGCAACTCCACAGACGTCTCAAGAGTTCCACCTCGGCCGCCGAGGTCAAGCAGCTCATTAACGAATTCTTAGTCCTCAACCCAGAGTTAATTCCCGTGTACACGGACGGGTCGAAAACTGATTCGGCGTGTGCATGTGCCGTGGTCTCAAATCACCGCGGTGTCATCAAGCGGAAGCTCAGCCCTCTGTGCGGTATTTTCACGGCTGAATTGATTGCTCTGTGGATGGCCCTTAAGGGAATTTATCAAAATGACACACCTTATGTCATCTGCACTGACTCAATGAACTCTCTGCAGACCATACTCCGTTTCTCTCCGTCGCATCCCATTGCAAACGAAATTCATGTTGCCCTCCACTCCCTCCAAATGAGGGGTGCGAAAATCAGTTTCATGTGGATACCAGGGCATATGGGAATACGCGGAAACGAAAAGGCAGACAGAGCGGCGAAAGAGGCTCTATCCGATATAGAACGCAATACACTGCCAGTACCTGCAGGTGATCTCCAGGTAGCGTGGAAGAGAATCGTTCTAAATCAGTGGAAAGAACGCTGGTGTTCCCAAGCGGGGAACAAACTCCGTAGCGTGAAACCTGACGTGTCAGAGTGGGCCTCTTCGGTCAGGAATACTCGGAGAGAGGAGGTAGTCATCACACGACTGAGGATAGGGCACTGCGCCATGACTCACTCCTATCTATTCACAGAAGAGAAAATCCCGCCTCAGTGTGAGGAATGTGACTCTATAATCAGTGTGAGACATATCCTGACGGAATGTGACCTATATCGGGTATTGCGATACAGGATGAACCTTGTTGGAGGACTAAACGACATGCTTCGTGACGACCCCGAACGTCTTAGTCGGGTAATAAAATTTCTGAAAACTATTGGTCTGCTGAATGAAATCTAACCTCGTTACACAATTTGTATTCACGCACACACCTTTCTCACCTGTTATTTTATATTCCGAGGAAATAAATATCCAGATACCTTCAGGTTAAGGTTTATAACGTGATCCTCTCAAAATGAATCTTTACGAATGGAATGATGCGGTGCAAAATGACCTAAGATGTCGACGCACCCTAAAAACAATAATAACTAACTAACTAACTTTACCTAAATATAAAATATAATATTTCTGACAAGGGATATCCATACGACACACAAATGAGGTATTGAATACGCTTTTACCTACTTCATTACTTACACTGTTATGCGATATTGAACATGTATTATGGTGATGTTATATTTCTCGTATCAGTAACTTCATTTTACCCATGCCTTAATACAAAGTTAATTCTTATTGTGAACAAAAAAATCATCAATTATTACTAAACTTTTCTGTGTTGTGTTATGTAGTATGTTGCAATCTATGTGAATCTAAAGCAAAATAAATTCCTGTGCTAAATAATATGAATAATATGTCATTGATTAACCTAACTGCAGTGATGGCTGGCTTCAAGACCCATGCATGAACAATAAACCCTTCACCTAATACGCATGCATGTAGCAGACCAAATTTTCAAGCATAAACATTTAATTCCATAAACAACAAACAAGAATATAAAAAAAACTTGATGACAACATAGGCATGGAAGGACATAAGCACATAGTATTCACAAGCATGCAGATCAAAGGTTGTGGGAAAACAATGTCTCATCTGGGTGGTAAACCAGGAGGTGGGAATGAGAGAATCCTTGCAGACCGAGGACCCGATTCCGGAATAAAGGGCAACAAGCACAATAACCCAACATAGGTGCCAAGGAAAGGAGTGAAGCAGAGAGAGAGGGGGGGTAAGAGAAGCCCTCAGCCAAAAACTGGTGATGATGGATATGAAGTGGAGCAGCAGACATCAGCGAGGAGGATGGCCCTGTGGGGGGGAAAAGGCATAATGAATGAATATGGGTTGCCTTGCATAGCGAAAACAGGAAAAAAGAATTAAGTACTTACTAGACATATCCATCTAAACTATCCATCACGGTAAGAATTGAAAATTCTATCATGGCTTTATACAAAGTTTGCTTCTTTTCTCAGCCAGTATTTGATAATAAATCATGGGTATTTTCAGTAGCAAGTTTTAGAAGCATTAATCCATGTTTTGGTGATACCTTTGAACTGGACACTAATATGATGTTTGATAGCAGAAATAGTTCTAAGTACATAGTCTAGCATTTAACATTAATTGAACTTTTGAGTGATTGTGGGCACTACAATTTTGGGAGCCAATACTGGCCAATGGAAACTCAGAAGGCATCACCTATAAGTATAAGCCTAAATACAGAAAAGTTGAAATTTTCAATAATATTAACTTCTGTAAGTTATGATGACACAGTAAAATAATAGGAGCAACCTCAGATTTACATTCTACTCAAGGAGCAGGCCTATAAATTTCATTTTAATTATTCAGTGTCCCACTGGCAGTCCCTTACTTGTTACCGGACACCGATAACATAACTAGTAAGTGACAATTTTACGTCATTTTATCAACAAACTATTCCAAAACAGTCAATTATATTGTACTATTTGCCTAATTTTGTTTTCGATGCTGACTATGTTTTTAAATGGTCACTTTGGAAAAGTTTAGTACTCATAAGCATGAAAAAGCAAATTCCTTTGGAAAATCCTCAACATAGCAGCATTGTAAAATTTATAGCAACAGCAGTCATATCTGGAAATATGTTGGATAGCATTATTATGATATATTTCCAAATATTTAAATGGACTCTGGAGGATAAGCAAGAAAAATAAGTCCTTTTGAGATAAACTACCCAGCCGGCACAGCCCATACTGCATCTATATGTGAAGTGGATGCAATGTGTGACAGGATGCGCTAGGTACCAAATACCCTTTTGCCATCCTTTGCTAGTTGCACCTATGTATGCCATATTTTTCGTGATGTGGTTTAATACTTAATAATATCTACAAATCCTCGCATTAATTATTATAAAATATTAAGAATTATTATAATCACTGTATTCAAAATTTTCACGAACATACAGAACTGCCAATGACTACAGCAGTAGGTCTGGTAGCCATCTTTCCCTTTCTCGACGTGTTGGAGCCTCGTAAATTGAGTGTTGCGTTTGTCGTGTTTTATTGTGACTTTTTTTTAATTCTGACCATTGCAGCAATTTTGACTCATCTCCCGGTATCGACCCTCGCTCACTCATTGGCCTCTACTCTCCTGGATTTGAACTCTGCGTTTGTTTTGGACTCCGATGGAAAGCAATGTTGTACTGAAGTTCTCATGTTGTATTGTTTACGCCTGTATTGCTCATATGTAGTCCAGTGTTCGTCTGTCTCTTGTTTTATGCTGAGTCATTTAAGTTATACTTTTGAAATAAACGTGCTCTGATTTATCCTGAGTTGTTAAAAACTATCCTGAGATAAAGACAACCAAGCAAGCAATACAGAAATGCGATTTTGACCGAGTTCAATTTTCGGCCGTTAGAGGGCAGCACATTCGTACACTTGTTCGTGCATCCTCTCGGCATCTCTTTAAGTGCGGCGGTATCTCTTTTCCGCATCCCCTAGGCAGCGGTCCGGCATATGGATGGCATCTATATAAAAGGATGCACTCATACTCTTTGCATCTGGATGCCATCCAGCTGCCAAAAGGAAATTTGATGGTTTTTTGCCGGCTGGGCACTCTCATGACAATCCTACGCATCTCATGAAACTTATCTATCCCAATTTCACACGCCAATTTATTCTGTTATAGATACCATTAATAATAACTGAGGTTTGCCAAACCCCAAACAATAAATATTATAAATAAATGCAAGTTTAAATTTACCATCTTCCTCATTAACTCCTCTTTCTGGAGCTCAAAGAGCTCTCGCTGCTGTCTGTCGGCAGCCTCAGCATTGGCTGCTAACTTTGTAGCTGCCGCAACACGCCGCATATGAATGTACTCTGCCTTGCCTCCTCAACCTGCAATTTAGCTGCTACCTCCTGAGCATCTGCAGCTGCACGTAGGCTGGCCGAGGCAGCAGCTTCATTCTCGGCTGAGAGGCGCTTAGCAGCTGTGGCAGCACTTTCATCCTCCTTCACTTTCATATCCATCATCAGCAGCTCCCACCTCATCTGGCAGATGTAGGCTTCTTTTTCCCTGAGGCAACGGACTTTCGCCAACCTCTCTTCAGCCTCTCTCTCAACTACACTCCTTTTACTCCCTTTACGGTTCTTAGACGTAGGAGGAGGTACTTCATGTTGTACCTCTGGCACAGCAGCAGCTGCAAGGAGAATGTGGTATTTTACATCCAATTCACTTCTTTTTATTGTAATGGAATCAATTCAAGTGACACTGGAATCACTGACCCTTGGTATTGGAATGTTCATTAATTACATCCAGCATATTAAAAGAAAAATTATTTTTTTTCCAGAGAAAGATAATAAGACTCAAATGGCAATTGTCATGTGGGGTACAGTTCCACTGATGCAGATTATCATATTTAACTAATTGTAGCGTTTTCCTATATTCTTGTATTGATTAGAATGTGGAATAAGCATTAAATCCTAAATTAAGTGACCATTGGACAAAAAGTTTCAAAATAATGATAACCTTCTTTAACTGATATTATAGCTGTTTATAAAGCAATTAGGCTATTTTAATGAATATGAATGTACTAAGAAGTCTCGATGCAGGAAATGTCGTAATTATAAAAATCGCACACTCATAATTATGTACAATCTTCTTCGAATTCATTATAAAAGCAGAGATTACACGTGCCAAACCGGTCAAGATTCGATTACATACCCTCTACCGTTGGCACCTCGTCCGAATCTCCCGTGTTGGGTATATTGTGCTCAATGGACGGGAAAACGACTCCCAACTCCGGAGTCGTGTCCACGACCTGCGGGACGTATGGGCCTCCCCCAGTTGCCATCCTCTGCTGGTTTAGAGCAGCTAAATCCCTCTTCCTTTTCGCCTTTAGGTTTTCCCACGACCTTTTCAGTTGTTGCCACGTCCGCTGTTGATTAAGTAAACACTTTATTCAATCACGATAATACAATTCTTCTAAGTTCTACTGCATTTGAAGATACGAACACAATACTATAAAGCACACACACGATAACACTGCAATAATTGCAGAACTAGTACATGCCTTCGTAACTCTTTCCCGCCCATTAAAATCTGCTGCAATCTCCCTCCATGCCGTGGTTTTTTGGCTGAGAGCCACACAATCCGTCTTCCTGCTCTCACCTACATTCTTTTTTTCTCCCACCAGATCCACTAATAACTCTTTCTCATTAGCCGACAACCTCTTACCGTCCATTTTTGTTGTTTACTGAGATTTGGCGATATTCGCGTTTATGGCACCCATCCACGACCCCGATGACTCCTGGGAAGTCCCATCTATATTGGAATTCGTTTGCGGTGGCCCTCATATCCTCCTCCGTCGCCGGGAATCGAATTCTGGGGTGGTACTGCCGGCGGACGGCGGCACAAAATTCTTCTACGATCGCCGACACCGTAGACCGTCCCACGCCGAAAGTCATGCCCACCACCCCATAATCCGACCCCGACTTGAGGAAGTAGAGGGCTATGGCCACCTTCTTCCTCACCGGGATAGCCTCCCTCATCTGTGTGTCCTGCCTGGCCAAAGTTTCCCCCAAGTCTCTGCATATTATCCTGAAAGTTTCCCTGCACAGCCGAAAAGTTTTCTGAAAGACATCCTCTGGCCAGGCTGGCACATCTCTCTCCCAAAAAACCTTGGGCGCGCCCAAACCTCCAGGCCCTTCTCGCAGCCCTCCGCCGCATTCGCATTACTATCGCCTCATCAATATCGATCATCCTCGCAAGGAGGTGAAGCCGTCTGTTTCGGATATCGATGTACCTTTGGTATCCGGCCATCAAGTGCAGAATAAGGGCGTCCATCTTTCTTTGGTCTCACTTCGGCAACCTACATGATCGGAATAACATATTTTTTCAGAGATACATGTACTTCCCCCTCCTTATGATATACGTTTTCGCGCATGTAATACCTTAAATACGCGTTGAAATGTAAAATAATGCCTAAAATACACGATGAAATATATAATAATTTCTTAAATACACAGTGATATCGGCAACCTACTTAAATCAACCGCTTTGTTTACCGCCAGTCACTTGTTTCCTTTGATTTCGGCACTGGAGGGCAGCACAGGTTCGACCATCGTTGTGTGCATGGAGAATACATTATATGATAATGATAACCAATTGTTATCTCATCACAAGATATGTAGATTAACGTCTAATAACTGACAATTTAAATAAAATCGGCTAAAGTTGATCAATCCCTCTTACCAACTAAAATGGTACTCACCGTAGCCACACCATGCCATAGCCTTGGACCTGCTTTCTTCCATATATCTACCGAAGTGTTCACTTTTTGCGTCTTCTTGTAAGCGGTCGTGCATCCCCACACATAACAAGTTCGAGAATTGCAAATATTTTTCAAACAAAATCTCACAAATTGATGAATTCCGGAGCTCTGCACACAAGCGTCCGTTGCCTAGCGTTGGAATGTAATGACTGGTAATGACTAAGCAACCCAGAGAATATTTTTGGCGCGGCAAGTGGCAAAAGTGGGAACTAATAGACGCGGGAGTCGGACCACAGCGCTTTCAGATTAAAACGGGCAGCAAGACAACTAACCTGTGTAATGTATTAATCATGGTTGTGTGAATGCACGATAGTTCCGACGACGGCTAGGACGATCGTAATGTGAACTTCTGATATCATAAGGAACTTCTGATAATATGTCGTTACCGTGGAAACTTGGAAGCATAATCCTTTTTGCAACACTATGTTGTCTCGTATTTATTATATTTTTTGTAAGCATTTGCATTATCATTTCTTCACTATTATTATTTGTAAAATTTATCTCAACCTCAAACCACAAGTCATAATTTAAAAATTTCATCTTCATACTCAAATATGAATTACATTGGTGTAAAAATGCGCTATTTACACTTTACTAGTGACCGAGAAAATAAGTTATGCACGTTCTTCATAATATATTATGCATTGGAGTTTGAAGGCGAAGAGTCGGCACTTGGTATATCTACCTGCGAGAAAAGAACATAATGCTGAAAAGGCATTATAACAAGATTTAGGAATCGTAACCTCCTTATGGATGTAAATTGTATTATGATTTTATCGAATTGTGAACAAATAGAGCCGGTGGTGACTAATGTAGAGTATATGATATTCCAAGGTGAGAACGTATTTATCACCCTGATGAGTTCTAACGAGTGCTTGAAAAGCTTGATAATGAAGATGGGAGGGAAGGGCAGGTAAACCACGATATGGAAAATATTATTTTGATTTCTCACATGAAAGTGAAGGGGAAGAAGAATGTTTTTGAAGACGCATTACATTCCAGCGAGAGTTGGCAGTCTGATGATTATAATATTGTTAGCCGCCCACATAATTTCAACGTTTATCTAGATCAACGGAAAACGGTGAAAGGTTTTGGCTGAACTCTTAGATACAATTTGCAAACACCCAAACAAACGCTAAATACATTGTTCGTGTTTCACCAGGATCAGCATAATTTCCTAAGAATGCCGCAACCGAACTCGAATTGTTGCCGAAAACGATTTTACTGAACGTGATTGAAAAAAGTGTCGAGAATAGCAAATTGTATATTAAAGGAAAACTGGTATCTCATCTGCACTCGAGAATCAAAGATTGCATCACTACTTCCTGTGTAGAAATAATATCTTTATTTGGAATTAAATACACTCTCTCTGTAAATAAAAGTTGCAAGGCAGATGCAAAAAGAGCTTGTAAAACAGATGGAACAGGCATGATGATTTGAAGAACAGCGTTTGGGATAGAATGAATTCGAATGGGAAAATAACAGCAAAACATTACTATTCAAGTCTTGATTTAGCCATTTATTTGCTATAAAATGGTCTAACTTTATTAGGTACCGTGAAAAAAATAGTTAAACCCACAGAGAGTTTCTACCCTGTAAAACTCGATAGGCTGCTACTTCATTTCTTGGTTTCCAGAGGATACCTGCACTCTTGTTTCGTACTGCACTAAACCAAACAAATGTGGAATTCTTTTGAAGTGCTTTCTACGTTGCACTGCAAAGAGGACATCGAAACGAACTGTAAAACCTGAAATGATCCTGAACTACAACTCAACCAAGGGAGGTGTCGATTCTGTGGACCAGAAGTGTGTAAATTACTCCTCTTCAAGACGAACACGAAGGTGGTCTCTGTCACAATTTCTCCGGTTTTTTTATATGGCTACTCTTAGCGACCACGTGATTTTTGTAGCTAAGAATTTTGAAAAAAATCCATCGAAGACCAAGAATGGAGCTCATGGAAGCTCTCACGTTTAGCCTTGTAGATGAACAATTTAAGTCCAGGGTGAAAAAGGTACTCTTCCAGCAGACACATAGGCTTTTCTAGCAATGAGACTTGGGAAAATTCCTGAATTATCTGCTTCTGCTCATGAACCTCAATGTAGGGCGGGTCATTGTTTTACACGTGAAAAATCTAAAAATTATGAGACGGTAAATATAAGAATGTTTTATATTTATATGCAATAATCGTTCCACATGCGTTAAAAAATGTCACGAATGTCATTTCAGAGGCAGTGATGGCCAATAAGGATGAAAAAATTGAAAAATTAATTTTGCTTGCATAGTTTGTTATTTTTAAAATTTAAATGATTGTATTAACGATTTGGCATATCAATTTCCTTTTTTGTGCGTGTTTTTTTTGACTTTATAGTGTCTAGATTGTCGTCTGCAATTCCTTTAGAAAAATTAGTTGAAGTATTTATCAAGAAATTTGCATATATATACTTATGTCATTGTTTTGTTTATAAATGAATGGGAAAAATATTTT
Organism: Ischnura elegans; assembly: GCF_921293095.1. NCBI lineage: Eukaryota > Metazoa > Arthropoda > Insecta > Odonata > Coenagrionidae > Ischnura > Ischnura elegans. Next base: position 57,972,996 of record NC_060248.1, read on the forward strand.
AAGTGCTTTTATTTATTAGAAGTTACCCAAATGCGTTAAAACACCCTCAAATTTAAATGTATACTTGGGAAAATCAAAAATGTAAAATTGCGGAAAAAAAGCCGCTAGCGTGCACTGGCGCTATACTTGCGGGCGCGTGCACCTAAGGGTTAACCAAGTACGAGTCCCCAAACTCTTTTCATAAGCATATGGAGTCATTCTAGAGTAGAATCGAATCTAAGGAAAGGCACATTACCTGACATCACATTATCTGACGCGCCGAAGGCGCGTTCAAAGCTGTACAGGTAAACCATGTTTATCACAACCAGCCAGTTTACAATTCAGGAAAGGCAGCAACTAAGTAAAGTATATATACAATGTAAATATTAAAGCAGCGAAAACCCCGCACGGGGGGAGGAGAGTTATCTCTTCCTTTGGGGAGCCGCGCCCCCACGGACCCGAGCCCACCGAGGAGAAAAGCTCGTTAAAAAACCCCGTCGCTCGCTTGGATAGTGTCCAGACAGCATGTGACTCTGCTGCTCTGAGTAGCCGTAAGATCTGGCGTCCAGAATCACCCACGTGTTTGCCGTGCGTGGAGACCCGTACGTGGGGGAGAAGGGGATCCTGGTGGGTGAGTTCTCCGGCTCCCAGCTGGGCGTCGGAAACCCGGTATGGGCCGGAGTTCAACACCCCACTTCGGCCCTGGATTCCCCGCAAAACGGGCGGCCGAGAAGAGCCCAGCTCGGTCAATCGGCTCCTGGCGGCTGGGGAGCTGGCGGCTCCTTCCGAGCGTACGCCAGGACGGGTTAGTGCTGGAGATATGGGGGTCTCCGTAGGGCGGCTGAAGGCGTGTGGGTTCGGAGGGCCCCCGCGCTGGAGGTTCTAACCCGAAAGAGACCCCCTTTCGAAGGTTCCTATGTCCCTTGGGTAGCCCTGGCGACCACACCGAATCTCGGTGTGGCGTCCCGAATGTGTGGCTCCGTGGTGGGTGGGGAGCCCAGGGGATGAAATATAACGTAGCATGGAGTCTGAAATTCTTCCTCCACCAAAGAGGTCCCGCCCGGACACGGGCGGAGGAGAACAGTTATTCGAAAGAGCAAAACGGTTTCTGTCATTGAAATGCTCCAAGGACGGCGAAAATTTGAAAAAGGTTTCTCCCTTCTTCATTAAAAAAGCACTTCAAGCCATCATTCCTGGAGAGCCAAACTCAGTAAAGAAACTTAGAGATGGTTCCCTATTAATCGAAACAGCCAATAACGTACAAGCCGAAAAATTATTAAAAGTAGAAAAGTTGCACGATATACCAATCAATGTCGAGATCCACCGTACTCTAAATACATCTAGGGGTGTGATAAGCCACTACGACCTACTATATGTCGAACCAGACGAAATTAAGAAGGAGATGGCTTCCCAGGGTGTCATTGATTGTCGACGACTTACAACGAAGCGTAACGGTGAAGTGATTAATACTACCTCGGTAATCCTCACGTTCGGTTTGGATAAAATCCCGAGCAAAGTCTACCTAGGCTATGAATCGGTACCTGTGAGACCTTTCTTTCCCAACCCGATGCGTTGCTTTCAATGCCAAAAATTCGGCCACATCGCGCCGCGATGTGAGGGCAAGAACACCTGCCCGCGCTGTGGCAAGGACAAGCATGACGGTGAGAAATGTTCATCGGAGCCTTACTGCGTCAACTGCGAGGGCACGCATCCATCGTACTCCCGAGATTGTCCCGTCATGAAAGATGAAAGGAGGATAATGGAAATAAAGACCCTGGAAAGAATCCCCTACTCCGAGGCACGAATGAAATACCGGTCACAGATGGCCCCAACATTTTCAAAATCGTATTCGCAAATAGTCGCAACCACCACTAAAAAAACTACATGTACCATCTCTACTCAGACTTATAATGATTTTCGCATTGAGAGCACGAAGATGCCCACACGAGAACAAAAAAAAAACAGAAAAGCAAATTAATAAAGTCACAGACAGGAAAAGTCATTCTAAGGCGGTTTCCCCTAAGAAAAACCCAAAATCTACTTCTGAGGATGCTGGGAATAAGCGGGATAAAACACCCCCACCCACATCCTCTAAAGATGCACAATATGATGCCATGGAAGAAGACCTCTGTGTCTCGGACACAGAAGTGTTCCAGGCCAGGATAAAGCAGAGGAAACAGCGGTTAAAACGTTGATCCTCCGCTCACTGTGTACATACGTACTGTAACATATAAATTTAAGTTGTTTGTTGTGGATTTTTTTGTGACGTGAACCGGGGAAGGTAATAATAAGCAGCAGAGGTGGAGGGAGGTGATTGTTGTGGTTGTGGACGGCGCGGGAGGAGGTGTATGGAAAGAGGAGTTGCATTGTAAGAGTGATGGCCGACGGGTGTCTCTCCCGAGATTGATTTATTTAAAGTGTATTTGAAAGTGGAGTAAACCAAAGGAAAATAAAAAACGTTACAGTACATTTCCAGATTTTAACCTATTTATTTATTTATTAATTTTAACAATTTAAACCATGTATTTTATTCTACAATTGAATATGAATGGTTTTTATAGGCACAAGGAGGAGCTGGTTGTTTTAATTAGAGACTATAACCCCGTCTGCATCTGCCTGCAAGAGACGCATTTTAAGCTGACAGACAAGACCGTTTGAAAAGGTTTTAAATTTTTTAGACTTGACGACACCAGTGGTCAGCGAGCCCAGGGTGGAGTGGCAATTGCTATTCGGGAGGCCCTATACACCTCAAGAGTGCAATTGAACACTCCGCTGCAGGCAATTGCAGTGACAGTACACGCACCCGAGGCAATTACTCTCTGCAATGTATATCTGCCGGAAGGTGCACCTGTGAGTCGAGTTAATTTAGAATCCCTCGTTCGTCAGTTACCTCGGCACTATGTTTTAATGGGTGACTTCAACGCACACGACACCCTATGGGGTAGCATAAGAACCCAATGCAATCAAAGGGGACACATAGTTACAAATTTTATCAATGACCTTAACTTGTGTTTACTAAACACCGGTGAAAAAACTCGCTTCAACAGCTTCAACGGTACCTTCTCGTGTATTGACTTAAGTATTTCGACAGGTGGCCTAATGCGTAGGCTTGAGTGGTCCGTACATAAAGATTTATGCGGTAGCGACCACTACCCTATTTTAATTACTAAAGGTGGCGGTTTTATCCACCGTCCGACTCAACCAAGCAATTGGGTTGTCCGCAAGGCCAATTGGTCTCTTTTTAAAAGAAAATTTTATTTTAAACACGACGACAATGTGAATGGTGTGGGGAACATAAAAGTATTCACAGATAAAATTCTAGAAGCCGCAAATTCCACCGTACCCCGTTCTAAATGCAAATCTCACAGGCCCACAGTTCCGTGGTGGAACGAGGAGTGCGCAAAAGCTATACAGGTGCGAAAGAGGGCACTCCGAATATTTAGCAAATATCCTACGGCGACAAATCTCACCGCCTTCCGGCGCCTCAGAGCGAAAGCTCGGCAAGTAGTTAAGGAGGCCAAGAAAGCATCATGGGAGGAGTTTGTGTGTTCTATGAACCACAGGATTCCCATATCCGACATCTGGAGGAAGATTAAAAGCATCTCTGGCCTTAACCACAACCTTGCAGTTTCATCCCTGAAGGAGACTGACCGAGTCCTGACGACACCTCCCGAAATAAGCGAGTGCTTCGGACGTCGACTTGCGGAGACGAGTTGTAACGGCAGCTACGACGAACCATTTAGAACACTGAAAGAACAGAATGAGACGATACCTCTCACCTTTAACCCGAGAGACTGGCGAGGTTTACAACGGCCCCTTTTCTCTGTGGGAGTTGACCTCCGCCATCCTCGAACCCCGTGACGGCTCTCCAGGTATAGATACGGTGCATAACGCTTTTCTAAGAAATCTTCCCAAAGAAGCACTCCCCCATATGCTGCGATCCCTTAACCAAATTTGGTCAGAGGGTAGTTTTCCAGAGCCTTGGAGGGAGTCCATAGTCGTACCAATCCTTAAACAAGGAAAAGATCGATCGGACCCAAACAACTATAGACCGATATCTCTCACCAGCTGCGTATGCAAGGGGATGGAAAGAATGGTAAACCGTCGTCTCGTTTGGTGGTTGGAGCGGCGGAACCTACTTTCAGATATCCAGTGCGGCTTTCGACGAGGTAGGTCAACTTCCGACCATCTCGTCAGGACTGACAATTTCATTCAGGAAGCATTTCTCTTGCGGCAAAACGTAATTGGCGTGTTCTTCGACTTAGAGAAAGCGTATGACCGTGTTTGGCGGTACAAAATTCTAAAGACACTTGATAAATGGGGGTTTAAAGGAAATCTACCTATTTTCATTAAAAATTTTCTGTCTGCCCGAGTTTTCAAAGTTAGAATAGGTGAATATCTATCTACCTTATACCCACAAGAAAATGGAGTACCCCAGGGGTCCGTACTGAGCGTGACCCTATTTGCCATTGCGATAAACGATGTGGCCGAGTGTATCCGCTCCCCTGTTATGGGCTCATTGTTTGTTGATGACCTTGCTATTTTCTGCAGGTCATCAAAATTAACGAATGCCTCTAGGCTGATCCAGCTGACTCTGAATAAGCTCTCCGTTTGGTCTCAGAGGAATGGATTCCGTTTCTCTACTGAGAAAACGAAATGCATTCACTTTTACCGAGGACGGGGTGTACAAGCCCCACCGTCCCTATATCTCAATGGTAATGAGCTTCCTTACGTTGGACTGGCGCCTGAATTGGCGCGAACATTTCCGAACTCTAAGAGACAATTGCTTCAAAGTTCTGAACATTTTACGGTTTCTGTCACATTCGACATGGGGCGCGGATCGTACCTCAATGCTAATGCTGTATCGAGCATTAGTACGTTCTAGGCTAGACTACGGATCGATTGTGTACTCATCCGCCCGTGAGACCTACATGAAGCCGCTCTCGACGGTTCATAATACTGGACTGCGTTTAGCAACCGGTGCCTTCAGGACCTCCCCTGTCTTGAGCATTTACGCCGATAAAGGAGAGCCTCCCCTAGTCAATCGTAGAGAGACGTTGATGTGCAATTATGCCACAAAAATTTTATCTGCGCCGAACCACCCCTGTTTTAACATTATTTCTCACCCACTGCTTTTAGACCTTTTTAACCGAAAGACAAGATCCACTAAACCTCTAAGTGTTCGCTTCAGAAACCTAATCGCAGAACGCAATTTTACCTTGCCCGCCACGTACCCCACTGGGTACAGTAACGTGCCGCCGTGGTTAATTCCCCGGCCAGCTTTGAGACTTGACCTTACTCGTTGCTCTAAATCTACTACTATGCCGGGAGTATACCAACAACTTTTTAAGGAATTCCGCGCCGAAAACTCCGAATTTACGTTCGTATACACTGACGGTTCCAAATCGGATACCGCCTGTGGGTGCGCTGTGATATCCCCATATCATGGAGTCCTTAAGGCAAAATTGCATTGCTTTATCAATACCAGTCAGTGCCCCGCACGGGGGGAGGAGAGTTATCTCTTCCTTTGGGGAGCCGCGCCCCCACGGACCCGAGCCCACCGAGGAGAAAAGCTCGTTAAAAAACCCCGTCGCTCGCTTGGATAGTGTCCAGACAGCATGTGACTCTGCTGCTCTGAGTAGCCGTAAGATCTGGCGTCCAGAATCACCCACGTGTTTGCCGTGCGTGGAGACCCGTACGTGGGGGAGAAGGGGATCCTGGTGGGTGAGTTCTCCGGCTCCCAGCTGGGCGTCGGAAACCCGGTATGGGCCGGAGTTCAACACCCCACTTCGGCCCTGGATTCCCCGCAAAACGGGCGGCCGAGAAGAGCCCAGCTCGGTCAATCGGCTCCTGGCGGCTGGGGAGCTTGGCGGCTCCTTCCGAGCGTACGCCAGGACGGGTTAGTGCTGGAGATATGGGGGTCTCCGTAGGGCGGCTGAAGGCGTGTGGGTTCGGAGGGCCCCCGCGCTGGAGGTTCTAACCCGAAAGAGACCCCCTTTCGAAGGTTCCTATGTCCCTTGGGTAGCCCTGGCGACCACACCGAATCTCGGTGTGGCGTCCCGAATGTGTGGCTCCGTGGTGGGTGGGGAGCCCAGGGGATGAAATATAACGTAGCATGGAGTCTGAAATTCTTCCTCCACCAAAGAGGTCCCGCCCGGACACGGGCGGAGGAGAACAGTTATTCGAAAGAGCAAAACGGTTTCTGTCATTGAAATGCTCCAAGGACGGCGAAAATTTGAAAAAGGTTTCTCCCTTCTTCATTAAAAAAGCACTTCAAGCCATCATTCCTGGAGAGCCAAACTCAGTAAAGAAACTTAGAGATGGTTCCCTATTAATCGAAACAGCCAATAACGTACAAGCCGAAAAATTATTAAAAGTAGAAAAGTTGCACGATATACCAATCAATGTCGAGATCCACCGTACTCTAAATACATCTAGGGGTGTGATAAGCCACTACGACCTACTATATGTCGAACCAGACGAAATTAAGAAGGAGATGGCTTCCCAGGGTGTCATTGATTGTCGACGACTTACAACGAAGCGTAACGGTGAAGTGATTAATACTACCTCGGTAATCCTCACGTTCGGTTTGGATAAAATCCCGAGCAAAGTCTACCTAGGCTATGAATCGGTACCTGTGAGACCTTTCTTTCCCAACCCGATGCGTTGCTTTCAATGCCAAAAATTCGGCCACATCGCGCCGCGATGTGAGGGCAAGAACACCTGCCCGCGCTGTGGCAAGGACAAGCATGACGGTGAGAAATGTTCATCGGAGCCTTACTGCGTCAACTGCGAGGGCACGCATCCATCGTACTCCCGAGATTGTCCCGTCATGAAAGATGAAAGGAGGATAATGGAAATAAAGACCCTGGAAAGAATCCCCTACTCCGAGGCACGAATGAAATACCGGTCACAGATGGCCCCAACATTTTCAAAATCGTATTCGCAAATAGTCGCAACCACCACTAAAAAAACTACATGTACCATCTCTACTCAGACTTATAATGATTTTCGCATTGAGAGCACGAAGATGCCCACACGAGAACAAAAAAAAAACAGAAAAGCAAATTAATAAAGTCACAGACAGGAAAAGTCATTCTAAGGCGGTTTCCCCTAAGAAAAACCCAAAATCTACTTCTGAGGATGCTGGGAATAAGCGGGATAAAACACCCCCACCCACATCCTCTAAAGATGCAAAATATGATGCCATGGAAGAAGACCTCTGTGTCTCGGACACAGAAGTGTTCCAGGCCAGGATAAAGCAGAGGAAACAGCGGTTAAAACGTTGATCCTCCGCTCACTGTGTACATACGTACATTTCCAGATTTTAACCTATTTATTTATTTATTTTAACAATTTAAACCATGAATTTTATTCTACAATGGAATATGAATGGTTTTTATAGGCACAAGGAGGAGCTGGTTGTTTTAATTAGAGACTATAACCCCGTCTGCATATGCCTGCAAGAGACGCATTTTAAGCTGACAGACAAGACTGTTTTAAAAGGTTTTAAATTTTTTAGACTTGACGACACCAGTGGTCAGCGAGCCCAGGGTGGAGTGGCAATTGCTATTCGGGAGGCCCTATACACCTCACGAGTGCAATTGGACACTCCGCTGCAGGCAATTGCAGTGACAGTACACGCACTCGAGGCAATTACTCTCTGCAACGTATATCTGCCGGAAGGTGCACCTGTGAGTCGAGTTAATTTAGAATCCCTCGTTCGTCAGTTACCTCGGCCCTATGTTTTAATGGGTGACTTCAACGCACACGACACCCTATGGGGTAGCTCAAGAACTCAGTGCAATCAAAGGGGACACATAGTCACAAATTTTATCAATGACCTTAACTTGTTTTTATTAAACACCGGTGAAAAAACTCGATTCAACAGCTTCAACGGTACCTTCTCGTGTATCGACTTAAGTATTACGACAGGTGGCCTAATGCGTAGGCTTGAGTGGTCCGTACATAAAGATTTATGCGGTAGCGACCACTACCCTATTTTAATAACTAAAGGTGGCGGTTTTATCCACCGTCCGACTCAACCAAGCAATTGGGTTGTCCGCAAGGCCAATTGGTCTCTTTTTAAAAGAAATTTTTATTTTAACCACGACGACAATGTGAATGGTGTGGGGAACATAAAAGTACTCACAGATAACATTCTAGAAGCCGCAAATTCCACCGTACCCCGTTCTAAATGCAAATCTCACAGGCCCACAGTTCCTTGGTGGAACGAGGAGTGCGCAAAAGCTATACAGGTGCGAAAGAGGGCACTCCGAATCTTTAGCAAATATCCTACGGCGACAAATCTCACCGCCTTCCGGCGCCTCAGAGCGAAAGCTCGGCAAGTGGTTAAGGAGGCCAAGAAAGCTTCGTGGGAGGAGTTTGTGTGTTCTATAAACCACAGGACTCCCATATCCAACATCTGGAGGAAGATTAAAAGCATCTCTGGCTCTAACCACAACCCTGCAATTTCATCCCTGAAGGAGACTGACCGAGTTCTGACGACACCTCCCGAAATAAGCGAGTGCTTTGGACGTCGACTTGCGGAGACGAGTCGTAACGGCAGCTACGACGAACCATTTAGAACACTGAAAGAGCAGAATGAGACGATACCTCTTACCTTTAACCCGAGAGACTCTGGCGAGGTTTACAACGACCCCTTTTCTCTGTGGGAGTTGACCTCTGCCATCCTCGAATCCCGTGACGGCTCACCAGGAATAGATAAGGTGCATAACGCTTTTCTAAGAAATCTTCCCAAAGAAGCACTCCCCCATATGCTGCGATCCCTTAACCAAATTTGGTCAGAGGGTAGTTTTCCAGACCCTTGGAGGGAGTCCATAGTCGTACCCATCCTTAAACAAGGAAAAGATGGATCGGACCCAAACAACTATAGACCGATATCTCTCACCAGCTGCGTATGCAAGGTGATGGAAAGAATGGTCAACCGTCGTCTCGTTTGGTGGTTGGAGCGGCGGAACCTTCTTTCGGATATCCAGTGCGGCTTTCGACGGGGTAGGTCAACCTCCGACCATCTCGTCAGGACTGACAGTTTCATTCAGGAAGCATTTCTCTTGCGGCAAAACGTAATTGGCGTGTTCTTCGACTTAGAGAAAGCGTATGACCGTGTTTGGCGGTACAAAATTCTGAAGACACTTGATAAATGGGGGTTTAAAGGAAATCTACCTATTTTCATTAATAATTTTCTGTATGCCCGAGTTTTTAAAGTTAGAATAGGTGAATATCTATCTACCTTATATCCACAAGAAAATGGAGTACCCCAGGGGTCCGTACTGAGCGTGACCCTATTTGCCATTGCGATAAACGATGTGACCGAGTGTATCCGCTCCCCAGTTATGGGCTCCTTGTTTGTTGATGACCCCGCAATTTTCTGCAGGTCATCAAAATTAACGAATGCCTCTAGGCTGATCCAGCTGACTCTGAATAAGCTCTCCGTTTGGTCTCAGAGGAATGGATTCCGTTTCTCTACTGAGAAAACGAAATGCATTCACTTTTACCGAGGACGGGGTGTACAAGCCCCACCGTCCCTATATCTCAATGGTAATGAGCTTCCTTACGTTGAGAACGCCCGATTTCTGGGTATGACATTGGACCGGCGCCTGAATTGGCGCGAACATTTCCGAGCTCTAAGAGACAAATGCTTCAAAGTTCTGAACATTTTACGGTTTCTGTCACATTCGACATGGGGCGCGGATCGTACCTCAATGCTTATGCTGTATCGAGCATTAGTACGTTCAAGGCTAGACTACGGATCGATTGTGTACTCATCCGCCCGTGAGACCTACATGAAACCGCTCTCGACGGTTCATAATACGGGACTGCGTTTAGCAACCGGTGCCTTCAGGACCTCCCCTGTCTTGAGCATTTACGCCGATACAGGAGAGCCTCCCCTAGTCAATCGCAGAGAGATGTTGATGTGCAATTATGCCACAAAAATTTTATCCGCGCCGAACCACCCCTGTTTTAACATTATTTCTCACCCACTGCTTTTAGACCTTTTTAACCGAAAGACAAGATCCACTAAACCTCTAAGTGTTCGCTTCAGAAACCTAATCGCAGAACGCAATTTTACCTTGCCCGCCACGTACCCCACTGGGTACAGCAACGTGCCGCCGTGGTTAATTCCCCGGCCAGCTTTGAGACTTGATCTTACTCGCTGCTCTAAATCTACTACTATGCCGGGAGAATACCAACAACTTTTCAAGAAATTCCGCGCCGAAAACTCCGAATCTACGTTCGTATACACTGACGGTTCGAAATCGGATACCGCCTGTGGGTGCGCTGTGGTATCCCCATATCATGGAGTCCTTAAGGCAAAATTGCATCCGTACTGTTCCATTTTTACGGCTGAGCTCACTGCCATTAGGATTGCTCTCCGATCCATTAAAAACAGTGTTGCGTCATTTATGATCTGTACAGATTCTTACAGTGCTCTCCAATCCATATCCCTTTATTCTCCTTGTCACCCCATTGTTCAGGACATACAAAGCACTCTGTTATCCCTGAGTAAAAAAGGGACCACTATAAGCTTCGCTTGGGTCCCTGGACATGCGGGCATACCAGGGAATGAGAAAGCAGACTCTGCAGCCAAAGATGCGCTCAGGTCTCCGGATACAGATTTTCAGTTAATGCCAGCGGAAGATTTAGGGAATGCCATGAGGGGTATGATTAGACAAAATTGGAAGACGCAATGGCTCGAAATCCAAAATAACAAACTTCGGGAAATAAAGCCCGTAATAACTGCGTGGCAGACCTCTATAAGAAATGTCCGCAGGGAGGAAGTGGTTTTAACACGCTTAAGAATTGGTCACTGCTTATTAACCCATTCATACCTCTTCACCGAAGAGAGAATACAGCCCCAATGCTTAAATTGCGATTGTCCACTAACAGTGCGACATATCCTGACGGACTGTGCAAGATATCGTACTGCACGGGTGAATCACAACCTCGGAGTCAACCTAGCTGAGGTACTAGGAGACACTCCCGAAAACATTTCCCGACTGATAGCATTCCTACACTCAACTCGACTTTTCAATAAAATATAAATGATACCTCTTGTAAATTATTGACACGTTAATTTCAGAACGGGCCTAATCCCCTTTATCAATACCAGTCAGTGAGTGGTGCAAAATGGCCTTAGCCGCCGACGCACCCTATAAAATAAACACTACTACTACCAGTCAGTGAGTGGTGCAAAATGGCCTTAGCCGCCGACGCACCCATTAAAAGAAACACTACTACTACTAGTAGCGAAAATACAAAAGAAAATACGAAAAATATATACAAGTATATAAGTTATCGCAGTTATTGGACAGAATGGACTTTATAAGATCATATTGCATTTAGGCATTAATAGGAAACGTTAAACTTTTGTGTTGCTTTTTTTTGTTTTGCCAAATCTGAAATCTGAATCCTATTATTTTGGCGGTTTGTTCTGAGGCCATGCTGAAATTAATCATGCTCCTACACTTGTTTGGTGCCCACCTGCTTCTTTAACGAACTTACATTCCGTCTATTATTCGTTAAGTTTCTAGATCATTTTGAAGAAGTGAAGTCACTACTGTGTTGGATTTTTCCTACAAGCCCTTTTGAGAATTTTTTACTATATTAATATTCTTATCATGAAAGATCTGGCTGCTGTGTCTTATGCCTCAATACATTAGGGTGGTGCGAAAAACTCAAGCTAGAAACGTCGTGTCACTATAACTCGGAAAATTTGCGATACGTTAGTAGAAGGAAAACAATAAAAGAATAATTAAAATCGGACGTCATCTTCCGATCCCGCAAAGCACCTAAAAAGTTGACAAAAGTGAAAAAAATTGTTTTTCTTTCGTAATAAAAAAATTTGACGTATATTTCTGAACGCTTTAGCAAAAAATTATTACAAATACTATTGGTTATTATTAATATGCATACTGATGGTTTAAAACAATGATTTACGATTGCACAAGATCATTAAAAATTTATGAATCTTGTAATTTAGCCGATTTTTCAAAGTTATGTATTAATTACGAAAGATAAATTTTAATGAAGCTTTAGCTAGCCCTGTGGATCAAAAAAGACAAAAAAATTGACCACTAGTTTTTTAAGGCAAAATTACACTTTGATGAGGCAGTACATGTACCCAGTTGAAACCGAAAGTGAAGATTTTGAGACTTTAAATGAAGCAACGCAAAGTTCAGCAATCAAGGTGCAATTTGATGATTACATGCTTAGTACATCCAAGAAATCACCATGGCTACCGATGGTTAAATTATAAACTACACCTTTGCATTGTGACTGTTACGTGCAGCTGGGTGTCTGACCGTGCAGCTGCTACTATAGCATCAAGTGTACTTGTAGACATTGGTGTTATAACTGAAGAATATACTTCTAAGTTCATTGACCGATGTAGAATTAAAAGGGAAAAGAAAAATATTATAAGCGATTTACTGCAAATCCATCTTGATTTAGGTGAGCTACACGGTTATACTTTGACGGAAGGGTAGAAAATACCATAGTAATAGAAATGATTGAATCGAAGGAGTACTGTCGGACAGTTATAGCGGAACACCATTCTCTAATAAAAGAACCGGCTTTTATGTATTTGAGTCATGTTTCTCCAAGCTATGGGTCTGCTAAAGATATAGTGGTCTCCATACTATCTTATCTCTCTGATCAAGGAGTATCATTAGAGTTCTTAGAGCTAGTTTGCTGTGATGGCACGAACATCAACATTAGATGGAAAGGTTGCACTATTAGAAAGTTCGTAAAACACCAATGACACCCGCTGCATTGGGTAGTTGGGTTACTTCATTTCATTGAATTACTTTCGTCATATTTTTCAGTATTTAGATGGTGGAACAAGTGGCCAAAAATCATTTAGTGGGCCAATTGGACTAATATGAATGGCTATGGAAAGCTTCCAAACTGCATTTTCAAACAATTGAATGTGAAATTCTACAAGTTGATAGATAAATTTTGAGCAAGGACCTAAGATACCTTATTGACATTAGTCAAGCAATCACAAGTGGCGACTTTCCAAATGACTTAGCAAACCGGGATACTGGACCATTTTCACATGCTAGATGGCTCGTGTGAACAGAGCAAAGGAAACCTCTCGATACATACCTGGATATTAAAAGAAAGTAGTTTTCCCTGTTATTGAACGGAACTCTAACTTTGATGACGAAGAGAATGTATTGATGGCGATGGTTTTTGATTACAGAAGGCACATTAGAGAGCTAGGGCTAAAAAGAGTATTTAAAGCCAGACAGACTTAACCAAAAGGCAAACCTATCGTAAACTTCATTACTCCTACCATGAACTTCAAAATAACTGACCATATTGAATTGATTGACTGGAATGTAGTCAAACTATCTACTCCACCTCTTCTTATGAGAATAATTACTAATGAAGAAATAGCTTCCTTCATTGAATCTGGCGATAAACAAGATTGGGATATTATCTTCCCATATCACACGCAAGCAATGGAGCCGTGTGTGAAATTGGTAACGGAGGCATCCCTTAAGCTTTGTGGCTATCGATCCAGAGATGGATTTATTAGGGCTAATTCAAATCAAGGTCCATTAACGCTGTAGAATTGACCGATGGGCAATGAACAAGTACAATTCTGTTGGAATGGATGATGTGATTTGAAATTTATGTATCGGTCTGTTTTTTTGAGATCCAGTCCTCAGAAATTGAGCCATCAGGAGATTGGTACGATCAGCGTGTCCAGAAAGGAAGTCTGGCTGTTGTATTATTATTTTTATTACTAGACGACCCGGTGAACTCCGTATAACCTTCATCTGTAAAGTAAGAGTTGATTATCTGCATCTGAAAGAGGCATCAGGGCTCCCATCAAGTGATGAATTTGTCCAAGTATTTGCAGTTATTTTAAATTTGTAAAATTATTTTTTATACGAATACAAATTTGAATTTTATCAGATAATATTATGGTATAATACCTTGTGAGTGGGCATGAAATTTTCTTGAGCACAATATGCATTGCGCCAAACGAAATCATTTGAAAACAGCTGTTATAATGTTGAATCTTGACCAAGAAGTATTTTAAATCATTTCCCAGCCCAGAAACTAATGAGCGTAATGGATCTGGTGGTGGCACCAATGGAGGCAATTTTACTTTTCCACCAGCACAACATAATCCAGTCGGTTCACCGCTGTATTTTAACGCCTCGTAATATTTACAAATGATTTTTATTTCCCCAATTATTACTGATTTGTCGCTACAATAATCTACTTCGGATCGCAGTTGAATGCTATACTCTAGGGTGGCCCAAAAAAAACTTTTTTTTGAAAGTTTGTGGGGCGACTTCATTTTATGGTGCAATTTCATGTATAAACGACCCACAAAAAAATTCGGCTCGATTGCACAATATTTGACGCTGCCGAAACGCGTTTAAACATTTTCGGCTAGGATGTAAGGCATTTTGCCTACTTTACAGTGGCTATTTTCCGTTTTCTCCGGTATTTGCTGCAGAAATTGTTGTTAAATAGAATAAATACAATACTTGTTGATAACAATTATTATTAAAAATCAGTTATTTTATTATTAATTCGTTAAAAATGGTTTACATAAATTTTACAACCTTTTTTTTCCATACTTATAACAGATATTTTTTGATGAGGGACACACCCCTTTCGGCGGTGTCATGGACGACTTTAATATGTTTTATAACATTAAATCCTTTCAGGTACCTTTCATCGAAAAGCCAATCTTCGGGGTCTCTTGACAAAAAGCCTTCTACGGCATGATAGATTTCGCTTATTCTGCGCCAGGAGCACTGCGTCTGCGTAATCGCTGAATTACATTGTATTGTGCCCGTTGCTGTTCTGTTTTATCTGCACGAACTCGTTGCATTCGAAGCCTATCCGCTTTATTTTCTGTCACTCAAGAACGCAATTCTTCCATACCAATGCAATTAATTTTATTATTTGTCTCTCGCTGGTCATCGGTACGGAAAGCTTCTATTTGAAAAGCGATGGTTGATGTGTAGAAGAGTAACAAAGAATAAATTCATGGCTAGGTGCCTGCCTTAAACACTACAATAATATAAAAAAACATGTGATAAGGCAAAGTTACTTGAAATTTTACTCAAATACTTAAAATTGTACTTCACAGCCGGCCTCAACACATTTTGTATCATGTTTCAGAGTAACTTTTCATTTACTAATATTTTAGAAGAACACCAGATTAAGCGTGAGAAAACCCTCATTATCGTTTGAGGCCATTACAAAAACCATCAAATGGCTTTTAAGCTGCCGTATTGCGTCAGTCTCATTGATGAGTTGGCGTGATCGGCGAATTAGCATCTCGTCAGGTATTGTGTTATTTGCTAACAGTAAGTAAATTTATGGCAATGTGCCTGCCTTAAAAATAGGACAACAATAAAAAATACATGTTATTAGGTAAAGTTACTCGAAATGTAACCCAATTATTATTTTGCTTCACAACCGGCCTCTATACATTTAGTATAGCGTTCAAATTAACTTCTTATTTACTAGTATTTTAGAATTCCATCAGATTAAATCATTTAGACATCACAAAAAGAAACATTAAAAGGCTCTTAAGCCCCCTTATCGCGTCAGTCTCATTGATGAGTAGGTCTCATCGGCAAATTAGCGTCTCGTCAGGTAGAGACTTGGGATGTTTGGGGTCGAGGTATTCGCCGGTGCGGCACGGGACTTTGTGACCATCTTCGAAACCTCTTTGGAAAAATACACGAGGCCTTGAATGACACTGGCCGGAAAAGGTTGTCGACGTGCCGGGCATGTGATGCTACCACGTCCGAGAGACATTTGCCGATAGAAGCACGAGCCATGACGTCTTCGCACGCGATCAACCTTCGCGGGCGAAATGAAATGAAACAATGGGAAGCAATCGCGTGGCGCGCAGGAGGTGTCTGTCAAAGCGGCAAGGGTATGAGCGGGTCCGTCCGTAGCCACCGAGAGACAAGGCCTACGCAACCAGCCGTGACGTCACGACAAGAAGGGTTAGATTCTTGCCACTCGTCGTTCGCTTGAACGATCGCAACTGGACTGAGCGTGATTCTAATTAGATTTCCGAATTCCTTCGCACTTACTTTGCTATGCTTTGCTAAATGTAAAACTGTACTATTAAATATTTTGGATTTACTTTATTCAGTTATTTACTTCCCACGTATTCACGAAATGCAACCTAAACCACGGAAAGTAAGCAAGCGCAATGCACAAGCTTCTTATTCAATATCACTTTTTTGTCGCGGGGAATTCTTTGAAAAGCTACAACACATTCGTTTTTTAAAAATATGATGAATTATTCCACGATTAATTAATTAATACAATGTTTAAAAATCAAAACGTAATAGAGTATCTGGCAAAGATTTGAACAACAATTCTTGGCTAATCACACCCGTAGTTTTAGAGAGCTCACTTACTTGACGAGTTCCACTCCGAAATTGATTTTTCTGGATACCATGGACCTGTTTAAAATTTTGAAACATAGGACAGGAAAGGTGATGCATAAAAAAAGATGTCAACAGATGTGTGTGAAGAAATTTATTATAAACATTGAAAAAAAGTGCGTAACCGTGCGGCTGTACATACTTAGGTCTTATTTTTTCAGCCCTCTCACTTTTTTTGTCTTTTCTTCCAGTTCTGAATCATTTCTTTTTTTACAATAATTATTCAAAAAAATGTTTGTGGAGGACCACAATAGCATTTTTGAGACATCACTGGCTGTGTGTCCCAAAGGACACGTATCTAAGAAAAGGTTTTCACAATCTACCAGCTCCTCAGTAAGAGCTACAGCCAGTAGCCTTTGAGAGGAAACCTTTAAAAACTCTTCTTCCTCACTACCACACAGTTTCAAAATTGTTAAATAATTATATAAAATGAGATTAAGCACATTTGGCGAAGGGCACAACAACTGACCTCGATCCAATTTAATAATATAACTGAAGGTACTATCGAATTGAAGATCCTTCTCCACAGTTAGTACTTCCTTACATGCATCACAGCGTAGTTTTCTCACTGCACAAAACACACAATATCCAGCAATGTATGCTAGAACGGGCAACAACCTCTCTACTTTCGCAATGTCATCATCCCCTATGGTAATCTCAAAATTGGAGACACCTTCAATGCTCTTCTCCATGCCTTCATAATTTCCATCAAAATTAATATCGGTAATGTTTATCATACCCTTCTTCCTGGACAGTATTCCCAACCTCATGCTCTCTTGCACCCTCAGCTTATTTTCACACTCATATAACTGCCTCACAGATATGTGGTAGTTACTACCACTCATTTGTCTGTACAAACTAAAGCGACCTTCTAAGTTGTCAGTTTGGAATTTACCAGGTAAAATGAATGTCATTTTCAATTCACCCACGCAATAGGACAAAATTTCCAAGATGGCGTATGTGCTTAATTTTAGAGCAGACAAGGTTTCCCTGGTGAGTGCCCCTGTTGAACATTTTATGGATTCCCACCTATCCAACCAATCTAAAAACTTATTGAGGAACAGATATTTGTCATCATCGGGGGCAGCGGTCAGAGGACGCTTAAACTTATCATTAAGCCTGAGTCCAGCATTCAAAGTTTTCACATTCATGATTTTCCACCATGTCAGCATGATTTTTAAATATGCTGCTGTACTATTCGAATTAGGAATATCATATTTATTCCCCACATCAAGAAGAGCAGCAATAAGATAATCATTAAAAATTTGGAGCACCAATTTCACATTTTGCCTCTCAAGGCTAGATGGAGACAGAGCTTTAAGGCTTAGAGAATAACCAAATTTTGCTAGGCAGTCAGATTCCTGGTTATGCAGTTTTTTTAGTGACATAAATGATGCAGAGTGAAACTCTTTTTCTGGGGTGAAATCAGGGAAAGAAGGGAAAAACATACATTTACCATCATTTTTCTGGTTAAGCCAGTTATTCCGTATACTCTTTATCAGGTGCACCGGGTCAATAATATAAAATAGAGGTTTTGTCCTATTGACTGGGTGAGGGTAAACAATTTGAAAATTAGGTGGAGTGGAAAACTGGGACATTGACTTACGATTGATGGAGTTATTATCAGTGACAACTGCAAAAACATGAAACCCTATGTCTTCCAAGCGGACAATTATCTTTTTAATGAAATGATGTATTTCAACATATGTCATGGACCTCACTGGAAGAACATGTGCCACATCCTTATATGATGACGAGACACTAGATATCATAAACACATGAGCACTGGAAGCTACTTTATCACTGTCGTACGCCATGCCAACAATGTTACCACCTCTATAGTCCAAAAATGATTTCAGGTGAATTTCATCTAACATTAAAATGATATTTTTGTCTTGAGGCTTAAGGTAGTGATACTTTCGCTGAAGGTATTTCAAAAAATTATTATCTTGTTGCTCACTCATGGGGTTTAGGCTTAATCCAGAGGACATTCTCTGAATGGTGCTTGGATGGGGCAATAGACATTTCCCTGTTTGCCTAATATATTTATATGCAGCAGGTGAGAGAGAGTGCACAATTGCACTAAATATCCACATATCTGTGGAATATTGAGGCTTATTAGAAGATTTCAAGGACAGCTGTTACCCGATAAACTGATAACATGGGTCACTTTCTGGCATGACAGACTTTAGAAAATCAGTAGCAATGACCAAGGAGTCACTGCTATGCCTATCGGAAGAGGCAGAGCAAGAAATTTTTGACAAAATATAGTCTAAGGTTCCAACATTCTCAATTTTTATAGGTAACCTAAACTTCCCCAATTTCAAAATTTGAGCTTTTTCCAAATAAATACTAGCATTGAGAGCCTCGTTAACCACAACAGAATACTGAATTACAGGTGTGGGGTTGAGGACAATGTTAAGAAAAAGAATACTGTCATCCTTATGAACCACTGTCCAAAATTTGCCCAAATCAAAAAACCTTAGCTTTTCTCCAAGATCCGCTAAGCTTAATATCGATCTCTCTTGGTCATATATCTCCTTCTCCCTTATGCTATCCTCCACCGCCTTTTCCAACGTGGAAAATTCCCTCGCCTTTCTCCGTTTTTCTGGACTCTCCCGTATGTTGGCCTGGGAAGACAGGTAGCTGGGGCAATTGGGAAGTACGGATGGGACAGCTCCAGGTCTAAGCCGTGGCCATTTCAGTGGTGCAGAGAATAGCTGCCCTGTCCTCTCATCGTACTCCTCAACTTCACGAACAATGTCATGAGGAGCGAAATGCTCTTCACACACCTGTAAAAGCGATGCAATTACCATCAGGTCTCAATACAACAATCAAGGTTAAAATTTTACATATTTACTCTCATATTAAAAATGGAATAGCTCACTTCCTTGAACAGCATATTTTGGACTACTCTTTTTTATTTTAAAGCATTTATAATTCTCTAATCTGGTATATTTTGCTATTCTATCTCTCGTTCTATCTATTCTATCTTTCAATTTTAAGCTTGAAAAAACTAGCGTGCATAATAGCGTAAATAATACGGTTCCATTATTCTCTGTGATTTCAGAAACAGACATTAAATTTTTAGTAAGTTCCGGTACACACAACACCTCTTTTAATTTACATTTATTTAGATCTAGAGTTCCTACTCCTTTGACTGTCATAGTTGAATCTTTTTTAGCAACCTTTACATTTTCATTGCACTTACGCAAATTTTTAACCATTTCGATGGAATTTACCATGTGTTTCGTTGCGCCACTATCGATCACAAATTCAAAGATATTATTATGATTAAGGTTAGCCTCAGAATCCGCAAAAAATGCTAATTTATCTTTTCTTGAGTCCCTGTCTCTATACCTTTTTTCATTATTCTGACCCTTATTTAAAAAAAAACAATTTTTTTCGTCATGATTTGTTTTCTTACATATTTTGCAAGATTTTTATCGAAAGAAACAGTCCTTTTCATTATGATTTGTGCGTTTGCATATTGTACACCCTCTTTTAGGACATCTGGATTTTACATGACCCTTTTCTTTGCATAAAAAACACACTGTATCTATTTTATAATTAATTTTACCGTTTTTGTAATTTGCCGCGAATGATACCACATCTGTTTCGTTTTCCGTCTTCAGCTTCGACTCTTCTATTTGAAGACGTGCGCAAAGGTCCTCAATTGTTTTATCTGGTCCTCTCACGGAATCCCATGCGCTCGAGAAATGCCGGAAATTGTCTGGCAGGATGGACATCATTTTCGTCATTATCATGAGATCGTCGACGGGTTGTTTTAGTCCGTTCAGTCTATAAGCAATGTTTTGCAGATTGCTCATGTTTGTCATGACGTCCTTCGAACTGTCATATTTGTATGCGTAAAATTCTTGTAGGAGTTGACATTTCTGAGTCTCTGTGTCCTTTTCGTATATTAATTTAAGTTTCTGGAACATTTCTTTAGCTGTTTTACAGGTCATTATATGATGGACCACGGATCTATCTATTGTTGAGACTATCCAATATTGGGCCTTGGCGTCTTTCATGTTCCATCTCCGCGTCTCTTCTTGATTCATATCTTTTTTCTCCTTTAAATCTTCACCTTCAATTACTTCTATCATTTCCTTGGCTCGGAACAGGATTTTAATTTGGAAAGACCACATAGAGTAAGTTGTTGTGTCCTTCAATTTTTGTATGTGCGTAATATCTTCGCTTGACATCGCCATCTCTTTTTTCCGTTTTTTTCCTTCTTTTATTCTTCAAAATTTCCTTTTTTTTTACTGCAATTCTTGCCGTGAGCCCATAACCTTTTGGGTTTTTACTTTAATTTGTGGTAGAATTACTTAGACTCTGGACTTCACTAGGAATCCATAAACATTTATTTACTTCACATATAAACATTATTGTTGTCAATTACATAGTAACCTGAGAACATATTTACTTTACTCTAACAATTTTATTTCGGAGTATGTCAGTAATGACTATTATAATTGGCAAGCAAGACTAAATTGATACTTTTCGACTCCACCAAACAGTAAAATGAAAACAATTCACACAATGCCACGCACAGGAAATTTTGGACTACTGTCAATTAAATTAAAATAAATTCTACTTCAATGGAGCTTGCTATTTAACTCTTCATTTATTTATTTCTAACCCTCAAGATTAATGGTAGAGAGCCGTATAAAAAGTATTTCATTTTAAAAGTGGCATATAAACAAAGCTCTTTGTTTATATTGACGTAATTTCACCATGACTGTGCTTCCTTCACTTATAAACAATCTTTCAGTAATCGCGTAAAACAATAGCAATCTGACTTAAATGATATCCTTCGATCCAGCAAAATGCGAGTCATGACTAAATTAAATATCCAGAATCACTAAGTTAACAAGCAATAACTTATCCCTCGCTGCGATCAATATGAAAATAAACCCATTACGTAATACAGGAGCGTTTAATAAATTTTATATCACTCAGGAGACTAAGAGTATCCATCTATTCATGACCGTAAAATTTAAACTCGTCAACTTTATCAAGATAATTAATTAGTAGGCAACTTCAACAAATCAGAAAATTCTTTTGAACACACTTTCAGTAATACATTTATTATACGTACCTTGCTGTTCTTTGTAGGCTCAAAATCTCTCATAATCACACGAATCCATTTTCCTCAAAAGTTCAGGATCGCTCGGAAAATTAAAAACGGACACCTTGGGCCCCGTCTTGTAATTCCCTCGGCAATTAGGAACACTGCAGCAGTTAGGCATATTTTACCACTTTTACACTTACGAAGAACTTAAGTAAAATCCACAGCTATCATAAATAGAACCGCAGCTAAAAACCTCCTTATTTTCCTCAAATAGTAGGTTTATTTCTGCACGTCTCACTTATTCAAGTGACTTCTGTTTATCTCTTCGACAATGCCACTATCCTTCCATCAACAACTCCCTAACAACATTTGTAACCCCACTCGTCCTGACGTCACCGGCGTTCTCTGCTCGCTTGCGGAGGCCTTGTCTCTCGGTGGCTACGGTCCGCCGCGATGTTACGTAACGACCCGATCACGTCCACCGGTGACGCGACAATGGACATTTGTCCTCCGAAGGGGGTCCTCGGCCATTTTCGGATGAGACCCCGCTTTCTGGGTCGCCTTTGTCCTACACCCTTGCAACCGCGTGCCATGGGTGCGCTGGACATGCACGTATAATAATACAGCTCGTCCCTCATGTTTAGGTTTGGTATAAATATAGCCGGGGCGGTGTCGTGAAGTCATCAGTCAGCTTCAAGTATCGATCCAATCGTCTCAGGAGTTCCTCTCCATCTCTTGATACGACACTCGTCACAGCCCGCGGATAATCCCGGAGACCCCACCAAGAGATTGAGGAGAAGGCGTTGGAGCTAACTTTGTTAAAATGAAGGTATGTGCGAGTAAACACTTTGGCTTCGTGCATCCGTGCTACTTACTCAGTGGGCGGCTCTGTAGAGTGGAGTTATCGAAGTTATTTTGCGAACGGCCAAGGATTGCCCTGCGGTTTTGACCTCACGAAGTTGCGCGGATCCTACCGGAATGTACACGAGTGAATGCTCCTCTCG
Source organism: Ischnura elegans (assembly GCF_921293095.1). Taxonomy (NCBI): domain Eukaryota; kingdom Metazoa; phylum Arthropoda; class Insecta; order Odonata; family Coenagrionidae; genus Ischnura; species Ischnura elegans. Next base: position 57,995,522 of record NC_060248.1, read on the forward strand.
AGGGAAAGTAATCCGTCCTGTTTTGAACAAAGTGTAAAATATGCTTATAGTCCATAGTGAATCACAGCGTGTAAATCAATCTGTGCTCTGTTTCCTCATCGGATGTATTATGGTTCTGTTCTGATTGCAATTTCATGCTTTTGCGTGCCGTTTTTTACGTAGTTTTTCCAAAAAGGGTCACTGCAGTTACTGTTTTTTGAGGTTTTTCCCCACCTACCTTCTGAATTGGAGCCATCATGATTTATTATGATTAGCGTATTACCTGACAGGAAGTCTGACTGATTTTTTCTTCTAATTATTATGCGTATAATATAAATATATTGTGGGCAACCGACGTAATGCGAAGTGAGGTATTATTATTTTTACAAAATTGTTTATGAAATCATATTGATTTCTTAATTTCGAATTCTTTCTCTGCTATGTTTTGCGGTTGAGTGCTGGATATTGTGAAGGTAATAAGATTATTTTTTGGGATTGTTTTCACCGTGGAATTGCTATGTGAAACTAGATTTCCTAGAGATGGAAGTACGTCGATAAAGTTTTTACTGAAGTTTTTACTAATGCAGCTGATTTTCTTATTCAAGCCTTTTCCGGATTTGTGCGGAACATACGCGTATCTCTTTACCCTGGAGCGATTAGCACCTCTGTGCTACGAGTGCGACGTCCCCCACAGTGGCGCAGCGAGGGGGGGGGGGTTTGGGGGTTAAAACCCCCCCAGAGCTGAGAAATTTTTTTAAGTTTAATCCATTTTACTTAATTGGATTAATATTACTAATATAATAGTGTAAGAATTAATAAAATATCCCTCAGAAAGCCGTAAAACTCACCATTTTGAGCCGTTTATCTTAAAATTCCGCAATTTAATAATCTCGCACCTACCGTTTATCCAGGATGGTATGCAATACATTCACACACCCCGGTATTAGTTGCACCTAAACCCCCCTATCCTTAATTCCTAGCTGCGCCCCTGGTCCCCCAAACGGTTCCCAATTAACATTTCTATTGCAGTTTTTTATAGTGTAATCTTCTAAAAATATTTTTCCCGATAAAATTATTTCTTTATTATAATAAATATCTCTAAGTTTATTAACCCTTTATATCCCAGAGCTTCTGGGCGAAATTTAATATTATTTTAAAAATATGAAAATTTTCTAATCATTAATAATTATTGTGTTTGCGACTTATATCGCAATTTAACTTTATGGCACAGCAGAATACGTAGTTCAAATCTTTCCTGAATAGAGCTGAAAATGTATACATTTCGGATGTTATTTAGAAGCAACATTTGGTTACAATGGGTTAAATTGGTAATTTTTCTTAAAAAAATATTTCTAAACTAAAATATCTAAGTTTTCATTGTTTAATATGAACAGGTATCGGTCGTCGTACTCTCAGCAGCCTTGGTGTTCGCATCGATGGCAAGTGCTGCACAACCTCGCGGGGGCTACCAGAGGTTCCGCAGTGTCTCGTTGAGACAGGTGGAAGCGGCGCCACAGGAGCCTCCTTACCCTCCAAGCGGCTGGAAGCCCGACAAGCCCTTCAACTTACCCGGGGAGGAAGTGACCACGGAAGCTGATGCTGAAGTCTTCACCACCACCACCGAGGCACCCGCGGAGACTACAACGACCGCTGCGGAAGAAACTGAGCCAGAGGTGGGTTGTTTTTTTTTCAACTACCGCGATGGATCCGGGTTCGAATCACGTTGAAGGCGGGTGATTTTATTTCTCTGTGGAATTTTCGCATAATTTGTGCATTGCCGGTGACTCCGTACAGTTATCATCATGGCTAGTCCGGTACATTTAAATTAGTCAAGAGTGAACACCTTTAATTGTGCTAGTTCAAAGTTCGGGTTTTGGTCTTCGGCTGTGGCGCAGTGCAAGCGTCTTGGACTGCTAGTCACATAATATGCTCTGCAGTTGATAAAATCTAGTCCGGTATGGTCTACAAATTTCCACAGAGTGGAATCATGTCTCGGTAGCTTAGCTGGCTGAAGCACTCGACAGGAAATCGGGGGGTATGGGTATTCGAATCCCGGTCAAGGCGGATGATTTTTATTCTCTATGGAATTCTCACATAATTTGTGCATTGCGGATGAACCGTAAATTTATCACCGTGGCTAGTCGCGGAATACTTTAATTCGCCTAATGGCGTACCAACACTTTGGTCGTGGTCTGCATGTCAAATTGGCAGTGTCAGAAATGTCACCAGTAACTGTGGATCTTGCAAATATGGGGAGCAATCGAGGGTGTGGCAAGATGGGTCTTAATGTAGAACTAACATGCAAGTAACTGTGTCCTCTGTACAGTTACATCCACAGATTAAATTGCGTTGTGGCGCGAATTTCCCTTGATTTCTCAAAATTATCCAATTCATTATCTTTCTCTATTACCATAAGTCACACATTGTCACAGCTTCGCAAGAAAAAAGTTTTTGTGATAAATTTTCCAAATGAAGATGTTTTCATACATGATAGCTTTTAAATGTTCTAGCAGCTTTTTCACTCGGTTTCCTTCGAGTGTAATACGAGAAAAATGTTGATAGAAGGATTGCAACTGACAAGGGAGTATGGCAGCAGATGGGGTTGGTTCTTGGTTCAATATAAGGCGTAGTGATTATACTAAGTGATTTTCCGCAGGCTAATACGGTTTTAGAATCCCTGTTGTACACCCACCTTCATGGTGCTTGCAGCAATTTTTATGAATACATTATTGAGGCTTTCGCGATTATAAATAAACTTGGATAAAATTTACTTTTTCTGTACAGAAATACTGATTAAGTAAACTTTTTCGGGCCATACCGCGTGGCACAGGTTATCTCCCGATGTTTCGCAACCCCTGCAGGTCGCTTGATGCGTTGTGATGTTTTCAGCGTTGAAGAAGCGACTAGCAGGGGCCGCGAAACGTCGGGAGATAACCTCTACTACACATTAAGATGCGAAAATGTTTGTTTTATTTTTTAACGAATTCTTCACAAACACGATAGGAACCCTTTTTAGCTCAATCTTTTTAGTTTTCCTGGATATCAGACAATTACTTATACCACTTATTTTTTTATCAGAGCGCGACCCGGGTTTCAGTGAATTATCATCATTTTCAGGCGCTAATTGATTTGTTGAAACAAAAACAAACAAATGATGTTTTGAAACAAATCAATTTGCGCCTGAAGATGATGATAATTCATTGAAACCCGGGTCGCGCTCTGATAAAAAATAAGTGGTATAAGTAATTGTCTGATATCCAGGAAAACTTATAATGGAATTATACCACTAAGTAAATCAAGAATAAGTGAATTTTGTTCAAACTTTTCATTTTAACTCAGTCGGGTCGAACCTTCGATTGATAACCCTTTTTATCTTTTTTTCTCCCTGAAAAGGCCGAGCTATCCATCCCCGCAGGTGCAAGAAACAGGCTTGTCGCGGCTAAGCTGTCTGAACCAGCTTACTACGTCTTACTACCGCAGCAACCTAGTCAACAAGTTCCTCATCGATCTGCGTATCAATTCCTCATCCCTGACAATTCTGTTCCTGACAAGAATGCCTACATCTTGAGGGATGTGGAGGCCTTTGGAGCACCACTCTATTTTTATGGCGAACGAGGTCTGTTGGTGCAGATCCCAGACCGTAAGAAGTGAGAACCTTTATCAATAATTAATTGCTCAAAATGTCTTATCAAGCCACCGAGGACAGAGATTATAATAGACGAGTGTTGTAAATATTTGGTGAATGAATCCTATGTCGATGTTCTAGTGTTTACAGTATAATAACTTGTGGCGCAGTGTTCGTTTTAATGATGTGTATTTAAAATTGAAATAAAGTTCTTCCTCGGCAAATTTTTGTCAATCATCGTTTCAGCTCAATGGATCTCAATGCTGGTATCCTATTCACCTTATAAATTTTCATCTTGTGCTATTCGAAAAAATATACGGCACAATCCGTGTCAACGTTACTGTACGTCCCTGAACAAATACCAATTTTTTCATGATACGACAATTTGCTTTATCTGGATTAGTCATCTGGAAGAAGCAATAATCTATTTACAGTAACAGAGAAGGTGCGTCAGCCGTATTTTCTCATTAAATATAGTGGAAAAACGTAATTGCATAATCCCATTATGATGAAATTATATATATTAACTACATGCATCGGCATTAATAAAAATCTTTAGCAACTCTGCATAGCTACAATAATTAAAATATGAAGTAGCAGTTCAAAAGATACGGTGTCGCTCTTAATACCCGGCACGTATCAATGCATAGTAAAATAATAAATGTACAGAACGATGAATGCCACAAGTACCATTTGGTATTTGATTTCCTTTTTTACCCTGAAATAGAAGCTTCTCGTCCCAAAAACCATAAGTACTCTGTCAGCATACCTGCATTCCACTTCCCTGAAAATCTACTTTCAAATTCGCTAATGTGCTTGAAAGCAATTTCCGTGTTTACGTCTGGCCCAATAGGAAGAGATTTTTACGCCCTTTTTTAAGAGATGCCAAACCATGGACCCAGGAAATTGCATTTTTTATGCGTACCTTTGAACCCTATATGGTATATGTAGTCAAACTACTGTAACGAGTGGTGCAGCAAACTCTTGAAGCCCAATCATTTTCCTTATCGCTGACTTAGCAGCCAAAGTAAAATTTATAAGCAGCTTTAAGAATAAAAGAAAGGGGTTTTCGTTGCGATCGCAAAGTCAATTCCCCGCATACGTAGCAGAAGCGATCAGGATGATTTTCACTCATGCGTGGCATAATTACTAATAAAATCAAGATAATAATCACAACTCACATCCACGGTCTGCAATTCACCTCAAAAGACAAAAGAAACAACTTTGACTATTATACGCACTTTAAACAACTTGGAAACCTGTTCTAGGGAAACAGAATGCTTCCCTAGAACATCGAAAAGTTGACTCTGCGGTCGCTAGAGGTATATTGAGGGAAGATGACGATAACTGCAGAATAAATGATTAGAAATGCAACTTATCTTAAATAAAAATAATTTAACAATTTTTAAAAATAAATCCAACGCAATGAATCTTACATTAACGTATGTAACGTAAAAATAAAAAAACGTAAAAATCCACTGAAAATACGCATTTAGAACAATCGCATGCGAGATTAGAGGGACGGGGTCGAGTCAAATCTCACGATATCTCACGGGGGGGGGGGGGGGTCTAAAGTCGCCCAAATCACCTCACTTAATTATTGGAAATCCCCTTTCTTCCTCGATTTACTCGGTTATTGCGGCTGACTTTGAAGCGCTCATGGGAAAAAACGACATGCAGTGTTTCGGTGCTGCTATCTACTGCTTGACGATGTCTGCCAGAATAGCCATCTCTTACTTGAGCGTTCTCTGAATTTCTATTTCCCTTTATTCTACAAGATATTTTGTCCATGTATATTTTTTCCCTGCTCGAGTCTCCAACGGGTAGCTAACGTGTAAACGCCAGTCAAAGAATCGAATACATGCATGGAGGTTTGAAAATCCACGCTAAAATCCTTCTGTGTTCGTCTAAATGTGGTCATCAAGTAATAGAGAAAAACACTTTTTGCTGGATTTTTACATTGGCCGTGAAGAGGAAAAAAATCCGCGTTTGCTGGCGATGCATCTCTGAAATAGTCATGTGTTTAGGATTACTGCCTCTTCGTTAATGATGGAAACGGAAGTATTTACCTTCGGATTCCATTACTTTTGACATTAGAGTACAAATTCAATTCATTGAGAAGACTTAATACATTTTCCACGTTTGGATATATAACAACGATAACAACAACTCAGCTGCTGTGCCGCTGATTGGCTGGCCCCAAAATCCTCGCTATTCATTTGTTTTAGTTTCGAAACGGTGGCGCTGATGTTACATATCGGTGTCGCGGAGCTGTCACGTTCATTTCAACAGTGAGCCGGGAAAGGTCGAAGAACGGGAGGTGTTCAATTTTTTAAAAGCCGTTCATTTTTGCCTTGTTTTGTGCCTAATTATTCAACAGGGTATGCGGAAACGAAGAAGAAGAACGTTGAGCTGGGAATAAAAAAATTAAAGCTTGTTCAAGGCAGAGGTAAGTATTCAAAATGCGATGGGTTACCAATGTTACTTTCAAGACTCTTTATATTGTTAATTTGTGACTATCTCACAAGTTTAGATTTCAGTGAACTCGATCATTTGATTGAAAATGTGTTTTATTCGAAGTTAATCAGTTGATAGAAATTTATCATTTTAGTGGTTTTTGTTCCTTCACTGCATTAAGTTCGTGCATAAACGTGTTTCATTCATCTACTTTGCATGTAGATGTCAATTTTTATTTGCATAAATGTGCCTGGTAAGAGCCAGAAATGTTCTGTGATGTGTAAGCAATTATTTCACATTCATTGCTTTAGGACAAATCACTTCATTTTCTAGCTCATGCTGTACACTTCAGAGAGCAGCTTAGGGATTGACTGTGTGATGAATCCGGAGGAGGCAAGTGGGCTTGCAAGTCTTGTGAATTGGTTGAAGATCTGTGCTTAATTGTCACACATTGGGGTGGTAAGATGACAGTTTTTAAATTGATTTTGATTGTGTGGGGTAGGTTGCTGTTTCCCAGGTTATGGGCACAAAGGGTAGATGCTACCTTTTGAATTGCACTTATGAGTGTCTCCTGCTGCCAAAATATGGCTGAAAAGTTTATGGCCATCTTCGGGCTATACGTTAAGAATATTAAAAGGTCCTTTAGTTTTCAGCTAGTCTCTTATACTTGTCTCAAAGAAAAATCTATGGAAATGGCCCCTGGAAAAAGAAGAGGTAACAGCAATGTTTTGATGCAATGAAGTGTAGATTCCTATTTATATTTGTGAAAACCAATGTTCAACCGAACTTCTGGTTTACCCTCTTTAGGAACTTTGTTCCTGGATGAGATGAAGCTGTCATCAGGTGTCACCTTTGATCAGAGCACTTTTCAGGTGAACGCCTTCACTGATATGGGTGCTCATACTCCTGATCACCAATAAAAACAAATTGGTGATCATGCACTCTTCATGATATTCCAGTTCTTCCGGACTGTGAAAGAGTCAATGTTCTTGCTTGCTTTCTGAATAGAGGCTATACAACTGGAAAAATATTAAACCATCTCAACAGGGAGTGCATTATTCTACCTGAACAAGCCAATAACTATGTTGTGTTGCTGCTTGTGATGGTGCTCAGTGGAATAGGAATGTGTGGAAGCAATTTTGCATTGATACTTCAGCTGCGGGCATCCCTTCAGCCCCACTAGGGAACTCTGGTGTATGTCTGAATTTCCTCATCTTGTTAATAACATGAGGAATTTCTTGACATTTTATGAAGAAACATGGATAGGTAGAAATGCTGAATCAGTGTTCTTTTTTCTCTATTTATTAATTCTGTCCTGCAGACCCCAGATGTAGTGGTGAACCTCAAGCACTGAGTTGCTGTTGTTGAATTTTATTTATGGCTGAAATTCAAGTTAAAGCCTTGCCTTTAGCTAACGAGTGACTAAATTCGTCCTAAGGCTCAGCAAAAGATGAATTTGGCTGAGGCTTTAGGTGCACTAAAAGTATCCAATTTCATTCCCGATAATGGTTTTGTGCTTATATTATGCATCGTTTTTGAAAATATATTTACTTCTTGTTTGATTACTTTTCAGTTATAATGTTACAGCGGTTGTGCTGTATTACAAAAATTTCCATGCTGGTCTTGAAGACTGCGACCCTTCCATTGCACCGAGTGAGAATATGAAAGGTCTTATTGCTGATATCAACACCAAGTTGGCCAGGGATGCCCTGAGAAGGGAGTAGGAGCTGTGGAGGGTAACTATTTTTGGAATTAAAGTTGCAGTCATTGGTGTTGGAGGTATATCTTTCATATATTTGACTTTTTTCAGGATATCACCAATTTACATGATTATTTGCTACTATGGGAGGCTGAGTGCCACTCTGACAGCCACCTTGGAGTTATTCCTTTTCTGGAATCTGAATGTATTTTCACGTATCTATTGAATTCTAGGTTTAACCAGGATGCATTGGAGGTATTTTGTGTGCTAATAAATAAATGTTCTCAATGAAATTAGTAAGATTGGTGGGGGAAAATGTATATTTCTAGTTTTTCTGTATGCTTTTCAGAAGTTCTTTGATATGATCAGGCCAGCTGGTGGTTGCAATGATCATCCAGACTCAAATTTATTTGTATTTATTTTCCGTCTCATTAGCACATAGTAAAACCACCAGCAGGGAGTTCTGTGTGGTGCAGAAGTGCTCACCACTGAAATGGGTGCTCATGAAGCATTGCCAGGAAAGCTATGTTTTTGCGTGGCAGAGCAAGGGCCATTTTATCTTTGCCTTAGACCAACTTCTTTCCCAATGAAGTAAGCCGGAGGAAGTCACTCTTTCAGTACCGATGGCAGAAGAACTGAGCGTGGATATACTCTTCCAAATATCCACAGCTATTGAGGAGCAGTCATAACCACTGACGGATTGTGACTCACACTGCCATGCTCTCACTGAAGCTACTTTATTTGTTGCACTAGAGTGTATTTTGCTTGCTGGCAAGCCAATACTGCTGCAAACACTCACTAGGCTACGAAGAAAGAAAGTGAAGCTGTGATAAGTGGGTAAGTTTCCATAAACCTGTGAGATTCTCCCATGTTTTAATGAACGAAGTTCATTGTCTTTTATAAATATTATTTTTTTAGCAGGTACAAGGATTCCAAAAGATGATTCCACTCTTTGATACAGTGACTCGGAAATGGTTGTCAGAGTGATGTGATGTGTTTGGGCAGTAGCACATTACTGATGTGTTCATCATGGTGAAAGTATTGATGTGTATGCTGGTCTAATTTAACCCCCTAATGACAAGAAGACTATAATTTAAGGTTTTGTTAGCTTGTAAGACAAGATTTATTTACATATTCCTTTCTTAAATATGTAATTATTACTTAAATTACCTGGGAATGCAAATGCTATTTTTTCACATCTATCTACATCTAAATTTTTTTTTCACATTCTAGATAGTCAATCTCCAGATCATGTTGGTGGAAGTGAAGCTGCCTCTACCTTGGAGAACTTCAAATTTCAGTTTTGTTTACATTTTTAATGCATCCTGGTTATGTCCTCACCCATTTAGTTCATGTGTACAGTGTTTACAAATATTCATTGCTCTATGATTTTATGAATAAATGCATTTCAAATTTAAGAGCTGTCGTTCTTTCAACTGGTCCACACTTCCTATCAAATGGTTATTGTTTAGACTGATCTAGTCTTAATGTGTAAGTGTAATTCTGCTAAGAATAAAAATTATAATTGGGCAAATTGTTTCCATTGTGCATTTCATAAAATCTTTATATGAGATAACCTTATGTATCCTCTATGTTTTTGCCTGCTAAGGATTACATATTTTAGTTGGCCTATTCACAGTTTATAGGAGGTCATTGTTGCTAATGCGTATTTTCCCATTCAGAATAACCTTTTAGCTGGGACTCCTAGGCATAGCAGACAACAGCTCAATGGAGTGCATTGCCAATGTTTTTCAGGGATACGTTCTTTGATTGTCATATTTCATGTGGTATATGTTTAGTTAAAAATTTATTGTGGTGAGGACTCTAATAACTTTAGTTTCATGCTGTAGAGCTAATAAAATATGGCCCCTTGCAGATGATAGCATCACATATTCTGTGTGTTCTAGTGGCATCGCTATTTGTACTGGGGCTTGCTCACTAGCTGCCAATAATATTGTTTTTAAATTAAATCATTCATTATCTACTCTGAAACTATTCTTGCTCTGAGAGCATCCTTCCATCTTTAGCCTTAATTTTTGACATGACTTACTCTCTTTTGCCTCCAATGGTGACTTTACATTGGTGCACAGAGTGCCTACCTATCCTTCTGAAACTCTTCTATTTCCTCACACAGTCTTTTCCGCCAAGCCTCCCTTGCTTTAGTAGTTTCACACCATAATCCATTATTTATCTCCTTTTGACCTGTTCAATGTCCATATTCTTCCATTGCCTTCTCTCCTCCATTATCCAATGCCTCTTCATCATTTTTCTGGCAATGTAGCCAATTGACTATTCTATGTATTACGATTTTAATATTATACCACCCGTAATAGTCTCCCTCTCTTCAATCTCTCGCTAACTATTCTCCCCTTGTTTCTGATATTCTTTCCTGATAGTCCCCATCATTTTTCATCACCCTTAAAACAGCACATAGGCCTTTACAACAGGGAAGTTTTAACAACAACAAATAACGGAGGAAAATCACAAACAACCATGCCCTGGATAGGGGCAACTACCCAGGCGGGACTCAAATCCGCGACCTTCGGTCTGGCAGGCGAGGACTTTACCTCACCGCCACTGAGGCGGTCATATTATGATGATTGAACCTTGTGTTTGGGATGAATAACTTGCTTCTTCTGAAAAATTCTGCTGATTTATCCCCCCTGTTGTTCTGCATTCTTAATCCCAATTCTACTTCGTTTCCATCCCTCTATTCTGGGACTGAGGTCAGTCCCCTATCACTGCCAAATTTTTCTTCCCTGGAGTTTCTCTAATTATTTCCTCCAGCTGTTCATATACCTCATCTGCTTCTTCCCTTCTATGTTTGCTAGCTGGCATGTAAACTTGGACCACCACAAGGTTGGTAGGTCATGCCTCAATTTCTATGATCAGAAACCTATCTGGTCTGGTCTATACCTACCTCACGCTTACCCATCTTCCCATTTAATACTAAAGCAAACCCACATGGATTACAGACTGCCTAAATCTGATTGCAAAGGGTCAACAACTTGTTCCACTGGGGTCATTTTAAGCAATCATATCAAGCAATACTATCTTCACTAACGGAACCCTTCCTGTTTCTTCTGCTTTTCACAAGGCTCCTGAACCTTACTTTACATCCCACTAGGTCTATGTTTTTGTCCAATCTGCCGTTTACTGCCTGGAAGCTGTATGAATTTGTAATGCAGTCTCTCAATATTTGTTTCACCATTATGTAATTCATCTGATTCACCCATATTCCCTGAACTCTTCCGTATGTAGTTCTGGGGAAAGTGATATTCAAACCATGTTTTTGCTGTAGTTTGTTCCTCCTAAAAAATTCTTCCCCTGATCGTTTTCATTTCTAATACAAATTTTTCAATTTATTTTAATTCCTATGTTTCCTCCTAAAGTGTATTAGTCATCCTATCTATTACTATTAGTTTTTTTCGACCTCCCTTATTATTCTCTCTAGGTGTTCATATGCCCCATCTACTTAGTGCCTCCTGATCACCATGTTTACCTGAACCCAGTGATGTAACTATGGAGGGATGATGCGAATAAATCCCCCTGCAAAGCTTCAGAGGAATAAAAATATTATTTTGAACTGTTGTGTAGTAATGACATATAATAACTGCATCTACTTAAAGTTAAAATTCACTTAGTCATATCATGGTAGTGAGGCGAGTCACTGTTTGCCAACCGGTGACTCAAGAAAATTTTTGAGGTGAAGTGACCGGGGGACCCCATTGTCTGGGGGGGAAGTCACCCCCTTTCCCCCCAAAGCATATTTCTAGTTAGGCCACTACCTGAATCATAGCAACATTGGTGGGATGTTATTATATTTCTGCCTATAGAAAAGTGTTGTATACCTGGTCAATTTTTACTTATGTAACATTTCCCATTCATAACTAAACCCTAACCTCATTCACTTTCATTCCTACCATTTCACTCCTGTAGTTTCCTCCCACCCTGCACATTCCCAATAAATCTTTCCTTCCTTTCTTTCTTCAATTTACGTTCAATAAATTTATTCAAAATATTCATTAATGATCTCCATGATAAACTACAAAAGAGTGAAGTTATCTTATACGCTGATGATACATCCACACTGAACATAGATGACAATTTTCTAGAAGCTAGGAGTGCTGCCCATCAAACCTTAATGACTACGTTTAAACGGTGCATGTCAAACAACCTGCCTCATTGTTCTATTTCATTATGTGTCTTTTTCTTCTTTCAAAGATGTTTAAGATAAGTACCTACTTTCTGGGAAGTTACGTTACAAGAGGACTTGAGGATGTTGCTACTCTGGCTGCCTTTAATGGACCAACTTCTTGTGAATTAGTTTCCGAGGCTCATTTGATTCTGCTTTATGTATTCAGGAAAGAGGTGATTAGGTTTCCCATGCCCACCCATATAGATTTTACGTGACACCATCCCGTGGATAATTTGGCACCTTCTGTTCAACCCCAATTGGTGGTTTGGGTGGTCTCTACAGGAATTACTGCAAATCTTCCAACTATTACAACTTAAGGGTCAGTAGTGCATCTAATCCTTTCCCTTACTTTTCAGTTCAAATTGATGGTTAGTTTAGGAAAATAATTATTTGTTACACATAGCTTCATTTGTTACGTAACCCAATGTGTGGAGTAGTGCAATTTATGTTAGCAATATATTTTTATATTATATTTTCTATATTATTTTATATTATATTTTCTCTATATGTATATCGTATATATATATAGAGAAAATATAATAATGATAATTTAATAATAATAAGTTTATTTACTCCTACATTTTGATTTTACAGGCTTTCACGGAACTTCTCATTCACAAGGTGACCAGATGTCCTGATTAATCCGGATGTGCCCTCCTTGTTAGATGCTTGTCCGGTGTCTGGGCAGATTTTTTCAAGTATTGAATAATGTCCTCCCTTCTGGTCATTATGATTATATGTATAGTAAATCTGTTAAGTGCCATTCAGAACTTCTCAATTTTCCGAATATTTCTTCAGCATAGCGGCAAAATGCAAATGCAGAAAGGGTACTTTCTCTTATTTCATATCCTTGGACTGATGAGAGAAAATATATGAATGATACTTTAATAATAACAAGTTTATTTACTCCTAGATTTTGATTTCACAGCTGAATAACAAAGAGAAAGAGCTTTAGGTGGTCTTCGAGGTCATAGGACCAGAATTGAGCCACCATCAAATAACAAAAATGTATTCCAATAAAAGAAAATAATAATGCAGTAAATAATACATGAGTGTTTGAAAAAAATACCATCAAAATAAATGTTATTTACTGTGAGGAAAGCAAGTCTTAGACAAGCCTTAACATTTTATTTGAGGCTTCAATTTTTTTTAAATTTTAGCGGGCCTTAAATGAAATAACTTGGGCCCCATGTAAAGAAAACAACATTTATATAATGTTAACCTTGGTCTGTTTGTTACTACAAATGACTCGCTCCTTAAATTATATTTATACTTACCACATCCACTCAGCACATTGCCACTTCTGGCATAAAACAATTTTAGGACTTAGAATAAATACAAATTAAAAAATGCCTCGGTATAGGGTCTCAATAATGGTCAATTACAATTTCAAACAATATTTTTGTATGGAATTTTATAGTTTTCAGTAAAAAATGCTTTTCATGCTTGAAAATATTGGATCCACTGAAAAATATATTATAGCATATTCCTAATAAATTTGTACTATTCTTAATTATGAAATTGTCATTATTTTTCAAGAGTCCTATTTTTCCTTATTTGTCCTCCTCTTTCACAGGGTGCTGTCCTCTTTTTCATCTCTTGGGATCTGGTCACCCTACTTTTTCATCAATTGCAAGCATTATGGATACAGAGACAGCATTCTGGTGGATGTTGCTGCTGTTTTGATGCTGTCAGCGGGATCTGTGATGGTTTTGGGGCCTAAAGATTGTAAATGTCACCCATACTACTTTTTTCAAGGAAATTTCATCGTATGGTGACACTTTCATCGAAATAAGGTAAATTTGAAACTAACTCCGAGGAAGGTGGTTATGCCACCGAAAATTCAGTTATTAATGTGAGTTTTTAATCTTTATCTTGTGTGTTCTGTGATACTGCCCATCCTAGGGTTTTTTAGGGGCCGCTCCATTTTACTTCGCATGCTTGGCGGTCGGCATTCATCTGAAGTAATCGCTCACTGGATAAGGAGAGGTGTCGAAGCGTGAAGATAACATCATAGTCGCTAATGGAAGGTATTGAATACCAGTCGCAGGAGTTAAAAATTAAGTGGGGCCTTCCACGAGAGCACCTCCTGATACGTTATGTTTGCCTGGCAATAGCTGGATAAAATGTCGGACTAAATTGCTAGAAAACGGTCATAAAACCGAGTTTTTGGCATGAATTGAGGCTTCGCTACCGGGCTAACATAACGCGTGAGGAGGTGTTCTTCATCTCGTCACTCAAGGGCCCACTCGATTTTACTTCGCACGTTTGGCGGGCCGCATTTATTTACGAGCATCGGCGCTCACTGGGAGGGTAAGGAGAGGTGTCGAAGCGTGAAGATAACATCATAGTCGCTAATGGGAGGTATTGAAACCAGTCCGTGGAGTTAAAAATTAAGTGGGGCCTTCCACGAGAACACCTTCTGATACGTTATGTTTTCCTGGCAATAGCTGGATAAAATGTCGGACTAAATTGCTGGAAAACGCTCATAAAACCGAATTTTTGGCTTGAATTGAGGCTTCTCTACCGGGCTAACATAACGCGTGAGGAGGTGTTCTTCATCTCGACACTCAAGGGCCCACTCGATTTTACTTCGCACGTTTGGCGGGCCGCATTTATTTACGAGCATCGGCGCTCACTGGGAGGGTAAGGAGGTGTCGATGCGTAAAGATAGCATCATAGTCGCTAATGGAAGGTATTGAATACCAGTCGTAGGAGTTAAAAATTAAGTTGGGCCTTCCACGAGAACACCTCCTGATACGTTATGTTTGCTTGTTACTATCTGGATAAAATTTCGGCGCAGAAGACAGCCAAATGAGCCAACTTAGGTTTATATATTTTCTTTACGAGGTATATAGTCTTTTTTGCGGTCGATTCTGATAAATTACTCTCATTCCAGTGAATAATAGCCGACATAATGGTTTTGATGCCATTTTAATATTTTTACTTGCTTTAAATCAATAATTTAAACCTAAAAGTATTTTTGGATTTAAGCTGCCGATGCATTACTATCAGCAATTGGCCTTAAATAATCATGTTATTAGGAGCATAGCATCTATTACTTTCTGATCAATTAAATTAATCTTGCAAAATAATTAAAACCATTTTTTATGTTACTTTCCACCTTCAAATTTTAACATTTATCTCAAGCCGGTCAACAGAGAACGCATCACGTCCCTCTGGAGAATCATAAATGTTTTACTTTGCAGCCTTACCTTTACAGCGCACCGGATACATGTAGTGGCTGCTTCCCCATCCTGCGCTTTATTTTTACGACAAATAGCTTTCTAGCAATGCTTTCGTCATCTCATTATTGAAATATATAGTTGGATGTCATTAATTATTTAATTTTTAAAGATCATCAGTTTCATTTCAAAAAAGTTGAAATTTCAATTCTTTAAATTCTTTAGGACCTTGACACGACAGTAAATTATTAAATGAAAAAGTCTGCATTTTACTTAATTCCGTTTTATTAAATAAACCTTCGCCTTAAGCGAATACATTTTATTACTTTTGTATTGTTACCATTTATATTTCAATCTATTTTACTCACATTTAGAGAAACTATTCAGGTGGGACGATTCCCAATGCTAATACTGTTTAGTGATAACATTGGTTAAAAAATCACAGTCTTATTGTAATGCCACAGGCATGAAAAATCGTTGCATTGTTGGGATAATATGCCGATGTCTTCACGAAGCTTCACTGCTTCAGCATCCTGGAATACATTTCAGTCTAACTGTAGACTCAAGCCCTGCTTTGAAGAGGAAGTCCATCCTGTAATAGAGGAAACGTTTTAGATGCAAGGGCAGGGAATGCTAAAAATGCTAAAATGAAAAGCTAATAAAATAGAGCTCGTTTAAAATGAGTGAAAGTTATTTGAATAATAATTTTTTTATATAAACTGCAACAGGAATGATGACAATTTAGTTGTTAACCACATTTCGGATGGAGAAATTTCTCCCTTTATTCTTTCATTATTATTTTCTATTTTTATCTCTAATAATAATGTATTTGCAAAAAAATTCAGATGAAGAATTTTAATTTAGTGATGGTTCAATTTCAGGATTATATTCACATCGTGTTTTTCGATGGAAATAGAAGTAGCAAATATAAACTGAAAGTAATTTTCGGCTATGATTGTCTTTCTTAATGATTTCTATTTATATTTTAACTACGATTGAAAGTGCTGGTAAAATAGGAAACAATATATCGATACGGTTTTATGCTAAACCGAAGTTAAGACGCATATCTCCTTCTCGACTGGCCTTTTTTGGTGCGAACTATTCGCGTAAAACTCCCACTATCATCTTGACGTTTTCAGGACATGATGAGTAGACCGTGCACAACATTTGTCTGTATCTCAGATAGTTAAAAATACATATGAAAGAACAATTTTAAGGCAGAAGGTGAAATCATCAAATTTGAGATAGGTACTTACAAATGTTTACCTAGAAGACTTTCGCGATGCGTTTTTTTAAAGAAAATATGCTTGATGCTCTGTAGCGATATTACTTTTCCTGCTCTGCTAAACAAAATTAGATATTAAACTTTTTTTTAAAATTTTGATGCTTATGGATTAAAATATTTCTAAATGTGATGTAAGATAGTTATCTCTTACTAATGCCGTTGAAAGGCTTTTAAAAGTTGGGAGGAATTTCAAGAATAAAAATGAATTAAAAAATATTTTTACAAAAAGCTATTTAGGACATATATAGATGATTTCGACTGTCCAAAAGTTTCGAAGCAGCATTATAAGAAAGAAAATCCAGTTGTAGAAACATTTTGTTGAGCTTCATATTAGTTTCTGCGTGAATATTAGAAACGGTTTTGCTCAAACAGCTGAATATTTGGAGAATTCTGGTCTTAGTATTACGCAGTCCCACGAAGTAGTACTGAACTGGTAGTGCTGCTCACAAAATGTTAGCTATTATTAAAAATCTCTCATCTTTCTGGTCGTAATTATATTAAATTGGAAAAATCAGCTTGGCTTGCGGATATATCAGCTTTTAAAACTTGTAAAATTTGGAGTTCAAACGTTTAGACTGTTCATGAGGGCAAACTGTATTAAACCAATTCATTCGAGATGCCAGCTTTGAGGTTAATTAGCGAAACACCAATCAATTGCTAAAACGTGACACGTACCATTTAGCTACGCTTAGTACAATACGGTAGTAATAAAATTGTAATGAATTTTGGAGATTATCGGTGGATAGGAAATTTCCCGACATTTCTTTAACAATATTTACCCAAAACATCTTAATCTTACAATCGCAGCGCGATGAATGAGCTACTCATCGAATGAGCCGACAAGGGAATTCTGGTGGAGTGTGGTGAGGCAAACCGGTCGTGATCCGTTCACGTACATGTTCACAGGGCGTTCTTTAGTATCCGCAGTAGCCGCCTTGCGGGTTGATGGCGCTCTCCTCCGTGATGCCCCGGCACCGGGTTTTCTCGCACATGTCGGGCGCGCAGCGGGGCGCCCCCTTCCCCTGCTCCAACTCGAGGTCTTCCTTGCTCTTCTCAGCCGCCACGATGGCCCACACCGTCACCATTGCGAAGGCGACCACGCTGCACTGTTAGATGGATTAGAGGAAACGAAATTTCAAATCAGTGAGGGTGAGAAAACTTGAAGGATTATAAATATATAAAATACCAAAATACATATAGCCGTGTGCACAGTGGGGCAATTTCTAGGAGAATAAAAGGAAGTAGGAAGTAATAGTGGGAGGTAGATAAGAGGGGACAGTAAGCGATGTATTTCGTGCATGCATATCTTAACCGTTAGGATACTCAAATAAAATGAACAAATCCTCTAAACATAGGCACTGAAAAATATTTGAAGGAAATAAATTATTATAAAATTAATGTACCAAAATATTGGGACCAAGTTCAGGTTTGCAAAAACATGAAAACTTTTCGTGGAATAGTGTTTTTAATTAAGGTTTCTAGTTGATATCACATCGTTCTAAAAAACTACAGAGAATATTTTGTTCACAGAAATTGATAGAAAGAATGAGATTGATAAAGTAAAGGGCAAGGTACTATCCAGGGAGACTTCAATTGCCGTCAACACAACCATGCTGTTCAAGCACTTGTTCTTAACTGTTTTCAATGAATATTCCAGAATTTCCTATTTCAACTGAACATTTGATTTTTAAAAAATGATCTCAGTTCGATGAATATTTATACATACTAAATATAGTGGGGCAGAGATGTGGGTGTATGTTAAACATTCAAGAGAATAAATGATGTTTAAAAAGTTATCTCAATTGGTGAGAATAATATTTTTAATAGAAAATGGATAATTTGGATTACTGTATTAGTTTGCGGATTTCACCGGTTTAATTGCTAATACAAAGGATTTCTGCCGCTACGGTTTCATCTGACTTCAGCTAAGAGTACAAATTTTTGGAACTCGAATATTTTTCAGTCCTTAGGTTCAGAGGATTTGGACCTATTTGGACATTTATTTAATCTGAGTAATAACTAATAACTATAATAAAAATAATAATAAAAATAAATAACTAATCGATTAAGATAGTCCCCTCTTGTCCACCTCCGTATGATAATATTCCTCTTACGACCTACTTCCTTTAATCTCACAATGCATTAAACCCCTGTGCAGCCTAGTCTCCCCCCAATAAGTGGATTACGCATATATATGAAAAAAAGGAACTAATTCAATTTTGCTGGAAAATATCCTGAAAAAAAAAATGAAACAGGTATGTGTTCGCTAGCTTAAATAGGTGTAGTTTAGGATTCGTTCAGCAGCTTTTATCGCTAACATTTTCGGACTTGCTGTCTTAACGCGAAACAGGAAGGGTGATACGATTATTACATAATCACCCTTGAGGTTATCCAATCAAAATATCGGGAAATGAAAGGTTGAATTTGAAAGCGAATATGTAACTTCCGTTGACTAGTGACGCAAGATAAAAAAATAGCCCAAGTTGGTATCAAAATAATTCTTATAGATCAAGTTATGAGGATTGCGATACCTATTGAGCGCGGATGCTCAAAAGATTCTGGCTATGTGCCAACGGATATGCCCCTCCAATGGATAAGGGGCCCTTCATACTCTCATATCCTTCTCAATTTCCAATGACGATGGAGATTGTGTCACTTGAAGGGTGCAAGTTTTCAATCACACGATGATACCCATACCAGCTGATTATCCTTCTCGACCTGCTCAGAAAGAAATACGTTAAGAAGCCAACAATATCAATGTCCACCATTAAGATTTGATGATTTCCCGGCGAATAATGTTGGTAAAAGTTTTTCGTATTTTCCACGTGATTTAAATTCTCCTCGGCTCGTGGCTCGAAACGCCGGCTAAAATACAGAATTCCACCCTGTGGGAATTCCGAAAATTTTATCAACGATGGTATACAAGCGACAGTTGCAAATAAATACACGATATCATCAGCACTGATTACGGTGCGTATAAAATCGTTTCAGGTATTACTTGTTGCATATGCGATATATCCATGACAAAAACTAAAAATGTAAATTTCCATGCTTTAAAAGATAAACCTATTGCACTACCTACCGTGGTTTCGACATTCTATGACATTTTCGAGGTACTTCGAAAATTGTATAGGTATTGTAATAGTTTTATATGAAAGTGTGGGCATTACCATTCGTAGTTTTTTATCATGGACTGATGACGGAGAGCGAAACGTCGAAAATCATGGAGGCTGTCATCCAGTTGGGATTCCAAGGAGCCTATCTGCAGATATTTCGCCGGGAAAACTTTCAAACCTTCATCAAAGCCAAAAGGATTCTTGCAATTACTTGTATCCTGTCCCTTTTTCCAACCCTGATGACGAGACGGGCCCGTAATTGAATCAATCAGAGCATACGGCCGCCAATGTCACGGCTGTACGTCAGCTAAGGATACATTAACAAATAAATCAAGTCAGTGCCGGTGGAAAAAAATTATTGCACGTTGAATGAGGCCAATTTAGCGCCACGTGTGGCTTTCAATGGGACTAAAATATGAGGAAATTGAGATAATATTAGAGGAAGGTCAACGAAAATTATGGAATTAGAGGAAGAAAAAAATGACCTTGTGGTCAGAGAAATTGAGCCGCTATTCCTGAAAAGATTCTATTTTATATTTGGGTAATTATTGGAGTTTTTTTATAATTTCTTTTTCGTCATACATGTCGAGGCCACATTATTTTTCCTAATCGTTGGACGGATTACCATTTTTCAAATTTATGAGTACTTCACACTTTTAATCGGAACCATTTGGTGCGATTCATGCGTGCTTGCTTGCTCAAGTCAATAGATGCTTCAAATTCGCACATCGCATGCCGAGTACCTGCTTTTTCCTTTGATTAGAAATTCTTAGGGTATAACTACTTCCCGTCATTTTAAGAACGTGACCCCGTTTTCCTGCTATTGACTGATCGTTCGCGTGGAAGTTAGGAACTAATAAAACTGCAAACAGCCCAACGCGAGGGTTATCGCTAACGTGACTATCGTGCACACGAAGGGGAACAACGACTCCATTTATTGCGGTCTCTGTATTTTCATTGAGATGCCAACGCTTATCTGACTTCTGTTTACTCATAGCGCTCAGTATGAGGAGTCTTAACCTAAATAATATACACATACGACGTAGTTTAGCTGACATCTTTGCAGTAAAATTCAGGAATTTGCTGGCGCAGAATAAACATGTGGTGTTAACATTGTTTCCTCCAGTGCTTTGAAGAGAATTCATTGGTTTCATGCACGTCTTTAGGACCCATGACACATCGTAACTTCGTCAAGCTATTTTTAGCTTCTTAACATAATTGTATATTCAAACAAATTTTAGCCAAAGTTTCTGTCTTGTACTATGGTTTCCATTCATAATGCAGATATTGATTGAAATACCACTAAATGGCAATTTGATGATAAAGTGTCATTATGTAAATACGTGAGCTAAGGCTGTATAAATATTAGATGAAAATACAATTACCATGAACTTATTAAATTCAGATGACAATATTTATTATTATCATTATTTTTACTATACGTGAGAATTAAAAACAATCTATCAGCATATATAACGACTCGATGAAAAAAATCTATTTTATTTCAAATACGATGAGTTCATTGTCATTAAGTTTTATTTTGGCGGGTCACTTTGTGACATTTCGGTTTTTTCTGGCTAGGGCACTCACTGATCCTCGCTTTCTCTCTCTCAATGAGACAAACAAGAATGAGGTTATTATTTATTACCAGAATTTTAAGTTTAATAAAATAATCTGGTTTACAGATTAAAGTTCTAACTTCAATTTCATCGTCAGGAATAAGTATTGGGATCAACTCAACGAGATATCGGTGTGTCAATCTTATTGTCGGTGTATCGTTATTATTTTAATAATAACATAACTTACTATGAGGGTAGACTGTTATGAAAGTTGATAGTAAAACGGAAAGTTAACTGTTTACTTTGTATTTTAATAATAACTTTACATATTTTGAGAATATATTGTTAAGGCCATCGGTGAGGCACTGGTAGCTAAGATAAACCATCTGAGGAGATGTTGACATGAGATTCAACACTGCCGCTGCAAGATATCCACCCTTGAAGTTGAATTAGTCGAGGAAAATCGGAAAAGAGCCTTGACTCGCAAAGAATAACTTTCATCCGTGAAACGAGCTATTCATTCTTTCTCTCTTTACTTCCCAAGGACCCCAAAAAGGCAACGGCAGAGACGCCAGTTATGGCAGGAAATGGATATTTCTCCTTATGTCACATTAATTCGACCTGCTTCATTATCATTATGGCAGCGTGTGTCGTCGTTAGCTCCCCAAATCTGTGAGTAAATAGTACCACGTTGGATAGTTTAACGGAATTACGCTAATATTGATTACAGTATGTAAAATAACCCTTTACATAATTTCCATTGAAGTGATGCACTAGGAAGGTTCGATTACAAAGTAAAAGCTTATTTCGGTGGGTTCGGGCCGTATAGAATTACCTCTTAAGCATTTGACTTTTACGTACTATACGAAGGCAACAAAATTGACTCAAAATGGATTAATCATATATAATTATCGGTAGAAGAACCATTGAAACAAAACTTTCCATTCAAACATGTTCAGGAAAAGTAAGAAATGCTTTTAAATCCACGAAGTTTAGAGGGAAAAGTTTTGGTTTTCCACATGTATATTCAGTTGAGAATGAAACAGTTTTCACAAGTGTCATGCAATTTGCATGCGTGTTTTGACATTCAAAACGAGAGAGCAGAGCAATCAACGGTTAGGGACGCTGTGCATATTTTTTTATGGCTCCTGCGGCGGCGCGGTAACGTATAAATGAATGTCAAATCGTGGGTCACGGCCTCAAGGGCCGGAAAGTTAAGGCCCGCGAGGATAAAACGGATCGACCAATCGCCTTCGGTTTGATACCTGATCACCCGAATCTCCAACCGGTTTCAGAAGCCCTGATGACGATGGATAACTTTTTCGTTTCACCCGGACGGGAGCCCGAGAAAACTTCTGCAAAGCAAAAAGCCGGGAAAAATGCTTCATCATACATTAGTGGAGGTTATATGAGTATACCATGACATAGATGATATATACAATTTTCAGCCACACCAAATTTTATCGGGTGAAATTTCCCAAGTAAACTATTCGTGAAAAAATTGTTTGCACTCAAGAGCCAACAACTTTAAATCGAACTGTAATCTGTCACAATTTTTTTTTTCAAATTTTGAATTAGCGTAAAATGCAGAGCTCTTTGCCTGTAAATGCATAATCAGCATTCGATGTTGACTTAATTATTAAAATATATTTAAAGTGCTAATTTTTAATGAGTTCAATCATCTGGGTGAATCGAATGGGCGTAATGCCCATGCGTAATAATTACTCACGTAAAAAATTGTAAGGAGTATTTGCTTTCCAGACACACGTAGAATACATTCTCAATTTGTTTTTTAGATGCATTGGAATGCGCATTAGATTCATCCCCCATAGTGCAATTAACTCGCATTTTGTGGGGGACATAAAATAAGTACGTATGCCTCAAATGTAAATCGAATATTTTGAGTAGTTCGCAATTCTTCTCGTTCTCTGTGGGAGCATAATTCTTCGCGGCGATTGAAAATGAGAAGAAGAAACTGAAATAAAATTAAAAACGGCAGTAGTAATATTAAAAAAAAAATACAAACTAATTGTATCCTTTTACCCTTTCCTGCCAGCGCCTACGATAGGAAAACCTTGTCCGAGCTACGAGTAGCACAAGAATATTTGAAACCTCTTTGTACGGAGCACTTTTTTGGGGTGGATTCATCCTAGAATTTCCGTCCCTCATATTTGGGACCAAACTCAACAGTGTGCCCGTCCTTTACCCCAGCCACTGGACTAGACCCTTTAAACCTACCTCAGCACGGATCCACGGTCAGCTTATTGCGTTACTAGCGTTTTTAAACCAAATATTGCATTTTCAATAATTGACTCTTCTAAAAGAATCACTAGCATTTTTTTTTAAGCATTGTGGAATTTTAAACGGATTTCCAGCTTTTATAACGACAAAGTTAGTGAACACAAGGCACTAAGACAATAAGTCCGGAAGTCCGTTATCAATAGCGGTAACATTTCGTTTAAAAATTGCTCACGCACAGAGAAAAATGAAAATTTCATTTCAAAGTATAAAATATTGTAAGGGCAACAAAATATATCATTGAAAAAATTTAAAATAAAGAGAAGCAGAAATAATAATATAAAAACGATAATAATAATATTAAAAATATCATAAACTAATTGCATCCTTTAACTCCTTTCGAGAGCATTTGAGTTGCCAGCTGATCCAGTTCACGCCGCGAAAGCTCTTCTCGTGCAACCGAGTTATGTGGCCAGCTGGGAGTGGAATTATGGCTTGCAAGGCAAAACGCCTTACTCTGTTCCTATAAAAGGAAATCTCATGCATGGCTCGCGCCTTGAATCCTGTCCTAAATGGGTATAAGATTAAAATGACTCAGAAGCTCTCGCGGCTCGCGACACTCTGGTAGGCTTGGAATGAGTATTAAATATTTTTTCTTAACTTTTTAATGTAATGAAACATAAAATTCAGAGCGTTTTTCCTATAAACGCAAATTCACCATTTAATGTTGCTCTAATTAGTTTGTTTAATCAATCGAATCTAATTCTAATCAGTTTGTTTAATTTGAATCTGAAACGAAACAAAATTAGCCTCAACTGTGGCTCATCTTCGCCCCTGATAAACTACATAATAATCGAAGTAGACGTGATTAGATTCACCAAGATTTATTAATTCTAATTTCTCAAGGATTAGTGAAGTTACGCCGTTCAGATTTGCTCTGCAACGCTCCCCCGGACTCTTCTTTACTTATGCCGGAAAAACACACAGTTTTTCTCAGCGAAAACAAGCTTTCTAGAAGACTTACATGCAGGAAGAAATGTTTGTACCAACGACGATTACGCGATTTTGTTATCAAGGATTCGCAAATATCAAAGCTTGAAGTAAAAAAGAGTTCAGATTGACCAAAGATGGGACGTCACGCTCTCAAAAATTTTGATACTTCAGCGCGTTTGTTCCTCAGCGAATACGGTGCCATACATGGATCTCAATCAGGGACGAGAATAAAGGGAGAAGGAGTCCGCCCTTCTTCTCCCCCACCCCCAATTTTAGGACATTTTTAATCGCTTAAGCTGTCTACATCTTCCCGGATAGAGATATCGAAGTACTTCCTTTCCGTGTTCTAGTACTATCGTACATCTTTTTTTTAATTTCACATTAATATAAAATTAGATTTTCTTTTTTCTCTTATCTTTACCCCATTTAATATATGATTAAATAATTCCTGGAGTATAGGTCATGCATAATGCAAAAAGTTGTTTTCCAACGTTTCGGTTTATTTTAACATCTTCATCAGGGCTATGAATGAAAAAATGAGAGTACAATTAAATACAATAATATACAATATTGATACGCAAGTAAAGGTTGCAAAAAGTTATTTTACAATAATAAGATTTAAAAAATTGAGAAGAGAGTACCTAACAACTACAACAATTTATATGCAACTTTTTGCATCATATATGACCAATACTCCAGGAATTATTTAATCATTAATATAAAATAAGAGTTAAAATCTCATGAGGTGTTTCTATACTATGAAATCCACTTACGACCACCTATTCATGTTTGGGGAGGCGAGCGAAAACGAGTCCTTATTTTGAATTACCAAACCTAACCTTACATTAATATCGGCTCCCAAAGGATAATAATCAGTGCGCGCTGCAGATCTCAGTACTGCAGTAACTGCAACTGTATAATCCATTAGGCATTTCATCCTGCGAAATGTGAGGTCCGAAAGAGTAATCATCATTCAAGGCCGAAGGACCGTGCGTGCCATCACGAAAACACGCTGCGGATGAACTTTCGCTCTCGTCTTACCCAACCGTCTTAATGTGCCGAGTGAAACTCCGCCCGCCCCCGCTGACCGAAGACCGCATTTCGCAAGCGCACACCGTCCATACATTCCGAATGCGCGGCGGAATAAAATTGAAAGGTATCGTTCTCAGCGTGGGAGAGATCAATGCACTATTGCTTCACACAGAAACCATGGGTGCGCTAGAGTTTCCAAGAATGATTCGTCTCTAGGCTCGAAAACGAAATTAAGTAATGAAAGATCCGCGATTTGAGATTCCAAAAGATTTTGCACCTACATTGATAATGGATACATCAGATTAGACAGTAGGTACGCACAAACCTGAACACTAGCTCAACTCAGACATAAGGTACAAAAATAATTTTCACGCAATATCTACGATATCAAGGGTTCCAAAAAACGACAAGATCGACCAGGTCTTGTGGAATTGAAAAAGTTTTAGGTTTTATAAATATTTCTTAAGGCAATTCCACTAAATTAAGTTTGAAAATGGACAAAATTTCGGCGATAAATATTGAATAATATTTGTTAAGACTTGCGGAGTAATTAACCTTCAAAATGAGAGAAACAATGAGGGAAAAGTTGATAAATTTAATAAGGATAAACATATCGATGGAGAACCTCGATACAAAGATACACTTGGTCATTAAATTCGAATTATTAAAACGTAAAATTTAAGAGCGCATTGTCAAAAAGTGTACAATTGCAATCACATCTTGATCTAATCAGTTTATTTTACAAGAGTTTGATTTAATATCAGAGCTTGATTTAGAATCAATTTATAACATTAAAAATCCCTGAATTCATACCGTGTTGACTGGAATGTACGCTCTATAAATCGATAACGATGAACTTCACTAAAATGCATGACTACTTTTGACCATTCAGTTTATCAGGCGGAGACGATAATATATCTATTATAAAATGTGAAAAGTAGCAAATTCACGCACACATACAAACAGGTCTTTCATCTTTGGCCTGTACGAATTGGTATTCTTCGATAAAGATGTTGAAGTGGCCATCCGCTGAGTAAAACCTCCAACTTTCCTGGGTGAATCGTAACTCGTGCGTAGATAATGAATGTATCAGCCGTTTATATGCTAGGTGATATAGTAGTTAGTAACAGGAGATAGGTTGCCGAAAACCTACCGGGTACTTAGTCACTGAATACCAAGAATACTATCTCCTAATTATTTTAATACCGTGATGTTTTCGAATCGAATAAAAAAACCGAAAATATTAGTTTAAAAAATCTAATCTAGACAAAATATTAAAAAATTATTCTTAAGCCTTTAAGCCTGAGAAACGTATTGGACCGTAGGAAATCGATCAGGCAGAGCAGTGACGATAACTGTTTGCCTTGCTTGTCGCTTCAAACCCACAAATGAATCGCGATCAGTTGACCAATGCGTAAGCGAAATGGCAGAAGGCGATCGGCCTCATTAATACTCCAAGAGTGATAACGCAATATCTGTTTTCATTGAGGAAGTTCACAAGGATAATGGGTTTGCTAATTCGAGAAAAAAATTCATTCAGGAATGATAATTGATCGTGTACGTATGCTGGACACTTTCGTGCGGTTCAAAATGTTTTCTCGCAGAAAACTAGTTTCTTAGGAAAATTATGCGTTTACCTCTCGATGGCCGGAGCAGGTTTGTCAGGGAGTGTGTTCATCATCGATGAAATGTTACATGGCTTGCTGTTATTTACATAATAGCTAACAAGGCAGACATTGCCTTGCGGTAAAATACCGTTCAGTCGGGCGACGATTGTTAATCAACAATATATCATGATGATATCTAAACCCCAGTGCATCTGGGTGAGAAGAACAATATATTTTGTTCTCTAAAATAGTAGCGCTAAGCAGCCCTTTTGGCAAGCACCTTCTTTTGCCATTGCCAAAAACTTTGATTTCAAAATCATACGTTAAAATTTGGATAAGGAGAATATTCGACGATGGAATCGAGATGTTTTCCGAGAATATTTATTGGCATGAGCCGATAATACTCATCGGAACTCGTACCTATTTCGTGAGCAAGGCGATATATCCACTCCCATCAGTAACTTTCAACTGCAAGTCTAACCTGAAGCCATGGATCTCTGAACATTTCTTCCCGAGTATTAAAATTTTCAGCGCAAGATGAAAAGGAGTCCTCACGAGATTTACCGGAATATTCGTAATACCTAAATCAGTCAACAAAGAATCACCGATTATATCTGATTTGTTCTTTAAGTTTTAAATGCAAATGTAGTTTCTCTCACCGAATGAAATTAATTATCTATTACAGGATATAAATCAGTCCAAAACGCAGAGTGAAATCTTAAGATCATGATTAAAGGATCGGAAATTGCTGGATCCAAATACGAAAATTTTCATGCATCGATCTCGCCAAATAGTACCAAAAAATGGGCTGCAATATCAATTTAAAAATTCACTCTTGATGTTAATATGCGAGAAGGTCCTAATAAAGTTCTCGCTTTTTAACATTTTTGAAAATGAAGATTTATATGCTGATACGTCCTTGAGCCCTTATTTAATCCGCTCGTCGTAAGAAAACTTGACGCGACGGAAAAAAATCTGAGCCCAGATTCGGAATTAGCACGAAAAACATCTCTAGGATCACCCAAAAATGTCTAGGGTAAAAAGTTTATTTTTTTGTTGACCAGTGTAATTAAATATAAATTGTAATGTTCCCATATAAATGTCGAATTGACCCAAAAGAACGTCTTTAGTTATAAATTGGTAATATACCAATAATTTCCACCATCAACTTCCGAATAGTCGTCAGATGCGTTTTCCATCACATCAGTACGCAGTAAATAAGAGTAGACTCACTGAATTAATTTAAATGTGAAATACACTGTTGTATTAAAAATTTTTATTTATGCCACTACCACTTTCGGCCTCTTCAGACCTAATCCTCAACACTGCTCACTATCTTTTCTCTATTTCCATGGTTTAGTTCCTTGACGTGAACTTAAATAAGACACTGGTTAAGCGTAAATGAATAATATGACTTCAAATCTGATCGACACTTAATTTAATGAACATAAGATGAGAAGAGTATTGTTACACAGAGTACATAAAAAATATATTTGGTTGCCAATCTACGAACACAACTGAAAATTGCAAATACAAATAACAACACATTGTACTATATCTACCCTACACATGTTCCTATCGAAGCAGTACTTATCGAACAAATTTTTAAGCTGTATTCCCGATATAATGGGCAGAAGAAGCCGAAACCGGTAGAGTGCCATTAATATATTTGCCGGCCTCGGTGGCGGCGGGGTAAAGTCCTCGCCTGCCAAACCGAAGGTCGCGAGTTCGAGTCTCGCCTGGGTAAGTTACCCTTATCCAGGGCATGGATGTTTGTGATTGTTAAATGTTATCAACCCCGATGTAAAGGCCGAACAGTGCTGTTTTCGGTGGTGTGTGAAAAAAAAAAAATATTCGTGGGATAGGACAACGTGTTTTCAATAATTACATTCGCGTCAAAAATTAATTTAACTCTCAGTTGTGATGATTTTGAAATAAAAAATAAGCAACTAATTACATCCACAACAAATCGTTGCTCTACCGGTAAAACTTATAGATTCTACTGTGTTTTGATACTGATTTAAGATAGGTGTTTGAGACACATGTCACTACCACTTTCGGCCTCTTCAGACCTCATCCTCAGCACCTACCACTATCCGTTCTCTGTTTATCCATCCTCTCAAATACATATGTTACCATGGAAGCAGTACTTTTTGAACATATTTTTTTAGCTGTTTTCTCGATTAAATGACCGGTAAAGCGTCATAAAAATGTTTGTGGGCCATATATTTTTTTCTTAATGTTGGCACGATACCAATAAGTAAACTAGGCTATAATTGATTTTACTCTCAGATGCGATAATTTTGAAAGAAAAGTAACTAATTACATCCGCAACAAATCGTTGGTCTACAAGTAAAACTTATGGATTCTACTGCGTGTTTGATACTGATTTGAGAGAAACCGTCCCAAACCAACCTCCAAAAAGGTGCTTCCCAGGAGACCACTGAGCTTTCAAAAAGCCTTCGGAATTTGAGAGTGGTCTCGCCCGATTCTGAAGGACACATTGGGCTGAGGATAGGGTGGGGAGAGCTTGGATACGTGTGAAAAGATTTCTCCGTCTTTAGAGGTACTTAAGTCAGAAAAGAACTGTTTTTACGACTGTTTTTTAATTCTTTTCAACCTTGAATGTCCATTTCTCTACATCAAACCACCTTTGCCATGGGAAAATCGGTTCCTTAAGTATAATTCTACAGGTATGTCAAGTATGATCGAGCACTGCAAGCAGCACGACTGATACTGATCGACAGATTAACGTATCAAAGCGATTATAATAACTTCAATGTCTCTTCACTCACATTATGTTTTCTTAATTTCCTTATTTCTCCATGAATCTTCCCATGCAACAACCCTTTATTTTTATTTCTATCTTCAAGACGCCAACTCAACCAAAACAACACTAAAGAACCAAAATGAAACTTTAAAAAAACAACAAATGAACACAAAAAAATCAAACACAAAGATAACGTACACAAAAACATATGTACAAGTGATTTGAGTCATTCGAAGATTATGCATCAAGATCTATTCTGACAATAACACCGTGGAAGTGCGATCTGACTTAGCTATCTCACTTTTGGATGACATAGCAGTTGACAAACAAGGAAAAACTCCAGTACAGATTTTCACTATTAGGCGTCTATAAATCATCCAGGCACTATATAAAAGCATTGGGAAGGATTTCGAAATAAAAAGAAACCCAACCTTAATATGAAGAAGGATGATCTTGGTACAGACATACTGGCCGGTGTGCTCGATACCTATCGGTGCAACAATGTTTTAAATTTTCAAATTTATCTGAGATCAATCAACAGGCTTCATGGGCTCTAATTCTGTAATCTTTTCGTTTTATTTGGGAGCCATCATGCTTACGAAATGATTTATCTCGCAATTGTCTGATCTATCGTTAATCTAAGTAACTATCTCCCTAAAGAATCATCTCGCATGGTTGGCTGTGATCCCAATCTCCATGGTTATAGCTACACATCTGTAATATATCTTGAGCGTCACACCTGAATGGTAGACGTTGGCTAAAATACTGGCCATGGAAAATAATTTATTTTTCTCCTTTTTTTACCACAAATGAAAAATGGTTACTCGCGAATATATGAAATAAAATTTATCCGAACATGTTTGCGGGGATACCGATCAATTTATGCAGCATTTACCGTTGTGTTTCGCCCGATCGGAAATGTTACATTTTCTGCCGTTACGATCCTAAGATGTGTCTGTTATTTCGTCCTTACAGTGAAAGTGGAATCGTTAATTTCGTTGTAATCGTTCCTTGCTCTTAATCGAGGATTACTTTACTCATTTCACTGATTTATCTAGGCCTACAGATAACTTATAGTCCCCGAGCACCATAATTTCCTTGTTTAGTGTCAGCCTCTCTTGTAGCCTACTTATGATGGGTATATGACACCCGTTGCGTTTTTACACCAGTTATAATTGTATGTATCGCCCGTGATATTTCAATTAGCCAATAATTTTTATTACTCAATCATACCACATTTTTCTGCAATTCGACATTTGGCAGGAGGTCTCAGGAGTGGACAATCTTACAAGAATTAATTGTGGCTATAATTTTACCGATTACTTTTTAAAATCTGTAATTTTACTGGAAATTGATTACTTTTTGTACGAAGTAACTGCAATTGATCCCAGTTACGTTTTCTCGGTACTTTTACCAACACTGCCAATAACGCAATCCATTCCGCCGCAAAAGATTTCACAAAGTGTCTCCCGAAGTTCCACATGATAAGGCATATGAAACTATTTATTTCTCCTCACAACGGAATGTTTCGTTCAGCCCTTCAACCGTAATTTACCCTTAGTCGGGAATAATCAACACAACGTCGTCATGGGGAGAACTTGGGTCACTGTCGTCAATCATAACTCACCGTCTGAGCAATCACTGCATCCATGTCGTAAGTATAGTCCAATGCGCTCCAATCGTTAAAAAAAAATCCGAAGACTTGAACTCTTCTTCTGAGGGGTTTTTACGGGGCTGAAATCCTTCGAAAGGTGCACAGTCTGGAACAAATGCAGCAACCGGGACACAGAACTGAACGGGACTGGAATCAAGTTCGATCCAAAACCTCTTTCGCGAACGGGTAGTATCTGTCTTCTCTTATATCCCTCGCGTGAGAAGTAATAAAAGACTACTCCGATCCTCGACACGGCTGTGCGCGAACTGATGCCCGCGTGGGGACCGCCCGTTGTTTTTGTACCTTTCCTTCCTGACCCCCTCCCCCCCCCCCCCCCCCCAGCGAAGCACGACTAGTAAACTCACACAGTCAGCCCCCCGAGTTGAGAAGAGGAAGGCTCCGCAACCCCTTGATACGTACGTAACCTTCGCTTCGCGCGCGTAGTTTAAAGACCTCCTCACTCCTATCAACCCCTACTTTCCTCCTTTACCCCACCCCTCCTCTCTCTTTCCCCACCCCTCTTCCTCCGCGACCACTGTCGCGGTCTCTATAGAGGCGGGATTTTCGATTCACTATGGTGTTTCGTTCATGCGATTTGATTCATGCAGATGAATCGTTCTTTCAAATCGTCTGAGATAGAAACTCAATTTTTTTAAGTATAACCAGTCGCGTAGCTATCTACATCTACATCTACATAATACCCTGCGAGCCACCTCTAGGGTGTTTGGCAGGGGGTGATCAATCACCAGCATGCAGCATGCATTTGGACTCCCACATGAACACCACACCGTCCAAAAAACGTCCCGTATAATAACAAACTATACTACTATATGCTGTTAGAAATAGAATATAGAATAGAAATTCAGAAACATGCTTTATGTTTTACATAGGTTAGTAGGCTACACTACAAGTCATGCAATCTATTTACGAGGTCTATTGCTGCCGTTATAATCTCTTATTGATCGAGGAAAAAATGACATTCGGAATCTGTCTGTTCTGCAATCTATCTCTCTTATTTTATTTATATGGTCTGATCTTCCGTAGTACGTTGGCGTCCGCAAGATATGGTTTACTTCGTCAGAAAAGACACTGCTCTTGAATTTATCTAAAAGGTTTAGCCTATATAGGTATTTATCTAAAAGGTATAGTCTATGAGGGTGATAGATCCCCCCCCAAAGCCTCAGAGAATTTAATAGCATACTATTGTTTTCCCTGTTGTTTCCCGCGGAATTACGAGGGAAAACCAAATTTGAAGTGCCAAAATGATGTAAAATGTATTTCCAGGCATGTCATTTTTCAGAAATTTTCCCCGGACCCCTCCCCGTTGTGGTCACCCCTCCCCCCCCTGATTCCCGCATACCCCCAGAGAATATTCCTAGTTACACCATTGTACGGGCGTTTAGATCCACATCTAAAATAAATAAAAAAGATGATCTCGATCGAAAGACGTACTTGATCGCTCCACCGTGAGGAGTACGATTAGTGTACTTATTTACCTCTTAAGTATTGGAGTTAGAAGAGTAAAAAATGTACTACGACAGGTCATATCGGCTGGGGAAAACTGACTCTTTGATGGCCGTCCGGGTTATCTCTCATTTCTCCAGGAAGGGTCGTGATATGGGTCGCGATCCAATGAGGTTAGGGTCTGGTATTCCTGTATCCAAGGGAGCCCCACAAAATATCATGAAACAAAAGGTAATTGGCCGGCGCTTCAAAAATTGAATTTTCCATCATTAGGGATAAAAATGGAGTAAAATAAAAATGATCATGAGTAGGAAAGGTTAACAGTCAATTATCAATTCAGAAAATGCTTTTACATTTAATTTTGGACATGGATTAAGGCAAAATAAACAAAGTTGATTTTCATTGGGTCTATTTTTTATGCTCAATGAATTTTTTACAAATTTCTTGCTAGGGGTTAATTTTTTAGGTATTATCAGTTTCTGTTTTTAAATGACGATATATTTTAATTAAATTACAGATGTCTGTTTTTTTAAATGAATTTTTATTTTTATTTATATGAAAAATTTCTTTAAATAACCTTTTCAACAATTCTTCTTCTGTACCTACCTAGTTTTTTTGTTGTAAGTAAGTGTTAAGCACCCGTTATCCATGTTTTTTTTGCAAAATTTTGGAATTTTGCTCCTGGTAGAAATATCCACGTTTTACTGCTCCTGGTGGAAAATCGGTGGCCATAACTCTTTCGGAGATAAGTTGATGACGACACGACTGTCTCTCCGCTTAGGCTCCTCAGTTTTTTACAGGGGCCTCGCGTTATTCGTTGTTGTTTACACTCTTCTGTGCGATTCTTTTTTTTTAATTTATCTACCCATTAGGTCCAGTTAGTTTGAAATATTATCATGGGCCAACTTCTCTTCATGCATTCAAGTTAGCTGGATCATTATTCTCCATAATACGCATGACTATATTGTTGCGCTCTCCGAACATTATTGGACAACTCAAGCCAACTTTCGAATGGCTTTTTCTCAGAAATGGTCATTCTTAGAGAGAAAAGTATAGAGACAATATTGTAGACAATTTCTTGATCTACAATTTTAGTCTGAGCAATTTTTATCGTAAAATTTACTGTTTGCCCACAAAATACAAAAATAGCTTTTTTGTGACCTTGAATAATTTTTTTGCACACATGGGATCGATGGGGACTTTTCAGCATTTTATAAAAGTGGTATTACTACCCATGGAAGATAGATAAAAGGGGCAACCTATCCATGCGGGACTCGAACCCGCGACCTCGGGTGTGGTGGGCGAGAACTTATCCCCGCCGCCACCGAGACCAACAATAACGTGATTCAACCATAATTAAAGAGATTTTGCAGGGTCTACTTACAAACTCTATTCTTTACATTGCATGACGAGTTC
The DNA here is from genome assembly GCF_921293095.1 of Ischnura elegans. Classification (NCBI taxonomy): domain Eukaryota; kingdom Metazoa; phylum Arthropoda; class Insecta; order Odonata; family Coenagrionidae; genus Ischnura; species Ischnura elegans. Next base: position 58,029,799 of record NC_060248.1, read on the forward strand.
CGAATCTTTCATATCATTCGCGTGTCCCATGACACCAGCAACAAGAACATGTGGAAACGTCGACTCGCGTCGTAAATTCTTAAAGTGAAACCTACAAAATCTCTATCATTTACAATCACATATACCACGTGGCGGATACACATGGGGGGCGCAGGGGGAGTGCACCCCCTCCCCCTCTTATGGGTCCGTCCGCATTGTCGAACATTACAGAGCCAAAATTTTTATTTTTTTTAAATCATAAGATGGCATTGCTTTATATATGTGCATAATCAGTTTAAATAAAAAGTTATTAAACTTTGCATGTGATTTGATTATTTTTTTATTAAGTTAAAAGTAAAGGTAGTTCAAAATATATTTTGCGTCCCCCTTTTGAGCTCATTCTGTATCTGCCGCCGTTTGTAATCAAAACCGGCCGGTCGAGCAGGAGCTATACGTCCTATTAATACCAGGGATGGCAAGTGAAACGAAACGAAAATGTTTCCTTTCGACCCGGAGGGAAACAAAAATACGAGGCCCAGGTTTAGTTTCGTTCCCGCAAGATATAAAAATCACCAAGGAATTTAGTTGTAATAGAACGATTCACCCATACCTCACCCAAAACGATCAGTTTTAGTCAGCGTGATAAAAATTCATTCGGCTTCCGACAAAGAATCGTTCACGATGAACGATTCAGTCATGAACGACACGGATCCAGTCATCTCCTCCGTCGAATGGCACTTCCCCTCGCGTCCCATTCCACCCGCAGTCATGCATGCACTCTCTTTCCTCCCCACCTCCACGGCGCGGCAACCTGTTGCAATATCGAGAGGAGGGGGTGGTCGGAGGTGGGGAGGAGAGGAGGGTGGGGTGGAGGGTTTCACAGAGGTCTGCTCTTCGGCTTTTGTTGTCGCGCGTGCCAAGTGTGCCGGGCGATGAACGACCTCCAACGGGTATTGCGAAACGTAATCAAGTCGCGGATTATACGATATGGCTTAGTCGCAGGATGTTGTAGTATTCGTCGACTGCTCGGCGATATTGCTTATCGTGTCATCATCATTATCAACAAATGTGTAAAGCATTGCGAAGCAATTAAGAGTCCACCCGCGTTTTGTCTGGAGGGTTTTACGAGATCTGGGATTGCAATCTGGAACTGGACGAAAGTCAAAACCAGTAACATTTCAATAGTTTCGTTCCCGGGAGCGAAATGTAGAAACGAAACGAAAAAGAATGAAACACGAGGAGGAGGAAAAAGAATGAAACACTCATGGTCGGAGTCATAAATCGGAGTCAAAACTACTTCGGGTCGAAACTAAACTAAACCTCTGGGGCGAAACGAAACACAGATTATGTTTCGCACCGGATGGACCAAGTGCTTCACCTTTGAACAGTTTAGTATCGATCCGCACACCGAGTACAAAGTATGGTTGAATGAAGTAGAGGTTCGGCCTATCGCAGGGGGTACTCATATTTTTACCACAATCAAAAGAACGGTGGACGCAAACTTCCTTTCGATTTTTAAGCTCAGTGTTTTAACCTATTCATATTTTGTCATGAAACGGGTCAAAACTAATACCTCTATCACCATCCGCTGAACTTCTGGGATCGAAACTTAACTATGAGCAGCGGATTTTCGATTAATTTAGTTTCGTTCCCGGGAGTTAAGTTTCGTCCGGGGTCGAAACTAACCTCATTGGTGATTTTAATTTCGTGTGGGAACGAAACTAAACCTAGGCCTCCTATTTTCGGGTCGAAACGAAATATTTTCGTAACGTTTCACTTGCCATCCCTGGTATTAACAGGACGTGTACCTCCTGCTCGACCGACGAGTTTTAATGACGCATTACTTACTTACAATTAGAACTTATTCCATCATCTTGAAAATTTCGGGAAATATAAAGTTGACCGATTACAAAATTTTCCTGCGTCTCAAATTTGATAATTTAGCCTCTTACATTTTTATAATTTCCTCAGATGTAATTTTTTAATGTTTTGGATTCAGGAAAACGGTCTACTTTACATGCTTTGAAAATTTCAAGATGATGGAATATTCAAATGCTAAAAAAATTTCATAGGGTAATAATAAAAGGACATGAGGGAAATCATCGAATTTGAGATGCTGGCAAGCATTTACAACTGTCTGAAACCCTTTGCAAGTTTTTTTTAATTCAAGTACTCTGGTCCAAATTAATTTTTAGGAGAAAAGAAATAACTGACATTATTGATTTTTCACCTTCCTTAATGGTCTTATTTTATAGTTTCAAGTAAAAATCCTCTGGTTGTAAAATGTTATGCACGTTCAATTGAAGAGTTAATCCTTTGAATTTTTATGTGTAATATCCATTGGAACAACCTTCTCTTCTTGTCCTCTCGACCTTTTTTTTCTTTTTCTTGTTTGCTTGTTTTTCATAAATGAGTGACTCTATAGTTATAATGTGCCTTATTTGCGATTCATAAAATAATCTCCGAACAAGATGCAGTATAGATACACACATGTTTGGAATATATTTCACCAACATCGGGCCGTGTACACGCAAGTGAGATCACTCAAAATATGCTTATTCGTTATTATAGTTTTAAATTCTCAAATTCAAAATTGCAAACTGTTTTCAACAAACGGAGGAAGATCGATACATCCCTCTATTGCGTAATATATTTCATTTTGAGTACAGAAATTTCATGAAATCATGTCGAAAAGCGAAATAAAACGTTACTGGGAAGTCAGTTTAACCTCATCATATGCTAATGAAACTAATGCCGAAGTAAAAACTCATCTGCGTAAAAGTAAGGGTACTCCGAATGCACTTACATTGTTATGAATTCAATTCATAATGGCACTATCATTAATCGTCATTATATCGTTATTGTTTTTCAAGAAAAAGAAAACAGATTGTGCTATTATTTTACCATCATTCAAGTACTATTCTTAATTAGTTTTTTTCTGAATTAGGTACATTTTTTCTATTTACAAAAATGAAGGTCTGTATTGACGGAAAAGGTGGAAATGGCCGCGTAATGATGTAGGACATCGTGACATTCTGTGTTGACGTTTTCCGTCAGTATAATTAACCACCCGGGCGACAGTACTCCCCAAGCAAAACCTGGGCGACGCACAGTGGGCGGTGTAACGCCGTTATATTTGTGTTTATTGACTTTATGTTTATTGATAAAGTTGTTGCTACGGGTATTGTGGTTGTTGTGGGTTGTTGACTGGAAAAATGAGAGAGATTGTGTCGCGTTTAGGGCTGTGCGAGACTCTCGAACGCCCGAGAGTCTCGACGGTCGAGACGAGAATTTCATTTCTCGGCATTGTCGGGACGAGACTCTCGGCACGGCGAGAGTCTCGCCTGGGTCGAGAGCAGCCCCATGACACTTCCTATCCCACTCCATTGGAAACCCATGGTCTTTTATTGAAGTCGTTTCCTCAACCTGCCGCACGTTTGCCGGGGCGGCGCCACGTATTCTGGAGGGCAAGAATTAGCGGGTAAGTTAATTTCCGTATTGTTGAGCGCATACTACAGGTGAGTGGAAATAGTCATTTTTGAAATTAATTAAGATTTAGTTTTCATTTATTTTCGAATGTTAGTCTTCTGCATTATTTCCTTATTGTTCTACATTAATATTTCGTGGATATATTTCGCGGATTTACTGAAAAAAGGAAAATGCCGTGGACGTGTGTGGTACCGCGTTGCACCACTGGTTATGGCCACAAGACTTCGGGGATTTCGCTTTTTAGAGTCCCCAAGGACCCTGAGAAGCGATGAAATAGCTGTACGATTCCTTTTTTTGGTGTGCTAAAGCTCCAAAATTTATACATATTTTAAATTACAGGTTCTGCTGTTCCAGTGGTCAATGTCATTCACAGTGGAGGAATGAAGTATCACTGAGACAATGCAAGATGTGCGACGGCTTTCATCAACTATTCATCATTCTCTCCTACTTAATTGAATCTCTTAGAATGATTAGTAATTAGAAATAGAAATTAGTAATAGAAAGAATTAATAGAAATGTTAAATTGTGAGTACTTAAAATTTATTTTTCATGACATTACCTTGCATTGATTGTATATAAATAATCTCAGTTTCAATAGCATTGTGTAATCATTCTGGAAATGTAGATTTGATGTGTGTGTACATTATATAAGTTGGAAAAATGTGAATCGTTTTCATTCTTAATATACCTCTTTCGATGATTTCTTTTAATGCAGCTGTTATCGATGGTGCGTGCAACTCTCATGAAAAGTAAATTTACCGCGTATTAGCAGTATTAGCCTGTGGTTTCTGTCGTACTACTCATCTTATTTTTGGGCGAGGGATAATATTTCAGATTTACCAGCACCTGAAAGTGATCAGACATTCGCAAATCCCTCGGATTATATCCATTGCACTGTTTTCGTGGAAGTTTATTCGGAAATTATTTGCAAAATCTCTTTCGTTTTTATCTTTCATATGGTATTTTACTTCCTTAAATCTCAAATTATTCCTTTGGTGAGCAGGCAAGCATCGTTATAAAATAGCCTTTAACGGTAATAATGGTACTTCCGGAAATTATTCACCCTGTTCAACGATTAAATATGCCTATTCTATACCCGCAAAACGTCCGTAGGATAGAATCATTTTTTTAGGTTTGCTGTGCCCTGCCATTATTATTATCACTTGATCGAGACTCAGGAGATTAAAAACATTAACATACGTCACTTCATTAGAAGTATTTCACTTCGGCCTTGGTAAGAAGCCGTTTGAGTTTCTGATATTATATTTGTTAATAGTGTTTGAAAGCAAGGAAACATATATATCTATATTCTTATATCTATATTCTTATAAGGCCGTGGAAACATATGCCGATGGGCTCAGAGGCAATGGTGCGTACGTAGCTTCTATGACAACTTATATTAACGTTTACCACAAGATAGCTATAAATAATTATTTCCTTAAAAATACCTTTCCTCACTACATAAGGTTTTAACTGCTGACAATCTTTCGTTATGGCTGTAACTGATTTTACAAAGGTATGGAAGCAGACGAAGCTGAAATCCAACGCCTTCCATTTGATTAATACTCACGTATGAGAACGATTTCTAGGTATTTTTCGTTATAAGATGTTAAGTGCATATGAACTTGTTAACTAGTAACCACTGTCGATGTGTTTATATTCATTTTTTCCATAAATTAGTTCATAATTACTGAAGTATCTTATACAGATACGTAGGAAACTTGCCCTTCAGGATAGGTGGCGCCCCTACCGGCCTCAACGGGAAACGGCTTCATTAAATGACCATGCCTGAACGGAGAGTGTCCAGACCTTCTCATATTCTAAGACCGTGGTCGAGAGTCTTGACGAGAGTCGAGAAGTCTCGCCCCATCGAGATTTCTCGACACCCGTCGAGACTCCCGGCTCCCAGAAAAAATAACACTATTTCTATTTTAGACATTGAAAATAATTTAGCAAAAAGATTATTTAAGACATCATATATATTTCCAAAACTAAAAATAGTTGTAATATAAGATCGACATCGACAATTTAAGCATATTTTAATATTTAATCAAGCAAAATTGACTGGTAACCATGAACCTTAGTTACCATAAATAAACATTAAAAAAAAATCTATTGAATTAAACTATGATCTATACTTTTTTAATTATCAAGTGAATGTTTCTTTTCTACTATATTACTATAATATTTAACATTGATGTAACCCTTTAACATGCCTGTGTATCAAAATTATTTGTTCAATTTCATTATAAGCCCGGATAATGGATTGTAAATAAACGGAAACGTCGGCACAATTTACTTTTCAATTTAAAGACCTACACTCCATGATTCAAATTTTATATTATATATATCCAAAACTAAAAATAGTTGTAATATAAGATCGACATTGACAATTTAAGCATATTTTATTTTTTCTATAGAATTCAATAGAATTATATATATCTTTTTGGAATGTTTATTTATGGTAACTAATGCTCATGGTTACCAGTCAATTTTGCTTGATAAAATAATAAAATATGCTTAAATTGTCAATTAAATAACATATTTTTATAGTGTGAATAAATCCATAAAAGTAGTAAGGGATACCCCAGTAATCTCTATTAACGACTGATTGCGGTATTCATCGGAAATTCTCACCTTGCCCGGGAGTCTCGACGGGTGTCGAGAAATCTCGAAGGGGCGAGACTTCTCGACTCTCGTCAAGACTCTCGACCCAGGCGAGACTCTCGCCGCGCCGAGAGTCTCGTCCCGACAATGCCGAGAAATGAAACTCTCGTCTCGACCGTCGAGACGAGACTCTCGCACAGCTCTAGTCGCGTTACAAATATATATGAAATAAAAGAGCATTTTAAAAGTTTAGTTGTTGGAACCAATTCGTATACGCGTGTGATATTTCCAGTGAAATCTACTAGAGAGCGATAATAGAAAAGGTGGCGTTACAGACATTTAAATTGGTGGCTTAACGGTGGGATACGACGTAACTGGTGCTTCGGCGACTCGGCATTAAAAGTCTCCTAAAAAAAAACCGGAACGGTGGAAGGAGATATACTTCGGCTGCAGAGAAGGAAAATCGGAACGGTGGAAGGAGATATACTTCGGCTGCAGGGAGTTAAAAAAATATAAAAAAAAAGAAGAGTCAAGACTGAAGTAACCACGCAGAATTTCAGAGGTAAGTGCCTGGATTGGCAGCGTGTTTTACCTCAGTGACGAAAAAAATTTTTTTTTCGGGTGTAGTGCTAGTTAGATCTTGAAATATTACGATGAGCTATTTAGCTCGATATTTAAAGAAAGATTTGTTGTTGTTGGCGGAAGAGTTGGGAGAAACAGTTCCCGAAGATGCAAAGATTTTTTCGATAAAAAAATTGATAACTAACAGCTGCAATTATGAAGAAGAATTCTGTAAAGAATGGCTTCAATTTCGAGAAAGGTTACAAAAAGAAGAAATTGAAGAAAGAAGACGAAGGGAGGAGACGCAGTTTGAGTTAGAAAGGCTAAAAATTCAAAATAATGGACTATGCGATGGTGTGTCAGATCAAAACATGCCAGTTAGACCAAAGTTTAAATTATCAGATGTCATGCCATGCTTTGACTCCAAGGAAAATGACATTAGTCTGTATTTGGTCACTTTCGAAAGGCAGGCAAAAAGGGCGCAAGTTCCCGTAGAGGAATGGGTTGTGCATCTCATAGGGCTTATGCCGCGTGGCATTGCGGAATTAATTGCCAGGGAACCAGAAGAAGCTGCGAACGATTTTGATTATGTAAAAACACTATTGCTGGAGAGGTTCAAGTTAAGTTCAGAAAAATTTAGACAGCTATTTTTCAACAATTTGAAGACAGCTGAAACATCGTGGAAGGAATTTACGTATAAGTTGAGGAATTATTGGAATGGTTGGATTTCTGGTTTGGGAATAAAGACATTCGAGCAACTTAGTGATTTAATGGTGACGGAACAAATAAAAAGGAAGGTTCCAGCAGAAGTGAGAGACCATTTCCTTGATGAATGGTCTTCGTTTAAAGACGCTGATATTTTGGCAAAGAAGCAGGATGATTATGCTAACGTACGTGAATTATTCAGCAGGAAGACAATTAGAGAAGATCAGAAAAAAAAGTTTGAGTATAGTGAGAACCGCTGGTTTCCCCGACAGAAAGATAATTGGAATAGAGAAGATAACTCACCGAATATCAAAGAATACTCCAAAGAAATTGAAAATGCTTTTGAACAAAGAGCCCTTCGTAAGTGTTAAATCTGTCGGTCGACTGATCACCTAAAAGCTGAATGCCCTAAGCTAAGGTCCCCCACGCAGAGAACAAAAGAGGTGGTGGGACGCGTAATGACATTCGAAAGTGATGAGTTAATGAAAGATTTTATATCTGAAGGTTTGGTAAATGGATACAAAATGCCGATTTTACGAGATACTGGCTCGTCAATAGACATCATATCTCAAGATTTTGTAGCCCCGGAAATGCTGACTGGCGAGACAATATGTGTAATGACTCCTTTTTCCCAGAACCCTATTACACTTCCCCTGGCGGAAGTCGAACTAGTAGGTAAATTTGGACGCGTGTTTGGGAAGGCAGCTGTAGTCAGACGCGAGCTGGATCGCGGCATATATTTGCTGGGAAACCAAACGGCAAAGCTTGTAGAATAGGCAAGGAAGCGAATGCCAGAGCCAGAGTGGGTGTGTGCGGTTCAGACCAGGGCAATGAAAAGAAATGAAGAGAAAGAAGGACTGATGAAACAGAAAGAAGAGCTAAATACAAAAGAGCTCCAACTTCAAATGGAAAGAAGTGAGCTAGAAAAGTTAAGGTGCCAATTAGAGGATGAAAAGAACAAGCTGGGAAATGACAAAAGAAAAATTGAACTAGAGCTGAGGAATCTATTAGCTGATGAGAGTGAATGGGACACTAATGAATGAGAGAATTCAGAAAACTCACAGGAACAGGATTACACAAGGTGCAGTGAAAGAAGTCATTCAGAAGGAAGAATGTACAGCAAAGATGCCAGTCGATAAAAAAGAAAGTGAAATAATTTTAGAGGAAAAGACAGATAATGAATCATTGGAGACAGACAAAGAAAAGGAGGACATGTCATCCTACAAACAAAACGATGAAAAATTCACAGGCATGGATGAAAATGATCTGCCATCACAAAAACTGGATGATGAATTGCAACAGTTAGCAGAAGCAAAGGCTGATGAAATTATATTGGTGCACGAGGAAAAGTTAAGTGAGCTTGAACAATTCATGGAAAGTTGGAAAAAAACAGTAGAGAATGAAAAATTATTAATGAATTACCGGATGGAACACCGAGAAATGGTAGGACATCAAATTAGAGAATCTTGTCAAATGGCAGTAGAAAACATAAGCAAAGAGTGGATAGAAATTAAAGAAGCATACAAGAAAATTCAAATGCACCAATGTAAACTACATGAGCTTGAAAATAACATAGCAACAGCAAAGATGGTACTGGAGCAGAAAGAAATTCTTTATAAAGATGATTTGACAAAGATAGAAAATGAGAAGCGCACTGCTGAGGCGGAGTGGAAACATATAACTCTTGAAAAAGAAAAAATTAAAACTGAGAGAGCCTCAATGGAAAAGGACAAAGAAAAGCTAAAAGAAATGATAAAATGTATTGAAATTCAAAGGAAAGAGTTGGAAAACAGAAGAGAAATATTCAAGGAAGAGATGAGAGTTGGAGAGGAGATACAGAAGAAGGTAGACGAAAAACGCACCTCAGGAATCATAGAAGAGCAAAGGAACTTGGAGAAAAAGCGGGAAATGTTGATGATTGAGCATCACGATTTGTATAAAGCCAGGCTAATATGCGATGCACATTGGGAAAGAATGTGCATTGCCAGGGAGAAAGATGAGGTTCAGGATGAATGGATACAGTTAGAAAAGGAGAAAATGGCTCTGGGAATCATTAAGGCAACTAATGATGAGAAGATGATGATGCTTGAAACTGCATGGAAGAAAATAAAAGAAAAAGAATATGAAATAGACATTCAATTCAAAGAATTGGAAGAAGAAAGAAAATGTATAAGCGATGAACGTATTTCCCTTCAGAGTGAGAGGATCCATCTTGATGAGTTGAAAACAACTGTACTAACAAGAGTAAGTGAAATTAACACTGAAATCAGTCAAGTTGAGCAACAAAAGAAAGAACTCTTATCCATGACATCTGTTATAGATAGGAAAAAATCGGAACTTGAAGAGGAGAGGGAGGCTCTTAAGCTAGAAAAAAGAGAATGCATGAAGATAGCAGAAAGAACTGGGGAATCAGATGCATCATGGCAAGATTACAGGTTGAAACACTGCGAAATGGTTAAGAATATTAAGAACAGAATTCTTGCACTAGTTGAAGAGGTTAGCTGCATGGAAGAAAGATCTTTAGATGGAGCAACCCAGAATGTACATAACTACAAATTGCACCACCAAAACTTTGATGGACAAGAAAAATTTCGTATTCAGACGGATCATAACCCGATTACTTGGCTTCACTCAGCCGCCAGTAGTAACCCAAGATTAATGAGATGGGCGTTAACATTACAAAACTATAATTACAGTATCGAATACAGGAAAGGCAGAGATAATCAAAATGCTGATAGCTTAAGTAGATCTATTCAGAGAAACGTCACTGAGGTAGAGACGGTGTCGGGCTTGGGCACTTGCCTTTCAGATTAAATTAAACAGAACTTCTTTGAAATTAGTTAGTTCTTAAGGGGGAAGAAGGCTGTAACGCCGTCATATTTGTGTTTATTGACTTAATGTTTATTGATAAAGTTGTTGCTACGGGTATTGTGGTTGTTGTGGGTTGTTGACTGGAAAAATGAGAGAGATTGTGTCGCGTTACGAATATATATCAAATAAAAGAGCATTTTAAAAGTTTAGTTGTTGGAACCAATTCGTATACGCGCGTGATATTTCCAGTGAAATCTACTAGAGAGCGATAATAGCAAAGGTGGCGTTACAGCGGGAATCGGAAAAAGCCGAACAAAATTACAAAATGACTTTTTTTGAGTTATAAACTTGAAACTTCGCAGGTATACTCAAAAATGATTGAAATTGAAGGATATGTACTTAATTTGACAAAGATCCAACCCGTTTCTGAGATACACAGGCTCAAACGTGAGCAAATTTCCATAAAAACAGCCGCCTTCAATTTTCACTGAAAATCTTCCAAAGTAAGTAGTAGGTGAAGTTATAGGTGGATTCTCGCAGAATAAAATACCGCATAATCTGTTGGCATGGTGTATTTTCTTTAATTTTCCGTAATCTTAGAGAATATCATCGATAAATTCTTACCGTGCAGTTACAAAATGGCGGATACTGTTTTTCGACAAAGTTTCACATTGAGGTAGAGTTTCAAATAGGTTTTCGGCAAAGTCACGCGGAGTAACTTATATGAGAGAATTCTTTGAAGATTTCTTGAGGTGTTTATGCAGTTATCTTTGAAATAAGTTTGCGTCGCCGGAAATTACATTGATTTTTAGATCGCGCGGCAGGGTTCGTCTCCGTGCGTCGGGAGTTGGATTAGCCGCGACGCGGTAAGGTTATTGTAACTGTATGGGTTTTAACGCTCAGCATTCACCGTTTTTATGTTTTTCTTCAAGACACCAATTCTCAAATGTTATATGGTGAAGACAGTGGAGGTTTTTCAGCCGAGGTGAGTGCACGTTTCATTGAAGTTCATTTCGTTTTCTTAGGATACGATCGAAGACCATGCGTCTATTAAAAGCGTACAAACCTCGAAAAAGTGAGTTGTTTTTCTGGGAATCATACAAAAAGACCTCCCAGAAGGACACCAGCTGAGACCCTTAGACATCCTTTACTCTCCGATACCTGACCCCCAGGATTCTACTGCGAAAACGGTCGTTTTATGACACCGCGGAGCGGAGTCTTTGACCGTCTAAACGGGGTATTTCCACGGAAACTTCTAGCGTTTTTAAAACGTGTATCATACCCTCATTTACCCATAGTTCTAATTTGACTGTTGTGAAAGAAATTTAAGTTCTTTTGAGTGCCCAGAATTTGTGAAAGTGATTTTAATTGGTTTTTGGAACGTAGAAATTTCAAACTTCCACGTGCCCGTAAGTACGTTTATGAATAAATCCCTTAACATCTTTTTCAAAATAGTTATTTTAATTTAAATTACTAATTTTAACTTGAAAATTTCTTATCATTCCTTTCTAAACTAAAATAAATTAAAACTTAATTATCAAATGCCACTGTTTCAATTCCAATCTATACGATACATCCAATATCAATTCAAAAAATCGTATGTGGCAGTGCAGCGTAGACAAACCAACAGAATATTTATGGATATCATGTGTGCGATATTTTGCATCTCTTAAGTTATTCATACCCGACGCTCTTGCTCCGCAGATTTAGTACCTCATGATTCAGCAGTCCGTCAGTGTGTTGCAAACTAAAAACAATCGTTTTTCTTAATTTCGAAATGACTATACTTCTCTGTACGATAATAAATGATATCCGCATTAAGATTAAGATAAAAATAGGAAAATAAGGTAATTAAGGTAATATTAAGGTTAATAAGGTATAATTAAATAAGAGACAAAAGAAGTTACAAAATCAGAAAAAAAACATTATAATTAAAGGCAGGAGGATGACCTTAATGATTTTAACTCTGGAATTTACGTAATAAAGTCCTGTTTACTACTGACAGTGATCAACAGAAAGGTAATTTACCTTATTTAATTATACCTTATTAACCTTAATTCAACTTAAACGCAAACTTATTTCAAAGATAACTGCATAAACACCTCAAGAAATCTTCAAAGAATGCTCTAATATAAGTTACTCCGCGTGACTTTGCCGAAAACCTATTTGAAACTCTACCTCAATGTGAAACTTTGTCGAAAAACAGTATCCACCATTTTGTAACTGCACGGTAATAATTTATCGAGGATATTCTCTAAGATTACGGAAAATGAAAGAAGAAACACCATGCTAACAGACCCAGCGGCACCTCTGGAGTTGCCTATTGATGCAAGCTTACCCTACAATGTAACAGAAAATAATTCATGTAAGTGGGGAAGGGGTAATCCAGCTTTCGAGCTCACTTTAAATTGTATTCCAATTCTTCCTACTGAAGAGGCAATAAAATGCGTAAGTCCACTCGACTTTTTTATCATTTTTCTCGGAAGAACAGCTTAAGCACATTTGCATAAACAATGGCATACATGCGAACCAGAAAAATGTAAATCTAGCTTTGGAGAAGGAGTAACGTATGACATGATAAAGTCAGGCAATATGACATGTAATGCTAATGTCATGCTACGATAAATACAATAATAAACGTATGTGTTGGCCCAAAAAGGTAACAAAGCTTAACAAAAGGTACATCCCCACCGATCCCCACACTCTTGTCGGCAAGCATGCATTGTAACCGATTTGAAGCAATAACAAGTCATTTACATCTGAATGACAGCTCATTTGATGATGAAAGTGACCGTCTATTCAAAATTAGGCCATTTTTGACGAAGGATTGCATAGGACAGGGCATGCTGGCCCGGGTGGCCAACGTGCCTCGTCGTCGCTGGGCCAACCTGCCCCATCGCCATGTTTACAATAAATTCTATTTGTTACAAAACTCACTGCTGCAATTTAGATTGTATGCCACACAGAAGTTATCCTTAAACTATGATTTTTAATTATAGTACTCAACTATTGGGCCCAAATTGATCAAAACTTAAATAACACACATTTAACCTGGGAGTAGAATTTTACTGAAACACGCGCAAATACAATTAATCGCTATAACTTGTCAAAAACTGCTCCGCCAGTCATGATGGTGTTGTGGAGAAAGGGGAAGTGTGCTACTAACCTTCTGATTGATTCCTAGCACGATTCAGCGTCTATTGTATGAATTAGCTCGACTGGGCCATCCTGCCCCTATGGCCAACGTGCCCCGGTCTCCCCTACCATTTCTTAAGACTATGAGGAGAAGTTTGAATTTGATACATACGGTTTTTCCTCATATAATTACTTAGAAAATGAATCCCATGCATGCTCAATGTCTTAGGTATATTTTTATATTCTTGGAATCCGGTTTCCACGAAATAACATGACGATGTGACATTTTGATGTCAAAATTTAGGCATAAAAGCAAAGCAAAGAATGTTGTAAGGATGACATTATATCTCACCATTTCAGCTGATTTAAATCACTAGGAATAAGAAAATTTCAGATGCCTTCAAGAATATCTTTGAAAAACGAAGAAAAGAATTCACGAATCCCTTAATATATGCGTGAATCTTTCAAACTCACATTCCTGAATACCTCTACAGTCTATTCACCCCCAGAACTACTGTTTCCGCCAGAAAAACACGGGTAGACCTCAGCCTTGTCCACATACCTTAAGCCCGTACCAACGAGTGCCTCCTTCCCTATTATAGCATCAAAGTTTTGGAATTCATCACCCCCTCCAATAAAATTCTCCTCAAGCCCGGAATCTTTTAAGAGGAAATTGCATGAATATTTAAAACATCAGCACTCTTGTTTTGAAATTTAAGTATCTGTGTTCTGATTAATTTGATTTTTTAAAAACATTTGTATTCAATTACTCTTGTGTTCATGCTAAGCTTATTTCATAATTATTGTATTCTGAGCAGAATTTTATGTGTAATTATTTTTTACTCTTATGGGTTTCCTGGAGCATAAATAAAACCATTCATTCATTCATTCAGTAAAGAATTAGGCGTCATAGGTGCTCCTAGATTCACTTTTCCTCTTTCTATTTCGTCATCAATTTCCCCTTTTCCCTCATCCCCCTATGTGAATTACGTCGCTATGTGTGAATGCACACGTCGACTTTCATTGAGACTGCTTTGGTCTGGATTAGTGTTATTGAACTAGCAGTGCCCTCGTCACGTGGCTACCTCCAAAGCGAAGTCTTCGAGTGAAAAATCAGAATATGGACCACTGAGAGATCGTGCCACTGTCAGCTGTTCTCGAGCAATTCCTTCAACTTGCCCATTTCCGGAAGGCAGCAGGCCATATGCGTGACACCGTTAACTCATGGGTGATCTGTTGCCTAATGACAACCTTGGCGCTGCATATACGTTTAGTTCTCCTTGACTGACGTAAGATGGAAAGTATAGTTAATTAGAGATCTCCGCGAAGCGAGGTTTAATAATAGAAGATTGAGGTAAAATAAATACGATCTGTAAGTGTTGTCCTGAATGATACAAACACAACCCGGCACTCAAACAACCTTGAAAATGAGATATTTTGCTTCATGAATATCGAATATTTTTACAACCTAGATCCGAATAGCTAAAAATGTATAAAAGATAATAATTATATTCACTGAACTAGATGGCGTAAAAGTTGTTTGATATCCAATATATTTTCAAATCTGCGTTTTAATGGATGATTTATTTGGTATTTTAGTATGATTTGTGGGTAAACTCGATTGTTTCAGGCTTTACTTTGTGAAAATCCATTGTAAACAATAAAAAGGTATGGTACTTTTTCGCACAATTTATTTAAGACGACCGGTTTCGTCGCTGAGGCGACATCTTCAGGTACAGAAATGGTTATTTTTATAGCTATTCTGTTGTTTATTTGGTTGCTATTACGCGTTGGTAGGGGAGGGTTGTGTTAGTGCTGGAGCGTTACTCAACTTCAGGGGAATTTCCAAGAGGGGGGAATAGTTGACAAAAATATTCTCATTTGCCAAAATTCCATTCCTGCTGTGCTTCCTAATCTTCAACTCCTCCAAGCAGTCCATCCTTCTTCCCTTTACATCAATGTGGAGAATTTCCGGAACAAAGTCGCTCCTGTGGTCACTCTCCCATAGGTGCCTCGCGAATAGCGATTTGTCTATCTCCCCGTTTCTTAAATGCCTTCGATCGTGAAATCGCCAAACATAACCCTCTAACTTGGTGGTAACGGGCGAATACTCTGAAAAAAAATCTGAAAGTGTCGTAGTTGAATAGATAGGAAAAAAGGAACGACTAGAACTAATATCCGTTCCGTCTTTACAGATAATTCACACTACTCAAAGGATTGGAAGACGGTATTTACGTAACATCAAAGTTTTTTTACGTTCTTGTCCACCCTCGCGAGATTGAATTTCTCGTTCGCGATGATCAAGTTTGAGAAGTCCCTCTGCCACATTCCTCCAATAACCATCTCACAGCATTGTTGCATCACTTTAGAGATGTTAACACAAGTAGGGTACAAAACTGGTATGACAGCTACCATTATTTCATTCCTTACCATTTGCACGTGTAGCAACCCAGCCATTTCGACAGATTTTTTAGCACCCTCATTAGAAGGATATAATTACTCGGAATAGCTCTCGGTGTGGAAATAAGTAGCTAGCCTAAAAAGAAGAAAACATTAGTCGGGAAAGCATTAAAAAACATTTTTGAAGCAACCATATCTGGGAATTGGCTATTCCAGTCGCCACTGGTAAGATATTTCATAGATTTTTTCAAGAATAAAGGGAAATTTAGTTAAATTTCAAGTTTATAATTTATCAGTTGCATTTATTAACGCCCGTTATTGCATTATCAAGTTCTAATTTAAAAAAATCCAAATCCAAATGGACAAAATTACGAGTGAGAAACATTAAAATTGGCGCATTTTATTCAAATCACTGAATAATAGCTGTTACCCGTAAATATCTGTGTTTTGTACACCAAAGAAAAGGATATGCGAATTAGGATTTGAAATTTGTTCCAACCATCAAAATCCTGAGAGGGCGGAATTATTGCATTGTTGAAATGAAAATAAATAACGAGGATCCGCTCGGTGATTTGAGGCTTCGAACTAATGAATATTTTTAATTTGAAATTTGATGAGTTAGAGGAAAAAATGATAGAAAACAAAAGCACATATGAGGAGGACCCGTACAGATTTATATTAACAAAATTTTAGCCTGGTGAATTTAATGCATAGTTGTGAAATACATTTCTTCTTGACATAGAAATGAAAAGTATGTCGTAGAACTGGGATCGGTCCCTTGTAATGTCTGCGGGCCGCAATTTTAAATGGGAAAACCTATGTTTGCCACGAATAATAATGCCTTAGCGTTTTTTTACAATAATTAGAATGAAATGTGCATAAGTCATACTCAATAATCTCGCTTCATGACCATTTTTACTTTACATTTTCAAAATAACAGTTCTACTTCACTCACAATATATGTATTTAATAACAGTTAACAGCATTATAGATTGAGATGCCGTTGCTTTATTGTATTTCAACTTATCGACGCTTCTCGCAGGTCGGCAGGAAGCTACTTTACAGTGGAAAATGTAAGATTAAAAGGGGTCGGAATCTTTAAAGTATCAACTGGAATTAGAGGGTTAAAATATGATTCACAAGAGGTACATACAAGAACGAACACGACGCAATACATCCAAGTAATTCGAGGCATCGTGAACTGCGAATCAATTCGATCACCCATACTTTTTGGCAACACATCGGTAAGAGAGTAAGGAAGGAGAAATCTCTTTTTGTTCATTCTTTGTTCTTATGCCTCATTCCTCAAATTACGACAGTTTTCTCCACTAGAGTATGCCCGTCTACTTCAGAACCATTTACAAAGTTCCCATTAACACCATATCGAGACTTTTTTCTGAATGCAGAAAACTGAGGAAAGACTATTCCGGCGGTTTGCGATGGTTAATATCACTCAGAATTCTACTCCGACAGGTCTTGTCTCCTTTCACGACGTTTCTACAGCTCTCTCTGACGTAATTATCCGGATGAAGTACCGTCATAGTCCTTAGGGTGTGAAATATTTGTGTGGTTCCGCCTGTATATATTTTACAACAATTTGAAATGTTCATTATTTTTGCTCGGCTATAAATGCTTCAAGCATCTGAGTCCAAAAATTCTCCAAATAGAAGATGAAGTATTTATCGCAATAAACACTTATCAAAACTTCAACTAATTTTTGTGAATGAGCCTGCAAGACTGGATTCTTAACCATAGAAATACCAATGAAAGTACACGAAAACTGGGATGTAAAGTGAGACATATATTGTGAACAGCACTCTTTCCTTACGATAACAAATATGCTCTCAATTTCAGAAAAATTTCCAGCTTATCAACGAACGCCAATCAATCAATATATAAGGCGCGCATATCGTGTCTTAATCCATTATTTCCTCCCTTCTTGAACTAAAAATTGTCGTTTTCTCCTTCACATTTGGAACCTTGAGATATAATGAAAGCTTACCGAGGACGTAGAATGACTAGTCTATTTATCAATGCCTTTCCCTAAATTAATCATTCCTGGTTGAGGTCCTATTGATGCAATCAAGGGTATTCGAGAAATGTCGAACCCAACTGAAAATATGGCTTTAAAAAATTAAAATAGCTTTAGTTTACGATTGAAACAACAGAATATTAAAACGGGAGTTCGAGTGAGCGTGGTGCCTGAAGTGTTGGTTTCCCACTCCGTGAGCAAGTCATCAAATACCGGCGCGCCGGTGGCGGATATTTTTCGGAGACATCCCGATCCCTGCTTGAGTGCTTTGCGGAGAGCACTTCAAGTGAATTACACCGTCCGTCGGATGGGACGTTAAGCAGCGGTCCCCTTGGCGCTTTTCCTTGAGAGCAGCCTAATGCCGAAGCTGGCTTTCTCTCCGCCCTTCCTACCTAACCGTACTTATTGCGCAAATGAACTTACCTGTCGGTCACCTCCTCCAAATACCATATCAAACGAAGATTACTGGCAATAAGAGAATGAGAATGGGGTTTCGGGTTAGTGTGGTGCCTGAGTATTGGCTTCCCACTCCGTGTACTCGGGTTCAAATCCCGACGCTGGTAGAGAATTTTCAGAGACTGCCCGATCCCTACTACAGACAGTTACCCAGATGTTAAGCGAATTAGGCTGGGAGCCGTCGGAGACTCGGAGGCTGCGCGCTAGGCTTAGATTGCTTGAACAATTAAGAATGGATATCTTTGGAGCGACACAGAGAACATAATATTAGAGCCACACTATATTTCCAGGTCCGATAGAAGCGATAAATTAAGAGAGATGTTTTGCCGAACGGATAGATACGGGAATTCGTTTTTCCCCCGAACCATACAGGACTTTAATAACAGTCCCAACTTCGTTAGAGCACTTCATTTTTTTAAGCTGTAAACGGCTGGTGTCCTAACAACCCCTGCCACACGCCTTTTAGGCGGCTTGCGGGGTATTATGTAGATGTAGATAGATGTAGATATGTGGATGGCATTTCAAGCGCAACACTCCGTCTGTCGGATGAGACGTTGAGCCGTGGTCCCCTTGGCGCCTTTCGTTAAGAGCAGGCTGATTCCGACGCCGGATTTCTCTCCACCCTTCCTTAACTACCGTTCACTCATGACGCAAATGACCTAAGCTGTCGGTCGCATCCTTCAAATGCAATACCGAGAAAGAGTTCTTCAGAGTGTAGTCGAAATGATAAGGCCCTCTGTACCTATTATCTGGGCACGAACGCGTTAAATGGGTCTTGTGGCGCGTTGCTATAAAAATAATATATTATTATTATTATATCAAATATGTTACTAGTGGGAAATTCGTCCGGTGATAACATATTTAAAAATGGCACGAACAATATACATTTTTACGCTGGTTAAAAATACCCAACTCCGTTTATACTTCCACTGTCCACCCTCGTGCAGCGAAGCACATAAGTGACTCATATTGTTGTGAATTGGCGTACGCGTAACACTAAATTTTCTTCGTTGCAGCCAATAGTCACGTGTAGAGATTTAAAATAAGTTCACTTGGTTTTTCATCTCAATACCTCTTTTCATATTAAATGATGAAAACATCCTTCTTCAGCCTATTATTAAATATATTTGTATTTTTTGGGAAATGTTCGAGAAGCTTTGCTGGTAGATCGTTTCAGTCAAGTATTGTTATATTTAGTTACGAAAATATATATGTCATTCATTTAAACATACTACTGTAGTGGGATCATACGTGTTTTGGGCTATGAAATATAATTAAGCACGGCCTTCGGAGTAAATATCTCCTCATCATTACTCCACGGCAACCTCAACTTTTTCATCCTGCGTTTATAGCGACATTAATATCTTTAATATTCGGCATGCTCATCAAGATAGGCCGGACAAATATTATAACGACATTCATAAGTACCCAAAATTTCCCTCGTCGTTTTCATTACGCTTTTCCACCTTTAAAATATATTTCGGTTTTCGTCCTAATTTCCCGCATGTTTTGATGAATTGCTGTAGTAGTTTCCCTTAAAATAAGCAAAAGTAATTTCTCGATGGTTTTAAGGATGGTTTCCATTTGGATGAAATTCAATGAAGAAGATTAGTAATAACCACTCAATCAAAAATCTATTGTACCTAGGTATGACGCAATTTATTGACTTGAATGTTGATTTTGGGTACTACAATCGCAAGTAACAGGAGGTACCTCCTGTTGATCAGTGACTGCGAATATTGATCTGTGCCTCGCTAATGATCGCTAACAGATCTGTACCTCGTGCCATGTATTAAGAGAATTACGTTTAAGTCACTGATCAATCACTTCTAGTAGCACCCAACTCCGTTTATACGCTCACTGTCCACAATCACGCCTTCGTGCAGGGAAGCACGTAAGTGACTCATGTTGTTGTGAATTAGCGCATGCTGAACACTAGATTTTCTTCGTTGCAAATACCCCTTTCAGTCCCACCTTTCTTTAATTTCAAATTATTTCGCTGAAATTCATTACACGGGACTTCTTACACTTTGTAACACGGATAGTATTCAAGGATCTTATTTTATACACTGACATACTTTTTTACACAATTTTTTAAATAATGGACAGAAATGTACAGCTGGGACTTTAGAGCACTTCTTTTCTCTCATCTAATATTCCCAAAATAAGATAAACCAGTGATTTTTCTTTTTTTTAACTCCTTATTTATGAATTTTTACTCATAAATCTTATAAGAACACAATTTTATGATTTCAACAATTTTTCGTTCAATATAAAATATAGTGATAAACAATAATTTTCCGTTTTTTTAGGAACTCTCATACAAAATTGAGTAAAATTTAGAATTATTAGCTGTGGTTAGATATTGTAATTTTAAAAACAATTTCATGCGGAATTAAGGCACAAGTATAAAGCACAGTGAGAAAACTTTGTGTACGGCTTAGATCGCCTTTTATTAAGACTACACAGCTCACAACGACCCCTTTCTGCGTCATGAACTGGCCAATGGACTCATAGGCCTGTAATTCGTACACCTTTGGGCACGGAATATTTTCCTGGTGCTCTTATTTTCTTTCTGGCTAAATCAATAATTTTTGCAACTGGGGAACTCCACATCTTTTTTCAGCCTTCTTACACTGAGAAATCCTGATAGAATCGGGTGATGGTATCTCTCTTTCGTAAGACATTCCCATCATTCGAATAGTTACTTCCCCACGAAATTCTAGGAGGGGAATCTTCTCCACAACCTCACAGTATATCACATATGAATAAAAAAATTACATATCCATTAATGTCCAAAAAAGTCTGTGCCACCATTTATTTGCTATCCTATTGACCGCATATAATGTTCTTAACTGATCAGCTTTATGTACGCATCCCATGTGATCATTATAGGATTTAATTAGGGCAGGACAGGGTACATCAGTTTTCCTTCCGGTGCGATCAGTCCTCTGTACCGTTGTTTCTTCTGAAACATGGTAATTATAAGCTAACAGCACACATTTAGTGCCCTTCCACTTATACACTCCTAGACCTGTGGAAGTGAGTGAAAAATCAAATTTCCCCCTTTTTTAACTCTTTGTCTCCCTTTAGGCAACGTGATTCTTTGCTGTGGACTCTCACAGTTCCACATGATAATGTCATTTCAAACCTAAGTCGTTCAAGAAGACGCAGTGATATAAAATAGCTATAAAAAAACTTTATATCTTTTACCCCATATATTTTGCGTGAGGAGGAGAGGAACCTGTTCTCCTAGGCCATAGTTATTAAAATGTTTTTCCAATTCCTCATCTTTCCCTTGATATATCCTAAAGTTTTTTTATGCATCCATTCATATCACTGATTGCCCAAATTTTGTATCCCCTTTTGATTGGTTTCTTAGGGTGGTGTTGTTTCATTGGAAAGGGTCATACTTTCATCCATACTCCACTCTCTCGTCCCTCTATAAACTGAACAAAATGTAGCATTGAGTGAGTCTATAATGGGGCGTAATTTGAAACATTTATTTTTACACTGTGGTGTTATCTTTGAATTGTCATTTATGTGTAAATATCTCAAAATTTATTGAAATCTGATTCTTGACATTGTCTGTTTTACGACAGAGACGCCCAGTAGGCATCAGGCTGAGTAGACCAAAAATGTTTTATACTCGGTAGTTGGTGATAGCCCATGAGGAAATACACTCCTTCGAAGGAAATAAGCTCCTTTCGTTTCAGTTTCAATATATGCCCTTTCTGCTTGGCGTATAAATATCCTGCTGTTTCGATTTTTCCAAAACTCGGATACTTTAAGTACATTGAAAGGGCGTCCCATCCGGTTCCTCGTCATAAGGTGCATTCTGAATAGTTTCCTCATCAAGATCCTCAATTGCAGAATTTTTTGATGCCTCAGGAGTTTCTAATTCATCAACATCTGCAAAATTACACCCATAATTATGAGGAACCTTGTCTCAGCGCGCAAAATATAATAAAACGACCAACAAATTTTTTGAAACAAATATTGAAACAAATATATACCTATATTGCTGTCTTCCCCTATGTCAGAAGGTAATTCTTCGAGTAAAATGTGCTCAATTTCCTTGTTTCTTAAGACTCGAAGCATACTAAAAATAAAAAATAAATTATGCACTCATTTTCTTTTTCTTGTCTAACGATGGTGTCAAATAAAATAACGTTCTTACGGAATTATAAGGGGAATGTACATATGGGCACTTTTGCTCTGATAAATTATAACAAAGAAGTACATAAGCGGTTACATATTTACCTGCTTCTTCCAATATATCACAGGGGAACAGGTCAACGCGACAATATGATGGTTTATGACCACAGTGTCCTAGCGGTACAATTCTGTCCATTTTATTCATAGTGGTGTACGTTTCTTAGGGAGGATTTCTTTGGTTGGGTTTGTTATTGAAAATAAATATTAATGCAAAGTTAATAATATGTCAAAAGTAGAACACATTTTTCAATACTCCATCCACTGTAATATTTTGAAAATAAAGTGCTTGCGGTCCAAAATTTTTAAAGTAGGTTCGGTAAGTTTTTGTAAGTCCTTTCGTCTAGCGCACTCTTTTGAGGAATATTTTAACCAGGTGGCTAGTAATATGTATCAGGAATGTATCCCTGAAATCCAATTTGATGTACAAAAGAAGGGATTGAGTTCACGGAAAAAAGACCGAGTGGTACATATATGTACCTCTGGAACTGAAAGGGACACACTGCCAATAGTCACTTGCAGAGATTTAAAACACGCTGGTTTTTCATCTTATACCTCTTTTCACATCAGTTTTTCAGCATCGCAAATTTCCACAATTTCATAGCGTTCTGCCAAAAAAAACATACAACATACCCCACTCATTATACTAGCCTACTTAGCGCCGTGATATTACATTTTTTTCCTAGTCTTTGGGTTACGCACATATGGTTTAAATAATCGATTATACCACCTATTTTGTAATTTCGTTTCGTTAGTCACGACCAGAAATGCTACGCGTACAATAATCAATCACCCGAGAAGGAAAACCACTAAATGTGGCGGTAGAAATGAGGAACTTATTCTGCAACGAGTCATAGAATATTTCGCGAAAACCTGATAATCTAGCGCGCGAGGTCACTCAGTACATATAACTAGTTTTTGCCTCCGCTATGAGCAAAGAGATAATTCTTCTCTGCATCAGCAGTGACGAAATGTGTCGAATTCAATGCGTACACTATTTGTAACTCCATTCCTGGAGCAAAATAAGTGAGAAGCTACGCGTTACGTTTTTCATTTCGTCACTACTGGTTTTATAATCACGTTAACTTTTTCTGTGGCAGGAAGCGTGGCGTAGGATGAAGTAGCCGACCTTGAAGGTATTTCCTACCTTCTGCGATACATTCGTGGTCCATTCACCGGCGCACACGATAAAATAATTTTGAATGATGGCTTTAAAAGCTACCTAATATACCAATTTTTATAACTATAATCACAAAAAATACTGTAAATATCTATTACACGTCACTTGGATGGATCATCTACAAAAGCATTATTTCTTTTTTTGTCAATTGGATGTTAAAGTCATTTATGCTATCAAATCTGACGAGTCGGTAAATTTGATCGTAGAAATACCATTAAGAAAAATAATCCACCTTTACCTGAACCGCATCTTGTAGCTTACGATTATACCGCTAGCACTATAATTCAAGCCTATCTATAACTATAATTTAAGCCTATCTATAACTATAAACTGTATTAATTTAATTAGGTGTTCCAGTAGCCAGGGCTTCATTTTCACCCTCACTTATCACAGCATGTGAATACATAATTTTCGCGAAGACTCACTCGAGTCCTTAAAATACTAGTAGGTTCATATAACATGTAAGGGAAGATAAATGGAATTTGTAAGATATTGATCTCTGAGCAGTGGAAGCCGCCGAAGAATTTTATCTATCATTTTTGTCTTCTTTAAAATCAAGGTTTGACATACTATTCTCACGCCAGCAAAAATATAAAACCATCTTTTTCTGACAAACTTTGGTTTTGTTCCTTAATTTGTTTGGAATCCCAAGTAATTTTCTCCATTGAGAAGATCTGAGTGCTCATAATTCATTGATAGATTGAGTTATTTCATTATCCAAAACACTGCAAGTTCGTACTCCGTGGAATATCTATAAAACTAAATGGACAAAGTATAATATTTTTTATTTTATCCAGGGATACCTCAAAATAAACACACAAATTTTCACGCTAATCTGAACATCATGAAGAAGACCACTTTAATATATCTAAACTTGAGAAACATCGAGCTTCCCATTACAGCCGTTTGAACACGGGGGGGATACCGCGACCGTATGAAAAGTGAACGCGGTGGTGGTGGTGAAAGTGTCTTTTGAAGAGTCGCTGCTTCCCGCAGGTGCAGGCTAAGAGCTTGACCAAGCGAGGCGCCATATGGCACATACACTTGGGTGCAGACGCGAGGCAGAGCGTCTCCAATGAGACAGTCAGTCAGTTCGACCCTGGGAGAAGTCAAGGTGATCTTATGGACGTGGCGGACGGCTCGTCTTGAAGATGAAAAGGGAAAACAGCAGGGGCAACCTTGAAAACGTTCCCACATCACTAAAGTGACACGTAGACCATCGAGGTTTTCCGCCTAAGGGGAAAGCAGACACACACGAGCTACTCTTCAATTCGTTTTCATTTGAGGAAACATCTCGGTGCCACAGGAAAAGGCCCCAAAAACTTCTAAAACCGACGAAAGAGTTTAAGCTCGATTTTTTCACGTACCTCACCAGAGGAATACTCTTTCAAATGGGAAAAACTATTCTCTGTGAAGGGTAATTGTATATAACCTATATGTTATATCAAATATGTTACTAGTAGGCATTTGACCCGGTGGTAACATAGATAAACATGGTACGAACAATATACATCCATGCCCTGGTTGACAATACCCTATAATTACATGATAAAAACATCCTTCTTTAATCTATTATTAAATATATTTATATTTTTTGGGTAGGGTTCGAGAAGCTTTGCTGGTAGATCGTTCCTGTCAAGTATTAACCAAAAGCAGCCAAAGTCAAGTGAAATCCAAATGAAAAAAATCACTATAAATGCAAAATAATGATGTAAGTTACACATATATGATGCTATTACAATGGAGTTGAGTTTGATACCAGGTTTTATAATACATGAATCACCGTCGTTTGTATTGTTGACGTCACTATTGCTCGTTTGTCCGTAAGAAAAAAAAACACTTCGGATTCTGGTTTCAATTTTTGAAAAGAATATTTAAGTCCGGTAATAAGGGTGATTTACAGATAGATGACTCTTCAATTACTAAATGACGTATAACTTTCTTAAAAATAATTCATAATATCAGGGGAAATGAACTTAACAATCAGTTTGGACGCAGCCAACAAATCTTTTGGGATTCCTAAAGGAAAAGAGTTGAATATTTTATAGCATTAATGAGAGAATTTCATTGTCTTGGTTGAAAAATGTATCGATATCAACCCGCATTCATGCATTAAAGATGAATTAAGCGTATGGTGCACATGGAAAGAAATCGGGAAACATAAACATGAAGCGTTGTGAAATCCCATGATAAAAAATACCCGGTTCCTTAACTCAAGCACGGATTACTCGATTCCTCAAGAAATAATCAGGAGACCCCATCAATCCCGCTCAAATTGCATTTTTATCCGTACATTTATTGTTTAAAACATACAAGGGATCATCTTTAAATTTTCAGGGCACAAAAATAAGACCCCAACCATTGTTGATAGATGGATAGAGCTGTAGATGTGATGCTTCTGAGTCAACTGAGCCAACCGCGGTTTTGGAGGAAAAGATTGGAATGATCAGTTAGTTTTACTGATAACCTCTCAAACCTTTAAGGAAACAATTTTTGGCAGCAGAAATCCTAGAAGTGAAAAATACCAACCAAATGCGATTACTAGAGATCTACAGAGACTGTAGGAATAATAAACTCGTAACCAAAAATCATATAAATGACTAAGCAAAATAAAATCACATCCATTAAACCTATTAATCAATTCATTCCCCCAAGGTAAAAAAATAAAGAATCTCTATTTCCCTATGAGGTATGTTGAAGTGACTATCGATAGATATTTTACTTTGAACAGCATGCCATGGTTTGAAGCAAAGGTGTCAAAAACGTGTTGTACATTTGCGTGTAATTAGCATAGACATCAATGCTTTTTTGAGAGACGTGAAATCCAAATTAAGAATTTCGTAAAAAAATGGTGCTGTCCCAGATTTCACAAGAGGCTCTCTTTGAGGCTACAGAGTTTCATATCTTACTCACTCACCAATGTAGCTTTCAGGGGAAAAAGAAAATCCTTGAATATAATTTTTTTCAGAGAACACTCAGCAGAGAACCTAAACGTGACTCTTCTTTCTCCGGGGCCGCGAATTCCCTCGTCCATCAGCGCAACAACTTTAATGGATGACACAAGTTGAGTGATAATTTCGCAACCTTGAGTTCTTTCTTGAATTTTATTCGCGCTCGCAGGTTATTTAACAAACCTGAGGGAAGGAATAAAATAATCATAGCGTATTTACATTTGCCCAGCGAGAGAATTTTTCATGGAGCATTTGGACGATTAGCACCAATTTCAGCCACTTTTTCGCCTCTTTTATTAAGGCTTTCTAAGGGCTATGGCGTATACTACACACGGTAAGGCTTGCTATTCGGGTTATTCAAACATGCATGAAGATTGGATTTATTTTACACTTATCTATCGTGAAACATTTTGAAAAAAGTCTTCGTCTTTAGCTAGGTTAAATTTCATCAAAATACTTCGCTGAAAACGAATAAACCAAATAAAAATTGTACTCATTAAAAATAGACCATATAAAAACGTGCTTTTTTAAATTAGTTGGTGAATATTATCTGAAACTTAAATGGTTACGATAAATTAGTTACGAAATCAACTGATTTTGGCGTGACTTTGTGGAACGAGGCGATATTCATGGTAGAACAAAAAAAAAAACAGAGTACAGTTCTGCAAACTTATGGTGCTGTCGACGGCTATTGCGTCATTATTTATCTTGAGAATGACGCTATAGCCGTTGAAACTAAGCAGCACCATAAGTTTGAAGAACTGTACTATGCTTTTGTGCTCTACCATGAAGATCAATTATTTATTTATGTTACGAACACATGAGATTATTTTGTACCGTAAATAATTTCTGTTATAAAATTCTGTTAGTACATGCAATAGGTGTTTTGATTATGTGAACCATCTCTTTTGAGAACATCCTCTGAGGGTTTGCTTCAGAATCAAGCAGTTATGCGTCTTCAAACACAAACGTACGGGTGTTGTTCTTGCTTTGCCAAGGTCAACTCCCCAAAACACACTTCCAAGTCATCAATATGACATTACTTCAGTAAATCAGATAATATAAATAAAATAAAAGAGATAGACTGTAGAACAGATAGATTCAGGATTTCCCTTTTTCCACGATCAATAAAAGACTATAACGACAGCTTTAGAACTTAAAAATAGATTAAATGACTTGTAGTTCAGATGGGAAGTTGGCATGTTTTGTTTGGAAGAATAATGTGTTAGTATGCGTCACATTTTTCTGTCCTTGTGGTATGCATGTGGGAATCCTCTTGCATGTTGCATGCTGGTGATTGATCACCCCCTGCCAAACACCCTAGAGGTGGCTCGCAGGATATTATGTAGACTTATACTTATGAAGTATATAAAAAATAATGCAATTACTGCGAGTTTTGTGAAAGATACAAAAAAAAAGAATTCATCTTTACGAAAGAATCGCGAAAAAAAAACTCAGATCTCCTCACGATAGGTTGGTGTAGCTAATATTTTGGAAATTCAAGACGTATTTGACTCACTATTTATGTTGTCTGGCGACTACTAATACATCAACTCTACTAGAGAGCTTACTAATATTATATGAACAGAAATCTAAGCAATAATTATAGATACTGCTCCCAAGTAAAAATTTTCTTCTCCTATCACTGGAACACGGTTAATTATTTTCGGCTGTACTTGGTAGAGGATGCAGCGATTGCTGTTAGTGGCACTGACATAATGGTAGTCTGAAACTCTGTAGTCCCTTTGTTTCCAACTTTTCCCGCAGAAAACCTCATTGATAGCAGGGACAAAAGCGTACCTTTAACAAAAAATTTTGCTACTAACATCGTACTGATGAAAAGTTGAATGATGCAGCGATTGCTGTAGAAACTCTGTAGTCTATTTGTTGAAAAATATTCCCGCAGAAAACATTGATAGCAGAGACAAAAGCATACATTCAAAAACACTTTTTGCTAATAATGTCATACTGATGAAATAGAGAACACCACTCGATGGAAATACACCTGTAGTTTTATTGGTGTCAGGTAAGGTCAGGCATATTGGTTTTTTAAGTATGTAATAAGCTCTTATAAAAAAATTTTTTTTAAAAACCAGCCTTTATATTTAGATTACAGGGGATGAGCAACGTTTATATATGACACAAAGCAAAAAAACTCAGTGACCCCGAAAAACCAAAAGTGACGTATTAAAAAAGTCACTATATTTATTAAATTTTCAGTGAATGGTAAGCCCCCTATGTTTCAAAATGCCACCCCTATGCTTTTAAATGCCTACCCCTATGTTAAAAATGCCACCCCCCTATGTTAAAAATGCCACCCCGTACGTTTTATGTAACGGTAAAACAATATTCAAACATTTACAAAACCTTACAATTGTTAATAAATATATGAAGATCATAATTAGCTGTTGTACAGTTTTCACAAATTAAATGTATGCACGAAAATCGACCATTTGGAACTTCTTAGATCAAAAACATGTTTTGGGGGGCTATAGGTTGACTGGGGGGTGGTTAAAGGGGGGTTGGAGAGAAAAAGTTATATTTTCATGTAGTGTCATCGGAAATGAAGAAGTGTGCAAAATTTCAGCGTTTTTGCTTCACAGGAAGTGAGTCAAATTTGAGTTACAAGATTTGTACCAGACAAACAAACAGACAAACAAACAGACAGGTTGGTGAGTTGATATAAAGGCTGGAAAAATAGTTCGCTCTCGTAAATGTCTTGCACAGCAGCACGAAACGAAAATGGAGTTTCGAGCTATTTGTTGGGTTTCCCACATGAAATTCGATCGTTTTTTTCTCCAGCCTCCTTCCATAAGAAAGTGTTTGGCCATTTATAGCCACTTGCTCTGAATACTTCCGACAAATCGGTAATGGGGGAAAACGTCGCATAACCACTTTCTTCTGTTTTCGTCCGCAGACACGCTGTGAGGCGGCAAGGCAAGTCGGTCACTCTATATCCTTCTTAGGAACTGACCTATTGGCTTCTGCCTCACTCACAGCCTTGAGCATGGTCTTATTCGACTGATGATTGTTTCATAGATAACCTACGAAGAGGTAGTTGATCGCTAACTTGCACCTGCAGAAAACGTGGAATGAAAACTACCATACCATAATCACCAAGCTAAGAGACTTTTTTCCATAGGTTAAGGCGTTTACTATTCCTTTATCAAGAATCGATCAGACAAATTAGGGCGTACAAAAGGCAACCTTAAAGATTCTGGATACTTTTTCTTAGCATAGCTGTGTACGGAAAAATTCAAAGATTCATTAAATTCTCTTTTTATTTCAAGATCGTAATTACCAATCCACGTATTCTTTACAATAGCTATAATTAGCTTTAATAATATGATATTCTATGCTATTTATTGATATTCTTCGATGAAGTATTTACCATATTTAATAATTAAATATTACCCAGGTTGGGAAATGCACAGCGTAAAAAAAGAGACACACGTTTTTAAAAATTAAGATTGAATGGTGTTGACGCAAGGAAATGTATACACATGTCTCAGATAGGCCTTCACCAAAATTCATTCTTTCTCTCGATCATATATATCTCACAGCGTCTCCCAAGTACTTTCTGCAAATATTTGAAGCTTAATTAAATCGCCAGTCACTGAACTCGTAAAATTGTTATAAAAACTTATTGTTATAAATGAAAAATATGGATAAGAGATGATTCTCGTTTCTATTACTCACGACTTCATTTTAGCAGTATATTAATTAACAATGAAGTAAATTGAAAAAAATCGATAATATTTATTTTAATTTTTAAAGTGATACATCCATTAAATCGAAACTAGAAGCTTGTACGTAGTGGAAGGGATCCATATTAATAATGAAAGACACTTTGTTTCTTCCACAAGTTCTTTTCTATTTCAAGATCGTAATTACCAATCCACGTATTCTTTAAATACTATGTATGATCTATACTATTTCTTTATATTCTTCGATGAAGTACTTACCATATGTAAGTATTAAATACTACCTAGGTGGGGAAGTGCGTAGTATAAAAAAGAGACAAGATTTTTTGAATTTAGATTAAAGGGTGTTGTGGAAGAAAACCTGTGAAAGAAACGAAGTGTCTTTCATTATTAATGTGATACATCCAATTTTGTAGGACTATTTGTACGTTTGAGGAAGGTTTAAGCCCCAAGAAAAACTGGCTAGAAGGAGGTAGGAAACAGGCTAGAGGTCTTTGAAGCACATCAGTTTGATTGGCTCAAAAAAATAACACATAGAAAAAGGGAGAGAAAAGGAGCCTATATCCTTTATGAGGTGCAATCTCACAACTCAAGTGAGCTTCGATAGCGTATTGATATGTATACCTACCTACTGTGGAGATGATTTCGCGTAGGCGGAGGATGTCCAAGCGCTCTATTTTCCAATCTGTCACAGTGCTATGTGAATGTGAAGTAATTTCCGTCTTCATTGTTTTCCACTGGGTATAGGATTTCGTGATTATTAAAATTTTCCTGACGATTCTACGCCTGATGGTGGTACCAGAAAATTTCTGAAGTAGTTGGCAGTAGTTATCAAAGGACAACGCAAACAACATGGCCAAGACCTTTAGTGCAACTCAAAATTCTTGAATAGATTTTCCGTAATCCTATTTCGCAAAGTCGTGTAATAGACATGAAATAATTCGGGAATATGGGATTACTCAAAGCTATTTTATATAGGTTATAGGTTGTGTGCAAAACGTCGTTAAGAAGAGGATATTTCCTTCCACTCGTTTCGTCACGCTCTCGTGGGATTGATGCTGAAGGCAACCAGAGAAAAAAAGGAATTCAACTCCGTTCAATTTAAACATTATCACGAACCGAAGACCAAAGATATTGTAGGATGACCTAAAACATTGTCCTTATTTTTATCTCCGCGATTCTCCTCTCTGTATACGATGGTGAATTCTCTTGAGGACGTACGAGAAAACCCATTACGGACTGTATATTCGATTATCAGCGACCGTCTCTGCGTCTCGATTGAAAACCGTCTGGGTCGAGGAGAGAGCGCTCACGCTGCAATTCTTTCCAATTGCGCCCGATGGATGTGGAAGGGTTGGAAGGGAGCAATATTGAACTCAAAGAGCGGTCGTACGTGAGGCTCACCATGTACTTCCAACTGCGCGCCGACCTTAATGTCCTCAACTGCGTGTTTGCTTATACCCTATCCATTCCCGAGGACACTCGACTGCTATTCAAACTAATGAGGATGACGATCGTTGTAGAAAATAATCTAGAAATATTGATCGATATTTCTATATAATATTTGTGGTCAAATGTGCGGAATAGGGTAGTTTCCTTCATCAAAGAAAACGAAAGGCATTGATTGCGATTCGTTACCCACCATCAGTGTATTCATAATACACAAATTATTTGGTTTTAGAAAATCCAGTGTAGACGAATGCTAATGGTCAATTTTAACCTCATTTGGAAAAGGCCGGATTAGCGCCCATGCGATGCCACTCCACATGACGTCGCAGGGACCTAGAATCTATACGAGTAGTCAGGAGTTTTACATCGTCTGAGATTACCAATGCATGTATGTGGCACAGAGCTCACGGTAAAATTTCTTAATAATCACTTATTAAAATTGCCTATGGTCGGAAAGTTTCCTTCCTTTGATAGGGTATAAATAATCCTTATTTAAGCCAAGCGCGACCTGCTAGCAGCCCACATAGTATCGTCGCTTATAGCCTTGCACCAAGGTGGACTCACACGGTGGCAGCTGGAACCAGAATGACGTCACACGGGCTTTTCCCAGCATTCATAATTAGCCGCCGCGTTTTCGCGCGCTTGAAAATTTTTAATTTTCCTTGAATCGCGAAAAATAGATTTCGTCATTTAAAAATCTAAAAGCGTGAAATACGTTCTCCAGGAGTAATAATCTTTCGATTTAGGCAATTAAAAAAAATAGGAAACCAACCTATTCCACATAGAAATACTCAATCGCCTTGACCGGGATTCGAACTCGGATCCCTTTCGGATTTACGAGGGTATTGACGTCTCGGTAGCTTAACTGGTTAAAGCACTGGAATTTCGCATATTTTTGTGTTGCAGGTGACTCCGAAAAGTTATTACCTTTGCTATTTCCTATTTACTAGAATCAATATATATGGAGTGTATTATGATTTAGATATTTTTGAAAACCGGACTGCTAGGTACAATTACCAGTGCATTACGCTCCTAATGTGAATTGTTATTACCTTTGCTATTCCCTATTTACTAGAATCAATATATATGGAGTGTATTATGATTTAGATATTTATGAAAACCGGACTGCTAGGTACAATTACCAGTGCATTACGCTGCTAATGTGAATTGTATAATCAGCATCGCTCCACGAAACTTAAACTGATAGATTAAAAAAAAATTGAAGCACTTATTGCTTTGATTGGATCTTCATGACTTTTTATGAAGCTGGCCGACCTGATTATAAAAAATGTTAAATATGTTCCTCAGGAATAATTATCCTTTTATTTGATGAGGTTGTTCATAACAAACAGAACCTGAGAGTGGTCGTACGTGCGGCTCACCGGGTACTTCAAACTCCGCCGACCTTACCTCCTCAACCATGTGCTTGCTATATATTCCAGATGATACTCGGCATGATTATATTCAAAATAATTGGTATAAATTAACTTAAAAATATTAATCGATATTGTGGCGGAACATGAAAACGCCACCTTTTTTACTGGGTGGGGAGGGCATCAATGGTCCCGAGTACGGAATGATCGAACGATTATTGAGTACTTTGAAACATAAAAAAAATATATTTTCCACTTTGAACATAGCATACACACACACTTATTGAAATTAAATACCCTGATGAGAATGGGGTGAACGACAAGTGCACAAGATGATATGGTTCGATTGCCCCCCCTCCAAAAGAAATACAAAAAAAAGCAACAATTTGTGATTGGTAGGATTCGTGGGCCGAGTTTACAATTTGCCCAAATTAAGTTTTTAGGCTGCTCTCGTGGTAACACTGAATTAGATTTCTGACAAGGAGTCAACAGTTTGGTGATTACATACGGCGCACCGGGATGGAGAGAAAATACCCAAATAATTTGGATACACAGTTTGGGGATTAAATCGGGTCTGGGTGAACGAGCACGGGGACGGGTCGCTGACTGCGACGTTCTTACGGTTTCTCGGAGCCTTGAGCAGTAGGAGCCGTCGATGATGCGACACGTTGGACCCCAAATGTCCGTGGGATCGGGGGTACTTTTCCTCCCGACCTCTGGGCGTTGGTCCTGCTTGTCGCTCGTCTGCAATGTTGCTCTCCGCTGCTGGCTACCTCCGTAGACAATCTCGTCCCGCTAACAGCACTCTTTCTGCACACCCAGATAGATGACGACCAATCTGGCACGTCATCAATCCCTTTCTGCGTCGATCAGGATAGCGTTTCTCGCCCGTCGACCGTACTAGAATTTCTCGCCTGGAGGCTCTCTCCGTCCGCCGCTTTATAGTGATATTGGAGGGGGATGATACACAGGGGATGGGTTTTTTTGGGACAGGAGGGGTTGCACTTGGGCCTCACTGTTGGGTGGGGCAATCACCGGTCCGAGCTGACCAAACACTGAACATTTGTGAGTCACTTTTACCTCATGCCCGGGGCATGACACACTATTACGCACACACTCAGACATACCCACGCTCATCCACACATATGTGATCATCCCCTACTCGGGTCATTACATAACGAGAGAAAATACGTGACATAAGGTCAGTATGTCACAATTGCCCCCCAACACGAAGGAATTTTTCATTGCGAGGGATGAAAGGGGCCCCGCAAAGAAAAATGAGTTCGTGTTACATGGATGAACAAAATAAATCACACAGGTGGAGAACAGATTAAATTCTCACGAGAACAAGAAATTTGGAATAAAAAATGGAAAAAAATACTTCTTTAGATTCCTTTACAACCAGGCAAATTACCTCGAACTCAATGCATTCTATAGTGATCGTAAGTAAAACCTGACGAGTGATGGGAGGAGACTTCCGACTATCAGCACATATGATACAAGATCGGTTCAGGGGAAAGCAAGGTATCATGGTTTTGATATTTAAATCTTTGAAATATTCCTCCGAGATTGCGGAAATTTCGCTGCCCGTGTCTAACAGCGCTTTACTCTGAACGCTGTTCGCGGAACAATTCACGATCGGACAGCAACGCCTCTCGGCATAAATAATTCCTTTCCTTTCGTCCCCTGCGCCTTCTACCTCAATTTCGTAAGTCGCGATGATCTGACATAAAACCTCCGCTTTTTCCGCGTCGGCTGGACACCGGAGGGAGTCTAGACCAGCCGGCGCGAGTTTAAACCTTCCTCCTGGTTTAATGGGGACCCACTACGATGCGGTTGAAGGGAGGATTGTTTTTCTGATGGCAAGTTGCCTCGCCCGCGTCCCCCTTTGAATGTGACTGAGTTCACTCGGTACTCGTTATCAGCTGTCGACGGCCTCGTGTTACTCGACCCGTGCTGCGAACCTTGGGGATTAGCATTACCCACTGGTGGCGCGCTTGACTGATACGTTTGATCATATAACCCAAGCAGCATTATTAACCGATCGACCGTCAGCTGTTCTACAGATTTTAGCATATTTTGCACATTTATGGGAAATTGTCGGATTAATGAATAAATAATTTCCCCTTCAGACATAGGTGGAGAACACAATCTCGCTAACGCTACTTTCTCCGTCGCGAATTGTTTCATCGTGTTCATCTTCGTTCTTACATACTTGCCTGTGATTACATGCATACGAAAATTGTATTGAGTATCGGCATCCCAGAAATTCGACAAAAACTTTTCTTTACATTCCGCAAGTGTGGCCGGAAGCGGAAATAAGGACTTCCCCCACGTTTTGGCATCTCCTTCTAACATTTGAAAGAAAACTTGCGGTTGTAATGCGTGCGGAATATTTACCACCGAGAAGTGATCATGAACTTCCTTTATGAAGGCAATGGGATGTTCGTGACTGAGGGCAGAGAAGCTTGGCTTTGTGAAAGACTGGGCAGGCACAGAAACTACCTGCGAGGTTATGCCCTTTTCTTTAAGAGTGACAATTTCATTTTCAAGCGATTTAATTTTTTCGTCGCGTGCTTTGAAACTATCCTGCTCGCTTTTCTGTGTCGCTACCACTTCCTCAACGTTCTTTTCCAACACCTCGGTACGAACCTTAACATACCCTACTTCGGAAATTACCACCTCTCGACATTGTTCGCGCACCTTCCTGGCGGTTTCATCTATTTTTATTTCACAACGAGTTTCTACCTCACCTATATTTCTATTCATTTGAGACACCTCCTGAGAGAGAGTCTCCTTCCAAGTTTGAATCTCGACTTGTATTCTCTCATTATTGAGTTTAAACTCTTCGCGTAACGCAGCATTGTCAGCCTTTAGCTCATCATGCATCGACTTAGTTTTACTTGTTAAATCATCATGCATCGACTCAGTTTTAAGTTCGATGCCGGTAATTTTACTTGTTAAATCATTATGCATCGACTTAGTTTTACTTGTTAAATCATCATGCATCGACTCAGTTTTACTTGTTAACTCGTCATGCATCGACTTAGTTTTACTGGTTAAATCTTGAATCAAGGACACGAGGGTCTTAAGAGTGCCATCCCTCGAATCTTCCGGTAATAACTCCCCCATATGGTCACTAATACGGGCGGTCGATGATGCTACCTCACGCTCGTTTGGGGTACGCAACACCATGCCTGCTAAACCAGTTGTTATGCAATTGGTTTCCGACCGACCGCTGCCCGCATCAGACTCGTCATCTTCGCTTTCCTTCTCCCGATACTTTGAAAATGCCGATTCTTTATTCCCAAGTTCTGCCATAGTGGCATGCGAAAAATAACCTCGATAAAACAAAATATCCCTTAAAAATACAAAACAATGCCAACCTTGTGAAGGTGTTCCTTGCCAGGGTTAAGACGCCTTTTATTTATTTTGCGTACTATACGCATTACCAATCGTGCCCCACGTTGGGCGCCATTTATATGTGGCGGAACATGAAAACGCCACCTTTTTTACTGGGTGGGGAGGGCATCAATGGTCCCGAGTACGGAATGATCGAACGATTATTGAGTACTTTGAAACATAAAAAAAATATATTTTCCACTTTGAACATAGCATACACACACACTTATTGAAATTAAATACCCTGATGAGAATGGGGTGAACGACAAGTGCACAAGATGATATGGTTCGATTGCCCCCCCTCCAAAAGAAATACAAAAAAAAGCAACAATTTGTGATTGGTAGGATTCGTGGGCCGAGTTTACAATTTGCCCAAATTAAGTTTTTAGGCTGCTCTCGTGGTAACACTGAATTAGATTTCTGACAAGGAGTCAACAGTTTGGTGATTACATACGGCGCACCGGGATGGAGAGAAAATACCCAAATAATTTGGATACACAGTTTGGGGATTAAATCGGGTCTGGGTGAACGAGCACGGGGACGGGTCGCTGACTGCGACGTTCTTACGGTTTCTCGGAGCCTTGAGCAGTAGGAGCCGTCGATGATGCGACACGTTGGACCCCAAATGTCCGTGGGATCGGGGGTACTTTTCCTCCCGACCTCTGGGCGTTGGTCCTGCTTGTCGCTCGTCTGCAATGTTGCTCTCCGCTGCTGGCTACCTCCGTAGACAATCTCGTCCCGCTAACAGCACTCTTTCTGCACACCCAGATAGATGACGACCAATCTGGCACGTCATCAATCCCTTTCTGCGTCGATCAGGATAGCGTTTCTCGCCCGTCGACCGTACTAGAATTTCTCGCCTGGAGGCTCTCTCCGTCCGCCGCTTTATAGTGATATTGGAGGGGGATGATACACAGGGGATGGGTTTTTTTGGGACAGGAGGGGTTGCACTTGGGCCTCACTGTTGGGTGGGGCAATCACCGGTCCGAGCTGACCAAACACTGAACATTTGTGAGTCACTTTTACCTCATGCCCGGGGCATGACACACTATTACGCACACACTCAGACATACCCACGCTCATCCACACATATGTGATCATCCCCTACTCGGGTCATTACATAACGAGAGAAAATACGTGACATAAGGTCAGTATGTCACAATATATTTATTCACAGCTGTGAACAAATATATCGAGCTGTGATGGAGAGGGCCTACGACTGGACTGCTATATGCAATAATTGCATTACACAGCTAATATGTGTTATTTTTCTCTCAGTCTCGGCATAAATAGCTTAAAGAAACGTATTAATTAATATAACAAATGAGGACGTTGATTGTACTATCAAGAATTTTTAAGAGGCCGATTTTATTTTACCTGATTATAAGCATTCTAAATGTGTTCCTTCGGGGCAAATATCCTTGGTTTTCATCAGCAGATTTTCCATAACGAATTGAACTCAAGAGCGACTCTCATAACAGTACTTTCAACACATTACGCAAGTACTTTCAACTCCACCGATATTAATGTCCTCAAGTGTGCGTTTTGCTGTTACCTATTCATTCCCGACAACACTTTACTACTATTCTGACTAACAAGGTCGATCATAGTCATTGAATTATTGATCGATATTTAAATGAATTATTTATAGAGTTATATCAATGACGGCAGTCCAGGAATAGCGGAATGCCACTTGTAAATGTTCATTTACCGTTATATTAAATTGCAAATGCGTGTTTTTTCCTCTCTATCTGTCTACAAAACGCATAAAAATTGATTTAAAAATCAAAGCAATTGCATACGCTGATTGGACGTTTACGACTTCACTTGGCTCGACTAAAAGCTGGCCGACATGATTATAAAACATTCTAAGTGTTGAAATGAAAGGTAAAAGCATCTTCCTCAATTATTTAATACGTATGCCGTATTTCTGTCTTGTACCGGATGATGACCCTATGAGCCGAAACGCGGCGTAAACATTAAATAATTTTGGAAAAGTGAAACTACCGTTCATTTCAATATATCGAACATCTACTATATCACGTCGGAATCGGCTGAACTCATACTAATAATGATCCTAAGGAGTAAAAAAAAAATGCTTTTGATAATGTATTATCTTGTCATATCCACGCTCTGAGCAATGGGGCAAACAACTGCGGGAAATCAGATCGAAAAGAATTCAGATGCCAAATTGCAGCGGCAAGTCCCCAGGATTGATCATGGAGACTCAATTCACGTCCAAAGTTTCTCGCCTCGTCATATAAATTCAGGGGAATTTCAAAACAATCAGACTGTATATATGGTAAGGGACGTTGAAAATGGAAAGTTGATACAAACCAAGGGCGGATTCAATTAATATGAAAATATTAATAAGTTACATAAATTATAAATAATTTTTTCTAATATGTTTCCTTTAGACAGTTCATATTTTTTTCATTATTAACTATCATTTAATAGCGGATAAATCAGTACGGATTATTTTCGTATTTGCATGGCATGCTCTCTGCCGCCTTAGTGATTTTCTGACTTTCGCGTCTTACCATCTTGGATCGCTACTTTCTTTTTTTTATTTTACGAGGGATATAGCTTTTGATACCTGAAAATATTCGTGTGAAAAAAAAGATTTTCAAATTCTATCTAAATTTAACTCTATTACTGATTACACAAGCCAAAACGAACGTAATGATAACGGAACCGTACTAAAAATCTTGTCTATTTATTTGAGCGTCTGGAGGGGGAGGGAGGCGCTATCCCCCGTGTCACTCCCCTTTAAATACGTCTATGACACGAACCAGGTGATATTTAGCAGTCTACTCCGCTCTCCTCAATCATAGCATGCATAGGTATTGCGGGTCTCTGGTGACCCCGGACTAAAAATCTGGAGACCCAACGTCAATAAGGAGAAGAAAGAAAGGCATTCCACAACCTGCGATCCAATATTTACGAGATTCGGTTATCTAGAGCGGTGACCCTGAAAGGTGATTCGGATCGGTGAAGTTTCGGATCGTAAAGGGCATGAAATAAACAAAATAGCACGATCCTCCCATTTCCCTTGAATGGTGGTCAATAAAAGAGTCGGTGTGAGGAAAACTGCGAATTTGAAAAATAAAATTTGTGTTGTGATGCCTCATCAACTGTTCACTACCGGAGGCTATTTATTAGGCTTGAAATGCACTTGAAGGAACAAATCGGATCAAAATAAAAATCCATGTATATGACGCATGAAAATAGACGCTATAAGTCTCGACTGCGGACTTGAAAGATAAAATGTTGTGATGTCTCATCGACTGCCCATAACCTGGGACTATTTCACAGGTTTGAAATGTATTTGAAGAAACAAATCGGTTCAAACTGAAAATCCACTTGCTTGACGCAAGAAAATATAC
Organism: Ischnura elegans; assembly: GCF_921293095.1. NCBI lineage: Eukaryota > Metazoa > Arthropoda > Insecta > Odonata > Coenagrionidae > Ischnura > Ischnura elegans. The sequence continues at coordinate 58,069,634 of NC_060248.1, forward strand.
GCTATAAGTCTCGACTGCGGAGTTGAAAGATAAAATATTGTGATGCCTCATCAACAGCGCACAATCAGAGACTATTTCTCAGGTTTGAAATGTACTTGAAGAAAATAATCGGTTCAAAATGAAAATCCATGTATATGACGCAAGAAAATACACGCTTTAAGTCTCGAAATCAACGGAGAAATTGCTGCTTATTCTTAAACAGGAGAGTTTTACGGATGCACTCCACGTTTTAAAATAAATTGATTGTAAATATTAAGTACTTAAAAAGCACGTTGAAACAGCATGCTAAATTGGTTCTTTGAACACATAAAGTCGCCTTTCGTAAATTCAAAGAGAGCGATTTCAGCCACCATGGATACCATCGTAGGGAGAGATAACACTAATTTTAAATCGTATGCTTGTCCTCATTCTGAATAAATACAAAATTGATGTTTTGACAGAAATGAATACTATCGAAGGGGAAAGAAGAAATGACCAAACCTCGAGAGGTATTGGCTTGAAAAATAAGGTGAGAAGTTAACCTGGTTAAATAAGTTTTAGTTACATCAGATGTTGGTCATAGAGGAACAAACGCAATTTTTGACGCCGTAATGGGTTACGGTCATTGAAGAAGACAGCGAGAAAAACATTAGCTATGCTTTCAACTGCTTTTTAGTTAATAAGAAAAGATCGATAAGTTATATCATAGAGTAAGTATATTATAGAGGGCTCACGGCATAGGAGGAAAGCGTATCGACAGTTTTAATTCTCCCACAGCAGATAGATGGCATCAGAGGGGCACACAAGGTGCGAGAGAGAGCGCGTTCAAGGTCTCTCTCTTTCCCTCGCCTGTCTCCTTTCCTTCCCGCCCTCCCCTCTTCCTAACTCTCCCAAGCATCGAGGGAAGACGATGTTTACATCGGGCTGAGAGGATAGGCTCGATAGGCTCACTCGTATACCAGAAAGCGGAATCGGGCAATAGTATGGGTCCTACAGGAGGGATTTCTTTTTCGCCTGGTGAGCTGCGTCTTCCACGAATCTTCCCTCTTCTCTCTGCTTGGCTTTCCCCATCACTACTGAAAACACTTTTACAACATGCAGTGTGAATAAGTGTTTTAACTGTCTCATGCACTTCAAAGATTGCTGTCCGAAAGCCAAGCAGGAGAGAAAGGGAATTTTCAGGGGGTCCCAGGCCCTATAAATATATGTATATTCGCAAAACTAAACGAATAGGCTATCAATTACACAGAGTTACGGAAGTATTCACTTAACCACCACAGATGTTGATGAAATTGTGAGAGGAGATATGCTCGAATATCGAATGGACTTTGGAGGGGTTTTACCAGGTTTTACATTTAGCAGTGTAATACAATGTGATACAGAATGATTCCTTTGACGAGGTGCTACAGCCGTCCGCAATGCGTTAATGGAACAATGGCAAATTTGAGAGATAATATCGCCGATGGTATTTTGTCGGCAGACATGATGCTGAGCCACTTTGTGAAACTTTCTGCACTCATTTTAATAAGGCAAGGAAATATTACCCGTGAATTAGTTCCACGCTGAAAATTTGTTGCAAAAGCGGGGACACATTTATGATAATAGGAGTTGTTGGTTTGGAGATTCTTATTTCAGGAATAAAGGACATATAAAACGTAAAAGTTTGCGAACAACAACATGCGAAAAGAAATACACAAAAGAATTCACATTTATTTAAATAAAATCTGGTAGCTATCTTCCAAAACATTTTAATGCCTACGACGCGTTTCGGCTCACAGAGCCATCATCTAGCTCAAGACAGTATCTTACATATAAACATAACATTTTTACCTTTGAGAAAAGGGGTTTGTGAGGATTTGACATGCTTGAAGAAGGGGTGGGAAACAGGTGTACAGAGTGGAGAAAGTGAGGAAAGATACAAGTGAAGAGTTACGTGAAATCCACGGGGGGGTTGAGAGGAGTAAGAGGGTTAGGGTAAAAAGAGAGGCGGCGCAAAGTGGTCCCAAATTGAAAAAAGCTGGCCAAAATAATTAACGGCGTAATTTTATCTAAAATTGCATCAAAAGTGATTTCGATCGTCTGAATCTGATTTTGGCATTATTTTTACGATATCTCTTCATTTTAGTACTTCATATCTTTCTACAACCAGCTTTTGAACGTCTCTTTGAAATGCTCATCTGTCCTGAGCTTTTATTCCACTTTCTCGGTTATTTCAAGAAAACATTCTTCGCACAAAACGTGTCAGAATATTTTTGGCATGCCTGATTTCATTCAGTCGAAATCTTAGTTAAAAATATTCCACGACATATTCCTTCTTCTTTGCTTATGAATATTCTTTTCTCTCTGTATTTGTATTGTACACCGCAAGGTACGAAAAAAATGGCGGCACCCAGAATTCAAATTTAAGAGGTGTATTTACGGTTGAAACGATTAATGTAATTTATAAAAGTTGTCTATTTCTAACCAATAACAAACCGGAAACTATGAGTTGATACTGAATAAAAGATATACAAGCTTATATAGACTTGCTTTTGAGTTTCCGGCGCATCCTGAAATTTGAATGCCAAACAGTGGCAAATCAAGTGCTTTAATTATCTGCACAGAAGAAGTTTCTCGAGTTCGCCGTGTTAACACAGTTTGGAGCACAGCACTTATTCACTAAGAAAATCATTAAATAAAACTGAGTGGGAAATATTCACCACATCCATGCAATGGCTCTGGTGAGGGAGGCCGTCATCCTCATTCCATTATTATTAAAAAATGCACTTGCAAGATGCACGCTTCCTTGGGTGGTTTAGGCGAATTTCTCCCTCCGAATTTCATCCTATCTACGTCTATGGGCTGTTGAAATGATCCTATGAATAATTCATTAGGGAGCATTTATTTCTCTTACCTCTAAGATCATATTTCAGAATAACGTGCCTACAACACTGTACAGCATGTAAGGGATCTCTTCTCTAAAAATATGAGGAAGGTTTTGCAGAGAAAAGCATCTTGTGGTTACTGTAAGAGTATCGCATAGTGACGTAAGTAGTCGCTTTTGATCACTCAATATGTTTCTTATTAAGAGAATGAAAACCGGCCCTCATTGTTTTCATGAATATTTGAAGGTGAGTGCACAAACGAGAAGTGTGCATACGATAGGCGTGAAGCACTCGATGTATGTAATCTTACAGGATGTAGAATTATGCTAAGTATACACCATGCAAGTTTGACCACCGATATAGGTATATTTGAGCGATAATGCCACTGCCTCCCGCCGGCCAGCCGCCCTCAGCGGAGCGTGCACCGCTCAACTTAAAACCCTCTAGATGTCGGATAGGCCAGAATAAGCAGGATTTTTTTCTCCACCTTGTTGTACATACTCTTTCCAAGGATTCAGCATAGGAATCTTTGAGGAGCACGGGAGCACAAAACTATATCGACACATTTGACTAAAAATAGGCCCAAAAATAGCAAACATTATAAATAACTTAATATTGTTATAATAAATTCTGAAACGAGCAGAAAATACCAAAGTATTATGAAAAAATATGCAAACTTACCGTAGTAAAATTGACAGATGAATCCCATGAATTTAAATAGTTATGTTTGCAATTGATTTCATTGTGGAATCCCATGAATTTAAATAGTCATGTATTAAGTTGAATTACTCTAAAATCGACTATTTCTACGCCTCGGGCGTTTTTGGCTGAACACGCCCATGTTTGACGGGTTACACAGGTCAACATAATGATCACACAGACCTATCGGGTACGAAATATTATAGGCCATATCCTGTGGAATCCGAATGCATAATTCAAAACTTCCTCGTAAAAAGTCGAAAAAATGACTTTTGGCCAGCTTTTTTCGATTTGGGACCACTATGCGGCTTTCGTTAGAAATGGAGTGGTGGGAGTAAGTAGCGAAGCAGGAAAGAAGCGGGGAAGAGGAGTAGCCAAAGGGAAGCTGAGAAAGGAGTGAGAATTAGCAGGAGTACTAAGAAGGGATTGCAGGCGGATGAAAATGGTCAACACAATACGGGAGAGAGGGTGGGCGGACGGAAAAAAACAATGTGGAGGTTGGAGTTGGTTAAGGAGTGGGCGAAGAAAGAATTTGACCATTTGTTTTCGGGAAGGGGCTGCTAAGGAGATGAGAGTGGGTGACAAACCCTTGTTCATTCATTAGAATATTTGTATCAATTTTTACTATTTCAAATTGCTCTAAAACATCAAGCCTTGTGCGCTTACTGAAGGGGTGGAGAAAATTCTGGTTGAAAATGACAAGAATGTAAAGTGTGTACCAAATTTTTGGCGAGAAGTAACGTTTTATCCCAATTGTCCTGCACCTTCTATGTTCTTTCATTCTGATAATGAAACTTCTGCATGTTTGACCAATGTAACGCAAGTTGCATGATTTACAATTAACTTTGTAAATGATGCATTGATTCCGGATGCCGGGTTCCATTTTGTCTTTGTTACGACACAGAACTTCACCGAGAGTGCAAGGGTTGCAGAAAGAAATATTGAATTAATTTTCGGGGAATGGCTCGCGTTTTCAACTTTCTCTGAAGGATTCTAGTTTAAGTATTTAAGCTGTAGCCATTTGAAATTGCAATTGATTTCATTGTGGGAAGTTCACAATTAAAATTGACTGCATTTGAAGGTAAATTGATTAATCTATGTAACATAGAATGAAAGGAGGATAACTTTTGGGTGGTTGGATGGCATCAGTAACTCTGAATGATTGTATCACCATAACAAGGGTTTCTGTAAATACCAAATTCATGTTTGTGATCAACTATGGATATGGAGAGATCGAGAAAGTTTAGGTGCTTTTTGGATTCTATTTCTACTACGAAGGTAATATTAGGATGTCGAGGATTTAAAAGATTCAGAAAATTATCTAATAGGGTGGTTTCCTATTATTTTTTTATTGCCTAAATCGAAAGATTATTACTCCTGGAGTACGTATTTCGCGCTTTTAGATTTTTAAATGACGATATCTATTTTTCGCGATTAAATGAAAAGTGAAAATTTTCAAGCGCGCAAAAACGCTACGCGTAAGTAGGAAAGTCCGTGAGACGCATTTCTGGTTCCCCCTCTCTCCTTGTGAAGTGACCTTGATCGAGGCTCTGAGCGCTGATAGGACGCAGGATGCTAGCGGATAGCTGAGTACCTTGCTGGCTGGTAGCGCTTGGCTTAAAAAAGGTTTATTAATACCTTATCAAACGAAGAAAACTTTCCGACCTTAGCCAGTTTTAATAGGTGATTGTTAAGACATGTTTCCCTGAGCTCTGTGCCTCATGCATGTATTGGTAACCTCAGACGATGTATAACTCCTATCCTCTCGTGTAGAAACTAGGTCCCTGTGACGTCTCGTGGAGTGGAATCGCATGGGCGCCAATCTGTCCTTTTTCAAATGAGGATAAAATTTGACGGTTGCCATTCGTCTAAACCGGTATTTCAAGAACCAAATAATTTGTGTATTACGAATACACTAATGGTGGGTAACGAATCGCAATCAATGCCTATCGTTTTCTTTGATGAAGGAAACTACTCTATTGTCTGACAATTCCGGTCCAGCGGCAAATGATGTAGTCAACATAACGGTACCAGAAGATGTTAGATGAGATAGAATGCCCGAATCAAATAATTGGCGTTTTGAATTGTCCGTAAATGTTTCGGCTATTTCAGGTGAAAGGGAATACCACATCTCAAGGCCGTCTGTTTGGTGATGAATATTCTTATTGTGCAAAAACTAATTTTGGCTGGCACACTGTTCCATTAGACAATGAAGTTCACAAGACTCACTGTTTTTAATGTTGTGGTCTCTCAGTAAGTCTCTCATAAGTAACAAAGTTGTTTGTACAGGTACAGAAGTAAATAGATTTTTTACGTCAAAAGAAACTAGCTTGGAGTTGGATGGTGACGTATGAGGTGTTGAAGTTTCTGTGGCAAAATGATGGGGCTATTAATATTACATTTTGGTGAAAAACCAGGCAATTGCCTAAAGATGATATTTAATTTGGGAGCTAATTTATAAATTACAGCAGGAAGATAAAGCTTTTTTAACACTTTTTTGGAATCTATCCGTTGGATCACGGGGAAGAATCACGAATGAAGTATCCTCCAACACATCATCACATTTGGCGATGCATTATACCTTATTACGGGTTAGCACACAGTTCCTTTTTTCTGCTTTGGAAATAATCAAATCTTCTTCGTTTACCTTCTAATTGATTGATCAAAATCAACTTGGTTTTGATTAACTTTCATACGGTGAGATGTACTTGGATTAGCAAAGGTAATATAATTATATGTATCGCACAATTTAGTTTTCCTACATTCTCGCGCCGGAAGGCTACTTGTACGTCGACTCCGTCGAAATTTTTTTACATCAGATGGAAGTTTTTTAACCTTCTAAAAACACATCACTACTTTTTACTCGTCGGGACATAAGTCCCCAACAATGGAGGAAAATGAGGGTTACACCTCGGGAAAATCATTGATAGATGACATTTCAGGCACTCAGAGGAAGTATCTCCGGAAAGGCTCGTCAATAGGTCGGTTGCAGTTCGAAGTTTGGACTTAAAACTTTATGTTGCATGATCTCTGCCTTCTCTTCGGGTTTCCACCGCGTCCGTTGCCTTTTGGCGAGAACAGTTTCGACAAAAGCCAACGGACGCGGTGGAAACCCGAAGAGAATGCAGAGATTATCTGATCAACGCCGCGAAAATCTTCGAACCTACTTTATGTTGCATGATTATAACAAATCCTGTAGTAGTGTTCAAAATCTGTATTTAAATGAATAACTTGTTATCAAAGACAAAAAAAAATAGGTTTTGGGTTGTTAAATTGTGTACGAAAAGCAATCAATATCTAATATATATATTATACATAGTATACATAGAATCAAATGTTTTATAACAATTAATGAATGTATAACTCAAGATTCTAACGCGATAACATATTTTAGCCTACGGATTAGGATTCCCCATAAGGCCTACGAAGCAAACTTTGCTAGCAGTTTCGATTCACAAAACTGCATAATAGGAGGTTTAATTCCGAAAGAGAGGAGGGCGGATAGTTTTGAATCGCCATATTTTTCTAGTGCCGCAGCAACTTAAATCGGAATATGCCAAAAATACTCCATTCGATATTGCTGTATAAATACTCACCGCGTAAAATGTATCTTTACATACTTAGTTTTTCGGCACCTGGGAGAAGGGATTCATTCATATAATGAGGTAAGAATTTAAGCAATGAGTGAACCCGGGCCCAATTGCAGCCGCTATTTGTTTTACTTTTAAGAACCTCAACTAAATGCTAACGCTTAAAACAAAACTTTCCTCAAACGATTATGCGTCTTGTTATTGACGAGACGACGATTATCATAACTACGATCAGAATAAGGTCTCAAGGTAAGACAAAAACATATATTAGATGATCCCCGGCCCCATACGTAAGATCCGAAGTAGGAAACTGGTAGAGCCGAAAGATATCTTTCCATATTCGACGTGGTAACAGAATAGGCCATTACTCATCCCGCTATCGAGCAAACAAATCAAGGTCACTGACCACCCCTATTCCCAAAAATGCTACTGGTGATCCATACCTCTTTGTGTTCGTTTGCAGCTGCGCGCTTAAGAATTCCTTACCAACTACTTTTAAGCTTTAGTTACCAACTGTGGTGAAGAGGCTATGACCGATAGCGAAAGGCTAACAGTGCATTGCTGTTCAGTGTAGAGATCCAATCTCGCATTTCATTTTTATTGTAATTTTCCGGCACTTGGTGTTGTAAATAGCATTTACACTTCACCAAAGTGAGGTATTTCCTAACTGAAGTTCTGAAGCACACTACGCGAAATGTATTTCATTCGATATGTTGATCGTTCAGCGATGCGATGACCATCAATAAGATTTATATTTTCTCTTGAAGCGAAAAGGTCTTCCCTCACGCAGAAAATCTCTTCCTCGTCAAAACAAAACCCTCACTTCGCCAACCTATCTGATGGCAAAACGAACTCCTTAGGAGGCGGGAGCTTTCTGCGTAGACCCAGGCCAGTAAGGAAAGCCTGACGAGGCGCGGCCATTAAAAATTCATAACTCCCCTTGTAATCGAGATAAAGTTACAATTCTTTCACCAAAAATAAATTTATAGTTTTGTCCAAATTTCATACGCAGCATATATGGACCTATATCGTAAGATACGAAAGTTAGCAGGCGATTGATTTTTACCCTGCAAAATTCCAAATTTTTCGTCCGAAAGATATATAAACACACATAACAAAGTTGTAACTAAGTTTTGAACAAATTAAAGTTTACCAGTATCGAAAAAAATGTACTATAAACATTTCCTGCAAGTTTCAACTTTATACTAAGAACAGTCTGCCGGAAAATGGATTAGGAATATAAACTCGGAAAAGTCAAGTAACTAGCCGAAATTCGAGAAAATATTTTTTATAACAATTGTTATAAACAAAATCGAAGAATAAATGTCTCCACTAAACGTAGCAACCCTTTCTGCTTCAGAATATATTTTTATACTTGTGGAACGAGCAAATTAAAAAAATTGCCAAAATTCTTCTAGTGACGTCTGGTTAACCGCTCTAGAACTACGCCAAAAACGTATACGATTTTTGTACGTGCGGTGAGCCCTCTATATATACTTACTCTATGGTTATATCGAGATCACATTCTGCTAAGGAATAATTAACGGCCGTCGTGATTAATCCTCTGTCAAGCGACCAATCATAAAATACAAGTTAGTTGTTTTAAATTTTCCCAGTGCCTTTACATAATATACACTGCTTCTCTGGGCCTTTGAGTTTTAAAATACCAAACCTAAAGTAGTAAATTTCGTTACTCCACTTTCTGGAGATGAAAGGCATCAGCGCCTTGTTTTTCATTGCATCCACGGTTTTGCGTGCTAAACAGTATGTTAATAGTGTCCATTCCAAACGAAAAAATTACGTATTTCATGCATCCCACCGTTTTAACGCCTCTTCCTTTCGAAAACATTTCTCATCAAAGAATAAATTTTGGAAAAGCATTAATAAAAATCATTTTCCATATGAGCTAAAATAAATTCCTTAGAAAAATTCTCAATTATGTCCAAAATATTTCATACATTACCGTGGCTATATTTTGAAAAAAAAAACTGAAAGAGTAACGATGTAAAGGTAACCACAAAAAAACTAGCCATGAAAACCTTTGAACACACACCCCGAATTTGAATTAAATATGTGCATAAATTTTACCAACAATGGTACACAATTTTCTCCCAACTTTATTTCTGATGCGCGCAAGCGATAATCACAGCGGGCATCTGGTCCCGATCCGATGAAAACCTATCCATCGCTCCTTCAGTGGAGGAGCACCGCTCATAATTTTATCGGTGAAAATACCAGTTCGTTATTTCAAATATTCCCAGCGCCTACATTCCATTTTATAGGTATTTTAAACAAAAAGAGAATTTAATTCTTTCATGTTTATGTATAGCTTTGAATGTTTTACCGTTTGAATTTCGCGAGCATTCCGCAGAAATAAAATCAAAATATAAGTTAACCGGGCTGTGAAATACAAAATTGACGCTTTATAAATGAATTCCAGACCACGAAAGAGATCAGAGACCTGAAAGGGGCAATTCAATGACCATCAATCTCTAATTTTTATTTCCGAAGATCAGTGAGAAACGATAAAGGTCAGGTGGTACTTTTAGGTCAAGTCCAAATAAAATTCACTCACTCACTCTCTACTGTGTGGTATTCTGTTGTAGGGTTTCTTGGTCAGTTAAATTTCACTTATACCACTACTTTTTTATAGATCAAACGACCCATGTTTCGATGAGTGATAATCATATTGTAAGAACTTATTAATTGTTTTTCTTTATGGTATAATTAATATTGTTTTGTATCTGATTAATTTACAATAATAAGATAAACACATAATACTTTACGCCTGATAATGATGATGATTACTCATCGAAACCCGAGTTGCTTTATGTAAAAAAGGTAGTGGTATAACTGAAAGCTAACTAAATATACTGTATAAACTATAACTGAAAGTCAAAATATACCATGAGTGACGACAAATGAGCAAAATCATAGACAATCGACAAAATGGTGAGGGATATATTTAATGGGTGTTCCTTTTACATTACATTTCATTCTGTTTGCAGTGGTCCAGGTCCTGGTCAGTAGACAGGTCCTGTCTCACTCATTGAGGATGGTGGGCCACCCCACCATCACAAAACGCATTAAGCGCAAACATACATAAAAGCATAGGGTGGGAAAGAAGAATTAGGAACATACAAAGGAAAAATTACGAGGACAACGGTGCCGTGGTAGATGGAAAAAGCCAGTAATCAAGAGGGTAAAAATAGACTGGGACTGATATCATGTTAGTTAGTTACCATGTGTATTAGTATTGTGTGCATGTGCATTACTGGAATATCACAAATGTATGCAAACGATAAGAAAAAATATCAATGCATTCTATGAAAGAAATTTATTTGTCATGTAGGTATTGAGAGCAGCAGTCCTTTATAAACAGTGTATGATGGTAGCCCCAAAACGATTTCACAAGGGGTACCTATGTATTCCGCCTATGTATTCAGGAGTTTCTGCTGTAATGTAGTTGCGCATGAGTGGAATAAAGGTATATTATTATTATATATTATTATTATGTTTCGCATTTTACCCTCGGATTTCTGGTGTTTTTCATCTTCCACAGCACCGTTGTCCTCGTCCATTTTCCATTATGTGTTCTTATCCCTTTCTTTCCATCTAAATGACTTTATTAGTATGTTTGCACTTAAGGCGTCGTGTGAATGAATTAGGGGTATGAAACACTCACAATGATGTAAAAAAGTGATGCATATAGCAGATAAAATTGATGTTTTCAAAGCGAGTCACTGTCTCCAAAACACAAACACATAAAAAGAAAAACTCACACGATAAAATGAATCAACTCGGTCACTCAAAACTCACCGATAAAATTGCAGGAATTGTGTGCATTAACGCCTTTGCTTGGATTTTAAAATATTTATTTGGAATGAATATTTGGAAGATGCTAAATGTTAAAACAACTCTCCGCGTACCCGATTACATTTTTTATTGTTTCTTTGAGTAATAAATATTTCTTAAATAATTTTTGGGATCTTAATTTAATTGCGCACTTATGATCATTCTTGCTGATGAAGGATGACCCTTCGAATTTTGCTAGATGCTCACTCCATACTGTTTCATACTTATGCAAAAATTTTTCAATATAAATCGAAAATACAACCTCTATTCCACATGCACTATAGACTAACCATCCAACAATTCTCACCATATCTGTCATGCTTTCAGTCTTACAATGTTTACTTAGAACGTACCTCACTGTCTTCCTTTGAACTTAAACGCCTCACCCATGGCTGGCGTACGTTTCATTCGTGCATAAAATTATCTTGATATTATGCCTTTTTTCCCTTTAGTACGCTTCCGGCATCTTACCGAAAGAGGCAACAGCAATTTGGCACAACGAGGAGAAACATTTTCCCAAGCTCCCCCCAACAAAGATGGTGCGTGCTAACGCCTCGATCTTTCTCAGCGACCTTGGGAACTATTCCAAGTTGGGACAAGGCCACGGCCCAGCCATTTTGATCGAATTTTTTATTCCTTCAGCAGAAGAAAGCAGTCTCTCGCGCTGCCTTGCCTGGAATTTAAAGCGTCGTCATCGCAACGGCATGATTGATTCTGTCTCGGTATCGGTCACACGCTTTTGGATAAGGCAGTGAACAACTCTCAAAAAGGCATGCCAATAATGTATCAAACCAGGCATGACTTCTCGCTCGGATAATATATTTCTGACCTTCAGCAGAGATTTTTGGAAGGGAATTGCGTAGAAAGAAAATTTGATCTCGAAATGACAACCCTACTAAATATTTAAGTAAATATTTCCTTCTTAATGAGGGGGAATGGAGGTGCTTACGTGGTGCTTACAACGACCTAATCAAATGAAAACTCCCCTTACAGGAGTAAGGTATAAAGAGTAACCATGATGTAGTAACGTTTGTATACTAATCATGTAATTCACTCTCTTACTAATATGTAACCATGTTAGTAAGAGGAAGAATAACCATTCCTTCTAATCCGGTCGTATTTTCTCTATTTTATTGACGTGTTAAATGTTTAAATCTTACATTAAAATCTCAATATTATAAAAACTCTTGTTATAATTTACCAGGATATCAAAAATATTGAAATATTACTTCTGAAATAAAACTGAGGCAATATTTTCAAATTTTTGATAAAGGCGAAGGGTCACACAGGCCATGGACAATCTAGTCTTATTCTATTTGATACCCTAGATATCAATATATTCTGTGAAAAATTTAAGTCTCCTAAAAGTAGTACGCAACGAAGAAAGAGCAGTCTTAACTCTTCTGTGACTGTGCGGGGTAACTCAGTTACCCCAAATTATGTTAATGTAGAATAATTCTTTTATTTTTTATTCTGTACTTTGATATTTTTTGCACTTGAGCTCAACCACTTTATCGTAATTTAGGCGACGAATGATTTTTTTAACATTCAAATTGTTTTTGAAAACTTTAATTTTTATTGGTGGGTTAACCGAGTTGCCCGGCACAGCTGTTGGAAAGAAGAAAACAACTTGTTTGTTATATGATTGTAGGTATAAAAGTTGAATACAATAAATTTTAATGCATAATAACTTCAATAACGCCAATATTCTGCTTAATGGCACCTTTTGTACTTGTTTTTACATAGCATTTTAGCAATCTACAGTTACAATAGCAAATTATGAAAGATTCCTGCCATTTTGCACAAAATCAATGTAAAAAACTAAATGTAGCTTACAATTTGTTAATAAATTATACAAAACAAGGTGTTATATCATTAAAAAAGAGCCATAGTGTTCAGTTACAGGAAATACTAAATTACATCGTATAATTTATGCATTGTAAATGGGGTACCTGAGATACCCCGCACAGTCATTCGCGCAAGTTTTCTAGGCACAGTCACGGAAGGGTTAAAGCGTCTTAAAACCGTCTCAGATGACTTTCGGAAAAAGCGTACCACAACGTCTTATTTTTCTTCCCTTAAAATGGCAAATGTTATTTTTTACCTTTTTCCATTATTTATGGTACAAGATGTTTTTCGAGGTCACTCAATATTTTTTCCCGGCTACTTTGTTTAGGCTAAATGCATGGGTATCGAATTTTTTTCCTTCAAAGCGACTCAATATTGTTTATGTTGGTTCTAACATGATTTAATTACTATTTCATCGAATTGCTATCAGATAACATGTCGTGTGGAAGGAACTTTTTGGGTTGTTTTTTAAAGTTCATTCCATTAAAAACTAATAATAATATGAACTGCCCACATAATGCAGTTCAATTGAGTTACTTTGTCCAAGGGGAGAGCACATAATTCTATCACTTACAGTGCTGACCTTAGTACTGTAGATCTGTGCCCCATTGCTGATCACTTTCAATACCTTTGTGTTATTTCTTAACAACCACACTTTGATGCGGGGAATAGGTGCTTGAAATCTTTTTAGTAATGAATTTTGCTTTTGTTTTTCCATTTGTATTACCACTTAATAAAAATAGCACACAAAATAATGCTAGCACCACTTTGTTAAAAAATGGCAAACTACGATTTTTCAAAAGACGGATGGCGTAATATTACGACCTCAGCAAAAATCGAAGGATTTTGCGTGGCGTTATACTACGCCGATAACACGCGAAGCTTTATAAACAAGCGTGTCAAATTTTAACAGTAAATATAACTGCGCGTGTGTACTGCAGTGTGCAGTACACACGCGCAGTGCAGTGGCGCAGCGAGGGGAGGGGATTTTGGGGGATAAACCCCCTCCCCCCCCCAGAGCTCAGAGAAATTTTTAGGTTTAATCCATTTTACTTATTTGGATCAGTATTACTTATAGAATAGAGTTAGGATTTATCAAATATCCCTTAGAAAGCCGTAAAACTAGCCATTTTGAGCCATTATTCTTAAAATTAGGAGGGCCCCCGCAACTCCTGCTTACCCTGGTGGGTATGCAATACCTTCCCACCCGTAAGTATTAGTTACCCTGAAACCCCCCTAGCCTTAATTCCTGGATGCACCCCTGTTCTAGTGGATAGATTTGGCCCACCTCTATGCAGTACCATTGTATTGAGGGATCGAGAAGGGTTAGATCCACACAGGACGAAGCAGGCTAGGAATGGAAAGAGAAAACAGATGACTGTCTCGGCGTAATCCTTCCACTTTTATGGTTCCGTGGGCTTCTACGCCAGGAAACCCTGAAAATGCAAGTCCCTGGATTTTTAACGTGACCTTATTTTGTTCCGCTCCACCCTATGCGGGTGGCGGCACGTGAAAAGAGTCGCGTGCGAGCGAAACAGAAAGGGGAATATACGAGGAAGGAAGTGCGCACGGACGCGCGAAAATCTCCCTTTCATTCACTCCGAAACTTTGAATGGCGATTAACCTCCCAGCCCCTTTGCCCCGTTGCAACGGCGGAAAAAGGGCATGTCCCTCGTAATATTCCCTTCCATTTACCACCCCCTGAAGCGTTCTCCTTTTTAGCTGCGTGACAGTCGGGGAACGATCGACGTCCGTCCAATTATTCACGAATCCCTCATTATTCCCACGATTCCAAACCCCGACCCGTTCCATTTTCCATTTCGAGTCGCCCAGGTGAGGGGGCGATTCATTTTAGGTGCATGTACTGATATCGTATTTTTATGGTCACACAATGGCCAATTCCTCCCTTGGCGCTGACGTCGCGACGTCAGCGCCAAGGATTTCTAATACTCATGCCTGCGCCCTATTCTCTACAAGCCCTTTTGTAAGCATTTTAAAATAAATTGAATGTCAATGATAAATACTCTAAAAATCACGTTGAAGCAGCATGCTAAATTGGTTCTTTGAACACATAAAGTAGCCCTCAATAAGTTCCAGCGCGAAGGATGGAAAAAATTAAACTAATACAGATGGAAAATGATAAAATATTTGAGAGCTTAAGCATTCGTTCGCACGGAGAGATAGTAATTTCACCCCATAATTTATTATTTAAGCGATGTAAGAAAAATCTGGGAAATTCCCTCCCCCCTCTCTTTACGCCCCAGGCCACGAGAAAATGAATTTTAATCATTCATTCAAGTGATGTTATTGATATTGAAGATATTTTCAAGAAATTGGGCGCTTCTACGTGCAAAATAAGCGCCCAACATACTTTTGTCCAGCCAGACCGACCGTTCCGGCCACTGTGCGTCGGTTCATAGAGTACCAAGAGTGCAATATTTTCAAGGCATGAATATTAGAAACGACTTCTGGTATTGGATGATTACATTTTTTGGTGGTTGCCGAAGGTGCGGGCATAGATTTTCGATTCATTTATCACTAAATTGATCGGAACAATTATCGATGGTTTTGGTCATTGATGACAGTACAGTGGCTCCAGTGGTGGATCCAGGATATGAACATGGGGGGGGCTAATTGGGGGTTAAAATTCCAGCAGTAGTGGGAGTCGAAAAAAATTACCATTCTATCGATTCTATCTATTACCATACTATCTTCCTCGTGGTGAGTTCTGGGTAGATTCTTCAGGAAACTAGCAGAGAGCTACTTTGTGAAATGCTTAGTGTTCAGCTTCTGTTCTTTCTCAGCCTTGGCTGAATTTCTTGTTGAAAATAGCTCCACAGGTACGTAATTCGTCATTGCGATTGATGCTAATTTAAAATATTTTACATTACTATTACTTTTTGTGGGATTATTTACTGCCATATAATGACTTATTTGCTAAAAACTTAAATTCAATCGAAATAAATATTATTTTATCTGCGATTTAGTCCCAAAAATGGAATTTTAGAAACGTAGGCAGACATGAGTTGTGCTGCGCGGTTGGTCTGTACTATATTTTGTTGTTAATTCATAGACATTGTTTGGACCATAGATTTTGTCGAACAAACTTAAAATTTCATTTTTATAAACTGTAAATATGTATTCACTCTTTAATATTATCCATTATCCATTATCCCATATTTTCATAAAATTCGTCTTCATACCCGTTTGATTCTGAAATCAGCCTAAATTTTCGCAAAATTTTAAACTTTAGTGCTCGGGCGGCGGTGGTTAATATCATCCGATTTGAAAAAAAATTTGTGTGCGAGATCCTTATATCATTTCGCAACTTTCCCGCACATGGCAAATTTGGTCAGGAAAAAAAACCTTTTTCGGCCCACCCTAACGCTCATGCCTAGGATTATCGTATGGTTATTTTTCTGACGTATCCCTATCGAACTCATTGCATCTCAACTCTTTAGTCAGCGATTCAAATATTGCACCTGACGGATTACCAAAAACTCACACAGAATAAAGGCGAAGCTGACACACATGAGAGACATTTAAGCTGCAAAAAGTGAACTTTAACTTAGTAGTAGTTCTCAAAGACCCGGAAACGTAACCCGGAATTATAAATATTCAGCGGAGTTGCTCTCTCACCTACGAGGGTTACATAATCCTAACATTGGTATTTATTACTTTAAGGTGGTATATATTTGCAAGTTTAGGAGTTAATTATTATTTTGATGAATGCCTAGCAGGCACATTGCGCCCGATCTTATACTCTGTAATTCAAATATTTCTCTGGACAGAAGATTTATGCTTCAGCGCAAATACTAAAAATGTTAATTGGAGTACTTGGAGTATAAAAGTGATATTTTAAGTCTCGAACTCAACGAGAAAAATTGCTGTTTATTCATACGCAGAGAGTTATACGAATGCACTTCGTCCTAAAGCATTTTCATTGAAGTATGGATCGGAAAACTATGTGTAAATTTTAATTAAAATTATGTGGTGCGAAACAAATCTCTTTGAAATATTTCACAAAACTTTAGTTTAGGCGTTCATTATTTTTTTGGATGTGTGCCTAGCAGGCACATTGCACCTGATCTCATTAAATTGGTTCTATGCACACATGAAGACTCCTTTCGGAAGTTTAAAGAAATCGGTTGCAGGTATCACGGTCAGTGGTGGAGGGCAAGATAGCTCTAATGTTCATGTTAAGGATTATCAAGTCATGAAGAGGTATGTCTTTCCTCTCGTCGAAGTAAAGAGCTTGCAGTTTAAAAGTTCCCACATTCCTCCGAAGAGTCGTGCGCAATCTTTCTCTTTCCCTTCTAACTTTGTTCTTTTCAACAAAAAGTACATTGACTCCTTGAGTAACCAACCCGATATCTATTAGGTGCGCAGATGCAAGTGCTGCAGAGGTATGGTTTGACATGCAGAATTATTCACAGGATGATGCAAATCTTGGCAATTTCAAATTACTTACACTAACCTTTTTCCATGAAATCCTCTCCTTCACTTGCATCACATAACTCTCCGTTCAATGTCATTTCATCACCTGAGTCTTCCGAACAGAAGTGTTATGACAAAATAGGGTGGAACATTCGGGTGTTCCTTTGTTCCTTCTAACCTGCAAAGCCTCGTCTTCCTATTTTTGGTCTCCTGCACATCGATGGCGCCTTTCTTCATTTTCCTGCCAATTCTCTGTCCTTAGGGAATTCCCATTCTAAACAAGGTATTTTCGAAAGAATATCACAAACAGAATCAGTCTCACTAAAGCAATTTACATGCCGCAACATCAAAAAGCTGGCGTGCGTGACGAAGAAAGTCTTGCTTTAGATCAATGAAAGCATTCTTGTTGACAGATAGAAGAATATTCCGATTATTTCCATGATATTGAATAATTTGTCATACAATTTACCTATATCCAACAACTGGGATAGAGGATCTATGCCAAATGCCTTCAATGGCATAGGCCACTGTATCCGCGATTCCCGACAGAGAAATAATGGTATTTTAACTTTCTTCTTCAATGTACCGAGAGTACAAAGACATTTTCATCATCTCTTCATAAGTAGGCAAATCATTACCCATGAAATTTTCGGGTGCAACAAATATCACGCACTTCACTCCACACCTGGTACGCTTTCCCTCTATTCTAACCATTGCGTCAATCCTCCCGTAATCCTTTGGAAGGTTGGTTGGGGGACACGGGTGGAACTCGATGGTAGCCTCTTCCTCGTGGTGAGTTCTGGGTAGTTTCTTTACGAAACTAGCAGAGAGCTACTCAGTGAAATGCTTGGTGTTCAGGTTCTGTTTTTTCTAAGCCTTGGCTGAATTTCTTGTTGAAAATAGCTCCACAGGTACGTTATTCGTCATTATGATTGATGTTAATTTCAAATAATTTACCTTATTATTACTTTTTGTGGGATTATTTACTACCATATGATGACTTATTTGATAAGAAATGAAATTCAATCGAAATAAATATTATTTTACCTGCATTTTAGCACCCAAAATGGAGTTTTAGAAATGTAGGCAAAAATGAGTTGTGTTGTGCGGGTGATCTATACTCTTATTTTGTTGTTAATTCATAGACATTTTTTTAGCCATAGATTTTGTCAAAAAAACTTCAAATTTCATTTTCATAAACTATAAACATGTATCCACTCTTTGATATAATCCATTATCCCATATTTTCATAAAATTCGTCTTCATAGCCGTTTGATTCTGAAATCAGCCTGATTTTTCGCAAAATTTTAAACTTTAGAGCTCGGGCGGCAGTGGTTAATATTATCCGATTTGAAAAAAATTTTGTGTGCGAGATCCTTATATCATTTCGCAACTTTCCCGCATAGGGCAAATTTGATCAGGAAAAAAAACCTTTTTTCGGCCCACCCTAATGCGCATGTCTACGATTATGGGTATTGGTGGAATGGTTATTTTTTCTGAGGTTTCCCTACCAAACACATTGCGTTCCAACTCTACATCAATGATTCACAAATTGTAACTGTCGGAATGTTAAAAACTTACGTACAATACGAGAGAGGCTGACATACACATGATACATTTTGGCTACAAAAATGAATTATAACTCAGTATCACTTTAATGTCGGTTATATTAACAAGTGTGGGAGTTAATTATTTTTTCAGATGTGTACGCAACAAGCACATTGCGCCTGAATTCATTCTCAGTAATTCAAATATTCTTCCACCGGAAGGTTAATGCTATAGCAAGAATACTAAAATATTTTATGACCAGGAATACTTAAGATTTTTGAAAAAAGTTATTTTTTAAGACTTTTGAAATATTTATACGGGGACCAGACCCTGGGAAATAATGCTCCACTTAAACACTCCAACCTCTCTTAGGGAAAAAATGAGGTCGTTGAATTTTCCTGGCATACTGGGGAAATTATTAACATGCACGCTCAATGAGCCATGATTACCACCGAGGCCAACTAAAGTATCGGACACTCCGTCCACGAGTGGGTGCTCGGAAGCCGTACATAGCGGAGACCCCTTCAGAAGCCACCATTTCCTGCCCATGGCCCATTCATGAGTGGAGAGGGCCTTGCCACTTACTCGCGTCTTTAATGGAATGCGGGACAAAATTGCGCCCTGCTGCACCCCATTGTCCGCAAACATAATGGCTGAAGAAGTGCAGTCAGACCTGATGCTCTGAAGGCTAATTGCTCCTGATGCGAGCTTTCAGCAGGATTGAGTGAGGTATAGTACGATATTTGGAAGGGGCGACCCACACTCAGGCAAATTGTGCCATGATGGAAGCGTAAAGTAAATAAGGATGGATGGAACCCGGTGTTGGCATAAATAGTGCTGAATTACGATCCAGATGGTTCGGATTCAAATCCCGGCGGTGCCAAAAACTTTTCAGAGGTCACTGCTTGAGTGCTTTATGGAAGGTTATTCAAGTGCAGTACGCCGTCCGCCGGATGGGACGTTAAGCCGTGGTCCCATTGGCGCCTTTCGTTAGGAGTTGGCCAATGCTGACGTCGGGTTTCTCTCCACCCTTCCTACCATACACTTCCCTCATGGTGGAAATTACCTTAAACGTCGGTCACCTGCTCCAAATACCACACCATACCCGTTGTCGGCATTACCCTGCTCTTGCTTAAAGGCGCCAAGGGGATCATGGCTTTAACGTCCCTCACGACGAAATGAGTGCTGTACTTCAATTGCACTCCAAAAGAACTCCAGCTGGCATCGGGCATACTATGAAAAATTTTCGCCTCTTCCGAGTTTGGATCCCGGACCTACATGGCAGGAATACTCTACCAACCACGCCGATCGGATAGCCAGATCTCCAGTAATTCAGGTTGTTTAGCCTTTTATTGACTTTTAAGTTTCGGAAAGCGGGCTTTCCTCAGAGCTAGAGATAAAGAGGAAGTAGTCCATTCAAGTGGCATTTTAAGGGTATTGGTCGAAAAATAAAGCATAAGTGAACTTAACAAAAATTTCAATAAACACTTTTAATTTTACTTCTTCGCCGGACGGTCGATAAAAATATGCTATCCGTGCTATATTTGTTGGAAATTTTGTTTGTAAATCCACTTTAGCGGCCACTTGGTTATACTTTTGCACTTAGGAATATTGTTGATTAATGCTGAAATATAAATACGTCGTCTTGAAAAAGACTATCATGTTTTCATTATCCTTTAAGACTTAAAATGAGCTTTATAATTAGGCTCGTTAGGAATGACTTTTGGAGCAATAATTAAATTTATGATTTTCCTGAAGTCGAATCACGTAAGTTACATGAAAATCGCGTAAATATAGCTTAAAGGCCGCTATACACGGTGAATGATCATGCGAATGATCATGCTGAATGATCATACCACCAATCACGGGATCACGCGAGTAAAATAGAAAAAGTTCTAATGTTCATTGAATGATCATTCGCATGACGGTTCATTCGCGAAATTTTCCGTTATACACGGCGAATGATTTCATTCGCATCATCATTCATCATGATCCTTCGCATGACCATTCACCCTGTGTATAGCGGCCTTTAGTGAAGACTCAAAAATATAAGGATAAAATTATCCACATTACCTGCATCCTCTTGTTTTTATTTTTATCCTCGATAGAATTCTATGAAAACAAAACGTTATTTTGCGAAAAGTATTGATTTTGAATACCAAAGTCCTGAACCTTCATCCTTTAGAAAAGCTTCTTTAAATCCCTCCAGTGGGATATAGGCAGGTTTGGACGAAATACAGGTCGAGGAGTATTTGAAATACAAAATACCGCTCCAAATCTATTTGAAATTCAAAATACAAAATACCTTTGACTTGGATATTTGAAAAACAAACTACAAAATAGTATTTTCAATGCCTTCTAAAATACATAATACATTTGCATGGAAACTAAGACATCTAAAAATACATAACTTGCCTTGGAGCGTTATGGATAGCTGCAAACATGAAGAAAACGATTCTGATGGAAACGAAGTAATCTCTGAAGCATGTTACAGAAGTGTTACTAGAGCTACTTTAATAGTTTTTTTAAAATGAATTTTTTTAGGACGGGAAAATACCAAAAATCGATATTTAAAATATAAAATACAAATTACAATTGAATTTCAAATACGTATTTTTAGATACTTGTATTTGAAATACTGCCCTCCCCTGGATATCGATCTTCGTCTTACCTCGCCTATTAGATTATAAATTACCTACTGAATTTGCAGTTATTGTTGAGATTAAATTAATGTGCCATCAAGTGCTGTGGTCAATTAGAGGTCTCGTCACGCCAACCTAAGTTGCTGTTAGTGGAGCTTTACTCACTCGGCGTAACTCAAGTTTCGGTAACTTTTTCCCCCCTCAGTACATCCCTTTTTTCTCTCCTTTCTCCTGACTTCCTAAGTATTCCTCTCCGGTTCCCACTAAAACTGAAATCCTTAATCTCTGATGATCCTAAGGGTAAAAGCTAATTACCCCCGGACAACTTTTTACGGAGCGGGAACGAGCTTCTCTTCTTATCCTTCCCGCCCTCTCCTTCTTCGATTCCCGCTTGTACTGTGAACCTCACCTCCTTTCTGTCTCATATTCCTATTCCCCTCTAACCCTCGGCTAGTGACACATTGAAAAAAAGGCTTCTCCACGCGTGCTTAAACCTCCCTGTTCCTCAACAGCTTTCGCATAGAGGTGGATCTATGGCCGTGTTCCAATCCCGAAGTGTACGCCCTTCCCACCCTTCGCCCGATTAATTGAGCCATCATTGCAAGGGGACTCCATTAAAGAAGTCCAAAAACATGGCGGTTAAAGAACTATATAAAATAATCATTGCGTTATATAAATAATCTATAAATAAATATATAATTTTATAAATAATATATAAATAATCATAGCTCATCTAGAGAGAGAAACAGATACTATCTTTAAAAACATGACAGCAAAATTATACATAAAACATGGAGAAATCCATCATCAATACCAGTCAACAATCCTAAGATAGGTTTGACTCGGCTCTCCACTCAGTTCTCCTATCAGCTAATATTTTCACACCTACGTATTTCTTCTCTTTCACATCCTTCTTTACTTGTTCCATATATTTTGTTCGAGGTCTTCCTTTTCCGTTCTTGCCTCCAATTGTCCCTCGACGATTATCTTCATCAAGCCATCATGTCTGAAGATGTGGCCTATAAGGTTGCTCCGTCTTCTTATTAAGGTTTCCATGAGGCTTCTCTTCTCTCCTAATGGAGAAATTAACAATGTTATTTTCACGTGGAGAGCTTGCGAAGAAGCTGGAATATCTATGGTAAAGCAATTTGGACCGTGGAAGACAACAGTGACGCATATTTCACCACCTCATTGTGAAGAAAAAGACGTCCGACACGAAGAATTTTTCCCGTCCAACAGATATTTACTTGTCCTTCGTGATTTGCGCATTTCCGCAGGAAGGTGTGTCAATATAAAGGCTCTTGATGATTCCTCCGGTGTAAACAGCGGGAGGGAAAGGGTGAGTTTGGCAGCCAGTATCGCACGCGAAAAGCAAACTTCGAAGATTTGAGAGACTCGGAAACTTCCGTTGTCCTTGACGTGGATACTTCTGCTTCGCGTAGAGACGAAAAAAGTCGGCGATATTCAAATTTTATTTAGAAGTTTACGACCGGCGCAAAGCAAACACGAAGGGTTTCTCCCGAGTATCTCCTTTGGTCCTCTCAATCATCGGGCGGTAGGGCACAGAGAACTTCATCAAAGGTAAACAAGTGGAGAGAGCATTCGAAAAAAATGGTTTCTCGAAGATATTATCTTATTATATCCTAGTTATTTTTAAGCGTTTAGAAGTATGAACACGCAGACGATCAACAGATGAATACCAAAGGGTAGGGAGCGAAAAAATGTTTCATTCCTGGGCTCGACGGCCAGTGATTGAAGATAGCAACAGAATAAATCAAAGTCCACAAAAAACTCTAAATTATTTTGATTCTAAAAAACTTGCTTTGCTGAAAAAATTACCACCAAAAGTAGTTGAAATACGCAGATGCTTGAATAAATTTGTGACAATCAAAAGAGCATTGGCTATCTCCTACGATTATTTTCATGATACACACACCGACCAAAGATTTTCTTTCTCCTTGGGACTTTCAAACAATTCAAATGATATCCAGGAACATTTAATTTTTAATTAGCTCAGATTTTTAAAATTTACGACCAAGAGACGTGGATTAGCAATTAAATAAAAGCTTCACCAAAAAAGTGCAAAGGATGAAAGTGTAAATTCATAATACACTAAAATTCAAAACAGATTGGATTCTTTACATAACAGAAGTGTGCTCATAAAAACCTACTGCCAATGGACTCAATGAATTGGAATTTTATTAGGAACTCATTTCCTAGAATTCACTATCCAAAACAAAAAAAAACTCAAGGGAAATTAATATAACTTGCGGGCTGGAATCGAAAACCAGAAGGTTTGTGGTTTAACTGAAATACTTCAAGAGGGTAAATCCTAGTGCTTACGTTATATTGTACACTTTCATTCTATTAAATATGTAAATATGATAATCGTTCAACGGCTAAGACATCAGAAAATCTCGGGGTGTTGTCTAATTCTAGAGTTACTGAGAGTGTATAACTTGTGGGTAATGCAGTTAAAGTATCTGATAAAGAGTAAATTAGGCTCTTAAAAGATTTCAATGAAAAGGTAGGTATTATCAATATCAACCAATAACTACCGGTCCAGAAGCCAAAATTATCATTTAGGTACACCAAAATCCACTCTTGAGTATGAGGCCATAATAATTGTATTTATTTCAGCACTAAACGCGAATTATGTGGACCATGGTTCGAACTTATGAGAAGGCGAATGCTTAATCGTCAGTAGCGTTGTCATTCTTGCATACACTACATTGATGGGATGTTAATTTAAAATGGACGGATAGGATGAAAAACGGAGATTACCACCAAAGAATGTGTGAAGAAAAGGGAATGTGGAGGAACAATATAAGGACGAGGAAGAGGAACATCTGGAAACTGAGGACATGTCTTAAAAAGGGGGATTGCAGGCTGTGGTAAAACAATCGTACCATAGGATTACATAGAGTGAGTGCAATATATATATTTCGGAAATGGATGAGGGACTGCCAATTGAAATATTGCAGTGTAATTAATCATCAATTGCTAAAAAAATATAACACGCCTATTATATTCAATGGTTTCCGGCACAACTTTGTGGAAGTTGAAATTCACAAATAATAAAATGACTTCGTTTTCTTCCACGGATTTACTTTCTTGGTACAACATGTTTCAATCGCAAGAGGTACTTGAAAATGACCTCTTGAGGTTGAAACTTGCCGTACTAAAAAAATAAATCCGTGGAAGAAAACGAAATCGTTTTGTCATTTGTGATAACACGCCTATTTGCGAAATTATGTTAGAGACCTAATTGACACTGAGGGTAAAATAATCCTTTCGGTCTTGCTTCATAAAGAAGCAAAGTAGTTTCCAACAAAAAAAATCTGGACATACTAATAGCCTCTTTAGCTTACTCCCAATACGAATGGAAATTGCTTCTTTACCACTCCTTTTTCTTCGCGAACATTTTGCAGGCGGAATAGTCTAAATTAAGACCAATCACGATATTTATTTACCTCATTTAGAAACAGCGTGACGACCTTGTAAGATTATGCGTGGGTAGCGCATGCGATAAATATCCTCTAAAAATCCACATTCAAAGGCAGCTCGCGGAAGGAGGCTATTGAGAACCCCTTGAGAGAGAGATTTGAGTGGGCACTCATACACGCACGTCTGAAAAATCTACTCGAAAATAGGGGGTCCAGAAAACTTCCCGAGGTCCGTTTATTATTCCCTAGGCTCTTCGACAAACACAAGACTTTTGAAAGCACTTGAGTCAACATCCTCCTCTTCCTGGGTTACAGCGGCTCCAGGTTTTTTCGGAAACATTTCTGGAAGGGGGGCTTGAAGATCCACTGAACCCCACGCGGAGATAGAGCGACTTGCGGTTAGGGACTAGGGGCCTGAATCTATTTCGGAAGCCGTTGATACGTTTCAAGAGATAGATGGCGGACCAAACATGCTGAGATCCTCCCATTGGTCTGAGAGGGCAAAGGCGTGTTGAAATACGAAAATCGTTCGGAACGACTTCGGGGATAAATTCACGACAGAACTAACACGTAAAACGTTCTTTACCTTTACGACCGACTATACGTTGTTTGCCTCCAAGACTTTTTTTAAAGTCGCATCCATGACGTCAATCGAATACGATCTCAACATGATGCACTCAGCGTGGCGCTATTTTGACAAAATTATTCATCCTGCCGTAATCTTCCGTTAGGGTACGCCTTCTACCGCGAAAGCTTATAAATAACCCAATTTTACTTAGTCGCAACATCAAATGTGTGGACATGTTCAGCTCTATTCATGAAATATTTAAACCACGTGTTCTTTTGTGCTGCAAAGTTTAATGGCGAAATATATGGCTGCCACAATAATTATGCTTGGGTATAAAATGTTAACATTTTTAAAATGAGATGTCTTGAAATATTATTTCTCCCAGAAGCAGCTCTGGGTTAGAAACGTTTAAATAAGTTGAATGAACAGTAAAACTACATCGTAATAAACGTACAATGTTTTTAGTTTCGTGAAAGAGCTCTTTATCCAACTATCCCGGTGGAGGACACGAAATAAGTGCATTCAAATGTTTTCTGAGTTTTTGCTTTACTTAAATTTCGAGCAAATGTGACACAAACACTGCGTGAATGTCGGCTTTCAGGTCTTTCGCGGGCCTTCTTCCAACGAGGTCGATGTTTTTTTGGAGTCTGAAAAGAGACCCGTAAAATTCCCTTTTTTTATTGGACGCCTACTTCTCGAGCTAATCCCTGCGAATAATTATTTAGTAATAAAATTAACAATTCGATTATAATCGACAACTAAAACCCTTTCAAAGACAAGTTAATAAAATAATGGGTAAAAAATAATTAGCAACAGTGTTTGCGAAAATGCACTTTTAAGTTTGACCTTTACTTGATGGGAACCCTTATTGGAACGTAGAGCAAAATACAGGCTAAATTTAATTTGTAAAGTCGGGGAAAAGTTTTTCTCCGGCTACGTGTAAAATAGCCTTCATATACCGCCGTACTGCAGTAGGCGAGAAGGAAATAAAGGAAATAGACTGTATTACAGAGAGATTTAAAAATGTAATTCTTTACTCGTACTATCAGTGATAGCAACGGCCAGTGGCGCAGCGAGGGGGGTTTTGGGGATTACCGCCCCACCCCAGAACTCAGAGAAATTTTAAAATTTAATCCATTTCAATTAATTGAATAAATATTACTAATAGAATAGTGTAAGGATTAATAAAATACCCCTCAGAAAATAACTAAATTCACCATTTTGAACCATTTATCTTAAAAAATTTCTGGGAGAGGGTACTCGCACCTCCCGTACTCTATACCCCCAGCATTAGTTGCTCCTAAAACCCCATCTAGCCTTGATTCCTATCTGCGCGCCTGGCAACGGTGTCTCGATTATTAAAATTAATGGCTTCACTTGCTAGGACAACTCATTGCATGCTTACCTTTTTCAATTGTTCTAACCTTGCATGCATTTACTATAGGATTGCTAACCGTTGGTAGGTTTTGCCTTCGCAGGTGTGATCACGCATTTTTTTGTTATTATGAGTGATATTTTTATGCCCGTGTGGTGTGGATGTAAGGATCCTCTTGTAAGCTGCATGGAGGTGACTGGTCATCTCCAGTCACACACCCTAGAGGTGGCTCAGAGGGCGGTATATGGATGTAGAAGTAGACCTTTCTCGATGCACAAAAACCTACATGTTACCGAATGTTACTTGAGATGAAGCAAAAGTGTTGCGGGAAAACGAATCGGGGACTGTTGAAACAATTCTTTTATGATCACCATTGCAGTTAAAAAAATTCGTGATTTAGTATAAAAATACTTAGAGCATCACAAAATGAGTATTGCTAAATAAAAATTAAGCAATGCCACATAGGGTGGCATTAAAAAAAAAAATCCTCCCCCAGACTACGTCACTGGATATAGCTGGAAAAAATCACAAGCCAGCGCTTCACCTAAGGATTATCCCGGCGCGAAAGGACAAATGCTGTTATTCACACTTTTTTCAGTGTATTCCCACTCGGGCGTGCAAAATTTTACGTTTCTTATTGTTACCGCAGACCTCAAAACTCAAAATTCCCTCCTTTGTCTAGCAGCCCATTGTTCACGTAGTTTCTTCTGAGGATTATGGCGGAGTCCAAGGATGTGAGACTGAGCGTAGAGGAGGATATTTGAATACGAGAGCAAGCGGTAGAATAGCAGAGCAGCGTGCATATTATCTGGCACATGGGATCAGCAAAGAGAGAAAATAAGGATAGTGTTCCACTTTCCCCATTGACGCGAAATGGTATTCAAAGTTCCATCTATTTTAAAACGAGCCGTAACCAGTTCTGGTTCCAGACCACAAGCTCGCATGAAGGAGAAGGAGTCATGGCAATGCAAACTTTTAACTGGAGAAATTTTGCACTGCAGTGTGTGATATCGCTCCTCAATTCAAACGCTGTAAAACGTATTCACGTAAAAGAAAACACCCCTTTTGAGTCCTCCATCCATTGAAAAAGTTCATTCAAGCTGGGACATTTGTGCGGAAAAAGACCATTTTGAGGGACTTAGTTACATTTCACCTATTAAATAGAACTTCATACCTTTAAATGAAAGAAAAAATATCCTTTTAGACTAACTTGATTCAGTGATATCAAGTGCAATCGAAAATACTGTGAGAAAATTGTTTCTGGAGTGAGCTGTGGGCTCAAATTACATGAAACGTATTGTCGCTCTTACTGTCAAGTATTATAAGAATGAAATCTTGTAAATCTTGAAAGTCCACAGTCTTGCTAATACATTAAAATTTTTAGTTTTTCCCTTGATTTTTTACATAATCGTCCCTTACACAAACTTAAACAAAACTATGGATTGCAGAAATACCAAACAAGTACCGTGAGAGCACCTTATAAAAAAACAAACGTGATAAAATGATTGCAAGTACTGTAAGAAAATATTTTTGAGAGAGCCGTGGGCTCAAATTCCATGCACTTCACTTAATTATTACTCGGGATGATAAAAATGTAATCCATTTGTATAGGCTAAAATTCCTCAGTATTTAAAAATGTTTCGTGTTTTCCTTTTTTTACATAAACATTTCCTACGCAAACTTCAACAAACGGCAAAAATTATTAATTACAAAAATACCAAAGAAGAACCGTTAGAGCACCTTAAAAAAAAACGAAATGCCTTTTAGTACAAAACATTGGCTGCAATTTTGGATGATATGTAAAATTCAAATGCACCAGACAAATCAATGCCTTTCTATACTTTCTGTCACTTAAAAGGACGCCACACACTCGTTCGAGCAGTCTGTTTTCCTGACAGATTACTAATACATACATAACTCACGTTCACTCACTTCAGCGATCTTACGCCCAAAGGGTTCTTTCTTAAGCCACGTACAGTGAAACCTGTCCCAAGCGGCCACCGAACGGTTAGAATAAAATAGACAATCATATTGAAAATTTCACGGCACATAAAGTACAACTCTTGTGTCTCGAATTTGAAAATTGTGTATTTTCTCGAAATTTTCTCAGAAGTAAAATATTCATTACTCAAGCATAAACCGCGGTCTACCCAATCTTTATGAAATATTCCGCAAGGGCACTTAAAGTGCGAATATCTAAAGAGAAAAAATCAATCAATAATTTTTACATCTATAATGTTTACATTTAATGTACATGAGTACATCTTGTTTCTATTTTCCACAAAATTTGCATAAACGAAATGGTCCTTATATAGTATATATGTTTGGAAAATGTCAAAAACACCAGCAATGGCATGTATTTATTTACGGAAGGCAGTATTGAAACATTTACTTGTAACTTTGAGGCTGCCTAAAGCTCCGAGCTATTTGTACTTAAAGAATGTAAACAGTGATGGAGTAAATATTCATTCCTATTATTATATGTCAAAAATGACCGCACCATTTATATTGAAAATTACAAGATGATAACGTAAGATTTAAGCGAGTAATACGACACCAAGAAAGAAAAAATACGACAGCTTAAGAGGTAGCTATCAGTCGTCTGAAGAGTAAGTAATGATTCAGTACTTAGAACTTCGTAAATACACATAAAAGGCTAATATGACATGCAATAATATGGAAATAAGTATTTTGGAGTCAATTGAAAACCAAATCGAACGCTTCAAGATAACTTTATTTTACTTATAGAAAAGTGCCAAAGAATAGCTACGACGGAGTCGTTCAAGTTCAACGCCTTGAAAGTTTCTGATGTTTTAAGTAAGCACCAGCCATATGAGGTCGAGAGGCATATATCGAGCATATGGTTGGCTGACAACACTTTTAAAAATCAAAGTGGGCGTGGGCTCGTAAACTTCGCTCGCTGGATCCTTTCACGCCAGCAAAGCCTTTGTCCGAAGAACTTGTGTTCCCTTTTGTTTATGAGAACTATTGATGTGCACTCCCGCCGAAGATTCCCTGGAGTAATAAAACTTCCTCATCGTATTTTCTACGCGTGAGAGAAGTAAACACACCTGCCGCTCTAGAGATGCGGGGAAGACTATTAATGACTAGAGGTGAGCAAACCTCTCAAGAAAGTCTCATATTGAAGAGCTCAACTATTTTGAAAATAATACTTCCATATGGTCATCATTGTAATGCCATGACATTAGTCCTTTAAAATAATAATATTGAACATTTTTCCCGAAGTCGATCATTCTTTGATTTTATTCTTCCCCGCTGTGTTCCTATTGCGCAGCTAAGTAAACTTTTTCGGATTTCGCTATATCATCACTTCCGTTACTCCCATTTGAGTTATGTGAACTGGAATAGAAGAAATTGCGTGGGCGATATAGCGAAGGACGCGAGTATGACGTTTATGTTTTTTGCAACCCATTTCATATATAATATAAGAGGGACAGTAATACTTATTAGTAATTTTGAGTAAAAATGGCATCAGATTAAAAAAAATAATCAGGCTCAAAGTACACTGAAAACATACTCTATGGATGGCATATACTGAGTACAGGACGAGAAACTTCGAAGGAAAGGACGAAAGCCATCAAAACTTTGTTTATTCCGTTCGATCACCATTTGATAGCCTTTTAGGTCAGGACTACAACACTTATATAAAAGAAAGCAAAAAGGGAAAAAAATATTAATAAAAAATAAGAATTTTCTTTAACACAAAATAAGAAGTTTCCTCACTCATTTATTGGTTCAATTCTAAAGCTGGTATCGAGGTAAGAACTCACCCTGGACACAATAATGGCCTGTGATATTCATGCACGTAAAGAGTTAACAAGTTAATAGAAATATACCTTCAAGGATATACCATATCAGCTAGATTGAATCCAGCTTTCCGTGTGTGTTTAGGGTCGTAATATGTATCGAGAAAAAATTTATGTATTCTGTTTTATATCACTTAAACGAAAAATTAATCAATTACATAAAAATATCATATTCAAAGAGACTTCTGCCAAATCTATACTTTCAAACGAGTCCACTCAGTTCATGACTTGAGGTTAGAAGTGTGCCATCGTTGGTGGCCAGAAGTGTGCCATAGGCATCAAATATGTTCCCGAAATGGACATAGCTCTTGAGATAACAAGAGATGAACTCTCGAGATAATAAGAGAAGAAGCTCAGATACTTCAGTCAATATGCTCTGGGGGGCATTGTTTGGTTGAGTATTGTGGACAAAGGAAAATAGGGGAGTGGAGTCGTCGCAGGGTAAGGTCAGGGAAAATCCATTTTTCGCAGTCGAACGAGGGCGCTCTAATGCGCAGCGGAGCGGTAAGGAAGCGTAAGGCAGTGAATCTGGCGGGGTCAGTGAGCCAAACAGAACAGATAATTGGTTAGGGGGGATATTTGGAGAGAAAGGTTGATGGATATGGAAAGAGTGCCTCCGACTGTGAAAAGTATATCTATGACCTCACCCTAACATTGGGTTAAATATCAAAGTTCAGTATGACACGACCCCAAGTTTTTTTCTTTTTTCTTCTGTTTTCTTTTGCTTTGCGATGGGTTCGACAAACGATGACTTCGGCATACGATCTGAGCTGATTTTGCGCGCGCTCCTCAAAAATTTCTAAATTGGTATGGTATGATCACGAATATTACATTAGAGATATCTCAAGTCTGCCGATGGAACGGTTATTGCTCCGCACGCATTAAAACCAGATTTCAAAATCGAATCAAATATTTTCCAAGGGCGTGTAGGGCACGAGGAGAAAGCATGAATATTATAAATGAATGGGTCTTCGATAGTCTCTTTTATGGGTGATTGCCGATAATGCGGAAACAGATGGAGAATTTCGATTCAATAATGCACATATATTACAATAGAGGATTTTCACGAAGATTACATATAATTAGAAGATTTTTTAGTCCGCCGCAAGAACTGTTGTCGATCCGCGCGCATTAAAATCGTATTTCAAAATCGCCACTCGCGACGCTATCATTCATGATTCCCTCTTTTCACGAGGAAACACGAGGCAGTGGTACAGGACTGATCCAATTAACCATAAAAACCACACATTTAACCCATGCTAGACGATTGTCAAATAAAAAAGACCACTTCTGCAGGATGGGTATTATCTTTCAATTGTTCCGCAGCCTAAGAATCAAAGGTCAGAAGTGACGTGGCAAAGCCTGCCATCAGCGAAGAAATTCGCTGCGACATAGTCGAAGGCAAAAACCATCGATTTCGCAAGCGTAAAAGAAAACCATAAGGTCGGGCCAGGAAAATAATCCACCTGGCTTCGGCGGTCGGCTTTTTACGAAGACCATTTGGTCAAGTAAAAAATGCAAGAGACACACCGAAGTGAGTGCAAGGGGAAGGAGCAGAGTGGGTAACGCATGGGGGGGAGGGGGTACACGGAAGACGAAGGCTTTCAGTGTTCGGCGAGATGGGTTGGTCGGAAGCGAAGAGTGGCGGCGAGGGCCGAGTAATGCTTTGAAGATGCGGCTCGGGCGATGTGATGGACGGGGAGAACAGAAAGTTTTTCGGTGTTTTGCAGGAACAAGGCGAGGGCACTCCGGGATCGAGGAAGACGCAGGAAGGGACGGATTAGGGCGCTTGCCGAAAAGAAGCAGCCTTCCAAGAGATAGATCACGGTTCAAGCATCATCGTCATCAATCCGGAGATTGGTTTGACGCAGCTCTCCTTCGCTACCCTTATCATGGTGACATATTTTGTCTCTATTTCATCCTTTAAAACCGGTCCTATGCAAGTTATTCGGGACTGTCCCTTTGCCCTTCTTCCCTGCCACTCGTCCTTCTACGATTGTTTTCATCTGGTCATCATGCCTCACAACGTAGCCAACTTAGTTGTTCCGTCTCCTCCTTAAGTTTTTTTGGAGACTTCTTTTCCTCCCACTGTTCTTAGCACTTCCTCGTACGTACTCGATCGTTGCATTTAATCTTCACTATTCACCACCTTATGAATGCTTCCAGTCTTGACTTTTCTGCTGCTGTCAACGTCCAAGCTTCGCTCCCATAGAGAAACATATTTCATGCGTAGTAGTAGCAGTATTTTATTTTCCTCATTTCCATGCTTTAATTCTCAGCTGTAAGAGGATTCTTCTTTTTGTAGAGAGCCCTCTTCGCCTGCGATATTCTACTGACTATTTGTGATTCGGCTCCCCAAATAACAAAACTCTTTCACCTCTTTAAGCTTTTGTTTTTTCTGATTAATGTTGCCCTAACCCCCTCTCTTTTGCTGCACTGCACGAGTGTAGTGCCCCTACAATGTTTAGTTTTAAACGAATATCTCGTTAAGTGATGGGCGTATCGCTGGTGGTATACTTAGCACTTTTTGCTTCTTTGGGCTGAACATTTCTGGCGCTATTTTGGAAATGTCTAATGCTACCTGAATCACACACGATCAATTTATCATCTATTTTCAAGGATAGCGCAAATTATCACTTGAAAAAAATATCAACAAATTGTGCTTCACTACAGTTGACACGGTGATAATTCAATACAAGCGATTATTATATATTTATTTTATCTAAATTACTCCCAAAAAAAAGCACAATGAGGCCTTGAGGAGTTTCTAAAATTAGCAATAGACTATCAAACATATCCATGCCTTGGATTGGGGCAGCCCATCCAGGAAGAACTCGATCCCGCGGCCTTCAATATGATAGGTTAGGACTTATCGCTGCCATCGAACTTTTGTAAACAATGAATTCATGAATATTTTGAGGTACATGATGTTATATCCTTCTTTTTTTCCTATTCTCTTGTTAATTAAAAGGTGAAACGAGAGGTTTGACTGATTCCGTAGTTGAGGTACAGGAAGAAGATTACTTGGACAAAGTGAGGGTGATCCACGGGACTCAGTCGTGTTATAGCAAAATCCGTGTTGAGCAAACTCACGCAAAGCAATGTAGCAATACCTGTATTTTCGTGAAGAGATCAAATTTTTAAGCACTAGAAACCAATTTCTCGCACTCCATCACACTAATCCTGATCTCGTATCATCTTCCACCATCTCTCTCTCTTTCTTGCCGCTGCTTAATTTATTAGCACTCGTTTCCATGGGTGTAGGGTGCGAGAAATACTAATTTTATCCACTTCAAGATTTTTTAATTAATGGCTATGCTTTTCGTACCTTCATAATTATAGTTGAAGTGATGGGCAATACAGCAAAATGATTTTTTAACTCATAATCGACCTACTTTGTGATATTTCGACGTCCACTGATGAATGTTCACGAGATAACTCGGAAGAATTGGGTACCCACGTACTTGGTGCAAAAAGTATCCGCTCCGATCAAATCCCAGTACATTATTATCCCAATTAACCAGAATATACTGAATCTACCTTTATACAGGGTGGAGAAAAATTTTGTCACGAAATTTTGACCCTGGATAACTGATGCCAGCAGAAAAGAAAATTACAAATGATGTTTGGATCGAAAACGCACCACTTTTAAATTTCAAAAAACTTTGAGCCAAGCGCTCCGATTGGCCGCGAGTTTCCCCTGCCGCCAGATGCTCTGGACAACGCATGACTACGAATGCTTTACCTGCCGGGGATCGCGTCTTACTTGAAACGTCTGGCCACGAATATTACAAAAGAGTATCCTCAAGTTTGCCTCTAAAAGTGTTGTCACCCATCGCGCATTTAATTGAGTTTACAAAAGTCGCAACTCGTGTCCCTGACGGACAAATTGATCCGAGTTTCACAGGGAAATAAGGTATAATTAAGGGTATTAACCGAAATGTATACACATGATGATGTGATCAATCAAATTCATTACTTTTCAATGCAATTCATTACGTCCCAATGACAAACATTGTACTACAAAATATTGGATAAAAAGTGGATCGCATTGCACTCATCACCGCGCATCACATTTTTGAAAATCGATTAAAATGCGACCTGCGATCCGACGAAAATTATAGCCATTAATAAAAAAATCTTGAAGTGGCAACAGAAATCAGCCTTCTAATGGATAGAATTGGGCCTCCTCCATGCAGTCCCCTTGCGTCTGGCCATGAGAAGCCATTTCACTGTACGTCGATTTACCGACAGCGTTATGGTCACAAACTTCCATTGCCCCGCACTTTTTCAGCGTGATAGGCAAATGTGTCGAAAAGGTCTCGCGGTTCGTCTTTACCACGCATCGTTGACGCCGGATCACTCTCTTGTCGAGCAGCTTAAGGGGGCTCATGTTGTAATTTATTAATTATGCAAAAGGAAAACTCTTTGAGACGAAATACTTGGGAAATAAAAAAACATAGCATTAATTAATTCTATTTTCATTCAAACCGTGTTCAAAATCGTTTATGATAACCCTACACAGTTTTCCGTAATCTATGTATCAATATTTTATTTCTATTATAGCTAATTTAATATGTTCTCATATTTTATCAAGAAATTGCGTTCTTACTAGGCATGAAGCCGTTTATCTTGGCATACGGTATCTAGAAACCACGTTTGCAACTAAATTTTGTGATTCATCAAGCACTTAAACGCAGAATTATTTTATGACAACCCCGTAGGTTTGAAGAATAACAACGGAAAAAGACTACTGTACGACGACATTCACGCTGAGATCGAATTCCTCGCATGCTTCCGAGCACCCGATTGCCAATTCTGCAGTCGGATTGAGGAGTGTGTGCAGAAGCGAAGCTAGTGATGTGGGAGGGAAATTTTGAGGGAGGATCAGGGGGACAACAGGAGTGAAGGGGTCCGTCCGATCTCTCCGTTTCCCGTGGGAAGGAAGGATTGCAGCCATCGCACTCCCCTCTTTTACCCACGTACCCTTCTCTCCCCAACACTCTCCCGAAGCTCTCGTCCGTCTTCTGGCCAACTAAGAGGCTGCCGCCGACTTGGAAACTACTCCACCAGATCCAAATGCATGCAACTGCCACCCGCACGCTCTCGCTTGAGCAGCTGAAGTTAAGAGGGGGTTGGAGTGGTAACGTAGTTCCCTTGGACTCTCTGCTGCCGAAACGGAATGTGCCTCTTGGCTCTAAAAATTAAATTCCATTCTCGATAAATCGAAGTGCCATGAGGAGCGTGAAAAAATTATGGAATCACTGCAATTTAAGCTGTAAAAAATACATTTGGTAGAGATTTATTATATTTGTAACCTGTGGCGTGGACAGGGGTGAAAAACACATTAATTAACTCAGTGATTCAACCCGAAGGTTGGTTTGGTTAGGTGAGGGTAGAGCTAAACCCGCACCAGGCCACAGGGGAGTAAATTTCACACAAACACATATTGTGTGAAATAAGTGTAGAATTCACATATTGAGGGTAGGGGAGCCAAGTCACCTGCCCTGGGCCACCTCTCACGCCGAAAGTTATCATTTGGCGCGTCCGAAGGCTTTCTCAGGATTTGAACCTGAGACCAATCCATCAACAGCCAAATACCCTAACCACTAGACTACCACACTCCCCCACCCATTTATTAGGATGAGAATAAATCCCCTGGAACCGCCAGTCGGACCGCGAGCCTCAACTGATTTCGATTTGAAGATTTTATCCTTAAATAATTTCTACGGTAAAAATTTAATATTTAAGGTGCTGGTGAAAAAAAGCAAAGGATCACCCAGCATGACCAAATAATTTCACTATGATAGCGCTAAATGGGTCACGAAAAATGACAAAATTTAACAAATCGAGTAAGGATGAGTCTTCTTAATGCCTACAAGATTTCATTTGAAATAAACAAAAATTAAATATGCTACAACAAAGAAAAATAGCGCTATCATCAGAAGTAGAAGTTTGGAAATCCACGTAGAACCCTGTAGAAAAGGAGGCAAGGGATGCTGAGAGAAAAATCTGGGAGGAAGAAGTCAAAAAACATCACCACCATCATTTGACAAATGGCGGTGATGTTGAATTCATTTACGAGAAAAATTATCGAAATATTGGTCACTTTATTACCGTCAGTATAGTGGATCAAAAATGTTACTAAAATTCAAAAATTTAGTGGCACGACGTAATCGAGCTTTTTCTCGAAAGACAAAGAGATAAACTTTCTCCTTTGAGCCTCAAATGTTTTCACGAGCCCACTAATAGAAACTTGTTTCGATTTGGACGCTGAGTTGAAGAAAGTGAAGCTGGTCTTTGGGGAAGAAGTATAAAGTCAGTTAGTGGAAAAATGGAGTTAAAGTAAACACTTGGTGATATATATCAACGGCACCTCAAACGTTCGTGAAATTCCTTTGAATTTATTGAAAATTCAAATGGCTGGAGGTAAGTCGATTATTTCGATATTACTTTATATTTTATAATTTCGTGAGGAACATTTTAGAGCTCAAATTTATATTGTTATAGGTTCCGACATTTAGATGAAATTTCATCTTCTCCACTGATTGACTCTTATGATTTTTTCATAGGAAATTTCATCCTTCGCGTACATAACTTTGCACCTGTGCGAGTGACTGCGTATAACGTCAATAATTTTTACAGTGCTCAGACGTCAACACCGTGTTCAGTTAACCCAGTCTGATATTGGCCTTGGAAGAAGATCGCTTGATGGTGTAGTTGGTAGCATTCCTCACTGGCAATCGAAAGATTCGGGTTCGAATCCCGGCTAAGCTAAATGATCTTTCATGGCATATTTCATCCTAGTTGTATAAGGTTAACGGCGGCCCATAAATATCTTAAGTTATATATTGGAATGTAGATCACGCACCCAAAATGGAAAAGCTGCAATTTTATCCAAATTTGGGAATTTATATACACATTGTACAAGCTCTTAAATCTATAACAAAGGATATGCGAGTTATAACTGAGTAAACTTATATATAATTGCTTAAAATCTTCATTTATGCTTCCTTCCAAACACCCTCGAGATGGCAAGCAAGGCAGTGAATACATTCAGTCACCCATTCCCTGATACCAATATTTCTCATTCGTACCCCACTTTCCCAGCCCACGCCAATCTCCTATCTTCTCATCTTTGTCCTAAATGTCATGCTCCGCCTTTCATCCATCTCTTACACCCCTAAACCCGAAAATTACGCACTCCCTTGACCCCTTGCGGAACCCGCCCCGAGTGCAACTCATACATGCATCACAGCAGGGCCGGATTTAGGATGTGGGCGGCCTGGAGCCCATTTGGGTGGGAGGCCCACTGTTTCAAGGTGTTAAAATTTGTACCGTAATAACAGGAGATGCTAGTAACACAATTTTCAGCAAATTTATCCGCAAAATATAAGAATGTAACTAATGCATTACCATCCAAGCACTGTCCTTGATTTTTGTGCTTCAAAATGATGCCACCGAATATCGAAATACATGGTGTTTTATTTATTTTTTCCGATTTTGTGAGATTTACCTCTTCATTGGCGGAAAACTCATGCTTGGTGGGTGGCTCTGAGCTCGGATCCCTTGGGCCTGCCTTTGATCTAGCCATGCATCATAAACACCCTAGCCTCCAACCAATGAAGCCCTATAGTATCTAGGATTCATTAAGCGTGTACAGGGGAAGTTCCTCGGGCATAAAAGTGAACGAGAAGTGCTACTTCGCACTCTCCAGGTGGCACCTTGGCAAAATGGCAACCATATGGGATACGGCACAGAAAGATTTCATGCGTGGAGTCAATTCATAGGATAGCGGCGCGACAATTCAAGAACTTCAGCAAGCTAACAGAGAGCGTTACAAACCTTGCTTACACACGAATAAAGGGATCCGCTACAAACTCCGACGCTACGATCTAGGCTTAGATTTCTTGAGCGATTAAGCAGCAGCATCTTTCAGAGCGACGATGAAAACATCATTTGAGAACCGTACTATATTACCAAGTCCGACACGATTATATAAGAAAGATTTTGCCCAACGGATCAGTATGAGAATTAGTTTTTTCCCCGAACTGTAAAAGACCTTCATTAATGCAAGTTCGAATTCAGGCAGGCAGTCCTTGCATAACCTACATAATTATTTTCTGTGTATTATCGCACAGGGAAACGTTTGGTGTTCCAAAATTTCCTGCCATACTCAACTATCAAGTCGGCTTGCTGGTAAGCACATGAGGCTCTTGTTCTATCAGATATAATTGGTACCAGAATATGACACCAAGAGAATTCTCTAAAATGTAGACACGGACTTAAAATATGAAGACAACGTTTCTGATGGCTTTGATAGCATGCAGTACATATGAAAGGAAAGCTTTCTCATACTGATGCCACTACCAACCGTTAATATAAATTTGCATCTTGGTATGGGTTATGATCTACCGCTGCAGGAAGATTTTATGGGTCTTGATGAATGGGAATGCGCTAACACGCACCAACATCTACTATTTCAAATTACTAGCCTACATGTAAACCGTGTTCCTGGCGTCTGGATGAGAGCAATAAATTGAGTAATTAGATTGAATCATCTAGGAGATGGTCATTTCCGAAGCTTGGCGCTTGGATATACACAGAATTAAGTGAATATACTGTTAAAAATCACACCAGCATTGTTCATTCCGTCCATACCTTCCGGCTGTAATAAATGGTGGCACTAAAGTATAAAAGCATTAAATTGCATCAATGTTTAGGAGGCATAAGAGATTTTAAGGGAAGATCTCACCTCCTTTCTCTTTCACTTCCTTCATAATCTCCCTATTTTTCAGGAAAAAGCAACCCAAATAACTCCAAAACCTCTTAACCTCAGCTCCTTAACCTCAACCTTAACCTAAAAACCTCAAATCAATAACTCTGACAATAGGAAAAAGGTCCTCATCACAACATCTATGTCATCCAGGTAGTCGCAGTATAATCTTCGAAAATTCATTCCAAGCTGCTGGAGCTCAATTGCGGAATATCCTGCCTGAGTGCATAGAAGAAGCAGAGTGTACACATTTTTTCAGAAACGAATTATTTCACTGTGCAAGATTAGCACAAAATTCTCATATTATTATCTTATTGCTGTAAAACTTAGCTCTATATATTACTTTAAACTATCCTTAATCTATTACTGTAACCTGGATCCATGGCGAAACTGCTAAAACGTATTTTGCTGGCCTCAAGGGGCAATGTTCCCGCAGAAATAAATAATCCATCCATCTATAAGTCATTCCCTCATTACCTGACTCTCACTTTCCTTACCTGAGTTGACTTATTAATCCTTACCTTCAATATCGACTTCGATTCTTCATTTTACGGATTATGATTTTTTTCCTCGAGAGATATAACGTCATCCAGGGCCATACAGCTCCTAAGTTTCCTATTCGCATGCCCATCTCCTCCACGTCCCGCAGAGGGATACGACTCGCATAAACTTTAGAGAGACGCTCCCACTCCACACGGAGGCGTAATAAAATTCCACCCCGGCGAAAACGGGGGTGCGACGCAGGACCACTGGGAGTTTCTGCACTGGGAAAGGGGGGGATGGAAGATGAAGGGGGAATTTGAAGGAGGAAGGATGCAACTAACTTCATAGCGGAGGGACCCTTATGGAGGGGGCCGTTACGCGGTTGCAGCGAGGAGGGATAGGGGCGGGGTAAAACGGAAAGTAGCAACGGTGCGAGACGTGATGCAGGCATTGAGTCAGGGGAAGCGTAATGGAATGGGGAGGAAGAGGGATGCGGGCGAATGAAGAATGAAACAATTGAACAGAGGGCGACAGAGAAGATTGGATATTGCAACAGGACTTTTTTTTAGCACGAGCTATTTTTGCCAGCGAATTACATCTTCCATTTCGAAAACTAAGTCGATGGTCTCAACACCTACTAAAGAAGAAACACTTGCAATTTTCCAGCATTATAAACCTTTTTTAATCCCTACCTTGGTTTCGATGTTACTATATCATCTTCACGGTAAAAAATAGTTCAAAGGAAAAAGTGGAAATAGAATTTCGCTATTTTCTCTTTTTTCAGTGGGAGGGAAATTTGAACAACATTCCCATCTCCCGCAACATTTTTACTACTGCATCATAAAAGGGAAAGGCATACGGGTCATGTAAAATGTTTAATAATTCAGGAATTGTGCAGCTCATGCTAGATAATAAATCGACCTCCAGAACTACAATTTATTTTCTCTCCTAAGTTGGCAGATCCGTCGAAGTATATTTTCTTACAATTAACGCTATTAGAGGCAAGAAACATAAAATATATATAAGATCTGCCGCAATACTACTGCATCTAATGCCTATCTAACGATTTGATCGTTGGATTATTCTTCCTCATAGAATAATCCTCCAAAGTCGTTAGAACATTAATTGCGTATGCTTGGTTTCGCTGAAGGTAGGACCTGCCCGCCTTTGTGACGGTGCAGGATTCCTCGTCCCCTCCCCTTCTTCCCCGTCCTACCCCTGGAGGCGTCGTCGGGCTCTCATCGCGGCGGCGCCTCCTTTCCTTGTTCCTTCCCGTCCTTCCCCTTCTGGTGGCAGAGGAAAAAAGCTGATCGCTTATAGTCCCTGCTCCAGGAGTGTATCCTGCGAACCCGACCCAAGGGTTTCGTTCCCACTGCATCTAATGCCACTGCGTGTTAAAATTCAGTTTGGTTTAGTGACACTCGAAGACGGGCTCGTTCCCGTTCATGACTTAAGAAAACTCGTACTGAGGTACCGATGGTATTACCGAACGAATTGGTACAGTGATGAAACACCGGTTTTTCACTGCATTTATGCGAATGGTGGTTTGAGCCTGTCCGTGCGAATGGCAATCGGATATTTTATAATCAAATTTAACGCATAAGGAACACTGCTGTCGTTATAAAATGTTTTCAAGTGCAAATAACTTGCGTATTCATACCATGCCACACATAGAGGTAACCTCTATGATGCCACATACCATGGGTTGAGTGCAAGTAGCGCCCTTAGTTCGTTAAAATTCCGCAGCCTCAAGAGCGCGCCACCAAAACTGAACTGCGGGCATGAGAAGTGTCACTGTCATGCACGTCGTCAATAATGCGACACTGTGGGGGCGTGAATGCTAGCGAAGTTACTTGTTACATGCTTTACCGAAAGTCTTCATTGCATCGCAACACGACAACCACATCGATGATGGAGGAAGCATCGAAAGGGCGTAGGTTTCGAAGGAGGGGAATAGTATATGGAAGCGAGGCTTGATTAGCGAGGAATTTGAGATCATCATCTTCGCTTCCCGCTCCCAGACCTGAGTTTACGACATCAATTAAGATTCAAACCATGAGGGGGAAATGCAAAAGAAAAGGAGCAGCAAAACAAAAAGGGAGACGAGTGAGGGATTAAGATGTTCATACTGTTGAGAAAGAAGAGGGTGGGTATAAGATTGCAGGGGAGGAATGCAATCATGATGAGGGAGAAGACAATTAGGGGAAATAAACTAGCAGCTGCATGGTTGAAAGCCGCGTCTAAATACACTCGCTACCTTGCGAGCCATTCACAATCATACGGTAGGGATTGGAGGGACTGCGGAAAAACAATATTGGCGCAAAAACAAATCATATGGGCACTGTAGAAAAATCAGTCCCAGGAAAGATGCAGCAAAACAATACTGAGCCATAAGCAATACAAGTTAGCTCGTTATGGAAATCAGCTTCAGTAAAGGTACAAAGCACATAAGATTTTTCGTTGAGCAGGACGTGAACGCCATTTATCACTG
The DNA here is from genome assembly GCF_921293095.1 of Ischnura elegans. NCBI lineage: Eukaryota > Metazoa > Arthropoda > Insecta > Odonata > Coenagrionidae > Ischnura > Ischnura elegans. Next base: position 58,112,062 of record NC_060248.1, read on the forward strand.
ACCGCCGTGAATTGCCGGTTTAGGTTGCATAATAAGGTTGCAAGATTAAAACTTGTGTAATTATTATAAAAGTATATTATATAATTTTAAATAATTAAATGGACGCAGCTACTTTCTAATAATAACAAAATAAACTTTTGAAAGGCTTAAACACTGCTTGAAACAAGTGACTTTGTTCGCAGTCACGCGCACGGGTTCAAAGGATGAAGTTCGCCATGACAAATATTTGGCTTATTTGTCGGGATACGAACCCGGATCTCCCAACTGCCGGTCAGGCGAGCTAACAAATTATACCACCAAGCAATCATCTCAGAGTGAACTTCAGGATGGGTTTTTACCGAATAAGATGTTGACGTCGCAAACCCCCACTTGGCATATGGAGCGGATGTCATGTCACTTACTAAGCCACTGTCGGAGTGAAAAACCCCACTTTGTCGCTCTATTCAAAGCACTGCATTAAACAAGTGACTTTGTACAAGATCATGCGTAAGGTTGCAAATTTAATTTAAGAATACCAGGACTAGCCCCGGTTATATCTTTACGAAGTCACCCACAATGCACAAATGGAGCTAAAAACTGTGCGTTTGTTTATATGCACCAAGGATGAAGTTCGCCATCCTCAGTGCATATGATTTGAAAAGTTTGTTGGTTATTTTATAGCAAGGCGGAGTTGACTGACTGATGATATTTCTGACGCCGTTTAAGAAAGGGGAGCAAGGTTGGAGAGAAGTCCACCATTGACTGAAGGCGCCAAGAGGATGACAGCTCAATGTCCCATCCGGCCGAAGAAATATTGTCCATGGGTTATTAAAACAGAGAGGGGCGGGGATATGTAAAATATTTTATTGCAACCGCACCAAACTTTGTCTCTTGGAAATGGGATTGGTATAACGGCGTTAGACCTGGGGTTAGAATTTTTAGCCACCAATAAAGGAACAAAATGGCGATAAAAATATTATCTTATTCTAGATTTAGGTAACCGTTGAACTGTACATCTAACAATCTCTATTAGAATCAAAGTAGCAATTACGGAGTAAGAAGTATTTTGGAGTGAATAAAGAAGTTAGAAGAATTTCCAAATCAGAAGGATATCGTGCGGCTCCGAAATTCGAACTTGGATAGAGGAGACCAGATTGAAGAATCGTGAAATGCTTGCTCGGATGGAAATGGGAGAGTTGGGATGAAAAGGGAGAAAAAAGATTAAGGGAAAGAGTTGGGCAGCCAAGTAAGGTAGGGAGGCACCGAGTGGAATTTAAGGATGATAGGAAAAGTTAAGGAACTATTCGTAGGGAGAAGCAGTGGAGTATTAAAGAAGGACTACGTCAGAGAGCTGACGTGGGAAAGGGAATTAATAAGATAAGCTGCGTTTAAATTGAGTAGCATGTTATGTAAACAAGTTACATATAACATGTTTAACGAAAAAGTTACAAATCCACATGCACCATTGTGTCATAAAACAAAACTTCGTGTACAATTTTTTGGTTTCCCGCTTCGTGCAGGAAACATGTTACACGGATTTGTAACTTTTTCGTTAAACATGTTTTATGTAACTTGTTTACATAACATGCTACTCAGTGTAAACCCATCTATGGCTATTCCAAGGTGGAGAAAATGATATAATTGTTAGCATAATTAATTGTCAATATTATCTATGAAATATTTACCCAATGTTAGAAGCATAAACTTATTCAAAACACCGCATGAAACAAGCGACTTTGTGCGTAGTAATGCGCACGGGTGCACAGTTACATACACCGAGAATGAACTTCGCCACGAAAAAAGTCATTTGGCTCATCCGGGATTCGAACCTAGATCTCGCGATTGCCGGTTTCAGATTTGAATTGGAAGATGGTGACTTAGTGGTATAGCTCGTTGCATACCTTATCTACAATCTGGAGATTCGGGTTCGCATTCCGGCTAATTGTAAGCCAAATAATTTTTCTTCGTGGTGAATTTCATCCCTGATGATAACTTAAGATTATTGTTGAAGACTCACGATTGTTCCCAACCAAACGGAAAGAGATTTAAAATATAATATATACACGCACAGGGAATGTCATTGGGAAATGGATTTCACTGAAAATAATTGTGAGAGCAAAAAGAAAGCGGAATGACCCTAATATGTAATTGTAAAGTAATGGTGCGTATGGTAAGTCGTGGTATTAAAAACTCAAAGTAACCATTGGATTTTTATTAATAGTATTTTATTTGATGGAAAAAGCAATGTTAATTAAAATAAAACGCCGAAGTTAATACTGCAACTGTTGAATGTAGTGGATTCTACCATACATACATGAGAAAATGATACGTATTAGTACAAAATTATTCAGCTGTGCCATTGGCAATTAAAATGTAATACTAGCACCTTCCCATAAAATCAATGCTATGGGTTACAACAGAGAGAATTTCTATCAAATTATAAATATTTACAGTTCTGGAGATAAATGAATGCAGCTCTAAGTCTAAAACAATCTTTAATTTTGCGAGCTGGTTTTTCCGATAGGATACTTCCACATTAAGTGGTAGACAGCCAGGTTTCTCCAATCACCCTGCTACGATTATGAGAGCAATCTAAATAATAAGGACTGCGTTTTACTGAGAAAATATTGATACTTGTAAAAAAAACGTTGTTGCATACTTAAAACCCCTCAAAAATAACTTGAGACATAATAAGGATTCTCTATGGATAGATTTTTAAAATAAAAACAAATACTTACGGGAAACAGGTTCGAGAGTTACAGCGTGGACTTAAAACGTGCATACTCTTACATATTGATTATGATTGGGAATAACAATAACCCGAGTAATGGGGTATATGTATCCGTTTTGCGATATATTAAGTTAAAAAAGGACACTTTAAAAAAATCCTTTTTACTTAGTGGAATAAAGGTGTGGAACGACCTACCAGAAGTTATTTTTAAGATCTTCCCCGCAAATGCGAACATTTTTAGGAATAAGTTTTAATCATTTATTGGTTAATTACATAGTGGTTTATTAGGGAGATTTTGAAATTGGGTTAATTGGGTCAATGTTCAATTGCTGGTTGTATGATATAAGAATTAATGTATTATTTATTTTGCTATAAGTGTCTTTTCTGTTTTTTGTTTTGTTAATATAGGTACATTTGTTAATCATGTGTGTAAATCTAATATTGCCACCATGCAATAGTCTACTTGCAGCAATATGTAATAATAATATATCCTACAATAAAAATTTCTTCTGTAATTTTGTGGAGTTAATCAATCCTCAACCTTCAATGCCCTTGTTTGATTACTACTGAACATTGGGATGAGCGCTTACAATTAGACTAAAATAACAGCTTCTTGATTGGTGACATAAGCGGCCGCGTAAGTACTTTGCTTACCGCTTCAACCGTCCCTGAACATGAGAAAAAAGATTTCACTGCAATGAAAGTTTTGTCTCTTCGGGAACACTACACTCCTCATGGGGCTTCAAGGTCCGCGACCTTCATGACTCATTCTGACAGAAAGGGAGGGGTTTCTCGTCAAAGGTCGGAGAATGTCGGAGTGAAGAGGTCATGGAGGACATGCGTCATCTTGCACCCTCTCTTTACCCTTCAAGTGAAACACCGAAGCGTCAAACATCTTGGTCACGCCTGAGGGAATCGTATTTGATATAATTCAGTGCGTCACCCGCACAATTTCTCTCATAATAATGGGGTAAAGAATACCTACTAATGCAAATGCTATCACAGTCTCTAAGCACATACTCATGAAACCCTTCACCAAATTAAAGCTACACAAATTACCAATGAGTTATATTTCAATATTAAATCCGAGGATTCCAGCATAGTGAGTATAGAATTTGTCCATTTGGAATAATGAGGTGGAATTACAAATAATGAAATTCATTAAATTTTAAGTACTTAGAAAAAATTGTATATTCTGCATTGAACCTCATTATTAAAATAGTGATATTTAAGTGTTGATGGAGATTTATTTACTATTATTGTTGACATATAATCCGAACAGCTGAAAAGTTATTCATGTGGTTTTATAAGGAATCTAAGATATATTTTTGGCATTGCGTATAATTATTACGTTATCACTTTAACGCAACATATAAATGTAATACGTATAGATGAAAGACTCGTTTATGCCATAGATAACGGATTGGCATTCAGCTTATTCCTAACAGTTGAGAATACAATATCTGGCTAGGAATAATAATGCATACTTGGTGGGAGTTCATGTGAAATTCGTGTGCTCGTATATTGTTTTTATGAATAAAAATGTAGTACATAGCACAGTGATTGAATTTAGTACCAAAAATCCCATATGTGACCTAAATTATACGATATAGGTTACAAATAGAACAAGTGAAACTAGTACATTAGGCACTAATATTTTTCTAATGCATAGAATACTACATTTTTTGAGTGAAAAAACTTGCCGAAATTCCAATACTTGTGAACTAATTTCCAAAATAGCGTGACACATAGCCTTGCACTGCGGATGTTAACAAAATTTGAACCATAAAGAAACACTCCACTGGTGGCTTGCAAAGTAAGCAGAAAATAAAATTAGGCATTTTCCAGTTACTTTCCGTCGCTAATATCTCGGAAAGTATTGCAAGTAGCAACGAAGTATAAAGGCCATTTTACACGCGGCACATTTCGCCATGCATGACGTATGTGCGAAGGTGTAATCTAAATAGCGTCGTGTAAAGCGGTGAATTGCTAGACCACATGCGAGAAAGCGTGGATGCGAGACGGAAAAATAGCCCCTGATCTAATTCTAAGCTCGCATTCTCGCAAAATCAACGTGTTTTCAGTGCTAACAGTGCTAAAGCATTGGCGGCTGAAACAAAAACTACACCTCATTGGTATACATTTCCTATCAGATCGCAAAATTTGAACGGGATCAGGTCTAGAGGGACTTCCCTTGCAAGTGTTACAAAGAATCCGGGCTCTGGAAGAACGGGAAGTGGACGATGGGTTCGTGGGAGGAAGGATGCGAACATGGAGGAGTGAGACGGGGATTTTTCGTTTGGCGGCAAAGGGGAAAGGTGACGAGGAATATCAGGGGGGGGGGGTGAAGCGGGGGCAAAGAGAATAGCAAGGGATGGAAAAAGGGGGCGCGGAGGAATTGTTGGAAAGGGGAGGGAGGGAGGAAGGAAGAGGGGTCCTCTGGTTTTGGGGGCGCGGGGGTGGTTTGGCCCGGAGATGAGTAGCTCCCCCACCAAGAGTCGGCGGCTTCACTATACGACCCCCTTGGCTCCCGGATTAGTCACTGCATTGCATCCCCCTCCCCTCTCACACTGAGAGGAGGAAACTTGCACCCTGCCTCACTGCTGAAAATCCCCTTTTCGCTCCAAGGGTTCGCCATCATCCCCTTTATTTGGAAGCAACAGAGGGAGCTTGTCTACAAGAGCAAGTCGTCCATCATAGGCTTATTTTGCACCACTGTCTTACTCCATAGCTATATACTGAACGTATAGTGTGATGGTGGGGTATATATCTCATACACCTATTCTACGGTGCAACGCAACTGTGAAATCGGAACCGTGATAGATGGCTTTGATTTTTTTGTCCGTGATACATGGTTTTGGTTGCAGGCAGGAAGATAGTGCCTTACGATGTCGTCAGAAGGTATCGAAAATTATATATATCTCTTCTATAGTAGATGGTTTTTGATCGTGGAAAGCAGATGATATTTGTCGTTTCCGAATGCCAATAGCTGCTGATTTCGTTCGAGAGACAATTATCACCAATGAGTTGTATCAATACTAAGGCCAACAAATTGACAGCAAAGAATAAAAATGCGATCTTTGCGATCACAGCAATGCAGAAAATTGACGATCATCGACAAAACTGAAGTTGTTAATTCTAAAACGACATAAGTCCACTGGGGGGAGTTATTGATGAACAGTTTGTATGCATATTTTTGAGGTTAGTGGAACATATGCTACAATATTTTTTCCGATGGATGGAAATTAAGTATATTAAAATATCTATTCACGGCGATAAGTAGAAGTGATGGCTTTGGTAACTTTGAGGATGAACAAAAGAATTAATCAGGGTTCAAAACTTCGCTTAATGTAGTAGTGCTCTTTTGGAATCCACTGCCTACGATTCGACTTTCCGATATCAATTATCAAATATTCGGATAAAATTGATCACTTCAGATTTTACTTGGGTAGTGGGAAAGTTAGTAACTTACGATTAAATAATTATGCACAGAAATATTGTAAATGATCGTCAAAATACTAGAATTTATAGCGTTTATTTATTATCGAATGTCGAGTTGTTATTGCTTACAGTCAATTTATGTGGAAACTAGTAAATTAAGTTATTCAACCACGAAAAAAAATGACAGTCCAGCGATTAACATCAGCCACTCCAGCAGTAGTGCTCTTTCGGAATCCACGGCTTCAACTGCCTCTCAATTCGACTTTCCGGTATCAACTATTTACAAATTGGATAAAATTGATTGATTTAGATGCAACTTGGTGGGAAAGTTATACTTTCATGATTGAATGATCAAACTTTTTGTATCCACAGAATTATTGTTGAAGATCGTCAATACTCAAAAATTGATAGCGTTTGTCTATCATTGAGTTGTCACTTGTTGTAAAATTATATGGAAAATAGCAATTTTAATTGTTCAATCATAAAAAAATTGGGAGTCCCGTGATTAGTACCAGCTACTCCAAACTGAAGGTCAATATCCATTATATTTACCTTACCGTACAATAAACAAACACAGCACGGGTATAGATCCAGAAGTGTATGGTAGTGGGAATTGTAGCTCTTTTAGTTTTGTGTCTTACAGTTTTGGAGACTCCGCACACTTGATAATGAAATATTACAGTAATAAGAGCACAATTAAAATAAAACAATGTTTTTTTATAAAAAACGCTTTTTACCGCGAACTAAAAATAATGCTAGCAAATTTCTGTTCAATCGATTTTCAATGAACGTTGGTACAAACAAATTTGTTGTTATGACTCTATAATTCTCGTTCCTTCAAATGATCGCACCGCTGCCATCGGATTTTGGTGGTAATTTCTTGAACTAATCTCCATATTTAATTTTAAATTCTGAATAACAGTCTAAATTTAGAAAAAATCATGATAATACTGTTATAATATTGGATTGCCATTTGGTTGTGAGTTATCCTGAAAATTTCAGCTTGATATCTAATCGTAAAGTGGGTTAAAGTTGAGTTGCAAGATTTGACCTGGACCTGATGACAAACAAAAAAACTTGTTTATAAAAATATTATAACAACGTGCTACTTACTCCTTACTCAGTGCACCATCAGCGATAACTTTAAGTAATAATATTTGACACTTTAGTTCAATATCTATGGTAACAAGCGCGTCGGCAATGTTGTTCCAAGCTCTATGGCAGTGGGAATAGTGGGAAAATAGATTAGGGTTGGCAAGCCATGCGTTCGTTTCGGCGGAAGGAAATAGGCAATGCTCCCCCCAAAGAGGGACCCCTCTCGAGATGATCCGCTGACCCCCCCGAGGCCAAGAGGGAGGAAGAGGAAAACAATGTGCCACGCGGAGGAGGAGCAGAGATTGTTTTCCCTTTGCTCGCACGATGGTCGCTTCCGCTTGATTGAAGAAGCGCCTTGCGAAGTGATATATGTATATATGTGTGAATGGGGGGAGTGAAACACGATACCAATCGATGCTATAGGACAAAAGTCGAGTGGGGGCGGGAAATGTGATCATTTCGCAAGAGCCATATAGAGAAGTGCCCGAGTCACACGGCCGAATAATATTGAAGGGAAAAAGAGTTCTCTCTCAAGGTAGATGGGATTTCTTGTTAAAAATATTCACCAAATTTCATTTTGTAAATGGTTTTTGGCGCAGCCGTTCAATAGGCCTGGAATCACCACAGATCGGTACAATACATTACTGATAAGCAGTTTACTTGCGCAAGAGAGCCAGTCTGTAAAAATTTTTACAGAGGCTAATGTCATTGGTTCTTCATAACAGTCCGTATGCTTAAAGATGAGATATTAAAGTAATAAGGGTAAAATAATGATAATAATAAGTTATACTCACTCTTAGTTAGTACAACATCAGAGATATCTCTACGTAATTATACTTGATACATAACTGCAATGTGCATGATAATAAGTGAAATTAGTGCATCGCTCGGTGCATCGGCAAAATTTAACAGAAATTGCCAAATTAGTATCGAGGAGATTTAGTATGAAAGACTTTGGTACCTATCCTGCTGCAGGCAGGTGAACGAAAACAAATACAAAGATTCAATCTTGAAAAACGTACACATCGAGACCTTTGTGTGATGGCAGAACACAATTACACGTGTCCTTTATATGCACTCACAGTAAGGATTACGTTGTCATAAATTGAATTTGCATCGAGTACAAGGGCATCTGTTCTTTTTTATGACTTCATTCTCCACAAACAATGGCCTCTTTTTAAATAACCTTTTGTTTATTACTCTTTTTTATTTTTGCTGATGGAAATCCATTCACATGCGGTATGCTAAACGTCACGAGATTATGCGAGATCCTTTTGCATAACGATTTAAGTTTTTCGTATCGCTGGAAGAGATAAATGGCGTCATTACATCATGATGATCTCCATGAGTAAGGGCACTGCGCAGTGTGGCCATATCGACCTTCATAACAATAGAAATCAAACTAAACAGAATTACAACTGAAAGTGTGGAGTTAGAAATAGATGAGCTAGAATTAATCCTTCTATTGAGCAATACTTATTTGTATTTTCGATTGCTAGACCAAGAAAAACGGTGGATTTGTCGGCAAATCTTTCGCAAAACCTCAAAATTCATGACTGATAAGCCCTCATACTCGAGTCTGATAAAGAAGAAGGAAAGTATACGGGGGTTAATGATAAATAGGAATTTATTAAGAAAAAGTGATTTGATTTTTTAGTATGAAAAATAACTCTTTGTGAAATAAAAGAAATGCGATCCAGTGTACTTAGAGCAAAAATAAGTTTCAACAATGAAAGAAATGTTTTCTCCTTCAACTCCATCAATATCCCGCTAAATAAAAAGCTGGTTAAGACGTCTGGTTAGTGTTTTGCTGTACGGCAGTGAGACAGGAACAGTGGGAAAAGAGGAGAAAAAACCAGTCGAAGCTTTTGAGATGTGATGCTGTAGATGGATGTGGAAAATAAGCTAGCAAGATCGTTTGATGAATGAAGAGGTATTAAGAAAAGTGAAAGTATTGATGAACTCAAGGATAACAGTTTAAAGAATACGTGACAAATTTATTTTGCTTGAACTTCGAAATGGCGGTTTGGAAATGATAACTTTTGAAGGGATGACTAAGAAAAACGGCAAATAGACATACCTAGATAGGGATAATGGATGCAGCTAATTGAGGACAGATGCGGCCTATTTTCTGATTTTTATGAAGTATGGCAGAGGCTAGAGAGAGAGGCGGAGGATTGTCGCCAAGCAACCGCGACAGATTGACATAATAAAGCACACACATAAGTCTGTCTTACAATCAAGGAGCGTGGAATAGTGGAAAGAGTTCACTGCTTTGCCTGAAAGTTTGCCAACAAAGCGACGTTAAAGGTAACGGCCTGAAAACCCGTTTCTAAGCACGCTGCCCGACTCCGTTTAAAACACAATCCGATTTCTCTCTCCTCACAGCGTCTTATCACCCTCATCTGGATAAGCCAATGCTGTTGCCACTCCAGATGAAACCGTGGTATACCAAACCGACATTCGGTTTAGCCCATCTCCACACGAAGCACGTCTCCAACATCATTTCCGACCCGACAGAAAACATCCCAAATCCTTCCGGTTTGCGGGAGAGGAGGAGGATCGACCAATTTTCATGAGCCGACGAAGGCAGGGGATGCGAAATGACGCTTCTAATTTGCGAGATTTCCTCGTATTTTCTCACTCGCACCACATGCGTATGAAGCGACAACTGTGAAAGGGGGTGAAATGCGTATAGAGACGGAAGAGGAGAGGGTTCGAGATGGAATTCCGGAATTAATCCGTTGCCGACCTAAAAGCAGGGCCGGTTCCAGACATTTTCTTAGGGTAATCGAACAACATTCCGCCGCCCCCATCAAAATTTACCTGAGGTGGAAAGGATTCTCTCAGGATACATTTTAAAATAAATAAAAACACTGTAGGAATAAGGCTCGATACTCAAATATCAGCGCGAAATTATCACGTGCTTATGTAAGATTTTACACTTTCCCGGCGAACAGAATGAATAAGCACGTGATAATATATAAACTTTTCTCGGGATTCGGCGCGGGTAGGATTTTGTATGAGCGCGAACGTATCGGGTTCCGACTCATTACCCACTCTCACGGCTACTGAATGAATATTTTGAAGTGAACGTTGAAGCTCAGCATTGTTGTCTCGGAGGACAGTGGATCAGCGTAGACTTAGCTCTGGCAATCATGATTCTTTTAAGAGTTCTATTCCAAGAGCTGCTGATCGAATACCCGGTGTCTCTGTTGACATTTTTATTTTCCAGTCTTATTCCTATGTCCTCTTTAGTAAATTATTATTAAAGTATTCTACCGATTAAGGTAGGTTTCCATGGAGTGCTTAAGAAGAATTCCAGGAGCCTCCCCTTGCATCATGCAATTCCCTCTTCAGTGCACAATAAGACCTACTACCTTTCATTCTATCTAAAAATCCTATTCTTTTCCTTCCCCTCCCTCGTTTACCTAACATTCTTCCCTCTAACACTCTTTTCAGCATCCCATCCCCGCTAAGTACTCGTTCAATCCATACCTTCTGCCTCCTCCGTATCTCATCTAAAAGCTGCCTACCTTCACCCACCATGTCCAGCACTTCGTCGTTCCTCCTCCTCTCCGTCCACTTCACCTTCTCCATTCTTCGCCACACCCACATCTCGAATGCCTCGAGTCTTCTCTCGTCCTCCTTCCTAAGTGTCCACGTTTCTACGATCCCAAAATTGATTTGATCGCCATAAAACTCTGGTGTCATCCCACCTTATTTTAAGGTCCTCATCCAGGCTATGCTCGACTATGGATTATTTTTCCTTGGTCAACCGGAGTTTAATGGCCAACAATCGGGACTCGACCAATCCGGCCCCTCCTAATACTGAGCCTCAACGGTCACTTCAAATATTTATTCAGTAGCCGTGAGAATGGGTAACGAGTCGGTACCCGAAACTCGGTGATCTCACAAAATCTTACCCGCGCGGGATCCCGAGAAAATTTTATATATTATCACGAGCTTGCTCTGAAAATACTGAAAGTTATATTTTTAGAGCTTAAAAAACCAATTTCATACGTATTGGACTGAGCGCTTAGGGACCCCCTATTGCTTGGCGCCTTACGCAGCCGCGTATTCTGCTTACCGCTACTACACAACTGGCCCTATCCACAGCCCCATCACAACTGTTCTTTCCACTTTCCCAGCCGCCTTGTTCTCGTGTCTTGTCCAGCAACCCGCACTCCACGCTGGGGTGTAGCGTGGGGAAGGAATCCCAGGCGACAATTCTCTCGCCAACTCTGTGAGAGGCGGCAATTGCTGTAAAATCCCGATACGTGGCACCGGCCGATGCTTATTGGAACTCCATTATAATAGGAAATATATATTTATTAAATAAGGGAACTTGAGCCATGAGTGTAGTGAAACATGTAGATTCCAAAACATTTTTATTTTTGAAATCGGAATGCCCTAAGTTTTTTTTACCTTCCTGCAGTAAAAACTTTAGCTATTTGTTTTATTATTGTTATTAATATTACTATAATCTTTTTCATTAAATTTTCTTCATTCTTTAAGTTTATAATGAGAGTAGTGGTTCTTACCAAAGTAAATCTTTGGTCTTATGTTGAGTTGATAAATTTTCTCGTGATATGGCAAGTTGAAATTATTACCACCTTTTGCAGTTTGATGTATTTATTTGGATTTAAACTGAGTATTGTAAAGCTATTTTGAATTTGTTTCGAGATGATACCGGCAGCAGAGATGACAATTGTAGCTATATAAATCTGTTTTATGTTCCATTTCCTTTTTATTTCTACTGCCAATTTTTGGTACTTGTTTATTTTTCTGGGAATTGTATTTTCATTGTCATATGAGAGCGGCATTACAATATCAGCAATGTAACAATCTCTATATTTCTTGTTAATCGAATAATATTTGGTCTATAATTGACAATGGTTTAATCTGCTTGGATGGGCAAATCGTAATAGTTTGTATGAACTGCTTTCAAGACCAGTTTCAGGGTGCCACTGGGGTTTTAGTTTCTCCTAATTTGTCCCGGTCGGCCGGTTTTTGGTGAATAATTTTTGCGACTTGATTATGGGTTGATCGAGGTCAGTGAGGCTTCGTCCATGTAAGTATTTTCGGACCCATATTTCTACCTTTGTATTTAATTGAACGGTTCTTGTGTCGGTTGTTCTGTAAGACGTGTCATTAAAAAAAATTAATGGCGTTAAGTTATTGTCAGTATATATTTTTGACTTACCTGTTCATCATTGCACTGTTTGATTAATATAGAATAAATTTTTTAGCCCATACATTTCATTTTTTTGGAGTTGCTGAATATCAATTAGGTCCCTATTTCTCATATATCGGGGTAGTGTTCGTCTCTCTGTTGCAGCCTTTGGATGACGTAATTATTTATTATTATTACTACTACTACTGTGATTATCTTTTTCGTTAAATTTTCCTCAGTTTCAAGAAATTTCTTTTTACTTCTGACATTTATTTACATGGCGTGACGGCCAATTGGATAGGGCGTTTGCGTTCCGACCGAAGAGTACCGGGTTCCGATCCCACGCGAAGACTGCAAACGCCCAAATAATTATCTTCGAAATACGAAGTGGCTCAGGTGAAAGAAAATAGTCCCCCTGATCTAAATTTATATTTTTTTATCCATCTATCATTTGGATACGAGTAATTGCGCCCTCATGATGATCCCTTATCATTCTTAAAGAAGTCTTTCGAGTTCTTCCATGGTACTAATTTTTTAAAGATTGTTTAATTTACATATTTGATTTCCAATTTTAAAATATTTATAGATTATCGGTGAGGTCAAAGATATATTATCTCCAGAAAATTAAGAAAAAATGATTAGAAAAACTCAAAATTACATGAATCATTATTTTCGACCCAAAGCAGGTTTTTCTGTTTTATTTTTTGCTCTGTGATTGTTAATTTCACAAAAAATAAAGACTTTCGATTAAAATAAAAAACGAAGGACCCTAGACAATATACGTTTGATCTAATGCGTCCGTCTATAAGAGAAATTTTTTTCCGGATTAAAAAAAATGCATTTCTGCGTTGCGATGCAGGCGGATGCGGTTCAATAAGCTACGTGCTTGAGACGACGATTATTATTTTTAAGATTCAAAGCAGCTTTTTTAAAGTGGAATTCACTTTTCTGCCTTGAATTTTTTTCATTTTTGAAGATTAAAAACGCCCCCTCTTATTCCCTTCGATCGCGACATTTTCATTATAATAATAAAAAATCATATTACGTGAGGGAGGAGGGAAGGGATATTTTGCATCTGCCCCTGGCGGTGAAGTCCTGCACTACGCCGCTACCTCCGCATTCCGAGTCTCTCTTGTCGTTCCCCATCCCTTCCCCGAGCCCGCGATTTGCATATAAAGAGGGCGGGTGTGCCGCTGAGACAATTGGCAATACCCAACCCACATCCGATTCCCTATCCACGCCGTCTTAAAGCGTATAACGCCACGCAGACGGCTGAGCCATTTCATCGCTCTCAATGGTATTACGCGTCCTTTTTTTTCGGGAAGTTATAGGCGGGAAATATGGCTTCTAGGAGAAATACTGCGATGAGTGAATTCCTCCACTTCCTTGCGAAACTGCTGGACTTAACAGAGGTTCTATATGGAGAACTTATAAACAAAATATCAATACAGAAATTTTCATGCAATACTGCAAACATGGGTTATATCGATGGCTAAGTTCTAACAGCACGTAGGCATCTCAAAAATAGCAACTTTTCAGAAGAGTAAAAAAAAAAAATATTTGTTTTTTAATTGAAATAAAAAACCAAAAATACATAAAACTGAAAAATAAGCATATATTTGCAAACAAAGAGTCGTTTTTTGCTCGAATTTTATTGCTTATTAACAGTATTAGCAGTATCAAACCAGACTGGCAAAATTTGATACACGTGTTGTAAGAACCTAGCCATTGATATGTCGTTCGATGCCAACATTGTGGAATGTTACTCGGAAACAATTTGGACGGACTATAGGGAAATTATTAGTGGAGGAATTCCTGGAGTAAAAATGTGGTCTAGTGCCCAGGCTAGGTTAATGAATTCCGTGAAAGAGAAGAACAAACTACACACGAAAAGATAAGCTTATTGCAACAACGAAACCAGAGCTATTGTTGATGAAGTTCTTTAGACTCTGAATCGTTAGCATCGTACCCAGAAACTCGTTTACGTCAAATAACGTTGAATCACAAGGATTATGCCATTTCAATCACGGATTTGGGGACTCTATACCACAGTGGTGGATCGTGGTGAACTACCTGGATTAGCGTTAATCTACTCATCAAAGTGTCGAGGGTTCAATTCTCGTCGGAAGCCAAGGTTCATCTCCAAACAATAATCCTCGAATGGCGCGGTGTTACGGGGAAAGAAACCGCCCGCGACCCAGAATGCATGAGATTCATGTGCTTTTGATTTTGCCTGGGGTAAGCTCTACCGTCAACTATCCAAATAACCATCGGGTTGAATCGCTGATTAAGTGAACGTAATTAGCAAAGGACCATAGACTACAGAATGGCCTTGGAAATGTTTTGAACAACAATTCTGGAGCCAAGAAGGAAGAAAATGCAAAATTCCAATCGGTAATGCCTAATTCCATCGTTTTGACACATTAAGTTGCCAAAAAGCAAAATAAGGAACCATGAAAATTTAGTATCAAGCATAAATTTTCTGTGGAAATTACGCCGGCCGCAGCGATAATTTTTAGTTGAAAACTAAAATATTTATGCAAAAAGTAACGATTATTTATTTTTACTCTCATAAATTATTGAATCCCCTAAATTTTATTTTCATCATTAAAATTTACTAGCTTAAAAATAGCTACCTTTATCTAAAAAATTAAAATTAGAGATGAAAGGATTTTACTGCACCTGAGATAGGATAGATGGTTTGGAACAAAGCAAACGAAATGGAAGGGAACAGAAAGGAGACGAAAAACATTACGTTGTGAAAAAACTTGGCTGGCTTGAAAAAACTTAGGTGACTTTGTTTTACCCTCTCTCTGGTTAATTCCTACCGACTAATGTGCCCAACATCTCGTGACGCTGTGCAATGTATCTCTCACTTTTTTATTCTCGCCAACCTTTCCCATTTTCCTCCACAGAATATCATACTGTACTCGTACAAACAAAAGAGATACTGTTAAAGAAAATAGAAATCATAAATCTAGATTAGAATTATAATATACATGTTTCCCACTCGAAAGTCACCCGTATAATATGATCCATATGCAAGAGTCCATATCTACATAAATCGTATCCCTTCGTGGTTTGAATGATGAAAAATAAGAACCGCTTTTGCGTAAATGAACTTAATAAACACCGAATAGGATGAAGGTGGTAAAGGGGACAACTTAAATTGGATTCATTCGTAACAGAACCTAAATTTCGTCGTCTTCAAGTAAAGAAAACACGGAATGGTTGGCGCAGATTACAAAGTGACACATACATTGCACACCGCCACGAGATGTTGACCAAAATATTCAACACATTATTTGGCAGAAATTAGCTAGAGAGAGGGGAAAACAGAGTCACTCATCCAAGTAATTTCACAATGTAATATTATTCCTCTCCCATCTTTTCCCTTCAGTCTCGTAAGCTTGGTCCCAGACTAGTTATCCTCTCTTAAGTGCAAAAAAATCCTCGTATCCCTAATTTTAATTTCAAAAATTAAAGTAGCTAATAAACTTTCATGATGAAAATGAAGTTTAAGCATCAAAAAATAATGTGAGAGTCAAAATTTCCCCCTCTGATTTCAGGAATGCATAAAAAAATAAATAGGTAGTTTTTGAGCCTGAAGAAATTTGTATCCGAGTATTCTTCTTGAATCTCACGATAGTGTTGGCCTCACCCTTCTTCCTTCCGCACACTGAAAGGGGAAAAGGCATGGGGGGAACTTCGGAGGAAGATTGAATACCCCAGCTATATTGGTAGGCATGATCACCAATTCAAGATGAAATGCCGGCCGCAAAGGACTAACGTAAAGAAATTCTCGTACCTTAACAGGACGATTACGGAATGGAATAGACTCCCTGCAGAACTGTTTAAGCCCTACCCTAACAACGTAAGGATTTTCAAAAAGAGGTGTAGAGGATTAATATTGGAAAATTAATATCACTGAATTTTAATACTTTCCAGTTTCATTTTGGTAATGTATTTCTCATTTGCTATATTTTTGTTTTTCTTTTTATTTTGTATAACCTGTTACCACCTGGCAAATAGCCAACTTGTAACTTGTACTATATAATAATAATAATAATGTTACGCTGTAATGGAACCATGGTCGGCCATAATAATAATAGATCATATACAGCTCTCGCTGGATCCCCAAACTCACTTTCCAAACCCAGCCTTCACTCTCGCTGAGAGAATTACTCGCATCCCTACCTTTCGTTTGGTGATAAAAAACATTTTTAATCGGGGAGTTGAAGGAATCCCTCCGTACCATTCTCTGGGGGCTCGATGTTTCCATTCCACCCCAAACTTCCCCCAGAACCTCCACACCCCTAAAGCCATTTGCTCGAATTGGAAGAGGGGTTTGAAGTAAAGAGGGCGGACTTCTTCTTCTTCTTAACATGGAGAAGAGGTCCCCCCTCTCCTTCCACTCAGCATCACCTTGCCAACGCACCGGAAGGCCTAATCTTTGGATTTCACCCTATTTCGCCGGAAAACAATTATTCTTAGGGAATAAGGGGGGAGAATCGAAGAAACTTCCCTTGCCTTGTAAGAGAAACTCCCATGTCGGTACGGATAAGGGGTGATGAAAGGGCCGTCATGGTGACGTAGCATTTGTCAAAACAAAATGGATATCATCCATTACTAAATCACGCGATCATATTTTCACGCACGAGTCTAGGAATCAGCAATGACTTGCATCCTTGCAATTATAGGAAATTTAATAGATATATCCGCCATTTATTATACCACATGATCATCATTTACAGACCTGCGATTCCTATATTTTACTGCGAAGGCCGATTTTTTCAACCTCCGATAGCTCAGTAAAAACACCATACAGGCGGATACTGGACTGTGCAATTGCGCATCCTCCGCACCACACGTTCAGATCAATTCTGACCGTAAGTCGTTAGTTTAAGGTTGGTAGCAATCTAATTAACTACACTGCCTCAATTGATACTCCCGCCAAGTGTGCACTGAAGAGAGAGAGCCAGAAAACTTGCCCAATGGCTTCAGCATTCACATGTTTTGACCTTTACGCCGATAAAAGAGAATTTTTTAATTGGCTGTGGCGTAACTAGGAATATGCTTTGGGGGGATGGTGAGGCCTGGGGGGTGACCCCCATCCTCCCAGGCAGTTTTTTTTTGCAGAATGTCTCATCTCAATGTCTCAAATGACTACCTGTGATGACATAAATAAATGATCTTTAACTTTAATCAGATGCGGTAATTTTATCTCAAAACTAGACGATATTTTTAAACAATTTTTTATTTCTCTGAGGCTTTCTATCCCCTCATTCCCCCCATTGTTACGCCTCTGGACTAGAGTGCGAAACAGAGTCCAACGTTCCAAAACTGCACGTTCATGAACAAGAAACGTGTCAAAACAAAAATTACGTCCATTCCCATTCAAAACAAATGAAGAGATATGCTGACTTCTGGATATGCTCCGATCCATAACAACGACCGTCATCTCACCTCTGATACATCCCACCTGCTCCTTGAGCAATTTCATTGGGACATTTTCGATCTCCCATCGTGCAATGCCGACCTAGTGCTGTGTGACTTCCATGTTTACGCTGAAATGAAGATGTGGCTTGGATGAAAGTGTTTTCAAGCGGGCGATGAGCTTCAGGATAAAGGCAAAATTCATTGAAAGTCATAGACGGCAACATCCTGTGAAGAGGGTACAGTAAAACTTGCTCACAGGCACGACCGATTCCTCAATTGCCGATGCGATGTATAAAGGACACAAGTGCGCTCAAATTTACAAATGAAATAATTGTTTTATCAAATCGTTTTATCTTCTGTTCATGGCCTATCGGAGTTTGAAAAAAACACCCCTCGTATTATTATTATTATTACTATTATTATTTTTAACCGGCATAATCGCAACACATAGTTTCTGATTGGGAACATGAAAATTTCATGCACGAGTTGAGCGAATACTATGGTACCATCAAATCTAAAAAGGATAACATTCTCTTTTATAGAGGATACCTCCAAAAATGTATACTTTCGATAATACTAAAACTTTTTTTAAACAAAATAACATACTGCTCTATTTGAAAAGGAGCATAACGTTAAACATGAAAAGCATAGCAATTTACTTAGTTTATTTTGCTTGTACAATATTTCATACCGTCATGACGCGTCATATAAAATTTATTCGATACCTTTTTAAACAAAATAACGTGCCCGTAACAGATGTACTTGAAGAAAACGCCATGCGTGGAGTGTTTTCTTAAAAACGATTATGAACTCGGCCCTAACTTCAATATTTTATCCACAAGGCAGACAAAAATTGATTTCTGCATTTTCTAATCAAAGTCTATTCAAAGCCAAATTTATGAAATCATCACTTAAAAAGTTTGTCGGTCTTTTTTTTTGCATCGCCACCTTGAACTTAAGGGTGCATAATATCCTAGATTCTTAATAATATAATGTTTTTATAATAATACGCAAATTTTTCATTACGTATTTCCTTATCCCTCCAAGTCACTACGATTTTGATTCCATAAAGAGAGTTTCTTCCTGGGAGTAAATTCGACCTGTCACAAGTGGATGATACCCTGGTTCGAAGGGCAGAATTACTGTTGCCATCAGAAAATACGTTTTCTCTCTCGTTGGACTGAGTTTGATTTGAATTCTAATTGAAGAGAATGCTCTTTCATCCAACAAGCACCACCCAAGTGGTGACAAAAAGCGCTACTGAACGGTAACTAACGGAAGCTTGAAGCGCGTGCCTGGCCGGCGAAATTTCCTTCGATGAATCGACTCGTTAAGAGCTTTCCAAAATCCATTCTACGGTTTGACAAGCAAATGAATTCGTCCGAGGGGGGTCCACAGAAGCCGAAGCCACATCCTTTCCTAACATTTTCTTGAATCATGAACGAATCCAACATTCGGTATGAAAGGGTCCCTCAGTCATCAGCATTCAGTCATGTGACCAAAGATTACTTTGCCGCAGCTCTCGGTTCTATTCAGTGGCATAACGGGGGGGATTCGGACCCCCCCGAAATACAAAACTTTGTTACACAAATACTTTGTTTGAAATACAAAACACAAATACTTTGTTTCATCATGAGAGAAAATAAAATATTGAAAGTCATGAGTTTACAAAAGATGTCTTTCAATTACCAAGTTTTTTCTACCACGAAAAGCGATAAAATTAGTTTTAAATCCTTTATTTTGTACCCTGTTTTTCAAAAATTTTCCCTCGGGTTTTGAATCCACCCCCAAACGAAATTCCTAGCTACCCCGCTGGTTCTATTACCTGATTTGGGACAAACGGCAAATATTTGGGATCCTTATTACATAGGGTCGATCGCAAAGTTGGAGCAGAGCAGTAATTTTAATGAACCTCAGTTCAAAGGAGACAGAGCATCTGATTCTTTGTAGGGACTATATTTTTCTTCCTGGTGGGAATCAGAGAAAAAAATAACAGTTCTCCTGGACTGAATCAACTGCAAAAGCATTGCTCAACCTTCGCAAAGCTACTGTTTATGTAATTGGGTCATCGTATCCAACCTCATATCAGAGGGTTACTCTTGGTCTCGCTTAATTCTTTTCTAAACATGCCATGGCGCAATCGATGCCTAATTGTGCTTCTGCACTATGTTTCACGTAACGAATTCATTTCCCCACCAGGGATATACAAAGGTTCAACCAGAAGGCGAGCTCGTTGCGAATCACAATGCCCGCAGGAGTGAATATTTTTGAATGATATTTACTACTCGTGGACGCCACCACGACTCAAGTTGGTGGTGCCGATTCATTTGGCCGACCTAATTTTTTTTCCAGACTTACTTCTTTTATCTCTAGCGACAACAATGCAACTGATTGTAAGCTAGCAAAGAAAATCAAACTGGAACATAATTTACTACCTCTCCTACTTTTATTCGTTATTACATTCATCCCGATTTTATTCGTTACTATGCTCCTATTTTTATATTTATTACATTCACTGTTCTTAATTTGATTATAGCGTTGTTTCCATGGCTCAATTGAAAACCCGCTCACAACAATTTGATGTAACTTGGCGTAACTAAGGAGCTGAATAATAGACAGGAGCGACGACTGGTTCGTAGCAGCTTAAAGAAGCTTAATTAAACTTACTGTCTTAATTAAACTGGCAGTGGCCATTAGTCGAAAAAAGACCACAAAACTCTTGAAAATAGCCAGAAGAAACGAAAATAATAAAACATATTAACAATCATATTAACTATTTACAGCTCTTATAAATCGACTTCATGATCTATATACCGTCTGAGCTTTGATTGGGGGAATATTTCTCTTACAGGTCTGGTTAATGTAAAACCAAGTCAATTAAGCAAGTCAACCAATTTAAGAAAGAAAAATACAATCAAAACATAGCTAACCGGGCTCTACATTATCATATATAGAGTATTGGGAAAAATGCTGAGAAAATGTATCTACATTGTACAGAAGGAAAGGTAAAACATTGTCTTAAAGGTACATATTTCCATGAATGAAGAAATACATACGATTAACTAATTTAATCCGAAAATATCACAATGACTGGGCTGCACGCTAGGCTTAGATTGCTTGTGCAATGGAAAGGTAATTTCTTAAAGAGCGACACGGGAAACGTCACTTCAGAACCCCACCACATTTCCATGTCCGACAAAACGATAAATTAAGAGAGATTTTTCGTCGAACGGATAGGTATGGGAATTCGTTTTTCCTCCGTGCAATAAAGGACTTTAATTAATGCTTCTGAAGGGATCTCGTGTTCAAATCCGCGATGAAGTTTTCTGAAAACCCGAAACAAAATCCTCGAAGTGCGAGGTGGCCCAGAGAAAGGAACTGACCTTATTACCCTTATTGTGAAAACTTAGTAGGGGTTGAGCTCTACCCTCTCTTATAAAAAAAACCGTCGCATTGAATCAGCGAGTGAGTGATACTTCTACGAAGTGATGCCTGTAACCGTTAAATATATACTCTGACCACGTTTTTCAATGCTAGTTTTTCACTTTATCAGTCCAGTGTACGGGTCTAATGCGTATCAAGGTTTTCTTGTATTTTAATATTCTGAGGATATAATCCATACTTAATTAGAGGTGCTTCATACTCTACGAGAGGCAAGAAATGTCAGAGCCCACCGACTACCCACGGATAGAACGATTTTATTCCTTACCTATTGAATTGGTGGTTTCTGGTGATACTTTATGGAATTTGCTCATTTTGAATGAAAAAATTAAAATTTGTTCTTTTCCAGAGAATAGCAGTTGTGTACTAATAGAAATATTTTGTAGAAAAACAAAGTTTAATTTTTTTCCTTACCCAGCTTTCTCGGAAATGCTTCCTATTCTTGGCCTCAAATGGTTTATCTCCCTTATTCGATTACTTATTTGACCAATTTATAATATAGCGTTTTCATAATTTTGGGCCGAAACTAAATCTTTTTAAGTACAGTTACAAAATTTCGATCAATAGTTTTAATAACTATCGCAGCCAGGAAGCACTATTACTCACATGCGCGCTATGGTGGTGAAAAAAGATGAGGTTTCGAAAAGAAATGATTGACCCTGGAAATTTAGGCAGTATTATATTTTTATTAAAGCAGAAGCCTTTTTTTCATGGAGGCCCTTAATTTTCATTCAAAGGTCCGTGGTTCGATTCCGGGTCCAGGGGAATTTTTTCTTATGGCAATTAATATGAATTTCACCGCCGATCACGCGGTAGGCTTTGAAATAAACCTGTCTTTTTTTAAATTAATTTATATGAAATAACTAATTTTAAAGCAGACTTTTTCTAATTTTTGCCGATAACTTACCTTTCAGGCTAATGTATGACATATGTAATATATAGTCATAATAAAAACTTCGGCCTCAAAATGCACGCACATGTACTGCGTACATGGGATTGGAGTGAGGTGAGGTTTTGGATAAAAAAATAAAAATTTGGCCTCTGGTAATGTGTAGACTCGTGTATTTTGGCGAAGGCACAAAAAGAAAATAATTTTACTCCCGGGACACGCCAGGTGTTTCAGCTAGGGAGAGAAAGAGAGAGAGAGGAAAAAAAACTCCGTGCGTGTTACATGTTTTGCGCGCGGCGATGAAAAGGGTGTTGGAATGTGTCGTGATGAGGAGAGGAAGGAGGTGGAGGGTTGTTTCGGTGGGGTGGAAAATCCGACTGAAAATCCCCAGCAGCAGCAGTAGTCGCCCCCGTGAGCATGGGGGGAGAGAATGTCATAAATGGGAAAGGGAAGGTCGTGTTTGGCGGGGGACTTAGGGCCTCCGCGAACCGTGAAGATGAGGCCGATTAGCGAATCTCGGCCGGAGAGCGAGATAGACGCCCCGAGCCCACACAGGATCTCATTAATTTATCTCTCACTTCCTCCCTTCCTTCGCAGCCGGCCGTTTTCCTGTGTGAGTTTATCCAACTGACGGTATCCAACCCTTCGAAGACCTCTTTTCTATACACACAAATATTTTTTTTAACTTCAACCGCATCCACTGAAGCCACAATCTTTTTTTTGCTCTTCTTTAAACTCTCATACATATCGCACTGCCGTGTGTTTTCATTTATATTCATTAATTTTTTTGGTCGCGTTGTTAATTTATTTCGATTGAATCAAAAAAGAGTCCCATTTCTTTTAAGAGGGTGGGTATCCTTTTATACGTGTTTTTTTTGCGAATGAAGGGTATACCACTACCCCGCTGCCTGCCTACCCATACCTACTGCCTACTTTTTATTTTATTACGGCCGCCAGTTTTTCAGCGAATCGGTGAGCGAACGTCTTTTGGTCTTCAGTGACGAGACGACCCGGTGTTGACTAAGTTTCACGTTTCACCGAATCAGTGTGTGCCTACTTTGAACGCATGTATTTCTGAGCTAAATCGGTTGGAAAATGTAGTACGTCGCCCTGGTTACTTCTCCGCTTTCGTGCAATGCCACGATCGTAGTCTAGTGCAGGGATTTTTTTTCGTGTTCCTTTGCTCCCATCTCTTCGAGCACACAGTATTTTCGGCTGCCTAAAAATTACTTTTGATTTGATAAAAATTTCATGCTTCTTATACTGGGTTTGCGGTGAGTGGATTTTTTTTGGTTCTCCGCGTTCAGAGTCGCTTGGTTTACACATCCATCACGTATTTCGGGTGCATTAGTTCCCGCAACCCGACGGGAACCAGCGTTCAGGAAACTGAGATGTGAGAGTAGTAAAATTTCACGAGAATATTTCGGCGCAAAAATATATAGGCATTTTCGGAAATTGCATAACTCACCCTCTTTATTAACGTACTTGAAATAACCGCTTCCTATCCTCGTTTAAATGAAAACGCCAAGAAGGCCTTTCGACCATGGGAATGGTTTTGCTTCATTGGGGACGCGTCTCGTCCCTAGTTTTTGTTTAATTTTAGTCTGAGTAATTCAACACCTTTTGAATCCATGTTGAATATACCTATATAAAATGCTAAGAACGCATATTTAGCCAGGAACTCGCTTATGCCATCATATACATTATTACGGAAAGGTTTTTTTTCTGTCTTTAAACGTTGTATCACACGCTGATTACGAAAAATACAACCTCAATCTCAAATTTCACTATTTACCCATCATTTTGACTTAAAATTTTCTATTTCTCCATGTCGATTATTCGCTCGAGGTATAACGACTCCACACATTTTTTATTTTTACTTTTTAAAAACCCCATTAAATCCATAACTAAATCAAAGAAACGTGGCATAAGCTGAAAAAAATATTAAAAATAAAATCTAAGAAATACGAAGAATTTTTAACGTTCTCCAAAAGAGACATCGTACGTAAGGAACTTAAAAGATAACGTGTATCATGAATAAATAAAAATATCAAATTGAATGTATTCAAGAATTTATACAACGGGAATTGACAAAAAAAAAAATGAAAATAGTGCGAAATGTATACATATTGATTGTGCATTCTGTGTATTGAATTTATATGATTTGTATATTTGTGCAAAAAACAAGTATAAATAAAGCACTTCATGATAAACCTTCTTTTCTATTTAAACCCAATTACAACGTTTCCTTCACATACTTATATAGCGTGAAAGTGCGAAATTTTCGCACGGGTAAATTAGTATTTTATTAATTTAGTAATATTTTTATCAAAAACTTGTGTCGGATAGCATCTACATACTACCCCGCAAGCCGCCCCAACATCATAGTGGCAGTGGGTGTCAGGACACCAGCCGTTAAGAATTAAAAAGGAAACGCTCACACGAAATTACGCCAGCCCTCTAACCACTAGGCTACCACAGTCCCTCCATTGGAGGGTACAGCATTCATTTCAGAATATATTTAGCAGTCTTGCGTTGCTTCGGAACATCAATAGGCACTACTATAGTCTGTATACCGTAGGGCAAGGTCAGTCCTTTACCGACCTTGCCTTGCAGGGTGGCAGAGTCCTCTGGATTGTTGATAATACACTACAAAGACCCTATGAGGGAGTAGTGTAGAGAACTGCCATCTAGAGGACTCTGCAGGGTGGAGCACTGGCCCGCCATCTACATGAGTCCTCCCCCGGGCGCTCGCGGCTCCGGTAGAAGGATAGAAAAATATTTATTGTTCTGGAAATATTCCGTAAGAACAAAAATAATATTAAATTGCATAAATAAATTACATTTTGCTAGCACATTACATTAAAAATAATATAAATGATTACAATGATATTCCATTTCATGACATAACCGATCATAGAAAATGCATGAAATATAGTTTTAAAAAAAACGGAAAACTGAGCTATTTTCCAAGGCGGATTTTATACAAACTCAAAAAAAGTCAAATGTTTTAACTAAATAAAAAAATGAACCATAATAACCAGAACTCAAATTTTAAAAAATGAGAGCAGGTAGCTGAATAGTTTGTAATTTGTATTCCGTAGGGAGGCCCGCCAGCTTCCTGATCCGCGAGAGCCGGGGGGAGGAAATGACCGACTCATGAAAGTGGCGGGCCCGTGCGTCACCCTGCGGTATACAGACTTTAGGATATTATATTAATATTTTTGTTTAAATCAACTGCAAATATATATTGCTGCGGGAATAGCATTGTGAGACTAATTTTTTTTTATAAAAGCACAAAAAGGTACCGAAGGAGATGAAATTACATTGAAACACAAAATAATTATTAAAAATGTCTCAAAATAAATTAAGATTACACAATGTTTATGATTACAAATTTTCTATATCATCGGTTATTTCGAGGGAAGAGATCGTCCGTCCGTCTACCCTTCAATCCACCAATGGAAGGAACAATGATACATTATTTCCTGTACACCCAATTTATCCTGATTTTTAAATTATTATAATTATAGTGCACTCCAGTGAACGCCAAGTCCGGACTACTTTTCTTTCCGCAGCGGTTGCTATCTTTTTTCATACTCATCCTTCCAAAGTACTCTGCTCTTTTTCGTTAATCACGTTTTGACTTGGCTTCTCATGATTCAGACCGACAACCAATCACTTCAGACCAACCATCAATCCACTGTTAAATATCAATCAGAGAAATCTTTACTGCTATTGTTCGCCGGGAAAGAACAAAAAATTACATCACTCGACTCTACGGGGGGGGGGGGGGAGACTCATCGTAGCATCCGGAAACTTGAGAAGCTGCGTAAGGAGAACGCTAGGCTCTTGTCTGGGCTTGCCTCTCTTCTAAGATGCCGGGAAACTCATACCATTCCTACCTTTGCCAAGACTCCGAGGCATGAACGAATTGGTATTGGATTCCTGAATCCCTGAAGGCGATGGGCGAGTTGCTTATCGAAATGTTGGAAGGAGACATGGAGAACCTTACCCGGAGCAAAACCAGGGTAATCCTTAGTGTCCATAAACCATTGCATAAACAGTGCAGGAATTTCATTTATTTTCATGATTCCGATAATAATTTTAATGGGCTACGATTAAAATGCTCTTGGAAAGGTACTCGAGTTTCCCACCAAGTCAATGGTGACGTGGCTGCCGATGTTTCGGACACCGAGTCGGTTCTGATACAAACCGTCCGATTAAAGAAAACAGAGACAACGAGTGAATATAAACATCGGGCGATAAGTAGGAAACGATTAGCGTTAATATATGCTATGTATCGGGAAAATGCTAGAGAATACTACAATCAAAAGAATATACATAGTTTCATCTTCTCGCTCAGAGCGATAGGTGCAATAATTCACAGAGTCCATAGTTCATAAAAAAATACCATAGGTGACCTCTATAGTTTTTAGTAGCGCTCTTCCCAGAGTCAAACTCCATTATTAAGCTCAGTCAAATTTTTGAGGTAGGGGCTTTGAGTTCGACGGTAAGTTTTGAAGGTGAGAGGAAGGGTGGAGGTCTTCAAATATTAATCATACGCTCTGATGTTCATCAACGCTGTCTTACTTTCGAGAGTTATTTCAGCAACATGTAACTTAACGTTCCTTTAAGACTCGCGGTTAAACATAACTCATTGTGTACGAGGAACTCGAGTTCAACTGGAGCCGAGTTGAAGAAAGAAAACACGACACGAATAAGAAACTGGGTGAGGATACACCTAATCCCAGACCACGTCAAGGTTTGTGAGATCCACACATCAGGATAAGGGGACTAGCACCTTTTCCTGGGTACCTACCACACTTCAAGAATTTTCATTAAGGGTGTTAAAGGCTTTACTCCTACCCTTTGTCGGTTGTATAAATCTCTTCCACTGGTTCAACACGCTACCTGGATTTCTCGAACATATTTTGCTTCGTACATCCGATGTACTTTTTGATATTATGAAAAATGTTGGCATATATTTCTCAAAGCGCACAACTATTCAAGAAAATCTAAAAAATACAGAACAAAAATATCTATACATTTTATAATTGAATCGTTCGGCCGGTGGAAGCATTGCGAGAATTGATTTAGAAATAAATCGCCGATATATTTCCAAATCTATGCTCTCACTGCTCTACCTGCTCTCCAAGGTCTCTTGTTCCTTTTCGCCACCTCGCAGACGACCGTGACTCACGAGCCCCCTGAGGAGAGGCTGGCTTGAGGTATAATCCGCATATGTACGCGGAGCGGCATGGAGGAGTAGAGTATGCGAAATGCGCCATTTGGGTGTCGGGGAAAAGAATCATTCCGCGAAAAAACCGTCAAGCGTCCCCTTTGCCCCACCTCTTCCCTCGCTTCGTCTGAACACGACCACGAAGGGAAAGGAGGCGGTTGGGAAAAAGGTAGGGGGCGTGTGCGCCGCGTTTTAAGCGAAATGAGTTAAGGAGGTGCTTTCAAAGTAATTGGTGTCATGCTAATGGATCTGCATCACCCCTGAAGGCGCATGCATCATATATATATATCCCATCCTCTTTTGTCTCGATGAGCTTTCTCTTCATATTTAAAGGGATCCGGGAAAAAAATGAATGAATGTGTGAACACGCGCATCAACACACATTCGTGCTCGACACGGCGCACGTGCAAGCATAAATATTTGCCCCGGCTTATGAAAGGAAACCAACGACGACTTCGGGTCCTCGGGATGCATCGGAGACGGTTTGGAAATGCACTCTGAAAAAACACGCGCCATTTCATCTCCTCCCCATGCTCCTTTTTGCGCTAATCTGTAAATCGAATCCAACAATCGGTGACAGTAGGCATAAAAAATTACCAGGATTGCATTCACTTTGGAATATTCTTATGGTTAATGGTATTAACACAGCCAGTAGCGAAGTAAGATCGTTCTCTCGGGGGCGGCTTATTACTTTACGGCAATAAATTCTTCAAAATTAAATTTTACGGCAAATAATCACCTGGTGGCACGCAATACCTCTCTGCGACAATGAATCTGAGGTCTGATATGGGTAGATTAGTGGCTTTAAATATTTATCAAAACGTTTTCAGCATTTTTCGCTAAGCTTGTGAAATTAAAACGTACATTGGAAAAATCTCTTTAAAGATCACCTCCAAAACTTAAGGTGGGGTGGGGAGGGCGCCCGTAAGGCTAACAATGTCATTGAACCTTTGTTGTAATCACATTGTTAGCTTTGCATCCAGTCTACACATATCCATTTGATAAGGCAAGTATTTATCATTCGAAATACATAATCATTACGAAGATATAGTTGAAGGTTACAGAAGTAGATAGGTTTCAAAAAGTGTCTTCTGCTTGCTTCTAGTTTGAATTTGTTCAATTTTCCCCTTAGCGTCTGTCAAAGATGCATCATTATATATTTTTAATTTTCAAAATTTATGATCTGACCGACCTTAGTGTTTTTTTTTTTGACACTCGAAGTAGTAGAAGTCAAAAGTACTTCTTAACGTATTTGAACAGCAGAGAATCTGCCCGACTCTTATTCACACGTTGACCCGCGAACTTAGCCAACACATAACCTTCTGTAGCAGTTCTATATACAGGATAGCGAGAGAAGCCGAAATTTTTTTTCGAAAGAGATGAGGAAATGGAAGGATTTAATCTGAAGCATAAATCAATAGATATCGAATGATACCTATCAGTTGGATTAAAACTATGAAATAATAGATATTAGCAGAAGTAATAATAAACCTTAAACACCAACAAAAGTGCTGCTGTTAGGAGAAAAAGGACACTGTAATGAGAATGGCCTGGATTTGAAACCTGTTATGAATTAAAAGGGATGGTTGGTGGGGCTTCCCACTTCCATTCCAAAAGTGTTTTTTACGTGACAAAATGAAAGAAAGGAAGGAAGAGAATAGGATTTTTAGACAGAATGAAAGGGAGTAGGCCTTGTTATGAATTGAAGATGGAAGTCAATGAAGGGAGCGTAGGCCTACAGAATACTTCTTAAGTACTCCATGGAAACCGACCTTGATTGGTAGCATACTTTAAAAACATCAATGGAATAGATCTGTTAATATTAACAGTTAATTAATTTGGTTAAATCTCTTTTACAATATTTAAGCCATTTGGTTTAATTAAGTGTGTTCATTTATTAATGGACTTCCCTCGGGTTGTTGTGAAGGAATTATTAAAGAAAGGGACCGAGGAGTGGGTAAGAAAAACTAAATGAAGTAAATGTATTTAAACTAAACAGAACCATAGAGTAAGTATATATATATATATATATATATATATACTTAAGGCTCAATTACACTGGGCTAGTTTACACGCTACAAGCCAGCTTGTGAGCGAATGAGATTGTAAACTAGCCAAGTGTACTCACCGCACTCGCTCACACGCTGCTTTTAAAAAAGCTCTGAACAAGCTCATGGTGCCGGCGACTTTACACGCTGCTTGTCTTTTTTTGAGCGAATGCGATTGCAAACTAGCCAAGTGTACTCACAGTTGCTTGTGGCGTGTGCACAAGCGACAAGAAGCAGTTGTGTAGAAAATGTCGGAAGAAGTGGTTCTCGCGGGAGTGGTAGTCGTGTCAACAGTGCTAAAAAACGCGTTAATAAGACGACATAGTGCAAAACGAAAAAATAGGAAAGTTTGGGTGAAACCATGGGTAGAAAGACGTTTTCGTTTTGGCGCATCAAGTGCATTAGTTAAAGAATTGAAGAACGAGGACCCTGCAGGTTATAGAAATTTACTAAGAATTAGAGCTGATAAGTTTGATGAACTACTTGAAATGGTACAGGAAATGTTGTCAAAACAGAACACAAAGTTGAGGATGGCAATCCCCGTAACCACAAAACTAGAGATAACATTACGTTATTTAGCGACTGGTGATTCGTTCAAGTCTCTAGAGTACTTATTTAGAGTACCAGAAACAACAATATCAAAGTTCATACCCTATGTACTTACGGCAATTTGTTGTGTTCTTCGACCATTCATCGAGGTAAGTGAAAATTTCTTATGATAATTATATATAGGCCCTATATACACACTCAAGAGTTTTTCTATACCCGAGTTGAAAATGAAAGCAAAAAATGGGTAAAGCAAAAGATAAGTACAGTATTTTGTAATGTTTAAACATCCTAAATTAGAAATGGTTGTTTTTTTTTCGGAATGACCCTTTTAGATTAATTTTCACATCCCTTGTTTTGATAATAGTATATTTCATCACTAGGTCCAAAAGTGACACTTTTTGATACGAGCTCATGGCCGTGGCCATTTTTGTGTGAACCGACAACAACAGCTGGCAAAACTGAAATACACAACAGAAGTGTCAAAAGGTCGTTGCCCTCGCCATATAAAGATCATCAAAATGATGTTTATTTACCTAGGGAGAAAAAGAGCCACTTTAGCACTTCAACGCTAGTGTCATAAACAGCTGTTTTTAGTGCAGAATGACAAAAATTGGTTTTAAAATGACGTAATAATTATAAAAACACATTCCAAGTTTTAAATTATATAATAAACAATTTTTAATGAACAAAAATTCTGTTGACAACATGAAAATTAATACAGTCGTTTAATACACCATTTGTCCAAAGCACAAATTCTGTTGACATGTGAAAATTAATACAGCTGTTGAAATGTTGAAAACGACTGCAAAACTGATGATCTCAATATGTCCTCGCCATCATGGGATTGCCTTGAGCTACTGCTTGCCTCGTCGCTAGAAGCAACTGATTGAGGATATTCAAGATATCTACCGAATTGTTCTGGAGCTGTTTCACTGTCCAATAACTGTAACTTACTATTGGTGATACACTTTTGTATTTCTTGTTGTAGTATGATGGCTGCTCTCGTAGGTAACTGACGCAATTCAGCAGCTACATACTTGCCAAACTCGTCATACGGCTTGTCCACAGTAGTTTTGTTTGCAATTTCATCTAATTTTTGAATAGCTTGCGATATTTCTTTGTCTGCTACATCTACAGATTTTTTAAATTTTTTTTAGGCGGTTCAGGTGGCTTCATTATTGGAGACGATTTGGTGATGTTGTTCTTGGCCGGCGTATTTTCTGGTATACCAGGCTCATCAGGATCAGTTTCTTCTTCTACATCTTGTTCTGAATTTTCAGACTGGTTTAGGTCCTGAAAAGAGGCACAACAATTACAACAAAGACAGTACTAATATGTTACTTACTTATTTCAGCTGGAAAAGAAGTTATAATAAATTATTTTCGTTTTTCAGATGCCCAAAACTGTTGAGGATTGGAAAAAAATTGAAAAGTTATTCCTCCAACGCTGGAATGTCCCCAGATGCTGTGGGGCGATTGATGGCAAACATGTGGTCATCAAAAGACCTCCTTGTTCAGGTTCAGAATACTTCAACTACAAGAAAGCGTACAGTATTATACTTTTTGCAATGGTGGATGCTGATTACTGTTTTACATATGTAGACGTAGGAGGAAATGGCAGAGCGAACGACAGTGCCATATTTAGGGATAGTACTCTCAACATTGCAATTGAAAATCAAACCATTGGGTTTCCTGAGAACTCTGTTATCATTGGAGACGATGCTTTCCCATTACGCACTGATCTGATGAAGCCTTTTAGTAAGCATGGACTCAGTGATGAAGAAAAAATATTTAACTATCGGATATCCCGAGCCAGGCGAGTTTCAGAAAATGCTTTTGGCATACTAACCTGGCGTTTTCGAGTGTTCTCCCGACCAATTCAACTAAAAACCGACACAGTTGATAGAGTAGTTTGGGCTGCCTGCAGTTTGCATAACTGTCTTCGAAAAACTTCCCCAGGCTATTACTGTCCACAGCAAGCAGTGGACAGAGAAAATTTGTACACAGGAGATGTTACACCAGGTCAATGGAGGCAAGAAACTAACATAATACAACCAGTAAACATACGAGGCAATAGCAATGCAAGTAAAACTGCTATGGAAGTCAGACAAGATTTCATGAAATACTTCACGGAAGTTAATCCTCTACCCTGGCAATGGGAGAAACTTGGACTAAAGAAACCTTAAACAATGTATCTGAGCACCAAAAAATCATTTGTACTATGCTACATTGATGTGTTAATAAATTTACTTACCAAATTTGATGTACTGCTTCTAGTTGCCAAAACCTCACTCCAGTAACTTGCTTCGTTGAACCACTGTAGCTTAGGTACATACAAATCATCCGTCCCACAGCCACTCTTCCTGCTTTTCTCAATTTTAGCCAATTCTCCTCTATAGACATCTTTGAGGGCCTTTATTTTAGCCTTAACCTGCTTCATATCCATTGACCCTAACAACTTATGTTTTTCCAAATCAGACATGAGTTGTTGAAACAACGTATCTCTCAACGATTTATTGCAGTAGTCTTTATGTTTTACGTTCCACAATGCAGCATACGGTTCATAAACTTGTAAAAACAAAGAAATATTACTCACATTCCACTTCATGATGGGCACTGCTTGCACACTACAGAACACAAACCACTAGTAAACACTCAACCGTACGGATGAAGGCAAAAACAGGTGGTGTCCACACGCTAGCCTATTGGCTACTGAGCGAGTGGAAAAAACCCAGTGTACTCGGGAACAAGCTCACTCGCCAACAAGCCAGCTTGTTTAGTCGCCGGCGAGTAGCGTGTAAACTAGCCCAGTGTAATTGAGCCTTTATAAACGTAAGTATTGTGACATACCGACCATATGTCACGTATTTTTCTCTCGTTATGTAATGACCCGAGTAGGGGATGATCACATATGTGTGGATGAGCGTGGGTATGTCTGAGTGTGTGCGTAATAGTGTGTCATGCCCCGGGCATGAGGTACAAGTGACTCACAAATGTTCAGTGTTTGGTCAGCTCGGACCGGTGGTTGCCCCACCCAACAGTGAGGCCCAAGTGTAACCCCTCTTGTCCCAAAAAACCCATCCCCTGTGTATCATCCCCCTCCAATATCACTATAAAGCGGCGGACGGAGAGAGCCTCCTGGCGAGAAATTCTAGTTCGACGGGCGAGAAACGCTATCCTGATCGACGCAGAAAGGGATTGATGACGTGCCAGATTGGTCGTCATTTTTCTGGGTGTACCCAAAGAGTGCTGTTAGCGGGACGAGATTGTCTACGGAGGTAGCCAGCAGCGGAGAGCAAGATTGCAGACGAGCGACAGGCAGGACCAACGCCCAGAGGTCGGGAGGAAGACAGCCCCCGATCCCACGGACATTTGGGGTCCAACGTGTCGCATCATCGACGGCTCCAACTGCTCAAGGCTCCGACGAAACCGTAAGAACGTCGCAGTCAGCGACCCGTCCCCGTGCTCGTTCGCCCAGACCCGATTTAATCCCCAAACTGTGTAGCCAAAATATTTGGGTTCTTTCTCTCTATCCCGGTGCGCCGTATGTAATCACCAAACTGTTGACTCCTTGTCAGAAATCTGATTCAGTGTTACCACGAGAGCAGCCTAAAAACTTAATTTGGGCAAATTGTAAACTCGGCCCACGAATTCTACCAATCACAAATTGTTGCTTTTTTGTATTTCTTTTGGAGGGGGGGGGCAATTGAACCATATCATCTTGTGCACTTTTCGTTCACCTCATTCTCATCAGGGTATTTAATTTCGATAAGTGTGTGTGTATGCTATGTCTGAAGTGGAAAATATATTTTTTTTTATGTCTCAAAGTACTCAATAATCGTTCGATCATTCCGTACTCGGGACCATTGATGCCCTCCCCACCCAGTAAAATAGGTGGCGTTTTCATGTTCCGCCACATATAAATGGCGCCCAACTCGCGGCACGATTGGTAATGCGTATAGTACGCAAAATAAATAAAA
Source organism: Ischnura elegans (assembly GCF_921293095.1). Taxonomy (NCBI): domain Eukaryota; kingdom Metazoa; phylum Arthropoda; class Insecta; order Odonata; family Coenagrionidae; genus Ischnura; species Ischnura elegans. The sequence continues at coordinate 58,146,071 of NC_060248.1, forward strand.
GGCGTCTTAACCCTGGCAAGGAACACCTTCAAAAGGTTGGCATTGTTTTGTATTTTTAAGGGATATTTTGTTTTATCGAGGTTATTTTTCGCATGCCACTATGGCAGAACTTGGGAATAAAGAATCGGCATTTTCAAAGTATCGGGAGAAGGAAAGCGAAGATGACGAGTCTGATGCGGGCAGCGGTCGGTCGGAAACCAATTGCATAACAACTGGTTTAGCAGGCATGGTGTTGCGTACCCCAAACGAGCGTGAGGTAGCATCATCGACCGCCCGTATTAGTGACCATATGGGGGAGTTATTACCGGAAGATTCGAGGGATGGCACTCTTAAGACCCTCGTGTCCTTGATCCAAGATTTAACCAGTAAAACTGAGTCGATGCATGATGATTTAACAAGTAAAACTAAGTCGATGCATGACGAGTTAACAAGTAAAATTACCGGCATCGAACTTAAAACTGAGTCGATGCATGATGATTTAACAAGTAAAACTAAGTCGATGCATGACGAGTTAACAAGTAAAATTACCGGCATCGAACTTAAAACTGAGTCGATGCATGATGATTTAACAAGTAAAACTGAGTCAATGCGTGATGAGCTGAAGGCTGACAATGCTGCGTTACGCGAAGAGTTTAAACTCAATACTGAGAGAATACAAGTCGAGATTCAAACTTGGAAGGAGACTCTCTCTCAGGAGGTGTCTCAAATGAATAGAAATATAGGTGAGGTAGAAACTCGTTGTGAAATGAAAATAGATGAAACCGCCAGGAAGGTGCGCGAACAATGTCGAGAGGTGGTAATTTCCGAAGTAGGGTATGTTAAGGTTCGTACCGAGGTGTTGGAAAAGAACGTTGAGGAAGTGGTAGCGACACAGAAAAGCGAGCAGGATAGTTTCAAAGCACGCGACGAAAAAATTAAATCGCTTGAAAATGAAATTGTCACATTAAAAGAAAAGGGCATAACCTCGCAGGTAGTTTCTGTGCCTGCCCAGTCTTTCACAAAGCCAAGCTTCTCTGCCCTCAGTCACGAACATCCCATTGCCTCCATAAAGGAAGTTCATGATTACTTCTCGGTGGTAAATATTCCGCACGCATTACAACCGCAAGTTTTCTTTCAAATGTTAGAAGGAGATGCCGAAACGTGGGGGAAGTCCTTATTTCCGCTTCCGGCCTCACTTGCGGAATGTAAAGACAAGTTTTTGTCGAATTTCTGGGATGCTGATACTCAATACAATTTTCATATGCAAGTAATCACAGGCAAGTATGTAAGAACGAAGATGAACACCATGAAACAATTCGCGACGGGGAAAGTAGCGTTAGCGAGATTGTGTTCTCCACCAATGTCTGAAGGGGAAATTATTTATTCATTAATCCGACAATTTCCCATAAATATGCAAAATATGCTAAAATCTGTAGAACAGCTGACGGTCGATCGGTTAATAATGCTGCTTGGGTTATATGATCAAACGTATCAGTCAAGCGCGCCACCAGTGAGTAATGCTAATCCCAAAGGTTCGCAGCACGGGTCGAGTAACACGAGGCCGTCGACAGCTGATCACGAGTACCGAGTGAACTCAGTCACATTAAAAGGGGGACGCGGGCGAGGCAACTTGCCATCAGAAAAACAATCCTCCCTTCAACCGCATCGTAGTGGGTCCCCATTAAACCAGGAGGAAGGTTTAAACTCGCGCCGGCTGGTCTAGACTCCCTCCGGTGTCCAGCTGACGCGGAAAAAGCGGAGGTTTTATGTCAGATCATCGCGACTTACGAAATTGAGATAGAAGGCGCAGGGGACGAAAGGAAAGGAAGTATTTATGCCGAGAGGCGTTGCTGTCCGATCGTGAATTGTTCCGCGAACGGCGTTCAGAGTAAAGCGCTGTTAGACACGGGCAGCGAAATTTCCGCGATCTCGGAGGAATATTTCAAAGAATTAGATATCAAAACTATGATACCTTGCTTTCCTCTGAACCGATCTTGTATCATATGTGCTGATAGTCGGAAGTCTCCTCCCATCACTCGTCAGGTTTTACTTACGATCACTATAGAATGCATTGAGTTCGAGGTAATTTGCCTGGTTGTAAGGAATCTAAAGAAGTATTTTTTTTCCATTTTTTATTCCAATTTTTTTTTTTCGTGAGAATTTATTCTGTTCTACCTGTGTGATTTATTTTTGTTCATCCATGTAACACGAACTCATTTTTCTTTGCGGGGCCCCTTTCATCCCTCGCAATGAAAAATTCCTTCGTGTTGGGGGGCAATTGTGACATACCGACCATATGTCACGTATTTTTCTCTCGTTATGTAATGACCCGAGTAGGGGATGATCACATATGTGTGGATGAGCGTGGGTATGTCTGAGTGTGTGCGTAATAGTGTGTCATGCCCCGGGCATGAGGTACAAGTGACTCACAAATGTTCAGTGTTTGGTCAGCTCGGACCGGTGGTTGCCCCACCCAACAGTGAGGCCCAAGTGTAACCCCTCTTGTCCCAAAAAACCCATCCCCTGTGTATCATCCCCCTCCAATATCACTATAAAGCGGCGGACGGAGAGAGCCTCCTGGCGAGAAATTCTAGTTCGACGGGCGAGAAACGCTATCCTGATCGACGCAGAAAGGGATTGATGACGTGCCAGATTGGTCGTCATTTTTCTGGGTGTACCCAAAGAGTGCTGTTAGCGGGACGAGATTGTCTACGGAGGTAGCCAGCAGCGGAGAGCAAGATTGCAGACGAGCGACAGGCAGGACCAACGCCCAGAGGTCGGGAGGAAGACAGCCCCCGATCCCACGGACATTTGGGGTCCAACGTGTCGCATCATCGACGGCTCCAACTGCTCAAGGCTCCGACGAAACCGTAAGAACGTCGCAGTCAGCGACCCGTCCCCGTGCTCGTTCGCCCAGACCCGATTTAATCCCCAAACTGTGTAGCCAAAATATTTGGGTTCTTTCTCTCTATCCCGGTGCGCCGTATGTAATCACCAAACTGTTGACTCCTTGTCAGAAATCTGATTCAGTGTTACCACGAGAGCAGCCTAAAAACTTAATTTGGGCAAATTGTAAACTCGGCCCACGAATTCTACCAATCACAAATTGTTGCTTTTTTGTATTTCTTTTGGAGGGGGGGGGCAATTGAACCATATCATCTTGTGCACTTTTCGTTCACCTCATTCTTATCAGGGTATTTAATTTCGATAAGTGTGTGTGTATGCTATGTCTGAAGTGGAAAATATATTTTTTTTTATGTCTCAAAGTACTCAATAATCGTTCGATCATTCCGTACTCGGGACCATTGATGCCCTCCCCACCCAGTAAAATAGGTGGCGTTTTCATGTTCCGCCACAGTATATATATATATATACTTACTCTATGACAGAACACACGTTATAAATTAACACACTTGATTTGGCAAAACTGTAAACGAGATATCTCTCTAGATAATGTGATTGAAAATGTGATTTAACTTTTGCTGTAATCACATTTTTAGCTTTGCATCATTTCTACAACTTTCCATTTGTTACGGCAAGCATTAATTATTCGACAAACAGAACCATCTTGAAAATAATGGCGAAGGTTATAGAAGTAAGAAGACACAAAGGGAGTCTTCTAAAATTGGAAATAAATTGTATGAATAAAATTTATAACAACTTAAATAAATTATGCCTATTTCTAACGTTGTTTTTTATATTATTCATAATTTCGGGTTCTAACTTTGATAGTCATGTTTACTTTCATATACTAATTGTTAATATATCCATTTAATTGGCAATACTGTACTCAAGATAGCTCTTCAGTTAAAAAAATCGGTCGCTTCAGCCAACAATACGAGGCAAACCGTTTTATAAGCAGAGCTTTTAACATATTTTCAACGCAATAGCTCGCAAAGAACGAGAAATCTCACCTGCCGCCTTGTATATATATTGACGACTGGGTGCAATCAACATCGTTACAAAAACAAGGCCGGTTATCCATCCGTTCTGAAGACCCCAGTCTTTCATTCATCCGATTTCTCAATTCTTGATTGTTCTCTCAAATTGACATGCAAATACGCCCTCGAGAATCGCATGCATAATGGGCATGGGATGAATACGCTGTACCTCATCCAAACGACGGTGATTTTTGTTCACGGTTATCCACACAATGCACTGCCGAGAACGAGTGCCGTGAGGTTGTGAATCGGGCGTTCTTAAAGAGAGAAGCATATCCTTGAGCACTGTTTTTTCTCAAGCGTTGGGCTTTAATGAGAACACAGCTTAGCCTCACGATACGTTACAAAACATGAGAAAGACTCATACCATGTTCATAGGCCTGCGAGGGTTTCATTGTCTATTTCTTCTATACGTTTTTTTATTAATTTTTATATGCTGATTTAGTATCTGATACCGGAAGTAATAAAGAATGGGACTGGGAGACAGGTAGGAAAAAAACTAATTAAAATACGCTCATGTCTATTTGAACTTAACAACCCACTTCATTCAACCACTTAATTAGGCAATGATGTATGCAAGAGAGCTCTCCAGTTTAAAATAAATCTTTCAATTCATCTAACCGTACGAGGCAAAACATTTTATCAGCAAAGTTTTTTCTTCTCTCTTTAGTGCAATAGCTATATGATGTTCATTTTCTCTGATCAAACCATTTCTTTAAATTTCATTAATACTTTATTTTACGCATTTTTAACAATCTATTACCCTTGAAATCTTAATGAAGCATATATTTTTGTATTTTTTGAGATTCTTCTTATTTACACTGAGCTTAGTGTTTTAATCGGTCTGTCATCTATTTTCACGCTGTGCTTTTAAGAACAGTCAATATTCCTCAAGCATTTTTGTCGAAAATTTTCAGCCGATAAAAATGCGGTAAAATGTGACGTATTTCGAGAGGTGGGTTTCCTTGTGAACTTAGGAATGAATGAGGGAGATGAATTCAGCGGGAGATCGTACAGACCCTCAATTTGTACACTTTATCATAGCATTGATAATAATTTTTCTAGGTAACCTGATGTCACGGGGGAATAATAAATGAAATAAAAAATATATATCAATAAATTATTTGAATTTTTCCTGGTTAATAATATTCAGGAATTCTTCTTGGGCTCTACGAAAGGTTGATTCAGTCGTATTGGCGTATTCGGAAAACGACTAGTCTTCCATTCTCAAGGCCCCCCCCCCCCCCAACAAAATTACTGGCTACCCAGCTGGTAACACGCGTTGAGAATGGAAGACAATTCGTTTTCTGAAACGTCAGCTAAAATGACTTAATTAGCCTGGTGTAAAGCCTGAGAAGAATTCCTGAATATCAATAAATTGTTTCTGCCTGCTATGCCACCAAAAATATCCTGAATTTTTTAAATGCACTAATTAAAAGCTAAAATTCGAATACGAGACTAATTAGACCGAATTTAATAGAGGCTGACATTGATAAGAGATATTTAGGTCACAAACAGTGAATTACAGCATGGTAGTAATAGACAAAGATACTAAACGCTGTGCACACTTACTTTTTTCCCAAAAAACACTTAATATCTGAAAAAGGGGAGCCAGCCGCATGAGTTTCCACAGCGTTCCATAATGAAAGCACCATTAAAATTAAAAATTCATCCCCCTGACAATTCGCCAGGGAGCTTGACTCTAGCCTCTGACATTTATGAGAATGAAATGTGACTACCAAAGGAAGAGAGAAATACACATGTGGACTTATTTCAGAGGATCGATGAGTCTGGTGAGGTTTTTTCCCGTGCTTAGCTGAGATACCGGTTACCTACGTAATACTGGTTAATATAAAAAAATAATCGATTAATTTTTCATTACCGCAATGATATAATTATACAATAATTAATAAAATCTTGGAGTATAGGTCTGGGAATGAAACGCAAAATATTTTGCAGAAGTCTATATTTATTTCTTACATCTTCATCAGGGCTATGAATAATGGCTATAATAAATTAATACGTGAATTAATAATTTATAAACTTAATTACTTAATTAAAATTAATTTATTCGTGTATTCATGAATGAAAGATTTATTTTTATATTTTTTATGCAACTATCGTAATAAAGCGGTCATTCCTATAAAGAAATATATTGAAACGTCGGCAAACATTGCTGTATTTCATTCCCTGCCCTATACTCAAAAACGTTGCTCATTATTACAAAAAAATGACTTGATGATCAACCAATTGTTAAAAGAGGATATTCATGCATAAGAGCATGTTTAAGTCAGTATCTACCGATTTACCGACTCGGGTAATTACAGAAGCTTGGATTTGTAACAGCGCAGAAGAATGTTAAGTCACGAGATCAGCAAAAGCTCGCTGTGAGACGAATAGGGTAGTTTCCTTCATCAAAGAAAACGAAAGGCATTGATTGCGATTCGTTACCCACCATTACTGTATTCGTAATATAGAATTTTTTTGGTTTTAGAAATCCCAGTTTAGACGAATGACAATGGCGAATTAAAACCGCATTTGAAAAAGGCCAGGTTGGTGCCCATGCGATGCCACTCCACGTGACGTCACAGGGACCTAGTTTCTATACGAGTAGATAGGAATTTTACATCGTCTGATATTACCATTGCATGCATGAGGCACAGATCTCAGGGAAGCATCTCTTAATAATCACCTAATAAAACTGTCTATAGTCGGAAAGTTTCCTTATTTGATAGGGTATTAATAATCCTTATTTAAGCCAAGCGCTACCAGCTACCAGGGTACTCTGCTACCTGCTAGCAGCCTTCATCCCAGCGGCGCACACATCCTCGCCCCAAGGTCACCTCACTTTGCGGCAGCGGGAACCAGAATGACGTCACACGGGCTTTTCCCGGCATTCATACTTAACCGTCGCGTTTTCGCGCGCTTGAAATTTTTCACTTTTCATTTAATCACAAAAAATAGATATCGTCATTTAAAAATCTGAAACCGTGAAATGCGTACTCTAGGAGTAATAATCTTTCGATTTAGACAATAAAAAAATAATAGGAAACCACCCTATTTTCCAATCCCACGTGTCAAACTGAGCATCCGTCTCATGGCGCGTTAATATGCACAATGTACAAGATTATACTGCAAAATTAATTACAATCAACAAATCTTCAAAGACGAAAATTTGAACTCAATTCATTCTTTTTTGGCACACCCGGTGTAATTTGTTAGAAAATAAAGTAGACCAACTTCAGAAAACTCAAATAGGAATAATTTCTTTTCTCATAAATAAAAAACGGATTCTATTACTACTTTCAATTTTAAAAAATCCTCTTTTTTGAAATAAAAGCAAAATGCCGCACTCACAGTATTCAAATTTAGTGTAGTTACTCAATGATGCCTTGTAAAGAGCATATGTTTTACAATACCCATGTTGTTTTTGATCCCAAGATATCTTCCCCCGTTATCCCATGTATGAGCCAGCAAGAAACGGAAGAAAACGGCCGGGATAAAAATGATTGGGATTTTGCATGATCAAAAATTTACACGCTAATTTAAAATTTATCCACGGAGAAAGAATAAGTATGCTACGACTTTCTGAAAACGAGGCATGGCCGACACGAAGGAAGATTTGGAGAAGCTTTTGACTAATATTGGTGGCAAATTGCAGGATATCAGCTGAAAATCGACAAAAAGAAGGCCAAGGTATTAGTATGCAGCAAAAGAGAGGAGCCAAGGACAAACATCAAAGTAGGGCAACAAAAGCTTGATGATGTGAAGGAATTTTAGTTACCTAGGAAGCCGAATTGACAACGATGGACGGAGGAAGAAAGAAATAGTGAGTAGGATAGCACAGACGAAGAGGGCTTTTTACAAAAAGAAGAATCTACTTACAGCTGAAAATGAAATTATAGATGTGTGGAAGCAATGCATTAGATGCTACACATCGCACATCTTTCTCTATTGGAGCGAGGCTTGGACTTTGACAGCAGCAGAGAAGTCAAGAGTGGAAGCATTCGAAATGTGGTGCTACCGGAGAATGATGGAGATAATATGGATTGACCGTGTAAGTAATAGGGAAGTGGGACAGAAGAGAGGTCTCCTGGATATCAGACAATTACTTATACCACTTATTTTTTATTAGAGCGCGACCCGGGTTTCAATGATTTATCATCATATTCAGACGCAAATTAAAAGATGATGATAATTCATTGAAACCCGGGTCGCGCTCTGATAAAAAATAAGTGGTACAAGTAACTGTCTAATTTCCAGGAAACTTATAATGGAATACCACAAAGTAAAGTTAGAGTTAGTGAATTTTTTTTTGGAAGAGAAGTCCTCTAAAATCCAAATCTTAAGAAAGTCGGGACAACCTAGTTGGCCTCATAATGAGATATTAAGGGCAAGGGACGGCCCCGACTGAGTTGCATACGACTGATTGTAAAGGATGTAAAAGAGAAGAAATACGCAATTATAAAAAGGCTAGCGGGTAGGAGAGCGATATGGAGAGCCGCGTCAAACTACTCGTAGGATTGTTGTTGATTTATGGTGGTGATGAATTCAAAATCGCTCAAACCGTAGATACTCTAATTTACCTATATTCCGCTCAAATTATTTCTTTAAACGCAGCTAATTACCCGAGGGTACAAGTATACTACACCAAGTGCTCCTTGTTTAATCCACCGATAAATTTTTCTATAAACCGTACTTCACAAATAGAGATTTCAGAGATTTCCCATTCCCAACAGAGGCAACAGAGATTTCCCATTCCCATCGAATATGAGTGCTAAGGTCCAACATTGTTCATGGTGGACTTAGCACTCATATTTTAGGAAATGGATCCCGATTTCATAAAGAAAAAACTCTTCTACTTACCTTTCCAGGAGAATGTGACCAGCAGGTATTAACAGCACTCCACCCTCGTAAGTCTTGCTATCTCCAATTCCCTTGCGAATCCTCGTCATGATTGTTGTTTACTCCTGCTGCATAACAGGTAGTTTCATGTCAATTGGGTGACACAACGTTACTTTCCAGTCGTAAACGGGTAGGAACCGCCACATACATGCATCGAAGTGGAAGAAATCCGAGGGTCCTGAAACAAAAGAACAGAAGATCATGGCTTACACAGTTTTCACTAGCTTTAAGACCGTATGAATCGGAACGTGAAATATTTTGTGCAGAGGTTATATGCACTGAAATATCTTTTCAAATGATGCTAAAAAAGATAACTTGTTCCTTCCTTCACTCAGAGTCTAAATAAAATTACCATGAACATTTCTCCACCCGTCTCCATCTCTAGAATTTTGCCCCTACCTACTCCTTCATGAAAATGTAAATTTGATTTCTCTTGAAAAAGAATGAAAAAAAAATGAAGAACCCATCTAAGGAAGAAGAGGGTCAATTCTTCTAGCGCAAATATGATGCATATTTGACGGGAAATAGCCGTCGTAAAATGGGAGAGTAATGGCCCTCGACGAGATGGCGGGGACGGGGGCATAACTTCCGTCTCTTTGGCCATTACTACCGCGGCATTAAAAGACGTGATTCTGCGTCGCGGCGGTCAGAATGCTTCGTTTTAACGTTCGCCGCGCGGAGCTTCAGAATGAGACCTGAATACTTGCTCAAATTCTTCGCGCGAGTTGTATCCACGGAATAAAACATCGTTCCCGTTCTACTAACGTGTCGGCGATGGTGAAACGGAGTCGGTCATCAATGTAACTCAAGGATGCATTGTGCCGTAAAACGAGAATAGCTTTCAGACCACTGAGACGGAATCACGATGGGGTTTGAAAGAAGAGTTCTTTGGAGGAGAAAAAAACCCTTGCCCTGACAAGTGGTCTGCTTAAGTTGGCGAGATACAACCATGAATTAACATCACTTCCTCTCGATCGGTTGGATATGAAGTATTACTGGATTAAAACTTACTTTATCACCTTAAAAATTTCAAAGTTACTACACTAGACTTCTGTCAACATTTGCCAACATCTTTTATGCAAAAAAAGGGAAAAATTTTCCAAAGGTACTTACGTACAAGCATTGATCTGGAGTGAAGCTCTCTACGGTGGGGAAATGAGAAACACTAAGGAAGGAGGACGAGAGAAGATAGGAGGCATTCGAGATGTGGGTATGGAGAGGAATAGAGAAGGTGAAATGGACAGAAAGGAGGAGAAACGACGAAGTGCTGGACATGGTGGGTGAGGAGAGGCAACTTTTTAGATGCGATACGTAGGAGAGAGAAGGTTTGAATGGAGCGAGTACTTAGCGGGGAGAGGATGTTGAGAATGGTGTTAGAGGGTAGAATGTTAGGAAAACGAGGGAGGGGATGGAAAAGAATAGAATTTTTAGATAGATAGAAAGGAAGTAGGCCTTACAGTGAATGGAAGAAGGCAGTGCTGGAAGGAAAGGGAGGCTCCCAGATCACTTCTCTAGTACTCCACGGAAACCTACCTTAATGGGTAGAAAACTATAATAGCCTACATGCAAATATGCAAATATTGGCAGGGATCCACTAGACATACATAAATATTTCAGAAGGAATCTGCAATACTTCTGAAAGTGATAGGGGATAAAATATTAAGTATTATTCACCCCATAAACATGGGTTCGTAACTCCTAAATTATTGAGCTATGAAAAATGAAAAATATTTTTAAATGCACTTTGCAGTTACTATGAAAACTACCCTTTTGTATCTAGCCTTTTTGGCATTTTATTTAATATTCTGTATTTTTAAGGACCAGGTGCCTCTAACTCTTCCCGAAATTAAGGTTGTACGAAAATGTAAGATTATAATTGTCTGAAACAATTAATCTCAAATTGCGCAATCGTGTTTTTTATTGCAGTCGTTTAATAATGCTGAAAGATTAATTGTCCAAAAAACGTTTGTGTTGCCGTAGCTGACTGAAGCATAGCTAAGGAGAATAGACCCCATGTTTATGGACAAAAAATACCAAAAAATGTTTCCCCTACCACCTCCAGAAGTATTGCAAATCCTTCCAGAAACTATCTGTATTCTATACGAATTATTCATGATGATTGCATGATTTTTAAACGAGAATTACGCCATGAAGAAAGACTAATGGAGTGAGAGAAATGTGCCCTTAAATATTCCACCATTGGTTCGAAGAACTGTTACCCCCCATATGATATTTTATCAATTTATACCAATGCCAAAGAATCAGAGATTACCAATTTGAGTATTAACAAAATTAATACAATCATTTACCATGTGAAGCTTTCTTCCTAGAAATCCTTTAGCCGAAAAAATAGCACCAGCATGAAGGAAAAAGAAAGAGATATAAGACGTGAAAAATTAAGTGCGTCATGTCTACATTTTTTAAATCATATTCTGTGACACCATTGACAACGTACATCGAATGAGTAGCTGAGATGATGAAAGATTCGTTTATGGTTTTAAATTCCAGAAAATACAATGCAGACATAAATGTACTTTTTTATTTCTAAACTGGTACGGGTATTAACGGATATATTTTGTGTGAGTATTATGCAAATGAATTGTTTGATAAACACCAAAATTATCTCACATCTAATGCTTTGATTCAAGACTATTGAATATTTATCTATGCTCCTAAAATTTGTGTCAACAACAGCGATAGATAACGTTAGCAAAGAGTTCTGTTTTTGCCACCTGACCAACAGAACTGCGCAAAATTTCTATGACTATTGAGGTAAGTAAATAGTCTTAAATACTTTGAAATGCATTCATCGATATATAAATCGTATCATTCCAAAATTTATAAATAAATAAGGGAATTCCTTATTGAGGGCACTGTTGAAGTTCTGCAACCTTGTAGCGTTGAAAAACGAGATATATCAAGCTCGTAAGTTTTAACGACAACGTTGAGCCATTGCAAATTATAATGCAGAAGACCACAATACCTTCACGCATCTACCGCGTTGTAACCGAATCCATTTCTGATAAAAGCACGAAGCGTAAATTCGCTTGTTCGGTTATTTCGCCTCCGGCATTACATAAACACGAATCATAACATCGCGGCCAGGCGAGTTAACGGCGACAATATTATGAGGAGCGCGAAGGGAGAAAGTTTATATGCAAACGAATAGCTCCAACTTCGAAACAAAACGCGTCGATCGAGAGATATCTAGAGAGTATGAGTATACGGCTCACACAACCGCGGTCTTGTCTCGCACCATCTGAGGCGATAATTTCTTCTGCTTGAGACCTTCGAGACAAACTTCGCTTCACATAATCCACCCGGCGACAGGACGCAGAGAAACTTACGACCTCACGTACCACATCACAGATTGAACGGCGACAGTCGAACCCTTTAAAACTTGGTGTACACGAGGACTCGCTGAGGACTGAACATCGACGCTAACGACCAATCTTAGGGTCTAATGACCGAAATTTCCAAGCCAACGCAATAACAACCCTCTTCCCTCACATCCCGACGAAATCGCCGGGTGGGACATAAATCCTAGTCGAGGAATTCATACGTACGTAAATATCGTAGAGAAGCCTGAATTCGGACTAATCCCACATACTTACCCATAAAGCAAGGCTTATAAGGGAGGGGGAGGATGAGTTATATTGAGGGCAATAGTGCTTAAGACTAGTTAAAACGATGCTTTATTCTTTGAAGGATGGTCTACGTTGGGCCATTGAAGGATAAAATTGGAAAATCCTGGCAGGAATAATGAGCGATTCTGGCTACCCCAATAAGTAAGTACAATAGTGTAGGATGCGGCGTCATATTTCACTTGTAATCCACAAACCGAAATAAAAAGCATGCCAAGAAATTTATTTATTTTCCTTTTCGCCAAAAATCATGTCGTACATTCTTTTCCAACAAAGGCACAACCGGTAAATGAGACTCAAAACGACTCGCAGAAGACTTAATGAACCTTTAGGGCAATTTGGGGGCAATTTTGTGGTTCCCTGCTCCAAGGGAGTCAATATAATCCATCTATATGAGAGAGAGGAAAACATTGAACTACACTGGGATGAGAGACGACCTCGGTAGGCCTTTTTAATGAGTAGCAATTAGGATTATGACAGTTAGGGTATGGTACCAACGAAAACCTATCGATTTGAGAAGGCTTGACATTGGTCCAATTTTCTCAACAGGCAATCGAATTGCTGCAGGAGAAAAGACTACTACCAGAGAAACGAATATGTAAGAATGGCCACGAAATGAAGATGCACTTCGGAAGTCGAGTCGAGTTCAAATACTCAAAATGGATCAGTACTCATTTCAGTGTGTGATATACAGCGCATTCTCTCTTGTATTGATCAGTTTTTTTACTACGATTAGTAAATTAAACGGCGACCTTTGCTTTGAAGCTATACCCAAGACTCCGATCAAAGTTATTGAAGTTATTTTGCAAAATTCGTCACAATTGCAAAACAATCATCATGTATACTCAAACAAAGCCTCAGACTAAGGTTGTGGATTCGAGACCTGGGAAACATCATATGTTTTTGGTAATAAAATTCCAAATGGAACATAGACAAACCATCGAAATAGCGCCTATTTATCCCATACATGAGAAAAGGCGCTAAAAAGTGTCGTTCTATAACTGTGAACATGCGCATTGGAGAATACCCGTCAACCTTTTGTGACTATCGTTCCCTTCCCCTATTTTTGGGACCTGGAGTACTCCTTGTCAAGAAGTGGCCACCAGTTAAGGACATTTGAGTTTGAATTTGATAAATTAATTAATAGCCCGCATTTTTTAATTGTATTTATGATTTTTAAAAGTGTTCGGCGATAACCGGCGAGAGCCCAAAAATTAAATAGAAATGTAATGAATGAACTAATACCTTCACGGTTGGGCTAAACTAAGAGAAGTCATTTATTTAGATGCAGAAATGGAAACTGGCCTTGTTTCCGCGATCCATTATAATTTTCCTGTTATGCCCGCCACATGTTACTGTCTCGTTTCCTTTAAATTAACCTTTCTAAATTTCTTCTAGGATCTTCTAAACTTCTTTAGAATTTATTTAAATGCATCTCGCTAAGATGTTACCAGCCTCAAATGCTTTCCCACGCCGTTCATTCCTCTCCTATCTATTGTTTACTCAACTGGCTCTCATCCAATTCCACATTGCACATCTGATAAGCTGCAAATATTGTTCGTTTGGTATATTTACGCAGCAATTACATTATAACTCCTGTTATTTTTCGACACTGTATGTGACTCCTACCTTATTTAACCGAAAATATTTTACAATTAGCCGGCTATGTTCACTCATTTACTTCCCATTATCAGCTCTAGACCTTTCCGTGTTAAAACGCATACCATTGTGAACACAGATATTACGCTTGCATTAGGTCCGACGTTCTGTACGGAGGTATCGCTTTCGATAACAGTTAAATATCTTCACGCCAGTCCGAAAGAAAATACAATTTACATTCTTTTTGCACCCCCGGTTAAGCAGATCAATTGTAATTAGAGTTGGTGATTGGAGAGTTCAATGAACTAAATTTCAACGAATCCTGGGTTTGCAATCCAAATAGTCTTTACAACAACTCCCCTTAAAAAGCCTACGTGGCAGAATTTGACGGACGGAAGAACTTCGTAAGAAATCGCCGGTGACCTATGGGAAAAAAGCTTCCCTTTTTCTCCGAACTACCTCAGAGAAAATCAGGGAATTATTATGAATTGAAGAGGGAAGTCCTTGAAGTGGGGGAGAATGCTAAAATATTTCGTAAATACTCAATGGAAACCTACATTAATCGGTAGAATATTAAAATAAAATAAATGTATTAGAACTGTTCATATTAACGGTTAATTAAAAAATATATATGCTTTAAAAAATCTCTCTATGCTTGAGTAGGTGCCAAATGTGCGACCCTGAAGAAAGGAAAAAATCTCGTTGAGCGTGGTGCGGCGAGAAGAGCTTTAAGGTTCGTTTGGGGGGGGGAGGATAGAATGTCATTGGTGCGTCAGGGGTGGTTGATGCGTGTTGGAGGGGGGTGAGGATGAGAAGGCATAAATGCCTGCCCCCTTCTTCCCTCACTCACTCGCACCCTTAACCCTTAAACTCGTCCCCCTCCCCCACCCATCCCTTTCAGTCAAACCCTTCCGGGTGGTGCTCTTGATCCGACCGCAGGGTTATTGGCGAAGTGTCGGATCACTGTGCGAGGCAGTTGAGGCTGCAAAATGGGAATATTCGAGAGGGGGCGAAGAAGTGATGGGGGCGAAGCGAGCGCGTTGAGGGATATGAGAATGATACGGCAGCGTTCGACGGGAAAGTACTACACGCAAAAAGTGAATCTACATCTACATAATATCCTGCGAGCCACCTCTAGGGTGTTTGGCAGGGGGTGATCAATCACCAGCATGCAGTATGCAATTGGACTCCCACATACACACCACATGAATGTAGGTAGGCAGTGGCGTAACTAGGAATATGCTTTGAAGCGGGGGATTTGAGGATGGCATTGGTGTCAAACCCCCTACAGGCAAGGGGGGTCCGGGAAAATGTTTGAAAAATGACATGACTGGATATACAATTTACAACATTTTGGCACTTAAAATTCGACTTTAAGCAGATGCAGTAATTGTATATCAAATCTAGACAACAGTTTTTAATCATTCTATTATTTATCTGAAGCCATGAGGGGGATCTATCCCCTCATTTCCCCCCATATTCACGTAGGTAGGCATGGTAATACAATCGCGTAATTTTGATTGGAGGGCTGAGTTAGTTCACACCACGAGAAACAAAATAAGTTTCTGCTAAGTGAAAATGCGTTTCGATGATTTTTTTCGAGTGAGTTACATAAGATTCCATGACCGCCCCTCAGTTGTACAGGTCTTCAACTCCTTTCCGCCAAGAAAACTAGATCAGAACTAGATCAGGTAACTAGATCAGAATCTAATGTTGTTCATTTGCTACGACTGACCTCGATAGAAAGGATGAATTTTCATGGCAAGCACATTTTTCGATGCAGAGATATCCCATAAGATCTAAGTTAAGCCCGACGACGAGAGCGAAGAGAGCAGGACGACACCTCCATGGAAAGGACGAAATGGAACGAGTTAGGGAAATCCCAACGCCTTCATTAGGTCCAATCTATCAAATGCCATTCCCTGTTTAGTTACTTGGATGATGCTAGCTACAGGCAATAGGTGTCCTTATTGAAATTCTGTATCGCACCCACACGTCATTGGGCTTTCTTCGGCCGGCTTTAAAATTAAAATTTTAAGTGGATTGAGTGATTGCAAGTTACATCAACGTATTCGTGACAGTTCGACAGCAAAAAGGAGAGCAGGTTTTCTTCACGAGCCTTATATACGTACTCATAATGGTTGAATATAGTCATATGGATACGGTGGACGAAAAACGGTTAATCGTCTCTGAGATTTTTTATTATTATAGTTAAACTAACATTTGCCGGATCGAAAATGCATTTTAATCATGAAATGGTCTTCTCTGTTACGCTTTAACCCATTAAAACCCAATGTTGCTTCTACGTAAACATCAAAAATGTATGCATTTCCATCTCTATTCCGGAGAGATTTAAACTACATGTTCTTTCGTTCTGTAAAGTTTAATTGCGAAATATGTAGCTGCCACAATAATTGAGTGGTTTGGAAGACAAGGGTTACAAGTGTTTTTTTTTCTCAACACAGTTAGGTAAAGATAATTGTTAGAATAAATACACAAAAACCTGGTTGCCATGGGAAACGAGTGAGTCTCAGTTGTGTGCCGACATCAAGTGGAAAATCAAATGCACTGCTAAGTATGTAATTGGTCTCGTTTGCTATCTATACCTAATTTCTGTACCGAACTCTGTATAGAAAAGAGAAATCACTTGTACCCCTTCGCTTCCGACCCACTCTATTGTGATTGAGTAGAAAATGTCCACATTTTATATGAGAAGTTTTGACATTTAATATCTCCCAAAAGCTTTGAGTTAGAAAAGGTTAAAATGCATTTCATAAATAGGTGTGTTAAAGATTTTTTCAACAGTGTTCCAATAGAATTTCATGACCGACCCTCACTTGTATAGGTTTTTATTCTTCTCTGAGAATTTCGTATTTTGTTAATTTTGGTATATTTTTGTTATAATAGCTAAACTAATATTTACCAGATCAAAAACGCATCTCAATCATGACATAGTGTTCTTTTTTACAGTTTGAAGCCCATGTATGCGTTTTTACGAAATGGTTCAGATAAATGGGGGAAGCGATTATTTGGGGTAAAACGTACGGGTTGCAATGTGTCCCGATCAACCGGAATTCATTGTATTTTACTAATGTATATACACGATCATTTATCCGTAGCCATGCATACGCTAATAATGTTCACTATAATTCGCCTTGCCTCGGTGACAACCCCTCAACACTCAGATACTCTTAATTCGTCACTTCGAATAAAAACTTAGGTTTGACCCATTATAACCCCAATGCTGCTTCTGAGTAGCATCATAAATGTATAAACTTTCAGCTCTATTCAGGAATGATTTAAACTACGTTTTGTTTTGTGCTGTAAAGGTTAACGGCGAATCATGTAGCTGCCGCAATAATTATGATCGAGTACAAAATTTCCACTTTTTTCATTTCAAATTTTCTCATTTTAAAAATGAGAAGTCTTGATATTAATTTCGCCAGCTCTGGGTTAGAAAGGGTTAACCGAAATGTAGAGTTAGAGAGAAAACTTTGCATAGTACCATGGGTATTTATTCGGAGTTATACGTGCGTGATTATCAATACTACTTCCACATGGCCTCGGTGACACTTCTTTCAAAGGGGATTCCTATGGTTTCTGTGGGGGACAGAGGATAGAATGCTTACTTCCCACCCTTTGAGCCTAGGTTCAATTCCCGGTAGTCACGGAAAATTTTCAGAGACAGCGTTATCTCTACTTGAGTGCTTTGTAATAGCACTTGAAATACAACATTCCGTCCATCGAATCAGGCTTTAAGCCGTAGCTCCTTAGCAGCTATCATAAAGAGCAGGCAGATGCCGATGCTGAGTTTCCCTCTAACCTTCCTTCCTATGATGCAAAATATCTCCGGTCAGCCATCTGTCTGTCGCCCCTCAAAATATCCTAATATTCTTCCTCTATACCAGTTCGGCAGTTCTCAGAATTCGTACTAGACGAGCAAAAAATTATATTAATATAACCAGAATGGTATTTTTATGAATGCCCTGGGTATTTGCCCTGAGTTACAAACACGCGAGCTAGATGATCGTGCTAGATGATCAAAACAATGTATTCAAAATAGTCCCAAGTAACCAGAATGACATACTTATGAATGCCCTGGGTATCGATCGTGAGTTATAAACACGCGAATATTATTCATCGTTCTTGACGAGCAAAACAATATATTGAAAAAAGTCGTAAGCAATAAGAATGATATTTTTGCGAACGCCTGGGGTATTTACCCTGAGTTATAAACGCACGAATATCGTGCTAGACGTGCGGAAAAATAAATCTTATAAAATTCCATGTAACCAGCATGGGATGTTTGATTGTCCTTGCCTTGATAAGCCAACTAGCAGCTGGCCAGTCGCTCACATGCGGTGTGTCGGCGGAGCATTTAAAGTGCGCTCGGCACAAAATGTACGAATTTTGCCGTCGAAAAGGCAAATTTGCGTAAAAATATCATAAAAGTCCAGTCATCGCATCTATGTCGCATTTATTTGCGCACATCGCATCTATATCGCATTTGAGATTTTCACGCATCTCTAATCATGATTCACGTTGCGTCGGTGACTCCTCCTTAATGAATTTTTCCCGCGTTGGTGCTCACAAATCGTGCTAGCCGAGCAAAAATATCGAGAGTGCTAGTGCACGCGTCTCGTGAAGATCCTTGATCGCTTCTCCCTCCCCGACCCCCGTGATTTCCTCCGTCACATTGTGTGAGGGTGACGAAGAATGGAGAAAAAAATCCCCCTCGCACTGCTCAGCTTGCAGCTTTCATGTCCGTCAGGGATCAATCGAAGCCAGGCTAAAACCTCTGAACTTTAGAACAATAGAACGCTTATACCTTCTCCCCGAGTCTAGCCAATAAATTGCGCATTTGGCCATCCTGATAAGGACCTCTGTAATTGCGATTCATTTAAGTACATGGCAGATCGCACCGCTTCGAATTTTTTTCTCAACTCGTATAATGCACATGAGGTGCGACTTGGAAAATAAATAAATTTATTGGATTCCATGCGACAGCGGAAACGAGTACCCTGGGCGGGATCGCGAGGTTAGACTCCTGAGGTCCGGGCTTTAAGTCCGAGACGGTTCCACAACAATACGGAAACGGTTATTTCGTAACTGACATGTCGTAAACAGACAGTTCGTAACCACGACATCTCGTAACCGCGACAATTGGTAACAGGAAAATTCGTAACTAACAATTTTGTAAACGAGACAGTTGGCATAAATCCGTTCCGTAACCGTAAGTTTGCCATGAACAAATATTTGACTTCGCCGAGATTCGAACCCGGATCCCTATCAATCCCGAGGTTTGCTTTGAGAAAATGGCTTGGTGGCGTAACCGGCTTTCACGTCTGACCGGCAATTGGGTGATCAGTGTTCGAATCCCGGCTAAATCAAATGTTATTTCCATGGCGAACTTCGTCCTTGGTGTATTTCTAAATTTAATGTTCTTAAATAAAATTTTTGGCTTGAACACGTGAGGATCCTTGACCGCTTCTCTCTCCTCGCACCGTGTGATTTCCTCCGTCACATTGTGTAAGGGTGCGGAAGAATGGAGAGAAAGAAATTCCCCCGCGCACTGCTCAGCCTGCAGCCCTCTTGCCACTCTCTCGATCTCTCTTCAGAAAAAAAGCCACCCCATTCTATCCATCCCCCCACACCCACGCTGGATGAGAAGATGTGTGTTTCGGGGGATGAGGGGACGTCGAGAGGGCATTGCGTCTCTTACGGGAAGGAGGGTGTGGAGACAATTCCCCCTTTTTTATTACGCTACTCACTTCCACACATACTCTACCATTCTTCCTTTTTTTCTCATCGCGGTTGCATCTCTTCTTCCCCTTCCGAACGACACTCTCTCCTTCTCTGCCACCAGAGGCGGATCTAGGGGCTAAGGTGGGCTATACCCCCCTCCCATTGAGTCGAAACACGCTAGAAAAAGTAGAAAATTTTAGGGATTGCCACTTAGTACAAAAGTATTTAGTTATATTTTCCGACGTATTTACCTTCTTTAACAAATTGAAATACAAATTAGCTCTAAACTTAGGGCCTATTTTACACGCTTTTAGTGAGTAGGTTCGAAGACTTTCGCGGCGTTGATAAGATGATCTCTGCATTCTCTTCGGGTTTTC
Organism: Ischnura elegans; assembly: GCF_921293095.1. Lineage (NCBI taxonomy): Eukaryota > Metazoa > Arthropoda > Insecta > Odonata > Coenagrionidae > Ischnura > Ischnura elegans. Next base: position 58,166,261 of record NC_060248.1, read on the forward strand.
ACCGTGTCCGTTGGCTTTTGACGACAACAGTTTCGCTGACTGCAATGCAACTGTTGTCGCCAAAAGCCAACGGACGCGGTGAAAACCCGAAGAGAATGCAGAGATCACGCTTTTAATGCGTTAAAATCCAGTGGCAGATACAGAAAGGGGCTAGGGGGGACTATGCCACCCTCCTTAAGCATCCAATTTACACCAGGTAGAATAATGATAATAATAATACTAATAATAAAAAAAATAATAATGGTAATAATAATAATATTAATATGATTTATTGTTCTTGGGCATTGTCCATTAAGAACATATTGTGATCACACCATACAAAAGAATGGTAATTTTGTTCGGATCCCAACTACTGCTGGGAGGTTACCCCCCCCCCCCCCACTTAGCCCCCCTCCGTCCCCATCCAGGATCCGCCACCATCAGCCATCTTCTCCAGCTTCCCATTCTGTTTCCCTCTTCGCCTTCTTCCCACCCTCGCCCTATGCGTAGGCTTTTACTTTGGCTCCCGGAGTCTTTTGAAAACGTCGGAAATTGTGACGGAGGAAACGTGCGACACGAGTTCCGTCGTTCCAATTCGCCGACGATTGGCCGAGGCCGAGTTCCCCTCTTAGTTCAGGAATCGACTCTTTTTTTGTGCCATTCCCCTTCATCGATTGGAAGAGTTTCATCAAGACATGTGTCCAGAATTTCGTTCTTCTTAAAGGCTGCATGAAACAAGTAACTTTGTACACAGTCACACGCACGGGTTCAAAGTTTTATACAGCAAGGATGAATTTCTCAATAAAAAAACCATTTGGCTAAGCTGGGATTCGAACCCTGATTTCCAGTTTGAGATTCGCCTTGAAAGAAGATGGTGTGACTCGTAGCATACTGTATCAGCATAGCATCTGTAATCGTAGGTAGCATACATAAATACTCATAGCGCACAGGGGCACCATATTAGTGTAATGGCTTTTATTTCTTATAAAAAGCAGTGCTAATTCCATTTTCTCTATATTTTTACATTCTTGATGTTCTCGTGGATGAATAAATTTTTATTTTACTGAAAAAATTCATAACACAAAGCAAAAGCAAACAAATTAGAGTTAATTAATAAAACTGTCAAAAGAGGTCCCCCAAAAAAAAGTTTACTGCCAAATGTAGAGCAATAGCAAAAGTATTAGAGAATAAAGTAACATACAAAAAAAGAAAGAAATGAAGTACTTAATTATACTTATGACTGTATAATGTTATGTAGCAGAATCTCACTGCAGATTGCGACCACTCAACTGGTCCATGCTAATAAATTGTACTTACATGTGATGCACAATAAAGAAAGAAAGAAGAAATAATAAAGAAATCGCTTTAAATAGCATAATTTTACCATGAAAATGGCTCCGAAAGTAGAAAATGAATAGTCGCCTTCACCCTCGTGCAATGAATTCTCCAGTTTTGAGCTTTCTACTCGAGGATCTATTTGTGTACAGCTGAATGCGAAGAGGTGGGATTTTCTGCACAGCCAATAAAAATAAACTTATTTCATATTTCCCACACATTTCCGCAGCAAAAGTTGCTGACTTACTCTTGACAAAAATGTCATTTACTTAGCCATACGCTGGATTCAATTAATTTTAATCTTCCACACCTTAAAGAACCTTCCGATAATCCTCAAAATTTCCCATTAACATCTACATTCGTCAGTATGTATTATAATCTAACACAAATTACCACTTGAACAACTGAATTCTGTTGTGGGCTTTCTACCCGAATTCAACGCTCTATGCACGACGAAAAGTTATGGAATCATGAATGTCAACAAATACGGATGGAAAAAATGCCTAAAATAATTCATTTATCTCACTGCATCTCACTCATTATGAATGAAAACAGTCATACCATGCAAGAATAGTGAGGATTTTAAATCAATGAAAACAATTCAAAATGCATTAGAGTAAAAAATCTTGACAGAGCTACTTTTCACCGACAAGTGTTTTTGTTCATTTAATGCAGCAACTCTGAATTTTGCGCTCGAAATTTCAGATGCGTAGATGCACCATTTAAATAAGTCCTTCTCTGATAAGTGGGATCGTTAACCGTCTATAGTGCCTAAATCGTCAAAAGAAGTTTCGATGAATTAACACGTTGCCCGAGACTCAATTTTACTGAAAGCACGGGAATGGGGAACGTTATGTGCTTGGTTAGGGCACAGAATGGAAGGAACTAAGGTCCATAAAAACTTTTAGAGGGATCCGTTGTCAAGAGTTTTTCTTTCATGCGATGTGAAATCGGTTCGTGTAGGGAATGACTCCACATTCGTCCTCCAGCCGGAGTAAGTGGCAGATGGACATAGTGAAGACACTTGCTTCACAACCTTGGGGGCCATATGGACACGAACCTCTCTTGAAGCCCACAAAAAAGCTTTTATGCTGGGTGAAAAAAATATAACCCACCAAAGGAAGAAAAGGGAGGCAAAATAAATAAAATGCTGCGCTGGGAAGTTAAAAGCGAGGCGAGAAAGCCTTACATCATGAAGATCAACGCTGCTCATAGTTGATCGGAACTGAACACAGTCTGAAATGCCCACAGTTCTCCTTCCACCGACTTCTAGACCTAATAAATTACGATTAGAAATTTTTGTAAAAGGTTTTCACCGTAAAAATGATGAAATTTTGGCGTACAAAAATCGAGAATCCCAAAGAATACTACTAAGTAAGATTCACGTAACCTGAGACGATATTGTCTCGTAGTAGGACTTTGACGTCCTTTTTTGTAATTTCCGTTTCCTTCGCTCGTCACAGCGGAAGGATAGCCCGGTTCCAATGACACCTTAAAACTGAGCTGCTGGAAGAACGGTGATCTACATCTACATAATACCCTGCGAGCCACCTCTAGGGTGTTTGGCAGGGGGTGATCAATCACCAGCATGCAGCATGCATTTGGACTCCCGCATGCACACCACACCGTCCAAAAAACGTCCCGTATACTAACAAACTATACTACTATATGCTGTTAGAAATAATAATTGAATTAAGAAACATGCATTAATTTTTACATAGGTTTGTAGGCTACACTACAAGTCATGCAGTCTATTTACGAGTTCTATTGCTGCCGTTATAATCTCTTATTGATCGTGGAAAAAATGACATTCGGAATCTGTTTGTTCTACAATCTATCTCTCTTATTTTATTTATATGATCTTATCTTCCGTAGTATGTTGGCGTCCGTAAGATATGGTTAACTTCGATAGAAAAGACACTGCTCTTGAATTTATCTAAAAGGTTTAGCCTATTTTTCAATCTACAGTCCGACAGAGATTCCCATCCGAGTTTATCTGAGAGGTCAGTTACACTAACAAGACTATCGTAACGACCTTTCACATACCTGGCAGCTCTTCTTTGCACGCGTTCTAACTCTGTTATTAAGCCTTTTTCATGAGGGTCCCAAACACTGGCAGCGTATTCCAAATGTGGTCTAACGAGGGAAAAGTAGCTCCATGATCGTTGATTCCAGAAGGATCCAAAGTAGCCTTTCACATAAACCTTCCCTTAATGCTATATTGTTCTAAGAATAAATTAGCAGATTATATATAATTAAATAATGAAAATCTTTTGATCATTTGAAATTGTAGAGAAGTAGTATGAACTCTCGCCCAATATTAGATCACGTTGCTTGCACAGTTATTTTAGGAAATATGAAGGATAGATGGTTTTAAAATAAAAAAAGCGTACGGAATCTAGTGATGATAAGCGGCTTTTTGACAAAATAAAGATATTGACAATGATCAAGATGTAATTATTCTTTCCTTGCATGAATCATTACATTTATCATTATAAAAAAATGCTGGCTGATGGAGGCGAAAATAATTTCTACCCGTAGTCGAGAATGTCAATCTAGCTGGAATCTCACTATTTATTTACTTCATCGGCCATTTCTCTTTAAGTTAAAACATTAATACATTGTTTCGTCTCAGGGGAAAAAATAATCAGACGAATTGTAAATAAAAATCATTCCAATCAACGTGTTTCTTTTAACGACGTGCTAATGTATTGGAGAGAACCACATAAGACGTTTCATGAGCCTTCAGTAGCAATTACTTGATAGCTATGATAATAATAAAATAGAAATTACGGTACTAACCATATATTATCAGCAAAAATAATGCAATTAACGAAAATTTTCATAGTATCCCATAAGGACGTAGTACACGAAAACAAGCCTATTGATTTTAAACAGATGACAATCGAAATTCGGATGTTCCGGCCTTGTCATATCGGATGCCGCGATGCAGACAATCATACCCATCACCTGATCCCAGATTTTAGGATTTAACCCATTTCCCCCCTGAAAATCTAGTTCGAGCAAACTTGCGATAGTTAAGGTATTTAGGTAAGTTTCTCCTATGGTGGTATTCAGTAATCCAGTAAAATATTATGGAGATGCATAACCTTTTTTCTTCAGAATGACCCGTAGCCATAGAGCTACACTGGGTGGTAACGAGGTCAAAATCTTATGTTGTTTAATTTCTTCGACTGACCTTGATAGAAAGTGTGAATGTTCAGGGCAAGTTGTGCGAAAAATCTGGGATCCTGGCCAAGGCGAATGATATTTTCTCTGTGGTTTTTTCGCAAAATTTGTGAATTGCGGGTTGCTCCGTAAAGTTATCACCGTGGCTGATCCCGGTATACTTAAATTCTTCAGGGTAAGCATATTTTTGGATGACTTAAAATTCAAATAATCTATACCATTCCATTCTCTGTTTACTTCCATGATGCTTGCATGTATATTCATATTTTCTCTGTGGACTTACTTCGACCGGCTTCCAAGCTTAACAGTGGATTAATTTATTGCAAGTTTCAACGACATATTTGTGACGATTCGACAGCAAAAGGAGAGAGGGAGATTTTCACCTCGTGTGATTAGAATGGGCGGATGTGTCCATATGAATACGGTAGGCGTAAATGGGTTGCACGTAAACCTGAGACGCATGCGCAGAAATTGAAAATCCATCTTATTTATGCATACACTTTGAGTTGCACTCGACGCATAATGCCTCGTTCAGATAACGATTGTTCCTGCAATCGTTGGAACTATAACGCACAACCTAAGATCGTGTTTTCAATCTCATTTTCTCAGGCCGTGCACACAATGATGGCAAGATCCTTTAAGTCCGTCCTTTACCGACCTTGAACGATGGTTAAAACTTGTGCTGCTATCTAAAGTGAACGAGAAATTGACGGTTAGCCAAGCAGTGCGGTATTCAGGGTCAAGATATTACTGTGTTCAACTGTGTCAACGAATAATTTTTCTTCCGCCCGTATTCTTTCTTGCTTGGACAAATCCACGAAAAAAATAGAGCGAAGGGAGCTTCGCAAACTTTTCGTCTTTCTTTTGTCGCTTCCTCTTCCGGTTTCGCTGCGCCTAACCATCGTAAAGTGGCAACGTTAGGAACTACTTGAACTATCGTCCGGACATGCAATCACACAGCTACAAATTTTAGTTCTGCCAACTATCGTTAGTACGATCGCTCGGACAATCGTAATGTGAACGGGGCATAACCGGTGAAAGCGAGAGAGAGTGAGAGAGAGAGAGAAAGGAAGGAGTCAAGGGGTCTGGGGACGCCTTTTCCCCGCGGTGGAGTGGGAGGCACTGAATTGAGCCACAGGGGGTTGGAGGAGTGCACCCTTTGGCCCCGAGGGTTTCCGAGTGCATTTTCTCGAGGACGAGGCCATATGGTGCGGGGGGGGGGATAGAGGGGGGGGGGGGGTCACTACAGACCCCCGGGGACTGAAGAGGAGGAGGGCGCGTCCTCTGAGTGGGTTTGGCTAAACCCTCTCCATCACAAGAGGAAGCCATGAAATGTTGCGATACACACGTGGAATCGATATTTCGTCCTCAGCATCGCATCGGTTTTCGATGAAAGGAAGGACCATCCACTGCCATGACTACATTGATTTATGTTTGCTCGATATTTTTATGAACCTTCAGAGTGCAGTCAGAAGCAGCGGCCTAGTCTACCCCGAGGCAGTTCAGTTCAAAAATAGTTTATTTCACGAGCTAACATTTACATAAAATTTGAAACAACAACAACAACAAAACAACAGCTCGTGAAGCTGGTCTAGGCTTGCGCCTCTTCAGCGTTACTGGGGATTTGTCACTGGTACGGGAGTGGTGTTGGCCCGGCATTTGCCCAAAGGAGGTGGGAAACCCGTAAAACCACCGTCAGACCACCACGGTTCAATAAACTATATACAATAAACTCAACACAATAGTCACCAAAGTGCCAAGGTAGATTACGGTGGTAACTTAACAATAATATATACTCTGAATAAATAAATGGGGACTCCGAGTCTATATACTACTAGCCGGCCAGCCGGCGCACAGTGGGCTGAAATCGAAAAAAGCTGGACAGAACCTCGAAATCGACTTTTTTGAGTTCGGCTATTGAAACTTTGCACAGTTGTTACCAATACATTAGTGCATTTTTTGACGCAAACCGTCTCTCATATTATTTTTCAAACCGTATCTCATATAACCGTCTCTCATAGGTATTTTTTGTTAACAAATTACTTGGCCACAAAAAATTCAATGAGGGTAATTTTTGCGAAATTTGTTCAACTTTGAGGCTTACTTGGATACTTAAATCACAATATCCAGCTTACTCCTTATCTCATCCAAAATTTTCCTTTCTGACCATGTTGAGTGCCTTCTTGCTTGTCTTTGTCCCGTTCGTGAAATATTATTATAACGATTGGCGATAACCAGCGGAACCATGCGATAACCACCTCCAAAAAAGGTCCACGCCAACATACGGCACCGCTAGGCTTCTTGGGATAGCTCAGCCAACGGCCCTAAACCATCTCTAAAGCTCTCAGTGCAGGGCACGGGTGTATCAATTTTGACGCTCGAGGGAAAAGTAAATAGGAAGGCTCGCATTCACAACCTACGGCTGCCATATGTTTTCGTAACAGAATCGCTCCGCATACGTCGCTGAAATTTTCAACTTATACTTCCCCTGATCGAACGGTCGATCAAATGCGTGGAAACTAGGAAGACTCGTCTGCGTCAATTTATAGCAAAATATTTTTAATATTTCGTTTAATCAATTTGAAAACAGAAAAAAATCAATAATAATAATATTTATTGCTCTCGGACAAATTGTCCATTAAGAACATAAAATGGATATTACATACAAAAGAGATTACAAAATAAACTTGTGCAAAATATATCAAATATTTCCGAATGGAATTCAGCACAACTAACACATCAGGGCATAGAAACGAAATCTTGAAGTTAACTCAATCAATCATAGCAAGAAAGCCTAAGTATGCACACATACCCATCACAAAATTTATGGTAGAACATGAAAAAATAAATAAATAACTAAATAAATAGAACATGAATAATGATAAATCATTTACTCCAACAAATACGGCATTCGAATTCAAACAGACCTGAGGTAAATATTATAAAACATTAACTATGAATAGTTGAAATCTCAATGACTAATAAATAAATGCATACTTAACAAGTTTGAAAACCAGTAGATACTTTCCAATAGCATGGAAATAAATTTTTAAACATGCTAATGGTATTGCAACTGCAATATAGTATGTATTTGTATGTATGTAATAAGCAAGCAAACGGGGTTTGATCACATTTCATAGAGAGCTATTATCTCCAAGGAAAAAAAAATTCCTACGTTTCTGCTTTCAACATATCCGTTCCTAGAGCAACGACAAGCAATATAGTTTCTTAGAGATAATTTATTGAGATATCTATTCGAGTTTAGCCGAGCTGTATTAATAGTATTAATAATCTACCAATATTTTCCAAAACATATCGCCACTTCGGTTGAATTTATACCTTTTCACCAGTCATAATTCTTGGTTTACGATAGCTCAGACCCCGATAACTCAGAAGAGTTAGAAAGCGAGCAGAGAAGAGCTGCCAGGTACGTAAAAAGTCGTTACGATAGCCCTACTGACCTGTTAGATAAAACCAGATGGGAATCTCTGTCAGACTATAGACTGAAAAATAAACTAAACATATTACGTAAATTCAAGACCAGTGTATTTTCCGACAACTTCAGACATATCTTGCGAACGCCAACATACTACGATAGATCAGATCATATAAATAAAATAAGAGAGATAGACTGTAGAACAGTTAGATTCAGAATTTCATTTTTCCACGGTCAGCAAGATTAGATGACTTTTAGTATAGCCTACTAACTTATGTATTACTTGATGCATGTTTCTGAATTTTTCATTATTTCTAACAGCATGTTTTGTGTGAACTAGCCTTATTGGAAGATTAACTTTAATGGCTAGTTGGCAAGTTTTTCCTCTGCATGAATGTGGTAGTATAATTTTTTAGTATGCTTAACGTTTTTTAGACCGTGTGGTGTGCATGTGGGGATCCTATTACATGCTGTATGCTGGTGATTGATAACCCCCTGCCAAACACCCAAGAGGTAGCTCACAGGGTATTATGTTGACGTTGATGTAGACCCCTTTTCTTATATCTATGGTTATTTATCACTGAATATATATCTGTAATTTTGAGGATTTAAGAATATCTAATATTTTTCTCTCCTCTCAATTTTCGAGCACCTCGCCCACCCAAAACTCTCATAGCCTACTACACTGCTATTCACGGATCTTCAACATAGCCACTCCGTTGGGGGTCAAATTTCATATTTTTTATCCCACTTCTCGTATCTTATTCCGTCTCACTCTGCGATGATACACAAAGATGAAGAAAAGAACAATCGGACAAGGGCTCTATCGTGCACTGCGAGATGAAGTGGGGGGAAAAGACTATGGGGTCAGAGAAAGAAACCAACTTGCCTCGATAACCAACCTTCCCCTTACTCGCGCCATTTTTTTTATCGTCACGAACCCTTCAATGAAGTGGATGGAAGGGTTAAGACCATGGTCAGGATAGGGCGAAAAGAGGAGGAAGAAAAGACTCGAGTGAGACGAGGGAGAAAGGAGCAATGCCGCTGTACGCCCCCGCAAGATAAAAAATATAAACGGGAATCTAAGAACAATCCTTTACGACAGGAAGGAGGAAAGGGAGGAAACCACTGTTCTCGACTCAAGTAAGGACAAAGCGAACTCCTTTCCCGGCCGCTGAGGTGGTCGACGCCGCATCAGGGTGGCATATCGAGCCAACCTTTCTTTATAAACATGATTCCTTTATTTTAAGGATAATGAATCGTGACTCCACGCTTCATAAAACAAATACATTTCGCGAATGATTAAAAAAAAAGTTTTTCCCCTCATAGACAGAATTCATCGTGGTGAAAAAGTAAAATTGGGATACGCAGAATTATGTGGATAATTCAATCCTCGTGTTTTTAAGTGAATATTTTTACTAGTAGAACCAATACTGTAATTGAATTCAAATCATGCAACCGCAGCAGCATTCAATATTTCAGTATTCATTCGGTAAAAAATCAAAAAAGCAGTATTTTGACGCGTCTAAACTTAAGTATCGTGATAACACTTACGAAGTTACAAAGATTATGTCTGTTTTCAGCACAATTACACATATATTCCGGCAGTAATCGCAAAATTTCTTGTTTTCAGACAAGTACCTCTACCTGAACCTGTGCCAATAAAATTATGAATTTCTTAATACAATTTTAAGTAATTAAACCAATTTAAGCCTATTTTAAGTGTCCGTAAATTTGTGAGGTACGATTCGAAGAGCACATTTTGAAATATTTCCAAATATGATGTACCTATATTTCCTCGGACCAACCACCCAAACGCCACCATAAGAGAACACCATCTCGTGTTACGACTCACCGCATCGAATCCTTTCCGGCGCCTACAAGGGCGATAACTGCTTCGCCTCTGATAACAGCTCCGGATTTGCGTTGTGAGTGGTTTTTTTTCCACTCGAATGGGCTGTCGTTGGTCGCGACCTTTCGATTTTCACGACGAAAGCACCTCCTTTTCACTCTATGGCACTGGTAGTTTCGTCCTGGAGTAGGCGTGATCTCCAGCTATATTTTTTTAAGGACTAAAGGTGACACCACGGCTGAGGGTGGATGTAGCTTATGTAATATTCTGTGGGGTAGCCAGGTAAATTAAAGTTTTTCATGGTTAAAACTATAAGGAAAAGAAGAGATCGTGATAAAAGATATGTTTCTAGGCCTATCACAGGGAAGATATCATCTATTTGTACAATTTAAACCTTTCACTTTCACGACAATTTCTGTTTTTACTCCTAGGAAGCTAAAACCCGATTCAAGAAGAAGTCAGGCGGAGTTTTAATAAATATAATGTTAGCAAATTCTTCTGTATATAGTAGACTAAATACTGTAGAAGTTTTATCATTTCCATTTCCAAATAATGTATCATTTTATTAGGAGTAATAACCATGTCTATAATATCTATATATATAAAAGAAAGTCGAAAATCGTGTTAGTTAGAACACTTATAACTCGAGAACGGCTGCACCGATTTCAATGAGATTTGGTTCTTTGGATTCGTCTCAGGCGGGGTTAACATATAGGCTATTAAAAAAGGATAATTTCACAAAAAAAATTCATCTCTTTCCTATGGACATGCTTTTAGGAGTTATAGTAACACAACAATTGATAAGTCGGTCAAAACTACAAATTAAATAATTTGTTTTGTTTTTACCACTTTAATAACTGAATTTAGTAACAATATAACATTTTAATTTCTAAATATATTCAAAATATTAATTAAATTGAAATTGCATTTAAAAAATTTAATTCGAGCTAATTGTAAGCCCAGCCGTGGCCCAGCTCGAGTTGACACTTCACTACCGTGTTTGTAAACAAATCTCCAAGCAATTGTTGACAAACGGTAATGTCCGTGTTCCTGTCGAGGAATCGAGTAGTTTTAACTCTATTCCTTGGAATGATCCAGAAGAGTTCCAGAATATGATTGATCACCAAAAGAATCAAAGATAGTTGATTTAGCGAGCAAGAACGAAGATGTGGGTGACTAAAACGAGGTAAATTCAAAAGTTCGTACTCTGCATGAATTCGAATCTTTTAAATGTGTAACAAACGAAGACGAAATCACCAACTATCTATCTGAATACTTGAACGTACCTGGCTTACCAAGGCACGATTTACAGAAAAATGTAGTTTCTGTGTTCATGATCTTTCGAAGCATAAACCAACCATAACTATCCAACGGAACGTGCTTGGTGATTAAAATAATTGGTAATGAATATGATTCACGCAACTTTACTCAAAGGAAAATTCAAAGGTTAGGAAGTCCTTATTCCGTAGATTCCATGATCTCAACTCATATGTTCTTTTGAGCTTAAAGGTATTCAATTTCCAATTCGTGTTGCATTCGTGATAACGATTAAAAAATCGTATGGTCAGTCTTTCAGTTTTTGTGTTGTTTGTGCTGATGTGCTAATGAAAACCCATGATTTTCTCATGGTCAATTTAACGTGCTATGTTCACAAGTCGATAAACCATCCTCTGTATTTCTTCCTTCACTTCAAGTGCGTAGCTAGGATAGGGGGTTTTGGGCGCAGCTAATAGCACGGGTCTGTAGGGTATAGAAAACTCGCTAAGGTGAGCGGGAAGTGTGGAGGCACTTCCACCAGACATTTTTTAAGATAAATGGTTCAAAATAGTGGGTTGTGCGGCTGTGTGAATAGATAAATATGTTTTGTTTGTTAGTCATCCGTCCCCCCAATATTAATAACAAAATCTTTCATAAAAAAATTCTCTAAGCTCTTGGGGGGGGTTTATCCCCCAAAACCTCCCCTCGCTGCGTCACTGCTTTGCTTCACTATATTTATTTAGCTTCATCCGCTTCATCTTGCGCCTGATAACAAAACAAAAACTGTTGTTTATCAGAAGGTGCTTGACGCAAGACATTAAACCCGAATGTGTAGGGCTCACCGTGGTGCGTTTACGCATGCAGTACGTTTACGCAGTGCATTTTTTTCCAAACAGAGATACTAAAACTGGCGCGCCCTAAGTAATTTAATGCGAATGCTGCTTCTTAGGGGCTTTTCTTGCACGATTTTGAGCGTCAGTCAAGCGTCGGTCTGGGGTTGTGTCAACCTGCCCCCTGAATGGGCCAAGTGTATGCAACAGACTTGGACCTAAAAACATTTTTTTACAGCTAATAACGCAAATAGCCAACAACTGAATGCGTATAATTTTTATTTCATGAAATGCTTTATTAAACCACGATGCCCAAAATTTCTTAAGCTAAAACGTAAGAAAATTTGTTGAAAAAAATCCGCGTAAACGTGCTCCGATTCACCCTATGTAGATTCAATAAAGAAAATGTCTTTCTGACAAGCAATTTTGGTACTCATTTACGTAGTTTTATTGAATTTGTATCCTTATTTTATTATAATAAATTTAACATGATTAAAAACGATACAGCCGCTCTTGATTAATAAATGGTGGAAGTAAACTGTAAGGTCATTGATTGTTAGGCGGTGCGAAGTTCGCCGGGTCAGCTAGTTCAGTATAAAGGTGAAACAACTCAAAATATAATAAACAAAGATATTTACGTGGGATTGAACATGGGGCCGGTATATCAGCACCTTGAGCGTTTTAAGGCGAAAACCGAAAGGGAATATATCGGCACCATGAGCGTCAGAGGATTAAAGGTAAATAGCATGGATTTTTACAAATATATCTTGAGTTAGTATACGTCAGTTGAAAGGCGTGATTACGAAAAGGTCGATTGCTATTTATATTATATTGGTACGCTTCAAATATGAAACAGGGTTCATGCTATGTTTTTCTAGCTTTATCCAAAGAATCATCAAATGTAGGTATCATCTTTGAAAAATTTACAAGGGGATTGAAAAAAATTGCACAAATTTTCAAAAGTAATTTTATTCTGATTTAAATCGCAATTTATTAATAATGGTCGACAAATTTGACATTGGACTTGAAGATTACGGAAATAAAAAGTATAAAATTCATTACCCAACATACATCTCCACCCATTGAAGATGGCTAGCAATTTTTAACTTCCCACTTATATACCTAAATATTTTTATTCGCCCAGTGAAACTTATCTATTTTCCCTAAAGCCGTATATAGTAGATACTACGTGTCACATAAATATGCTTCGATAACCACAGGTCGCCGACCCCTGATAAAAGGGACTATAACTAAAGATTTTCCATGGAGGGGTTGGCGCAAAATGGCTCAAGTAAGCCCTAAAAATATCAGTAGAAAACCCAAGATACCGACGCTTTCAGCGACGACGGCTCCGTCCGAGATACCTTCCTTGGCACCGGAAATCAAAACAGAACGCCGGGCCTGAAACGCCACCCTCTGGCGGTATAAATTCCGTAAAGAAGCAATTCACTCAGCCGGCGGGGGAGATAAGAAAGTATCTTTGCGATTTCCGATTCCAGCTTCAAGAGATCTTGTATCCATTGTGGTTCACGTCGAACCACAACATTTCCCGCGCCTACCCCTGCTGGTCTTCGGAAGGATATCCTTAATCGGTTTCGCTCACTCTTTTTCCAACACCCACGTTTTCCTCGTCGAGTGCCTCTACAGAAGGTATTTGCTCTGCCTTCGAAAAGCGGAATGGAGAGTATAAGAGGGCTCACCATGTAGCGGAAAGCATAGATGAATGCCCATCACAATATCCCTTTTGGTAGCTTAAAGTTGGTACTTGGGTTCTTACAAATTTCAGCAAGGGAAAGGGTAGATCTATGCCACCAGAACAACACGTTGCCGTTGCCGTTGTCGTTGTTATAATTATTTAAGCCTTATAACGATTACGGTAAATTTGCGTGGAGTACTTTAAAAGTATTCTGGGATCCTCCCTTTCCATCAAGAACTTTCCATCAAGCTTCGATTCACAATAAAGCCTACTCCCTTTCATTCTATCTAAAAATGCTATTATTTTCCTTCCTCTCCCTCGTTTACCCAACATTCTACCCTCTGACACTGTTTTCAACATCCCCTCCTCGCTGAGTACTCGCTCCATCCATACCTTCTGTCTTCTCCGAAAAAGAATCTCATAAAGGAGATCTTTCTCCAAACCCACCATACTCAGCACTTCGTTGTTCATCTTCCTTTCCGTCCACTTAACTTTCTCCATTTTGCTCCATACACGTATGTCGAACGCTTCCAGTCTCGTCCTCCTTCCTAAGTGTCCAATGTCCATGCTTCCGCAACGTTAAGCGCTGCACACCAAATCAGGCACTTCACTAACCTTTTCTTTAGTTTCTTACGTAGCGATCCTCTGATACATCTTTCCTGTTAATGATCACCTCCTTTCTTAACGCGATTTACTTTCTTATGTTCTTAGTGCTGCATCCATTTTTCTCTGATTTGCTTCCCAAATAGTTAAATTTTTCCATTTGCTCAAGTTTTCTCCCACATACTTTAACTTGAGTCACATACTTAACTCGCGATGCTTCAAAAGAATCGCCTGATTGTAAGCAAACGGATGAATTTAAATTTATGCCCACCGATGTTGTTTTGGTTACGACCGCGACACAATTGGAAATAACTAACAAAAATTTCGTCTCTGCTACTGGAGACTTCCTCTGGGAAACAAGTCGTAAGCAATGAGATATCTATGGGATTCTCGCACTTGATTCTTTAAAGGCACGCTGCTGCCTGGACCTAGGTTATTTCTTTGGATAACGCCGAAATTTCTGTGGGGCTACTTGTTGGTGAAAAACAGCAAATTATTGTTCATAGCCTTTGATAAGCATATACCATTAAACCCACTTTCGACCACTGACTGATTCATACAAATGTTTGGGGTGAACGAGATGAGATACGACAAAGAGTCATGGAATCCACCCCCTCTGAAATCGTCTGAAATCCTAGGCAAATATTTTGAAGCAGTAAATTTTCCATCTATTACAGTATTGCCAACTGCCTCTACGCCTCTATTTTTTGGGAATGCCTGGAGGTCAAACAAAAAGATGGCAATGAGGAATTTGAAGATCGCTGTGAAGTTTGCTAACCCCTTCCACATAAATATATTTTTTGAATATCGCGTTCCTACCCTATATTTTTTGTGGTTCCTTTTTGATGGAATGGTAGGCAATGGAATGATATTTTTTAGTTTGTAATCAACGTAGTACAGTGAAATAAAATGTGACTTTTATATGGTATCGTAAATTATCTAGTTAAATACATTGAGAACACAGCCATCGCTACTCGTATAAAATCATTTTATTACTTCCAATGCATTATATATCATGAAATTTAAGTTTTTTATGTACCTTACGGATGTTTTCACGTTTTTGAACTTTCAAAATATTCCCCTAAATTGTACTTAAAAAATTTGATATCTAATTATGAGCTACGCTTGCTCGTCATTGCTCGATTTGGAATCGGAAGTCCATGGCGAGCTAGAATCCTCATTTCAGCGCAAGGGGTTAATGGCAAAAAATTCATAATGACAGTCATTAGTCCACATCTTGTAAAAGTCAGAAAGCCTGGAAGTCAGGCACTGTATGGTATCCCTAGGATTTTATTTATGTAGGTTAGATATCTCCGGAAAAAACGACCCATTACGAACAAACGACATAAAAAATTTTAACAACTGGCAGAGTCAATAGAAAAGACCGCAGGAGGGGGTAGTGGTGGGAGGGGGGAGGGCTTGCCAGCGAGCATTGGCGAGTGTACTTATATATCCCGTACTATTGTAAGAAGATAAAATTACATCATTCACATTACAGCGAATATGAATGACCAAATTCTAGCGCACAAAGAGCTATATTAGCACAGCAGCAAATAATAAGTAGGTAGTGACATGCATAAAAAATAGGTAATTTCTAATTTCAACGAACATATAAATTTGTTTACAATGCGAAACTTAGAAATAAATATTTTCAAAGGTATCCTCTTCCCGTTTGCATAAGAGCTTAAGAGAATTAAGTGATAATCCTCGATTTATATGCTTTATGAAACAGAAGGACCAGAAAATTCTCCGAAAAATACGCGAAAAGAAACAAAAAATGGGAAAACGTTTCATTGGAATAAATTCAAGAGAGCTCTCCATGGGACTATATTTTAAATTAAACAATGAATTGAACTCATCATAAATTTAAAAATAGAACTAGTTGCATGTTTGCCGACTTAACAATTATTGGAAACATAGCTATGAGACATTTGGCGGAAATTTAATTTAAAAACAATAAAATGAATTGACTGTAACAACATCCAATAATAATGAAAATAATAAATGTTTAAACAATATTTTAAAAAATCTTTCTCACTGTTCGTATAAATCAAAAAGATATTGCATTAATTTTATTTTTCAAAATTGATAGCTGTTCGATTAATAAATTTAATGCTATTTACATAATGTTAATTTTCCCATGAAAATTTGCAAATTGCTATTTTGTTTAATTTGTATTGTTTAATTGTTTAATTAAATAAACTCAAATTTATTTATTGCATCAGCATTGCTCTTGAATTTAAAAAAATAGAATATTTTCGAATTCAAATTTAAAATAAATAATTTGCTTTCTGGCTGAGTAAACCCGTCGATAAGCAACTACCCAAAAACATTTAAGCGTTCAAATCCTAGGACACTGAAAATGGAAAGCGTGCATAATGCATCCGTGTTAATAAATCAAGCATGAAGTAATGATTTCCACATGAAGTCGGGTAACAACGTCGTAAAATAAATCCATTTGAGGGGAAAAAATATGTGACGCGGTACAAATCGAGAATACTATAAACAAACCTCAGTTTTATATAAATTTATATAAAAAACCAGCTACCTACTTCGTAATTTCGTAATGGCTTCACATGCTTATCGAACACATTTTCTTCAATTAATTTTTGTAAAATGTTATTTTGACTTTATTGCATGGATGTGCTGTCTTTCTAAAGTAATCCTAACGCTATAGCTTGGTGGTAGAAGTTAGAACACATGAATGGGAAGATACTTTATTGATGGGTAATGATAAACAGCACAGCAGCTCATCAACCTGTTCGTATCCAATAGAGTGGTTTCCTATTATTTTTTTACTGCCTAAATAGAAAGATTATTACTCCTGGAGTACGTATTTCACGCTTTTAGAGTTTTAAATGACGATATCTATTTTTCGCGATTAAATTAAAAGTGAAAAATTTCAAGCGCGCGAAAACGCGACGGGTAAGTATGAATGCCGGGAAAACTCCCGTGTGACGTCGTTCTGGTTCCCGCTGCCGCAAGTGAGGTGACCTTGGGGCGAGGCTTTGAGCGCTGATACGACGCGGGATGCTAGCAGGTAGCAGAGTACCCTGCTAGCTGGTAGCGCTTGGCTTAAATAATGATTATTAATACCTTATCAAACGAGGAAAACTTTCCGACTTTAGCCAGTTTTAATAGGTGATTATAAAGAGATGATTCCCTGAGCTGTGTGCCCCATACATGCATTGGTAACCTCAGACGATGTAAAACTCCTATCTACTCGTATAGAAACTAGGTCCTTGTGACGTCACGTGGAGTGGCATCGCATGGGCGCCAATCTGGCCTTTTTCAAATGAGGATAAAATTGACCCTTGCCATTCGTCTAAACCGGTATTTCTAAAACCAAATAATTTGTATATTATGAATACACTACTGGTGGGTAACGAACCGCAAACAATGCCTTTCGTTTTCTTTGATGAAGGAAACTACCCTATTATTTGTCTTATAATGATCGGATCTCATACGAATCAATGTAGTGTTCGAGATCAAATTCAGCGCAAAGAGTTGGACAGTTTAGCTCAATTGAAGTTGGTATTACTACTGCTTGTGTTTGTCAATAAAGTATGCTAAGGAACTTCGGTAATTCAGTCCGCTAAATCTAACTCCTTAATCTATAACCCGATTGAAGGTATGGCTCGTTTGAAGTCAACGAAAACGAGGTAAAAGACGGGGAAACCGAATCTTTTGGAACGAGGGTTATATTCATAGACAAAGCAATTCGCAGGATTGAAAAGAGTAGTGCATAATAGCGTACAACAGCGCGATAATACGTAGAGGCCCTCAATCTTATATCTGATCTATCGATCCCCCTTTTCAATGCCTTAAGTGCCCTATCATTGCATTCATTCATTGATGGGAAGAAGGCGGTTTCACGGGACCCCACATGAAAGGAAGCGAAGGACTAATGGGGGTTGGGAAGGAGGGGGAGGAAACAGCCACATAGCTAGGGGGGACATCAGCCCCCCCCTCACCGAAATATATGGCCCCTTGTGGCGACTGCCCATCAGCTGAGGAGGCCGCCAGGCCGGGATCAACTCTCCTCTGACAAATTTAAGTATACCGGGACTAGCCACGGTATACTTAATTAGTCGAGCGTTCACCTCTATGTGTTCAAATTCGGGCTTTGCTCTCCCGCTGTGGCGCTGTGCGTACGATTTGGACCGGTAGTCGCATAATAGGCTCAGATGTCCATAACACCTTGTCCGGTATAGTTCTCAATTGCCACAGAGGAGAATAACTTATCGGCAGATTAACTGGCTAAAGCACTCGACAGGAGATCTAGAGATCCGGTTTCGAATCCCGGTCAAGGCGAAGGGTTTTTCTCTGGGGATTTTTCGCACAATCTCCTCTGACACACCGTTTTTCGATACAGTTATACTTCCATCCTATTTTCTCTTGGCATCCCGAAACTCTCCAATCAAAGAGCAAAAATTAATTAAAAAAATAATTAATAATATTCTCAATTCGATTATCGATTCCTCTGAATTACTTTTCATTGTTAATGTCCGAGATCCTCGTCGTTCCACGCGTTCTCATTCTTTTCTCTATTAATTGCGATTCCCCAGACCTTCCCTTATGAAATGTACCCTGTGCTACTGCCTCTCTTCACTTGTTAACTCTCTACCGAATAATGTCGGTCCTATCCTGCTCTAACCTGACTCTTTCATCAACCTTGCTATGCCCCACGTGACTGTAAAAAACTAAGCTCTCCCTCCTTCCCCTTCCATATTTTCGTTGAAGTTTTCTAATTTGTAATCTTGGCTTTTATGTTTTGTTGTTGTGTATATTTTAAACTTATTACCTATACCCATCATTATCATGTTACTGTTTCACCTTAAATTGAAAGAAATTCAGTATGCGAACAACTTAAATTAATAAATATTTTTCATAATGTCCTCCACCAAATCGCTTTAAATGGCCTGTTTATACGGTACGTTAACCCGTACGAGTTAATGTCTAAATGCATGAACGCGCGAAAGCAAAGGAAAATGTACCTTCTTACTATCCTACTTGTGCTAATGCATGTGCAGAAAATAGATCCTGTTCTAATTTGGTTCATGCATTCGTACATGTTCCCTTGTGATCCACAAAAATCATTCATGAAAAAGTGTAAATGTATCGTGTAAACAGACCTTGAGAAACATATCGATAACTTTCGCCCAAAGATCGAAATTTCTGCGAAAAATCAGGCGAATCACAGGAATAAATTCTTAAGGACATCAAGCCATAATAACTGGGTCCGTTTTGGAAACGACCAAGGATTACTATAAATTTCAGCACTCTAAAATGAAATTTATATCTTATTTGATAAAATGCAGGGGTACTGCATAGAGGAGGCCCAATTCCATCTCACATAAGCCTGATTTCTGTCGCAACTTCGGTCGCATTTTAATCGGCTCTCAAAAATGTCTGCGGTTCGGTGATGAATGCAATGCTCCACTTTTTATCCAATATTTTGCAGTAAAAAGTTTTGCCATTGCTAGGAATAGCATTGAAGAGTTATAAATTTGATAAATAACGTCAAAATCATCAATGTAAATTTTGGTTGAAACGTCTAATTTTACCTTAATATAAGACACGGTCTCAGGCGTTACTTTGTGGAACTGCTTCATTATGGAATAAAATAAAATTAATTTGTTCTATTCCACACTTTATTTTAAATAGCACGACCCGGGTTTCAGCATCTCATGCTATGAAACCCGGGTCGTGCTATTTAAAATAATGTGTGGATTAGAACAAAGTAATTTTATTTTATTCTATAATTATACCTTATTTCCCTACGAAACTCGGATCAATTTGTCCGTCAGCGACATATGTGGCGACTTTTGTGAATCCATTTAAATGCGCGGCGGTTGACAACACATGACGAGGCAAACTTGAGGATCATCTATTGTAATATTCGTGGTTTTTCAAATGCCGACGCGCGCGAATTCACGACAAACAACCAGTGTAGGCAACCTGCATACCACCAAATCATCCCCCTGAAGCAAATGTGCCCGTGGGGGTGGAGCGGGGGAGGGGTGTACGCAGGGAGGGGGCGGGAAGGCAGACAAAAGGCGGGGGAAGAATGATCGCAATCGGTGGCTCAAATTCGACAATTCACTCACGGCTTCCGCCGGCCGTGCGTTATGCATGCAATGGAAAGGGAGGAGGGGGAGAGGTGGGGCGCATAATGCGCGGATATTGTGCGGCCAACATACGAAATGAAAAAGGGAGGTGTTTGGCTGAGCCCTCCCTTTCTCTCCCCACCAGTCGCCCCCGCCCCCACTTCAGCTCTCCCCAACCCATCCGCATACATCATCGAACATAGTCCCATCCCGATCATTTCCCACAATCTCTAGTTTTTCTACATCTACATACTACCCCGCAGTGGCGGATCTATGGGGGGGGGGGAAGGGGTGGATATTTTTTAACAATTCGAAAACAAAATAGTGCGCAGTTTTTCAGCAAGAGCCTCAGTAGGCCAGCACGGTATGTTGTAGTCACATGGCTACGGTGGGCGGAAATGGGTTAAAATGAAATGCTTGGTTTTTCGGATGCCGATGCGAGCGAATTGACGAAAAGTAACAGGCGTAGAAAACCCGCATATCGCCAAATCATCCACCAAAATCAAAAGTAGCAAATGGGCTTAAACACTTGCAATATTCCGCTATTGTAAAATTAGTTACGACCTAGGTGTTAATGTTATTGTATCACCTTGAAGATTATGTAGTAAAATTGAAACTTGGGCCGCAATAAATTTGATAATCGTGGAAAATTGCGAGTGTTCAATACTGGAAATTACACTCCATTGCACTTGAATTTTATTAATTTATTTCATGCCGATTCAACCCATTAATCGGTATTTAAATTTCGGTATTGTGGATACTATGCTCATTGTTCGAAGAAAAAATGAAGGAAAAACCATGAATTTGTGTGAGTGCGGAGGTGCAGTTGAGTGAAATGTATGCTGCAATTTCTGAGTGAGGAGGTGTTTGGGGATCCTATAGTCCTCTTCTCTCGTCAGGGGTTCGCTCCTCCCCCACTTCGTCTCCCCCCCGACAGATGATCGCATTTCCCCCACCCCAATTTCGGTCCCTCCCTCCATCCCCCAACCCCTATCTCGCCCCGGAATGCAGCCCCAGGGCGCTGTGGGGAACGTAGCTCCCACGAACCAATGAGGGTTTCGAGGGCTCACTTAAATTGTACCGCGCACCTCCACTCAGAATCATATCCTCCCCGTCTCCCCTAAATAACTACTACTCAAAAGTCCGGAAATGATGGCATGGTGGCTGGCGACGAGTGCCCAAATTAGTCCCCTGAAACGCCCCCTAAAAATTGAAAAAAAAAAAAATTATCCCCAAGGGAAAATGACGATTTTCAAATATTTTCAACATCTAAAAGTAGAAAGATAAGTAGGATAGGATAAATATGTGCGTATAAATATGCCATTATTCACCGTATTGATACTTGTTTTAACACTGTACTCAACGGAAGCAACATTTTCAGATCTAGATAACTTTCCTTCAAAATGTCATAGCAGTTGCAATTAGTAGCCCGTAAGACTACCAATGCGCTGAAAAACAGCTTACTCATTTATCAGTCCAACAATGGTAAAGTTCCATCTCGTCGACGGTAATGTGATGATACTGTCTGAAAGACAGATCAACATTTTCTTGGTATTACCGCTAGGAAAATCTCAAATGTACACTTCAGAAGCTAGAAACTCGTGAGGCGTTCACAACTGTGAAGGCTAGATAGGCTAGAAAGTCTAGAGAGAGAATGACAAGAAATACTTAAAAATAATTTAGTTTGAAAGCCATACTATAATTTTTGGTGCGGCGGAAGGAATGGAGTAAGGAGATAAATAGTACAATACTTTGTGGGTCAACCTATGATAAATAACTAGTAAAAAACTTCATCTCAGGTGAATGAAAACGAACGGTCAAAATTAAGGGAAACTGTAAAAATCATCGAAAAAATGCATCGGTCGCGCTCAAAATTCGTGAGTTAAATTTGGGTTGCTAAAAGCGATCATTTATGCTTAAATTCTCAGATTAAAAACACTGGGAGACATTGTGAAGGGAAAACAAAGCAACAGATAAATTCTAAAAAGAGGCCTTTATTTCGCTTGGATTTGTGTTTTAATTTGCCTTCGATGTCTCATGCTTTCAAATAATACCAATTCGGGAAAAACTGATACTTTACGATGCAATTTTTATTTTCTAATGAATCACTGGTATAGCCAGCAGGGATTTTGACTGTAAGACCTCTCCCCACCCTTCGCGGACCGAAATGAGGGGGAAAAATCCCTCCATCAAAATCTTTTTTAACAGGCTCGGTCGAGTAAAACTAACTATCGTTTGAGAATTTAAAAAAAATACAACTTTATAACAGTTTTATGCATAAACATTGTATTTATCGCATTTTAGCATACCGTTATTACACATGAACAATTAAAAATTTAGCTTTCGTGAGAGCAGAACTCTTAACAAAATTTGTGGGTCGTTTCCAGGTTGGGCTAGATTTGAATTTGGATATATATTTTTCTTTTACATTTTTTCGTCGAAAATTGCCAGAAACAATGCATAGAAATATTTACGATCTTTTCATATATTTAAGTGCGCATTTATTCTCCTCGGTGCATACCAAAAGCTTCGAAGAATTCGTCAAATAAAATAGCTGGAAAAACAGGATACCGGACTCGCAATTTATACTTGCAACTCGTACAAAAAACCTTTTTCCATCTCAAAGCATCTCCAATCTTTATTCGCAAACTCGGTCGGGCAAAAATAACTATCGTTCAAAGTCTTTCTAACTATAATGAAATAACAATTATATGTATGTACGTATTTATCACATGTTAAAATACCGTTATTATACTAGATCTATTTAAAATTATGCGACAGTAGAGCTCTAACAAATTTTTGTTCGTCACCATCGCCAGAAAACCACAGGGCCTTTTCTATCCTGCGTTAGAGTTAAATTTGGACGAATGTTTCTCTTTTCAATGGTTTCTCTTAAACAATAAATACTTTTTTTATAAAGTTTCCAACTACTATGATATAAAAATTATATTTTGCACGAATTTATCGCGCCGTAATAGGCCTTTATCACACTGGATCAATTTTAAATTTAGCGATCATGAGAGAGGGCTAACAAAATTTAGCTCTTTTTGAATGAAAAATTAATCTTTCTTTTTCCACGGAATATTTTTATTTGTACACTACCATTGTTTCGACGCTCCGCGTTATCCTCAGGCGAGGAGTACATTCAACTCTGTAAAGTATCGTCAGAAACCATCAACTTCAAAATTTATGTCGGCAAAAAATCCTAGGATCGTTTCCAGACTGCGCTAGAGTTGCCTTTAGATTAGCTTTTATTTTTCAATTTTTCTCTCAATATTTTCCAAAAATTATGTATACAATTCTAGATACTTTTACGACCTTTTCATAAATATATTGCGTCCTCATATTTTCATTTTGCTGCATACCAAAGGCTTCGGAGAATGCAGCAAATGAAAAAGTTGTAGAAAAAAATCCCGGACTCGCAATTTTAACGTGCATCTCGTAAAAAAAACCTTTTTCCATCAAAAAGCAGGATCCCATTCCTCTCTTCCCTTACGAATCCCCACCCACCCTTAGTCCACAGCATGGATTGCCTAAGGATATCACCGAGGAACGCATCTCCTTCCTGCCCCGAACGACAACCGATGATTTGGACTTGAACCGCCATGGGGTAGCGCGCCCGTAGGTAGGGTACCTATGCCCGGAGTCATTCCCTCCCAAATATACACTTATCCGACACGGTTGGCATCCAAAAACCCTCTTCCCTGTTGCGAGCCCTCGGGGATACAGGGAACCCCCGCACCAAAATCACCCCCTCTCTTGCAGCGGTTGATATATTTGCAGCGGCGGTCCACGGCGTACGACCGCCAGTCAGCCAGCCAAGCCGAAGGGCGAAGCGAATCGCGGGTAAGTGAGTTACGATGGGATATTGTCACTCGCAGGATGACGCATGCGCTGTCCGATTGTTATTTGTTCTATCCTCTTTTTGTTCTTTCCCCTCCCCCACGATCCTCCCCCACTTGTGCACAAGCCGCCGCGGGCAGGTCACGTCAGAGCACGAGGATTTTGAGGGGGCGAGGCACGACATTTGAGTGGCCATTTGCGTCACGCGTTGTCGTAGAGGGAGGATGCACACGCAAATTTTATTGTGTGTCGCGTGCGATGAGATGCGCAAAGATGAGAGGAACGGTTGAAAACGAATTCATTTAGTTTATTGAATTGTTTTTAGTTCACCTTGAGGTTTTTGTCAATAATAGTTTGTGAAATAGAATTTTTTCCGGTGAAATGTGGTGAAATCGTTCCACCATTTACAGAAAAAACCTCATTCTCTTAAATTTATGAGGAACTCATAAATTAAAGAGATTTTTCGAGTGTTTGGTTTTCTGAATAGCTAAACGGTTGTTACTTTTTTTTACTACGAGTTTCCCAATATTATAAAATCCGAAGATTGAAGCGTAATTGAATGGAATTTTTCCATATTGAAATGAATACTTGATTTTTCACGATTTTTACATTTGAAATTGAAATAAATACATGCAACTTCCCACGATTATTTCCCAACAGAGGTACAAAAGCCTGAGAAAGACGATAAAATCATCGAAAGTTGGCAAAGAACTAAAAAAAATATTGACCAAACCTCCAGATGAAATAAAAACAATTCTACAAACTGAGAGGTAAAGAAACGCATTCATTTATTCAGTTACTTAAAAATAATAGAACAAAATTGCACTCACTAAAAATATATCGACTTTATTTGTCATCAAGATAGGGGAATGATTTTTAAATCGGTGATGTTTGCGGATAATCAAGCCATGATTTTCCTGTCAGCAAGAATTTAATGACAAGAATATTTAACTACTGAGCATAAATAATTATATAAGTATAGTCGATAATATAAGAACAACCAAATAATATAAAAATACCATAAAAACCTATCATTAAAAATTCGTAAAAGAGGACAACCAGATTGCGATGTCGAGAGCGAATTTCAATTCATATTCTTGCAGTTAGTTTTCATTCTTCCATAATAAAAAAGTTGTGTACAGATTGTGTGAAATATCCACAGAGAAAAAAATCATCCCCAAGAAAAATTAAACCGACGTTTTGACCGGTATCCGGGTTCGAATCCCGGTCAAGGCGAATGATTTTTTCTTGGTGACTTTTTTCACACAATAAGTTTATTAAAACAAAAATCGAGGCATCATATGTGGTCATATGGTGGAACGGGATGCACAATGCATATGACTATATGCGAGGTGGTTGGATTTTAGCTGCAACTGGAGGCTACGCGGGGAGAAATGAGGATTTACATCGGCGGTAGACCAAAGTACAACATCCCCAAGCAGCAATGGATGTCTCTGAAACTACCAGACAACATTGTCGGCGTTAACATATGAGGGGGTGAGAAGCCAAGAGGTACAAGTGTTTTTTTTTCTCAGCAGAGTTAGGTGAAGTTCATTGTTAGAAAAAATACACAAAAATTGGTTGCCAAGGGATACGAGTGAATCTCAGTTCTGTGCTGACATCAAGCGGAAAATCAAATACAGTCGATATCGTTATCTAGTCGATCACGTTTTTTTCTATACCTAATTTCTGTACCTAACTCCGTGTAGGGAAAAAGAAATCACTTGTAACCCTTGGCTTCTCACCCACTCATATGACATCCGAGCAATATCTATGTCACATCCATTTAATGTTGTATGGAATTCTATCAAATATCCTAAGAATCCGCCAAAAAACGATGTAGGGACGTTCAACAGTGGACATGGAGGTCCATATCACAACATCCTTTAGATATCTTCATAACATCTAATGAGTAGACAATGGGTGTGCTTACTACGGTTTTTGGTAATCCCCAGACATACAGGCAAAGCATTTGTGCTTTTCAATTCTATAAAGAGCATACATGTCGTACTTATGGATACTGTTGGGAATATCAATTTTTAATATCACAGATTTTACGACTTGGATACCGCCGAGACGTTATTTTTACAACTCGTCGTGGATGTTACAAGTAGGATATGTATGCAACGTTGTCAAAATATTCATCTTGTAATGATGACGTGTTGTGGATTTATCAACCTTATTTAGAAATCTGATGGATATTATCTGCTGCTTGGATCATTGATACTATAATTATTAAAGCAGTGCATAGAACAAGTGACTTCATGCGCAGTCACGCGCACGCGTGCACAGTTATATAACCGAAGGATGAAGTTTGCCATGAAAAAATATTTACTTGCCAAATATTAAATAATTTAGCAATATTAATGATGTAATTAGGCCCGGTTGAGCCAAATATGTTTTCGCGGCGAGGTTCATCCATGACACATACAGCATAATTATTCTCCAAAGTATGAAATTAATGAGAAATCTGGATTGAAAAAAAACAACTATGTTACTCACTGATATTCTAAAATTTACTCTTGATTCGGTACCCTGAAAGACCTCATTTAAGAATTCCATTCGACGGATGGTAAACTATACTTAAACTTTAAAGCAATGCCTAAAAAATTGCTCCCATACGTTACCTTTCCATGGTTAACGTATAAAAAATCTAAATCGCTTCTAGTTCTCTCCAAAAAAACTTCAATGTTTACAGTGCTGGTGCTGAGGAAAGAGAACGGTGAAGGACTTGATGTGCTGGAGGGGGGGAATGGAGAATGCTACGGGAGGGGACTGGAAGATGAACGAAGAAGTGCAAGACATGGTAGGTGAAGAGGCGTAACATCTAGATGAGATACAGCGAGGACAGAGGGTATCAATGGAGGACGCACTGAGCGGGGAGGGGATTCCAAAAACCTGTATTCAAGGGAAGATTTATAGGTGAGTGTGGAAGGGAGAGGATGAGAATAGGATTTAAAGATAGAATGAAAGGGGATAGGCATAAATGGGAATAGGAAGGGGAGGCTCAATGTGGGGTTGGGGACAGTTATTTGCAAAATTTTCTTTTTAAATCTGTGATAAAGTACCTTTAATAAATATTCTACCATCACCAGCGGAGGATCCAGGATAGGTACGAGGGGACTATGTAGGGGACCTGGGGGGATAACCTCCCAGTAGTAGTGTTAGTCCGGTAGGTTACGAATATTTCGGGAATTTTGAGGCTTGCTACAACATTTTAAGGTTGTATCATGACTAATTTTCCAAGGAATTGAGTTTTTCAATGAAATTTAACTCTCCTCTCCCTTCGAGCTCTCCTTTCCTGTAAATAGGCCTTATAATTTAATAATATTACCATTTTATCTAGTGTAAATTGGGTACCCTAGGGGGGGTGGGGTTGTAGCCCACCGTAACCCCTCTCTGATCCGCCACTGGCATTCACTAATATTGAAAATATCAATCTTCCCTTCTAGAGCGAGCCACCTACTTATGGGGTTTTTGGCAGGGGGTGATCAATCACCAGCATGCAGCATACAATAGGGTAGTTTCCTTCATCAAAGAAAACGAAAGGCATTGATTGCGATTCGTTACCCACCATTAGTGTATTCATAATACACAAATTATTTGGTTTTTGAAATACCGGTTTAGACGAATGGCAAGGGTCAAATTTTATCCTCATTTGAAAAAGGCCAGATTGGCGCCCATGCGATTCCACTCCGCATGACGTCACAGGGACCTAGTTTCTACACGAGAGGATAGGAGTTATGCATCGTCTGAGGTTACCAATGCAAGCATGAGGCACAGAGCTCAGGGAAACATGTCTTAATAATCACCTATTAAAACTGGCTAATGTCGGAAAGTTTTCTTCGTTTGATAAGGTATTAATAAACCTTTTTTAAGCCAAGCGCTACCGTTCAGCAAGGTACTCAGCTATCCGCTAGCATCCTGCGACGTATCAGAGCTAAGCCTCGCCTCAAGGTCATCTCACCGGGCGGGAGGGGGAACCAGAAATACGACGTACGGAGATATTTCCCGACATTCATACTTAAGCGTCGCGTTTTCGCGCGCTTGAAAATTTTCACTTTTCATTTAATCGCGAAAAATAGATGTTGTCATTTAAAAATCTAAAAGCGCGAAATACGTACTCCAGGAGTAATAATCTTTCGATTAAGGCAATAAAAAAATAATAGGAAACCACCCTATTGGACTCCCACATGCACACTACACGGTTCAAAAAACGTTACTTATACTAACAAATTATATTACCACATGGTTCTACAAATAATGATAAAATTCAGAAACATGCATTAAGGTATACATAAGTTAGTAGGCTACACTACAAGTCATCTAATCTATTTGTGAGTTCAAAGCTGCCGTTATAATCCCTCATTGATCGAGGAAAAAAAGGCATTCTGAATCTGTCTGTTTCACAGTCTATCTCTCTTAATTTATTTATATGAACTGATCTTCCGCAGTATGTTGGCGTTCGTAAGATATGGCTAACTTCGTTAAAAAAGACACTGCTCTTGAATTTCTCTAAACGGTTTAGTCTATTTTTCAATCTAGGGTATGACAGAGATTCCCATCCGAGTTTATCTATTACGGATACCCACTATCTCGGCGATGCATCGCTATACTTATGTCTTTGATGATACTCTCCATGTGACCATGGGGTCAAAATGTTTACATCCTTTCCGATGGACGATATTGTAAACTCAAGCATGCTCCTCTCAGGTAGAATCTGAAGAATGCCTGGGTAAATCCCTCCCTTGCAGCATGGTTTGAACCCAGACTCTTCCGACAGGAACTCTGGAGCAATATCTGCCACGTCTACTCGATTGCCGCGGTCACTTCAATTCCGACACGTGAACCGCCACTATAGATGGGTATATGAAGTCATATTGGCCGCAAGGCTCACTCACGCTTCGGATGTCGGGTTGCGGTCTGCCAATCAACTGGCCAGGGGCAGACCATTCGCCGCGAAGAGAGGATCGACGGACAAAGTGGACGCGGCGTGCAATCAGATGGTAATGAAGTTTCGGCGTGGGAATGCAACGTGGGAATTCGTTTGCATCCGAAAATGCACGAGGTATACGGGACGCGATATTATCTATGCCGCCCACGAATGCCGTTGAATCATCAGACTCGGTGGTCGGATTGTCGTAGGAGCACGGAATAGGACGCATAACCAAAAAAGAATGAAAAATGGACGTGTGCAACAGACCTGAATTGGGTAACGGTGCGATGATAGGTATCCTTTGTCCCTATCATCCCGCTACAGAGCTTTGTATTCAAACAAGATTGGCCTACACTTAAACAAGAATTCATTTCCATTCGGCAATTTCATGAAACCATCGCACGCTACAGCTATAGTTGGAAATTGTTTCTTGCCATCTCGTTTTATTATCCTCGTCATAAGCTTTGTCTGAGTTTTACAGACATAGTATAGTAAGTACATAGCACATTTAGTGCAATAACAGAAAATGAAGTATTACGAAGGGGATGAGGAAATAAATATACATATACACGTTTTATCCAAACCCTCCTGGGGATCTGGTTGGTGTAGTGGCTAGAGTGTTGGTTGGTTGTTGTCCCACCTGGGTTTCCCACCTGGCGGGCCCGGGTTCAAATCCCGGCCGCGGCAGAGAATTATCAGAGACTGTCCGATCCCTGCTTGAACGTTGTGTGGAGGACATTTCAAGCGCAGCACTCCGTCCGTCGGATGGGACGTTAAGCCGTGGTCCACTTGGCGCCTTTCGTTAAGAGCAGGATAATGGCGACGCTGGGTTTCTCTCCACCCTTCCCTCCATACCCTTCCCTCATGGCACGAATGACTTCAGCTGTAGGTCACCTCCATCAAATATCAAACCATACCAAACCCTCCTCAAGCATACTAATACAATCCTAAGCTGGTATATTTCAGCCCTCTATTTTTCCCTCTCCCTACCTAACAAATTCTCATATTTTTCTTATGTTCTTCCCTCATAAGTCCTTCTATTTCTGCTCCAAGTACGTACTTCTAGGCCTTCCTCGTGCGAATTCTCCTTCAAACCTCTCCTCAGCTGTGTTTCTTACGTCTCTTGAAACCTTTGGGTAAAGCAGGTTGAAGAACCCTCCGTCAAAAATCATGAACGAAATGAACAGCTAAATACTTAAGTACGCGACGCAAACCACGACAAAAAATCAATGCATCCAATGAATTACCCCATTACTGGTAACGACTGCTGAGTTGGTCATACTAGCGTATTTTTAAATTTGGGTAATCGGTGTCATACCCAAGGCATATACTTTTAGCAGTACGTACCGGGTGTTTTTTAATCAATTCACATCAAGCGACATAAATGGGTTCTATTTGAGTAATCCAAAAAGGCCTAATCCAAAAAGGCCTACATTTTTGACCGAATTCTGGATCGTTAAAAAATTAAAAGAATCAAAAATTATTTTTACATAGCATAAGCATAGAAGCAAGGTAACAATTCATTAGATTCTACACATGGAGCATGTTTCTCAATGTAGGCGAGTCTTGGACGTTGACAACAGCCGAGATGTCAAGAGTGGAAACATTCGAAATGTGGAGCTATTGAAGAATGATGAAGATAAAATGGAGTGACCATGTAGTAACGAGAAAGTGCGAAGAAGGGTGGGAGAAAAGAGAAGCCTCCTAAAAACATTAAGCAGAAGACGGGACAACTTAGTTGGCAGGGATGCCGACTAACTAAAAATATTGGGGGGGTCCAAACCGGGGATCTCGCCCCGGGAAATTTTGGAAGTAGTGAGTTTTAAGTTTTTTAAGCATTTTAGAAGAGTCATATGATCAAAATTAGAACCCTCATAACACGAATATCGATATCAGGATACTCCGGGGAAAATCGACAAGCCTGACACATTTTTTCCTCACACCCATAACGTATTTTTTAGGGGGCTCGGGCCCCCTCAAGCCCCATGGAGTCGGCGACACTGTTAGTTGGCCACATTATAAGACATGACGGCCTGATAAAACAATAGTAGAAGGACAGGTGGAAGGGAAGAAGGGCAAGGGACGGCCCCAAATGTGTTACATAGGACAGGTTATGAAGGATGTAAAAGAGAAGAAATACGTCGCTATAAAAAGCCTAGCGAATAGGAGAGAGGAATGGAGGGCTGCGTAAAACCAATCTTAGGGCTGTTGACTCATGATGATTCATTTATATCCAAACGTGGTTAAATATCCGTGACTTCAATGGGAACCACAGGAGATATAAAGGAAAAAAAGTGATTCTCGCTCTCCCCTGCTGCACATGCTCTTGTCTTCTTGGCGCCACCACTCAAATGGCGCTCTCCTATCAACAAGACCAATGATCGGAGGAGGGGCGTACTCAGGCGCTTATCGATATCAAACGACTCGACTGACTTAACGGCTATGAATCATAAAAAAGAATGCACCCCGATAACGCTCCCCGAAGTTTTCCAAGACCTCTATACTGGAGGGGTGCAGGTTAAGACTGCTGATAAACCCGACATTCTTCATTCGTGCCACCCTTATACGGCCTTTTTACACCTCCTATCCTTTCGCCACAGAAAAGACGCATTTCCGTTAGCCGCGGGGATGTTGTCGCAAGTTTTCGAATCGTTTCGATCCGAATAGCCGTGCGAACTAAGGAAATGGGATGAAACTGCTGATAGCATACGGTCGAGGGTGAGAAGACTCACAGCTTGGAGACGAAGACAGTGGAACGATGGATCATCTGTCATCATGAAACACGCAAACGATATGACCATGATAGCCACGACAACAATCAGTAAACGACGTGAATACAAAAAAAACCTAAAAGAAGGACATGCCGGCCTCGGGGCTCGGGTAAAGTCCTCGCTTCCCAAACAAGGGGTCGCGGGTTCGAGTCCCGCGTGGGTAGATTGCCTCAATCTAGGGGATGGTTGATGTAGCATATGTAATAATTGAATTTGTTGAAAAATCCTATGTGAAAGGACAGAATGAGTTATTTTCGGTGGAGTGGGAAGGAATAAATTACTTCACGACTTGGCGATCATTTGTATTAATTCATGCCAATTTCGATGTCGATGACTTTTTTATCATTATATTCGCCTGCATGACTAAGTAATTCAGTGAATTGGATGGATGAGGCAGATACTTTGTGGAGATCCATTATGAGATATGAAGTGAAGCACTTTGTACTTTCCACAAAAAAATTTATTAAACTACAGCGACATGTTTCGCTGCACTGCAGCATTATCAAGCTGATGCCCTTGATAATGCTGCAATGCAGCGAAACTTGTCGACTGTATTTTATGGTTGGAAGGGAATTACTTAGCTTTTCTACACAAAAACACACACTTTATTGCCGACTAGTTTCGGTTACACTGTACCATTTTCAAGACTAGTGATACCCATAAGAATTTGCCGGTATATATACTCTGTGGTCGGGTGATTGGAGGGGAAGGGGAGAGGTAAGTGACGGGAAGGGTGACGGTAGGAAGGGATAGGGGAAAAACCAGAGGTAGTTACAAAGAAGAGCGTGGGTTGGCGTCACAAGGATTTTTTGGGGTGTAATAGTGGAATGTCTAGGAGGGGGGAGTGGAAAGGGAAAAGGTGGTCATTAGCAATGGTTTCTTTCCTCTTTACAATTTTTAAAATTTCCAACTGTTCTCTGATATCCAGCTGTGTTCCTTTTTTGACTCGGTGCAGCAATTCCGGGGTAAAATCCGCTTGGTTTAATAAATTTTTATGTGGAAAGTGCAAAGTGTTTCACTTCATATCTCTAAGTAATTCAGAATGAAAAGGATGAGTTTTAAGTATTAAAGGCAAGATTAACGATCCCGGATGATAGCGACCGCATGCATCATTTGCTGTACACTTTTGGGAGCCGACTGACAGCTGTGATCACTTCGGGTGCGTAGCTAGTTAAGGATAACTGGGAAAGTGAGGAAGGG
Organism: Ischnura elegans; assembly: GCF_921293095.1. Lineage (NCBI taxonomy): Eukaryota > Metazoa > Arthropoda > Insecta > Odonata > Coenagrionidae > Ischnura > Ischnura elegans. The sequence goes on from NC_060248.1 coordinate 58,199,298, forward strand.
TAGAACACTCACTGGACATACTGGGGTCGTTCAATAAGTAATTCCCCACATTTTTTTTTAAAGCCATTGATATATATAGATTAATGTCCTTGTCGGTGCTTCACAATTGATGTTTTTTCTCTGCGCTGATGAAGTTTGACACCGTTCTAGCAGATGGCAGAACCGTGGTACAGCGTCAAAATGGCGTCTACATACGACTTACGTTAAAAGCAGCGTGCTGTTATTGAATTTTTGTGTACAGAAAAAGATACCGTGGTGAACATCCATAACTGTTTGAGTGCAATGAATGGCAACGCTGCAGTTGGTAGGATGAAGTTGGGCGATGGGTAAGGATTGTTACAGCCTCGGGAGATGCAGAAACAGAGCTCAATGATCAGCCACGCTCGGCATGGCAACGCGTACAAGACAAAAGCTTTTACCACCAGGGAAAACATGCTCTCCCAAAATGTTGGCGCTAGGCCTTAGAACGTAATGGGTACTACATAGAAAAATAGGGCACGGACAAGACATGTTGATGCATATTGTCACCAAATTCTGACTCTTTACAATAAATATGTTTTGAGAAAAAAAATAAGGGGCATTACTTATTGAACGACCCTCGTACATTCTGCACTGGCTAAAGTACCACCGTGAACCTCTACTATCAATTTTCAGTTCCGTATGTGGCCAAATGATCCTCTTCCTAATTTTCTTCTTGATCTGCTCAAATTATTAATCTCGTGCGCTTCATAAGGCTACTTATGCCTCATTACATTTATCAACCAAGCACGGTGACTTCTTCCGTTAAATTTTACCCAGCCGAAGATGTGACTCAATGTTATTATTTAACCTCTTTCGGTGTTTTCGTCATGGTATCTGCAACCCTAAGATAGACCCTACTTATGCCTCATTACATTTCTCACGTAAGCACAGTGACTTACGACACTGATCTTCCGTCAAATTTTACCCAGCCGAAGATGTGATTCAATGGTATTTTTCCTTTTCCAATGGGGCTTTTCGGTCGTTTTCGCAATGGTATCTGCAACCATAAGATAGGCACACCACACCCCTACATTTTTCTCTATCTCTAAACGCTTCCCTGAGGGACCAAATATATTTCCTCCACTAGTCTTCCTTGATCAGCTCCAAGTATTCATCTCTTGGCAGTCATCCGGGCGCTTATGCTTCTGCTATTCCCTCGATTATATTTAACACGGGATCGCCGTGTCTCTGTGAAATGACCTATCCTCTGGGTCTTTCTCTGGCGTATGTTGCGCCGCTCTGCTATTTATTCTGCTATCTTCTGTTGATCTTATCGTTTTTCACTGATTTTTTCCATTTGTATTTCATGGAGTTTTAATATGTGATGATGAAGCAGCGCTCGAGAAATGGCACGAAGCAGATTCAATTTTGCGTATGTAGGGACACAAATAATGGGAAAGGAAATTTAAAAAAAATATGGTTCCACAAAAGGATAGGCCCAATCATGTATCAGAAAAGTATGCGCTTGAAGTACGTGTTCAATCACGCTCGCTCCTGCCACATGACCACTTTTAAATACCCTTACGATTGGGAACTATCACCCAATCGCACCAATCAGTAACTTTAATCGCCAATTTGAATCCTTATTGAGACTGCAATTATATGTAAACAAGTGACTCCAGTTGATAATTGTGTTTTGATTCGGTATTGGTACAACATAAATATGAAGTAAATATTGTTAATATGGAAGTTATGTCTCAATGTACCCACAAAATGATTTGAAAAAATATAATGTGATGGTAATGCTTTTATTACATGAAATTGAATATATGAATAACAAAATAAAATTACTAAATTTTACCATTACTTTTATTTAAATTATAAAAAAATTTTCTGTACCTACATTATTGGAGCGTTCGCTAGAGCTGTCCCTCGGCATGGATGGAAAAAAATGATCGCGTGGCTTTAGTCGTTGCCCGAATTGGTCATCGGTCGGAGGGGACATACATGTTGGTAGTGTAGGTACATGCATAAAATCATACCTATCAAAAATCTGGCCTAAAACATTAGTAAGATGACAGATGTGGATTCGCTCCGTGAAGTATGCGCACATTTAACGCCCGATCTTTCGATGCAAACATTTCGTACAGCTGCCGATGAAGTTATAGCAAAACTCTCGTTGGGAAAGTGGAAGGAACGTATAGAGATTTATCATACGTTTTTTGGCACCAGTTTGGCCTGCTACCCTGATGATAATGCATGGTCAAACTTTTTTAGGAAGGTGTAAAAAAATTGGAAAATCCACGAAAGAGCCAATATAAGAGGTTTTAAAATCTAAAAACAATCAATTAAAGATGCATTGAAAATGAAATATAATAATCACTGAGAATAGCTATACCAGTTATGATATATTCGAAATGCAGGTTGACAGATTGTCTTGGATTCAAGATAAGTTCATTTAGAACGATTTGAGATGCAATTCATTGCACGGATCAAATCCCATGAACCGAAATTCCCACTGTGCTGCATGCTTCTTGATGAGTCAACCATACGATAATACTCGAGGCTACCTCAAAGAATACCAGTTATGGAGGGACGGCGCGAACGCAGTCCCTACTACCAAAAATTGTACGCCCGAGTTACCCACATTTGGGGCAATCGCAGGAGTCAGCACGCCCGGAGTGCAATGGGTAAGCCTCGTCCCGGAGGAACGGCCTTGGGGATCACCGTTACACCTCTACGCCAGGTAAGTATGCTAATGAGGGGCTCACCTGCGCCACCACCCAATACTCGCCTTAAACTGCTTTGCGACTAGCAAACTAAAGATTTTCAATATTACCACCCTTTGTGCATGCCATAGCAAATCATCATTCACACAAGCTAATTTTTAAGTAATTTTCCCTAGTTATAGTCAAAGCACACAAATCAGTTAAGGTATATCCAATCGCTTATCGCCAATTTTTAACCCTTTTCCGTCAAGTTCCCACGCGCCAATTTCGAAATTCGCGACACATCTGGCCTGGTCGGTGTAAAGCTTGCGGATGCCTAACTGTTGATTTCTAGGCACCTTCCGACAAATAATTAACGCTATTTTTTCACGCATGACGGTCACAGCTAAGTAATATCTGTTTTTTTCCAGCGCAACCATCATATTCAAACTATCAGCAACTGAACAAATTAAATCCGGTCTAACTCGATATGGCGGCTTCAGTTCTCGATAAAATGGTAAAATTTTAAGTTTAATGAGAATTGAAGTATCTTAACTGTCTGTGTCCAATTTTTGCAGTTTTACCTCCATGGACTTCGAATATAATAGCGAAAACATAGCATGTGAAAAAGCATTTAGTTTGAATCGTGCATCCGCGAATCCATTTTCTTCAAAGGTATGCTGTACTGAAGCATAAATATAAAGCATAATGAAGGGAGACTCTATTAAAGTTCAGGGCGATTCCTAATACCAATAACTACAGAAGCTCCTTTTTTCTATGAACAGAGGTAAATATGCAAGTACTCCTACATCTACATAATACCCTCGAGCCACCTCTACGGTGTCCTGCATCGAGTGATCGATCAACAGCATGCAACATGCGAGAGGATCCCCACACGTACACCACACATATACATATGACATTAGGCCGGCCCTTAATTTTTAGAATTGAGAAAAGTTGTTTTCCTTGCCTCAAAAAGATCCAAATGAGGTTAATATCCAAGGGGTAAAATTTGGTTTCTTTAAAATCACGGAAATCCGAGCCCTAAGGGCCCTAAGTACTGAGGAACCTAAATTCATTTTTGGGGCAGCAACAGTATTACATATATGTAAAACGTGAAAGCAAAGTCCTTAAGGAACGATTTTCTGTTTGTTTTGACCTATCTCTCTGTCTATGAAGCTAGAACATGCAAAACATGCTGTTATTAATACTAGGAAAACTCGGAAACATGCGTTAAGGAACAATGCAATAAGTTAGAAATCTACTCTACCAGTCAACTAGCCTATTGTTCAAACACTGCCGTTATAGTCTCTTATTGATCGCGGAGAAAAATGAATGGTGAATAAGTGGTTCACTGAATTGTGATCGTACCAGCACAAGTGACGTCGAACGTTCAGGACGCAAGAAAGAGTCTAGAAATCACCGATAAAATCCATAGAATGATAATGGAAGATTGAAGAATAAAAGTGCGTGAGTTAACTGATGCTGTAGGCATCCCAAATGAGCGAGTACCTGCATCACATTTTACATGAATATTTGGAAAAAAAATATCCGCGCCATGGGTGCCGCGATTGCTTACATTCAAGTATAAACACGACCGTATGACCACTACAAAGGAGCGAATGGCGATGTTCACTCGCAATCTGAACGAGTTTTTGCGCCGCATCGTAACCGTGGAGGAGGTATGGATCCATCTCAACACAGTAGAGACCAAATAACAATCAAAACCATTAGTTTCTGCTGGTGAACGTGCAACAGTGAAACCTAAGGTGGTTCTGTTGACCAACATGACCACAGAGACAGTTTTGCGGAATGAACGTGGTGTCATTTACATCGATTACCTGAAAAAGAGAAAAACGATCACCGGCGAGTATTATTCAGAGGTTTTTGGATATTTTCGATATAGATTTTCAGGAATTAAAATCGCTTTTGTAGAAGAAAAAAGTTCTGTTCTATCAAGAGAATGCACCAGTGCGGATGTGTGTACCATGGCAAAAATCCATAAATTAGGCTACGAAATGCAAATAAATCCATTATGTACTATAGATTTATTTCTAAATCCATCCGATTTACCGTCTATCTCTCGTTTTTTAATATCTGATCTTCTGTATTATGTTGGCGTTGGTAAGATATAGCTAACTTCGTCGGAAAATAAACTGCTCTTGAATTAAAGAAATCGGTTTAGTCTAGTTTTTAATCTATGGCCTGACATTCATTCCCATCCAATTTGCTCAAAGAGGTCAGTAACAATAACAAGACTATAGTAGCGACTTCAAGTAATGACACACTTTGGCCTAGTTTTCTCAGCATCATGCATTGAAATTGAATCGTCAATGGTTGGATGACGGCTCTCGACAGAGGGAATCGACAGGGATACTCAAAATGTGTCAACAAAAATATTTATCGAAAACGGTACAAGAAGCAAATACATATTTGGATAATGTAGGCGTGAAAACGGGAATCCCAGACAACCTTATGTGAATAACGTTTCGGTGAAAGTTAGTGAAAAAGAAAGATTAATGGCCTTCGAAACCCATTCATTGCCAATGTAATACGCCGTTGAAATTGGGTGCTAATTTCATTAGATCTTCAGCGATAATGTGAGTAGATTAGTCGGACAAGGCGTGAATACTCCATGAAATCTGAGTTCTCAGACGTGGTCAATGATACTCAAACGCTTGGATTATCCATTTATTTAGCTGAAATGGAAGGTTAATTTATAATTTATTTCTCGAATGAGCTTCAAACTCAATGTAGCTTCAGTCTCGTAGCGCATACTATTTGCAATTTATGTCATAAAAATGCTAAACTGAAGATTTGAGTCGTTATGATTCTAAAGATCAGCTGGTTAGATCAGCTGGTATGATTCTAAAATATATAAAAAGCAATTCTTTTCGGACGAATTAATTTCGTGAATTCTCTTTGGGATTTTCACCGGTTCAATTCTTTATGTATCACCAGCATTTCCATCAACGACTCGTCCATCACCATCAGAGTGAAGGAATAATTTTTAATGAAAAATTTTCTTTTATTATTTTTCAGTCAAAATCATTACTTCACACTGTTTACGAGCGGTTCATTGAAAGGTTTGCAATGTACAAAAAATCGAACCTGTGGAAATCCCGGGAAGACTTCAAGTGGTATCATTCTGTTTTCAAGTTAAATGCCACAATGACATGTCACGGGGATTGGTCAAGAGCAGGTCTTCAATTAGCCGGCCTTTTCGGATTTATATCATTATCACCTGGTGTTCAGCTCGTCGGCAGGTCCCTCAGGCCGACGTTGTCTCCACTCTCTCCTGTCTCCGCTCATCTCTTTGAAGTCGGGTTTTGTTAAAAGAATATTAGGAAAGTGCGACGACAAAGTGAGAGAAATTAGCTACTTTTCCCTCGTTAGACCACATTTGGAATACGCTGCCAGTGTTTGGGACCCTCATGAAAAAGGCTTAATAAGAGAGTTAGAACGCGTGCAAAGAAGAGCTGCCAGGTATGTGAAAGGTCGTTACGATAGTCTTGTTAGTGTAACTGACCTCTTAGATAAACTCGGATGGGAATCTCTGTCGGACCGTAGATTGAAAAATAGACTAAGCCTTTTATATAAATTCAAGAGCAGTGTCTTTTCTGACGAAGTTAACCATATCTTGCGGACGCCAACGTACTACGGAAGATCAGATCATATAAATAAAATAAGAGAGATAGATTGCAGAACAGACAGATTCCGAATGTCATTTTTTCCACGATCAATAAGAGATTATAACGGCAGCAATAGAACTCGTAAATAGATTGCATGACTTGTAGTGTAGCTTACTAACCTATGTAAAACTTAATGCATGTTTCTGAATTTCTATTCTATATTCTATTTCTAACAGCATATAGTAGTATAGTTTGTTATTATACGGGACGTTCTTTGGACGGTGTGGTGTGCATGTGGGAGTCCAAATGCATGCTGCATGCTGGTGATTGATCACCCCCCGCCAAACACCCTAGAGGTGGCTCGCAGGGTATTATGTAGATGTAGATGAAGTCTTTCTACCTTCAAACTATCAATAAACTTTAGCCTTCTTCTTCCCCTTCCACCGTTCCCTCCAAGGCCACCTTCAAAATGCCATTACCTTTCAGCACGTTTCCCAGCCAGTTACTCTTCCTTTTATTTATTTCAGCCATCAATGTTCTTTCCTCATTCAGCCTGTTCAACACTTTCTCATTCCTTACTCAATCTGTTCACCGTATTACCTCCATCTTCCTCCAAACCCACATCTCGAACGCCTCAGTCCTGTCCCTGTCTCTCTCCTCCATCGTCCAAGTCTCAGATCCATACATAAACACACTCCACACATAATACTTCGCCAATCTCATCCTTAAAGTCCAGTCCCTTGTTACACAACATTCTTTTCTTCTTCTTCTTAAAAACTTCTTTCGCCATTTCTATCATTCGTTGGCTTCCCACTTGGCGGGCTCGGGTTCAAATCCCGGCAGTGGCAGAGAATTTTCAGAGACTGCCCGATCCCTGCTTGAATGTTGTGTGGAGGACATTTCAAGCGCAACACTCCGTCCGTCGTATGGGATGTTAAGCCGTGGTCCCCTTAGCGCCTTTCGTTAAGAGCAGGCTAACGCCGACGCCGGGTTTCTCTCCACCCTTCCTTCCACACCCTTCCCTCATGGCGCAAATGACCTCAGCTGTCGGTCGCCTCCTCCAAATACCATACCATACCTATCATTCTTTTTATTTCTGCTATACTTATCCAGTCCTCTGTTATCAAAGTTTTCAAGTTATTATACTTATTTATGTGGATTTACATACGTGGTTATAAATGCGTTTTTGGTGTCGACAAAAAAACCTCTGACGATTACTCACATATATACTTTTCTATTTATACTCTCTGAAAAGGGTACGCTCCACACGTTCTCTCATTTAAAACTCTAAAATGAATGACGTGGATGCATGTATTCTATAAACAAAAACAAAAAACGTAACGAAAAACAAAGAAAACCTGGAGCCGGTGGGAAAAAAATGAAGAATGCAAAAGGATAAACCATAACAACAGCATTAAAGATAATTTGCTGGAAACTGCTATGTATAATGTATAAAAAATGATCCTTCATTTCATTTCACAACCGCAGTCTGAATATTCACTACATAAGGACGAAAAAATTGGCCTTGAAAATTGAAAGATTGATGAAACAAAATAAAAGCAGCTTAATAAAATACGCGTTTTACCAAATAGTATTAATTGAACTAAAAATTAAAATAAACTTTCCATAACTAGTGGGAAAAATCACAACTGCCTTTAAATTTTTTTGGAAATGAGTTTAGAAAAGCCTGATCAGCACCCATTCGTAATTCTCCGAATGATGAAAAGTTTACTTTTTTTACTCTTTAGGACATTTTACACTGTTTTTGGAAAAAAGGGTGTTTATTAATATTCTTTTATTTTTTTTTCTATTTGTTGTGGTTAATCGTGTAATCTATTAAACCAGAGTTTTTATAGAAGTTTCTGCTATAAATTAATAACTAACTCTTGAGAAAATTAAATACTTTTCTTCACTATGGAAATTTAGTAAATTAATTATAGCACAATTTAACAGAATTCTAAAGCCTTATCATTGGATATTATATTGCAATCAGAAGCAAGCAAGTACGCACAAAATTTCAAGCCTTTCCGATAAATAGAGATGGGTTAAAAATCAATTAAAAGATTCCATCCATGAAACAGACAAGCAGACGAAGAAAATCAAGAAAAAGTGGGTAAAAAAGATAAAAAAAACAAGAGTACCCTGGGGACAGCTGTATTCCGAACACGTTAGCTGAATGCCATATCGTCAACCGCGAGCTCGAAAGTTTGATCGAGGAGTTAATCAGAGAGGATTATGCTTGGAAGCGACCGAGAAACCCTACATGAATGGTGATATGCTAAATTCGCGGTTGAAAGTTCGCATGTTCGTCATTAACAAACTGGCACTGACACCCACGTCAGTAAGTCATGTCTCAATTTTTACTCGTGAAGTTAGCGGTAACGTACGGGACGATTTCACAAATTTTCCATCTTATTACATCCAATTAATGATGATTGTACTATTCACACCATCTGTATCCCACTTTTGCTAAAATACAAAAATAAGAAGAGAGGTAAGAATACAAATACTTCGAGTAAGGGGTTAATTCTCCACGCCATGACAGACTTTTGCCAGGTTTTCTCGGCATTAGAGATCGAAATGGACTGGTCAAAGTTGGATGCAGGTGCTCGACAGAAGTAATTGACAGAGATACTCAAAATGTATGACGTAAGCCGGACCGTGATGTGTAAACGTATATTCTCACTTCTGGGAAAATACGGTCATTCACTCAAGTGACGTGGCTGGTTACTCGAATGTAGAGACTTTCGAAACAGCCTCCTATAATATAGCCGAGGGTGAAACCTTTATTATCAGAGTTTACAAAGCGATTTTTGATTTAGCAAATGCGAACCATTATTCAAAATTCGACATTACTTGGGAGAAATTGCCTTTCATACCGTAAGAGATCTTAATCGCCAACAATTTTGTGAACTTTACAGTTTTATCTGACAACCTAGATTTAGACATATCTTTCATTGGAACGTGTCATTTCAGATTGAAATTGGCCATATGCCACGAAACGCCACCGATAATCAACTTCGAAGCAGTTAACCCGGAAAGTATGGAAAGAACTGCATTTAGCGTCATCTTCAGTTGCACATGCAATTTTTGACATCCCTGCATTAGATATCTTGAGAGAGGAACGGGGTAGGGGATGGGGAAAGGTTTTAGACGTGTATTATGAGAAAGAAGACAACACTACGTTCCGAAACGTAGAACATAAATGTAAAACCTACAATTGTGTTCACTTTTTTCATTAATCCAAAGTGGGACACCATTGCTATATCTCGTTGGAATTCATTTCCTCTCTTTATTTAAGATTATCTTTTAAAATGATGAACGGTAGGGTATTACTGAAGAACGCATGCTCTTTATAATTTTAGACTTGACAAAAATAACAGCAATAATCGAAGAATTTTTTCGAGCAGATCACGGAACAAACATTTTTCACAGTGGCGGAAACATTGAGGTGATGTTAGCTGACGTGGTTTCGGAATTATTCAGTAATGATCACTTTTTCTATTCTCTATCCCATTATCTTAACTGCATTATTTCTTTCTGGTAACGCTGATTCCCGTTGTGCTAATCGCGTAGTATCCTGAAGAAATTACCAGTTTTTCGCAATTTACGTTTTACAAATATTCCATCGAAATTCCAAATGTGTAATATCGCAACGTCGCAAAGTTTCTGTAGCTTAAAAAATGAGCGTTTTCGACCAAAACATCATTGGCAACTTTGGTTCTTACTTGCTATCTAGGATTAAAACTGCGACACAATTTTTTTCCACCCTGAATAGTATTGGGAACAATAACGATTCAAGCATAACACGCAATATTTACAAGGAAACAAAATTCAAATAATGAAAATCTTTGAATACGAAGATAAAATAAGAAAAATCGATTTCTTCATCATGAACTCAATTTATATAGTAATTACTAAAATAAGAAATAAAATCATATTTTCTATCAAATTAATTTAAATACATTCATTACATTGAATATTTGAATGAAGGCCCATCTTGATCTCAAGATTTGGTTGAAGCCCTGTTAGCCTTTTAGGAAAATTCTACCCCACGACAAGCCAAAGGCCGTAAAATACACTTGGTCTATAAACTTGGCCCAGGTTGTACGTCATCTACATCTCATAATACCCTGCGAGCCACCTCTAGGGTTTTTGGCAGAGGATGATCAATCACCAGCATGCAGCATGCAATTGGATTCCCACATGCACACTACACGGTCAAAAAAACGCTACGCATACCAGAAAATTATACCACCACATGCTGTAGGACATAATAATAAAAATCAGAAACATGCCTTACGTTATACATAAGTTAGTGGGCTACACTACAAGTCATCTAATCTTTTGTGAGTTCAAAGCTGCCGTTATAGTCCCTTATTGATCGAGGAAAAAAGACATTCTGAATCTGTCTGTTTCACAGTCTATCTCTCTTAATTTATTTATATGATCTGTCATCCGTAGTATTATGGCGTTCGTAAGATATGGCTAACTACTTTAGGAGAGACACTGCTCTTGAATTTATCTAAAAGGTTTAGTCTATTTTTCAGTCTACGGTTTGACAGAGATTCCCATCCGAGTTTATCTAAGAGGTCAATTACACTAAGAAGACAATCACAACGACTTTTCACGTACCTGGCTGCTCTTCTCTGCAGCGTTTCAGCTCTTTATTGAGCCTATTTCATGAGGGTCCCAAGCACTGGCAGCGTATTCCAAATGGAGTCTAACGAGGGAGAAGTAGCTGATTTCTCTCACTTTGTCCTCGCACTTTCCTAATATTCTTCCCCATTTTACGATTAGCTTTACCTGTTATTTTACGAATATGTTTATTCCACGATAAGTAGATCATAATTGAGTCTAACTTCTACCTATCACATTAGATTATCACACATCGCACTCGTTCAACGTGTCTCGGCTCCGCGGCGGAGATCATATCCACCCGCATTTAATTTCATCCTCCATTAGCGAGAACAAAAGAAAAGCGGTGACCGCTATATTGCGAGCGGGAGAAACAACGGAGCGACAAACGAGGGGAAAGAGAGGGGCCCCCAGAAGTTAATAAGGAATTGACTTGATTAATGGCCATTAGTAATGAATGCACCCAGAATGACGGATGGAGACAATGAATCCGTAGGAGGCATCAGGATTCGGTGGGGAATTCGCCCGGAGGGGTCCCGGGGTCTTTCCCTTTGCCAGGGTGCCCGCCGCGAAAGACCCTGGGCGAATTAGAGGTCCCACAGCAATAACCCCTTTCCTTTCGCCCCCACAACGTTCGCCGAAAACGTCACTGCAACCCCCTATAACGCACGCCTTCTCCCTTCTTCATTACGAAGCCGAATGCAATATTCAACGCAAATATTTCCAAGGCATGAAACGAGCCCAGAGAAGCCGCGAGGGGTCCCGTGTATATAAGAAGCGTATAGTCATCGGGAGGGGCTTTACAACGATATTCCTCCCCCAAGCCGTACACTTGGGTGACGGGAACAAGTGGTACATACAAGAAGGAAGCACTTTGATCCCTCAAACAGCATGGCAAAGAAACCATAAAATATGAAAAGGGCAAACAACTTGCCTTCCAAACATGTATCCACTGGTATGAAAAAATTACTTCGAAATCCCTCATTTGTGCCACTATGCTTGATTGCAAAAATGAAAAGTGTATTCCCTAACAATATAAATACTACTTTTATTATACTTTTCCATTGAATTGTGCATATAGAAAAGCGATGATAATTTATCATGGCAAGAATTACAATGATCTCATGGCGGCTTGACATCAGGGAACGAGAGGCCGCAGTGGAGAACCAAAACCACGGGGGAAATTATTTAAAAACACTACTTCAAAGGGTACTAAGTAGAGGGTTTTAAACTTATTTTAACATTTTTCATAATAGAAAAAAAACTTCATTATTCTAAGAAATCTTTAGTAAATTCATGATTTTTCAATATTCTGTTTCCCTATATGAAGCAAATTAATGTTTTTTTTTTAATTTTTAGGGGTGGGGTTCAGTCCGGACCCCGTTCCTCGCTACACCGCTGAGTGGCCGATATCCCTTAAAAGCCCAATGCAGTCGAAAGAAACGGAGAGAGTAATAATATACAAACGGTATATGGCTACAGTAAGTGACTCCAAAGAATACTATAACAACTGCGGCGAATACCAAGTACAAGAACGACGCAGTATCTTGGAAACATTTCTCGAAACTTTTCGCCAAAAGAGTAAATCAACAAATTCAACACACACTGAAATGTGGAAGTATTAAAATCTCTGGTGCAACCACGCTGATTGGAGGGATCTGAGGAAAGAGATAAATATAAATTTTACTCTGGACGTTAACGGAGACAAGACAAAGGAAATTGTGGTGAAAGAATAATATACAACTTGGCGCTCAAGAACAAAGGCATCATTACGATATTTCAAGCAAAAAAATAACTCATCAAACGAAGAATATTCCACACCATTTTGGTAGAGTGGGAAAAATCTTTATGGAAAATATTAGACAGTTTATTAGTTAATGAGTGAAGAAGTAATATATTCACCAAAAATATTGGCATAGCTGACACGTTCAACTCCAAATTCGAACGTGTATACACTACGGACGCTAATGCGCCTGATTGAAGTACTAAAAATCGATGTAAAACTAACTTTATGTGAAAGAGAGTTAGTACTTCGCACTCGGCAGACTGTACATCGAATACGCCGAATGCATACGCGATGCGTCGCAGAAAGATTTAATTAGGAGACTGATAGAATTTACGAAGGTAAGCGAAAGGGAATCGTCAAAAACAGCTACAAGTGAAAAGAGAGCGTTACTGCCCTATTTCACGAAATGGGTTTGGAGCCGCTGAAGACTCCGTACTCGGCTTGGATCATTAATAACGGAGACTCTCGGGTGCAGTTGCGTATAACGCTTTGCCAGGTGAGCCTTCACGGCCATTGCAGGTTGCTTCATCACGCGATGAATTAAAAAGGGCACTTTACCAATTACCAATGGCATTGCAGGTTGCATCAACAGGCGATTTAAAAAATTATCGTCAGCTTGTTGCAAACGAGCGATTTCTATGTTTTCCATCGTTTGCAGAGACAAACAGGAAAGGCGACAGTCGCAATCGTTGCGGAAGGTGTTGATTCGGGTAATACGAAAAGAACTTGATGTAGAAGAATATCTGTCCGACATGTTTTCCATATTTTTAGAATAATAATATTTTCAGACAAATAAATAACGATTTCCACGGAAAACGAAATTATTTTTCGCCATATAAAATTTTTAACGACAGCAAGGGAGTTAATTCATTTAAGTGGATAAGAAACATATCTTATTGCCATTTTGTGTCTTTGACAAAAAAAATCCTTCGCTTTGGACCTAACCACCACATTCGTAAAACTCCGATGGCATTACAGCTGCTTTACCAATATGTCAACTCCCTTACGAATTCCAATGGCGTCTCGTTACGAATTTTGTTAAGTCATACACGGCAACTAACCAGTCTTTCGTGTCACTAAATCAAACTGAATTTTAACACACAGGGGCATTATTTGCAGTGATACTGCGGCAGATATTTTATATATTTTTCGTTCGATAATTCTCATCAAAAGGCTGCAGCGTAAATTATAAGAAAATATACTTCGACGGATCGGCCAATCTACGAGAGAAAGTACATTGAAGTTCTGGTGATGTATTTATTATCTTGCACGAGCTGCACAATTCATTTGGTTTCAAACATTGCACATATACCGTATATTGATGTAGTAATAAAATTATTGCGGGAGATGGTGATGTTCAAATTTCCCTCCCACAAGTAGGTACAACACAAAATACGGGTTCTCCATTTATCTGAATTGCGGCGAATTTGGCGCAGTTAAATTCGTTGCAACGCTTTTGAATTCAACTGTACATGTAAGCGGCTGGAAAACGACGTTCAGCCGGTGTGAAATCGGAAACACGGTAAAACAAATTCGGTCCTCTTGAGTATCCACCCTCATGACTGCCGTATGACATTATTTCGGCGGACCGCCACTAGATATTCTATAATGTGAGATCGCTATATCGTCGACTACGCCACACAAAATACTTCGGAAACCGCCTCAACCCACGGAGCCAGTGGCAACTGCGTAGCATTCTCTGCGTATCCAGGAACAGACGCATTAACCGTCCCTCCCCCTGAATAATTTGCTCCGCCCCAGACTCACACAACAATTTTACGGGACGACTCCCACCCAGAGAGAGAGAGAGTGAACCACAGGGGGTCTAGCGGGGAGGGGTCCCCTCGACAGCAAGCACACCCCCTGCCACTGCCCTCTTTGGTATCCATGACCGTACTATCCCCTCCCCCTCCACGCGCCCCGCTTTCTGCATCCTTTGTGAACCCTCACATGCCTCGTTCAGACTACTATTGTACCACCGATCGTCCTAACGATAGTTCGCGGAACTAGGCACTGATGTGAACGCAAGTCCGGGTAATAGTACACGTAGTTCCGAACGCTGTCACTTTACAATGGAATGCCCAAGGGGACTGCATAGAGGAAGCTCAATTCCATTCCATAGAAGGCTGATTTCTGTTGCCACTTCGGTCGCATTTTCATCAAGTTTCGAAAATGTCCGCGGCGCGGTGATGAGTGCAAAGCGATCCACTTTTTCCCAATATTTTGCTTTATAATGTTTGCTATTACGAATAATGGCATTGATCTTTTATTAATTTGAAAGATTAAATCATCATGCATATAAATTTCGGTTAACACCCCTAATCATACCTAATTTCCCCGTGAAACTCGGATCACTTTGTCCATCAGCGACGCGAGTGGCGACTTTTGAAACCTATATAAATGCGCGGTGGGTGACAACACATTCAGAGGCCGACTTAAGGAAACCTCTTTTGTAATATTCGCGGTCCGGAAAATTATACACGTAGTTCTGAACATGGCCACTTTACGATGGTTAGGCTCTGCGAAATCGGAAGAGGAAGCGACAAGAGAAACACGATGAGAAGTTTGTGAAGCTTCAATTGCTCCCGTTTTGACTCATTGAGTTATTCCAGCAAGGAAGAATTTAGACTGAAGAAGAAGTATACCTTTAATACTCAATGAGCAAGGTAATATGTTAATCATATGTACTTCAACAGCTTCGCTAATCGCCAGTTCCTAGTGCGAAAAAGTCCGCAGAGAAAAAAATCATTCGCCTTGACCAGGATACGAACCCGTATCTCCCGATTCTCTTCCTAGGGCTTTAGCCTAATAAGCTACCATACATATTCTCCATCGGCGGGAATTTATGGAGGGGAAAGACGCCTCGGTAGCTTAACTGGCTGAAGTATTCGACCGAAAATCGGGAGATCCGGGTTCAAATCTCAGTCAAGGCGAATGATTTTTTTCTCTCAATAATTTTCGCACAATTTGTAAATTGGGGGTAACTCCGTAAAGTTTTCAAGGTAGCCATTCCCAATGCTTTTAAATTTGCCAGTATCTTGTTCACTTTTAGATCAGAGTTGGCAATGCAAAACTTAAGTCAAAATCAGTAAAATTTCAATAGTTTCGTTCCAAGGAGCGAAATGTAGATACGAAACGAAATGGATTTTAACCCGGGGAGCTAAACTCAGGGTGGAAACGAAATCGGAGTCAAAACTACTTCGGGTTGAAACTAAAGTAAAAAACTCTGGGAGGAAACAAAACAGATATTTTTTCGCACCGGAGGGACTACGTTCTTCACCTTTGAACGGTTTAGTTTCGACCCACGCGCCGAGTACGAAGTATGGTTGAATGAAGTAGATGAGTTGAGTGAAGTAGAGGTTCGGCCTACCGCCGTTAGATGCATGGGACAGTCATATTTTCATCACTAACAGGAGAACGGTGAACGCAAACCGGCCACTCGGTTTTTAAGCTCAATTTTTCAAACTCTCTACACGTTTGTCAAACGTAATGGGTCGAAATTATTCTCTCTTATTCCCCTCCACTCAACTTTTGGAATCGAAACTTAACTATGAGCAGCGGAGTTTAAAAAAAATTTAGTCTCGGTCTTGGGAGTGAAGTTTCGTCTCGGGTCGAAACTAAAATCCTTGGTGATTTTAATTTCGTGCAGGAACGAAACTAAACCTAGGCCTCGTGTTTACGTTGCCCTCCGGATCGAAACGAAACATTCTCGTTTCTTTTCACTCGCCATCCTTGCTTTAGATTTCAGCGCAGGAGGGCAGCACAGGTTTCACCGTCGTAGTGTAAATGCACACTAGTTCGTACGATCGCTGGCACGATAGCAGTCTGAACGAGGCACTACTTTGCCACGAAACCCTTCGGCTGCACAACACCATCCCATCTCATACACCACTTCCCCTCATCTTCCCCCGCCACTTACTCACATGCACACAACTTTCTTTCAGTCCCCTCCGAGTCGTCAACCCTCATCCGAAAAACCTCACTTTTATCAGCCCGAGTCCCATCTGCTGGGCCCGCACTGGCGGTGGGGATGTATTGAGAAAGAGAGTAATGGACGAGGGGGTGGGAGGAATAGGGTGGGGTGGGGTGTTGGGGACTTATGGTAGGGCAGGGCTAAAGCTGATAGGGGTTGCCTTGCACGATGGGCGGTTTGTGTCGGCGATTTCGGATTGATAAAAGAAATCTATTTACTAGATGTCGGTTTTTAGCATCGAAAAACATTGATTAGCGAGTCAATGGCAGACAATGGTTGTCAAATTATATTGAACTCAATGGTTTGCGAATTTACTTTAAGGAATCTGAATATGATAGATAATATAATAAAATTTGTTCTATTTTACACAGTAAATAGAGCAAAATTTATTCTTTCATCTGTCGATTTAGGTTTTTCATATTGATATCGTTTGATACCAAATCGATAACCGGCTACTGTTGCTGATTACTAAACATTTACATGAACATAAGTGCAAATTAACGAACTCTTAATTAATATGCAATATTAGTAGAGTTGCGCGATGGGTGGTTGGTATCCTCGATGCTCGATAGATAAAATAAATGTTTCTCTGAGAAAATGGCTTGGTGGCGTAACTGGCTAACACACCTGAAAGGCAATCGGGAGATCCGGGTTTGAATCCCGGCTAAGTCAAAATATTTTTTTTTAATGTGAACTTCATCTTTTGGTGTAAAATAAATGTATTCACAACGATGCCGATTTTTGGCACTAATAACATAAGAATATTATTATTAATGAAATTCTACCGATTCTATAAGATAGGTTTGCATTTAGTATTTACAAAGAATTCTGGCAATTTTCCCTTCCCTCATGGACTTCTCTCTTCAATTCTTAATAAGATTTTCCTTCTGTCATTCTATCTAAAGAACTTATTCGCTTTCCTCCTCCCCCTTGTTTACTTAACATTCTTCCCTCTAAAACTGTTTTCAGTATCCCCTCCCCGCTCAAAACTGCCTCCATCCAAACCTGCCTCACCCATAATACCTCAAGAAGCTACCTCTCATCACCTACTATAACCGGCACTTAACATAAGATTTCATATTTTTATTGAATATATATTACCAATGGCAGGTAGTAGTGGTTGACACTGTAAGTAGTTGCATACCTTACACTATTATAATCAAACACCATTACAGACCTTCTTATAGGTTACATTTAAATATCTTAAAATACAGCGATCTATCGCATATTATCGATTCAATACCCAATGACCACCCAATGCATGACTATCCACAATTGACATTAAAGTGTTGATACTTGCTTGGAGATGGACAATCACGAAAATAAAAAGTAAATAAAAACAACTGAATTGTTTACACTCGAGCTGAATTACTTGAGAGAACAATGTAAATATTGTAAACTCCTTATTTCTCCGTCTTAAGCCTTACCATTCCATACATCCCTGAATAAGTGATAAATTAAACCACGTAGAACTCATACCACATTCATCTTCTACCAGTAAAGGCAGGTAGAAGGTAAGAATACCCATTTGAGTGTGCATCTATTTCTTTTACCAGTGGCATATCCAGGGGGGAGGTCCTGGGGGTCCGGACCCCCCCCCGAAATATGAAAACACAATTAATTTACTTTATAAAAGAAAACAAAATATTGAAAAATCATAAAATTTCAAAAGATTTCTTTGACAAATGAAGTTTTTTCGATTGTGGAAAGTTTTAAAATTAGTTTAAAACTCTCCACTATTACCCCGTTTTTCAAAAATTCGCCCCCTGATTTTGGACCCCCCCGAAAAAAAAATTCCTGGCAACCCCTCTGTCTTTTATAACTGCAGTAGAGTCAAAATTCCTATGATAAACATTTGGTGGGTATTGGTAAATAAATCCACGACGGAAGTGCGGTTGGAGAGAATAGAATTTTTTTAAATCTCAGCGCATTCCTCCCATGCCACCGGCCATGCACGCAGAAGTTTTATAATCCCGCCGTTTGATTGAATATCCATATTTTTGTGAATTTATTCAATAAACCTAAATTTGCATAAAACATATATTGATTATACCTTACCGATTCACCAGGAAGGGGAAGCCGTGATTCGCGATACCCGATACCTTTGAATTCATCACCTTTTACCCACTATATTTTTCAACCGAAAAAATGAGGATTATAATTTTCGTGTCGGCGTAAACCTATTTATCCAGATACCAGGTCAGGTGTGTGCATAAAAGAAAGGTTTAAGGGTGTAAGGAATAATGTTATAGTATAGAAAGTATCCATTTTGGAAGGACTTAAATATTAGATAGCACCACAAGAGCAGAAGCTTTGAGTATTTTTTTATAGCAAGAATGAAATTTACGCTATAAAAAACTTTAAAATATTAATTCATACATACCCAAAGAAGTGGGTTTTCTAGCTATCATGAACCAACATATAGTGGTTACCAGTGAAAATCCTCTGAAACACATTTTTACCACTGGAAAACGACTGTTAGCAAACATCCACCTAATGGCTGTAATGAAAAACATCAAATGGGGGGAATGAGGTGAGTTAGAGATAGATTAGTATTAAAATTGGTGGGATTCTATTTTCGCATAAACGATCAGAGGTTAAGTCACATTTAAATCTTTTACGTCGTTAGTGACTTACACTACAAAGAAGCTTCTTCTAAGGCAATTTTACTATCCATATGCTTTCATACTCCCATTCTTATTGAAAAAAAATTGTCAATAGCAATATGCCGGCAGCAATTTTGCAATACAAAATATTGGATATTTCAATTGCACAAACTAAGATATTACCTTTATGTTATGCTTATTTCCCCTGCCAAACACCCTAGAGGTGGCTCGCAGGGTATTACGTAGATGCCCATCGTATCCCATTTAGACCTTGCGAAGAATACCGATGGCATTCACATTTCATCATTATCATATTACTGCAACATTTCGTGTTATTCACATGGGCACATCAGCAAATATTCTGGAAGCAGAAATTGTGTCATCCGCATGATCGACGAACATTTATATTAGAAATCATGACCATAATCATTAGCCTGCAATCGTGGCAATGCAGCCCACCATTTCAATTCCCAGGCCAGGTGCTAAGAGTAGATTATTTGACTCGGAGGATATCATCCGAAAAATAGACTATTTAAAGGTCCCACATAAGCGATGAAATAAGAGATATTTTTCCGAACATCCGTAATATGAATAATATATGAATTCGTGTTCCCTCGCTAAATAAAGAGCTGAAAGATATGCGGGGTTGATCACAATCAGTCAGATATTTCACGACGGCAACTTAACTGCTGTAAGTATCCTCATGCAAAAGTAACAGGAGCAGGCGAGATGTAGTGGCGAGAGTTAATGACATCATACAAGTATTGAAAGAACAGAGAGAAGGTTCTTTTCCAGAGGTTTATTATTGAAAGTACGACGGGTTTCGACCGTCAACTGCAAGGATTGCAAAAAAGTGTACACCGATCAGACAGGCAGGAACTTTGACACACGTATGAAGAAGCACAGAAAATGCTGGGAGAAAGGAGATACCACCTCTCTCGTGGCGAAACATCTCATTGGAGAAAAACATTCTTGTGATTTTGACCCGGAGATCGTTCACGTGGAGAAAAAAGGCCGAAGACTGGACACTGGAAAAATTAGAAATAGTGCAAGAAGGAGGCATTTCTCTAATGAGCGAACAAACATTTTTTGGACATTCTCCACTCCTTGCCATACCATTCCCCAAGCGCACCACCCAATGATGCATACCCTTCCTAAACTTCTCCTTCCACCTGCCAACCATCCGTTGTGTATAAATACATCTCCGGAACCAAAAATCCTCATTGTACTTGATAATTACTTGACATTGTACCTGACAGTCGAAACGCGTCGTACTATCAATAATAAACCTGTGGAAAAGCGTCATCTCTCTGTTCTTTCAATACTAATATCCTCATACAGTTTAAAGGCTAATGCCCTAACACCCTCTATCGCCACTACGGCCTATCTCCTCGGCTTCCGAAGAACCACGTAGATCTTCTATACTATTTCTACTGTATAGATACCTTTTTATCAACTTATACGCAACCAAACTCTACAAATGAGGTACAAAAATGCACAGAATTTATCAGAGAACATGCGACAGCATACCTGACTTCCTAAATATTGCTATTGTTTACTAAAATTGGTTTATAAATAATTAAAAAAAAGAAAAAAAAAAGAAAAACCGGTAAATATTCCTGACGTTAACGGCAAAAAAACTGATACATTTGTTCATTTGCAACAATATCTCGCATTCCTTAAATAACTTTTATCAAAATGCGGCTGATTCCACATTCAAGTCTCCTGTTGATACGTAAGTATGAGTCATCATGTGCGTTTAACAGAGGATAGTGTAATTACTTCCAATGTTGTGTTTAAAGAGGTCTTCTGACCTTAATTTGTACGTGAACATTCCAGTTAAATTTGTACATAAGACCCTGCCTTTTTTTCTACATTTTGAAATTAGAAACGCGCCTATCCCTCTGTGGAACTGCATTGAAAAGAGCGGGGGAAGCCCGCTGGGAGCGGGCGCAGCACTCTCGTTCAGATGTAAACGAAGATTTCTTCAATGCAACAATATTACTCTGTTTGCATCACTGTTGCGGAAGAGGGGGCGTTATGAACGGACAGCCTTGGTCGCTTGAAAAAGGGTGCGGTGGAGAAAGAGGGTGGACAAGGGGTTTTTAGGCGCACGCCGAATGGGGAAAGGCGTGGAAGGTGTTTGATGAGGGGAGGAGGGGAAGGGGTTGAGCTGAAAATCAGGATGAAGGGTGGGGATTGGTTAGGATTGGATGGGGTGGAATGAGGGTCCGGGAACGAGACGCAGAGGATAGCAGCGGGACATTAGGATGGGGTTTGCCGGAAAGGATTTGCCGTTATGAGGGCATAAGACCCGGGAGAGAGAGAGGGTTGCGATGGTTCTGTGGACGCTTTGGCCTTTGGGTGTGAGGGGAGAAGTGGCAATGAACTCCAGGGTTCGACTTCACTGTGGGACGGAAAGGACATTTTTAGATTTAGATTTATTGGCCTATGAATCACAAGGGGAAAAATAACAAACATGAATGCGTACATTCTCAATACCGAATATAATCGAGGTATATTTATGACTCAGGATTCGGGACCTATCATATATTTCGTGAGATATAATACACGCTTAGGACCGGGAGAATTCTAGTGGAAGCTCCCGCACGAGAGAGATATACTATTTGTCCTAACGAAGTTCTTATCGCGCTGCTTTAGATGATATAAACTGTATGTGAGAAATAGGGAAAGATGCAAAATACCCAGATAATCACAATTCAGGGTTAACACTCTGAATATACATCCCTGTAAGAGATAAAAAGCCATAAATGCGAAGGTACTTATGACTTAAATGACAGTTATGGACCTGAAAATGAAATATAAAATCTAAAATATGTACCTTAATTTTGGACATTTTTTCCGAACTCATTGTCAGTAAAACTTCTAACAGCGGGAAAAACTTTATAAATACCCATATTGATAAGTTTTTCCCGCTTTAAATCAATAAGAATATAAACGATTTTAATTTCTCTAAAGATGGTGAATACTATTGATGAATTCCTGTCGGGTATTCAGCCAGGTTAATTCTTTCGTCGACGTTTCGAGAGACGACCAGTCTCCCATCTTCAAGGCCTTTTTACTCTTTGGAAAAACATTTAAAAAACTAAAAAAAAAAATTAATGTGTGAAATTGGACATTCAAAGAGTAACACGGCCTTGAAGATGAGAGACAAGTCGTCTCTCCAAAGTCGGCTTACACGAAAGAATTAACCCGGCTGAGAACCCGAGAAGAATTCATCAACAATAAGGATATGTTCCGAATGAAACAAACATGGATGAGAACACACAACATTGCAACGCCAGAGGTTTTTTACGACCGTAAATAGGACAACAGTGTCACCACTAGAAAGGGTCAATGCCGACGAAAGTAGGCTATGCCTCCTGCTGTTGGATGTTAAATTTTCCACGGATACTCTATTTTCTCCACCAGAACATGCCTGGTGTATCGCATAAAACATAACGCGGGAAAATGATATACCATCTCGTCAAGTTTCTTGATGAGAGTCGTCATTATTTTGCATATCAACGGCCACCCGTTTTTTTTGTGATACAACGCCTACCCCAGTTCGTGAGCTAACGGAAAGGAGAAAATGAATTTACTCATAGGAAAATTTATTCCTAGAAGGAAGCAAAATAGTCGGCAGGGCCCACTTACATATTCATTGCTTGATTTCGCCGCTGCATAATTTCTCAATTCCGCTTCTTTGATGCAAGGATGGGAAGCCTCCTTCGCTTAAGATTTCCTTCTGCCACAATCGCCCATAAAAATTCTCTCTTCCTAAAAAAATGAACATGACTCCTGGTGCCACGTCAAATACTAGACTCCTGATGCTCACGCCAATGACTTCGCCATAAAAAGTACATTGAAGGAGATTACTAATGGCTTGAACCACGGCTACGGAAAAATGAAGACCGTTCACGATCATGAATTTTGACAGAATTTCATATCTTCCATATGGATACGCTGGTATAATTAAAAATTGTATACACATTAGTTACGTAAAAATGGAAACAAACTAATTTAAATTCATAATTACATGGAAAATATAACACAATTTAGGAAAAAAAAGATAGTTTCCACCGTTTTGTTCACGGTAAATAAGAGGCTCTAACGGCAGCGTTAGAACTCACTAATAGATTACATGACTTATAGTGCAGAAAAGTTTCTCGGGATTTCCACCGGTTGATGTCGTCCATGCCTCCCGACGTTTCGATCCGCGACGCGTTTTCGGAAGATCCCCTGAGGATAATCAGCAAATCGCGGATCGAAACGTCGGCAGACATGGACGACATCAACCGGTGGAAAACCCGAGAAACTTTGCTGCAACTGATGCGCCGGGAAAACCTAAGATCATACAACGACTTATAGTGTAGCCTAATAACTAGAGTATACCTTCATGTATGTTTCTGAATTTTCTTAGTTTTTCTAACAGCGTGTTTTGAGTGTTCAAACTTTATTCGCACATTTCCTTCATGAGTGGTAGGCGAGTTGTGCCTTTGCATAGATGTGGTAGTATGCGTAATATTTTTATTGATTTAATTTTCCGCGCGGTGTGCATGTGGGAATCCTCTTACATACTGCATGCTGGTGCTTGATCACACCCTACCAAACACCCTAGAGGTGGCTCGCAGGGTATTAGGTAGCTGTAGATGTAAATCGCTGAAAATCTTTGATATTTTAAATAATGAAAGTCCTTCATGACGAAAGAATACAAATGGTGATTTCCGCACTTTTTAATTCCAAAACTCCACAACCGACCAAGGTTTCATTACAAGAATAACTTGAAAATTATACAATGTATTGAAACCTGGGTAGGGTTTTTGAGTTTTGGAATTTAAAAATGTGGAAATTATCATTCGTGTTCTTTCATCATGGATATATCGAACTTCCACCAAATCAAGCCTGAAACGATTTTATAAGAAAGTCTGTTCCCATACTTACTTCATTTAACTGACCCAGGTTTTGGCACATAATGCCATATTCAAGGTTGAAAAGTTAAAATGGCACTGAAAAAATAATTGGGGAGCAAGACAAGGACTTTGATTATGTTAAATAACATAATTTTGTCTTGATTTCTTGCACACGATGGCGAATAGTGATAATATCTCGCTTCGTTAGTTCCCTCGCAAAAATTATGATGACAAAAAGATTTGGATATATAACGTACGAGACGAACTAATTTGACTACCGCTTAAAATCAAAGCCTCACCGCACGATGACTTCATTATCAATGGCAACAAAATGATAGAAAAAGCAGAAGCACACGTTGATGCTGGTGATTGAAAAAGTAAACATTATACTTTACACGGATATATTTCAGAATCGCACAACGTATTTCACCACACCGTGGCGTAATCGTATCTGAGTTGATGTATGCCTGATTCTATTCATATGCACATTATCATGTCACACTGTGGTGAAACTCATTCGGCGAGTTATCCATTATCCAACATTTCCACCATTTACACCAGAATCAATCAATTCTACACCTCGATGTGTTTTTGCCGTAAATAATTGACGATATCCATGTTTGAATTAGAAAAGAACGCCGAAAATTAGAGGGTACAAACTAGTACAGGCATATTTACGAACACAAATTTTGTTTAAAACTTTAGCCGAACCGAAAAGCGAAATAGGGGCAGCTCCGTTGAAAGTTTGTTCTCGTCAGACAACGTTGAGTAAAACTTAGAAGTTGCCTTAAGATAGGAGATGATTGGGATACGGGAGTACTCCGCTTAGGTCAAGTTCGCGATTCTTATTATTTTTAACCCCTATCGACTGAACTGTGGGCGGATGTGAACTTGTACTTATCGCTCAGACTTGCGCGAAGACTAGGAGTGGGTGAGGAATAGCTCTACAATTTTTCTACCACATTCGTTCATCTAACATGCATGCTTTCACATCATCAATGAATCACTTACTACTCTAACTTTTCTTTTTCCACAAGTAACTAATAGTTTTATTTGCATAATAGCATGTTCGTGTCCTCTCCTATTTTCTGGTCTGACCGCGTGTCGTTGTCCTGTGTGCTTGGCCTCCGGGTTGTGTCGAATCACCCCATGCCACCCACCCTGGTAGAAGTAGATCTAATTCGCTACCTGGTAGAAGTAGATCTACTTCTACTGTGTTTCGAATGGGTTTCAACTGGCCACTATTGAGATCCGCTCACATAATTTCTTTCCCTGAAGCAGCTCGCTGAAATACGATTGAAAAATAAACGAATGAAAATAATAGATACAGAAGAAGACCAAATAACCCTTTTCCTAAGCTTCAATATTCGAGGCGATCGAGTCAATTGTGTCGCATTGAAAGCTTACTTCCCGTCATGACGATCGGAATCAATTCCTGGTTAATGCCGAGATTTCCAAGGGAATCTTCTCTACCTGAGAGATGATAAATGGTACGTCATGCTATCCGTCAGGTTGGCCGCAAAGATATTGAGACTCCTCAGAGGCATTCGTTTAGAGCAGGCAATGCAGATGCTAGGTTTAGCCTATTATAATCCTTCCCATTACTTCAATGATACTACGGCCTTAGATAAGCTTTCCCTCTGACTAACATGCCACATCATCAAACATCCTGCGGAAATCTTCATGAAACGAGTCAAATGTATAATTTCAATCCCTCATATCCAACCCTTTATTACTCTCTAGAATTCAACATTGCCACGAATTTAGCTGAAAAATTAAAACAAAACGAACATTTGAAATCAATCTGGTGTGTGATATGTGTTTTCAGTGAAATGAAATTATTAATATATTTTTTTAATCAAGGCTTATTCATAAAAAGCCAAGTTCTTGAGACTAGAGGATGTCAGAGATGCGAGTATATCCACAAAGTCTTATGAAATTCACGAGGAAGATCGGATTTCAGAATGCAAATTAGTCTCCTTCAAAAACACGAAGTCAGAGTGTTAACGTTAAAATACCATGAGAAGTTAAATTTTACGTTTTCAAGTCTTCATCCACCCATTAATTTACTTCTCTCTATCCCAAAGAAAACAGTTCAACGAGTGTCGCAAATAAATTACGCCAAACCAACTTTAAAAGTAATTCGGCTCTTAATGGAGTGTATTCAGCGAAACGACGAACTTCATATATTCCTCAATCAAGGAAAGATTCATTAAACGTCAGCTCCGTAAGCCTGAAAGGGATCCAAGATATGAGTGATACCATAAAAATTGATGAACGTTGTGAGGGATACAAAAATTAAATCTGAAAATTAGTGCCCGAGGCAATGGAAGGGAGTGAGAGGTGTCCCGTGGACAGGGAGGGGGTCCTGGTCAGACGGCGGGGGTGGCTCGTATATACATACAACATACACACCCCTGTGAACGCCGCTTTCAACCCCCCGGCGATGTGGTCCTTGGGGTTTTCGGGGACGAATCCTGAAAAAGGGTTGGCCGGACGAGTCTGCCGGCTTCGCAGTAAGGGATGTGGTAAATATATATGTATGAAAAGGGAGGGGGCACGATGGGGTCGAGATGGAAAGTTGGAAGGGGGTTACGGCAATTTTCAACCCCCGCCAACAGCCCCAGACAACGCGGATTGGGTTAATCTCGTCGAAGCCAGGCCGCACGCATTAGCATAATTGGAGATTCGGGACCGTAAAGCGTGGTGGCGGTCCTCTCGCATCCCCGACACGTTCGATTTTATTCCGTTACATTTTGTGTTATTTTTTTCCTCTTCCTCTTAACTTTCCCCCGCCAAATGGCGAGTCATCCACCCCACGCTATCCCGCTAGATGAGGGGGATCCGGGATGAGTATCACTGGTTTAGACTATCCATGCCACCGGTTTCAGGGAGTCTTCAGGGTTTTGAGGCCATAGCCACATCATGGGACATGATGTATAAAAGAAGACAAAGTCCTGAATGAGTTACCTAAGAGAAGCTTTTCAGGATGTAAAAGAGAAGGAAAATGCATGTCTTCGAATACTTTGCCTGCATTTGCCAATTGCCTTTGCCTTTGTCCAGAGCACCCGGCAATAGAGAAAACTCGCGACCAACTGCAGCGCTTGGCTTTAAGTTTCTGTAGTTTAAAAACATATGAATCATTGGAAATTTCGGTTCGTATTGGCATTACCTGTCCAGGGTCAAAATTTCGTGACAATTTTTCTCCACCCTGTATGTAGTCATGGTAGCTGCTCATACATGAATATGTCGTATAATGCTAGAGAAGGACGCGAAAGAGCACACATCGGACAGTGGTGATGCTGTGTGAGCGAAGTGCGTGATGGTCCTTGCAGCTCGGAGTCTGTATTTGGCGTTAGAAATTTCGAAATCGCTGCTATTGGTGTACCGGAGGAAACCGATTGCGACACGGTTAACAAGGCATGCTGGTGTATATTTCCCTGCATGGCGTATACGTCTACGATCTTCGAAGTGCATACCATTTCCCACATCCTTTCCTCAAACAAGCATCTCTTCGCGTCCATCCCCTCTCCCTTGACGCCTTCCAATTCCATTTCTTTTTTTAATATCGTGCACCTATTCTCTATTAATTTTTTTCTGTGGTTCTCTCTTAAATAGTAGGTAACAAAATGATATTTTGTAATTTTAATAAACGTATCACCGTGAAATAAAACGTGATTTTTTAACATGGAGAACACAGCTATCTCTACTCGAATAAAATCATTTTAATCCTTCCAATGCATCATGTTTCATGAAATATGAATTATTTATGTATACAATTCATGTTTTAAATTTTTTAAACTTTCAAAATAATTACATTGTTCCTCTAAATAGTGCTAAAATTATGAAAATCCGATGACGAGATACACTCGTCATTGCGCGGTTTGGCGTCGAAAGTTCATGACGAGCTAGACTCGTCATTACAGCGCAAGGGGTTAACCCCTGGACCATCCGGTCGTGCGTGTGATGCTGTGCGACGAACAAGGACCTTTTAAAAAGTACATACGACCCCAGACAGAGGGAGACAAAGAGAGAGAGAGAGAGAGAGAGAGAGGGCGCGTGAGTCAGATGACGCGAGAGCGGAACGTGACCGGCTTTTGTCGACGGGCGGGAGGAGGGGTCGCGCGGCCGCTCGGATGATCTAGAAATGGTGGATTGAAATGCGATCACGTGGCTGCCTCTCGAGACGAAGACCCGACACGCCTATGCGAATCAAAGCGATCCTCCTAATCCCGGCATTCAAAACACTCGGATCGTCTCGTTTTTTTGTCGCTTAACGTTCGTCGTTTTCCTCCCATGCACTGAGGCTTTGGGGTATTTGGGGCATGCAATCAAAGGCTAAACAACGAAACTAATTTTCAAAACATGTCTGTGCCCGGGTTAATGTTATTGGCTTCTCTTCATTACGACAGTAAAGATGTAAAAAATTATATATTTTAGGACCAGTTATTTTTTTATGTGGGTTTTTGAGGGTATTCGTGAAATTGATGTGACATGCATGCGTAAGATTAATAAAACTTCACACGAATTGGTTCCTTATTGTGAATTTGTAAACATTTTGGCAGAACATACTATGGATTTACAATTTGACGGCCACTTTTTGCTTTTAAAATAAATAGAAACCTAAAAATCAGTGAATCCCTTGAAGAAAGAAGGCAAATTTCATTTTGCGCTTCTCTGACCGCGAAAGAAAAGTTTTGCTGGGAGTGAATATGGTTTTTATGAATGAATAAATTAAATAATGATATCGATAACCAGTTAAAAAATCGTGTGACACGGTGCCATAATTCCGTGGATTTGTTCGCTTAACCCTGTTCCGTTCCATTCTCAAAAAAGCTAAAATATATTTAAAAAAATAAAAGATCGTAGCACTTTTCCGCAATATTTTTAATACGTACTGAGTAAACTGAGTGGAAAAGTGCTACGATCTTTTATTTTTTTAAATATATTTTAGCTTTTTTGATTTAATATATTATTTATTTATTTAAATATGTCTAACTTCCACCAATAGAAGCCTGAATCTGTTGAATTTATTCCTAAAATTGATGATTAAGTGGTAACTGCTGATTGATTTTCAGTCACTGTTACGCATTTTTCGGTTTCGAAAGATTTAATTCTGTAGGTATGAGTACCCAGCACAATGTTTCCGCTGTCCATGATGAATGGCGACGCAATTCAAGGGTCCGTAGTTCGATAACAATGTAAGAGGATTTGTATCTCATTCTCATTGTCCGGTACTCTCTCCTATGTTCCCATTCGCAAGACTGAGGGAGATTTACGCCAGACACGAATCGAATGGACTGTGTGCTGTAATTGACTTTATGGTCAGAGGGAAAGAAATTGATGACTAATCTCAACACTGGGGCCTGCCCCGCCGGGCTTATTGCCTGCAAGGAAGGGTGACTTCGTTCACAATCCTAGGTAACTGGTTTGGAAATAATCATTTGAAAAATGTGCTGGAACAGCATGATTACTTGAATCCATTATATTCAGCGTGACTTGTAAGAAGTAAAACATGATGTAAAGGCAGTAGTTAATTTTCCCAAAAAACTAAAACATCTACATAATACCCTGCGAGCCACCTCTAGGGTGTTTGGCAGGGGGGGACCAATCACCAACATGCAGCATGAAAGAGGACCGCCACAAGCACACCGCACGGTCATAGAAATATTACGCATGCTAGCGAAATATACATGAATATTCATTAAAAAAACCTTGCTAATGGTTAGTAATTCCTTGAGCAAATACATGCAAATAAATCCACCCTGCAGATAATACCTTATTTACCACTGATTATTTTAGCATGATAGACGCATCATATTTGAAGACTTGTCTACTTCGTTTCCACAATACTAATTATCACAGCTGGTACAACTTATACGTTCCCGGTGTCCTCTCTTCAGGTGAAAACGGTTGCTCCATGTTAACAATTAAGTTGACGTACCACGAAAAATTAACAACTTTTTTTCAAAATAAACAGATTTGTGATCCTCAGTCGGACTGAAATAGCCTCTCAGACTACTTTTCGTCTGTTCGTTATCGAGTATTCCACCATACTTCGTACTCGGTGTGCGGGTCGAAACCAAACCGTTCGAAAGAGACGTGGTCCCTGCGGTGCAAAAAATTATCTGTGTTTCGTTTCGTTTCTCAGATTTAATTTAGTTTCGCACCGAAGTAGTTTTGACTCCGATTTGGTTTCGACCCTGAGTTTAGCTCCCCGGGTTTAAATCCATTTCGTTTCGTTTCTACATTTCGCTCCCGGGAACGAATCTATTGAAATTTTACTGGCTTTGACTTTCGTTTCGTTTCCTTTTTCAACCCTGCTCTTCACACCAGTGGCGTAACCATGTGGGGCGGGGGACAGATTCCCCACAAATCCTCAGCGAAATAAAAATATATTTTTTTTAATTGTCTAGTTTTGATATGCAGTAACTGCATCAGCTTAAAGTTAAATTTTAAGTTCCGAAATAATGTAAATGTATTTCCAGGCGGGTAATTTTTCAAAAATTTTCTGAGAGTTCCCGTTGCCTAGAATTCCTGTCGCCTCCCACGTATTCCCATCCCCCACCTAAAAGCATATTCCTTGTTACGCCACTACTTCACACAATCTATTCGACGGGAAAGAACCAATTTTTTCTTCAACTTTGTGCTGTTTTAGAGGAAAATGGATAATAATAAAATGAGCCCGATCATCACGCCGCAAACCCGAATAATAAACAGGTCACTAATACTAGCATTGTTCACAGATTCCCGAGAGTTTTTTCTGTGATTTATCAATCTGTGAGAGCTAACTTTACTTTTTCAATTTACGGGCCACTCACTTACGAAACCTCGCTTTGTCACCTATATCTATTCGTCGCCGAAATCTTCTTTTTCCCTCAGGAGGAACACTAACATAGAATCACGGTAACATTGGGGAAATAAGATCAAGGAGGAAAGGACGCAGATATTTCGTGGGGAGGACGTATTCGGAAGTCAAAACCCTAGATCTCTCCGAGATCTGGCGAGTAGGAAGGAGATGGTAAGTCATCCGTGATGACTCTGAGGGAGAGACACACATGCCATCACCACACACTATACATATGAGAGAGCACAATGCTTGATGCAATTTGCCGCCGATGGGTGAGTGGGACGAAAATAAATTCCAGGACCGCGATTGGCGGTGGTCAGACTTCGCCTTGACTGCGGACGGCAAAGAGTCCTCGAGCAAATGGCCTGTGAACCTCCCTCCACCCACACCTCATTGGACGCGGAGAATTGGCGTGAGAGGGAGAGTTTATGGGGGCCAGAGCACAGGGAAGCAGTATCAGGCGTCTAGAAACCTAAGGGGTGAGCGTCGTGAGACAGCTGTAAGGAACCGAAAAACGTATCGATGCGACAAGCGAAACCATGGTAATTCTAATATTTTAGTAGTACCATGGCCGAAACGATATGTTTTTTCGATACTTCATGAGGAGTGCCTTGTAATGAACACTCGCGATCCTGACGGTGAAGCTGTCCGACGAAGCCCCACTAAATTTCCAGGTCCGATAGAAACGGCAAATTAAGAGACGAGACATATTTTGCCGAACGGATAGATATGCGAATTCCGTTTTCCTCCGAACCGTAAAGGACTTTAATGAATGCCGGTCGTTATTTCGTAAGAGCATTTCCTTTTATGTGCAAATGGCTGGTGTCCTAACATCCCCTGCGACACGCCTTTTAGGCCGCTTGCGGGGTAGTACGTAGATGTAGATTTTCCCGAGGAATAAGCGATAATTAGGGTTGTCTACCGAAATTTATATTCGTGGTGGTGTAATCAGACGAATCCACATCTTTAGAATGCTATTCCTCGCGAGAGCAAATACTCGATCGCAAACATTTTGAATAAATGGATCACACTGCTCTCAACGTCATGCTCCAGAAATTTTCATATCCGCTGTAAAACATTACAAATACCCAAGAATTGAAAACCGGCGGATACTGTAAAACGGTATCGATGTGTGGATTATTTACAACGACAGACAGAAAACTTTATAAGTGGAAAATCGTTATTTCTAGAGCTACTTTCCCCAGAAAATTCACGAGATTAGTGCAAAACATAACTTTAGCTCTTCGAGAATAACTAAGCAAGTTAAATTATTTTTTTACTGACTTCAGGCCTCTTGAGACTTATTTTTCATACTTAAGTAGAATATAGAGTTAATTATACAAGCATGTATAATTCGTATCCAAAGCAAGGGTTGTTAAGAAAATTAATCGCATGAATAATCACGTATGCAGGAAAGATAAGTGCGTCGACGTCATGGCAATTTTGCTGCTGTATACGGCATGCTATAACATTACTAGGATTTACAGTATTTAAAAACAAAATTAAATATTAAGAAAACTCAAAACCAAAGATAAAAGATGTATTTAAAATTATATCCGGTCATTGATAGAACTTGGTCAATTAAAAATAATGCTCCAGAGACGAGGAAATTGTAATCATCATTCAATGATCATTCAAATTCAGCTTGCCTTTTTTTTTGGCACAATTCATTCTTCTCTTTGATAAATGAACAAGAATTGACTGTGCATGATGATATAAGTTAGGAATCAAAATAAGTCACACAATAAAACGATGTGAAACCCCAGAACCAGAACTCGAGTGAGGAAAATTTATATGCAAATACGTTCCCGGATAACAAAGGATCCATAAGGTTACTATTCACGGGCATGAATTTAAGTAAACAGAACAAGGACCGAGTCCCTAGGAAATCAAGGAAAAAAGGAGCAACACGTACGTGAATAATAAAGCTAGAAAAGGGGCAAAATTTCCATAAAAATGAGAGAACAGCTGCATTCGATCAATCTTCTTAAAAATAGACAGACTGCGGACTGAATGATTATCACTTAAGTGAACTGAAAAAGCTTTTCGTGGCTCAATGTCAGACCTCATTGAAACGAGGAATTAATGAAGATTATTTTACAAAAAGCCATATTTCTTCCAGCTCTCACCAAAATTTAGGAAGAATTGCTGAATCCGCGTACTATGAAAATAAGATAATTGGCGTACAAATTTAAGGCCACGGACTTGCTTAAGTGTTTACTCAGTATTTACACAGTTTTCCATCGAACGATTCATAACAAAAGTTAACAACACCTGATTTATAAACACAGCGTAATTAGTTTTTTAAATCAATTATGCACACCAGCGTATGTAGAGCATGTTATATCAGCCAAAGGAAAATACATTCATGCTATGAATGCACACTACTAATAGTTCGAGGAAGTCGAAATATGAAGGAAAAATAATTAGGTATTGTAACATATGTTTTCCTCATATTTAATTATCTCTAGCCTTGTTAACAAAAAAATATGAAATTAAAGTATATCCTAAGGAGGAGATCCTAAGGAGGAGATCCTAAGTTAATCCTAAGGAGGCGATCGCAAATTTGGCCTATTTTCACGAGCTGTTATTTTAGTTGCCGACCATGTCTATTTTATAATTTCTTTTGGTGTCGAGGGGTTGGTCCCCTCGCAATTGACAATTTCATTTTTACTTTTCCAAGTTTTGGCACATTAATACGTCTTCCTTAGGGCATAGGCGAAACAATATAAAAAGTAATCTTGCCAATTCAAGGTATACCAATCAATTTTGCCAAACGGAGTCCAAACAAATTTAGAGACCTTCAACAACCACGTACATAATATTTACGAAAGCCAAATAAGTAAGAAGTTTCTAAAAAACCATCTATATATTACAGAACAGTAAGCGAAAGAAATATACAAAAGAGCGCTCACCGGCTTCAGCGAGCGCGATTAAGATTCACATGGCATATTCATGCGTCTTCCTCAAGTTCCATGGCTATTTCTACGTCCTTCCAATTTTCCTAGTAGGCCTAACAGTATGTTTTGCATGTTCAAGTTTCGTAGGTAGATTGCTTCATAAAAAAAAATGGAATGGAATGTTATCAGATGTGAAGTCTGAATTCCAGTCTATTCCATTCTCCTCTTACATATTCATTTATTCCGTAATAATTACTACAGAAATTTGGGGTTCCTTTAAATATTTTGCCTCCTAGTAAATGAAGTTACAATTTTATACAAAAATAGTATGTTAAAGAGAAACAAAAATAATTAACTTCTAACTTACAAAATGAAATGATTAAACTTTTAGTATTACAATAGAGTACTAAATGAAATTATTGAACATTTTCATTCTTAAGATTGGAAGTGTTTTCTTATCTTCTGTGTCTTCCTTCTTGCTCGTCTTCTTTCTTGCTTAACATGATTAATCTGCATCTTCTATTTTCTCTTCTTACTTGCTTAACAATTTTTAACGTCTTCGTATTTCTTCATCAGTAGGATATCGGTTAATTCGATAGCTTATCGTGATCTTTTATACGTTAACAACCGCACCTGTTTTGCTAACGTTTAAAAGATCGCGATACTTCTTTACTGCTAGTCATTTAAAATATAGCACCTGATCATGATACAGCAGCATTGAAATCCGCATTGTACAATTTTTTTCTTTTTCCTCTTATCTTGACCTCATTTAATCAATGTTAAAATGATTCCAGGAGTATAGGTCATATCTAGTATACAAAAAAAGTTGTTAGCTAACGTTGCAGTATATTTAAAATCTTCATCGGGGCTATGAATGAAAACATGAGAGCACAATAAAATACAATAAGATACAAAATGCAAAAGAGTTTTCTAGTTTTTTTTTACAATGAAAACTCTTTTGTAACATTTATTTATGTAACAATATTGTACATCATTGTATTTTATTGTGTTCTCATGTTTTCATTCGTAGCCCTGATGAAGGTTTTAAATAAATTGAAACTTTGGCTAACCACTTTTTTGCATTATATATATGACCTATACTCCAGGAATTATTTTATCATTAATTTTTTTTCTTTGAATATAGTCGATTTTAAAAAAATACTGTTATAATACACTCAACTTCGGCGAGTAAACTAGGCTTCGGCTCTATTAAGAGTGCGTTTCAATATCGAACAAGGATTGTGAGTCGATTCCTTCATCAGCATCGTCGGGGAGTCGTCATGGCAACGGTAACAACGGAGGGAGAAGCACACAGCGTGATGGGGGAATACAAGGCGGCTTTCGAAAAAATGTGAATGGGGGGAAGAGTGGGGGAAACAATCTCGCCTCATCGCGCGTCATTTGTTTCGCAGCATCACTTCCTCCCAGAGCGGACGTCGACGACGGAATGTCCACCCTTCCCACCCTTCGCTTGCAGCACCCTCTCCTCAGCCATCAATCATCATGCCCCGAAATAATAATATGCGGTGGCCGACTCCCCTCCCTAGGAACAAAACAAACTATACCCTCCCGTTCTCGAAGTCTCCCCCACGAACGACGAATACACTCAAGGCACGAATATAAATGCTCGATTTTCCTTGGAAGAGAGGTCGATATGCATGCGACCAGCTGATTCCCTATTTTCCACCCATTGTAAACGCGTGAAACCATTCTGTCTTCAAGGTATTTGTGAAACAAGCTATGTCTTATAGCGTGGAAAGGAAAAAAAATGTCATAGGGTGGAAGATTAAGAGAACGCATACCTCAATCTCGATCGCTCTTTATTAGATGCCGAATTAATCTCGTGACTTTTGTGCTATCATCTTGAAATTAACAGTTCAAGTCGAGTAGACCCTAGGCCCTGTCCAACAATTGCCTGTTTCTCAAGTATTCAATAATTACTGGAAATAAAGGGATAAAACTTTGTAAGGTTTACTATTATATGGGCACGACCCGGGTTTCGTAACGTAGTTACATCTTCAGGACCTGAAGGTGTAACTACGTTATATTCAATAATTACATTAAGTTATACTCAATAATTTTATTGAGATGATTATAAAAAGGTAAAAATTATCAATTTTGAGGCACAGGAAACTGTTGAGTACAGTATTTTTTGCACAATTTTCCCATGGAAAACCATGAAGCTGTCCTTGATCGACAAAATTTGTACAGAAAGAGTTTTCTCATTGACCTCATATCACATATGGTGACTTGTTATTGGAGTATAGTTTCAGCGGAGAGGCTAACGGGATTTACACCGCGTGTGTCCATCTGTGTAGATGACAGTTTCGCCGGCGCTGCAGCTGGCTTCTTCAGTGACAAGCCTGCGATGTCGGCGACATTGTCATCTACGTAAAGCTCTCTGCTGAATCTTCGCCACACCGCGTAAAAACACTCATAGGGTATAGGTCTCTATTTATTTATTGATTATAATTACACGTTAAGACCGATAATTCCGAAAATTTATTTTCCATTTTCAAGGCTTTCATGAAACTAATTGTTTATCGGGGATCGGGTAGGTGTGGTCGCCAGAGTGTTAGCTTCCCACCCCGTGGGCACGGGTTCAAATCCTGGCGGTAGCAGAGAATTTTCATATAATGCCCGATCCCTGCTTGAATGTTATGTGGAGGACATTTCAAGTGCAACACTCCGGCCGTCGGATGGGACATTAAGCCGTGGCCCCCTTGGCGCCTTTCGTTAAGAGCAGGCTAATGCCGATGCCGGGTTTCTCTCCAACATCCCTTACCTACTCTTCCCTCATGGCGCAAATAACCAAAGCTATCGGTCGCCTCCTCCAAATACCATACCATACCTAGTTGTTTGTGGTTACACGTTCAGGGGTTAGATCAGCCCCCTAGAACTCCCTATCCCTGCCCATTGGAATCCATGTTCCTTTTTTGAAGCCAGTTCCTGCGTTCTCCGCTTTGGTTTGGGGGTGGCGCCACCTGTAGAAAAGCCCAAGCTTAAGAGCCCTGATTCTGAGCATATGATTCGGCCTGAATTTCTCTTGAGAGCACATGTGTTTAAGACTCTTATTTGAAGATTGAGCGAGCTACTGAGGTTATTTACCGCTGTAGTATGATTCGTTTGTTCTATTGAACCTAAAAATCATTTTTATTTAGTAAAAATTCCTACTATTAATCTCTTTCGGAGGGATGCCGTGGTCGTATGTTGTGCCGAATTGTTCCACCGGCTATGACAGTTCGAAGACGGAATATTGTATATTTGAAGTGCCGTCGAACGCCAGAACAGGGGAAAAAGATGGATAAAAGATATTCGTTTATCAGAGTGCTGTCCTGGTTTTCCATAATTTACATAATTTCTAACTGCTCTCTAGTCTAATTCACTACGGTCGTTCCGCTGGATATTTAAATTGGTGTTTTGATTAAATTAATGATGTAAAGCTGGTATAGAATTGTCTTCGTGTTCATTTCTGATAATATTCAGGTCATTTTTTCTGTCTTCATTGACTTTTAAACCGACTTTTTTTTATCCTCTTTTGATAAAGTATCCCTCTATATTCCTCCCGTTCTGTCTTTTGGCCATACTCTTGTGACAATTTTTATTAAAAAAGCATCATGGCATCTTTACCAACAGCTTTGCCGCTTTTGAAACAGAAATCTGTAATACGGATTTTATTTCATCTTTGTTGGCTCAGAGCGTGGGTAACTATATCATCCATGGGTTGCCCTCCCCCCCCCCAGAAGCAAAAATCGCAGAAGTCTTTAAGCAAAATCAGTACTGAATTTAAACGAAAGTTTTCGACAAATTTTCTTTAAACCCACGAATGATATGTAATAGTATAAGATATGTAACTAAAATAAAACTATTTTTCAAGGAAATAATCTAGAAGGATTAATCTCGGATGTATTAATCAAGGAATTATAATTGCATTACTAATAAAGCACTGTTATAATTTTCTTAAAATTTTGGTTACATTCATCTTTTACGTGCTAAAATGTCACAAGTTGGCTTGCCCCCCCTCCCCCGCTAGACCATGGCTTGCCCCCCCCCCCCTAGTTATGATCCTGGGTACGCCCATGCATCATAACTTAAACATTTATATCCTCTCCCTTTTATTTTCTTCCCTATCTATACTTTCTTCTCAGTTTAAGAGCTCAGTAAAGTTATCTTTCCAAGTTTTCAAAACTTGGGCTGGTTCACTGATAACAATTTCATACTTGTTCTTCACCCCTACTGTGTAAAAACCTTCTTAAAAGGGTCTTAATTTTCTTTAAATGTATCTTTAATTGTGTTGGGTGCAGTCTTGCTCTGCCATTGTAACTGCAATGTATTTTCTTTTCTATGCTCCTAGGATTTTGTTTGCTTTCCTATTGAATAGATGGATGATATCTTTTGATTCCTTGCTGTGATTTTTATACTAGGACTTTCCTTTTGGCTCATTGCTTTTAAACGAGTCTGGGTTGCATCACTTCTTAAAATTTTCACATTTTTCCACCTCCTTACCACTATTCCTAAGGCCCGATTTAGTATATAATTGACAACAGCTTCTTATTGCCAATCGATTTTGGCTAATAATTTGAAATTAGATGGTAGTAATAATAACTGAATTCATGCCAAGGGCTTACCCAAGATCAAAACTAGGGGGTGGTGGCAATCTATGATCGTTCAAGACGCATCAGTAGCGGATACAGATGTATACGCTACTGGTGCATTTGGGGAAGAGAGAAAACCAATCTTACCCGTCCCCCTTAAGTTTTCATCGCAGAAAACACAAAAAAG
Organism: Ischnura elegans; assembly: GCF_921293095.1. Taxonomy (NCBI): domain Eukaryota; kingdom Metazoa; phylum Arthropoda; class Insecta; order Odonata; family Coenagrionidae; genus Ischnura; species Ischnura elegans. The sequence goes on from NC_060248.1 coordinate 58,238,047, forward strand.
GGAGGGGAGCACAAAAGATATCTTGTCGAGTTACCTTTACTTTTATCGAAATAAAAAATAATGAAGTCACATGCAAAGCTTCAGAAATTTTTAATTAAAGTTATTATACACATATTCAAGACAATGCCATCTTATGGTATAAAAAAGCTTAGAATTGTGGTTTTACAATGTCTGACAATACGGGTGGCCCCGCAAAGGGGGACGGGGGTCCATATCCACCACCGAGATGCACGGATAGAGTGAATGAAACCAATATTTAAAGAAAATTATAAAGCGGTTCATTAGTTTTTTAAATTATTTGCATGAAAACAAATTATTTTTATTTTAGTGGTATGTCTTACTCTAATATCATTTGTCGTATGCTAAAAGAAAATTTGTTCAAAACTTTCGTTTCAATTCAGTCCTGATTTTCCTTTAAAAAATTTGCTATTTTTGTTCCTGGGGGGGGGGGGGAGGGGGGCTGGGGGCTGCTCCCTTCTGGTTACGCCCATGATTCATGGTTGCTTATTTCCCTAATAAAAATTTTAAGAAGTGCCTGTACCTGGTATAATTTTATTGGTTAACGGAGCAATTGTCCCATTTCGTCCGCAGTTAAAGATGGTACGTTTTCCTTTCTTTTCTCAATTTATTTTGACTCCTAATTCACCACAGTGCTGAAGCGAATATAATAATTTCATTCCCGGTTTCATCGCCCTAACAGCTATCCCTTTACTCCACCTAGTTAAATAATTGCATTCCTTAAGATACACCTTAACTCGAGCATTTGATTTGGATGTTATTTGAATTAAAAATAACGTATTACATAGACGGTATTCACATTATATTCCGTATCTATTACCGAAAAAATCCAATGTTGAGCCAAGCAACGTAATGCCCCCGATGGGCTCTTCGACTAGTGGCGCCTCTACTGGCCACAGCCCTGAACTGGCTTCAAAATAGGAACATGCCTAAAGCCCTAGTTCCGGGGGGCTGGGTTAGATAGAAGATGGGACTTTCTAGTCCCAATCTCGCCCAATGAAGACGAATTATTATTTTTATTATTTTATGAAAGCATTGAAAATGGAAAAAGAAATTTCCCAAAAGTTGGACTTGCATGTGTTTTTGATTAACAAAAATATACAAAACTCTACTCCCAGAACGATTCAACATGGCCACTATCACCACTGCATGACTTCGAATTATTTGGAGTCGAATATTTTGTTATCCGGGAGGCGTAAATAAAAAAATCCGCACTCTTATCGGTGTCTCGAGAGTATTCTGGATGTCCCTGGATGCATTTTGAATGCATCCCTCTCCTCTTACTGCAACAGTTGACGGGTGATCTCCAGTTTCGCTTTCGATTATTGAGCTGGACGAGGGATGAAAAAGAGAACGTGGGACGTCGAGTCGTAAGAATAACTTCGTTCTGCATCCCTCATGCTGTAATGCAGGGAAGGGACAAAGCCGCACGCATGGGACGAGCGAGACTCCCTTAGCACTCTCTTCGCTATGGCATATAGCCCGGGGAATTGGCATTTGTTCGCGAATCATGTCCTACTTTTGGAATGTGGGTGAAAGAAAAAAATACTTATGCGCAGCCAAAAATATGTTGTGCCCCAATGCAAATAACTCACAATATTTTCGGTTTCGCACAAAATCGATAAGAAAAGGGTTTTCCATAAAATAAGGCCACAAAAGGATACCGGATTGGTCTAAAATTATTTGTGTAATAAGAGTCTCTCAAATCACGAAAAATAGCTCCTATAAGAAAGTTTGCCTCGACCTATTATCATAACCGATACCTCCACTGCACAAGCGCTCAACAATCGTCCAGTAGTCGGAACGTAACCGCTCACCTCCGATTTACCAAGCTTCGTAGGTGAGCGCAGCCCCATGACACTTCCTATCCCACTCCATTGGGAACCCATGGTCTTTTATTGAAGTCGTTTCCTCAACCTGCCGCACGTTTGCCGGGGCGGCGCCACGTATTCTGGAGGGCAAGAATTAGCGGGTAAGTTAATTTCCGTATTGTTGAGCGCATACTACAGGTGAGTGGAAATAGTCATTTTTGTAATTGATTAAGATTTATTTTTCATTTATTTTCGAATTTTATTCTTCTGCATTATTTCCTTATTGTTCTACATTAATATTTCGTGGATATATATCGCGGATTTACTGAAAAAAGGAAAATGCCGTGGACGTGTATGGTACCGCGTTGCACCACTGGTTATGGCCACAAGACTTCGGGGATTTCGCTTTTTAGAGTCCCCAAGGACCCTGAGAAGCGATGAAATAGCTGTACGATTCCTTTTTTTGGTGTGCTAAAGCTCCAAAATTTATACATATTTTAAATTACAGGTTCTGCTGTTCCAGTGGTCAATGTCATTCACAGTGGAGGAATGAAGTAACACTGAGAAAATGCAAGATGTGCGACGGCTTTCATCAAGTATTCATCATTCTCTCCTACTAAATTGAATCTCTTAGAATGATTGGTAATTAGAAATAGAAATTAGTAATAGAAAGAATTAATAGAAATGTTAAATTGTGAGTACTTAAAATTAATTTTTCATGACATTACCTTGCATTGATTGTATAAATAATCTCAGTTTCAATAGCATTGTGTAATCATTCTGGAAATGTAGATTTGATGTGTGTGTACATTATATAAGTTGGAAAAATGTGAATCGTTTTCATTCTTAATACCTCTTTCGATGATTTCTTTTAAAGCAGCTGTTATCGATGGTGCGTGCAACTCTCATGAAAAGTACATTTACCGCGTATTAGCAGTATTAGCCTGTGGTTTCTGTCGTACAGTGGCGCCAACTCCATGGGGCCTGAGGGGGCCCGAGCCCCCCCAAAAATTCGTAACAGACGTGAGGAAAAAATGTGTCAGGCTAGTCAATTTTCCCCGGAGTATCCAGATATCGAGATTCGAGTGATCAGGGTTCTAATGTTGATCATATGGCTCTTCTAAAATGCTTAAAAAAACTTAAATTTCACAACTTATAAAATTTACCGGGGCAAGGTCCTCGGTTTGGGCCCCCCCCAATATTTTTTGTAAGTCGGCACCCCTGCTGTCGTACTACTCATCTTATTTTTGGGCGAGGGATAATATTTCAGATTTTCCAGCACCTGAAAGTGATCAGACATCCGCGAATCCCTCGGATTATATCCATTGCACTGTTTTCGTGGAAGTTTATTCGTAAATTATTTGCAAAATCTCTTTCGTTCTTATCTTTTATATGGTATTTTACTTCTTTAAATCTCAAATTATTCCTTTGGTGAGTAGGCAAGCATCGTTATAAAATAGCCTTTAACGGTAATAATGGTACTTCCGGAAATTATTCACCCCGTTCAACGATTAAATATGCCTATTCTATACCCGCAAAACGTCCCTAGGATAGAATCATTTTTTAGGTTTGCTGTGCCCTGCCATTATTATTATCACTTGATCGAGACTCAGGAGATTAAAAACATTAACACACGTCACTTCATAAGAAGTATTTCACTCCGGCCTTGGTAAGAAGCCGTTTGCGTTTCTGATATTATATTTGTTAATAGTGTTTGAAAGCAAGGAATAACATCTATATTCTTATAAGGCCGTGGAAACATGCCGATGGGCTCAGAGGCAATGGTGCGTACGTAGCTTCTATGACAACTTATATTAACGTTTACCACAAGATAGCTATAAATAATTATTTCCTTAAATATACCTTTCCTCACTACAAAAGGTTTTAACTGCTGACAACCTTTCGTTATGGCTGTAACTGATTTTACAAAGGTATGGAAGCAGACGAAGCTGAAATCCAACGCCTTCCATTTGATTAATGCTCACGTATGAGAACGATTTATAGGTATTTTTCGCTATAAGATGTTAAGTGCATATAAAATTGTTAACTTATAACCACTGTCGATGTGTTTATATTCATTTTTGCCATAAATTAGTTCATAATTACTGAAGTATCGTATACAGATACGTAGGAAACTTGCCCTTCAGGATAGGTGGCGCCCCTACCGGCCTCAACGGGAAACGGCTTCATTAAATGACCATGCCTGAACGGAGAGTGTCCAGACCTTCTCATATTCTAAGACCGTGGGTGAGCGTTTGTGCTCCGGCTATTGCCAGCTGAGAGTATCCGTATTGTTGGGCTCTTAAGGCGGTTTCACACTGTCAAATTCACGTCGAATTCCGTTCAAGACTCGTTGAACAAGCTTTCTCGAATGGATATGACGTCGCGTTAATCGTCATGACTGCGGACATTTTGTTTTGAATGCTCTTGAATTCCCTTGTTTACATCAAATTTGTCTTTCCATGAACGGTTCTAATATCTATTTAATCTCGAATGGTGTAGGAGCGTTTCGACCAATCCGGGAAGGTTTTCTAACCTTTCCAGCGCTCCCTTGGAGATGGGATATTAATAAGTATTGACATCATGGCCGCCCTCATTAAATTTTACGAGGGTTAATGGTTTTTACATTAAGTGAACTACCACACGAAGCAGAAGAGAAGTTAGACACTGAAAGAAGTTAATTCAACTTTGTTGCCCGTACGTAAAATTTTGATTTTAATTCCCTCTCGGTCTCGCTTTTTGCTATGCCTTTGTCAATCATGTGTTCTATCGTTATTCAAGAGAATTCAAGCTTTTTACAACAGTGTGAAAGGCCTGTCAACTCTTTTCAAGATATTTTGAGCAATCATTCTTGAAAGACCGTCTCGAACGGTCTTGAATATCATTTTAGCGTTCAAGACAACTTGATCCACGTCCCTTGTTCAAGACATCTCGAATAGTGTAAAAGATGCTTTAGATGAGCGGATTCGATCCGGTGGGCGTTTGTTGAGCGTTTGTGCAGAGGAGGTATGGATAACAACCAAAGGAAAGAAGAGTGTATTGTTTTCAGCTTCATATATGTTTCAATGTACTTTTGTTCCGCCCACCATAGCTGACAAAAGTTTACACCGATTTCAATTAACCAATCATTGTTTTAATTTTTAAATTAGCGGAAGTAACATGCAGTGGTGCAGCGAGGGAGGGGTTTAGGGTATAAAACCCCCCCAGAGTTAAGAGAAATTTTTAAGTTTAATTCATTTTAATTAATTGGGTTGATATTACTGGTAGAATAGTGCAAGGATTAATAAAATATCGGTAAGAAATCCGTAAAACTCACCATTTTTAACTATTTGTATTAAAATTCCCCAATTTATTAATCTCGCACCTACCGCTTATCCTGGTGGGTATTCCATACCCCCACACACCCCGGTATTAGTAGCACCTAAACCTCCCCCAGCCTCAATTCCTAGCTGCGCCCAGGTAAAATGGGTAGTACCACTTGTAATAACATTCAATTTCCGGTCCAAACTGGAATTGGTATGTATCTACTCAACCGCTGCGCAGATTTTAGTGAACTAATTACCGTACGACTCCTTTCGTTTCTATAAGTTCCGTAGGCTATTTAAGTATCACTTCCGGTGAGGTCGAAAAGTTGTATAAATCTTCTCGACCATTGAACCGATTTAAGAGAAGAAATTATCGTTTGATTCCTTTTATTTCTATAAGCTTCATAGGCTATATATAACTCAAGAAGTATAAAGTTGAAGCATATTCAACATCACTTCTGGTACACACCGGAAGTTGCATGTGTAAGTTAAACCTGAGCACTAACTTTATTTTTTTAAACCATCGCTATACTTATTATCTTGCATTCACTTGCTAAAATTTGACTTTCAGTTCAAAATGGAAGTGTTATGCTGCAGCTCAATCATGGTACCGATTTTCGCGAGCGGGGCGTAACCTTTTTGAGAGGTTTACCGATGCACCGGAAATCGCCCCGACGGACGCGTCGTTTCGTGGCCGACTGCTGGTCACTTCTGTAAGGGAATGGTGCTGGAATTTGATTCTGCTGCCTTTTTTATTTCTGATGGGAGAGGAGGGCGGAGGGGGTGAGGAGTGAGGACTGGATGGGGAAGATGAAGAAATGTTGTGGATGACTGGGTAACATGTATTGCTAATTCTCAATCCGGTATCTCTGTTATAATTATTTTTTTTCTTTATCTCTATGGCTTCGCGGATGAGTCGGGTTTTGAAGTCATACCTTCGCGATGATTCTAGATTTTTCGAGATCGATCACGTGTCCCGTGGCTTCGTGCTCCGCTACGGCTGACTTTGTAGAGTAACCCAGTCGAATGGTCCGCTTATGCTCTTCTAGTCGAGTTTTGACTGTTCGTCTCGTTTCCCCGATGTATTTCTTATCGCAAGTTCCTCAGTGGATATCGTACTACACTCCTTCAATTTGATGTGGCGTCCTATCCTTGACATATTATTAATTTTTAATTAATATAATTATTTTTATAATAGGTAAGACAATGAACTCTTGTGAATATTCATGCAATACTGCTTGGTCTACCACCTTGCTACATAGTATACATGCATATGAAAACCTATTTCTTTGGGAAAGATAAAGGGATGATGCTATTCTATCATGAAATTTGACGTCCCTATTATTACCGTTTGATTAAAAAAAAAACAAATAAAAATAACAAACATTTGACTTAGATTAATTGGTCGTCACCGTGACTTCATAAGAAATTAAATTTCAATTCCTCAATGTATTAGAGCAATTTGGTTATATTTTTCATAAGCTTTGGTAATTTTATTATCATTTTTGCCCAGGTAGTATTTGTTGGTAAATAGGGGACTCTAATCGCTCGTGCTTATTAGCCATGGTTACAAAGTTCCCAATTTTGTTTGTCATCGTTCCTTTATACGTGGTTTTAGTATGTGTCTGCCGTTTAGGAGTAGATAAGGTTTTATTTTCGAAAGCGTGCTAGCTCTATGTTACTAAGAGTTAATTTTTTTCATGTCCTTTATCTTCACGTAATAATTTAATGTTCTTTCCGTGAATCTGGAATAAACCTCGAACGATAGTCCTTAGGCATATTTTGTTTTGTTAGATATACTGCCCCAAGTGGTGTACAGTACAATACCTTTCCCAAGTTCCTTAGCATCTTTCAACAATAAGTAAGCCTTTGCAAAATTGATTTTCCACTTCCCTAACTGCCTTCATACCCTTCTGTTATTGCCGTCATTTTCTGACGTGGCCTTTCGGAAGAGAGCCTAACGCTGTTGGCGTATAATTCATGAATCCTACACCTTTGATGTGAACGATATCGACGAATCAAGAGACTATACTTTAAGCATTTCCAAGATGATATTTTAACCTACGTGCACGTAGAGTATTTGTGTCAGCTACAATGAATTCATTTTATGCAGAAGTGGACTCGTGGAAGTACTACTCATAGAAGGAGGTAGTATACTGATTTTGATGAATCGTGGATATTAAAAGTTGTAAGGTCATTGAAATTACGTAGCCAGAGAGAATGTCGTTTGAATAGTTCAATAACAATCACTGCACTTCGTAGCTTATTTATAAAAACTATCAATGAAATAAATAAAATACGATAAATTATGTTTTTGAAATGATTTGAAGAAGAGAAACGATTGAACCTCAGTTTGATAAGTCCTCGACTGAAAATAAATCTGTCTACGCACCCCCTTGGATTCGCTATTGGTAATGAGGAACTTGCATGGGTCGTAGATTGCTCTAAAAACTATTTTGAATAAGTCAAATGGATACATTAGCTCGCAAAAATACCTTCAGTTTCTCCATTCAACATCAAAAGAAATAAAAAAATTGCATTTAAAATCGAGAAAAATTTCTCTGAGCCGACCACTGCGCGAAGACACCCGAGCGTTGCCGAGGCCAGGCGTGACGTCATAAGTGCCTAAACAACCGTAGGGAGTAGGGAAATAAGGTTAGCGCATGGTGTAAAATTTGTTTTGAGGGAGTATTTAGCCGCTCATCGTCACTTTATTTTGTGCTGTTATTCTTGGGCAAGTTTTCCTATTGATATTGTGCCTAGATTATTACTTGGGATATTAATAATGCGGCATCGGGATGATGAAGTACAAGCGTTTCACTTCGTGTGTTTTGGTTATCAGAAAAATGGATGATAACGTTGCCACTCGTTCGAATAGTACACCTGAAATTCATCTACGTCTACATAATACCCCGCAAGCCGCCTAAAAGGTGTGTGGCATGGGGTGTTAGGACACCAGCCTTTTTTTAGGACACCAAAATTGATGCCACGACCCTCATGGAATTTGTTAAGACAAATTATTGCTATACGTCGGCGGCAAATCGAGTTGTAAAAGAAACTTGTATTACTGGAGGATAACGATCGTAAGCTGTGCTGTTGACATTAGAGTAAGCTGTGCTGTTGAATTTGGCAACGCCGAATTAACGGAGAAGGTATCCGTCCTACGGTACGAATTCACAGCAAAACAGTCTGCACACAATCCACATGTGAGATCGCGAATCGGTTCCGCTGCCAACACACACACAAGCTATAACCTATTTCAATAATATAGGTAAATCCATAAACAATATACTAGCATGTACCATAAAAATATAGTGGGAAATAGGCAAATACTCTTATCAAAAACTGGATGTCACTGTCACATTCTTATATTCATCACGTACAACTTACAATTACAGAACTCGTTATGATGAAAACAACTATTTATTCACTGATTTAAACCCTTAAATTAGCCCACACAAGTGACACAGGTGACTTAACTCACTACTATTCGTTGAAATAATGGAATAACAAACTTCACTCACAGTTTTTATTTCAATAGCGTGATCGTGAAATGTCATATCTACGGTGAACAACGGAGATAAGCACGCCACTGACAATTTTTACACTACTGTTAGACATTTATCGATAGCGTAAAAGCACTTTTTACAATTCAATTACGATGGAATACTGATAACTCTTGGCCGATATTTTTCAACCTTGTCAAACTTTGTGCATTACAACCACTGGCACTGTGATTATTAGCAGTAGCTTAACGGGAGATGTCACGTTGAAAATAACACTATTTTGGCACAAAAATGTTCCTAGATGTCTCCAATCAGCGAGCAAAAGTTGCATTGACGGGAATTCACCCCATAATACAAGCTCAGACAGTCCTAAACGACGAATTCTCCGGTACCTACGAATAAACGGATGAAGTGATTGTATATAAAAGCTAAGCGGACATTAGTAAACATCAAAATCGTTCTAATTACATACTTAAATGAATGATATGCCGTCGATAAAATCAACTTACAATTAACATATCCCCCTTACAATGGCCGTGGCTCAGACTCCTACAACGATGTTATTTAGGTATTATCAAATTTTTGGTTTAACTGCTCCAGTTTTATATTTTATGCCCTTACTCAGATATTAATATTATAAATAATGCAAAATACGAGGGTTTCCAAGCCTCTATCGTCGGATATTTATCTTTAAATATAAAATAATCAACACGTCTAACAAACGAAGCTCTCACAACTGCTGGCAACTATTACAAACAATCACAACAATAACTTCGCGTGATGTTTAGGCACCTTTGACGTCATCGAGGCTTCGTCGGCAGTGGCTTGGGGGGTGAGGGAGTTTTTCCCGCGCTTTAAAATTCGTTATATTTATCATTAAATATCTCGCGAAGGAAAACTCAGATTTACATGCGGTTTTCTTTGTTGTATTCAGAAAATAATTTTCTGTCCGCCTATGAAATAAAAAAAATTCATGCAAGTTCCCCATTGTACTTAGCATTTGTTTCGTCACTAATACTGGGCCTTTCCCACGTTTAGATTTTGTTATCACGAGAGCATAGGCCTTCTCTATTATCTGATAATCGTGAACGTAAAATATGAAATTTTAAATCAATACTGCATAGCGAGAGCATATGAAAACACTCAGCTACATTACATATGCGGATAGGTGAATTGGACGAATTTATGAGTCGTGTCTCTCCAGAATCACAAAATGTGGAGCATTGAAGGAAAAGTCGAATATTTAGACCAAAATATGATATAGTAGAACTAACCGATGAGTCAGGTCTCAGTAGCATCAGAAATAAATTCATTTCATTGAAGAAATTTTGATGGAAAAAGAAAATATGGAAATACTTGAATAAAATAATTGACAGCAACAAAGCAGGAGATAAGTTGCCACAAAAAGTAGATAAATTCGGTATATACAGTTTAATGCAACAATGTGGTGCGCATCCAGGTTTGGCTCCGCGTTGTAAATGACAAAAGCATTACATTCTCATTCTCAAGCCCTGATGACGATGGACGACTCGGCCATCGAAACGTCGGCAGAGATGGAGAACCTTATCCGGTGGCAATCCCGAATAAACTTCAACAACATCATACGCCGGGAAAACCTCAGATCTTTCTTCACATTCTCAATAATTGAAAATAAAAAATCAATCAAGAATCGAAGATAAAACATTCTTTGATAAACAAGTATACGTTTACTTATGTAACATACATATATCAGCATATTTGGCAACATAACCTTATGCACTAAGTATTCCCGCCTCGACCAGAGTACGCGCGCTTATAGGAAAGTGAATTAATTCTGTTTTGCACGGCGGTAGATCAATCTCAGTACTCTTGCTACCACAATTATTTTCCATGGTAGGAAATAGAAAGAACAATCTGTAATGCAAGAAAAAAAAGGATGATTCCCCCTGATTAAAAAAAATGTTATTTATTCTGTGCGCAATTCCATTTGTGACGGAATTACTTTTAGAGAAAACTATGTATGAGGATATTTCGATAAAATTTTAAAATTAAAAAAAGAAATTGCAAAACTTCTGTGCATGATTATAAAACATTTATGAAGGTGATTTTCATACACAGAAACAACATTAATTATCGAAATACCTTCAAAATATGCCAAAAATTAACATGTGACGGAATTACTTCCAGGTCAACCTCATAATCGTGTTGATTTATAACATCTTCAAAACTTTGTAAATCGAAGTGTAATTTGAAAACTTTTAACAAGGCTCTGAATAAAGTTTCAAATAGTGATTTCACAAAATGCAATAACTTAGTTGATGCGTAGTTTTCCGCGGTGTTGTCTAGATGATGTCTCCATGTTCCTGGGTTTCACCGCGTGGATTTTCTTTGTGACGACAGTTTCGCCGGTATTCCAACCGGCGTCTTCAGGTCGATGACCTGAAGACGCCGGTTGGAATACCGGCGAAACTGTTGTAACAAAGAAAATCCACGCGGTGAAACCCAGGAACATGGAGACATCATGCAATAACTTAGCCGTTGATTTATCGATATAAAATATTTCCTGCCTAAATTTTAATTTGAGAGAAAAAGTTGATATTTTCGAGGAAATACCCCTGTATTACTTCGTTGCTTGATTTCCGTAGCACCTACTAATGATCGAACGTTGGCTTCCCACCATGCAGGCTCGGTGTCAAAACCCGGCGGGGGCGAAGATTTTTTAGAGACTGCCCGATCTCTTCTAAGGAGCTTTATTATGGGTGGTTTAAAGTTTAAGTATAGTTTACCATCCGTCGAATGGAATGCTTAAATGAGGTCTTTCAGGGTACCGAATCAAGAGTAAATTTTAGAATATCAGTGAGTAACATAGTTGTTTTTTTTCAATCCAGATTTCTCATTAATTTCATACTTTGGAGAATAATTATGCTGTATGTGTCATGGATGAACCTCGCCGCGAAAACATATTTGGCTCAACCGGGCCTAATTACATCATTAATATTGCTAAATTATTTAATATTTGGCAAGTAAATATTTTTTCATGGCAAACTTCATCCTTCGGTTATATAACTGTGCACGCGTGCGCGTGACTGCGCATGAAGTCACTTGTTCTATGCACTGCTTTAATAATTATAGTATCAATGATCCAAGCAGCAGATAATATCCATCAGATTTCTAAATAAGGTTGATAAATCCACAACACGTCATCATTACAAGATGAATATTTTGACAACGTTGCATACATATCCTACTTGTAACATCCACGACGAGTTGTAAAAATAACGTCTCGGCGGTATCCAAGTCGTAAAATCTGTGATATTAAAAATTGATATTCCCAACAGTATCCATAAGTACGACATGTATGCTCTTTATAGAATTGAAAAGCACAAATGCTTTGCCTGTATGTCTGGGGATTACCAAAAACCGTAGTAAGCACACCCATTGTCTACTCATTAGATGTTATGAAGATATCTAAAGGATGTTATGATATGGACCTCCATGTCCACTGTTGAACGTCCCTACATCGTTTTTTGGCGGATTCTTAGGATATTTGATAGAATTCCATACAACATTAAATGGATGTGACATAGATATTGCTCGGATGTCATATGAGTGGGTGAGAAGCCAAGGGTTACAAGTGATTTCTTTTTCCCTATACGGAGTTAGGTACAGAAATTAGGTATAGAAAAAAACGTGATCGACTAGATAACGATATCGACTGCATTTGATTTTCCACTTGATGTCAGCACAGAACTGAGATTCACTCGTATCCCTTGGCAACCAATTTTTGTGTATTTTTTCTAACAATGAACTTCACCTAACTCTGCTGAGAAAAAAAACACTTGTACCTCTTGGCTTCTCACCCCCTCATATGTTAACGCCGACAATGTTGTCTGGTAGTTTCAGAGACATCCATTGCTGCTTGGGGATGTTGTACTTGGTCTACCGCCGATGTAAATCCTCATTTCTCCCCGCGTAGCCTCCAGTTGCAGCTAAAATCCAACCACCTCGCATATAGTCATATGCATTGTGCATCCCGTTCCACCATATGACCACATATGATGCCTCGATTTTTGTTTTAAAGAAAGAGAGTGGTTATCCAGACGATCAATTATGCGCACAAGTTTTTATCCGGATGATTCACATCCATCCTCAAGCAAACACTGACTTTGTTTTTCTTCCTTCCCAAACAAGCGCCTCCAATCTTTCCAAACAAAACAGTGCGCACCCCCTGCTACACTCCTCCAATGGTTTCTACTTTATGTCCCCACACACCCAAAATTTCCGATCCCACGTCCAATCCCCCTATCTCTCACACTGCACCCTCTTGCAGTCATCCAAGCCCCCTCCACCCGCACCCAACTCACACACCACTTCTCATGCATCTTTTATGGGTGTGCAGACATTAGGATGTTGAGAGTTTTGACGTCCCGTCTTACGCGTCTTTTGGGCGGAAGGTAGGTAGTACGCGCAAGTTCCCTCATGCATTTCCTTTCTCTCACCAGTGGTGGGACGAACTTTTTGACGGACACCAGTGGCAGATCTCTAAGGGGGTGCACTAAGGAGACTACAGCAATCTCACTGATCATAACACCGTACAAAATTTATGCTTTTTACGATATATTTTTTTACTCATAGTGTACATTAATCCGCGTGTTTATCACGGGAAATCATTTCTTTGATGAAATATTTGGTGACTTCCACTGCTTTACCAATCTAAATAAATCAATCAATATACTACGGAGACTATAGCAATCTCACTTAACATAACACCGTACAAAATATATGCTTTCCGCGATATATTTTTTTTTTTAAATTATAGTGCACATTCATCCGCTTGTTTATCACGGGAAATCATTTCTTTGATGAAATATTTGGTGACTTCCACTGTTTTACCAATCTAAATAAATCAATCAATACACTAAGGAGACTACAGCAATCTCACTTGACATAACACCGCACAAAATATATTTTTTTCGCGATATATATAATTTAAAATTATAGTGTCATTCATCCGGGTGTTTATCACGGGATATAATTTCTTTGATGAAACCTTTGGTGACTTCCACTATTTTATTTATTTAAATAAATCGATCAATACATTAAGGAGGCTATAGCAATCTCACTGCACATAAAAACGTAAAAAATCTATGCTTTCCACGATATATTTTTTTAGTTATTACGTAAATTCATCCGCGTGTTTACCACGGGCAATAATTTCTTTGATAAAATCTTCGGTGACTTCCACTGTTTTATTAATTTTAATACATCAATTTTTCCCCCCTCCGGATTGGGTCGGAACACACTCCAGGGAAAATCGAAATGTTTGGAGATTGCCGCTTTGTACTAAAGTATTTAGTTATATTTTTCGAAATATTTACCTACTCTAACGAATTACAATACAAATTAGCTCTAAACTTAATATGACATTGTCTTATATACGTGTAAAATCTAGTGATGGGTCGGTTCGATTCCTCGATTCTCGGCCAAGAACCGGAATCGAAAACGAGTACTTGCCAAGGCGAAAAATCGATTCCGATTCCAGTATTACTTCAAACAACAAAATAAACGACCGCGTTTCCAACAGTCATTTGAATTTTCGCGCCACGTAATCGTAATAACAAAACACATATCTTCTTGGGATGTGCGAATACTCGAAAATTCAAGTCGATCCAGTAGTTGGTACTCGACTCGAGTGTTTCGAGTCGCATTACGAATGTCGAGTCGAGTAGTTAATGTTACAGTGCTTTCGAGGCTATTCGGTCCAGTAATCTGCCGACATGAAGCGCTATCATGAAACTCATGTAATAATGCAGTTTTTAAAGCCGATAAGTCATTCTAATGCCTTGGCCTGGTAGTTTCAGCTTGCCGAATACACTATAGTTGTCGACGTGGGCGCCGAATACCTTTACGCAAGCCGCAGCGGCCGATCGTCTTCCTACCCTGCGCACACTAGTCTGAAATCGGAAAAAGCTGGAATAAAGTCCAAAATGACCTTTTTGGGGATAGAGACTTGAAACTCAGCGTAAATACTCATAAATTATTACCAAATATTGCTTTATATGCCATTTCACATAAATACGAACCTTTAGTGAGATACAGAGGCCCAAGCATGACCAATTTTTCAATGCCACGCGAGATATCGTTTTTCCTCAAAAAATCTTTGAATTTATCCAAGTGGTTTTGCGTTGATTTGAGTTTTATGGAATATAAAACGCAATATTCCTTTGATCTGGTGCTTTGCCTATACTTTCAATGACTTTCGAAGATTTTGGCTCTCATCTGTCGGGTTTTACAACGCAAAATGGCCGACCCGTTTTTCACGTGAAATTTGACATGAAGTAGACATTATCTTTCGTTTACGAAAAATATAACTCGGAAAATTTGAACCACAATATGAAGTAGAGATTTCTAAAGAGTACTAATAAGAAATCTTGAAAAAAAAGTTTGCGACGAAGGAAATAAGAGCGATTTTTCAATCGCGCGTCAAGGCTGAGCTACACGCTGCGGAGCTTAAAGGCTCGGTAACTGAGGCCGATTTTTCAAGTTTTTTAAAACATTAGCCTTGAAAATCGTCATTTAAAGCATGAATAATCGTCTTCATTGACTTAAAACACTTAACTGAGGATGTTAAAAAGGATTATGTATAGATCGACTTGACCATTTAGCGCATTACTCGAGTGAAAATTCTAAGGATTGGATATTTTTTGGAACCATCCCACGCTTAAGAAATATGCCTCGGGTATTAAAGTAAAGTGAAGAGATTAAGTCAGCATGCTTAAGAGAGAGAAAAAAGAACAATTTCCGTGAAAGACAACAACCAATACCCTTTTTCCCTTTCTACCTTCGCCGAGGTGAGTCGCGCGGTAGGGGGAGTTTTCACATCACAAGGCTCTTTTAGCCTTTTTTATTACTGCGACCGTCCGATGTGATATTCATTTGTAGCGTTTAGTTTCTTTCTTGAACTTAAAAAAAAGCAAGAGATTTTAAGGCTGATTAAATGACGTGAGAAGTATAGCATTTTTTTGGCTCTACAAAACTAAAGTTTAGTTCTATAGTTGTTCGCTTCGACCACTTGAATTCCATGAAGATTCAAGATCCAAAAAAATCGTTGATATAATTTTAATAAAAATTCCAAAGTCTCCGAAATCTTGCAATTTTGGTGGGAAAGTACTTGCCCAATAACACACATGTGTAGCAAAAGGCAATTTTCTGCAGGCAGTAATACTGTAACATGGAGACGTCAAAACCTGCTGGCTGAGCATGTAGAATAATTGGTTTTTCTGCTTGAGAATTTGAAAGGGCCAAATATTACATGATTCATATACGTAGTATGTAATCTTTATTACAGATATGAAAATTTCTGTACTCAGGTATGTTCTATTTTGAAATTTAGCTATTATATTTTAATTACATAGTAATTATTTGAAAGATGCTTTTGTCAACTGACTTTCACAGAGTAATATTTTTAAAGTGGTTTTCTTGTTGCCTGGAATTAAGTGATATTTTTCTTGGAGCCTATGGCATCAGAATCGATGGAATCGGTATCGGTAGAATCGGAATCGAAATGTCAGAATCGGAATCGGGATCGGAATCGATAAAATTTTGGAATCGACCCATCACTAGTAAAATCAATTTAAATAAAACTTTCTTAAACATTGCAGGTGACTAGATTACCTCTTTATTACGATATAAGTAAAGGTAGCTAAAGATATCTTTTGCGCCCCCCCCTTGAGTTTTTTCTGTACCCTTCCGTTTCTTCTGTCCTCTTCAGCGGCAATATGTGTGAGCAAGGTACACACGCGGGGATTATGGCAATACAGAATAGTATAGGGACCGGTGTAACCTTTCCTGTGTTCCTCTGTCCGTCCGTCCTCCACAAATCAGGGATGGCAAGAGAAACGAAGCAAAAATGTTTAGTTTCGACTAGTTTGGAATAGTTTCGACTAGTTTGGAATAGTTTCGACTAGTTTGGAATAGTTTCGACTAGTTTGGAATAGTTTCGACTGGTTTCGACCCATTACGTTTGACATGCGTGTAAAGAGGTTAGCACTTTGAGTGTCGGCCGCTAATTTTAACGCCCTACTGAAAAATCCAGCCATTTTTACTAAATTCGCAATTTTTTAAATAACATTATCATCGAAAATATATTTATATCGATGTGTATTTCAATAAAAATGGACTTTGCTCTTCTTTATGAACGAGTTGAATAACATTTAAATATATATTTTAATAATGAAAACCTACTGTTTTTGAAAAATAAAAAAGTTGCAAAATTCTTTTTCCATCGAGCAGTCGATTTTTGAAATAACAGAACCACTAAGCAGTAAACTGGAAAAGTACCACGGGCGAAATATTACAGCTTCACGCAAAAAAAGTCAATTAAACAGAGAGACGTAATATTACGTCCTTGGCAATCCTCGGAAGGATAAGCAGGACGTAATATTACGCCCATGGCACGCAATAAGTTAAAACATTGACCATAACATTGAGAACTATATAAAATCAGACGAGTTTTGATGGTTGAATCACCAACGATTATTTCCGTAACATTGTTCCTAACACCGTATCGAAGAATAAGTCAATGAAAAATAACACAAATTATTGACGTCTAAACCAAAATCATCACCCAGGCTGTATTATTTGAGAAATGAAAACCATATATTTTTCTTTTTATTGCATTTTATACTGTTAATGGAAAAAGCGTCTTTTTTTTAATTTTCCCACTTTCATGTAATAAATTAAACCAGAGCTGTAAAATACATTTCTGTCAAAAAATTACAACCTACGCCATCTATTGAGAAAATGTAAACTATTTTATCCAAATCGAAATTTAGCTAATTAATTAAGTAGAGTACAATCGTAGGAAATTTCCATTTTCTGATCACTGAAAATTTTATTGCCATCATAAGCAAGCGTGTTAGATTTCAAGCCGATGGTCCGACCGTGAGAAAGTGGGCAAGAAATCAATGAAAATACAGCTTACGGCCTAGGTAGGTGTAAAAGATGGCTGAGAATATTTTAGACAGAATATAGAGACACTTTCGCTACTCCAACTTGCCGCTCACAGTACATCTGATAATAGATGGCAGAAAAAGCAAAAAAAAACGCTGACAGAAAATTAAAAAGGCAAAAATAGAAAAAATAAAAATATGAAGGCTTAAGCAAAACTGATATTCGATACTAAAAATGCTCAGTCAAAAAAGAAGAAACTGTATGCCCAGGATGTGGAAAATCTTTTAATGACAACTGGATTCACTATGGACTTATAAGGAATGGTGGCATGAATCTTGCTCAGCATGCGTATGAAGGCAACTGAACTTTCATTTGTAATCATTGCTGAGTAATTTCTGGGTGCGTACTCTTAGCCTACTGAAATGCGTACTCTTAGACGCCATGGAGTGTAAGAGTACGCAAATGACTTATTTTATTATTTTTTGTACGCCAAGAAAACCATTTCATTCAAACTAGCCAAACTTTGTGTAGCTGGTATACCATAATTACAGATTGAAGGAACGAACTTAGGGTTAATATCTATATTGAATGACAAAATGTATGACCGTACTTTTGCCCTCCTTTACTATACTGTTTTAATTTCAATGAATATGTGGCCTAATCTTTTACGAGTCATTTCAAATCCTACTTAAAACCCTCTTCCATATCAAGCCTCTGGCCTGTAATTAAATTCCTCAACAATGTAAAGCACGCACATTGTAAAGTTCATGTAAACCACGGTAGAACGTTTGAAACTAATATTTACCGACTGAAAACATGAAATCGGCTAGGTTCATTTGCATGATTCGTAGTCTACAGCACACAAACTCGAGAATTGCGCGAAATTTTCCGAAACCGTCTCACATAACTTCCAATCCAAGTTTACCGCGTTTGTGGACAACTCACTGCTCCGACGGTGACGACATCACTAGCATGAAAAGTCTCAAATTCAGTCCGCGCTAGGCGACGGGAGCACACAATCAAACTGGAAACAGAATCCACCAAAACTGTGCAAAAAAAGGTGAACAAATTCAAGCATCCCGTCCGCAGCTCAATGCGAGGTGTGCGACAACTTTTCCTTGACCCCAGAACGCCGCTATTCGATTCCCGCGATTCGTACGATTCTTGCCGCTAAGGCCCCATTTTTTTTTACCTCACCCTTGAGGCATATCCAGTGAATGGAGTGACCCGTCAACCGACTGCTTGAGAGTTTAGGCCGAAGGAGTAAAGTGAACCGTCACGTTTATTCTCGTTTTACTCTGGAGGACAGAAGAAATCGATCGACCAGCGAACGCCAAAGGTCAAGGCATTATTATCCCTCTATGCTCCCGCAACCCTAGACTCCGCATGAACGATCTAAAAATATCCGCTTCCCAAACTGAAATACATAGAGAGCGTAAACTCAGTCAGCATAAAAACTGTGGATCAACATTTTTCAACCGAATTCTGAGTTTTCTCTCGATAATAGGATATCAAGATGTCTAAACTCTAAAACTTAAGGAAAAGTAATTATTACTCACATATTAATATGAAACTGGATTAGAAACCGTCAGATTTATTATATTATGGAGCTTTGGTAATAAATAATACAAATTATTTCCAATTTTCTTGCGTTTCACTAATATTAAGCTAAGTTTCATCAAGGATCAGGTGAAATTACGAAAGAGATTGGTGCCAATTTGGTAGCAATGGACATTTTAGCAACTAAAATGGAATATGAAGGTTACATAATACGTCTATGAGAAAAGGGAGCATATTTGTGATAATTTGAATCACTGGTGGCCAACTCTCCGATTAAAAAAATTGATTAAATGGTCAGAAATAAGTATTTTGAAGTTAGAATAGTGACACGGAAAATTCTATTTTTTGCTCAATAAATTGGGCACAGAAGAAGACCCATGGTCATATTTTAAGTACATTAAGGAGATGTTATAAAAATATTGCTTGGGAAGTTCAGTTAGAGCAAGAGAGGATTCTCGTAATTAAAATAGAAACAAGCTGTCGTAGTTTGCCTCCATGTTAATTTCTAGTAAATTGTGTTAAAAAATAGTTAACTATTTCCTTAAACACGCCATAGTAATGTGATATTACCGTACCATAGGTATGTACATGCCATAATCACACGGAATAAATCATTCTTTAGCGGAAAGTAAAATGAATATAACATTTCCTTGTCGTTAATCTAGATATCAGTTAGGCTTAACCCTAATGGCGATAGACTTGGTTCTTTCCCAATGCATGTATGCGACATTTCTTACGGATGGTGAAATGAAATCAGTGACGTAGTGATTATAAAAATAATATACATATACTATCTAAGTCTCTGCTACCTGCTTGAGGAAGCAATTCGTACATTACGACTGATTCTTTTAACTCATAACAAGACTGAATAAGTGGCTATTGCTAGAAATTTGAAAAATCATGCGAAATACTGTGGAGACATAGGAAGGAAAATTTTGATAATCACAGCAAAATTAATTCTGAATAGCTGTAAAAATTACGCTTTTATTTTTTCTTTAAAGCTCACTAATATAGAAACCCCATTGGAAACCCATAACTCACTATCTTCTCCAATCTTCACAAATTCAAAAGGTAGTTCCAATTGTACAAATACACCTATTCGAACAAGCCACCGTTAAATGAAACATTACTACTACCTGATTGACATGCGAGTCAGCTTGAAACATTGTGGTTGAAAGAAATATTTTATGAAATGTATTGATTTGACTATACTTCATCCACGGTTTCAGCGTTGATAAACCATTCGGTTGTGGACTAAAATAGAAAACTGGTTGAAAAGTCTCTCAATAAACTGGAAAATTGCATGATTTTGATTTTATCAGGTCTCTCTCATTCTACCTCTGAATATTCTCAAACTCACTGATGGCGTCACACCGTTAACACGCCGAAGGTATCCACGTACTGTGTTTGATATAATTTCGTAATTTCACGGCAAATCGGTCGATTAGAGAGGGATAGATTATCGATTCGGTGGTGTTGTTGAGCCGTGTGGGACAGCGACATCCCCTTGAATGCTGAATGCACCCCACGTCAGTCTCCCATTTCCCCTGGGGACCTGCATTAGGGCTTTCCTCCTCTCACCTTACCCCTCTACTTATCCCGCCCACAAAAACTCCCAAAAATCTATTATCCATTATGTTACTCCCACAATGGAAGTGAATAAAGGCACACACTACTTACGCTAAGCTTACGCTAAGGGTCATATTCCAGAACGTTACGTAAGCCTTGATCCCAACGAAAGGAGCCGTATTCAGGAACCAACCTCAATCTTGAGTCCTCTCTCTGCACTCAATCTCAAACTCAACATGAAAACTTTGAGTTGGAGTTCGTATTTTAGAAACTAACCTCAATTAGGAAGATTTGAGCCAGAGTTAATTGTGGTGAAGTATACATAATAATCAACATCTACATAATACCCAGCGAGCAGTGACGGATACATATGGGGGGCGAGGGGGCGCGCGCCTCCCCCTTGCGGGGCCACCTGCATTGCCTAACATTGCAGAACCACAATTGTAACTTTTTTACATCATAAGGTAGCATTATCTTGTATACGTGTAAAATCAGCTTAAATGAAACTTTCTCAAACTCTGCATGCGACTTATTTTTCATTACGATAAAAGGTAGCTAAAGAAATATTTTTCGTCCCCCCCTCGAGTTTTTTCTGTATCCGCTAGTGCGTGCGAGCCACCTCAAGGGTTTTTGGCAGGGGGTGATCATTCACCAGCATGCAAGAGGATTCCCACATGCACATCATAAGGTCGTAGAAATGTTGCGCATACTAACAAAATATACTTCCACATTCATGCGAAGGCAAAACTAGCCTACTTTACTCATGAAGGCAATGCGCGAATATAGTTAGCACTCAAAACAGGCTGTTAGAAAACTAAGAAAATTCAGAAACATCCACTAAGGAATACTTAAGTTAGTAGGCTACACTAAATTCAACTCAGCTATTTGTAAGTTCTAACCTTGCCGTTGTAGTCTCTAATTGATCGTGGAAAAAACGGCAATCTGAATCTATCGGTTCTATTTTCAACCTCACTTATTTTATTTATATTATACAATTACTTGAGCTATTTTCATTCCAGGTTTCCTGCTCATCATAAAATAGCATGGCTAGAGTACAGCATCACTCGTGGAAGATTTTTTACAAGAGATATTTCATTTCAAAAACGTGAGGCGATGGCGGTGGACATCGTGGAACTTGGCCGCTCAATTTGAGTTGGATACGTTGATATTACGAGACCTCACTCCAGTCCCAAAGCTGGCACAGACTATACTCCACAATTAGTACGTTGAGTCAGGTTGAGTCCAAACTCATACTAGTCCCCAATTACAAGATCTCTGTCACGCTTCAAATGATATATCTGCGGTAAATATGATAATGATAAGATACTACCACGTGTGATATGTACCCCAGTAATGTTGACTTTTGATAAGCAAGAGACCATGAGTGACTAGACTTCAGGTAAATTGACTTTTATTACTGCACGAATTTGCTACAACTTAAAAAGTAGAGCAGTGTAGTTTCATTAAGGGGCGATCATCACCGTTAACATATCCGCTTTTTCTCAAAATGCAAACATATTTTAGCAGTAGTCAAGATTTTCCCTTTGCCTATTAATAGTTCCCATTAAAAAAAATCAGTATAAAAATGCATTTTTTAAATGAAAAATATGGAAATATATGGCCGTCAACGATAAGATTAAAGGTAATCGACAGGGTGCAATTAAAAGAGCATGCTGTGAAATATTTTATGAAACTGACTCATCTTTCCCAAGACTTGTTTTTCTTGGACTTCTTACCAGGGACGAACCTCTTTGAAAAACGGAATTAATGCATTATTTACAGAACACAATGGTTTTCATATCATGCAATGGAACCCAGCTTAAAGCTACTGTTATCCAAGCATAGACTTATTATCGACTTGGGGTTTTATTTTGGAAAGCAGAGGCTTGGATGAATTGAAATTCATTTAGAACCATAATTAAAGAGGGTAACGTTGATAATTTTCCGTTTCAAATTTAATTGACGTGAAATGGCAACAGCATGAAAAAAACTCCGTATCCGCGAAAGATTACTATACTTCGCTTTGTCCAATCTTTCGTATGGCCGTCATTATTGTCATTCACGTGTTTCACAGCCCTTTATAGCTTTTCATGATTGTCACATTGGGCTAAGAGTGGTGAGGGAATGGGAGGGCGATTGACACAGCATACTATAGACATTTCCAGTGCACAAAAGTTGCTACTAAAATTGTCCATAGTTCGTCAATTTAACTTTCCTCCTATTGATGATACTCATAAAACGTGACATCGACGAAAGCATTTCAACATCGAGGAAAGATAACCCCAAAAACATCTCTTCAGCTCTCCTCATTTGTGTAAATATGAGTATGATTGAAAGTTTTACATTTTTCAACGAGGCACGGCTTTATATTAAAAAAATAACCTTACTGCCATCGATTTTAAATATAAAACGTCAGCTAGATGGCAATATTTCCACACAGAGATGCGATGATACCCTTGATTTATCTCCATGGCTCTTTAAATTTGTGTAAATGGACGAATGATTGAAAATTATACATTATGAAATGCAGCACTTCTTTTTTGTCAAAAAAATACCAAAAGTCTCATCAAGTTAACTTTCCTACCATTGATTTTACGTAAAAAAATGTCACATGTCAAATGTCATGACGGCAGTGTTTCCACATCGAGAATCGATACCACCACCCTTAAGTTACCTCCATAGTTCTCCCTCCCTTTTTATCCCTCAAAAAACATACACATCCTCTCCCTTGGCAACACCCTCCCTTCTCCCCCAGTACTTATCTCCACCCACTGCCCCGCCCACAAACTCTCCCACAATGCACTCTGCTCCCTCGTGCACTCCCGTCCATTATGTAAGGCTCACCTCCTGATTACGAGTTGGACTAAAAGAAGGGGACGCGAACGGCCCTCTTCCCGTTATGCAGTTATTTCCTTTGTCCCCTCACCTTTTTACGCCACCCCTGCCAACCCCCGGAGGCCACCTGATCGCCGGGAGGCAGTCCGTAGGTTTAGGGGGGGGGGCACACAGATGGCCCCCTGCCTCCGGATAGGCACCCGCGCTCACGGAAAGAAACCATTAAGGAGTCCGGATGATATGCCGGAAATCAAAAGCCTTTCGTCAAAAGGAGGCGGGCGAATAAGTTTCGACCGATCGGAACGGAGGCGACGACGGGCTGCGATAAGATGGGCATCTGGTGGGAGGGATCGAGGAAATTCGACGCTCCCATTCAAGGGGGAAGGCTTGCCTTCTTGTCCACGAGTGGGATGGGCGCCAAACACGACAACCGGGCCTTAACGTTATGTCGCAGTGTAAAAGATATTGGTGCCGTAATGGGCAATGCGATACTCTCTTTCCACACAAGTCAGGCAGCAATCGGGAGTAATGATCAAAAAAGCATTCTAGCCTCAATGAAAGGTATAGCATGGTACTGAGGTCATTTGGGTCATGAGGGATGGGTAAGGAAGGAAGGATGGAGAGAAACCCGGTGTCGGCATTAGCCTGCTCTTAACGAAAGGAACGAAGGGGACCACAGCTTGGTGACGACGGCAGCGATCCGACGGACTAAGTGTTGCGCTTGAAATGTCCTCCACATAGCATTCAAGCAGGGATCGGGCAGTCTCAGTAAGTTATTTGGCACCGCCGGGATTTGAACTCGAGATTTAGAAAGGATATTCCAGTCGTAATGAGCTATGCGATACTTTCCTTCCACAAATGAAAGACAACATTCGGGATCGATGATCAAAAAGCATTCTAGCCTCAATGGAAGGAATGGCATGGTATGAGGAGGAGGTGACCGACAGCTGAGGTTAATTGCGCCATAAGGGAAGGGTATGGAAGGAAGGGTGGAGAGAAACCCGGCTTCGGAATTAGCCTGATTTTAACGATAGGTCAGAAGAGGAACACTGCTTAACGTCCCATTCGACGGACAGGACGGAGTGTTGCGCTTGGAAAGCCCTCAACACAACAATCAAGCAGAGATCGGGCAGTCTCTGAAAATTATCTGCCAACGCAACGTCTGGATTTGAACCCGAGCCCATGGGATGGGAAGCCAACACTCTATTTACCTCACCAATCAGATACCCCTAGGCAGATTCAATCGAAACTAGGTATACCTTATCAGCCTCATAGCAAATATCAATTTAAGCGTTTTCCGAATTCTCCGCGAACAAGAGTAATGCAAGTACCGAAAATATAGATGATGATTAGTCAAGGACGTAACCGGTAACGATTGTGATCAATAACATGTATTTTTAGATATAAACAACAAATGGTAATTTCCACACTTAAATACATACTGGTAAATACTACTACCGACTATGACTTCGGCACTCTATGCCATTTTCAAAGAAAAATTGACAGAGTGAGATGAAATCATGGTCATCAGTGGAGTTACATATTATAGCATACAAATTAACATTTTTTAATAATATTTTATCAAGGATATATCGCATCTCCACCACGTCGAGCCTTAGACGATTCAATGCGTATTTCAAGGCTGATATCTGCAGAAAAAGGAAAGGAAGACACATAATGAACTGAGAAAATGGTTACGCAGTGGAAGAAACAAATAGGAAACGATAAGAAAAATATTTACGGCACCGAAGAAAAAAATTATAGGAATGGTTACCAGCCTCAGGGTATGAGTGCGTTTACTTTGAAATGAAAGAGTTTGAATTTGAGTGTTTTTCAACTTCTGCGCGAACAAGGTAGATTAAATAGGGTGGTTTCCTATAGTTTTTTTATTGCCTAAATCGAAAGATTATTACTACCAGAGTACGCATTTCACACTTTTAGATTTTTAAATGAGGATATCTGTTTTTCGCAATTAAATGAAAAGTGAAAAATTTCAAGCGCGCGAAAACGCGACGGCTAAGTATGAACGCTGTAAAGCCCGTGTGACGTCATTCTGGTTCCCGCTGTCGCCGTGTGAGGTGACCTTGGGGCCAGGATATGTGCGCCGCTGCGATGCAGGCTGCTAGCAGGTAGCAGAGTACCCTGCTAGCAGGTAGCGCTTGACTTTAATAAGAGTTATTAATACCTTATCAAAAGAAGGAAACTTTCCGACCATAGGCAGTTTTAATCGGTGATTATTAAGAGATATTTCCCTGAGCTCTGTGCCTCATGCATGCATTGTCAATCTCAGACGATGTAAAACTCCTACCTACTCGTATAGAAACTAGTGTGGAGTGACCATTGCCATTCGTCTAAACTGGAATTTCTAAAACCAAATAATTTGTATATTATGAATACACTAATGGTGGGTAACGAATCGCAATCAATGCCTTTCGTTTTCTTTTATGAAGGAAAATATCCTATTAAAGTATTTGTCATAGATCTATTGTGTATACTGGGTCTTTAGTTTTAGCTTTATATATGAATTATGTCCTGTAAGAATTAATTTGGCCTGTACTATCATCAGGTATTGTTTGCGAAAGGTCTTAGAATCTTTAAGGCCAGTGTCTATCCCGCCATGAGCTTTCTGCACCGCGAAAAATTGGCTAGGTTGGACTAAACTTCTCTCCTAGGAAGGGAAAACCTCATGCATTTTGCTCTGTGCCTCAGTGCCCTTCGTATATCGAAGACCCTGCCTTTTGAAGAAGGACGCCTATTGATGGCTAAGATTCCACTACACTGTCTCCCGCAGAAAGATGATCTTCGATGTTTGAAGGAGCTATTTGGCTCCCATCCGGCCGCGGAGAAACTCATGGCTCACTGCCCTCTCATAGAGAGAGATATATGTGCTACGAATTTGGTCTTCCTTCCGGAGCGCGTCGACGCGAGAGAAAAAAAAGAAGGTCGTAGAAAACAGTTGAGGTCCGCACCGCCCCCATCCTCCCAAGACGAGAACCTTGTGAGGAAAATTCATAGTACATCGGTGAAGAAATGAACTACTTCACTGCTTCGACAGTAAAAGTATCGATCAGAAACGGATTCCGCCATTCATTGGAATATAAAAATTAAATTTTGCTAATACTCCATAGAGTTTACTTGATAAAATACAAAAAATAATAAGATAAAACAACACTTTTCATCATAATGAGTCATTGGGCGTGAAAAATTCCGTAGGGGCCGATTTCATAATTCTTTGTTTCAATTTAGTGGAGAAGCATACCCATAAGTGATCCATGTTTTCGCCGTTAATTCAACTGGTCACTACTCTGACAAAATTTGCTTCAGGGCATCATTCTTTCACTTCAAAGGAAATATTACAAGCGTATAATGGCTGAAACGAAAATTTTGAAAGGAATATCATCACGAAAACTATTCGTTACTGAGCCCCTGCTGCACACTTTTGCGAAATAGGTAATAAAGGAAAATAATTGGCACACACCGAGTGAAATAATGCAGCAACTTATGACTGTGACCGTGATAATTTTCAACGGCCAAAACGATGAAAAGCTATAATATTTGGACTTTCGGTCAGCCTTTTTCGGTTTAAAACCCCTAGGGGCGTCCTGAAGGCCACGAATGAATGTGGCATAAATGCGTAGTACCACACTCTTACCCTACCCATCGGTCCGTCCCCATTAGGTAAGCCCATAAGCCTCATCTTTAATGCATTCCGGCGGGTCCCGCAGCATCTTAGGAAGTTAAGCCGATCACGGGAGACGGTATCGTGTTGAAAGCCAGATCGGCCGGGGACCGTCTACTTCATCCCCGTTATCGGCTGCGGCCAATAGGGTAAGGGCAGTGGTGTGGGACACACCCAAGGCCCTTATATATGTATATAAGGGCCATGGACACACCACAGGGGTGGTGGCCCTTCTTAAAAAGTCAGCAGCGAGCACGTACTTAAAAGAGTGGATGGCTCGCGGGGGACCATCGGAAGACTGAAATTGAG
This sequence comes from Ischnura elegans, assembly GCF_921293095.1. Lineage (NCBI taxonomy): Eukaryota > Metazoa > Arthropoda > Insecta > Odonata > Coenagrionidae > Ischnura > Ischnura elegans. The sequence continues at coordinate 58,265,570 of NC_060248.1, forward strand.
GGGTGCTCAAATTTTTCCATCGCAAATCATGATGGCGAGAGCCTTCGACCCGCCTTGAATACTTGGCGTGGAATTCAAATTTTCACCACTACTATGACTATCCCGAGACGTCCGGAAAAGACAAGTGATGAAAAATATACCGGGATTTATTACTGAGGGGATATACCTAGGGTAACGATACCTACTACATCCACATGAAAACCTGCGAGCAGTACAGTAGCCAGGTTTCTGGGGTCGATCGAGGGAGTCCAAAATCAGGGAGAATTTTTTTAAAGGCACTACGTAAAGGGTTTTAAAATAATTTTAACACTTTTCATGATCGAAAAAACTTCATTATTCAAATAAATCTTGCGTAAATTCATTATTCATCAATAATTTCTTTTCTTTTACTACGAAGAAAAGTAATTGTATTTTTACATTTCCGGGGGGGTTGTCCGGACCTCCCTCGCTATACCATTGCCAGCGAGCCACTTCTGGACGTTTGTTAGGGTTGAAAAATCACCAGCATGCATTTCTGCCGTCAGGCATGTTCAATTACTTTCAGCAATCATTAATTTAGAGAATTGATACAGTGTTCCGAAGATGTGGAATGTAATTATTTATCACGACATATTACGTATATACGAAGGAGAAATAATTGCTAAAACCACTAAGCGACGAAAGCGAGACTTGAATTGAATGTTAACTACTGTATACTTAAAGTTGTTCCCTTCGATTTTGAGGTCTTAAAAATTAAATCCGCAAAGACTTTTGTGCATCGATGGCCATCGATGTCCTCTAAGCTATATGTTTTTTTGAAGCAATACAGCCTAATAAGGCATGCAAACTTTACCTAGGAAACTTAAACAGTACTCAATAGGTGATGCAACCAATTTTTACGGACTTAGAACGCTCTTCCTCACAAGTATCGATAAACAAAGCTCGCAAAAATTTTTGTACAACCTTGTATATTTCAAAACAAAGTCACTTGATGAAAAAAAGTTAAGTAACGAGTTGTATACAATTTAAACTTTATTTGACATTAAAAAAAAAACAGAAGAATTCGCCTTCAGCCGAGCGACAAGCGTTGTGAACTAGCCCCGAATATTTGCGCCGCCTCCCTGAAACCACTTGTAAATCAAAGCGTATTTTGCATGCGAAAATAATATTCATTTTGACGCGGGCGAAAGGCAGAAACGGCAAATGGAAAGTCTATCGGACATATTTGATTGAGTTTTGGCCTTTAATGGCTATTGAATCACATGAAATCAGATTAATAGTTAATCAAGAAAAAAAAAAACGTCGCTGAACAACGAAGGTTTTGATATCAAAACATGTTCTGAGGATTTTGCTAATAAAAATATGCACTCACCTCACACATTCTCGGAATTTTTTGTTCTTTACAGGGTCTCTCTGAATACTATATTCCAGGATAAATTCAATCCGTAAAAAATTATTTTTTTCTTCGCTGAGATGAAAGGATTTGAATCCCATTAAAATCTAACTCTCATAAATTCCACGGAAACTGGTGGCAGACAGAGTTGACTGCGAGTTGTAGTTGGCATGACGTTTTTGCAGGTAATACTTGTTATTTATCTTTATTGTCCAAACTCTGTGTTCTTGCCAACTTTCTGGGGTAGTTTAATATTGAAATACATAGAAATAGTCAGGATAGGATAACACTACCATAAAAAATTACTTAATGCAATTAATAAATAAGCTTTCTGATAACATTGAATAATAAAACCGATAAATAAATCGCCTCGGGTTTTAACTTTAACTTATGCGATAAAAGAAGTATAAAAATAAATCCAAATACGGCGTCAAATAAAGCTAAATATAAAATTAATACCGGTGAGACAGATATTAGTAGACTAGTTTGTAGGCTGCATTAATAACATCTACGTACTACATACGCGAAAGCTAATTTAAAAGTCACTTTGAAAAAGAAGATAAAAACAATAGAAAATTAAAAAACTAAAAACTATTACGCATGAAGTATTTATAATTTTTCTGAAAAATGAATACCATCTTTGGGGAAGTGGTTCACCATGATCAATTTAATCTTCCAGTTTTTTTAAGAAAAGGAAAGTAGGGGGTATCAGGAATCCCATAAAGAAGCCTAAATAATCTAACTTATTTTAACAAGAACTTGAATACCAACAAATTAATAATAGAAATAAGAGGAAATATATAAAGTTAAAAACAAAATCTGCTGAAAAAATTTAGCCAAAATTTATTTAAAAGAGGAACCGAGTTTGAATATTCCTATTCTCAGATAAGAGTATTTGCAAGCGATAGTATTTTGTCCATTCCGATAACATTAGCTCTACATGCTTTAAAAATAATTAGACATTCAACTGAATCATGGCTAATTTTTTGATTTTTAGTTTCTACAATAAAAATTTTGATAAAAAATGTATGCTGTAATATTAGTGCAACCGTCTTTCCCATTAAACAGACATTAAACTAAATCATGGCCAATTTTTTAGTTTTGAGTGGCTACGGTAAACATTTCGATATAAAATGGATGCTGGTAAATGGTAAGGCTCACTATTTTAATTTCAAACGCTACGTAACATATTTTTACGTAATCGTATCAACACGTCGGGCTGAAACGGAGCCGGGGAAAGTAAGCTCATCAGTTATGCGAGTGATCACAATGCATGTGCTAATGAGATCGCGTTTCTGAACAAGTGGACATTGCTAGTGGTGATCGAATTTTCAGTTTCAATATTCCGACCACGCAAGCTGCTCCAAGTACTGTGCAGACAGTCCGATCAAAATATTTACCGAACCACACGAATACAAATTAGGCTCTCCATCATCGCTTTTCCCCACGGTAAAAAAAAAGCCGGATGAAAGTCATGCGAGGTGAGAGAGAAAGCATGAGAACTTCCGTATTTGATCATCTCCAAACACACCTGCGCTTTTCGACCACTTTTTAACATTACCACATTTTTTATAAACTCGCTTTGTTGTTTGTCATCTTGTCTGGGTCAAGTCTTGCAACTCAATTTTAATCCAAGTTCCGATTAGCTTTCAAGCTGAAATTTTCCAGATAACTCATATTTAGATTACAATACAATATTCCAACACTTTATCATAATGGGAACTGTATCTCTATTTCTATTCAGAATTCAGATTAGTTCAAGCAATGGCCACCAAAATCGGATGGCAGCGCTACGATCATTAATACGAAGGAAAATGATAGAAAATCATTACAACAGATTTATTGTCATCAAAGTTTACTGAAATATTGTCGAGAGAAAAACATTGTTTTTAATAAAAGATTATTTTTATAATGCTAATATTATTTTACATTTATTTTCCTGTATTCATTTAGATCAGGCCCTCTTGCCCAAGAGCCAGAATGCAACCAATGCGATACTCTATAGCCCATGTACCACGGCGAGTATTTTCTTAAAAATATAATATTTTTACAAACTTGCTTGGCTTTTTGTCATCATGTCCGGGTCAAATCATGCAACTCAATTTTAACCCACTTTCCGATTAGCTGTCAAGCTGAAATTTTTAGAATTACTCTGATATAGATGAAAATGCATTATTCTATAACTTTTTATCTGATTTTAACTGTATCTCGATTGTTACTGAGAATTAAAAATTAAATATGGTAATTAATTCAAAAAATGGCCACAAAAATCCGATGGCAGCGCCGCGATCATTTGAAGAAATGAGAATGATAGTCATAGAAAAACGTTTATTTACATCAAAGATCATTTAAAAATTGATTGAACAAAAACTTACTTGTATTTTTTAGGTCGCGATAAAAATGTTTGCTAAAATATTTTTATCAGGTTTCAATTTATTTAAGAAGGTGACTATAGATTTGAATGAGAAGATGGAGAAAAACGCACGAAATGCGTCCAATTCCGTAACGCTTACGTCATTAATCTGCAAATCGATGATGCGTCGTGCGAGGAGAGAAAATTTACGAATACGTAAACTCTTCAGGGTATCTGACTGATGGAAGAGGTGAAAAAATACTAATCTTTAATTGAGGACGTCAAGTGGCATCTACAGTAATGGAATTACAGCATAGCTTTTTAGTGACGCATACTTCTAAACAAAATTCGATTTTGCTAGTTTTCTCAAACTCCGTACCTACAAGTTTTACTAATTTTTTTGCAGTTTCCACTTTCAGAATGAGCACTTCATTAAAATTTCAAAATTTTTTTACACATTAAGACTGATAAGTTCGATATGTACTGAGCATGGGTAATTTAGGAATAAAAGTATTTTTCGCAAACAGTAAATCCTACTTTCGTCGTCGAAAATTGAAGCGTCAAGGCTTCTCATTCCTACTTTTGATAATCTTAACAAGCTTTAAATCTATTTAGAAGGATTAGTTGCTCACTTTTGATTTTCGAAAAGACTGAAAAACTAAGAAATATGCAACACAAAAAAGACGTAACATCCATCATGAAAAATCCTGCAGCCAAATTTTGATCGTAAAATGTGCTTGCTAAAAATCAGGTCCCTTGAATCGATTAATAGACACTGAAAGGAAAAATGTTTAGAGGATATCTAAGTTTATACAAGGAATTCTACAAGTTCACATCCTTATATGCAGGAAGTACCATATGACTCCTATAAAGTCTCTTTTTTTAACAGCAATTTCAACGTGCTCGGGCCGTTCTAGATTGCTAAGCACTCGCATAATCGAGGAAAAAATTGGAGAATTATTCAGGGTTCGATAAATGAATAAAATTAGACGTTTCACGCATTTTCTTAATGTGACCTTAAATAGTATGTCAATTCTTCCCCTTATTCTTTTACGAAACCCTTTTGTTGTCTTAAGCTATCGAAAAATGGCGCATAAAAAATGGCAATAAATCCTGAAAATGTTTTGCGTTACCTCCAGCCACAGGCAAGAAGGAATTTTCCAGTCAACGCGAAAAAAATGTATTCGGTTTACCGATTTCAAGCCTTAGATTTCTGACCTAAAAAATTCAGCTCTTCACTCATACAAGCTTAAGAAAAGGCTGCAAAATAATTAGTAAATCAAAAGTTCCTGCTAATTATCTTTTTAGTACAAATTATTACTTAAATATTAAAAAGCATTTGTGAAAATTCGCCAGTAACTTTAAATTTACTAATGTGTTGGAATTCCACCTGATAAATACCTCTAAATATTTGCGAGCAAACTTTAATGAACACGCCTATCATTAAATAAATACATCGATAGATATAGCTTCATCCGTTTTACTCAGCTGTTTACGATGTTGTATTTCCTCTCGATAATGACACGGGAGTGTAGAAACTAGTCGAGGTGTATCAAACTAAGCTGTGTTAAACAGAGACAGTTGCCAATATGTTTTTTATCCACCAGATTAAGCCCTAAACAACTACTGATAGCCTCAAGTAGTGGCGCCGACTCCATGGGGCCTGAGCCCCCTCAAAAATTCGTAATGGGTGTGAGGAAAAAATGTTTCAGGCTTGTCGCTTTTCCCAGGAGTGTCCAAATATCGAGATTCGAGTTATCAGGGTTCTAATGTTGATCATATGACTTCTAAAACTTAAAATTAAAACCCACTACTCAAAAAATTCCCGGGGCAAGATCCCCGATTGGATCCCCAATATATTTTGTAAGTCGGCATCCCTGGCCTCAAGTCCCGATGTACTATCATATATAATGTATAGGTTTTTTTAATCATTCCCTGATCTACTGTATCCACGTGCTGAACGCCGCTTGAATCGTATCCTACACATTCTTCGCTGGAACATACTCAGAACTCCCTCTCTTGAATCTCAGGAGAGGTTGGTTACGAAAGATTCCAGTTTTACTGCTATTCTGCAATGAGTGGCATTGAAAAAAGGTGAATGCCATTTTATTTGATTTCATTAGCATGACCTTTCATAACATCAATACTATGCCTGTATGCAATATTTTTTACTTTGCAAAAAACCCTTTTCTTGTAATTGTTGCATTATTTTACGTATTTAACGTATACAATGGTGTTACAATGGGTAACATCACTGCAATAACAATTTTTCCAGCGGATTTATAATTTTCAGTTCTGTTTCTTTAGAAAAATGAGACAAACGCATATTTTCAGCGGAAAATTTCCCAAATAACCAAAGGTAAAACGTGTCGGTAACCCCAAAACGGAATCTAAATTCCAAATTATACATGTACTACAAAAATTTGTATTCATGCGTGGAATAAATATAAATGTTAAATACGCTTTTAGGCCTGAAGAGCTCCTCCTCAGCTCCAAAGTTTTTTTTCGAGATTTTACGCCCTGTTAACCGTCATTCTCACATTCGTGACGGAATATCTACCTCATCAACACGTGAAAGGTAGCTCCTTGCACGGAATGGAGAGGGACGCGTCAAGGCGGCCTCTCTCGTCTCCCGACAATGGCACTTCCCTTCCCTTCATCTCGCCTTTACATCTCACCAAGGCGACCCAAACGAGGGTCTAATCTTCACGCGAGACTGTTCCCTACACTCCAGACACTTCCGGAGGCGATATCATCAGCTGAGGGGAAAACACGTAGGTACGTCTGAAGACGGTAGGTATAAAGTACTTGTAGGCAGGCAAAAGACCACCTGGAGGACATCAAATCCGTAGCAAAATGGTCAATGATGCTAAATAGGGAAAGGACAACGCACAGTTAACGATTTAAAATGCCAGCACTCATAGCTAAGGGTAAATGTCCAGAAAATTTGACAACGCGAATACCAGATGGTCGTAAATACTTATTCGCTGATGATAATTACCCGTATTTTGAAAAATGCCTTATATTTGGTCTAAATAATACCCTCGGTGATAATACCGGAGCGATTGAAGGATTGAGCTTTTTGAAGGAAATCAGCGTTTTTAACAAACGGAAAATTGATTTAAACAGAGGAATGCATATTTTCATTGTAAATATTAATGCCCTTTATAATGCATCATTAAACTCCTGAAATTTGTTTCACATAAGGACGGTTGTGGTGCAAAGTGACCTTTTGCTGTCGACGCACCCCAAAAAAACAAACTTACTTAAATTTGGCAACGAGAGGCGGAGAAATTGAGGTAACTTTAGTGGGAATTTTAAGAAGGGATGATGTATATCAAAAATAATATTTTTCATCAGAAAATAATTTTCAAGGCAATCCAAAGACAATACAAAGTTATAACGTGATGAAAGAACCGCCCAACCCTTGAAACATGTGCCTTGGTGAAAAGGCTCATCTATATACTATAAATCAAATCTTAAAGAAGCAAAATATGGGTATTTATTCAGCTCGTGGTCATGTTAGGAAACTAGCTGGGTAAATACCAATTTATCCTACCCTCAAGAAATTAATCTGGCCAATTTAAGCGGAAATTCTATCTACACGCTCATTTTTAGGATCATTCTATCACAAATTCTCAACGTAATTCGTGAATAAAATGCATGCACTGGGATATTATTACCCTGGGAATAAAACAATTTTATACTCAGTAAGTCACTCATGAATACAAACGTGCACTTGAAATTTCCCCAGGTCAACCGAACTAATTACATAGTTCATTCCCGGCCGCATTATCACGAATTGAAAGAGAATTCACAAATCGCTGATAAACCTTGGTGTTTAAACACGAGTTTTCCCCGTTACCTACAATTCAGGCTTGACTTGCAATTTCGAAGCTCATGAAATCATAAATATCCTCATTTTGGGTATTTTAACAACCACTTCATATCCTATATATCCGAGGACATCAAATCCGAGACGAAAATGCCATAGTGAAACTAAATAGGTAAATCACGTGAAACAGTGGTGGATAAATAAGGATTTAAGGGCAAGAACCCCATCGGAGTTTAGGCTACCAGCAATCCATCATTCTTTTAATCCCAAAAACAAATCCTGCTGATAAATCAATCGAAAGTAAAATTTACTGAATTTGCAATTTATTAATACAAATTGAACTTATTTACTCCGGTTCAGGATTCAACCACACTACGCCGTTGTATATTTCAAACGTGCCGCGTGAAGGGCGGTAGTAATTGCAGTGTTAAAAAAATCCCCCACGGGTGACATGGACAGTGACAACAGCGGAGAAATCAAGGGTAGAGGTCTTCGAAATGTGGTTCTATAGAAAAATGATGAGGACAAATGGACAGACCGCGTAAGTAACGAGGAAGTCGTAGGAGGAAGAGTAGGAGAGAGGAGAAACCTCATGAAAACCATGATAAGAACACGGAACAATATTATAGGCCATCTATAGACATGATGGCCTGATGAAGCCAATCGTCGAGGTACAACTTAGCGTATCAGAGCGATTATAAAATATTAAATGTCACTCGACACTATGATTTTTCTTTATTTCTTACAACTCAATATGGCTTCTGGTCCAACTATTCTTTGTTTTTTTTCCTGTCTCCAAGGCGCCAACTCAACCTTACCTTTTACCTTGCGACATGACGCGAGTCCGGAATATTTTGGTCGTTTGAATGACATATCTCAAATTTGTTTCTGTGCCTCCTCCTAAAAAAAAACACATTTGACCCTCTTTGAATCAGTTCTTAGTACAAGATTAGTGATCTTTCATCCCCCACCACATTCTTCCTTCTGATATTTTACTGCCCCTAATCCCACTATTTTTGAAGATACATGTGTCTGTTGGAAATAGAATTTTTTGCTAGCTACTATTACTACCTGAGGATGATTGTATAACAATTAAAACATGTGTAGTACCCTGTTAATAAGCTGTGGGCAATACCATACCTTCGTTCATCATTAATCTTAGAATTGTTGACCAGATGATGATGATTAAAAAATCTCCCAACACTGAGTATCGAACCATGGACAATCCAGAACGGCTTCCTGGGCCACTGTGCAGACCACCAAACCATCCAAATTGACCGGGAAAAGTTTTAAATCCCACGAACAGACCCGCCACGAGGCACAATTACCGAAACGATGATTTCACTAATGGCGCATCGGTAGCACCCCCTCTTTCGCTGTAAGAAGAGATCCAAGTTACCAATACGGAGTCGGTATTCACTTTGTAGAAATCCCGGCGGCTGGTTCCATACTATAAAGGTATAGAGGGGGGGACCGACGCCTAAAGGCGTAGATGGAAGGAAGCCTGGAGGAGAAGATTACGGGGAGGGTTGCATGCAGCCGAGGAGAGGGGCTTTTGAACGAACATCGCATCTGGGACCATACGCCTTCATAACCGCCTCTCTCAGACGCAAAAGCGAAGCGGGATATCTCTCACACGCGGAGAGAAGACGGCCGGCTGCTCCAATCCCTTTATCAGATGCAGGGCTGCAGCAACCCCTTCGTCTCCTTACCCTATTGCCCTCTGGCACCATTAAGCTGAAATACTCCGTCCCCCTCCTCCCTCTCTCACACGTACAAAATCTGGCTCACAGCATCTCCCCTCAGCACATATTCCCATCAGTTAAAAAACTCCCCGTCCATTTAGGGATGCACCCCTCTAAGTGTTTTTTAATATTTTTTCGCCCCCTCGTAAAAGCATAGAGAAAGACGAGCGACTTCGAGAGTGCTCAGTACTTTTTTTAGGAGGATCAGATTGAGTCGTTCCCGAGCTTCTCGAGTCTAAATTAGGCGTTTAAAGCTCGTTCGCGACCGCGACGAGGTATTGGTTCGGTGAAAGATTTTGGCTGTCGGGCGGGGAATCATCTCAAGAACAAAAATGTAAGGCTGAGAAAAATAAAAGAAAAAAATGAGAAGAGAAAAGATACAAAAATATATGTATAAGAATGATAAAAATGCTACTATCTCTCTCTCTCCACAGGAAAAAATAACTAAATTGATTAAAATGTAAAATAGACTAAGTAATAGAAAATTTTCAAAAATATTTACTTGTATTTATTTTCAATTTTTTTTCTAATCAATGTTCTCAATGTAGTACCGAAGTTTCTTCCATTAAAAACAACATAATATCCACACAAAAGAAACACATTTTCTCTATAATTATTATATTGCAAACTAGCTGATTGTGGTGAACATGGTTTACCGGTAGAGTTGCAACGCGCCTGCAGTGCGCCAAATAATTAGCGTCCTAAGTCTCCATGAATGATCACGACAATAACAACACGAAAGATTCAATGTCAAATAATTTTAATCACCTGAAGTCCTGAAGAGGGAGTTAAATCCCAGTTGGATATATGGAGAGGCTGCTTTCCCCTACTTTAGATGATCAGGTGTTTAAATAACTAATCCACTAAAATAAGAACATTTGATTATTTCGACTGAATGAACTAACATATACTTCACAAATTATAACAGCAAACCCAAAACAAAACGCATGAAGTGTTATTTTAATTTTGTGTCCAAAAGTAAAAAGGTGCTGGATGTACTGAATATTTTAACGTTGGTGTTGGGGAAGAAGAGCACCTGCAGACCACCAATGTTGGGCTAAGGTTGTCTCCTAAAATGATCACTGCGATTCCGGAAGTGGCGCATATTATACATCAATTTGATATACGTAGTTCAAAATGAAATTTTAACAAACAAATTATCTAGATGAAAATAGTCAAGATGGCAAATTATTATTCCTAGCTTATTACATCGGTTGTTTCGAATAAATTCATTTACAAACAAGAATATTTGAATACGATGACCGAATGAAATAAGAAATGTTTTACAAATACTCTCTAAACCTAAAGCAAAACAAAATAACCTATGTTTTGTACTGAGATCAAAAGTCAGAAAATGGTCAAAACAGGCGCTGCTTGCTGCCACCGAATACTTCCATAAGGATCCAGAGTTTGATGCCAAAAGAACAATAGCTTCCACGGTCTGTATCATGGAACAAAAGACTTTAGTTCATAGGCTGCTTTTTCCCCACGGTAAAGATTCTATAGGCTTCTCTCCTCCATTCCCGTATGCTTTTATATTTAACAGCTCAGGCATATTTCCCGAGTATAAAATTTCTCTTGGCCGTAAAACAGTAAAAAGATGAGTTCCTAATACGGAACGTCGGAGGTTAGGATTAACTATCACGTCCTTTTTGTGTGACTAAAACCTCAATTTCAGCCACGAAGAATCATGAATTTGGTGAAAAAATATGGTCATTGGGTAGAAGATCATCTCTTGAATGAAAAATCAATGTGAAGGCATTAATACGGTCTCAAATAACGATCACTACGCTTGTGAAATCAGCAGATCTTCGTAAACACATATTTATGCTAGAGTACAACATTTTATTAGTAATTTCGTGTCATTTTAATCACTTAAGTAACGTAATACCGGCAGTAGCTATCCTTAGAAAAAAGCATCAACCCATAAGATATTTTATGATAGTTTATTTTCAAAGAATTTGAAATAATACTACTCTTAAGCTAATATCCAGCAAAGAAAAGCAACAAGTTAAACTAATATCCGAGAACAAAAAGTGCTTTTGCCGTTGAATTAAAACATTAAAATTATTTTGGATTGATTTGCAACCCCCATCCGCCATTGCGATTGTTGCGATATTTAAGCGTTTAAAATTCATAAGTACTTCAGGAAAAGATCTGTTTCCATTCATAGATCGAAAAAGATGTCAGACGTATAAATATTCGAATAAATTACGACAGGTAAAAAGAACGTTTCGTAAGCGCTCTGGCTGGAGAAAATTTCTTCCAATGAGATAAACTTTTCACTTTGACACCGAATTTGCCCGAGTCACCATTTGTATGCCGATATAATTAAAAGAGATGGTATAGCACTGCTTAATCCAATCATTCAATTTTATACCTGACTTCACAGCTCTCGTCATCCATTGATTGAATCTAAAATTCTTTTCAAAATCGATCACGTACGCAATTTTTTAAAATCTCATTTCAGTAAGGGGATTATTCTTTTGTCCCTGATTTCGATATTTATTTTTGTGCTTGGCGTGGAAAGGCTCCTTTTTCAATAAGCGGATTGGATGCTAATACTGTTGATGGGAGGAAATAAATATTCCAAATAAGCAGGCCTCTTTATTCAATTGTATTAGACTCCCTCGAGAGTAAAATGTACGGTTTCCAACTCAACGAATTTATCGCCGAAAGACGCTCTTAAAAAGGAAAATGTCCACTTCAGTGGACAAAAATATACTTTGAAAATTCCCGAAAATATCGGCAATTTCAACGTATTTTTCGGTGAAAAGTTTCGTGTAGTTTTATTGAAAATATAGTGAAGCAACAAAGCATCCTTTACTTTTTATGAATATCCAATACTTCCAAGAACAGGAGAAAGAAATAAGAGCAGGATAAACGTGTTAACGAATGCAATATCATGCCATATTTAGCATTTTAAATTCTTGTATCAACCTTGATATTTATTATTTAACCTAAATTTGATTTTTTAGGCTATCAACCGTTAATCGGCGGCTGGGCGCTAAGCTTAGATTACTGGAACTATTGAGAATAGATATCTTCAAGAGTGACACGGAGAACATCATATTAGAGCCCCACTTTATTTCCAGGCCCGATAGAAGCGATAAATCGAGAGAGATGTTTTGCCGAACGGATAGCTATGGGAATTCGTTTTTCCCCCGAACCATAAAGGACTTTAATCAATGTTAGTCTTAATTTTGTTTGAGTATTTGCTTTTCATTTGTCGACGGCTGGTGTACTAACACCCCCTGCCACATATATGCCTTTTAAGGCGGCTTGCAGGGTAGTATGTAGATTTAGATATATTACAGGTGTGTATAATGCTGGTACTTCTTTACTTCGGTGTTAATTTTTTTATCCAAAAGAAGTAAGACATCTTAGTTTCTTCGCCCCTAGCATGAAGTCTAAATTACTGAGCGACGGGCTTTTATGTTTTCTTCGCACCGCGGGACTTCTCGCGGGAAGAACTTTTCCGAGAGTGCCAAGAGAGAGCCGTCACGGCTGAGGGCAGATGCAGATCGTCCCGAGCTTTTAAGAGCGCCGCACTTCAAAGAAACTTCGGCAGGGGCCGCCACGCCACCCTCCGCATGCTTCCCGTTTCCGGAGACCGCCTCGACAGGGCAACACCCGAGGGGTCCTCTTGCCGAAGGACCAGAATGCAGCCAATGCACAACCCTAAAGCCGGTGTCCCACGGTTAATATTGACGCAATTTCTTGCATGGATTCTGTCTTCATGAAAACTATCGCAAAAATATAGAATTGCTATCAACAATAATTACATATGAGGGGGGTGAGAAGCGATGGGATACATGTGATATTTTTAAACACAATTAGGTACAGAAATCAGTCAGAGTCATTAATACAGAGATGAAAAGCGTATAAATCAAATGATTGCCACACTTCAGTTTCGGCACTATTTTCGATAAGTTTCTAATTGTGTCCGCAAGTTCTCGAGTATACCGGGTTACGTTATTCTATTTCTCCAACGCATCAACACTCTAATGAAGAAACCCACCTCAGCCCTCGTGACGAATTTCAACTAGAGTGCTTAAACGTAGGAAAAATAGGGTGGTTTCCTATTATTTTTTTATTGCCTAGATCGAAATATTATTACTACCAGAGTACGTATTTCACGCCTTTAGATTTTTAAATGACGATATCTATTTTTCGCGATTAAATGAAGAGTGAAAATTTTTAAGCGCGCGAAAACGCGACGGGTAAGTATGAATGCCGGGAAATCTCTCCGTGTGACGTATTTCTCGTTCCCGCTGCCGCCCTGTGAGGTGACCTTGAGGGAGGCTTGAGCGCTGATACGACGCAGGCTGCTAGCGGGTAGCTGAGTACCCTGCTAGCTGGTAGCGCTTGGTTTAAATAAGGATTATTAATACCTTATCAAACGAAGAAAACTTTCCGACCTTAGCCGGTTTTAATAAGTGAATATTAAGACATGTTTCCCTGAGCTCTGCGCCTCATGCATGCATTGTAATCTCAGACGATGTATAACTCCTATCTACTCGTATAGAAACTAGGTCCCTGTGACGTCACGTGGAGTGGCATCGCGTGGGCGCCAATCAGGCCGTTTTCAAATGAGGATAGAAATGGACCATTGCCATTCGTCTAAACCGCTATTTCTAAAACGAAATAATTTGTATATTTTGAATACACTAATGGTGGGTAACGAATCGCAATCAATGCCTTTCGTTTTCTTTGATGAAGGAAACTACCCTATTGGACATTGCAACCCGATGTATGTACCCGAGAATTTGCGAAAACGTAACAATCACCGGGAGAGGCTGAAATAATATATCAGGTTTCTAATTCTTCACATAAAATGTCCTTTGTCCCTCGCAATCGGCTTAAAATATGATTTTAGCTAAAAAAAAGCACTCACATTTCTCTGAAAACAATTTTTGTAGTTGTTTTCTGCCGTTCACATGAATAACTACTCCCCTTCCCATTAGTGTTGCATTAATGTTGGTCTGAATAAATAAAACTCCTGTAGGAAAAAGTCTGCTAGGTTTTTTTAGTTACCAAATAAGGTGTTATTTAGCCATCAAATCCCTGTCCATGAAGAAATTATTTTCACGCACAAGCTTCATGTTACATTTTCTTAGCCATTTTTTTCAACTCTCAGGGCTACGTATTTATTCATCTTCTCTACTATTTATCAGAATGGTTTAGCATATAGTTCAGCTGTTCTCAATGCAAAACAAATGAATTATTCTCTCTTACTTTCAAGCAACATCTATTGTTATAACATCGCCCTACATAAAAATCGAGTTTGGCAACACGAGAAGGTTATAAAATACTTCGCCATGGAGGAAAACATTTGTCGTTGCTATGGAGATAAGCTCCACGTGGAATAAACAAGGCTTTTTCGCCGGCTCATAATACCCGGGCTGTTTCTCTGGGAGCTTTTCATTAGGGTAAGACGGTGTATCGGAACGTGGAAAAAATCACGTACACGAACATGAAATTCAAACGACATTATCATCATTTAAGAGGTTAGCGGCCCTTGCCCTTTGAAGTAATGATAATGGTTAAATTATCTGCGTACGGGCGGTAGATATAATTTTGTAATGTCAGAAATAGCATCACCACCAATACTCAACACGGCTTGTGACAAAAAGAACAAGCAAACGATATCGAAATCATTACAGTCAAGGAAAATCCTGCATCGTATACGCCATGAAAATATAAACGTAATATCGGTGCAAAGATTTATAATGTGCAATATTCCACTAAATATTGAGTGGAGTGGGTGTTATTTTAAGGAATATTACAAAGATTACTTCATTTCGCTATGATATAAATTCAACAAAGTTGAGCTTTATACTCCTGAATCCCTATGCAAGTTCAATAATTTTAAGTGAATAAGAGCCACATCTACACAGTTCATGTTAAAGGGATCATACAATTCAAGCTTAGAATATACTCAACAAACTAATAAATCCAAAAACAAGTTATAAGTCACATTGAGGAAGCTTCATAAAAATAAGCTCAAAGAATTATGGCAACCAAAAAGATATTAGAGAGGGTTCTTACGGTGAATTTGTATGTTTTTCCCCCATAAAAATAGGCATCGAAGACCACTCAAAAATTCCAGCTGCCATATGCATGATTGGCATTGTTTATTTATACGACTCTTCCTCGGAAATTCTCTTACAACGAAGGTTTAACTAATCGGATAAGAGATCCTTCATCGTGTCACGGAGGCAGACGACTTTCTTCTGCGTATTTCATCAAGACCCTGGCCTCATATATGAGCAGGGATAAACAGGGCCATTCCTCGATCATCGCTAGCCATTTCAGTGAGACTCGTAAATAAGTGAGAGCGCTTTTTTGCCTCGTGGATCTTCGGAGCGAGATTTTGATTTTCGCTTGCTTTCGTTGTGATCCCCATGAGTAAGTGATATATATCCCCCTTTGTTTGCTTTATGGGACTTTCTCTCCTCGATCAATAAACTGCATACATATAAGCCCAGAGTAAACTTTCAACATCTCAATCTCCTACAACCCTGTTTGGAGCCAGCGAGCGAGGCGCAAAACTTTTTCGCCATCGAAAGGTACATTTTTTTAGCATCTTTTTTGATGAAAAAAAAATTGCGATGAAAAATTCATCCGCATAGCTCCCCATTTGCAGTGATAATATGGGGATAGTAATGCGGTATGGACACAACTCACTCTTTTAGTGATTCAACAGGCTGATTTGAATAATTGAGGGTAGAGTTCACCCTAGATTAAGCCACAGGGGTGTGAAGTTTTCACATCCAGGATAAGGGGGCCTGATCCTTTGCCTAGGTTATATCGCGCTTTGAGGGAATTTGTTTGGGGCATCCGAGGGCTTTACCCGGAATTAAAGTAAACTGTATTGCTTAAAAAAATAACTAAGCAGAAAACTGAGAACCGAGGCAAAGTCAAAGCAGCATGTTAAAGGAAACCGTGAGCTAACCACTTCAATAAAAAAAGACGCTGAAGGTGTACCGACGGGAAAATTTTCAGAGAGGAAAATAATTCACAGCGAATACAACTGGATGATTAATCATTCTATTTCGAGGTTTATTATTCATATCGGAGATTTCTTACTCACTTACATCACGGGGGATAGTATCATGAATTCATATGGTGTAAAATTCAAACAGTCTTTCCCTAGACGGAGACATTAACGCGGACGATAATGGAGTTGCCGCGAGAACCCGAAAGAAGCAAATGACACCAAATTACGGTCCGCCCTGCTAATGATTGGCCTTCGAAGACGATAGACGCATTTAAGAAAGTGGGCCTAGTGCATCTGCGCCTATCTCCATTTAAGCATGATCGACCTTAGGTGTGCCATCGATGCAACCGCTTCCGCCACACCGCGAAGCTCATGTGCTTGGCCAAACCACGACTTGGAATGCTTGGTGCCGAAAACAACCGCTGTCACATGCCACAACTGGAATAACGACCACTCCGCGATGTCGCGGAAATGTCCAGTTTAGAAGCGGCGTCCAGAGAATCTGCGAGACTCGACCGTCACCGCAAAATCCGGAGCTGCCTAAATCTTCTGATCTTGCACCCATTCCTTACTTATGATGCCGCAACCCGTAAGGCGTTGGGCTTCTAGCGCCGAATTGAAGTCCAAGGACCACTTCAAGACTATATCAATTTTTCGGCACGCACTAACCCCAGGAGCTCAAGCCGTTTTACACGGTGAATTTTAATTCGAATGATTTTGCGAATGATCTTCATTCATCGTGTAAAACCGAAATTGCCCGTCATGCGAATGGAATTAGAAGATGTTCTAATTCGCTTGAATGATTCCGTGAATGATATGAGCCAGGGCGTCCATTTGGTCAACTGCCGCCATGTCGGAATTTTAAGGTCATACACAACAACTTTGGAAGTACATTTACCCGAATGATGCCTCAAATAATTTATTTATATGTCCTTTGAGGGAACGTGAATTCTAATTGACGCATTAACGACTAAATTTTACATACGACTAATTACTGACTTTTAACATGTCGATCCACTAAATTCCGGCCGCCAATATGGAATCTCTTCATACTTTAACATTGAACCTTCCAAGGCTGATATCAATCTGTTCCTTCCAACTGTTCATCCCCCTTTATCGTGCCGACCTTGACCGCTCTCCGAAAAGTATGCGCTCGGCTACCAGCCCATGCTTCTGTCCTATAGAGGAGCGTTCGCTTCCTTTTGCCACCTAGGCGCACTCTTATCCCACCCCTCTCGGATTATCTCGTATTGACAGCACCGAGGCGTATTTCCTTCACGCCCACCGCTCCGCCGCTGCTGCTGCGACACACATGTGGAGTGGGGGAGTGAGGGAGGGCGAGGGGGTCATCATCCAAGCAAGCAGCAGCTTCCCGCAATCCTCTCTTCCCCCAAACTCTCTCACGCATTCATCATTTCCTTCCACGCTCCCTCTCATACCCATTCCCAAACTTCCCTCCTACATACTCCCCATCCATTTCCTCGCTGGACGCACGCATCGCCCATGCCGTCGACTGAGAGGTGAGTTCAGTTCAGCAGAGTTCGTGTATTGTAGATTGTGCGGGTTCTCCGTGCGAAATCCTTTTCTTATGTCGTGAATATGTCCTAAGTATTAAGGATCAAAAAAATATTTTCACATCTCTTTTAACCCTTTCTAACCCAGAGCTGCTTCTGGGAAAAATCAAATTTCAAGATTTTCCATTTTGAAAACTTGATAATTTTGCACTCAGCGATAATTATTGTGACAGCTGTATATTTTGCCATTAAACTTAACAGTACAAAAGAACACGCAGTTTAAATATTTCCTAAATAGAGCAGAAAATTTATACATTCTCGATGTTGTATAGAAGTAACAATGAGTTTTAATGCGTGAATGATAACAATAATAATTAGGAAAAGAGACAATTTTATAACAAGGCATGTAAAAATTATTATTTTTCATCTCTTACCCTTTCATTCAAAAATTCATTTTCGGCAACGGTTACTATTGGGGCAATTATATCTAGTTGTCGTATTTTTGCCGCACAACAAATATTGTTCATAGTAATAAAGTTATAATCATTAGTTTTTAAAAAGATATTAGTTAGTATAAAAATACCCGTGGTTTTACGTTTAGCGATGCGTTGCTAATACCTACTTCTCGTCATTCGCGATCAAAAGTCAGCGATTTTAATGCTTTCGCAGGGTAAGCGTGATAGCTTAGAGGGTAGAGCAAGTGGCTCCTGATCTAGGGGTCCAGGGTTCAAATCCGGAATCCGGACTCCCCAAAATAAAAGGAATGTTAGGCTCAATACGAAAGTAGTTGGGAAAAAAAACTTGAGTAGGTAGAGGAATTCCACTATTTGGGCCGCACTTTAGAAGAAAATGGTCACAGCAGTATGGAAATCAGGAGGAGAACTGCTTTGGTGAAGGAGGCGTTCACATATAGGAAAGAGCTGATGAGAGAATCGTTTGTAAGATTTAAAAAAAATGCTAGCGAAAAGTCTGGCCTACTTTAGAGTGCAGCGCTTTATGGTGCGGCAGAAGGTACGACGAAATAATATAATAATATAGTACAATATAATATAATATAATACAATACAATATAATATAATGTAATATAATATAATATATTCTTTCTTGCACGCATATTTTTACTGGTTATCATATCCATTCAAGGAAGTAAGGAAGGCTGTGAGGCAATAAGAATGTATTTAGGCTAACTTCAAATTTCATAAACTGCGGAAATGAAAACTTATAGAACCAAAATATGTACTCAATACCTAGAGAAAAAAGAACATTTTGTGCGTATTGATATCATAACTGAATTGACCGTAAGATGAAATACAACATGTAATGTACAACACGTATGATACCAAGTGTGTTTCATACAACTTACCAACCCTTTACAATAACTTTCAATGTCATCGAAAGTTATTATCTATTAGCCTTTTATATTTACCAAAACATTTGTTTGAAAATGTTTGACATGGTGCGTGAAGAGAGGAGATTCTGAGAAGAGAGAAGGTTTGAATGGATAGAGTAGTACTGATTGATGAAGGGATGTTGAAAACAGTGTTAGAGGATAGAATGTTAGATAAACGAGGGAGAGGAAGGAAGAGATTAAGATTTTTTAGATAGAACGAGTAGGCCTTATTGTGAAGGATGTCCATGAAGGGAGGAGACATTGCCAGAATATTTCGTAAACACTGAATGCTAACTAACCTAAATCGTTTTAATACTTTTAATAAAATAAGATCTCATGCGATGCATGCCTAGGAAGAAAACCATTGCTTTTATGAGTCGCTTTTGAGGCTTCGATGCATTAAAGTGCAAAATTGGATGAAAGGAGGGCACAACTCAAGTAGGAATGCAGTGAACCCAAACGTTATCGCACTATATTATTTTTCGCCTTTAAGTCAACGCAACAATTTCATACCGTCATATATTTCCACAAAAGATGAGGTCCCCAAGAAGAAACTTCCTACAATAGCCGCATTAAGCTTTATTGCTTAGCAAAGATTTTGCGTTAAGAAATAGTCGTTACTACCAATGAGAAATGGGTAATAATAGGTTTTCTACTCAGAGAATTGGCCATTACTTTGATAAATATCACATGAAATGTATGGCTTCGGCAAGCAATGGCGCATAGTAGCTGAAGCAACTTCGGGTCATAAACTTCCATCTACTTCTATCCGTTCATGGAGGGTGCTTTTTTTATGTTACGCAAAATTCATTTACAACTTTAGCTATCACCTTGTAATTTTCTACGTATTTAGGGTAACAATGTCTCATCTTTTGGCTGTATCTCAAGTCTATAAAGTTTTTCATGGAAAAAATACTGAGGCAATTCTGTTTTTAATTTGAGATATTGGGACGTATCAACAAGGGTCAGGTCAACGTATTATGTCTGAAACTATAAAGATTATAGCCAAAGTTTACCCCGAACAGAAGTAGAGAATAAAAGCCTATTTAGAAGGCGTGTTGTGTCATTTCAATGTTTATCCATCGAGATTAAATCTACCAAGAAGTTTCTAAACTAATTTCCCGGTACATTAAGTCTCGAACTTGAAAGGATACTGGAAGAAAAAGACGTGTAGCTTGTGTGTGTACAACGATTTCGTTGGAATCTTCGAATTGGTACATACCAACAGTGGGCTTCAATGTTCTAACTTGAGTTTTATGCAACGCCAATTTTATTCAGTACGATTGTCAACGTTCTCCTGTATCTTAAACCTGAAAATTTTACAACAGACAAAATAATGGGATGAAACTCATTCGAGAAAAAGACAAATGTAAATAAGAGCCTACTCAATAAACTATGAAAATACTAAAAGGATTGTCGTATTTATGAATCTTTCATGTGTCAGGAAATAACTTGTCGAGAAGGAGTGATGTTTCTTTTTACAGTTTTTTCATTTAGATTCTATCAGTTTCACTGCTTTACAATTTATTCCGATAGTATTCCGATAGTATTCCGATAGTATTCAGTCTCAAATTGGAAAGGGCATTGGAAACAAATGAGCAAACGTGTGAGCAATAGTTTCGTTGGATTCCCCAACTAAGTACCTACAATGGAGTACGGACGGGTGGCCATAAAAGGTTCAACTCAAGGGCGTACCCAGGATCAAAAGCAGGGGGTGGGCAAGCCATAGTTGTTCAAGTTGTAGGTAAGATTTAAGCATGGAAAAGGTGAATGAAATCAACATTTTAAGGAAACTGTAACTGCTCTTCATTAGTTTTTAAAATTTATTGCTTGAAAAAAACATCATTTTCCTTTGCGATTAAAGGAAAGACATGCGATTTTTGCTTCTGGGGGTGGCGCCGCTGCCCCCTCCTGCCCCTCGCTGGGTACGCCCATGGTTCAACTCTTGGCTTTCTTTAACGTCAGGGTACTATTTGGCGGAATTTCGATTTAAATCATACAACAATTTGAAGTAATTAAATTTTTAAACATTATAATAACCTACTTCAACAACTATTTTCATCGAAATATGCGGAAGAAGGAAGCCAGTATGTATAATTTCACAATTATGGGGTAGGGGTTCGGACCCCCCCCACCCCCCGAAATATTAAAACTCAATAATTTTTCTTCATAAAAGATAAAATATTGAAAAACCATGAGTTTACAAAATATTTCTTTAACAAACGAAGATTTTTCGATTATAAAAAGTGTTAAAATTAGTTTAAAACCTATTGCTTAGTACTCCGTTTTTCAAAAATTTTCCCCCCTGGTTTTGGACCCCCCCCCCCCCGAACGAAATTCCTCGCTACGCCCATGACCTCGAAATAGACGTAAGAGTGGTAGAGACGTGCGCTATACATTTCATTGAAATATCCCTGCCTGTTCTTTATTTTATTTCAAAACGGATCTTACTTTATGAACGTACCTCGTATTTGCAGTGAAGCATATCTACACACTGGCAACAGTACTTGGCATTAGGAAACCGTATATTCTTTCACGCAGCATAAAATTGCTTCCAAAAGATTGCAGCCGTAGCGAGATTTTGGAGCAATTCACATTTTAAGTCTCAATCCCAATATTCTCCGAAATAGTGTAAGTTGGTAGTATTTTTTTTACGTTAGCACCATTTCTAAATCTCCCGTAGACCGCTCGTACTAGGAGAGAGACGACACAGATTTCGACTCGTCGTAAATTTCTTAGTAGCTATGACTTTGAGATGCGAGGATCGTGGATTTATGTGCAGGTAGGCGCGTCTCTACGCGAAGTTGTTTCATTACTATACGCGCGTCATCCGTAGGCATTCATACTGCAGACAGTGACACATTTCGTTTCGGCGAAAAGACTTCCCCAGAAGCATTTGAACCGTGAAATCGGAGGTAAAAGCTTTCATAGGAGGGATATATTGCGCGAGCATCACTAGAATTTCCCATGTCTCATACCACGCATCAGAGAGAGAGAGAGATGAAGAATACACGCTCGTTGCGTATTCTTGGAATACGTCTAGTAGCATTCAAAACATGCACTTGACCCAATATATTTATTTCACCAAAAACCTGCTAATATTTCGCCGCAAAAATCGGTTCACTCACCTTTTTATTCAAGCGTTTCAACTCGAAGGCTTGTTGCGTAGGAGAGGGCAGAGCTCGTTCCGGAGTAGAGAGGGTAGGATTGGTGCCCTAGCTATAGTGCTGGACACTGTGGTCCCGGGTTCAAAACTCAAACGGGGGTGGTGGAGATTTTCAGTATAGAACGCTTAACACAATGTAAGTCACAATAACTAGCATGGAGTCCATTAATATTTTATCCAGGACACCTTTATTCCAGATTTCAGCGTGAATTATAGTGATTTGATTGCGCGAATTTGTTCCCAGTCTGAAGTTTAAGGAAAATTATTTCTTAATGATAGCAATATTTTGTAAACATTAACTTCGTAAGAGACTTCATATTCTCCTTGTTTCAAGGTATGAGGAGACCGGTTTGGTATGGTGGCTCGAGCTTACTTCCCATCTAGATAGTCCGGGCTCAAATCCTGGCGGTGGTAGAATCTTTTCATAGGCTACCTGATCCTTACTTGAGTGTTTTGTGGAGGGTACTTCAAGTACAGTTCTGCGTCCGTCGTGTGGGATGTTAACCCTTGGTCCCCTTGACGCATTCAGTTAATAGCAGGCTAATGCCGACGCCGGGTTTCTCTCCACCCTCCCTTCCATACCCTTCTCTATTGCGCAAATGACCTTAGGTGACAGTCTACTCCTCTAAATACCATGCCAAACCCAAGCAGATGACAATTTACATTTTTAATGTTGGGAGCCAGTTCGTATTATTAGCGAGTTTTCGCTATTACTTTGATGAAAAACATCGTCTGCAAAAGCTTGACATTTCCTTCTCGACAAAGATGCCTAAGCATACCTTTCATTTCTTTCATATCAATCCATACTCATTCACAAGTCTATGAATATGAAAAATTAACGTAAATAATATGTCTAATAGCCACATTCGCGGCATAAGGAGATGCTCGCCTCCAGGTTTTTCTGCAATTATTTTAACAAGTGTCCACGACAGGGTGGTAAAAGCGCATCAGTGCGAGGAGCAAGGGGACTAGAAGAGGACCTATTCCATTCCATACAAGGGTGATTACTGTTGCCACTTCGGTCGCATATTTATCGGTTTTCAAAAATGTCCGCTGCGCGGTGATGTGTGCAGTGCGATCCACTTATTTCCAATATTTTGGATAAGCTATAACGCTTGTTATTGCGAATAATAGCATCGAAAAGTAAGAAATTCATTGGATTTTCTCACCATGAAAAGAAGACCAAGAAGATGGAGAAGAAGAAGTCGGCTATAAATGTGGGGACGTGGAATGTGAGGACTATGATGAGGGCGGGAAAGTTAGAAAATATCAAAAGGGAAATGGATAAAGGGAGGATAGATATCTTAGGATTATGCGAGGTGAGGTGGAGGGATGGGGGGGGGGGGAGTGATAGGTATAGGGTTATATATAGTCGAGGGGAAGAAAGCCAGCGAGGGGTAGCATTAGTATTAAACGGGAAGATGGGTAAGCGTGTGGTAGGTATAGACCAGGTAAACGATAGGATTCTGGTGGTAGAAATTGAGGCGCGGCCCGCCAACCTTGTGGTGGTCCAAGTTTACATGGCCACTAGCAATCATAGGGAGGAAGAAGTAGATGAGGTGTATGAACAGCTCGAGGAAATAATTAGAGACACACCGGGTAAGAAAAATCTGGTAGTGATGGGGGACTGGAACGCTTCAGTCGGGGAAGGGAGGGATGGAAACGAAATAGGAGAATTTGGATTAGGAATTCGAAACGACAGGGGCGAGAAAGCAGCAGAATTTTGCAAGAGAAACAAGTTATTCATCACAAACACGTGGTTCAATCATCATAAAGGGCGAAGGTACACGTGGAAAAGTCCAGGGGATGTAGGCAGATATCAAATAGACTACGTTATGGTAAGACAGAGGTTTAGGAATAGTGTGAAAAACTCGCGCAGCTTCCCAGCAGCAGATGCGGATTCAGACCACAATTTAGTACTTATGAGATGCAACGTAAGATTCAAAAGGCTCATGAAAGGCAGGAGGGTGAGGAAATGGAATGTAGAAGCACTGAAGGGGAGTATGAGGAGAGAATATCGGGAACTAGTGGACATCAGTGTACGGGAGATTGAAGGTACGAAGTCTGTTGAGGAAAGATGGGATAATATTAAAACTGGAATAGCTAATGCGGCGGAGAAGTCAATTGGCTAAGTTGACAGCAGAAGGATAAAGAAGCCTTGGGTTACGGAGGCGATGGTAAAAGAAATGGAGGAGAGAAGGAAGTGGAAGAGCGTGGACACAGAGGAGGGAAAAAGAATGTATAGAGAACTAAATAATCGATTACGTCGTGAAACTAAGAGGGCAAGGGAGGCTTGGTGGAAAATACAGTGTGAGGAAATGGAAAAGTTCCAGAAGGATGGAGAAGTAGGCGCGTTGTACGCCAAAGTTAAGTCGCTATCGTGCGGCAAAAGAGGACAAGCCATGTTTAAAAATACACTAATCATATTTCGCTAATTATATTTCGCCGTGAAACTCGGATCACTTTGTCCGTCAGCGACGCGAATGGCGACTTTTGTAAACCCATTTAGCCTTTAAAGAACGGCTCTAAGTCAAATGGTAAGTGTAACCTAATTTCTGATCTTAGCGAGTGTCATTCCAGGAGCCTAAAAAAATATGAACACTATCTCAGCTCGACGAAACTCATTATAGGCCGATTTTAAACGAAAAGTGTCTCTCATTGGACCTTTTGGACCGAACGGACGATAAAGGTTAAATGCGCGGTGTGTGACAACACATTTAGAGGCAGAATTCAGGATCCTCTTTTGAACTATTCGCGGTGAGGAATAAGAGAAGAGCTGATTCTCTTCGCTATAAAAGCATTTAATTCAATCTTAATAGTTTAATTAATTTAATTTTTATAACTCATTTTCACTCTTCTGTTGTCATTCGGACCGTTTTAAGTACCGCTACAACCACTGCCTTCTTAAAAACCTATCTCGTCCACTCCTTCCCGAGTTAAGAGCAGGAGCTGGGAAGAGGGCTAAGGGATGAACACGTGAGAACCCTATTCCCTTCCCTCACCCTCATTCCCCGAAAACTAGGAATTCTCCCCCATCGCGGAGCAGTCCATGCCACTCACCAATGGCTTAGGGATGAACGGGACGGGGGAAATAATGGTAAGGGAAGAGTGATTGATAGGGATAGGGGAAGAGACGGATGGGAGTGATGAGGGAAGGCTGCGCCAGGGTCGGGGGATCGTGGGAGAACCCTGTGGAGACGTGGGTAAGGGTTCGTGAAGACACGGAAGAACGCCCAAACAAACGGCGCTAATAGGACCAAATGAGGACCATATGGTCCACCGTACACATTCGACCCGAGGAAAAGAGGAGGATTTATAAATAATTGAACGGGGTTATCTGCGGGTTATCCCGGGCGCTGCTGGGTCGAAGATGACCTCGAGACTTCTAAAAGTAGGGAGCCGTTCGCTATAGCCAATAGAAAATCGGAATCCGGCGCGAGGTGAATCACGACAATTCCTTTCCATCGAATACTTTCAACAACAAGAGAGAAGGAAGAAAACACAAGATAGGATATTAGTTAATTTTTCAATACCTTTTAAGGAATTGTTTCGTATTTTTCGTGTCATGTTATTGTTGTTGAATGTGTTTATTGAGTTGGAATTTTAATTTAATATAAATATTATGCTTGTAATATGCCACTGAGTATTATAAATGGATACTTCTGACAAGCCTTGTGGCTTTGAAGTACCAAGTTGTGTATGTAAATTTAAGACAATTACAGTTTTAAAAAATTGAAGCAGATTAGAAGCAGCTGATCAAGATGAGAGTTACATGTCACTGGGAGTTTTCATTTCATTTTGTCATCGAAATGGAAATAATTATTAATATCCTACTCAAATTCTCTTTGGACTTACATGCACTTATAAGGTACCCAGTACTTTTCTTCCCCGATGTTTTTCAAGCTAGTGCGTTTTTCACCTGTGAGCCCTTTCTGCAAACATTATAACTTCTCAGTTCCTCCGATAAATATTTCACCCTTCTGCCAACATTTTATATTTGTCTCTTCGTCCATTCTATGATATTTCAGCTCCCAGATATAGATCCGGCATGCGAGCAAGCTAGGCTTATTCTTACGGAATATTTATTTATACGGAATGTCTTCATTTATCCCCACCACGTTTCAATCATAATAGTTACATTTCACTCATAATAATATGTTAGAAATTATGGATGTTATGTTCAAAAATTGGTAAAATATTCGTTTAATTTACGTTGTAGCGTAAGGATAAAATTACGTGACGCCGTGACCGCGTGATTTCTTGATTATTTCAATATTACGGAATATCTATCGTTCTAGTGACTTTTTCAAACTAAAATTTCTCGTACAGTTGAAAATGTCTCCCATGTAAATTTCTTCGACAGCTAGAACATACTGGTCATTGCAAAAAATGAATTTAAAACTATATTGAACATTATAAATATGTTGTCACCCTTAACTAACCTTTATCATTTTTACGGTCGTGGAAATAGATTCCTATATCCGGCTAAAAATTATTTCAGAATGTCTTCCCTCGCATCAATATCGAATCGTTGGAATCGTAGACCTAGAATATAAATCAACGAGGTCAAGAAGGCGATGGCTTGGTGAGTAACTCTGCGGAAGGGAATTTTACGATGGGATCCCGGCCCTT
Organism: Ischnura elegans; assembly: GCF_921293095.1. NCBI lineage: Eukaryota > Metazoa > Arthropoda > Insecta > Odonata > Coenagrionidae > Ischnura > Ischnura elegans. The sequence continues at coordinate 58,292,580 of NC_060248.1, forward strand.
AACGGTTTAACTTGATTTTCCCGAGTGAATGATGCTGGAGAGAAAGCAATAAGAAAACGAAAGCTGAGAAAACCCAAAAGGAAGTGAATGAGTGATTAGGAGAAAGGAAGAACTGAAGAAGATGATTGGGAAAATGTTACTGACGTTAGAGCATTGGATGAGCACCGCAGTTTTTAAGTGATGACTAATCCACGCGTTAGACAGCGGGTCTAAGTTATCCGTGGCGTTTTCGGTAATGTAGAGTAATATCTATATATGTATATAAAAGAGGATATCTGTTTGTCTGTCCGCTATACATTTCCTTAGGGCTGCAAGAATTGATACCAAAGTTAGTATGCAGATGCATCTCATGCTCCCAAAGCCCGTAGTGCCGCTTCAGGTTGTGTCCGACGAGTCCTTTGCGTCGTTTTCTCACTAGAGTTTGTTACGTCACGTAATACAACTTCTGCGGTTGGACAACCTGACGGGTAGGCACACCTCTTGACACGTTCAAAGGGAAAACATTATTACAATTAAGAATTCCACACTTAATTATTAATCCTCTCGGTGCAAACCTTATTGCTGAGGAACGCATTCACACGACGTTTTAGGTTTATGCACTAACGGATACACATAACGATCAATGTTATGGAGCGGGACATAAGCTGATCCCGTGCACAGTATACGGAAATGATTTATTCCATTGTTTGCTGTTATACGTGTATGCCATCATCATACATGCTTTGCTACTTCATTAATTCCACGTTCCAAGTTTCCCACTTCTATCCTTGCCGAGCAACGCCAGGTGGCCTGCTAGTAAATAATATTTGAACACATTTTCTTGAGTACCTCGGATAAAAGCTACAATCATACTTCATTTAGTCTACCTATCCATCCGGTAGAACAGATGTCAGTAGCAATAATAAAACAACATGCATTAAAGGCGCGGTTCGGCATGGAGTTTTATAACACGCATTACAGACTCCAGTGCACGTTGCGAGCTAAGTTAAACATTGCCCAAATTAGTCATAAGTGAGGTATAAACAATGAGTGGAGAGCAAGAGTTTGAAAGTAACATCATAGTCACCCATGAAGCATATTTGCGCTGACATGGAGGTTTTTTTTTAATCACTCATAAAACTAAAGGTAGATACATCGATACTTACTACACTTCTTTATATACTTCAACCAGTACATCAAAGGATACCGTACTTGATCATCACCAGCGTTTCCAAAATCTAATCGTTTCCATCAGGACAAAAGCCTATATGGACCTAAAACAAAAACATAGTGATAAAAGTGCTCAGTTATTATCTACGATTACATTCTAACTGGATATTTGGTTTAATACGCAAATGAAGCGAACAAAGTTATAATATTGTAATGTTCCATCTAAGCTGTTTATTTTATAAAATTCCAAAATTCGATATCCGCTGAGCAATTTTGAAATGGCTTAGCTCTTAAATTCCCCTTCCTTTGCAAGTGACTCACCTCACATCAATACAACCATATCCTTGAATGACCTCAGAATTGCATAGCATAAACCAACATTTTCAAATTTATCCATTGGAATGTTAACTCCCAACCCATGCCCCTTAGACTGGCCCTCACCTCATATCCAGTCAAAAGCACTACTTTTTTTAAATTTGGCTCTAAGGAGCACGGGAAATATATCAAAGGCGACCAATAGTGCTGTAATATATTCGCCACACTGGGCAAGTGATGTTTTTATTTCCATCAAAGAAGACGCTCTCAAAACTTCCTTCCCCAAGGAAGACACCTACTCACGTAATGGTGTACGAATGACCGCAACTCTCTATTTCCGCGTCTACTTTCAGCGTAGTTTCAACTCAGTGTCTTCGGGGCACGTCCTTGGCACTGCGGGGAACCCTAGTACCTATCCATAAATAATATTGCGTCCCCGAAGTCATGGGATCGAACGATGGATTTCAGCGCCAGGGGACGCGGAATCAAAGCCACAAAAGCGAGCGATATATTTTATGCGTAGGAGGCGCTCCGCAGGGCTGAGAGATTTCAAGAGAAGCTTCCAGCTTCTTTCAGGAGTGCAGCAATAAATTTTTGATGTCTTATATTTATGTATAGGCTTCCAGCATTATCCATTGAATTACTTAAGAAAAAAAACTACTAGTAATAAAAAGTGTCTTATGTTATGCTAGGCATGTTTTTTAAGTAACTACCGTTTTGGATTTTGAAAAAAAACTGCTTTAATTAGATCAGCGCCATGACGACGATGAAAGCTTGACAACAACAGTTTTGCGGTGGTTGCCAATTCAGGCGGCAATTATCTATGACAACGGTATGTAAAATATTATTGTTCGATACGATAATTGCCTTAATAGGGTGCTTTCCATTCATACGACTCCCGCGTCCACTGGTGTCGACTCACCGCAACTCATTATAACCCTCAAATTCCCGCGCGTAATCGTTTGTTGACTCGTGTCACAACAGTCGGCGACACACGTAGAATGGAACACGAAAACCGCGACACAAGTCGACTTGTGTCGACGTGTATCGATGAATGGAAAGCATCCATAGTATCGAAAGTTATGCTGAAAGGTAGTCTAAAGTGTGGGCTTTTAGGAACAAATAAAATTGTCCCAAAAAGTGCACGGTATATTTTTATATATCAAAACGGTACTTACTTAAAAAAAAACACGTCTTGTACTTTAAGTTGGTTTTGGAACTACTTCACGAAATCAGAAAATCTAGAGGCCTGTTTACACCATGTGTTAACATTTATGAGTTAATGTCTGTAATATATTTTGCATGAACGATTTTTGTGGACCGGAACGCAGCATGTACGAATGCATAAACCAAATTAGAATAGGTTCCATTTTATGTGCATGCATTCGCACAATGTGGGTGGTTACACGATGCGTTTTCGTGTTCATTCACGCGTTCATACATTCAGATACCAATGCAGGCGGGTTTATGTACCCACCTAGTGAACAGGCCTTAAGAATTCGAAAGTACAAGATTGACCAAAAAACTTTTTCGAAGGAAAGTTCCACAAACCTTTTATCACTGTAACTAAAAATCAAATATTCTTCATTTAAATTATGGCGAGAAAATATTCATGAAAAAATTTCCATAAAACAATTAACTTAGAACACGAATTTGCTCCTTAATTACACACACATCCATATAAATAATCTCGATTTAAAAGCTGTATTAGGCATATATTGACCTAAGACCCTCTCCTTGACGACATTATTCGTTATTCTTGACATTGGTGATGGAATATTAAAAAAAAAAATATTCCATCACAAATCTCAAGGGTTCGGGTTAAAAGAAAATATTGCAGTGAGAGATTCAATGAATGCAGCAATATTACCCATAAACGTCGGGTAATTTTTAAATTACTATTGCGTTAAGATTTTATTTTTTGCGGTGCTTTGTTTGAATGTTTCAAATTCATTTTAACATGGGAATGTTTTTGTAAGTGAAAAGATTGTTGACAAATAATAGGGCTAATAGTTGGATTTTGATGTTTTTCATGCAATAATCAACAACAAGTTATTGAAAATTTGACTCTGTATGAGATGAAAAATAAATGGATTCATTCCATATTTCAAGCACAATAAAAAAGACAGTTGGATTTTGGGAAGGCTTAAGGTATTTTCAATGCAATAATCAACAATAAGTCATTGAAAATTTTGTCTAATCCTCTGCATGAGGTGAAAAATTAATGAATTTATTTCATATTTCAAGTAAAATAAAAAAAACAGTCTGACGCTACAACCCATCTGGTAAAAACCGAACTCATGACTGCACTTTTTACTCTGCAGTTGAAATAAATGCTACAGTGCATCAAACCGTGATAGGTTTAACTTGTAATGCAGGCGTAACATGCCAAGACACTACGTCGCATCAGCAAAATAACGGGATAAATCTAAGTCTGTACTTTCTGATTCTAGAAAATATTCCGTACTGCCAGATTACGTCCAATGTACAGAGGAAAACCACGGCGAAATGGACCTTTTCCAGAGAGAGACCGAAAAGGTGTGAAGTGCAAAAACTCAAGCTTTTTACTTTTTTTGTAAATCAGAAGTTGCATCGCTGCAAGGATGTAGAGTTACGGTCTCTTTTTCCGAGCAGCAGACCAAGATTTATTCCGCGAGTCGTGGAGATTTCCACGTAGACATTTCCGCGAGGCACTGTTAAAAAAAAAAAAAACAAGGGAATAGAAGTGCGCGCGACCTTTTCGTCGCCGAAGCAGACCGAGTAAAACCGTGACCAATTCACGCCACCGAAGGGGTGGGCTTGGGAAAAGGTGTGACCTGGGAAACCGCTGAGGGAATATCACCCCCTTCGCCCCCAGTGCACGACCCTTTTTCACGTTGGAACAGCCCGTCGACCCTCATGATGCCAAGCGGGAGAAGCTTCTCTCATCGGAAGAGAGATCTCAGCTGTTTCGGCATTCACAGCGGTAGCTACGCATACTGCGATACGCTTAAATAATAATTAAAATAGATAGGCGATAACAATTAAAATTTAATTAACAATTCTTTATTTTCGGAATTAATTCAATGACACCAAAAAATGTGTTTGAGTAGGTTAATTTTTTTACACTATGTTTCCTTCTGAGCTATCTTGGCTTATAAGTTGGTTCTCTTCCTTTTATTTTTCCCATTTTGCATTGATATATTCAAAAATCAATTTATATGACTCAATAAACAAGATAACAGAATATAATCTTTGTTGTCCTATTATTATAGCATGCTTAAAACACAATTTAATAAATAAACTCCAGAATTAATAATTTCAACTGAAAAACAGCAAGCTACTGTAACATTAAGCCATAATCTCCACGGGGAGAGAAAGGAATAAGCCAATAAAAAAAGTAGAATTTATCAACAAAAAAAATAAAATTAAATTAAAGCACGTCAGAAGTTGACCGTTGATAATACCACATATATTAAAAAATATATTTATAAGCAGGGAATAATCCTAATCTATCCATGGAGGGATGAAATATTATTTCTCATTGATTAATACCTACTCTGGAATGGGTAATTTACGGTAGTTTAAGAAGCAGAAGAAAAAGTGGCCTTCATATCGTATTCAAAGGATTTATACTGATGGCGGAAATCTATAACAAATTAAAATTCTAATCCGTCAAATTCGTCGGGAATCGTCTAGTATATAGATGTATATGTAATAGTCGCAGGTTATTCATTTTGCAATAGAGAAAGCTGAAACGACTTTATGGACCAACAAAATTATAGCCCGGTGCAGCAAAAAAACCGATAGCATCGCATAGCTTCGCAATCGTGTAGTATTTAGAAGCATATGTAATTTAACAGGTAAGCTACAACCAAGCTACAATCGTTTTGCAAGCGTGAAAGCTGAAACAGTTTTATGGACCAACAAAAATTCGCGCCCGAAAGCAGCAAAATAAACTGCATCGCATCTTACAGTGTCGCAATTATAGCAGATAAGTCATTTTGAAATCGAGAAAGCGGAAAGTTATTATAGACCAACATAATTCGCACACGAAGCATCAAGGCATCGCATAGTATCGCATAGCGTCTCAATCGGTGCGCCCAGCACAAAAAAATCGACGTCGCGAGATGACCTCACTCAGCGGAGTGCCCCTCCGCATTAACTACTGCCGCCGCTCGGGAATAAAAACTCTCCATAACTCGGATGTGAAAAACCCCGATAAAACCCTGCAAAACCCTTGTTCCCCCGCTACCTCTCCCACCGCTCGTAAAAAGAGAGGAAGAAAGAAGGGAGAAAAAATAAAACAAATGACTGACGCTCTCTCTCTCTCCAAGTCGATCCATCGATCGATCGTCTTATCCTCGAGATGACTCGAATTGGAAAACGCAGCAGGGTAAACAAAGGGAAGCGATCCGGAGACAGGAGATGGGAATATGATGGATATGTATAAACAGGCGATTTATACCGCTTTCGGAGGGAGATGTCGGCAGAAAAGAATCGGCAGCCACGTGGAGAATTGCAAATATGCTCTTGAGCTTGAGGAGAGAAAGAAATTGAGCCGGCTCAACGTATTAAGCGTGGAACAAGTTCCTCTTCCCACTGCACACACATTAATCTCCAGAAAATGAAGTTTTATTCGAAATCATTCTTGCATTCTGTCAGGCAACACTAAAAAAATCGGTAAGGGAATAATAAGGGTAATATTTTACCTGACTTATCAAAAGACAGGTAATATAATGGGCTCAAGTCGCTAGCCTCACAGGTGGGCCTGTTATTAAAAACCACGCAGGTGAAATTTTCCAACAAGAAAGAAGAAGTAACGCTCCCAAGTAGAACCTTAAAAATGCTTAAGGCTGTCGCATACATAGCGTCAGCAAGGAGAGCCTGAAAACAAGAGCATTTTAGATTCAAAGACTCGCACGCTCCGCGCGCTCGTTAAGGGGCTCCGCCCCTTAAAACCCCGGTTCCGGCTTCGCCGTCTACATTTGTGGTCGTTCGAAGACTTTTGAAGTTCGAATAATCTCAACACAGCTAGGGGCCGGCTTCGCCGGCCAGGGGGTAGGGAGGTGCCCCACTCATTCCTCGGAACGGCTTCGCCGTTCCTCGCTGAAGGGCGGCTTCGCCGTTTAGTTTGCCAGAGGTTTAGTGTGCCAGAGGGCGAGGGCATTTCGGAACTGTTTCACCGTTATTCGTTTAAGGGGCGGCTTCGCCGCCCAGAGGTGGGGTGAGTCCACAGCGGTTGCGCCGCTTGAACATCGGGGCGGCTACGCCGCCCGGGGGTTGCTGAAGCTCCCCCTCGCCTACGCCAGTTCCTCGTTGTGGGGCCGCTTCGCCGTCTTGGGGTTGAGGAGCCCCCCCGCGGCTGCTCCGCCTAGTCCTTATAAATGGTCTTCCCCACCGAGAGGGGTGCCCAGGGGGATTCGGGGATTTTAATGTGTTATGCATGCGGTCACCAAAAGTCCACAGTGATCATGTAGCGATGATTGTAAAAGGTAGTGCAATGCGGATTAATAGTGGCGACAAGTACCCATAAAAGAAGACTTAATGGCAAGTTTTTAATTTTTTTCGGGGGGTTCCTACGGAATACCGGGGGTTTTATACTTGTGTTAAACCAGTGGTCACTAATAGTTCTCATAAATTCCGTGCCGATAAGTCCTAGGGGACCGGAAGAGTGGTCTTACGATTCTTTTCCCTGGAGAGGCTATTTATTAGAAATTTTTTGGGAGGTTTCACGGGGTTATCGGGGGTTTTAATAAGTGGTAGGGGCACTGGTTAAATTGTGACGAAAACTATTCGGAAAGGCGACTTTAAAATTTTTTTATTTTTTTTTCGGCGATGTTCCAGGAGGTGATCAGGGGTTTTCTGGTATTTTTTCCTATATGGTTTACGGTGGCTTGCCCTCACCAAATATTCCGGATTTAGAGCTCAGAGGTGACGGGTAGTGCGGCGTAATGTTTTCGAGAAGTTCCCCAATCGGAGGCTAAATGACACATTTTACATTTGGGGGGATTTCAGGGGGATACCGGGGGTTTTAAAGTGTGTACTCCTGGCGGTCACCATCCGTTCACCCAAGTTCCGTGGGGATGAGTCGTTGGGGGCGGAGGAATAGTCACGAAAAGTACCTAAAAAGAGTAGACTTATATGCAAAATTTTATTTTTTGGGGTGGGGGGTGTATGTGGGTTTACCGGGGGTTTATAGGTTTTTACTGCCAGCGGTCATCAATCGTCCACATCAATTCCGTAGCGATGAGTGGTAATGATTGGAAAAGCGGCGGAATTGGGACGAAAAGTACCCGAAAAGGCTACTTATATGGAAATTTTAATTTTTTAGGGGGTTTCAGGGGGTTTAAAGATGACGATACTATATGGTGACATTCATTTACTGACATTTCTAAATTAAGTGTGCCCTATGACAACCATATTTCGAGAGTAATACAATAGAAAGCAAACCAGTCCCTGAAAAAAGTGAGTAGTGCCCGCCATTTTTATTTTTTCGCGGTTAAATCCATTAAATTATTTATCAAATGTTAATGTTATCTGAAAGACAATGCATAGTTGTATGTAGCTACAAAGTTTGAAAGAAATCGGTTAGGTAAAAATAGACAAAATCTTGTGTTGATCTTTTAGAAATCGTAATTTTCGGTGATTTTCGGAATATTTTTATTTTTTTCTCAGTAACCAAGGACGATGAAAAAAAATTATTACCATCATTTCGTAAACGATGTTATGAGCATATATAATAATCATTTTCGTTATCTTACACCTGAAATTAGGTCGAGGGGAGCGGAAGTTATGAAAATATTTTCGAAAAACCACTTTTTGGACGCCATTTTGGCTGCAATTTTCTTAAAATGAAACTAAAAGCATTGCACAGTCACATGGCCACGTTTATCAGCTTTTAAAAAATGCAAAAATAATTCGTGTGGCACGCACGGTTCCCGCGCAGTAAAATAAAAACCGAAAGACGGTCCCCGGAAATGGCGCGATTTCGGCCATTTTGTCGACCTAGCGACGACACGTGGCGGAAACTTCCGGTTTTCGGATTTTTCCTCCGGATCATTTCGGGTTCCCCGCACGCGTGCCAAATTTCAGCTCTCCAGCACTTCTGGAAGTGGTCGGGAATTTGTATCCATGAGTGAGTCAGTCACCACAAGGGCTGTATATAGATAGGACTATTATTATTATTTTAAATGTATTCCGCCGATTAAGGTAGGTTTGCATGGAGTATTTAAGGAGTATTCTAGCAATCTCTCCTCCCTTCATGGACTTCTCTCTTCAATTCACAATAAATCCTACCTTCTTTCATTCTATATAAAAACACTATTATTTTCCTTCCTCTCCCTTGTTGACCCAACATTCTACCCTCGAACACTGTTTTAAACATCCACTCCCCGCTAAGTACTCGCTCCATCTAAACCTTCCGTCTCCTCCGTATCTCATCTAAAAGTTGCCTCTCCTCACCCACCATATCCAGCACTTTGTCGTTCCTCCTCAACTAATACGAAAGGTTAAAATAAACGAATCTATCAATTCAAATTCAAATTATGATTTCTGCGAAATTTTAGAATTGAAGTACTTCACCCGAAACAGCAAACACTGCTGATCAATTTGAAGTACAGAGAAGAAGAGGAGTCCAATAGTAGTTCTCAATTTGTAATCAACAGCCATCAATTCTAAAGGCCATTTACACGGGGCACGTACTTGCACAATGTGGCGTATGCACGAAGGCGCAGTCAAAATTGCATCGTGCAAAGCGGTGAATTGCTAGAACACGTGCGAGAATGCGTGGATGAGAAATGACAAAATATCCCGTTCTAATTTAGTTCATGCGCAGCTTAGAGCTGCATATAAATTAATGCAGCTCTAACCTGCGCAATTTCGTGTCTTGTGTAAAACAGATTTAAGATTGGTTTGACCAAGTTATCTACTCAATTCTCCTATCAGGTAATCTTTTAACTCATAAATATTTCTTCTGCTTTACATTCTTCACCATCTTCTCTACATATTTCATCCGAGGCCTACACCTGCAGTTTTTCCCTTCGATCTCTCCTCCAGCGATAGTCTTCACCAGGCCATCTTGCCTCGTGATTTGGCCGATCAACTGTTCCGTTTTCCATACAAGAATTTGAAAAAGACTCCTCCTCTCTCCTATCCTTTTTGGAACTTAAAACTGTGGACTTAACACTTTTTTATAATATTCTCAACGCTGCCATCGACTCCCCTCAGTTTCCCTACAGTAAGAACTTCTAAGGTCCACCCACCCCACCCGCTCTCATCATTCACTCCATATGCTTATCCCCAGACTTTCGATAACCAACCACTCTTCCGTCTATCTCCTCCACTGAATTCACTCCCACCACACATTGATCCCTTTGTCCTTCCAATTAATAAGTATAAAACCCTTGCCCTCTCGAGTCTGCAAACTATGTAGTGTTCCTCCCCAACTATGCATTTTTTTAAATTTATATTATTGTTTATATTTATCATTGGAATGCAACTGTAAATATCTAAACGTGTGAATTTTTAATTACTCACAGTAAAATGGCGCTTTTCTTTTATGAGGTTTTCCTTTATTAAATAAGATCAAAAATACAATTTAAAAATATAAAAAAAATCTTCCAAATTACTCACACGACCTATCCATTTGGTCCTCAATATTTCCTGTAAAACAATTCTCCATATAGCCACCAAAAAGAGGGCACGCCATCGTAACCCTTCCGTGACTGTGCGGGGTAACTCAGCTACCCCAAATTATGTTTTTGTTTTATGTATAATTTTTTACTTTTTATTTTGTCCCTTTGATATTTTTTGTTTTTGAGCTGAACCACTTTGTCGTTATTTAGGCGACGGTTGATATTTTTTACATTAAAATTGTTTTTGAAAACTTCAATATTTGTAGGGTGGGGTAACTTAATTACCCCGCACAGCTGTTGGCAGGAAGAAAAAAAGACGTGTTTGTTATATGAATGCAGGGATAAAAGTTGAATGCTTTAAATTTTATTATATTATAATTTCAATAACGCCAATATTCTACATGATGGCACCTTTTTTACCTGTTTTTTCATAGCATGTTTGTCAGTATACAGTAACAATAGCAAAATATGAAATATTTCTGCCATTTTACAATAAATCAATGTAAGAACTTAAATGTAACCTACAATGTATTTATAACTTATAAAAAACAGGATATTATATCATTAAAAAAGGGCCATGGTGTTGAATTGCAGGAAAGACTAAAATGTAATACATAATTTATGAATTATAAATGGAGTAACTGAGATACCATACACAGTATTGAATATTTTACTTTTTCGTCTAAATATTTACGACTTACGAAGGTCGCGGGTTCCAGTCCCGCCTGGATAGGTTTCCCTCCAGGATATGGATCTGAGTGATCGTCTGTTGTTGATTGTTTAAACTCCCGATGTAAAGGCCACATTGTGCTGTTTTCGGGGATAATTGATAAAAATAAATAATAAATAATTAAATTTGGGCCATTTGACTCTCGATGACTGTCATGTCATGATTTTTCCACCCCAGGGAATGGTGCTCCCAAATTAAATGAATGATTATACTTCCTCCAAAATCCCTCCTTTGAGGCGTATGCCGGCTATTTTAAATAAAATATGAATATCCTTTTAAAAGCTCTGTTTAACTTAGAATTTTGGTAGATACCAAATGCCTAAGCTGGTCTATATATCCTTAGCCTCCTTCCTCCTCTTCTCTTTCCACGGTTCCCTCGACTGGTGTGCACAGTACCTTTCCCTCTTAAAATATAACCGATTTAATTCCCCTTACTCTTTTGCTAGGATTTCAGTAATGTTCTTCCATCCTTCCATATTTTACTTATTCCGCCTAAATATATTCTCCTTGTTAAGCCTAGCAATAATCTCTATAATGCCGAACATATACTCTTTGTATCGGTGTTATGTTATACTTTTTGTCAAAATTTTATTTAATAAGAGTTGAACATTATATGTATTCTATATTATTTTACTCTTATAGGTTTTACCTAGAGCATAATAAAATATTCATTCATTTACAGTCGCTCACGTCAGTTTTCCACGCACAGTCACGGCAGGTATGGTGAGAACTCGTACATATATGACAAGGAGAGAAAACGATTTTCGGCGGAGCATGAAAGAAGGTCCATATCAAACAATGCCGAAATATTATGAGTCTGGGGAAGGAGGGGAAGATGTCGCTTGGGAGGCCCTTCTTCCCGTAAGGGCTTAAATGCGCTCAGGAGGAAGGGGAGGAAAGGGATTGCGGGAGGGTGCACGTGAATGAAGGGCAAAACGCGAGGGTCGGAGGGAATGAAGAGAGGGATGAAAGAATTGAAGTCGGGGAAGACGATAAAGCAAAGCGACGGTGAAGGTGATGTGACGACGAGACAGCGCTTTCAAGCGACAATTGACGCGAAGGAGGGGAAAATACTACTTCATGATTATCTCCATCAAGGGTTGGACAAGGTGGGCAGTATTTAAAATACGAGTATTTTAAAATACGCATTTGAAATAAATTTTCAATCTTTATTTAGTATTCCAAATACAGATTTGTGGCATTTTCCCATTCTAAAATTAAAAAAATTCATTTGTAAAATACTTTTGAAGTAGCTATGGTAACACTTCTGTAACGATATGCTTCAGAGATTACTTCGTTTTCGTTAGAATCGTTATCTTAATGTTTGCAACAATCCATAACGTACCAAGGCAGGTTATAATGTTTGAAGATCTTTTGGTTTCCACTCAAATTTTAAAAGGTATTTAAAATACTATTTTGTTGTTTCTTTTTCAAATACCCAAGTCAAAGGTATCTTGTATTTTGAATTTCAAATACAATCAGAGCGCTATTTTGTTTCAAATACATTTGGAGCTGTATTTTGTATTTCAAATACTCCTCGGCCTCTTTTTTGCCCTGCCCTGTCTCTATCGTTTCAGGCTTAACCTTGTGGAAGCTCACTCTTTTAGCGCTAATGAAAAGAACAACTTTGATATATTTCACTAATTTAATTTCAGATACAACTAGTTTCGACACTCGACACCTCATTGCATTCTAGAGGTGACTATCCCCTTACACGCACCTTCTTCCTTCCTCCCACATCTACCCTGGGTGATATATTAATCGCTAACTGCATCATGAAAGGCATCATATCCATGTTGGACGATTTGTCTTTTTTTCTTAAAGTTGTTTATAGGTGCAAGACTCAATTTTTCCCGCTAAAAAGAGCAGTACATGCTAATAACACCGAGCTGAAATGTTTCCTTTTAGTAAGAATCGTTGAGTCTTGCACCTAGCAACAAGTTACGGAAAAAAAGAAAAATCGTTCAACCTGGACATGATGCTTTTCTGTAGTTAGCGATTCATAAAAGGATCATAATTTTGATTTTACTCTTTGTACCTGAAGATCACGCCACCCCGTCGAAATCAGTTGTACCTGAAAATGAATTAGTGGAGTATAACAAAGTTATTCTTTTATTTTGCGAAACTAATTTGACATATTAATATTCGTAAACTTAATAGTGATTTAACCCAGCAAATGCAGTGTTGCAGAGTTAGTTTTAGAATAGAACTAATTCCTCTCGCTCATTGTGATTTTTCTATTTCTCTACACATGCTGGAACATTGGCAATGCGATACATGGAGATTCCGCCGAGAAATGTTGCAGACGTCATTGACATGATTAATTGAGGCTATACTCTTGGAATTGTTATTCATCGCCAGTCAACTGACAGCGCGACTGCGCGACTGTCATAAATATTACACGTTCCTCATAGTATTTTCCGAGAAATAAAATAGCACATTCTAATACTTTATTCAGCCTATCATGAAAATTATTTTCTACACAAAAAATAAACTCAAATTACAATTACGGTAAGAGTATTAATTTAACCAAAATATAAGATATGCTATGGTAATAATTTCATGATGATATGCTATGATAATGCAATTTCCAATACGGAATATATCCACGTGTCATATTAAGTCATGAGTTATTAGCAAAATAAAAGATATATGGGAAAGTAGGTTGAGATGACGAACTCGGCTTTTCTCTTACTCATTCGTATATAGCGGCATGAGTCCTAGCTCTTCCTGGGCGTCAGGGTATTGGTAACGACGTTCACTGTAAAGGACGGTGGACGAAATTGTTTTGGAAGCAGTAGCGAGAAAGATGCGTTTTCTTCCCGCGCGACTGTCAATTTTGCAGCTCCTAGAGTAAGGAAGTACTCGATTACGCTAATTTATTTTTACCCTTTTTAAAAATATTCTCAGAATATAACTCGAAATGTAAAGAGCGATGTCTACCATCGGTTTTTAAGATAAGCTAGGGTAATGATAAAGTCACTGAGGCAGCCAAGATGTAGTGAAATGACAGCTTGATTTCATGCAAAAGAGAGATGGTAATTTTCCACAAATTTATTTCGTAATGTACGACGCGTTTCGACCATCAGGTCATTTTCAAGTACAATTTCATATTGTGAAAACAAAAAAATTTCTCAAGTACTATTTGAAATTGCCTTTGAGAATAACCTGACGGTCGAAATTACATTAGAAATGTATAAAAAACATTAAAATACCCCAGGTTGGGCAGAATCACAGGACACAAGAAAAGATAAAAAACACTCACAGTACTAGACTGCTACCTAACGCTGAGGAAGGTGGAAATGTGCCACCGAAAATTTAGTACTGTGAGTGCTTTTTTTTTCTTTTTTTGTGTCCTGTGATTCTGCCCAACCTGGGGTATTTTTATGTTATTTACCTCGTCGAGGAACATTTAGAAGTATCAAATGTATAAAAAATAAAATGAAAAAAAATTGGAAAATTTGCCATCTCTCTTTTCTATTGAACGCAAAAAAAAAGAAATGCATTGATATGACCACAATATTGGAACCCTTATTCAGCTTTTCATCACCTGGGAGGTTCCAACTATGAAAGCAATATTTCCTAAAGACTCACGCGAAAGGTATTTGTTTTGACTCCTCGCGAAGTCACGTCAGAGCATCCTTGACTCACACCATGGGAACGATGGGGGAGAAAGGCGAACGCCGCATAAAGTGAGATAGAGGAGGTTCGAGTGAGATCGGAAAGGCAGGAAAGATCTTCCCGCGGAGACAAAAGAATTCATTAGCGCGAAATTGAGAGCATTGTGGAAGATCCCCCTTTCGTGCTATAAGCCCTCACAAGGGGATGAAGCGATCATTTCCGCCTTTGTTGCGGTCATTTTCAGAAGGAAAAGGCCCCATTGTCTCAGTATCGAGGAGTATTAGGCACGAATAGCACGTCTCTCGATGAAAAGGCGAGGAAAATTCCTGCCTTTTCGTCGACGACATGGTTATGACGCGTGAAATACGTAATAATGATAAAAATAATATTATTATTACGACGTGATGGCAGGTTTTTATATGGAAAATATACTACTTTCACCGGGAAGAGGTACCCATTTCTGAGCATGAACTCTTCTTCCATGCGTAATGTTATCTCTGTCCTGATAATAATGTATTTCGCTCTTATTCCTTTTACAGTTCCCCTTCCCTTTCCAAAAGGCATGAAAAATAAGTGTCTCTATTCACAGCTCAATAGTGAACCTTATTAGCGATATATTGAACCAAATTATGGTGCCACTCTACAGAATTTGTGATATTCTCCCTACCTCTATTGACTTTAGAGTTGAAACATTTGATTGCGAAGTGATTAATACCGATAGGTGTGGTACTAACAACAGCTTTTTCGATAATGGTATATATATATATAGTAAGGCAATTTATAGCAAAATTATGTAACGCACTACGCATACATGTTCCGTAGGACTCTTTCACGTGACTTAAACTTTTTAATGAGAGACATCAAAAACACTGCGACTGATTTCTCCTGACTGATGGCTCATCGTGATTTCACTGTAAAAATTGGGCTGAAAGGTGACATTTTGCGTTTATGACGGGTTTACTACTAGTTAATGGCGGTGAATTTCTTGAAAATATAACATAAACCTTTTTTTTCATTGATTCGATTTATCCTTCGTTTTGAATTAGTTTGCCCGAGATTAAGAAAAAGGCATCAAGGACAGAATAAAAAGTTATAAAAGCTGATTTCGGCTTTCACTCACCTTTGGGAGGAGGATAGTTCACGTAGCTCTCCCAAGAGAAGGTCAGGGAGGAAATGAAACTACCTAAAATTTTTCGCGAACGAGTTTACTACAAGTTAATGTCGGTAAATTGCATGAAAATATGCTGTAAATTTTTTTCATTGATCCAATTTATTCTTCGTTTTTTTATTGATAAGGAAGGAAATGAAACTATAAACCCTACATTTAAACGAAATCAAACTTTTCCAACACTGCCAGCAACAAATCAATAGATTCGATCAAATGGACTAGACTTATCGAAAAAGAAATCGTATCCATCACGAACTATCCCTCATCAAGAACGACGTATGGGCTTCCAGTAGAAATGCGGAAAATATGTTCCTCATGGACGGGTGTGAGTGGTGAGGTAAAGCGTGGATGAGAGAAAAAGTTCTTCAGGAGGGTTCGACACCGCCTAGTATACAGATGAACGATTGGAACGAACCAGAAGATGACTTGCCGAAACCCTCCGGCTATACAACCGACGAAATAAGGAAGACAAATTCCAAATAACGCGGAGAAGGGCATTTCTTCACTGGCTATCTTTCATCACGTTCTAATAATTCCTCGAGCTGAAAGGATTTCTTTCCGTTCCCAAGATAGAAAAATCTTTAAGCTGTCCCTTCAACTTGATGTGGGTGGCAGACACTTTAAGAATTGTAAGAAGCCAAGGCTCCACTTCTGAATTAATGCTGAATCGTAGATGGAAGTCACGCCATATCAGGCTCAACGCTGACGGTGCGAGCCAATAGTGCTTTTCATCGGAGACAGCATTCGCATGAAATATTACGGATATTCTATCCAGTGTAGTTAGGGCATCAAAGGTATTGGATAAAATAAAATTTAAATCAGCGCAAAAATAAAATCAATCGACCTTTAATTTACCATTGAGTTACGTCTTCATTAGCATCATTCATCTGACTACATTAATCTAATTCGTGAAGGACAGTACATATTTTTTCTTTCCTATCTCCTAAAAGCAGATCAAATTTCCGAACGAAAAATGCAACATACATCATACGTTTTTATTGATTTAGTTTGTGGTAACAGGTGTCATTCTATCTAAGGAATTCGTGTTTTCTAAAGCTAGGAACGCCAAGGTTTAATTTCATGTTCCAAGCTCAGTTCAATTGGACAATATCGGCTTCCATCAAATTAAAAAAAAGTCAAATGCCGGCCTCAGTGGCGACAGGGCATATGCCCTCGTCTACCAAACAATAGGTCTCGGGTTCGAGTCCTGTCTGGGTAGGCTGCCCCTATCCAGGGCATGGTTATACGTACACGGGTTACAATTCTTGAACAATCCGATGTAAAATGGCCAATATGTGCTGTATTCAGTACAATGAGTATTAAATAAAAAATAAAATTTCAAAATAGCCCTAGATATGTGACATGTCCTCGCGTAAGATGTTTAACCAATTCCTTGAGTCGCCATACGATCTAGATAACACGGTGGAAAGGGGATGTTCCGGCTGTGGTCCAGTCAGCACGAAATTCAATTGCTTTTGCACGTGCTGCGAGAAAATGTTCCGTAAGTGGATTCACCCTCACCCCTCTCCCCCCTGACCACCCCTTCTCCACCCTCCGCTCCCTACGGGACGTAGGACCTGCCCTTGGTATGAATTATTGGTCTGGTACCTCCGAAAATGAAAGGGGGGGCGAAAAACAGTGTAGTAAGGGGAACACTTGCATGAGCCTTATGGCGTTTTCCAGGTAAATATTCAGAAAATTCAGTACCTGTTACTGGTTACTTAACCGGTTTTTTTTTTACATATAATACGTTTAAGTCAAATAATGACAGTATTAACCACTTAATGAGCTTTAGCGCTTGGAAGAAGTATGTTCTTACCGCCTAATTGTACACGTAATACATTAAGACTTCTAAAACACCATACCACGCTAAGTGAAGTCTCTTTTATTTTTTTATACATAAAAGTGACATTTGAATTCTTGTAAATCCACATCTACGGATGTCATATTCCATAAAGTTTCGTCCCTGCATTCATGGAGTAATTATTACGTATCACAGGTTGCCACTATCTTATGACTCATAAACACCCAAGTACCTCTAGTGTAATTAAATTATATTCTCTATCTTCTTGATTTCCAATTATTCTTACTATTCTTTATATTATTTTATTTTAATTCTTCTCTATAGTTTTGACGGAGTCAATACGCATCTGCATTGATCCTGGTTCGATTAGGCCCAATATGAGACATGCAAATGAACTTCAAAATATCTGTTTTTCTTCCTACGAGTTTTCTCCTTTAAAGTCCTTTTACAGCAGCTGAATCTCAAGATACGGGCCCAGTTGACCAGCGCAGCCTCTTGAATTGATACAGGGTTGGCGCCCGAGCATTTAAAATTGACCATAATCTCATGGACTGGGTCAGAAGGTGCTCGGTAGCATATCATTACGTGCTATTATATTCCCGTGACCTCGTAACAACTCATTCTCATGGATCTCAATTGGAGTTCCCAGTAAACGAGTCCACCAGAGCGAAAGTAAGAGACACCAACACAAGCATAGCAACTGGCAAGAAGATTAGACGGGCGATAAATGTCTTAAATTGAAGTTCACTTCTCATTTTTTTCTAATGTAGGTCGTTCGATGTTTTCACGTTTTATTCAATCGTTCTACTTTACCTATATTTAAAAAAAATTATCGTTTCTTTATATTTTTTAATTGAGATTTTTTTGAACCAGTGTCTGTTTTGCAAAATTGCCGAAAATTCTCATCTCTCTCGTTGGTGATAAAATTATTCGAGTATTAACAAGGGGTGTCTGCAAATTTCCCCAAACTCGTCCAAATGGACTTGTTATCAAGTAAGGTTTGGCACAATAGACTTAAAAGTGATCTCAAAAAGTCACGGAAAGTCACTGTGAAGCATAGCGAGTAAGGAATGAGTTCCCCAACAACACTCAGGTGGTCACAAACTTGAACCGGTAGAGGTGTTAGGAACTATTTGGGCAGCTCACTAGAGGAAAACAGAAAGGCTGCAGAACACCAATCTTAGAATTTTGGTAATAAGTGAATTTGAGAGTATACCACACAAGAGTGATCAAGTAAAATCTTTACGGGCGCATAGAAAGCGTTACACAGAGTTTAAACGTATTAAGCTAGGAGACGCTGGAGACTTGGAGGCAGCGCGCTAGGCTTATGTTGCTTGAGCAATAAGGTGGTTTCCTTCATCAAAGAAAACGAAAGGCATTGATTGCGATTCGTTACCCACCATTAGTGTATTCATAATATACAAATCATTTCGTTTTAGAAATACCGGTTTAAACGAATGGCAATGGTCCATTTTTATCCTCATTTGAAAAGGACCAGATTGGCGCCCATGCGATGCCACTCCACATGACGTCACAGGGACCTAGTTTCTATACGAGAAGATAGGAGTTATGCATCGTCTGAGGTTACCAATGCATGCATGAGGCGCAGAGCTCAGGGAAACATGTCTTAATAATCACTTATTAAAACTGGCTGAGTTCGGAAAGTTTTCCTCGTTTGATATGGTATTAATAATCCTTATTTAAGACAAGCGCTACCAGCCAGCAGGGTACTCAGCTACCCGCTAGCAGCCTGCGACGTATCAGCGCTAAGCCTCGCCTCAAGGTCACCTCACTGGGCGGGAGGGGGAACCAGAAATACGACGTACGGAGAGATTTCCCGGCATTCATACTTATGCGTCGCGTTTTCGCGCGCTTGAAAATTTTCACTTTTCATTTTATCGCGTAGGATAGAATCGTCATTTAAAATCTAAAAGCGTGAAATACGTACTCCAGGAGTAATAATCTTTCGATTTAGGCAATAAAAAAATAATAGGAAACCACCCTATTCTTTTTCCTCCTGAGCAATAAAGGACTTAAATCAATGGTAGCCGTACATTTTTGTTCGAGCATTCCTTTCTATTTGTAAACTCATGGTGTACTAACACACCCCGCCAAAGCCTATTGAGGCGGCTGGCAGAGTATTACGTAGATGTAATTCTAGTAGGTAAGTCATATTGCAAGCGAGAAAGTGGAAACAGTTTTATGGACCAACAAAATTCGAAGCAGCAGAAGACAGCATAGCAAAGCACAGCGACGCAATAGGTGCGCCCTTAACGAAAACCAGACGTCGCGAGATTACCTCGGTGGAGTGCCCCCAAGTGCGAATTAATTACAGCGAACGCTAGGAATAAAAGCAATAAAGGACTTAAATAAATGCCAAGCGTAATTTCGTTGGAGCATTTCTTTTTGCTTTGTAAACGTCTGGTGTCCTAAGAACCCCCCCCCCCCCGCCACAAGCCTATTCAGGCGGGTTGCGGGATAATATATACAGTGAAACCTCTGTTCACGGACACCGCTGACTTTAGGACAGTATTCAATTCCTCGGCAGAAGGATATGCAATTTTATAACGACAGAATCTATGTCTGGTATGCCCACTCTCCCACTTACGACACAATTTTAACCTTTCACGGACGCCACCGCCATGGGTTTTCTGAACAATCCCTGAAAATTTGAATTTTTTTTTAAATAAAAGGAGTTCGTTCATCTGACTGAACTGTAATACTTGCGGGATAATATTAAGCTTAAAAATGAGATTTTATATAGGTCACCTCCGACTTACGGACACCTCTCACCATCGGACACATTTTCAACGACCGTCAGAGTCCGTTAATGGGAGGTTTAAATGTAGATGCAATATTATTAATAATAAATGTAAGTAATCCGTAAATGAGAGATTTCACTGTAGATGTAATATTATTGATAATAAATTGAATAGCAATAATATGATTTATTATTCTAGGACATTGTCCATTGAGAACATATTAAGATTATAACATACAGAAGAGCTCATAATGCACATATTACAAAATTTATAATTAGAAACTATAGACATAGGCGGATAGATTAAAATTTAAAAAATGATGTAGACATTGGGACAATTATGGCACTCAAACGAAGGCAAAGGAGCGATGGACGAGAAGATTATCATAAGGATAGGGATGCAAGACAGAGAGAGAGGGAGAAAGAGACTCGGAATGCTAGAGGGATGACGTGAAGTCGCCGTGTCATTCATTGAGGACGCTCTACAATGCGAGCGTCTCTCTTCCTTTCTCTACGTCTCTCTCCCTCTCTTCTTCATCCGACTTGCGCCAGCCAATGGAAGACACTCTTAAGCCTCATCTTCCTTCTTTTTTTTAAGCTCCTTGCCTTTCTTGCAGAAGAAGTTGGTAGAAGGACAGGAGACAAGAAGAAGAGGGAGATACAAAGAAAGGAGGAATTTTGAAAGGCCTCTGGAGAGGAGGAATGAAGTCTCGACCCCGTTAAGACTTAACTTGGCTTAGTCGACTTCAAGTTCAGAGTAGACTCTTAAGTAGACTTCAAGTTTAGAGTATACTCTTTTAGAAAAGAATACCCTATATATTTTTACTCAATGAAGCTAATACGATCGTTTTGGGTACAATTTTACATTGGTTAACTAGTAGGCCACCCGGAGTTGCTCGGGAAGGATTGTACCCAGAGAAGTGGGAAACATGGAACTTGGAATTCGTGGTACAAGGCTGTATGATGATGGTTTTCGGCAAGCGATGGAAATAATGATTTCCGTGTATTGCGTATGGTAAAGCACATCTTATACCCCGCACCACATCAGTGATCGTTATGTTTGTCTATACGTTCGTAGACCAAAAACGTTTGTGCACGCATACCCCAGCAAAGAGATTTGCACAGAGAGGATTAATAGTTAAGTGCAGAATCCCTTGAGTTACGTTTTCCCTTTGAGTGTGTCAAGAGGTGTGCCTACCCGGCAGGATGTTCATCCACAAAAGTTGCATGACGTGACGTAACAAACGGTAGTGAGAATAAGACGCAAAGAAGGCGTCAAACACAACTAAAGGTAGCACTACGGCTTTTGGGAGCATAAGAGGCAACTACGTACAAACTTTGTTTGCAATCCATTCAGCCATATTGAAATGCAAAGCTGAAAGACAAACAGACATACTCTTTTTATATATTGGTTAATAAACTACGCAAAAAATACACTCCGCGGCGCAGTGACGGAAAAATCGCGTATAATTTTTGATCCCTCGGATATTTTAGATTTCCAGCCATGTAAATGGGTGTTACCCTTTCTTTTCCGCATACGTTACATAGCCCAGGAAGTTCGATAAGGGGTCCCTCAATGTGCGTAGTGGTCATCCGGTATTAGGTCCCAGGACCCTGCCATCAAGATATCACCACAACTTCAGGCAGCAAATGCTCTTACCAATAGGCTACTGCGAAACACATTCCAAATCAAAATGAGGAATTAAAATAATAATTTTATCATAGAAGACTGTTTCTTTTTCGATTAAGCACTAGTTGTTAGCATAGGCATTCACGACAATAAAAATTTTCAAATCATGAAAAATGTACCATAAAGTTGAAGACTAGTGTGCTCAAAGAGAGAATCAAGAACCAAAATTCCTTATTAGTCACTTGACAGCGACAAGAAAATGAAGCCGTTACTCTGGACATCATATTTTCTTCGTTACTCTAATTGTAAGTTTTGAGTGCGACAAAACCATGAGCAACAGTCTGTTTATCCTGATCGATTATTTTACCTCGAGTATTACGTAATTCGAGATCAAGTGACTGCCAATGAGTGCATGCCACCAAATTGAGAAGTAATATGAGCTTTAATTTGTATTGCTTACAACATAAAACCCCACATCCGTGGAAATTGGTCGCTTTATGATATTATTTTCAAAGTTCGACCAAATTTTTGCCTTAAGTGCCCAGAATAAAAGTAAAAATTGAGTTTGCGGGAAAGAAAAACAGTCTGAATGATAATATTAATGTTTTGAACACTCATCTTGGTTTGTAATGTGTTTTTCTGAAGCCTTATGTATAGCGCGTTTACTGGCAGAAGTCCTAGTGACCTACTCATGGCAAGGTCCCGGGAACAATTACCGAGTGAAGCCTTATTACATCCAAACAAAAACGTCCTCGCGGAATGAAGATTTTTCCAGGGAAAAACAACTAGGCATCAAATTAAAAATTGTGAATATCTACACGCCAGTGGTTTAATCAAGGCTAAGCTATACTCTCATCCATCCAAACCAACTTTTGAGAAGAAGCAATGCGTTTTACGCTATCCTTTGCACGTAATCAATCTAACTCTAAGCAATGCAGCTTTTAAAACCAGTGCAAGTTTATCGGGATGGCATAACAAACTTGGTGTGGGCCTGCGTTGAACGAAGCTGATTTTACAGATAGACCGTAGGTAATTTTATTTTAGCGGATGGGGAGAGTTGCCTTTAACGACATTACAAAATCAAAAATATCGTATCATTTCATACTGAAAGCAAAAAAGAAGCGTAATGGATAGGAGTTGCTGGTTATGATTAAATCCCTGCATTTTAGTATTCAGTGACGTAACTATAGGGGGGGATGAGGGGATAGATCCCCCCCCAAAGCCTCATAGAAATTAAAAAGTCTTAACGCTATTGTCTAGTTTTGACATGAAATAACTGCATCTGCTTAAAGTTAAAAATTTAGAACCAAAATGATGTAAAATGCATTTCAGCGCATATCAGTTTTCAAAAATTTTCCCGCCCCCCCCCCCCCTCCCCCGATGCCTGGGGGGGAGGGGGCATCCCATACCCCGTCAAAGCATATTCCTAGTTACGCCACTGCATGTTATCAATTCCCATTCACATAAATATTTGTGATTAATTACAGCGATAGCTAGAGCTGTCCCTCGAAAAGGGATGGGAAAAAAAATGATCGTGAGATTCAGGCATAAAAAAGGAAGGCGTAGGAGAAAGAGAGACCAATCCTTTTAGAACTTAAATAAAGTTAAGTTCTAAGTTTAACTATATTTGATAACTTTAATAGAAGAATTATTATCGTAAGGGATGGAAAAAAATGATCGTGTGATTCCGGCTTAAGAATTAGATGTTTCTACGTCGCCAAAAAGACCAATTTTGACGCACATCTAACGTTAATAAAGTTTAGGGTCGATGCTAACACTTGAGAAGGAACACTTGCCTGTAGTACTCGACTAGTTGTTAACTTTAATAGTAGGATTATTATCGAAAGGGATGGAAGAAAATGATTGTGTGATTCAGGCTTAAAGAAGGAAGGCGTAGGGGAGAGAGAGAGAGAAAGAGAAAAAGATGAGAGGCTTGAGTGAGGAGGGGAGTGAGTTGGCAGGGAAAGGGCGAGCAGAGTGTGGCTTAGAGCGACGAGTGACTTGTGTGAGGGGGAGAATGAATGGGAGAGAGGCGTTTGCGTGGTGGTGGTGGTCCAGTCGAAGAGGAGGATGAAAAAGGAAAGAAGAGCCTCTCTCAGACACCTTTCCCCGTCGCTTTCTCCCCCATCTCTCTCTCCGTGAGGCCAAAGAATCACCCCTTTCCCCCGACAACCTCCCCCTCTTGCTGATGATGATCCAACCTAACCCCCCACTCAGCCCCTCTCTCCCTCCCCTACTACCGCAATCATTTTCGGGGCCGCGCGATACTTCGATATCGATATTTCATGGCTAGAGCATCGATGTTCCTTAACTCGTTGCGTGCGGATGACGAAGAACCTCGTATGAATTCTTTCCTTAGCGTTCCGGGCGGATGACGAAGTTTCTCATCATTTAGGCGCGTCAACTTTAACAATTTTAAAACATACTTATTTTTTTTAATTTAATTTACTTAGTATTTTAGCAAATTTTCGGACGTTGTTCGTTACTTATTATAAATGGACGTATCGTAATGTTTGATTAGGTAAAGTTTAATGTTAAACATTATCTTTTTTAAACATAGACCAAAGGCACTTCGGCCAAGCAGGCACATATTTTCAATCCATACTTCTCTACCCAGTCACGTCGTATCGTAATATTTTATTAGATTCATTAAGTTTTATTTTAACCATTAACTTTTAAAGTATTTTTAAATCAAAGGCAGTTCGCCCAAATTGGTACATATTTTTAACCTCAACAACAAATCCTAGTCCTTTCTGATGCCTGCTTGTAGATGTAGATTCAAACCAACTAACATTCCTACTAACGAAGATTGATTGTTAAAAACCTTTCACAGGAATCATGCTGGTAGCTGCCGTTGACTTGAAGGCTACGTGCAAGGCTTAGATTTATATTATAAATAGATAATCTTTCGAATGACACGAGGAACATTATCAAAAAATCGCACTACATTCCCAGGTCCGAAAAAAAATGATAAAATAAGAGATATTTTACCGAAAGGATATGTGAATGTATTCTTTTTACCCTGAGCAACAAAGGAGCTCAGCAAATTTCAGGTGAAAACGCGGACATTGAGAAGAATATACAATATTAAGATCAACGCTTTCGAGTTTTGGGTGTGGAGGATTCTAAGGAGAGCGGGTTGATTATGTTCGAAAAAAGGATTTGCTGAAAAGCACTGAAATCCTAACAAAAGAGCAAGGGGAATTAAATCGGTTATATTTTAAGAGGGAAAGGTTCTAAGCACACCAGTCGAGGGAACAGTGGAAATAGAAGAGGAGGAAGGAGGCTGAGGATGTGGACTGTCTAATTACTATCTATAAATTCAATTCTCTTCCACCGTTGAGCTAAAATTCTTCCTCCAAAACCCGGTTTTTAACATCCCTTCCCCTCTTTGTACTCACACCACCTGTCACCTCTTCATGCGTTTCCTCTCCTCGTCATCCTCGTCTATCGTCGTCGTGCTTCTTCCTTTCCGTTCACCTCACCCTCTCCATTTATCCACATTGCAAAGGGAAATATGGGTAAAATAATTCATTAAATATAGTAAACCTTCCCCAAAGTTTAACATATTTATGTCGTAAATAAGTAAAATGACCAGAGAAGTATTTCATTAAGATGGTACGTCAATTGTTTCCCAAAATTAAAGAATAAATCCGGGGTTAATTTGATCGCTGACCCCAAACTTGTTATTATTATTTCCATTCCGTCTTCGATATTCGTACTAAGTATTACCTTGGTATGAGTTCACTATGATGTTTTCAATGTGGGAACAATAAACTAGATGAATAATCATATAATCAAGATATCGATATTGCACATCGCCATTCCCTGAAAAAGCTCCTGTTGAGGTCCATCCTAACAATCGAGGGGACTGCATAGAGGAGGCCCAATTCCATGCCATAGAAGGCTGATTTTTGTTGCCACCAAGCATCGCATTTTAATCGCTTTTCAAAATTCCGCGGCGCGGTCCTGAGTGCAACGCGATCAACTTTCTTCCAATATTTGCAGAACAATGTTTGTAATTGCGAGGAATAGCATAGAAAAGTTATGAATTTGATTGATGCCATCATCATGAATATACATTAATAAGGTATAATTAGCGGTTAAAACCGGTATAATTAGGGAAATAAGCGGTTTTAACCGCTAACTATACCTTATTTCCCCTTGAAACTCGGATCACTTTGTCCATCAGCGACGCGAGTGGCGACTTTTGTAAACCCATTTAAATACGCAGTGGTTGTCAACACATCTAGAGGCCGACTTGAGGATCCTCTGTTGTAATATTCGTGCCAACAATATCGTGGAGCCCCAGACTAATATCTCCCAGCATGCATCCCTTCTCCTAAAACTCCACCAAATAAACCCTACCATTGCTTCCGGCTCGGACCCCCTGCCCCTCACCCCACATCAACTCACCCCCAAACACTCACGAAGAGAGCCATCCAGCCACCCCCCGCCCCTTATGTCCCGTTCCTCCCCTTCTCTCCCCTGTGGCAATGAGAGGGGTGCTAGGCGACCACCACGCTTCGAGTGGGGGAGGACTGCTCCGCCGTTACGCGCTCCCTCTGTCCCCTACTCCTCACAACGCCCCCTGTTGGGCGCGCGCGAGAAGCGAAAAGAGCCCCTCTCCGCTTCCCCCTTTGGGAGCTTCGCTTTTCGTTCTCCCCCGAACACGTACGGGCGCGCACTCCGAAGCGGGGAGTCAATGCCACCGGTCGCGGAAGCTCCGCCACGCCGGGCACATCCGAACACGGCGAGTCCGGACTTTTTTTAGACTGGCGTTCGGGGGCGAAAGAGAAGTGTTTAACGCCGGGAGTCGACGGGGGTCTTACCCAGGGAGATTTCGCCTCCGTCGCGGAGTCGGTGACGGAAACATTAAGTTCTTCCTCTGCAGCTTCCGATGTAAGGAAAGAATTATATTTCTGGTTGACTGTCGGTCGGGGGCGCGAGAAGTGTTTTTCCTCGGGAGTCGACGGGGGTGTTTGCGGGTGGTGAGAGGTTTCGCCTCGGTCTCGAGGTCGGATGCAAAAATCAAGTTTATAAAAACCTGCAGATTCGCATTCGTCGAGGGTGCAAGTGTGACGGACACGCTCCAGATACTCGAGATTCCTTTCACGTTCGTCCGACCACTTGTGACTCGAGCGTGGAGGACTTTTGAAGTCGCCGCGCAGCGTATCAACACTGTTCCCGTTGCTCCGGCGACGTTGACGGGAAAGCCGGTGGGTGCCGAAGATGGACACGCCTGGTGAAGGCCGAGGATGACCTCTAAGAAGGCGGAACGAGTCATGAAAGGTGAGAACAAAGCCTTTAAATATTAAGAGAAATTGAGCGGTTTTTATCACTATCAACTACCAAAAACGTTGGCTTTTTTTGTGAAGTATGGACAAGTATGCACATTGGGGGGTTAAAATATCCTAAAAGTAATGTCCATTTTATTGGACACAATGACTGAAAGGGTTTAGATAGCATTGTCATTCGTGAGTAACAGGCGAAGTTGCATCACGCTATGATCGCTTTTTCTCGATTTTAAATTAATATATTCAACAAATTTTCATGCATGATTTTCTGCTCTAGGACATTTCGTACTCTAGGACAATCCAAATGCAGCTCGAAAATAAATAATTCGAAAAAAAGCATTATTCATCAAAGCCAACGTTTATGTGCCATGTTAGAGAAAGTAAACTTTGTAGCGGTTTTCCTAACAACAACAACAACACGCGGTTTATTTCTTTCCTACCGGTTTGAGCAGTATCGCAAAATTTTCCACGTTGTTGTTTTCATTTCTCTAACTTTTTAAAGATATTTTTAAGGTCCGTATAATTAGCGTACGCCGGCGTTTATAGTAAAGTAGGAAGCTTGGACTACTTCTTGCCCTACGAATTCCAACCCTGATATGCAAGTTACCGCCGCAAGCAGCCTCCCGCAAGCCTCTCAGTGTAATGCAATATGCACTCGGTAATTTTCATCACAACGTTCCTGAATGACGTTCTTGGTTTTGGCGTTGCGTAGGCACCAATCTAAGCACATGCGTGAGTGGAATCGTGCGACTTTCTGATCCCTAGAGAATGGCAAACAGAGCCGGACAATGGTATATTTTTGTTACATGAGGAACTCAACAAAGTACATATATTTTATTTGCATCAAAGGTATGTAAAAAACCTCTTAGTTAATCCGAATGAGAAGGAGTCATCATCGTAAGTAAAAAAATCCTAGAATTGGTCTCACGCAGCTCTCCATTCCTGTCTCATATCCGCTATCTTTTCATATTTCTTCTCTTTTACATCCTTTGTAACCTGTCCTATGTAGCTCATTTGGGCTCACCCGTTACCCTGCCTCCATTCCACTTGTCTTTCTATGATTGTTTTCATCAGGCCATTAGAATCATGCCTCATAATATAGTCAACTAAGTTGTCTCGTTTTCTCCCTACGGTTTTTTGAAGACTTCTCCTTTCTCCCACTCTTCTTAGCACATCCTCATTTCTAATTCCGTCGGTCCATTTTATCTTCATCATTCTTCGTTACACCCACACTTCGAATGATTTCACTCTTGACTTTTCCGAAACAAAACTAACTCGGTCTGACCAGATTAATGTAACAGTGAAATTCTTTAGAACATTACTTGTACAGCATATGTTTTTTCACTCCAGTTTTGATGCTGATAAGAGATGCATTTGGACTTTGGCGATGAGGACTCATCTGATAACAGGTGGTCACTACACGTCGGTGGTTAGGGATGCCGTGGCTACTGATATTTTAACACGTAATTCTAAGTTTGGCGACGAGAGCAATCTAGATACGGTATCATTAAAATGCACTAGATCACGAGTTGAGGTCCATAAGCGAATGGTATGTCTACTTAGTCCAATGAAATCCCCGACAATTACAGTTCCAATACCATGAGGCATACGTTGCAATTCCATTTTTATTTTAGACTATTTCTGTCGAAGAATCATAAACATTAATTTTAAAAATTATGTTCAGAATATAACATTTATTTCAAACTGTAATGGTGAAAATATAATGTTTTTGAGCGACAAATAACCAAAATTCTACACTAAAGCGCACATTCACCCCACCACAATAGTCTTCAACTGTGGAAATAAACAAATATACGAGGAAAAATACAGAAATAAGCAATTATTACTACCTATCCGACGCAAGGAACGGTGAAGTTTTCAGCAGTGGTAAGAATACAAATATTCATGAGTTTTGTTGTGTTAGAGGAATATTATTTCAACAAACGCAGGAAGAACTGCCAGTTTTCCAAAACGAACAAGCATCTGTTAAAAAATACCCTTTGCTCTGCTATGCTCATTTTGACTTCTTAACATACGATTGTACAGATTTCTAGCAAATACCCGATTGGTAACATATACAGCAAGTATCCCTAATAGGGTAGTTTCCTTCATCAAAGAAATCGAAAGGCATTGATTGCGATTCGTTACCCACCATTACTGTATTCATAATATACAAATTATTTCGTTTTAGAAATACCGGTTTAGACGAATGGCAATGGTCAATTTTTATCCTCATTTGAAAAGGGCCAGATTGGCGGCCTAGCGATGCCACTCCACGTGACGTCACAGGGACCTAGTTTCTATACGAGTAGATAGGAGTTTTACATGGTCTGAGGTTACCAATGCATGCATGAGGCGCAGAGCTCAGGGAAACATGTCTTAATAATCACTTATTAAAACTGGCTAAGGTCGGAAAGTTTTCTTCATTTGATAAGATATTAATAATCCTTATTTAAGCCAAGCGCTACCAGCCAGCAGGGTACTCAGCTACCCGCTAGCAGCCTGCGTCGTATCAGCGCTCAACTCGCCTCAAGGTCACCTCACAGGGCGGCAGCGGGAACCAGAAATACGTCACACGAAGTTTACCCGGCATTCATACTTAGCCGTCGCGTTTTCGCGCGCTTGAAAATTTTCACTTTTCCTTTAATCGCGAAAAATAGATATCGTCATTTAAAAATCTAAAAGCGTGAAATACGTACTCCAGGAGTAATAATCTTTCGATTTAGCCAATAAAAAAATAATAGGAAACCACCCTATTATAACTGCGCTAAATTCTTGCAGGACGTGACAAAAAAAATGACGGTTTTATATGAGCGAGAAACAACATTGCAATATGTTATAAATCACTTCCAAGTATTTCTTAAATATGGCATCTAAGTATCTATCCATTTGCCGGCGCAATAGCAAACAGTAGGCGCAGAAATAAGGAGCTTAAAAGATTTTATACGAGAAAGTGAAGTAGGTAATTATAATGAAAATTTCATTGAATGTTGGTTCAGAATTCTCATTCACTTTTTCATTAATCAAACACTCGTGGACCCTGATATCTATTTTACCTCAGTTTTAAAAGACGTGCCCTCAGCCTATGACTTTCTCGTTTCCACGTCTTGCATGGCTGTCAAATTTTCACTTTCCATTCTTCAGGGTGCCTTCCTCCGAAGCTAGTCGACCAAACAGGCACCTACGTGATTGATTTCGTCTCATGAATCATCAATCAACTTTTTTTTCCGATCAAATTTTTACGTGTGCCAAGTCATCGGAACCCGAAAGAGGGTAAATGAATTAAAACGCCGTGAGGCGTGCGCTCCCACTGTCGTCCGGCAAACACGCGTGAGTAAATTACGAAAGAGGGAGATACAGGAAAGTGAGTGAGTAAACCCAGTGAGGGTGGATTGCGGAGAGCACGACCAATCCGAAATGAAGCTAGAGTCTCGTCGCAATAAGATTAAAATGCTCTGATCAAGACTTCAGTAGTATAATACACTGAATGATCTATAGCGGTGACAGTAAATTGTTTTTTTAAGTGACTCATAACCAAATTTCAAAACGAAAGCGCAAATTCTCTCCACCAAAATAGTCCTAAACTCTGGGAAAAAGAGAATTACGCGAAGAAAAACAGAAATAATCTATTATATATCGTAGGCTAACTTCTTACAACACGTATCTCAAAAACAGCAACTTTTCATGAGAGCAAAAAAAACTATTTATTTTTTTAATTATGTAAAATTTTAATTAAAATAAAAAAGTACATAAAACTGAAAAAGAAGCATACATTTGCAAACAAGTAGTTGTTTTTTGCATAACTTTTTTTTTAACAAAATTTTATTTTTGAATAATAGTAATAGCAGTATTAACTCAGACTGGCCAAATATTGAGATACTTGGTGTTAGAACTTAGCCATCGATATATGTATAGTAAAATATACAGGTTGCCCCAATGCTCGTGTGTCATTTTTGACCTCTACTTTTTATCACTTCCCCTCGGGCTAAGTTCATGAAAATTGGCATACTTATTGGAAAAGGTCGTATGTTTTGTTGAGTGCCAGCAAAATTTTACAATTTTGACCTTATGACCTCAAAATGTCGGTCAAGCCAATTCCCTCACATGCGTGACATCATTCACGTAAAATTACACAATTATTAGTTTCTACTTTACTATCAACTTGTTTGTCGACAACAATTATACGGCCCTTTAAGATATTTGCAAAAGCTACAATTATTAGTGAAACAATACCCACTGTATTTAGTGAATCAATACCCTATTTGGATTTCTTTGTCTTCTTTTATCTACAGAATTCTCTGAATGAAAAATATTTTTTAACACTTGCGATATATGGAAATTGGTTAAAAATATGGAAGAGAAAGAGTTAATATAGAGAAGGATTTATGCGACGTAGCTTTTTCATAGCACGTCATGACAATTCCGAAAGCTCCGATGACCGACAAATCTCATAGGTTTAAGCATGGAAATGTGAAGCATGCTTTTCTTCCAATTGAACAGATTTCCGAAGAGGCGTTGGAATCCCGGAATAAGGATATTAGAATTTATCGGGAAAAATATCATATAAAGGTCTAGCATAGCCACGTGCCATGACCTTTTCCATTAGCTTCTGCTTACATTAAATCCACATATTTCTAGTTCACCGGGAGTTCCTGTGAAACTAAAAAATTACTTGATGGGGATTTACGTGAAAAATCTTCTTACGAAAGAGGAAAATATTTTGAATATGAGGAGTCGTCATTCTCTACATTGAAATAGGAGTATAAACGGCATTGATTTTTATCAATGAGCAATAAAAATAATGGTTAAAGGTAGTTTTCTTTTTTATTACGCTGAAAGGTCAAGTTGAAATACGCTGAAATGAAAAGTTCATGTTTAAAGACCACATAACAATCTGAAATCACGATATGTCTTTATCATAGTTATTTAACAGCTTAAAATACTGTTATTAATGAAATTAATTCTACCTTTCTTTACAATACTCGTGTCACTACTTCGCCTTACTCCTGGTTGGTATACATACCGTATAACCTTTCCCATTTGTTTTTGCTATGATTGACCTCCTAGATAACATAATGATCTAGATCACCATAAATAAGTTTTGTTGTATTTCTAAAATACATATTATGCCAAAATGCCCATTATTTTATCAATTCTTACGATAACGGAGATTTTTGGCCCGAGCGTCATGACTGTAATGTGACACGAATCCAAAGTATTGTAGCCGATCAATGGAAACGAAACCCTAGGGCGGGTTCGCGGGGATACACTCCAGGGGCAGGGACTGTAAGCGCGAGCTTTTCTCCTCTGCACCCAGAAGGGGAAGGACGGGAAGGAACAAGGAAGGAGGCGCCGCCGCGATAGGAGCCCGACGACGCCTCCTGGGAGTGGATAGGAAAGGAAGGGAAGGCACGAGGGAATCCCGCACCGTCACAGAGGCGGGTGGGCCCTACTAACAGCGAAACCAAGCGAGACGCAATTAATATGCTACCAATCCTAGTGGATTTTCCTATGGGGAAGAAAAATCCATCGATCGAATCGGTAGATATTGTAGCCGATCACTTAGACCAAAAATTGCGATTCATTGAAAGAATTCGGTAGATAGGGCAAAGAAAAGTTACGACGAAAAGCAAGCTTCCTCTTTCGTCCATCCTCTCGTAATTTTAAAATAAAAATTACGAAATTTGCCTCCCACTTCATCATTAAAAATTTCGGCTAATTAACCTGTTCAGAGAAGAACGCTGATTCGAGGAAGGTAGCTAGGTAGAAGGTAAGAGGAAGGAGGATAAATACAAAAAATATCCGCGAAAGGTATATGCGAGAGGATAAGGAGTAGCTGAGACTTGGTGACCCGCTCGGTAAGAGCCG
Source organism: Ischnura elegans (assembly GCF_921293095.1). NCBI lineage: Eukaryota > Metazoa > Arthropoda > Insecta > Odonata > Coenagrionidae > Ischnura > Ischnura elegans. The sequence continues at coordinate 58,325,538 of NC_060248.1, forward strand.
GTGACGTCATCACCTTATCTGCGAAAGGGTTAAGGACGACGATTTTACGCCACGAATACCTCGAGCAGTAGACGACGGATCGAAAAACAAAAAAATACGGGTTTCTTTAAGAATCAAACTCTATTACAATCAAAGATAATTAAAACTTGGCAAAGGTCGTAATTGAAATAACATATGTACGCTATCATCTTGAAATTTTCAAGGAATACTGAGTAGACCCAGGGAAAAATTTTCCTACGTATTATACATGAAAATGTTGCGAATTTAAATTCTTTCTCGGAGGTGAATTTGTTACCTCTGAGATATAGGTGAAAGATGAAAAGTGTTTATTCTCTGAACGCTATATATACATGTGAAAATTAAAGGGTGATATCGCAAGTAAATTAGTATTATCCACATGATACACTCATGTTAACATCATATTAATTTTATTTAAAACTCATAAACATAAAAAAAATCATGCTTAGATTGGCCTAAATATTTTCTTCAGCATGATAATTCTTTTTATATTGGGAATCACGAGGAGTTTGGCTCGGCCAACACGCGCTCATGGCTCCCGCTGCGATCCGTAACCCGATATAAGTAGATTAAAACCAAATCATGAATGGGCTTGTCGAGTGAAAATGTAAACTGTGAGACGTCCTTATCCTGGGATGATGTTGGGATCTACTACCTCCGAGGTAAAGTTTATAAAGTGGCGCATTATTAATATTTACCATAGTACCAAACACAGCATCATTTGGTCTTTCACATCCGCATTTTTCAACTAGCTAACAATTAACTTAAACGAACATTAACATCCTGGATAGAAGCTTCCTATCCAAGCGGGACTCGAACCCACCACCTATTCTTTGACAGGCAAGGCGACCGAGGCCTGCGTAGCTTATTACGATTGAATGACACGAAAAAAATACGACAGATCGGAGAGACACGTAATAAAGGTAATCAATACTTATAATTTAAAAATCTCTAAACATTTGCATAGGTTTCATTGCTCTAACATCGCATATCGCAATTTACACCAAAGGTGGAATTTGTCATGAGAAAATCACTTGGCTTTTTAGTCTGGATTCGAAGAAGGATGTCGCCATTTCCAGACATGAACGCTACCAGTTACAACACCAAGAATATTTTGAATTTTTCTCGGTAAATTTCTCGCAAATAACGTAGGACTCGTGCACACGACTGCGCACAAAGTCACTTTTTTCACTAAGCTTACTGCAAATTGCCTTTATCAATGTAAATTTTTATGTTTTTGATGGCACGCATGTGTTCCCCAATGTTTCTCCATGGCCCTCCGTTCTTCCTCTCCTTTTTTTTTAAAGTGGCATCATTGACTACTTCTCTCCCCTGCGACTGGTTAAATTTTAGTCAACGACCTTGATTGAGGTTTTGGAATTGAAGTAGCCTCCCTCCCTCGGAAAGCTGACCCAGGACTCACAACGAAGTCCAGTCACTCCAGCACTGCGGGACACCCGACAAAAGTGATTCCAAGAAGAGCGACTCATTCCATTCGTCCAAAGCCCTTAGGACAAAGACCCCCTACCGACCTAAGGCCTCCGCAATGCTCCCCACTTCCTCCACAATGGACGTGGCGAGCAATAGAGGAATAAAAGACTTAAAGTAAGAGGTTGGGAAATTTTTCTGATAGGGGAACTCATTCCCCTATGGCAGCAGATCTGGAGATGCGAGTGGTGATCCATGTATTGTCTTTAAGTGCAAAGTAGTGTCCCAAAACGGTATCGCTACTCTCTGCAGCTGGCTTGTGCATGAAAATAATTTTAATAGCCGATTTTGACATAGTTTAAACATTACTTCTTGATACATTTCCTCTTCCTTTCGTTTTTTAAAGTGAATTATCAGAACTTATATCTGTAGACGCAAGTTGATGTGCTACATATTGCCTTAAAGTGCGATGTTGTGTCCGAATATTACGAAGAGACTCACAGAAACTGGTCCAAAAGAGATTCAAGATATTCCTGATAGCCGATTCTGGTATACTTCAAGAAGTAAAATGATCAATACGCCCCCATTTCTTGATCTGTCTTCCCTTTCACATATTTTATGAGGAGAAGCACTGAAGTTCTTTCCCAAAATAGGGCGTGGAAAGCTGTGGACGTAACTCGCAGCTCCCGTCCAATCATCGTGACCCCATTACGATATTCTTCTTCCCTCGCGTTCCCACAGATCTCTCATTTTTAGTCGTCTCTCATTTTATGACGCCATCAACTTTCATGGAAGGCATCTAAATTTTAGATTTACTGTATTTAAGCAATGAACAAGTAGTGGCGCGCTAAAATTATTTCAGGTTAGGTTTTGTACTTTACTCCATGAATGATATTCATTAATGTAGATAAACGTCTAGCAAATATTTGTTTACTGATCTAAAAAAATATTCACAAAAAGCCATGAAGAAGGCATAAAAAATATATCAAAACGTTGGAAAATAGCTTTACATATCATTCTTTGACCAATACTCTGAGATGTTAATCAACATAAAAAATTGATGTCGAAAAAAATAAAAAATAAATCTTTATTCGTCGAATTAATTTTTGATTCGGTATGGATGAAACCTTTGCCCTCACACTTCCTAGAAGTAAAAAAATACCATAACGAGCTCGTTGGCCTATTTTAGATTTGTGATTACGATGGATTTTCAATAATAAAGAGAACTGTGTTCTTTCCGTTTATGGATCCTTTGCCGACTCCTCGAGATATTCGATGAATTCGACAACTTTAGCCGATTTGCGGAACAGTTGATGACGCTCTTGAGTCTCCACAAACCTATCCCTCTGATGTAATTAGTTCTTTTTATCTAATCCTATGGACTACACGCAAGAGGCACCTATCCGTCCAGTTGAAGTTTCGATTTTTGTTACCCACCATTTAAATTTCATCGATTTTTAAAATATGTCTGAAGAGAAGCTATGAGTGGAGGGTGATCCATTTACTAAAATTCCGACGGCGTAATAATTACAATCCTGAGGAATAGTACTGAAAATGCATGAATTCTGAATCTCTACCTTATTTCACACAGAATTTTGAAAAAACATATAGTGATATGAATGTTCGTTAGCAGCCCTAATTATAGTTACAATTCAAACAGCTTTAGTAATTTTCCAAACTTTTTCAATTTTCTCGACCGGTTACAATGCTTACACATCATTTTCAAGATCTGTCTAACCTAAGAGCGGCAAGCCTGGTATACGCATAAATTTAAGGCAGGTGTTGGTGGGGTAAAATATAGAAGTAAGAATGAGAAAATAAGAAGTAAGAAAGTTGAGGTTGGGTACTCATTTGCGAGATATCTATTAAGGGCCATCGGACAAGGTTTTCAAGGCAGAAGAAGAAGTATTCTCACGTAAAGGAAAGGTGAGGTCATCGTCGGTACCACCTCATCGACCAGACATTCTCCAAACAACTTGGAATACACTCCTATTTCAATTTTTTTCTACAAAATCCTGTTTTTACCTTTGTCAAAAATAAATAATTTTTTGTGCCGTAATAATAGTTCATTTCTCTATGAAATTAGGATCACTCTACTTCTCATCGACGCGAGTAGCGAATTTTGAAAACCCATTAAAAACTTTTAGAGGCCAACTTGAGAAATCTCAATTGTTATGCTCGTATAATATATAGACTTTTCAATATTTCAATTGTTGTTTACTCTATTGTGATCGATAACTTCCCTGAGTGAGCGTATCTCCCTGGACAAGTGAATGAACCGGAACACTAATGACGCCATTAACTCCCGACAAGTGGGCGAAAATTTATGAGTTTTTTTTTCTAAATTTATGAGAGAATGTCTGAATGAGGACCAAATGAGGTTATTTTTGCGTCATAACTAATATTTTCCTTCCATCTAACTTATTACTTTCATGAATTACGATTTCGAGTCAGAGTGAACGATACAAGCTAATACAAAATGAAATGTCGGTCATAAAGGATCGGCGTAAAAAGGTTTTCATATCTTAACAGGACGAGTGATGATTGGAACCCATATACGTACCCCGGAATTGAAATCATGGGATATAAATGGCGATTGTACATACCATTCTGATCACTCATAACAGAAGAGGTTTTTTTTTGTTGTAATTTGTCCTTTCCTTGCGATGTTAGTTCATTATATTTCCGCATCACCTTTCACTGCGCTGGCGTTTTAGCAGGGGTGAATATTTGCACAAGTATTTCGTAAGACCGAGAAAAGGCCATGCGTGTACTAGTGCTCAATTATCGCGTTTGGTCCGGTGCAATCCTCCACAACTGTTTCAGCCCTTTCCAAGTAACTTAACAATTTTTAAGAATGGATACAAAGAATTTATTTATGAAAACTAATTGCCGGCCTCGGTGGCGGTGGGGTAAAGTCCTCGCCTGCCAGACCGTAGGTCGTGGGTTCGAATCCCGCCTGGGTAGGTGATCCCTATCCAGGGTAGGGATGTTTGTGTTGTACTTTGTTAATATTGGAAACCCTCGTTGTAAAAGGCCGTTATGTGCTGTTTACGGGGGATGTGATAAATAAAAAATAAATAACTTAACTAACTAACTTTACTAGCAACTTTAATTTTAAATTCTCGATATGACTTATATAATTTTATTTTGGTGATGTATTTTCATTAGTTAACTGTTACCACCTGGTAAATAGCAAAATAGTAACTAATGTTCAATGATAAGTTCAACCTTACTGAGGAGTTCTCGGGAAACTCCATAACTGCCGACGTTTCGATGTCCGACTCGATCATAGTCCTCATTTTTGCGTTGTCCCTTGTCCGTAGGACGTTGTGAAGTTGAACGGTATAAATAGAACATTTCATCAGATTAGTGCTCCAAGGCCAATATGTATTAATTAAGTTTTATATAACATATACAGCCCTGAGGACGATGACCGAGTCGGACATCGAAACGTCGGCAGTTACGGAGTTCCTGACCCGGTGGCGATTCCGAGAACTCTTCACTAAGTCCATTCGCCGGGAAAGCACGAAATCTTCCATAAGTTCAACCGATTCAGGCGGTGGAAGATAAGGGAAGTTCGGCGTTTTTAAATGAAAGGTAGTTGTAGTAATGCTGATAGCTAGTAATAATTATTGTGGAAAAGAGCAACTACTTTTCATTTCAATTGAATAATATTAAAACCCAGTCGACCAAGCTCTTAAGTTTAGTCAACAAATTCCGTTGTGGCTTTGAAAGAAGTAACCACTCCCTTCGCGTCCTTCGTACAATCGAGTGTCGCGACTAAGTCCAATCATACAGCTGTGGGCTCACATACGGGGCAAAAGTGATTCGAAGAGGAGCGATTGGGCTAGCGACGCCCCCTGCCGACTGCGGACCCCCGTAAAGTTCCCACTCACTCCATGACTCCTCCAAGATTAGATGAGGGAGCAAGTGAAGAATGAAAGACTTCAATTGGGTATGGGGCTATTTATCTGGAGGGGAAACTCCTTCCCTTTTGATGACAGAGCTGGAGCAATCTGGAGAAAAAAGCAGCCACCCCTAATGCTATGCGACATAATGTAACAATTAAAATATATACTCTTGATGAAAGTCATCAATCCTCTATACTCAACCATTTTTGATGATTTGTTTGCTAATAACATGAAATAGGCTCGTTCACCAATATTCTATCAATAATTTTATTTTTGATTTTAATTTTATGTTAATTTACTTTGAAAAAACTCAAATTTCTACTCACATAAGATGCAGTTTTTTGTGAAGAAAGATGAATATATGTGAATATATTCAGTGAATATATTCAAAAACATACGCAGTCATGGTTGAGCTTCCACGCGAGACAGACGTGGGCTGGTGCTTCGCTCGAGACAGGCAGGTGCCTTAGTGATGTGTTCAGTTGCGTCCAGAGTATAAGTGCATTCAATTACGAGGATAACTTCCTACTCAATTTAGAAGCTCGAGTTACTAATATTAAGTGGAAACCGCAGTTTAAAATGGCTAATTGCAGTGTATGTAATGTGAATGTTCTTAAGCGCCAGCTAAGGATTACCTGCAGTGAATGTCAAACTCAGTGTCACGCTACTTGTGTTCACTTGTCCAAAGAGGATATCGAGTATATTGGCGCTGAAAAGCAAAGTTGGCGTTGTCCTACCTGTACTGCGGAAAAACGTAAGAGCATGTCAGTAGTTCCACTGACGGATACGGACACTGCTAGTATCTCTCATATTATAAACCTTCTAGAAGAAGCTAAAGAGGACAGGAAACGCATGGAATTGGACTTGAACAAGGCTATTGAGTTTGTGCACAATAGATTAGATGAAAATACTAAAGTGCTTCAAGAAAACTCAACGCAGATTGCTGAATATTTAGCGACAATAGACTTACTTAGGCAAGAAAATGTTGGCTTAAAATCTCGAGTGAGTGAATTAGAAAAGAGGTTAGACGACCAAGAGCAATATTCTCGCGTTAATGACCTTGAAATACACGGCATTCCCCAGCAACCAAATGAAAATACCTTAGAAATCGTGAAAAGTGTGGGGGACGCCCTTGGTGTTAAAATAACCGACGATATGGTGAACACATGCCACCGATTGGGAAAGAAGGGACACGAAGGCGGAACGAGAGGTATCATAGTCAAATTCGTCCGTAGGTATACAAAAGAAGAAATTCTTCAAAAGAGGCGAGTGAAAAGGACCTTCTCCACACGGCACCTGGGCTTGGCGACCGATACTCCGGTGTACATAAACGAGAGCCTGAGTCCAGGTCGGAGGAGACTCTTCGCTGCTGCGCGTCTTGCGAAGAAAGAAAAGGGATACAAATATTTATGGCTAAGGCATGGGACAATACTCATGAGGAAGAAGGAGAATGATCAAGTAATCACTCTGAAATCCTCTGATGACCTGGAGAAACTGTAAGCATTCTGTGAGTGAGTTATGTATGTCTTCAACCTATCTTTACTAACAAAATGCAGAGTACTGTTAATGATAATGGATTTAATGGTGGCAGGTTCCTTGTCTTGCATCAAAATATAAGAAGTCTAAGAGCTAATTTTGATAAATTTGTATTTCAACTAATTAATCTCGATATAAAACCCGCTGTAATTGTTTTGACAGAAATTTGGGTCAATGACACTGAAGTATCTATGTATCAAATAACTGGCTATCGGAGTTTTGATGTGTGTAACAATAACTATAGGGCTGGAGGAGTTATTGCATATGTAGCAGATACTTATGAGTGTTCTTCTATTGATCTGGGTGAATTAAAAACTGCTGATATGGTTAAAATATCAGTAGGGATAAATGATTCTTCTTGGATAAGCATTATTGGTGTATATAGACTTAATTTTAATCCTGTTGAACATTTTTTGAGTGAATTGGAGAATGTATTAACCATCTCTAGTGAGAGGAATTTAATTGTAATTGGTGATATTAATTTATGTTTATTACAACCCAACGATATTTCCTTTGAATATCAAACCCTTATGGCTAGTCATGGACTGGACCAGCTTATTCGAGTACCAACTAGAATTAGCAAAACGGGTAGTACATGTATAGATCACATTTTTTGCAGAAGTAGAGATAACTATAAGTATGAGGGAAGAGCGGACGATTGGGGTTTAACAGACCATCATGCTGTATCATGTTCTTTAAATATTAATGTACCCATTAATATATACGAACGAGTTTATCGAAGCCATTGCCGGATAAACTTTAACCATCTAAATAATACTTTGCTAAGATGTGACTGGAATGATGTTTATTCACAACAAAATGTCAATGAAGCCTATGAAATATTTATAAATAAACTGAAATGCTGCATTGAAAAAGCTGAATACGTGTCAGACAGTAACAGATCGGGAGGAATGAAGAGGCCATGGATGACTTACGCTTTGTGCGGGAGAATTTCTAGGCGAAATTTTCTGTATAAAAAAATGAGGAAACACCCTGAAAATGAAAAGCTAAATAGGTACTACGTATCGTACACGCAAAGATTAGAATATGATATTAAAAAGCGCAAAGAAAAGTATTACAGGGACCTATTTGATAGTAATGTCAATAATACCGCTGCTCAATGGCGCATTTTAGATTCACTCACGGGAGGAAAGCAAGGAAATGAGAATTGTGTAAAAATTAGAACTAGTAATGGTATCGTTGTCACTAAGTGCCAGGACATTGTAAACGAATTTAGTTCACATTATGGTAAAGTAATTCAAGAATTGACCCAGAACAATTATTTTGAAAGTAATACGAATAAATACAAAGAAATATTCCCAACCTCCAATTCAATTGACTCACTGTTTTTTGTTCCTACTGATGCGAAAGAAATTAGCAGCATTATTAAGGAATTAAAGTCTAAAAAATCTAAAGGTGTTGATAATATTTCCACACAAGTTATAAAAGAAGTAAATGCAAATATTTCGGAGGTCCTTGCCCATATTGCTAATCTAAGTATGTATACTGGAATATTTCCTAAACAATTAAAAACTGCAATAGTGATACCAATTTTTAAAAAAGGTGATAAAATGAACGTAAATAATTACAGACCAATATCCCTATTATCTGTATTTGCTAAAATAATAGAAAAAGTTGTTAAAGTCAGACTTCTTAAATTTCTAAATCAGCATAGTTTTTTCAATAAAAACCAATTTGGATTTATGAGTGGTAAGAGTACAGAGGATGCATTATTAAAATTCTGTTCAGAGCTGAACGACGGACTGAATAAGAACTGTAGAGTTGCTGGCTTATTTGTAGACATTACCAAAGCCTTTGACTCCATTAATCATAACATACTAATGAATCGATTATGGGAAGCGGGTATACGTGGAACCGCATATGATTGGTTTCAAAGTTATCTTTGTGATCGAGATCAATGTGTGCGTCTCAAAAATTGCTACAGTGAAAAGATTCGACTCACCTGTGGTGTCCCACAGGGTTCTGTGTTGGGACCCATACTGTTTTTAATATATGTAAACAATTTATGTGCTGGCAGGTTTAAAGGTCAATTAACGTCATTCGCAGATGACACTGCACTAAGTTACTCTGTTAATAGTGTTGATGATCTATATGAACACATACAAAGTGATCTATTAACACTCAATATGTGGTTTTCGGCTAATTATATGTTGTTAAGTGAAAAAACGAAATATATTATGTTTAGCATGAGTAAATCTACCTCAAACAAAAGTAAACTATACTATCAATGTGCAAATTGTATAAAAGATAATGTTACTTCCTGTGATAAATGTATTTTGATCGAACAGGTTAGTCACATAAAATATTTAGGTATATATTTTGACCAAAATTGTAAATGGAAGTCTCACATAAATAAATTAAAATCAGAAATGATTACTATTGTAAGAAAATTCTACTTCCTCAGATACATATGCCCTGAATCAGTAATAAAAATGGTATATTATGCTCTCGTTAATTCAAGATTGCAATACGGAATAGCCTGCTGGGGTGGAGCATATTTTATCAACATTAAACCATTGATAGTGGCGCAAAAAAGGGTTATCAGGGTTATAACACGATCGTATAGGAAAAGCCACTCATTTCCTCTATTCAAAAAATTAGATGTCCTCCCACTAAGGCATTTATTCATTTATAAAGTCCTTAGAATATTCTATAACCGTAGTGGTGAAAAGGCCCGACCACAAAACTATGACATTAGAGCTTGGAGAAACTTCCATATACCTAGGCCGACGACCGAAATTTATCGACAGTCATACAATTACTTAGGGCCTAAATTGTTTAGCATGTTGCCGAGTAATGTAGCAAACTCGGAAAAAAGATGGGGATTTAAATCCGCCGTTAAAAAATGGCTTATGATGTGTGAGGAAGTAGAGTTTCTACTAAGAAAGGTGGGTTAAAAAAGTTTACAATAAAAGGTATATTGTATATTCTATGTATGTAATTATGCGTTTATATGAGAAAAATAAGAAAAATAGTTATCCTTGTCCAAATATTTGAAATACGTTTTGTAATAATGAATGCAATCGGCAATAGAACAAATAACTGAATACAAAGAAATTTTACTTCTCATGTGTGCTAGCACCAGACCTATGTAAAAAGTTTATGATGGTAGCCCCAAAACTACTAAAAGGGGTACCTATATATTCCAAAATATTTAAGTATGTTCTAAAATGTAATATTTGATTGTAAATGGAATAAATTATATATTATTATTATATTATATTATATCTTTAAACTAGCATGAAAATATTTAAGTAAATCCCTCGAAGCATCGATACCACATTAATTAAAAATCAACTATAATACACAAATATTCAGAGTAAAAAATGTAAATAAATCAATAAATACAACACAAGTTAGCTTCCAAGCTCGATTAGTCTTGAATATTGGACTGAGCGCTTAGGCTTTGCTTTGCGTCCTTCGCGGCCGCGTACTTTGCTTACCGCTTAAACCGGCCCTGTGCGGAGCAAGCCATCAACCCGTAGTATAATGGGATCACGCCATGTAATGGGAAGAAACCAAAATGGTACCCATTTCAAGGGTTACAGGGATTGTTTAACCAAGGAGGTAATCGAAATACGGCTATCCGAGAAGAACTTCAATAGAGACAAGGGGTTCAGCTTAAGTAGGACATATGGAACACGATCTTGAGAATGGGGGGAAAATGGACTCGGTCTCCGCCAATCAGAATTGACCCAATATGATCACCTAGGATATATAAAGCTAGCACCCAATCATTGGTCTTTCAAATGCATTTATTTATTATAACTTGAATTTCACCGTTGTGATGTTGTGTTTAAAAAAAATAATAGTACTAAAAAGAGAAAAATAAACAAAAAAGAAGACAAAGAAAATTAATTACTCAAAAAAGTAATAAAAGATACTATAAGAATGATAAAAAATAATAATAAAAATAAAATATAAGTTCAAAAAAATGTAATGAACATAAAAAATATATAATTATATTTTGGCCTCTGTTGTAAAATCTCAAGTAAATTAGTTTGTAAGTTTCTTTTAAAATTACACACAAACCACACCACTGACGACAACAGAACATATGCGCACGCCATCGTTAATTCTTTGCAATGCCGACTGGTTGAGATGAGGTTGAATCACCGGTACAGTGTTAAATGTACGCGCCTTCGGCGCTGCCAATGAGTGACGTCCCATCATTGGCCCTGATGACGGTAGAAAAGGATTTCATCGAAATGTCGGCAGCGATAGAGATTGAGGAGATTACTCGGATGAAATCCCGATAAGAATTTACTGTAGCAACCGTTTATCCATTATGGTTTTCAGACTTGAGGAATACGTCTGACCACCACAAATCCGCATTATAACCTCAAAAGTGACGGATCTCGCGTTTAATTATGATCATTTACGGAAATTAGGACATTCCTGTAAAAATTTCACTACAAAAAATAAATAAAGACCCCAACCCTCGCAGAGTAAACCAACTTTCCAAATGAAATTAAAATGACCTTTAATTACTATTTGCTTATAACTATTTCATTCGAGAGCCATTTAATGAATTTACACGGATTATATGTGCGTAGTACATTTCGAACGATTCACTTTAATGATCACTCAACGAGGCAAATATTTGCAGCCTCACTTTATAACGGGCAGAGGGTACTGCGCGGTTAATGAGGATATTTTACTCGAAATTAAGAGCCTGCATTGATCACGCATATCATGCGGTGAATTGGCAAAAAAAATCACGAAATATGAGGTAATTAAGAAAACTTCTATTTCAAGGTTTAAAAGATGCTCAATTCCTTACCGCAGGTGGGATTTGAACCAATAGCAACAAAATTTGCCGATAAAAACGAAGTAAATAGGTAAAAAAAACAACGGTGTTTAAATTAGCGTCACGAGGCATTTCGCCTTCATTTACGATCGCTGCATGCGGATGACCGCTTCAATGTGTCTCCGTCATCTGGCAAAGCTAGTTAACGGCTTTGTTTGCGATGGACGCGTCGTGATCAAACGCTCCCTTTCCAAATGATCCCAGGATTGCACTGGACCAAACGTGGTAATTAAGCACTCCGCACACGCATGGACTTTTCTCGGTCTTGCGGAAAACTTGTGTAAATATTCGCTCCCGCCAAAATGCCAGCGCCGCGAAAGGTGATGCGGAAATAAATCGAACTAACATCGCAAGGGAAAGACAAATTGCAAACTCACAAAATCCCTATTTGTGATGAGTGGCCGGAATCGTACGTGAATTTGCCGTTGCTATCCCATAATTTGAATTTCGGGTATTTACGTGATCAATTATGTGAGTATTTTACGTCACTGAGCAGATATTTGCCGAAATTATTTTTGGCGTTATTGAAAAAATATACATCTACATCTACATAATACTCTGCGAGCCACCTCTAGGGTGTTTGGCAGGGGGTGATCAATCACCAGCATGCAGCATGCATTTGGACTCCCACATGCACACCACACCGTCCAAAAAACGTCCCGTATACTAACAAACTATACTACTACATGCTGTTAGAAATAATAATTGAATTAAGAAACATGCATTAATTTTTACATATGTTAGTAGGCTAAACTACAAGTCATGCAATCTATTTACGAGTGCTATTGCTGCCGTTATAATCTCTTATTGATCGTGGAAAAAATGACATTCGGAATCTGTCTGTTCTACAATCTATCTCTCTTATTTTATTTATATGATCTGATCTACCGCAGTATGTTGGCGTCCGTAAGATATGGTTAAATTCGTCAGAAAAGACACTGCTCTTGAATTTATCTAAAAGGTTTAGTCTATTTTTCAATCTACGGTCCGACAGAGATTCCCATCCGAATTTATCTAAGAGGTCAGTTACACTAACAAGACTATCGTAACGACCTTTCACATACCTGGCAGCTCTTCATTGCATATAGCATGGGTAGCCATGGGTAGTTCCTGCAAATTAAAATTATCTAAATTTTCGTGAAATATTTTTCGTTGGAAACAATTACCTACCACGTATTTTTCATGAGAAAGCAGAAGGGAAAACATTGCTAATCTTTTTGTTTTTTAATCTCATAGATGAGGAAATCATTATCTTAGCTCTTCTTGATTGGAAGGGAAAAAATAGACTTCATTATCGTTACATAGAAAACGCTCGACGGTTCTTAATGAGGGGCGATTATTATTTTTTGCTTTCTCAGGCTTCTTTTAGACTCTGCGAATCTCAAAAGTGGATAAAATCAAAATGGGTGCGATAACTCAGCGTCGAAAAATCACAAGATAGTTATGCGGGAACGGAAGAAATTATTTCGCCACATCGCAGAGACATATCCTGCGGGAAATCAGTTATCGATTCTCAAGTAGCATCACAATGCTGTATTTATTCTCTTGGCACGAGAATCCTGATTTCATCATTCAAGCAATGCAACGAAAATACAATAAAAATATGTTAGGCTCTTTAATTATAAAAATTCAGTATTACTACCACGGCCTCTTTTCATGGAAAAAATTCGGTATGACTTGGATCAAAAATATATTTGAGATCCATTACAATTAGAAAACTTGGTTCCCTATTTCCAATAGTGATTCATAGCGTGCCATCTACACTTATGGATTTTGACATTCGGTCAAATATATAGATTCGCGACCATCTCATGAAATGCAACTAATAGTATAAACAAAATCCCGATCGTATGCAGCTCAAAATACCATTCAGCAAGTAGCTATGATTCATCTCAGGCCTAAATTCTATTTTTTCACTCATTTCGTAAATCATTTCCTCCGTTGGTTGACGTCATAATGACCACAAATAAAAAAGCAAAAATACGATTTGGAAAAGTACACACGAAGTAGTAGTTCAATAGGTACACCTGTTGTTCATTTTTAGCAGTTTCACGCCAGTTTCTCCGCAGCCGTGTGCTTATTGGTAAAATTTAACTGGGTTCTGTAAAGATCTGCCCATAACCAGTGGCGGATACAGATGGGGGGCGCAGGGGGCGCGCGCCCCCCCCTTGCGGGTCCGCCTGTATTGCCGAACATTGCAAAACCACAATTGTAACTTTTTTATATCATAAGATGGCATTGTCTTTTACATGTTTATAATCACTTTAAATAAATTTTCATATACTTTGCCTGTGACTTGATCATCTTTTATTACGATAAAAGTAAAGACAACTTAAGATATGTTGCGCCCCCCCCCCCCCCTTGAGTTTTTTCTGTATCCGCCACTGCCCATAACTCATGCAATATTGTTGAAATAAAATATGTAAATCACTAATATATATAAACTCGAAGGTAAGGGTCTTCATTTTACTTCTGAATTAGATCCAATGTGGCATTTATATTTTGATATTACACCAGTGAATGCCTCAACAATAATATCCAGTTATCTGGCACGGATGAGATGTTTCTTACTAAGTTCCGTGACGGGAGCTGATCATATTTTCATGAGTGAAATATGAGTTGTTGGTTGGTCCGACTCGTGTTTTTTCCATAGAGTGTGCTTCAAATGTGTTAGGGGTTAATTTCGGAACGTCCTTCCCCTTGAGTCGTTAGGTAACGCAATCTTGGACCTGTGGAGCCTTGTGGGATAGTATAGCGTAGTGAAAACCCACGCCGCCGCCTGACCCAGTCTCCTTCACCCACACCACTGGATTATCGATGTGCTCCGCCAATTACAATCTCGGCTCCCGCTGGAGCGGATACGAACTGCTCGATTACAAAGAGAGAGCATGCATGTATGAGAACCTACGTATGTAAAATGCTTCCCCTAAAACGGCTTCAAGGGATTTATACTTTGCTGAAGATTGATTTTATTTTTAGCAGCCGGGACCTTTCAATGAAAATGTGTAGATTCGTGAAAAACTTCGCAAATGTTTTCAATTTGTGACATCCTCGGATGAACCTGATTAACAATAGCATTTAGCGTAATGCTTAAATTTGCATTTCGATAAAGCTGCATTAACGGTGGAGTTTGAAGAAAAAATCAGGCTTTACCCAAAGTTAAAGATTGATTAGATTCAGGGCAAATAATATTATCGACCTAATATGATGACATTCAAAATATTTTTCCAAGTGGAATTTCCTTTTGCCCTCAAAATTTTCATTTTCAGCAGCTGCGCTTTCATTTTACGTATTGCACAAGCTGATTTTGACGGTATATGCATATTATACAGCGAATGATGATTTGAATTTGACCTACTCATTGTCCATTGACCAGTAAGTGGCCATTTAAACCTTAAATTGCGTCAAAAAATATGAATCTTATTGACTTTGATTCTGGTTTCGGGCAAATATTGGCCGAAAGTCTTTTCCCGTAGGATTATATAGTGATACGCCAGAAACATCAAAAATACAATGTGTCAAAAGAACGAAGTGAAATTTATTTCCAACTAAAATTCGAAGAAAAATAATAAGTCCATAAATCAAAAATTAAATTATTAATTTTCATTCGCATAAATGACCATGATGAATCCGTGTCGTAGTTAGTAGGGGTTTACTGACTAAGTTAAAAGTGCAGCATGTCAATACTGGGATTAAAACATCTACATTTTGACGTGGGGTATTTTTCACCCAGTCACATTTCCTCCACTGACTACTCATATTTATCCTTATTACGCCATTATAAGGTGATTTTCAGCATTATATTCATCTCCGAAGTCGTGACATTTCCTTACGATACTTTCATCCTATCATTAGCATTTCACTCAGCCCATCCTACGGGCTCCAGTTTTTTTATATAGCACTAATGTAATAGTACAATAGGGTAGTTTCCTTCATCAAAGAAACCGAAAGGCATTGATTGCGATTCGTTACCCACCATTCGTGTATTCATAATATACAAATTATTTGGTTTTAGAAACACCGGTTTAGACGAATGGCAATGGTCAATTTTTATCCTCATTTGAAAAAGGCCAGATTGGCGCCCATGCGATGCCACTCCACGTGACGTCACAGGGACCTAGTTTCTATACGAGTAGATAGGAGTTTTACATCGTCTGAGATTACCAATGCATGCATGAGGCTCAGAGCTCAGGGAAACATGTCTTAATAATCACTTATTAAAACAGTCTAAGGTCGGAAAGTTTTCTTCGTTTGATAAGGTATTAATAATCCTTATTTAAGCCGAGCGCTACCTGCTAGCAGGGCACTCTGCTACCTGCTAGCATCCTGCGTCGTATCAGCGCTCAAAGCCTCGCCCCAAGGTCACCTCACTTGCGGCAGCGGGAACCAGAACGACGTAACACGGAGTTTTCCCGGCATTCATACTTAGCCGTCGCGTTTTCGCGCGCTTGAAAATTTTCACTTTTCATTTAATCGCGAAAAATAGATATCGTCGTTTAAAAATCTAAAAGCGTGAAATACGTACTCCAGGAATAATAATCTTTCGATTTAGGCATTAAAAAAGTAATAGGAAACCACCCTATTCCTTGATTTGACAAAAATACTGATCTGCGAGTAATGATGTTTATGCATGCATGGCATATCCACTTGGGATGCGCAAACAGGTCGCCAATAATTGATTAGCGATATCGAGCCGTCGCCATGGCGTCTGATTTTTTTATGTCCCATTCCGTTCTCCCGGAAGAACAAACAACATATGCGGCGTCAGGGCTGGTGGAAGGGAAATGCCGTAAAAGGGAAGGAAGGCGAAGGGTAAGGGTAGCTCAGAGGGCAAAGGATAGAGGGGGTGACGTCGATTGCTTCCTTTTATTTTCAGGGCAAAGGGATGAGTGATTCATTTATTCATCGCACCAATGGATTGCCATCTCCTGCTGAGTACCACTTTTCGAAGGTTGACCTTCAATGAGCGAAAAAAAAAGAGAAGACCCAATCAAACAACGTTCGTACCTCGTCATCTTCCTGGCCTCCCGAATAAAAAAGCATGTTAAGGCCTGGGAACATCACTGCGCAATCTGACGCGTGGGCGAAGGAGCAATCAAAATTACGTCGCGTAAAGAGGTGAATTGCAGGAAAAATTTGCAAGAATGCGTGGTTGCGAGACGGCACAATAGCCCCTCCTTTAATTTCAACCTCGAATTCTCGCAATTTCAACACGTTTTCGGCAGGGTTGGCAAGTGAAACGAAAGGAATGTCGAAACAATTAAAATTTCAATTGTTTCGATCACGAGATCAGAAATGAAAAGGAAACGAAACGAAATGATTTAAACCCTGGGAACTAAACTTATGGTCGAAACGACATCGAAGTCAACAGTACTTCGGGTCGAAACTTAACTAAAACTCTGGGACGAAACGAAACGTAGAAAATGTTTCGCACCGCAGGGACCACGCGCTTCACCTTCGAACAGTTTAGTTTCGACCCACACACCGAGTGCGATGCATGGTTGAATAAAATAGAGGTGCGGCCTACCGCCATTAGATGCACGGGACACGCATATTTTTACCACACACAGGAGAACGGTGAACGCAAGCTGGCAGATTTTTAAGCTCAATGTTTTAACCTCTCCACACGTATGTCAAACGTAATGGGTCGAAACTAATCCCTCTTATCCCCCTCCACTCAACTTCTGGGATCCATACATAAGTATGAGTGGCGTAGTTTGGATTAATTTAGTTTCGTTCCAGGGAGTAAAGTTTCGTCCCGGATCGAACTAAACTCCTTGGTGATTTTAATTTAGTTTAGGAAAGAAACTAATCCCAGGCCTCGTACTTTCGTTTCCCACCGGGTCGAAACGAAACATTTTTGTTCCGTTTCTCTTGCCAACCCTGGTTTTCATTGCTAACCATACGCAAAGACTTGCACCGTGTAAAACGGTCTTAAGAGGTTAGGAATAGAAAAAAAAATAACACATATCTGCGTCTTGGAGCTGAAAAGACCGATTTCAAAATCGCTTGCTTTACAAGAGATCAGTCTGAAGTTGTAATAAAAAATATTCAACCTTATTTTGAACTGAAGCTAAAAAAAGTTATTTCCTTGGAATTTTCATTAAATTATTAGTTTAAACTACATATATCCCAATATTCCCATGGTGGTAAAAAGGCCAATGACAAAATCGCTTGCTTCACAGAGAGCAGTCTGAAGTTATAACGGAAAATTCAATCTTATTTTAAGCTGAAGCTAAAAAAATGTATCTAGTTTACATTTTCAGAAAATTATATCATAATTATTTTACACCACATAGGTCCCAAGATTTAAAGTGCTTAGGAGGTATAATTCTATTTTAATAAATTAAAGGAGTTAGGTATAATTCTACTTTAAAATTTCCTTCCTAGATCGGGGGAATAGATGATTGGAATTGTTTACCCGACGAAATATTGGAGCCCTACCCAATAGTCGGATGTTAATCACGAGGCTAAATTAATAATCATTGAATTGTGAGGGTCTCTGTGTATTTTTTGTACTTTCGTTTTTTGGATTTTCCTCTTTTCATTTTTTGTCCTGGATAACATATACCTTTGCGCTGTTTGATACCACCTGATTAAATGATTTGTATTTAGAACTTTGCAGATTTATACACCCGACTACACGGTCTACTTGAAACTATTTGTTTAATAATAATAACAATAATAATAACAATAATAATAACAATACAAGTCACAAAAGTATAAATTTTTGGTATTGGTCCTTTTGCCACCAAGCCACCGATATATTTTTTAATGTCTTTTCTAATCGCTTCCAATTTCAAACGTTCTGAGAGGTTTTCGAAAACAGAATAAAAATGATTTTCCCGTTAGTAAAACTTGCCATTTTGAGGGATTTTCGGTTGAGAACCTTTCATTTTTCTGCCCACTCTTGACGGGCAAGGGAGTTGACGATTCCGCGGCTGATGAGTTCACTCCCGTGAATGACAACTTGTCAATCAAAATTCATCGAATCCGTCTCTCGTTCCCTTTCGATTATTTTTTTAAACCTCTATTTCATCCCAAAAAAGGTTTAAGCTCGGGGGGATGAGTCGATTCCAAAAGTCAGTTCTCCATTCCACCGATTCTCGGGTCCAGAATCGTAATCGAGAAACGCTCCCATAAAGTAGGCTCCGATTACATCGATTCCAGGAAGATAAATGTTTTGAATCTGGGGACTGGAAATAGTAGACCCAATTCCATCCCATAGAAGGTTAATTTATGCTGCCACTTCGGTCGCATTTTAATCGGTTTTCAAAACTGTCCGCGGCTCGATGATGAGTGCAATTCGATCCGCTTTCTTCCAATATTTTGCGGTATGATGTTTGTGATTGCGAGGAAAATCAGGGAAAAAGTTATGAATTTGATGGATCACAATCATCATACATGTGTACTTCGGTTAACGCACCTTATTATATCTTATCTCTTCGTGAAACTCGGATCACTTTGTCCGTTAGCGACGCGAGTGGCGACTTTTGTAAACCCATTTAAATGCGCGGTGGGTGACAACGCATGATCCTATCCTGACTTGAGGATCCTATTTTGTTCTATTCTTGGTACGAGCTTTGAAAGGGAGTGATAAAAAAACAAATGAATGCGTGTTACGTCTTCTCGATCGCTTCCTATTTCGAACATTGTGAGCGATTAAAACATATTAGCCTTTTAAAAATGTTTAAATATATTAACTTTTCGTAAGAGACGTCACCTTTGGCCCGTACGTTGCATTTATTTTGAGGGTAGAAGATGACGTGGCGTGAAATTTGTCTGATTGCCTCTTATCTTTTAATGTTTTTAAAACGTCTTCAACGATCGGAGGCTTTCTTAGGTAGGTAAGCAATAAGAGGAGGCGACCGACAGCTGAAGCCGTTCGTCCAAATTAGGTGGGTTGGGGTAGGAAGGTTGGAGAGAAACCTGGCGTAGGAATTCGTCAGACCTCGACGAATGGCGTAACAACATGGATCACGGCTCATTTTCCCATCCGAAGAAAGGAGTAGTATACCAGTGACGTCATGGCAAAATTAGCAGTGCCGGAACGATTTTTCCTTAACTTTTTTGACTTTTATAACTTAACTTTCTTGAACAAGGTGTGTTTTTTTATTACTAGTTATTATTTACGTTTCATTGCGATATTTTTTTCCTTTTGGTTACGAATGTGTACATTAGAAATTTTTAGGCACCAAAATTGATGAAAGTAATATTTGACTATTGTGTATTTTTTAACCAGTGCCGGATCGGCGTTCCGGCACCATGACACCCCCGTGCTGTACTCTCTCCAAAAATCAGGCAGGGATTGGGGCCTGAGCCAGGAAAGCCAAAACGCTAGTCACATCAAATAACTCCTCTTTTCCATGATAAAATATAAACCACTGATGGTAATTTCCATACTTTAATATATATATAATTCCACTTCCGACCATGATTTAGATACTCTATATCAAGGGTCTTCAACCCGCGGCTAGCTGGCTAATGTCTTCTGGCCCCTAGATGCTAAAGAAATTATTGTATCGCAGCTATTAAAATAAAACCATATATCGACACACTCTTCCAAAGCAAAAAAATGTCTAAAATCGCATTAATTGATTGAACTTTTAACCAATAAAGATTATTGAAATTTGAAATAATATGTTTCTTTTATTTCATCGATGTGGTGGTAAAGTGGAGTGGAGCATTTTGGCCCTACGGATCATGTGAAATCGATTTTTTACCCTTGCATTAAAAAAGATTGAACACACCTGCTCTATATTTTCAAGGTCTAATCAATAGTGTCGGTAGTGTAGTTATAAATTAATCATTAATGCGTGGAAATCACCATTTATTGCTCATATTTTGTCATGGATACATCGCAATCCCACCGCGTCAATCCTGAAACGATTTCTTATGAATTCTTGCTATCGCTCCGGCGATTCACAGCAAAAAAAACTAGGGCACCAAATGTGGTCAATTATATCAAAACCTATATCATAACCACGTAACAGGGCAACGTACCCTATCCCGTTACACCTTACAGTATGCTATAAATTGCTCGTTTGACCTTCAATAAGAGGTAAATTCATGGAGTGAATGGAAATGCAGGAATTCTTAACCAAGGATTAGAAGGACATCAATTTTCTCGCAATTCAAGGCAAAATGCAATTTCGGAGGTAATATTACGCCAGCCGGGCATAATTTAGTATCAAAATAGATAATCACATGATGCAATTAGTGGATGATGCAATTTCCTCACGTGACGATGGAAAATGTGATTCGCCCCGAAAGGAACGTCACCCCGACGGTGTAATCGCTGAGAATTGCCGTCGCACTTTCCTTTCCCTTGCATTCAACTGAACCGAATATTGAGTATTAATGAATCCCAGGAATAATTAGAATCACAGGAATATCACGAAAGGGAATTACATCTCAAATTTGGAAATTAATCAACGTACTGTAGACCAGAGGTTAGCGAAAAAAAGAGCGATTAATAATGTTGACTCTAAATAGACAATATGATTTGGGGGGGGGTGATTGCTAATTAATGAATGTTTTGCACATATAAATATCATTAATGCAAGTTATTTTTGTATATTATTAATATTAACAT
Source organism: Ischnura elegans (assembly GCF_921293095.1). Taxonomy (NCBI): domain Eukaryota; kingdom Metazoa; phylum Arthropoda; class Insecta; order Odonata; family Coenagrionidae; genus Ischnura; species Ischnura elegans. The sequence continues at coordinate 58,346,860 of NC_060248.1, forward strand.
GCACGAAACTTGGCATTATTTTCTGAAACAAAAATAAATTATTGAGCATGCATGCTATGATTTTGCTATTTAGTGAAACTTATTTTGTAATTTGAAAACTTCGAAAAAGTGATACACGTTACATATAGTCATGCCAGTTTAAACACAAATCCGACAGGTACTAAAATATCTAGCACAACTCTCTGCTCACCCTCCTCTAAGAAAAGAACAACCAGTGACGAAAATATATTAATATTTGCCCTCTAATCTTAGCTCTTGTTATCAATACAATAAAACGAACATTTTGATGCTCACGTTTGTTCCGAGCTTATTGCTAGATGCTTAAAAAAATGTATATCTCTTAACAATTTGTGCTTCCTACACAAATTGTCAACTAACTTTATTCCTTTACTAGTTAAATCAATGGAACTGCGGGCCATTCATTTAAAGAAGTATAATTGCCGGAAAAAGTTGCTTGGGGAGGAAAATTAAGATTTGATGGTTGGTTATTGATGAATAAATGCAGTAGCGTAACTATGGGGGGGATATGGGAATAGGTCCCCGCCCAAATCCTCAGAAAATTTTACAGTATACTAATATTTTCCCTGCTGTGATGATTTCCCGCAGAATTATGAGTGAAACCCAAAATTTAAGGGCAAAAATGGTGTAAAATCTATTTCCAGGCATGTTCGGTTTTCAAACAATTTTCCATTGCCTCAGGGGTTGGAGTCGCCCACTAGACCCCTACATAACCCCCAAAGCACATTCCTAGTTACGCCACAGAATAAATGAATACTGAAAAGTTGAATACTCCTGGCAGCCGTGAGGCTTGTCATACAGTTGGAATACGGAGAAGCATTTCTACATATTATTCGTTTATTTGTAAATCAAAGATATTCAAGGTTGTTTTATTTTAGAATTCGAAATTCTTTCCTCTGATTCTGTAAATCGGAGGAGAGAATTTGAAAATTTTTCCTAAACGCTTATTCGTAAATATTCACTCTTTGATGCCAGAGTAACATTTGAATTCAAAAATCGATCCTGGTAGCTAGGCGACTAGTAATCAGCTCCGATATCATGTCCGTAAAGTCAGATCGCATATGCCTTTATGCAAAGCCTAAGGATTATTAGAAGCATAACCGTTGCTAATTGATGATTTAATCGTACATTCCTCTTGCTGGAGTTAGATGCGTATCAGGAAAAATAACAATTCATCGCAAAAGAAATTACGCAGGAGCCTATTTCAACCTGATTAACGGAGAAATTATTCTCCGTCAAACTTACCCTAATCATTTATTTTTTCTTTCAATCACGAGCTGATTTATCCGATGTAAAAAATTGCGTCTTTTCCTCCTTAACTCATGATCGAGCAAAAATGTGGGCTTTTTACGCTATATTTTAATTGAATTACCGCTGATATTTTATTTGGCCCTTACAGCATAGCCCTCTTCCACGCATATTTACGAAAATGCAGGTACTAATTACTGACCAGAGCGAGAAATTCGCAGTAAAAATAATTCAGGTAAAAAAATGTGCAATAGAACATGAAAACTATGTTGAAATTCGAGATAAGAGGGGCTCTTTAATTTACTGCTCCCGGAATTTTTAGCAAATTAATGGGGAAAATGAAGGCAAAATACTTGCTATAGATAATAAAGACTCCGAAGTCGCGTCGGTTGAAACAGCAGGAAAAAAAAAGTTATTTTCCAAATTAAAGCCTTTCAATAATTTGAACCTTGTGGACTCAATTTATACCTAAGTGTGGTTTTTAATATCGAAGGAGGCAAATAATCCAATCAGTATTTTTGGAAACATCCACGGTATGTTGCTAATTGATTAATCTCCAGGCAAATTTCACGCGATATGGACAACAAATTATCGCACGTAATCCGATGTATACTTCAATTTCTCAGGTGTTTAAATTAGAAAATCGCAGCGCGATTATGGATAGGAAAAAAGGAAAATTATCCACGTATTACCAAAGCTTATCAATCACTAACCTAGACAGTGAAACCTTGTTGCCAAACTTACATTCAAGTTCGATGATTTGAATTAAGTCTGATAATTCATATCAATATAATATTGAGAACTGTAGTGGAGGGATAAAACATAAAAACCGGTTCGATCGAATCGAAATAAATGATATTCCTCGATCGTATTCGGAAGAAAAATTCTCGTGTGTCAGGGAAAAATAATTCCCGATCGAAATTAACACAAGTGGAAAATGTATGCACGTTAGCAGCCATATCACGTTAGCAGCCGCGATGAAAGTAATTTAACTTTCATGACCTTGCAAAACGCTTACTGCACTTATTTATGCAAGGGATAGACTTAACTTCAAGTTTTCAAATCCCACTGGTCCTGAGAGGATTGTTACAGTAATTACACCTTGTTTACCGATTAATGACGACTTGAGTTCGATCTCCAGCAATCCAAGCAGCCAGATAAAATAAAAATATATTTAATCGTGTTCGCAAAAGTCGTAGACTCTCGCCCCCTTCAACATGAGTGCAGGTAATCTTTATCTCACGGCACTTTTAAACTCGAGCTTTTCTCGCGGTTTAAGCTAATAGCTTCATGATTTCCACCTTCCATGAGCATGTAAAAGAAGTATGAATGGATCACCAAGTCCGGAAATTCAAGTCATGCCTGCCTCAACCTTAATTTAGCTGATAATCATAGCATTACAATTCTACTTTCTGGTAATTTATTCAACACATTAATCCTCACGGAGATAATAATCTCTCCACTACAATTCTCAATATTATATTGATATGAATTATCTGACTGAATTCAATTCAATAATTAAAAATGTGCTGGAGACTTGCTCTATATATTACTTAACCCAAATATTCCCCGGAATTAGAAATTCCCCGGAAAATTTTTAAGCTATTACTATAAGTAATTCTTCACTCTCAAGAGAGGGAAAAAACAACTGCCCTACAATCTGTTAATGAACGAATTTCAACGAAATGGCATTCCGCCTTAAGGTTCATTATCGAAACAGTTATTAAAATTATTATATTACAGAGTATTCTATTTTCAATATTATACTACAGTAACGACAGAGTAAAACCATCCAAGTTACGTGTTGGATACGATGCATTAAATATGCGTGAGCAGTTCTTTATGCATATTCTTGAATTCTCAGAATAACGGGATTCCAAAACCAATGTCAAAGAGCATTCCAAAGGACAGTTAAGGTGTCACCTATATAAGAAAAAGACTACTGTTATCGAATTATTTTCATTTATTGCGGATTCACAATAAATCGATTACATAAATATGCTTAGAGAGTAAAAATGTGCAAGCAAATACATAAACTGAAAAATAAATATATAATGTAGGCACTATAGGCTAATATGATGGAGCTTATCCATAATGAAAGATAAGGCGAATGAGGGATAGAAATTTTTGTAGATGAAATGAATAAACTGAAAAATAAATACAATGTAGATACCATCATTTTTGCCATTTTTTGCAATATAGCGTCACCAAATTTTGTTTGCTAACTTCAGATTTGGATTCAGGGGCCCAAAAAACATTACGAGAGGAATAAATCAAAACTAACCAAAATCTTACTTTTCAAGGTCCTTAATGAGCAAATATTGACCACTACATCAGTCATTTTCAAAGGTTTGAAAATGACATAGTGTAATGTCGAAACCTGGGTCGGTTAAGTTAACTTCTGTGAAGCATACAACAGTGTATCTTTTATAATGTTTCCTGTCACCGAGTTCCACCAAGTATCGCCATCCAGCCTTAAGTTGTCCATCTTCGTAATACATAAACGGTGAGTCCAAATACGTACCTATCTAAAGAGAAGAAAAACCTCGCCAAGGAGCCCGATAGAAAACACTCAGGTGCGTGAACGTGAGGGGCATTCCATCCACTTTGGCTTTTTCGGCTATAGTTTGACTCCTGTCTCGCTAGTCCGATCGCCCCCGCGTCCGTCCTCATCAGCTCTTGGTGGCGCACAGGCCAGGAAGCAGGCTACCTCATGAGCCAACCTTCCAAATTTTCACTGACCCAACCTTATTGGTAAAGTGTGGCTTATGGGTGTCTACAAACTATTGAATACCATAGTACTCTACAAGTGCACAAATCAGGTGATTCGACTCGAAGGTTGGTTTGGATTGGCAAAGATAACCCGTGACCCTTCGAACTGTATCCCAAAGCGCAACCAGGCCTAGAACTACGGCAAAGCAGGGGGGGCACGATCCCCGGGCGGCAGATTTTAGGGGGTGAAAATTTTTGAAAAGTTTATTTAAAAAAGTAAATTTTTTTCAAAATTATAATACCACATTCAATATTGTTTGATTTCATTTTGTTTCGTAATAGTTAAATGCATTAATATAAGTGTTCTTAACAAGTGTTTCTCATAAATAAAACTTCTTATAGCATACATGCGATGTGTAATTTCAAATAACCCATCACAACAAATAACTTACGGAGGAAGTACATTTCAGTGGTGGGGATGGGGGTAGCGCTCAGGCACATATCAATGGCCAAGTTCTAACAACACGTATGTTAAAAATAGCAACTTTTCAGGAAAGCAAAAAAACGATTAATTTTTTTAAATGTATGTAATTTTAATTGAAATTAAAAACCAAAACTACATAAAACTGAAAAATAAGCATAGATTTGCGAAAAAAAAGAGTTGCTTTTTTGTTTTTTTTTTTGCTTGAATTTTATTTTTTATTAACAGCAATAGTAGTACTAACTCACACCGGCCAAATTTTGAGATGCATGTTGCTGGAACTTAGCCTTTGATGTGTACATCGGTTTTCCAACCAATATTCGTAATAATCCACCTGATTAAAGTTCAGTAAAATATCACGAGTATTCTAAGCCATAGTGAGCTAATGAACCTCAAGCTTAATTCCGCATATAATCACAGTATTACAATGCTACTGTTTGATAATTTATTCAACACATTAATCCTAACGGTGGATTAGTGGGAATATCGGCTGGAAAACTGATCACCAAATGTGCCTGAAGCATCTTAACCCTCTTATTCCTAAGGAAATGGTTTCTACTGAAAATTACAGTAAACTGATCTTTGCCCCCCCCCCTGATATAACTCCTTGTTCCGGCCCTGCGCCATACCCACACGTCCCCCACTCCAAGTGAACCTCCCTCCACGACTTTGTTTCTGGATGCGGCCTTGTCTTTTGTAAATTTCGAGAAAAACCTAAAAAAAAAAACTCATTGGCAGTCGGAACTTTCGTGACCGTGAATCCCCGAAAAAATGATGATGTAAACTCGCTGAAATAGGTCGCCTTAACCTTAGTTAATAAGTGTGGCAGTCACTCATTTAAGAGGCGTCTTAAAGGCAATGGACGTCCATAGGGGGAATGAGTGCACTGTCGTCCGAAAGAGCCGGCTCTTCGGTAGTAAAGGAAACGAACACTCGCGTGCGGTGATAAAAGAAACGACCATTGCTCCTTAAAGACAAGTACAGCTGATAAATGAAACGTAGCCTTTAATTGGCAGATGGCGTTCATTTCGGAAGAATATGGCTGCAAGGCAAACCTACTTTTATTTACCTCATGAAACAAGGGCTGAAGCATTTCATCACTAGGTTGGCCTCCGAGCAATCCACTAAAAAGAAGTTACGTCCTTTTTAAAAATAAAAATCCAAAAACATAAGGTTTTGTTCCACAGCTATGAATGATGTGTACCGGGTAAAAAAAGTTCGTCAAGGATATGGTACCATTTATTAGACATAAAAATGAACTAAATAAACTATCATTAAAAGCATGGCCGAGTAATCCGGACCGAATGTAGGTCCGGATTTTCCTATAAGCTAACTAGGCTTCAGCCTAGTGCCTCTAGATCAAGAGGAAACTGTTCAAATTGCAAGCAAAATTAAAATTAAAATATTCTAAAAACAGTGAAAACTAAAATACTGAACCGAAAACAAGGAGAAATACAATGTATACCACAAATAAACAAACATGAAAAAGTATTGGTTGAGATCAGCGCGTTTACCTCATTGTGCTTTATGTTTGTTTGTGTATACTACATTACATCAAAGTACAGTACATAGGCTCAATGATTGCTATGAAATCTCTATGGTTAATACCAATCACATGTTACATTAGCATATTTATCTATCCCGCACGTACTTTATAACCTTAAAAATAGGAGGTAAAAGGGCCTCTTAATAAGTGGCTTAATCTAGGACTTCTTTCGTCTAAATCGGGGCCTGGTAATATGTATTGGAATTGATCTCATATAAAATATTTCTGGGTAAGGATCAATTTGGGAAGAATTCGGTGAATACTTATTAAAAATAAAGCAGACAACATGAAGTATTTGGTTTTTTCCACCGCTTAAAGCGTTGAACACATTAATATTAAAATTTCTCTGAGAGGAAATTGGCCGTCCCAGCCTATGCAAATGGTTGGTGATACGAAATTACAAATAAGAGCTTAACCCGAGTGACGGTTCGGTCAAACCTGACATTTTTTTCCAACGAAAATCACTCCTGAATGTTTGAGTGACTCTTGGAGAACAACAATCGGAATACAGGGATTGCAAAAGCAAAAGACGTCAGTATCAAAACTACGGATAGAGGGGGAGCAAGTCATGCTCGTTTAAGCTGTAACATTTTCGCATTGAAAAGGTGAATGAAATCAACAATTTACGAATATTATAACAGCACTTTATTTGTTTTGTTTAAAAGTATTTGTTTTGTTGGTAACAATTATTTTTATTTTAGGTGCATGTCTTATGCTTATATTATTTTTCGTGGTTTTAAAGAAACGTTTTTGAAAACTTTCGTTTCAATACAGTTCTGATTTTCTTTAAAGAATTTTGCGATTTTTGCTTTTAGGGCGGGAAGCTACCCCTCCTGCACCCCTCCGGTTACGCCCATGATCACTATTATTAATTCCATAAACTCCCATCAAGATTATATAGATCGACCAAGTTAGTATGGAGACGGTCCGCAGAAAAGTGGGGAAATAGAAAAGCATTCTGAAAACCCTGAGAAGAAAATGGGACAACTTCATCGACAACATAATGAGGCAACAAGGCCGGATGAAGACACTCGTGTAAGGACAAGTGGATGGAAGGGAAAGCGATGGAATGCCCAGGTTAAGTTACAAAGAAAAGGTCATTGAGGACATGAAAGGGAAGAATTACACAGTTATGAAAAGGTTAGCTGACAGGAGAGCGAAGTGTCAAATCAATCTCCGGATTGTTGATTCATTAATCAAATTCTCCCTCTACTTCCCTGAAGAGTAATCAGCGAAAATAAAAGACACGAGTAGTTGGATCAATTTCAATAAAGCAAGGAATGTCAAAACAAACATTACTTTTTACCTCGAATGATTTGCTGTATATCGATGTTTACTACTGGGCCCCATCATTATAAAGTTAGCGCATGAGTTGATGAGAAGAACTTAAAGAGCCCTTAGATGCACTTAAAAACTTTTTATGTTTAGAACAGACGTTACAGTGGCACTCAGTCACTGCAACTCTCCAGTAAATGGACGCACCAAGCAAATCAATTAAAAATGAATAAAAAAGTTTTGGATGGTATTAAAAATAACTTTCAGCATAAGTACATGCAATTTATTCACAGTCTCTTTTATTTGTTTACTATACTCGTGCCCCAATAATTGAGACGGATTAGTTGAATGCATTTCCAATACAGAACATGGTTGAAAAAGACTCAATAGGAAGCTACGCTAATATCATAGCTGGAATTCCGTAGTATTTACAAATAAAATTTAACTATGAGATTCCATAGGCATAATTAACTGTATGATCTTAGGTTTCCCGGTGTATCAGGAGCAGAAAAGTTTCTCGGGTTTTCCACCGGTTGATGCTTACCATGTCTCCCGACGTTTCGAGCAGCGACTTGCTGTTCATCCTCGGGGGATCTTCATTCGGTAGATTCCCTGAGGATGAACAGCAGCCAAAAACGTCGGGAGACATGGAAAACATCAAACGGTGGAAAACCCGAGAAAATTTTCTGCGACGTAATGAACTCATTTTCAAACTTTCTAACAAGAGTTCTTCACCAAAAGTCACGGTTGGTAGCTGAGGTTCACGCGTGAAATTAAATGGCGGGAACTCTCGATTTTGTGCTTCAGAGCAGATAACACGTGAGGAGATTTCTTCACAATGGCTATGATTACCACGATCACGAACCATCTGCAATTGTATGGAATAAAAATAAATACCTTGTCAAATGAACCAGATGACAAAGACTTAATAAGGGGTTTTGAATTGGAAATCCAAAAAAAATACTTAAGATAACCTTTCAATGAATGATATAATTACTCCATGCTCTAGAATGAACAACATACTTATGAGACATTCCAACTTTAATTATTATGAATATAAAAAGGGCGTAGGAAAAAATTTTAAAGGATTAATTTTTTTAACGTTGAGGATATTTTTATTCATGTGGATTTTCTACTAAAAGCCACTTTCTCCGCTAATTTTCACAATCTACAGCGACAGGATATTACTTCAGAATGCTGTATGGATATTAAAAAAACTCAAGGTCATGAATCCCCATTTACTCGTGCATAGTATGAGTGATACAATTAAACTTATGAGTGATGATCATACTCAACAAATGATGTTGTTGAAGGCAGACGTTTTTAATGCTGACTAAAGTGGATACTTTGGATGGCTTGTCTTGTCTATTTTTCATGTATTTCATAAATTCCGAAAGTCATCCCGCGATCAAATTAATATTCCCTTCGGAATAAGGGAATTCAGTAGTAATTCCGGTATTGAGGGAGGTAAAAAATAAAATTTGGATAATAATAGACCCAAGAGTATCTAGAAAATAAAATATATGAAGCCTATTTGTTTTGCCGTTCGTTGAAAAGTAATTCCTTGGAATTAGAATAAAAATACTAGCAAATTTCCGATTTTTAACTATAAAAAGTAATTCTGTGATATTTTTTCGATGTAAGGCATAAAAATTTCTCATTCCGACAATTTAACATCTGGCGGTAGACATTTATTTTCTGAACAACAAAGGACACACGAGTATGTACTCCATGTAGTGACCTGCAGATCTTGAAACAAATGAACAGCAAAATTTGGAGTGAGCACATTACAAAAAATACTCTGAAATAAACGGCATTTGAATTTTAAGAGAATCTTCGCCTCTTTTATCGGACCTATATCCTTAATTTTTCATCGAAAAGATTAACTTAAACTTGTTTCCACATAATTTACTATCAAATCACGACCATAGCTGCGACGGTAAACGTCATAAAGTTATCTTCTTTGCATTCGCTATATTTTTTCGTTATTGACCGCATCTTTGTTTCGTCATAACTATATCATAACGTTTCTTCTGCTCAGACGTTGACGTTAATTATCATTGTCTTTTTTTCGTCATAACTTTATCATAACGTTATCTCCTGTTCCAACGCTGACGTTAACCATTCCGACGTAGACGTTAACCGTTCCCACGTTGATGTTGAAAAACGAAGTTTAAGTTATCCATTCAAAATTTTCAGCAAATTCCACAAAGTATCGCCGGGAACAAACAACTTCCTTATTTATTTCGCCAGGAGAAGCGGAGCGCGGCGGCAGAGGAGCAGACTCTACTACGGGAGCGTCTCGACTTCGACCTGCGACCCTGGCCAAGGGCTCCGCGCAGAATGGGGCGTCCCGCCAAGGGCGGCCCTCGCCGTCCCGTCACAAGACGGGGTCCAAGGGGGGGCCGAGGGCAGCGGAGGATCCGGCCCTCTGGATCAAGATCGCGTGTGCCCTCTTCGCCTTCCTTCTCTACGTCAACACGGTCGACTACGGATTCGTCTACGATGACCAGTGAGTGCCAACAGTCATCCTTCTTTTTATTGTATTCAGTGACTTATAATGGTAGACAGGAGTAAATCCTTGTTAACAACAGCTCGAATTAAATAGGAGTAATTCATCATCCTCACTCGTCAACAATTCTTCACTTATTTGTTAATCACATAGTGGTTTAAAAGGGAGAGTGTGAAATAGGGTTAATTGGGTCAATATTCATTTGTTAGTTGTATTATATTAGAATTAATGTATTTAATGGATTGTTTGAAATTGGTTTATTGGGAAAATGTTAAATTTTAGCTAGTATGAATGTATTATTTTTTGTCATGGGTGTCTTTTCTGTTTCTAAACTTTGTATTAGAACTTGTTATTCATGTGTATACATCTAATGCTGCCACAAGGCAATAGTCTACTTGCAGCAATGTGTATATGTAATAATAAAATTCTAAGATTGTGTGCTGCAGTTTTCGGGTTTCACCGCGTCGTGGTTGTTTGGAGACAACAGTTTCTCCTGCATTCCAGCAGGCGTCTTCAGGTCGAAGTGCTCATGACTGTGAAGTTGGTAGCTATCCTCTCGATTGAAATTGTGAGGATATTTATACATTTCAATCGCCTCTCTGATGATCCTCGGAAAATATCTGGATTCTCGGGATCCTTGGAAAATATCGGGTTGTCTCCAAACCACCACGACGACGCGTTGAAACCCGGAAAATGCAGCATACATTACCAGCGCACCGCGAAAGCCTTCGTACCAATCCTAAGATTGGTTTGACGCAGCTCTCCACTCAATTTTCCCATCAATCATATATTACTTTTACACTTACGTTTTTTCTTCTCTTTTACATCCTTCTATTGGAAAAATCAGAAAAAATAGTAGTTCATTTTTAAAATCTTCATAATAGGCTCCAAAGAAGTATGAACCATTAACTTTCATTGCCTTCAGACATCAGGTCACCTAAACGTCAAGTATCACACGCTAAGCCAAAGGCGACAGAAGGAGAAACGGAAATTTTTTCTACTAATTTCGATAAGAATAGTTAGTATTCATTTTTCGAACTCTATCACAATCGACAATAACCCGTTATAACCCAATTTTGCTAATCATCAACATTAAAAATGTATGCATTTTCACCTCTGTTCCGGAAAGATTTAAACCACGCGTTCTTTTGGGCTTTAAAGTTAAAAGGCGAAATATGTGGCTGCCACAATAATTACGTTTGTGTAGAAAATTTTCGCATCTTAAAAATGAGAAGTCTTTAAATTTAATTTCTCCCAGAAGAATCTCTGGGTAAGAAAGGGGTTAAAAAAAGACCCTGCCTCAATTAATGCAAGGAAAAATTACGCTCCTTGCGGAATCGTCGAAGCCGTATGGAAGGAATGGAGGCATAGTCGCCGATACCCGAATCACGGCTAAGTCTGCCGTGTTCAGTGTTCGTTCGCCCCCGCGCGCACCACGCCCGAATTGGAACGCCCGCTTAATTTTGGCCGACCAAATTAAGACCATTCGCCATCATTCGGAGGTGGCCGGATGGACAGTCGTAAAAAAACTCTCTTCCTTCCTGCGTTGATTAATTAAATAGTGGGCGGCTGAAATATCTTCAGAGCCCATTCCGTCCCACGCACGAATGTAAAAAAAAGCCCCCCACCTCTCATTTATGCGCCGGAAGTCGACTTCCGAATCCCGTGTTACGGAAGTGAGCGATTGGGATGGCCGAGTGCTCACGAAGAGCCACTTTTGCAGCATCTGATAAACGTTAATTTCAAGCTCAAGCAGCCATTCATTCGCTCTGGCGTTTGAGGAGAAATCTTGCATCCCTTGCGTGTGATTCTTAACATTTGGGTGGCCTGATGTGTGAAGACGATAAAACTTTTTGCCCAGATTTCCTTCGCGTCTATTACGAAATATTTTAAGAATGAAAAACTGTTTTTATGGATTTTCAAAATAGCTTTATGCCGACTTGTTTCATTAAACTGAGGCATAATGACCACGGACCAAATGGTGCACTTCAAATTCGAAGCCGTTTAAAGCACAATTTTTCTCAACCCGTTTCATGTAACATGGCATTCTAGGGGGGAAAGGAGTACCTTATCCGAACATACACGTTCCAATTGAATTGCCATGGTCCGGGTGACGCTATCAAAGTCCAAACCCATTCTCTTCAGATAAACGCAGCGATCATCAAACAAGGCCCATTCATTAGCGAAAGGTGGATTTTTTTCATAATTATCAAACGATTAACGTTTCTTTTTCTCATAATTGGAGTAAAGATGGTATTCCTCGTTAGTTTTGACTCACGTGGTCGACGAGAAACCTGTCTCCTGGGGTCGATGCGTGGCTTGAGTGAATCCGCGCGCCGCGTGAGATGGTTGGGGTTGGGAAATGTAAGGGCTGACACGAGGCACACAGTCCAATTACATCCGTGCGTTCTGCTTAATGAGGCTCGACGATATACGACGCTCTTTAATGCCAATGGAGGCGGTGCGCCGACTTCTTCTTTTTTTAAATCATTGCCACGGCTTTGCTCTCAGACCGTGCGACTTATGTTAATCCAGTTACTAGCTGGACCTTAAAAGCTCGATATTCGAAGATGCCATCAATGGTTCCTTGAGGCCGTTTTACACGGGGCACCTACTTGCACAATCTGACGTGTGTACGAAGGCCCAGTCAAAATTGCGTCGTGTAAAGCGGTGAATTGCTAGAACACATGCGAGAATGCGTGGACGTGAGATGGCAAAATAGCCCCTATTCTAATTTCGTTCATGCATTCGCGAAATTCCGCGCCATTTTAGAAAGTAATGCAGTTCTAATCTCCGCAATTCCGTGTAAAACGGCCTTTAGAAACTGCTTAGAGCGAATAAAGAGGTTCCATAGGTCAACAGGAATTACGCGGGGAGCCGCTGCAGTCTATAGCAGTGGCGTAGCCAGGGGGGAGGTCCTTGGGGTCCGGACCTCCCCCCCGAAATATAAGAACAAAATTTATTTCCTTCATAAGTGAAAACAAAATATTGAAAATCATGAATTTACAAAAGATTTACTTGACAAATGAAATTTTTTCGATTATGAAAAGTGTTAAAATTAGTTCAAAATCCTGTAATTAGTACCCTGTCTTTAAAACATTTCCCACCCTGACTTAAGAAACCCCCCAATGAAATTCCTGGCTACCCCTCTATGATGTCCATAGAGTTGTGAGTGGAAGTCGAACTCGACATTTGTGGCTATCGAGGAATGATGAAGATGCAATAGGTCGACCGAGGGAGTAATAAACAAGTACTAAGACGAATGGGAGAAAATAAAAGTCTTCTGAAATAACTATCTGAGAAGAAGACTGGACATATTAACTAGCCACATCATGAGACTGGATGGCTTAATGAGGACAATATATGAGGGACAAGTGGACGCGGAGAAGGACAAAACAAGACCTCACGTGAGTTACATAGGACAGATTGTAAAGGATTTAAAAGAGAATAAATAATTAATTATGAAAAGGTTAGCTGATAGGAGAGAGGAATAAGGAGCTGCGTCAAACCAATCATCGAATTCTAAACTTGACATGAAAATTAAGTTACGTAATAGAATTAAACTTTCGTCAATAAAATTTATTGGCTATCTACAATTATTATTATCTATAATTATTCGATTATTATCTATTATAATTATCTACAATTATTCGATGATAATTTCTCCGATTTTTTAATAATAGCTCGTCAACATTAACGATCTGAATCCTTTTTCTTTAATCCAATTCGAACCCGAGTACCAACCTAATTCGCAAACCACTATCCTTATTTTCCTTTAACTTTCTTTTCATCACTACATTTCAAAATTAATGCTTCACTCCTCATGTATCTTAATCTAGTCAAGAAACTTTTTTTTAATTTCCAAACGCTATTTTTAAGAAGCCGCACGACTACTGCATGCTCGAAACTGTAAATCAAAGGATTCGATCGAATTTCGAATCAAAGAATTCAATAAAGATCGCTAGAATATTTCATTCTCTCACTTCGTTAACTTGTGGCAACATCAATGCACTTGAAAAATTAGAATGTGAGAAGGGGTTCTTCACTTTTTCTCCATCTTGAAATAGATCCTCACAAAAAAAAAGATTTGCAGAAGAAACCTCGATATTGAGTTTGTTCGCTAATGCGTTCAGGTTGCACGGTAATGGGATGAGGGACACTACGCAAGATTACTGATGGGAAAGAACGACTCGGAAAAAAAGGAAGGAAACTTGATACTCAAAAGAAAGGGGGAGGAACAAGTCTTGATGGGCAAGACGTCTTTGCACGGGAGGGTAAGATCAAGGAGTTGTTTGCGAAGGGTAATGAGGGAGGAACTCCGAAAGTGGACTTGAGGAAGATTATGGAGCGGCAATCAGACCCCTGACGTGTCCCTTTGGGGAGGAGATGGATGGATTGAGTGCAGATGAGAGGACACGATAGTCCCCGCGTTTTGTTTCTAGAAGAAGGGCATAGGATATCCTCTAGGGTCGGGACGATTGAAGGGACAGATTTTTCCGAGTCGGAGAGCAATCGTGAGATCGATCATGCCGTCATCGCTAGGTCAGGAAGGACAGGAGAGGGAACGTTTTTTTTTGACGGATCGGAAGGTTTCAAAGATGACACTCTTGACTTAAGCGGACGGAGACGATGGTTCGCATTACTGATGAGTTGTTGATCGGTCCCCAAGGAGATTTGTCCGGATGAAAGGCTGAGAGTAAAATCTTTGACTAGCTCTTCCATTTCAGCGCACCCAATAAGGGAATGAAACGTGAAATACGCAGCACTAGGGCGTGATTATTCCTCTCATTCACCCTGTTACTTACTTCTCTAGCGTATTATTCTCCTAAACAAATAATTAGTGAGGCTACAAAAATATTTGGTATCCTACATTGCAACAGATGAAATTTTGCAATAAATATTTGATACGTTTGATTTTTCCTGGATTTTTTGTTATCGCTTTCTTTAGCTTAGGAATTTTCTTCTGTTTCATACAGTACTCCTACGGAAATATTTGAGTTGGTGACTTTAAAACGAGAGTTCTTCTCATGGAGGCACCTAATTTTTGGCCAAGATTGTTCAAATACCAGTATTTTGTATTATTAAGTGACTTCGGGAATAAAATTCTTGCAACATTTCATTTAATTACTTAGTTATATGATCGGCATTCCTTAATTAGGATACTTATCCCTTGAATTTGTTATTAATACAGTAATAAAATTTTTCAAATAGTGGTTACTGGCGTAACATATTTTTCCCTAGCTAGCAATGGCTATACTTAGAAGATTTTTTTCTTCAAGGCACTTCTAAGTATCAAAATGCGGCTATACAATTTAGAAAGATAGTAAAATTCTGTCAACGAAACCTCGTGCACATAAAATAGCACGAAATCACACGAAATTTGAGGTCTAGATTACCTACACTATATAATACCTCGAATAACGCGTCGAGTAAGGCAAAAAGGGCCTCATTGTGAATAGTAAAACGGAAGTTCAAGTTGGGGATGAGAGGCTGTTGGGATGATTTGCGAAATGATCCGTTACTTTTGATCCGTTGAGTCGAGTCGTGAGCTTGGTTTTAAGATGGATGTAAATGTTTAAAAATCAACATACCATCAGTTACTTTAGGCTAAACTTATTTCTCATCCGACGCTTTAAAATTATGGTTTCATAAGGTTATAACATAAGGCGCCAAATTCACTATTTCAAAAGCACGATGTTTTACGGTTTTTGTACTTGAGTGCTATCCCCTTTTAAAAAACATTTAAAAAAACAAAAACCGCAGGAGAAACTCATAGAACCATTATTTTGATCCATTATTGTTATAATCCATTGATACGAATCGATAATATCGAATCCTATATCTAATCCATCGATAGCTACCTAGGGATGGAAAATACTTTGATTATAACATTTTTTCACAATAAAGTTGTAATTTTTATTTAAAAAGATCGAGAGCTTATTGGCGCACCTCATTTTTTTTTAGGATAACCCTCTCGAGCATCGCAAACCACCTGGGCGTTTGCTCCTCTCTCGGGGTACAACGCGATAGCATGTTCCACAATTTTTTAAATGTCTGACCGAGGTTTCGAAACTATACATTATGCCATACTTAAAGACATGTCCACTACACTGTATCATTCTCAAACGTGGATCAGATCATTAAAAAAAATATTGAAAATAAAATATCTGTGATTATGTTTCCTGTTACACAGTTCCACCAAATATCGCCATCCACCCTTAAATTGATAATAGTTATTATAATCGAATTGAATATATCTGGTTTATTTAGGTACCAGGAATCGTTTTCTATGGCTGAATGGAGGAATACCTTCAACCCTTTCTAACCCAGAGCTGCTTCTGGGAGAAATCAAATTTCAATATTTCTCATTTTTGAAAACTTGAAAATTTTGCACGCAATCATAATCATCATGGCAGATAAATATTTCTTCATTAAAATTTACACCACAAAATAGCACGTTGTTAAGATATTTTTCCTAAATAGAGCTGAAAATGTATACATTTTCGATGTTGCTTAGAAGCAACAATGGGTTATAATGGGTTAATAATAATCCATGAACGTCACTATTCGCGTTCAAGTGACGTACATAGGGTTTTATCAACCTCACTTTGATCAAAACAAACATTCATTGATGGTCATTCAGCTGATAGTGTTTTTTTTTTTAAGGACTACCCTCACGTGTATCGCAAACCTCAAGGGGCATAATTGCGACGCCAACGCGTGATCTCGGCTGTTTTGTTCGCTTCGCAGACCCTTTGAAGTCGGATTGAAAATATATCCCCGGGATGGGAATGGCTCGATTACCGGGATGGCAATAGCCCATGAAATGACGAGCCTCCTCCGCTATATAGGGATTTCAACCTCCACTCCGGCATTCCATGCATCAATTCGCGGGGGCGGCGTGTGCATGTATTGCCTGCCCTGAGCAAAATTGAATCTTCAGCTCGCGGCGGCCAGCGTCCTTGACCCAGAACCTCTTCGGGAGAAGGGAGGGAGAGGCGATCGCTGCGGTGAACTTTGACCGGAGGCCGCGAAACGCACTATAGGCTTCAATGGAGTGCGAATTTTTGGCACACGATTTTTCGAGAGCCAAAATGAAGAGCGCTGTCATTCATTAAGGTCCGCTTTTCACGGCCGAATGGACGCGGGAATTAGCTCATTACGCGACGGACCCGAAGATAAAAGGATTTTTTTAATAATCGAGCTCGTTTCGAAGCACAACCAGGTAGTCGTCACGACCTTGGATATTTCTGCGTCGAACAGCTGATAGGTTATAGGACACGTGACGTTAAGCGGAAACATCATGTTTACTATTCCGGCTGCATAATGTCATTTTTCGTGTCGCATGGTATTTGGTGAAGGCGACCGACAGCTGAGGTCATTTGCTCAATGAAGGAAGGTTGGGTAAGGAAGGGTGGAGGGAAACCCGACGTCGGCAATAGTCTGCTCTAAACGGAAGGCGCAAAGGGGACCACGGCTAAACGTCCCGTCCGACGGACGGAGTGTTGCGCTTGAAATGTCCCCCACACAACACTCGTCACGTTACACTCCTTTAAAACATAGGCTATAGTCCAGAATATTTCTAGGTATATAGAGTATGTAATTCGCTGTCACTATTTACCCGTTACTCAACCAGTAATAAAATCGGAAGGTAGGTTTGGATAGGTGAGGGTAGAGCTGATCCCGGACTAAGCCGCAGATGCATGAATTTCACACATTCAAGGTAGAGAAACCAGTTCATTTCCCTCGGTCACCTTGCACTTCAAGGGTTTTGATTACGGATGTCTGAATGGTTCACCCAGGATTTGAACTCGGAACCCCTCTATCAGCAACCTAGCGCTTTACTAATTAGGCTACCACGCTCCCTAGTTGGTATTTACCCTTATCTCTAATTAAAATTTTACCTCGGAGAAAATGCTGACAATAATTTCATACTCTATGTACAACGAAGTGTTTCCAAGGGTCTACTCTATATGCCCTGAAATTATGAAGATGATGATGTTTTTTAAACCCTGTACTGCGCCAATAAAAAGGCCGATTTAACGGAAGCGATTCGTCCTCTTAACATCAAAGAGCTTGATACAGTTAAACATGAGGATTTGGACCAGTGGTTTCTCTCTGCGGACGACTCAGCCTGATATTGCATCATGTGAGGTCAACCCCATATCCACCACCAGTGGCGTAGTCGGGGTTGGGGGGGGGGGTTCGCCCCCCCCCCCCGAAATATAAAAACACAATTATTTTCCTTGGTAAAAGATAACGAAATATTGAAAAAATCATGAGTTTACAAAATATTTCTTCAACAAATGAAGTTCTTTCGATTATGAAAAGTGTTAATATTAGTTTAAAACCCTCTACTTATTGTTAGTTTTCAAAAATTTCCCCCCCCCCCCCCTAGTTTTGGACTCCCCCTAAACGAAATTCCTGGCTACACCACTGCCCATCATTAATTTGAGTTAGGGTTAAGGCGCCTTATAAGCCTTAATCCTAACTCAAATCAATGATCATGATTAAACATGATTTTAGAAATCAGTCTTAGATTACACTGAGGATCGAAGCCGCTATTTCGAAAACGGCGCAAACACACTAGGCAGGACCTAAGGGTGAACATTTTTTTCCTATCTTTGAGACTACGAAAACTGTTGCTTCGGTTTTATTTCCATGACACGTAGGCAGAAATAAAATTCGGGCGGTGCTTTGGTGCCTTTCGTGCGGGTGAACTAAACTGGTAATTTGATGTGAATTCGCACGCATCAAAAAATCGTACATTTTCATATAATAAACTATAAATTTCGTTTTTAAAGTGCTCAATTTAAAATTCGTCATTAATTTTCAACAAATAGAATATAGTATTTATTTTTTTGGTCTTCACGTACGTTCTTTTCCCGAAATATGTCTCATTTTTCGCAAAAATTTTAAATGGTGTCAAAATTGTCGATATGTTTCTTCAAAGTGATTTGGTGGCAGAAATTATGAAATGTAACTGTATCGAAAAATGTATAGTCAGCACATAGGTGCCTCAGAGCTAGTGGCCTCAGTAGATGTATCGCGGGCAGTCGCTTCAAGGGGTCACAACAAATTTCGGGGGTTGCTGTTGAAGAGCCTCTCAAGCTCCCCCCCCCCCCCAAGCCACTTGCCCGACAACATGGGGAACCTTAACTCAACCATTATTCGTGGGGAAAAGTGGAATCGATGGCTCTGGTCGCTTTAAGAGATGTACGGAGAATGTGATGTCTAAAAGCTGTTTCCATTAAAATCGTGCCAGCATCCGCAGTTACATGACTGAGGCGAAAGATTATTATTAGCTTGAATTACTTTTCCAATTTTTATTATTTTTTTTTTAATTTAAGGTTAAATTTATATTTTTTATAATATTTTAATTCAAATTTTATGAAACTTACTGTACTTGTGATATCATGGAATAAACGGCTCAAATTCATGTTCGTCATTATTGAAAATTATTATTCGCCGAACGGATAGATATGGGAATCCGTTTTCCCCCAAATCATAAAAGACTTTAATAAATGCTAATTTTGCTTTTGCATAACCTTTTTATGTGCAAACGGCTGGTGTCCTAACACCCCATGCCACACGCCTTTTAGGCAGCTTGCGGGGTAGTATGTAGATGTACATTATCTCATTAATTTAATGCATATTTTTTTAAGAACCCAATTTATAGACAGTTTATTTCATCAAATCGCTTCATTTAAGAAAGGGTTATCCAGCACCATGAAATGATTGAGTGGCATTACATGGAAAACAAAAATATCACTAAACCGCAATAAATCAAACTTCATGGGCGTAATTTTTTGATTTGGAATTATACCTACTAAGATTATATTTATACCTGCCTCAGCAAGTACTATTCACAAGTGGCATGAATTATTTGGATAAAGTTTATAAGTACAAGTGCAATAATTAATTCAAAATTTTTGTTCAAACTACTAACTAGCTAAGAACTGCCATGCCCTATGAAATTATTAAATTTTTAATTTTTAAAGCTGTAATGGAACTTAATCAACTGTAATGAATTATTGGACTGATTCTGGTGATTATTTTATGCATATGTATACTCTCATTTTTTTTAGCATGAAACTTTTAGTTTTAATGTTTTTTATAATTATTCCATGGCCGCTAGCTAACGAACTGCCATACACTATGAAATTATTAAATTTTAAATTAACACAGCGATAATGGAACTTTATCAATTTTAATGAATTATAGGACTGATTCTCCTAATTATTTCATACATATGTGTTTTATAACTAGAAGTGTTTGTATCTAGAAGTGTTTGCATCTAGAAGTGTTTGTATCTAGAAGTGTTTTATGACAAAATGTAATCAAATCTTTTTATATAACTGGTAAACTACCCTACATGAACTTATGCTACGTGCAGTAAGTAATCAATCTCCCTTAATTACTCTGAACAGTCGAGCAATCTTGACCAACGATGACCTCCTGCCCAGCACGCCCATCACTGCCCTTCTGGAGCATGACTTCTGGGGAAGACCAATTTGGCACGCCGGGTCCCACAAGTCGTACCGACCTCTGGCCGTCCTATCACTACGCATCAATGATGCCCTTGCAGGGGGAGCACTGAAGCCCGGCCCACTGCACTTGGGAAACGCAATCCTCCACGCCATCGTGACGGCCCTGCTCACGCATTTCGCGGCCCTCTTGCTGCTGACGAATTCTGGTCCAGTGGATGAAGAGCCGGCTAAAAATCATCGAAACAAGAGCTCCGAGAGGAGAGGTGGAAGATTACCGATGCTTGGCAATTCTTGGAGTTGTAACGGAAACAGTGACGCACATCAGCAAAGTGGTAAATCAGACTCATCACGTGCTTCCACTCCTCAGCAAACGCAGGATTCAGAAGTGGCCAAATGTGTGACTACAACCTCGCCTCGAAGGAGAAGGACATCTTCAACGTCATCTTCTTCATCACTGGTGAGCAGAATGACAAATGAGAATGGATTTGAAGGGAAACGAATGAATTATCTCAAATGATGATTGACAATATTGTAATTCATTGCTAAAATCATAATTAAAACCTAATGTTCACACATAATCAAATGGTTGGCACCAAAAATTTTTCATACTTTAATTATAGTATACCAGGACTAGCCACGGTGATAACTTTACGGAGTCATTAGCAATGCAAAGATTTTGCAAAAAATTCAGCAAGAGAAAATCATTCGCTATGACCAGGATTCAAACCCGATTCAAATCCAGATCAAGGCAAATCATTTTTTCTCAGTGGAATTTTTGCACAATTTAACAAACTTTATCTCTGATCTTAGTTATTGCTGTGGTAAGAGCTTTTTAAAGACCTTTCCATCCACATAAATACCTACTACCACTGTATACATCAAGGGGAAGTTAGCTCTGAAAATGCTATCACAACAACCATTGAATTTTGCCCTGAGTGCAACCGCTGGATGGCAGAAATTTGACAAGAATAAACATCTAATATTTAATAATTATCATTGTGTGTTAGAATGTGTTTTGAAAAATAAGGACAATATGTATTCATAAAAAATTTGCTAATCTGTCAATGAAATGTTAATTCAATATCCAACTGTAAATTCAGATAATAATAAGTCATTGATGAGAAATATGTGAAAATCAAAGGAGATTCAACCATGGAAACACTTAAAGTTTTTTGTAGACCTTAATGTTTTTTGTCTTAGCTCCGACTTTGAAAGAGTTTTCAATGGAAGCTTAGGCTAACGTTAAATTTAGGTAAAAACTTATTATTTATTTTCGCAGGAGGATCGTCTGAATTCTATTGGTGCTGTTGGAGACCAGAGATTCTCAAACCATGCAGGAGTTATGTTCACTGGTTTACTCTTCGCCTGTCATCCTGTGCACACAGAGGCAGTTTGTGGCCTAGTGGGCCGGGCTGACATTGCGGCATCCCTCTTCTCCCTCCTTGCTCTTGTGGCATACCGCCGACATGCCATAGAACGTGATAGTGTACCCTCACAGGGTAAACTTTGTAGTTCAGCTGCTGCCAGTGTGACATGCCTCGTTTTATCCATGGTTTTTGGCGTAGCTGCGATGTTGTCAAAGGAACATGGCCTTGCTGCCTTGCCCTTGTGTGTTGCCTATGATGCCCTATTTCACTGCAAGTGTCGTCCAGTGACGAAGTTCCTACAGAAGTGCCTCTACTTGTCAAAGATGAGCAACAAACATGGATTTTTCAGCGTGAACCACCAAACTAAATTTCTTTCTCAGCAAGAAAACTGGCCCATGGTAAGCTTCATCACAATTTTACATTCATGTATTGTTTACGTTTGAAGAAGAGAAATTATAATTAAAATTCACAATCATTGCTTTTATTTTATTACAAAATACTTATTTAAAAAGCATTAATTCTTCATGAATAGCTCCATTTTTTTTATTTTTAAAATGTTGTCTGAAGAACATCATAGCCATTGCTGCAAAAAGTGATATCTCAAAATTGGTATAAATATATCTGAGGAAGGCAATGAAATATCCCTTTGCAAGTGATGTTAATTTACATGAATATGACTGGTACAAGATTTTGTGCATTAAACATAAAAAGTAAATCTTTTCTTCATTACTATATTTTTGCAGAGTTCTTAAAAAATATTTCTTAAAATCTAAATGTGTATCTGAAGATTGAGATTTTAAATCTTCTTGCTGCAGAATAACATTGTTGCAGCCAAGGAGATTTCATACAGACTATTTTTAAAACTGATATTAATCTTAAATCTGATAAATATCAAACTGATATAAAAAAGTTGCTTGCAGTTACCTCCAAGACACTAATCAAGGCTTAAAATTGAGGTAAAGAGAGAGAAAAAAAAACTCAATCGCATTGATATAATCTTCTTTCTTTCACAGAAGTCATGCCGAAAAATGAAGTCATTGGCCAACAGCCAGGGTCAAGGATTTTATCGCAGCCTACTTCTGATGGGCATAGCTACCTCATTTCTACTGGCAATCAGATGTGCGGCCCTAGCCGGAGGCTTGCCTTCGTTCTCGTCTGCCGACAATCCAGCCGCACGCTCAAACTCCACCTTGGTCCGGACCCTGACATTCCTGTACCTGCCTGCCCTCAACATGAAACTTCTCCTGTGCCCGTTGACCCTTAGTTTTGATTGGTCAATGAATGCTGTGCCTCTCGTGAAGTCACTCACGGACCCCAGGAATATCGCCTCCATTTCCCTCTACATGTGCCTCATTTACATCCTTTGCAAATTGATCCAATCTGCTATTCCGCTATCGGACTGCGTCAAACAGTGGAGGAACACGAGCACTCACAACACCCCCAGGAAGAGGCTGGATAGTGCATCAAATCAGTTCTTCGAACCATCATCGGATTCCCACATCACCCTGTTTGCTCTTGCAATGGTCATCCTGCCATTCCTACCCAGCACCAACTTGATAGCATACGTTGGATTTGTGATAGCAGAGAGAGTGCTTTACGCCCCCTCGATGGGATTTTGTTTGTTGTTGGGGTTGGGATTCAGCCACCTGTTGAAAGCATCCTCCAGCCCTCCTCTCCTCAAATTCTGGGGTAACGTGCCAAGGATAATGATCGTGTGCAGTGCCATCCTCTTAGTGATTACGTTCACCACTCACACTCTGATAAGAAGCATGGATTGGAGAGATGAAGAAAGCCTCTACAGATCGGGGATTAAAGTGAATCCAGCAAAAGGTAAGCTAGAATGAATTAAATTATATGAGTTATCGATTGTACCTTAACAAACAAATGGATACAAAATATGAAATGAAACCCTGATAAATGTAGATATATATATTAAGATGACAAATGTGCTTAATAAATCACTTAGTAAAGTTCCACAAAAACTTTTATTGTTCTGACCCAGGGTTTTGATCAGTATCTATTCATTCTCAAGGAACTATGTACTAGTTGAAACTCTAGGTTGGAACAATAAAAGTTTTTGAGGAACTTTATGAAGTGATTTATTTAGCATATTATATACATATGTGGCTCCACCAGGTGAAGCCTAAGCACGTGATGTATATTATGATGACTGCCATATTCCCGGTTCTCCAGCCAAGTTTGTGATTTAAAACAGTTTAAAAAGCCATCCAGCTTTTGTCTTCAGGTCAGATGAAAGCAGGATGGCTTTTTGAGACTGTTGTCAATCGCAAATGACAAAACTTGACCTGGTGCCACCCAACCTGGATAACTTGAACTTCAAGCATTTTGAATTCCCAGTTTAGACGAATGGCAATGGTCAATTTTAACTACATTTGAAAAAGGCCAGATTGGCGCCCATGTGATGCCACTCCACGTGACGTCTCTGGGACCTTCTATACAAGTAGATAGGAGTTTTACATCGTCTGAGATTACCAATGCATGCATGAGGCACATAGCTCAGGGAAAGATCTCTTAATAATCACCTACAGTGGAACCTCTTTAAAGCGAGTACGGGCTATTGCGAGACCCCCGCCATTACGAGAGATAGCCGATGCACCGTCAATTGACCCTATAATAAGCATGTTTAAAAAGTTCGTTTTTACGAGGCCCTTTTGGTGTTGGCACTCGCCATAGCGAGTGTTTTGCCGGAGAGATCGCCGGAAAACCTTCACCAAGAGTCCCTTATCTCGGTAATTTCTTGCGATCTGTTAGAAATGAAGTTAACATGTCTCAGTCTCAAATTCATGTAGTAAACTGTCATTCGATATAAATAAGTAGTTCATTTTGGTGAAAATATTGTGGCATTAACATTCGCGAATGCTTGATTTTCTTTTGTTCCTCGGGCGGCAGAAAGCAGACGGCAGCAAACCCGCACATCCGTGAGTTGGGTGAATAGAAAGCATTTGATGGCAGACACCATGACCAAAAAACAATGCTTTGCATGATTTTTATTCAGTGCGGCCCTTATAAATTGTTTGAATAGTTAGTCATTGTTTGAGTAAGGAATTTTAGTGATGCAAAAAAAACATCACCTTTCCTCTGGATTTATACTTACGTTTATCGAATATACATTTATCTGTCACCGCACCACTCCTGTTCCTGTATAACTGTTCACAACAGGTGTATTAGCTGTTATTTGCTCCACCCCCGGTAAAGCGACAATTCGCTATAGCGAGTGTTTATTGGATCACCGTGGGGCCTCGTTTTATCGAGGTTGCACTGTATTAAAACTGCCCAAAGTCGGAAAGTTTCCTTCGTTTGATAAGGTATTAATAATCCTTATTTAAGCCAAGTGCTAATTGCTAGCAGGGTACTCTGCTACCTGCTAGCAGCCAGCATTGCAGCGGCCCACAATATCCTCTCCCCTAGGTCACCTCACACGGCGGATGGGGGACCAACATGACGTCACATGGGGTTTCCCAGCATTCATACTTAGCCTTCGCGTTTTCGTGCACTTGAAAACTTTCACTTTTCAATTAAGCGTGAAAAATAGATATCGTCATTTAAAAACCGGAAAGCATGAAATGCGTACTCCAGGAGTAATAATCTTTCGATTTAGGCAATAAAAAAATAATAGGAAACCACCCCATTGTATTCATTACGACCTACCCTCACAACATATACTTGTTACCTGACCAATAATCCTGGCAACTGCCCTGGCACGGGATAAACCAGGATTATTACATTTTGATCCCCAATATCTCTATTTGGCCCAAGGGGAATTGAAAATCATAAAGGAATAATACTTGAAAATTCTCTGATGCTATTTTCCACATAGATGTCAATATTTTATAAACAGGGAATTGGGAATCACATTAAATATTGCTTGCGTGTAATAATCCTTATATATTTTTAGGAGAAGCCCAAGGGTCTTATTACCCAGATAACACGGCATTTGTATTACATCTGTATCACATCAATAATACACAAAAAATACGTGACCAAATACATATGTATAAGATGGAATACGATCGTATTACATCAGTATATTTCACGTAAAAGTGGTTCAAAAGTCCCTATGGATGTATGTATACATGCGTATTACAAATTGGAAATCTGAATACCCATACATGAGATATACATATGTATACGATGGAATACAATCGTATTACGTCTGTATATTTCACGTAAAAGTGGCTCAAAAGTCCTTCAGGATGTATGTATACGTGCGTATTACAAATTGGAAATCTGAATACCCTTACATGTAATATACACATGTATCTGCAGACCCTTGTACATGAATTATACGTATTTATTTTCTGATCCACATCCACTCAATATCAATATGGATCAAATGGATGAATAAATATAAGGAAACCAGAACATACAGATAGCAAAACATTTATTCAAAGAGAAAAAATAAAATAATTCATACAAAGAACAAGTGTGGCCATGAATATTAATATTGCAATTGCTAACAAGCATTAAGGGCCAGCAAACAGGAGGTGAAACTTAGATTAAAAAATGGCACAAAGATAAATTAAGTACACACAATGGTTTGAGTTGGAAAATAGAAAAAATGTTGAACACGGAACAAGCGTTGTAACCCATTCCACAAGATGAAACCTGAATTCAGGAAACCAACTCTGCACCATCAGCCACTTCCTGAAAGGAGAATAGAAGAAGTCAAGTTTAAAAGTCATGCAAAAATATATCTTTTTGTAACATCTGAATAGGAGATCAAGGCCTTTCAATTTTTTTTTCAATTCATATAGGCAGTCAGTATTCTCTGAAGTCTGTAATTTTAGTACTAATTCTGTATTCTGAATGCAAATGAAAGTTTGGCTTCTCTGCTAGATTCCAGACATGAGTTTTAAAATTTTTCATTTACCAATTATGTCGAGGTCCCAGCTAGCACAGATTTGACCTTGTCCTTCGAGAAATCAGATATTTTGGAGATATGCATTCATTTTACAAAATTAATAGCCTTTCTCTTAAGAAGAATGAGAAATATGAGAAAAGATCATATGACTACTTTTAAATAAATTAACTAGGAAAAAGTGTATCCATTGGTATGCTTTTTTAGTACATGAAACTAATATATTAGTACCATGATTTAGTAGCGGATGATTCACACAGAAAAAAAATAAACTTGTGATATCAAATTTTCAAACAATAAATTTCATATAACCGATAATTTCAGGCTTAACTTTAAGAAACTTCTCCATTATGGATAAGAATAATTTTTCCCTAAAACATTACCTCGGTATTAACAATTCCACCTGGTATTCTGGCTTTGCTTCGTCGTTTTTTTCCGTATTCCATTCTCCTTTTGCCCAGGCCAAGCTATTTCAATCGTCGCCTGCTGGGTATGCGCGAAAGAGCATGAAAAGAAAATTATAATGAATTAATTTGGCCCGTACGCACCTTTTTCTTACATATAATGACAAACTTTCGCATGAAATTTACGTATTTATCTTGTGTTAATAATAATGACGACATGCACCTTGATTGACTGCATTTCAAGATGAAAGAAATATTACTTTTGTTTTCAGGGAACCGATATCACACGACCAATACTTCTTGTTCGTTAAATAATTAGAAGTAGTGGGCAAAACGGTTCGGAACTTCGGGGAATCTATTAGTGACAAGGCTACGCTGATAAGTCTAAGGTCAAATAGATGTTATGACTAAAGCATAGGATAACTAGGAATGCAAGAACTACAATACAGTAGGTTGTGGTAATAAACAGCGATAAAACAACTTACACGTGAACGAAAACATTCCTTTAAACAATTTTTTCTGCTCTTAATTAAGAGAAGAAAAAATGTAACTTCAGCCGCGAAGCACGGAATTACTATACGACGCATAATCTATTAATTTATACGTACAAGATTGACATTAGTATGTTTTACCATATAACTTCAATGGACACCAGTCTCCTCGATACATAACTCAACAAAAAAGGAAAACAATAGCCAAACATAAACAAAATAATTACCTCTATTGGCGCAATGTGTTGACCACATTGCGCCAATAGTTGTATCCAAATATACTCAAATAACATAATTAATGTAGTCTATATAGGCGTACAATACAATAAAAGATAAATCATACCTTACCTTAATAATCCAGTGACAGGAAACTGCTGGAGCTGGCTTGCACGAATCGCAATAACGTGTGGGATTGAAGCACATTTCCAGCAAAACATAGCTTCGGGTTGAGCACACCATCCACACGCACCGGTTATTCAATTCTTCCAATAAGTATAATAATACAAACAAATATAAAATTAACTATACATCAGTAGCTAGTTAATAACGGATTTCCTTTTGTTTATTAGCGTAGATGCCGGAGTTCCTCCAACAGCACGTTCTCGTAGTCTCGAACGAAATGCCGAGGTTTACTGTCAACGAGATTATAACTGTATCACTCCCACTCACTTCCCTAGCGACAGTGAGCCGCGGAATTGAGAATTTAATTTTTTGTCTAAACAGTTACATTGAAATATTGTTTAAAAAATCAAACTTCGCTTTTACTTTTGATCTGTGCAAGTACTATGTTTTGTATTTTTCATGTATTGTGATTCATTTTTCCATGTGTATATTTCGCGGATAGAAACTGAATTTTACATATGTAATACGTCTGTATTTCGCATGCATTTACAAATTAACATAAATAGCCGCCATCTTTACTACCCTTGCTCACATCGACTAGGTTATGATTTATTTTTAAGCTTTCTGGGTATAAATTCGAATGGATGAATGATCATTAAAATAGGGAAATCTGGCATTTGCCGTGAACATATTATTTCTGGAAAAAATGTTTATGAACATTTCGTAAGACGCCACGAAAATCTACCTCCCAAGTATTACAGGAAATATACATAATGTATATTTTGTGTATTTTTGACCACATTTACATATGTTTATCCTCTGTATTCATACATATGTAAAAGTGGTACGTGTTACACGATAAATACATTTGTATTTTTGTGTATTTTTGACCACATTTACATAAGTATCCAAATTTCAAAAATACACAAAAAATACAAATGTATTTATCGTGTAACATGTGCCACTTTTACATATGTATGAATACAAAGGAAATACATTCAATAATACATATGTACTACAGATGTAATACATAACAAAAATATATATGTATGTGACCCATGAAAATACAATATATATACATATGTATATCCAAATGTGTGTTGTTGGGGTATGCATGCCATTTAAATATTCTCACTCCCAAAATCCCAAATGTATCCCCTACAGTAGACGGGTATAATTAAGGGATTATTGTATGTTTCAAGAATAATCATAATGTTTACAGAATATCCTGGTATATACTTGGTATACAACAGGGATGTCCCTGGAATTTTCTGAGGGGATATTCCTAGAATATAGGTACTTAAGTAGTAATTCAGACCAGAAAATATATATGTATTTACATAACATATGTTTACAGGCTTAGTTATGATGATAAGTTTTCAAGCAATCTTCTAATTACATAATTGGACACCATACAGTAAAATATCAGAAGCTATATAAATGAGGAGTACTTATGGGTAAAAATAAAGGATGACGGATGGAAGGGCCTAGGCCTCTAAAATACCCTTCAATTCCAATGATGGATTGTAAGCAGAGGGTATGGCTACCAACCAACTTCCTTCCCATAGTGGGTTTCATTTATATCAGAGATTGTGAACTTGGAAAATTTTCCTGAAAAATAAATAATCTGACCATTCAGTTACTTATCCAATTTTAATAATCATTGAAATTAGAGGATTTCAGGCCTTTTTCTTCTGAATATTTGTATTAAATTCAGTTCAGGTTCCCATCAGAAGCAAATTCCATTGCAATCTACTCTCTCTGCATATCTTGATGGTCTTACATCATCAAGATATGCAGAGAGAATAGCCTCAGGGACTTTTTGAGGGAGTTCATTTTGAGAAGAGGTACAATGACAAACTGGACAGAAACTGGAGACCCAAATAATTTGTAAATATGAAATTCACATAATTAACTTCTTTCTGTGTGTCTTTAGTTTAGGTTCAAATATTATCACCCCTTGACCCTGTCCCGCACATTATATCATGGTGATAGATGGATAGATTCAGGGTTTGACTTGATGTAGTTGTATTTTAATATGCAAAAAACTGTAGTGGCAGAGAAAAAGCTTCAAATGGTAACTCAGATGAATAGTGGCAACAGCCCTCTGAAATATTATATACTATTAAAATATGTATGGACTGCCTTGAAATATTTAATGCCCATATTGCACGAAGGAATTCTATAAAAAAAATTTAAACGACCCACGTACAATTGACAAAATTTAATGCGGTCAAGTAATATTAATGTTGTTTTGAAAAAATGCAGAAAGTAATCGAAAATGATGGGAAGTATAATTGAGGGTGTATATGGAGTTTCTATTGGTAAAAATAGAAACCTTGTCGCAAAAATGGTTTCCTCATCTATGAAATATTAATTTTAAGATTTTTTTCGAAGTGAATGTCGAGAAAATTTATAAAGCATCCCACACTGGTGCTATTAAAAAAAAACAATAGGGTTTAATCACTGCAATATGGATACCAGAAGATCTTCTCCATACAAAGTCAGAAATTCAAGATTCTTGACGCGGTAAACGCAGAAGGAAAATGATAGAAAATGGAGCCAAGAACCTTGAACACTGAAAATTGTGTTATAAATTATGATACAGCAACCGATGTTTTTAGAGTATATACAAGGGCCGACAAGCCCTTCTACAGCAGACAAGTCTTCCTACAACCAAAATTGGTAAACTTTCTTTAAAATTAAAAATAAACCTTAGCTATCCTCTCGAGAAACCCACTACTCATCCTCCGAAAACATTGTCTTCGGTCAGAATAACCCCCCAAATGAGTGAAAATAACCTTTATGTTGGGTAGCAAGAATTCCAAGCCACCTCATTATAAACACCCAAGGCGAAATTCGTCGTTCCAAGCCGTCAAAATTTGCTTTATTTCCTGAATAAGTATTGAAATTACAACGTATCAGTATTTTCCTTTAGGGATATGTAACGTAGGAGTACATATTTCCTAGTAAGCATTGACAAAAATATCCTTTCCCGCCCGAGAATTTTCTCTACGCACGCATGGAGGTTGCAAAACAATGCGAGAAGCTCGGCTCAGTGGCGCTGTAATATTTTGTTGTAATATCAAAACCTTGTAACTCCCTTCCAAATTGAGATAGGTAAATGATTTTTTCACTAAAAATAGCTTTATAATTTTCTTCAAATTTGATTCACAGCATATAGGGACCTATGACGTAAGAAACGTAAGTTAGTAGGCGACTACTTTTTACCTTACAAAAATCCCAATTTTCTTGTCCTGTTGGGTGTAACATCGGTATAACAACTTTTTCCGAAAACTTTGAAAAAAGGTGAAAACCTTCAAAGAGAAAATAGTATGAAGAAATTTATGTAGAAGATTCAATTCAATACACTCAACGGTCAGGCAACAATTGCGAGAATAAGACAAAGTAAAAAAATACACGTTTCTAACGGAAATTTAAGGAAATGTTTTTTATAGCTTTTATTATAATATTTATCGAAAAACTATTGGTACCAATGAATGCAGCGTCTCATTCTACATTAGAATGCATATTTTAACTAATGCAGAGCGCAATATTAATTTTCATGCTGTAATTGACGGCTTGGAACCGCACCCCCGGCCTTACGTAGAATAACATGGGAAACGAATCTCCATAAGAACCCATACTGTCAACTGAATGTGGAGCGCTCTATACGATGAGAGTCAAATAGCCCGCGCGATTGGAGCTGTGAGCCTTAGAGCCATCTGAGCCACAGCTCCAGAACTACGTCAAAAACGCATACGCTCTGATGACATGGGCTTGGTCCTCCTCTCCTCGATTATATGTAAGTGAAATGCATAAACATCCATTTTTACAAGGGTCATGTGCTCCCTGGACATGCCTATATAGTTCCATGCGTTTAATTATATCTTCATAGTGAGGCTACCTACTTATTTGGTGCCTAAAAGTACCCAGATAAGGTACCTTAACCCAAATCAATAAAGAATTGAAACTTACATAGATTAATTTTCTGATTTTACAACCATGAACCCATCCGAATTTTTGGTAAAAATAGCAATCTGACCATCAATGAAATAGCTCTTTACAGTTTACAAATTCTTTGTCCTAATAGATGCCCACTTTTGACTTGAAATCCTTAAATATTACCCTACATGTTATTTAAGCAGAATGATATTTGACCATTACTAAAATATGTACTTATAAAATACATAAAATAAATATTTTAGCTATCAAAGTGAACCAAATGCTCAATGAATCATTGCAAAAAAATACTGCTAGATGTGAAAAAAATTCTATATCTAATTATAAGGAAATAATTTTACCATATGAAGAGTTACTCTTGATGTAAAAGAGATTCTCTTTACAAGAAATCAAATTGACAATCAGCAATAATTTTCTTGTATTTTCAGCTTATGGAAACCTCGGTAATGTCCTCAGCAACAGAGGTAGAACAGCTGAAGCGGAAACAGCTTACAGAAAGGCTCTGCTGCACAGACCAAATATGGCTGACGCACATTTCAATTTGTAAGTTTTATCACAAATTTTATCGAAGGAATTGGTCTTTCTGTGGTTTCTTAAAAAGCAAAAGTATACACAAAGAATTTTTTTTCACTGAAATTACTCATCATGAAATTACAAAATGTCATTTAAAGAAACATCAAAAATTGTACCTTTCAAGGCTGTATTGTAAGAGAGATTTCTACTCATATATTCTTAGCTTTAATCCAAATATCTATAGGTAATCTCCCAGTGAGAAATGGGTGGTGGAATCCACGTGGAACCCACGTGGAATCCACGTTGAGTGGTGGATATTTGGTGGTGGTGGATATTGAGTGGTTGGACCCACGTGGAATCCACGTTGATTTCAAGTGGATTTGTGGTGATTATCATAAAATGTTAAACAGAATTTATAATTTGTGGAACTTAACTCTCTGGTGACATTGCGTCATTTATCACCCTGAAACCACGCTAGTTATGTGAAAATGTATCGCACATTCTATTTTTATATAATTTGTGGAAAGGCAGCCATGAGAGCACATGAAAAATCGTAGACACATATATAGAAGGTTTAGATATAGAGTGGTTGAGGTTTTAATGGTTTTAGGACAGCGCCAACTGCTGTTTTAATTTTTCCACCAAATTTCCACGTGGGTTCCACGTTGATTCCATGACCAAAAACACGTGGTATCCACGTTAATTCTCCACGTGGGTTCCACGTGGATTCCACCACCCATTTCTCACTGGGCTTCTCCATAACTCTACCCATTTTCAATAATCTGACTGAAAGGGCCTATAAAGTGGGACATTTGAAACAAAAATATTTGATAATTTAAAAGCATTCATTTAAGGTGAAGAATACTTTTATTTGATGTAATTATTATAATAAAATTAAATTTTGGTCAGGTATCGTTAATTAAAAGTTGAAAAATAATGGAAGGACTTTTTCTGCAGGGGGTTACTGTTGCAAAACAAAGGAGAACTCTTCGAAGCCATTGAATGCTACAAAAGAGCGGTACAATTTAGACCTAGTCTTGCAGGTAAGAGTTATACTATTAAAGGTGCATTACAAGTAATGTGATAACAAATTAATTCCACTAACTGAGAGTCTACACTTGTAAGCACCTCCTTCTTTGTCATTAGATGAAGGTTAGTGTTATCACTGCAATGCTGAATGTATTTTAATAAACTTAGTATTTGTATTACGATCTAATAATGCGTTTGAGGAAATCTTGGACGAGGTTTTTATCCCTCTCAAGTCCTGCAGAAAAGAGGGCTTAGAATTGGATACAAAATTCTTGACTTCAAATGCAGGCAGGTTTTTTTTGACAGATTGCATGCTAATTCAGAGTGCCTGGAAATATTGGCTGTGGGTAAAAGTTGGTGGGTGGATTTTCCAACCTAGCATTTTAGTAGCTATTACAAACAATCCTGGTACAAAAATTGAGGAGATTATTTGTAAGAGCTGAAATAATTTACGCTAGTAAGATCAATTAAATTTAAGCTTTGGCATAGGCGGTCATAAGCTCGTAAATTTTTCAAATCAATGATATGTGAAATTTATTATATGGCTAATTTAAGAGTCTAACCTAACTCTGACACTATTAGGATCAGTAGTCAAACATAATTGGAACCGACCACATTAGCTTGTGTGCAATGTTTGAATAATGGCCTTGATATTTTTGATTTTTTTTACATCATTGTGATCAGAAATGAACGTGAGCTAATTTCTCTGAAGTTAATGATGGGAAAAATCTAAAAAAAAAAACATTGCTTCCATTTCAGTTGCCCATTTAAATATGGGCTTGTCTTTGGTGAGAATAGGAAAATGGGAAGAGGGCATCGAGAGATTACGCCTTCTGGCCGAGAAGGGAGGAGAGAGGGTTGGAGACGCTTCCCTCCTCAAGGACCCCAGAGCTCATGAGGCAGCGCTGGCATCAGCTCGCTTCCATTTGGGCCGTCTACTCGCTCAAAGGGGCCACCTCGCAGAAGCATTGGAAACACTCCAGGATGCTCTGAACAGGATGCCCCCTCATTATTCACCCCAGGTATGAACAATTAGCTTGGTGGATATGTATTATCTTGGAAATAAGTCGTTCATTAAAATACAGAACTGGGGCATCTTATAGAATCTTGGTATTGCTATAATCTGTATTTTCACTGCAATACTAATATAAAACTGTCTATAATGTCAGGAAATCCACATTAACTCATTATATATTTATATATAGGCACTACTACTAAGTTTGGAGGCTAAACTGTCAAAATTATCTAAGAGTAAACTTCCAAGAAAATAAGGTAAAAGGTTGGTTTGGCGTAAAAATGCCACTATAGGTACAAAAGTCAAAATATGTATACAAAAATAGATCTTATCTTAAGGGTTGTGTTCCCAAGAAGCTAAATTTAAGCAGTAAAACTCTCTTCCTTATTCACATAAATATTATATGAGACTATTTGCGCATGACTAAATAGTTGAGCGAATGTCTAAATGCCTAGTGATATTTAGCTGTCAAATGTACAATATGTAGTCTGAATGTTGCATACAATAATTGGGTATATGGTGTTGATTGGGTATACAAGGACATGGAAATAATGAGAAAGTTTAGGACCAACCATCTTAAAAACTGGAAGAAAAGGTGCTATGAATTTTATATTGTAATACATATACATACGAGGGCCATCCAGAAAGTAAGTTACGTTTTTCTTTTTTAAATCAAGTTTTTATTGAAAAAAAATTCAAACTTGCAGGAAATGTTTTTGACAATATGTATTATTTTTCCACATAATCTTCAGAGACCTCAATGCACTTCGTATACCGAGAAATCAGCTTTGAAATTCCCTCCTCATAGAAGCTTCCCGCCACCACCTTGGTCCAGTTGGTGATTGCTTCTTTCACTTCCTCGTCACTTGTGAAACATTCTCCAGCTAATCCCTCCTTCATTTTGGTGAACAGATGAAAGTCTGAAGGGGCCAAGTCGGGACTGTAAGGTGGATGGGTCAGAACATCCCAACCGAACTGATCCAAAATTTCCGTAGTGGATCGAGCGACGTGAGGCCTTGCGTTGTCGTGGAGAAGGCACACACCAGAGGTCAGCATTCCTCTTCTCTTGTTTTGGATTGCCCGACGAAGCTTCTTCAGAGTCTCACAATACCGGGAGGCATTAATTGTTTCTCTTTGAGGCAAGAAATCAATCAGGAGGATCCCTTTTTGGTCCCAGAAAACAGAGGCCATGATCTTCCTGGTGGACTTGACAACTTTGAATTTTTTCGCACTTGGGGAGGTGGTGTGTTTCCACTGCATGGATTGTCTTTTGTTCTCTGGGGTATAGTGCGACACCCAGGTTTCATCTCCAGTGACTATGGACTTGAGAAAAGGATCCCCTTCCATTCTGTAGCGGCCCAAAAATTCACGAGCTGCAGCCACTCGTTGTGACTTGTGTTCGGGCGTCAGCTCTCTCGGAACCCGTCGGGCGCAAACTTTTCGAAAATCGAGTTTTTCCGAGACAATCTCATGAATGATGGATCGTGAGATCCCAGGGAAACACTTATGGAGTTCGTCCACAGTGGAACGGCGATCATCGCGTACAGCACTGTCGACTTTTGCCACAAGTTCGTCCGTGACAACTGAGGGTCTGCCTCTTCCACTTTCGGCCTCAAGTGAATGTCTTCCCGCCTTAAATTCACGAACCCATCTCCTCACCATTGATTCACTCATTACACCCTCTCCATACACAGAAACAAGCTGTTGATGAATTTCAACCGATTTGAAACCACGAGCATAAAGAAATTGAATCACTCCGCGCACAACAACTCGAGACGGAACAGGCACCGAGGTGGCGGGACGCGACGTCGAGGACTCCATTTCAACGAGTTACTGTGACTCTGTTTTCAAGGCTACTGAGCCTATCTCCCCCTCATTCTATTCAGAAGATTCCCTTCTTTTGTACAATGTAGCCACATTTGTCAAAAAGTGCCTCTAGCGATCTACACACCAAAACGTAACTAACTTTCTGGATGGGCCTCGTATATATTCATAATACATACGTATATATTTGCATAGAATAAAGTGGTGTACAGATGGGTTAAGGGTGGTGGATGAGTGGGTTGGTGATATGTGGACAGCGGGTTGGTTGGTGCTGGGTGCCGGAATTGGATAATTATCACATTAGGGCTAGAGATAAAACCTTGTATCCTCTCCTATACTTGTTGTAATTGGTCAAAATTACCAAACTCTGCTAATGAAGGAAATTTGGCTGGCTTGAACGTGATTACTGATTCTTTCCCCAACCCTGTCTGAGTTTTATTAAATTCAAACAGTTAAGACATAATGGAATATGAGACCCCATACAGTAAATAAGGCTAAGGCAGCTTGGATGGGTGCCCATTGAAGGTCCCAAATATTGCCTTGAACTAGCCAGCCAAGCAAGACTTTGCTTTGCAGCTATTTATCTCCAGAGCACTAAAAACAGCAGAAGTACATCTGTATACATATATGTAATTATAAAGGGCATGAATATTTATTCCAAACTGATGTAGTCATTTTTACTTTTCAAGTCTCTCCTGAACATGCTAGGAGAAGTTTATCGGCAACTTGGACAAGAGGATGTTGCAGAGGAGTGGTTCCGTGCATCACTGCAATCAAAGCCAGATCATATTCCAGCACATCTCACCTATGCACGGTTATTGGCAGATAATGTAAGGGCCAAAAGTAAAAATTGGTTTTCCAAGAATAAAAAAGAGTATGAATTGATTCATTGTAGAGAATTAGAGTTACTTTATCAATAAGAGTCTGGTAATCTGAAACCAAGAGAAAATTTGGGAATAGAAATACAAATTCGATAGAGTATTGTATAGTTAGCCAAGGCTAGCAAAATTGTGCAGAAGAGTTCTTAGGCTTCCATTCAGATGATAAGGTCTATGGCTGCCAACTTTTGAATTAAAGAGTTATAAATAAAGGCCTCAAGTCTTCATAACTAACAAGACTTCTCAATCAGAGTTTCCGAGAAGCCCAAATGACAATGGATAGCTCTGTCATTGAAGTGTTGGCAGCCTTGGACCTCATCACCCTAGCAGAATCCCACTCACTCTTCTGCATAACAATTTGTTGAGAAGAAGTATCATCATAGCAGTGACATAGTGACGGGGGGAGGGGAGCCTGGACCCCCCCTCAAAATATAAGAGTACACTTTTTTTGCATCACAAAAGAAGACCAATTATTGAAAAATGACGAATTTACGAAATATTTCTTGGAAAATTGAAGTTTTTTTGATCATGAAAAGTGTTGAAATAAGTTAAAAACCTTCAACTTGGTACCCTGTTTTTCAAAACTTTTCCCCCATGGGTTAGGACCCCCCTGAACAAAATTCCTGGCTATCCCACTGCATCATAGGCTAAGAAATTTTATAAATACCACTTGCATTCTTTCATTAATGTGTGTCACCTAGATTCACCCCAATCACAGCTCAATGAAATCAATTGCACTGGAAAAAAAATCCTTTCAGTTTAAAAATATTCTCATAGAATACGTGAGTATGAAAATTCAAGAATGGCCATTTTTATTTCAGAAAACCAGAATACCAGAGGCTGAAAAGCAGTATTTACAAGCACTGAGAATCGCACCTCGTGATGTTTCTGCTCTCCACCAATATGGTATGTAAGACAAAGAGCTTGGGAAACAATTGAACTATAATTGCATTTTGTGAAATAAAACCTTCTTATATAATCAATAATACCAACTCATCTTACCCAGTTTTGGGAAATTTAGAGTTATTTTGCATGTAACTGATTTGGCTATGGTATTCTACATCTACATGCTACCCAGCAATCCGCCTAAAAGGTGTGAGGCAGGGTGTCTTAGGATACCAGCTGTTTACTCAAAAAAGGGAAAAGAAAAATTATGATTAGCATTTATTGAAGTCCTTTATGGTTCGGGGGAAAAATGAATTCCCATATATATCGATTCGGCTAAATATCTCTCTTAATTTATCGCTTCTGTCAGGCCTGGAAATATAGTGGGGCTCTAATATTATGTTCTCCGTGTTTTTCTTGAAGATATCTATTCTCAATTGCTCAAGCAATCTAGCCTAAAGCACAGCCTCCAAGTCTCCAGTGGCTCCCAGTCTAATCCGCTTAACATCTTAGTAAAGATGTCTGCACGACTGTAGCAGTTTGTGATTAACCATGAAGCCTCCCTTTGTATTTTCTTAAGTTAGCGGATCAAGTCTTTCTGCACCGGATCCCATACACTCGCTGCATATTCAAGGTGCAGTTGGACGAGTGCGAAATAGCACCTTTCTTTTACTTTCTCATCCAAAAATTTTACCACAATATGCTTGATGAATCCTAATTACTTCAGGGCCATGCTGCAACTATTCCTTATATGTGTTCCTCACCATAGGTTCGAGGTTATCATATCTCTCAGGTACTTCACTTCATCTATTGCCTTTATTGAATACTGTCAACAGCATCAACACGGTTATAGTTGGACGAACTCTGCAAAAAATATACCACCGTGCATTTGCTCAGATTAAGTTCAGGCCCCCACTCTTGGCTCCACAGATGAATGGTTGTTTAAATCCGATTATAGAATTTCATAATCAGAGTGATCACTAATTTTAAGATAGATGACAGAGTCGTTAGCAAATAAAATTACATATTTTACTGCTAATTCGGAATATTCTGAGGCTTTCATTATTTTTCATAAGCAGAAATTTCATAGTTAAATCATTTAAAAAATGAATGTACCATGATGATGACAAAGGGTACCTTAGGTGAAAAAAATTAAATATGTATATGGCTTTGCTATACTAGTCTCAGAGGCCCAAATATAGAAAAAAAAGCCATAAAATTCACAACTTGAGCATAAAAAGGTGAAGAATGAACTAAACTTGTGTCTAAATCCACAGAATTTTGTGCAAAAAGTTTAAAAAGAGGAAAATCACCACATTAATCATCACGTCTCACAAACTAGAGTATCTTTCAGAGAAAAAAATCTCAAATTACACCTAATCTAGTTGCTAATTGAAAATTTAACAATTCTTTAACACATTCAGTGCTGAATACATCAATTGATGTGGTCCCGTCCAAGCCGAGATACGGAGCACGTCCATTGACGTGCTCTGCCAGTCAGGCCGGGAGCCCTTTCTCTGCCTCCGTACGTGACTAATATCGACTTCCGAGTCTTCTGATCATGTGAATGGCCTTCAGCAAGCTTCCCTCTTTCAACCCGTGTGTGCCGTTCGTAAAAAGCAGTACTTGAACGGAAGTTATGGCACAGAAACCTGCCTCTATTTTTCTTTCTTATTTTTACGGCCGATTTTAACAACTTCAATGAAATCCGGGCCAGCATTGAATGTGTTAAACTCCACAAACGTATCCAAACAAGGGACTTGGGGTGGTGATTTGAGTAATTTCTGAAAGCAGAGTATGAATTTTTTCGTGCTACTTAAGAATATGTTGAGCCCTCAATTATGTACATGAAAATGGATAAAAAGCACCCTGAGCAAATTTTTTTATGCACCACATAAACTGAATACCTAACAATTTGCTAGCACTGTACATGAGTCAAAAAGAAAATTTTAATTGAGAGAGGATGTATGAAGATTAGATTTGTTGATTGCACCTGGGAATGTACTATATATTACATACTCTATGCCTTTCTTGTGTTCGAATTGTCAAGTATACCTGCTCTAGTATGCTTACTTGGCGATGGAGCAGCGAGCATTCTTGATGAAGTCTTGGATGACTTGAGGGCTTGGAGTTTATGGATACCTTTGCTTTATAGGAAACAACTTCGCAATTGATTAATTTAATAAATATTTGGCAGTCAGTGAATGGTATTCAGCCATGTGAACAGTTTTTCAGGCAACTATTAGCATTGGTAGAGAGTTTTTTATTCAATGTTGAGCCAGCAGGTAGGATACTTATATTGAGTCGTTGGCCGGATTTAAAATACATCAAATTATCTTGTTACTATATTTTTTTCTTCCTCATTGGAAATGTTTAGTTAATCTGGTGTTTGCATACGGTCTTTGTATGCTAAAGCTGCCTTTTGCAAATGTCACATATTACAAAATTACTTTGCTGGTCATATATCCATTGATTATGTACATATATATTTTGCATTAAATTGTATGCACATCATTTGCAAAATGTAATTCGGAGTTCATGATTCATCCCCAACTCATGCATTCAAGGACTCACCTACTCTGATGTTTTCTATGTGTTTGGGCTAAAGGCTATATGCTTGGGCCAGGCTTTGGGTTCATTAAAAAACAAGAGAACAGTCTCATGTGTGAGGCTGAAGCATGCTAGCTTAGCAAAGCACCCAATTCTGAAAGGCTTAGAGTAAAAAAAAATTTCTTTTTTTCCAGGGAGGTTCCTGGTGGAACAAGGAAGACATGCAGAGGCAGCAGAATATTTCAAATCAGCAACAGAAGCTATAGAGCCACCTCAGTTTGAAGATGTTATGGCTGCAGCTACAAGCTACAGACTCTGCGGAAAATTGCGGGAAGCTGAGATATTTTATAGGATGGGTGTACAACTACGTCCAAAGGTAAAGTACTTTATGAGTACGAGTGTATTACACATCTCCTAGGTTGGGAAATACGATCATTTTCAGCCCTGTATTAACCCTCCCATCATCAATTCATTGCAACTAAATAGCTTTGGAAGTGATTTTAACGTTCCTTAGCTTAGTAATGCTATTGTTTCTCAAATAATCAACTTCATATT
Source organism: Ischnura elegans (assembly GCF_921293095.1). Taxonomy (NCBI): domain Eukaryota; kingdom Metazoa; phylum Arthropoda; class Insecta; order Odonata; family Coenagrionidae; genus Ischnura; species Ischnura elegans. Next base: position 58,387,837 of record NC_060248.1, read on the forward strand.
CATTGGAAAGGGAAAATAATAGACATTTTTCATTGATTTATTAGTGAAGAAACTATAAATTGATCTCCTTCTAATGGTAACTTCCTCTAACATGATCAATGTTCACAATGTATGGTTTATGAGGTTCAGAAAATTCTATTTGTTTATTTGCACCTCCTTTATTCACTCACTTCTATATATGATACATGGAAAGAAGGACGAAAGGTACCTGCATCAGGGGGGCAGCTAGGAATTAAGGCTAGGGAGGATTTTAGGAGCAACTAATACTGGGGGTATGGATTACAGGAGGTGCAAGGGCCCTTCCCCCGGAAAAGTTTTAAGATAAATAGTTCAAAATGGTGAGTTTTACACCTTTCTGAGGGATATTTTATTAATCCTTACACTATTCTATAAGTAATATGTATCCAATGAAGTAAAATGAATAAATTCTAAAATTTCTCTGAGTTCTGGGGGGGGGGGGGTTCATCCCCCAAAACCCCTCTTGCTGTGCCACTGATCTGTATAACATATGGGTAGACATGTTTTAAAGGGCATCAGGTTAGACAGTGATGGCCAACAGACTTATTTGATCAAATTTCACTTGTCTTTTTTCAGCTACACTCCACTCATGTCAACTTAGGAGCACTACTGCACTTAACAGGGAGACTGGATGAAGCAAGGAAGAGCTACGAGAAAGCCTTGAGTTTGAAGCCTGGCGATCAACTGACACTGACAAATCTGCAAAGGCTTCAAGTGACCAAGCCATGTCCGATTAACTCATTACCAAAGAACAGCTCCAAGCAGAGTTCAACCCATAAAAATGGAGTGGGTTGAAAATGAACTAGAACTGAGATTGATGAACTTTTTAGAGCAAAGCCAAAATATGCCACAGATGGCTAACAAAGTGCTGGTTCATTTTGTGCCAAGGATAATGCCACTCTTCACAGTTGACCTCTTATATGCAGCCCATCAATTAATTCAGAGACATAACCACCACAGTCTAAGGCTTATAAATGCCTGAAGTATTTGCTTTGAGAAAAAATAGAAAGTGGGGTATCTTTAACAATATTGGCAATGATATTTTCAGAGCAAAATACTGAATTTCCATTATGCATGAAGCATGTGCGAGTATTTGCTGTGTTGAAAAGTCATCTTATGTAAGGCTTCATGGGTACAACGGTCCATTCATAACAAAAGAAAAAATGGATGATCAGGAAATTATTGAGAATTGTCGTATGCAAGAAAGCATCGAAGTAGCATATGCTATTATGTCAGTCTTCTGGTCTAAGGATTCATTTACCAGGGAGGGCATGAAGAAAAATATCATGCTTTGCCAAAAATGTGATAGTAAATTCAACGTGAAGGCATTTGGACAAATAGTGACGGCATTTCTCTTTGAAAATTTAAGTAATTATCACTTTAACCAGAGTAAATTATTTTACACATTTACCTTTGGGGAAAGAAATGGAGCAAGTAGGCAGAGGAATATTTTTCAATTTAAATACTTATAAAATTTAAAAGGAAAGAGAGAGATAGCACTGCTGAATTCTGGGATCTAGAGAGGTGAATTGCCAAAACATGGGCTTGAACTTCTTAATGGCTGGATTTTACCGCTAGTAAAATTAAGACACTGAGTGAATCAAGTCCTCATTGAATCCATTCTCAACAAGCATGTGAAGAGGGACCAGGAACTGAAACTGTGCATGCAAATATTGTAAAAAAAAACATAGCCTGGGGTAATATCTTTTCTTTCCGAAAATGGCATATTTTACTACTTTCAGAGAAATAGTCCATTGAGTGGTCCAACGTGAGAAATGAGTGAATTATTGAGCAAGTGTTTTCATATAAATATTTTATTTTATGAATATGTTTATTGTAACATGATGAATGACTTGTTTGATTCAAATGAGTCTGATAAATATTGGGTGATATTAAAATTATTGCCATTTAATGGCAATGAAATTTAACTGTGTAAGATTTCACTTTTTCCCGGCGTATGATGGCGGTGAATTCTTCTCGGGTTTCCATCCGGGTGAGCTCCATCTCCATCGCTGCCGTCGCCGCAGATGATGGAGATGGAGCTCACCCGGATGGAAACCCGAGAAGAATTCACCGCCAAATTTAACTGTGATTATTTAATAGCAATTGCCACAATACCCTTAGGTGCTGGAGAAATTTTCATGACCTTTTTCCCCAACGTACAGACATACTGAACAACACTAGCCCAAACAGCAGATAATATCCATATGATATCTAAATAAGGTTGATAAATCCAAAACATGTTGTTATTACACGATGGATATTTTATCAATGTTGCATAGATATCATATTTGTAACATCCACAACGAGTTGTGAAAATAACATTAAATAGATATCATATTTGCAAAATTCGAGTTGTAATGATGGCGTTACATAGATATCCAAGTTTTAATACCCGTGATATTCTAAAAGTCAGTGTCCTACCGTCAAATTTGAATCCAACTTTTCGAACCAAAACTTTTTTAAAAACATTGTTTGTTCCAAACAGTATCCAAAGGTAACATATGATTTGTATAGAATTGAAGAGCATAAATCTTTTGTCTGTATGTCTGGGGATTACCAAAAACCATAATAAGCATATTCATTATGTACTATGTAATTAGATGTTGTGAAGATATCTAACAGTTGTGCTAATGTTGACCTCAATGTCCATAGTTGGACATGGCTGCGATGTTGTTTGGTGGGTCCTTTGGTTATTTAACAGATATCCATACAACATTAACTTGATTAACATGGATATTGAATGGATGTCATATGTTAACGTCATAAATGTTGTCTGGATACAGTTGGGATATTGATTGCCGCTTGGTAGGTAGAAAAGGTAAACCCTGAGGAGATGACTCCACTCATCCATTCCCTCCTATCCAGACTTTCACCCATTTTCTGGGCAGCAAAGTTAAGCTTTCCTCCATGTAAACCAACCCTTTCACAGAATGGGATGGCAGTCAATTATCAGTAATTGTGTTTGCTTTTATAAACAATCTTTCCCTGCATACTTGAAAGAAAGACTGTTATAAATTCTTGAACTCGCGTTACCTTTATTACATAGCGAATATAAAACTCAAGGCCAGTCGGAATGCTTGGCTCTAAGTTTCTGTAGCTTAAAAATGGCATGTTTTCAACGTAAATATACATAACAGGTAATTTTGGTTCTTACAGGCATCAGCTATCCAGGGATAAAGTTTTGTGACACAATTTTTCTCCGCCTTGTATTGCAAACTTGTAATAGGGTGGTTTCCTATTATTTTTTTATTGCCTATATCGGAAGATTATTACTCCTGGAGTACGTATTTCACGCTTTTAGATTTTTAAATGACGATATCTATTTTTCGCGATTATGTAAATGAAAAGTGAAAATTTTCAAGCGCGCGAAAACGCGACGCTTAAGTATGAATGTCGGGAAGTCTCTCCGCGTGACGTATTTCTGGTCCCCCCTCCCGCCCTGCGAGGTGACCTTGAGGCGAGGCTTAGCGCTGATACGACGCAGGCTGCTAGCGGCTGGCCTAGTACCATAAAGTAAGTATATATAATATACTTACTCTATACTAGTACCCTGCTGGCTGGTAGCGCTTGGCTTAAATAAGGATTATTAATAACTTATCAAACGAGGAAAACTTTCCGACCTTAGCCAGTTTTAATAAGTGATTGTTAAGACATGTTTCCCTGAGCTCTGCGCCTCATGCATGCAATGGTAACCTCAGACGACGTATAACTCCTATCTTCTCGTACAGGAACTAGGTCCCTGTGACGTCACGTGGAGTGGCATCGCATGGGCGCCAATCTGGCCCTTTTCAAATGAGGATAAAAATGGACCATTGCCATTCGTCTAACCCGGTATTTCTAAAACGAAATAATTTGTATATTATGAATACAGTAATTGTGGGTAACGAATCGCAATCAATGCCTTTCGTTTTCTTTGATGAAGGAAACCACCCTATTGCACACGGATTTATTCAGCACAATATCAACTGTTTTCAAAACTACCGCATCTTTATCAAGGCATGCAAGCAGGGGCGGTAGTCAGGGGCTTAGGGGGCGCTGCCTGAAATTTTTTCCTAGTGAAGGCTACCCGCGATACATCTGCTGAGGAGAACACCACCCCAGAGGCACCTGTCCTCTGACGCTCCATTTATCGATATATGTAGTTGGTTCTACGCATAGGTGGTTTAGGGGAGGTGCGGGGGGACGTCCCCCCCATGCAGGCGCTTAAAAAAAATAGACGGTTATCATTACCTTCTTTTTGTTTTGTATATTACGGAGTCTCAATCTTTTGATATCATATATTAATTACTTTCATATAAAAATAAAGAGAATATTTCGCATAGTAACTGTTGCATGTTGTTTTTAACCTCAAATATGAGAAGACCGTTTGCCTGCCAGGCCCTTGTACCCCTCCCAAAAAAAATTCTGGATCCGGCCTTGTTTCTCTGATACGTGCGATCTGACAGCAAAATATCTTTACAGTAGGCAACCCGCAAACCACCCGAGCTTTAATCGAAGAATACTTCTGGCTACGCGGCTGGTGGTGTCATTGCAGTGGCAGCTCATAAAATGCTTTAGGCAAAACGTTCACTGAGAGGGGCAGTGGCGGGTTTCGGGGCGGGGGGGGAGGGGGAGGGTCATGACCCCAAATTATAGCGCAAAATACGGGAAGTGGCACATCATCTGCAAATTAGTCACGGTCGGTCACAATTTTGCCTTCTTATTTTGCATAAAATTAAGTTTTATATAAAATTCGTAGGCAAAATTTTAGCATTATATATACAAGATTGTATAACCAAAATGGGGATGATAATTGACTCACACTCGTATTTCCACGAGTCTTTTGTATCCGTGGAAAATTTAAATCATAAATTTTGTTTAACTTATTTTGGAAAACAAATGTCTTCATCGCCCCCTCTTCCTCTATGGAACTAGATTGTACATATTACTCTCATCAGGGACGGTTATAGACATTTTTCTAGAGTAATCGAACAATATTCCACTTCCCCCAATCAAAAATAACCTGAGAGGTAGTAGGAATTCTCTCTGGATAATTTTTAAATAAATACAATTACTTACGGGAAAAAGGTTTGAGACTTAAATATCAGCGTGAACTTATCACATGCTTGCTCTTGCATATTGGATGTGATATTTTTGAGCTTAAATACCAATTATAAACAAAAATTCAGAGTACATGATGTAAACAAATCAATAAATACATCTAAAGTCGGCTCCCAAGAAATTCAACGATTTTTACTCGACAAATGAAAACAAACTTAAGAAGTTTATTCCTCGAACACTATAAAAAGAGATTTTTCTGGAGTATGAGTATCCATTTTACGATATATCATTAATTCTACAATATTTTTGTAGAGTAATTCAACCATCTACCTCTAATATCCTTGTTTGATAAGTGCTGAGCATTGATTGGACTGACAAAGCGCTTAGGCGCCCCTTTTCCTTGGCGCCCTTCGCGGCCGCGTACTTTGCTTACTGCTTAAGCCGGCCCTCCGGCCCTGACTCTCATATAAGCAACCATGGGGGGAAATTTGGAAGCTTCAGGCCCCCCAAAATTTTTTTCGTGGTGTAGACAACCGGCGATTCATCTGCTGAGGAGACCACTAGCCACTATAGGGGCATCTATTCTCTGACACTCCATTTTTCGATAGTTACATTTGATTATTTCTGCCAATAATGAACGACAGTAATAATAATATTCTCTCAGAATATTTCGAACGAAATACAGGGTTTGAAGGAACATTTCTCGGGTTTTCCACCGTGTATGCTTTTGGGTAATGCTCCCAAAATTTCGAAGGCTGGGTCTGTCATCGTATTCAGGGGTAATGTCAGACAATTTTAAGCACTTTTGTCTCTAACAATGGGGTCCCAACTCCTTTACAACAATTCATCTTTGAACTTAGGAGGAATCTCGTAATTAAACAATGGCTTTGAGCGAGAACGAACAATACGATTGCACAATCTCACCCATTTTTAGATTAATTGTTTCAGGCAATTATAATCGCACATTTTCGTCTAATCTTCACATACTTAATGTCCTTAAAATCCAGAGTATTAAATAAAATGTCAAGAAGGCTGGATACCAAAGAAAAACCGTTTTCATGATAACTGCAAGGAGCACCCAAGAAAAATGTTTGCGTCGCATTAGCTCGGTAACTAAGCAGTTGCTACCCCATGTTTGTGGACAAAAATGCTTTAACTTATCTCCTCCTCCACCGCCTGAACTATTGCGGATTCCTCCTGACACTCTCTATATATAGATGGCTTATTGTTATGTATGGTTTTCTGATTCGTGCCAACCGATAAAAAAATATCGGTACAGGTAACCCCACATCTTCTACGTGGTAAGACTAGTAAAAGTTCTGGCTATGTGCCTTCGTGTGGCGGAAGCACAACTCCATTCCTAACGAGGTGGTTTTGTGGGCATCCCGTGGCATTTCCAGAGAGGTAAAGGCAAGGTTTGAAAACATCCTTGGGGGAGGGGATGATACCGGAAGAACTTCAATCGGAGCAAGATAGGGGAAAAAGGAATATTTAAAACATGGAGGAAGGACGCCGGGTGGCCGAATGAATTTCCTCATCAGCTGTCCTCCCGTCGTAGCTAAAAGAGAATATGATACGACGCTTACAGCCTGGCAAATAGTCATAAATTTGCTTTGGGGTGATACTGGCTGGTATGCGGGTTGACTTTGCTGATATTTTGTTGTGAACTCATGTGTATCGGAAAACCATACATTTCATTACGTCAGTGATAAACAGATTTTCATAAAAGGAGTGTTTAATTTTGGCTGTCAAATTGTGGCTTTGAGGTGATATTGGCTGGTATGCGGGTTGACTATGCTGATATTTTGTTGTGAACTCATGAGTATCGGAAAACCATATACATATTTCATTACGTCAGCGATAAATAAGGTTTTCATAAAAGCAGAGCTTAATTTTGGTCGGGACGCAATGAAACGGCGTTGCGGCACCGCTCAGGGAAAATTGAATTATATCAGAAAAATAAAATTTACAAACTCATTCTTAACTGTGTGTTATTCCATTATAAGGTTTCTCGGACAAGTTATTTTTAGTTATACCACTACTCTCTTTTGCATAAAACGACCCTGGTTTCGATAAATAATTTACATCATCAGGCGTAAATTATCATGTGATGATGAATAATTTACGATTGATGATGATAATTACTCATCGAGACCAGGGTCGTTTTATGTAAAAAAAGTAGCATTGTAAGTCAAAGCTAACTAACCAGGAAACCTTACGTCAAAAAAGGCATTTTTTTATACTTGGCAAAAAATGATTCCTCATTGTAACTTTTATTATAAGCTTAAAAAATTCAGAAGTTTTAAGCGGTGCGGCGACTTATATTTGGAAAAAATGTGTGGAATGAATGTGTTGGTACGCGTTCCGGTGCTTAAAATTTTATTAATTAAGAATACAGCATAAAATAATGCTGCGGTGCGGGGACCATAGGTGATGGCGTAGCCACGGGGGTGATTTTCCGGGTTACCAAGAGGCGCCAAAAAACCCTTTTGCCCTGTGGCGTTTTTCACACACCGAACCACAGCCACCTCGAAAGAGCCACCCACTAGTAGAAAGCCACCTCTTTCTACTGTCTGTAAAAAAAAGCAAGATACCCGAGTTTGAGGAGCTCTAGCGTCTAAACGAAGCAATCAATTTCAATGCAACAAAAAGCGTACGAAAGACAATTTATTTCTACGTCGTATCATCTACTTAAAAAAATCTTCGGCTCAATTCGGCATTTCCTGTACTTAATTTTTCCTCAAAAAAAAAGTACCCGATTTTTGCGCGTAAAATCAAGTGGCCCAACTTTGAGCGCTTGGAATTCCCATAGTTTTCGTTCGTGTGACTTGCAATTTTGATACAAAGAAGCCACATCTAGTGGATGGCTATGCCCGAGCTCTCCGCTAAACTCTTTCTCCTTTTCAAAATATTGGCTACGCCACTGACCGTAGGTGGTAATAGATAAAGTAATGAACAAAAGAAGTTCATTAGAGGGGAGGGCAGGTAGGTTTGAATGCATCCTTGGCGGAAGTGGAGGTACCGGACAAACTTCTATATGAGCAGGAGAGGGGCGGGGGAACTTCAAAAAAATTGAAGGGCGCGGGGTATCCCGCTTAATGTCCTCATTCCTTGTCCTTCCATCGCCGCGAAAGGATCTTACTGGAGGGCTACGCACCAACTCAACCGGAGCAATATCTTCTTCCTTGGTTGCCATCGAAAACCAGAGTGTGTCAGTCCATGAGACATTGGCAGAAACTAGGTACACAGAAGAAATCAGCGAGGTGAGTTAGTGAGCCCATAATTGTGATTTTTCCATTGTGATTTATGTGATTTTATGGGAATGACGGGCGGTCACAGTCGCAGGAGAAATACTCGAAAACCTGATTTCATGCGTGCTACAGACCTTTGCAGAAATTCGTTCCTTTCAGAAAATCTGCGAAAGCACTGCATGAAGCAAGTAACTTAGTACGCAGTCACGTGCACGGGTGGAAACTTATATACTCTAAGGATGAAATTCACCACGAAAATTATCATTTGGCTTCATCTTGAAAGAATATGACTTGGTGGTGTAACCGAAACCGTATCTGGCCGGCTATCTGGAGATCCGGGTTCAAATCTCGCCTAAGCCAAGAGATTTTTCATGACGAATTTTATCTTTGGTGCACATAAAATCTGTGAAGTCTGTGAGTGGGCGTGATTTTTCTTTCGTTTTTTGTTTTTGGTACGATTGTGGTCACCGGCGTGGGTGAAATCCTTGCAAACCTAAGTGAGTGCGTGGTTTTGAATTACCCGCAACATTTGTTCCATGGGACATGCGAATGTGTGAGTCAGTGCGTGTTTGTTATTTTCCTTCTGCTTTTTTATTTTGGTGTAATTTGCTCCTTAACTTATCTTTTAACCTAACTTCTAACCTATGCCTCTTTTACATCCAGTCCTCTAAGTGTCCCACAAAAGCGTACGGCTCTGGGCAACTAATTTTATTCAGCTACCGCACGGCCGCAGAACGCTCGTTAATATTTATCTCCATTTTATTTCGACTGCCAATATAGGGACGATGAAGACGCCCGTGCTCCACCTGGTCGTCGTCCTCCTCCTCCAACTCGCGCCCTCACACTGCGAGGAGCTGGGAGACGTCTTCCTGGTCCTAATCAATAACAGAGAAGAATCCCAGCGGACCGGACCTTACGTTTTGGAAGACTACTTTTGCCTAGATCCCGTGCTACCCTTGGACCAATCGTCGTGTCGAATCAGGGTCCTGGCACCGGTGAAGGCAACCTTCAGCGAGTCAAGGCTCTGGAACGTGTCCCTGGACTTCCAGCACCCTTCCAGAGCCAGGACCGTCTGTCACGTGAGGTGGCCGCCGTACGAGGACGTCCGGGTGTGGTGCGAAAGATCTGGGTCCGGGCTTCAGATCGCGGGGGTCCCAAAGTTCCGGACGGAGACGGCGACCGATGGGATTGTCGACTTCTACGACCTGATCCGGTCCGAGACCAAATGCTACCATACGATCGGGACGATCGAGTACCACAGGGACGGATTGACCGAGCTCCCAGAGAAGAGACCAACCGTGGTGTTCCGCACGGAACCCTCCGGTTGCGTCGCCGGAGTGGTCGGCGGCTATCGCGCCAACGATTACCGCACGACGGAGCCGCCGTGCCGTTACTTCCGCAGGAGAAAGTGCTGGCCGCTGAGGAAGGACCAGTACAATGCCTTGATAAGAGACATCGAGGCCGGCGATCTGTACGCCGATTTCCGCACGTCCAGCGAACGTCCGCCCGAGAGGTCTTCCAGTGATTTTTACACATCGGAGGATGTGGTGCAGTGAGCCTACTCAAGTCCGGTTCATCGAAAGAATAAGCAATACTTTTAGTAAAAATTCATCACTTAATGAAAAATAAGCTGATATAAAAAGTTAACCCACTTGAGTCCGGAAGTAAATAGAAAGAATTAGCATTAATTATAGAAAAACTCACCAAACGAAAAATAAGGTTTTATAAAAAGTGAACACACTTAAGTCCAGAAGTTTTTTTAGACAGAATAAGCAATAATTTTAGTAAAAATTCATCACTTAACGAAAAATAAGCTTATATAAAAAGTAAACCGACTTAAGTTCGGAAGTTTATTGAGAGAATTAGCATTAATTTTAGAAAAATTCATGACCTAACGAAAAATAAGCATTCATAAAAAGTGAACACACTTAAGCCCAGAATTTTTTAGAAAGAATAAGCAATAATTTTAGTAAAAAATCAATACTTAACAACACTTAATGAAAAACAATCTTTGCAGGTTTCGGGGAATATAGAGGTAATAATAAACGCGTACTCGACGTCATCTGTCATTCGTGCGGCCGATTAATACAAAAAATGGTAAGAAATTTGAGTTTAGCCCTTAACCAGAAAGTTTATAAAAGGTGAACCCACCAAAGTCAGGAAGTTTATAATATGTATAAGAAACAATTTTGAATTCAGCACATAATGAAAAATTAGCTTCACAGCTTTGGGGTATTCGCGGAGAATAACTAACACTTGCTTGACGCCATCTGTCATTGCTAAGTCCACAGCAATAACTTTTACTTCAGCACTTACCGAAACTTTAGCTTCAAAGGTTCGGGGCGTTCAGAAAAAATAATAAACACATTTCCTTCCCGAGATGTCGTCTACTAGGATCCACAGTTTGACTTAAAAAAAAACAAGGATGAAAAGCGCAACAAAAAATGAATACGCCACCGCGCGATCCAAAGTTTCACGCTAATTTTCCCGGTAATTCAAAATCTATCGAAGCCTACGCGACATTTTCCCGTTAATTCAGCACCGTTCAGCACTAATTAATTTTATGAACGCTGACATTGACGTATCATTTCTGGCTTTTCACGCGAAGTGCTTCATGCGCACGGCCGGCTTTTCTTATAGGCCAACTAGGTTCGGCCAGGGGCCTCAAGGTCAGGAGGGGCCTAAATTTAAATTGTAAGAAAAATTAAAACTAGACTATTATAAAAACAGTGGATACTAAAACACTAAATCGGAAACAAGGAGAAATTCTACAAATATGACTAAAAAACAAATATATCGGTTAAGATCAACGCGTTTGGCTCAACGCTACTAGTGGCGGTTCTAAAGTCAAAAGCGAAAAAGTACTTAAAAGGACGCAAAAATCCCTCTCGATCGGCCGAATTTGATCACCTTTTCCGAGACGTATTATTCATTCAACACGTGTGTTATTACATTGCAATTTTCAATGCTTAATGCTTACTGAGAAGACCTTCGTCTACATTTTCCTCAATCGCAAGTACCTAATAAGATTTCAAATCTGAGAATTTACTGCGGTAAATATTTTCTAAGTTGAGATACAGCCCATTGTTAATGAGGTAGTACTCGATGTTTACCATGAAAATTCTAAATTTATAGGATACGCTTTAAAAAATCTACCAATATGTCACTTAAAAAGACTGGTCGAGTGGAAGTGTTGCGTCTTCTAAAGTTACAGTTGTTACAGCTGTTACAGTTCCATTTCCACGTATTTGCTTTTAAGTTCAGATATTTGATGTGGTTTCAGGCTTCAGCTTTGAGTAATTACATGAATGGATGTACGTGTATTTGAGTGAAATGCTTATCTAGTCTCAATCAAATTAAAAATTTAATATTATTGGGCCAAGTTGAAGTATGTGAAATGCGAATCAATTCAGAATTAATTTAATTGATAGGCTATTCTTTGAAAAATTTTGTTCATGCATTCGATAGAGATAGAGCATAATTGAGTGGCATGTCACACAAAACTGTACCAATGTTACTTATTTCATGGAATCAGGAAATATAAAATTGAAGACGAGAAATTTAACTGAATTTTAATTTTTAAAGGCATATAAACGAAACCTACTTAGTAATTTCTGACGGTTGAAGGATTTTATTGTTTATTCCACAAAGAGCCTGGCAGGATAAGATGGAGAATTTAACCCAGGACCCACTTGAAACCAGACTGGTACCATCATGCATTGAAGCAAATAACAGTACAATCTTTAAAATATAATTTTTTACAAAGAACCTAGTTAAAAAAAAAGAAAATAAAGGCCCACGTCGGAATGCATTCCAAAATTTCAAAAATGTTCGATTAGGAAGTTACATTAATTTTATAAGAACGTTTCTGATATCATAAACGAAAAATGAGGTGAGCTTATAAGATTATATTCAATTTCGCTGAGAGTCAAAATTTTTATCTATGACCAGAAAGGATAATTTTTATTCTCACATGCGCACCATGCATTTCGATTTTTAAATCTCCAAATTTTCTCCTAACTCTTATAGATACTTTCTGATCAAACGTGTTTGAAATGTTCAATACATCAAGAGGCTGCAGGCCGTTATTTTCTTTTTTAAATAAAACGTGTTTTTTTAATAAAAAGAATAATATTTTTATGCCATAATATATTTTTACACTTTTCTCTTGCTAAACTTAAACACTTCGTATTTTTAAAATTTAGCATTATAATTTTTTTTCCAGCCTTTATATCAACTCACCAACCTGTCTGTTTGTTTGTCTGGTACAAATCTTGTAACTGAAATTTGACTCACTTCCTGTGAAGCAAAAACGCTGAAATTTTGCACACTTCTTCATTTCCGATGACAATACATGAAAATATAACTTTTTCTCTCCAACCCCCCTTTAACCACCCCCCAGTCAACCTATAGCCCCCCAAAACATGTTTTTGATCTAAGAAGTTCCAAATGGTCGATTTTCGTGTTTTGCGACCACAGTAAAAGTTATCCACCATAAAATTTCCCATTTTGAAACATAGGGGGCTTACCATTCACTGAAAATTTAATAAATATAGTGACTTTTGTCTTTTGTTTTTGTTAATTAATACGTCACTTTTGGTTTTTCGGGGTCACTGAGTTTTTTTGCTTTGTGACATATATAAATGTTGCTCATCCCCTGTAATCTAAATATAAAGGCTGGTTTTAAAAAAAAATTTTTTTATAAGAGCTTATTTTATTTTATAACGATAGGTTTTATCAAGAGCCGTCAAGAGTTTCATAATGGATTTTTCGTAAATACTCATGCACTTTGTTTGTTATGCTCAAATTAAATAAAAGAAATTGGTCCGAGTGCGAAAATCTGATACAATATTATAATTAAACTCTTCATCCTTGCCAGTCTACCATGACCTGAGATACTGTATTATTAACTATTCCCTCTTTCACTTCACTTTCTTTTTTCCGACTCCAATATTTTTTCTATTTCTGTCTCGTTTCAATACTTTAAACCCCTTTTCTTAACTAAATTCAATTTATGTAACTCCTTACTTCAATTTTAAATATTTTATGACAAAATGCTGTTTAATTATATGAATTGCAATAAAAATTTTCTATAAATGTATTTTCTACAATTTTCACTAAATTCGATTGATTTCATTCAACCTACGCCCTTTATCCAGAAGCAGTTTTGAAACATCGCCAAACGCTAAAACTTCACGCTGCAGCTGAACTATAAATGCAAATGTTAGTTGTCAAGAATGGCAGCTCATACTGCTTTTGAATGTCTAAAAATTGCATAAGTATGCCTTATCATCGGGTTAGGGGCTATTCTGAAATTTTCAGCGCTCAAGGTAATCAGGATGTGGTCGAAATTTGAGTTGCAAGATTTTTCCCAGAAGGATGAAAGCACACACAAACAAGGAAGCGAGATAAACGTGGTGACGAGATTAATGAAAAATGTCAATCAAAGGTCAAACGGTGTTTTTGTAAATATTTAGGCGAAAAATTGAAATATTGAAACAATTTAAAACAAGAAAGATGAATTCATGCAAAGAATTTTTAACAATATACTAGATTTTGATTTTATCTATTCATGTCTTGGATAGCGTTTAAAATCTATTTTTAGCCAATCCTGCAATTTTAAAGGTTGAAAAAATGAAAAAAAATTAAATGTGTCCGACGTCAGCCACTATGATTTTTTTCAGGTTTTTCGAATCGGTGGGACATGGAATTAAAAATTAGAAGCCCTCTACCAGTAACAAAAAACCATTACCTCCAAAGTTGAGCACACATGCAGTGCTACTACATGATCACGGGACTCAACTGGAGATATTTGAAGTAGCTCTTTCTTAAATGATGAAAACATTACAAATATTAGATATGGGAATCAATTTTGATAAGCCAAATTGATACTATTTACTGCAGAAATTAAAGTATCAATAATCGCAAGAACTATAAATAATTGCTATAAATCAAAGGTAAGTGAGTAGAACCTAAATCAAATTGGTTCATTTAATACCAACGCGGTGGGCGGAGGTGGGTTTATGGAAAAGTTTTTTACTCTCAGATATAATCCTACGCCTTTTTATGCCACATTCTTGACAGAAATCGTCATATTTAACAACACTGTTCTACAAAAAAAGTTCAAAAAATGGTCTGCCACAAGGGTGTATCTGGGTAATTTTGGGCCACTGTATTCGAAAATTACCTCCGTTTTTTTTCTATCACCCTCCATTTTTACGAGCAACCCCTTAATTGGGGAAACCGTCCCCATACCCATTCTTTTCGCTTTTCAAGGGACTTTTACTGATGTTATCTGCTTCTGATTCAAAACAACTTACATTTTGAGGCTACCAGGGTCAATAAAGAGCCAAAATCGATTGGGGTTGAAAATATTTAGGAGGTGAAAATCAAAATAAAGATTTAAAAAAACATTGAAATAACCATTATTCTTCGTTTTTTATTGCATATGATATGGTAACTAACGGAAATTTTTTAGGGATGAATACACGGTTCACCCCCTTTTCAAAAGGATAATATTACATAAAATATAAGAGGAGAAGGGGGGTATAGGAAGCAGTGTAAAAAGCTGCCACAAAAATCTGGACACAAATCAGGTTTGTCAAAATATTACTATAACAGCGTTTGGGGGGTCATGATTGGACTTCGTTGTCCTCCTTACTTTTAAAGTAAGAGCTGAGACCTTCCATTTAACAGACTGGGAAACGTTGAAAATACATTTTATATAAATACATTGCAAATAAAAAATAAATACATTGGGAAACATTGGCAAGTACATAGCAAGTCGCTCACCACCTTTTTTGACTCGCTTGGAAACGTTGTAACGTGTCTTCACGAGTCTGTTGTAACGTGTCTTTACTCTGCCGGCAATGGGTTAAATACATGTACCTGAAATGGTTCCCTCTGTGCTTCGGTAAATGGTTGTTAAAAATGATCTATTTTTTTGAGATGCGATAGTTGAAAATACACACCGTAAGTTTGGTATTTAGACTTTTTAATAACATTAAAATTCACTGATTATAAAGTAATAATTATTGTTAAATGATTTAATCATAAAAACTAAATTACTTTAAAAAATAAACTTTTCTAATGTGTCCGCCCCCTTAAATCTTCCGCCCGGGGCACGAACCCCAATGGCCCATTCTAGTTCCCAGACTGTACTCAGATGAAAGCTAAGGGTTAAATATTTTTTTGCAGATGAATATCAAGAAGATGATCATTAGAGCACTCCTGGGGTTGGGTATAACGTTCAATTTAAATTCAACATATCCAATGAACACACTTTACAAACACATTTGCAGAGGAAAAGTACTCTCGGAGAAAAACCAGAGTGATGGTACGTACTGTTACTTCACAAATCAAGTTAACACAAATAATGCATACAATTATCCATGGTTATTAAACACGATGAAAAATCGGGAACGAGGACACTTACCTATCTTCACGAATCAAATTACACACGCATTGCGAACACAATTGACCTTTCGTCAGGCACAATATTGGAATTTCAGAGTTCAAGCGCAATGTGCCTGACAGGCACTTATGTGAAAAAAACATTATTTGCTCTTATCATGGCTCAGTGGTACAAACAACCCGGGAACCAGGGCACGCGGGGTGTACTACATCACACCATGGTTCTTCTTTATATAATAAGAATAATTAAAAGTATCAATTTAATTCGATTGACCTATTTAAATAAACACAGCATCACTATTTCATTCCAAGGAAAGAGAAAAAAAAATTATATATATCCATTGGGGTGTCGACGACACCGCACGCGCCATCTAATGTTACATTTCGCAGCGCGCCCTCTCCTGGGTTAAAGTTTAAAACACCATTATTAGTAAATGGGCACTTATAGTGTGTATACCGTAAGTTGGCGCACGGGCCCGCGAAGTACCTTGAGCCGCGAGCAAAGGTGGAGAGGAGAGGACCGTCAAAAAAACTGTATGGGACCAACACAAGTAGCTTGCGGGTCCGTTCGCCCGTCCCTGTCCTCCCTCCGACGAAGGCAACTAGCACCTCTAATACAATTATTAACTTTTTTTTTTACTTTCTTATAATATCTCAATCTAAATAGCATATTTGTAAAGTACTAGTAAAGCTAAGAAGAAAGATATGAAACACGAAGTGCTCCGATCATAAATAACAAAATGGTCGAAAGTTAAAACCACACATACAGTACCTATAACGGCTAAAAAATAACTTTCGACCATTTCGTGATTTATGATCAGAGCACTTCGTGTTTTATATCATTCTTCTTAGCTTTTTTAGTACTTTACAAATATGGTATTTAGATTGTGATATTACGAGAAATTGAAAAAGTTAATAATTTTATTAGAGGTGCTAGTTGCCTTCGTCGGGGGGAAGAAAGGGACGGGCGAACGGACCCGCCAGTTTCCTGTGTCGGTCCCATACAGTTTTTTTGACGGTCCTTTCCTCCCCTCCTTTCCTCATGGCTCACGTACTTCGTGGGTTCGTGCGCCAACTTACGGTATACACACTATAAATGGTGTCATGTTTTTTTATGTATATATCCCTTTACACACCTTTATACGTCTCCGTACTGGTCCTCCAAGGCGCGATTTAACGTGCTATTTAGGCTATAAAGTATTATTATATGTAACGTATATTAGCATTTTCATGCTATAAGATGAGTGTTTTTTATTTTTCTACCTTATTTATCTAATAATGCTTTTATTTCGCTTTATTGTGCCATTATTTTGTTTAACTAAACTTAATAATCCGCCACTGATAAGTCGCCATTAATGCAAAAAGCATTTACTTTCATTCCCTTAAATTTTCCTATCTGAAATCGTGCCATGACTTAACAGTATTCTTCTAATAGAAACAAAAAGTTGCAGAAATACCCAGGAGACAGCTGACAAGCTGGGAATTGGGAAACTACAAATTTAAAGAAATTCGTTGCGTTCGTGCAGAGAGCATGTGAAAACAAACAACTACCATAAGCGCCAAGGCCCTATGCTACCTCATGGCACAGACCATAAATGGCACAGACAAAAAAAAAAAAACACTCGCCCGGTGCCTATCAGATCCATTGTGCCCGAAGAAGGTTAATATGCACATAAAGCGAAACATCGGCAGCGACGACGCGTATGACCGTTCGCCACTATTTTTATTACAACACTCCTTTTTTGTTTACACTGCGTCGTCAAATAGAATTGTTGTCTATTGTCACGTGACTATCACCGTTTCCTCACGTAGTCAACAACATTTGTTACAGGGGTATGGATGGATAAAATGTAGGCATCACGTGACTCTCATTGTTTTTTTATTTCGACGTCAACAAGAAGAATATTGATAAACATGTAGGCATGCAGAGCACTAATGTTACGGATGCCATGCCATGATGATGATAGTACCAAAAAATAAACAAATTTTCATGGAACCACATCTTCGGATGAATACCAGTAGACTGAAGACTGCAGATGAGGCCGTTCACTAGTCGTGCGGAAATCTGCATATATTTCACTTCGCTCGACGTCCCGCACCAAAGTATCGTACTGATCCTTGCTCAGCGGCCGGCACCTCCGCCTGCGGAAATAGCGGCATGGGGGCTCCGTCGTGCGGAAGTTGTTGACTCGTCTGCCGCTAACGATGCCCGTAATGCAACCAGCGTTCTCAGTCCTAAAGACCACGGCCGGTCTTTGATCCGGGTAGCCCGATAAACCGTCTCGATAGTACGCGATGGTGCGAACTTTATGCTTGCAATTTATCTCCGACCGAATGAAATCGTGGATTTCGATTTCGCCATGTGTCGCAACTTCCCTCCAGTATTCGGGCACTTCCCCTGTGTCGGACCCTAACATTTCGCACCACGTCCTGACGTCCTCGTGCGATGGCCACCTCACGTGACAGACGGTGTTGGGTTTCGAGGGATGCTGGAAATCAAGCGAGGCTTCCCAGATTCGGGAGTTGGCGAAGGTGCTGTTCACCAAAGACAAGACGAGTATCTTGCACGACGTGTGGATCTGCGGAAGGGTGGAGTCAAGGCAAAAATAATCGGCCAAAGTGAACGGACCGCTGTGTTTAAAAGCTTCCTCTTCCGTTAAAATGACCAAGTTGACTTTTCCCAGCTCGTCATTGTTGGCGGAGGCGAGTATGAGGAAGAGCGCTAGGAGTGCACAGAACGACGCAGAGGTCTTCATAATTCCCTCTATCTATTTAAACTGAAGGAAATGGGGCTCTGCTCAGAAAGCCAGTACTATTTTGTTCCCTCTTTACCTAGAAAAACCCAAATGGAACGGATGTGGAACTCAAGTTGCCCGGAAATCTATACGTCACTTATTAACTTGTGGCGACTACGGCTCTAGCATATGAAGAAAAGAAGGTACATATTTTATTATTATATATTTCATCAAATGTCTTTGTTTTCCCATGCTTTTGTACTCTTTGGCTGGTCGTACACTGGAAGCATATTTAAGCAGCTTCGCGTTCACGCGTACTCGATAGGCAGCTACAAGCGTAGGGCATGTCCCACGAATATTACAGAAGGGGATCCTCAAGTCGGTCTATAAATGTTTTGTCACACACCGCGCATTTAAATGTGTCTACGAAAGTCTCAACTCGCGTCACTGACGGAGAAATTGATCCGAGTTTCATGGGGAAATAAAGGATACTTAGGGGTATTAAACCGAAATTTACATATTATACTTAATTCAGCATGATATTCGGATAAATTTCTAAGCGACGCGAGTGTCGACTTTTGTAAACCCATTTAATTACGCGGTGGTTGACGACACATTTAGAGGCTGAGTTGAGGATCCTCGTTGCTAATAATCGTGCTCATACTTACTCAGAAATCCTTATGAAACGTTCTCATTTCCAACGCTACCTTTTGACAAAACTTGAAAACAACGAGCACATCGTAGCAAAACTGTTGTGATAGGATATCCTTGTCCTGCGTCAGCAAAATGACATCATCCGTAGCTGGGCATCGCCTTAGCCTAGATAAAAATAACAATGCACCTTTTTACCCATTCCGTTATTCTTTTCTTTGAGGTATCGACGCCCTTAACTTGTGTATGCTAGGGAAGACAGACGAGGAGGAAAGTAACATGGCCTCGCTTCCATAGAGAAATATGCTCCACATATAGAATCTGATGAATTGTTTCCTTGCTTCTATGCATTTATGCATCTACATCTACATAATACCCTGCGAGCCACCTCTAGGGTGTTCGGCAGAGGGTGATCAATAACCAGCATGCAGCATGCGATTGGATTTCCACATGCACACCACACGGTCCAAAAAACGTTACGCATACTTAAAAATTATACCACCACATGCTATTAGAAATAATAATAAAATTCGGCAGCATGCATTTAAGTATACATAAGTTAGTAGGCTACACTACAAAGTCATCTAATCTATTTGTGAGTTCTAACGCTGCCGTTACAATCTCTCATGGATCGAGGAAAAAAAGACATTCTGAATCTCTGTTCTACTGTCTATCTCTCTTATTTTATTTACATGATCTGATCTACCGTTGTATGTTGGCGTTCGTAATAGACTGCTAACTTCGTCAGAGAAGACACTGCTCTTGAATTTATCTAAAAGGTTTTGTCTATTTTTCAATCTACGGTCTGACAGAGATTCCCATCCGAGTTTATCTAACAGGTTATTTACACTAACAAGGTTGTCGTAACGATTTTTCACTTACCTGGCAGCTCTTCCTCGAACGCGTTCTAACTCTGTTTTTAAGCCTTTTTCATGAGTGTGTCAAACACTGACAGCGTATTCTAAATGGGGTGTAAAGAGGGAGAAGTGGCTAATTTCTCTCACTTTGTCGTCGCACTTTCCTAATACAGTATATGTGGGAATCCAATCGCATGCTGCATGCTGGTTATTGATCACCCTCTGCCGAACACCCTAGAGGTGGCTCGCAGGGTATTATGTAGATGTAGATGCATAAAAACATTGAAGCAAGGAAACAATTCATCAGATTCTATATGTGGAGCATATTTCTCTATGGAAGCGAGGCCATGTTACTTTCCTCCGCGTCTGTCTTCCCTAGCATACACAAGTTAAGGGCGTCGATACCTCAAAGAAAAGAATAACGGAATGGGTAAAAAGGTGCATTGTTATTTTTATCTAGGCTAAGGCGATGCCCAGCTACGGATGATGTCATTTTGCTGACGCAGGACAAGGATATCCTATCACAACAGTTTTGCTACGATGTGCTCGTTGTTTTCAAGTTTTGTCAAAAGATAGCGTTGGAAATGAGAACGTTTCATAAGGATTTCTGAGTAAGTATGAGCACGATTATTAGCAACGAGGATCCTCAACTCAGCCTCTAAATGTGTCGTCAACCACCGCGTAATTAAATGGGTTTACAAAAGTCGACACTCGCGTCGCTTAGGGACAAATTTATCCGAATATCATGCTGAATTAAGTATAATATGTAAATTTCGGTTTAATACCCCTAAGTATCCTTTATTTCCCCATGAAACTCGGATCAATTTGTCCGTCAGTGACGCGAGTGGAGACTTTCGTAGACACATTTAAATGCGCGGTGTGTGACAAAACATTTATAGACCGACTTGAGGATCCCCTTCTGTAATATTCGTGGGACATGCCCTACGCTTGTAGCTGCCTATCGAGTACGCGTGAACGCGAAGCTGCTTAAATATGCTTCCAGTGTACGACCAGCTAAAGAGTGCAAAAGCATGTGAAAACAAAGTTAGATATTTGATGAAATATATAATAATGTAATATGTACCTTCTTTTCTTCATATGCTAGAGCCGTCGTCGCCACAAGTTATAGATAAGTGACGTATAGATTTCCGGGCAACTTGAGTTCCACATCCGTTCCATTTGGGTTTTTTTTGGGTAAAGAGGGAACAAAATAGTACTGGCTTTCTGAGCAGAGCCTCATTTCCTTCAGTTTAAATAGATAGAGGGAATTATGAAGACCTCCGCGTCGTTCTGTGCACTCCTAGCGCTCTTCCTCATACTCGCCTCCGCCAACAGTGACGAGCTGGGAAAAGTCAACTTAGTCATTTTAACGGAAGAGGAGGTTTTTAAACACAGCAGTCCGTTCACTTTGACCGATTACTTTTGCCTTGACTCCACCCTTCCGCAGATCCACACGTCGTGCAAGATACTCGTCTTGTCTTTGGTGAACAGCACCTTCGCCAACTCCCGAATCTGGGAAGCCTCGCTTGATTTCCAGCATCCCTCGAAACCCAACACCGTCTGTCACGTGAGATGGCCATCGCACGAGGACGTCAGGACGTGGTGCGAAACTTCAGGGTCCGACACAGGGGAAGTGCCCGAATACTGGACGGAAGTTGCGACACATGGCGAAATCGAAATCCACGATTTCATTCGGTCGGAGATAAATTGCAAGCATAAAGTTCGCACCATCTTGTACTATCGAGACGGTTTATCGGGCTACCCGGATCAAAGACCGACCGTGGTCTTTAGGACTGAGAACGCTGGTTGCATTACGGGCATCGTTAGCGGCAGACGAGTCAACAACTTCCGCACGACGGAGCCCCCATGCCGCTATTTCCGCAGGCGGAGGTGCCGGCCGCTGAGCAAGGATCAGTACGATACCTTGGTGCGGGACGTCGAGCGAAGTGAAATATATGCAGATTTCCGCACGACTAGTGAACGGCCTCATCTGCAGTCTTCCGTCTACTGGTATTCATCCGAAGATGTGGTTCCATGAAAATTTGTTTATTTTTCGGTACTATCATCATCATGGCATGGCATCCGTAAGATTAGTGAACTGCATGCCTACATGTTTATCAATGTTCTTCTTGTTGACAGCGAAACAAAAAAACAATGAGAGTCACGTGATGCCTACATTTTATCCATCCATACCCCTGTAACAAATGTTGTTGACTACGTGAGGAAACGGTGATAGTCACGTGACAATAGACAACAATTCTATTTGACGACGCAGTGTAAACAAAAAAGGAGTGTTGTAATAAAAATAGTGGCGTTCGGTCATACACGTCGTCGCAGCCGATGTTTCGCCCTATGTGCATATTAACCTTCTTCGGGCACAATGGATCTGATAGGCACCGGGCGAGTGTTTTTTTTTATTTATCCGTGCCATGAGGTAGCATAGGGCCCTGGCGCTTATGGTAGTTGTTTGTTTTCACATGCTCCCTGCACGAACGCAACGAATTTCTTTAAATTTGTAGTTTCCCAATTCCCAGCTTGTCAGCTGTCTCCTGGGTATTTCTGCAACTTTTTGTTTCTATTAGAAGAATACTGTTAAGTCATGGCACGATTTCAGATTGGAAAATTAAGGGGAATGAAAGTAAATGCTTTTTGCATTAATTTTGCGACTTATCAGTGGCTGATTATTAAGTATAGTTTAACAAAATAATGGCACAATAAACCGAAATAAAAGCATTATTAGATAAATAACCTAACAAAATAAAAAACATTCATCTTATAGCATTAACATGCTATAAGATAATAACAAGTATTATTATATATATAATACATTTTAGCATTAACATGCTAAATTACATTACATCTAATAATACTTTATAGCCTAAATAGCACGTTCAATCGCGCCTTGCTGGATCGGTACGGAGAAGTATAAAGGTGTGTAAAGGGATATATATACATAGAAAAACAAGACACCATTTATAGTGTGTATATCGTAAGTTGGCGCACGAACCCACGAAGTACCTGAGCAGCGAGGAAAGGAGGGGAGGGAAGGACCGACAAAAAAACTGAATGAGACCGACACAGGTAGCTGGGGGGTCCGTTCGCCAGTCCCTTTCGTCCCCCCGGCGAAGGCGGCTAGCACCTCTAATAGAATTATTAACTTTTTTACTTTCTCGTAATATCCCAATCTAAATAGCATATTTGTAAAGTACTAAAAATGCTAAGAAGAATTATATAAAACACGAAGTGCTCTGATCATAAATCACGAAATGGTCGAAAGTTATTTTTTAGCCGTTATAGGTACTGTATGTGTTGTTTTAACTTTCGACCATTTCGTTATTTATGATCGGAGCACTTCGTCTTTTATATCATTCTTCTAAGCTTTATTAGTACTTTACAAATATGCTATTTAGATTGAGATATTATAAGAAAGTAAAAAAAAAGTTAATAATTGTATTAGAGGTGCTAGTTGCATTCGCCGGAGGGAGGACATGGACGGGCGAACGGACCCGCCAGCTACCTGTGTCGGTCCCATACAGTTTTTTTGACGGTCCTTTCCTCTCCACCTTTGCTCGCGGCTCAGGTACTTCTCGGGCCCGTGCGCCAACTTACGGTATACACATTATAAGTGACCATTTACTAATAATGGTGTTTTAAACTTTAACCCAGGAGAGGGCGCGCTGCGAAGTGTAACATTAGATGGCGCGTGCGGTGTCGTCGACACCCCAATGGATATATATAATTTTTTTTTCTCTTTCCTTGGAATGAAATAGTGATGCTGTGTTTATTTTAATAGGTCCATCGAATTAAATTGATACTTTTAATTATTCTTATTATATAAAGAAGAACCATGGTGTGATGTAGTACACCCCGCGTGCCCTGGTTCCCGGGTTGTTTGTACCACTGCGCCATGATAAGAGCAAATAATGTTTTTTTCACATAAGTGCCTGTCAGGCACATTGCGCTTGAACTCTGAAATTCCAATATTGTGCCTGACGAAAGGTCAATTGTGTTCGCAATGCGTGTGTAATTTGATTCGTGAAGATAGGTAAGTGTCCTCGTTCCCGATTTTTCATCGTGTTTAATAACCATGGATAATTGTATGCATTATTTGTGTTAACTTGATTTGTGAAGTAACAGTACGTACCATCACTCTGGTTTTTCTCCGAGAGTACTTTTCCTCTGCAAATGTGTTTGTAAAGTGTGTTCATTGGATATGTTGAATTTAAATTGAACGTTATACCCAACCCCAGGAGTGCTCTAATGATCATCTTCTTGATATTCATCTGCAAAAAAATATTTAACCCTTAGCTTTCATCTGAGTACAGTCTGGGAACTAGAATGGGCCATTGGGGTTCGTGCCCCGGGCGGAAGATTTGAGGGGGCGGAGACATTAGAAAAGTTTATTTTTTAAAGTAATTTAGTTTTTATGATTAAATCATTGAGCAATAATTAATACTTTATAATCAGTGAATTTTAATGTTATTAAAAAGTCTAAATACCAAACTTACGGTGTGTAATTTCAACTATCGCATCTCAAAAAAATACATCATTTTTAACAACCATTTACCGAAGCACAGAGGGAACCATTTCAGGTACATGTATTGAACCCATTGCCGGCAGAGTAAAGACACGTTACAACAGACTCGTGAAGATACGTTACAACGTTTCCAAGCGTGTCAAAAAAGGTGGTGAGCGACTTGCCATGTACTTGCCAATGTTTCCCATTGTATTTATGTTTTATTTGCAATGTATTTATATAAAATGTATTTTCAACGTATCCCAATCTGTTAAATGGAAGGTCTCAGCTCTTACTGTAAAAGTAAGGAGGACAACGAAGTCCAATCATGACCCCCCAAACGCTGTTACAGTAATATTTTGACAAACCTGATTTGTGTCCAGATTTTTGTGGCAGCTTTTTACACTGCTTCCTATACCCCCCTTCTCCTCTTATATTTTATGTAATATTTTCCTTTTGAAAAGGGGGTGAACCGTGTATTCATCCCTAAAAAATTTCCGTTAGCTACCATATCATATGCAATAAAAAACGAAGAAAAATGGTTATTTCAATGTTTTTTTAAATATTTATTTTGATTTTCACCTCCTAAATATTTTCAACCCCAATCGATTTTGGCTCTTTATTGACCCTGGTAGCCTCAAAATGTAAGTTGTTTTGAATCAGAAGCAGATAACATCAGTAAAAGTCCCTTGAAAAGCGAAAAGAATGGGTATGGGGACGGTTTCCCCAATTAAGGGGTTGCTCGTAAAAATGGAGGGTGATAGAAAAAAAACGGAGGTAATTTTCGAATACAGTGGCCCAAAATTACCCAGAAACACCCTTGTGGCAGACCATTTTTTGAACTTTTTTTGTAGAACAGTGTTGTTAAATATGACGATTTCTGTCAAGAATGTGGCATAAAAAGGCGTAGGATTATATTTGAGAGTAAACAACATTTCCATAAACCCACCTCCGCCCACCGCGTTGGTATTAAATGAACCAATTTGATTTAGGTTCTACTCACTTACCTTTGATTTATAGCAATTATTTATAGTTCTTGCGATTATTGATACTTTAATTTCTGCAGTAAATAGTATCAATTTGGCTTATCAAAATTGATTCCCATATCTAATATTTGTAATGTTTTCATCATTTAAGAAAGAGCTACTTCAAATGTCTCCAGTTGAGTCACGTGATCACGTAGTAGCACTGCATGTATGCTCAACTTTGAAGATAATGGTTTTTTGTTACTGGTAGAGGGCTTCTAATTTTTAATTCCATGTCCCACCGATTCGAAAAACCTGAAAAAAATCATAGTGGCTGACGACGGACACATTTAATTTTTTTCATTTTTTCAACCTTTAAATTGCAGGATTGGCTAAAAATAGATTTTAAACGGTATCCAAGACATGAATAGATAAAATCAAAATCTAGTATATTGTTAAAAATTCTTTGCATGAATACATCTTTCTTGTTTTAAATTGTTTCAATATTTCAATTTGTCGCCTAAATATTTACAAAAACACCGTTTAACCTTTGATTGACATTTTTCATTAATCTCGTCACCACGTTTATCTCGCTTCCTTGTTTGTGTGTGCTTTCATCCTTCTGGGAAAAATCTTGCAACTCAAATTTCGACCACATCCTGATTACCTTGAGCGCTGAAAATTTCAGAATAGCCCCTAACCCGATGATAAGGCATACTTATGCAACTTTTAGACATTCAAAAGCAGTATGAGCTGCCATTCTTGACAACTAACATTTGCATTTATCGTTCAGCTGCAGCGTGAAGTTTTAGCGTTTGGCGATATTTCAAAACTGCTTCTGGATAAACGGCGTAGGTTGAATGAAATCAATTGAATTTAGTGAAAATTGTAGAAAATACATTTATAGAAAAATTTTATTGCAATTCATTTAATTAAACAGCATTTTGTCATAAAATATTTAAAATTGAAGTAAGGAAATTAAGGAAGTAAGAAAGGAAGTAGAAATAGAAAAAATATTGGAGTCGGAAAAAAGAAAGTGAAGTGAAAGACGGAATAGTAAATAATACAGTGTGTGTTAGGATATTAACTGTAGGATCTCAGGTCATGGTAGACTGGCAAGGATGAAGAGTTTAATTAGAATATTGGATCAGATTTTCGCACTCGGACCAATTTCTTTTATTTAAATTGAGCATAACAAACAAAGTGCATGAGTATTTACGAAAAATCCATTATGAAACTCTTGACGGCTCTTGGTAAAACCTATCGTTATAAAATAAAAAAAACATATAATGCTAAATTTAAAAAATACGAAGTGTTTAAGTTTAGCAAGAGAAAAGTCTAAAAATATATTATGGCATAAAAATATTATTCTTTTTATTAAAAAAACACGTTTTATTTAAAAGAGAAAATAACGGCCTACATCCTCTTGATGTATCGAACATTTCAAACACGTTTGATCAGGAAGTATCCATAAGAGTTAGGAGAAAATTTGGAGATTTAAAAATCGAAATGCATGGTGCGCATGTTAGAATAAAAATTATCCTTTCTGGTCATAGAAAAAAAAATTTTGAGTCTCAGCGAAATTGAATATAATCTTATAAGCTCACCACATTTTTCGTTTATGATATCAGAAACGTTCTTATAAAATTAATGTAACTTCCTAATCGAACATTTTTGAAATTTTGGAATGCATTCCGAAGTGGGCCTTTATTTTCTTTTTTTTTTTTACTAGGTTCTTTGTAAAAAATTATATTTTAAAGATTGTACTGTTATTTGATACAATGCATGATGGTACCAGTCTGGTTTCAAGTGGGTCCTGGGTCAAATTCTCCATGCACACCACACGGTCCAAAAAACGTTACGCATACTTAAAAATTATACCACCACATGCTATTAGAAATAATAATAAAATTCGGCAGCATGCATTTAAGTATACATAAGTTAGTAGGCTACACTA